>NW_024386782.1:5236151-10036151 GCF_900408965.1 Simochromis diagramma
TGAGTAAAATCTCTTGTTTGTGACAATTTCTGTATTTGGGGATGCTGAATCTGGGGAAACACCTCATTTGATCATCGTTAGTTTTTAATGATAAGACAGGTCTAAATTATGCTGAAGAGTTAGTTTTTAATAGACGTGCCGTTCCGGAGTTAGCTACTATATGCTGTAAGAAGAAAGAAAATGAATGCATTTTGTGTTAAGGAGAGCTTCTTTTTGTAGGGTAGAGTTCAAAGTCAAGAGAAATCTCAGCTAAAGCAACGAGTGTGACCAGGGGACAGATGAGGACTCAAGTGTTATTAAGCTCTTTCACCATCTGCTTTTTCCAGACGGGTTAAACCAGAGGCATATGGAGCAAGATGTGAGGATGATGCTGTATCTGAATTGTTAATGCTAGCCTGCTATGTCAGCTTGTGCCCACGACACCACTTTGAATGCACTGCTTTATGGCAGATTGACAAATTAAACCATGAAGCTCAAATATTTTGACCCACAAAAAATAAGTGGCTTAAGAAAAAAAAAATTGCTGGGAGAAATAGCTGAGGGGAGATTTAATCGAAAGTAGCAATGGGATGTTGAGAGGTCATGTGAACTAAGACTTCTTTTCGCATGAGCCGCTCTAACATGGAGAAAGGACCTCATCTGACCAGCCCATTTCTTCATACAGTGACTAATCATGGATGAAAACCTTTTTTTTCCACCACTGAATTGTTTCCACCTCCCCTCCTGTCATATATTCAAATATTAATACGCATATCCCACCCCCACCTTGTGTTACCAAGCTAACTGAATGTACAGTATAGAGAAACATGTGTCATACTGAGAGAAAATGCTCTATTTTTTCAAAAGCTACGACAAGGGTAAACAAGTATATGATAAACAAAAAGACAGCTGAATGGTTTTCATGATGACTATTGTTTTGTTGACGCTAACGCTATGGTTTTTTAAAAGAATAGTCCATTACTTTCACATATAAATGACCTTGTTAGTTTATTTTACTTTTGCACAGGTTTATTGCTACTTATTTATTGCTACTGGCATTTCCATCCTAATTAGCCGAGCTCCAATCTGTGTTTATATCTCCTTATTGTTCAGCACTTTAAAGTAGTGGTGCTGAAAATATGTTCTTCTAAAAATGTGGCTATAAGCTTACTGTGCAATAAGAGGGTTCAAGTTAACAGGGACAACAGAAATGTTCTCCAAGATGAACTGCTCTTCTTAAGGGATACCTTAACAATCACTGCAGCAACTAGGAACAATAAATGTGAATTCATTAACTCTGATTGGTCGTCCTTGAAACTGAGCATGAACTCTGGAAGCATAAAAAGCTCGGACATCTCTCCCGCACTCCCTCTGATGCTCACCTGGCTGACACCCCTCCTGGAATCACAGCTGTCTTTTGCACCAAGAAGAATTCATTCCCCTCACTCGCCATCAAAATACTTACCTTGATCCCACTGCTCTTATTCAGCAGATTAATCCAGCTTTTCCTCTCTTTCAATGAAATCTCCTGTGACATTCGCTCCCTGCAGAAACCTGTCCCTTTAGATTCCTGAGTTTAATAAAACCTTTGTTCTAACACTTGCCCATCATGTCTGCATTTGGGTCCAAACCTTGGTATTGGCCTTCTCAGCCCTTGAAACATCTGTGTATATGGTAAACATATCACAAGTGCAGTGCCGACAGTAACAATCAAAACTTATCGATGAAAACATAATGATTCATGAAAAATCACTTGTTGAGTCGCAAACATTCAACGTAACTGTGAGCGTGCTTGTAATGCTGCCATTTTGATGTATGACACAGTGGTAAAAGGTCTTATATTTAGCGCCATTAAAATGGAAATGGTTTGCAGTATTCATGCTGCTATTATTCCAGCAGTCTGGATTGTAGAATGTTAATAAAATGTTGAATTATTAATGCTGCAATCACTTCCTATGTCAACAGCTTCAGTATAAGTTGATGTACTTTTAAATATCTAAAAAATGCAAAGCTGCGTGGCATACTAAGGATTACCCAGGCTGATATCATAATGTGATACTGTCACTTTCAGCTATTGTTATTCAGATGTGAACAGGAGGTCAAATTGAGGGGAGACAGAAAAACCTGCTTTGCAAAATTGATGATGGGCACCCTAAAATGAACAATAACACACATCTCTCTGTCACTGCTGTCTATATTTCAACAAATTGCCCACTGGCAAGTCGACTGTCTACTTTTTGACACAGAGCTAACTTGTTTTTGAGAGGATGGCAATATTGAAACATAAGAGGAGAGCAAGAGGGTAGACAACAGACAATTTTCTGAGTATACAGTGAGACGGCGAGGCAGATCTGTCTTAATTTAAAGGTTGTCTCAACCAGTGATTGTGTCTGGAGGGGCAGGCCTGAACTCATGCTGAATAAAGGTTATAGTGTCCTGCTCTCCTCGTGGGAGGAGTGGGATAAAGGTAAGTCTTTGTTGGAGGTCTCAGGGCTAGTGGAATCATAACTGTGGGCTGGGCTCTCCCTTTAACTGTGCTGGTAACATGATAAGGGTTTTTTCCCCATTTTCCCATTAGCCTTCAAGTTCAGCTGGGAGCCTTGTGTTATTTCCTGACACGCCAGATTTTTGATGTTTCTATTTTTGTGTGTCAGTCTTCAGAAACATATTTTTATATTTGTATCCCATGTTGATAAAATTTTGATTAAAAAACATAATTATAAAGGTAATACGATGGTATATGCTGCTTGTCCAGATTGCATACAGTACAGAGGTGAAATTACTAGCATTCAGCAACCATCACATTTTTATCATGCATTGCATCTAATGGTTTAGCTACCCATTTACAATATGAGGGGGAAGGCATTTTGAAAACAAAGCTAAATAAATTCTAGAGTGCAATACAAAATCAACAGCAACTACAGCCTCAATAATAAACATCTAGAAAAATCTAGAACCTGTGTTTGTACATTACATGACATAAGAGCAACCTACTTAATTAAGAGCCATGCAGTGTATTATAAAGTCTATAAACCTGACTATGAGCAAGCACTTTGGCAACAGTGGGAAGGAAAAAGTCTAACAGGAAGAAATCTTCAGCAGAACCAGGCTCAGAGGGGTGATCATCTGCCTTGACCAGTTGGGGGTGAGGGGAGGTAGATGCCATAGAACAGTAGACTTGAATTAGATTTTGATTTAAAGATAATCTGCATTTCAAATCTGCAGCATAATTAGAAGGATCGTTGGCTTTTCTTACAAATATTTGTATTTGTTAACATTTAAACATTTTTGAACATTAGTGACATTAAACTATTGCATTGCTTGTACTCTGGGAAATCTTAAAGGCATTTTCCCTCATTTTATTAATTAGTATGATTTATTGACAAGTAAAACAAAACTGATTGAAAAAATTATCAAAGTTTTAATTACTAATGAAAACAATTTCAGTTGAAAAGAAGTAGATGAATAAAACTTGTTGATTAAAGACACTTCACCTTGTCCTTAGTGAGCTTATCTGTAGAGTGGGTACTGTGGAAAAATCTCATGTCTCGTGTTTTTCAACTGTGTTGAAGTAGAAAAAGTTTCGTTTTTTGAACAACTTTTGTGTTTGAATGTTTAGTCAGTATTAGACTCATTATGTTGAGATGTATATTTCAAGGGCTTCAAGAAAAAAAAAAACAATGACTCAAATGTTAGTGACAGGAAAAAAATATAAAAAACCTCTATATACGACTGTATATTGTGTAAAATAAACACATTTACCCTGATTTTACAGACACTTTCATTCATTTTTACAAATTCTAGTGTTACATTATTATGCTTCCCCAAAAGAATATTGTGAAATAATTTTCCCAAATTCAAACAAAAATATACATATTGTGTGAACCAAAATAATGAACATCTCAAAGTCACCCGTCTTCTTTCAGATGTTTATACACCACTGGCTAATCTGCTTTGAGCTTAATACACAGGGATTTCTCCGTGCTGCAAAAGGTTGTGTGTGATTGTGCACTGCAGCAAGTGAAATAATGACTCATCCCTCCGTTTGCTGCAGCCATCAGACATGTTGGCACACTGGTCAGACCGAGTCCTCGGGATCGAAGACATGTTCGTCTATTCACCTTGGAATCTAGTTTTTATCTTGAAAATTTGGACATGGAGAATGCCTCGAACGTAATCCCCCAGACTCATCAGCTACACTAATCTAATGAGCATGTTAATTCACCACTAATGTTAGAGGTAAACATGGACAAAGGCCTGTTTCCATTAGCTAATTAATGGCTTCCTCATTACGTTACTCAAGAGGTCATGCATGTTTGGCCTCATATCAACACCAAGCTTTAGTTTCTATAACCATAAGGAGGAATCAAGTATTTCACAGAATTATTGGTGTACACAAAGCAATATCTGTTAATGTTCCCAAACATTCGCATAAAGTATTATTTGGGACATTGCTATGTTTGTCAAGCATGTTAATCTGATTATCACATTCATAATCAGCTTTGTTGTGCTAAGCGCTTCATTTATTAGCATAATCTGCTTCTCTACCATGCAGTGCAACTGTGAATTGTTGAACATATATAAAATGTATAGTGTGGTCCACAGTAGTTTTCACCAGATGGTTTAAAAAATAAGTATTTTCTTGTCATTCTCGTTGTCGGAAGATAGGCCTTCTACTTTTTGGCTTCCAGTTTTTCAGCCCACCTCTTGATAAGCCATAAATGCTCATCATAGAGTGCTTCTTGTCTGCATAACATGACCCCACACACCTACTGTAGTTACATTCGTTTATGAAAATCCTTTTTCCTAATAGTTTTATGTAAAAACAACAACAACACGTTTTATGATGTAGATATACGAATAAGTACTTCAATGAACCTCAAATGCACTTACATAAATCGACTCTTACATAAAGTACTATAAAACACAGTAATGTCTTCAGGCTTCCAACTGAAGGTACTCAGTTTCAAGTTCTGACATTTGCACATCAAACAAATCAGTGCTTCTGTGCTTGAAATGGCTTACACAAAAGACAAACATGACAACTTTAAAGAACAATTTAGCAATGAAAATCATAGTCTCTCTCTCTCTCTCTCTCTTTCTCTCTGTGAGTGTTTATTTCAAACACCAGTAGCGTGTTGCACAGGACAACCCACGGCGCCTGGGATACAGCAGTTAGACAATATCGATATGTATCTAGGCTCTATTGCTGGGATGAGACAAGAAAAGGTCAGAGGAGTGAGCTCCATAGTGATATGGTCAATGATTTATAGAGACCACATATTACACACACGCACGCACGTGCACAGACATGTATAGGTGTGAACTTAATAATACGCATGCACTCCTATATCTGTGTGCATGCATATGTAATATGTGGCGTGAGGTCTGCCATAACCAAATCAGGACACATATTCAAATGTTGAAATGTTGAAATGCAAAATTATATCATTATATGAGACACTGGAATATGACAGTAAGATTGATACACACCCTTGCATTCATAAACATACAAGAAGAAAAACATTGGCTTTTTTGACATATCTGGAAAGAAACATTTGATCCTGTTTGAAATACTGCCTATTATGTGATAGAAATGTGAGACACTCAAACAAATGAAACATAAGATTGACATTTTGTTGTCATTTCATGTTTTTATTATTTATATAAACAAAATAAGGTCTTGCATGTAAAAAAATAACTACACCTCTACCTTTATCATACCTTCAAATCTCCTGATAAGGGAGTGACAGATGAAACCTGTATTATTTAAACCTCTGAAAATTTGTCTTGTCTTTCCTTTTGAAGTGTATGTTGTCATCATCTTAAGCTCAAGAGTGTTCTAAAGCCTTCAGCAAAAACAAGAGAGATGGGGATGATTACAATATGAGATTTCATTTCAAGTTCTTCAAATTGTTTTAAACAAGTAATTTCAGTGCAAGGACAATAATGCAACATGGTGAACACCCCAAAGTTTGTCCAAGGCTGGGTGGTGACGCTCCAATTCAGTCTAAGAACCCCATAATATGTACATCTAGTTTCAAATGTAGCTGCAGATCCACCCTAAGGATGAACTATCCCATGTGTGCAAATTTTTTGGCAAAAATTTAAAAATGAAAATTCAACAAACGAATTTTTATTTATTCTGACCTTTGTTGTCTGTATTAGAATTTGATAAAATGGTCAAAAAAGTGTTGCATAATCAGACATAATGTGATCCATGCAAACACTACATACTATTAACACCAAATACAGAGTGAGCATCAAAGTCATGTTTTATAATAAAAACAATTAGTTTTTTTTCTGCAAATATTTGTGTCAGTTTTTTTCCTGTATCGCTTCACTGACAGTGAACCATAAGCATTACATCTGTACATCCATTCATTTTCTTCCATGGATCCATATCAGGGTCAAAAGGGGGCTTATCTCAAACAGGGGACACCCTAGAAAGATCACCAGTAGACTGGTGATATGGAAATAATACTGGAAATAATAATTAATCTTACGAGGAATTGGCCTTCTTTGGTGTTGTTTGACCAGAGTCACAGCAGACTAAAGTAAGAATAAATACAACCTCCCATAAGATAATCATCTGTCGCTGATGAGGGTTGAAATGTTATGGTTTGGAGTTGCTTCACTGCTCACCAGAGAGCTTCCAGACACTGATCTTAGAATAGGATAATGATCCTAAATTTGACTCTCATTCAGCTGTCTGGGGGATTCAAAGGGGTGAGAGGTCCTATGAGTATGGACACAGGCATGCCGAAGACATTTTGCATGGTAGAGTGATGTAGATGTCCAACAAGGGGATCAATCTTCTGGATAGGGGCTGGAGCTCTGTTCCAGTTTGGAGTCGTCCTTGGTGAGAGTGCCGCTAGCAGTCCTGGGTATTATTGCATCCCCTCGGTTTGCTGCCTGCACATTGGAGTCTCTGCTGGTGGACAAGAGGGTTCTTCCCCTTCATCATTGGGTCGGGTAATGGGTTGCGCTTATGTGCCAAATGACATTTCAGAGTACCCAGTGTTCTTGGGTTACTTGAGGGTACTCCATCTGGCAACTCATAGAGGGAGACCTCAATGCTCACGTTGCCAATGACAGCAAGACCTGGAGGGACGTGATTGGGAGGAATGGCCTGCCTTATCTGAACCTAAGTGGTGCTCAGTCAAAAATCATGTTCAAACATAAGCATGTGCATAAGTGCACACAGCACCAGAACACCCTAGGTCCCAGGTCAATGAGCAATCTTGGAATCTTGTATCATTGGATCTGCGGCCACATGTTCTGGATCTTGGGTGACAAGAGGAGCTGTCAACTGGTTAATACCAGATGATGAGTTTGAGGTGGCAGAGGAGGCATTGTAAGGGTGTTCCGGGAATGTCTGGAAGAGGTGCTGGTCCTTGACATCTTAACTCCCACTTCTGACAGAACTTTTACAGCATTCTCAGGGAGGCTGGAGCATGTCCCAACCTCCTCAGTCCCACTCACACATCTTCCATAGAGGAAGCAGAGTATAGGGACCAGGGGAACAACTTCCCCATCACTGAGGCAGTTAAACTTTGGCTAAATCTTTGGCTGGGCCCATTAGGTGGATGAGGTTCAGCTTAAGGCCCTGAATTTTGTAAGACTGTCCTAGTTGACACATCTTTACCACATTGCGCGGAGATCTGGGGCTGTGCTTCGTGACTGGCAGACTGAGGTGGTGGTCCCCCTCATTAAGAAGGGGGGGATCAGAGGTTGTGCTCCAACTACAAGGGATCACATTCCTCAGTCTCTCTGAGAAGGTTGATGGCAGGGTCCTGGAAAGAAGACAACATCTGTTAGATGAACCTCAGATACAGGAGGAACAATGCGGTTTTCATCCTGGTCACAGAACACTGGACCAGCTCTTTATCCTCTCAAGGATATTGAATGGTACACGGGAGTTTACTCAACCTACATGTGTTTTATGGATCCAGAGAAGTATCCTGTGGTGAGTGGTTCAGGAATATGGGGTTTCCGGCTCACTGTTATGAGGGATTTGTTCACTATATATCCATTACAGGAGCTTGATCCACATTGCTGGTAATAAGTCAAACAAACTCACAGTGCCTGAACAAGTGAAAACTTCACACTTTATGTATGCTAATTATTAGAAATGAGACGAATAAAAACATCAGTTTAGTGATACAAAACTGTTAAGGCCTCTGAAAAAAGAACAAAAAAAAGTCTAAAAATGTAACGACTTGACTTAGTTGAGTACAGTGTCCAGAGGTTCACTGTTTCAAACAAAATCAAATGTTTGCTTGTCCAAATATGTCAAAAAAAAAGATTTCCAATGTACTTTACATGAAAAAATGACCAGTTTGTTCACAATTTAGAAGCTAAGGAGACAGTTTTCCAAAAAAAACAAATTTTAATTCAAAACACTTTTATCTACCTGCGCAAAACATGATCTATGTTTGATGCAGTAATAAAATCTCCCTTTAAACGTCAGTATTACTGTGAAAATGTTTGGATGCATTGGTGGAACATTCCATGTTTACTCCTAGTTTCATCTAACCTTGGTCACAACTGAGTTTTTTCCTGAGGGACTTCCCTTAAGCCACCTTTTTTCCATCTTTGGACTCACTTCTGGTTTTAACGAATATTTTATATTTTTGCTCATCTTTTGTAAAGGACCTTCAGTCTTTTCAGGTCCGGCAATTTTCAGGATAGAAAATTACATTTTTTGATCTTCAATTTTTGTTGTTGCTTTTTTTAAACCGAAATCCTTCTGAACTGTCTTTCCGATAATGGAAAATGAAAACTGTGCAAGTATTCCACAGAAAAATGTCTTTAGCGTGCCATGTTGGATTTTTCCTTGATTGACACTGGATGTCCTGCGATGGAACTATTGTGAATGATCACACCACTGGGTTGATCCTAAAACCCACAATTTGAAAGGAACTAATGAAATGCAGTAGTTTGAAATGCAAAATGTTTTACTTTGTTCTTCATTTATCTGTGTTTCACAACTGTTCAGTACAAAGAAAGAATTTTGTAAACAAATAACATCACTAGGCTGTAATATGTTAATCTAATTCAGGTAATCATATCAACAAAGCATTTGTCACTTTCATATTCTTGTTCACTATGTTGAGCTGATTGTTATGTTCCAAATCTCTAAATCTAATTATGCTTTCCAATTAATCACTAGCAGACATTAGGCTCACAGTTTATGACCATAAAACCTAGCTTGTATAATTGCAGTGAATATAATCATGGCTGATTATGATTTTAAACAGAGTTTTGGGCAGAGATTTGGCAATGGCTACATACTGTTCTGGCTGACCTTGTCCCCGTCACTGGCACGGCAGCCTAGGCAGTCCCACTTGGCACCAACTGACCTACTGTAATCCAGAAAGCAGCAGCGGCTTTATATCACAGCAGCCAAATAGTGCAGCAGCCAAAAAGAGTGGGGCAGGACTCCTCCAATTAGGATGCAAAGTGTTTATTTAAAGATGTGGGGTTTTCTCAAACAAAGCAACTGACTGCAGCACATTAACAATAAATGTACAGTGAACTTGAGCAGTAATTAGACTGTAAAGTTGAGTGAATAAATAAATCAAGTAGGTTTAGGGTTAAGTAGAAAGACAGGCCAAGGACACCTAGAAATGTCAAGAAGGAAAAAACACAGGTCTAATAGATGGGAATACTCTTGGCTCGATTCCTATTAGTGATCTAAGTCAGCGGTCCCCAACCTTTTTTGCGCCACGGACCGGTTTATGCCCGACAATATTTTCATGGACCGGCCTTTAAGGTGTCGCGGATAAATACAACAAAATAAAACTAGTACCGGTACCCGAAAAAAAGAAGGTTTATTCATAACACACGTGAAAAGACCCAGGAAAACCGAGTAAAACGATAAAAACTATAACAAAATAACTCTGAAAACCCTGAAAACTATACATTTCACACCTGAGCCTCAACTCTCGCGGCCCGGTACTAAACGACTCACGAACCGGTACCGGTACTTTGGGGGACCGCTGATCTAAGTAACATGCCTTCTATGCTGGCTTGCTTGCAATGTTGACTTAGATGCCTAAAGCCATTGTTAATGTCAGTAGAATGAGCCACATGCTGCCTGTAAGGAAAGTTTGTAGGAAGCACAGAGCAAATTATATAGAATAGATAGAAACAGCTATAAATGGAAAGTCAATTCCAGAAGTATCGCTTTTACAAAACCGTCATAGTTTTGTATATGAATTATAGAAAAAACATCCAAACTGCATTAATATATATTATAATGAGTACACAAGATCTTGAATGAGAAACTGTTTGACAAATAGAAAATATTCATGAAATCAAACCAATATTAACGTTTGAACTGACCACCATCTGTCAAGGCTGCTTTTTCAAACTCATTCATATTCATTCTCTACAGACTGTGAAGGCCTGAACTGAAATACATGTTGGTGCTACATGCAGTACTTGCTGAGTCACATTAGTAAAGTGTGTAATCTTTGCCATTTAAAGAAAAAATACTAGAATCGCCACCTTGTGTTGCACGCCTTTAAGTAAAAATTACAGATGAAATCCATGAGTGTCTGTAATATAAAATAGACTGGCATGTTCTTCTTATTAAAATGCATGACTGATACATATTCACTTCATTATTTTATTCAGTGAAACATTAACAATCATCTCCTGCATACTTCTGATTCTGCATTAACGAGAACAACCCCAAAACTTTACGTCACCCACAAAATAAATTCCCGTGGTATGGTATAGGTACAGCAATCTTAACCAGTGGTAGCACTGAGTACGACTGCATGACATCCAAAATGTTCTTCTTTACATGTCAAGTGTGAAGAAAATGAACATGCCTAAAATATTTATTATAGCAGCCAGACTGTCAGAATAACTGTACAGGTTGAGACCTGAGAAGTCTCTTTGATGAAATTCTAAAACTATTAAGGCAAATGCGCCTTCACTATCAGAGACTTCAATGGAAACTAAGAGACGTGGGAGTAAGATTGCAACAATGTACTCTACTTGATCTCTAGTTTTATTGAAGTTAAAAGTTAAGCTGATCAAAGACCCTAAAGCTTGTGTGTGAGGATATCCATCTGCACACACGTACTACGTACTGCATGCCTGTCCTTAACAGTTTTTCAGTTCATTTTTCCTTAAAAAGTGCTGCAGACAGATCCTATTTGTGCATGCTTATGACTGTGGTGATACAGTAAAAGCACAACATGAGATGCAGTATCTCTGGGATTTTACAAATGAAAGAAGCTTGGAAAGGTATCGTGCACACCGAGCATCTAGACCTAAGCTTATCGTGTCCTCACTAACAGGCTTCAGCTTCCTGCTGGTTGCTCTGTGGTGTGTGGATGTCAAAGAGCATCTCTGTTCCCTTTCATATGCTGTGTAATTAGCCATCAGTGGGTATGCATTACTGGTGACTTGGAGCTTAGAAATCTCAATAAAAACTGTCGGGGTTTGCTATCCAAACTGTTAGTAAACATTTGAGGAAATTAGCAGGACTTAAAACTGTAACGTGTTTATATTCATCACAAATTTCTGCCATGTAAAACCATAGATACAGTACAATGTTGATTCACATTTTAATTATGCAAAAATGGTAACAACATCAATCATTAATTATTTTTTGTACAAATACCTTCTTATTGTACTTAAGTAGAATTTTTAGGTATCTGTACTTTACTTGAGTATTTGTTTTTCTTTACAATTTTTAATTTTCTCCTTACATAAACAGGATCGTTTACACAGATGGGGGAAGTTTCCATTTCCCATCAATGTGGACCTTCTTGCATAAATAGATGAAAATGGATGGAAAAATAACATATAAAAGACAATACTTTTGGCATATTAAATAGATGAAATAGCCAAAAAGATGTAATGTATTCATTTATATAACTGTACTCAGGGGTTAAATTGTGGTGAAACAATCTGCAATGACAGTTTTGGTGCATAGTTGTGGTCATGGTACTTCAGCATCCAGTACTACATATACTACTCTTCTGTAGCTAGCACAGCAGAAGGAGCTCAAAAAATATCTGCAAACACACAAACTGTTTCTGTGCAGTTTGTCACACAGTGTGTCTGTAAGCTAAAGGTCCAGCTGCTCTATTTCTTATAGCGAGAAAGTAAAGTAAAATACCTTCACTTAGATGGAGAAAGAAAGACAGACAGACAGACAGACAGCACTGAAGCATTGGATGAATGCAAATAAAAGTAACACATGAAAAAAAAAGTTATCAGTTATTGTGAGTTGTGATTCTTTTCTCCACACTGAGCCACTCGAGCCAATCTTAGGGTTCAAACACCTGAGGAATCCCACTTTAACGCTTGACTTTGTTCATTTTCTTGTTTAGGTGTGGAAACTTAAAACAAAATAACAACAAATTAAAAAAGTGTACTAATATTATTTTATTATTATATTAATAGCATGAGGCTCAGTTGGCTAAAAATATCCTTCAAAGAGTTATTTTGTATTTTTTTACTCTTACATTTCAAGCCTATACTTTTTCACTTTTATCTGGGTAAAGAAACTGAATCAGTGCTTCAACTTTTACTGTATTTTCTAATACAATTATCTGTACTTATACTTAATAAATAGTTCATATAGTATAAATATATAGTATATGTAGTATATGTTATTGTTTTATTTATTTATATATATTTATTATATTATATTATATTATATTATATTATATTATAGGCAGCACGGTGGTTAGCACTGTTGCCGCACAGCAAGAAGGTCCTGAGTTCAATTCCACCATCAGGCCGGGGTCTTTCTGTGTGGAGTTTGCATGTTCTTCCCGTGTTTGCGTGGGTTCTCTCCGGGTACTCCGGCTTCCTCCCACCGTCCAAAGACATGCAGCTTGTGGGGATAGGTTAATTGGATAATCCAAATTGTCACTAGCTGTGAATGTGGGAGTGAATGTGAGTGCGAATGGTTGTCTGTCCCTGTGTGTTAGCCCTGCGACAGACTGGCGACCTGTCCAGGGTGTACCCCGCCTCTCGCCCTATGACAGCTGGGATAGGCTCCAGCGCCCCCCGCGACCCTGAAAAGGATAAGCGGAAGCGAATGGATGGATGGATATTATATTATATTATATTATTAAACTGAGGCATTAACAAAGTCAGAGAAAGGCATAATGTGTTAATTGGTTTTGGTGCCATAGTCTCAACCTAAGTAAGTAGCTTTAATGTGTAAAAAACATGTAATGAGTAAAAAAAAAATGTAAAAGCAGTGAGTGAAACAAAAAAGGTCCCAGGGTCTAACCAAACAATAATCTTCTAAATACTGAAGGTGAGTCTCTGGAATCTCGAAATTTTGAGTTACTTAGTAAGTTGAAAATCTGAGATATGCAGCTCCAAATTTTGACTTATTAAGTTGAACATTTGAAATGCTAACCCCGAAGTTTTACTTATGTAGAGAAAAAAAGTTTTGTTTTCAGTGCGGGAAACCTTCCGCACGTGTCTGTGAGAGTTCGATATCTAAAAAGAGAAGCATTTGAAACATTGTTGTCTTCCGGATAATTTTATGGCTGCAGTGCAAAGTATTTATTAACCACTAACAAAGTTTTACAAACAAAGTTATCACATTTAAAATAACCATCCAGAAAACAACTGTTATCCAATGAATAAACATTGCTTATTATAATTTAGTAGTTTGGAAACTGTAAATAAATAATAACTAAAGTTTGATTAAAATTCATGTCAGCTAAATGTACTAAAATTATCAGGAACATGCTGCACAACTGCACCCGTGAGGTTCTCAATTTAGACAGCCTAATGAAGCAAAGACTATTTTCTTTTTAATTAGACGAAGCAACAATAGTGCACATGCACAGACACCTATTATCGTTCTCCTTTCAGTCTGTACATACGCAGCTACCCCCGCCCTGTGGATACACCCACATTCACATCGACACACAGTCTCCAATAAAACGCCACGCCTCAATTATGCTTACAAATACCTACATACCTCACAACCCAGCCTATAAATCATGGTCTTCCCTAACATCTGGTGGTAAGAATGTGTAGTACGAGTCCATGGGGCAATTGAGAACTGGTGGGACTGGCATTCAACATGGGGGTGGGGGGATTGAGAGATGAAGATGGAAACATGGAGGCAAGACCTGCAGTTGCGTATGTTTTCTTGCTAACAGTCATTTTTCTTAATCTGACCTGTCACACAGTGGAGTGCTCCTAAGCAAGATTAATCTCCAGTTGAGGATGCAGGTGACTACCGTGACATTTGTCATGTAATAAGAAGAACAAGAAGCTGAGCTAAACAAACACATACGGGCACACAAGCCACCAAGAAGGATGAGATTTAGTGAGAAAAAATGATCAGTTTCCTATTCTTTTCTTCAAGGGCTTAACCCTTAGACCTGGAGCACAAATATCCATGGCAAAAATGCAACAGTGACAAATAGTCACCACATAAGATAAAAGTTAACTCTTCGTATGCCCGCCTGAGCTTTTTTTGGACCTGTAGACCTAAAGATATTACATAAACATTTGTGCATTTATAGGATTCATGAGCCAGTTGACTATATAGCTGTAATCATATAGTTAATTTTGGCTGTATACAAGACTGTTGACGACAAAAGGAAAAATGCCCAGTCTTTGAACTCTATAAGTAGCAAGAATGGTGACTTGCATCCTGCAAATAGTAGGATTTACTTTTTCTTCAGATGAAAGGGTCACTGCAATAAAAAATTGTTTTCCATCATTACCTTATCTCAGTACCAAAGAGCACTTAAATTGTTCTGCTGGTCCAGCACCTTGGAAGACGTGTTTTTATTGAGTTTTATTTTAATTTGTCACTTGTTCTATTGGATTTTCAGTCTGACAAGCTCATTCTAAATTTATTAGAGAAAAAAGTAATGGAAAGTAGTTTGGCTGACCTTATTACATCACATTTGCTGGACTGTGCTAGCACATACTTTTTAAAATGATGAAAAAGGTTGTTTTTTTTTCTTAGCAGATCCTCTGTCAGCTGAAAAAACTGTGTGTTTTACAAAGAAATGCTCCATCACATAAAACAAAGACTCACAGGTTTCAAAGCTTGGATTTAAATGACGTTATTTAAAGTTTAATATGACCTAATGAGAGTAGTTTGAAATCTTTGTGTCTCTTATTGCTAAAAAGGCTGACAGGCAAATAATCTATCAAGGGATATGTTAACCTGGGTTTGCATGGTGGGCGAGTCTGCAGCTTCCTGCAAACAATTAGTGTGCATTTCAGCATGAGAAACGTTAACGCTAAAGAATAATGAGCAGGTCAGCTAACAAGTCGCCAGCAGCCCACGTCCTGATTAGCAGAGAAGCCAGTGAAAGGGCCACTCACACACTAAGAGGGCCATTTAGCATAATTAAATGTCCAGGGGAGAAAAGTGCTCGGACAAAAGGTTCATCACTTTAGATCTCTGCTATTGAACCTTTCATCATATTGTGGAGGCGGGAATAAGACATTAGCATTACACTATACAATTTTGGAATTTTTTTAAGTTTTAATGTCATGCCACTCATCATTGCTGCTGTGGAATTAGTTTTCTCTAACTTGTTTTGCAGCCTCCAAATGTATCCTCTTTCATTTTTTTTTCATTATGTACCTTGAAAGTTTACCAAAATAATAAAGCACTTACTTGTGGATTGTACTTTTGAAGTTCAGCATTATTTACTGTATATTAGTCATCACTTAATCCGTGATTTATTTTGGATTGACTGGTTAAACTTGTCAAATTAAATGCGTAATCATTTTCTAAGAGTACTAAGCAAAGATTGCAATTCTTGCAGTTGATATACTTTTTTAAAGCTTCTAGTTGAAAGGTTTTCGTGATGTTACAACCAAAACACATTATTGAACACCAGTGGGTTGATTCATCAAAGGTTTGTTTGAACACTGCTTCCAAGCGCTCGTACAGAGCTTATTAAAGAGTAACTACTCTGGATGTTGGGAGAAGGAAAAGCTTTGTAACACTTGTCTTGTGAAAGGTACGAGTCTTTCAACAGACCAAACAACTGCACAGCTGGGTTTCATCTTTTGTATGTCTACCATGTCCAGCTGTGATGAAGTGTGGAACTGGTGGGAAACAGTGCAACTCTGCTGCACAAACGGAGTGAAAAGTCATGTTTTTATTTCTAGTTAGCATGGTCAAGCAGGAGCGTTTAGTTGACTTAATTCAGTCTTTACACACACTCTTCACAAAGTCAGGAAATATGTACAAAAATCATGTCTGCTCAATGTCCCACACATAAATAGATAATTTAGCATGCACTAAATTTAATCAAGTGTATATTATTTTGACAATGTAAATATTTTTTAGAAGTAGTAGCAGTTAGGGCTGGACTGGTAATCTGGCCAGAGTGGGCCAATAGATCAATATAATTAATTTTTTTTAATTTCTTTTTTCTTCATTGTCATAATTTTACAGGCTACAGGCCGGCTTGAAGAGCTACAAACACTGACAGCAGCACATTTTTTGATTTTCATTGCTGACACTGGATTACTCAATCAAATCTCTTAATGCAGGCGGACCCTCCAATACCTTCCTTGTGAGTTCATGCACCTTGTAGAACACACTCTAGTGTGGAAGAAATGGTTGATAAGGACAGA
This sequence comes from Simochromis diagramma, assembly GCF_900408965.1. Lineage (NCBI taxonomy): Eukaryota > Metazoa > Chordata > Actinopteri > Cichliformes > Cichlidae > Simochromis > Simochromis diagramma. The sequence continues at coordinate 5,252,748 of NW_024386782.1, forward strand.
CAAAGAAAAGTGAAAAGGTGGAGATGAAAAGCTAAGAAAAAAATGTGCAGATATTTAACTGGACCATCTGTGCTGTTTTGACCGATCATGCTGGGCAGCGTGGACCAGAAACACCAGGGGCCCGTTCTTCGTACCTCGCTAAGTAAGTTAGCTGGATTAGATTGTTGACGACTTCGCGTGATCTTGGATCGTTCGGTTCCCCGAAGCTCATCCGGGACTTGCTGTCATAGCAACAGAGCCGTAAGCGTAAACCTGCTCGGGAGCAGGTTTACTTTATGTAAACAGGATTAGATCGCGGCCACGCAGGTATGTCCGCTTCATTTATACGAAAGCAACAGCGATATTCCACCACTGTTTCACCATAAATAAATAACATCAATGTAACTAAAGTTAATGCAGCACTTGATCCTTTTATTGATTTCACACAGATACATACAGGTCATTTCCTAAAAAAGGGAAATGTACTATTAACATTCTATTACATGTATGTGATTATTACAGATGTAATTCATATTTCAGAGTAGTAATTGTAAATCACTTCGCGTAATCAAGATGAGAGACCACGGCTATAAAAGTGAAGGTGGATTTGGGAAGTCTGTCGCAGCCATGTCCTGTCCGTTTACGCGAGCCACCCATTGCGGAAGGTGCAAGATTGATAAGGAGAGTTTTCAGAATTCAGCGTATATTGCGGGATAGACAGGATCCTTTAGCTCAGCGCGACAGTGTGCTCATTGAGAGATATCGATATTCCCGTGAGGGTATTATTTACTTAACCAACTTGTTGACGAGGGGGTGCAGGACCACCACCTGTCTTTTTTTGCTCTGCCCTTTTCTTGGTTGCTGTTATAAACAAACAAACAGATTATTTCAGGGTCTCTTTCCAAGAGACGAAAAGCAATATAAGTGATAAATATTACCATTCTGTAGAATATTCTTATATTTCACTTTTACTTGTTCCCATGTTCTAGTGGGTCCTGTTGTGGCTCTAATGTGAAAGGGGATATAATATAACATATTATAATATAATATAATGTAATATAATATTGGGTAATATAGTGTGATATGATAAATCTACCCTACCGCTTACTGGTGTTGGCCAGAGGGGCCGATGGCGCGATATGGCAGCCTCGCTTCTGTCAGTCTGCGCCAGGGCAGCTGTGGCTACAACCGTAGCTGCCTCCACCAGTGTGTGAATGTGAGAGTGACTGAATAGTGGCATTGTCATGCGCTTTGGGTGCCTTGAAAAGCGCTATATAAATCCACTCCATTATTATTGTTATTATTAAATTACTTACGAGTTTAATTTGTCAGCAACTTTCTGCCAGCCCTCTCTCCTTGCTTTTGCAGCCTTTGCAGTGTTCCCTTGCGTTTTAATTAAACTCTGAAACTCCTGAAATCCCTCAATCAAGAGTTCTTGCTCTGCTGCCGAAAAATACCGAGCGCGCTCCTTCGACATTTTCGCCGACCAATCAGAGGGTTGCCGATCAATGTTTCTACTCTCGATGCGTAGCCCCTTTTACGACACCCAGTGATCTCACATTACTTCATCCAGCTGTACTAATCGTCAACAGCAGGTGTGTTCGGAGAACCGGATTAGCGAGCTCACGGGTAGCGCGATGATTTGATCTTGGATGTAGTAAGCGACGTACGAAGAACGGGCCCCAGGGCTGATTTTTTTGTCCCACTCTAGACCTGGTAGCAGTATCTATTTATTAGGGGTGCAACAATACTCGTATCGATATTGAACCATTCGATACAGTGCTTTTGGTTCGGTACGCATATGTATCGAACAATACAAAATTTTTAATTTATTTTATCAACTTTTCTTCTGACGATGCTGTCTGAGGTGAGCGCTCAGTGGATCTGCGCTCGACAGTGCAGCCTAGGTGGAGTAGTCGAACGCAGATTGACTGACCGCAGGGCAAGACATAAGTTAAGCGCTCGTTGCAACATGGCAAATTGAACCTCCCCCACCCTCATTCAGATGTGGCATTGGGAACTATTTTGGTTTTCATGTGACATATGACCCTGAAGGTAAGCGCGTCATGGACAAAAGTAAAACAGTATGTTGGATGTGCCACGCAATGCTCAATTACATGGGTGGGAACTAGTGTGTTAGCGCAGTTAGCTCGTTAACGTGTTGGCCGTCCAGCCCCACGCACGGGGCGATCAGGGGTAGCTCGTTAACGGAGATTTGCCGTGTTGTGGCTTTAACATCATTTTAACGAGATTAACGCTGACAGCACTAGTGGGAACACAACGAATATGACTGCACATTTACTCCGACATCATCCTAGTGCAAAGACAAGTGGAAGCAGACAAAAACAACAAGCACGCATGCTACAAACTTTACCCGAGTCATTTAGACAGCCGTTAGCACATGATTCTCCTTATGGGGACCTGATATGTTTAATATGCTGCTGAGAATATAGCCCAGAAGAAGCGTATAGTATAGCTTTTATTTTGGAAAGAGCCATTTCTCTGTAATAAACTCTATTTTTCAAAGATGAGTGATTTCTCGATCAGATAAATTTATTTTTTTTATTACTTTGTTGTTTCAGCAACATTAAATTTAAAAACTGTACTTTTGAGTTAAAATATATATTTATAATTTTAATAAATGACAAATTAAAAAGGCATGAACATTTTTTTTTTGTATCGAAAAAATATCGAACCGTGACACCAAAGTATCAAACCGAACCGTGAATTTTGTGTATCGTTGCACCCCTACTATTTTTTGTTGTGTGGACCAATGCTATTTTTTCTTCATGTTTGTAGTCAGACAATTTATTATACCTCTACAGGGTCCTGACCTCTGAACTTCACAGGTCATTTTCACCCATTTCTCCAGTGAGGCAAATTGTGCTTTTCCTTTGATGTTGTCTTAATTGCCATGCCTAAACTCCTGAGGTGAAAAAACATCAATTTCATGTATTTTTTAAATTTTTACTTAGTTTCAGTATACACAGTTATAAGCACAGAACAGGATAAAGTTACTCAGTGTCTTATATAGGACATTTTCTGATCCAGCAAGGGTATTCCCTAGATAGAGGAAGGCAATGCACATGAGACACAATCATTTTCTGGGAATTCTACAGATTATTACCTCTCCTCCTCTCACACAGGAGCCAATCTGACAGACAATCACACAGACTTTGCTGTAGGTTGCTGACATGTTTAATCTCTGATCTGACTGCATTCTCACTCGCAGATCTCTCGTGTCATGTCTACAAAAGTTCAGTGCTGCAGTACATGTGTGAAAACAGCTTGGGTTACTCAGTAGACTATCAGAACAGCAGGCTAAAAAGCAGAAATGGCTCACCCTTGATCACAGTCAGCATCATGGGTGTGCTAGAAGGGTGCCCTGTCTAATGCACCTGTAACTATAAAAAACAGCGAGGGAAGATGCTAAACCGTTCCAGGCAGCTGTTGGTTGCTCTTAAAGCAGGATGGGTGTAATGCTGGGCTGATTTTATATTAGTAGTAAATTATAAATTTTACTTAAATCTGGTTTCTGGATATTGTCGGGACTAATGTTGTTTTCTTAGAACAGCAAACTATAAGTTAGCCTAAATCGTGTTGAGGACCATTAAATACCTAAAACTTATTATCACTTTGGTGAGGTTTTGTGGTAATATTGGACCATTTCACCTTACACTGCAGTTTCCTCCAGGGTGTTTTTTTCCTTCATTTCAGTTATATAAGCTGATCAGTGTTTGCTTGCTGAGCTTTACTGAAAGTTCAAAATGGTATAAAGATGTTTAATTGGGCCCAGACAGCTGAAGCATTCTAGAATTAGCAGTGACATTTTTGCTGAGAAGCCCGAAGCAGAGCCGACAAACATGAAACAGAAAAAAATGTATTGAAGGAATAAACGGAAACTGCACCTGAAGGATGGAAGGAAAACTGAGAGAAGCAATATGATTTCGTTGAAGACAGCTATGTAGGGGGTATTCTAATTTGCTTTGAGTGTCTTGGCTGTTATTTTGTACTCACTCGAATTTTTGGTGACATCTGCACTTTTCTACCCTTCTCTAAGTTATGAGTCATCCCAAGCAAAATCTCCGCATTACAAAACAATTAGATCAGAAGGCTCCAGTAATGCAGCAGGGATCCAGCGCTCACACTACCTACTGCCGCGGTGAGAAATAGAGGGGGAGAAGGGTGTCTGGAAGGGAGGGGCGACGGATCTGAGAAGGCAGTAGAGGAGGGAGTAGGACTGGAAGAGGAGTATGACTCACATATTAACACAGCCACTTCAGAGATACTGTCCATAAAAAACACAATAATTTAAAAAAATAAAAGCTTTTTCTGCGTGTTTCGCATGTCTCTGTGTCATTAGATCAGCTTTGATGTTGCTTATGTTGTGAGAGGCTGATAATACTGGGAAAAAAATAGCCACACAGTGCCTCACTCATTGCACCCTTTCTTTTCTTGTTTTCGTGTTACTTCTGATGCTCGATAATCTAAAGCATCAAGGCGCATTCGATATGAATCACTGGTGTGTTCTAATCTGAATTTTGCTAATTCATTCCCCTCGTGGATCTCTTCACAAAGCCTCTTAAAATCATTGACTGATAATGAAGCTCATTAGTGCAGCTTCGTATTCTGCCCATTTCCCCCTCTGAAGCTTACTTAGTCTTGACAAGCAACACTAACAAGCAACTGTGGATCTGGTTGCATTTTGGTTTTATTTGTATAGAAAATATCAACCTTTTTTTTCCACCTTATTGGTGACATTACTATCCGGTGGAACACAGTTTTCCAGTAATAGATGGTTTTAAACATTTGTAAATGATTTTATTAGCTTGTTAAATAATCTCCTGTACTGAGTCATGATGTGAAGAATTTATTTGTGCATAGCATGACAGCTTTCAACTACACAGACCTACGCATTTATGAGGCTGATCAGTATAACATCCATATGGATTTAACACCGGAAGGAAAAGTATTATCTGACTCACTGTGCATAAATTCATTTTGGATGTCACGATGGCCGCTTCTACATTCAAATGACTACTTTCAGTCTGTTACTTCTCTAGTGACCGTAAAGCAATGGAAAGCATCAGCATAGATCAAAATCATCAGGAGGCAGAAATCTGAACGTTTTGACGGCAGCTACAGAGCATCACGCAACTTCTGTTAAAACTGTGAAAGTATTGATTCAGTTGCTCTCGAGCTCCGCAGTTTTTAGTCTTGTCAGCTGGCAACTAATGAATTCCTGCAGCATCCGATACTAATGAATGTCAAGGTGTCGCGAGTTCCAGTGGTGAGCAGGTGTAAAAACTAATGAAATCTCGAAGACCGCCTGAGCTAAATATCAAATTGTAAAAACGGTGGTTTTATCTGAGCTCCGTTATGTCTTTGTTCCAGTAGCAATGTTTCCATGGGTTTTGTTAAACAGAACTGCCAATTACATGTGCTTTATGTCTCCAATATCACATTTTCATTACACAGATGCAAGATGTAATATGGATCTCCTGTCACGGCCACGCATTTAGCTTTCGAAATTTGCCATACCTAGGGTAGCATTATTTTGAATGGTCAATCACTCCACTGTAATTAGATTTTCCCTCAGTTTTGGCCGACATTCTCCCCCAGCTCCATACTGGGCATTTGTCTGTGGTAATAATATAAAAACAATCCTATGACAGCTGAAATTGAGTTTATGCCTTTCTCATTTTTAGTAAAAGAGAAGGGCGGTAACTGAATCAATCCTATCATCTAATGCCATTTGTTTTCAGAGTTGATATTATGTAATACCGTATAATACAATAGTGGACATAACCAATATCTTCAGACAAGGGAGCACTGAGGTGCTCGGCAAGCTAATAGCTGCTCATTACTGTTTTTTTTGGCTCCCATGTTTTCCTTCCTTATGTGAAACTTGCTTTTATTAATTGTTTGCTTTGAGTTAACTCTTCCTTTGTGTCTGCCTTCACACACACACACTGCATACTCTTGTTTTTTTCGCCTGCAAAACTGTCATTTAATTGCTCTTTTCTGACACCAATCCAGTGGTGTAAAAGGTGTACAAGCAGGAAGAAGAAATGCAGTAGAAAACCTATTTATAGTGTTTCTGTGGTGCTTTCCTGCAGGATGTGTGGGTGTGACATCCATGAGTAGTGCAACTTGCTTTGTCTGGAATGTGAGCAATATAACAATCACTTCTTGTCCTTTGGGCTTTTTATATATAATGTATATAATAACCCAATTTGCCCCCTTGCTTTTTAGGGGTAATGAAATGGAATATGGAAGATGCCTTAAAATTAGTTTTCTTTATTCTAACTTGCAAACTTCCACTATGGTTTTACTTGTTGAAATTTATATATACACACAAATAACATCAACATCATAACATCACCCCCAAAAATATATTTTTTGTGCATTTCCTTAAAGACTACATGTGCCGTCTTTGTGTCACTGAAGTAACTCCTATTCTATGTTAAAGGCTTTTATCAAATATTGTTTCTGTCTCTGCAGCACAGTTAGAGTCACGGAAGATTAATGATAGTGCAACAAATCAGGAGATTATCTTTTATTTATCGCTATCAGCTTTGTTCAAAGTGGGATTGTATGATATTTCTTCATTTGTGAGACCTTGTAACAATGAAAATGTTTGAAAAACGGTTAAAAATGAGTGATGATGCCATTCTTTAGACCTCAGACCTTAAGTGTAGCAGAATTCAATGGATATAACGTTATTATCTTGGGAAATGTGCAACATTTTGTTTGATATGACAGAAAACAGTAACAACAGTGACACATGTGACCAAAGTAAGTTGAAGAGTAATGATCTTGCCATAAGAAAGGCAAGAGCAGTAACAGTTTTCATGAATTATGCTCTTTATTAAAGGATGTTACAGGAGATCAAATCACATGTTCTCAGTCATAATGTACTCACAAAACTTTGTAATTTAAACCATTTGTATTTTTTTTGACAATTTTACAGTTAAGTGAGTCATACCAGTGACTTTGTATATTTAATAGTTATATATGCATCACTGCATTTTAAATTGTTAAAAATGTATATTTTTTCCCCTCAAAATATAGCAGTTGCACTATATTTTGAATGTGGGAATGAGCACTTCTGTGGCACTTGGAATATTATACTTGGAATATTTGATTTTTTTTTTTTTAATAAATATTGTTAGATTTATGGCTTGAGAATGTGCAATTGTTCAAATCACATTCATATTTTAACGCAGAAATAAAGTGCAAACCTTAAATGTTATCATATTTCTGTAAAGGCTAGGGACAGCAAGACGAACATTTCTACAGAATGAACGGAAAATCACCAGGGAGATTTCTGATCAATCGCAAATGAATTGTGCATCGGTAGAAGCCTGAGTCATAGATGGATAACTGCAGCAACAAGAAAAAAGACAAGCCTGCAACAGATGGTTTAATCCAATAAGATTGCAACAACATACCTGCTAAACAGCATGAAAAGGCGGTCATACCAAATACTGATCAGAGTTAATTGTTTTTTTGGTTTTAATTTCACTTTTTTTTGTTTGGCTGGTTTTCTATTTGTCTTTCATTACCTGGACATTTGCATAGCTATGTAAAGATATCATTTGAACAACATGTACAATGACAATTAGAAGAGAATATATTACAACACAGTGACAGCTGGTGAAGGGAGGAGTGTCTTTATGAGTCATTTAACTGTCAGTTACAGTACATTATAGTTCTCAGAACATATCAAGTGCAACTGTTTATGTAAAGGGAATGAAACACCTTTCAAACCTACAAAAGGAGGATAGGAAGGAATAATTTTCTCCAGTTATTCCTGAAAAGAGTGATATGTATGCAAAGCCCAGCTCAAGTGAGGCATTGCAATTTTTTCATTTTTCTTTTGCGAATGCAAAAGATTTCCTCAAAAGATTCACCAGAATCCCCATCTTTATCTGCAAGTCATCTCTCACAGAAATCAAAGAATTTCCTTGGATTTGTGTCAAGCGTTGCAAGTGTGTTCATGTAGAGTGCAGAATTTTTTTTTTTTTTTTTTGCATTGAAGCCTTGCCAACTACAAACAACTCCTGGAGTACTCAAGAAAGTCTGGATCCCCTGAGCTACAGATGCACATGCATTCGATAATGAGGATTCATGAGGAGGGGAGGAGAACGTCAGTGCTAGTAGTTCTATTTTTGGCTGCAGTAATTCCTGTTTTTAGACATTTGCAGTCATTGAGGAATGGTAACATGATCCTGGCTTCCATACTATTCTTTTTTTTTTTAAGTTAAGTTTGTGTTTGTATAAAGTCCCATCTGAGTCTGTCAGAGAATTTAACACTTTTTCAGTGATTTGGCTTTAAATTGCATTGCGTTGGGCAGGAAGCCAACGTCTTTATCATTAGCACTATATGTTTTAACTTAAGTATTACATGAAGAGGGTTCACTCTTTATATAGGTCAAGGCTGTGACCTCTGCCGGATATTCTCCTTGCTGGCGACTGGCAGCAATGATTTGTGGGTGTGTATCATCTGCTGCACCTCTTTTACTATCAGCATCAAAGAGAAAACTCCACAACAGCTACGAGTCCATCCAAGACAAACACCCTCCCACGCTTTTGCACTCTTCCATAGCATACACATATTTGCACACGTGTCTATTAAACTAATCTCCAGGCAGAGAACAGGATTCATTAGTGAAACCAGTGGTGTGTTCCTCACCAATGCAGATTTCATGTCTCTTTGATACATTTCCTCTGTTATTGTTCCTGACAGTTCGGCCTCATAATTGTGATCCTTCTAGGTAACAAGGATGATATTAGAGTGACAAACACTATATTTTCCTCTGTCTATCAGCCAGGTGAGATAATTGAGAGTAATGACCAACTACTTTTGTAACTTATTGACTTTTGAATTAATGCTAATAAATCAGATTAAAAAGTTGAAATGAGCTGCATATAAACTGCAAGGAAAATCTGTGCTCGTCCTTAGAGATGCCAGATCTGAGCCACACAACAGGCAGTTTAATCGCTAATAGCATGCAGCAGAACTTTATACATGACAACAGAAATTATTTGCACAAGGCTGAACTCACTGAAGACTCAGTACCAGTTACAGGTACTGTTGCCTCTCTTACCTGGTCAGTATTGACAGAAATATTAGAGAACTTCAAGAAATCTCAGCAGACCTTCCATTTAGTCCATCTGTCATTTTAGTTAATCTGGAGGAGTTCTTGTTGTCTGCATTGGGAGTTTAGGAACATCTAAACTTGTTAGTATTTATTAGTCACTATAAGAAAAGAGAGCAGAGGAAAGAGGTAAAATAGTTTGCAAAGGTTTTCTTAGTGAAACCACAGTCTCAGGAGGTCTACACACTGTATTGTCATTGAGCTGTCGAGGCTACTGTTTTTCAAAGATTGGATCTTATATGCGTTACAGTCCTGCTGGGTTTACCTGAGCTAAAGAATCATTTTATATGTGCCCTACAGTAACACTAGAAACAGTGCAGGGGCGGAGTGACAGAGTAAACACAGTTTAATATGGGTGTAAAGGGAGATCCATGTCCTTCATCAGTTCATGATTTTAAAACATTTTCTGCACTGAATGATAAATGCCATCTCGGTTTGCATTCTGTTGTCAACAAGGCCAACAACAAACATTAAACCACATGTATCTCTATGCACATTAGCAATTAAAAACAGCAGTTACTATCAACACATGATACTGTCTCCTTTCTTTCTTCCCTTTGGCTTTCCCCATGTCTCATGGCACTGCATACAAGGATGCAAGCTACTGGTGCAATAAGACAAAGAGACATGTCTTTTAAAATTGCAATGGAGAATAATGCCTCTTGTTTACTAAAACTACTGGGTCAATTAGCCAACCAACAAAAATCACATAGCACAATGAAAAAATTGAGTTCAGCTAAACTAAGGCCAAACAGAAAGCTAATTTTTCTATTCATTAGTTGTCAATGATTTAACCATATATTTAATCAAATGTACAGGGTGGGCCATTTATATGGATACACCGTAATAAAATGGGAATGGTTGGTGATATTAAAGTCCTGTTTGTAGCATATTAGTATATGTGAGGGGCAAACTCCTCAAGATGGGTGGTGACCATGGTGGCCATTTAGAAGTCGGCCATCTTGGATACAACTTTTGTTTTTTCAATAGGAAGAGGGCCATGTGACACATCAAACTTATTGGTAATGTCACAAGAAAAACAATGGTGTGCTTGATTTCAACATAACTTTATTATTTCATGAGTTATTTACAAGTTTCTGACCACTTATAAAATGTGTTCAGTGTGCTGCCCATTGTGTTGGATTGTCAATGCAACATTCTTCTCCCATTCTTCACACACTGATAGCAACACTGCAGGAGAAATGCCAGCACAGGCATCCAGTATCTGTAGTTTCAGGTGCTGCATATCTCGTATCTTCACACCATAGACAATTGCCTTCAGATGACCCCAAATATAAAAGTCTAAGGGGGTCAGATCGGGAGACCTTGGGGGCCATTCAACTGGCCCACGACGACCAATCCACTTTCCAGGAAACTGTTCATCTAGGAATGCTCTGACCTGGCACCCATAATGTGGTGGTGCACCATCTTGCTGGAAAAACTCAGGGAACGTGCCAGTTTCAGTGCATAAAGAGGGAAACACATCATCATGTAGCAATTTCAAATATCCAGTGGCCTTGATGTTTCTATTGATGAAGAATGGACCCACTGTCGTTGTTGCATTGACAATCCAACACAATGGGCAGCACATTGAACACATTTTATAAGTGGTCAGAAACTTGTAAATAACTCATGAAAAAATAAAGTTACGTTGAAACCAAGCACACCATTGTTTTTCTTGTGACATTACCAATAAGTTTGATGTGTCACATGGCCCTCTTCCTTTTGAAAAACAAAAGTTGTATCCAAGATGGCCGACTTCTAAATGGCCACCATGGTCACCACTAGGGATGGGTATTGTTTAGGTTTTATCCGATACCGGTGCCAAACCGGTACTTTTGAAACGGTGCTCAAACCGAATGGAGAACACAAAATTGGTCCAAAAACCTCTCATGTTCAGCTGTTTTTTTGTAAAAAGATAACAATGTTAACTTTTTCTGCAGCTATGGGGCATATATGGTATCACTCTTGGCTGGAAGCAGTGCTTAAACAATGGAAAAAACACAAACTTTGTCCAAAAACCTCTCATGTTTAACTGTTTTCCACTTTTTCTTTGGTCATTTTAGCCTTTTTGGCCAGGGTGAAGGGAGTATCTGCCATCAAACAAGAAGACAGCTGCATGTAACTACGACGGTGTTTGCTAGTTCACCTTACATGCATTAATTTAATAACGTGGTTAGCCTACTCAACGTAAATTACACACGAACAACATTAAGCCATCATCATCCGTCATCTTTTCTGCTACACTGGCAGGGCTAGGGGCCAGGACTCTCCTCTTCGGGTTTTTGGGGGATTTTGCTAACTCCGGGTCCGATAACAGGCACCACACCCGCAGTAGATGCGCTTGGTGTGAGGTCTCGCAGCAAGCTATCAAATACGGCGCATTTTTCGGCTTTTAAAAAAAACGCTATGCGTCGCCAGGTGTTTCATCGGATTTGAGGTGTTACCTCCTTTGCACAGTATCACCTTAAAGCACTTGTTGCAGGTTGCTGAGTTTGCATATTTTGCTGTGAAGTACAGCCAGACTTTTGACTGCTTCGCCTTGGGCATTTTTAATCTGTAGCTCTGCTCTAAAAGAACGTACGTACCTGGGCGCGCCTACTATCCTCGGAAACGTAAAATGATTGGCTAGAATCCAAAGTGTATCACAGCTCAGGAAAAAAAAGCACCGAAACAAAGCACCGAAATGTGCGCTGCTTTTCGGTCTGGTTACTACCGTTTATGTCAGAACCGGTGCCATCGTGGCACCGGATACCGGTACCCATCCCTAGTCACCACCCATCTTAAGGAGTTTGCCCCCTCGAATATACTAATGTGCCACAAACAGGACTTTAATATCACCAACTATTCCCATTTTATTACGGTGTATCCATATAAATGGCCCACCCTGTACACTAAAGAGATTTAATGATGCACCACTCTATTTGCTGCTCAATTTGCCTTTCTCTAATAAGAAAATTAGTTGTACCAATGCATGTAGGCTTGCTTTCATGATAATTTCCTACATGTGGGATTTGGTCATGACTGACTGATTATGGTTAGTAGCCCTGTGTCTGAAAACACAGTTTTGAGGATGAAGTTACAATACCCTTATCCAACCAATACCTAATGACCACTCCTCTGTCAAACACATCCAACCCTATAAAAAAGGTATCACAGGTTTGGAGAAACTGACATGGAGATGGGGCAACCTGACTGGGATCGTGCCATTGGAATGCTGGAGGCAGAGTGCACCACATGAGCAACGAGCCCTGATCTTGACCCCATTGAAAAGCTGTGGAGTTGTTTGAGCGGCAGAGTGTGACAGTGTAAGCCTCCTCCACAGATCTAGCAGCAACTCCAGGCAGGAGTGACTGAAAGGTGAGCCACCATCCCACATGATGGCATCCAAATGTTGTGCCTGTCCATGAGGTTGAATATTAGATTGTTTTGGTCAAAACCCAAAGACTAAGGTCACTGTAAAACATGTTTTTGTTATAACTCAAGACTTCATAATAGAATTATGTCAAAATGATACAAACATTTTATTTTATATCCAAAGGTCATCTTCACTGTGACATCATCGTGCTCAAGAAGTGGGGGCAAGGTTGTAACCATATTCCACATTGGGTCAGATGCCCAGTGTGCTGCCCTCTTCAATTGAGGTGAAGAAAACAACTGAATGGCAGCAATTTTAGTTTGTAGCATTAAACAGCTTCAGCTTTTAAATGTGTCACCAAGTGATGGACAGAAACTCTCTGAGCATTTTGGTAACAAATAGTTTCAAGATTCCAAAAAGAAATTCACATTCAGCGATCTCAACCCTTGATGATGGCATGATGATTTCAGTCTCTAATGCATTTTGTTGGTGGATCGGTTAAAACAAGCTACTTCTAATGCAATACTCAAACCAAATATTGCCTCAGCAAAATAAATTACAATTCTGGTGTCCTTTGGTCTCCCTCTAAACATGGGCAGTTCCTTTAAAAATATGTGACTTGAGAAAAATGTGTTTTTTCTTTGTTTATATTCAGCAGATGCCAGTAGATAAATGACTTTCATACCCTCTGAGAAAATCATCCAACATCATTCACATTTGTATTCAGCAAGGGAATTCAATATGTGAGGATGTGGCTGGTAAAGAATAGTATTTATGTCCTTCAGGATTGTATATTGTCAGTTGCTGTTTCCTTAAGGGGCCAAGGATTGTTGTCATGATGTGTGTGAAGTACTGCTCAGTTCACTTCAGGCTTTCATAAATTGTGTGAATGATTTCTTGTGGGAAGCTTCTTTAGATATACAACACTGTACAAAAGTCTTGAACGTCCCTCATTTCTTTATATTTTGCCAGGCTTCTAGAAAGACATTCAGAACTCTTTGGGCGTTGGCTGCCTTTTGTTCTTTTGGAGGCCAATCCATGACTGATATTGTTCCATTGTATGTTTTTCCATGTATATATATGTGCATTTGAGATCATTGTCGTGCTGAAAACCAAACTTGTTGACGCGTCTCAAAATCTGATAAGATGTTTCTGCATTCAAAATTCTATCAGTTTTGACAAGATTCCCAACAGCACAGACACACATGCAGCCCCAAACCATAACAGAGCTTCCACCATGTTTTACAGATGGTTGCAAAGATTCACTGTTGTACTTTCTTCCTGACTTCCTACATACAGATTTGAACAAAAAAACAAAAAAACAAAGCAGTTTTATCACTCCATAAAACCTGCATTCACTTATTTTCAGTCCAGTTCTTATATACTTTGGCAAACCTCTGCCTTTTCTCCCTGTTTGCCTTTCCTAAGCAAGCCTGTTGACAGCCACCTTCCCACTGAGACCATTTCTGATGAGGGTTCAACGAACAGTAGATGGATTAAGTGAAGGATCTCAGGTCCCGAGTCAGGTCTTTGCTGTTTTTTTCCCCCTATTTCTTAGGGTATGACTTTCAGATATAGTTCATCTGTTGCTGTTTTTTAAAAAATGGCTGAAAAAGCAGCCGATGTCCAACGAAAAACTTTGAAAGACCTTCAGGGAGTTTGGAGAACTATTGCTCAAGATCACTTTAAAAACTACAAGGTCTGGCTCCTTGGAAGTAAAGTATATAGAAATGCAATTTAAAAAAAAACTTTAGCACTTGAGTACTATAAATGAAATTATATACAATGTTGTATGCATTTGTTGCTATGAACAATCTAAAGTTGGGAGTGTGCTATAAAGTGAAAGAAATGCAAAGCCAGGGAGCTGTAAGTAATACCAAATCATAAAATATTTCAATAAAAAACTAAATAAAAAGCTGCAATGCCCATGGTTATATTTAGTAAGTAATTTTTATTTTCATATTTTTTGTTGGTGGTGTTGTACTTCAGCATCTCTGTGTATAAGATAAATATTAGCCATGCATTAAAAATTCATAACTGAGATGCAAGTAATAAATAAAAACTATGGATTTCTCCTGTAATAGGAACAGTCATGAACTTCAAACTTTTTTTTTTTTTATCTCCAAATGCTCTTTGTGCACATCCTACATTCGCTATATTAAACATCTAGAGATTATATCAGTGGGTCTAAGGGGATTTAAAGCTGTAGCTCTGGTAATATTTCATCAAAGCTCCAACAATTTTGCCCACACAGACACATATATAGCTACCATTCACATCATCACAGAATGTGGGAATCCTCCTTCCTGCTCCCTCTCCAGTTTCTCACTGGCAGCAGTACTCTACCAAAAATAGGAAAGCAGAAGAAGAAGAAGTTATTTCATGGTACACTGACTGAGTGTTGTTGTTTACACCTTACCATGTAAACAAGAAGGCTTCACTTTGCTGGTTTTCCTAGAACAGAATGTTCCTCGTGAATCATTTTCATGTATTTGTTTTCATGAATTATATTTTGGACAGGTGTAAAATTGTTACAGTTAATGTGTGAGTGAGCACTCATGTCCTGCACTTGCATCTGTGATATACATATATATATATATATATTAGGGGTGCAACGATACACAAAATTCACGGTTCGGTTCGGTTCGATACTTTGGTGTCACGGTTCGATATTTTTTCGATACAAAAAAATGTTCATGCATTTTTAATTTGTCATTTATTAAAATTATAAATATATATTTTAACTCAAAAGTACAGTTTTTAAATTTAACCCTAACCCTTGTGCGTGTTTTTTATTTTGACAGCGAATGCGCACCTGCGGACCACTTATGTGCAGCCCTGGTTATTTAGCTCATCATATTGCAGCCACAGAAATTCTTTTGTCCATGAAACCATAAAGCTGCACTTTCTTTTTGCCTTATAGTCTGATTTGTCATAACTTCTCCGTTTTGTGGTAAGCTTTTCTTTGGCTGTCACTTCTTCACCCTGACCTGTCTTATTTGGCTCAGCAGAACTGAAATGCTTTTACACGCTCACTCACATAAGCTCAGCGATTCTCTGCGCGATCAACCTCTCACATGTTTAAGCTTGCTGCGGGAGATTTCACTTGTCATGTTTGCATAGTAAGCTAACGATTAATAAGACGATGTCAGAGGAATTGGTGCACAAATTATCATCACTCACAGATCAGTGCTGTCGCTCTCTATACACAGTTCGCACGATTGCAAAGTGAAAGCAAAAAAACAAGCGCAAATTCAAACGCGACTTCAATATGTCACATATTGACAGTGGCTCACCGATGCCAATGACATAATTACCCAGCTACATTTCTGAAAGAATGCAAAAGCACTGACATATATTTTTCCTACAATAGCCCGACGGGCAGGGAAGAGATAGATTTTGGTAGCCCGACTGAAAAAATCGCTAGCTCCGGGACGTCGGGCTAGCGATATTGCAAGCCCTGTATCTGATTGAGGAATCACTCATCTTTGGAAAAGAGAGTTTATTACAGAGAAATGTCTCTTTCCAAAATAAAAGCTATACTATCCGCTTCTTCTGGGCTATATTCTCAGCAGCATAAGGAGAATCATGTGCTAACAGCTGTCTAAATGACTCGGCTAAAGTTAGTAGCATGCTTGCTTTTTTTTGTCTGCTTCCACTTGTCTTTGCACTAGGATGATGTCGGCGTAAATGTGCAGTCATATTCGTTGTGTTCCCACTAGTGCTTTCAGGTTAATCTCGTTGAAATGACCTTAACGCCACAACACGGCAAATCTCCGTTAACGAGCTACCGCCGATCGCTCCGTGCATGGGGCTAGACGGCAAACACTTTAACGAGCTAACTGCGCTAACACACTAGTTCACACCAATGTAATTGAGCATTGCATGGCACATCCAACATACTGTTTTACTTTAGTCCATGACTCGCTTACCTTCAGGGTCATACGTCACATGAAAACCAAAATAATTCCAAACGCCAGATCTGAATGAGGGTGGGGGAGGTGCCCTGCGCTCTTCCTTCTGACTATGCTGTCTGTGTTGAGCGCTCAGTGGATCTGCGCTCGACAGTGCAGCCTAGGCGGAGTAGTCGAACACAGATTCACTGAGCGCTCAACACAGACAGCATCGTCAGAAGGAAAATTGATAAAATAAATTACAAATGTTGTATTGTTCGATACATATGCGTACCGAACCGAAAGCACTGTATCGAACGGTTCAATATCGATACGAATATCGTTGCACCCCTAATATATATATATATATACATATATATATATATATCCTAAATGCAAAACAGTGAAAATAACACAAAAAAGTAATTTTGATCTGGCCGCAGTATATTTGCTCTATTTCATAACCGGACGTGAAAGTAAAAAAAAAACCCAGGAACTGTAGTTGCCTGACACATGCTATTTTTATACGACATGGTCTTGAAATTTGCATAAAGTTGTAAAGATAGGGTGGTTTTATTCTCATGCCTCTGAGCCATACCATTGAGAATGGATGATTTTCTTTTCTGGGCCAAGTAGAGGGTGTGAAGCTATTAGAAACTAGAGTTCAGATGGGCTCAGATGGCTATTAATAGAAAGAACCAGGACAAGATCAGCCTCGGAGAATGAGTCACACAGGCAGCAACCCATCCCTTGAGGCCTCAGCTGGGCAGTGCTTTATTACCTAAGCCTTCCAGTGGATGGGTGGGATCTAAAAAGTTGCCAGAACCTGTGCTTTTTAAGGCTTTGCTGTGACTGATGTCTGAACCTGCTTCTCAACTACTGTGTGTTCTATACCCCAATAGCTTATTTGCACACGAGTCATTGCTATAAATAAACATGTCTGCTGGAGGTGGCTAGAAGAAAATGGGGATGCAGTGAGAAAGAGAACAGCAGGAAAATCAAGGGTGATCTTCCAAAAAATGTAAAACAGGAGGCTAAGTTTAAAATGCATGAAAGATGCCCTGGTTTCTGTGTAAAGTCATTAATATGTATTGTTTTCTAAATGAATCATGTATTCAGATGAGACTTTCGTTGTGGGGGAAAACAGTATTTGCTTCAAAGAGAAAAACCTCTATCAGATGTCACTTTGGATAATTCAGCAAATACTTTAGAGAATTTGGCTCGATGCAGGGAATTTCAAGGCAAAAGCGACGTCAGCGTGGCGCACCCATCATCGAAGCAATAAGTCAGTAATGTTAATTTTGAGCTCAACTACACATCTACATGAAAAATTTACATGATATTTGCAAGAAGGTTGCAGCACCGTTGTTGACTTGCTGGAAAAGTCAGAGCTGCCCCTGAGTTAGTCTTAGCTTGTCCAGAGCTTGTGTTCAGTGGCAAGCAGCAGAAAACAAGCAGGTATGTCAGAGTACAAAAACAACGACTTGGCTTGAGCACTGAGCCATCTGGAGAACAGGCATGGTACATGAGGATGTTCTTCACGAACTACAGCTCAGCATTCAACACCATAATCCCAGACATCCAGACAACTGGACCTTCGCTCTGCTACCTGGTCCTACCAACCTGCCTCAGTGCTGGTTCAATACCCGGCTGCCAGATATCCTTGGGCATCCCGAGGGCACTCTGAGTTGCCCAAATCGAGCCAAATTCTCTATTTACCAATCACACATATTTATGCTCCGATGGAGTATGATCAAAGAATAGAGACTGTGGCTCTATGCATGAACACTGATACACCATCCATCCATCTTCATCCGCTTTATCCGAGGCCGGGTCGCGGGGGCAGCAGCCTAAGCAAAGAGGCCCAGACCTCCCTCTCCCCAGCCACCTCCTCCAGCTTATCCGGGGGAATACCAAGGCGTTCCCAGGCCAGCCGAGAGATATAATCTCTCCAGCGTGTCCTGGGTCTGCCCCGGGGCCTCCTCCCGGTGGGACATGCCTGGAACACCTCACCCAGGAGGCGCCCAGGGGGCATCCTTGTCAGATGCCCGAACCACCTCAGCTGGCTCCTTTCGATGTGGAGCAGCAGCTGCTCTACTCTGAGCCCCTCCCGGATGGCCGAACTTCTCACCCTATCTCTAAGGGAGAGGCCAGCCACCCTTCGGAGGAAGCTCATTTCTGCCGCTTGTATCCGCGATCTCGTTCTTTCGGTCACTACCCACAGCTCGTGGCCATAGGTGAGGGTAGGGACGTAGATCGACCGGTAAATTGAGAGCTTCGCTTTTACACTCAGCTCCCTCTTCACCACGACGGACCGGTGCAGCGTCTGCATTACTGCAGCTGCAGCCCCAATCCGTCTGTCGATCTCCGGCTCCCTTCTCCCATCACTCGCGAACAAGACCCCGAGATACTTGAACTCCTCCACTGATACACCAATGAAGTATAAATGTGTGTGATTGGTAGATGGTAAGCACTCAAGTGAGACATGTTGTATAAAGCACTTTGAGTGCTACGGGAGAGGAGAAAAGCACTGTATAAGAATCAGTCCATTTACCTTCAGTCATCTTACCTTCCCCTAATGGTCTATGTAATTAAACTAGTATCACTGGATGACATTTTCTCTGCAAAGCCCTGGAAAAGGGAGGTGAGTGATAGCGTAAATGAGAGAAAGATCTGTAAATAATATTTTAATGATGGATAGTTGTGGGGATCTGAGAGTGTGTAGAGGGTTGAGTAAATGTAATATAGATGTTGCATTAGCATATCTTTACTAATTTTCATATTAGTAAGGATGTTCACTGCCTTTTTCACATTTATTGCTATTTGCAATTTAAGTTAGATATCCCTTTGGTGTTTCACATGTTGAAAAATACATTTATATTAAAAAAAACATCTGCAAGCATTGTAAACTATAAATGCAGAAATGCTGCAGGGATGTTCGGTTCCAGAGAGCTCAGACTGGATGTTTAATTTGCAGGATTTTTTTTCTTCTCATTCTTGCATATTACCAAGCAGATCAGTGTCACAGTTTTACCTCTGTGCCACCATCCCACTAATGTCTTATAAATGTCTTTATCTACAGTAACTGTATGGTTAATGTGGTTACAACTGTAAGTCTTTTTCTTTTGATACTTGATGTTTCTTGTGTAGAATCACTTCTCTTTCCTGTCTTTTAATCTAACCTTTGATACAAAATCAATACTATGTTCCAATTAGGGTGATTCAAGGCAAATTTAGGGCTTCTACTCAGCCATTACTATGGCACCAATACCAAATCCGTGCACATAAACATTAAGCCATCTTTAGAAATTTAGGGCACAAATTTCAACCAGACAGACCATATCAGCATGTCTTTTGTCCTGTCTTCCTTCTCTCACCCCAACCGGTCACAGCAGATGGCTGTCCCTCCCTGAGCCTGGTTCTGCTGGAGCTTTCTTCCTGTTAAAAGGGAGTTTTTCCTTCCCACTGTCGCTGTTCTGTCCTTATTGTGCATCCCTTTGCCCAACTTGACAGACAGCTAATGGTTTCAATGAACATTGGAGGCGGAAGTAAGTTTAAGGCTTTTTACTTCGTCAGTAGTTCAATGATTGACATCCTTTTCTTCCCGTAAAACTAAACACAAACACAAAGTAAATGTTACAAGATGTCTTTTCCTTTTTACTCACACTTCTAGGATATGAATTATACTGTTATATAGTATGTGTAATCAACAGCGACTCAGTATTGATCACAATACAACTTAGTGAGTTTAGCTTCCTCAAAGATAAACATAACAGATGAAATAACTGGTTTCTAAACAAATCTCTGTATTAGAAATGCACCAAATAAACTTGTAAACATGTTGTACATTAATACTCACAAGCAATAACTCTCCAAGGCAGAAACGTTTTAAAGAGCAACACCATATTCTGCAGGCTAACAAGCGACTAGCTTCCTGTTTCCTCTACCCGCAGGAACACAGAAAAACCCCACCAAAATATAAGCTGGTGAGTATTCCAACTATGACCAACAGAGGGTGCTGAAGAGAAAGAACCTATGCATGTCATAACAGTCGCCAAAGTGCTTGCTTATAGGGGGTCATATGATTGTTGGGTTTTTTTTCTGTTTGTATTATTGTAGGGTCTACTTTACAATGTAAAGCACCTTGAGGCAACTGTTGTTGTGATTTGGTGCTGTATAAATAAAACGGAATGGAATTGGATGAGAATACTTGCAGCTGTCCACACTTTAAAAGCTTTAATCCTGGCAGCATGTAAGGTGAGCAATTTTGCAGAAGATGCACATAGATGTCAGTGAATTGGAGCTCTGGGAGAGACGTTGCCACTTTCAAGATTGAAATAAAGGCAGAATATGGATTGTTATTTTGACAAATTGCTTTGCTACAAGACACGGCTACAACACTAGATACTAATGCAGGTTAAGGTAATACTATTCTTAAGTGGTGCAATTAATCAATCAGCTGAAGAGCAGTGGATACAGTGTACCTGAGTCTTTCAGGTCTACAGGACTTTGGGGGCCGTGGTACAGTTGCCACTCTGATGGGAATCCAACTTTAGATTAGCCAATGCTCCCACATGTCTTTAGAGTGTTGGCTTACACTGAAACAGTATCTGGTTCTGAAGTGCTTTCACAGTTTCATATGATGGCAGCTTTAACATTAGACAGGCAATACCTTATGTAAATAACCCCAGTCACGATGAGTCATCAAAAATTTTCTTATGCTTGC
The DNA here is from genome assembly GCF_900408965.1 of Simochromis diagramma. Classification (NCBI taxonomy): domain Eukaryota; kingdom Metazoa; phylum Chordata; class Actinopteri; order Cichliformes; family Cichlidae; genus Simochromis; species Simochromis diagramma. The sequence goes on from NW_024386782.1 coordinate 5,273,868, forward strand.
AGGAGAAGAAGTGACAAACATGTCAAACAGGCCTGACATATATTTACCAATACAGCCAACCGAGGAGTGCTGGGTTTCTGTGATCTGACATTGTGCATTGCCTAGAAAAAAAAAAGTTTGCTGCTTTTTCTGTCTTTATATTCGGGGGAGGGGGGGGGCGTATTTGCATTTTTTTCAAAATCTCCTCAGTCCCAGAGTGTACACAGACACATCCAGAAAGTGAAACTGCAATTTTTGAGAGAAGAGAAAAAAAATAACAGAAAACTTTTGAGCAAGACCCCTGGGGTGAATTTTTACACCTCTGCATCACATCTACAGTTAAACATATAACTTATGAATCTTCACTGCCCGTTATTTGATCTAATATGTTCATCTGGGGATCGGGAAATGATCTCTAACGCAACAGCTCTGCAGGTTTATCCAGCCTCTCTGAACTGCATTTGGCTTGTGCTATGGCATTATAAGAGGCTGGCAGGAGCTGCTACCTATTTGCTGTTCTCCACTGAGCCTACCACTGTGCTGACACATCAGTTGAACCAATTAGCTTTTTCCGTCACTCTGCTGTCACACTGTAGCTCAGCATACTGAAACACAGAGGCTGCATGTTACAGCCAGACACCAGGAGACACCCTGTGGGATGATGAATAACCTGACCAATGTTGAATCCAGAAACACCGTGTTTGTTTTTTTTTGAGTACTCTAAGTCCCAATAAAGTAAATCTATTTATGTATATGTTTCTACATGCAGTACATTCAGTATTTTAGACCCTTTCACTCTTTAAAACTGTGACATTCCCTTGAAATGTTTATCCACTGTGACTAGAGTCCACCTGTGTAAAAACAAGCTGGTCACAATTCTTAAAGGCAAACAATACTGTCTGACACCTGACAGTGTCTATTGGAGAGAAAACCAATACAGGTCACAGGAACAAAGCATTGTGCCGGCACAGATCAATGACTGCTACATTTAAGGTTCCCAGTAGCACAGAGGCCTGTGTTACTATTAAATGAAAGGCATTTATAACATCCAGGTCTCTTCTTAAAATTTGCTGCTTTCCCAAATAAGCAATCAGGAGAGAAGGACTGGTCAAGAGAGGTGACCTGGTGGTCACTCTGGCTCAGCTTCAGTGTGCAGAAAACAATTGTCAGTGCAGCATGACGCTGATGTGGGTTTTATGGCAGAGTGTCAGACAAAAACCTCCCCTCACAGAATAATATACAGTTATTTGGAGTTTGCAAAAAATAATATAAAGGACTGTCATAAACAAGATTCTCTACAATGAAACTAAGACTGAACTGTCTGGCTTCATTTCCATGTATTGTATGTAAATGAACTGAGTTACCACTCATCACCTGCCCTGCACCATCCCGACAGTCAAGCACAGTGGTAGAAATATCACCTTGTGGGTAGGGGTGGGTATCGTTTAGGTTTTATCCAATACCGGTGCCAAAAAGCGCCAGGTGTTTCATCAGATTCAAGGTGTTACCCCCTTTGCACAGTATCACCTTAAAGCACTTGTTGCAGGCTGCTCAGTTTGCATCTTTTGCTGTGAAGTACAGCCAGACTTTTGACCGCTTGGCCTTGGGCATTTTTAATCTGTAGCTCTGCTCTAAAAGAACGTACATACCTGGGCGCGCCTACTATCCTTGGAAAGGTAAAATGATTGGCTAGAATCCAAAGTGTATGACATCTCAGGGATAAAAAGCACCGAAATAAAGCACCAAAATGTGCGCTGCTTTTTGGTCTGGTTACTACCGTTTATGTCAGAACCGATACCGGTACCCATCCCGTGGGGCTGTGTTTCCATTAGCAGGGATAGGAAGACTCTTCTGGGTAAACCTACAGCTCTACCTTGATGAAACCTGTTGACATCACAAAGTTGAATTTGCGTATAGGTAACAATTTAGCCCAGTCAGTAAACTAATAATTGAAACTGGAAACACAAAATCAGTCACCAATGACACCCATCCTAACTCACAGATCCTAAGAAAATCTGCAGTGTTGAATGGCGGATAATCCTTAAATCCAAGTGTGCTATGATTGTTGCATGATACGCAAGCAAGATTCAAGGCTGCAATAACTGCTAAAAACACTTCAGCAACATACAGTGTAAAAGGACTGAAATGTCATTTTTTCTTCTTTTAAGCCATTTTGATTCTGTCAATATTGTGCTGAGGTATGATACTGAGCGAAGACTGATGAGGGGAAAAAATAAAAAAAAAATTCTAAGACTCTTCAGATAAACTGCTTTAATCTGTTTGCAACCGAGCAAAAACATGAGGATCTGAATATGTTTGTGCATCTGTTTTGATTTTGACCCTTTAGTACCATCGTTCAAAGGCCACAAGCAACCTTAGTATTGACTGACCATGTCCTTCTTCTGATTCCAACAAGATAACATGCCATCAGATCTCAAGCCAACACAGCACTTTTGGGATTTGATGTAATGTGAGATTTGCATCATGGATGCCCAGCTAATAAATCCTCAGCAAGGACGTGATGCTATCAAAATTTCTGATGAATGTTTCCTGCACCTTGCTAAATCTATGCCAGAAAGAATTAAGGCAGCTGTGAATGCAAAACAGAGTCGAACTATTTAGTATCAGGGTGAACCTAGTAATGTTTCCAGTGAGTGTAAACTAATACTTCTTCATGTATACCAGAGAGACCATCTTCCGCTGCATGTTTAGAAATCGCCTAGTGCCACAATTTTTCAAATTATCAAAACCGGCAATGTGTTACCTATGAATAGGAGGAGGTTCAATGTAGGAAATGCATTTTCACAAACTCACTTCTATTTTTATACAAGCAAATCTTGCTCTCTCACTTTCTTTATTTAATTACAAGCCCATTTTCAAATAAATTCAATCTAGAGGTATTTCCCATGTTCCCACACTCTGAAAGCTGTGAGTACGAAGTTCCTCAAAGAGATCTAGTGATGTATGGAGTTCACTTCTTTCTTGAGGACTACAAACAAAATGTGTTTTTGGATACTGATTTATGAACAGTACCAATGTTGTCTTTCAGATTTCTTGTAAATTCTGCACCTCCCCATCAAAACTTAAAATTTAGATTGTCATATTTAGATGAGAACAAGCACATTCCTTCAACAACTTCGATTTCCCCCATGTCTATTCTTCTTCCCACTGGCATTATTTTTCTAGCTTTAAAATAAATGAAATGTCATATGATCTCTTCCTATTGACGTCACTTTGGTTGTTAATTTTTTCATGCATTTAATTATCCTTTAATAATCCCTCACAGTGAGCAGGTTCTGACTGGATGCAATCTAAAAAGCTACTCAAATCTTCTAATATGTGTGAAGGCTATCCAACCAAACCAAGATCCAGTTTTATTTCATTTTATCCACTAAACACATTATATAAACAACATAAAACTGCATAACAGGGGAAATACTAGCTTTACCATCCCAGCAAACCCCCATCTGTCCCTTATGTATGCGTGCTGTTGTTCTGTTTGAGGTGCATTGTGTAGAGAGTGCATCATTTCGCCACACACGCAAGGGGAACTGGCAAGGAAACAAATAACAACAATACATCAATAAAACATGAGGCTGAACTAAGCTGGGACCAAAGGCGGAGGTTTGAGGCATATTCAGCAGCAAAACAAGCTTCAGTGTATTTGGGGTGAAGGGGGTGGGGGGTTAAAGCGGAAGGTGCTGTTCTAGTTATCTAATGAAAGAACGAAGAATAACAACCAGACCACAAAGACACTGAGTATGCCCTAATGGAACCTCTCTTGTACTTTTATGCATGTGGACACTGGTGACAGGTACCACTTACTACTTGATTTCAAAAAGTAGATATTAAAATTTCAGTTGTTTGCCTTGCAGCCTTGCTGCAGGATGCTAGGGATAAAACACGGTCCAATTTAAATTACAAATCTGCCTTTATGCCTTTTTGTATTACCCAGCAATCTTTAAATATTTAATAACAAAAGGATGCTTGTTCACTGTTCTGACAGTAAGACATTTTACAAGCAATGGTGTTGCTATTCAGTATAGAAGGGATAATCCTTGAGATAAAAAAAAAAATGAAACATTCATGTCTACCAGATGTGTAAACAATTACAAAAAAACATGCAGACCTATATCATTTTAAACACGTAGTGGGAATGTGTACAACTCCCGCTTACTAAATACATGGACTACAGTGCACAAAATGTAGGAACCAAAAAAATCAGGAATTATTGCACTGAGAAATTACTTGATAATATATTGATCAGTTATGAGTTTAATGTAAAAAAAAAAAAAAAAAAGCAATAAAACAGCAAACCAAACCAGAATTTCCAAAAACATAGAAAAGCACCAAATATTAAAAGGCTTAAAAGAGAGAATTATTCAAAACCTGCTATTAAATTTACATTTCATGAAATCTTTTGTGCAATCTTAGTTTGACAATTTTACATCCTTGAAACCCACATTAACATTTCTTGAGGTATTCAGACATATTAGGGGGAAAAGAAGCTGCAAATATGATGTAGTAAATTTGCCAGGAAGCACTTACTTTCTAAATCCAACATTTTTGCTCCTTTTTTGAGATACATTTATGGATATCTTACAAATATGAGACCAACTCTTTACTATGCTCCCATCAGCGCCTCTGGAAAACTAGGAATCTCGTTAGCTTTTTAACTTCTCAAACGTGACCAGACAGCGTAAACAAAAACAGACTAAAAAACAGTGCAGAATTAACTGTAAGCTTGCCATGTAATTTTACATTATACATTGCCATTTCATCTGAGGATATAACACTATGATTATGGCAACTTTAATTTTGTACACTAACGTAATCTGTATGTTGGCAGTAAATAGCATATGTTTTAATTTTAAAATAAAATGCTTTTGTGTGCTTAGATCTCTTTTTATCCAGCCTTTATCCAGCCATATTAAATCAAATTTTACTCAGCTCTGGTCATACACATTTTATTTTATCCTTTATTTTCAATCACCACACAAAACAGAAAGAGGTATTTATATGCAAATTTTTTTGGTAATACAGAAAAGCAAGGGAGCCCTTCAAGCTCTCCTCCTGATAGCATATACTTACTTTTTTGAATACATTTATTATTTTCAAACAAGATGGCAAGAAGGTCCTTGGCTCTAATCCTCTGTCCGCCTGGGCTTTTCTGTGTATGCCTGGATGGAATCTTTCTGGCTCCCTCCCACAGTCTAAAGACATCCACAGTAAGTGATTCTACACTAGTTGCAGGTGTGAATGTGACCATGAATAGTCTCTTTGTGCTGACAACATGTACAGGGTGTACCTCACCTCTCGCCTTATGCCAGCTGGGCTCCAGGCCTGCCTCAACCCTGAATTAGAGTGGAAGAAAGTGGAGTGCTTTTCAAACAAGACATACATCTAAAAATGCTATTCCTGCCCTATAGGAAAAACGTGTCCATTAACTTATTCTAATTATTGTAAATGTTTTCTTGTATTTTACTTTTATAGTGTTTTATTTTTTGTGTTTTATTTTAATCATGTAAAGCACCTTGAATTGCCTTGTGCTGAAAGTGTGCTATACAAATAAAATTGCCTTGCCTTGCCTTATTCAGAAAAGGTGCAAATGAGAGTCATAAGTGAAATGCTGTTGGTCTAATTTTGAAAAAAAGGGATTGATTGCACTGACAATGATACTCTTTTAACAGTAGACACAAAAGTAAACAATACTACCTGCAGGTGAAGGGAAACTCTGAGGGAACTAAACACATACAACAAAATTAGAGTGGGAACAAAAAACAAGGATTTAAAACCAACACTACAACAGTAGGTCATTCAAACTTCATAAACCTTGAATTCAAAAGTTAACCAGACCATAATCAAACATGTAAGTCAATGTATCAACTGAAAGAACAAGAAGGAAAACAATCAATAACAAACAGGAATCCAAACCTCCAAAGCAACTCAAAACCCAGACACCAAAAAAGCTCAGGAGCAGGACAGTGAGCAGCATTGAGAGGAAAAGAAGGAGGAGGAGGAGGCAAAGACTAAAAAGATGTTAAGGCGTCTAGTATTTCCATCAATTTACGGCTCAAGAGGCTGCTTCTAAAAAAAGATGTGAAGATAAAATATCATAGGAGAAAACTGTCTCCTTTGGCATTAAATATTATATTGTGAAATAAAATTGAAAAGTGAATCTAGGGATAGTGGGTTTTTTTAAGTGTACGAAAGTTTTTATTTATTTTTAGCCAGGTTAAATTGTGTTTTAGCACACTTTATAGCTGATCTGTCACCTAGCATCTACTACTACAGCCACCAGGTTTGTAGCAGTCAATGTGATACACAGCGAAGACAAATTAAAATACACTACTGGATCTCTGTGGGGCCGGCTCACACAGGGAAATCAAAAACCAGAGAAACATATCCACATGGGGCAATCGAACGCCATGGAAAAAATCCATGTGACGCCATGCAGATTCCAGCCGAGTTTAAAAGTTTGCAGGCAGGCAAGGTGAGATTCCCCCGGGGAGTTGCTTGCTGAGCGGTAAGCTGTAGGACAACACAGTACCTTTTATCACAAACCACACACACACACCCTTCCTCTTAGTCATTCAAAGATGTGCTGAGTGCATTCATGCCACCCTTAGCCACGTCATTCGGCAGGGAAGAAATTTAGCATAAACAGTTTTAATATCAGTGCCAGGATATTAAAACTGTCTTTTCAAATGTGGCATCACTACTGAGCTTTACCTGGAACTTTAGTTGTTCACCAAATATTCCAAATCCCTGCAGAAACCATGTGGAAGAAGCAAAACACTGCTGCAAGGCATCTATGTTTATGCACTATTGTGAGTATTATACTGATTAATGTTTCAGATGTGATCTTTATAGAACATGAAATAAGAGAAGTCTTACATACAAACTAAAAGAAATCAATGAGTGAGGGATTGCTGGTAAGATCATTCATGTGAAAGTCACACTTTCATTTAGTGAATGTAATCCAATGTAGCTGGTTCGTTTGAGGATGTGAGGACTCCCACTCTTACTTTGGGAAAATTCTCGGCCACACAGCCCGTGTCCGTTGCTGAATGATGCAGCAGTGTGTTGGTGTCGCAGCAGACTCGAGTGAGGAGATATATGATATCTCATAGCCTCTGCATCAGTTCGTTGCCAAGACTGTGAGTGGGCTAAGCCTGAAAATAGAAAAGCGTTTATATGGGGAGGTCAGATTGCTGATAATAGGAGCACTCTACAGTAGAAGAACCTTGTCGTCATGATATTCACAACTTCAGTTATCTCACAAGTTTTTCTGAACATACTAACTTGGATTTATGAATAGCTGAGTTAGAATGAGGAGCAGTCCTAAAACATTTAGGCAAAATGTCACCCCAAACCCCCACCCTTAAAACATGTGTTTTGCAGCTTATTAAACATGAAGTCCTGCCTTACTGTGCTGCATCCTGTGTCACCACTGGGGTCTCCAATCAAATGTGAAATATGGTCACAACCAGAGATGGGCAGTTACTTGTAACGCGTTACTGTAATCCGATTACTTTTATCAAGTAACGAGTAAAGTAAGGGATTACTATTGCAAAAACGGTAATTAGATTACCGTTACTTTCCTGTAGGAATGCTGCGTTACTGCGTTACTAAAACCGTGATTTTTTTTGCGAGAATGTCTCATGACAGTGACGTAAGCGAGTGCGACGTTCGTGGCAACAGCTGTGTGCAGATCAACAATGGATAATATATCGAGTGTGAGCATGCAGCGTTTAAAGCGTGGAAGTACTGACCTTACTTTGAGTTTGGTTCCATAAAAAGTGACAAAAACATTAGCGTCCGTTGTGCGTGGGAAGAAAACTTCTTTTTACAGCGAAAAAACCCCCCTAAACTTCCAAGCAAGCACCGAGTGCGCTACGACGTAATGGGAAATTCACAGAGAAACTCGCGGATTCTTCCACTGACCACTGCGGCACACCTGCACCAGGGTAAACCTCCGCCTACCCTACTCCTGCTTTACAGGTGAAAATAGAGCAACAGGACCGCTAGTCTGTGACTTTATTTATTTTCTGCTGTGTTTTACTTGCATCTATTTGAAAGAGTGAGTGTAAACACAAAAAATATTTTATGTGCTGGAATGTGCAGAAAATAGGTTTAAATATTAAACAAATTTATTCAAGTCAGAGAATGTTGCATATAATTAAATTTTTGCTTGATGCATAAAGTTAAAAGATTAAAACTAATAAAACAAGTTAAAAAAAGAGACCTTTCCATTTGATTCCATTTTGTATGATGGATTATGCAGAAAAAATAGAATTGGGCTGAAAGATCTATCGCTTTATCACCTATTCAGGTTGTAAATCGTGTTTTTAAAAAGTAACTAAGTAACTAAGTAATTAATTACTTTTGAAAATAAGTAATCAGTAAAGTAATGGGATTACTTTTTTGGGGAAGTAATCAGTAATTAGTTACTGATTACTTTTTTCAAGTAACTTGAACAACACTGGTCACAACCTCCACTTCTTTTATTGAGCTATGCTGGTTACTAAAATGATTTTTGCAGAACATAATGTGACAGTAAAGTTAAACTTTTGGACGTAAAATGCAGTCACTTAGCTTCATTCTGTCAGACATCTCTAAGAAATGTTGTAATATGTACAACATGAATTATTGAGCTATGACAAAAAAGTGCATTTTGTAAGGTCAGAGTGATCTTGACATTTGACCACGAAATTCTACTCAGTTCATTCAAGTCATCTGGACATTTGAGCTAGATATAATTCCCTCTCATTTTGAATTCTTTCTCGCTAACATTATCTGTTTCCAAATGTTTCCGTTATTCATCCTGCACACAAGTGGCAGACATTTCAATCCCTGGCTTGGTTCTGTCTCAGTTTTATCTCAGTGATGCAGTGTAGGTCTGCATTTAAGAGTTTAAATCGCCAATCGTCCAGTCATCGTTCGGGTTTTCTTCAGCTCTATTGTCCTTCTGTCTTCTGTATCCACCAAGCATGGATATTTTGTTGGCTTCAGTCAATTTTTGTAGTGTACCGTCAATAAAATCCACATAACGCTACTGTTTAGGTTTATAAACTGGTTTGAAGTTTTAAGTCTGCACTTTTGACACATGTTGAAACAGAGACTGGTACGTCGTCTTAAACTGGTAATGTGACTTCAATGAGCTGGCTCTTCCGCTGAATTGAGAGGGTTAGTGACTTTTGTCACCATTATTGAAAATAACACAGTCAGTATTATTCTTTTAAAGTAGATTCTAGTATATTGACATTTATCTTATATGTAACACGTGTAGCATTGCACCAGCGCCACAAAACATTCACATCATAGATTTTTGTTTAGTTAGACCTGCATTCCTAGACTAGTGAGCCACAAAAGCTGTAAGCCTCCATTGCAAAGAATAGCAATTCAGTTAGGACAAAACAGCTCTGGTTGTCAAGCAACACCAAGGACATGCCATTATTTTCCAGTGCAGCATTCAGATTTTTTTTTTTTTTTTTTTAAATGTAACGACATTTAAAGAGGAAATCGCAGCCAAGGATGATTACAAACTGTTTGAAAAGCTTGAATGAATTGCAGTCGTCACCCACAGCTTTCTTTGTTTCACTCTGTGAATTGATGTGGCAAGACCTGACTTTTGCTTTAATAGCATCACCTTGATGGCAAAGATCACTGAAGCATAGAAACTGTGAAAATATTGAATATTCTGTCAGTGCCTACACGACTTGTAGCATACATAAATTTGTTTTGAAAAATACAGTTCACCGACACACTCCTTTTTCACTGAGTACAATATTCAAAAGATGGTGTTACTCTAAAAGAGAGTTGGTTCTTGGCAAGGTCAGAATACAAGGCTTTTAATTAAAGTTCAAATTAAAGACAGGAGGTGACATTTTACTAAAAGGTTCTTGCATATTCCTATTTTCAGTTCTCATCACGTCTTTTCCAACACAGATCTGAAACTAATTTTGCTATTCCATGTATAACACAGGACCTTGTATCCTGTCTGCTGACTTCCCCCAAAACATTCCTGACCTCCGTTCACATGAAATATAGATCTTCTTTTGCAAGGTAGGACTCCAAACTAATAGCATTTTGAGAAGGGCATAGAGCTCTATCTTTCCATTTATTCTCTGTGCCTATTATCCATCGTCACAGGGAGATCGAGGCAATCCCAGCATGTAATGGGTGAGAGGAAGGTTACTCCCTAGGAAGGTTTCCAGTGCAAGAATTTTATCACAGTTTAGAACACACCTCTAGTAAAATATTAATCTGTCTTAGAGGGTTTATCTATAGCAAGGTGGCGATTTGTTAAGTCATACCAAAGTGTTAAGGAACATTAAATCTCACATCACATTTTAGTACTTTCTCCACTTAGTGATACATCTGAGATTGTTGTTTTTCTCCTGCTCTTTCTTCCACCTACAGCTGTGCTTTCTTACAGAAACTAAGAAGAGACGGTGTAATTTTTCTCTCACAGTGTACAGCCTTCAGTGGGGAAGCACACTACAAGATCGCACTGCACATGTTCAAAGAGCTCATTCAGGTGAGCTGCTGCTTCCTACTCACTGTCACTCACTGAACATAGTAGCCACAAAAAGAGGTGGGCCTGCATCCAATCATCTGCCTCCATCTCGGCCTATCCCTAGCATCCGTCACACAAACCCTCTGAATGTCCTCTTTCACTACATCCATGAATTTTCTCCGTGGACTTCCTCTTTTTCTCTTCCTCCTGCCTGGCAGCTCTGTATTTAACATTTTTTGCCCAATATATCCACTATCCCTCCCCTGCACATGTCCAAACCATCACAGGCTTGCGTTTCTAACTTTGTCGCCAATCTCGCTCAGCCTGAGCTGTCTCTCTGGTATACTCAGTTCTAATTCTGTGCCTCCTGGTCACTCCCATCAAAATTCTTAGCATCTTTAACTCAACCACCTGCGGCTCCACCTCCTGTCTTTTTGTCAATGCCATGGCATCACTAATAAGGAATGTCACAATAACCAAGACTCAAAATAACATTTATTACCAAGCTACCGCTTTAGCCTTACCTAAACTCACCGATAAGAAAGGCAGTAAGAGTCGGGCGATAACTGATACACTAGAGACAATATGCACAGAATGCAGATGTGCTTTTCAGACCAAGGTAGGAAATATTTCCAGTTTAACCAAGCACCTATCTATACAACATCCAAAATATTATTCAGTTCACTTTTATTTATACAGCGCCAAATCACAACAACAGTCGCCTCAAGGCACTTTATATTGTAAGCTAGGCCCTACAATATCCTTTTGATTGTTTTTTGAGAAAGCTGCCATTGTTGTTTTAAATTCAACACTCCATAGGCTGAAATGTTTGCAGAGGCTGATGTTATTTAAAAGCTTAAGCTAACACAAGTTCTACTGTACTGTAATGTAATGTTAGTTGTTGAGAAACCTGTTCAGAAACCACTCTATTTCAGTTTGTGTCCTGACACAAAATATAATGTTACCTTAAATAAGTGGTTTGCAATGACCCCTGAATAAAAATGACATTTTAAGAAAAGGAGTATTTTGCTTTGATATTTCATTGAGTCTTTTAATTAATTAACTGAGAAATTTGTGATTCTACTGCCATTGCTGGCGTCTGCAAAATTTCTGCTTTCTGGTTTTCTTTGTCAAATTTCTTGTGACAAAAAGTAGTTAAAAGTCACTAAATTTAACACTTAGTATAACACTAAGTTTAAATCAGAAACAATGAAGTGAACTGAAGCAGGACGATCAATGCTGTAAGTGTGAGGGATGTTGAACATTCCACACTAATATTTATATATTTATGTATATTTGTAATACTTATATTAGAAATATAAATTTATGTATACCCAGGTCTGCAGCTCTGCTAGCAGGAGGACACAGTGAAATGGGCTCATATTAGAGGAGACACACCAAGTTTTACAAAAAGATGTCATAAGTGTGGGTACACCAAATAATCACAATAGCATATTTCCCCTTTATGCCTTTTTACCACGGGCTACAGAGGAAAAATAGATTCTAGGACATCCTTGGGCTGTAAGCAAGCACAGGGAGTTCAAAAGAGGGTCTAGAGGATTTATTTTTTGCCTGTAACCAGACAAAAAAAGCAGCTATGACTAACAACTTCAATGCCAGGAACAGTGTAGCGGGTGTGATTGTAAGGGAGCCATAAATCTAATTTATAGATTGCATATAAAATATAGATCACCACTGTGATGTCATTGGTTCATTTGTGAAGTCTCAAGATGAGCCTTATGGCGTGCATGTAGCTTTTTAAGCAGGTGTCACAAGCGAGGGGAGGATCTGACACACCCAACAGTACCAGCATATCAGTCACAATAAAAATAAACCCAAACGTTCAGTCAGACTTGAAACTATCGACCGAGTCCAGAAAGCCAAGAAAATGTTCACTAAGGCCATAGATCAAGGGAGCTGAGGACAGTTTTAGCATAGCATTCGTGCAGCAATAGAGTTGTTGTCTGCAGTGTAGACACTTTTCATGGGAGATCACTGCCTGACCTCCCATAAAACAGCTAGCAGGTTGCCATTTGATTTCAGACACTTGCATGTTTCCTGTAAAAACAGAAAGCAAAAGAGGTCCCCCACCTGCCATAAAGCTGTCTGTGATCTGATTATTCAGCTTCAGAGAGATAAGCAAGCAGCACCCACCACATCCACCACCTCTGTGGCGTTTCAGCAGGAATAAAGAATCCAAATCTAGAAAACAGTTTACTGGGTACAAAATTAGTTCTAAACATTTTTTACTATCTTCCAGTAAATTCCAAATTCTAAAATATCATTAGGAATAATTAGGTATTTGACCAGATTAAGCGCTATGGTCTCACAGCAACAAGGTTCTGGCTTTGAATCACCTGGTCTCCAGGCATTTCTCTGTTTTCATTGCACCTGCCATGCATGATAGTTTAATTAGGGATTTTAGATTGGCTGTTGGTGTGCATGCAAGGTAACTAAAGTTCTTAATCGTACAGAAGAGTGCCATACGGAAATATATGAGAACGTAATATGTGCATGTGTATGTGTAAATGTAGCAGTTTGAATGGCCAATAAGATTAGAAAAAGGCTGTAAAAATGCCACGCAGCCCATTCCAACACCTGCAAAATAGATTTTTTGCCATTGCTTGAACAGATGCTGGGGTGTATGTGACATACTGTGCATGTCATATTATATAAAACCACTTACAGACTGGATTTGGCTCTAAAGCACCATGGAACAGCAAACTGAAGCTGGAATACTTGTTTGATGGCAGACACTCAAAGACTGAGACTGAGAGGTTACAGCACTGATTAAATGGCATCTGAAGAACTTTTTTTGTTTTGTTTTTTTGTTCACTCAGCAACATTGACCTGCAGGGCACAAGTATGACCCTGCCCTGGATAAAATGCACAAAATAAATAGAACCTGCTGCATATACAGTACAACACACAAAAGTCAAAAGAAAATTTTTAAAAAATATGAATAATTTATTTTCTAAAATCAGGTTCAAAACCTTTGAAGAAACGAATGACCTCCATTGTAACATCGAACAGAGATGGTAAAACTAACCCAAATGAATGTAATTGCCACACAGTTGTAACGTAAACACTGCATCTTAATCCCAAATACTGCTGACTGCGTACTGTATTAGTGGTAAACAAGAACAAAATAACAAAAGTTATATTGTCCTCATTAAATCAGGAGGGTTTTCACGCTGCTTTGATCATCCATGGCCTCACTTCAGTGGATCAGGCTGTTCTCCCTTTTGTTAGCTCTTCCACCCATGGTTAAACACAGAGCAATATTATAGCGATAGTAGGTGGTTATGCTATTACAAAAACTAATAACACAATAGGATGTTGTGAGCAATCAGGTCTTCATAACTCTCCTCTCATGCTTTTCATTGTCTTTTCTCTTGGCAACGGCATAAACATGTGTTAAATGGACTCAATATATATTTTAAACCTGATCCTTCTGATACTGAGTATCCTTGTTACTTTTAGAATGACACAAACCAAGAAAAACTGTTTTACATTGAAGGTTTAAGTGCAGGACTTCAGACATACGTCAACACACTATCCACACACATCCATTTGAAAGAGCACAATATGAAATCATTGGACTTTCCTTATTAAAATCCTTTTTGTGTATCTGACTGTTCGAGTGGGTTTTCACTTCTACACTTTTAATGATTTATCGACTGCACAGTTTTCCAAAATAATTGCCAAATTTGAGGATTCCTGTGCCTTTCATCAAGAACAATTATGTCCAAATTTCATCCATATATCAGTACTTTTTTACTAATTTGAATTGGAATAAGTAAATGATGGCATACTAATATGTTTGTCATGCTTGCATAAACATTTAGTGGAGGACATAAAGCATCAAAATGATCACTGACATCTTTCAGTACTCACATTATTCTGCTTCTCTTGTGTGGTTTGCTTCTATCCAGCATTTTAAAGACCCTTTTAGCATCTGCTCAAATTACGTTTACTTGTTTGTCATGCATTCAATGTTCTGGTCAAATAATTAACCCCAGGCATCAGGGTGCTTTAAAGACAAAGTTTCAGATGTCTGTGAAGGTTCTCAGTCATCCAGGTCATCGTAGTCAAAGAAGCTTGCAAAGAAAAGCGTCTGGACTTCTTTAAGTTACTTGAAGACGTTTCACCTCTCATCCGAGAAGCTTCTTCAGTTCTGAAGAAGCTTCTCGGATGAGAACTTCTTCAGTTCTGAAGCTTCTTCAGTTCTGAAGAAGCTTCTCGGATGAGAGGTGAAACGTCTTCAAGTAACTTAAAGAAGTCCAGACGCTTTTCTTTGCAAGCTCCTTTGACTACGATGACCTGGATGACTGAGAACCTTCACAGACAAAAGCCTCACCCATTTAAATTCTAAGTGGGTGGGGCTTAAAATGCTAATCTTCTACTAATTGGAGGCCTGGTGTTTTAATCCCTGGTTTCCCAAGTCTGCATGTTAGTATCCTTGGATCCTTGGGCAAGACAATGAACCCTGATTTGATGAATCCTGATGAATCCTTTGAATTACATGTGTGTGACTGTTATAGGAACAAAAATGCTTGATTGAATGGGTGAATGAGGCTTGTAGTAAGAAAGCACTCTGAGTGCTGAAATTAAGTAGAAGGCACTGTATAAGCACAGACTGTTTATAAGGTGCAGCCAGTCAACAAAGGGAAGACAGCTGTGGCTTATTTCTGGGCGGCTGCTCCAAAGCTCAGTATAAGGTAAATAAGAATTGTAGGAATATTCTGAACTGTCAATCATGCAAAGCTAATCTAGCAGAGTCAAGCAATAAAAATGTGGAGCAGGAAATGAACACAATAGGGCTCCTTAAAATTGTATAACCTTCAAATGTAATCATGGATGGTAGCAGGGGAGGGGGATAAATATAAACTTCTTGTTTCTGTGTATACTTCCCTACAGGATTAACTCAAACTGAACATACCCCATTATTTTCTAAATTAGTAGAGAATATATTCTGAGCTGCAAAGGATAGCATTTATTTACTTTAGACTTTTGCTTTACTAATGTGGATTAGAACTACTTAATGTTTCTGGAATTCAGTCTTACCTTTGGGTTGTCTG
This sequence comes from Simochromis diagramma, assembly GCF_900408965.1. Taxonomy (NCBI): domain Eukaryota; kingdom Metazoa; phylum Chordata; class Actinopteri; order Cichliformes; family Cichlidae; genus Simochromis; species Simochromis diagramma. The sequence continues at coordinate 5,289,450 of NW_024386782.1, forward strand.
AGCAGCACATGTTAGCTTAAATAGTGATTGTACACTGGCTGTAGGTGTGATTGTGAGTGTGAATGCTTTTCTATCTTCCTGTGTTAGCCCTGTGATAGACTGGCAACCTGTCCATGGTGTACCCCATCTTTTGCCCTGAAAATAAATAAATGGATTGATAGACATTTATTTGTTTACAGCTTTTCACATGTGATGATTTGCTGGTAAAGTACACATGATGTACACCAAGCATTAGGCATTAGCATGAACAGCAGGCCTTCCTTGTTATCTGGTAAACCCAATATCTACAGTGAGAATGGCAATAGCTGAATCATGCATGTCCATTCACAAATGGACAATGATGTAGCCAAACATAGACCAGTTCATGAAGAAAACAGGACTGAGGCTGGGGCAGTGGCTAATATTGCAGCAAGACTGTGAACCATGCTTATAACCAAGACAGTGCCAGAGTGGCCAAGTCGAAATCTTTTGCATCTACCCTTAGATTATAGCCAGGCCTAAATTCTTTACTGGATCCTAAGAGATGAAGCTGAAAATTATCTACTAGGAAGAACAGAATAAAAAGCCAGAATTCACATGATGGAAAACTTGCAGTTTTTCAAGAAGACATAAAGCTGCATCTCTTCGCAAATAACTATATTTATAATGTACTTAAATGAATAATAAATAAATAACTGAAATAGGGACTTCTATAAACGAAAGAGTTCTGTTTTGGCTTTTAGTAATTTTGGAAAGAATTTAAAACATACTTGGACATTTTTGGGTTATTGAATGTGGACTGATTAAAAATAAATACTTTAATATTACTCATCTAATATAAATCTACAGCATTAAAAAGATTAGAAAAATTATTCACACTTGTGACTGTGACAAGACTACTCTAGTACATTTATCCATCCATCGATGTTTTAACTGCCTATCCAGCTCAGGGTCATGGAAGGGCTGGAGCTTATCCCAGCTGTCCTTGGGTGACAGGTAGGGTACAGCCTGGACAGGACGCCAATCCATCCCAGAGCCAACAAATTAAGGTGTTTAATAATTAATTCCACAGAAAAGCTGTTTTCTACTTAACGAAAATAGCCCTATCCCCCAAATGTGATTTTAGAAAGAGGTCTAAAATCACTTTTTTCCAGGAAGAGTTTGCCAGAAGATCTAATCACGATCAGGCTCACTGAACAGCCTTCAAGGTGATACTCTGCTGGTGAAATTTAAGTGAAGGCATTTCTCCAGTCATCTTTAATTAAAAGGTGAGATGAAGTAGTCACGATGTGGGACCTGGGAGGGTGAGTGGTCCAGATATCCGTGACGTGTCTTTTGCTTCATGTTTGAGGCTTCATGTACCTTTAAAGCATAGTACATAGTAACATTTTTCATGTAGGGCGTGCTTGGGAATGGTGCAATATGAATAAAGTGATAATGCATATTTTCTTATACAATTATGGTACAAAAATATGTAAAAAATAAAAATATAAAATCAAATATAAAAGCCACCAGGTTAGCCACAGAAAGTTATTGTTGAAAAGCCTGGCTGTTCAGAGTTTTGTAAAGTTGCTGGAAGGGAAAAGTGTGGGAGGAACAGCTGCACAAGCAACACAGGTGACTATAATCTTTGAGAAGAAAATTAAATTCAAGAACCTGCAAGAGATTCTAAGGCGTGGACTAAAGCTGGTGTCAAACAGAGATGTCTTCAGGAAAGGAGTTTCAGATCAAAGTAAATTTGGCATTTCATTTGAAAATCAAGGACCTAAAGTCTTGATTTCCTAATGGATAAAGAACAGAGAGGCACAGAACCCAAGGTATTTGAGGGCCAGTGTGAAGTTTCCACAGTCTGTGACGATTTGGGGTGGAATGTCATCTGCTGGGGTATGTGATGGTTGGTCTTCTGTTTTTCATTGAGTCCAAAGTCAATGCAGTCCTCGGAGATACGATTTTAGAGCACTTTCATCTGCAGACAAGCTTCATGGAGATGCCAGTTTTCTTGAGCACATGTCCACAGAGCCAACGCTACTATCAGAAGTTTGCTGACTGTTGTATCACCTTGCTTGGTTGGCTGATAAACATGTCGGATGATAACTCCACAGAGAAACTATCTCGTCAAGATAATGTCAAGAGAAAGATGAGAAACACCCTGACACAAATGCAGATGAACTGAAGGTTACTATCAAATCAACCTGGGCCTCAATAACACCTCAGCTGTGCAAAATATGAACATACTTTCCAGAAGTATTGTAAATATTTTTGTATTGTATATCTTTTTTTAAGAAATGGAAGAACTGGCCTTCTGATTTTCTACAATTTAAGCAATAGGCATGGAAATATTTCACTAGTCATGTAACAAATACAGAATAAGAAAGAACTTTTTTATTATATTCTATTCATTTATTTAATAAACTTGCAAGTCTTATACCATTCCCAAGGGAGTGTTGAATCACCCCCACTTTCTACAGCTTTGCTTGCTGTTGTTTCTGGACTGCAGGACATCACTCAAACAACCAGGGAGCTTGTGGAGAGTGTTAATTTAGACACTGGTTCACTCCTGAGTAATGCTTTCCCTCCACCCGAGAAAACCACATAGTTTATCAAAAGAGCAACAGGTAGAGAAATCGTCGCATTTGGCGTCTCTGCTGATCGCATCTCTGTATCAGTCATTGCTTATAATAAAGTCAATTTCAGAGCCAAGAACAGGTTTTTTTTTGCCCTGAGATTGACAGCAGTAACTACCTGTGGGTATCGTGATTTATCATCATGTACGCAAGCAGCTCATAGTGGAAGAAAGCTGAGCCGTTAAAGCCTACGTCCAACACAAAGCTTTAGTCACCCGGGAGCATTACAGAATTGCGGCAGATGTGGTAGTCAGTGAGAATGAAGAGATGAAAAACACTTAGGTGGAGTTATGGAAAGGTTGAAGGGGAAAAAATCAATTCACAGCCCGTATCAATGCATTTTGTCACTGCAGTGGGATTCATTAACCTGGTCTAATAAGAACTAATAAAGCTGCTTTGCCATTGTTTGGTATCGATTTCTTTTCTCCTCCTACAGATGACTGTAACACCAGCTTTTATAAAGGCGGGTAAGTCCCCATGTTTTTTCATGTCTGTCACAGCCTTTGCAGCCTTCATTGGTTTTTCATGGTGAGTTATTCAATGTGATGTGTAAGGCTTTTATTAAGGCACCTCGGAGTTTGTGGAGATCTCATCTCAATTGACCTGTGGTAAGTTGAAGTTATTAAAACAGCCGCTCGTCACCTTCTTCTCACCAGCCTTGTCCCTCCATTCCCCAGCCTCCCTCTGAGCCACACACCTACTTGATCACTTTCTTTCTGCTTTGACAGCTCCCTCCCACTCGCTCTCATTCTTCATTATTACTCTTCTCTAAGTCTATCTCTCAAACCTCTTTCTCTCCATTCTCCCACAACCCAGACTCTCCCCAGAGTGTTCTCTAACTCTGTAAACCGCTTTCAACTCTTTCCCTAACCACGCTCTTGTCAATTTACCTGTCCTTTGTTGCCTGAACTTGTCATTGCCTTGTAACAAGGGATAGTTTCCCTGGGTCTCGTGACGGCAAAAGTGAACACTTGTCATATTACTTTTGTGACAGAGTGGCTCCTTCTGCCTCAGAAGTGTCTAGACATGCTTGTCTTTGTTCTGTTTCCCATGGTGTCCCTGTCCAACTCCGAAGCCTGCACCTGAATCCACACAAACACAAAGAGAAGCGGCATGTTTCTGATTCCAGGTGAGCATCAACATAGCATTAGGAAGTGTTTAATTAATTATGTTGGTCCTGCATTATTATGAGAATTTCCTATGCAATGATAAGAATTTAACTTAAGGGACTTTTGGTGGGACAGGACTCGGGCCTTTTAGACTTGCTCTGTGAAAATGAAAAAAGCACTAAACCTAATAGGTACATCAAGTAGCAGCAGTGCTATTAAATAGATCCAAAAATAGAAGCAAGAAATTGCGTTGCCAAAATTATAAATGTTTCTCCATGTGTAAGCAGATATGTGAAGGAAACAGGGTGTAGTAGCATTTTAGAGACTAACGACGACTACCCTCACCTACTGCATTGTTCTGCTTAAGAGTGAGCTCTAGTGGCAATATGCTGAACCACAAAGAGGCAACAATGAAGTGCCATGCTGTACATTCCCAGTTATGAGCATTAAAAAGCTTTAGAGATCATTGCAAAGACAAAATGAGCAAATCAGTTTAGGTTTGCTTCTGATCTAAGATTATTCATTTAGTTTCATATTAGTCTGTTATTAAGCAACAGTACTGACATTGCAAACTACATTTTTTTATAGAAAATGAAAACTTGATGTGCCAAATGCTTGGATCCACTTTCCCTTAAATAATTTGCTGTTTTAAGCATCAGTGTTATTAAGATAACTACCAGTGTTTCACCAGAGGAAAATTCACTGCCTTCCACAACACCAAAACAAACATTTAATTTTGCATATGACTACAACATAAAAACATCCAGCAACCAACAAACACTGCCTCAAAATTACTTAAAGAGGTATTCTGGTAAAGGAAGCGGAGCTTTAATAGCTCTCACAAAGTGCTTAGGAGATCACAATCTCAAGAAAAACAAAACAATAATCTTCAGTGTGGTAGCCTAGAGATTTCACTAATGAGGAGGGATAGGGAGATAAACTGTTGACTTGTTTTAGAGTTGCAGCTAAAAGCCCTTTAACTGCTCTTAGTTGGAAAAGACTGTAGATCCAATCACTAAGTGTGACATAAGTTCTGTGAATTATGCCCCGTTGTCTTTTTCGGAGAATCTCTAAAGCAATATTGTCCAAAAAAAAGTAATTAGAATTTTATTTGTTTTACTTCTGAGTTTCAGTAAACATTAACCAATTATTCTCAGGGCTGAACACTTATTTTGGCTGGTTGGTTGCTCTTTGGCTGTGAGAGTATGCAGCTCTGTTTCAGGTAACTGACTGAAAGCAATTCAGCAATAAATCTCCTGCCGATACGACACCGCACGCACCTTGATTAAAAAGCAAAGCTATCACACCAGAGCTTGTTCACCTTCAGAGGATGGTCCTTGCCCACATACAAATCACTGTAGCTGACCAACTTCCCTCTGTATCTCTGACAGCACTCCCTCTACAAAAACGCTGTTTATTATTCATGTTTATCATCACACCATGTCTACTGTTTGCTACCAGTTTCATAGATGGACTGGCAGCAATTTAGAGTTGCTACATGAAACCCAGCTTTACCGTCAACACTGAAACGGATCCCACTTAGTATCACACACAGCCAACCACGCTGATGTGTGCTCGCAGCAAGGCACGTGTGCACACTTTTTCCAACTGCGACTGCAGCCGCCCACACACCAAACATTCAGATACAAACATGCACACATGCACACATCAGTTCTGGGAAATGCCAGTCTGTTCACCATTTGAGTTCATGTGTTTTTCTCAACACTATGGCCTCTGGCTTCTCACACACAGCTATCACTCTGCATAGCAGAAGGAAGAGAAATGAGAGTAATACTGCAGTAATCACACGTCTCCTGCAACGGTGGATAATTACCTCACAATGACTTCCTTGCTTATTAAAAACCTATTTAAGCTCTAATCCTTTTTCCTGGGTTCTGATATTACACACGAAGATAAGATTTTTCTGTTTTTTTCCAAACACACAGACAGGTGTGTACAGTTATTCCCAGTCTTCGAATTCCCATCTTAACTTTGTGTTTATGAGCATGTTTGTTTACACTTTCATAGCCCAGTATTTTCAGCTTTGCCAGCTTTCATATGACCTCAGTTTTTGACAGACGTTTGATAAAAAGAATCACGATTCAGGCACAAAAAAAAAAAAAAAAAGAAAAGTAATAAAAACTCTAACTTTTCAATCAGATGCTATTGCTTGAGTGAGTGGAGATTCATGCCAGAACACAAACATCACCAAAAGGGCTCCTAATACCAAAAAATAAATTCAGAACAGGATACATATTTCATTCTGACACTAATTAGGAGACGCCAGCACACAACCACTACAGGATATGACAAGCGCAGGAGATCATTAGATATAATTTTCCAAACAAACAAAAAAAAAGTCTAATGATTTTGATTAATGAAGGTGCCTAAACCTTTCGTGGGGAATAGTGACTAGCCTGAAAAAAAAAAAAGGAAAAAAAAGTTCACCTGATTTAACTTACAAAACCAAACAACCCAAAAATAGAATTTGTCTAAATTAGATTACATGATCATTGAAATTATACAGCAGCTGTTAGCTAAACACTTGACTGTGTAATTGACTCACTCCACAAATGGATCTACAAGCGAGTGCAGCTGAAAAGCAGAACACTACAAGGAGTTTCAGTTAGGCGTGAGAGGTGATTACCCGGAGACGACGCAGTGTTGCCAACTTAGCGACTTTGTCGCTATATTTAGCGAGTTTTCAGACCCCTTAGCGACTTTTTTTCTAAAAAAAAAAAAAAAAAGCACGTATCGCTTTTACTCTCAACAAGCAGCGGGTGATGTAACGCAGTCAGTTCTTCTTTTACTCTTTTACTCTTATGCTGTTTTGTGGATCACAGTGTTTAAAACTACTTATAAACACACACACAAAGTAACTCCACCAGAGTGCCTATTTCGGGTCACTTTTGCCGGTCCAAGCCCGGGTAAAGGAGCAGGGTTGGAATTGTGACATTAAAAAAAACAATAATTGCTAAAAGAAATCTAATTTGTAGTTCTAAATAAACTCTAAATGCATTTAGGACATTTTTTACTCACTTTATGTCTCTTCCACGATGTTATTTCGCTCTCCAACAACATAGGTTACAATTAGATTAGCATGACCAATTATGCAAATTAGGCGATGACGTCATTTAGCGACTTCTAGCGACTTTTAGGACAACCAATAGCAATTTTCCTTACTGAGGAGATGGCAACACTGGCTGTGACCTAAAACTCACAGTTCACTGTGCAAGCACTGGACTAAACATGATAACCTAAATCAAGATTCAAATGGTTTTCCACCTCATGGGACGTGGCCAACACACAGAAACAGACAACCATTCACACCTACTGGTAATTACTACCAATTTACCTAAGATTCATGTCTTTGGGCAACCGCAGGGCCATGCATTATCCCAAAAGAGAGTACGAGAGAGCATGCAAAATCCACCCAGGAAGGCCCGAGCTAGCAGGCAGACTGGACCATCTTTCTGTGAGTTATAGTGTTAACCACCGCTATACCACCTGGATAGGTCAGCATTTTTCAAAATAAGTTTGAGAAAATAAAATGTAAGGGAGCAAACAGAGCATGCAAACAACAAACCCTGAGGAGGCAGGTCCAAACGACCGACCGCTGTGAACACACTCTACAACTGCTCTTATACACCAGTGAAGATCAATCTGAGGCTTCAAGGAGGCGATATAGGCTAGTTAAAGTTAATCAGAGCTTTTCCATAGTCACAATAGTAAACAATAATGTTGTCCCTGGACAAATGTGCACTACTGTGCCAACTGCACTGAAGAAAGGAACAGAATAGATACAGGAGACAATGTGTCATTCACTAGTTAAAATACTAAGTCTTGACTCTGTATTTGGCAGACTTACATTGATTGTGTTTTGACATTAGAGGGACTGGAAGGGAAATATAGCTCTGAACAGAGCAAAGCTAACTGTTCCCCAAAGCTAACTGGCTCCCTTACAATATAAAGTACTATTGCTCATCTACACATCTAACTCTCACCAATAAAGCCTACTCCTCTAAATGTTTCCCAAAATGTCAAACTTTTCACAGATGTGGCAGTGTGGGGTTGTTACTCGAAATAGTAATGTATTACTCATTACTTGTTACTTTTTAAGTCATGCATTCTGTTACTATATTACTCCCTGGAAACTGTTACATTACTTTTGAATTATTCTGCAACATGGACTGAAATGCATTACATACAGTGGGTCTTTGTAGTTTTTAAGTTTGAAAAAAAAATATAAAAGCACAAAGCAAAGTTGAAAACCAACCCAGAGAGACTTCAAAGCAATCAGCACTCAGAGTCTGCTGTAGAAACATGTATAGGTAGAAATGGAGGCGCCAATACTACAAGCGTAATTGTGTGTCAGTTTTGTGTGAGTATGCTGTCGGTGCAAAGATATTGTGTTAGCAGTATAATATGGCTGTTTCTGTCGCCCTCTTACCCTTTCGTGCAATAAGAATCAAAGTAATGACCACATCTCCCCACCTCCAAAGTTGAAGCCAGCATTTGCCTCCTTCCTTATTAACATAACTTATTATATCAGAATGTCTATTTGAAAGGAATTATTTCAGAACTTTTTAGGATAAACCGACTAACTTTAGGCCAGTTTAGTGGTTGATGTTAAACATCCGGACTAGCAAATGTCATCCTTTCTGCTGATAGGTTGCTAGCAAGTAATGTGGTCGACGTCAGCCTTTTTTTCTTGTATGCAGTCTTTCTACACTTGCATCACAGCAAGTTTCCCATGGAAGCAATAAGTTTATATGTATTTTTCCCTACTTAACCCTCTTGACTAAAAAGGAAAAATGACAGATTAAAGAGTTTGTTTGATTTTTTGCTGAATTTGCAAGTTTTTTTCTTTAAAATTTATAATTTGAATCTAAAATGCCCCATTAAATACCAAAATACTGGAAAATGTGTGGTTAAAAATAATGAATGACTGAATGAAAATGAATGGACAACATGCTGCTTGCAGAGTTAAGCTGGTGGCTTGATGTTTGATTGAGCCATCATTGTTTAACGTACTGAATTCTACTTTGAAAGCTTGTTTGTTCACCTAACACAAATACCTATCAAAATAAATAGTTTTCTATTGTCCACATTAACATCCTCAAAATCATCATAATAAATACACAGAAGATAAGAGAATGATAACGGTGTCATGCTTTTCAAAAGAAAATAAGGCCTTCCAAAACAGAGTTACAGATACGATGCACAGACCAATCCTACATCAGCGTGTAATAATGATATAGTAAGAAACAACCTCAGTAAACAGAGTGACCCTGCATGCACTGTGGTTAAATAACAATGTCAGCTCTCGCCATCTACTTAGCATAAGAAAAAAAAGGAAGCCTACAGTTATAAGGCGAGTTTATTGGCAGAAATTGTTTTTTTTATACACAAGAAAATGCAGGGAAAAAGCATTTATAAAGGCTGTGGTAATTCTGTGAAAGGATGTGAATGCTGTCAGTCAAAGCACATTAATAATAATTCACACAACCTTTTCTGGAACAGGACCATTAGACTTTTAAAAATATCCTCTGATGGGGAGTGATTTTTATTTTTGATTGCATTTATTTCACAGTGCAACAGGAGTTCATGTTTCACTCAACCTATAATAATATCACTAGACTCACAAATCAGAACCTTACCTGCACACCAACCCACCCAGAACAAATTGAGAGCCTGTAAATCCTGACAAGCGCTGTGTCTTACCAGCAGTCCTCTGATTCTCAGGACTTATCCACCCGTCAATCCTTCATCTGTCCATTTCTTTTCTCGTCTGACTGGTTATCAAAAGGTATTATGACTGCATCTCTAATGCCTCCTGCTGAATGCGCTTATTCTGCAGAGGAGTTTGAGCCAAATACTTTCTACCACTCCACTGACAGGAAATGAGGCGGTTGCATGATCAATGTGGTCAATGTCTATTTTACACTGATGAGCTCAAGCATGACTTTTTCACAGATGTTGAGGACGATGACGTCTAAAAAATTACGCCTGGAGCCGATAATGTGTCACTGAATAAGAGGGAATGCATTAAAGCACAGTGTACAGTCATCATCGTCAAGGTTATGCTTTTTCATCTTTTCATATTAGAAACTTGAGATACTTTGAACTGTTTTTACAAAGTGTACGCAATACCTCAAGACACCCACATGTATTCACACCCACATATACTCCCAGAAACTTGTAGACATAAACTTCACTACTACACTAAACTTATTGTGCTCTTGCAAATCAAGGTTTGTTTTCTTAAAATTTCCCCCACCAAAAGTGCAGCGTGTACACCTACACTCACTGGATACTATTTGGTACACCTTGCTGGTACTGGGCTGGATCCTCGTTTGCTTTCAGGGCTGTCTTCAGGGCACAGATCAAGCAAGGTGCTAGATTTTTATCCATACTGACATCATAGCATCACACAGTTGCTGCAGATTTGTCAGCTAAGCATCTATGATGCAAATCTCCTGTTCTTAAATGTGCTGGATTGAGATCAGGTGTTTGTGGAGGTCATTTTAATTCAAGGAATCCATTGCCATCATTCAGAAACTGGTTTGAGATGATTTGAGCTTTGTGAGATTGTGTCTTATCCTCCTGGAAGCAGTCATCAGAAGATGTGTACACTGTGCTCATAAAGGAATGGACATGGCCAACAGGTAGATTGTGTTTTTTTAAATGATGCTCAGCTGGTGCTAAGGGCTCTAAAGTGTGCCAAGAAAGAGCCAGGCAATGTTTTTCCAATGTTTCCAGTGTTTTCTTCTGTTGTCCAATGTCAAATTGAAGCCTTAGTTTTCTGTTCTTAGCTGACATCAGTTCACCTTGACCATGCCTACATGCCTAAAGACTGCTGTCATCTGCTGTGCTGATTAGATATTTGTGTTAACAGGCCATTGAACAGGTACACCTAACAACATGACCGGTGAGTGTATAAACCTGTAAACAACTAATGGACTAATGGCCAATGACTAGACAGATGAATCAGCAGGAATTACATATGAAATGACACAGACATGATCGCTCACTCACTTCCCATCAACAAACACTCCCTGACGGAAACTGGCCTCTGGGGTAAATAAAGAGATAATTCCTGGTTATGTCATCAACTCACTGTAAAAGGCCTATATTTACATTGAATTCCCAGTTCCATTACAGTGCAGGAGGAGGGCATAGAGGGATGGATAATCACATGCTCTCACATCCAATTTAGAATCATCGGAGAAAACCCACCCAGCCACGAAGGGAAGAAAATGCTCCACACAGAAAGGCCCCAGCCAAAGGGGAGGTTTAAACCATGAGCCTTCTTGATGTGAGGCAACAGTGCTAATCACTGTACCACCATGCCAGAAAGTTCAGATAACTGTGAAATTAATATTTACAAAATATGACACAAAAACAAAAGCGTGATAGGACTGGGTCTTTCTTTTGTATCACGTACCGTAGCTGCCATAGGTACACAGTAAGCATCTCTAAAACACTTTGTGTCAATCAATGTGTAGAAGATGAGTCATTAACTTTATATTATAAGTGTTCGTATTCTAAAAGGCTTTTTCCAAAACATGAAAGCTGAATCTGCTGTAGAAAAGTTTAAACTTTTTTAGGCTGAGGCCATCATGGCTCATATGAGAGCTGCACATTTTAGAAGGCTATTGCAGCTAAGACAGAAAACACTACATGTGCGTGTGTTGGAACATTGTGTGTTGCGTTTATCAAATTCAAAGTGTTTATTAATCAAAATGCTTTTTTGTTGCATTTTCTCACAACCAAAGTTTCACATTAGTTGTTTTATCAGACAGACAACTGGAAGAACTCAAATATAATCACGTACTTTCAACTACTCAGAAAATAAAGCAGGGTGACTGCTTTATTTTCTCTTCTATCCTTCTTCTTTTGATGGCTTTGTATTGGTCTGAGGCTGCATGTTTTCTAAACCTAACTACACCTCAAGGGGCTTATAAATCTTCTTCAGACAATGTGCCAACTCTGCTGTGAAGTGTAGGTAGTTAGGACCTGAACCCCTGGACCTCCTCTTCTGGAAAAAGGACAGACTACATAAAAGTAGTCTGTCCTCAGGAAAGGGGGAGAGACAGACTAATCAAAGTAAGACACCAAACAGGCAAAATGAGGCAAAGAAACATGACAGAGACAAGACACAGAGAGAGTATAAATAAAGGGAGAGGTAAGAGGAGGACTAGGATCCAGATACAAGTATCTGTAATCAAGGGAAAGAAACAGCTGTCCCTATGAATGTGATCCAGCACAGAGAACCATTTAAAAAAAAAAAAAGAAAGCCAGCAGAAAATTGTGTGAGGAGAATTCAGAGAGTGTAAAACGTAGAAAATCGTGAGCTTCAGGGACAGTCAGTATCCCAGTGCCACAACTACCATCTGATACCAAATTAACAGCAACATGCTTGAGAAAAACAAAAGTCTAGAAATTTAGCAACCTTGTATGCCAAAAAGTTTGCCAAATGTCACATGAATAAAACATGATAAAATTTCAGTGTTCATAAAAACTTCTTTCTATTACCTCCAAATGACCAACTCAAATCACCTGGGGTGTGTTTAAGGTTGCTTTGAAAAAAGGGTGCCTTTCAAAGTGCAGCTGCTAAAAAACGTAATTCACCTGTCCCTCAACTCCTGCAAACGCACAAAGACACACAGCTCCATGCTTGTGAAAAGGTGTGAATGCTAAAATGAACGGTGTTTGTACTAGCTTCCCCAAAATAACACTGAGAAAGTTTCAAAAGAAGCAATGCTGCCTTTAAGAGAATTTATAATCAAAAAGAGTGCCTGCTGGGTTCTGAGATGTCTATATTTCCTCTGCAGATATGAGCTTATGTATTTATACATATGGACACACACACACACACACACATAGACACACCAGGACATTGTGGTTTTTGACTAGACAGTTACAAGAACAAAGACAGACACTCATGGACCTTCCTCCAGTAAATCGTTATATGAATTTAAATTCTATTTACCGAGTCAACATCTTTGAACTTGCTGCCCATAATGAATTCATAATGGACATACATGTGCAAACATATTAGTGTAAGCGTCCTCTTTTCTTTTGCCTCTCAACTGCTTGAAGGGTCATGACATCAAAAATGCATTGGCAAGATAAAAGTTTAAACAGCTGCCTGCATACCCAGCAGACCCAGCCGCCATGATACAACAGTTTGACATTATTCTGAGCAAATCGGTTGCAATCACATGAGGTGGTACAGCAGCATTTACTCAATCCATTATCCTTTAATCTTCCTTCGTAATGATACACACAAATCCTCGCAGAACACAGTGGCACACTAGACAGGTTTTCGATGACCTGACAAGGAGAGAAGCAGAAACTTTTTAAGCACGGATACTCTTAATGCCATTGTTCACTGGGGGAACAACTCTGCCATGTTCTTTGACACTAACCACTGGCTCAATTAACAAGAGAAGGAAGCCACTCTTTTCCTAATGTCAGTCTAAAACCTTCCCCAGAAACCAATTACTGGCGAGTGAGTTTGCCTAATTCGCCATGACATGTCTGGCTGCGCAAAAACACAAGGAGGCCCAGACAGAGTTGTGATGAGGGCTCAAGGTTCAGGCCATTGCGAGATGAATTGTCTTCCCCCCCCCCTCCCCATTCCCGTTTCTGTCACCGCGCAATGACCTTAAGCTATAAGCCAACAGGGGCCGGTGCCTGACGCCGGCAGCTTTAGTATTCTGCATCCAACCCACTCATCCATCACATTTTTAAGGTCAGCTTCTATTTCCAGTCACTCTATCAAAAGATACCCTGTCACATTTATAAAAGGGACACACACACACACAGGCAGAGACACACACACACACACAGCAAAATACACAAATATGGTGAGCTGGGAAAACAGCCATCAGGCTCTGATTTTAATGCTTGCAAAAGATGCCAAGAAAATGAGGAAATATTCGTACCACATACTGAATCTAGCATCTCCTCCTTGTACATTTTTATACATTACTGGATGAACTGATGCATTACTGGAAGAAATTATTGGAATCATTTACTGGAAGAAATGATTTATAAAGTTTTTCATCACTTTCGAGGAATGAAGGTGCAGAGCTTCCCTGATTTGACCGCTGAAACGGCAAAAGAAGGGCCCCATCCTCGGATTTAACATGGGATAATTCATCCAGCCACAAAATGGAAAGACTCAGAGATCGTAAAACGGCAGAGAAGTTTTTTTTATTCAGATGATTCAACCTAACTGAGGTGTCAGTGACAAAGAGACCTGCCAAATATGGAGATGATACAAAGAAAAGGATGCTATATTGTGAGGAGAATTAAATAAGGCATATAATGATGAGGTAATGAGGTAAACTGTATGTTTATTTTTTAAATATAATATTAAATTACCCAATGTATCTGTTTTTCCATATATTTAGTATCCTTAAGTTAGAATGCAATTAGATAAAAATTTTACGCATTGATTAACAAAAAAGTTTACCTGAACACTAAGCGTGATGTGTTAGATCAGGTGTGTGATCTTAATTATGAGATGAATTTCCTGGATGACCTGAATATCGAATGGAATTTGCAAAGATGTCCTATGAAAAATAAACTCTTAACTTTAGCAAATGCATGTCCATTAGCTTAAGTAATTAATGCTCCAAGAAGAATATGTCAGGAAACAGATTGCAGAACAATCTCTTGTTGTCCTGATCCCATCTTTACCAATTCTGCACAATAACACATGCAAGAAATATCTATACTTATAGACTGTAATGATCATAATCTAAAAGTAGTGGTGAGAAAGTCACCAGAATGCCATCTGTCCTTAAGTGATGTTCTAGACAGTATAAATTTATGGATGATGTTCAGATTTGTGATCTATGTCTGTCAGATGTTTTATACTAAATAAAACATGAAAAAAAAAAAGCTAACTGTCACGCTTTATTTATGGCAGAGGTTGAAAGGAATCATTGAGAAAGTTTATCACCAGAAATGTCAGAACGCCACAGCTGGACAAAGAAATCAAGAAGTATGTGGTAGAGTGCAAATGGACAAAGTTAGTAGCCATTAAACCTGGTTTTAAATCACATTGGCTGATATTTTGCAAATTAATAAATATTATTACCACGTTAGCCCTGCAAAGCCTGAACCATGAAATAATTGCAAAGAAAATTCTGTTTTGTTTAACTGGAGTGATTATTGAACCTTACAAACTGAAAAATAAAAGAAATTAAAAGTCAGTTTACATGTATGAGTTTATATTTGTATCATTTTTAACTACATCTGTTGTTTTTGTCCAGTTTTGTTTCTCACAGAAGCGCTGCATTTTATACATCAAGTTTTTTAGGTGAAAAAAAACACACTGATGACGTAAAGTCATTATTCAAATATGACTTTCAGAAGAAGGAAAAAGATGTTATATTATATTAGTTATAATATATTTTAGTTATATTAGGAAAATAAAACTGACATAAAAAATAGTAAGGGAAAATATTAAATGATTTAACGGGCAGACATAAAAAAATATGGAGACTGAAAGTAATTTCTGAACTAAATAAATTGATGTTGCAAATTATTTTATTAATTCCCAATAAAGTACATATGTAATAAATAATGTGCCAAGACCAGATGAAGATATATCGTATTATTTGATTAAAAATCTAATTACGAAGGATAAAAATGTTAATTGTAATATTGATCTAGTAAATATAAGAATAATAGAGAATATGCTAAAAGCCTGTAAAAATAAACCGCAGGACTCTGACTGCTTATTTCAATGGCAAAAATTGCTGAAAGAGATAACACAAGAAAACAGATCGAAATTTAGGTTTGGGTTTAAAAAACTTTCCGAATGATTTGCTATGACACCTGACCACAGGTACAAACTGTCAATATGAATCTGGGTTATTGTGTTAATGGATGTTGAATTTAAATATTGTGTTTTATAAAATTAAACAAAGCTTGCCCTGATATAAGGAGAAATTTATGTTGTATTGTAATGTTTCTTTGTATATGTGTTTTGTTTTTTATGACATTGCGTGTCTCCTCAGTTGTAGTGTAATTACAGTAGTTATGCTATAGTACATGTAGTATACGTATATATAATTGTAGTGCATTCTTAATAAAATATAAAGATTTGTTAATGGGGATCTTAATAAACTAAACAAAAATAATTAAACTAAACAAGAAGTAATACTCTAATAAGTTGGGGTTTTTTTTTAAGGATAACTCATTCAAATCAAAATTAAACTATTCACTGGAGTATTATTGCAGGATGGAGGACAATAGAATAGACAGAATATGATACTTACATAATCCTAACTGATAGTTTCACACCAATTCACACCTTAAGTCAAGTGAGCAATGACTGTCAAGACCTATGTGTGACCCTAACAGATCACATCTGACATCAACAGCGTTCTTGTGGTGTCACAATCCTTAGATGGTTGTAGAAGTGATTTATCCCGAATAAGAAATGGAACATTTCAAGCTCAACAGAACAACAAATAATGGAAAGACTGACTTTAAATTCACATAGCATTCCACTGATGATAGTATTGTTGAATATCAACCACTATAAATATGATTATGTCGTCCGTTATTAATTATATCTTATCTAAGTCAGTTAATTCAGTGAAAAAACAATTACAGCTGTAATTTTAAAAAGACTCAGTCTGATTACTGTAACTGTGTTTCGTTAAATGAACATAACCACAAATTTGCAGTGTTTTTATCTTGCCGGGATCGTTATTTTACAGGTGCTCTCATCTTCACACTCTTAAACTATGCTAATATGTGTACTGCGTGATCAGTTGCAATCAGGTTTACTTTCTTTGCTCTATAATAAAGTGAACATTCACATCATTTCTACTTAAAAAGGCTAAATTCACTGATGTTTTTAACCACCACAAGGCACAACTTCCAGTGTCGAATGTGCCAGAAATACATTAATGTGAAAAAGAAAGTACATCCTCTTTCAAATCCAAGGTTTGACATATTAGGACATAATACAAAATGGTCTGAGCCTTGCCAGGTTCTAAATTTATACAGCATTTCATTGATTGACAAAAACTAAGCACACCCGTGATTCAGTGTGTAACTTGAAGCCATTGTTTTATGAATGATTTTATCAGTCTCTCACACTGTTGTGGAGCAATATTGGGCCATTCTTTTATACTGCATTGTTTCAGTTCATTGATTTGTAAGCATTACTTTAGGGACGCTCTCTTAAAATCTCTCAAGCAGCTCAATCAGCTTGATGTCTGACCTTCACTGGGCCATTGCAACACTTTGATTCTTGTCTTTTTAAGGCACTCTGTTGTAGATTTGCTGGTGTGCCTGCGATCATTGTTGTGTTGCTTGACCAAATTTGGACCAAGCTAGCTCTCGGACAGATGGCCTCACATTTGACGCTAGAATACTTTAGTATACGGAGCAGTTTATGGTTGAATCCATGACTACACAATGTAAATTCCTGTGGTTTCAAAACAACCCCAAATGACCCCAAATCATCAAACTGTGATAATCTTTCTCACTGCCGAATGATGGACTTAAGATTGTTTGGGAATAATCTTTTAAGCCTTTCCAGCTTGATGGGCAGCCACAACTGGTTCTTTAAAATCACTGATGATGTCATTCCTCCTTGGCATTGTATTAACACACACCTGAATGCTGCACATCCACAAAATGGAAAAGTTTGTGCTTTTATAGAGTCGCTCACATTTGATGATTATCAGTTAATCAAGTGCTAAAATAGAAAGGTTTTACCTACTTTCTTTTTCACATGTCTGTAAGTACATACAGTTACAGAGAAGATGTCAGTTGAATCCTTCAATGTTTATGCACACATTTCTGTATACACTTCTAAATGAATACGGCCATATGTTGCTCGAATCACCTTGAAGTATGGTCTGAGGAATCACATTTCAATGCATCCTTAATGCATGGGTGCATTTGCGCCTCTACTAGAAGCTGTCCACCTGAGACAGGATCAAACACATTAATGCCAGGTGGTCAAACAAACCACTTCCTGACATCGTGCCCAGACTGCTCCGTGAGGCTCAAAGTCCTTTAGTTGTTTCATCCTCATCTCAGGGTACCAAACTTTCAATAACAACCTATTAAATCGCTTAGAATTAAAGCATTGTTTTCTTAATAACTTCATCATTGTAAGTTTCTTTCAGATGCCTTATCTCTCCAATTTTTGTCTCTCCAAATTTTCTCATGTGATCATTATCAAGAAAATGTATCCAGTTAATAAATTTGGCTGAAATAATGAAAAAAATTACACTTGAGTGACTTGAAATTAACGACTCCACCACCGCTCTCACCAACACTGTCAGTAGTCTTTGTGCCTACTAACTACAACACCAAATGCTCATGCTGTAAACACTGAAACACCTCACAGTGAGCGGGTAGGCCATGCTCTTATTTCCATCTTCTATCTGACAACAATACTCCAGTGAATGCCCAAAGAATTTTAAACTGGCTGATGTGATGTGTCCAGGGTGCATCACACCTTTTGCCCTATATGAACTGAGCTGGATGAGGAGGTAAGGCAATGGATGAATAATTTGAAAAAGGAGGTACAAAAAGACCACCTCATTCATTTGATAATAAATCATTGTGCACATGAGTTAAAGTCGCTGGTGCTTGTGTTATTAGAAGAGGATTAACTGTGACAGACACAAACAAAAGATCTGTGTGACAGCAGGTTTTTTCTCATAATAAGAAAATCTGAAAACCCTGAATGCCACCATTCATTCACACTTTTAATCAGACTATGGCATATAGAACATGTTTTCATTTATCTGAAGTTGACTGGTGTTTTTACTTTAATTACTTATTTTCACTTCGGTATGTCTGTAATTAACACTAATGGACTTTACAATTGCACAATTCCAACCTTAATCAAACTTCACAAAGTATTTAAAGCGTATAGCGTCAGAGATGTGTAATCCATAGTTATCGCTGGACCGCAGTGGGAAAATACTTTTCATAAGTATAACCTGATAAAATACACTGTTGAGACTTTTTTTGGTTTAAATCAAACCACAAAAAGCTTGTCTCATTAGTAACAGGTCCTTCTGCTTGGAGGCAATGTTGTCCAGACTAGTGGGAATATGCACAGTGTTAGCATACTGTATTAGAAAGCATTGTCATCTTGGTTATGTCTGTGTAACATAGATGGTTATTAAAACTGTAAGTTAAATGCACGTGTGTGTTTGTGTCCGTGTGACACAACAGGCAGTATGCACAACTGCCATCCGTCACCCACACACTGTCAGCAGGGGAGCTAAAGACTACACACATATGCACATACACACACATGAACACACGGCCCCAGTGTGCACTCCAGCCTGGCACATATTAGACACAAATACACAAGCACAGTTTGTGTAATGCTTTCTCAAGAAATGTTCTTTCTCACAGACTCAGACTAGATATGTCTGTGATATATTTATCCTAAATACTGACATCCAGCTCTAAAGCATAAAGATTTAATTATCAGTAACAACTTTTTTGCAACACTTGTCCCAATGGGTCTATTATGGTAGCTATAAGGTTACATCTTGAACAGTGAAAACCCAGAACACAGGAAATCTTACTTTAGTTGTAAGTCTAAAGATTTATTATAATCAGCAATTTCCATTGAGCCATATCATGATCATTTTCAAACCTTTAATTGGATACACCTTGTCATCTTTTAGCTTCTCTAGCTGTGTTTTTGAGGTTTTGGTTACATTAAGATTTAGCGATGTGTGCTAGGAAAATGAAAACAGCCAAATAAATAAACAAATAAATAAATACGTTGGCTGGCTTCCTACGTGTCTCTTGGTATCTCTGAGCAGCCATTGTTACCACTTTGTGGCTCTAATTAGACTCATGAGTTGATTCTTTGTGGTTGTTGTTTTCTAGGAAGCAGACAGGCATGAAAATGTTGCGAAGGTAAAAGTTTTCCTTCACACATTCACTCAGTGACAGGACATGCTGTGCTTGGACTCATCAAATGACTTGTTGGCAGTGCAAAGCAAATGGGTAAAAGAAATACTGCCTAATTATATTGACACTCCATGTCAGGAGGGGGAGGAAGTGAAATATGCTTAATTGTGCTGAAAAACACTGAAATGTCTGAATTTGTGTTGTCGGGCAATTAGTTGTGGCTAAACTATAAAATACCAATATGTGGGCATATGTTAGATTGATGAGGAAGACTGTCAGTGATGAAGACAAATGGAGCACAGCTAATGGGAAGAGTGCCAGTAGATTTTGTCGGGATATCACATGATGTCGTGAGCTCTGTGTTACACTCGTTTAGGTGCATTTGTGATTTTGCTCCGCGGAGCAGAAGCAGCAACATTCTGGAGGCTGCAAGGATCATCAACAGGCTCAAGCCACAGAGTTTTATTTCAAAGGGTCTCGCCAGTAACAAGAGTTGGGTCTACCAGTTTTTTTGACACTTATAAACGTCAGCATCATGAATTCAGATGAATTTACTCCCCAGCATCTGACTGTCGGCGAGGGTCAGAGTTCCACTGTACAATGAAATGGGCGTCCATACAGGAAGTGCAGCGCTCATCATTTGTCGCCGACGCTCAGTCACTAATGGTCATTCCAGGCTGCGGTTGCCAAGGTAACTTTGTAATGTATTTACAACCTTGACCTAAACATCCTTCGTTCTTGTTAGTAGCTGCTTCAGTTGCTTGCCTCGAAGTTGAGAACAGTTTAACTCAGAACCTACTCGCAGTTATTTCACTCATCATTGCTTGAAATTGAGGAATGTTGTTCACTTTCTGTGGTCTCTGGTCACAACTTTACTGCAAGTTACATCCATACACACCTTTTGGCACCAGAGGGAGAACATGTCTGGAATTGTGGGTCCTCCATAATGACAATGTACTAACCCACTGTATGTCAAAAACTGTGTTTTTTGTTTTGTTTTGTTTTTTTGTCTAAACCAACACAATTTTTTGAACACCTTGCAATCTCTTAGTCTTGCCCAAAAATGAAATTCAAGTTTAAAGGTTACACTGGAGGAGATCAGTCATGAGTTTCAAGTATTAACTGCCACACTTACAAAACAGCATTTCCAAAGACTGTTCCAAGCAAGGACAAACCACTGGGATTGATGTGTTGGTGCACAACTTGACTATAAAGGGAATAGCAGCCAGGTATGAGATTTTTTTTTTTTTGGTCCGTTTGTTTGATTTATGCATTTTATAGAAGCAGTCTCAAAGCAGCTTTTTGGCTGCATTTACTAATTTAAGATCAGGAATCATTATTAATCCAGAATTCACATACTACACAGCTTTTGTTGCTCTTTTTTTATTACAGTGTGATACCCTGATTTCTTGTGACTCTATTATTTTCAAATTTTGCTTTTGTGGAGAATGACAAATTTAACAAAGATGCACAAGCAGACACAAATATACTACACAGCCATACATATATTTTATATCTATGCTAAATTCTAAAATTGTAACACCGAAGCAGATCATCGTAAGAATATAAATTATAAAGCTTTATAAACACAGCTGAAGTGTTTCTTTAACTCAGTAAATCATCCTTCTCAATTACTGCTATTCCACTCTGAAATCCACTCTGAAAGTATCGTTAGAATCACAAATGATCAATTAGACCAACAGAAATACTGATGATAGCAATCTGTTATGACAGATGTTCTTCAAATGTGTCCTGTGATTTTCAATAAGGAAATTATTATTTTTGTAAAAGAACTATAAATACTTCATTTTTCCAGCATTGAAACACATCCCTCCGTATCCCATATGGCACCTGAAGGTAAAAGGAAGTGCGGTACAGTGCCTTTGCTGAGGATACAATCGGGCACCTTGACACCTGTCAGAAGTGGCTGTCTGACTTTTAGCCTTGCCGCAGCAACAGTCTTGTTTTAAATGAGCTCATTGGTGTCTACCTATCTACACGGGGGTGGACTGTCAGAGGCTATGGCAAGGTGTCAAAATGCAGCAGCTTTCCTCAGCGAGCCTCAACCTTCCCTACAATCACGTTCTTATTTAGACTGTTCTCAGGATCATCTTTAATTGCTTAAAAGCGTCTTTTTTTTTAGTTCTGAACATGCTAAGTGACTGCATTTGCCACTATACTGCTCAGGAGGAGGAATTTAGCAGAAATTCAGTAAGAAGGAAATTTACGAAAACTAGGATTGATGGATTTCTTCTTTCTCGTACAATAACAATCAAGCTCTCATTCATTCCAGCAGTACATTTTAATGGAGTGATGATTGATGACAGGCTTTCATGCTTTCTCTCTCTATCATTGTTGGATGCCTCGGCCCTGCCCCAGGCTTATCCCCAAGCTGTTGCCTCAAGCAATTCATCTCATTGCCTTGGGTGCCAAAACTCCAGACCTGGCAAGCCTGAAATAGGAACCACCAGATACAATATAAACTACTGGACACAGAGATTATTGTTTCCTGGTGTTTCCTTAGAAAGACCTTGAAAATGTCTTTAAAACAGCTGGGGGCAGAGTGCAGTAGTGTACTCAAAGGATCAGTGTGTATAAAAGGTCTGGGTTCACTTGTATTCACCTGACTGAGGAAATAATGAAGAAAGTTTTGAATTGGTGTCATGTTTTCAAAAGTAAGAGTGCACTTTACACTTCCAAAGTATTCCTTTCTACTTTGTTGCCTAGAGTAAGTGCTCACTTATATTAGTTATCTATATTACTGCCAAATAAATAAAATTAATTTTCAGTTTACAAACTGGAAAGACTAAGATGTGACTAAGATCCAGAGAGCCTACATAAGTATTAAAAAATACTACAGGTCCCCAGGTAATAATAACTATACCAAGCTAGATTCTGCTTAGCTTGGTATAGATGCTGCACCACAGCATGGCTCTGTAACAGAACAGGGTTTGGTAAAAGAAAAGAGTTTCTCCAGGTGCTCCAACTTCTTCCATCAGTCATAATACACACATGTCAGAGTAAGTGGCAATCCTAAATTGCAACATACCGGTCAGATGTCCAGGGCGTCTCACCCTGTGATAACTGGGATAGGGACTTTGATCTCAGCTAAGAATAGCTGAGAAAAGTGGACGAATAGATGGATGGATACAATTCATCACTTCCAGTATTTGATACGTTTTCTTATGAAATGTTACAATATTTTCAATAAAGAGGTTTAAATGAAAAATCTGTCATATTGGCAGTTTTTGTCAGTCCTGGAGCACAAGTCTGTATTTAGAGTTTAGTTGAACAAAATTCCATCTGGGAAACAAATTTTGGTGACGGTGATGTAACGTAAGGTGACCACAACACAAAAAACAAATGGAAAAGAAGAATGTAATGAAAAATAGAAGTAAAAAAATTGATTAAATACACATCCATAAACATATAGATGCTACATAAATTATGTGTAATTTATCGTATCTGCCAATCACACATTATGAGTCTATAGTTGTGCTATTGCTTAGAATAAGAATATTAATATGTTGGTGATATGACAGAGTATTTGTGTTAGTAAACTCAGGGCGGGACTGGATAAGCCACTGCTTCCTCCTGCTTCCTTTCGAACACCTTATTATGTTTTCCATTTCCTGTGTTTGTTTTATTGGAATTTTAATCGTTTGAAATGAATCAAAAACAAGAAAGACTATACACACATATGCTACAACCAATATAGTAAGACTCTACACAGCAACGCAACTTTTTTTCGAAACAGTAACACGTAACACCTTATTTTTAGAGTGCAGAGATACACCTCCTTTAATAGACAAAGAAATAAATATTAGGAGATAGATTTCAGGTAGTTACATATAAAATGTGTTTCCTTTTACTTTCTTGTAGACAGACGTGAGAGCAGACAGCCACGAGGGCAGACAGACGGAGCTGTTTACAGTGCGGTGAAAGAGTTGTGATTTGTTGAAGGTCAAGCTTTCTTGCCTTACAGGGAAGTCTTTGTCTGCGATTTCAGTAGCAAAGTATTGAGTTGACAACATGTGGTCCTCTATTCAGATGGAGACATGGATCATTTCTTTCCCAGCAGCTCTAAGTGGCCCTGGCCAAATGACAAGCAACAGCTTGGCTTATGAATAAACCTCAGTATGGTGCATGTGAAACTCTTCGATCACGTTATGTTTTTGTTTTTTTTCACACAGCACGCATATTCTGACTCTCTTGCTTCTTTCATTTCGTGAACGTTACCCCATACCTGCTCGTTTTTCCAGCATTTTGTCAATATAAATATTTTCAGCACATATCTATTTTTACTGACTACCACTAAACAAGGAAATGGTTGACACTCGAAATATCAGCTTACCTCTTTTCATCATTGAGTTAATATAGGTTTTTACTCTAGAGAGCTCTGAAATGGCAATATACTTAAAAATGGCAAGAAAGCAGAGTTGTCTTAGGTGAAAATGCTCTTATGTGGGAACTGATTTGATTACAGTGATTTCTCATAGTGCCAAGACTCATATTTAATTATCCATTAGGGACTGGAAGATTGTAGAGAAGCAGCCTCGTGGAGTTTAATGAAAAATAAAACAGCAGCAATCTTTTGTTTGGTTGACACTCACAGTAGTTGTAGGTCAGAGTCAACAAATAAGGATCTGCTTTGTGCAGAGAATCATATAAAACCCGAGGAGGAAGAAATTACCCATCATATTGCATTGTGGAAATGTTTTCAGTTAGTGTTTAAAAGTAAATGCAGCGGAAATATCTTGATCAACTCACTGTTTAGGTCAATTACTGTATTAAAGGGGGACACAATGTGCTCAACTCCAGGTCCATGTTTTAGTTATTGGACTTTAATAGAGTAAATCTTCACAGTTAACAGTTCAAAACGATCATTTTTGCCTTTTCTGTCCCTTCGACTGGCTGGCCTTCCCAAACAAAAGACTTGAACAGTAAATGGTGGGTCTTCTGTGTTCATACTCAATGCGTGTATGTGTCTGTCTGAGATGACCGTTCAGGGATGAGAGCATTCAGTGACATCATACAGAGCAGAGAGAATAACCATCTGAAACTGAACATTTCGAGCAGTCTAAAGCCTGAGGGTCTGGACCACTGGGGATTACCTGTGCAAATATTGGCCTCATTATTTGAAACTTTGGCCATGTTTAAGGATCCACCATGGACAGCTCAGGTTGAGTGCTTTTGAGACAAAGTTAGAGGAGCATGGTTGAGATGGTTTGGACATGTGTAGCGGACGGTTAGTGGATATACTGGATAAAGGATGTTGAAGATAGAGCTGCCAGGCGGGAGGAAAAGACGAAGACCACAGAGAAGACTCGTGGATGAAGTGAAGCAGGTCATTCATAGGGTTAGTGACAGAAGAGGAGGAGGAGGGATAGGGTGAGATGGATGCAGATTCATTTCTGTGTCAAACCCTAAAGAGAAGAGCTGAAAGACTAAAGAAGACAGACACCAACGTATAAGTATATATGTGCAAAAATAAGGAAAAGCATATCAGGTAACCCTTAAGTCAACATGCAGATTACTAAGTAACTGCTTTTACCGTTTTGCCCAGGCACAATATCATTAGCCATTAGTTTGGCCTCTGGAAACTTCAAAAAAAGTTAATTTAATTTAACACCTATCAAGTATTTACTTCCCAGGGAAGGCCAAATTGTTGCTGTCTACCAATTATTAAAGGCACATGATAGAACCTTGCACTGGCTCTCACGTGTACATTTATTACAAGGCGGTTTATTATAGTTCAGTCGACATACATCACGCTGCTGCTGTAAACGATCAGCTGAAATAAAGAGTCAGAGCTGCGTTTATTGAAAATAGTCAGCAAGCAGTGGTGCCAACAACCATAATCTTGACCTTGAGGTGCCTTTAGAGCTGCATCTTCTCTTACGACGCACATTTGAAGGGCAATAATTAATATTAACATCAACAGCTGTAAATCACTGCATGGTCGACATTTCTAGAGCTTAATCGCTCTGTTTGTTGGAGATTTTGCTTATTTTGTGTTTTAGTAAGCAAATAAATAGTCTTTCAAATAGAAAGACAGCTGTTCTGTGTAGTGAAAAGAGTAGAGA
Organism: Simochromis diagramma; assembly: GCF_900408965.1. NCBI lineage: Eukaryota > Metazoa > Chordata > Actinopteri > Cichliformes > Cichlidae > Simochromis > Simochromis diagramma. Next base: position 5,315,181 of record NW_024386782.1, read on the forward strand.
TAGTCTGCAAAAGTGCTGTTTGAATTATTATGTGGAGCTTGAGCCACCGAGACTGCCATCACTGGCATCTGCCATTCTCCTAACAATGGTCATATCTACTTCCATTGCTGTCAGCGCTTTATGACACTGAATATATATTTCAGGAACATGACAAATGAGGTCATGCTTGCTAAATATACTCTGGCCCAGCACCGCTATAAATTATCAGAAAAAAACAAAAATGTTTTAAAAATGAAGCTATATTTTGTGGCCTATTTTATATATTTACATCTTCACTCTGAACCAATGAGTGTCAATAAAGTCACAAAGATCCTCAAGGGACTTGTTAACATTTATTTGTTGGCCTTATACTTCTGTCATTTAGCTGGCCAGTGCTTTATATAAAATAAATAAGTTGCAGTCGTTGTGCACAACATTTCTCTGCAGTCAAAGCGTTAGTCCTCTGCAGTTGCCCTTGTTCAATGTCTACGCTATCAGTATGCAGTGTGAAACTCTGCAAGTTGTCAATATGTTTGTACTCCAATGTCACCAAGACAAATCAGTCACTGTTTTTTAACTCTCCGTGTTTAAAGCGCATCAATAAAGTTTAAGAAGTAAGACACTATTTTCTAATGTGTTCTTGTACAGTATGTGTGAGTTTGACACCTCCACAGCAGATTTCTCCTTTTGGATGAGCACCCACATCTTTTTTGTGTTCTATCACTTTGTGTTTAGAGCGGCAACATGATCAGTGTGTAATTGTCCAAAGAGGCACATTTGACACCTCTGACACATTCACAGCAAAGAACAATGACCATTATTCAGATGTGAAGTCAGCACGGCATTTACTCTAGCCAGTCTCTGTGTTTGTCTCAGCACTACAAATACGAGTGTTGACCTCTGCCTCGCTTAACCCCACCACATCAAGCACTCAAATAAGAGAGCAGGAGAAAGTTTCACAGGAAGACCACATAAAAGTGGAAAATAAAAGCCGTTCTCCGTCCTCCTCGGTTTTTGTTTGGCTCCAGCAGAGAGAGTGGACTCCCTTTTATGTGCGCACGCTATTAAACTAGCGGAGATATTGGTGTTTTGAACCCGGCTGTTCAATGAAGCTCAGCATCAGCCAATGAGCGTCAAAAAACAAACAAGACCAAACAGCCGCCTCTATGCCTTCTTGTCCTTTTGACTCACACTGACCTCTGCTCAGAGTGCTAGTCCACTAACTGAGCTAACTATAATGCTTTCAATCGGCTCCTCTCGCTTAGCCTTTCTACTCATTTTCCTCTATTACCTCCCACCCTCCTTTTCTCTAGCACTGTCTGTTCCTTTACTTGGCTCCTTCTTTCCTGCCATCACTCCCACTTAAACCCAGTACGCAGGGGGCCTGACCGAGCGGATTGATTTCCAGTAAGGCGGTGTCTGGAACACATTTTGGAGCTTTCCGAACGCGTTCATCCTTCTTTATTGCACTCTAATCTCAGGGGGCGACCATGTCTGCTCCTTAGGCTTTGCTGTAGACATGTGCACATTCCCAGATACGCACACACAAAATACATAAAAGCCTATGAAGAGAGCCACATACACAGGCACGTGGAGCCCACAGGACAGTAATTTCACATTTTGTGTCTACCCTCCAAAGAGTCCTGCTTAATAGCTAAGTATTCTTATTGCCTTCCCTGTTTTAATGGCCCTTCACAGTCGATCTAGTCTTATTGAATAGATAGGCATTTCATTTAATAAATACTACAATCAGTATCAGCACTCCAGTACAGCAGGCTTGGATGCAGGTTTCACAGATTGGGTAACCACAGAGTGAAAGGAAATACAGTCTACCTTGGCCAAAGCACTGCAGCCATGAACTCTGACCCGTCAGTCCCCTGGTACTCTGCCCACACTCCCCACCAGCTGCAGTGGGGAGGAAAATCCCTCGCAACAAAATCCCTCAAGCTCTTCCAGTGCAGGCACCCAACAAGTCATGCCCAATTAATGCTGGGGTCAAAGTTTTAACACACTAGCTGGCCATTATTATTCAGACTGGCATGCCAAGATCAGGACCTGGAATAATGAGATTTCATCGCACCTGGTGATTACACTGAGCAGTCAGCTAGAAACAAAACACATCAGGACAGCAGGACATGCTCACTGATGGGCCGGTTGCTTAGATCGACCCTCCTAGGGCCGATCTATTCTTAGCAGTGTTGTGCCATTTCCTCCAGGGTCAGGGGTTTGGGGAGTATTACAGACAGCTTTAGGTTTCTTCCTTTAAGACACACTCTGTACGACACTACAGAACAGACTAAAGAAGGACGGCTTCAATTATCTCCCATTTTCATTACAGAATAATATGTTGATTACATTTTGGTAATTAAAAAAAAGGCTAACAGATTCCCAGATCCCACGCTAATATGTTTAAACTGCTCAGGTTAGTTCCTTCTCTATTAATCTTGTCGTTAATTCTATTTCCAATTACTGGATTCATAGTTTGATTTGTTAAGTAGAATACTTAAGATGGTTTGTATATTTTATTGCAAAAACTCACTTAAAGTTTGAGGTAATATTTACCAGTTTAACAAGTGGTACTACCAAAGACAATTTTTACCATCAAAACCTATAAAAGCAAACTTTTTAGTCCAAACCTGACAGAAATTTCTTGTTATCATTCCAAACACACTGTGAAGAGCCTTTCATCTAATGTCGCTGTGTCTGATCCCGTGCACCATGGCTGAGTGAAAATGCTGGCAGTGTCACATGGGTTGATGGGGTGCCGGTTCTCAGCAGCTCAATAATGATGAGATAGATGTATGACAGCCAGTCACCGGAGAGTGTCAGTCTATTTGTCTTTCTGTCTCCACAGAAAGATGGATGACCCTTCAGCCTCGTGCCAGTGGAAATATTCACAGTGCTGCCGTGTCATGAGAGGCCCATCATCCTTCACCCTCATGCCAGTCACCTCTCAAGACTTCAGGACTTGTTTAGACTGAATTAGTGAGCGGATTTTGACATTTTCTGTAGTTTTAAAGTCACTGACATTCAACGGGAAGTGTTTTCAGGAGGGTATTCTTTTCCTTTTTGGATACCAACAAAGCTGAAAGGAAATAAAAAAGACAGCGATGGAGAATGACATGTCACCAAGGTCCCCAGCTAGAGTCAGACTATGAATGCTGCTGTGTATATGACCTGTGCTAACCCTCCCTGGCCTCCAGGATGCACATTTGGCTCCATAGTCAATATACAAATATTGATAAGTGCAACACCCTGACATTTGAAACTGCCATTGGTTGGCATATGTCTTCTCCCTCATGAATAAACTGACAAAATAGTACATACTTTAAATGACCACATTAACCACATACCCTCTTCAGGCTGAGATATAGGCCACAAAACCAAATTAGTAGCAGGAGCACATTAGATATTACAAAGCATATTCTTAGACAGCACGATTCTGCCTTCACTTGTAAAGTTTTGCGACTGACGCACGTTAGGCTGTGATGCTGTAGTGCTGACAAAATCTGTCTACAGACAGACATAGAATATAAAGACCTGCCTAAACGTTCAAATCTGTCTTTGAAGAACTTCCCCTCTAGAGGAGGGATCGTTGGGATGGCGTTTAACCACGACGGCATTCACAGACACGCACGACACAGATAGGCTCACTCACAGGGTGACAACAATATCAGCCAGCTCTCGCATTAGGCAGCATATTTACCTACACAAATATAACCTCTGCCAAAACCTTTATATTAACAGATGTATAATACTATGCAAATATGTATTAAATGATTAATCACTGAAGAAGAATTGACAGGAATTACTGAAAACTGAAAAATATAAAATATTGTAAAAATATATATATATATATTTTTTTGGTAAATGTAGTAAATAAAAACAGTATTTTACGAATTACTTTACTTTTTTTAAAATTATATTTTTATTACATTTGCATTTGTTTCTTTAGTACCGGTACACATGCAGTGGAATATGTAAAGAATCTCTCTGTGTTTCTGTCTAACACAGACACAGACACACACACACACACTGATACAGTACATACATACAAACACAAATAGCAAACTGGCAAACCTCTGGGGAGCGGAGCCTAGCCAGAGATGGGATGCAGAGGACCAGGGAAATGGAAAGACCGGAAGAATGGAGGAAATAATTATCTCTATACCTTTCAGTCCCTCATTTCCTTCGGGTAATGCAACACTATCATTCACAGCCTTTATTCTACATGTTCACATCACATGCACAGGCTTTCAGCAGCGGCCTTGTTAAAAAAAAACATCTTTTTCACCTTTCTGAAATTTAGGATTTTAAATTTTTAAAAAAACTGCACCTGAGGAAAGTTTCAGTTGTGCATCTGACTTCAGTGGCTTGCATCCTGCTTGGTTTAGTCTCCTCTGATGGTGTACTATACTCCAGTGGTTACCTTGGTAACAGGAGGTTGCGCCGGAGTGCAGAGAAAGTAAGAACTGAGTTTGTTAATGCAGTCATTGCAACATTTGTTAATGAGATGCACGGTGGGTGAGTTTCCTCGTCACAGATCTTCAGCCTTGACATGTCACTGTGGCATCCAGTGCATCATATTCATATTATTCAAGTATTTTATGAATAACTTTAGTTTGGTCGTGTCATTTAATCAGTTGTTTAAATTCATCAAGCAGAATTAACATACAAAGTGGTTACATTTAGTAGCACTGTTAACTAAGGGCTTATACTCTATTTAAAGCCTCAAACCTGTAGTGTATCTCATCATGCATTTTATTTTCTTAACACCACAGGCTGCATATAAAGTAAAAGCCCACTTGTGGCTCGATTTGCCTTTCCCTCATTTGATTCATGTTTATATAGCTAGACGATGTCCTTCCATCTCTGGCACACATTTATGATCTAACTGTCACGGTCGATGCTGGCCGACCGTGGGGATGTGAGGAAGGAGGACCCAGGCGCGGAGCTCTGAATGCAAGCAGTGCGTTTATTTACAGTGAATGGAAAACATAACAATAAATCCTCCATGCGTTCCCGACTTCCGTGACATGTCCTCTTCCCAGTGCTAGTGTTCCTTGTCTCCGCTCCTCAGTGTCTGAGCACCCCATGCTCGCTGCCCTCTCCTCTCCACGCTTCTCCTGGGGAAATAACAGAGAGACAGCCATAAGACACACACAATGCAGCAGACTAACCGTACTGACTGGCCGAGAGACTAATGTGAAGTCACGCAATGACCTAGCATCGGAGAGAGCTCCACCGCACCGTAGCTCCTCCGACGAGGCTTGATCAGCTGTGTGATGGTCTTCAGGTGTGGCCAACCACCTGGCAGGGCCACACCCACCAGGCCTGAAGGTGCCTGTAAACAGGTGCTCTCAGAAACACCGGCATCCACACACAGACACACACATAAACACACATATACCTGCAAGCAGGGAGAACGAGAGGCAGCACACCAAAAACACACATGTCCATAATTGCTCAGGGACCCTGGGTCGCTCGGACCCAGGACCCTGACACTAACTACTTTGACTGTACACCTGTAACAGGTGCTTTCAGTCTTCAGTCTCATTCTTTAATGAAGAGGGTACAGCACAATGTTGGATTCTATTATGAACTTTAATTAAAAGTTACATTCTGTTTACAATTGTACTTTTAATTTTTCACCTGTATGACTGTACATTAGTTTCACATAAATCAAGAGACTTAATGGAGCAGGAAGCACACTCTTAAGGGCTTGTGACCAAATTCTCCTTGATTCTATGCCACTTAAGACCTGATTATTTTATTATTATCTTATATGATACTTATACCTGAGTGTCTTATTCTTATTGTATTCCAGTGTTCTCTAACTTTTGCTATATAACTTTGCACTGTCCACTTTCTGCTGTGACAAAACAAATTTTCAAAATGTGGGACTAATAAAGGTTATCTTATCTTATCTTATCTTATCTTATCTTATCTTATCTTATCTTATTTAGTAGGGTTTGCCTCAGTCAAAGTAACATAAATTTCACCATCAAACAGTAAGCATGAAGGTTGTCCAATAGTTTTTTGAGACCGCTATGGAAAATGTATTTTACAATGCACCAAATACGGATGCTCCCCTGGCAGCAAACATCAAAGAAGTATAACAGGAATAACTATACTGACTGTCCATGTCTGTGTCTACAATCAGTCTAATCTGTAATTAAGTATGAACGATGGATGACAAACTGAATTAGGAGTAGGCATGGTTAACTCTCTGTGACAGACGACTGAAATATGAATGAGTTTGGGATAAAAAGACAATTAAAATGGTAATGGGATGTAGACACTGCTCATGGAATCCTTTTCTTTCTCTCCATCTCCTCATTTCCATCCTGTTTCTACTGGAAGCCATCTAGATTAAAACACAAATCCCAGCAACAAGACTTGATATACAAATCAATAACTAAGGTGGCGTTCAAATTGTTGCCTAAAACACTAAAAAAAACACCAGCAGTGGTTAAAGTGTAGCAGCACATCCTTTTTTTTCTACTGTTATTTTGTTTCTGGGGTCTCCAGTCACCCCAGCCAATAGCCTTTGTACATTTAATACCTGAGTGGGATGACGGTTAAACATAGATCACTCATGGATTGATCTTTGCTTTTATCTGAGAAGACCACAGCTGCTTTTAATGAGCATTTTAAAGAACTTTCTTCCTTTTAGTACAATTTTCAAAGTGGACTGATACTACCTCCACAGCGTGTTTTACATGGTTTAGACCTCAGGAGGATAGAGTGCCCATTTACTTCCAAAAAAAGCCAACTTGCAAACGTGACAAAAATTCGCACGAATCCCTCCATCCCACCGACGCTGTAATATGGAAACTTTTTCAGTCCTCCGTGTGAATCATTACAGTTTGAAGAGCTGCCATCGCTCAGTAAAAACAAAGCAACTTTTTGAATAAGGAATAACTTATTTCACACGTGTCTCACTGAATTAAAGGATTGTGGCTTACAATGCTGCTATGAACTCCAGAAAGATTACAGCTCCAAGAAAGCGTAAGTGAAGTTCTGCACTGTGTGTTGTTGACGAGCCATTTCCTATAAACAGAGGTAAAGTCATGACATGGTCTTATTTACTTGGGAAAGATTTGCTCATGTTAACCTTTCCCACATTTCATTTTAACAGCAACTTAGAGGAAGCAACATAATATGCATGAAATTCACCACAAAACTATTTCTAAAGATCTGGGTTTAACTTTTCACACTAAAACTGTCTGAATCAAGGGATTTCAACAGTGTTGTTACTCTGCCTGGGAGTGAGCTAACTGCAAAGATCTTACCAAGAACTTTCAAAGTGGTGTAAAGGAACCCAAGAGAAACACCTGAAGCAATCAAATCCATTACCTATTGTTCCAAAAAACTCCAACGTGTCCAGAATAAGAGAAACACTGAGTTAAAATACCATTTGTGGAAGTTCCACTTCATTACTTGATTTGTCTTTTGAGGCAGTTGTTTTTTGCTGCAGTGGGATGCTGAGACATGAAAATCATAAAGATTACAAAAGGAAAAGAAATACAAAAGTTTAGATGAAAAAATAGAAACCAATTAGCATCCTTAAAAATATAGAAAACAGATTAGTTACATTTTAAAACTTAACAACTATTTATTTAGGAAAGAAATGCCATGAAACTAGGAAGAAATGACTGAACATATTGGTTTTAGTTAGTGGAACTCTTTGGAGGGTAGCAGTTGTAAAGAATAGGAACAATCTGGATGGATATTGCTTTCTTATATAACTGTTTGTTGTAAAGATCCTGCAGGGATTCTTCTGTTGAACCAATTGTTTTGCTGCAGATATCGACCGCTTCATCGAGTACATTTGTGTTTGACCTTGAGATACTAATGCCAGCAGATAAAGGTGAAAGTGAGAACAGACTCAATAAAAGATTGATAAAACATTGTCCGGAGGGTCTGATCAAACAGGAACTTGGAGAGTTTTCTGAGACAAACTGTAAGAGACACCGCTGACTTTTTTTGAAAACCTTATCAATATTACAGTCAGATCTCAGGTTATTGTTCAGCATGATTCCCACATACCATTATTTCTATATTTTGGCCATCTATCACTGTCAGGATAGGCGTGAGAAAATTTAATCTTGGTGTGCACGGCCTTAGTCTTTGACACATTCAGTACTAAAAATTACTTTTGACGCTATCTGAAAAAAAGAAAGCACCCCATAACAAAAACTACTGCTCTCTTAAAGAAAATCATGACGCCACATCTTTTGATAACAAAAGAACGACTGCATAAACTTCAGGATACAATACTTGGATGGGTATTTTAAGCAAAAATACTATGTGATATTCACTGAGAACAATTATACTATTCTTCAGGATCCAACCCCACTCTGCTCTCCAATGACTGGGTGCGTTTGAGACAGGCCTGCCAGCTTTGCATAATGCAGTTTGTACCAAACATATTTTTTAGTTATTTTTTGATGTCTGTATTAATGTGTTGCTTAGCATGTTTTCTCTTTATTCTGTAACATAAAGATGAACCAAATGCTGATCTCTAAAGACGCTTCTTTGGATTGATGTTGTTCCTGGGATCTGCTGGAGCCACTCGCCTAGCATGGGGGTCACTGCACCTGGTGCTCCGATTACCACTGGGACCACCGTTACCTTCACCCTCCACATCTTCTCTAGCCTTTCGTGTTCCTTTTTCGTGATGATGCTGTCATTCGATATCGTCATATCTATCACCACTGCTGTCTTCTTCTGCTTGTCTACCACCACTATGTCTGTCTGTATCTGGAAGTCCCACAAGATCTGAGCTCGACCATTCTCCACCACCCTAGGGGGCGTCTCCCATTTTGACCACGGGACTTCCAGGTTATACTCAGCACAGATGTTTCTGTATACTATGCCGGCCACTTGGTTATGGTTAAGATCCTAGCAGGCAGGGCATGCATGGAACGTATGCCCTGCCTGCTAGGATCTTGCACCCTGCTGTTATGTGCTGGATTGTTTCAGGGGCATCTTTACACAGCCTGCATCTGGTGTGATAGACCCCAGCCTCTATGGATCTTGTGTCAGAACTTGTTCCTGTGCTGCGATAATTATTGAATCTGTGCTGTCTTTCAGTCCAGTCCAGATAGATAGATAGACAGACAGACAGACAGATAGGCAGCAGGAGGTATGATTGATGTTTAAGTACAGACAATATGTAAGTATCCCAAGTGTTTATCAGAATCACTGGAAATAAAATTAAATGTAAACAATGCTCACTTTATACTATGGGACCCAAAGTGTATCCCCAACATTACACTACCAAATTCTGATCCATCTGAATTTTGCAGTTGAAATTGACTCATAAATCCAAGCAACATTTTTCCAATCTTTTGCTGTCCAATTTTGCTGTTCCCATTTTAACTGTAGCCTTAGTTTTCTGTCCTTAGCTAACAGAAGTTGAACCCGGTGTAATATTCTGCTGCTGTAGCCCATCTGCTTCCAAATTAAACGTGTTGTGCACTCAGAGATGCTCCGCTGCATACGTTGGTTGTACCAGGTGGTTCTTCCATGCAGACACTGAATTTGACTTTTGTGTATATTGGAGTAATGCATTAACACAGCCATTATTCAGGGTGAGCTGTATCTTCTAATGCATCTATGCCTGGAGGGGGGAAAGAGTCTATACATCACAAAATTTGTAATTACAAAATCTGGAAGATTTTTCAGATGGTTTGGATAAATCTAATTACGCTTATAATGAATTTGTGGTAAAGCATCCTTGGTTAAATTCTAAAGTTGAGATAAGAGTGAAAATTATTGCTCTAATGCTTGAAATTAATATTTAAAATGCAGAATTTGAATAGTTAAAAATCTGTTATCATTTGCACATTCACACATAACTGTATTTGATGAAATCCCGCTCAATCTGGATGCACCTGGGGTTAAATACATCATAACAGTAAACATATCCGATTTCATCTTGTGTGTTATTGCTGTTTGTTTTACTAAGAATTATAGATCTGTTAGAAAAATGCTAAGATTATAGGACTAATTGTCATTTTTCCCCAGTTTCCAATGACACTTTCTTTACAAGTAGCAATATTTTGGGTTTATATTGAATATTGAAGTTCTTGGTAATAGCAGGTCACAACACATCTATCAGCATGCAGGTGATTGTTTTTTTTTTTTTTTACCATTTTTACCCTTTTCACTGTAAAAATTAATAAATAAATGTTAGCTCAGGAAAGCAATTTCCCACTCAAGTGTTTGATCACAAGCTAAACAGCCAATTCAATGACAGATTTTGCCACAGCTGGAGTCTTGCCAGACTTTTATATTAAAATACAATCCCTCTCAGTCAGAGGTATTGTTGTCATAGTTGCTCCAATACTTTGCCATTCACATCTTTACAGTCTATACAGTTAAACCAAGTCTGTCGGAAGATATGAAACTATTGTTGGCAGCAAGGCAAAAAGACATCACTGATCACTAAGAGAAGTCAGCAGAAAATCTATTCTACATTAACATTTACCAGCCTTATTGAATAGATCGTCACTCATCAGAAGGAAGGCAAACACAAAAGTAATTGGCTAGGTTGCTTTAATAAAGTTTCTAAAAGTACAGCTTGGATCTGCTTTCACACTCTGGGGAAATATTCTCTCATTACGCTGGGTGTGGGGGAGGAGGGAGGCAGCAATAAGGTAGATTTCATTCGCGGCTCAGGAGAAAATGAAACCTTCCGATGACAGTAGAGCATGTAATGTTTTCATCTTGTTCCACCCATGGAGGAAAATTAAATGAAAATTACCATTGCATGTTTTTTTATCCTTTATCCTATTCTTTTTTACTCACACTGTAACTGATTCTTTGCTTCACAGTACTGAAAATGGAGTATGATTTCTGCCTTAATAGTTTTTAATGGTAGTACGACCACCTGACGTGCTTTGAAATAACTGCTGCCTTTTGTGCTGAATGTATGAGAATAATCATTTAGCTTATTTCAGTAATCATCGTCCACAAAACTGAATGAGTGGTTCATGCATATATTAATAATCTATGATTTTTGGATTCACAACTGACAGGCTATCAGCTAGGTATTAGCTAAATAATTATATATTTTTAAAAAACAACTGTGGCATTTGAATCAACTAATGGACTAATATATTCATTGCTGTTTATTGTCTTTATTTATTAATTTATAAATAAAATTTGTCAGTAAAATATCTGGCATTAAGCAGACTATCAAAGCTACATTTTCAGAAAAGCTTAGGAAAACAAGGAAAACTCTGAAGAGTTTTTCTGCTTTGTGAGGGGAAAAAAAGCTGCATCTTTGCCTCGTGTTGTAGTTTCATCTGATGATGTCTACACAGACATAAAATGTGAACTGATCAAGGTAGTACTACAGAGGTTTTGGCTGCTGTTTTCAAAAACTGCCTCACTGGGGCAAAGTCCTGAGGGCAAAACATTTGAACTTTTAACAAGAAACACCTAACACATTTAGGGGAAAAGAGATTTGGGTTTAACAAGCCAAGATGGTACATCTACTGCTGGAACAAAAACATTTTAAGACATTTTTAACACAAACTATTTAAGCTTTAAGATGCAGAAATAAAACACAGTGTGCGCTAATTATTGATCAAGGGGTTTTCTGTCTTTTATTCTAGTGCAGGGGCTATACCTGCAGTTGTTTATTAAGAATCCTGCAGGGTAATCCTGATCAGCCAGATCTGACTATAAAAAATTGTTCTAAAATAGAATTTTTAGAAAATTCATTTAAATTTTCTGTTCATTTTCTGAATTTTGGATTGGATTGGTGAACTGCACTAGTAAACCGGTCTGCTATTTTTTTTATTTCTACTCAAGCTGAACACCCAACATACTTTTTACAACAAGCTACATTCATCCATTCACACAGAGACAGACAGACACTCAATAAAAATGCAATACACTCACTGCAATGGATGCATCATGGCCAATTTAGAGTCCAGCGTCTTACACAAGGACTCTTTGACTACAGGGAGGCAGGGATCAAACCCCTAAACTTTTTTGCACAATAACAATATCTCAGTCAAGATCCAAGTTTGATGAGATTCATTATCATTCCAAGAAAGTATGCAGTATGAGATAGAATTAAAGTAAGCAATATTATCCAAGCTTAACTACTAAGAATTAAATATGCTATAAAATGTAAAATCAGTTCAAATCATTTCAGTTTTATTTATAAAGTTCCAAATCACAACAACCATTGCCTCAAGGCAGTTGACCCTCCTGTGACCACGCTCAGGGAGGGGCAGTAATCTGCCACGACTGGCTGGGGGTGAGGGGAATTTGTACCTTTCTAAAATACAATTTAGAAAGGCACAAATGAATAAATGACATACAAAAATTCTCTAATTCTATATTTCAAATTTGATGTTATCCATCTATCTATCTATACAAGTGAGCCAGTGAGGAACAATACAACAACATCAACTGAGTAGAAGTTGAGAAGCAAAAAAAACTTTGGCAGAATTGATAGTGTCAAACTTCATGTACTTTTGGAGAGTTCCTAGGTCAGTCCTTTCAGACTCTTTCTTTACCCAATCTGACAATGCATAAAGTGTTCCTTTTATATTTGTTGATATGAAAACCTGTGTTAATACATAATAAAAACATTTAGAAAAATCTCATCTCAGTTGAATCACAGTTGCAAAATAGCCCTTATACCAAGAGATTTCTTCTTCTAACACCTCTTTACCCTAAACAGGTTTATGGAGCTGAAGCTGCATTGGGGCTTTTTATGCACCAATATTTGGACACATATATAACCAGTTTTGAAACACACTTGGGGAGTGAAATCTATTTCATACACGTTTTCAATACACCTGAATGTCAGATTAATGTTTTTTCTCATTTTCAAGAGTTCCTCTCTAAGTCCATACCCATTAGCATAATGTTATTCTGCTAAACACTGAACAAACCAATCCTGCGCATCTTCACATGGCTTCCATTGGCTCCTCATGTATCTAACTCATCTAACTCAAAGGCTTTTTTAACATATTTAGCATATCAATATAAGCATCCTCGAATTGAAACCCCTTTCTATTTTAGGAGATTGCTTTCTGATGGATTCTCATTACAGGAATGTTGCCTGTGGGTCAAATGAAAATGTCATCACGGGCTAAGCAGAGGCCCTTCAGGAGGAGTCCTCTTGGATACAAATGTCTCTTTGCAGTTAAGCCACCTTCCTGTGGGAGATGAATCATGGTAGGCAGCACAGAGGGCACACGGTGAAGGGAGGGTGACAAGAGGGTGAACGAGCAAGGTGCCACTCAGCCGGTTTGTGACAACCTGACATGCTTCCTATGGTGTTACTCACAAGCCGTAATCACTTTAGGTTTAAGAGTGTTATGTTCAGACTGTGTCAGACTTGCTTCTTGACAAGTTGTCACTAATACAAAAAAAAGAAAAAGAAACCAGAAATACCAACATGCCAAATTTCTAACTTGAAAACCCGTCACATCTAAAATATGCAATCTCCTAAAAACATATTCAGCTGTGGTGGCCAGGGTTGAAGTAAAGGAAAGACTTGCCAAAACTTTGAAATGTTGGAGGATTCTCTAAAAAATCAAAAAGGAAAGGAAAGGAAAAAAGTAAAGTATTAACCCTCTCAGGCTCAAATTAAACTTTTTGTTGCTAATGCACAACCAAGTCCTGCAGTGGTACTTCTGAGTAAAAAAAATATGTATGTGGGGTAATCAGGTTGGAGCCAATCCCAGCTGTCATAGGGCAAGAGGTGGGGTATACACTGGAGGTGTCGCCAGTCTATGGCAGGGCTAACACGTTTGTGTTTTTTGCTTGTTAACCTAACATGCAAAAAACCAAATCCAGTTATTTCTCATTAACTCTTTTTCTGTTACTCGGTCTCTATTTGCAAATCTTTAATTAGAGTTGTTTTTTTTTTCTTTTTTTCTTTTTCTTTTTGCATTTGGTAGCATTACACTATTCCTTTCTGTGTTAACATTGTCCTTGCATTTTTTGGCTATTTTTCTCATTATAACCAAACTAAATGCTGTCATGCTTCCATAAATAATGATAATGTCACTTATGTCCCATTATATGACTCAGACGTGTGTGTTTTCAAGCACAAAACCAATATATGACCTTTAAAAAAAATCACGATTTACTTAAATTAACCATTATTTTTCAGTATACACAGGAAAAAAGGAAAGCTAGCTTTAAATGCAAGTCTTTCTAGCTGACAACAACTGGTGTACTACCAAATTGTTTTAGCAAAATGTTACAAAATTATATAACATATATATATGGTGTAACAGAGGAGGTTTCATATAGATCCAAATGTCCTGTACCAACTAGAAATGAGTTTCCAGGTATATCTAATGTGGGGCTAACGTTTAAAATGATGAATGGGACACCAACAGTGTTGCATTGTTAAAAACTGAAATTGACTGACCTAGATGGTTCATTAATCTTCTAACTGATGGACGGAGAATAAATGACTAACTACACTAAAGTGTTTAAGCAAAGGAAATTCAATCTATGTACTAGGTTCTAAATGTTGGTCAAACAAATTGATTGGCCCAACACACTCACTCTGATCAATATTGATGGACAGTTTTTGCCACTGACTGCCAGAACACATGATCAATCAACTGGAAGGATTATGAACAGCCTAGCTGCTAATGAAAACAATGATCTCCTGACATTTTTGCTTTAAATAGCTTCAGCAATGAGCTTTAATAATATTATAAAGAATGTAGTGAGAGAGAAATATAAAAGCCACTTTTTTTCAACAATTAAGATAATAAGAGTGATAAATCACTGATCGCATATATAAGCTACGCTGTTTGGTTCAGTTCAATTCATGTTTAAGCAATCCACCTAGGAGAAAATGAAAACTTGTGCCAGTATTTAACATAAACAACAGCTGCTACAGAGTAGAGATTTGCACCTGTTTTCAGTTTTGTAAAATTAAAGGTTATAGTTAAAGTTTTGGACTTTCAGTCAGGCTGCAAAACTTTGGGCTTCAGGTAAAAGTGATGGCCATGTTGCACTTAATGAAAAAAAATTGTAGCTGCTCAACAATAAAGCAGCTTAAACCTTTATGATGTAGTACCTTTCTCTTTGTTCTATATTATATACTATATTATAGCTCAGGTCTTTTAAACTCCCTCCCCTCTTGGTGGCATTGAGCATTTGAATAGCGTGAACTCACCGAATCATCTTTTCATGCCTCTTGAGCTGCACATTAGCGTTATCAGAGTCAAGGTTAGGAGCCAAAACATTTCAGTAACTTTACCTGAGTCTCCGTGGCAACGCTTTTACTGTTAACGCAACATACAGAGCTGCTGCCTCCAGACCTTTCACATTCCACAGCCTGGCTTCAGGTATGCAAAATATGAGAAATAAAATGTATATCTGCTTGAACAGCCATTGCTCTGTCATATATCTGGCATGATGAGGAGTTATGATAAAAGGGGGGAGCCAACTGCGGATGGAGGGGTTCAAGCCGCAAAGAGAAAGTCAAGCAATAACGAGCTACCTGTCGCGTCGTGCCGCACGAGTCTGCTTCTGGAGTGTCAATTCAGTAATGAGCTTTTATTGTGGCAGAAACCGTTTCAGGACATCAGCCCCTTGTGTGTGTACCAGTGTCTTTGTTTGGAACTATGAACTCTGTGTATTTGTGTTTGCGGCCTAATGATGAGCAGTGCTGGAAATGAGACAGAGAAGTGGGGGCGTAATGAAAAGGGAGAGAGGTGGGGGCAGCAGTACCACACACAGTTGTTCCAATCACTCATTAATTAGATCATTATTCTCTCATAGCTGTAATGTTCATCTTTGAGTGTGTGTGTGTGTGTGTGTGTGTGTGTGTGTGTGTGTGTGTGTGTGTGTGTGTGTGTGTGTGTGTGTGTGTGTGAGGGGGGGTCATCTAGTGTTTCTGGAGCTGAGGTCAGATGGCCGATGTGGAGCTAGCGTGCTAATGCAGAGAGACATTAACCCCAATCCCTCTGAACGAGAGACCGCTTGGCGAGCATCCGTCCCCAGAGACTGGTGGCATGCTTCTGTCTGTCTGCCAATCTTATTTCCCGGATAGCTTGCACACTTATTTCATTTTGGCCTGTTTCACAGCCCCATATTGATTTTTGAAACATCATGTCAGTGTGAGAAGGGAGGGCAATCTTTCAAACGCAAGATTCTCTAATACGTTTGTTGTGTCTGGTGTTTCTGTGGTGTTTCCTACTCTGCTGCTGATAAAAAAAAAAAGTATTTTCCATAATGTTACTTGATAAACTGCGGAAAATTAATTTAAATATAGCCGTTTAAATTTCTTTTCCACTTTTATTTTGCTGCACTCCTACAGCAGCTTTCTCTGCACTTTAAAGCTCTTTTATATCTATTTGTCTAACCTTTCTCTTTCCCAGATTTTATTTCCCCTGCTGATTTTCATACCTCGTGTGCTTTCTTTGGCTGTGTCGAAAACCAGCGGATATGAGACAGCGGGCTGGGTATCAGACACGTCACTGTCTGTTAGTCCCTGTGGTACATTAGCCATCCCTTACCATGTATTATTGATTCCCTCTCTCTAATCACTGTCTCCAGTGTTGAAGATTAGCCTTTACTGCCAACAGCGCCTGCACTCTATAGAGTTTATAGCAACCCGGCTGAGGCACGTCTCTGCAAAATAACAACAACAACAACTGAATTCATGACAACACCTAACAGTTAAGCAAAATTCAAGCATTTTCTTCCTGGACTTACTCATAACTCTGGCGCTTTGATTTATGAGTTCATGCTCATTTGCACTTGCCACCTCTGATGTAGAGAACTCTGGAAAAACACTGTGTGTGGTGCCAACCAGAGTGAGCTTCCTAGAGGTTTCAAAACAATAATAATTTCAACAAAACTCTTTTCAAATGCCTGCCCGAGTCAGGCAAAATGAAAAGCACAAAAATCAGGTTCATGGGGAAGTTACTCTACCTTAAAGCATACAGATCAACTCTAAGGGTAACATACAGGTTAACCAGTTTTTCCTTCCTTTTGTCTCCAAATGCTTACTCATGGCAGGTGGTCTGATTGTTAGTGTTTTCTTTTATATTATTGTAGGGTCTTTGCCTTACGACATAAAGCACCTTGAGCTGGCTGTTGTTGTGATTTGGTGCCACATAAACAAAACTGAACTTGTTGGTTTGTTTTTGGCTAGGTTCCCATCTCCCTTATTAGTGTTTTATCTTCATAAGTAATTGTTTAAAGCTTTAATAAGATGCAGCAATGCAGCCCATGTTTTGGTTTCCTTTAAGCATTGGGTTTAGGAACCTTAACGCATAGGCGCCATGGCATGATTTATTGATTAAATCACTTCTTCACCAGATTGGCTGAGCTGCTTAAAATATGATGGGTAGCTCCAAGGATTGAAATAACAGTTTATCTTTTCTCAGAGCTAAACCTTAAAATATTTCTTTTTTGCAGATCTCCAAACATTTTTCTGAAAACAGTGATTTTCGTTCTGACAAACATCACGATCAACTGTGAGATCTTATATAAACTAATATCTTGCCTGGGCCTGGGTTGTGGGGGGGTGACAGTCTAAGTGAGGGGAACCAGAGACTCTTTCCAGCTCTAGGACATACCCGAAACACCTAATTTAGGAGCCACCCAGGAGACATCCTGGTCAGATGTCCAAAAAACATCAGCTAGCTCCATCAGGGTTACCGGGCCTCCGACCATGAACCCAGGCTTTAGAGAGGGTGCCTGGTTGCCAGGGCTTAGTCCACGAAGCTGGCCAGATACAGACCAACAAGTGGTCTGTATCTTGTTGGTCTGTATCTGGCCAGAGAGTCCACAGGAGGTGGTCGAGAGTTCACCTCCTGTGGACTCTCGACCACCTGTGAGTCGAGAGTCCACAGGAGGTGTGTAGGAGTTTAGTGCCTTGTGAACTGAGCGGTGGTCAGGGCAAAGCGAAGACTCTGGCTTTCCAATCTATGATTGCTGATGAGTGTCTGCCTTTTTAATTATTTCTGGTTAGTTTGAGTATTTCCTGCAGACTTGCTAGAAGCAAACATAACCCATTTCTAAATTAGTCTGAAAAATAAAGTATGGAAAACATGAAAGGGTCTCAGGGTTTGCAAAATATACTGCAAACCTTCAGTAAACACACAAGGCAAACCAGCACATCCTGCATCTTAACTTTGACTTCTGTGAGCTTGTAATACTGTTTAAGAATGCTATATTTGAATTGCTCTGGTTGTTACTTCGGTAATATAGAAATGCACAGTAGGTGGGAGATGAAGAGATTTGTTGTCAGTGTAAGATTCAAAGTGTGAGGCTGTCACAATTTCCTGAAAACAAGGAGAAACGGTGCAAATGCAGAACGTCTCTGATTTGTTTTTCTTATTCAGTATTTTTATTGTAGCAGTGTTTTTATTGCTCCATGCATGTTTTCCTACTGAGCTCTATATTTTTATATATATTTTTAAGACCCATCTGTTCCTATAAAAATAGACCTTAAATAAGCATAATTTGCATACAGCTTTATCAGAGAGCGATGTAATGACGCTAAGATGTCTACCCAAAGGCCATGTGTGATATACTTTGCTTGTGAGTTTGACAAGGATATGCAAACAGAGCTTTGCGATAAAGCCCAGATTTTCTCTGCCCTTTCAACTATTCAGCCAGCGTTTGTTCTGTGATTCTGACAGATTCCTCACAGCGGGAAATCAATTACATTCACACCAATATGGATCAGAGACCACTGGTTATCTGCATTTTCTTTCCTCCTCTTCTCTTCTCTCTGGGCCTAGCTGAAAAGTAGTCATCTTTTTGAAAAAGATGACTACTTTTGTGTAAATCTCTGCTGGGTGCTTTGGCACAGAGTGAGACACTGCACACAACGGGGGATGTGCTGCAGGGGAGGAAGAGTGGGGACACTGATGGAATATGTACGGTAAAAGGAGTGGTGATACGCAAAGTGGGTCATAGCATTACGGGACCATTCTGACATCATCACTTCCATCTCTCCTATTTACAGCACAAACATTTACTTTGAGTCATCGCGCAGCATAAGATCAATACTCTACTTAAGTCATTAGAAAGACTGACAAGCATAATTTTTAACTCTCTCAGTCTACCTCAAACTTCATGTCCAAACGGGGGTGTCTGCACCAAAAAGAGTCACGCTCTGCTTCAAGTCTGAGGTGCAACCAAACTTAAGAGAATGCGTCAGATTTTTTGGAAGCCTGTATGCCTTTTTCAAGAAATGCTGCGGCATTCAAGCCAAAGCTCAGGGTTACTTCTTTTCTCACACGTTTGCACAAAGCACAGATGGAGAAGTGTTTGTTCCCTCTGAATAACAAAAGGACAAACTCTCAAATAGGGTTGCATCACTTAGATCTGATTCAGTCCAGTCCTTGAATAAGTGACATTAAGATGGAGCGTGTGTCTGCCTGACAAAGCAGTGAATAGAAAGATAAAGAATTTAAAACACGAAATGAAAACATTTAAAAGGATGAAAGGTAAAAGACAGAGATGGACTTTTTTGCTTTGATTAAAACTCCTTGAGAAGTTTAAGAGATGTCAGAAAGACAAATTTCTCAGTGTGAAAAGATGAACTTCATCAACTCGGATAAAGAAAACTAGTTGTATTATATTTCTTGTTTGAAGTTTCCAAACAGGGCAAAAGGAGTGTAAAAAAAGAAAACCCTGTATAAATTTATTTCATCTACTGATATATTTTAATGTATGAAATGCAAAGAAAACATCTAAATGGATGAAAGGTAAAAGGTCGAGATAGACTTCTCTCATTGATTAAAACTCCTTGACAAGTTTGAGAGATGTCAAAAAGACAAGTCGCTCTATGTCGCATTTGTTCTAAACATAAAACACACAATACATGAGGAAGCTTTACAAGAAAGGGCCCCCAAAGTTAGTTAATGGAAAACAGAGTACAGCGCAATCCTGTGAAAATTAACTACACACTTATTGCTGTGTGGGAATTAAGAGGGTAATCACCACCATCGAGTGCATGTGATGATGCTGCTAATCAGTTGCACTTGATTAATTGATCATCAGCAAGTGTGAGCACCACTGTAAAAGCAGAGGCTTTGGCAGTTGGTGGTTTGCACCATTGTGTGAAAAGTAATTGTTGCTGTCCATCAATCAGTGAAGAGCCATGTTGAAACAATCCGAGCTCCATTATTCTACACTGTGAAACATTATTCACAAGTCATAAACATTCACAACAGTTGCCAATCTTCCTAGGAGTGGATATCCAAGTAAATTCCCTATGACGTGATGCTGTTCTCCTGGGCTTTTTTCAGTTTCTCTGAGCATTGCATGATCTGACTGCCAAACTGCCAAACATAGTGATGAAGGGGTGATTTGGGTTTGAATCTAGGCTTGCCCTGCAACAGTCGACTTCAAACTCCTCTGTATTATCAAAATATTTGAGACTCAAATGTGGGGCCATCTGTCTGACAGCTAAAGCCGAGCCAAAATTGGGTCATACAACAAATAAGCAACAAATCAATACAACAGAATGGCTGAAAAAGAAAAAATAATAAAGGTGTTGTTTAACAATGACCATCTTAAAGCGAGGCAATATTAAAGTCTGAATATATTGTTCTGGTATTCATTATACAATGTCTATGTGTATAGCACTCCTGCGTGATATGGTCCAAATCAATTACAAGCACAGACAGTAATATTATGGCAGAATTATTCATTATTCACTTTACATCCCTCTGGGAGAAGTTGTCAGTCAAATTCATTCGGCAGTATAAGACAGCAGCCCCACAAATAGAGTCAGGAGGAGTCCTACAGCAAATGGTGTGAGACCCAGAGATGCCTGATCACAGCATCATTGAGTCAGTCTGCAATTACATGAAAAGACTGGAGCAAATGAGACAGCCTGTACCCACATATGGGTACAGGCTGTGGTGGGTTGTAGAACGTGCCACAAACAGGAACAAGTTACCTCCCTACCTTGAAAAACTGCATGCGAGTATATCAGGAGGAAGTGGAAGTGATTTATTTTTTTTTCTCTGGTTACTCGGTATTGTATGACCTTAGCTGAAAGAAAACTGATTTAAACTGTTAAACGAAAACAGTTAGTCTTGAAAGGCCAAAATGTACTTTGATCACAAAACCAAATAAAAAGACTTGTGAAAAGAAACAGACTCCGAGCTGGTGTTTCACCTCCAGGCTCTCAACTCATCCCTCCACCACGAGCTCAGCGCAGTTCACTAAAGATTACCAACCCTACCCAAAGTCACATTATAGTCAAAGCTTAATGCCAGCCAGTGTGTGGAATTCACCTTGTCCTAGTTTAACACAGGAGTGTGGGGGACACTACTGCGCATCTCAGACCACAGTGTGACTAGTATTTAATGAACACTTTCTAAGAGTGGGCAGAAGCCAAACAGACCGTACAGAATAAACAACCAAAGAACTTTTACATGTGCTGGAACAAAATAAATAAATATTTTAAAAAAACAAATTACAACAGCAAGAATTTTCCTTTATAGATAGATTTGCATAGCTCTCCCAGAGGACTGAACAGAGGAGTGAACAAGAGGCTTGGAGGTTCAGATGTAACTGGGACACAAAGCAGCAAGCAGCCACCGTAATCCCATTACTGAGTGGAAAAAAGTTCCTTCATTGTCAAACTAAATGTCAAGTGTATGCAAAAAAAATGTGATTGTCATAGTTCATCTTGAAAATGACAAAACTTGGTATAACCATATACTCACAATACACTTAAAGATGAAGAAAGCAAAGGAGACAAAAAAACACCCTAAAAACAACAACAGCTAATTTTTCATGAAGCATATTCACACGAGTGTCTGCATTAATCTGCCAGCTAGCTGTAACTAACATCCACTACAGCAGTTAAGCCAATTTCATATCCTAAAACTGTCTTAGAGAGATGTTGTAGAGTATTACAGCTTCTAATATTTTGTCAACCATTTAAATAAGGAGATGTGTAATAGCAAAAAGGACTCTGAAATGTCTTTGTGAAGCCATCACTTATGCAAAACTGCTGAATACGACTGCTCTTATTTGAACAAGTCGTGCTTAATAAACTGGCAACTGAGTCTGGATTTCACCACAGGAATAAACCTTGTCAGAGTCAAGCAACAACTGAAAGAAAGATGACCTCAGACAATCCAAATTAGGTTTTCAGAATAAGCTAATAGTTGAAAGGCAATAATTAGCCACTAACACATATAAAACCTTTAGGATGAGCTAAAGACCATGGCTCATGTCTCTATTCACTAACTTGTTGTATAAACAGCAAAAACTTGGATCAGCAACACAGGAAATCTCTGCTCTGGTATTATTCCACATGCTCGCTCTTCCACAGAGCCCTCCCTAAGCATCATGAATGAACTTTTAACAGGTTACCTTAGGCAAACCAGAGGTGAGTGTTCATAAATGATAGGCCTGAGATGGCTAACAGGAGCAGACAGACAGTGTGTTTAAGAAATACACTCACCTGCCACTTTATTAGGTACACTTTTTTGTCATTTGAGTACAAAAATGGATTAGGGATTTAATATTTTACTGCTTTGCTTTCTTTTTCTAAGAAGAACCATGATTTTTTCTTTCTTTCTTCTAATCCTAAATCCAAAAACAAAAACAAGCGTATTGTAAATATTAATCGGCTATACTGTAGGCTATACACGTAGCTATATTATGAGACTGGCCCCTTGGCGCAGACATGAAAGCACACCCCCAAACTCATACAGAAAGACTCAAAGAGACAGAAAGTCGTTCTGTGTCTCTGTGTAGTGGAGCTGTATCTGTTTTTTTCAGTCTTTGATATTCCGTGTAGCTGTTTGATCTACCTTTGCAACAAAACAAGCTGACTGTCACTCTACACTATACAAAGACTCTGGCCAAGGAGGCCTCCTGTGACTTTTGTCCCCTGAGAGTCTGTCCATTGCAGGCCCAATTAGTAATCAATCCATGTGTATACAATTAGCGTTTATTTAATTCAGAGGCAGACCAAGTCTCATTTGCAGTGGGACTCAAGTAGTGTCTAAACAAGCTTGCAAGTTTATTTCTGCTTGTTATAGCAGAGCGGAGCAAAAGATTTAGTCAAGAACTGCTTTAACCGTGTTGTGTTTTGTTTTTTAAAGCGCAACTGAAATTTGACAGGACTCTGTCAGTAAGGCTTGTTGTTGGATTTCACGTTTCACTTTGACACAACAGATTTTTATGACAAGCTGATTTTTAAATATCATTGATTAACCTGGCCTCTCCTATAGCTGGCATTTCAACTAATCAAACACAGATGCAGTGAATTAATAATTAACTGATTGGCTCACCGCTGCCCCATTCTCAGCCTTGCTATTGGTGTTTGACATCAAATTTTAAAGTTGAACTCAAAGTGGATTAATCAGGATGGAGCCTGGTTAAGGTACTGCTGAAGACGCTGGAACTGCCTTATAACAGTGACATATAGCAGTTGCCTTCATTCTGGACTATTTTAGAGTAGAGTGAAACTGTTTTATCACTCACTATTATCACAGATCATCTCATTTTTACATTCTCCTAAGTAGTAAATAAACACTAAATACTCCTTCCAGTCAGTCAACTAGTACAGGTCACTGTATATACAGGCTGGTGGTGGATAAAAATAGATCATATTTATCATTTTCTCTCACTATTGCAGCATTTAATTCTCACATTACTATTCATTAATTTAATTACTCTATAACCAAATGGGCACGACCCATCTCAGGTGCTGCCAGTCTTTCCTATTATAGTGTGCGTGGAGGGAGGATGGTGGCTGATGGTGGCGGTGGGGGTGCTCGTGAATTCGGCTCATCTGTTGTCTTTGCTCAGTAGCTCACAGAGACCTCTTGGCCCTGACGCAATCTCACCTCATTAACATTTTAGGTGACGAGCATGTCAAGGCCTTAATTAACAATTCATGAGCACGGCTGATAGCTATATTAACATTTTACAACCAATAAATCAGCTTTTCCAATCTGCTGTGTGTGTGTGTGTGTGTGTGTGTGTGTGTGTGTGTGTGTGTGTGTGTGTGTGTGTGTGTGTGTGTGTGTGTGTGTGTTTGCGTGCACGGGCCCATGTCTGTGTGCATGTGTGTGAGAGATTGAATGGGGGCTTGGGGGGGGGGGGGAGTCTGCGCGTGTGTGTGTGTGTTTGTGTTTCTGTGTAGGGGAGGCCAGTGAGTGGGTGGGTGGTTGCGTTATTTGTGTACATCCACAACAGGCAGCTATGTCTCTCTCCCTTTGTCTCCGCGCCTGTCTCCCCGTCTGTCTCAGACCATGACATTTGTTTGAACTTTCTCTTAATCTTATGTTCTCATCATGGCTCTGTAGTGAATCATTATGCTTTTCCTCAGCAAAACAAGAAAAATCCAACAACCTCCAACCTGATCCGGAGGAGGTCATTCACAGTGTTATGCCAATTAATAACCTAAAAAGATCAATCGGGCACAAATGTAAGTGTCACACATAATGGAAAGGTTGACTAATTAGGGTGCTATTTTCGTTTAGTCGACCATTACAAAGTGACAGTGATACAAGTTGGTTTCTGTCAAGTCTCCCTGTCTCTCTCTGTTTCTCTCTCTCACTCTCTTTCTCTCTCTCTCTCTAGGAGGTGGAATGGAAGAGAAGGAAACGGAGAGATGAGGAGACTGGAGGGGTAATTCTGAAATAATGGGGGAGGAAGATCAGCCAGAGCTGAATCGCCAAGGTTTCATAACTTCTATGTTCCTTACAACGAATCCACATTGAAAAAGCCTTGGAGAGTGGGAGAGAGTGATCATCTGCTTCACTGTGCCAAAAAATACATTTATGTGTGTTCACGTGCCTTCTAAAGGGACAACTCCCGAAGCATCTCTTCTTTTTCAAATTTTTTCTTCAGCACAAAACCACCCAGGAGTGAGAGAATCTAGTAAACTGTGTGATCTGAAACAATGCATGTCTTTCTCTCTGTTTCACTGTGTGGAGCGCAAGGGAGAAAAAGGAAATTTGAAGCAGCAATCCCACTACAGCACCTTTGGGCAGCCCCTTGACCCCACTTTGAAAAACACCTGCGTAGGCAGTGTTTGCAGGCCTCGGCTCTCCCACTGAGTCACCCACTGGTGTAATACGCGTGGTACATAGCTGCTGCTTGCCAAATGAAAGTGATCTCTGCACCACTGCTCACTCTCCCTTGGTGACACAAAAAGCCAATGTTGTTGTTTTTATTTATTCTTTATTACTTATTTTTACAAAGATATTTTAGTGTAAAGACAAAAAAAAAAGAAATCCACAGGGTGCCTACATGAACGATAGCGCTGTCTGAATTTAATCTGACCCACGTGCTTTGAAGCAGAGTGTTTCAGGACACGAGTCTGCAGTGGAGCACGCATCTGATCCTTCCAGTGAGAGATCTGCTTTGTGTTGCCTCTGCAGCGGCAGCCCCGCCCACAGGTGCACCGCCGCATTTATTATAGGTAAAGGAAAAGATCAAGGTCGCATCTTCGATGAATTTAGGAGGATTCAAAAGGGGTCACGTGATGGGTTGGGCCTGCAAAATGCATGTCTCCGTGACAAATGCATCGGCTGCAAATGATCCTCCCCGGATTCAGTGGCGGCTGTTCCATTTCCAATCAGTCCTCCAACTTCGACAAAGTCAAAAAAAATAAGAAATTGATCCCGGAGAGGTGCAACGAGGAAATATCCCAGGATTTATGGGTCTTCTTCTTCTTTTTCTTCTTTCTAATGAAAAATGTGGCTTGGTATTCTCCATCAGTCATGACCCTTCATACTTCCTGTTCTGTATGAATGTCAGGGCGTATATGAAGTTAATGACTATGAAGGTGTAAGCCTTGATAATGTCATCATGGAAAATGACAATAAGCACGTGCTCTAATCCGCATACAATTAAAGCAGTGAAAACAGATTGGGCGATGTTCTGAACTCGTGAAACTGAAACCTGTTGGCAGCACGCTGTAAATGTCAGTCGTTATTAGTTATAAATAAAGAGAAAGAGTATGATGGCGGTAAAGCTGCTCACGGTAAAGAGTTGATGGTTAATTCAGAGCCCATGACGAGGATGACTGACATGAAGGCAACCCGGCAAGGTGATGAAACTGGACATTTTACACTCATGCTGCCTCCGTAATGAAATGTCCTTTTCTCACTCTCGACACTTTCGGATAAGAATTGCCATGACTACAAGGAGTGCCTGCTGTTTTTATCGCTGCTGTGCTGCCCTCTTCTGGACACTAAAGAAACAACAGTGCCTCTTCACAGCATCTTTTTTTCCTCCCCTCTATCTGAGAAGCCCTAACGTAGAAGTTTGCTGACTTTATAGTGTAAGTTATTTTATTTTTTATTTGTGAAGTGCAAAGATGTTAGCACAGGAAAAGGAGGAAACTCTCAGTAACCCCATTAAAGGGATCTTTCCCGTGAGGGTGGTTGTTAATGTCAGGCTTACCTGACATTTGTTGTTTATTAAACCATTTGAAAATCAAATCCTCAAGAGACTTTTTTTTTTCACTTATGTAACACACTCCGGCATCTTTCAGTTGGCCGACCTGGTGCAGGCTGTCTGATGAAACACTGCAGTCTTTATTTTTAGGAAATGGCTATCTGTGGTCTGAGAGACCAGACGGAGAAGGGTTAGATCTGTGCGTGTAGATCCATTTGCGTTGTTATTCGTTTCCCGTTCCCACGATGCTTTAAAGAATCCCTCTGTATCCTCACAGACGACCACATATTGCTTTGTATTCTCACCCTGTCTTTATTTAAGTCTCAGTCTTCCCTGGTCGCTGCCACCACCACCACCACCCTCCCCACCCCATTAATCAGTGTTGCGTTAAATGACAGCATCTGTCTGATCAGTGAGAAGAAGTTATACAGTATTCCCTGCACCACGGCAACATGGGCAACAGGGTAACTGCAAGCCATTTCACACAAAGAATCATTTTCACAGCAGCACCATGTTGAGCACGGAAACTCTCGCACTTTTCGCACAGTGCAAAAGCACCGACAATGAATTTCTGCCTCGAGTGCTGTGAATTGAAGCTCTAGTGCAGGCCTATTTAGTGCTGTACATTTTGTCTCTATTCACGTTAATAAATCAGCAAATTGCTCAGTTGGGCTTTAAAAATACAATTTGCCCAACAAGCTGATGCAGAAAGGAACAGACTGCACACCAGAATATATATCCTCCCCTTATTCCCATTATCCAACGGAATGTAAATTACTACTGTTATCCCAAGTCATGAATATCATCAACTCCACCACTTCACACGCGTCTTTCAACTCTGGTGGTTGCATTCAAATGACATTACCCTATTATCAGTGAGGTGTGACTTATTGGCTGTTGACTGACTTGACTTGATGCCCGCATCCCCCCTCGTCCCTCGCATTAATTAATCATCGAGTCTTAACCACCAAAACTTAAAAGAATAATTTAATTAAAACTAACCTCTGGGGCTACAGACTGATTTTTGAATAATAGACTTTCCCCCCTGGTGTTTTTTGGGGGTGGAGGAGGAGGGTGTGGGCCTTCAACGTCATTCCAAGGGAGTTGCAGTGACTGCGGACTTCCCTCAAAGTTCAGTTGCCGGAGTCAAATCAGCCACAGGGGGAATGTAACTTTGCGGATGGTAATAACAGGGTAGTTTTTTTTCTGTGGTAGAAATATTTATTTTAATGCGTTTGTTAAGTATGAAGCACAGGCGTGGAGAGATGGACCGGCGGTTGGCAGTTTTCACACTGATTTTAAACTTTCAGCTCACTTACGGGACCCCCTCCTCTTACGGCTTGTTCCACGGGTCTGCAAACACTGGACCGGTACACAGACACAGGACTGGGTAAGCAATGACTTTTGTACAGTTTAGACGAGCTCTTTAAAACTTTCTGTCTTTCAGAAACTAATAAGTGCTTCATGACGGGTGTTTCTGCTTAAAGGTAACGCTGCGCTCTTTTTCTGCCAAACAAAAAAAAAAAATCAATCCAGGCTTCTCAGTTACCTGAATGACCTGAGGATTTAGCCTCTTATGGTCATATGTAGTTTGATAGCATTCCCCGTTGTTCTATCAGCCTGTGACTAAATTTGGCTCGAGTTCGCCAGTGTTGCCAAAAGTTGGCGATAAGGTGCAGATAAACCCTGGAACGTCGCTGATTACCTCCAGTCTCTTATGTACAGCAGACCACTGCATTTCCACGTTTTCTGATAAATGAAAATAGACTGGGAATGGACGTCTGACAAAGATCACTGCAACGACGCCTTTAGGGAAAGCTCATAAACCATATGGAGCTTGTTATGAAACTTTTATAGTCCAGCTGCGTTCTTTGGTAGGCTATATATTGCTCTAAATTAATTGCCACTTCTTGCTATACATGCTTAAGTCCTTGTTTATCTCCCTCCTCAGGAACTGGTGCGCCTATATGGTGCAAAAGAATGTGAGCTGCGCCGTGCAGGGGAGTGTGGAGAGCTTCGAGGAGCCCGTGGTGGCCCCCTGCCCAGCCTACCAACCCGACTGCCAGCAACAAGTGGCGTGAGCATCCGGGGAGAAGGGGTTGAGGGTTCATGTTTAGATGCATGTGGCAGAATAGATACAAAATGTTTATTTGGGAGAGAGCTGGAGGCAGAAATGTTCACAGTGGCTGCAAAGCTTCATGGGAAGAAGCAGAAAAAGTACAGCTTTTACAGCAAGTTAAAAAGCCCACTGAAAATAGGCAAAGGGAGGAATCTGTGGGTAAAGCTAGTAAAGAGGAGAACATTACCCATAGTTTACTCATTTCTGTCTGTTGTTGGACTAAATGACAAGCCAGGCTGAAGCAAGTGTTACCAGAAAATCCCCAAAAAGTTCAAAACGTGATGCAACCATTAAATGAGACAACAAAGCTGCGCTTCTTCCAACAAAAAAACTTATGGTGACATATACTACGTAGAAATTTATGTTATGTTGCCATTTTCCATAAGAAGCCATTGTTCAGGTTCACAATAGTGCACACATGGGCAAAATAGGGCTTTACGGCCACAACTGGACTGCAGAGCATCTAAATCCAGCCTGCAAATTGGCAACCTGTCCAGGGTGTACCCAGCCTCTCGGTCTCACCCAGTCCCCTGAATTCAATAACTGAAAGAAAATGGATACATGGATGGATGGATGGATATTTTCCTTGTAATGTGTAACCATGCTATTTGGAATTATAGGCCCTTCTCTTGTCTTAAAAACTCAAACTCAGTATCGGCCTGAAAAAAAAAAGTTGTCCAGCTCTGCTACAGTAGCTGGACACTGCCATCAGGCCTGCACACACCCTGGTTAGTTTGTCAGTATAAGTACTGAAACTAGGCCCAGAGGTTTTCCCAAGCACAGGTGTATAAATGGGATTAACTGTAACTGCCAGCTGTCCAAAATAAAGACTAATATGATGAGAATAAGTAAAATAAAAAAAAGGCTTATAACAGGCAAGTGCTAATATTAATATATATTTGAGCCAGTTCACATTTACTTTTTGATCTATTCCTTTTTTAATTTTCTGCATGTTTAGGTTTGACTTTGTGTTTAACATTTCACCTATAGAGGACATCTTTATGTATCTGCATGTTTGTCCATCTAGTCCTTTGTTCAAATGAGTTATGAGACTCTAACAGATGGTTCACAGTTGCTAATTTGTTAACATTAGAAAGAATTTAGCCCTGATTAAAACATAACTCAATGAGTTGCTGTAGCTTTCATAACTATTATGGACAAAATAGACTTTGCTATGAGTTTATCTGACAAGCAATTAATCTGGAATCGCATTAGGGTGGCATATATAGGTTATATATGTGTATAGGTTATACATTTATATATAAGTGTATAACCTAAATACCCATGAACTTTTGACAATATGAACATATCACAATAAAAATAAAACTTTTCCCTAACCCATTTAAAGTTAAAAGACTTTGATTACCACATCCAATCCCCAAACTTCTGCACTAAACAAATCATTAACTGATCATTGTAAATGGGAATGTTGGCACCAGTGACTGGAATACTTTTAATTTTGTACTGGAAGATGCTGTGTTGCAATTTAATTCATTTTTCTTAGTGAATCATTGTTAGTCCTTAAACACATGCTATCTGTGGTTCTGCTTTGTGATCCTCTTGCACAAACACATGGATGAGAGCCCCTGCTCTGTGGAAAAGATTCCTGGAAGCTGATCATACTTAGGTCACCAGATTTCCAGGCAAGAAGAGCTGGTCATGAGAGGAGACACCTCATCTTATGATACACAGCACTGACTTCATGTTGCCTTATGTTAGGATTAGATTTACTTTGTAGATCACAAACAGACCTTAAAGTGTTGTTGTCACTTGCTTTCTTTTTTTGTTCCTGCTTATTGAGAGTGAACAGTTTTACCAGTGACAGTTGGGAAATGTGTAAAGATGATTGTTTCAGATAGTAACTTTCCAGATGTTTTGCATGACATGACCCCTGGCTTCAGGGAAGTGATATCATCCATTGTTTCTTTGGGAAATGCTTTCTTTGGCTGGAAAGCTGGAATTTTGACATAGTGAAGATTGAAGGAGAAGCTCTAAAATGTCTATGTTAAAAAAAAATCCCCCAAAACAGATGTTTTGGTGATTGCAAGAGTGAACCAATTAACAGGTTCTTTTTTTTTTAAGTAGTGGAGCAGTTTAGTACGGAACATAATAACACTGATAACACTTTCCAAAAGGTCTGGATGTGATTTTGAGAAAGTCTAGTGTTTCCCATTTATATTTATATATGCTCAAGACTTTGAGACTACATCCATATGTGTTTGAACAACAAAACTCATTTATTTCTCTGCTTTTTGTTTACAGGTACAAAACTCGATTTCGACCCACATACAAGATTGCTTATAAGACGGTCACAGAGTTAGAGTGGAGATGCTGTCCTAATTACCAAGGTCCAAACTGTAAAGACTCAAAACCAACCCCTGACCGGCAAACAGTTCAGGGAACGCAGCCTTACCGCCCACCAAATCCTGGACATACAACCAGACACATACAGAGTGAGAAATCAACTTTATACTAACAGTATTTTACTAAACATTAGTATGTGCCACTAACAAAGTAACTTTTACTTATTTATGTTATAATTCATAAGTTATTTCATTACTCCAGGGCCGGAGCGAAGAGAGACCCCGCAGCATGTGACAAGGCCTGGTGGGACAGATAAAGTGCATCTTCTGGAAGGTGAAGTTCAGCGTCTGTCTCAGACAGTCCTGGATCTCCAGTCTGCTTTGACGGGGTTAACTGCAAACCTGCAAGAGGACACAAAGAAGATGCTCATGACACTTCTAAACAACATGCGCCCACCAGACAGTCCCACAGATGCAGCTACGGAGGAGAACCCGGCCGTTTTGGATGGTCATCAGGCCACCAGAGGTGGGATGCCAGGACAGAAGGACATAGAAAAAATAGTCGCTCGTTTGGATGATATCAATAACGTGCTGCAAAGCAAGGATGAAGCTTTGGAAGACCTAAGAGGAATCACAACAAGTCATGAGGGCCAGATACGTGTCCTCATGGATGCCTCTCAGTCTCAAGCTTCACCCATACCGGATTTTGATGTTATACAGACTTACATTGATGGAAAATTTGAAAGCCTAAAGAAAGAGATTGACCAGAATTTGGAGGAGCAAATGGCCAAAGCTCAGAGCTCATGTAATGACAAGCTCCAGAAGCTGCAGAAGACCTGTGAAGATAGCCATGATGAAGTTTTGGACAGGTTTACCAAGTTGGTCAATTCCAAGGAGGCTGATCTGCGAAAGGAGATCCGATCGCTGCGTCTAGACTTGGCTGCTGCAGATGGACCTGTGCGAACCCAAAGGCAGACGGATCCATCCAAAGAGGAAAAAGAACACGGTGACCATAAAGACCTGTGGCGTGAGATTGACCGCATTGCAGAGGCTCACCGCATCCTGAATGTCCGCATTGACAATGAGCTGGAAAATCTGTCTGCTCCACAAGAAAGCATCAGCGATTTTTCTGTATTGATTGAGGAGCTGGAGGCACGTATAAATATCACAGAACTAAATGCAGAGACTCACTGCTTCTACATCGAGGAAAAGCTAACCCGTACAATCACAGAGGAAGTGGCAGCTCTTCGGACGCTTCTGGATGGACGTCTGAACGGCATGGAGGACCAGTTTACGAACATGCTGGTGGAAATGAGCAAAAACAATTTCCCAGGGGAGTTTAGTGACTCTATTAATGCCATCCAGTCAGAAGTTAACAACAACAAGCTCCTCCTCCAAGGTTTGGATGACAAGGTTAACACTGTTGGAGAGTTGTGCTCTGCAGGATGTTCAGGCTCACAAAATACCGCAGGACAGGTAACTTCTGCACCTAAACTTAATGGTCTAGAAAACATTTTGAATGACCTGTATCGGTACAGAAATGACCTGGACGTCCTTCACACAGACGTGAGTTCCAACACAGCCAAGCTCAGCCAACTTGAGAATTTTGTTCAGAGGTACTCAGGAGCAGCAGAGAGAAGTGTGCAGATAATGGATGACTTCAAGAAGGGACTGAATAATCTTGAAAACAACGTACTCGGTCTGTCTGGCGCTGTTACTGGTTTAAGTGATTCCTTAGGCAAATACAACCAAGATATGCAGAAAATAAACTCAACATGCTGCTATGCTGAGCAGAGAGGCGAAGGCAGTACAGCACAGGACAGCTGGAGTACATCTGAATCCACTCAACGTAAGGTGGGGGAGCTGGAGGACAGACTCGATACGCTTAGCAGACAGGTGTCATCTGAATTGAGTGAATGTAAACAGAACACACAGGGTGTTTCTGATGGCATCTCCGCTGTGGATGGACGTGTAACCCGACTCGAAAAGGTGTGTGGAAGGTTAGACGGAGTTTCTGCTAACATCAAAGACCTGAAAGATGGGCTGGAGAGACATGTTGCCGGCCTGCGGGACTGCGTCAACAGAATGAACATCACATGTGGAAATCACGGAGCAGAAATCAACGCTCTGCAAAAATCCTTGCAGAAGTTTCAGGGACAGCTATCCGCCATGGCCAAAAGTGTTTTGAAGGACGGTGGTGACAAAGAGCCAGGTGAGTTGATAGCAATAAAACAGTTCAGTCTTTATTTTTTTTAAAAATCGCAAACAAACTTTTAATGGACAGCTGTGACATTCCTGTCCACACATTAATATGGTCACACCCAAAATGAAGCTTAAAAGAGCATAATAACAAGCACTCTGCACATTGCATCAACCAAACACAACAAAAGATGAAAGTATTCACAGCTTTTTAAAGCGTAAACACGCAAAGGCTTTAAAAAAAAATGGCCTGACAGAATCAATCACTTAAACATGAATCCAGATGCATACTTCTGGAAGTCTTTCCTGGAAGACATTCAGTGTTGCACTCATTTTCCCAAAAGTAATGGAAATAGCTGTGTAAAGAATGCAAAGTCAAAAAAAGATGAAGTTCAGACACTGATTACTTTAATCCCTGCACACCAGTAGAGTGCTGCTAACATGGACTAAATGTCAAAATATGAGTTCCAAAAGTTGCCTGAATCATCCCCCCCAATTCTGACTTGGAAAGAGACGGGGAAAGAGACCTTACAGACGCCCTGTGAACATCTGACGCACACTTTGATAGGAGCACAGTGACACTTTCAGAGCCTAAAGGTGAATACGGGCATGTAGGTGGTGCTTGTGAAATGAAACAACAGCAGCTGTGGCAGCAAATGGCTTTCGTGTGATCTGTATGGCAGCAAAGGAGTGATACTATCAGATTAATGAGGCACAGTAATGAAAAGGGTGTGCTGGAAGTACAGTATGAAGCAACGAGAAGAGTACGCCATGTGCCTTTTGTAGCATTTACAAGTCGACTGTCTCAACTAGCTAGCAGGCTTTGCTTCATTAGCGGGCAGAGTTATCACGATAGGGAATCATGACAGTAATTGGAGTCAGATTATGGCACAGTTTAGCCACTTAAGGGTCCATTAGTTCAGGGGATTCCCACATTAGTGCAGTCAAGCACTGAAATTAGCCAGAAGAACCAAAGTAAAAAAGTAGTGGCTACATGCACATAATCTTTTTTGTCAGCGTCCTGCCTAGTTTTCACTATCTGAGTTTATCAAGTATGATTAACATCTGTGTAAACACAAACTTTTCCTGTGGATAATCTGCACATAATGCTGGCTTGGTTTACGTGAAGGCTTGAACAGCTACAGGGTATTTCTCAAAATGGGAGGGCACAAGTTCACTGAGCCTCCCGTGCTTGCCTCCAGCATGTCATTCAATATGTCCCAGCACTGAGAAGCAGAGGCCCACATTAGAGACTTCCTGTGGCTTAGATTTGTGTTGTCCCAGGAATCCCCCTTTTTTGTACAGGCAATGAAACATGCAAATGAAATCTGAAAATTTTTACAGCCATTCCAGTGCCTATGATGATTTACTCAGTGTTACGTGCCTTGTTGCTCCCTGACGTAAATATCACTTAAACACTCAACAGACTGCTCCTTCTCCCCCAGTCCTTTCATGAGTTGTGAGGTCTTCTTTCTTTCTTTCACCATAATTCCCCTTTATTTGCAATACCACAGAACTGCGGACCTCAACCTCAGCTCCCAGTCCCTCAGTACACATACCTCTACCCCTCCCTCGTTTCTTTCTCTTTACACATGTACACATACCAGCCTCGAGAGATTCCCGCAGGGTGACCTAAGCCCGATGTGTGGAGTCTGGTCCTCATTAAAGGCCCTGACTCACCGCTGGAGTCAGTCTTGATGGAGAGGGGAGAAGAAGGGCTCCACACCCAGGACCAGATGCTTCAGCTACCCTCAGCTGTGATGTCATGACTGGGGCCCCATTACCAGTCCCTCCCACATTATTCTCCAAAACAATAGAGCGACAGGGAGCTGCGGAGAAAGGAGGGCCGATGAATTGTACCCATTTCAGCATTTGCCAAATATGGCCTGTTATTTCCAAACAAGGATGTTTGATTTCATTATCTTACAAGGAACATTAAGCTTGGTTTATAATCAGAACCCCCACTTCTCACCTTTCCAACTTCAGATAGAGGGTGGCTGTGTCAGCTATTCTTTGCAACTTTCTGAGACAGGCAAGCTGGCATTCACAATCACTTCTTACTGTGATTGGCCTCTTGAGGTGAGAGAGGAGCAGGGAATTTTAAGCTACCCAGCATTTTCTTTAATCACTCAAGTTTGTCTGCTATTTGTGGCATTTTTCATATGTCTGTTTTAGCAAAGATACATTTATCTCTTGTGTGCACCATTATTTCAGTCTATACTGTAGCAACCTGCTAACCTCGCTCAAAGAGGGAGAAAACCGCTAGCTTGGTTCCAAGACAAATTAACTGCAACTTCCTGGAGTGTCAACTTGTTGCCTGGTAACTGGTAACTGGTTTCCCCCCATAACATGCTAAAGTGTCACTGAGTTGCCATTTTTCTACTGATTTAACAAAGATACAGCTTGTTAAATAGAACATTTCTGAGAAGCTGGTCGGCAGGACACCAGGCAACCTGTTTCAAATTTTTCTTCCAGCCTACATTAGCAAACTGCTCGCGGCAACTCACCTAAATCTCAGCATGAGCAGAGTAAATAAGCTTACTGTATTTCTAAAAGTGTCAGAATTTTTCCCTTCAAAGAGTAATCTCATTTTCTTTTAGTCCTAAATCCCACAAGAGAGGGAGTTGGACTTTGTGGCTCGAGATTTAATGGTTACTTCAAGTTTGGAAAGGAGAGAAATTGTCTAAATAGAGATAAAATATCCACAAAAATCCCTGCTCTGTGGGTGTGGTGGTGGCTGAGAGCATACTGAAATGTTTCCTCTCTGTGTTTGAGCTCATATTCTCCACACAGTCATATGAGGACCCAGAGGAGGCTGCAAACAGATGATGTGTTGTAATAACATAACTGAAAGATTGACTGGAATAGCTTTGCCCTTACACAGCGTGACTGTTGAATTGGAATTGTGTGACTTTAGTTTTAAAGTGTTGGCACTGCTTAGCCCTCAGCAGCTGCTCCTGCTGCAGAGGTCTGCCACTACTGCATTTGTTTTTTGTATCTAGTTGCTTTCCCTCTGAGAGGGAGTTGTGGTTAAGAAGAAATTACTCTGTGGAAACATTCAAAAGTCTGTGATCTACCAACGAAATCTGAAATTACGCAAGAGATTTCAATCTCTCAAGAATTGGCAAACTAGTTTCATACAGTCATGGTTTAAAACAAAAGGAAAAAGGAAAGTACAGCCTTTGTTAAGTATAAAGTTTTACATATCAAGATATTTAAAAAAAAACTCAAGTACTTATCAGGTCTTAAAATAAGGTAAATACATTCTGCATTCTGGCTAATGACACGGTGTCGTTAGCCAGAATGCAGAAGCAATATATGAAAAACTTGTTTCAGTAACTTGTTAAGTCACCTTTAGCAGCAATACCTCAAATGAAAGATTTCTATATGACTTTATCAGACTCTCACATTGTTGTGGAGGAATTCTGGTGCATTGTTCTTTTCATTGAGGTTTTCATTCATGCACAGCTCTCTTAATGCAAGCCACATCATTACAATCTGAACTTTGACTGGGTCACTGCAAAACCTTGATCCTTGTCTTTTTCGGCAATTCACCATCCTGTTGCATGACCCAGTTTCAGCTAAGCTTTTATCTGTCTGACAGATGGTCTCACATATAACCAGTGTTGGTCAAGATACTTGAAAAAAGTAATCAGTAACTAATTACTGATTACTTCCCCAAAAAGTAATCCCGTTACTTTACTGATTACTTATTTTCAAAAGTAATTAATTACTTAGTTACTTCGTTACTTTGTTACTTTTTAAAAACACGATTTACAACCTGAATAGGTGATAAAGCGATAGATCTTTCAGCCCAATTCTACTTTTTCTGCATAATCCATCATACAAAATGTAATCAAATGGACAAGTCTCTTTTTTTTTTAACTTGTTTTATTAGTTTTAATCTTTTAACTTTATGCATCAAGCAAACATTAAATTATATGCAACATTCTCTGACTGGAAGAAATTTGTTTAATATTTCAACCTATTTTCTGCACATTCCAGCACATAAAATAAAATATTTTTTGTGTTTACACTCAGTCTTTCAAATAGATGCAAGTAAAACACAGCAGAAAATAAATAAAGTCAAAGACTAGCGGTCCTTTTGCTCTATTTTCACCTGTAAAGCAGGAGTAGGGTAGGCGGAGGTTTACCCTGGTGCAGGTGTGCCGC
Source organism: Simochromis diagramma (assembly GCF_900408965.1). NCBI lineage: Eukaryota > Metazoa > Chordata > Actinopteri > Cichliformes > Cichlidae > Simochromis > Simochromis diagramma. The sequence continues at coordinate 5,352,366 of NW_024386782.1, forward strand.
AGCGGTCAGTGGAAGAATCCGCACACTTGGTGCTTGTTTAGGTTTTTTTTTCGCTGTAAAAAGAAGTTTTCTTCCCACGCACAACGGACGCTAATGTTTTTGTCACTTTTTATGGAATCAAACTCAAAATAAGGTCAGTACTTCCACGCTTTAAACGCTGCACGCTCATACTCTCTCCCGCACTCATTATCCATTGTTGATCTGCACACAGCTGTTGTCACAAACGTCGCACTCGGTTACGTCATTGTCATGAGACGTTCTCGCAAAAAAATCACGGTTTTAGTAACGCAGTAACGCAACGTTCCTACAGGAAAGTAACGGTAATCTAATTACCGTTTTTGCGATAGTAATCCCTTACTTTACTCGTTACTTTAAAAAAGTTACAAGTAACGCGTTACTGCCCATCTCTGCATATAACCCTAGAAAACATTGGTATACAAAGGAGATCATGGCAGACTCGATTAGTGTGAGGTGCTCAGGTCCTGTGTCTCAAAAAAAAAACCTAAAAAAAGTTTTGCTGTCTAAAATCGTGCAGTTTGTTCAGATGTAACTTTGCAAACCAAGGCTCCGCTGCCATGTTCTTTTTAGAGAGAAGAGGCTTTCTCTGGGAAATCTTTGCAAACAAACCATAGTAGTTCAGTCTTTTCTAATTGTACTGTCATGAACTTTTAACATTTAACATGCTAACTGATGTCGATGGAGTTTGAGATGTGGCTCTTGGGTTTTTTGCAGTCACTGCATGGTCTGACTTGGGGGAAATTTACTGGACATACACTCCTAGGAAGATTGGCAACTGTCTTGAATGTTTTCCACTTCAGACTGAAGCATAATGGACTTCAAATTATTTGGAAATAGCCTTATAGATCTTCCCAAATCATCGGGTAGCAACAGTCACTTTTCTGAGATCACTGCTGATGTCTTTCCCCCTCTTGGCATTGTGTTAATACACCCACGAATACTCCAGACCAACAAACTGCCAAAACCTCTGCTTTTATAGAGGCGCTTACACATGATCAGTTAATCAAGTGCATTTGATTACCAGCACTTTTGTGCTACTTATCCTCTTAATTCCTATGGAAGCAGAAAGGGTGTACATAGCTCTCTACCTCATCTGAGGTTTTATTTACCTCATTTAAAAGACTGGGTTATTGAAATGATGTCCTAATATGGAAAACCTTAGAAATGAATGAGTGTACTTTTTTTTTTTTAACCATGACTGCATATGTTATTAGGAAATTTTAAAATGTGAAAAAAATACTTCTGTTTCAAATTTATTTAGTGATTAGCCAGAATTTTCATGCTGAATTTTACAATTTAATGTGCAATATGTTTTTTTCCTATTCCTTTTTTTGGAGATAATCCCAGCCCAGCTCAAATCACATCCCTGTTATTTCTCTCTGTTTTCTCTGAGTTGCTCACTTTACCCCCTTGTCGCGCTGCTTCTTTCCAGCTTTTACTTTTACTAATTTGTCCTTCCAAGAAAGCCAGGGGACTTTCCACCTCTCTCTCCACCCTGTCCTGTGAGTGTCTAGCAATGGACAAAGGCAACAGAAAATGAAAAAGGAAAAAAAATCACTGTTGTTTTAAAACAGGGATAAATTAAGGGCTTTGATTCCATGGATCAATGCTTTGCAATTGATCATTTAGGCTTTATATTGAAGAGACAGGCAGGAGGATTAACTGTCTGCTGTGATGAGGAAGTACACACACACACAAAAAAGACATAAAAGGCCTTTTGAAGTCTCAGGTTGTCTGATGGGAAAGAATGGAAAATTGTATTTGACACCAAAGCGCACACTCACACATGCGCACTGTATAAATTTAGTCATCACCAGAATTTTGAGGTGGTGCCACAATTTCCCCCGGTGAGATATCTGAGTATGTGAGGTGAGGTGTTTCCAACTCTGACCCAAGAGCCCATCTGGAAGTCTTCAGAGGAGACTCTCATACACAAGAGGAATCCCAGAGGTCTGCCATGCAGCGCACAATTTGAGCCTCCCATCATAAATATTACAGTAGGAAAATGGGGTGGAGGATGAAATTGTGTCCATGTGCATAGCAAGAAAGATTAGACTCTGAGTGATGCATTATTGTAAGTGTGTAACAGCCACTCCCTGCATCGTGACCCTTGGCACCATTGCACGATCAGACTGTCTGCCGCAATATCCCATGACGATTTCAGTCACTTGTGAACACTCACGAGATGTCACCCAGTTCTGCAGAGGCGCAAGTGACTAAAGCATTACCCTTTGGTGTCTCAGTCTGCCTGTAAGCAATAACATCTGGTTTTGGTGACGCCTTTGGTTGTACCAGCATGCATATGAATGTGTGCGCTTTTCTCTGTGCTTTTCGAATTCGCGGTTTCCCCCTCAGTGAGACACAGGCTGAGAGCTCATGGGAAATATGCACTCAGGCAACCGGCACCCTGGAGGAGGCATGGGGAGGAAATGAATGAGAGATTTCTGATTATCCCAGTACAACATGATTGCTGGGTTTAATTTGTTTTTGATTATACAGTACATGTGGTTTCTGAGTAGCTTGGAGTAAGAAGGACGAATTTTGTTGACGGGTAGATGATGTTTTATTTGATAAAACCAGAATGCCTGATTACTTTTATAATCCAGAGTAACAGCCAGGCTCTAATGTAATATAGTTGCTTTCAGGTAGGATTGATCACTGGCTGAATGTGCAGTTGAATTAACAGTTGACTTTTGATTTATTATATTTGGCTGCAAGAGAACTTACAACTGTTATAAATGATTTTTTACAGCTATGGTACAGTACTGTACAAAAGTATTATCTTTACACATTGCTAGGAAAAGATAGCTGCAGAGATTTATTGAAATGGGTGCAAACATGGAGATATAGTACATAAGGCAAAAAGACTGTCTGTACATTTCTAATAAGCCTGAAAGTCAGCAGAGCAGGAACTTTCTTAGGCAAACCTTCTGGTAATTTCTTTAAGTATCTTCAGGAATAGTTCTCCAGGCTTCTTGAAGGACATCCAAAGCCTTTCTTTGAATGTTGGCTGCCTTTTATTGTGTTTTCTGTCAAGATTATTCTACACTGCTTCAATAATTTTGAGATTTGAGCTCTAGGGAAGCCAGTTTGTGAGGTTCCTTGTTTGTTTTTCTACCCAGCTATGCTTTTATTGCATTGGCAGTGTGCTTAGGATCATTGAAGCCATTGCCAAGCAGATGTTCTCAAGGAGGCACAATGCCCTCTTGGCATTGTGTTAACACACCCACAAATACTCCAGAACAAACAAACTGCCAAAACCTCTACTTTTATAGAGGCGCTTACACATGATCAGTTAATCAAGTGCATTTGATTACCAACACATTTGTGCTACTTATCCTCTTAATTCCTATGGAAGCAGAAAGGGTGTACATAGCTCTCTACCTCATCTGAGGTTTTATTTACCTCATTTAAAAGACCGGGTTATTGAAATGATGTCCTAATATGGAAAACCTTAGAAATGAATGAGTGTACTTTTTTTTTTTTAACCATGGCTGCATATGTTATTAGGAAATTTTAAAATATGAAAATCAGATGTTCTGAAGGAGGCACTGCATGTTGAAATCTGTTGGTATTTTTCTGCATTCATAATTTAAACAATTTGACAGGATCCACAACACCACTGGCTAAAATTCAGCTCCCAATCATGACAGCGTCTCCATCATGTTTTACTGATGGCTCTCAAACTTAGAACCCAAATTTGAAATTTGGATTCATCACTCCAAATGTCACTACTGATTTTCAGTCCAGTTCTTGTGTAGTTTGACAAACCTCAGCCCCTTGCGTAAGATGGATGGATCAACTGAAGTGTCATCTCTGAGATTCTTGGTCAGGTATTTGCTCTATTTATTTTCCTGTTTCAATTTTTCATAGATTCCACTAAAGAAATGCAGCCGACTGCAGTAACAAGGTGCCTAAAGATAAACTGAATATCAGTTATTTGCTGGTTATAAACACTGGTTCTTCCCTTGAATTAGATTCATTTTTCATCCTTGTATGATTCATAGGTCAGTATTAAGTGGTTCAGCAAACAAAAACAAACAAAAGTTCCTCTGAAAATGTCAGGTACCAGGACTGGCCTGTTAATGAGTGAGAAAAGGAGATTTATATGTCTATATGTCTGAAATGTTTTATACTGTGATGGTCAACATGGGGGCATGTTGCTAAATTGGTATTTAGCTCAAATCCTTACAGTGGATAAATTCACCCATGAAGCTGCCAGCATGGCTGACAATGCCAGGAGGAGCATGACAGCTGATCTGACCATTAATCATGATCTCTGTCTCTTTTTTGTTTCATTTTCCAAGGAATGACCGTAAGACCAGGACCAGAGATGCCTGCGTCTTTGCCAGACAGAAACAGAATCCAACAAATCCACATCCCTATCATCATCGACCCTGTGCAGACCAACCCCAGAACACCATACAGCCCAGGCCAACCAGTGCAGCCAAACACACACAGAATAAACATCAGCCCGCCAAGACAGCCTTTCAGTCCTCGGCAACCAGGTGTGCCGACTGTGCCCGAGATTTCTGTGGTGGAGATGGGAGAGGCAGGACCTCCAGGATACAGCCGCAGGGTGACTGTGCGAAGAGGGTCTGAGGACTCTTCCAGAGACCGTGTTAAAGGGTTTGCAGGAGCACCAGGCGAGTAGTCTTAAGGTCCATGATGACCTCTGGTATTGTCTTAAGCATACAGCTGAAAATCCACTATGAAGGTGCAGGCCTTATTTTATGATGTGTATGAAAATCTGCAATCTAATTAAGTCTAACTCAAGGCCTCTCGAATTTACAGCACAAAACTAATTCAGTTGTATATGAAATACAAATCCAACTCTAAAATTCTAAGGGCAAAAAATCATGCTGTTTTTGTTGCTTCTGCTACATGCAAGGTAACAGACCCAACAAAGGTGCATCACTCCCACATCACTATTTGAAACATGAAGGATTACTGCAGTCAAGGGACCTTTGTTAATCAAAAACACAATATTTTCCTAACCCTGACCAAGTGTGTTGTAATGCTGGGCCAGGGTTAGGAAGTCAAAAAAATGCAGCAACAGCAAGTAGAAAAAAGCAAAGCCAAGTGAAAAACACAAAGTAAACTCAAGTCTAAGTTGGAAACCTAGATGGATCTGTCCTGCTTTGTATCAATAGTTGAGGCTGCTGGTGGTGTATTGACACACTTTGGACCCCTTACGACTTAATGAACATTATTTAAACACCACAACCTGTCTGAATATTGTTGGCTCAAATCATCTCAAACAGGTTTCCTGAACCCGACAGTGACGTCACTGTACTCAGATCTCAATCCAATAAACCACCTTTGGGATGTAGTGGAATGGTAGCCAGCATATCTGCAGCAACTGTGTGATGCTGTCATGTATATATGAATCAAAATCTCTCAGGAATGTTTCCAGCACCTTGCTGAATCTGTGCCATGAAGAATTAATAATGCGTGGACAGTTGTTTGTCATCTATGTGAAGGTTTTCATTGGGTGCCAAACCAAATCGGAAGGAAGAGGACGCCGAACATAGATTTAGGCAGTTTGGGGTTTAATTATTTAAGCTGTATGTCGAAAGATTAAATAAAATATCAAACAAAACAAAGGCTTTGTTCTAGCCTCAATGCTTTTTGGCAGTAAAGGAATAGAGAACAGCCTACGTTAGTCATATTGTTACTGTTTACTGGTAGTGTGGGAGAATTAGCCAGGGAAATGCCAATTAGTCTTACCCCCCTTACTTGTAAAACAAAAAAACTTAAAATTCACCCACATCTTTGGGCTTTTGGATGGGATGTGAGATTTGTTTCAGCTTTTCAGTTCTTTATTGTTGCATATTTTTTCTTTACTGCCATCTGAATGCTTGTCATAGGTTGGTTTTTAATTCAGTCTGTTTTTGGTTAATAATAAATACATTTAAATGTCAGTCTTTGTGGAAACTACGGATGCTTAAATCTGATTTTAGATGGCATTGTCTTGAAACAGCTGGGAAAAACAATCTGCTTCCAAAAATCCACAATTACGAAGTCTAGAGTTCTTGAAGTTTTGTTTTGATTTATACCTTCTCTTGGAATCTCTCACACAGTGTGCCATAAGATCCAGATGGAAAACCAAAGAACTGTATTTGGCAATACTACTGATTGACCCCGTCTCTTCAGATGACAATAAAACATAATATTTTTGTCATCTGTTTCTCTTGCAGGCTATCCTCCTCTGAAGCCTGTTTCTTTCATGCCTCAATCAGCCAGACGCCAAGGTATTTTACCAGTTCATTATCAAGTTACATCACATGCATCTGCAGGCTTCTTCTACTGTATCAATGTAAAAGAAGAAGCATTGGAAAAACTGTGAATAATTTCTAGTCGGGGAGTGCGAGGGAGTGGGAACTGGATGTGTTTCTTTAAGGGTGTGTGGGCAGATTGTGCAAGGATTTTAGTGCGTCTGCAAGCATTCACCAGAAAGTTTTGTATTTTCTTTATATATATGTACACGCACACCAATGACAGATTTATAAGTATAAAGATATAATAATAATAATATTAATACATGATGTATTATGTATTATGTAATAATACATAATGAGTTAACATGTACTGTGTATGCCTTGTAGCTCTTACAGCAGTAAAGGTGCCCTGGAACCCGGTTTATCGAGCTCCAGCTGATTCACCAGGTAAACCTGTCCATGTTTCAGCAAGGATTAAAGGCATTACAAAAAGAATTGAATTTATGATAGATACATATTACATACATATTGATTCTGATCAATTTAAATGCAGCAATCGTGTATTCATTTATCCATCAGTTGAAACACTGATTGACGCCATTCCTGTCTGTTTGCATCCAGTTTCAGTTGACAATAGCGCTTTGGCAGACACCTTCTCCTTCTCTGCCGGCCTCACTCAGCAACGTTTCTCAGGAGATTTTGGAATCATTCGCTTTAACAGAGTCCTAGTAAATGACGGAGGACATTACAATCCCAGCACAGGTAGATCCACACATTAAAAAAACAGATTCAGTATTAAAAGGATTGTAACATTTGCTGGTATCATTGTGATACGTTGATAATACGCAGATATGTTGTCTTTTTGCATAAAAATGTGCTGTTATTATGAGCCTGGGCACTTAGTTGTGCTTTGTACAAACAAATAAATAAAACATTAGTTAGGGATTATTTTCAGTTGTGGATTAATACGAAATGTGTTCTCTCATGAGTATTTGAAGCAGGACTGTGAATATAAAGATGATTCAAAATAAACTGCAGGACCCGTGTTTGTTATAACTGAGGAATGACTCACCCAGCACAGCAGTGTGGCTAATTGATGTGTTTTTAATTCTTAATTGGGTAACAATGAAGTCCTGTGACACAGAGGAATTGGATAATTCAGGCTTTGGCTACAGAGCCAAAACTCATTAGGATCAATTCATTGCAGGTCCATGAATAGGGAAGAGACTTAGAAACCAAGAGAGTACTAATCAGTAACATTATTGATTGAACCCAGGCTGAATCATTCCTGTCCTCACCCTCAGGGATCTTTACTGTACCGCTGGATGGCCGATACCTGATTTCAGGTGTGCTGACCGCAAAGGAGGGCGATCGTGTAGAGGCCGTGCTGTCTGTGTCTAACCGCAGCGTACAGAGGCTACAGAGCTCAGGCCTGACTGGTGGTAATTGTGGCTGCGGGGGTACAGCATCCTTTAATGTAATCCTACCGCTGAGGAAAGGAGACCAAGTGGCTATGGTAAGAACCCAAGGTCAGCTGGCCACAACCGAAGCCAGGGAGATCCTGTCCACCTACAGCGGCACCTTTCTGTACCAGCCACAAGCCAAAAGTTAGCTGGAGCTCAGGTGGAAAGTAACGACGAGGACTACTTTGTTTGGACTGGAGGAAATGTTGAAGTGTTGAAACCACATTTTTAAAACAAAAAAATGATTTGCTGTGATGCAGCTGTTTTACCTGTGTGAAGATCTTTAGTTATAAATTCAGTTAAAAAAAAAAAAAAGCTGTTATATGGAATTTGTAAGCAATTTTCCAAAGACACCTGATAACAAGAAGCAGGATTTGTATCTAATATATTTATCAAGATGAATGTTTGTACCACCTATTGTAAATGTCTTGTGTAAAAGTATAAATTAACACTTTTGTAAATTTTGTTTTAGCAGCAGCATTCAGAGACTTGGCATACAGCATGGTCAACAATCATTGGAGCATATTTGTAGGTTAGCTGTAAATATGAACTCACGTCATCTTAAAAGTGCTCTGGGTGATTAGGAAATCTGCACAGAGAGATTAATGAGGAAAGGAAAGACTTAGCAACACAAGATTTTATTAATAGTACAAACTTGGCTGGCTTCTACTGAAAAATACATGGTTAGTGAGCCCCCTCCTTTTTTTTTTTTTTTTTTTTTTTGGTGATTATGTAAAGTGGGTGGGGATGATAAATAAATTCCCCCTTTCTCACTCCTGAGACTGACTAAAATTTTCCAGCATCAAACTGTAAGAAGTATTTAGCTTTCAGTTCAGCCTTTGTTAACACTTAAAAAGGAAAAACTGATATTTTAATTAAAATTTGAATAAATAAACACTCTGGATTACCATTTTGTATGATTCTTCTTATCTTTATATTATTTAATAAAACCAAGCAAAACCTCTAAAATGACATGAGGGACTTAACCTGCAATACCCTCATTAGCGTACTGTTACTTCAAAGTACGCAATAGGGCAGGAGTTACTCCACTTGCCTCTGGTTACTGCTGAACTTTTGGACTCAGACTGCAGAAAAGAAAAATCACAGCATGCACATAACTGCATTCATTTAGAAATTTTATTTCATACAAACAAGACCATAAGCCACATGTTAGCTTCATTAGGCCTGATTTTTTTTTTTTTTTTTAACTTCTTCTTACAGTTGATTTTGTTCTTCAAACCACATTTCTATTCAAATGAAACACAGCATACATTTAATGCATTTTCTGCTGGTCGGACACAAATACCAAGCATTACATCCAAAAAAAAACAGAACAAAACTTAAGTCACACAACAGCTCATACACGTTATAAGAAAAAAAACAAAAAGGCATCAAAGAAGAATGTGATGGTCAGCATATATACTCATTCAAACGTTTATTTACCACATATCCCAGGATCAGAGAAGATGAAGTGTGATTCTTTCACACAAGATGCTTTACTTTCATAGAAAGAATGGAATTTCTTGTTGATTTTAAGATAGATCTATTTGACTTCACCACTTTGCAGAGAACAAGCAAACAAATCAAAGCGGGGCACACTGTATTCATCAAAAAAAAAAGAAAATGAAGAAATCAGCAGTGCATGTAGCTGTCACCATAAATTGTGCTTATTTTTATGAAATGATCTTGGCTGCTCCTGCTTTTTTAGTCCACACTGGCATACACAGTCAGTTACACTTGCATTGGAGATATGATCCATCTGACCAAAACTCCTTTCCTAAATCATACATAGATAATGCCGGGGAAGTGCCTTAAACACTTCCTGTACAGTCAAGTATTTCCTGTTTATCTCCAAAAACAGTTTATCCTCCTCTGGTCACCAGAGGCACGGGAATCAGGCTTTTCTGTCTCTCACGCTCTCAAGCACACACATTAAGGGGTAGCTCTGATATTACCTTGCTGCCTGTTACCCCAAAGTATCATCATTTTCCTCTGCCTTAAAAACATACACAAAAAAGCTACTTGAAACGAGCTAAGCTTCTCAAAAATCACTAATAGACAAATTTCAGATTAACTGAATAGTCAAGAAGGTAAAACTCAAACTCTTTATGCTCAACCTCTGCAGTAATTGCATACTCTGGTCTACTGTCTACTTAGACTGTCGGTGAAGTGCATGTGGGTGGGAGATGTGCTGAGTTGTAAGTCTTGAGTTTCTGGGTGCAACTTTGACAAAGTGCGCTGGATAAAGCCACCGAGGGAACCTAAGCAAAGGGTGCAGAATGCTGCCACCCCAACAGCAGCAGCACTCTGTGATTAGGTACACACACACACACACACTACCATCATCCTGCAGTCCATCCTACGGAGGACCTCACAAAGCAAAATCCTTCATTTTAAGCTCTTCTCAAATCTGCTTATATCCACTGTTCCACCTCAAGCATCCTCTCTCACATTTACACACATCTGGTAATACTACAGACTCTGAGGTTTTGCTCAGGAATGTCTACGTGCCTTACATGTTGAAAAATTCACTGTTAATAAAAGAAATACAGGCTTGTTGCTGGAGACGTGACCAAAGAAAGCTTGTACAAGGCCTAGCAGTTACTGTTAAGTGCATGTTAGTCTGTGATCAGCCTCACAAAAATACTAATCTGAAATATTGCATTGGTGATCAATTATTTTTTCAGACAAGCAAAGGCCTCACAATAGAAATCAATAACTTAAATACATTGATCATCATAAATAATGACTCCATTGTTAACTAAACACACGTGATTTGCCAGAGCTTGCATAACAGAACAAACATATTAAAACAACAGCAAGACAATACACCATGAAGCTGCTTCATTTTTTTTTAAGTCACAGCAAACTGTGCATCTTCACATACTTGGTGAAAGCATATCCGAGGTACGACCTTGGATATTAACAGTACCAAACACGGCTCGCTGTGTAGCGGCCGTGTGAAATCTGTTGCACAGTCAGGCAAGAGTCAGGAACGAGAGGACAACTGAACACTTACTGTAGCGAGTTCCTGAAATCTAACGGCTGTGGACAGTTCTGTGTTTGTGTTATTCTGTTATTTGCCAACCTCTATCACGACTGTATTTTTAGAACAGAATAAAGCCTCCAATAAAAGGCTGGTTACTTGCTTCTGGGCAAACACAGCACCTACAGTAAAATATGACTGCCGCATAACAACTGCCCAGTGTTAATTGCCCGTCCTGTTTTAATTAAATGTGTGCCTTTTCCATTTAAAACATTACGTTTCACTTCTTCGGGGCGTTTCTTAAATCACTTCTGCTCAGCTCGGAATCTAGCTCCTCGTGAGGGACTTCTGCCTGCGTCGTTTATGGCTTTCTACAAGTTTACAAGTTTACCGAGATACTAGCTGGATCTTCAGCTGCCAAGTCTGTACAAGAACATGGACTAGAAAGTTATCACTGGGCAGGATGCCTTCACACAGAGGCATACGTGGAGTGTCTCTGTGGAATAAACGCTAAGTTATCACTCATCAGGATTTACTGTTCTGATAATCTCCACTCATCTCTCAAGTAAATACAGTTTACCAACTTTTCTGAGTTCATGGTTACTGTGTCTGTGTGTTGTGTAAGTCTAATTAGCAGGAACAGTTCTGGTTCCACTTCACATGTATTTAGGAGGTGCATTCAGGTGCACAGTTCATTTGAATGTTACTGTATAGCTGGGTATCAATACACACCGACTCAGAGCAGTTCATCTGGATTGATTTCTGGTATTGGCTGTCTCCAGTAACAGAAAGAGCTGTACTCTGGCATTACAAAGGCCTCGTTCTGCTCTTTGCTCAGCAAAGGGAACACGTGCTCCACCAGCTCACTCAGTCTGCCATAGCTGCGAAGGGGGAAAAAAACGAAACCAGACAAACAGAGTGAGCAAGAGAACAGATACAATATATAAATCTTAAAAATATATATATATATATATACACTCTAGGTATTTAGTGATGAACAAAAAATAAAGAAAAACAAATATTTAAAAAATGGATTTTAGATTTGAAATACGTTGAAATGTATTGATCAATCTAAATACAGAAAACAAAAAACACAGGCCACCTGAGGAAAACATTGCAGACTAGAATCAATTTTAAGGTGTGTTTCTGGCTAGCTCTCTTTTTATTTCTGTTTTGTTCTCCATCAGATCCTGTGGGAAATATCTGTCGCTTGAGCTGCTAAAAGCACCAATATGTTCCCTAGTTTTTCTCTAATTTTGTCTGTTTTGCTTGCTGCAGGGTACAAAAGAAGACTGTGACTGTAGGCTTTTATTCTTTTTACAGTAATGTGAGAGTGAAGGAAACAGTAATGGCTGGAAAAGCAAAACAAGAAAATAAAGAAAACAGAAAAACGTTCAATGATAGCAACGTCCTATACTTCCTGCTGGGGATTTTTGCTGCGAAAGACAAACACAGACCATTAATGTACTTACGAGGACTTGTTGCCCTTGGTCTGCTCCTGGATCAGCTCTCCCTTTGGGTTAACTGTGAAAATTCTGCACACTGGAACGCCGACTTCCTTATAGGCAAACACATCCTGTATGAAGACATAAAGATTAAAGGCTCAATCTTCCCTCTAAAATACGACTGCTTCAAAGTTTAAGTTACGTTTTTTAAATGTTTCCGTTTATAAGCACAGCACAAGCTTTTATTTTGAGTTGGGATTAATTACAAACACATAAACCCCATTTTGCTTCCTCTAAGACAAAGCATGCGAATGAACCTGTCATTTACGGGCTGAAAAATTACTGACAGGGCTGTTAACAGCCATCTGAGAACACTCTTGATTATGTAATGTTCGGAAAGTAGCCTCTCATACATAATACATAATAAACTGAAATGACCACGTTAATAACATTAACCACAGATTTCCTGTTTGTGTTCCACCTAATGCATGTAATGGCAGTAAATTTCTGGAGTAAATGTTTTTGGTTGGCCAGAGGAAGAGTGAGTGTGTGGCTGTGTCTTATTTTTTTTGTTTAGGGGAGAGACCGAGGCAGACTGGGCTTTGATAGCTGACCCTTCATGTGACTGTTAGTGTTTATGCAGCTGAAGACGGGATGCTGTGCCCGACTTGAGCTCTCGTCCACAGATGAAGTCACTGGCGATCACACTCCGACAATGACCTCAGCTCAGGTTCAGCCCAGTACTTATTTCACACGTTCATGTCTGCTAACTCAAAGTGTCTGCCAAAGTGTCATGTTGCTCTTGCAATGAATTACAACTGCATCAACCTCTGAAAAGCGCACTTTTAAAAAAACAAAACAAACCAAAAAAAACAAAAAAAAAAAACAAGCACTCTAATGTCTGGAAGTTTGACATCTTCAAACATGCATTAACTCACATTAGCTCTATTCCCAAAGGCGGCATAAAATGGCTGCTTGTTATGCTGGAACAGGTTCTTGATGTCTGTAAGGCATTCAATCTTGAAGATCTCTGGTTTCTTCTCGATGACCTCTCTGAAGCAAACAGACAGTTTTATTAGAGGGCATACACATCCTTCCCGTGTGTCCAGTTTGAGTTAGAGGTAATTTGATCAAACATATTTCGTTTATCTCAAACCCCTTTCTCCGACTGTTTTTAGATAAGAATTTTGTCCTCTTTACAAATCGTGTAATAGCACGGCCTAAATCCAAATGCATTTCAGCAATTTCTGTTTAAAATTATGACTCAAAACAAATACACAGATGGTAGGGGTGTTTCTAATTTAAGCAAATTAAAACAAGAGGGACACATAAATAATGCAAATATCTACAAGTGTTTGCACCACACAACTATCAGCAATGCTGCAGGTTGCTATGCTGAGACACTAGCCATTCTGAACAGGTTTCAAGGTCACACAAAAACCCTGCTATGTGATTAATATACTGAATAAAAGAAATCAACATTTTCAAGGGAACCATTAACAACACAGGACAGTTTTACTTGTTCTGTGAAAGTGAGAAAAGGATACTTGCTTTAGCTGTATTAAAATTTGGATAATATCTGACCTACGAGGCATAACAAGCAAGTATCACAAGAGTATTTAATTGTTTAATTAACATTATATTAACACAGTCATAATTCACTGAAACCAGTGTTGCTGGGAAACATGTTTGATGGGAGAAATACCGAAAGGGGTCATTTTAAAATCATGTAACTGTTAAAATAAAATCACATCAGTTAGTTTGGAACTTTTTCTAAAGTCATTTTATTCATCATACAGTGAATTTTGGGGTGTGTGGGATTAAATTATTGATTGATTTCCCCCCCCCAATGTAAAACAACAATTGCAGCATGCCTGGTTGCTTAGCAGCACATCTTACATACTCAAACTTTAACATGAAGGCTACTGTATCATGAGTTAGCTAGAGGAGGCTGACAGATGAACATGTGTGGGAGACAGTAGGTGGATCTAATGGGTCATTCTGATGATGTTCTTCTACAATAATTAAAATATTAAGATGTGTCAGCAATTGTATTTTTGTTGTAGTCTTGTTTATTAGTGGACTCTGAAATATATTTTACCTTTACAACCAGGAAGGAAATAATTTCAATAATTTGTGAAACTCCTCTAAAACTGAACCTTAAATATTTATTTTGTCAAATATATTTAAATTGAGAAAAATGAGTCGAAAATAGACGTTCTGCTGCAAGATGTCTCAAATGATCCCACATTATCAAAAAAATATAGAAAGCTAGCAGCCTCCTTCTGGATCTCCTCACCACTTCAACAAAAGAATCATTCACACAAATCATGTCTCTAAAAATGCAAATGAGACTGTGACAGCAACGGGGAAATAAAGAGAATAGAATAATCCAAAACAGAGAAAATGCTGGCCATGAGCGTACTAATACCAACACAGTTAATGCCTTTTAGATAGGAATTCATGAACTTGAGTTTGCTGTAGACTTAATAACCATGGCATATGAAAGACTTATTATAAAGAACGAGGCTCGGGAGAGTGGGGAGGATTTTGAGACTGAGAATAGGGTATTTGAAGTGAAATTAACTTTGTAGAGAAAAAAAAGATTTAAGGGTGAAAAATATAGGGTGGTTTGAAAACAACATTAATATCTGGGGATAAGGAGGATTTAAATTAAATCATTTAATGTATATAATGAGCTTCATGATACCGAGACTGGTAACCATTTAGAGCATATATTACCTGTGGAAAGCAGAGAAGAGGCTGCTGGGAGAGAGCATGAGAGGTCCTCGGGGTAGGATGGTGCCTCCATCATTGACCCACTGTAAGTAACCTCTTGTCATGTCCGCCATGCCGATTGCCCGGGCTGAGCAGTACAAGAACTTGTAGCCATTTCTGCAAATGGGAAGAGCAGTGCTCATTAATAATTGTTCATTATCATGACCTTAATGGCAACTACTAAGATTAGCACTTAAATTGGATGAGTTATATTGATTGCGCTCATAATGTGGAGAAGTCACAACAATTCAATTAAAAAAAGAAAATCTTGCAGAGGAAACTTTTTATTTACTACCAAAACCAATACCCAGACTCACTACAGCTGACTTCATTCATGCAATACATTTTCTATTTTTTCAGATTTAAGTATAAAAATAAAACCAGAAAAGGAAAGGGCTGGTTTAATGGTGTTTTTACTTTCTGCAATAATTCTGCCTAAACTACAGTTAAACTTACTGAGTCATCCACCTCAGAGCTCCCCACGCAAACACTGGGAGGAAATATCAACTCCACAAAGAGCCGATTGGGAATCAACCCCAGACAGTCCTAACCACTGACCAACCATTCATGCGTCTTCCATAATTAATCAGTGTTGCTGTGCACTTACTCAGCTACAGAGTGGTAGAGCTTGGCAATCCCCTGGTGGGTCCAGTCCTTCCCCAACTGTGGAAGTATCTGTCCAAATACATCTGACCTAAAACATTTAAACACATACAAAAATATCAATATCATTGATTTATTTCTATCTTATAGTCAATCAGCCACATCAAGTAGAGAAAGAGAAAGCAGAGTACTGACTGTTCAAAAGAGGTCACATAAAGCACGATAACACCGTTTTATCATAAATATAGAACATTATGGGCTGTTCTCCACTAACGAGCATCACTGGCCTATAGGGGAGACACAGTCTCACCCTCAGCTGGCTGTGTGTCCTTACAGACTGAAATGTAAATGTCCTCATTATAGTCCCTGTGCTCTTTACCCTGTTAGCCAAAGAAAGCAGCATGTCAGGGGTTGGCCTAAAGGGTCACAGAGATAATAAGCTGCAGTCAATTTGGAGCCGTTTGATGTCGACCACCAATGAACTTCAGGGTGGGCGTCAGGAAGGCAGCAGGCATCAGTTTTGTTTCAGAAGAGATATGACTAGCTTTAAAGTAATTAACAGAGCGTGAAACAAATAGAACTGGATTACAGGCTTCATATATGCCATTTGTGAAGGACTTAAATGTGCCCATGGTAGTGAAGCTACTCTGAGCTGGAATCTTATTTTAAGCTTTTGTTCCTTTTTAAATTAACCGAACAATATTATGCAACAATTTAATCTTGTGTTCATTTACCTGCTCCCCACCTTATTTGGTGGATAATAAATAAGGAGCTGTATTTAAAGTATGCGGGCAGTTTATAGAAACACTTGAACACTGCACTATAGATTCCATCTTGGTAGTATAATTATTAATTTTAGTGCAAAAATGGATGTTTCCATGGCGAGTTTGCAACAGATGGCTTTAAGTGTTTTAACTATAAAATTAGATCCACATTTTATTACAAGAACTGAAACAGGATGCAACAAAAGATCTATCTAAATGTCGCTTCACTGATTGCTTCCCACCTATATGTTAAAATCAATATTTGTACGCATTATTTTTAATTGTCGTTAAAGGATGCAACTAAGGTAGAGCACCCAAGGGAAATTCCTTCTAATAATGTTTTCTTATTACTGTATATGTACAGGAAAATGTAATTGGATGCTACAATAACTGACTGATTTACTGCCCTGTCTATTACTGTCCATAATTAACATAGCAGCTAGCTTGCTATTACAACTGTGTTCTGTAATATGATTTTCTGAGTGACTGGAAGGCCATACTTTGTGATGGTGCCATCAATGTCAGAGATAATGACTTTGTCGTCCCAGTTCCACAGGTAGATTGTACCCTCACAGCGGCATGTGCCTTGGTATTGAGTGGTGATGCTAAATGTCACATCATTTGGCCCCTGCTTGAGTTTCAGACTAGCCTGGAAACACAAACAAAAAAAATGAGATATATATATATATTTTTCAACAGCACACGCATTACTCTCTGGCATCATTTTCTTGCCACAGTACAATGACCATCTACAGATCTTTAGAGCCCCCTACAGACTACAAATGGAGCAAACACTAGTTGCAGTTCATAGTTAGCCAGCAGAGGGAGCACAAAACTGCCAAATAAAAACACTTGAGACACAAATCTCATTAAGAACTCAGCAAAAAAATAAGCTGATCTTCTGACAATCAGACACTTTTATATTTGAAATTAAATAATATTTTATGACATTTATAACAAATCCAGAGAAAGCTTTGTCAATGTGAGAAAGGAAAAGGTGTAAAATGAACTTACAATCTGATCAGAGGAAAGCCGTAGTGACTTTCTGTACGTGTGTGGGCTGGGATGGTGCTGACCATCCACTGGCTGCAGTCTCTCTTGACAGGATGCTGCGCTCACCTCCTTGGACTCTTCATCACTGGATGAGTCTCTTGCTTTAGGCCTACAGTGCAGTAACCACAGATATGGTAGTCAATTATCACAGACAAGTGGAAAAACATGTTTCAGAAAGATTCGACCTGAAGCTCCTTAGATGTATAAATAAATTCAATGTTATCTTAGTTACATTATTATTATTCTTCCTCATTAAACCAAAATATAAGCTCCTCCCTATGTATAATAATAATATAGTTTTTGATTTTCTGGTATCACATACGTTAAGGCCAGCTTCTCCTGAGATGTGGAGGGTCCTTCCTCTCCCGAATGTGGTTCCTCCTTAGTTTCGAGCTTAGTCTCCGACTGGACGAAGTAGGCAGAAAAATAAAATTCCCAATTAGCCAAGTTTAAAAAATATCTATATGAAAACAGGACACTGCCCATGAAGAGGGAACAGAAACTAACTGCAGATACCACCTCAAATTTTGTTTTGTTCACTTGTACTAACAACATGCACACCTGCTTGATTGTGCTATCCGCCCTCTTACGCCAGAACCACCAGCGGCCTGACTTCTTTGGCATTTTCTCCTTCACCCAGGCCTCCTCTGTAGCCTGCCATAAAAAGGAAAACAAATACATTTAAGGATGAGATAGCTGCCAGCTGACAATGAATGAATGAACAGTACAAAGAGTAAAAAATTAAACACACGTTACCTTTGGTAAATTCTTCTGAAATGCTTGAAGGCTTAGAATCAAAGGTGCAGCTAGGGTCCAGTTATAATATCTGAAGACAAAGACAATTACCAATGTGTAATCCTGACCATACGTTGGAAATGTTTCTCTAGTGCATTTCCAATGTGAAGTAAAAACAGTTACATACCTATTTCCTATCCTTACTACCAGGTTGGGGTTGTCTATAATTGCTGGATTTTCAGCAAATTCATGATAGGTAATGATATGCTCCATAAACCTTTCTGGAAATGAACAGGGGAGAAGAAGACTAATTAAAGACAGCTGATGAAAAGGTCAGTGGTGGTGAGAAATAACATCTTAGTAGACATAAAGGTCAGGAAACTTTTTCTTCTGATAACCCCAGAGAGCTTCTAAAGCCTAAATCCCAAAGGATTAATATAACCTAGAGACCTCTAACAGTTTGTAATGACTGCGGAGGTAGTCTGTGATCATCGTTTGTAATGCAATAAATGCAGGGCAAATTAACAACAACATTTAACCAAATATGGACATCCTGTTATGATATTAGTCCAGAGGAAATGAGCATGTTCTTGCTTTTTTGTTCTTCTTTCCCCTTAAAGAATTATGTTGTTATCTTTAAAATGAATGAGAGAAATGGCAGGACTCTCATATTTTAAAAAAAAACGTGCATAAAAATAGCATAAGATAGAAGCATGTTGACTCGGATGACCAACGTTTTTTCTGCTGTTTAACAAGGTTATGACATCATATTCAGAGATGAAGACACATTTCCTGAAGAGTTAAAGTACATGTTAATTTGATGAGAGGGAAAGTACTTCTGGGTACGACATTTACACATCTGAACAAATATGTATCTGAGAACAGCTTCCTCTAACAGTAGCTGGACACTTTATGTGGCTAATCCAGAAGGTGCAACAAAGTTAGCTGAATGTTTACTGGCTTAAGACAAAAATGTTCACTTTATGATACATTTTGTTGTGAGTGTCATGCTCGTGTACCTTTGGATATTTCAGCATTTTCTGTCAGGCCTCCACACAGAGAAAGAGTAACATCAGGGAGGTCACTAGTTGAGTCAGAGAGACACTCTGTCCCGCTGTCAGCTGCAGCACTACCCACCGACTGTGGGGACTGTGAACCAGAGTGCATCTCAGAGTCAATCCAGTGCTTAGCAGCTGCCTCAGTCTCACTGGAGAAAAAGAAAGAGAAGGAGAAGAAAATGGTTACAATATGTCATGATACTGGTCTTTCAGGCTGTCAGTGATACTTCAGAGGAGAAATCGCTTTGGCTTTTATTTTATAATTACAAAGGTTAAGTAATTAGGCAGATCTTTAACCATCATACCTCTTAGGAAAATATCGTGCAGCAACATCAGGTTCAAGTACATTCAAGTCATCTAAGTAGATATCCTCAGGACCCTGATGCTGGCTCCTCTTCGGAACGCCTACATACAATATATTTACAAATTACAAACTCATAACCAAGACAAGCCTTAAAAAGCACCAATCTGCAGCCACCTAACATACCTTTCTTCTTTGATGGTGAATCTGTCTGCTGGTTACTGGAAGAGGTGGAGGTTGCTATGCTTGACTGCAGGATATCAAGGGGTTCTGTAGGGGCTTCTGGACTAACAGATGATATGGTGCTAACAGACGATATTGGAATCACAGGTGTTACAGTGGTGACGGGGGTGCGTGGCTCGGGCTTGACAATGTTACACACTGAAGAGGAGGTGGCATCTCCTTTTTCAACCTCGGTCTCATTCTCCATGGCCTCCGAGCTGAGTATGACACGGAAATGGGTGCTCTCTGATGGGGTGATGGTCACTTTTTTCAGTGGTTCTGATTTCTCCTTCTTGGTGACCTAAAAAAAATTGGACGTAATGTTATTGTGATGATGAGTCAACTGGCAATGATTTGAACTCCACTGGGAAGAAGTGCTTACCCTTGTGGTTTCTGGAAATTCTCCCCATGTCCACTGCATGTGAGACTCAGCTCTGAGCAAACTCTCTGAAGGCCTCATCACCAGTTCTGAGTCACTCTTTGGGGTAAAGGCCTGAGACAAGCTATGGCTGCAGGGGTGTAAAAAGAAATGCCAAGTATTAGTAAAACAGGTGCTACTTACACGTCTGTGCTATCTTTGCTAACGACTTTCGGTTCATGTCAGCACATACCCATCACCAGCTGGCCAGTCCCCATCAGACATTGGATAACCATCAAGGCTGTGTCTGGCTGCGGGTAATTTAGGGTCAATGTCACGCACTGTAGTCACTGAAGGTGATCTAAATTCAGAGTGCAGAAGAAGCATAATAATTAACTGATCTCTTCACACAAATCTGGCTAGAAGCGTTGAATAAACATACCTTGATACATGAACTGTAGTTTCCTCGTCAGAGCTGAGATCCATTTCAAAGATCTCCTCATTTTGCCCAGTACTAGACATAGCAGCAGTGGTAGCAGCGGGTGCATTAGCAGCAACAGCATTACCAGTAGTGACTGACGGCGGGGTCAGTTCCTCTCTACGGGGGTCTCCTTTGTGCTTCTTTCTCCGTCTTTTCTTCTTTTTTGTGGCCACAGTGCTTGGAGCAGGAGGTTCAGGAGGGTCCTCTGGGTCGGCAGGGTCATCTTCCAGATCTTTTGGTGCCCTGTGCTCCACCTCTGAGATCCAGAACAGGTGACTCTCGGTGGGGATTGGGGAGGTGGCCAAATGGGCAGGAACAATCTGCTGAAATAGGAAAGCAGGACATGAGGATTAAGATATGTTTAAACAAGGATAATCGTAGTTTGAAACACAATATTGACTCAGGTCCTGCAGAATAAGGTAGAAGTCACTGCTGAGATGTCACAATAGCAGCCTGAGCAAAGGTTAACTATGTAATATGGTGGAGTAATCACTTCTTCCTACAAACACTGCCCTGCATTTCTACCTCAAGAATGCTGTTAAGCGAAGGCAAGACTGTTGTTGTGTTGGGTCAACGAAAGCAAAGTGAAAGATGTTTTGAAAACATGTCTGAAGTTTCATTTCTTTTTTTCAACATGAAATATTTCATGACTTTGCTACATTAAAACTCAAAACAAGACTGCACAAAAAGGAGAATGAACAAATTATATATCTGGAAAAATGTCTCAATGAAACTTTGTGTCATTAGCCTTTAGCAGTTTTGTTACTTTATTTATTTATTTTAATTATGCTTATGGCTTACATTCTGTTGCTCAGCTTCCTGCACAAAAAAGGCCTCTCCATTGTCACCAAGCTTCATATGCAGCTCTACAGGCTCTCCATTCACTTCGATGTCGATCTGGAAAGAAGACACATAATTCCCTTTCAAACATGTGCTCCTCTCTTATTAGTCTGACATCTTCTGAACAATTTGTCACTTTTATCTGAATGAGCTTCCTGCTCACTTTCCTATAAAAGTCACGAGTAACAATTGTGCTTTACTTTTAACACGGCAAAAGCTTCAACAGCATGAAGGCACATTAACTGACAGACATGTACAAGACCATGGCTTACTGACTTAAGACACTCGCTCATGCTTTTGACATTGTCATCTCACTATCTCAGTGTGGCTTTTGAATATGCCCACAGATTGATTAACTCGCTCTCTCTGTTACAGTCTTCATGAAGATTATGTGATAAACATTAACATAAAGTGACCGGTGTCTAAATGCCAACACTTTAACAGACTGAAGAAGCCAGCAATGTTAAGTATGCAATTTTTGAAGAGGGCTGTATTGGCACTGCTGTTCAAATGTAAAAACTGCCAATGCAATAGTACAGAACAGAAAATAAAATAGGACACTGACACTGAAAACAGTTATTCATTGACGTCAATCACCCTGTGTATCAACCAATCAATAAAAATCTTACATTACCCTTTTTAGTTGACTTTAAAAAAAAAAAAAAAAAAAAAAAAACATCACACTGGTTGTTTTATTATACTTCCATTATTTTGCAAGATCACATACATGGTCTGTATGCACTCAGAGACCCATCTTCCTCCAGAGGCTTTAGAAAACCTAATAAGCGTATGGGTCTTCTGGGCTTGCTTTCTGTGGAGCCTGCCAACAGAACAAGGCCCTTCATGTTTGCCAGATAAACCCCAGTGGACCAGGGGGCCATTCAGAAATTTGACACCGAAAACAAAAAACAAAACAAAAAAGAAAAAACAGGTCACGTCTGGCAGAGACTACAGGAGGAGACAGACTCTGACTCACAAGTGCTCTGCAACTTGAAACCAAATCATCAATATTAATTTACAACCAATGGCTGTAGAAATAATCAGTTTTTCTCCCTCTTGTGCTATCCGTCTGGTTGTACATTTCCTTTTGATGCTGTCCTTTACTGTTGCTGTGGGTTCTCTACAGCCTCAAGATTTAATTTCACCCCTTCAGGGGTGCTGGAGGAAATTTATGTGTGGTAGTGGCTGGTAATTTCAATGCCCAATTAATAATGAGCTAGAATAAATGAGGGTCCTCTTCAGCTGTTCACAGTGTGTGACAGGTTACATGCACTTGAATAGCTGAGATGTGGATTTGCCAACACTGTGCTCCATCACTGGAATGTTTGCGAGGCACGACCACTTACAAATGCTTGAATTAAGGCAGGATATTAAGATGTTTTGGGGTTTGGTTTTTTTTGCTTTGTTAAACACAAGTCTATTTCACTCTTGACGTTCACTTTTCAGATTAGAAGAACAAGAAAATAATATGTGTAAGTGCACTTAATTAACATCTCTAATGTTTTTAGAAACCACATAGTACTTGAAAAACTTTTCTGGTTGCCAACCAAAGTGACTGATGTACGGGAACAGACACACTATCAGCAGCCAAATTTTAATTAGTATTTGGCAAACAGTTATAGCTGAATTCCCACTCATAATTCTCTAAAATATCTGCATGTCAGTACCAAATACCACACAATTTATTGCATTTATCGCAAAAGCACAAGGCGCTAATAACTGATCTCAGGGACAGACATAACTGTTTGTTACACAACAGCCCCTGTTCAGGCCTCCTTCACGTTTCCTCCCTCTCCCACACATAGAAGTTGTAAAGCTGCTGTTGCCATAGAAACCACTCATTCATTCCTCCCCTTTAAGCCCATCGGGATTCTGGGTAGGTGGTGAGACAGTGTCAGTTCCCCCCGCAAATCATTATCCACTCCGGTTCACCAGCAAGTAAATAAGCTCTCTAAGCTAGTGCACAACATAACCATACCAAGAAGTACAGCTGCAGCTATCGATTAATTTAGTAATCGAGTCATCTATCAATTATTCCATCGAGTAACTGATAAGAAATACCTTTGTCTTATTATCGAGATATATTCAAAAGTGAAAAATAAATAAGAGAAAAAAAATCTAATTGGTTTCCAGTTTGTTTGTTTTTTGTTTCATCTGCCATCTGCTTCATTTGTCAAAAAAAAAAAAAAAAAAAAAAAAAAAATTTAATATGACACCTAAATACAAAGGATTTGTTTTTGTTTTTCAAATAATACATTTTCTTAAATGCAAAAATATTTAAATACTCAAATAAGATATATAATAATAATAAAACTAAGGATTTTAAAAATATATATCTTTAGTCTGTCTTCTTGGAATGCTTTATGAGTTTTTGTACATGTTTCTGCGTGTTTAAGTCTGCAAGTTAAAGAGTAAGTTTGTGTCTGCAAGCCTTTAAAGGAGAATGTGGTGGCTGTAATGAAGAGAAGCGAGTATATCAGCATTCTGAAGTTTGACCAGTGTGTTGATGCAAAGTTTTTGTGTTGCTGAAAACAAGATGATGGTGATGGTGCAGACGTTAATGATATTAACGATGATTCACCGTTTTTAAATATTACTGCATTTCATTGAGACACTATTTTATATGTATTCACTTGTGAATAAATGTTATAAAAATCTTGAAATAAACATGGTGTAGTACACACCATGCCCCCCCTTTAGACTCTCTCCTGTTCGCTTCCATGTAAAAACATGGAAGCGAACATGTAAAACATGGAAGCCCTTAGTCTTCAGCAAGATATATAATTGAACTATTCTGGAATCAGACTACGTTAACAGTTCCTCTGCATTTTTTAATGCAGCCTTACTTCTGGAGACCTACTGCAGATTTTTCATTGCGTGAAACAAATGACGGTCGATGGAGTTGCTACAAAGTTTGCTTTTCTTCACATCAAGAGTTTGTTGATCAGATGCTTTGTGAATGACCCCCCCTCTAGTTTTTTTCCCAGGAAAGGCATTAATGTTGATCTCAGGAATATCGCTGCTGTTTATGATTTTCTTTTTCTCAACAGAGCTCACGTCTCGTTAATAGCTCCGCCTCTTTGCTCTTTGCCCTGTGTAAAAAGACTCCTAGTTTAACTATCCCAGCTTCATCATCACTGGTGTTGTGTTATCAGTGTATGCAGGCTTAACTTCCTTAAACTTTTTTTATTCACACGCTGCTCATAAATACGTTTGTATTACAGGAATGTTTTCAGTCGTAAATGTGGCTGGATCGCTCGGGTTTGCGTTTCCATGGTAACAATGGCGCGCTACAATCATCGAAGCAAAGAATTTGTATTGAGACTTTTTTTATAATCTGATTATTCGTAATACTCAATAACAGTCCTACTAAAAATAGATGTTAAGACAAGTTCACCATTCTTACTTGTGTTATGGAACAAACACTTAAAATAAATACATCATATATTCCATTCATTACCAATTTCTTGCTGAATACCAACATTTTTTTAAACTTAATATAACCCTATAAACTGAAAAAACCTCAATAACATAGACATAACAGTGAGCCATAACATTTGCATCAACATCTCCCTACTACAATACACTAATACACTCAACCTACTATCCCTGCTATATGGCCAATGTAGAGGTGCTACAAAAAGTGAGAAGTGGAATCAAGTGCTCATCATCCATGATTAATTGGATCTGGTCTCCCAGGCAAGATGATATAGTAACAAATACCATCAATGAGGGAGAAAAGCCCAGAGCATCCCGTCTATGTTGAGCAAACATAAAAGATTTCCCTGAATGATTCATAGCCTGTGATTTCGATGCTCAGTATTTGTTAATTACCCACACTGGGATTGGAGAGTCATATGCCTTTTTTGATCCCAGTGTGGAGGAGCTTTGTTCAGGGGAGGACATTATGACTGTGTCCTGGGGGAGATGTCCTTAACGCCATTTTGCGCATGATGGAATTGATATGAAACGCATTCCATCGATTAAATAGGTTGGCATCTTTTCATTCGCACTTTTAATTAAATTAAATATAGTTACATTTTTAAAGCCTTTGCATTGAACTTCCACATTAGCAAAACCTCATTGATCAATTTGAAAAATGAATATTATAATCAGGAGCAGAGAACATTTTTAATATCCAATGTTAATCCAATGTTAAAACTTGGTACATATATTACCCACAATGCAACTCAACCACCAACAGTTCAGTCAAGTGATTTGGGCGTGTTGTGGGGAAACAAAACACAAAAACTTGGTGATATAGAAACATGCTTTCAGACCAATTTTTGATATTTGATGTTTGACACGTCTTTATATTAATCTATCTATATAACTATATGAGCTTTGTATATGAATCTATATGAGCTTAATGCTTAGACACATCAGTGAAAGGAAAAAAAAAACAAAAAAACTCACCACTTTCTCTTTGGAGCGCAGCACGCCCAGCTTACCAAAGCGCACATGGAATGGCGAGCACTGGTAGGTGCCATCTCTCTGACGGACAACCACAACATCGATGCAGCCTGACAATGTGGCCTGGTTAATGCCCTTATACAGTTCTTTGACAGTCACCAGAACCTGACCTGCTAGCTGGCCAACGTAGTTCATGGTGTCCGCCTGTACAGAGAAAAACAAAAACAAAAAAAAAAACTAATATTAACAGAGTAAATGGAAAGACAAGCTAAGGGCATTATTATTCAGCAACAGTCCAGAAGACACAACCACTTATGAAATCTACAAATTTTCCACTTGAAAGCTCCCTCCCTTCCTGCTTACCCTGTGGTGTCTGTTTATCTCCTGACCTCCATACAGACTGCTAGAGTTATACTGTTGTCCTAT
Organism: Simochromis diagramma; assembly: GCF_900408965.1. NCBI lineage: Eukaryota > Metazoa > Chordata > Actinopteri > Cichliformes > Cichlidae > Simochromis > Simochromis diagramma. The sequence continues at coordinate 5,378,531 of NW_024386782.1, forward strand.
AACTGGCCATTGTCCCACGTGAACAACATTAGACAGAGGAAGGCTGCTATGGAAGCAGTTGACTTCCTGTTTACATCCATTAAACACTACTGTCAAAATCAAATCAAAAACTAAAACCACATTTCTGTGGCTTTAATATGAGCAGGATTAATGCTGTACATTTTGTCATAATGCTTTTAATCATCTGGAATAAGCAATTTGCAGGACTGTAAATTCCTTAACAAGCAAAGTGCTCAGTTTACTTGACCAAAGAAAAAGTACACAGGGCAGGGCTATCGTTACATAATTACAAAAACTTTCCTTGGTGCACTATGGCCTCTTTACTGAACTAGATTATTTGTCCTCGATTGTCCTCTGCGACACAGAGTGTGTGTAACGATTAACTTAAACATGACTTTGGTTTGCCTGGGTCAGGGTCTAGTTTACTGGGGCCTGTAAACACATTGCCTCACTGACTTCATTGGGTTTACATAACCTGACATGTTCTGTCTTACACTAACCTTTTGTTCTGAATCTAGTCATGAGAGCAGTGATGGAGGGTGTGAAGGGGGTGGAGGGGGGTAAGGGGGTAGAGAATAGGGACATTTGTGCAAGGGTGGCATCATGGAATATGGCAAACAACTGTGGTATATTCATTCGGAGTAGGATGATGAGTAGAGAGTATATGCACAGAGTATTCACTTTAAACCATAATCAGACAGGCAAACAGGACACTTTAGCAGCTATCACAGCCACCACAAAGTTCAAAGAGCAGTAGAAAGTTCAGATCATTTGATACCAGCAGGAAGCCAAGAAACAGGAAGCTCCGCGTTCGCGTTTCCTCGAACTTCACCCCAAATTTGTACACAGTGACAATGTGAAAAACAGGTCAACTACACTCTGTTGGGATAATCGCATAAATATAGTAACAACCAGGGTTTACACACCTGACATATTTTCAGTACAGATTGTATGACTGAAGCGTTAGGTATGTGTTTATAATATGAAGGACCAATGAACCTATATTTTTGTGTATGACACTTAAAAATACAATACACTTTAGCTCCAGCACTATCTTTCATATTACAGGTTAAAGGTACAAATGTGGTATGCCGATTTTTGTGTCTTTATCTACTTTCTCCATCTCTAGAAACTAAGAACTTTTTACCAAAATAACACTTTAAAGAGATTTATAGTACTGTAGATATTTCACTTTCACTTTTATTTCGGTGTCAGAAAGTCAGAGTACACGTACACCGTGTCTATTGGACTGATGTAGGATTAACACTGAGCAAATTATCACGGGATCATTTGGAAAATGTGCGGCAAATGTTTCAACCTGCTTCTACACATTTATTTTTCCTTCTTTCAGGGTCAGCCCAGAAGTAGGGCAATGCAAAAGTAGACTACAGTCAGAAATTAAACAGGACGGCTCGGTATTTCAGATGACACATAATTACCACAGGTGATGAAAGACTCATGAGCCAATCTGTACTATTTTGACTGGATCACAATCCTGTATTTGTCCCCCTCACTGCCCACTTCTTTTAACATAAAATTACAAATCAAGGCAATCATGTGTGAAACTATTAGGCTTAGTTACAGTAACAAGCCAACAAACCAAGCAACCTGACAAAACCAAACAACAGAAGATGACTAACTGCCTATTTGGCCCTCTAGTTTCAGGCCCAAGCTGTGACTAACCAGAAAACCTGTCAGTACTGACTCACCAGGAACCAAGATGACCTCTGAGAGGATGGCTCATCCTGTTCACTGTTGTCTGTGTTGTCTTCTGTGTTGCTTCCCAGGAGCTCCCTGTTCCCCCAAGATCTCTGTCTCTTCATCACCATTAACAGGGCGTCAGCTCCAGCCTTATCCACCTCAGGACTAGACTAGCACCAATGTTTTCCTCTCTCAGATTATGGTGATAATATCCCCCTGTCATCCTGAATCAAATCTCAAATAAGGTCCACCTAATCACCTTGCAATGACCCTCCCAGGAGTAAATACAGATACACTACCTGAAGCCAGCTGCGATTGTGTAATAGTAATAAAGATTGTCATTTTTCTTTTATTCTCTGCAGAATATGAACATATGCTTGTCCAGTCAGCTGACATGGCAGTAAGGGTTTAGCCAATGGGATGGCTTCTTTGGACTTGTGGTTTATAGCTGATAAGAGAATGCTAATTTCTGTGAACAGCTATGCAATGTTTTCCCCTGATAAGAGTAGGCAAAACCAAACAGCAATCCCCAGCAAGATGTTCTTTTACAGTCAGTCACGTATACCTGTCAGGTTCATTGCTGCAGGTGTTTGTTATTGTAGATGGCTCATCGAAAGTAGGACAGTAAGTACACTGGACTTCAATATGTTGATTTCTTTGTTGCCAGTTGTCACATGAGCTCAGAAAACAGATGGAATTTTTTTAAACAGCACCAACATCATAATCTTTGCACACTAAAACAAATAAATAAGTAATAAATCCGGTAGAGCGGTACACTGATGAGATTGTAGTTCAAGCCATGATGAACACGTTTTTAATCATCAGGAGGTTCTCTCTAGTTTTGGCTTCCAGCATTCGCCTGCCTGGTTTCGCTCCTAAAATGAGCATAAAGCATGAGGCTCTTCCAAAGAGGTCTCAGCCCCACTGTCCCATCTGCTAAGCTTTTTGTAAACATGACCAAAGAAAACACAGGCCCACTGAGTTGAGGGCTGTGGGCTCTTCCTCCCCCTGTGCTAGGATCTGTTCTGTGTTCAAGAATTTAACAACAGCCATGCGGAAAATAAATGAGTACTTTCTCTTAGTGATAAAACATGGAGAAAAATGATATGTGCCATTTAACAAATAAGAAATCTTTAAATTACAAACTCGAGCAATTAAGAATTACAAGCACAGACATGTTGTATTATGGTCTACTCCACAATTATGGCTTTCATCTGGAATGATCTAGTCAACATTTGCTTTGACTGGGTAACAAAAGAAATCAGTTCTGCTAGACCACACAAAGTTCATGTTACACACTTTCAAGTATTAAGTTACACAAAACCAGCCTGCTCATTATGTGCAACATAAACCAAACCCCACAGAGTGCCAAGCTGCACTTTTACACGAGAAAAGGAGATTTTTTTGGTCACAATCAAAGTGTAGTTCATTATTTTCCAGTGAATTGCAAAATCCCTGTGAATTTGACAATACAAAGCACAAGTGGTCAAAGTACCAACACTAATTCTATCAGGAAGATTGAACGCTTTCAAAATGTTTTCTTCTCTTAAGTGTAGACGATAACCAACACACACAGAAACATGTTCATTCAAAGTTATTTTGCATTTATAGTCTATGGTCCGGTAAACTTGTATTGTGTTACATATAAGGGAACTGAGAACTAGTTAGAAATTGTCCAATCTACTGGAAGCATAAGCATCCGAGCTTATTTTTCATTGCAAAGTAGTGAAGTCACACTACAGTGAGGCAGTGTGCAACAGTGGAGTAACTGCATACCTGAGTCACATGAAATACTTTATATGTCTTTTGTTTCTACAGTGTGTCCAGACTCTGATCTGAAACAGTGTTGAGATTGTAAATGAATGCAAACATACTTTTCCACCCTGCAGAAAATTGAACAGGAGTTAATAATGGAATCAATAAAGAATCTGAGTTGTGGCCAAAACTAATCTAAGCATCTGCATTAAAAGAAAAATATTTCTAATACCTGATTCTAATGTTTAGACTGTTTTAATTTAAAAGCTACAAACTATAACCCCAAATTGACCATTAATGTAACTAAGATTTTGCCTTTCAAATAGTTTCAGTAACTGAACATTTATGAAAATAAGGTTATTTGCAAGATTTATGTCAGATTGTATCTTGAATTTCTAATGTTACCTGTAACTCAGAATGACTAAATAACAGTATTGGTATGGGGTTTTCTAATATTACACATTTAAATTAAAACGTTGGGGGAGAAAAGTGTTGTCTCTAAGTTGATTGGAAAACTACCAAAATTCTGGTTACTAGTGTTTTCAAAGGCCACCCACAAGCAGGTGTTTTCTTATGTGAGGAGTCAGTGCTGCTTACAAGCCAACGCTAAATACAAAACATGAGTTTATGCGATACACAAGCTTGCTCCAACGTTAGTCAGTTGAGTCATTCCGTTTTAATGTCAGCCTGAGCTGTTATAGCTATAAAAATGCTAATTTTACAGATTAAAGCTGGTGTATGGCTTGACATACGTCCCGAGTACATACTTCGATGTCATTGCGGAAATAAATGAAAAGCGAAACCATAAATCTTAGTTGTTTTGTACAACCGTGCTTTAACTGGTACAAATCCAAGCTATAAACAGTGGGTGAAAATAGTACACGGGAGGAAAAAATGAATGGAGACGGAGCTCTGTCAGCTAGCTGCTTGCCTGCTTGTTAACCCTCAGCTAGCCACCGTGTTATCGCTGGGTTTACGTTACCGTAACAGCAAACGGTGAAACACGAGTCACTCACTAGGTCACCGCTTTCAAATGGAAAGTCGATATATTTCTGCATTATGTGATAAAAACATTCACAGTCCGGTCTTTTTGGTGTTTTAATTAAATGAATCCACAGCAGCTAAAAAAAAAAAAAAACTGTTAGCAAGGTTAGGTGCTAGCTATGGTTAGCCGAAGGCAGATTCAGATAATAAGATGTTAAAAGCAGCTGCGAACCGCTTTGACAGGGCTCGAAATCATTCTATCACTAAACCCTTACCTTCTGGTTGCGGGATGCTGCCGATGAAGGACGTTATGGTGTCTTCACTCAGTCCCCATATCTGTACCCGTGAAACTCCTCAGAAGCCTTCTGACGTGTCCGTGTCTGGACCACCGTGACCGACTGGTGGTGGCTGCCAGCAGAGAGCTGAAGTTGATGGGACAGGGAGCCGCACAGCGGCGGTGCACTCACACAGCTGGTGGGATACTTTCGGTTTGTCTGTGCCGTGCATAAATTCATTTAGTACACTTGCAGCCAAAATTACAGCCCCTGCAGTGTATTTAATACTATAACTTATGTGACGTTATTATCATAATGAGGTTTGTATCTGGGTAAAAGTTAACTTCTCTCCCTCCTAACGACCTTTTAGGAACTGGGTTACACACAATGACAACAGGTACTTTTTATTTGACCATCATCAATCTTTCAAACCCTTTTTTAAAAATCTTTATTTATTATTAATTGTACTGAGGGCATTTCTGTCAATCAATGACCTGAAGACGGGAGATTATGGAGAACAAAGGCAACCCTCTCTACAAGCAGGTGCAGTTTTATTGCAAGAGTGCCTTGAAGAGACACAAACATAGATACTGTATTCAGCCTCAGGCCACATGGTACATGAGTGTTTATCACATGGGGGTTTTCTTTATATTGTACCTGAAAAACAACATTCCCACCCACTACCCCCACCCCAGTTCAACGGAATTTCTTCATAGTGTGTGGTGTTCAGAAGTGATTCCAAGTTTTCCAGTTCTGCCTGTACTCCTTTGCGTTTGTACAGTGTGTTAGACACATCAGATGAACCTGTTCTGATTGCTGTGTACTTGTTTACATGGCATCAGTGCTTTTCAGCTCCACCTCTCCTACAAACAGATGTGATCACTGACTTGATCACATCTGGCAAGCTGTACAGACCTAACATACACACACAGTTTTAGCCATCATATCACTTTTTTAATTGATTGCAATAGCTGGTATAAAGTTAATGACATAATATTTTTCTTTTTTTTTGTTTACAGTGGGGAAAACCCAAAGTGATGTGGTCTGAAATGCCTAAAATTACTCAAATGTAAAACTTTAAATGATCAGAATACTGTTTTGCTTTTGGAGGTCTTCAAGCTGTTTTCAAAATAAAATTGTCAAGTCAAATATCCCCCAAACATGACACATCAAGCACAAACTGCAAGCAAACAGTTATTCTGTTTCACATTCATAACCCTATCCTTGATAAGAAATGCCCGAAACTCTTTAACCCATGATTGTTTTTTTTAAATTCATGATTTATTTATTTGCTGTGTTGCACCGGCACATGCCGGGGTAAAATACTTTGGAGACTGCCCTGTTGTTAATCTTCCTTGTGTCATTACGCTGTGTCATCCTTTAGTCTTTCTTCTCCTCCTTGCTCTCCTCTTCCTCTGGGTTGTACACGCTGACGGTGAACTCGCCGGCCTCTGTGCCATACTTGTTCTTCACCACAAGGGCATATTTGCCAGAGTCAGCCGTGGAGACGGCGGCGATTGTGATACTGGCAAACTTGTTGTGCTCAAACTTGAGTTTGTAGTGGTCGTCAGATACCAGCACCTTTTCGTTCTTCGTCCAGGACACCTCAGGTACAGGCTCGCCCCAAACGTTGCCAGTTAGGTTCAGGGACTAACGAGTAAATATAAGTTGGCAGGGGATTGATGGGTGTCACACATATGCAACAAGAGAGCTTATCAGATTTTAGAGGTAAGACACACTCATAGAATAACACAAACTAAGAGAGAACAGAAAGAATAAGAGAGTGACACTCTTCATGAATAGAGTGAAAAATTGTTTATTTACCTTGCCCTCTTGGATTGCAACCACATCTGGCAAGCCTCCAACAACACGAGCACGGTCTAAACAGGAAATACAGGTGCAAGTGTCAAACATCAAGGAGAGCTCGTGAGCATTATACTCACCAATGCTGCATTTTTCAGTGGTGTAGTGAAGTGTGTTTTAGCTGGAAATTTCCTTTGTTCACTTTCATATTTCAGCTACAGAGGAGATCTATCCTTTAACCACGCTATATCCAAGTTAAAATTTAAGCAATATCCCAAAAGATGTTACATAATTTCATAGAGTGGTGTCCCTCGGGAGAAACCAGAGAATAAATAGGCACTTACTTCTCTCAGCGATTGCTGCAGCTCTAAGGGAGGAAGGAAGGACACAGACATTGTCAGAAGCTTTCTAAAATGGTATCGTAGTTATTTCTAAGTATGTTCACTACCGGCAAATGTATTTTGAGTGCATCCAAAACAGCCCTCATGTCTATTTTGAGTTTGTGATGGTTGCTGCTATTTATTTCTGTAAACATCCTCTTCAGACAGAAAAGCTGAATTACACAAAAGAAGGATGGAGTCAGATGAGTTTGTTTACTTACTTGAGCCTTTGGAATTCTTCAAATGCCTCTTCCCATGCTGCACCAGGACAAATCACCAATCATAATTTAGTTACATAAGCACAAAAGATAGACAAAGTTAACAGGATGTGGTTCTTTCTGCGCCTGAAGCGTCTTGCTCCTTTTGACTTTAAAACTTTTACCCACCCTGGCCAGTCAGATCAAAGGCTCTCTTTACACCGTCCTTGCCATCAAAGATGTCCATGCTGTATTTGCCCTTGTCCTTCTCAGTAGGCTCATTGATCTTAAGCCAAAGCTGGTCTCCTGTGACTCCGGACTTAACTCTCTCTGAAGCAGCAATTTTGCCGTCTCTGGTGAAGGAATCAAGAACACAGACATCAAACAATGCCTGACTCCTAATTTTTTGAAATGAAAATGTATACAATCCAGTACACCAAGGAATATGACTCAAGTACGGAGCAATACTTGCAGCAGACACTTCAATCTTGCATAATAATCCCTGTTTTGTTTTGTTATTTAAATGTCACATGTGGCAAGATTTTATCCCCATCTATACATATATAATCATGAACATCAACAAGAGAGCTGATGGTTTTAGCCATTTTTTTTACTGTTTCATTTTCAATTTGATTTACGAATGGCACAATATTACCTCATGTTGTGTACTGCAGGTCTCAGATATGCAAAAAGTGTTGCCATAGTGCACAGACCAGCTTTGAAGGTCTTATACAAAAAACAGTACCATGACTACTATTGTGATATTTTACACAAGTAGTAATGACAACTATAGTACAAAAAAGCAGAGAAGTGTTAAAGAATTTCATGAAAGCAATTAATTTAACTGTTACAATATGTAGATGAATGCTGGAAGAGATATATATGGATGGCTAGATTAATGTTAATTCTAAAAGCAATAGGTAATACAGAGAAATTAGTTGAAATAGCTGAAATTATAAATAAATATTACGCTAAATGTAATTGGCTTAGCTAACTATGGCATGGATGCTATGTTAACCAAACTTTACAGATTTTAACTGAAACAATATTTAAATAAAATGAACATTTCTGAAACGTGACACGGTGTCAATAAAGTGGTACTTGAAGTGCTTATTTGACTGGTCGGTGTGGTTACATTTGTTACGAAAACTCGACTTTGTTCTGGGGGAGAAATAATAGTTCACGAGTTGCAGATAAGCATACAATTAATATCAACTAACATCAAGTACAACAGGTGAACCCATTTTACAGCAGTCATCCAATTCTCAAATTCTAATCTCACAACGTTTCAGATTGTTGTAGTTACAATCGGAAAATTGTAACTACAACAATTTTCAGATGTGGAAATACATCTCCTCACTATCAGCAGCTTGGCTGTCCTTAAGCCTCTAATAAAAGAAAAAACATGCAGCTGACTGTGAGACAGCTTTATCTTCTTTCCTTTCATGCAGGATTCTCCACAGTATCTCACACAAAAGGAATTAATGAAGGAAGCCCTAGAGCACCTTTCCTAAGGATTTAGAGAATTCAGCCAGGTCTTGTTATGGCTGTCTTGCAGCTCCTTCTGCATCACTTCCCCCAGTGAGGATTATGGACAGTATAAAAGATAGATGTAGCTGCTGGGTCTGAAAAGCAAAGCCAACTGTGGAAGTGCTTTTAATATCCATTCTTTTTAATAGCCACCAGGGGGCAACCCTTGTGGTTACAAAAGGACAGTTGTACTGTACAGTTCCACTTAAGCCTGAAGGGCAGCACAGTAGTTAGTATTGGCACCTCACAGCAAGAAGGTCCTGGGTTTGAATCCAGTCTGCGCCGTGATGGTGAGAACATTCAGCTTGAGGTTTTATAATGGACTTTCTGTAACCAGCGGGTTATGCAAACCCACTTTTTCTGTTCTGCCCACAAAGAGACTTTACCGCACAGATCCTTCCGATACAAAAAAAATCAGTTCAAACATCTGTTGTCTGTTTCAAATTGTGTTTATATTTTGAGGTAGTTTTGCCTATTTTTTAATGACTTATTTTGTCTTTATGTAAAAGTGATTAGCAAAAATTCTGCAGATAAAAATGTTGTTTTTTGAATTAACTTGAATGATGGATGAGAGGTGAAACGTCTTCAAGCAACTTAAAGAATTCCAGACGCTTTTCTTTCCAAGCTCCTTAGAATTAACTTGAATCATTTACACATGCATTTATCACGCACTAAGAGGTTTACCTCATAATTTCATGTACAGACTGTATGGTTATAAGCAACATTTTACAATGCTGGTCAGATAATTTTGCACAGTGTCGATAACAGTATGAGATCAATCTAATTGGACACCTCTGAGAGTCAAGGTCAAAGACTGTTATCAGCTGCATTTGATTTTAAATGTAGCTTCATGATAGTATTGCTTTGTGTATTTTACAAGTGAATGAATCTTAAAATAAAATAAAAGATTGCAAACCAGGACAATTTCACATACTTGTGGAGCCAACCAACACGCAGGTCCTCATGGTAATATGTGACCGTGGAGTAGAGGACGATGCCATGCTCGGTACTGAGAACTTTGATTTCGCTGGAAGAGTTAGCTGGAGGGAGAAAAGAGCAAAGACAGGCACTTATTTGCATCTCTTGGAGCTAATATCGGATAATGGTATGCAGTAAAGCATGAAATATTTAGATCTTAATTGTTCGTTCTCAGGAAAAATACTTTGAATAGGCACATTCTGCTTCTTTCTGTGGGCCTCTTTAGTGCGTGGTCTATGTGTTGTGCTTCATTACTGCCTGGAAAGTGTGAATTTTAATGACTCACCAATAACCCTGAACAGCTCATTCATTACAGCTTGGTATCCTGGGGAAAAGCATGACGACAGCAATTAATGTCACATTCGCTGATATTACTTTTGCTTTTCCGCAGCACTCATTTCCACTTTTCCACTTGATTTTCAGCTCCTAAAATTTATGAGGAAGACTACCTGCATCTGTCAGACTGAAGGTGCTCTTATCTTTGCCTCGCTCATCCCTCAGGAAGACCTCGTAAACACCCGCGTCGTGCTTGGAGATCTAAGATTCAAATTAAAAGTCACATAAGTATCCTTGAAGCAATAATGAAATCCCCTTAACCTCAAAGTGAGGGGAGTGCAATATTATTTTTGGGACAGATAAAAGACAATCAAATAGCCAGACAGGGACCAAGTAAACCGAAAAGGCAAGCTTTTCTCCCGCCCGTGATGCTGCAGGCGTTAAAGGGAAAACATGGAAAGGACAGAGAAAAACATGGATATGGGAAGACAAGGAGGACACATGGAGAAATCAGGTATCAACTTATGGCAGAAAGATTATGTCCAGACTTTAGGTCTTGGTGGCGGGGGAACGTCCTCTGCAGGTGGTTTTCTCTTTTTTTCTTTCTGTTTCTCTTGCTTAATAACCCACTGTGAATTAGACAGATAAGCCAGTTATTGCAAATGCAGCTGACAGGAGCTCATGCAATGACACCGACCCTCTTCTAATGAGTAATGCTTACACAGTCTCAATGAAATATCAATGTAGCTTCCCTGGCACTGGGCCCTTAGTGTCAAACCAGATCAAAATTCTATCAAAAAGAGTTTTTTTCTTTTCTTTTTTGTGCATGTAAGGTTGCCAGAGAAGTTATATTGATTATTGTTAGAATGAAATGAATGAGTTAAAAGCGCATGACATGTACAATGGAATTACGTGGGTATAAATACGATCCCCGAGTCTCCAAGTATGAAAATTCAGAGAAAGCATTAATTGTAGCAGTTTCGGTACCCACCGCATCTATTCAGATCCCCACAGGGAACACGCTAATGTGCTGACTCCAGCACTCTACTACAACCTGGGAAGGTGAATATTTTCCATAGTGTTTCATCATTTATGAATGTATGTGTCAGAGAGGGCTGGTAGACAGCGCAGCAGCTGGTAAGGCTGTACAATGGAAGCAGAGCTGCATCAGCACTCCTGATAGCTCTTTACTCATAAGCTCACAACTCCTCGCAACATACGGCCTCCATCTAACGGCTGACCTTTCCGATATTAAAGGTCAGCTCGCCGTCCTGCCTCTTGATTTTCTTAGCATCCTCATCATCCTCTGCAATCTCAATGCAGTCCTTAGACCAAGTGATCTCAGTCTCTGGTCTGACATTTCCAATCTATGAAACAAAGAGAGAGACAGGAAGGAGTCGCTTTACCTATGTGCTCCATCTCTGAAGAAATATCAACAGCGCTGTAATTATTCACATTCGTTTCTATTACCTTGCATTTCAGCAGTACATCACATTCAGGGGTAACACTGAAGTCAAGGTACTCGACAAAGTGAGGACCTGAAAATAAATGGAATGATTACACAAAAAAATTATTTGTTTAATTATCATTAGGCTTACGTGAAAGAGGCGTGAGATTTCTTACCTTGTTTCCTGACCCATTCTGCCCTTGCAAATTCTGACTTCTTTTGAAGCTCCCTGAATTCTGGACAAAGAGAAACATAAATGCTAAAAAAACAGATTAAACCCTTATTTTTCCCCTCATTCACTCACAAGTGTATTAGAAAATGCGTGCCATAACAAAACGAAAAGGGACAACTGTAAGTAAACGTTGCCTTCTGCTGCCCCTCAATGGATACATAATTAAACTGCAGCACTGGCGATACACCTAGCAGACTGGGAGAAGTCTATATTTACACTGACATTTGCATTGTGTATTTTTACAGCCTTCATTTTCATGCTGTTCTCTTGACTTCGTCTTAACTGCTCAGTACTTTTATGCCATTTTGTCAGTCCTTAAAGTTATAAGTTAGGCTAATCCAAGTTATTATTATATCAAAATGGAAGTCAAAACTGTATTAGCCATTAAAGCTGCTTACCATCTCCAATTAGCACCAGACTGGTTGTACCCTTAGCTTTGCCATCCACCAGGTTAAAGGTGAACGTCCCCTCATCTGTGACTTCCAAAGAGTCCATGAACATTTCAATAATACCGCTGGACTTGTCGAAGTTCATTGTGTATTTCTGAAAACAGTGAGGCAAACAGAAAACCTCTGATCCATCAGCAGTAAGGTCACGTTCAATTTAAAACTGGGGGGGGGGGAGGTGTCGGCATTATTATTGCAGCATTATTCCTACCTTTCCCTGAGAAATGATAACATCGTTGAAGACATACTCCACTTGGCAGTCAGAAGTGCATTTCTCCACCTGAGTCCAGAATCGCACGCGACCCTTCTCAAGCAGCTCCATACCCATTTCGTTCTTAAAGGGAATAACTAGAGAGCACCAGATTTATTAAAGCTCTTGCAGAACAACTTCTATTTTTTTTAGGATTGCATGTAGGTATAGATGTAGGGCATAAAGTCACAGTGGGTATCAGCAATAACAGAGTTAAAAACAGGCTTGTAGGCTGCATTTGTTTGAGAAAAGAAGTCATTTTCAAACCATATTTAAACCAACATCTACATTTATTACTAAATAAAACTGAAATTCTGGTCTTGGTAACATCTGTGCTTTGTCCCAATATTCACCAGGGAACTTGTGATCATGGCTGATGTCCAGAAGACGCTTGAGACCTGTCAATTAAGAAAAGAACAACAAAATGGATGAATGTCATGACCTCTGTAAACCGACAGAAGTACTGCACCATGTAATCTGAGACAGCCTTCAAAGGGCGTCTCACCCTCCTCAGTGAGCGTGTAGCTGGAGGAAATGCCGTCAGTGTTGGTGACTACACAGGAGAAGGTACCCAGATCCTCCAGAGAGGGACTGTTGAAGATAGCTCTGGATCTGCAGATGATGACACAGCAAGGGAGGAGAGTGGGGAAATTTTTTCTCTTTTTAGCTGATATCATCTGGTGACATGGATTCTAATGCTGGGGGAAAATGTTGGTAGTGAACATTTCCCCTTGTGGGACAATTAAAGGATTATTCTATTCTATTCTATTCTATTCTATTCTATTCTATTCTATTCATTAGTGGTACATAATGTGTACTTACTTTCCCCGTTCACTGATAATAGTCAGACGAGAGGTGTCTGTGATCTCTTTGTAGTTCTTGGACCAAACAAACTCAGAGCCCTCCATCATCTCAGAGCACTCAAAGACCATGGAAATCACACCGTCATCATCAACATCCACGTAAATCTCTTTGGTGCCTAAGAGAGAGATATTAAATGGTGAGAGGATCCCCGATATTAGTATTTTCAGTCCTCAAACTCAGAATTTTAGTCATTAAAAGAGTAAATCATCAAAATAAAAAGCCTGGCCATCAGTGTAGAACTGCAAAAGAATGTCAAGTCATGTGTGAGGACACATTTTCCACATTTTTTTAAGACTGGATAGGAACACTCTGTGACTGACTGCATCAGTTACATAACAGTCTCACTCACCAGGGCGAGTCTGGGCCAGGATTGGACCTAAGACTGCAGAGGGCTTTCCAACTCCAGCAAGATTTTGAGCACGCACGTGGAACACATAGGATGCGCCACCCTTCAGTCCAGTCACCTGATTTAGCACATAACAGGCAGGGGTAAGAAAGAGTCCAACCACCAACTATTAAAACTAGTATTTCACACGTCGTATTTGACATTAAGATATTAATGAACCAATTTTATTCAAACTGAATTATATGCATCTTCCTCACCTTCATGTATTTCATCTTGTTGACCTTTTCATGAACACCTTTCCAGCATTCCTCACCAGCAGAGGCCTCCTTGACGTCCAAGTAGTAGCCATTGACAGGCGAGCGACCATCAAATACCGGTGGCTCCCACAGGACCACCACAGAGGTGTCACGGACCTCCAGTACATGAAGACCAACAGGAACACCTTAAAGATAAAAGTGTTTAAATAATTAATATCAGGGGCTAATTTTAGATTGCTTTTTCTTTTCTAAGGTCTAATTATATAGACAAAAACTTGGCTTAGCACCAAATGATAATGCTGAGAACTGAAAGCAATATAAAGTGATTTAACTGACTGTTGTCTAAACAATTTTGCATCAGTCTCTGTCTTGTAAAACATTGGACATAGCACAACTAAAAAAACAAAAGATCATACCAGATAAGCATTTCTGCTAGATAAAGAGAATAGTACTTTTAATCAGTGTGGTTGCTCTTAAAAGTACGCTGAAGTTACCCAGAAAATATAAATATTTTGTCCTAGATAGCTGGTAGCATATGATATGGATGTTTTTTCACTTAATTGTAGTGTGTGACAGTGTGTGATTATTAGTTATCATTTCCATAGTATTCTTGGTCAGGTCACTGATTAAAAATGCTTTAACTTTTAGTAACCCCCTTACATAATTAAAGTTTTTCCTTTCAGTGGATAGTCAGTTATTGGTTTAACCCCTCTGTTACTAATATCTACCAGCTCAATTTTCTGTGTTTCGGTGAACATGTGGTCAGTGATACCTGGGACAGTAATGGTCCACTCTTTGCACTCCAGAGGTGCACTGGGCAGAGAGGGTTTACTCACACCAGCCATGTTCACTGCTCGGACTTGAAACTGATAAAAGAGCCTCTCCTTCAGGTTCTCCGCCTAAAAGAAACAAATGCAAATAGTTAGAGACTAAAAAGTGCCTGCCAGCTTCATTACATGCAGTGATAACATTTTATGTTTTATGAATGTGAGCCTGAAGGAACTTGAAACTTACTTTATAGGAAGTTGTAGTCAGTGCCTTGTGGTTCATTTCATGCCATTTTCCAGCAACGCCTCCCTTTACGGTTCTGTAGTCCACAAAATAGCCCCTGATGTCAGCTCCTCCGTTGTTAGCAGGCGCGTTCCAGCCCAGGACCATGTAGTCCTTGAATGCCTCCTGCAGGGTCACACCGGTGGGCTTACCAGGTACGGCTGTGATGAGAGTAAACAGGCCGGTCAGTTTTAATTGTGAGAAAAAATGTGAGTAAGCGAGTCAAAACAGTTAACACTGAAATATTAAAACCCAAATTATTACATGGAAAATTAATAATTGCACACAATTTCATACAGACTAGCATTAGCCAAGTATCATACAGGTGTTAGTGGTAATCAGTGTTAAAATATCATGTTAGCTGCGACGGTACAGATGAACATCATACATGCAGCTACATTACACACACAAGAAACACACATTTGTTATTTAGTATCACAATAATGGAAAAAGAAATACTTACACTAAACGCAAGCAGCTGTGAAACTTTCACACTAAGAAATTCTTCAAAGCCAGGACTCATTAAGATCATGCTCTTTAAGAACACAATAGTTTAGTCTTCATCTTGGCCAGGCACTAACAGGCACCCCTAAAGAGTTATCAAACAGCAGAACTCAAGCAAAATTAAACTTATATGCTTAAACCCTCAAACCCTTCACACGAATTAGAAACATTGTAAAACATGACCTGACTGGTTTAACCAAGCCACAAAAAAATATGTAAATACAAAAGTTAAAGGATGGGAAAGTTACCAAATATAGTGGTAGCAATGAGACTGTCATGCAGGCACATGCAAGTTATCAACTGCACTTTTATAAACATATAATTCATAACCTTTAATAACTCATCCAAGGGACTTCTTCAGTCTCAGCTGACTGCAGGTTTCCCCCAAGAGTACAAGAGTTTCTTTGTACAGTACTCATGGCCACTGAGTAATGGTCATAGCAGATCATGAAACTGAGCTTATGCCTTGTTTTCAGGTAACAGTGCTAGTTTTGGTCATATTGCAAATGTACTGCTAATAATGTAGGGGAAACCTGCAGTCAGCTGAGTCATTTGGATAAGAGATGAAATGTTTTTCCCACTGAAAATGTTGCGTTCCGATGGACAGAATCAACTTTCTGGGATTTTCTTATTAAACAGGCATCAAGACATAACTCATTAACACATGAGATTTACAGGCAAATATCTGGTAGATTAACTGTGTGAGAATAAAATCTCAGCAAGTAAATAAAAAAACATAAAGAGGATTTTGAGTTAGGAGTGGTGAAAGACTACACGTGGATAAGGGGGGACAAAGGGGGAAATGAACTGAATACTGCGGGCAAAGTGAACAATGAGAAAGAATTATGACACTTACAGATGGCAGCCTGTACAACTACAGCGTCAGAATTGGGGGAGCTCTGGCTGTATCCAGCAGCATTTACTGCCTTCACTTTAAACACGTAGTTTGCACCAGTAATCAGGCCATGACACACAAACCTAAACAGAAAAAAGAGATTCTCTGCATTTCACTCATTTCTATGAATAATCTATGACAGCATTAGTATTAATCAATAGGTGGGATCTTTTGTAATATCACAAAAGGTTGATCTTGATACAAAATACTTTAAGCCATTCAAGTTACATTGCTTTTAAAAAAAAACAAAACAAAAAAAAATCCAGATTAAAAACCTATTTTTATTTGCTGGCCTTTGACCTCAGTGGGTAACTGACCTTTGTTTACTATTTCTTTTATTTATATTTTATTGTTATTACTACTATGATGACGATGATGATGATAAACAGCTCTCTGAAGGTCCTGCCACATCAATTCACTCAGGTTGAGGTCTGGACTTTAACTGGGCCTTGATTCTTTGTTTACCACTGGGATCATCCTGTTGCATGACTCAATTTCAGCCAAGCTTTAACTCAGTGACTGCAAGGTGCTCAGGTCTGTGGGTACAAATCCAACCTAAATCATTAAACCTCCAACATATTAAGAGTTGGGATAATTAGTTTATTCTGGCACCATGTGCTTGGTTTTCTAGAGATGTGGAGCTCTGCATTTATGGTCAAACATCTCCACTTAGGTTCATCAGTCCAAAGGAGATTGTTTTTTGTCCAAAGGAGTCTTGTGGTTTGTTCAGATGCAATACATCTAAGCCATGCTGCCATGTTCTTTTTGGAGAGAAGAGGCTTCCAACTCTTTCAAACAAGCCATACTTGCTCATCCTTTTTCTAGTGATACTGTCATAAACTTTAATGTTTAATATGGAAACTTAGACGTGTAGGGTTTGAGATGTAGCTCTGGAGTGATTGTGCTGGATATCCACTCCTGGAAAGATTTTAGCGTTGTCTTAACACACACCTGAATGCTTCAGATCAGCAAATTGGCAAAACATCTGCTTTTATAGAGGTGGTTACACTTTCTCATGTTCAGTTAATCAAGTGCATTTTATTAGCATCACTTTACTGCTACTTATCCTCTTAATTCCTGTGGAAGTATTATAAACAAGACATAAAAAGATGACATATTTACATGGCAAAATCAGTATCCTCCATGTCTTAGAGCATGCATTAATTGCACCTTTAAACCTGCCCACCTGGTCTGCCTAACAGGCTTATTGTTGCAAGGCATCCAGACATCTGTGCCCACCACACTGCATTCAATATAGTAGCCCACCAAGTGTTGCACATCCTTGGAGGCCCCCCAGGAAACCACCACAGACGTGTCAGTGTTCCTGGTGGCAACCGGGTTGCCTGGAGCTGATGGCAGGTCTGTTAGAGGAAAAGGAAAACACAGAACATCCTATAATGCAGAAAGGCGCTGCAGCAGACTGTAAAATAAACCAGTGACATTGTGATTTTAGAGCTACTATTATTCAGTCCTGAGCAGGTCTTTTTATATGCAGCATTAGTTTTGACCCACTTGGTTTGCCAGCTCACCCAGTTTATCTCCAACTATGACTTCTCCTGTGGATTCAGAGGCTTCACCCACGCCGGCAGAGTTGCAGCAGCGTACACGGAAGCTGTAAGATTTACCCTCCGCCAGGTCAAACAGGGCAAAGCGAGGAGATTTGACTGGCATACCAGTGTTCACCCTCTGCCAGGTGTCAGTGCCAGAAATACGCTGCAGTTGACAAAGAACCAGAGAAATGTTAGAGACTGAAACAGATATGAAATTTGACTATATGAAACAGGTGAGGTATGATTATTTATATAATGTCCCCATATGCTTGCTTTCACATATCACTATTCTAATAATAAGTCTGTAGGTCTTTGTCATTGTATTTGTTTAGAGACAAATTATGGGGAATTCAGGTAAAATATAAACATCATTTTGTTTTTGGTTTTCTTTTGCATTATTGTTTGTTTTGCATAATGCACTGTATGACCAAAGGAAATCAATTAGAAACGAGCATTTTTACACTGGTGTATTTACTGTGGAGCTTTCATTTTGCATTGTCTCTGCAAAATATGTTGACCCCTCACATTTACAAGTTAAATTGTTGTAGCTATCAGCAGTAAATAGTTTAAGAGCATCAAAGGAGAAGAGTTAAGACTTAGTTAAGTGATTAGAAACTTTGTTTTATTTGCCATAATCATTTTAAATATAACAAACGATATAACTGATTCTTCTCATCAGTCCAGTAGTTTGACTCATATGGCCATATATATATATATACACACACACACACACACACACATATATATTTCTATGGGACAGTTTTGAATGTTTTTCTCACCTTCTCAATGTAATACATGACTCCTTCATGACCCCTCTGGGCTGGAGGCTTCCAGGCAAGTACCACATAACTTTTAGTTGCCTCAGTAACCACAACATCATTTGGTTCTCCTGGGACTACACCGACTGAAGAGGCAAGAAGATACTCATCATTTAGACACGACAACTGCAACTAGGTAAGTGCTGAAGTGACTGTACTGACACCAAAACACTAATAGCAAAACCACATGATCTGTGCAGACTGTTCTCTCAGTACAAACAGTATTTTACTATATAAGCTTTTCATGAATTAAACATAGTCTAAAGTTATAAGACTGACCAGATATCTGATGCTGATGTTTGACTGATTGGATGTATGAGGTTGTTTATTCCTACAGTAATGAGTCTGAAATTTACAGGAATGAAGCAACTGTTTAAAAAACTGGGGAAAAGAACTGAGACAATAATAAACCAATACCACAAATACCATATCCCAACCTAACCTATTACAAAGACTGGGGTGGTAGTTTTCATAATCAGACACATGCAAATTCCTGATTTTGACAACTCTGAATTTTTTGTGAAGTTTGAATTTCTGATTAAAAATAGCACATTCAACCCCCTTAAACGTTAATGAAAAATAGCTTACAGTTCCCCTTGATTAATGAGACAGGCATCAATCAGGAAGCCGTGTGATGGCTATAGCGGTTAAAATCAAAGAAAGGGAGCCCACATCTCATACGTGTTTGAGCCATATGAGAAAATGTCTAAAATCAGAGTAGGAGAGTTGCTTGACTGTTACTGTACTGTAAACCTAAGAGATGTGCAAGCAGCTGAGTGGGATGGTCAAGTCCATATATTAGACCTGTTTGGCCAAAATGAGAAAGATATTGAGGTTCAATAGCTTTTTAAAACCTTTTTGTAAAGACAACTAAAATTAAAATTCTCTGAAGCTAGACAGCAAAAAGGTGCCGTACCTGTCGGATCCTCCTCTGTGAACTTGATCATTCCAGTCCAAGGAGCTGAGGGTCCAGCTGTTTGGAAAAATGAATTAAATAGATTTAAATTTAAAAAAAGAAGGTTAATTCGTTTACATGGCTGAAGTGTGTCAGCAGGTGATGTGTCTGTGTCTCACCTCTGAGGCGTGCTCTGTCAGAGGGATCCATGGCTACCACGGCCTCAGAGACGCGGGATGGATGGCTGACTCCGGCCTTGTTTACGGCACGCACCCTAAACACGTAAGACCGCCCCTCCACCAGTCCTGTGACAGGGAAGCGAGCGTACTTGACTGGGACTTCATTACACCGAGCCCAGTGATGGGTGCCCACCTCACACCTGGAAACATTTAGATTAGTGAATGCTGTAAACCAGGTGTTAATTTGGATTTCCAACACAGAAACATCCGAAATTAAACCAGTTTCACTGCATATGCTGTACACAGTATCATATGCCCCCCATGAAAGCGGACTATTCTTGTTTTTTACAATTTTGTATAAAATGGTAGCAAAATGATGTAAACCATAAGAGAGGAGGCTGACTCACCTGTCGATGTAGTACCCCAGGATGGAGCTGCTGCCTTCCACCGCTGGCTGCTTCCAGGTTACCACAACATAGTCCTTGTTGGCATCATGACAGCGCACATCCAGGGGGGCTACGGGAACCCCCTCAACCTCTACATCGGCATCTGGCATAGTGAGACACACACACACACACACACACACACACAGAGTTTCTTGTGAGTGGTGCTGTTTTTAAAACAAGCTGATCTCTATTACATATCCAGTTTCCATTTCTGACCTACTTGTTTACAGTATGAGTGGCAGGACTGCAACTAAGATACATTTATATCACTAAATCACTATATTTTTAATCTTTATGCTGGATTTCCAGAAAACAGTCTCTGGAGCTGGTTTTCTCACACACATATAAATATATATAGATATAAAAATTCTCAGAGGGAACCAAACACCTCACTTAAAGACACAGCAGAACTTAGCACCTCCCCACCGCATCTATGACATGATGCAGCAGTTTGAACATAACACTTGCAACAGTTTGGTTTAAAACAAAACTAAAAGTAACTTCTTTTGCAAAAAAGTAACCTTTAGATGAGGATTTTAGGCCCTTTACCTCTGACAAACACGTAGGCAGCATAGGTATCATAGCCAGATTTGGTGTTGACGCGCAGGGTGTACATGCCCTCATCTTCTTTGTTAAGGTGGACAAGAGTGAGTACGGCACGTTCCCCAGACCAGTGAGTGTGCACCCACTTAGAGGGCTTTAATGGGACAGCTGATGAGACAGGAGATTACCAAAAGAAGTGGGGTTTGATACCTTAATACTCAGAAAGACAATAACACACAATTTCCATTTTATTCTTTCACTTACAGTTTCTGTACCACACGACTTCAGGCTGGTATTTTTTCACAGTGGGATAAATGATGACAGTGCAGCCGAGGCTCAACGTCTCCCCTTCAGAGCCAAAAGCCACTTCAAATTTGTCAATAATGGTGGTTTCAAAGGTAACACCATGCTCAGGGCTAAAACCATCTACAGACACAGAAAAGGATCTCAGCATTAAAGGGTCACACCCAGCAGACATTTTTATTCAATAGTCCAATATTCAACCTCCTCGCAGTTTTCTTTTTGAACTCCACTAACGCTTATTTGAAAATATGTGGCGCTTTAACTGATGTTGACTTTAATCCAAAATAGCTAAATTTACCATCTCTAATAAAAACAATTCTTAAAAAAGCTAAAATAAAACTGATAGTGAACAGAAATGTGTGGTTAGAGCTACTTTACTTTATACAATTTAAAAGAGAATGTTTGTTTATAATATATAAAGTGATCTCACGTGGTTTAGGATCGAGTGGGCCTGGTTCAACACCCTCTTGGAACCCTATGGGGAAATATTATACAACAAAGTTATTAAAACCTATAAAAGGGATGTTGACCTCTGACCTCTGGAACTATAGAATCAGATAGATATAATTTATATTATATGTGAAAAGTATTTGTTTCAGATCATCAAATGCATTTTAATATTAGACATAGATAACCTGACTAAATATATATATATATATATATATATATATATATATATATATATATATATATATATATATATATATATATATAAAAGAAAATAAACATGCTCTTTTTAAAACATCACTGACATCTGTCTCTCTGGAAAGGGTTACAGAGCGATTTCTTAAGCTTTGGGTCTCTAGTGAACCACAGCGAGAGCCATCATCCTGTCAATACCTGCTCAACAAAAGAGGTGTGCAGCTAATTAACATTACAGCTCAGATGAAGAGGGACAACATTTATGTTTCCTCTCATGGGTAAATGTGCACTTCATTTTTCAGTGACACGGTTGGCATGTGTAGTTTGGTAAAAAGAAAATAGCGGCCGTTTAAAACTTCCCCTAACAAGGTTTGTAGATTTTGAGCAGCAGACTACTGGGAAACAAAACTGCTGCTGAATTCAAATGTAATTTTTGGCTCTTCCAAAAGTGTTGGCTACTATCTTTACACTCAGGAGAAGGCAGACATCTTTTTGGCGGAAAGCTACCAAAACTGGCAACTCAACACAAGCGTATAGATGAAAAAATAGACCTACAGGCCAGAGGGGTGAAATGCCCCTTTGACGCTCGTGAATGAGCTTTAAGACCTTCCTGTGGTCCGCGAGTTGGAGGGATTTGTCTCCTGAAACATACTCAGGGCACAACTGTAGGACACTGCTGAGTTTTAAACCTCTACTTTGAACTTTGACCGCTAACTGAAATCGACTAGAGCTGCTGCAGAGAGGGACATGTGGAAAAGAACATTAAACGAGTTACCTACTTTTCACAACCACAGAGGCCACAGCAGAAGCTTCCCCTTTCACATTGAGGGCAGAGACATGATACTTAGCAGTGTCGAAGAAATCACAGCTGGAAACAAAATGTTGGTGAACGATTAACTATTAACGGCATGAATAGATTCAGCGCTGCAAAAAACAAACAAACACTAATACCGTTTATCTTGGGTGTGTGCTGTTAATTCAGAGGCCAGCTGAATGATTACCTACTTCTTGATCTCCAGAGAGTGCATGTTGTAATTGCTCTCAGCTGTGTACTTCTCGGAGTGGGCTTTGGCATCGATGAGGACGTTGTTTTTATACCTTAAAAGCAGCAGAAAACCAACGTTTAGTTTTACTCTTGTCTTCAGAGTTTTTAATTGCCATGGTGCATGTAGGTGTTTATGTGGCAACTGTGGAAAATAAACTCGACTGACGTGTTGGATGGAAACTTCTCTATGACACACGCATGACAGACTGTTTTCATCAGCCTCTTTTTTTGTGACTCAGAGAAGAAGGGAACTTATAAACCTGGAACGTACCAGGCAATCCTGGGTTTGGGCCATCCAGCCACGGTGCAGTGCAACTTGACATCCTTGCCCTCCCAAACAGTCTGTCCACGGGGCTTGACAATGAACTCTGGGCGGTGTGTCAGGCTGTCTGGGTTCATTTTCTTACGGAACTCCGACCATTCCTCCATCTGTAGCGGGAGTGTGTGATATGAAGCCCATCAACGCCTGTATGGGTCATGTGAAAATGGTTAAACCTTTGCATTCACAAAACTATGGAAAGGATTTACCGTCCTGCTCATTTCCAGGCGTTCAGCAGATTCCCTGACATGCTTTGACCTGGTTTTCTTCTCCACTTTCACCTCCATGGCCTCCCTGGCCTCCCTGACAAACAGGTTCCTCATGGCCACATAGTTGATGCCCTCCTCTGTGACCTCCTCCTCCTGGGCCTCCATTAAGCCCCGAACTACATCATGACTAGAACGATACAAACCAACCAAGATGTGAGAACAGAGAGGACACTATGAATCTCAGAAATTATACTGATTACTTGCTAAGAAATATCCACAAACTCAGATTGCATACTCACTTGGCTCTAAACACCGGAATAACATAGCCGATAACTTCTTTGTCCTTGTCCATTGCCAGGTAGGTGCGTTTGGCTCTCTTGGGTAGTGGGCTCAGTTTAACCACCTCCTGCCCCTTCTCTGTCTTCACAGAGATCTTCTTGCTAAGAGGTAAAAGGCATAATTGATCTTACTAAAGCAACAGTGTAGCTCCAAATAAATTGCATGATTATTTTTTTTTATTATTATTATTTTATTAAATAATGATGTGCTGAGTGATTGTGGAAGATTCCTTGGCTTTTTTTAAAGAAAAAAATAATAATTTTCATCTTCAGAAGAAATAAAATGCCAGTTAGCTGAGTGCCAGAGAAACAACCTGAGCCAGAATCAGACTTCTGCATCCGCTTGTTTTCTTGGAACAAACAAACAATAATAGTAAATGTGGTTCTCAGTCTTTTTTTTCCAATCACACAAACTTTTATAAAGTTTTCTTTACCCAGTTACAACCAATGCAAAAATATTCTTGGTGGAAAATATTAAGAATCACATTACAATAGAAACACACCAGGATTTTGACAAAGACAGAAGGGCGATATTGTGCTGGTTTTTGATGTTTCTGATGTTTCACTCAAAACTAAACATTTAAATAAATATGGTGGTTACATAAAGACATATTCAGCTGGTGCTATAGTCCAGTTACTCAGGGAGGAAGATGTATTCCGGTCCGCTCCCTAAGATCCTGACCCATTTACAGTCTGTTTCATTAGCCTCTTAGTCCTCACTATTGTCAGAAGGCTTTTTTTTTAATGGAACTGGGACTGCTGTACATAAGACTTGTTTTAAAGCCTCACTCTCACTCATGATCTCTGCCAAGTCAGCGCTAGTCTATCCATTTGGCATGAAAAGGAACGCGTGGCTTTGATGAAGTCTGTTATGTACTGGTGAAGCAGGACACAATCTGTGGAAGGTGCTCAATGCACAGCAGAGACAGACAGATGGAGGGAGTCTCACAAAAGATGCTGTAATGTCAGGACGTTATTTCTATTGCTGACTCACCAGGTGAGCTGAGAGGATGCCTGCTTCAGTGTGAAACAAAGTCAAAGGTAATAAAGTTTGATGGCTGAAAAAGAGCACTTCCTTTCCGACTGACAAGCTACAGAATGTCAGTGTGAAAATCAGAATCAGTAAAGTACAAATTGATTTATTTTTTTTAGTAAATAAACAAGACACAGATGCTTAAAATCAACAACAGCTATGCTGTACTACTGGCCCACGAGTTAATACCTATCAGACTACTGTGAAAGCCAGCCTGCAACCAGCTACAATATCATCACTTCTTTACAATGTCTTTACAGTTGGCTTATAGGCAACAGCTCATGTTGCATCTTCAAAAATAGCTTGGCTGTCCAGGAATATAACTGGCAGCCCTTCACTACAGCTGAAATTCTTTCCTTGACCTCATTTAGAAAGTTATCCCAGCTCCAGCATGTACACTGAGCACCACAGCTTAAATGACAAAGAAATGCTAACCATACTGCATGTTGGTACGGGAAGGTGCATGTTCATAAATTTCAGAGACAAAAGATAAACAAAAACAAGCCCAAGAAAAATCACTGGCTTAAAAATAGAACCTGACTGATATATTTCTAATTAGGAGGAATACCGATACATTGGCTAATTCTTTTTTTTCAGACACATGAAACATATGCAGATTTTCCAGTATTTGTTAGGTGTAGTTATTTACGTGCGCTGGTTGTGTTTAAGGGATTTGAAAGACTTGCCTTAACAGAAGTTACAGAGTGCCCTCTGGTGGAGAAACTGTGCAACATCAACACTTAAATATGGCTGAAGGGTGTTTCTCCGATCTTCTTTCCCTTTTTTAAATGTTTATTTATCAGTCATTATAAATGGTGATGCTGACAGAGCAGCAGACAGTTAACATTGTCCAATAGTATCGACCTGTCAATAAATCAGTCAGGCTTTATTTAAATTCCTTACAATATTCACTAATGTGTAGTTTTAAAAATGTCAAGGTAAGGCTGTAAACTTTTGCCATTATTAACCTTTTTGATCAAATTGAAATCCTTAAATTGCATATTTTATTCAGCTTGTGGCCTAATAACAATAACGTGCAATTTAACAGAACAGAAAACAAATGAACAGAACAAAAGAAATTATTTCATTGAAGAAATAAATGTCTTAGCAATGTTGTTGTATTGTAATGCTGTTGTTGTATTGTTGCATTCACTGTTTTTCTGTATTACTTCAGTGGGTTAATAGATAAAAGTATGTCAATATATCAGCTCTAACACAGTGGAAATTATTTTGTTTAAACATTACAGACTGATCCAACATTGCAAACATTCTCCCACAATGTTTAACTTGCAAAAGTACATTTATTTGGTGGCAAAATGCCTCATGAAAGTCTAGTGCCAAAGCATCACAAATAAATAGTTTGTCCAAGTTAGATAGTGTGTGGGAGTCTGTGTCAAACATTGGATCAGTTTGTCCCTCTCCTATGCACCTGCCTCCTTAAATAGATGTTCTTATAGCAACAAAACTCATGTATAAACACAAACACGTGAGAAAAAGCCTTTGGATACGAACTTAAAAACATTACTTTAAGATATAGACTTTATAAGTGGATTACTCTCTCATATAACTGGACAATTTAAGAGGTTCGATGTTGACATGTCTGCTTTGACACTTAGAGATGAGATTTAAAATAAAAGTCAGTTCACAAATCTGAGCTATAAAAAAACAAGGGAGAGTGGCTGTTGTTTTACATCTATCCTTCTGTTTACCTGGCAGTCATGTGTAATGGTCCCCATGCTATTACACCAAGACTCCAGGCCTTGAACCCTATTGCTTTCTTGTACTTGTACTTACACACTTCTCCAGCTTTTTCCTATTTGAACAACTATTACAAAACATTTTTTCCTTCACAGTTGATTAAATGTCTAATTCCTGATTAAACCTACCGTATGTAGAGAAAGAGCTGGAAGGAAAATACGTTGTCACCCTCATGATTTACCATTTAATACACTTTAAAACTTTAAAGGCCATGCTACAACAGTATGTCAACATTAAAAAGTGCTATATTTTCTTTTTTAAAAATCTATTACTGTAAAAAAGAAAATCAATTAATAAATTATAGCATAAAAAAGCACCTGCTCTCGATGAAAACCCTTTTTGGTATGCACGCACTCTCCTTCCTGCTGCTAAACCCACTTCAGACCACAAGCACAATGCTGAATATTTGAAGGGGAACATTCATCATTTCTGAAGTACTAGGAGTGGCAGGTTACAACCTTGGACTCTGCAACCCCTTCACTCTAATCCTCTTACCGATGGCTGGTGGTCTTGAAAGTCGAGAATGACTGCTTGCTAACAGACGACTTGCTGCTCAGGTAATAGCTGCTCTCATAGAGATGCTGCTGCTGCTTCTCCTCATGTTGATGTTGATGCTGATGCTGCAGCTTCTGCGTCACTTGTAATGATGCTGACATCCTGACGGCCACTCCGCCAACTTATAATGACTGTCCTTTACTTTACCCGCTCTGTGAATCAATCTGACTGTTATTATTAAAGACTGGTTTCTCTACTGGAGGTTAGTTTAGTGCAGAGGCCGGTAATAAGGTAGTAGGAGCAGGGATTAAGGGATAAGAGAATTGGTTGCTTGTTAAAAATGTGTTTTTAAACTTGTTATTGTGATTTTTTGTTTGTTTGTTTTGGGCAAGCAGCTTATGTGTTAGCTCTGGTTAAGATCTACTTTTGTGTTAAATGAAGCAGCAGGTGATAAACTGGTGGTTTTGATGATTTTTCAATTCAATTTAATTCAACTTTATTCACGTACTGTGAAATCACAGCAACAGTTGCCTCAAGGCAAAGTGAAGACCCTACAACAGAGAAAACCCCAACAATCATATTACCCCTTTGACCAAGTGCTTTGGCGACAGTGGGAAAGAAAAACTCCCTTTTAACAGGAAGAAACCTGTTAAAAGCCATCTGTCGTGACCGCTTAGGGTGGAGGGAGGAAGAAGACGGAAGGAAGTCTTGAACAATAATATGTAAATTTACAGTCAGATCATTTCCTGCAGTGGGCTTTTTAAATGTTTTGTGATGAACTGGACACCAAGCGTGGACAGATGGCAAGAACAAGTTAAAATATACTTACTGATTTTGCAGGTTTTGTGTAATTAAGCTACCAAATATCTATGTTCAGTACTTGCTTAATTGAGGGTTATTTAGTTATTCATATATCCGAGTTATAAAATGTCAGAATATTGTGACAATGGCAAAATTCCTAAAGCCTAGATGTTTGTTTCTTCAAAATAAAAGTCCAACTTCAAAGGTTTTATATTTATTGTAAGACAACATAAAGCAGATTGGAATGAATGAAATATTGATATTTTGTCTAATAATAATAATAATAATAATATCATCCAGCTGACCTTTCCCCATGTGAAGCCACTTAAGTTATTTTAGATATGGCTCAGGTTAAAAAGAAGAGCAGCTCCAGCTGGGAGGCAGGCAACAGTAACTATATGATCTGCAGTTTCTCCCAAATTACACAAAACTATTTTCTCCTTTTTATGTGCTTGAGCAACATCTACTACAAGCAGATTAAGCCATCAAGAGTTACACACTGGACTGGACTGTAAGCCATGAAGGCACAGAATGCATTAAAAACATTTTAACAAGTCCAGGTCATACAAACGTAAAGTTTTGTAAGGTAAGGCCGGTGTTAATTGGAAGATTAGCATGACACTTCACTACAATGACACATGCAGGCTAATATACCAGAGCACTAGTTCTCAAAATGAACAAAACCCTGTTAGTAGGCTATATAATAAAACTGATTAATTAAAACACATTTATAAACAAACTACCGGTAAGTAAAAAATAAAAAATCATAATCATACAGTGGAAGCCGGCCTAGGGCCTTATGGAGTCATGGTTTTAAATGATAACCAGAGCACATAAGTACTTCAGCTTATTTAAGAAAATATGCACACTCACTCACCACAAATTAAAAATCCACAATCGCTGAAAATAAGAGAAAGTGTGTGTTAATCCAGAAGTAGCTAAAGAAAGTTGAGATCCAGGCAAAGCAGCAGGGTGAGGGGCAGTGGACAGGACGGCAGTCCACAGAACAAAAATAATGCTGCCACTCGGCAGAATGCACAAGACACCGTCAGGACCTTTTAAGGCTGGGGCAGCTTTAAATTTAGACCATGAGACCATGAGACAGGCCAGCTGAGCTGAGGAGCTTCTTTTTGGCCTGGCCCTCCGCTGTGTACTGTACTTCAGGGGCATATGCAGGACTCCAGTGGTTTCACCCAGTTCACTGTAATAAAAGGCATATGAACTGCACCACAAACGGAAAAAAGAAGAAGAAAAAATGCCACTAATAAAAGAAAATACAGTCTTAAAAAACAAAAACCTGCTAACCTAGTACAATCATATCATCCACCGACCAACTTTAACACCAATGCTGTTAAGTTTTAAACTTCACTTTCCCTTAGATTATAGTTTAGCTTATTTGTTTGAAATCGATCCGTTATTATTCCGCTGCGCAAAAAAATATTTAGTGGTTCAACTTCCTTATTAAATATTGAAGGCAAAGACTCATTAACCATTTCGGCTAATTCAAACAAACATCTTGGACATGCAAGTAATTGCTGCCACCTAGTGGTGACATATGTTGACTACATTATTAGTCGTCCGGACAAATAAAAAACATGATTCAATTAAGGCTGTACTTATAATCGTATCAGTGTATAAATCATGGCTTTATTATTACCACAAGCAGTACGTAGGTCATTTCATCCAAAACAAGAAGAGGAGAGGGACGTAAACAAACCCAAGGCGTGGAATATTCCAGACTGTTGGTTTCTTCCAACTTCACTCTCATTGGTCAGTTTAGGCAAGAGGAAATAAAACATTGATGTTCCTCTTCATCAGCTTGTGGATGCTGTGGTAGCTGTGTGTGCAGCTTTTTGGGCCTAGAAATTATACGTTTTTTCTAAGGTAGGCGATTTATTTTATGTTTATGAAGCTGCAGAGTTTGAGGACTAAGGACTCGTTTTTTTCTTGTGAATAAATCTCTGCTAGCTCGCTAAGGCTAGCCTGGTCAGTCAGTTATTTAGGTCGGCAAGGGGCTAGCTGGCAAAGCTGGCAAATAATTAAGGGGTTTTCTTCGCATTTTGTGTGATTCCTGCATTGCGCTATGTAGTGCGTGTGTGCTACAGCTCAAATATGAGTGATATAAACAACATGCCAATACCTATATTTACGTTATTGTTATGTTATTGCGTGACAGGTGAGCATAATTTGAAATTATATTGATCTAATAACATAAATATCCAGTAAACAAATGACAACTTCAAGTGCTTTCGTATCACAAAACAAGTACCGAGTGCATATATCCGTTGTAAGTGATCATAGACTGAGCTAAACTCGTCAGACTCTTTAGTTAGGTTCACCCATTACTGGATTGGACCCCCTTTTGTCATAATTCGTTTAAATCTTCAAGGCATAAATTGAATAAGGTGCTTACAGAATTTCTCAGATATGCTGGTCCATATAGACAGGATGCCATCACAATTTTTTTTCTGGTGCACATCCATGATGTCAAAACAAAGATAAAAAAAGATCGGAAGATGGGAAAACTGTGTTGGTAAAGGGGTGGACCTGTCTGCTTTGTTAAGAGACTGCACTGAGTTGGTGGCACATGATGTTCTGGTTGACTACGTACTTGTGTTAATGTAAAGTTGTACCTAACAAAGTGGCCACTGAGTGTATAATATTTAGCTGCTTTTTTAAAAAAAAAGGTAAATTAGGAGGCTACATGACTATGTGATAGTAGTGTCAACCAAATTAGCTGAAAATTGAATTACCAACATCTTGTAACCATGTTAGTAAGTTTACATTAGTATTAAATGCATTGCCTGAACTCACCTACATTAACCTTCCAGTTCATAGCTTGCACAGTAAATAATCTAAAGACACTTAATAGCCAGTGTAACCAAAGAACTTTCACCAGATGGAGAGCGTCAGTAATGAAGTCAAGATAAGAAAAAAATGTGAATGAATCTTTCATTTGAACATGTTGCTTGATCCAAGCTGACAACTTTCATGTTCCTGTATTACAGGAGAGGGACTAACAACCTGCAAACATGTCAAGCAAAAGGGCCAAGGGAAAGAACACCAAAAAGCGTCCTCAGCGTGCCACCTCCAATGTGTTTGCCATGTTTGATCAGTCTCAAATCCAGGAGTTCAAAGAGGCTTTCAACATGATCGATCAAAACAGGGACGGCTTCATCGACAAAGAAGACCTTCATGACATGCTGGCCTCATTAGGTAAACTTGATTTATTTACACATATTTAGTTAGTGATAACGTCTTATGGAGTTAAAACTGCATTATTTGGGGCTCGTATTCAAAAGATTTCAATCTTTTTCTAAGAACAAACCATTAAATGTGGTTAGCAGGTTAGAGTCACTCTGACTTTGAGCTTTTTCCCAGGTAAGAACCCCACAGATGAGTACCTGGAGGCCATGATGAATGAAGCACCTGGCCCAATCAACTTCACCATGTTCCTGACGATGTTCGGAGAGAAGCTGAACGGCACAGATCCAGAGGAAGTGATCCGTAACGCTTTCGCCTGTTTCGACGAGGAGGGCACAGGTGAGCTGATGGGTTCAACTGTTTAAGTTTCGCATCTTTTTATGTGAATTTGTCTCAGACTCTGGCATGTAGAGACATTGTTTTGTAGTAAGTGCTTAATTTGAAGATATCTGCTCAGTGCTAACATCAGGAAGCACCTGCAAGAGTGAAACTGTTTCTTCACACAGGTGTGATTCAGGAGGAGTGCCTGCGGGAGCTGCTCACCACTATGGGTGACAGGTTTACAGATGAAGAAGTGGACGAGCTCTTCCGCGAGGCGCCCATTGATAAAAAAGGAAATTTCAACTATGTAGCATTCACACGTATTCTGAAACACGGTGCAAAGGATAAGGATGACTAGTGGGTTCATTCTTTACTCCATGTCTATGTTTAATGAGTTTCCATTCAAGTTAGGAAAGCTATGTCCTGTAATTTGGCTCATGACAAAGCTTTACTGTGGTCTACTTTACTGAAGCTCATTTGTTTAAGCTGCTTTTTGGACCTCTGGGTCCCTCCAACCAATCCTACTTTGAAAGCTTGTTTGCACATCTGTGATAACACTACTAGGGGGTCTCTATAAGCTAGTGGAGATGTATAAAAAGACCCCCACGGATAAAGCTGGAAATAAACTGACACCAGATGTCTGTTATTGCAAATGAATCAGCTGTATTTTATAGAATAAGCGTGGAGATTAAAATGTATTCTGAGAAGAATCACCAGTGCTCTTTATTTTTTTTTTAAAGTTTTATTTTAAAACCAAAGAATTCAATGTGATGCATCAGTCTTAGCACAAGATTCAAAGATACATGAACACTCAGGATCAGCCACTGGATTTAGGTGCTTGATTTCTTAGGATTCTTGATGTTGAATATAGTACATGCGATTGCGATATATGGACACTCCTGCAGTACTAACCTTTTCTTTTTTTACTTGTAATTTTGCTGTTATTGCTCTGGGCCAATTAGTTTAAAACCCAAATAAATTTTGCTTATCACATATGATGAAGAAAATTTGCCAGTCTCACAAGTGCCAGACTCATATTGGAAAATCCACTCATCAGTTTTCTTAACCACTTTTCACAATTCATGGTCATGGGGGTGGGAGGCAGGGTACGCCTTGTACAAGGTCGCTAGTTGATTGCTTGTTCTCAAAAGACAGCATGGCAGGTAAAAGCTAGGGAACAGTGACCCATTCAGACCCA
Organism: Simochromis diagramma; assembly: GCF_900408965.1. Classification (NCBI taxonomy): domain Eukaryota; kingdom Metazoa; phylum Chordata; class Actinopteri; order Cichliformes; family Cichlidae; genus Simochromis; species Simochromis diagramma. The sequence goes on from NW_024386782.1 coordinate 5,410,798, forward strand.
TAAGGGCAATAAATGTTTATCACACAACATAATAAGCCTCTTGTGGCCCAATAGGAACAATCCACTATCCTGAGTGGATATTGCTTTTTGGAACTTCCCCAATTAAACAGTGTCTATATATTTCTGATCATAAATCATTCACTGCAGCTTGTGCGCAATGAGGAACAAAACTCATTATGTTTTAGACATACAGGGCAACAAACGGGGCATTTTAAGATATTTGGCATTGACAGCTCTTTTAGCTAATTAAAATGGCATGTGATCCATTTCTTGCAAGTTCATGGTTAAAGTTTCTCAGTCGGCACTATCTGTCTTGAACCAGGAGGATTTGCTTGTGTTACGTATCCAACATCGTTCCTGATAACCAGCATCCTTCTTTCCACTTGATCATTTGCTTCACACCAGCAATAAATAAACCAGGATCTGCTTCACACGTGAAGCTTTCTGCACACTTTGCCATTGCTCACAGAGCAATGTATAGAATAAGTGACTAAAGAGACTGCACTATTCTGCCAAAGCCAGGTTTTTTGACTGGATCTTTGATAGATGGTCTGATATACAAGCCTCGATTTTGTCGCACTGGGCGAGGAAATCCTGTGGACATATGGTAAAGATCAGACTTATTTTGATTCTCAATAGTTTTCAAATAAAGCATGATTGTTTTGTCAGAGGGAAAAACAATCAAACACTAACCTGCACTGTTTTTATTAGTCCTTTTTTCTTCATTCTGCAGTCATTGAAATTTTCTGGAACACTCTGTTAAAAGAGGAGCAATTTGATGGTTTGCTATACATGACACACACGATTAAAGCAGACACTCAAAACAGATGCTTACGCTTAAAATAGCATTACCATAGCATCTATCTCCTCCAAGATCTTCATGAACTGCTCAGCTGCTATTTTTACTCTGTGGTCTAGTTTACCCAAGGCCTCTGCCTGGAGATCTTTGGCGAGAAAGCCCTGTGATAGGATAGGATAGGATAGGATAGGGGTGACAATAATACATTAGAAGATGGGACAAAAGAGAGCTGTGTAATATTTATTTATTTTCCTATATATTATCAAAAAACAAAAAGACCTATGATTGCTTACATTTTTCAGTCCAGTCAACTCCCCGTCTACCTTCTCCAGCTTCTTGGCCATCTGCTCCACACATTTCTCAATGTCTTTGAGTTTCCTCAGTTCAGCTTCTTCCTCTGGGCTGTTCTGTTTAGAGATTATCATCAGTGTTTTGCAAATGCACATATTCAGGCACCAGAGATGTAGCACATGTGTAAATGTGCTTTACCCTCTTTCCAATCATCATGAGTTTGCAGCCTTCTTTTATTCCATAGCTGGAAAGGCTCTCTTCCATGTCTTTCAGTGACTTCCCTAAAATTAAAAAAGACAACTTTAAAACCTGATGTTTTACATTAGGCCTCATTTGAGTGTGTAAAAAAAAGGAAGACTAAAAGTCTACCTTTAAAGATAAGTTTCTGAGAGGCAGGTGGGACTCCGGTGGCTTGAGCCAGAGCATCTGACAGGTCTTTAACAGTGGGTCCTTTTCCATCCTCATGTCCTGTTAGCGTGATGCTGTGCTTAGAGGATCCTGAAATAGGAAAATAAATAAATATTACACAGCTCTCAAGCTATTAAGGATTGGGAGTTATCATTGTCACCCTTTTGTCTTCTATCGGTGTTATTCAGAAAGTAAATGTCACCTACCAGCATTAAAAAAACAATAATAAAAAAAGTCTTTAAAAGTATTTGCACCCATCCAATTACAGAACATGCGGCATATCTCGGAAACTATCGCGCACGTTTGGTTCAGTTTTTAACGATGGGTTGCAAAATTTTGTTTCACTATCGTGTGAGGAAAAATAATTACAAAACATTTAACAAGCGATTGGCAACAATACAATTTCTCTCAGCAGCCCTCCTGTTTCGCAAATGTGCTGTAACGTGTCTTCAAACGAAACTAATTACAACAGCTACACAATTCTTCATAAACGTGTTTAATAAATGCTGATATTTACAGTAGTTTATATATTTAATTTGTTATTGAAGAACAACACATAACCAGCGGGATTCAAGTTAAAGCTACATAACCACACAGTCTGTGGAGAAGAGCTACAGAAGCTGAGCCGTTTCTAGCTAGCTTTAGCCACAACGAAACCCAATTTTTACTTATATTTTGTGGTGATTATGGTGTAGTTTAAAGCCGAAATCTTATTACCGTATGCGACTGTCATAGTTATCGTTTGCTCCGACATTTTGCTTTCCGGCGTCCTTTAATCACAACATCAAACGCAAAGCTAACTGTTGCTTATTGCTAACTACTTCCGGTGTTACAGTTTAACTGGTGATCGCGTTAAGTGGTGTTATTCCATATGTTCCTCTCGCAGAAAATCCACGAAAAATAGCCCAGGGCTACCAGTGTGTGTAATGTTTGACTGGATTAAAAATGTGGTTTACCAAAAATAATTTATATGTAATAAGTTAATTAACAACAAATAAATAAAATCACCAGTTCATGCAGATACACACGCACATTGCTGTTCTAAATACATCTTTGGGGATCTGCCCGGGGTCATCAGGGATTTGGGGTCTTTCAATATCCTACACCCTCTCTCAGGTGACCAAGGCAAGATTATCTGCTAAAAAATGATTTCTGATATTTAAATTGTTGGCCTATAATCCATTCATGAGAGACACATCTCAAACACGTCTCTCATCAATGGTATCAAGTAATTTTGAGCCTGAAAGAACATTCCTGTCACAACAAAGAAGCTGTAAGTCACTTTTACATATCATTATTTATGCTGGAATAAAGTGTAATTGAGACTCCTAAATGTCTTTTTCAAGAGAAATATGGCCAAGAGTGCATCAGAAATTAATTGGATTAATTATATTTTACCACATAGAGTAGATACAACAATGAGAATATCTTGATGCATGCTCAATCATCCAGGTAGGTAAATCCCCAAAAGCTTTTCAGTGGGAGAGCCGTTTCGTCACTCATCCAAGTGACTTCTTCAGTCTCAGCTGACTTTAGGTTGATCATGAGAATTTACATATTAATGATCAATTAACTGACCTCCTAGCCCATTGTTCCTTCAGTGGTGCTAGTTTCAGTCATTATGCAAATGTGCTGTTTATAAGATTGGGGAAACCTAAAGTCAGCTGAGACTGAAGAAGTCACTTGGATGAGCGACCTTACAAAACTTTGGTCATTCAAAATTTTTACAACAAGAGGTGTCAATGTATGTGACGAATCTACGACTAGACACATCTGGACCTACTACTTTTGTGGTTCTTCACCGATCAGCACGACCACCAGTTAAGCTTGAACACCGGAAGTACCCCCTTTTTTCTTTTCTTTCACTTTTTTAAATGCAATTTTACTTATTTAATATTTAATTTATTATTTAAATTATCGGACTTTTTATTTATTTACTTGTTTAAAAAAAGTGGAACAGCAAATACAAACACAACAGCTGCACACAAAAGTGATAAAACGCGAGCCGAAGTCTACAGCGCAACTTGAAACTCTTCAATGAAACTCTGCTGACAGACGTAAATACATATAGCTTAAGTGTGTAGAGTTTTCCTGCAGTAAAGCTTTTTAGAGTCTGTATAATTAATGTCTGTATGTATGACGTGTCAGGTCATGTTGCGCCAAGAGGGCTTTCCCAACCGGCTCTGTGGCGCAATGGATAGCGCATTGGACTTCTAGTCAAGCACTTGAGAGGTGATTCAAAGGTTGTGGGTTCGAGTCCCACCAGAGTCGCATTTTTAACCTGACCATCTGTCCTCCGAATCCTCTCAATACCGTTACTAGTCTAAGTCACGGTTACTCGTTAATTGCTGATGTCATGCTTACATGATGTTCCTGAATATGTCTTTGGTTATGTGCCCGGGCTCATCGGTGCTTTCGTGTCTTTCACATTATTTCATTCCAGTCTACCACAGCTGAGGATCAAGGGCTAAAAACACATTTACGCTGTTTAAACTGTAAATGACCTGCTAACTTATAATCTTTGAAACATATCTCAGACATGTCTCTTAAGAATATTTAAAATCATTTTGAGCCAAAAGAACATTAGGTAGAAGCAGCAATCACTTTTACTTAGGTAGGCAAAAAGTGTCATTGAGATTAAAAAACGTGATGACAGACGTGGCCAGTGGGGGAGCAGACATTGCAACAATTATAACATTACAAGTCTATAATGATTTTTTACATGGCCAAAATAGGTCTGAATTCATGATGTTAAAGAACACAAAACAGATAAAAATAACGCAGAGTCGTGATATGTTTAGCTTTTTCGCAAATGTAGTTTCTGTATCAGCGCTAACAAAGTTTTTAAGGTTGTAGGTTCGTGTCCCACAGAGCACATGTGTAACTCGATTGCTGGTAATACCAGGCTGTTTCCAAATCACTTCAATAATGTCCTTATAAGTGAAGAACAGTTACTTGTTAACTGTGAGTAAAAGATTATTTGTACCAGGGTGAAAATCCTTTGTAAGGCACTTTTAGGGATTTGCTTGAAGTGCTGAGGTTTAAAGTAACTATATAAGATATTTACAATTCAAGTCGATTTAGTTTTATTTACGCATCACTAAACCCAAACAACAGTCGCCTCAAGGCGCTTTATATTGTAAGATAGACCCAATAATACAAACATCCCCTGGTCACTTATGTGGTATATATTAGGTATATTAGGCCATTGTTTGTGAATGCAAATATGTAGTCAGCCAATCAAATGGCAGTAATGCGAAAAATGGCCTCAATCTTAAAAAAAAAAAAAGACTTCAATCTGAAACGCAATTGGAAACATAAATACATTTTGGACCTTTAACTGTAATTTCTATTTACATGACAGTTTGGGCAGAACTTTTCCCATAATTTGATTTTTTTTTTTTTTTTTTACAATTTAAGCCCAAAGAGTTGTGCTGACACATTTGCTTCATTATGTACAGCAGATTTTCTTTATCATCGAGAGAAAAACAAGATGCATTGTTAAAACTGCACTTCTTATACTGAGATATCTCAGAGTAAGTAGTGCACTTAAACTACTTTATATCGAGAGAAAGGGGCGTTTCACTGGTATGGCCCTACTTAAGTAAATTTGAATGTGGTATGTTGTTGCTGCCAGACAGGCTAGTATGAGTATTTCAGTAACTGTTGATCCACTGGGATTTCTCCACAAAACCATCTCTAGGGTTTATAGAGAATGGTTCAAAAAAGAGAAAATATCCAGTGAGCGACAATTCTCCAGGTGGAAATGACTCAGTGATGCCAGAGGTCAGAGGAGAATGGCCACACTGATCATAGCATGGCAACAGAAAAAATGAAAGGTCCACTTCTTGCCATCCAGGTATGGCCAAGAGCTCTCAAGCCTGAAGCAGATGGGTTACAGTAACAGAACACCACACCTGGTACCATTCCATGTCACCTAAGAACAGGATAACAAGATATTTTCTTGACACACTTATCGTTTAAACACCTCAGCCTACCTGAGTATTGTTGCTGACCAAATCCATCCCTTTATGACCACACCCACAGAAAAGCATCCATCCTTTGATGGCTGTTTCTCACAAATCATCTCAATCTAGTTTCCTGAACATGACAGCAAGTTCGCTGTACTCAAATGGACTCCAGATGTGGTGGAGCAGGAGATTCACATCATGGATGAACCACATCTTTGAGGCATGTTTCCAGCACCTTGTTGAATCTATGCCATGGAGAATTAAAACAGGCTGACGGCAACGTGGTACTAGCAATGTCTACTTAAGAGCTAAAAACAAGATAGAGAAGGATGAACAAATACGCCATAAATTAAGAACTCACAGCTGATTTAAAACAAACATTTTTATTTTGCATGTTTCAAATAACCCTGCAGATATTTTAAACAGCCCAAGTGTGAATAACCTCCACTTTTGAGAATGCAGACACGATCTTAGTGACTAAAAATCACACAAAATTAATAACAAACAGAAATAAATAAACACTAAGGAACACTAATGAACGACACAGACAAGCTGTTGATGATGAAGGGAATTATGTTTAAAAAAAAAAAGGTTTAGTATGTTACAAGGCCACATGCCAGCACGGTAGAAGTAACAATACACAACCTGAAACCAGAACAGCCTCCAAATTGTAGTGTTCTCACGTCAAATGGTTTTGCATGTATAAATGTTACTCTACATATAAAAGTGTTTTCAGTTCGAGTGCAGCTGTTTTTATTTGCTTCTTGTTTATGTGGCAGGAATCTGAGGGAGGCCGAACTCATCCACGAGCACACCATCCTGAACACAAAAGAAGAAAAAAACATCAGCCATGAGCAAAACACTTACATTTCAAGTGTTACTCACTTAGCAGGTTTGTGTTTAAACAATAGAGTGGACTGGAAAAAAAACTTAGTTTTGCACATTATAGCTAATCTACCAAACACATACACAGGATTAGAAACTGGCACCAGAATTCGTGGCAGGTTTAATAGTTTGCTTACATACACAGTCACACCCCAAAGGTCCATTTTGAAGTAGGAAAAATTATTTTATGATTACTTTTTATTTTACTTTCATGTATTTTCCACAACCCTGCCCTTCATGTCATGAAAACTGAGCTCTGTAGACTGTCACCTTATTTGTCTTGCTGTCACTGGGGATTCCCTCAGGGATAGACGGGGCAGCTGAGGCCTCATCCAGGTAGGAGGTGTCATCATCCAGCAGCAGCTCATCACCCAGTGCATCCAGCTCTGAAACCACAGTGGTACTGTCACTGTAATACTCCAGATCATTGCTCAAATTACACACTAGCAAAGAGGTCTTAGCTTCAATAAAAAGAGATCCGAGCTGTCCTGGAAGCTCCACATCGTGGATGCTGAAATCTGAGAAAGAGCCCCAGGAGGCAAAGAAGGCAGAGAATGAGTGTGATATGAAACAGAATTCAAACAACAGTGCCAGTGTATCTCCTGAAAAAGAGATTTTATGTGCCTAAATACAGGATCATAAAATATTGCCTTCCCAGAATGTAACTAAAAGGCATTTTAGATAGGTTCTAGCAACCCCAAGGAGTTGAATGAATGGGACAATAGAGGAACCCATGGATCCAGAAAGTCCAGACTTTGTTTCCTCTTTTTTCCTTTATATAAGGGAAACTCAGTCCACATAAGCTCCTCGGATTCATTAAGGAGTCAGATTTCACAACAAGTGGCACAGGACAGCCATTCACATGTGGCACAATGGCTCGCACATTGGACTTCTAAGAGTACACTTAAGGAGTGATTCAAAGGTTGTGGGTTCAAGTCCCACCAGAGTGGAGTCTTTAACTTTTCCTCACTATAGAAGTTAGATGCATCTAACGAAAAGGCATTTTAGTTACTGGGTTAAGCCTCAAATAACAAGTCGGCATAGACAAGGCATGTCTATGCAATAGCTAGCACTTTTAGTAGATTTTTAAATTACTTTAGTCACTATTTACCACATTTTTAATGGACGGATCACAATTGACAAAAAATGGCACAGGGCATCCTCTCGCACCTGGCAATGGGCAGTGCATTGAACTTCTAAGCATACACTTCAGGAGTGATTCAAAGGTTGTGGGTGTGAGTCCCACCAAAGTCAACACTTTTAACCTCTTCTTAATGTAAAAGTTATGTAATTCTTAAGAACGGAACTACAAGGCAACTTCTAACTCAAATAAGAAGTCCTCATCACTATACATGGAAGCTAATAACTTAGCATTGAGGTCTGGGATTTTAGCATACAAGAAGGGATTTCCACTCTCCAGTTGCTTAAAAACCAAATAAGAGATAAGACAGTTTACATGTACATGTTTACATGGGTGCTTGTATGTGGTTGACTGTATCTCTGTGATAAACTGGTGACAGATCCGAGGTGTACCCTGTGTCTTCCCCTATCACAGCTGGGCTAGGTTCTAGCAACAATCCAGAAAGTCTAAAATATGTTCCCTCTTTTTTTTTTATAAGGGAAAATTATGGAGGAGCTGCTTCAAATTGACAGAGGAATTAGATTTAAGAACATATGACACAGTACAACCTCTCACATCTGGCTCTGTGGTGCAATGGACTGTGCATTGGACTTCTAAATAAGCACTTCAGGAGTGATTCAAAGGTTGTGAGTTTGAGTTCCACCAGAGTTGAACGTTTAAATTCTTAATGTAGAAGTTACATGCATCATCAGAAAATAGTATTGGCTTTTTAGGCCCAATATAAGTAGTCTGAATATATAAGGTGTGTCATTGACAAGCCAACACTTTTAGTAGATATTTACATTACATTAGTCACTATTTCATTAGCGTATTAGAAGCACTGAAGCATCAAAACGAACCAAATAGCAGTTTGTTGATACAAACTTGGGTAGATAGATCATGATGTGCATAAACATGTATCAAATGTTTGAAATGGCGTGCACCAAATTGTCTAACTTCCTAGAAATAGTAGAAGAAGAAACTGTGTTTTTTGATGGAAATAAATGCCACTGTCTGGATTTCTCAGAATCCTCCAACTGGTGTGTTTACATGAAGCATTTTTCTTGAGGTTGGGCTTTTAAATCGGTTACTCTAGTTCATGTTAAGATTGCTATTGTTATCTCATAGTAAAAAGGCTCTGAGTTCCACTCAAGCCCGTGGCCTTTCTGTGAGGAGCGCTCCCTGTGTCAGCGTGGGTTCTACCACAGTCCCAAATCGCACATGGGGTGACAGATTGGTGACCTGTTGCTGACCAGGAGTAGAGCCTGCCTCTCACCCCATGACAGCTGGGATAGGCACCAGTGCCCCCAGCGACCCTGAATCAGATAAATAGAAGAAGTTGGATGGATGGCTGACAACTATGGAGGAATCAATGGATCTTCAAAGTCCAGATTTTCCTTTATTCAAGGGAAACTCAGTCCATAGAAGCCACTTCAACATACATTTTAACATACCACTTTTTTAAATGGTCAGATCACATCTGACAAAAAGTAAAACAGGTGAAACCATATTTGGCTCTGTGGCGCAATGGATAGCGCATTGGACTTCTAAACAAGCACTTCAGCAGTGATTCAAAGGTTGTGGGTTCGAGTCCCACCAGAGTCTAACTTCTTAATGTAGAAGCTACATGTTTCATCGTAACTTTAAAGTCATGTACATCTTAATACTGAAACTACTACACAGGACAAGGTCACACATCTGGCTCTGTAGCGCAATGGATAGCGCATTGGACTTCTAAACAAGCACTTCAGCAGTGATTCAAAGGTTGTGGGTTCGAGTCCCACCAGAGTCAAACCTTTAACTTCTTAATGTAGAAGCTACATGTTTCATCGTAACTTTAAAGTTATGTACATCTTAATACTGAAACTACTACACAGGACAAGGTCACACATCTGGCTCTGTAGCGCAATGGATAGCGCATTGGACTTCTAAGCAAGCACTTCAGCAGTGATTCAAAGGTTGTGGGTTCGAGTCCCACCAGAGTCTAACCCTTAACTTCTTAATGTAGAAGTTACATGTGTTTTCTTCATGTTTTAAAGTCATGTACATCTTAATACTGAAACTACAAGAAAATTTTCTGTCTCAAATAACAAATCTGTATAGACACCACTATCCATGGAAGCTAATCACTCAGATGTGATGTCATCACATAATCTGAGACTTTAGCATCCAAGAGGGAATTTCCACTCTCCAGAACCAAAAATAAGAGATGACTGTGGGATTACCTGGAGTATCCAGGTATTCTGCAAGTTAGGTTAATTAGTGTGAAAGGTTAATTGCATTTCTGTGATAGACTGGTGAGAGAGAAGTGGAAGAAGCCGAATGGACGTGTGAAAACAGGAGGCATTTATGGATCCAGAAAGTCCAGACTTTGTTCCGTCATTATTCCTTTATTCAAGGGAAACTCTGAACACAGAAGCTGCTTCAAATTCACAGAGGAATCTAATTTGTCAACAAGTGACACAGAACAAGGCCACACATCTGGCTCTGTGGCGCAATGGATAGCGCATTGGACTTCTAAGCATACACTTAAGGAGTGATTCAAAGGTTGTGGGTTCGAGTCCCACTAGAGTCAAAAGTTTAACTTTTCCTCACTATGGAAGTTAGATGCATCTAGAGAGTTGACATCTCTATGGTGTAGTGCAGTGGCAGGGTGGTTAGCATCATTGTCTTATACCACAAATGTCCTGTAATAAACTGCTAACATATCCAGGATAGATCCTGCCTCTTGCCCTATAACAGCTGGGCTGGGCTTACAGTGTCTTGGTGGTTAACATCATTGCCTCACAGCAAGAGGGTCCTGGGTCTGAATCAGCTGGCCTTCCTGTGTGGAGTTTGCATGTTCTCTGGATGGATGCTGATACCATAGGGAACGGCTATATTTTCATTACATGGCTATATTTGAAGTTCGTCGCTCTAGCTATAGGTAATACATCAGTCTGTTCCACAAAAACCAAACAAAAAAATGTCTGGTCACACTGGCTCCACCCACAAAATATGTCACTGGACATATTTATGTGTCACAACCAGAGATGGGCAGTAAGGCGTTACAAGTAACGCGTTACTGTAATCCGATTACTTTTTTCAAGTAACAAGTAAAGTAAGGGATTACTATTGCAAAAAAGGTAATTAGATTACTGTTACTTTCCCGTAAGCACGCTGCGTTACTAAAACCATGATTTTAGTAACACAGAGAGTATGAGCGTGCAGCGTTTAAAGCGTGGAAGTACTGACCTTACTTTGAGTTTGATTCCGTAAAAAGTCACAAAAACATTAGCGTTCACATAAACTTCCGAGCAAGCACCGAGTACGGGAAATTCACAGACAAACTCGCGGATTCTTCCACTAACTGCTGCGGCACACCTGCACCAGGGCAAACATCCGCCTGCTATACAGGTGAAAATAGAGCAACAGGACTGCTGAGTCTTTGACTTTATTTATTTTCTGCTGTTTCACTTGCATTTATTTGAAAGAGTGAGTGTAAACACAAAAAATATTTTATTTTCATGTGCTGGAATATGCAGAAAATAGGTTTAAATGTTAAACAAATTTCTTCCAGTCAGAGAATGTTGCATATAATTTAATTTTTGCTTGATGCATAAAGTTAAAAGATTAAAACTAATAAAACGAGTTTTAAAAAGAGACTTTTCCATTTGATTACATTTTATATGATGGATTATGCAGAAAAAGTAGAATTGGGCTGAAAGATCTATTGCTTTATTACCTATTCAGGTTGTAAATCATGTTTTTAAAAAGTAACTAATTAATTACTTTTGAAAATAAGTAATCAGTAAAGTAACAGGATTACTTTTTGGGGAAGTAATCAGTAAATAGTTACTGATTATTTTTTTCAAGTAACTTGACCAACACTGGTCACAACACTGCGACTGTTCACTTTAATGCACCCTAAATGAAAAACTGCCAACAAAATGTACATTTACCTGCTTCAAGATCCTCCTCATCGATGTCTGGAGTGCCATAGCTGCGGCTCAGGGCTTCTTGTACCTCATTGGCTTCATCCATCATGTCCTCCAGCTGGTCCTGTAAATCCTGGAAGTCCAAATACTTGTGTTCACTTTTAATGCCTCAACTGTGAGATTTTAACTTTTATCCAGCATGTAAAATCATAATTTTAATTTCATCAGTTTTTAAATCGACTGCTGCACAAATAGGAAGAGAGAATCACATAACGGCAGGGGGGCACTGAAAATAAATGAGACCTATTAAGTGTGTTGATTAGAACTCATTTAAACAAAACTATTAACCCATTTTGTTACTGCAGGGTTCTGAAATCAGAGCAAGTTTAATTATACAGTAAGAGCTGATAAATTGCTGAATCTGGCTGCTGCTAAGAGTACAGTGTAAGTGTTGCAGAAATGTGATGTAATGTGAGGGGATTTTTCTTACATTTGATGCTTCGCATTAGACTTGTAGTCAAGACCGCCTAATCCAAGATCAAGACAAGACCAAGACCAGAGGGTATCGAGACCAAGACCGAGACCGAGACAAAAAAAGTCTTTAAACTGCAGCCAGATGCTATTCTATATACATATGCAGGACACCTTAAACTAGTTTTTTTAATTAAGCAGCAAGGCAGAACAAAGTCGGGCCTGTATCAAGACACAGGGACTAAACCCCAATTCAACCAGACCCAGAACTGATCCGGAATTAAAACAGGACTACAACAGTAACCAAGACAGAACCAGAATCAGAACTAGATGATAGTAGCACTAAAAATCATCATAGACCTGCACTACACTTATTTTTTAATTCTACCAAAGTACAATATTTAGATTGAGAAAAGTTTATATAATTATTTTGCCTTGTTGTGCAAACAAGCCTGCATAACTTAATAAATATAGAATTTGAAAAGTAACAAATGGTATCTAAAAAGAAACACTAGGTACTAGATACATGTTCTGATGAGTTTTGGCAAACAACCATTTGACTAACATGTGTGTCTCACCTGCTCTTGCTCCATCTCTGTTCTGTCGTCATTCTCTCTCTCCCTCTCTGCTCCTCTCTCTCCCCTCTCTGTTCCTCTCTCTCTCCCTCTTTGTGCTGACAATCAAGCCAAACACCAACATCATCAAATATACAGTTGAAACCAGATATTTATGTACTCTTCAGATAAAAACACAAACACTTTTTTAATTGTAACATCAAATCAGACTAAATGTTTATTTTTTTAGATTGATAAATATAAAAAACATATTTGTTAACTTTAAGAGTAAAGAGAGAAATTGTCTGTATTTCTTAATTGCAAATGGCACCAAATTGTATTCAAAATTGAGCCACATTTATGGAGCTCCACAATTCTTTTCCTGGTGTTTTGGTTGACATCTCTTGATTTTCCCATGTCAAAGAAAGAGGCTCTGTGTTTTGCCTTATATGCATCCACAGGTGTGCCACCAGTTTACTCACATGGACTCAACTAACCTATCAGAAGCTTCTTCAGCTCAGAATGGAATCGTCTGGAGTTTTCTTATTAATTAACAATAAACTTAGTGTATATGTACTCCTAAATTTGATGAAAGTGATTAAAAATAGGCAGCTCCCTCTTTTTATTCTGACATTTAAATAATTCAAAAGATATTTCAACATTTATTTATCTAAAACAAAAGTTTACTCTAAATTGATGTTTAACAGTAAAAAAAAGTTTTTATGTTTTCTCCATAAAGTGTATGTAAATATCTGGTTTCAACTGTGAATATACTGCTGTGTATTGAAATTCCTCTTGTTTTGCATAGATATACTGAACAACATCCAAAGCATAATATATAAAACAACATCTACCTGAGTTTTTTCTTTGAAAGAAGCTCCTTATGTCCATTGTTGTGTACATCAGTACACAATTGAAACCGATTTAGAGAGTTTGTTTAGCCGTGGAGGGTAACAACTGAAAATATGAAATGTAAGCTAAGACTCTCTAAAAAAAATCAGCATTGCTGTTCGGCTTTTTATTTATCCATTTGCTGACTCACTCGAAGAGCAAGTAACGCAACCAAGTGATCAGTTTGATATCAATCTTTTGTGATACACCGTCATATTTACATTATTAGTTCAGTACGAATGATTTGCTTTGGTACCTGGTCAAACTTAAGCTCTCCTCTGTCTGCAGCAAACTCGCAGGCAGCAGCTTCTCCCCCCTCTCTCACATGGGTGCTGTGCTCAGTCGCCTAGTGCCTGAGCTCGGATCATACCAAAATTAGGGGGAATTTACGACGGTGCGCTCTGTGCTTCGTGTGTTGTTTTTGTTTAATACAGTTGTCAGTCAGGCATCTAACTAACAAATTACACTCCAAAAAACCCCATGCTTCTGAAAAAATGACCCGGGCTTAAGCCCAGTAAGCCACCCCCCCGCTCCGCTGATGGTTGACTCCAAATCTCCCGAACACTATGTCGATTTGAGAACGCAAGAGCGAAACAGCGAGACCAAGACCGAGACCAAGACAAAAGTCCGTCGAGACCAAGACCACGTAAAAGTGGTCTCGAGACCGGTCTCGAGACCAAGACCGGTCTCGAGACATCCAACTCTACTTCGCATACAGTAAGCAATTCTCCTGGCCTCAAGTATCTCCCCATTTTTGGCTAATGACTGCATTCACAGTTTAGACCACTGCTTCCCAAACCTTTTTTGCTAGGCCCCCCTTTGTTTTACAAGAAAAATGTTCACCCCCCCACGCGCACGCACACATCCTCCAACCACACACGCCCATATTTTGCTCCATTGTGGTTTATTTCACACCTCAAACATTTAGTAAACAATTAAGCAAATACAAGTAATCTGCAATAAATGACAGGTAGTAATAAAATAAACTATTAACTCTTTTACGCTACGTCCACGCCTACACGGGCATTTTTGAAAGCGCAGCTGTTTCGTCCACACGTAAACGGCGTTTCGAATCACCGAAAACTGAGATTTTTTAAAACTCCTTTTTTGCGTTTACGTGTGGACGAGGAATGCAGAGTTCGTCACGCAACGTCAAAGGTGTGTGCCTTTTTCTGACTATCTGCAGGTTTTACACATACCTGCATACACACACGCAGTTACTGTCCCTCCATTTAGAAAGGCAGAGGCGTCACGGTGTGATTATTTTACGTGTAGTTGTTTTTTTCCTGTGTAATAATATTCAAATCAAGAACGTAGGATCCTGTTTGTCCGTGATTTGAACAGCCCAGCGCTGCTCCCGACGAAGGGAAAACCAATTCTGCAGGGAGACCTACCTCGGCACTTGTGCAGGTGAAGATATGCTTCACCATATGTTTTAGTCAATGGCTTAGAATGAAGTTGGTTTGGAAACATATTCAGCTATGCTTCATCTCTTGCTTTGCGTTTGTGTGGGCGCCCTGTGCTAGCAGTGTCCAAGCGTTTTGTTTTTTTTCCCCTTTTCATACCGCACCCCCCCTGCAATGGCTCTGCAGGGTCCCACACTTTGGGAAGCTCTGGTTTAGACAAACATACATCAATCTGATCAAGCCTGACGTCCTTGTAAGCCTTTTTCATATCCTTGGCACCAATCTTCATGGCCTCCACCTGGGGACAAAAAATACATGTGGATTTAGTCGCTGACAACATTTTCTCATCAGGTACAGACAATCTGAACACATCCACTACCACAACCAGGGAACTTTCTAATGAGATTTGTTTAATGAATGGACAAAATCAAAAGCTTAGCGATACAATATAGTATGTCAGAAATCTAGATGTTTGGTACGTATGAAAGCTGTGATTTGGAAAAAAGTGCTTAACAGCAACTAAAAAGTTGGAGTCTTGGAGTCATGCTGTGTGACTCTTACTGTTGTTTTGGTGTCCTTTAATGTCTGGATCGTGTAGTTTGCCTGCTCCATGTTAAAGGATTGTTGAGCCAGCTGCTCCCTTTGACCTTCATACCTATGTAAAAACAATACAGATGCTTTAATACATTTGAGTCTTTACATACATTATTACACTCCTACGTTATAGTAAAATCAAGAGCTTTTCACACCCCAGCCGTCTGCAAAGGGTTGGTGTGACAGAGTAGGGTGAGATAGTCGGCTGCAAACTGCCCCAGTGCGAGCTGGAGGTCGTCGCTTGACAAAGACAACAGAACCACATCATCTGCAAAAAGGATAGATTGCATCTGCAGATGGACTTAATGCCCTTGACTTCTTAGCTGCACCAAGAAATTTTGTTTGCGAAAGTTATGAACAAAACTGGTGACAAAGGACAAAACTGGCCAAGTGAAACACCACTGGGAACAAGTCTGCCTTAATGGAAGCAATGTGACCAAGCTGCCACTAAAATAAGCTGCTGCTTTTTGAGATAATTTGGTTCTGTTAGTTTCATCGAATGACGTTCTTCAGCTTGCTTACACTCTTTGTTGCATTCAGTGTTAGCAAGCTTGTTTGCTTTGAGGTACTGTGGCGGTGAGCCTGATTGTTTAATATGACATGTGAGCTGTTATGAAATTTTGCAGCTCCAATTAGAGAGCCAAAAATATTTAGCCCTAGGTTTGACATCTATGATGTTAATAATCACCAGTTACAGCCCTAAACAAAGCAGTTTTTATTATTACGATAGATATATGACACAATAATTCGTGTGTGAGACATTTAAATAGTTGACTTCATTTGTCTCTCCACATTTGCCTGATTTAGTTCACTTGCTCACTCCTTATATAAGAACTCACTTTTACTACCTCCTCACGATGCTTTGGGTTGGCAGATCTGGTAGGAGGAGAGTCGTGTTTTGTTTTCTTTCAGATTCAACACTTCATGCATTGATGTTTTCGTCTTTACCTGTAAGGCCTTCTTCTTCTTTCAGATGCTCCCTTTAGCGGATCATCTGCCTCTATCTCACCCTACTCTGTCACACCAACCCTTTGCAGGTCCTCTTTCATTAAATCTATAAACCTCCTCTGTGGTCGTCCTGTTTAACTCCTGCCTGGAAGCTCCATATTCAACATCCTTTGTCCAATATAATCAACTGGACCTCCTTTGGACATCACTCAACTATTGCAACCTTGACGCTTTAATTTCACCTCCAAACTGCTCAACCTGAGCTGTCCCTGTGGTTACTTCCAATACAAACCCTCAAAATCTTTAACTCTGCCACCTCCACCTTGACCTCTTGTGCCACAATCTCCAAACCACACATCATAGCGGGTCTTACAACCATCTTATAAACATTCCCTTTCACTATTGCTGTTATCTTTCTGTCACAAATCAGTACCTGCAATTCACTTAAATCGTATGGTGAAATAAACCTTTGTTTAGATGATTTTAGTTTACAGGCTTAATTTTTTGTTCAACCTAATCTCCAAAATATTAACATATTAAAACTTTCCTCTTATTTGCCAACATCCACACTATGTCTATCCATCTATCTATCTATCTATCTATCTATCTATGTGTGTGTATGTATCAGAGAGGCTATCGCGCTCACATCTTTGAGATAAAGCATACAGATGTTTGCACAGTGAAGGACTCACATTCTCTTCTGCTTCAGGACTCTCATTGCCTTCTGCTTCACCATGTTCTGCAATTGAAAGCAAAAATAAATAAATAACATCGATGTATTTGTCTTCTAGCCTTTTAAACACCCAAAGTTAACATCATGTGTCCTACCTTCGAGGGCCCATCTCTCATCTTTTTCAGCTGATCCTTGTACTTCAAGAGTTCCGCATCTAGCCTGCCAATTTTCTTTTCAATGGACTCAGCCCTCGCATCCACCTGGAGCGAGGAAGAGATCAATTAGAGGTAATGATTTCCAGCGTCCTGGCAAACAAAACACTGTGCTAAAACGCCATGCCTGTATGTGGGTGCATTAGAAGAAAAAAAATTAGAGAGGTAAAAGCTTGGAACATAATTGAGAGCTGTGGTTAACAAACACATCCCTACTTCACAGTCCAACGTTGAATGTCTTTTATTCCAGCCCAAAGTGCTGATTAACTGTAGCCTCTGAGCTAGTTGGCACGGATGCTGTTTTGACAAGCCTTTTGTAACCATGCTAGCTAAGCACCGCTACCGTTAGGTCGCACAATATGGACATAAACAACAAAAGCTCACAGGCTGACAGTACTCACAGTGCCGATACAGTCCGACAGGTTCGCAGGAGGCGCTTTGGGTTTTCCTCGTCCGAATATTCGGTTCATTTTCTAAACGTCAGCCTTTAGCTTACCTTAGAAAACACAAAAAGCATCAAATGCAAAGAGATTTTTTCATTGAAGACACCCGGAAGCAACGGTTCAGACGCAAAATATTTCCATTGGTTGGTGCAAACGCTTGTGACCAATGAGATTTTAGACGCGCTATTGCCACTTAGCGGTGAGCAGAGGCACTGCAGCTTCCAGGGAGAACCTTTTGTCCCCACAGATTGCATCCACCATCAGGCTTTGTTACTCCCCCACTGCAAATAAAATGGCAACAAATGTAGGTTTTACTTAGATTTTAGATTTTATCTTTTAATCTGGTTCTTTCAAGAGCATGCTATTATTTATTGATTGTAATGTATAATCCCCAAAGACAAAAAACTGCTCTCTACGGAGTAAAATTCCATTGAAATGAGTAGTTATAGAAAGGTTGGTACTGCTTTATAATATGGCATCTTTTATTCAGGATTTGTAAGTTGTAAATTTCATTACTAATGCTTTGCATATCTATTCTCAGAGGTACAAGTATTCAGGTCCTGCATTCCAGTCCATGTAGAGAAAAGGTGGAAGTCATGCAAATTAATTCCTCCTGGTTCCTGTAATAGTTTTTAGACTTTTACATGTTTAAAAATTATTTCAAAGAATGGGCCATATGTAACTTTTTATAGAGTCATTACTCCAGACAGAGCAGCATGCTGGTGCACTTATTAGCAATGCCTACCCAGAGCAAGAATTTGAACCTGCTAGTCAGCTGTAGTCACTGCATGTTTACATTTTCTCCATGTGCCTGAGTGGGTTTTCCTGGGGTGCTCTGCTTTCCCCATACAATACACAGACATGCATGTCAGGTTAACTGGCTGTATAGCTGTGATGGACAGTCCAATCTGTTCCCAGTGTCAGCTGAGGAGGATTAGGGCTTAAAAAGATGAATGGATGAATGGTGACTCCAATGGACAAGGCAAATCTGAGGGATTCTGAGATGTCTTTTCTTTTTTGATTAATTTAATGATTTAACTCTGGGGTGTCAAACACAATGTGACGGAGGCTAAATGCTGTTTTGGGTCGGCAGGTTTTGAAAAATGTCTCTAGTTATATTTATCATGGATCAGCACGCATGACACTTGCTTTGACATTTTGGCTCCTTCCTTCCTCAAAAACTCCTCCCCAGCACTCCATTTACCTTTCATAACATCCCAAAACCAGTCTTCATGTAGTAAGATATCTATATCTATGTCCTCACTGGGTGCTATTTTAAACAGTTGTTAATAGCCTGTTAATATGACATAATTACATATAATCTAATACACATAATTCTGTTTTCCCAGCACTTTCATTTTTAGTATATGGCTTATGAGGCAAGCAATGAGTAGGCACCTGTTCAATCCTTATTAGAAGGCAGAGCTTATTACTGAACCTGGCTAAATGTAATGGCTTGCAAATGCACTTGCACCTTGGGAGACAGTGAGTAGAAAAATGCAGTAATCTTTGTAATTATAGCTGTCAGCTTCAACAATCCACGTAAGGACCGACTGATTTAATTTGCCTCTAAAATCCTTCAGAATCCCTTTTATCTGTGCACCATTATATTTGTCAGCTGCTGTAAGGAGGGCCACCTCATCTGGAAGCCTTTCACAAATGGCAACTGTAGAAATAATGAAAAAACAAACAAACAGTCCTTTTGTAATAAAAAGTAAATAAAAACCTGCACAGCTGATGATAGTGTTTGAAAAATAAAGTGGCTCATTCTTGGCTGTGTGGTGGCTGCAGTTGGGGAGCTGCCTTTGTCGCTCCAAGCTCATTCTCAGTGTATTTAAGTTTTCCTTTTTAGCTACGAGACAATTTTCTTATCTCTCATCAGCAGGATAACATTTTTCATTTGTGTCTATCCAGTGTTCCAAATATTCTTTATTTTTTTCTCATCTGTTGCAATTATTGATTATGATTTGCATTACAAAGCATTACAAAGTTATATATTGTTGAATCAACAACATCCATCCCAACCTCTTAACTGTCACAGAATATCTGACTTTATAAGAGCAACATAAACAGTTTTCACATTAGGCAACATTTTATTTCAACTACCATAAATAAACAGCGAGTGGAGTTAAATTGTAGTAGAAATGGCTTTAAGCCAACTTTTAACAACTTAATATAATTAAATAGAATATTGTTAACAATTTAAAAACAAATTAAAAAACCCAAAATATTGGTTTGTTCTTTTCCCCACACCTTCAAATAGTAATAACCCCGTCTTAACCACAAGCTCAAACACAAATCAAGACAAATCAACAAGATAAATAAAAAGATAGGAAGGTCACAGCAGCGACAACATATCATTAAAGTCCTCACACAGGGGCTGAACTTACAGTCAGTGCAGATTCTTCCACGAGGCCGACTACACAAAGTGCCATACAATTAGCACAACAAGCATGGACCTCTGCCTCTCCCTCAGTGTGTTCACCATGGAAACATTAACATTGTATCTGAATTGAATTTACTTAATAATACCTTGAAAAATAGAAGCACTGAGGAGGTGGGCTATACAATCTTCCTACCACTTTTTTTGACAATTAAGCTTTAAAAAACAAACAAAAAAACTTCCTTGTGCCCACACTGATATAACTGAAGACTGAACTGAAGCTCTCCTTTGTATTCACCTTGAATCTCACATTTCTCAGCTTTATTGTAACTTAGTTGTGCATGTGTGAAACATGTTTCTGACATCCAAAGCTCAAAGATACATCAAAATATGTCCGAACACCCACAGCAGCAGCAGCATTAGACATAAATGAGCTGATATTGTGCTGCATCAAATAATGTAATAGCATTAGAGGAATAATTAAGAGAAACATATCATAACAACACATATCCTCTGTAAGATGTTAATCTTCTTACATAATGCTACAGCTACTAAGCTCATATGGGATAAACTGTACTTTAATAATAACAAGTAAGTGCTAAAATCTACCTGCTATTTTATTTTAAACAAGCACAACAGCTGAACTCTGGTGCAGAAGATAAGGCACACAAACAAGGCACAAAACACAACTTCTGCTATAACACTATATCTTTATCAGATTTAAACAGGTAAATATATTACATTACATTTAAGAGTTTATTTGATTAAATCTGGGTGACCTGATGGCTACTAGAACAGCTACAATAATAAGTTCAGCAAACAAGGACGAGTCAGTAAATCGTTTAACAAAGATGAAAGAAAGACTTATCATAGACCATTACGAAGCACTTTGAACCATCTAAAATGGAAGGAATTTAACACACCATAAAAAACAACTGTCGGTATTTGTGTGCAGTGAAAGAGCGATGGCCATAATAACAAACTGTTTCATACAGAATGTCTGCGGCTGATGAAAAATGTATGTAAAGCTGAAAGAGCCGATGTGTTGCCATTAGAATCTAATGCTCCGTGTCACATTTCAGCACATAAACTCACAAACACACATTTACCAAGCCCAGACTATGGTGACAGGTTGAGAGGAAATTTACAGTATAGACATTAAATTGCACTAAATGCTGAAAGCACTGTTGTGTAGATACAATACACTGTTGTCCTGATGGCGGTTGCCTTAAAGCCCTCTGCCCATTTTTTTCCTTTTACATGCGGTTCTAGTTTCAGAGTAGATGAGAAAAGGCGGACACTGTGTCCTGTTATCTCAAAGAGACTGCAGCATCACAGCTCTAAATGTTCAAAGATGCAGTTAATACAGTTCAGCTTCAAACTGAACCTACAACTGAAGAACAATACCTACTGATGTTTTGACAACGAAGCCGTCGTCAAAGTCAAGCAGCGGGTCAAGGAGAAAATACTTTGATTCGCTCTCTTCAGCGTTTTAAGTCGTGAATATCAGAGGATTAATCCCTGAGAGGCTATTAAATATTCTACATTAGTTAACTGTCAAAGTGAAAGGACTATTCACACACTTTTAACACCAAAGCACCAAACTGCAATGCACATCTACAGTCACTTTTTTTTTATCCAGTTTCTTAAAGAGCTTTGATCTTATTCATGTTAATATGAAAGCCCAGACAGTTTACAGGTCTAGTTAAAAAATGTGTTTATCTTCTTTAAACATCTGGCTTCATCTTTGCAGTGTTGCCATCAACAATGTGAAAAGGTGCAAAAATTGCATTTCCTCAATTGGCCACTCGAGGCAGTCTCCAAAAGCGAGTAGTTCTCCACAGACTGCGGTGTCAAAATACCTGACTTTAATGTCTTGATGCATGCATCAAGTTACTAAATCCCAACAGGTTGATTCACTGAGCTAGTTTCAGTCATTGTGCAAATGTACTGTTTATTAGGTTGGGGAAACCTAAAATCAGCTGAGACTGAAGAAGTCTCTTGGATGAGTGACGAAATGTTTCTCCCACTGAAAACGCTGCGTCCAGATGAACAGAATCAACCTTTTGGGACTCGACTTTAATGTTTGCAGTAAAAATAATGATTTCAATTTCTGTAGCTAATTTCCACATTCACAGCAACTAGACAGGGATGGGTTTTTGTCTTAGTTGTTATCCTGTTTGTAACTAACTCATTTTATTTTTGCATTAAGGCTTAAGGATACAAGGAATACTGCAAATCCACTTCACAGACCTAGACTTCTTGAGTGTGTTTGTGGGGTCAGTGTTATATTTTTGATGCAATTTTCTGGCAAATAATATGGCTTTCTGAAAAGACTTCTGATTAATGTAGTGTTTTGCCTGTATACGTCTTATCACTATTTAGCAGGTATCTGCATGGGCATAATGATGATGCATCCCACTATCCTTTGAATATGATTTCTTTTTAAAAAGAAGATAAAAAAAAACACAATAAAAAAGTAACATCACGCTCGCAAGTGGGACTTTAAACTCTTTTATACTTAAATACCAAAACCACCAACAGGTTCATCTTTCTGTCAAGAATTTTTTTTTACATAACTTGAACTGAAGCCTATTCATGTCTGTGCATCTTTTAAAAACTTAAGTCGTCTCTATGTACTATTACATACAGTTCATTCTTTTAAGGCTTAATTATCTGTGTTCTGTGGTCTCCAACATGACTGAAGTGTATTCCTTGGTGACTATTTTTAGTGAGGAATTAATACTTTTTAGCGACTTTAGTGACTCATTCATTGCAGCAGAGTAGCGTACAGAAAATTAGAAGCTCCAATCTTTGTTGGTTGTGCCCTTTTCATGGGATTTGTGTAGTAAGAATAAAACATAGATTAGCACCAGGCTAATCTTTTAAGTGAACATGTTTTTGGCTTATTTGACCAACGTGCTGGATACAGAGCTAAAAATCTGGCCCTGACTCTGGCTTTTATCTCAGATAGCTGTAGTGATTTGAGTTAAGCCCAGCTCATTGGAGTCCTCCCAGCTCTGATAGGGCATAGAGGACATGTCCATGGCTAGTCATACGGGCCTGGCTTGCTTTACGCCTCCCCGAGCTTCTGCAGGGCAAGAATGATCCCGCAGAGTGCTTCTCACACGGCTCACTCCATGACAGTCACCTTGTCCTTGTGTTCTGGGACAGCAAAAGTCTCTGAAGCATCTCTTGAAGTTCTCATCCAGGAAAGCATAGAGGATGGGGTTAAGGCTGCTGTTGGTGTAGCCCAGCGCCACGCAGAAGAAGTAGGCGGCCATAACAGCCGTGGTCTCCGGGACATTTGTTGACAGCGTCTTGACCAAGATGAAGATGTGAATGGGTGTCCAGCACACCACAAAGACGGCGACCACCACCAGCACCAGACGGGTGATGCGACGCAGGTTGCGGTCCTTCTCGCGTGAGCCTGACAGCAGCCGCACGCTCTTCAGCCTCATGACCATCAGAGTGTAGCAGACAGTTATAATGATGACCGGTGCCACAAATGCAAAGATGAAGACACAGATCTTCATCAGCGTGTCCCAGTAGATGTAGGGATCAGGGAACTGTAAAGCACACTCTGTAGTCCCTGTTAGTTACAGAAGAATGCAGTTATAGGAACACACAGCAGGAAATGCTCAAAATGACACGCTAATGTCAGATTGACATGTTCAAAGTTACATGTCAAACTGACATCTTTAAAATTGCATAGAGATGTTTAGTGAATGGTTTTCTTGTGTTTATTAGCATGAAGGTGATGGATATGAAGGAAGTGTTACTCTCAGGGCATTAATAGCAGTAAAAAAAACATATGACTTAACCCTGTAACTCCAAACGCATTATATCTGACACATGAGTTATTGTGAGTTTTTGAGACCTCCATCGTCAGTGCGATTTCTTTTCCCCCCTGAACACCTAATGCATTTCACAAAAATGCTGGATGTAGTGAATATGATTAAAAGTCATATATGCAAATAGGTATGTAAAGTCTTTTTTTTTTCTTTTTAATTGTCAGAAGGCTCTAAACACTCCAGTTTAAAAAACAAATTGAATTTTTCTGGAAATTATTTCCCAGTTCTGGCTTTACTGGGTTAAAATTTAACTGACCCGATTTGGGTCAGTTAAACTGTTTGTAAACATTAAAGTCTGGCTATAAAACACTAATATACATTCATAAACACCATGAAAAACTGTTTAGTTTCTCAGACATTTTACATTCACAAGCCACTTGTTTGGATAGAGCTGTTTATCTCTTTGTTAATGTAAATATATAATCAGCCGATCACCATTTAGACATGCAGACAAGTGACTTTAAACATGCTGTTTCATTGAGAATTTCAAGGACAACCATGGCTTGTGTTTATGAGAAAATATCTCATAAATATTTTTGCAACACATTGGAGAAAATATCCAATGTGTTGCAATTCTCTGGGTGAAAATGCTTTTTGATGTCAGAGGTCAGAGGAGAAAGAAAAGACTGCTTTGATCTGATGAGACAGTAATTCAAATGACCACCGATGCAACCACTCCTGCAAGCTAAGACCAGGTAACTGAGGTGACAATATGCATGACACTAGCAGACTGAAAAAACTGGTGAGTCTGGTGGGTCAGAGTTTGGTATAAATGACATGAAAGCATAATCCTGCCTTGTATCAACGTTTCAGGCTACTGGTGGGGTATTGAGGTGAGAGATATATTCTTGGCACACTTTGGGCTCCTTAGCACAAACTGAGCATTGTTTAAACACCTCAGTCTACCTTATTATTGTTCCTGAACAACTGTCCCTTTATAACCAACGGTGTAGTCATTAACAAATTTCCCACATGTGGGACTAATAATGGTTATCTTATCTTATCTTATCTTATCTTATCTTATCTTATCTTATCTTATCTTATCTTATCTTATCTTATCTTATCTTATCTTATCTTATCTTCTGATGGTTGCCTCCAGGAGGATAACACACAATACCATCATCCCAAACTGATTTCTTGAAAATGACAATGTGTTCGCTGTGCTCAAATGGCCAGCAGCAACTGCCTAGTGCTATCATGTCAATATGGACCAAAATCTCTGAATGTTTCCAGCGTATTTTTGAATCCGTGCCACTAAGAATTCAGGCAACTATGAAGGCAAACAGAGGTCCAGCTCAGCAGGTGTACCTAATAAAGTGGTGTGTGTTATGTTCTCAGTAGACATAGTTTGAAAAAAATTTTCATGCTATTTTATCCTTCGTTGTGTATTTTATTTGTTTAATTTTCCACCCACCTCCATTCAGTTCCCCAATACTAAATGGAGGGACTTAAAGTCAAGTGTTGGCAAATGAATTTCCCTTTGGGATTAATAAAGTGTTACTGATTATGATTATGATCCTTTTGGGCTCCTTTAAATTCCTGTCCTGCCACCAGCATGGCTTAGAAATGACAATGTGAGAGAGATCCTGTGATGCATAAAAGTTGTCAATTGAGGAAACTAATGTCCAGAATTAGATTCATGAGCAACTCTTTGGATAAAGTGTCTTGTACTCAATAGAGTTTCATTGTAAAGATGAATTTCAGACATTTGCTGAAAGAAAATATGTTCTTCTATTATAACCTTTCTAAAGGAAGACCCATTTTCTCTGTCATAGCTTCAGCAAATCAAGTAGCTAATAGGCTGTCATCAGACCTATAGAACACCCCGTTCATTGAATGTGAAGTAGCCAATTGAGATAATTCTCAGCTGTAAATTATATAGAGCTTTTAGCATGAAATCACATATGAGTCTCCTTAGTACAGAACAAGGTAATTTGTCTCTACAGCAGACAGACTATAAATAAACTGAAATATAACCAAAAAAAACCATATAAAAATTAGATAAAGAACAGAGGTAGGGTCATACCAGTGCATGAAATGGTCATACCGTTATTAGTATTGGTGCTGCCCAGTATCATGGCAGGGATCCCAGCAGCCGACGACAGCACCCAGATGATAACATTGATGATCTTGGCCTTGACGGGGGTCCGGAAATCCAAGGCCTTAACAGGGTGACACACAGCTACGTAGCGGTCCACGCTCATCATGGTCAAGGTGAAGATGCTGGTGAACATGTTGTAGTAATCGATGGAGATGAAAACTTTGCACGCTATCTCGCCAAACGGCCAGGAGCTGAGCAGGTAGTCGGTGCTCTGGAAGGGCATGGTGGTGGTGACCAGGGCGTCAGCCACGGCCAGGTTAAAGATGTAGATGTTGGTGGCTGTTTTCATTTTTGTGTATCTGGGGGGGAGGAGTGGGGAGAGTAGAAGTAAACACGATTCTCTTTGATTTTCTTTCATCTGGGGGGAAGCGAGAGTGATTAAATCATGTGTTCAGTATAATAAAGGGAAGCAACATGGGGGAAAACCCTGTCATTGTTTCCATGAGGTATTAAAGTCAAGCTTACATGATTATATGACAGGGAACACATGAGCTCTGACTAACACACTGTCGTCAGTGACATCTATCTATCTATCTATCTATCTATCTATCTATCTATCTATCTATCTCTCTCTCTCTGTGTGTGTGTGTGTGTGTGTGTGTGTGTGTGTGTTTGAAACAAGAAAACACTATATGCATGCACTATACAGTTGCAGAAACGACAAAAATCCAACATTTGCTTCATTTTAAACCTCATTTCTCTTGATGTATGTCCCAGACCCGAGTAGAGCTGATACCAAACTTAATGCTTTTCTGAAAACACATGAGCAAACACACTGCAAAGGACTTGATCAGTGCGCACCGAATTCCCATTTTATGAGCTACTCCTGCAGATACGCACTCGGTTTCAAGCTGATGATCATGCTCTTTCACACAACAGATAACACGCTTTCAAAGCTGATAGCTCACCTTATGATGACATACATCACCAAACAATTGCCGACTAAGCCCACTACGAACACTATGGAGTAAACGGCGACTATGATGGGGATGATGGGCGACATTGGCTCGGGTTCAGCATCCCAGGTGCCGTTGGCAGTGTAGTTGAAAATATCCGAAGGTTGCCAGGTAAAGTTTGGGATGCACTCCCCCGGCTGGCCCGAGGGACACCGGTCCTCTTTGAAGATGTGCACCACGTTGCTCTCCATGGTGCTGAAAGCTGCCGCCGCCGCTGCTGTTGCTGTTGCTGCTGCTGTTGGGCGTAAACTGACCGTTCAACTTAAATTGGTGCAGACCAAGACAGCAGAATATCTGGCGACTGTTTAAAAAAACAGGGCAATTTTTTCCATTAGCACATACTGTGGGATCTGTGTGAGAGAACAAGAGCCAACACAACGCGCTCAAGGACATAATTACACAAGTGTGACACCACCTTACCTGCTTTCCCGCTTCCAAAAAAGTTCATTGGAATAAACCCAGGCGGATGAGCAGAAGTGCAAACACGGACTGAAATCCGGATGCGAGGAAAAACGTGAGAAACAAAAGGTTTCCGGGTAGTTGGCGAACGCACAGCACAATCCACTGGCTGTGCCACTGCTGCGTCCCCGAAGGTGCGCACTGGAAGCCCGCACTGCTCATTCAGTGACATCAGAGGTAGCGCCAACAGATATGACAGAGTATCCAGCCAGAATAAGGACTCTTACCACAGGAATAACAGCTAGATAGAAACACAGCCCGTTTATCACTCTTTTATCTAGATTTGGACCATTTTTGTTTTATTTCTGGTACTTGCATTACTAGTGACTAACGCACTTTGACCGTTAAACCACCCTTTAAGCTACACAAAATAACGAAAATAATCTTTAAAATATATTTTTTTCCTCTGTGTGTTCAAACATAATGTTATGAATTCCTGTTTTTGCTGCCAACTGACGTGAGAGCTACCACCGCAGTGCAAAAAACACACAGTCCTGGTTGCTGAAGGTTATAAGACATTTTAACGCAGACGTCTGGCGATCTAACCAAAAAATTATATATATGAATGCAATGCATATGAAACAGCCTGAGCGGAAACGAGCGATAACAAAGGGCGCTACTTTGCGCGGCTTCACGGGAAAAAAGAGGGGGGAAAGTGATCGTCACCTCATCAACATTCTTGTTTCCAATTTTGACCGGAATTAGTTTTGCTGCAACAGTAGAGAAGTCTCATTTTTCAGCTTTGCCTTTAATCTCCGTAAAACATGTTCCTTGCGCATTGTCTCTCTTTTATTGATTTAACTTTACCCGAAAACATGGATCTACTCGTCCACCCCACAATAACACAAAATGTAAAAACACTGAGATGTCAAACTAACGAATCACTACCATCCCAAATAAAGAAAGCACCAGTCCCGATATTACAGGCTATTCCCATGTAACCTGTCTCCCCCTTTCTCCCCCAACAGTCAGCAGACAGATCCCAACCAGCACGTAATTAAGCGTGTGCTGTTTCCTTTCCTTCGTTTCATGCATTGACAGTTGTTGCTTAGAGACCCATCATGGCCAGGTGTAACTTGAGTGACAAGGCCTTTTTGTAGGTGTGTTTCTATTGTCAAGGACGGACTTGACGTTGTGAGATGTCCTGTGTTGTTGTTGTTGCTTTTTTTGTACAAATATTTGATGCAAATCCCACTTGAACCTTGAGAATCGCATCGTTTTCCTCTGCGAGTGAAGGAAGGAGGCAGTTACAGTGTTTACCCTCAGTCTTATAAGTGCAGTGCCAAAGGTCTGTTTGCACATAGATGCAATCTGCTACTGTTCCTCTGGCACTTGAAACAGTTTTATATATATATGCATTTGCGTTCCAGAGGAAGAGAGGAACTGTTTGTTATGTAACTTCCTGTAGATGAGGTCAAGAGGGAATTCCTTTTAGCATTTTCCTCCACTTTGCATAGTGAGCCCAAGACCCTATCTCTTCAGTAAGATGCTTCACTTTAATGATGAAACAACTTTCAGTGAAACAACCTAATTTCACTTTTTGTTGGGGATTTCCCAAATGATCTATTAAAAAAAAAAATTCTTTCAAGAGCTCTTCACCTGCTGATTAGTGTCGCATTTTGAAATTTTCCATTTATTTAGCTCCATTTGAAAACTGTCCTTCCATATGCAGTATTAGTTTCCACTTTAGCATTCACTGAAAGATTGCACCAACAGAAAAAAGATAGCTACGGTTTGCGTGCAGCTTTTGGAGATTAAAAAAAAAAAGCACAACGTGCTTCCCAGACACAACCTCTTCCCAACAACAAAGTAATACTTCTTTAATCCTACAACTATATTATTGATTAATCTTCAAAATATCTGCCTTCCCACCCACTCTCGGTTACACAGAGGAAAAACCGCCGTTTGCAGAGCACATATTCACCTGGTTTAAAGCCTTAAGGTTACCGTGTTGTTTCAGCAGTTCAGCAAAACAGTTAAGAGTAAGTAAGAGGTCAGTTTAAAAGGTTTCTTCTGTAATCCAACATGACATATTTTTGTTAAACACATCTGTCTGCCTGAAGCTGATGAGTGAAGCTACTGTATTTAAAAAAAATATGGTGAAAGATGCTAAAATCTTCCACAGAGCTGCGGGATATTGTAGAGCCAGGTGATAAATCTCTGTGGGTAAATAAATCTTACACAATACACCAAGTGACATCACCATCATTATATTATACAAAATGGTCTTATGAAATGTGAAATCCTGTGAATTCAGTTTAATGTGATTTTATTTATTTATTTATTTTTAACACTCTTTAACAGTATTCAGTACCTTGCATGTGACGAGAAGAGCTTTAAATTTAACTGTTGATTTAACAGGGAGCCAGTTAAGAGAAGCTAATAGGCACAATAGGGTCTCTCGTTTTTGTCCCTGTTAGTAGTCGCACTGCATCATCATGGATCGATTGAAAGCTTTCAGGGAACTTATTTTTTAAACAACTTGATAGCAATGAATTAAATTCAGCCTCAGAGTAACACATGCACAAACTAGTTTTTCACTGTCACTGTCACAGAGATGAAAGAAATAAATTCTACATATTTGTTTATTGTGCACACTGAAGGACATATCCTGGCCAAAAGTAACTCCCAGGTTCCTCAGTGTTATGGAGGGAAAGATAATGCCAGACAGAAAAATGGTCTTTCAACCCATTTCCAGCATTTTGCACAATTTTGTGAATAATAATTTAATGTTAAAAAATATTCTACATGCTCTATTTTGCACCACTATATACTCCTCTGAAATTGTCACTAGTTGTTTTTTGCAATGTGGAGTTTCTTTAGTAGTGTGTAGTCAAATATGAGACTTTTTTTTGTATTTTAAAGAGCCAGTGCTCAAACATTTCTTGATGCATCTGTCCCAAATTACAGCTCCTGATTCAATTTAATGGTAGGAAAGGCAGGTGAAAATATCATGCTTTTATCTTTAATAGCTTTTCATGTTCATCATTGCCTCAGATTTCAAAGAGAAAGAAAAGAGGCTTGGAAGTGGGAGAACAGTGCTTTTAAAAAGTATCAATATCTAGAAAAGTATTCGATATAGGAAACTAAAAAATCACAGGAATCATTATACACGTCTGGACTTTAGAGCATAATGTTTTTAGGCAAATCAGAGACGGTCAAGTAATGAATGTTTTAAAAATGTCCTGTTTCGAGATGGAATGTACCACTCTTTCATAGTTTAAGTGATTTGTGTTATTTGGCTTAATAACGGCCTGTGGCCAGGTATCCGCTATATAGCAAAGAAAAAAATACAGTATTTTTTAAATAATGTTGGCTACGGGAAATAAAAGAGATAATGGTCCCTGTACAGAACCCTGTGGAACTCCATGACTAATGTAGTAAAATGATTAGTAGTATGGAATGCTGCAACTCTTAAAATAAACAGTTCCTTTGCACATGATTACCAAGCTGTTTTATAACTACCGTATTTTTCAGATTATAAGGCACACTTAAAATCCTTTAATTTTCTTAAAAATCAACAGTGCGCCTTATAATCCTGTGCGCCTTATGTATGAATTCTGGTTGTGCTTACTGATCTTGAACCGATTTTATGTGGTACACGGCACTCAAAAATCTGTCAAAAAATGTTTTAGTACGACTTTAGTAAGATACAAAGCCGTACTGCTTGATGGATTGTCGGAGCATTATGACTACTGTAGTCAGGAGCCTGAGGGAGTAATCTGGGTCCAAAACTCTGTGGGCTTCAGGTCTCAAAGTCAAAGGAACACTGCAGCATCACTGACAGTTAAAAACTGTGTAAATTCTTTCATCTTTAATAAAATGATCAGCGTTGCTGCTTTATCAGGTGTAACAATTAAGTTTAACATCCAGGCACCCATGAAAACAGAACATATACAATTTAAAGGAGTTAGAAGTTAGCTCGCTAGTTTCCACCTAAACATGATATACCATGTTCTGACTGAGAGATTTCTGAAAAATTAACACAGACAGCTCTGCTATCACTTCCAACATAAACCAAGACAGAAAAGTAAACAGCAGTGACTTTTGTAGGGTTAATGAAGTTGGGCTAGCTGGTATATAATGATGTGCTACGTGAACGCTAGCGACACAGCTATGTTAGCATAACATAAATTATGTTATGCTAACACCTTATAATCCCGTGTCCCTTCTGGTATGAAAAATACGGCACTCTTTCAAGATTTTTTTTTTTAAATTAAGGACGGTTAGAAATCAGTATCTAATCATTTATAAGGCGATTTTCAGCAGTGTTAATTAATAGAGATAAAATGATCAACTAAAATTAAAATTGAAGAATTAATTAATTTTAAGACTTGTTTGAACAGCCTTGTAAGACTGGGCTTTAAAGGAGGAAATAATTAAACATGAAGGACTTAATAAAAACAATAATAAAAGCTTTTAAAGGAAATTGCAAATCCACAATAACAATTTTCATTTTCCAAATATGTATGTTTAGTGTTTTGGTTTTGGCTGCTTCCTTTTCCTAAAGAAAACTGAACAATGAAACGATCACATCGAAGTGGGTGCTATTGTTACCACAGCTAAAATCACAAAGCAGCATCCACATGTCCATGATAATACAGCACTGGCAGGGGTGGAGGTGTGGAGTTAACTGTTTTCTTTTTAATTTGCAAAGTACAGATGCTTAGCTTAATATTAACTGCTGACTCATTGAAGATAAGACTTATAATTTAGACTGTCAGGATTTAGTATTTTCGCAGCAGCTTTCTTTAAAAAGAGAAACTGTCACAGTTTAAATATCCAAATGCACCATTATTACCTTGCTAAATAAATACAATGTGCATAAAAGAGAGCAAAAGTTTGAAATACTTTTTAAGCCTTTATATTCTAGATGATTCTAATCTGTTGTTTGGCTATTTGTCTCACAATCATTATTCCACTTTAGGCACAGTAGATAGGAACAGGTTACATGTTAAGCAGCAGAAGACCCATTAGGACAGCTGTTTTCTTCAGAGCCATTCAATAAAAGCCAGATGTTAAAACGTATTTTGGTTTACAAAATATGTTAAATATGGAATACTAGAGACCATTTAAATTGTGAGATGACAAGGATACATATGCTGTACATTCCCACATGAAGAGGGACATTTGGTTACCACAACCAAGTAAAAAAGCATGTTTCTAGAACTTTTTAGGTATTAATAATAACTAATGATTAAACACGGAGTAGTGTATAAACACATTTGGAATTCAATTCTGGATTTAACAGGCAGCCAATACAGAGATGCAAATAGTGAAGAAATATCTCTCCTTCTAGTCCCTGTCAGTACTCTTGCTGCAGTATTTTGGATCAACTGAAGGCTTTTCAGGGAGTTTTTAGGACATGCTGATAATTATCACTTACAAGTCTAGCCTAGAAGTATCTAATGCATGAACTAGTTTTGGACTTTTACCCAAAGAGCTCAGTTTTTATTTAATAAATCCTGAATATGTTTTCCCTTGTACTTTTAGAGTCCATTAACTGCTGTTTGACAAACTTCAGGCAGGATGTCATGTGTATTTTACTCAGCGTGCCTTCTGTCTAACCACTCTACTACAAGCACCTAATGGAAGAATTGCTGCTGATAATCTTCTAGCAGGTCAACCAGCCCTTTGCAAAAGACTTCTGAAGCTCTGTTTGCGTGACTGTTGGGTTCTCTGTTACAGGGCCAACATGCTTTCTTACACACAGTGGCCTCTAGCAAGAGTGTTGTGGATTTGTTTATATATATATATATATATCTACACTGGAGTGTTTATTTAACGGAATCACTGTGATAAGCATTTAACCTATATGTGTAAAATCACAAGACCCACATATGTAGGTCAAATATTATCCACAATTATATATAAGTTTGTGCCACTTGTTGCATATGAGCATATGTGATCAATACTGTCTGAAATAAGTAATAGTAATTAGGATCAATAAGTTACCTTTGATTGTGTTATGGCCAACGGTGACGTCCAAACAAAGGGTTAAATACACTTGGCCCTGCTAAGATGCACCTGGGACACCTTTTGCCCATCTCCGTTGCCCAAAGTTGTGAAAACCCCTTTTTGAACGGATATAGTAGCAGCAAACTCGACAAAGTTCTTGGGAGGATTAATTGTTTTCTCTCTGCAGTCTGTTTAATATCTGTAGTTTTGCAGACTTTTGGACTCACTCTGGCCATAAAACTGTCAAAGGGACCCAATTAAAAATGGTGGACGCTGGGAACAGTGCTTGGAAAGTTATGGAGTAGTGCCAGAAAGTTATGTAACACTAGTGTCGGAGATTAAAGAAGGAACAAAGCGCAAATTGACAAGTGATTGGGGGAAAGTATTGACAAAAAAATTACATTTATAATTGGGGGTGAGACAATAATTATTAGTTTAAATTTAACACTGATCAAGCAAAAAAGAGGGAATGGAAAAATACCCAACAGCAGGATGAGGAGGGCTGATATGGCCCAGGATGCTTTTTTCCTGTCTGTCATTTCGTGTGTCTGTGCTGTTTGTGCTTAAACCCCGGGGTTCACATCGCTTTGCTTTTTTGCTATTATTTTGCTGTAAAATGTACTGTTTTTCTGTTCTGTGTATTAAACTCTGTTCCAAGAATTCTACTCTTTTGCACAGGATCTTTTTGAGTGATTTGATTTTGATTGGATCTGAAAAGCTGGACCTCCACATCGTTGGCATAATAAGGTTATCATATTGGCTTCAGAATTTGCGACCCAACAAGAGCCTTGTTAATTTTAGCAATTTCACAATTACAGAGGCCACTGTGCCTTTAAGAACACTCTAGGCTACTTGCTGTCCATCACCTTACCATAGGTGGGCTCCACTAAAGTTTAAAACACACTTCAGTGAATATTAAATCAAACGGGATACATCTGACCACAGTATGAAGCATCACAGCAAAGGTTTACAACTTTTGCGAGAGAGAAATTTCCAAGAGAATTATTTTTAATAAATGAAGGTAAAATTGTATTAATTATTGAGTGTTTTGAGATGCCAAAAAAGTCTGTTTCTTTTCTTTGATATTAAACACAATAAAGTGTGCAAGCACCGAAGGGGTCTTAACACCTAAAGTTACTGTTCATGCTCAAGATCCTACTCTGATAGTGAATAATCTCAATTTATAGAAGTACTTTATGGGTTTTTAGCACTCTCCTCTCTTTTCCACTCTGGCCCTGGGGCTCAGCAGTCTCTTCCTATTGATGAAATGGGGTGTCATTTCCAAAACTACAGATTACTGCCATCAAGATCAATTTGCAATCACAGAGGAACTCATAATAATGTGTCATCACCCCAGGATTTATCCTCTTTACAGCACATTGAAATCTCCTGAGAAAGACAAAGAAAAGCGAGCTGAAATGGCTTTTTGCTCACTGCTGTCCAGTCAATGTTGAATTTCTGCAAAATGTCCTTCTTTTTAACAGCATTCAATTTGATTTTGAAAACTTTAGATGAAATAAATTTAGAGATACAGGAAGATACAGATAGCCTGTTAATGATCTTGAACCTGAATGTGGTTTCTTGCCATCGCCAGCTCTTTTTTCTGCAACAATCACGTAATCATTGATCACATAGCAAACCTGCTGCTGGCTTTCTCATTTGCCAGTGTGTCAGTTCCAAACTATCCAGCCAATTATGAAGACCACTGTATGAAGGCAAGAGTCTGAACTTTATATGCAGACCATGTCTCGCAAAGATCATCACCTGCATATCCAGATATCCAGATGGTGTGGTCCCTTCAGGTCTGCTCTGGATGAAAGTGACCTACTTTGTAATGATGTGATTGACGTGCACTGTGTTTGGGCATTTACCTGCAGTTTGAGGTGTTCTGGTTGTACTTTCGAAATGTAAATGTGTGGTTATTGGACAAAAAGTAGTTGCAGTGTCATCAGAAAAATGTTAAAAGAACATCACACAATTTCCTCAGATTGAGTCAATCTTACATGCCTGTTTGACTCTTTCTCTGACTTCCCACCGTGATCTTAAATCTTGTCATGTAATGCTGTGAAAATGCAGTGTTATGGCTGAAATATGTTTTGGGAACATTTTGTCCGTAAAGATGAAAGAATCTGGAGGGACTTTCATTCGATGAATAGAAGGAAGAAGCTACCAAAGGGCCTTGATAACTCAGTGACATGAGGAGACCTGTTCCTACTTCAAAGGGAATGGGTGCTCACACCAAATATTGTGGCTTTTCTGTAAACTGCACCCTAAAGTGAAGAAAACTCACCCACAGTATGGAAAATATGCAGTCAACACATTGTTTGGAGATGTAGCTGAGATATTTGAAACTTGTTCGATCAGTGTTACTGACTTTGATATTTTCAGAGATGAACACTGAACAATTTTGGGATATTTTCTACAGTTTCTAGTGCTTCAGATGTGCCCACACTTGTGGAAAAGAGCATACAGGAGGCAGCCCATCTAAGCTGGCAGGTTAAAGACCTTTAATGTCCAGTCATCGCCTCAGATATTTGAAGTCCTGTACACATGTCTGCTGGGTAAATCATAGAAATGGTCCATAGTGCATGTTTACAATAAATAAATAAATAAGTCTTGAGACTGTGCTGTAAAACACTTCAAATCTTCTGGAAATGGCACGTATTGCTGTGCCATTGTGGAGAAGTTGGATGACATGTGCAACCTTTAAGTAGTCTAGGTATCATCTCGTGTTATGAGCAGTGACAATGGCCCAAGCTAAATGCAAAAACAGTTAGAAAAGTTGAGGAGAGAAAAAATATCAGCAAATGTGTCTTATCATTAAAACCAAATCGGGTTTGTTGTCTGTTTGGGAAAGGTGTGTATATCTATGTGTGTGGGGGGTTCTTGCTAGGGTTCAGGGGGTTAAAGGTCTACACAATCCATTCTTCAATAATAAAGATTGATTCGGGAATGCGAAAGGTTAATAGGTTTTGGTAAATAATGTAGGTTCATACTTCACACTGTGCAATAACAGCATACACCATGCTGCCATCAATCAGCATTAAGTATGGCCTAAGTGCTATATAACTACTGTTAGGTAGTTATTTACCAAAAGGATTCTGAAAATAGCGTGACTTCACACAGCTCACGCAGCGCAGCAGGAAAATGATTACAGTGCACCTGCACTCAGTCAATGATATGAAGTTCGGAAAACGTCAGGAATGGGTAATTGCAGTGTCCATACAACAGCATGAGATAGCAGACGCACGCAGCTTAACACAGCACACGTTATCGTCAGGCTTTAAGGGTGAGCTCACATAAGCACAAGCCTACTCTTGTATTTGTGATTCTCCTTCGATGGAGCCTTAAATCGAGCTTCACGCTGCATGCCTGTCGGCAGAGTCTTGTTTTGATTATCACTATGGGAACGGACAGTCTCTGACCCATGGTTACAAGAGCAAAGGGATGTGATCGATGAAGCAAAGCAACAGTACCCTCCTCTGTGCGAGCTGATCTAACAATCTGACAGGCTGAGCAGATAAAGATGTCAAACACAAACTATTTAGAAGCACAAATTGGAAAACTTGTCCTTATTTTCCCTTCTTGTGTGTTAAACACACAAATATTCTGGAAATATTCAAACACTTTCCAGATAGAGTGGAAATAAAACTAATTAAGAGGTCAAGACAAGACATTGCCTCAGGGGACTTTCATGAATAAACCGAGGCTCAGCGGATGGCAGTGAATGCAGAGAGCCAGTTTTGCACTTTGCTTCGACCCTGTACAGCAAATGTGGGTAGCATAATAATACAAATAAAAGCCAGGGGAAAGAAACTCTCTCTTTTTAGGGTCCAAAGTTCACTCAGTTGTTGCAGGTGAGCCTGCATAGGGACCACAGTGTGCCAGCTGCTGTAAATAGTGCTTGGGGAGCATAACGGGGTCAGACAACTGCAGCCAGAGGCAGTGAGCCTCTACATAAATATTGACTCTGCATACATCCCAGCTCACCACACCTTTTAGAGGCTAAAACACAAAGGATGAGTGCATCAAGCTGGAGCGAGAGAATGAGACAGAGAAGCCTGATTTGAATGCTTCCTAACAAAAAAATTAAGGGATGTTTACATGCTCAAGAGGCTGTAGGTGTTGCTGTTGAATGCTGCTCATTATTTACTAAAGTTAAATCCCACCACACAGGAGACTCACAAGTAGTCTAAGACTTTAGTTCTGATTAGACTACCAATCTGAGCCCGATAGCTTGATTTCTGCAGAGGATTCAGAGCTGAAGAACATCCATATTTTCCTCGTGGAGTTTAACTGCAGCACTGAAGCGAACTGGAAGCAGATTTCCCATGAGCACTATGCTCCATAAAAGCAGCAGACAGTGACGGTTGTAAATATTACTTAAGTTGTACAAAAGTGTTCATGTACCCCCAGGCAAGTGCCACATTTTGTAGATTTCTTGAAGCGGAAAACAACAAGATTGAAAATGATCACCACTTCACGTGTCAAGGCACCGCTACCTTTATATTTCTTGAAATGATTGAAGTGAAAGAAATGTGACAGTAATTTTAAGCTGAAAGGGTTTTTACTTGGAAAATTTCAGAACTTTATCACATGTCTCGGCCATCTGTAATATGCATACGTTATCGGTCATAAATGAGCAAAGGCGTTGTCCAGTTTTGCGCGCAGTTCATCCAAGTGTCGCTGTACATCAGCAGAAGCCATTTCTTAATCTCTATCACTGTCAGCAATCCATGAAAGAAACACGAAACACTCGAATACTAAATAAAACACAGTTATATTCTGATTATCTTTGTGCAAAGTTAATGAGGGATGATCCCTTAGTGCAGCTGACTGCCTCTGCATTAGTGGTGATGTTAAATGTAACTCCTAATGTCCAACCACACATTTAATTTGTATTTTATTCAGTATACTGGGATCTTCATAATAACTCATATAGTCTTCACCTAGGTAACAGAATAGCTAGAGGAGTCGCCCCCTGCTGGCTATTAAAATGAATGCAGGTTTAGGGCACTTCTTTCTGTCAAAAATCATCCCTCACACTCACCTCCACCCACTCCACCCTGCCTGCACTGTCTTCTTCACCTCTCTTGTGCACTGTCCGTTGCTTTGGATGATATTTAAACTCATTTACCTTCACTACCTTGAGCCCGTCTGTCGCCCCTACTCCACACCTCACCAGTATCTCGATGTCCACGTACACGTCCCACAGCAGTCTTACGTACTTCTTTCCCACTCAGTTAGTTCCTGAATTAGTACCACAGTTCCTCTCTTGGCACCCTATCACATGCTTTCTCTGGATCCACAAAGACAAGACCTTCCTTAAACCTCTCCATCAACACGCCACAAGCTCTTACTCAACATTAATAACCACAATGCGGCTCACTGATCTTCACTTCTCTTCTTAATCTAGTTTCAACAGTTCTTTCCCATATCTTCATGGCATGGCTCATCAACTTTATCTCTCTGTTGTTAATATAGCTCTGCACATGACATTTGCTCTTGAAAACTGACAATCCTACATTCCTCTCACTCTCTAGGATTGTGTTAAAAAGTCCACTATCTTCTTGTAGACATCTCCATACAGGTATGTCATTTAGACCAACTGCCTTTCCATTCTTTGTTCTCCTCATAGCTTCATAGCTGCCCTCACTTCATCCATATTGTCTCTGCACTTCCTGCTGGAGATCTGGAGGCAGGAGTAGATGAAGGTATAAAATTGAGCATTTAGCAACAAAACATCTTAAAGGAAACTAATTACAACAAATGAAAGAAAACTACATAAGAGGAAATGAATCAAACTCCAGTCTCACAGCAAGCTGCCACCTCTCCTCTCCTCTACTACTCATACATATGTTTTCCCAGCATCACCTGCATGGACTGCACACATATCCATGACCCCGCCTGTTCATTTATGTCCTCTATAATGGACATTTGTTTTTGGTTCATATCTTTTGACTTATTTGAGGTACCCAACTAAGTTCTGATGTGCTCAATAGAAAACACGTCGCCCTTCTAGTGATATCTAATGTGTTTGTGTGGCCAATCTTAGCTCCGAAGAGGCAGCAAATCGCAGAAAAAGTTGAACTGAAAGACACTTTTTTCCTCGGTTCTCATGAGGATATGTCCGGGTAAGGCATCCACATACATAAACACAAGGTTTCTAATATTACTGCTAACAAAACCTTTGCATATGGTTGCCTATTATTTATGTAGGTGTTGAAAGAATGTCAAATAACCAAAGAGAGTCTCCTGCTCTCCCCTACAGGTGTCCCACAAAAGCCATCAGGAAGACAATCAAAACACTGAAATCAATCTGGTGGGCAAGCCAGTTTCAAAAATATACACTAAAGACTCACAATGACATACCACACTAATGATATCAGAGAAGTGGGCAAACAAAGACACATTTTTTTCATCAGATTTTTGTATATTGCACTTGTTTTTAACTTTTTATGCCAATCGTTTTTTGATTTTGGCAGTTTTCAGTCCTCCATGGAAATTTATGTAGCGAGTGCTTCCGTCTATTTTACATTCATATAGTGCAGTGGAACGCTTCTTGCTTATGATGGACGGCATTATTAGTGTTTGAGTAAAGTGTAAACATTTATTAAATTCAGCTTTGAATCAGTGATCGTCATTGGAAGTGAGAGGGAAGGCGACTGTGGCATTCATTAGGTTTCTGAGCAGCCATAGAAAAGACGGAAGGTAAGCAGCCAGTAGACATAAATATGAATTCATCATACTTCAGATTGACCTTTATAGTATATGATTATATCCAAGTGTCTGATCGTATGTCTTAGTGGTTTACAATAGAGACCAGAGTTTTGTCAAGAAACCAAGTGTTTGAGTAAATGAATGCAGCCTAATGATAATTACATCCATAAAAACACGACATTGATAGAAGTGTGCTGTCCTTCAGGCATTTATCAAAGAGAAAACGAAACACGGCGCTTGATGCGGCTGATGTAAAAAGCAGTCTTGGTTACTGTTTCTTAGTTACTTATGTAAAAAAAGAGAGAACAAAATCAACACTTTGTATTATGGAAGCCAAGACCTTCAAGCAGTGGTCTCTTTGCCCTACAGAGAGAATCTGTTGCTATGTAAACTTGAAAGCTGATGCTTGCAGTTACTGTGTGTGAGCTAAATGAACAGAAAATAACAAAGGAAGAGATGTGAAGAGCACATGTACAGTGAAGGTCAGATTAAAACAGGTCAGCCAGCTCAGATTTCATTTCAATTCTACGGGGGGCACTCCACCAACTCAAAGTAGCATTTGAAACCTATGTTACAGGTAGAAAATTGTTTCCCCCCCCTAAGAGCCACTCATCCACGACAAATAGGCTATGGTAATTTAAAGGGGGAGATTGTGGACAGAAGCACTGAGCGTACACAACAGGAAGCAGAGTCCAACCTTAATAAAGTCCACAAGACAACCTTCAACTGTGGATTTGGATTCGCTGTCATGCTGTTAGCAGCACAGTGTGATGTTTGTAGTGAGCGTGACTGGAAGGCTAGGTCGGATTATCCAATGGGCATTCTGGGCACGCGCCTGGGGACCTACGCGCTGTTGGAGGCCCACAAAACAAGCAAATAAAACTAAAAAAAACTAAAAACTTTACATTTTGCAACCATACATTATCAAAACTTGGATGGATATTTTATTAGAACAAAATGATTTTGTGGCTCGTCTGTCTCTTTCACCCCCATAATACTGAGGTTTGTAGTCTCTGAGAGAAGCAGAGAAGTGGCACTGGAAAGTGGTGCTGAAAGGAAGAAAGGGATGAGATCGCCAACTATCACATTATGATAGCTGGCTTTCATTTTCTTTGTAAGGTAGTCTCCATTTAGATCTATTCTGTGTACATGTATGCACACATTCCCATATGTTTAGTCACCGAAGACAGAAAAAGCTGATTATCGTAAGTTCGTAAGTTCTGTAACTCGATGATCCAGGAATACTGGAAAGTGTCATTGGTTGGTGAAGGATCGGCCAAAAATAATGACTAGAAAAAGCTCAAGGTGAATATTCACGTTACAATTGCAGATATTTACATAAAGGAGCAAAAATGGCCAATCACAATTTCAGGAGGTTTTTTTTTTCATTCTGGTAATCAATCGAGAAAAAATGTAGAACATGAAAGAAAACAGATTAAACATGGCACAAAGATTTATTTTATTTCTTTTAATTCTTGTGAGGATGAGTTAGAAATACGCTCACACTTGATGGCCGCTTTATAAGGTACACCTTGCTTGTACTATGATGGACTGTTTTGTTTTTTTTTAAATTAATTTTGCATTCAGAACTGCCTTAACATCTCTCAGAGACTGTGGTCCATACTGGGATACTGATCACAGCAGAAACTGACTCAGTTTCACACCAGGCAATGTTTTTCCAGTCTTGGTAAGCCCATGTGAATTGTAGTCTAAGTTTCCTGTTCCTTGACTGGGAGGAGCTCTCAGTGTGGTCTTCTGTTACTGAAGCCCATTAAAGTTTGACATTTTTAATGTTTAGTGATGCCTTTCTACATACCTTACTTGTAACAAGTGTGTATTTCCTCTGACATCATCAATTCATTTTCACCACATAACCACCGCTCACTGGATATTTTGCTCTTTGAACCATTCGCTGTAAATCATACAGATAGTTGTGTGAAAAATCCCACATCAGTAGTTTGTGAAATACTCCCGGATTTCCTGTCTTTGATCAACAACCATCAGTATTGTCTTGTGCCTGAATGCACTGACAGCTCCCATGTAGTTGGCTAATCAGATACAATGAGTTGTTGTATCTAATAAAGTGGCTGGTGAGTGTTTTCACTGAAGAGCACTCTAATTATTACAATTAATTCCACAAGCCATTTTAACTTCCTAACACATCTGTTTCCCTTCAAAGGCAGGAGCTAGTGAAGATGACCTCAAATAAATAAATAAATATTTCATTAGCCACCCTGCTGCCACTGCTGGGGAGCCAATTGCATATGGGCTGATAAGAAAGCTCAATAATGCTGTCACGTCTGAAAATCTCTTTGTTATTCAGCTTTCGTTTCTCATCAACCTCTCAGTAAAAGGATGTGCAGGACAGGAATGTCACAGATAAGTATTTTTATTGGTATTCATATGTTTTACAGGCTTAAGACTTAAATAACTTGCAGTTTTGTACATCATCACAGACACACAAAGTGCGGCTTTAATCACGCATCACTTATCTTGGAGTCACAACACGAAGCACGACAGAACATCAAGGAAATCGAGGAACATCGAGGATCATTTGGGGTGCGTGTAGAAGCGGAAATCGCACCGTTTGATTTTTCAAGTCATTACACAAAAACAAAGAGCTGATCATTACAATTGCCAATCTGCGTACAGTTCACACTCGTCCACAAAATGAGACACAAACACACATGAACATTCAGTGTTCAGCTTCGAGCAGCCACCGCTGGAGCCTGCTGCTGATCAGTGGACTGCAGTTGTCTTCCAAGGTACTCCCTGTGAAAGAGAAACAGTTTGTTTGT
Organism: Simochromis diagramma; assembly: GCF_900408965.1. Classification (NCBI taxonomy): domain Eukaryota; kingdom Metazoa; phylum Chordata; class Actinopteri; order Cichliformes; family Cichlidae; genus Simochromis; species Simochromis diagramma. The sequence goes on from NW_024386782.1 coordinate 5,453,610, forward strand.
TTGTTTTTACAGACTGAAAAAGCAAGAAACACTAAACATACTGTCAAATAAGGCCAAACATCCTGTTACAAGGAACAAAGAAATATTTTGGAAGGCATGCTTATTGTATATTTTCCTTATTTGTTTGGTGACGGTAAGATGAGAAAATCAAGAATACTTCAACTTTCAATACTTCAAGAAAAAAACACTTCATGTTTTTCAATAACAGTACATATTTTTCCTTAAATCAAAACATAACCGGTAAGCATTTGAAGTTCTGATAAATGGAGGATAATATCCACCCCGATCACCACCTGCCTGAATGTTTTCACTTCAATCTATTCTCTGATTGGGTGGATTCTGGATCTTTTATATCCTTTAATGTGAAAACAGGTTTTTAATGAAGCTTCTCATTTTAACAATATGAACTTCTCCCAGGTATCCTGACCCCGACATGATGTAATGCTGAAATATAGACCCATTATATATTACTTTGAAAGGTCACAGTTCGCCTTCATGTTTCTTCTTGGCAGTAACATTTTTAGATATGCTTCATGACACTCAAATTATCAGCAGCAGAAATATCAAATGCCTCTCAATAGTCTAAAAATGGGAATGGTGAATACTCATAACGACAGAGAATATTTTCTCCTTAAAAATATGCACGCTTAGACTCATCACTATTCTCCTTTTATACAAAGCAACAGCGCCGTAAGGATGTCTTTATGAAACCACTGTACACTTCTATTTTTGAAGGAGGTTATTTTTTTATTTTATTTGCCCTATTATGAGAATGAATCACAGCAGTGAGATAAAACAGTACAATATGCATCCAACGCAGAAGCAGCAAAAAGCTTTTTCCAAACAACAGCACAGTACTTTCATGTGTTCGTCTCATACCTCTCTTACTGAAAATACCAAATACCTCTTTGTTAAATATTGACCAAACAACCAGGCTGGTAAAACCACAAGCTGCTATAGATCAACTCAAATATATCAAAGACATATAAGAGCTTTTAAGCCTTTGATCTTTAGCTAACCCTCCTCTAACCCCCCATCCACAGGCTTGTATAGAACTTCACATACACTCATCATGGGTGACATGGATGACTATAAAAAAACAGACCTGGGTGCATGAGCTTGACTTTATTTTGGATTTTATCTAATTCATGCAGGGTCAAAGCACGGCACACCAACTGCTGGAGCTGTGAGAGATAACCTTCAGCCCATTCTCAAAAATCAGTTACAGTACGCTGATTCAGAGCACTGCCAGTGAGATTACAAAAAAAAGGCAAATAGCAATAATTGGTAGGATGACTGATGAAGTTAGTGTCCCGCAGCCAAGGCAGCTTTTTATATGTCTCTGTTGTAAGAATCAATATTTACACAGCGAAATGAGTCTTGGACATGAAACACTGCATAATATTAAGAAGTATTAGCCACAGTAAAATCAGCGGACACTCAAAGTTAGCTTTTACTGTCAAGATGTTATCTAATATTTCATTTTGCAGACAGCTGTCCAAAGTGAACTACAATAAATCTAATGTGCCACCTTTTGTTTATTCTATAAATTCTTGTTTAAACTTGTCTCTCCTTTTATTTTATTTTTTATATTTTTGCTTTTAAAATTGGCTATACAACCACACGTGCCATGCCTCTACTTAAGAAATGACAAATGAAATGGCAGTAAGTGCTTGCCCGTGCTGCTGAGGTGAAAGACACATACAGCTGATCAAAAATAGATTTTCTTTTCACACAGTTTCTGCTACACGACCGTTTCATAAGAACGGCAGCTTGTTCGACTGTTTACAAAAATCCTGCATCCACAGTGCAGCTGTGTCACAATTTTCATTAATGCAGTAATGTAACACGCCACAGTAATTATATTACAGTTACAATTATTTTGTTACTTTTGTTACAAAAGTTCTTCAGTAATCTTTTCACTGCCGAAAAAATTCAAACAAACAAACAAACAAACAAACAAACAAACATACATGTTTTTTCTTCCTGTGCACTTGCACAACAATCAGCTCAAGTCAAAAAGAGATCTACGACTTTTTAGGAGTGTAGATATGGACATACATTTATAGCACAAAAGGAAGAGAACCAGTAACAATCTGAGTGAATGCCGACCCAGCACAGCAGCCAGGTCCTGATCTTTAATGGGTAACAAACTGACGGGCAGTCAGACTTGCAGCCTACGTTTCTACCTGTTCATACTTCTATAGTAGAATCGCTATGGCGATCACTCTGAAGTCTCTTTGTGCTGGTTTTCATATGTAAAAAAAGATTGCATGTGTGTAACGAGTATGTGTGTAACGTGTGTAATGACTTTCTCCAGCAGGAAATGTACTGAATTACTTTAAAGAAAAATACAGAATAATGTGTAATACATTACTTTTTTGAGTAATAACCCTAGGACTAAATACAGCATTGTGGTTTTCAGTAAAGTAAACACTGGTGCTAAGACTTATTCAACATAAGCTGATTCTTTTGTAGTATTATTTTAAATTTGCACTGCATTATAAAACAAACAGCATCTCTCTTTGCTCCGAGCGGCCTTTGGGGAGTGACTATACATGTAAACACCATCTGTGTACATTCAGTAAAGGCAGCGTGTCTGTATTTGTTACAGTATTTGACAGAAACACCTGAATCTATAATAATGTTGGAATACAAACAAGAATATGGGAAATCATCAATCAAATTTAAAAAAGGAGACAGTTCACAGTGACTCAGAGCACAGATTTGAGTTTGTTTGGCAAAAAAAGCCAGGCTACTGTATGAAAGGCAAACCAATACTATATCATGAACATGTCAAATGTCAGTAGAGAGGACTGACTGTAACTGAGACAAGCACAGCATAAAGGTGGCTGGACCAGCGATAGCTTAAGGCTTAAACGACAACCATGAAGTTATGGAGCTTATTGGCAAAAACACCATTCAGTCAAAGCTTGCTGGAGATTAAGAAACACGTCAAAAACAATGACCAGATAACAGTTTGCGCACATTCATGCATGCTGTTGTCATGACATCAGGGGCCTCAGAAAGGTAGGAACAAGAAAATGTTATATTAGAAACGACAAGTCAACCCACTCAAGGTGACAGCGGGTAAGGGAAGCGGCTTTGAAAAACTCTTCATTGTAATTTAAAAAAAGAAAAGAAAAGAAAAGTTCTCATCTCATAGACGCATTCACACACCTCTGTTTTCACGCAGGCAATGAGTGTAGGCAGCAGATTCTTCAGTATGATGAAAAAACCTTGAGAAATAGCTCACCCCCTCACATTAGGAGGTCGTGTTATGAGGACTGAAACTAGTAACAAAGTGTTCATCTTAATGGAGAAATATGGCATGAGCAACATTCCTTTCTTTAATTATTATGTTTTATTTTACAAAAAACCACCAAAGTTGCTCAACATGCCCTACACAAGAGGTAGGTGTGGATGGAGGGCGTCTTATAAGAACTACCTGCATAAATAAGGACAGGTGAATGTCTTTAAATGTGATTTATGTGCTGGTCATTAAAATTATGAGCTGCTGCTTTCAAAAGCTACAAGGGAAGAATAAAAAAAAAAAAAAAGCTGTCAAACAAAATGTCAATTTCCATATAAAATTTAATTTACTTAGTCTTGTATTCAGGCGTGTGCAGAAATTTTGCATCCATTTTAAACCAGACTTCATACACAGTTGTAATCCCTGCTTTTCATTCTTCTATGTAAAACATTCGTATGCAGCCTTCAGGTTTTTTCTCCTCCTGTTTTAATACTCAATTCTTCCACCTTCATTTGAACTTAACATTCTTTAACTTCACTCTGATTCTTTCATTTTTATTCCCCACGTAAAAACAGGAGAATCTCAAACAAGATACGGAAGCCAATTTATGGCATGCAGTAAATGCAGAGGTGATGCTTATATACGGTTCTACGTTCTACTTCATTTCATTTATATTTTGCTTCTATGTAGCCACACATTCATGCATTTTTCATACATTTTCATGCTTAATCCTTGTACTTGATCATATTCAGAAAAAAATATTTTTTGTTGATTTTAGTTTGTCTTATTTGTTTCTTGCTTGTTGAACAACTTAGCACTGACTTTTGAATAATTAAAGCATAAGAAAGTTTTCTTTAGTTGAATGAAAATACCAAAGATACAACAATTTTACAGGCATAAAAAAGTATTTTTGTACCAACAAGCTGGTTTTCAAAGAGTTACTCAAAGCATGGCACATTTTAGCATGGTGTTCAGTGTGTCCTCAAAAAGAAACAAGAAAACTGGAAAGTAGAGGAGAACAGAAGAAATAGCAGGCATTAAAAAAAAAACTATGTGCAGGATATGAACAGTATCTGAAAGTCCTGCCTCTAAGAAAGAAAAAAAAAAATCCATCAAAGACCTGATAGAAGACCTGAGAGATGCATTTGACCTTTCAGCTGAATTGTGTACTGTTTGCAAAAGTCTCATCAGAAATGGTCTCAGTGAAAGTGTGGCTGTCAACAAACCATTTTTAAGGAAGGGAAACAGGGAGATAAGGCTGAGGTATGCCAAATTATGCAAGAATTGGAGTGATAATCACCGGCAACAGGTGATGATGCCAGATTTGACATTATTGGTTCAATTTTTCATCAGTACAGATAATGACAGAGGATGTCAGGAGAGAGTTACAACAGTGAGTGTCTAAAGCCATCTGTAAAACACAGTGGACACTCTCTAAAAGCTTTGGGCTACGTGTCAGTGAGTTTTGTTGGTGATCTTGTCAAAATTGATGGAATTATTAACACAAACTGGAACCTTCAGATTTTGATCCACCATGCAATACCATCAGAAAAGCTTCTGATTGGCAACACTATTTTTCAGCCTGATAGTGATCCTAAAGACACTGCCAAGGCAGTAAAAGAATACCTGGATAAATAAGTGCATACTATCAGTCATGGATTGGCCTCCCCAGAGCCCAGACATCAGTAGTATTAAAGCTTTGCGGGACAATCGTAAAAGAGAACGGAACAAAAAGGAAGCCAGCATCCAAAGAACAGATCTGAATGTCCTTCAAGAAGCCAGGAGAATTATTCCTGAAGACGTTCCGGCTTTGTAAAAGAAAAACGTGGTCGCACCAAATATTGACTTTCAAGCTCGTTAGAATTGTACAAACTTTATTTTTGCCATATATTTTGAAATTCCATGTATAGTTGCTGCACCTGTTACATATTTTCCTACCAAAATATAAAGAAATAAGGAGTGTCTCAACACGTTTCCACAGTACTGTAAACAGTGTTGGGCAAGTTACTTTGAAAAAGTAATTACCGTAATTATAGTTATTAGTTACTTCTTCAAAAATGTAACTGAGTTAGTAACTGAGTTACAATATTCTAAAAGTAATTAATTACTTGAAAAGTAACTATTGCGTTACTTTAAAAAAAAAAAAAAAAAGTTTAACCCTCTGGGTATAATTGGCCATTTTTAACTACTTTTGATTTTCCCTCCACATTTCACCTTTAAAATCGATTTACTTTGCCTTGTTTGGTATCATCCTTTTCAGCACAACCTCACGTGTCTGAATTTACAGTTATGTTTTCATTTTGACATACTGTATTAACACAATTGATCTAAAATCAGACAAAAAACATAAAATCAGAGTAGAAAAAGTTATATTTTTTACTGTAACAACCACAAACATGTTTAATGAATCATATTTCATAACTTTAAATGCAAATATAAAGTTTGCAAACAACAAAGTTATTTGCATCCATTTACCTTTTACCTTGATTTTTTAAATAACCATTTCAAACTATTTACAGAACAATCAGCTGTTCTGCATTCAATAAGACACACACACAAATTATTTGTGCCACTCCAAAAAAATAATTTCTGTCCACTATGAAGGAGAACATCACAGCCTGATACCTGCAGGTCTGACAGCAGCAGGAGTATCACTCCTGTTTCTACCTGGAGACAGCAGTCGCCTCATTGTTCTGACACAAAACTATCCACAACACTACACACTGACTACACAAGACAACACATTAACTACACACTCCAAACACACTAAACGCCACAAATCTCTCACATCTCAAAACTCGCTCTCTCTCCTTTTCTGCTGTCTTTCTCTCTCTCTCTCTCTCTCTCTCTCTCTCTCACACTCCTAAAACTTCCCCTTGGGAGGGGTCATAAGCAGAGAGTGCTTGCTAGCGCTCTCCTTACGTGACGAAACTATTGAGGAAAAAACGCCACGTATATATATTGGCCTATCAACACAATTTAAAAACTGGTATCTATCACCTTGTTGCTTTGTCTTTAAGTGGTCATGTGATTGGCTTACTACGAATACTTTATTCTTCCTCAGTCAAACAGCAGCACTCATGCGGTCGTTTTGCCCCCTTAGCTCCAGGTGTTGTGCTAGACAGTGATCGTGATTACCGTCCGCGGGAGCGCACGCAGCTGCTTAAAGCTGTAGCGTCCAGATTACTTACAGCTACTTCCGTGCAACTGATATAAGATGCGGTAACCTGAACACAGCTTCAAACGTCTGTTTGTTGAAAAATAGTAACGGACCGCGTTTTCTTGTTAGTAACTGTAACGGCGTTGTAACGATAGGAATAGTAATTCGTTAGATTACTCGTTACTGAAAAAAGTAACGGCGTTAGTAACGCCGTTACTTGTAACGCCATTACTTGTAATGCCGTTATTCCCATCACTGACTGTAAATGATCTTTGAGCTTTCTGGAAGTTTCAAGTCACTGAACCCAATGTTCTTCCTCCCTTTCTGTAACTCTTAGTGGTATTTCAAATAAACTTCTGTCCACACATGACTGATCACATTGCCCACTTGGAACATCACTGTAATATTAATCATAATACCTCCATCCACAGTTGCTCAGGAAACTGAAAGTGTGTGTTTTAGATAGTGGCAGCAAAAACAAACATATTCCCACTTAATGCTAGTTGGCTTTCATTTTTATTGTTTCCAAGAAATCCAGTACACAGAAGACACACACAAAGACGGGGAGGTGAAGTGAATGTCCGGAAAATGTTGCTAGTGGTGACTTAACCCAAGTAAAATCAAGCATGACGAGTTTATAATGGTGCTTGCAATGGGTCTAAAGAGCCTAATAATAAAAAAAAAAGAAAAGAAAAAAAAGACAAAAGTTAGCCATACAGTTTGCAAATTTTGGCTATGAAGATAAATATGCATCACAAAGTGTGAGAACTCCAAAGGTGGGCATGAACCCCAGCAGATGGAAGTGTCAAACAAAATATTTGGAATTTCAACTGAGAAGCAGCAGAAGCTTGTTTGCATAATATTTTAATCCAGCTGTTAGTGGTAATTATAACCGTGCAACTGATAATGAGACATGGAAGAAAAGAGCAGAGGAAAAGCAGCCAAATGCTGTAGCCAACAATTCAGTGGGTGTTATCATCTTACAGTCTGTATCAGACACAAGTATATTCAATCCATGATGCACAAGTGGGGGGTTGTGATCACCCTAAAAGGTTGCTGCAATCTCAGTCTGCAGGTTAACAATATGAATGATAGATATGTACATGATACACTAAATTAAGGTGCCATAGCACCACTGTAGCATTTTCTAACTGACCTTGGTGTTTGGTTGGTGTTTGCTTTTAATACTCTAAGTTGTTTTATTATGTATGTTGTATTCTTGTACAGCACTTTGGTCAACGCTCCTGTTGTAATTAAATGTGCTATATAAATAATTAAACTATTAAACTATTAAACTTTCTTGATGCTGTAATTACCAGCTGAAATTTACTTGAACACATTTATGCCAGCCACAAGTTGCAAAATAGTGTGAACAATCATCTAAATCAATCTACTTTTGGCAAATAAGATCATTCAAGTTATTTTCTGTAAGACTGAGAAGCAGAGGAAAGACACTATCTATGTAAACTTCACTCTGGGTAAATTCGTGACATGAGAAACATACAGCCCAGCACATTTGACATTTTGTGGAACATCCTAGTCTGTCAATATTTTGAACCTAAGTCATGCACATCTTGATCTGACCCCAGCGCAGCCCTGCTGTCCACACAGTTATTTTGCCTCATTACACTTGCTTTCAGGCCAGTGAGGACACGTTCCGACCATAATTCAAGTAAATGTAAACAAAAATTCAGACAACCGGCTCTCACCCTGCATTAGCCTGATTAGCCAACCGCACATCAAACGCACAAAGGCAGAATCCTAAAAACGCCTCTCCAGTCACGTTTTAGGATATAAAAGTGCTTTTTTTCTCTCATATGTCTGAGGCAAATTTGAGAGATTGCATGGTCTTTTCCTCCTTAAGTGAAAGTTACAAAATCTAACCACATTTAAACATTTTTATTCAAGATGCTGCATGCAGGACACAGATACAATGTGTAAAAATGTGATTTTCAGTGTATACATCACACTTGTGCTAACTCACATTTTCCATTATTGGCTTTACACCTACATTATTTTAATTATGGGTTTAAATAAAGTTTAAATAAGCGAAACATATAGATCTCCCTAGCTATGATGACTAAATGCTCAAAAATGAAATTTTCATTGACCATCCAATATAGTCTTACCTGACTAACGTTTTTAGATCGTTTTAGGTCAAGGACTAATTTGCCTCTTTCTGATCATTTTTGCATCTTCAGCATTCTCATCAGTATGACTGTTCACTGACCTTGTGTCATTTCCAACCAATCTCCGCTCACGTTAACCTTAGCGGATGTCTAATCAGCCAGAGTAAATCATAATATGCATGAGGGTGTGCATGGTCTTTAATCACTAGCGTGTAGCTGTAGCTGATTGCTTTTTTTCATGTCAGGAAAGTTCAGCTAATGCTTTAAGGTTAAGTTCATGTGAGTGAGTTACATCAAACAGAAGCTATAAAAAGTGCTCATACCAGTTGTGGACCATCAGCTTCTGCACAGCCAACAGGGCGTTGTACCGGACTAGCTGGTCCTCATGGTGCATATGATTCATCACAAGCTGTTTTCCACCGAGCTGCTCAATTACCCTGAAATGGGAGTGTTATAGGGAATAATGGGACAGAGGTTTTATACACAGTAAACAGGTACTATTTTCGTATTTTAGGTCATTGAGTGAGCCATCATGTAATCTAATCCAGCCTTGGTGAAATTTTCTGTGTATCTAATACAGGGTCACTGGCCTTTGTGAAAGGATAAAACACAGTGAAAAGGAAACCAGATGTAATGCTTGTAATATTAAAGCAAAAGGTTTGATCAAAGAAAAAGTAGGTGCTGGCACTGATACTATTACGCATTTCCATTGGGTGAACTTATTCCTTCCAGGTGCATGATATTCTGAATGAATTGCAGTGTATATATATTACTGAACTGCCAGTTTGTCTTCACAGCACTGACCCTGAAGTTCACTTTGTTAGAGGATCACTGGGTTCATACTGAAGACCCTGGATCAAATTCCCCCACTGAATCATCCTCTCAAATGGCACTTAAATTCAACAAGGCACATAAATTGGGTAAATAAACTATTTTGGTTGTTCAGGCCTGTGCTGACTTGTGATTAAATGAGGAGTTCTGCTAGTCAGGTAGAGCTTCTGCTGCTCCACATTAAACCAACTGTCTGAGTTCTGTTCGGGATCTCCACCAAACTACCCACCCTGAGCTCTCCCTCTGATGTACTCACATCTAATCCTGACATTCTGCTCATTCCCAATGACAATCCAAACATCTGCCACCTCAGGCTCAGCCTCCTGTCTTTTTGTCAGTGCCCTAGTCTCCAAACCATAGTAGCAGGTGACAATAACATATTGTAAACTTTCCCTTTCACTCTTTTTTTCACAAATCATGCCTCACACTGTGTTTGTGCCAGGAAAGATAGTGACTGAACCTCGTCAAGTCCAGCCAGACTTGTCTCTATTTGAACTCATATAACTAATATTTGCTACCCTTACTGTTTCACCTATCTCCCTCTCATCCACAAACATATTCTTTCTTGCCTCTGCTCACTTTGCTTCCTTCCTCCAGCACTTACCTCAATCTCTCCAAACTTACTTTGGTTTGGTATAAATTGTTAGTCACAATTGACACATTTTGGGTACTTTTAAGTTTGAGTAGATTTGATATATTAAAAAAAAAAAGACTATTTAAGTATCACTGAAGTATGTTAAATAATATTACTGGCAGGTGAGATGGCAGTAATGAGATGTTTGCCAATGACCATTAAACAACAAACAGACGAACAGAACATTACTACGTAACACCCGACTGGCACAATCTGCATGGAGCAGTCAGATTAGATGTGACTGTATAAAACGAGAAACACACAAAGCCTTAAATGATTACCACTGCCAAAAATCTGGTGTCAAGGGCAAACTGTGCTAGGCAAAGCCAGCATAAAACAACTCCGTTACAACGATGGGCTGTCATTTGAGGCAGGGTGTGTGGGAGGTGATCTTCAAAAAAAATCTTTACTAGATTTTAGTGAATATCTAATAGTATTTATGCTTAACATCTCACCTTTTACCACGTGGATAATGCCGCACATACTCTCCAATGTCATGAGCTGCCACTGCTATAACCTGAGGATCATCAGACACTTCCAACAGCCTCGTCAAAATCCTTTCAAAGAAACACAGTGAAAATAAAACATTAAAATGCAGAGGTCTGTTTGCATAAAAAAGATTCAATCACTTAATTCTTACTGATCTCAATCACATATCTTTAAAGACGCATCTAGGCAAAGATTTTTCTGAGAAAGCTTCAAGAAAAATATAAGAGCTGAGATTACTTTCTTTAAAGCAGTTTTCTAAGTAGAAAAGCTCTTATTCTCACTAAGCCAAGGTTAGTGCTACTTTAAAACTGGAAATCCCAAACACTAAACTCTGAAGCCAAGGATATTAGATGTAAGGCATGCAGTGAAAAAGTGGCTTCTTCAACATGGAATAAAGCCTTCGTGAGATTATGGGGTAAATACTAAAAAAACAGAAGGCTAATTTAAGCCGAGGTGATGGCTGAGCTGATTACAGAGAGGGGACAGCGATGAGACAATGAGGATTTTTACAGAATGTCAATAGCACAACAGTGTGTGACCCGAATAATGAAGAACACACACACACACCAACGGATGTTTTATCTCTCGCAATCTGAGTCCTTAGATCAGAAACACAGACACATGATGTTGTGAGTGTAACTCATAGCTGATAAAAGTAAGGCATTGGGAAGGTATCTCGAAAGAACTGATTGTGAATCAAGTATAAAACTGGATTTTTCCATAGCAGCATCTAGTCACGCCATGAAAGGCTGCATGCTGTCCAAGTGTTTTTCCACTGAACCGGCACATGGCAAGGTAAAGTTATTTACCTTAATGACAAACCAAAGCAATGACCCTTTGTAACCCTGATGCTTTCAGCTCTTTTTTTCAGGGTGTCTGCTGTAGCAAATCCGCATGTTTTAACTAATCGTCAAAGAAAGGTGTCAACATATATCTTTATATTATCTGTACTGTAGCATTATATATATCTATATATCTATCTATCTATATATATTATATAAATATATAAAAATTATATATATCTATATATATATATCTATATATATATATATATATCTATATATATATAGATATATAGATATATATAGACACACACACACACGAGGGGAAAAACACTTTAAGACATTTTTTATTCACCTCCTCTTGTGGCGAAAGTAGATAAGAAGTGACAAATCATAGTCTTTGTGCCCTTCAATATCGGAACAAGGTGCACTTTGAGAAGCTTTGTCCTTCTGCTCTTACTGAAGTGTCAAGGTAATAATAAATCATGTTTTAAAAGGCAATGGAGAAAATGAGTAATCTCATGACAGCAGATGCTTCATCTTACTTGAGGAGCTCATAGTTCTTCTCGTTCAGGCGGACAGCGTTCTCACGCCAGAACTTCTCTGACTTGTGGACAGGACTCCACTCCAAGCGGCCAGACTTGAGTTCAGAGCTGTACTCATCAAATGAGCTGTTGATCAAAAATAAACATCATTACCTCAGACAAAAACAAAAACTACTTTGTTAATGGTAGCTGTATGAAAAGGATTGCACAAAGACACTTGACTTTTTATTCAAGCTCCATTTTTTAAAGAAATAATGGTTTAGTAAACTAACTATGAATGCATGTTATTCATAAATAATCTTAATTAGGTACCTGAGATCCTGCACACTCTCTCCGAGCCTTTCAAGCAGGAACTTAATGTCCTCAGTGATGTCCTCATCATCATATTTCTGCTGCTCAAGGTTCTCGAGCTGCTTCAGCACCTTGCACTGAATCATAGCCAGTGCATACTCCTGACGAGTCTCCCTCTCCGCCGATTTCTCCAGGAGATTCTGTCAAAGAAAAGATCATTATTAATTCACTAATTGATGAGAAACTTAGCTGGGGTCTTAATCAGAAAGCAGAAATGAATCAATGAACGAACAGGCTAATAAATCATACTTAACTATTAGTCAATGGAAAAAAAATACTCAACAGTTCATCGATGAACTGTTGAGTAAGTAATTTTTTGAGCTAAACCTCAAACATCTGCCTGTTGCACCTTTGTTGTTTTTGCCTGTAACAACTTATGAAAGATGAGAATTTATTTATAAATATACACTGTTACTGTCAGAAATGTTGCTATACGATCTATACTGTGTTGCTGTAATATTCCTTTGTTTTAAATCACAATACAGAAATCAATGAGCAGGAGACCTCTGCAGCATCATTATGCATTTATTTACGTGTTCATCATGATTTTATGACTGAATCACTGTGATGACTAGACTGATATTTGAGAAATCGGTTGTGCGTGTTTGGTCATTTTATTCAGGTCCATTTTGCAGTTGATTTGTTTTCTATATTTTCATGTATTTCTCATTGTAGTATCGTAACATTGTCAACTCCTGATGTTAAACAACTTTATTAAAAGGTATAAAATCTGTCCAATGGAGCTAATGGTTTTCAGAATACACATCCTTAACTAGGATTCAAATTCAGGTGTTGTGAGTGAGTGTGAAGGGAAAGAAAAGTAGAGTTGCCCAGCAACAAGAACACAATGTTCAAGTATTATAAAAGCTATTTCTGACGTAAAATCTGCGGACAAAGTTCTCGGAGCCCGGCCTCAGGCTTTAATGGAGAGAAAATTGTGGTGGCAACACTTGGAGTGACTCAAAAGAGAAGTGGCTTTTGCACTGGGACTGAGAAGAAATCACTCCATACCTTGATTGGCCCCTACAGCTAACACTTAGGGAAAAGCTATGACTAGGTCAAGGTCAAAGTCAAATGTATTTATATCTAATATTTCCAACAGCTTCCGAAGTGCTTTACAAACTAAAAAGCAACTAAACAAGGGAAATGCACAACAATGAAAATAAAAAAAACAAATATGAAGAAGAAAGAATAATACAATAAGACAATAAAAAAAACTAAGAACAACAATGACTGAGGCTGTTAAAACAAGTGTCTGGTGTCTTCACTATTAAAAAAGTTCCAGCATTTGTGCAGCTTTAATATATAGCAGCAGACTATTCCAGAGTGTGGGACCTGCCACAGAGAAGGCACTGTCACTGCGAGACTTAAGTTTAAGCCTTGGAATGGATAACATTAGTTTTGAACTAGACCTCATGGTTCTTTCTGGAGCATGAATAGATAGGAGCTAAGATGGGTAAGAATAGACTCGCCCATTTAGTGATTTAAAAACAAAAGGTAAAATTTTAAATCGGATCATATAAGTAACAGGAAGCCAGTGTAAAGAGGCAGATGAGCTGGAGGCGACTGGTACAAACTGAAATAAAGAGAGTTGCAGAAGTCCAATCTGCAAGTAATGAAGAGATGAATAATGTGTTCAAAGGCATTAGCTGGAAGGTGTTACCTTGGCTAGCTGTCTCAGATGGAAAAAGCTATATTGGTGCACTCACCTGCCTACACAATTTAAACGAACCATCAAGGTACACGGCATGGGTTTAACATTTGTCTTACAATGAGTGGATAAAGTAACAGAGTTGCCAAACATTCATTTAGGTTTAAAAAATTTAAGGACATCCACTGTTTAACATCTCAAAGGCAACACAATAACAGCTGAAATGAGTCTATCCCTGCTTTTAAAGGCAACAGATCTGCAAGTCATCTGCAAAACACGGAAATGAAAGGCTATACTGTGAAAAAATAGACCCCAGTGGCAACATATACAGTGCAAACAAGGCTGGATCCAAAATTGGGCCTTGAGGTACACCATAATAAAGAGGGGCTATGTTCAAGCTGTAGGGGGCCATGTTACAGAAAAGGTCCTCCTAGATCAGTGAGATCAAAACCACTGAAGAACAGATTCTTTCAGGCTACAATGTGATAGGAGGATATCATGGTTAACCATGTCGAAGGCTGCTGTATGGCCCAACAACAACAGGGTAGCAGGGCTGCCAGAATCCAGAGTTAAAAGAATATAATTAAAACCCCTTAAAAGTGCTGTCTCAGTGCTATGTAGTGACTTAAAACCAGACTGAAACTTTTCAGACTATGAGTAGACCACTTTCTCTAAAACTTTTGAAAGAAAGGGAAGCTTTGAAATGGACCTGTAATTAGCCTGAGCAGCTGGGTCCAGTATGTGTTTTTTTAAGAAGAGGATTTTAAGAAGAGCCCATTTAAAACATGATGGGACACAGCCTGTAATAAAAGAGGTGTTAATTAATCTCTGGATAAAGCTGAGCACACAGGGGTCTGAGGCGGTGGGTGATGAGAGGGGGGCCTAATAGCTGAAACTGTGTCGCTCAAAATTGCCTAAAAATCATCATACATACTTGGTGAAGGTACAGCACCAAATTATTACATGGACTAATAATATGATTAAAAACATTAAAAAGTAGACACTAAAACTATAGAATTAGTATTTAGAGTGTTTACAGTAAACACTTTACTGTAAACACTCTTGGTAAACAGAGATACCGTCCTTAAATACCTGTAAAGAAACATACGACCTATTGTTTTCCCATCTCCTCTAAGCACGGCTGCATTTATGTCTAAGGGTGTGTGTATATTCATTCAAACAGGGTTCTGAAAATGGCTTAGAGCGCTTAGTCCTGAGTGGTGCGATTAAGTCCAGGATATCAGTGCAGGTGGAATTAAAACTATCAGAATTGTCCTCGACACTTTCACAGATTGAATTTATTATCCTATAATGAAGAAATGTGATACTAGATTGAGGGGCTATTAGATGATTGCGCGCTTGTCTTTTATGTGCTAGAGTGCATGACTTATCTAAAGAGCAGCGCAACGTTATAGTGAATATCGCAGGAAAATGACCAGAGAGACACAATTCAGATATTTCTGTCATGTACACACCAAACCTCTGTGATAGCACTAAGTCCAGTGTGTGACCTTTTTTTATGAGGGGGGCCAGTGACCCACTGTGTCAGGTTAAAAGAGTCCAGAACATTTAGAATGTCCTTGACCAGAGGTTTAGACTCACAGCAGACATGATTGATGTTTGTTTGTTTGTTTGATGGCAACGAAAACGGATGTTGAACACTGTACATATACCTCCACCCATACCCGAGGTCCAAGGGAGGCTGAAGAATGTGAAGTCTGGAGGAAGAAGTTCAGAAAAAGCTACAGACTCACCACAGTTTCTGTCAAAAACAGAAAACCAAGCTGCTGAGACTTTGTCATTAAGAAGTTGCTTAATACAAATGTCTTGTTTGATAGTGATCTAGTATTTAATAAAGCTATTTGAAGAGTGCAGATTTTGACATCTGAAGCACAAGCATAGGCAAGGCTGCAAAGATTTGTGAGATCCATGCTACATCCACAGGACCGAGGCCGCTTAGGAAAACAGGGAACCAGAAGAAGCTGATCCAATGTTATGGGATCTCCAGGGACAACATGCAGGATCCATCTAATGGTGTACTCCACTGGTCCTGTAGTTGCATGAGAAGCACAGAGGTAAGCCCTGACTCTGACGAGTGTACCAGCCCGTTTTCCCTGTTTCCTTGGGAGCTTCTTCCAGGATGTGGCATTAGGGAGTTGGCACAGGTATGTCAAAAGGTGGTAAAGCTTGTCCTTGCGCAGTTTGTTTCAGAACTAGACCATAAGATGCTTTGATCTCTAAAGGCAACTGGTGATCACACACGTAGTACTAAGACATTTAGAGATATTATAGAAAGGAAGAGAACTAACATTAACCAAGACAAAAACTGGCAGACACCTTGCCATGTGTACTGCTGGCACCATCTTTTCTGGCACCAGCAAATGTGACTAATATATCACAAATGTCTTTTAAGAGTAACCTGCAATGTCTTCACAAAGATCAAACAGTCAAGTCACTCCAAATATTTAGAGCCTAGTTACCACCTAAGGGGTTGTGGCTACAAGAAGGTTCAACATTTTTAGGCCTTAGCAGAGTAGTCAAAACAAAAGTTTTAGTTAAACTAATGCTAACACATCACAAACGCAGCAGTTCTGCCTTTGAGGATGTGTTCAAGGACTTCCAGATGGTCTGGATAATAAGTCACTTTCCTCATCCCATGTGGTGAGCAGAATCATTTACATAATTAGGACATTTGGGACAAATAGCAACATGCAGAAAAGCGCTGAATATTTTTGTAAAATAATCTCAAAATAATCTCAGCCTTCTAAAGATTGGAGAGCCCCTGGGTGTCAACAAAGAAATACCCCATTTGTTGGTGAAAAACAACGTCTTGTAGCTCTCAAACGCACACACCATACAGCAAGTTGACACACTCATGAGAAAACCCGCTTAACGTAAAGATGTGTTGACTCCATGCACCACTGCTTTTAATTAAGTGTAATGTAGTGAAGTTCCCAATGAAGAAAACAAAGCCCCTATCTTTCACGGGTGCATTTACCAAAACCTTCATGTGACATCTCTACTGGCAGGAGTGTGATGAAAAAGCTGTGGGCTGAAATTAAAACCAGAAACAGATGCAGCGATTGACAACACGCATAAAACAGGACATAAATTTGGTGTCAAATAAGTTTCTTTCAGCATAAATGAAAAAACAAAACAAAAAAACCAATAAAAACATTGTAATACTGACTCAGATTACAATGACATCAGTGAATACCTTCCTCAACTTTAGGTTCTAAAATCAGCTCTGAGCTCATGTTTCAATCATGTAATCAATGCCATTTATAACACCATTGTGCTCTGAGCAAGGTCACTGAAGCTGTCTGGGTTGAAAAAAATAAAAGCAACGCTATCACTGAAAAGTTGTATTTAAAGATCCATATTTCCCTTTAGACATTTCACAGAGTAGAAAAGATTTTTTGTTTAGTATTCAAGATGATGTGTGCTGAGGGTGGTCAGGTACTGCAGGCTGTCAGTTATACTAATGCGTTGCTTTAAGCAGAGGATCCTTACAGTCTGTGTCATTAGTATGCTGTCTGTCTTTTACAGAAAAAACAAATCATCTGCATAATATGTGTAATCATTCAGGACTACGTAATTATTTCTATACTTTTCCCAAGCACAGTAGCGAGCTTGATGAAGACCTGAAAGCTACTCCACTGAGTGCATTTCCTATATGTTCCAGACTTGCACTGGTACCCTGTCAAAATTATTAACTCTGTGCAGTTAAAATTACATTAACATTAGCTAAAAAATGAGGCCTATGCCATTAATTCAGTTTTGTCAGCAGCACACTATAGGGATTTCATTACCTGGCATAAACACAAAACAACAAAGTCCAGAACACAGCTCTTAGGACTACATTAAATATTCAGCCGATGTTTTGAACAATCACAGCAGGGAGCTGAAAGGGGAGCATAGTCATAAATTGCATTTATGTATCATTTATGGCCCTGCTTCTTTATAGGCAGCCCCATCTGTTGATTTAGAGTTGCCATTTTCGTTTCCTCTTCTTGTGATAAAGAGCAGAATCCAATTAGATGCAAATATGCTGTGCCAGAGTCTGAGAAAACGCATGCTCTATATCAGAATTAAAGTGCTGGTAAGAACTATGTGTTAACAAACGCTTTTCCATTTACTCATCCAACAGTTACACAGTCATGTTTCAGGCCACCTGATGAACCTGTAGTCCAGCCTTTTAGTTCTGTTTTAGGTCTCCACTGACTTGAGGAAAGTATATGTGTCTTCAGCTGCTACACACTCCACTACGCTTTCCAGCTAGTTGCTGTTTGGTGTTTATCATGTAGGCTAAAGTGCTTTGTTTTGTTTCCTGACAAACAGCAGTCAGCTGTAACAGGGTGACACGGTGAGACGGGTGAGAATCGACCAAACAATAAAATTGGGAAAAGCTGCAGATTTATATTTCTGTTTGGGTTTGTGATCACCACAAGAGAACCCTTTCACTGTGATGCATTGTTATTTAATATATTCTAACTAACTGTAGCCACTCCACATACTTGATAGCTCTAGGTTTTCCCCAAAACAGAGGACAAAGGACAAAGACAAAGCACAGAGAAAATGCAGATGCAGTTGTATCAGTGGGAAACATACAATGAGTGAAAAATTCTCCACCAACCCTGAAGGCAGCCAGAATGATTCGGGTGACCTTCTCCTTGACAGACTCCTGGAGGATGTCGGACAGGGCAGGCACTACGTTGTAACGTCTCAACTGTTCACAGAGCTGAGGACTGAAGGCCAGGAGCCAAACACAGAAGATCATCTGGTACTGGAGCTGGAAGCCACACTTGTTGCTCAGCACTGCTGTGATGCTTAAGCAGAAAAACAATATAAATAAATAAAAAGTAAAATGGATCAAAAAAAGTGAAAAGGGAAAAAGACCAACGTTTATCACTGCTAGCTGTTTACTAATAGGAGAGCTTTCACAGCTGTGTCCCTACACGCTGCTCTTCCATTATCTGTGATGATGGCTGAGAATGAGATGTTCAGTCTTTAAATAACAGAAGAGTTGTTCAAATGGAGAGTATGGTACTAATGATTACAAGTAGACAGAGTGTCATACATTTGCAGAAATAGCTGTAAAATGCAGAGATGTGGATCTCACAGATGTGCGATAATTATGTGATATAGATTAAGCAGTGAGGCATTAGTGAAAGATGATGGTAAATCATACATAATTTGTACATTAAATTTTGAACCTTTCATGTTCTGCCTCACTCAGTGTAAGCATGAACCTGCAAAGTTCTCGATTGTTTGAATGGCAATTGTACAGTAATATTTGAGGGGGACTCTTCAGCACTTTGCTTATTTTTGGTCAGTTACAGAGTAATTTGTAACAAATATGACGAATATGTTTAAAAGTGCATGTGAAATTGTGTGGCTCTGAATTTTGTTTTGTTTACATATTAAGTTTCATTTATTTTCGTCAGGGCAGAGATGGCACCTTCTTCACAGCAGCACCAAAAGCTACATCAGATCTTTTTTAAACAAAATATAAACTTGGTATAGAGTCAGTAATTAATTTTTCATGCTGCTTTGTGCTGTCTGGACTAAATTTTTCACCTTATAGTGTGTCTCTTATATAAATTAAGTCAAATGCAGATGATTAACAGCCAGGCTTTATACTACAGCCTTACTTATGTTTGGGTAAAAGGTAAGTCAGAGGTTTGCCCTACTGTGACTGGCTGTTAGGTTATTAGCTTATCCAACCATCAGACAGGCAAAGAGTCCTATCAAGAGAATAATTTTACATTGAAACAGTGGATGAAGTGGATATAGAAATATAGCTGAAAAGCCAGTAAAATGACAAAATTTCATGGCTCCTGCTCCTTCAAATAAGTGAATTTTCTGCTTCTCCTTTAAGTCCTTTTGTTCACCTAGAGATGTGGCTTGTTGTCAGCCAAAACGGGCATTGTGATGCTGTTATCTTGAGCTCTATTTCCTGATTTTTTATCTTTCAGTGGTTTTTGAAACTTACTTGATCGGAAGAAAAGTAGTGTGAAAACAAACAAACAATAAACCAGCTGCTGCACAACCTTTTCATATGTTTATATCATTAATTGCCTAACAGAGAAAAAGACATTTAGAAGACCGGAGAGGTTCTACTAATCGACTCAATCAGGAACCAAACCTCGATTATCGCATACAGGAAACTGAAGTGAAATGGGAACTTCAAAAACAATTATGCCATTATAAAAAAAAATTCCCATGGTACAGAGCCTTTATCAAAATATGTCTGTGCCAACTATCCATCATCACTCAATTATTCAATTTTTTAAATATTTTTTAGCAACTTTAAAGAACAACCTTTTCCATAAGCTCTTAGTCTTTACAAGATATTTAAGTGTCACAGTACAGCAGAAGCAAGATGATCACTGGTGACTCAAGGAAAAGCAGAGCAGACATGTATGAATCAGGAGGATGGAAAATTAATCAAGTTAAAACCTTTTAAACAGCTGAGATTACAACTATATTTTTGAAAAGAGCAAACAAAGTTACGATGCTTTAGCAGCAGCACTGTGTCATGACATCCTGACAGAGACACTCTACAATACTACTTTACATGATGTGACTGTCACTGTCATATTCTTCCTTTCAGTGATTCTTTTCAATCTAACTAATGTATTTACAAGAATCCTAAGCATAAGCAAACCCATGATAATTCAGGAACTGTATTCATATTGATTCCAAGGGCTATTTCAGCAGCTTAACCAATGTTTAAGTCAACCTTAATACATGCTTCACTCACCAGTTAACTCCATCAGCCTCCACCCAGGCAAACCTATACTCATTGATCCTCAGCATCAGCTGGAGGCACCCAGCCACACACTGGACATACTGAGAGCTCTGCAAAAGACAGTGGCAAACATTTACTTAAACATGAACTAAAGCCTTAGCAGTGAAACCAGGAGAAAAAAAACACAACAAAATGTTAGAAAGTCAAACACATTTAGTGCAGCTCTGAAACATGAAGAAGTTGATGATCAGGGACAGCACATTGAAAAAAAAAAAAACACTCCAAACTTTGCATTACAGTCACCTTTCAAACCCGAGGCATCGCACATGCAGTCTTTTCATATGAGTCCATCAACACATGCTAGATCACACACCAACAGTACAATACAGAGCAGCAGGAGGGAAAACGCTCATCACACCTAAGCAGAATAATGTAAATTGAGATTAGAGTGGAAGAAGCTGACAGGAGAGAACTGATCACATTAATCTGTTATTTTAAAGAGGTTGGGTAGAAGCAAAGAAGTCCAGCGAGAGAAACAGGCAGCAGTGAAGAGAGAAGAGTGGAGGAGCGGGGGTTACCTGGCTGAAAATGCAGAGAAAAGATGACGATCAGTTGTTAGATAGCCGTGTACATATTTCTGAGCATACTTATCAGAGTAATTATATTGTATTAAAGATATGAGATATAAAATGGTAGGATGCTGCTGCTGTGAAAATGCTTTTTATATTTTTCCTTTTTTATTTCAATGTTCAGGGAAAGATGTTTGTCATGCGCTTTCTGTTTTAAAGAGAACTAGCTTACAGCATGCAATTTTCAATCAGACAGTTAAAAACAAACAGTGGCAGCAAACACCATGCCGTCTAAATGGAGAATTCTTTCTAAAAGCGTCTCATCAGCTGACTCATTTCTCCAACCATCTGGAATTAATAATGAAGATCTTGAATGCAGGAAGAAGATGGGGCAGAAACGGGGAGGAGAGAAAAGATGTGAAAGTCCAGTGACAGCTGACAGATGCCAGCTTGCACAAACCCAGCATTTTGGTTTCTTTAAACTCTTTGTATGGGAAGCGCCAGGATGGTTGAAGCTGCACTTCACTCATACTCACTTCACTGGGAGAAATAGTTCCTGCTCCAATGCTTGTTTCAGGACCTGTACCATGTAGATTCTAATGAGAAATAAACAAAAGAAAGAGGTGCAAAATTGTTCAAAGGGATTCACTTCAAGCCAAGGTACAGAGGCAGTGGACTCTACACGGTATGTAATTCAGGGACAGCAGGTGCTCACTGATTGGTTGCCTGGCTGCTGAGGGGGAAAGGAACATCAAATGCAATTTCAGGAAGCAGTTTAAAAAAAAACTTGCAAAGACAGAACGTGTTAAAAATAAGAACAGTCACAAAACCATGCTGTTGTCAAAAGTTGGATATCTATAAAATCTGAAGACAACTTTGGGGCTATGCTGGAAATACTGGCATACAATGGAGAAACTAGATGTCGTTTTATCAGCCTACTCTTTATTGCATACATCTGCCAAAGCATCGCTAGCACCTACAGAGCATCTGTCAATGGAAAAATCTCAAGGTCTGACAAGCCTGTTCAAACCCAATATGAATACATTATATTTCAAACAAGGCTTCCACTGTGAGCCCAAAAACTGAATAAAATGCTGACAAAATGAATAGGTGGAAATTATGAATTACCTTGGCTTTTTAGAGAGTTACACTCTGGAAAAAGGGAGTAAATTAAACCCCACCGGTGAAAGAGGAGCCCAGTGTCTCGAGAAGCTGAGAGCCAATATCTGAGATGTTAATAACCCATGAAATGATTCAGGAAAAAAAAAGTTGGAACCATTTCGTGCAGCTCCAAAAATTGATTTGAACACTAATGTTCAAACTGAACCAAATCGAAGAGTGCAAATGAAATGGATCTTTACTAACCAGCATTATGAAATGTAATTTGTGCAATGATTTAAATATGATCTTGCAATATTCATACTGAAAATGAATGTTAACGAGAATAAATGTACTGTTTTAGTCACGTTCATGGTGTTTCTTAACCTTAAACATCAAGCAACCTTACTATATATACTACTACCAATACCAGCAATTATACATACACGCAACAAAGAGACAATTAACTGTACAATAGTGTAGCACAAAAATTAAATACTTAAAGGTTCTTTCTCCACAAGCAGTTAATCACAATCTATGTGACCTTAAAAACTGAAAACAGCTTTAAAACTCAGATTTAGAAACTATTTTAACATTATATTTTTTGCAAACAATTACGCTTCATTTACCTGTGAGCTGAGTTGACTCTTGATCCAGTTGAAGTAGTAGTTCAGATCACTTCCTTCCATCAGATCGCGGCCCCAGGCAGCCAGCTTAGCGATGATCCTCGCCGCCTATTAAATGAAGGAGGATATTTTACATCCATATTGTCTGCTAGCAACAGAAATTTACAGAAAATCCTCAATAAAATATAAAGTACTGACAGATCACGGTGTATGTAATGTAAAATGTGCTATTTGTTATATTACTGCCATACCAATATATTTTGAGGTGTTTTTTACCTTTCAAGTGTTACGTTCAAGTATTAAGATAAGGAAGCAAAGGAAATAAGCTTAATATTATCCACAGCATTCTCTATGGGAGTTTACATATTCTCTGAGTCTGCATGTTTTTCCTGTGCATACGAGTTTTCTGCAGGTACTCCAGCTTCCTGTAACAGTTCTAAGACTTATATATTAGGTTCATTGGTTACTCTAAATTGGCTGTGTGAGATGGATAGAATGCACAGAATAAAGCACTGTATGAATGTATTTTCTAAAAATGCAGTGTGTCGTCTAAAGCAAATAGGCTGTAAGAATAGAAAAGCACTATATAAATTATCATTATATGATCTGGGCATAATATATATATATATATATATATATATATATATATATATATATATATATATATGATTGAGGCCACAGCTACTGACTCATAAACAATTTCAGCTTGGTAAGTGTTCTGTAATGAGACAGAAACAATTTCAGTTCTCCAATTTCCTCTTGGCCAGGAGAGAAACATCAAGCCTGTAATTTAAAAACAAGACTCAGCATGACAGTTTGATTGAGTTAAGTGCTGTGTCATAGACTTGGGGTCACATTAAGCCCACCTGCTGGATGCCATCTGGCTGGTATTCTTAATTAAGCTTTGCCCTATCATAGTACTCAGTTTGTCATTAGGTGGCCATTCTTTATTAGAAAAGAGTGGCAGCGAGAAGTCATTACATTTAATTGCCTGTTTTTAAGGAAAACGTGGAAGGTTGCTTTGTGAGGAATTATTGATGCCTTGCCATGATTAGAAACAGAGACATCTATGAAAAATGTATGGCTCTAAAAATATAATAGAATATACCAGCTAATTTAGAGTATTCTATTAAGTACACTATGATCCTGCTTTACAAGACCACAAATGTTTTTCCGCCTGGGTCACCGTCCACTGTGTACACGTGCACAATTTACAAAAATTGTCTGGATGTGACTTGTTCTGTTTCTAACTCACCATGTGGACAGTAAAGAGATCCTGACGATTCAGCATTGGAAGGAAGTAGGACCAGGCGGTGTTTTTTGTCTTTTTGGCATAGTCAAAGAAGATGTTCACCCTCTGATGGTTCTCCTGCGAGACAATAAAAATAAAACTTAATTGGATGAGCTCTTGGGTTGTGCACATGAATACTAAACAACTGACTGCCTGACAGACAATCTATTTTATAGGAACACAATATTTTGAAGAAAATTATCTAATGTTAATAGAAACGTGATTGTCCCGATGGCTAATGCCATTATTAAAGGTTTAATCAGTTTTCTCCAGTTATCGCTGTAGCTGCTGAGATTTTAGTATTAGACACCTATTTTCCAGGAATGCTGCAGAACCCCTGAGATTTCAATCACAACTCTCATCAGCCAAGCCTCCAAATATACCACTTGTGTGTTTAAAGATGTAAATCTCTGTTTTCGTTTTCAATAATTACTAACCCACGCTTGAGTTGATTCTATAATCCAAGCACAAGGGGGACCTTTAATAGTTTTATTTTAGCTTTTCTAGAAACTTAGCAAGGCTAAGAGTGCTTCGAAAACCTAAATCACAAGTCTGTCTATGTGAGGGTAAAGCAATGTGACCTGTGAACCATTCACACCCTCTATATAAAGAGCATGAATCTCAGTATCTTTGTCTACATATATATAGATAGTAGGTTTGTACATGCATATTCCATTTGTCCCAGGTCAGTGGTTCTGTCTGTGTACCTGCAAGGTGTCATCAATCAGAGTCAGGATGTACTGGACCGTCTGCTCTTTGGAGATGTGAGCCATCAGGTTTAGAAAGGTCTTTGCACACTGGGCAAAAACAGAAAAAAAGCACATATGTATTTTAAAAATTCTGCACTGAACCTCTGAAGAGATTCAAGCTCAGGTAAACATAATGCAAAGCAGTGTGTCTGAAATAGATTGGTAGGAATTCAATTCACAGCAAGCTGCGATCTTACAGATAACAGAACAACACAAGCAAACACAAGAGCTGGTGCTGTCTTGTTAGTGATGGACACAGGCAGAAAATATTAAAAAAAAACAAAACAAAAAAAAAAAAACAGGAAGTTGTCACATCAACAGTGATTAAAAAAGACATGTAACTTCAGTAAAATTGCACAACTATGAAATGCTACAAAAAACTTTCAAGATTGCACGGTAAATGCTAAATTAGCACAGTGTTCAGCTGTCCAACTGCTTATGAAGGGAGATGATTAATGTTCATTGTTTTGATGTAATGCCATCATTTATCTGAAATGGCATAACTAAGACTCCTCACTGTGACTGGTTTTTGCTTAATCTATAAGGCTGAAAACATCTAAAAGAGGTGGTATGAATTCCCTGAATGTTAACACTGATGAAGCACATAAAATGGACAGACAGTAGAAAAGGACTCTATACCTGATGCCCCTCATTGGTCAGAATGACTTGTTTCTGATCAGAGCTGGCCACCTCAAACTTCTTGATGAATTCACAGTCCTCTGTTGAGATCATTTGACTTCTAAAAAAATCATGACATGATTTCCACATTAATACAAAGATAAAATTGGACAAATGCAGCACTCCTAATAATTTGCAGTCTGGCTTTTGTAGAGCTCATTCCACCGAAACAGCTCTTCTCCTTATTGTTTCTGTTATATCTGCTCCCTCTTCAGCACGTTTTGAGCACTTTTAAGGACTTTTCTTATCACTGCTACACACATATGTTTTCAGTATTTCTTTTTATCCCCAAGAGGTTTCTAAGATTCAGATCACGCATGGGGGCTTAGACTCTATTAAAAGTTGGATGGCTGACAATATTCTCCAACTTAATAATAAAAAGTCCTTGTCTGCGCCTCTGAGATTTGAGACTAAAGTAATGGAAATTCTAGGTCCTCTTGCTATATCTTCTATCAGGAACCTGATAACACAACCTATAACTTTTGACTCAACTTTCACTCTGGATGCTCAAATTATACCTCTGGTTTGCTCTTGGTTTTACCGGTTAAGAAATATTGCCAAAATGCCTTTATATCATCAAATCTGGACTACTGTAATCTATTGTTTAATTCTAATTGTTTTATTCTAAGCACTCACATGTAAAACCATTACTGATTCCACTGCACTGGCTTCACATTAACTTTAGAGTCTACTTTAATATTCCTGCTCTGACTTTTAGAGCTCTGCATGGACAGGCAGCAGTGTACATCAATGAACGTTTACATCCATACCACCCCAGCAGGTCCCTAAGGTCATATGATCAGGGCCCGCTGGCTGTGCATCACACAAGGCTGAAAATTAAAGGAGACAAGACCTTTTGCAACAGTTGCCCCAGACTCTGGAACGTTCTCCCACTGAGCCTGAGATTTGTGGACTTTTTGTGGATTTTTTAAGTTCTAGCATTTGTGTTTTGAAATAATTTATGATATTTATCTTGAAAGTTATATTTTAATTAGCGCTGTCAACGTTAATCTCGTTAAAATGACGTTAACGCCATAACCACATTAACGCAGCAAATCTCCGTTATGCTAACCGTGCTAACGCTGTGCAGCCCCCAGGCACGGGGCGATTGCTAACTGAGATTTGCCGTGTTAATGCGGTTATGGCGTAAACGTCATTTTAACAAGATTAACGCTGACAGCACTAATTTTAATTCTAAATACATTTTTAATTACTTGGTACTGTAATGTGTGCAATGATTTGCTACACTCAAACAAAGACACTCACTGGAGGATTGGGATTTGCTCAGTCACTAACATGATCCTTTGAATTGCAAGGGGCAACGTAAACAATAATGTCAACTGACCACAATATACCACATTTCCTAGTCAAGACAAAGCACAGCAGGTTCTGTAACGGCAGATGTTGTAAAAACAGAACAAAACAAAAAAACAAAAACATGCCAATAGTGTGACCACACTTATTCAAAGCTGAATTAAATCTGAAGATTTTTTTATGAGTCACAAATCATCCCTTCTTTACTAACACATACTTGTTAAAAAAGGAAGTATCACTCAAGACAATGAATCTCAGTCCAAGAAAAGGAGCTTAGCTATTTTAGATTACAGGACGTAGCCAGCACTAAGACCATTAAAGTATGCAGAAAAAAATAAATATTCATGAAGTGACAGCTCAGCTTAATAAGATTTTGACACACTAACTCTCAGGCAACATACACAACAACAACAAAAACAGAAACCTAGATTTAATTTCAGATATGTGGGGGCCACAAAGCAATATCGACAACTGGAGAAGATGAGACCAGGAAGCTAAACTTACACGTGAAAAACCTGCAGTCTACTGATAGCTACCATGAAAGTGGGTTATTTTTGTTTCCGATTTAGAACATGGTTACCCACTGTCTCAAAGCTGAGGCAACAGGGTTCAAATTCAGTCTGGGGCCTTTCTGTGTGGAGTGAATGCTCTCCCCATCTCTGTGTGGGCTCACTCCAGGTAATCTTTCTTTCACTGTTCAAAGACACGCAGGGGGTTAGGTTACTTGGTGATTCTAAATTGTCTGTATGTGTGAATGTGATCATGAATGGTTGTCTGTCTATCTGTGTCAGCTACTGAACAGGCCAATCCCAGTGTTTGCGGGCTGCATTAATATGACATCCAAGGTTATGTCAGGTTACAACTGAATAACATTACATTTAAGGGTTTCAGAGGGGTTTACAGTCACGATGTACCCTACCTACAGCATAGATTTCCCATTAATGCAAAAAAATAAAAAATAAAAAAAATTATAAACAAACAGCAAAGAAAGAAAACCTTTGGATGTGGTGACAATGAAAGAGCAGAGAAATATATGTAATTGGTGAGAACAAAATACAAGACACGCCTTCCAATATAATTTAGCCCACTACAATGCAGATACCATAGCTCGAAAGAAGATACACATATAGTCAAACAAAATTATGATTTACAGTGTCTCCGAAAATCCAAATTGCATGCGATTTGTAAAAGAAGAATTCCTGACAGAACTGTTGTCTTGAATTACATTATTTTACATGTGTATATTACCATGAAGTACCGTTGTAATATGAACTTACTGAAGGTAGGACTGCCAGTTGACCTGATTGGCCCGAACCTCAGCTGCTTTTGCAGCAATGATGTTGGTTGGGACCGCAGCGTCCACAGCCCCGCGAATATCCATGTTGTATTAAATCCCTTACAGTATATGTCCGTATAGAGATCCAGCACCACCTTATGAGAAACAGATTCAAATTCAGTACAGTGACACCCCCCCCCCCCCCTTTCTTACCTACAAGCTGGAAAGTTGGAGAACCAAGAACAGAAACTACAACGCCTGGGTTTATGCTGTACTTCTGTTAATACTCAGTTAAGATGCAGTAATAGCTAACAGGGCTCGATATCTATTTATAAAGCTCTTAAGCGAGGGCGAAAGCTATTTTATAGCATTATTCTTTCTTCGTGTGTGGATATATTAAACATTTTCGTGCAGTTTTATTGTTTTAATTTAAATGGCTAAACAGAAAAACAAAACCAGCAGCAGCAGGTCAAGCTAGGCAACTAGCTTGCCCAATGTCACATCAAGTCATACATTTGTCTTCCTGAGAGCTGTGATAAAACAACTTATGACATAGCTTTTGGCACCAACCTGTGCCTAAACTGTAGCCTAACACGGTTTGTACAAACAAATATGTCATTTATTAACGTCAAGGGCGACGCAAACATCGTTAGCTCAGAGCTAACCGATTGCAAAACAAGCTAAGAATGCTAAGATAAGCTAGCTGTGCTAATATAGCTTCAAAGCAATTCTGTAAAAAGCCCACATTATAACAGCTACACCGGAAGCAAGATTCAGAAACACACTTTTTGCCCGCTAAAAACTTAATCGATGCGTCAACGAACAACAGAGTATAAACTCGGTTAAATTTCTTACCCAGCTTCTGAGCTATATGAATGAACAGCTGACTGACTACAACACAGCGTCACGATCCGTCATGTGACAGTCAGTCAGTCACATGCATGCACTTCAGTGTGCAGTGCGGTCTTCAGAGCGGAAGAGTGTCAGCTTTTGTATTTTTGGATTACCACATCACCTTAGTGTAACAGTTAGGGAGAACAAGATCTTAATAAATGCCAAATAAGAATTGCCTATAAAAAACGAATCCAGAAATCCAGAAAGTAGCTTTGTGTTTAATGCATACGTACATTAACTACTAACTACTACTATTAACTACTTTTCTTCCTACTTTATATATTTGTTGTAAGGCAGTACTCGGGGGGAAAAAAATTATACTTTCTTTCTTACTGCGGTCGAAATATGTAAATTTCTTTTTAGATTAGGAGTTTGTATTGAGACATATAGTGAGTTCTTTTTTTAATTTCCAAATTCAGCATATGTAAAGTATTTTAAATTACTTTCTCCCCAGTCATTATCATCAGTAATGTACTACCTACTTAATTACTTACTATTAATGCAACACTAACAACCCAGTAACATATGATACACTTTTGTTTTTCCTTATTGCAGTTTTGACTTAAGTGAGAAGTGGAGATTTGCACTGGAGGGAGGGCCAATGAAAGTCAGTAGACAAAAGACAAAATGCATGTGTGCAAATCAGAGGGAGAAGAAAGAAAAGAAAGTTCAACATGCAAGGCGTATGGGAAATTAGATGAGGTAAATATTTGGGATCAACCATCCAAGTAAGTGCACGAGACAGGTGAAGAAGCATCTTTAGGCAAGGTGGAATGGGTGGAGATGAGTGGCAGAAGTGATTTATGACAAAAGGACAGCACCAAGAGTGTAAAGCAAGGTTTAAAAGTTGGTAGTGAGACTTGATAAGATGTAAGGTTTGGAGACAGATTTCCAATGGGAATGACCAGGATGGACACGAATAGAAATGAACACATCAGGGAGTCAGCTCAGGTTAAGTGGTTTGGAGACAAGGGTCAGGAGGCCAAGATGAGATGTTTTGCATGTTTGGACATGTGCTAAGGATGGATAGTGAATACACTGGACAAAGGATCCTGAATATGGAGCTACCAGGCAGGAAGAAAAGAGGAAGACCACAGTAATGATTCATGGGCATAATCAAGTAGGACATGCAGGGATGGGCTCATAGAGGACGATGCTAGGGATAGGGTGAGATGGAGGCAGATGATCTGCTGTGGCAACCCCTTAACAGAGCAGAAGAAGAAGAAGACTTAAGTGTTATTATTAATGCACAACTTTCACTTTTAAAATACCATTAGTTACTCACAGTTAAGCAAATCCTGATCTTTACAGTAAAGATAAAATATTTCATTTAATATTCTTGCATATTGGTTTTAAATTACAAATGTCGACCCACTGCCATTTACCATGTGTTGATATGGGACCGCTTAAAGAGTTTATTGTTCATTGCTTGAGCATGTTTTAACCTGTATTTCTTATTCAGTTTGCCATTGTATTGAGAGCTGTAGCCGAATTACTGAAGAAAAAGATTGAAAGTGCTGCCATCCTTTTGAAACACAGTATTTAAATATAATTACAGCAGGAACTCTTTCACATCAAAATCCTCATTTATTCAAATTATTAACATATCAAGAAGATGTTCTATATCTGCCTATCTAAATAATTCAGGCACATGGTGGAAATTGGTGGCTCGTAAATAATTTATTACCCTAGTCAGTTGATAATATTTTGTCGTGGTTGCATTTATTACATTTCAGTTGACTAATGAAATCTAATAAACACAACCAAGACAAAGTTAAAAGCTTAAATATTAACACAAGAAAGTAGAATTTATAAATATAGACTGTAACATTTAAAATATTCCAGAGGATTGGAAATGAGAAGACACCAGCCAATCAATCACAATCAGCTTTGCTGTTGGCTGATGAGGTGTTTGAACTTTGTGGATTTGTGTGGATGACAGAGCACTAAAGTCAGATGAGAGCTCACACCAAAGACGTTAGATCTGTGTTGATCCATGCATGTCTGTAATAAGCACACAAGTATGACACATCAGAATCTTCTCAGTAAAACCCCTAATAAAAAGAGGCTGGCACCACTGTTGCCAGCAGATTGTATGCGTGCATATCAATAGCGTTAGACTTATTTTTGCTAAATGTTTCTTCTACAAGGTCCATTTAACAATTTCCATTGGAATAGAATTCAACATTTACAATCACAAATGATTCCAGGTCTACCACTAGTCCCTTCACTGTCCATCTAACTCAGACACTAAGACCTCCAGGCTTAATCTGGCCTAAGCTGGTGAGACGCACTAAAGCACAGAGGAATCAGGATTGCATCCACTGGGGACATTGTCCTAATCCCCTTCTGCCCTCTCCCTTGTAAACACTGTTCTCTTCGTCAGGGTCGCTCATGCTTTTCCCCACCTCTCGCTCTCTCTGTTGCGATGTGCTACAGAACGGATGCCGGGACAACATAGAGATGAAAGGAGTGAAAAGTGTGGATTTCTTATGATCTCAAAGAGACTTGAGCCTCACGTGGTGAGTGAGGCCTCATGGTCGGAGCATGCCATATGCTAGAGCGGTGAGGCAGTGGGAGATCAGGCCCACGTCTACACTGCGGGGGATCAAACGCACTAGGGCCCTGATGTGGCAGCGGATACGGGGACTGGTCCGGGCCTGCCGGCATGGTGCGGGGTACCCAGTCAACTATAATGACCCAGACCGAGAGGAACAGGAGATGGTGTGCCTTGAGGTATGGATGTGTAGTTTTTGTTTGTTTTTTTCTATTGCTTTTTAAAATGATTATTTATTGTTATATATAGCACTAATACTAATTCTACTACTACCATTTTATTTGGAGCTAATTTTCATGGAACTCATGCAGTCTCTATCTAATTAAGTAAACCTAAAACTCTATAACAATTTAATACGTTTTCCTCTGAATATATTTTACAGAATTTTCAACATGCTTAGCAGTATGGTTCTTATGTAATACAGCGCCAATAATCAACACAAGATATCTAAAAATTAACAGAATACTACTGTTGACTATTGTAATCCTCAGCAAATGAGACATCCTTCATGCTATCTTTTGTTGTTACGGCAACCAGATTGCTCTTGTAGCATCATCAGCTTTTTTTGCTTCATGCCAAACTTCTATTCAGGGATGCACTTCCTGTTTGAACGGGGCTTAAGAAGATTAAAAGATAGCGTGCCTTGAAATAGTGTGATACAAGTCATTAGAAATCTAAAAACCAAATCACATGGTCAGTCACACAAAAATGGCTGACAACCTGCATTAACATCTCAGTGCGATATTTAATAAGTAATGACCGAATCAGAGTGTTGTGGATACACTCACAGGCTTACAATGTGATTTTGCTTGGAGTTTGGCAACAGAATCATTCTCGGTAAAGGGATAAACAAAGATTTCCAATGGCTTTCTGTAGTAAGGAGAGTCGTGTTGCTATTCACAGTGGGGAAGGGATTGTAAGAGACATGTGAGGACAAGGGAGCTGTTTCCATAATGAGAGAGGAGTCAGTGGAGAACTTGTGGATGTTAACATCAATCTTAGAAAGCCATAAAAACCCTTCTCATGGTAGACAATGATAAAGCACTGGGTTACACATTTTCTATTAACATATACTGATGAGAGCAAGTAAGGAGTTATCTTGCCTTAGCAGATGCAGATAACTAACTTAAAAATCGGGGCTTTGTCAGTCTGTCACCGAGCTGCAGCAAACGTCTCAATCTGATTTCAAACCGCGGACAGTGACGCGCAGGTTGAAACCTTCAGATCGCCAGGACACCCTGACGTAGCTTCACGTCAGAATAACTCTGAGTCTACTAAGTCTATGCTCAGTCTGTCACAGTGAAGAGCATTCATGTGCAGCTTTTGATATCAGGCTATTAAAATGATCGACTATGGAGTTTATTTGATTTGTTTTGGATAATGAACTTCACCTTTGGCACATGGATACTTATTTTCTACCAAAAAATGGCTTGGCCCGTTGTTATCTTAGCAACACTTTATCATATTCGGACAGCTTTTTTCAAAACCAACTGTGAAAGAAATTTCATTCATTTACAAGTGATTGTTTAATTATGCTCCAATTGCAAAGAGACAAAGTTCAGACAGAATTACAAAAATTATAATTGCCAATCCGGAAAAGGCCAGAGCTCTTAACCTTTACTTCAAAGAGGTCACTGGACCTCTTTCCATTTTGTGACTGCTGGCGGACTCAAGCAGAGAATGATGCTTTCTGTGTTCACTAACTTTCTTGAGTCAAACTGAGCTACTGGTACACAGCACCGATCACTCTGTGTCCTTAGACACTTCAATTCAAAGAGCGAGAAAGAAAAGGGCCTTCCATTCCTCCTCCAGGTTCGGCAGAGATACAACAGACAGTGTGCATGGAGCAAGGCAACAGAATTGATTCGCAATACATGAAAGAATAACAACCTGAGCGAATGTTCCAGCAGCGTTCACATTAATGCAAATGAACAAAGATGTGAAATCAAATTAAAATGGAGAAGCCAAGACTGCGCTTACTTTCTGGCATTGGGAATAGACATACATATTCTATACAGCAATGCTTAAACAAGTTCCCTCCCAGTTTATTATTTTTATTTATGTTACAGTTATTTACAGTTACTTATTATTATGTTGTCCCATGGTGACCTCCCGTCTATGAGGATGCACACCATCCCCATATTAGTGAAAAATAAGTTCTTTAACCAAAATTCAAAACATCCATATAGACGAGAATGCATTTTAAAATGCTTTTCAGTGCTTTTCTGCAGTTGGCTTTTTCATAACAGGCGTGAAAACCTTTTGTAATCGTGTTCATGTGCTTTTGTTTGTGAATTTTATACTTGCTTTTGACATTTGTTTGATATGTTGTATGGTTATAGGTTTTGCTTCAGGCTCATGTTTATTCATATATTCCTTTGCATTTTATTTCATTGTGTGTAAATGCCACCTGCCAACAACCGCAGATGAAAATAACCACATGGCTAAATCTGGCATAACTGCATGATGGGCATAAGTGGTCATGCAAAAGTACATTGTACCTTTGAAATAAACTTAAACATTAGCATATGAGAAATGAAATGTCTATGACTCCATTCAGCTCCAGAGATCAGCATAGGCTCTGAATGGACTGTAAAACTCAAAATTACAAACAAGATTTTCATGACATTAAAGAAAGCGGAGCCAGTATTACAGGATGTTGCTGTGCACAAAGCTACAAAATTATTTGTCCTGCAAAGTATTAAAATTGTTTAAATTATCCTGAAACAAATTTATTTGCCTCTAAATAATTGTGCTGAACTGGATCCCTCTGTGACGTAGCTGTTACGTAGATAAAGTGATGTTAAATTTAAAAGCAAAAGAAGTGATGAATCTGTGACTCAGTTACAATAATTAGCAAAACTGATTTGGCATGATTAAACTGAGTCTGACATTTAGAGTGCAAACAGCAATTTGATCAACACACTTCAGGGGAACAGAACAATTTATTACAAAACAACAACAACAAAAAAACAAAAATGGCAAGTTAGATTCAAAGAGAGATAAAATTATATTTGATTGATTGATTTGATTGAACAGCTTCTCACAGATACCATGCATGATCTCTTGAAGTGTTTAAGTTGGTAACCATAGACCGTCTCCAGAACCTACCTGCATATTTAGCTCCAGTAATCAAATCTAAAGTTCATTCTGTCTCCCTTTAACCCACACAATGACTTGAATCACTTTAATCACCCACTGAAAGATTCTATTCATCTCGTCACACGGCTCTGTCGTCCTATTCTCCTTTGTGACCTTGTGTGTTCAGGCAAACTCCCACTTCTGCTCGGCCTTGTGCCATCTGAGGAAGTGTGTGTGCGTTAAAGCATACACCCACATAAGCATCATTTATTGCTTGTGTGTACGTGCATGTGTCAATCTCACAGGGCTATCTGTGGGTCTAACGTGAACACAAGGGGAGGTGTTAAATGAAGTGCTGTGGAGAAAGTCACATGATAACATCTCGGGGGTAATAAAGACGTGTCAGTGCTCTAAGTGCACCCCGGTTGAGCTCAGTCACAAAGTAAATAATGCGAGCAGGAAACAAATTCACTCTTTGCCCCCTTTTTTGATAAAATAACAGAACAGATGAATGTCTGTTTCCCAAGTGGAGCCACTGGCAGTGTCATAGAACAGTACTGGGTTTTTGCAGAAAGTGTAAGAACAGTTCTCCATGGAGTCTCCACACTCACATTTTGTACCACTTCTTATACCAGAGTGGAATTGGTGAGATTATTTTTTAGGGCACCAGGAGGCATCTTGACTGGCAACATGGCCCCAAAAGACACCGCACAAAAGCTCTGGTGTAAATTAAGAGGAATAAACTGGGTGTGTTACACTTTAGTTCTGCAGAAAAGACAGGTATTGTGGGCAGAGTGCCACCTGGTGATAGTAAAAAAGCAATACATGGCCTATAGTCAAAGCAAAAGTGTCATTAATAGCATATAATGGATCACACTGAAGATGTATGAAAATATATTGTACTGCATAATTATACTCTGTAATGCCTGTGCACATGTGTAAAATGATCAGGGAAAACCAAGTGAAAGCTCATAACACTCCAAAAAGCTTTCCATGTTGAAATCCATGGGCACACTTTAAGTCAGCAGGATATGGTGTCTTCCTATGTTGTAGATGGACGGAGCACATCGTGTTAGTGCCGTAGCTCAGTCAACCTCCAGGTGGCAGTGTTGTCTTTTAGAATAACACGGGTCGCAGGCCTGTGCTGTGGATTAAAACACGTAAGTCTGATAGATTATACTCTGTAAAGGAAAGGAAATTAAGGGGGGGATAGAGGAGGAAATAGAAGGCTATTCACTTATATCCAAAAAGAGACAATTCACATTGAAAGGATTTAGAGGTAGAAGTATTGCAACAGTATTCAAATATATAGTTTCGTGATCCCTCCCCTGTTTCTGGTTAAGCCTTTAAAGCGTTTAAACAAATATATTCTCCTGTGAGCGGATAAAACATACCGTATGCATCTGAATTTGTGCATGGCGTATCCATGCGTTGAAATATGAGCTCCGGGGTTTCTCTCACGACGTAATGTCACACTAAACTTCACAAATGATATAACATTAGTTGGCAAAGTCATGCCATCCTCCTGCAGGGTTTAGCTGAACGCAGTGGTGCACTTCATTAGCCGCTGAAGGTTTCAGCACCACAGACAGCGACTTCAAGCAAAGCCTCACTGGCGCAGTCACCCCGACTAAAAAGTGTTTTTCCCCCCTGGTATTCTTGTTAAATATGTTGAGATTTTTTAATAGCAGTAGCGTTAATGGATGTTTTATTAGTTTATTATTTATATACCTGGTACGAGTTTCTAATAAACTTGCCTCACGCAGTTATTCCTATAATGGTCTCTTACTGGAGTCTTTCAGTACCTGCTCAGCAAACCTGTGCCATACTGTAGGGTTTTATGCTCTTCGTCGGTCTACTACGAGCTTGAGAGAGGGCGCATGCGTACTGACTTGAAGCAGCCGGTTGGGGGGGGGAAAGCCTTATGTGCCATCGGATGTAATCAAGGCAAAGAATTACCTCTTCTCGCTGTGCATACATGGTGAAATTGTAAGTACTGGTAGAAAAAGCGATGTATCGTTGCACTGACATGTTGTGAGCGGAGCGTTTGAGGCCGTTTCATGGGTATTTTTTTCTTTTTTCTTTAATGGCATGTAACTATCTAGCTGTACAGCGGGCTTTTAACGGGTCTAGGCAGTGTCTTTTCGGTGGTTGTCCAGGGCGATGAAGCTCTACGGTTCTTCGTGGTGGCACTTTCCATTGATATGATTCGCGACTTGCTAATGCAATGGTTTCTGCTGTGAAATCGCCCAGGGGCCATTAAACCTCAGTGTCGTCCACGTTTATGCCGCTGTGAAGGAGAACAGCGGTTTATTTGGCGTTATCGTGATTTATTCTCTGAATTGATACGAGCCCCCCCACCACCACCTCCTCCTCCCCCCCATTTCATCGTCTATGGCTGTTGAGTCGAAGCATAGCCTACTGCAATAGTGTCAGCTTTGAAGTACCCGAACACCTAACGCGTAAAATATGCCATTCGGCAAGGCGCACGAAATCTGCAGCTGAAGCCAGCTCCGAATCTGAGTGAGAACACGGATCCATTTTAGAAATGACCTAACGGTATTGTATTCTCTGAAGGATGTGATAGAGCGATGCTGCGGTTATAGATTTGCAAGCTGCGCCTTCAGCCCTCCCCGCCACCCGTGGACCAAATCTCTAGACATTTTTTTTAAGCATCATTTCTTGTGTCAGGTAGTGGCCGGATGATGCCGACAGCTTTGTTACATAAATGATCTGACAGGATTTGGCAGTGCCTGACCTGATGATGACACATTTGTTAAAATCATACAAGAAGTCATTCTCTGAGCATAGCCTGTCTGTAGTCTATAGGCCTACACACCAAGGGGATTCTGATGAATACACTACAGACCTATAGTCACAGTAATTACTCATGTACATGATAAATGTAGCCCAGAGGTTCATGACAATCTGAGCTTGTCAACTACAAATCCCTCCTCACTCCCCCTGAAAAAAGGCAAATGTTTTCAATATTTGCAAGTGTATTTAATTTATTGCTCCACTTGGATTCAGTGAGCATTGTAAATCTTTTAATGTGGTGCTTTTACAACAAGGCGTTCACAAATGGGATATTTTACATGTTGGATTACAGATATCGAACCTATGGTCTAAAATCCATTCTCTGTTTTTTTGGAGTGTGTGAGGGAGCACACAGCCAGTTTGAGATTAGAAAGACTGAAATGTTCTTGGCGGGTGCGTATTTGGCAGCAGGCAAAACAAAATCAGCAAAGTGTTACTCCATACTTGTTTCCTCAAAACAGCATTCCTTTGCAGCGAGACCTCTGGGGATGCTGGCACATGCTTCGACCAGAAAGCATCAGCAGCCCATCTAAGAAACAGATTGGTGTCAACCTGTGAGGCAAATCTAAATACATTTGATGAATCTGTCCTGGTGAAAGTACCAGGGGGAAAAATAGACTCGTGATCAGGATTTCACACTATCATCAGCTCTGCTGTCAGAACACCCAGTGATGCCCTTACTACCCTTGTTACCCTGGGACTGATTTGTATCACATGAATGCATTGCAGGCCAAGAGATTTTTCTTACAAGACAAAATCTCTGTTGAATACTATTTCTGACATGAACAGTCTGAACTCAGCGCCTCCCTCTCCCCTCCCCTCTGTCTATAGCCCATGGGATCAGAGCGGATGGAGATGCGAAAGAGGCAGATGTCGGTGCAGCAGGAGTCGGCAGCGGGGGGAACTGCACCGGCCCAGCAGGACCAGCCGGGCCAGGCTAACCCACGGGGCTCGAATGCATGCTGCTTCTGCTGGTGTTGCTGCTGTAGCTGTTCCTGGTAGGTGTTTCCCCAACTGAGAAATCACCAATTGTGGCACAAACATGGCCGACATTATTGCACACAAGGCAGGACACTCTCAGCTACCGTGTCTCAACCGCAGGATTCAGCTTGTGCTTCATGGGCTTGACATTTTTTTTCTTTTTTTTTGCGAATCTGTATCTAGCAGCACCGTGACAACAACGAACTAAAGATCATGCAGGGAGTGCATCTGCTGGGACCATTTCACAGTTTTAATAAGCCCATTAATTGTCTTGATTTCTGTAGTGTTACTGGAAATTTAGAGTTGGAGTTGGAGTAAAAATCAAAGTAGTTGGCAAATATATATTTGACTCTGTAATTTTCTGTAATTGAGTACAGTACAGAGAGCATATTTAAACGATACTGACATATGGCTAAAGTTGCAAGAAACTTTTAAACTTACAACTGAACCTCAAATATTTTGGGGGGGGAAACAAACTTTTTTTTGTGAGGCTGTTTAACCTTTTTCTGATAGGACAGTGGCCTCAGGGTGGATTCAAACCCAGGTGTTCTGGATTAGTTTTACAGCATACGTGTCTCCTGCTTAACCCACTGAGATAAATCTGCACCCCTAGTTGGAAACACCATTAAGTGAACTATTTTCATTATATAAGAGACAGTTTGCAAAAGCACCGCCATGCTGGCTTTGATTTAAAAGCCAGGAGTGGACAGCCCACGAGAGGCGTTTGTCCAGTCAGTTTCCGCTTGGTGTTTGTGCCGTTGTAGGAGGCTAGGAGGGAGCTCATCTGTCAATCATTTATCCTGACACTATTTAGTTGCTGCCCATGAAGCGTCCAGTACTTGGAAAGCAGTTGCAATGCTTCATGTCCAAAGATATCAGTGCAGCCACGTAACATCGAGCACACTCACACGATTTAATAAACGGTGGTTAAATGTGTACACACAGAGAGAGTGCATACAGCAAATTACAAAGTAGGTTTTCAAGCAAAAATGACAATTATTGGTCTCAGCTTCTTCTCATCATAGTTAACTTTACATGTTTGTGATCACGGCTGTTGGTTAAGTAAATCAAGCTACATGAATACACACTTTGGCCTAGAAGACACATTATGACGTGTCATACACAGTAGAAATAATCATTACTTGATTTCATACACACATTCACTCTGCGTGGACTTGTGCATGACTTTAAAGGCCGAATATGTTGTACTACATTTAACTTGCACTTCATATAAATTATTGATGTATTTGTTTGATTAATAAATATACTAATAAAGAGCTTCTTTGTAAGCACACCTGCTAATAAAATGGAGGAAAGCTAAATGTATTCATAGTAACTGTAATAGTATAAAATTCTTATTTCGCACACCAAGTATGTTTATATGTCTGTGTTACCATTAGGAATGAAGATCGAGATGATAGGAACCGAAAGGCATCTTATGACGTCAAGGAAGGGACCACAGACTGTGAAGACTGGTCAGCTTATATCACTGTACAAAAATGTGTTTTGATTTTTTTTTGTAGTTAAATGCATCCTCTTGGCTAAAGGCACTCTCTCGCTTATTCTGCACAGTCCTAAGCCCACGTTGGAGGAGGTGCGCTCATGGGGGCAGTCGTTTGACAAGCTGATGTGCTGTCCAGCGGGGAGAAACTCTTTTCGACAGTTTCTTCGCACTGAGTTCAGCGAGGAGAACATGCTTTTCTGGCTAGCCTGTGAGGAGTTCAGGAAAGAGACCAATAAGAGTATGATAGAGGAGAAGGCTCGGGTCATCTACGAAGACTACATCTCCATTCTATCGCCTAAAGAGGTCAGAGAGCTTTGATTTAATCGTTTTGCAAAATTTAGCGACCTGTTCGAACAAATACTGAAAGTATGTGTGAGTGTGAGGGCGCATCTAGAACATCTAGAAACAGCAGCACACTCCTTACATATTGAGCTTTAAACATCTAGTGATATAAACTGTTAGCGTTAGGCAAAGGTTAGCCATTTCCCCTTGACTCCAGTCTTTGTGCAAAGCTAAGTTAACCAGTTCAAAGACTGTATATAAAAGATGGATGCAGCCTTTGGCTCTGAGTGGCTAAGAATGCAAAAATGAGCCTGTTTCTTTCTTCCTGTTTGGACACTTTCTTAATGCACTTCCACTCTTAATCACTAGTTTAGATTCTTTTTGTTATACAGCATGGTGTTCATTTTGTAACTTATTGTCCCCTTGGGGAAAATATCAGTACAGAGAATACAGAACAATAAGCCACTACTGCATGATTGTAAAGGTTTCTTGGTTTTACTGGTGTGATCCATGCCTTGAATAAGCCTGCTAGATGGTGACAGCTGCTAGATGGTGACAGCCAAAATGCTCCACTGGAGGCTTCAGTGAGTGACTGCACAGAGCCCTGGTCCATCTTTTCTTTACAGTCTATTAGCTTTCAGGTCGTCATCAAATTTTCAGTCGTGAAGCAAACAGTGACATTTCTCAAGGTTTTGTCGCACAAAAAGAGCACACGCTGTTCTTCCCTAACGGGCTATTCTCTCGACTCCCAGGTGAGCCTCGACTCCCGTGTGCGCGAGACGATTAACAGGAACATGCTGGAGCCCACATCGCACACCTTTGACGATGCCCAGCTGCAGATCTACACACTAATGCAAAGAGACTCGTATCCCCGCTACATGAACTCCCCAGCCTACAAAAACCTGCTCAACACCCTGTCAGAGCAGTCCCCTGAATCTTAGGGTGGTGATGACCTGTGATCTTTTAACTCTCTTTACTCCTCTCCCAGACCTTACCCCCCTTTTTTAAAATTTTTTCTTTGTATGTTCAGTGTAGGATTACATGAATCAGGCCTCGGGCCTGTCCCCTCCCAGGGATCTCAGCGCTATTGTGATCTGCACCTGACTGAAGACACTCAGGTCTTAAAATCTCCCGAGGGCTTGACATCACAAGTACTGCTACAGATCAACAAAGCAAAACACTCCAAAGGAATATGAATACATTTTAATTCTTTTGTTTTTCTTTTTCTTTCTTTTGATAGAAATAATCTATTTTATTTGTGTTCAGAGTTTTTTATGGTCTGTTGTTTTTTGTATGATCGTTTGGGGGGAAAATGATTCCTACTGTAGACTATATATTTATGAGTTTGTAAATAGTAAAAATGGAATTGTGGGTATTTTATGTGGAAACGCCTGGTTCTATTTCCTGCGTACAAAAATCAAAGCTCAAGTCAAAGGCTACACGTTAGCTCTACTTGCAGGCAGCTTTGTGGGGTACTGTACTGATTTTACCTTGGTTTCACCCCGTTTGGTCCCCTAACCTCACACTTCAGTACCTGTGACAGCGACTTGGCAACTCCAGTTCATGTAGAAC
The DNA here is from genome assembly GCF_900408965.1 of Simochromis diagramma. Classification (NCBI taxonomy): domain Eukaryota; kingdom Metazoa; phylum Chordata; class Actinopteri; order Cichliformes; family Cichlidae; genus Simochromis; species Simochromis diagramma. The sequence goes on from NW_024386782.1 coordinate 5,495,478, forward strand.
TTGTGCGTGATTGAGAAATACTGTAAGCGTGGTGATCAGCGAAGTAACAGAAAGTGACAACAGCTCTTGTCACGGCGTGCAATTCGTTTCCTTAAGAAACTCAAATCAATGATGGAAGGGTGTTTTAACTTTTGTTACTTGAGCTTAACCACAAGAGATTGCCTGTCTAAGATGTTTATTTGAATTCAAGTGTTACTCACTGCACACCTCATAGGTTTATTATAGTTTTACAAGTGTGACATAAGTAATTCTATTTACCAGATGAAGTATTTTTTATTTATTGATGTATACAAACAATACAGAAAAACAAGTACAAATCATATTTAAAGTCCTATGATGGACCAAACTCTACTAAGCTGTCAAAAAAACTTTAAATAATGTTATTTTTAAAGAGTATATGGCTCTGTTTTATAGGTCTGTAATTTCCTAATAACGTTCCAGAAGGTTTCCTTGAAGGTACTCTAATTTGAGACTAAATATAAGGAAAATTATTCCATCATTTAAACCCAAATAAATATGAATTCCTATTGTTGTAAGGCCTAAACAGCTGGAATGGAATCTGTTTTCACGCTGAGAGTAAGAAGATTTATGATGCTCTTAAGTTTTAAATCTAAAGCTTTTCATTCTCAATTTCCGCTTAAGTATTTGCTCGTATTTATTTGACTTTCTTCTCAGGCTAACTAGACTTTATTCGAAGTCATTTCTAGGGAACCTTCTGGAATATACTTTGAAATGACCAAAAAAATCACTATTTAAGATTACATAGCTCGTCTATGATATATAATGAGACATGATTATCAGTGACAGTAGGTTTCCGGCCAGGTTAGCAGCAACACCAAAGCTACCATGTAAACTGTGCTCATACGTTTTATCGAGTGTTTCACTGAGTAAAATTGGAGTTGCCAAGTGTTTAATACTTTTATGTACTCTAATAGTTTTAGTTGAATTACTTTGTTGCCTCACAAACGTGTCACTCAAAGACAAGATCCTCACATGGGGAAGTGCCTTGACATTCAGTTTTACGACATCTTTCTCATGGGCAGCGGTTACTTTCAAACGCTTGCCATAAGCGTGGTTACTGGAGCGTGAAGTCAGTTTACTGGAAATTGTCCCTTTCATTGGCCAAAATATTAAGTGTTTTGTCTTGATTTCTTAGTCGTGACTACATCAGTTCACTTTGGTAGGGCAGAGGCTGACGACAGCACATGTCAAACAAAGATTGGCGGACAGGCCGGTTGATCTGAACTTCTTACCAACCTGCGTGCAATCTGAGTTGATGGGTTCACTGCGCGGATCAACCTCAAAACACAACCTAAGCCAGTGGTTTGGAGTGATGCCTATAAATGTTTCTTTCTTTTCTGTTTACTATATGAAATGTGTTATTTTGCGCTGAGTTTACTGAAGAATACATTTTTAAAAAAAATACGAATAATGTGAATGTTTACAGTAAATGGTTGATTTTTTTTTTTTTTTCTGCTACTCTTCGAGAAAATAATGACTTGTGGGCATTTCGATTAAGATAAAATAAAGCACAATAATTTTACTGACTCTGGAATGATTTAATCAGCAAACTGCATGACACCAATATCAGTAAAATGTGTCAGGAAACGACTTTAATAATGTTCTAACAGCAAATTCAACCAACTCAGTTCACTGATAGGAATGGAAGAATTCTTTCAGTACATCTGCCCCTGTGTAAGTTTGAGCAGTTTAAATTCATGATTCTGTTGGAAGACATTTCTTTTAAAAATAACGCAGATCAGGTGAAATCCTAATTAAGAACATTTAAAATCAAAAGTAATGAATTCTGTGAACTCCTTGAAATACACGGTAACGTTCACATGAGCACAACATGTCAATTAGAATTAAACAAAAACAGTTTAACTTAAGTGCGCAGAGGATTGTAGCAATATGCAGTTACTTGTGTACCACACTATTTTGAAATGCTTTATAAACTTTGAAAAGTTCATACTCTTTCACAGTACTGTGCAAAGGTCTTGAGCCGCATCTTCAGACAGTATAATATTTTTTTTTTTTCCTGAAGGTCTTTTAAAGTTTATCTTTGAGAATTAGCTGCTTTTATCTTTTTAGTTTTTGTTTTGTTTGTTTGTCAAGCCACTTAACCCTGATCTGTGAAACATAAAAGCAAGAGATGAACCAGTGTTGTGTTGTTGTGTCTACACATAACAGACAACCTAGCATAGAACCAATTTTAAATTCTATATTTAGGTACAAAGGTAACATAGTTTGACAGGTACAAACGTGCAACACTCTGTTAAACCCATTTAATTAAATAAAAAAGATAAATTCTACTTAACTCACACATTGACAGTTTGATTTAAAATTCACTGTCTAAAATTTTATGGACCTAATTGTAACTATATAGGAATATTTTGCTGTGTCTGAATTTTATACAGGGAGCTTCTTTCATAAAAATGGTCATCGAATTCACAATAAAAAAAAAAAAAATGTTGTTACGACAAAGGTTCAATTAAAAAATAAATAAGAACGTGAGATAAAACATATAGAGAAGTGTAATGTCTACCACCAGGCCTTCCTCAGTTTTAGCCCTTTTCAATGAATAAAAAAATCTTAATCTTGTATTACTGTTCACTTTATGTGGTGGTGAAGCAGCAGAACAGCCCATCAACATAAAGTGGTTGCACCTGGCTATTTCAAAAAAAACAAAAAATCCTGGAGGAAGCCGAAAACAATTGGTGCATCTTCCCTTCTCCAGCCAACGATATTATCCTGTCCCTGGATGGATTAATATGCATACATCAGCATTCGCTTTGATGTGATGAATATTCCATCAATTACAAATGTATACTCTGTAACACACACACACACACACACACACACAGAAGATGTCTGTTCTCTCAGATCCGACCTGCTTAGTATAATTTTAAAGATTTAAATAACCAGAAGAGACTGAAAACCCATCATAAAAGACAGCTAATGAAAAGCAGCTCTTTTTAATCAAATGGATTACACTTTATTGGGAAATTAAATAAAACAATGCAATGTTGTGAGGGGGAAGCAAAACAACATTGTCCAAAGTGTTAAAACTACATATAAAAAATGCAGATAAAAGAGCATGATAAGATCCATCGCATATATCTGACGGTGAGAAACAACTAATAACGCTAGTAAAATAATTTTTAGGGGAAGGAGTTGAGGGAACCAACAATGAGCTCAATCTATTAACAAGATATTTACTTAAACAATAACCGCAGTGGCATCTTTGTATGGCATGTTGTGTACCATGTACCACAGAATAGAAAGCTCCAATCTGTTGCAGATAGACAGAATCTGGTCCAGGAATTTTGCTACTTGTAGGAGTGCCGTGGATGATGCCGCAGATTCAGCAGAACTAGAACAAAAAAAAATTATTATAATAAAAATGATCAAATAAAAAAAAATAAAAAAATCATGGGATAGGATTTTTTGTTGTTGCAACACTGATCTTCAAGTTACAACCAAGTAGATAGAAGGCAGAGTCATGAGTCTTCTTCTTGGCCATGGTATTTGTTTATTTAAAAAAATAAATGAAAAAACAAATAAATAAATAGAGCAGAGGGCACCATACGCATACCTTTAGAGCAACAAATTGCAATAAAAGCAACAACAGCTTCACACACCAGATATGTGTGCACTGTGTATTTAGTCACTATCACACATTCAATTAACATACACATCGAGCAAGTGCGGTCTTTACAGACCCCGCAGTCATGGAAAATCTACTCCCATGGATGTTCGGCTGAGAGTCTGACCTCTACAAACAGGCCCTTTTAGATTTTAATCAACATGAGCCTGAATGTGGCATCAGTTAGCCGTTTTTCTAAAGGTACCTGACAAACAGATAAATGCTTTCTTTAATCATTTCGAACTGGCTAACATAATAAAATATCTTTCATCTCCTTTCTTTTAAAGGAAAAATATCAATATAATTTGAGACCAAGAACTTGGGAAGACTTAATTACTAGTATACCCCAAACCTGTATTACATTAATAACATAAGCAGGACTGAGGCTTAAAAGTGTAAATTTGAAAATAAATGTTTTTGCTAATTTAACACCAAAAGACAGCTACTCTGTTTCTGTGACCCAAGAGATGGAATAAAACAAACAAAATATTGACATCAGCATTACGCATCTGCCAAACTGTATCTTTAACCATTTGACTGGTTCCACAACTGGTACATCTCTGCTGTAAACGAGCTTAGCGCACTATCTAAACTTCTATCGCTGAAGTTTAAGTCTGATGGATGATGGAAGTCTACAGGCTAATGCATTCCAAGACTGACTCAACAAAACCTGCAGTAGGGCACATACCTTCCATCTATTTCCACATTCATTGCAGAAGACAAACGTGGTCATTGGCTCATCAGCACTGCGAGTTTGAACCTGGGAAAGAAAACGGAAAAAGAAAGTCACTTAAAAATCATAGACTACTAAATCAGCGTATGCTCTATCAATACCAATATACATGGCTTTTATCAGATTTCACATTGTCTGAACAAATTAAATAACTACAACCTCCACAAAGACCTCTACAGGCAGCCTGCATATCCATACCTGTGTGTAGGTGCAGCTCTTTCCCTTGCATTTGCCGCAGGTGAACAGATCAGTCTGAGTGCCCCCAGTGGTGGCCATCTGGTGGTCCCTGACAGCCTCTTTGGTCAAATTCTTCCTCATTTCCTTCAGCTCATCACTGGCCATTTCCTACAGCGGTGGAAAAAATAAGAAAGAAAGAAAGAAGTGCCAATAAGTGTTTAAGTAAACTAAATCTGCTATCGCGAGAGAGCAAAATATATAATTAATGACAATTACTAAGGGCACTGTTTGTCTCTTGAGATTGTGCCATCAACAGCTCACACACCTCTGCGGTCATCTTAGCCATCCGCTCAGGGGTTACGCTCCCGCACAGCACGGTCCTCCTTAAATTCGGGTTCTTCATATCCTTCAGATTTGAGATTCGGCTCCTCACGCGGTTCTTATATTTCATGTCTGTGTTCTTAAACTCTTGGAAGATGCGTAATTGCAGGTCAAAGAATTCAACTTCACCGATGAATTTATATAATAATAACAAAAAGAAATCCCCGGCCTTTCAGGTGGCTTAGTGCTGATGCTTCTAGTCGATTATTAGAGTGGTTAATGTAGTCATTTATCAAGCATGCCTACCGTTCTTTGTTTTAGGTTCTCCAGTGTCTCTTTATTTGTGTAACACGCTATAATTAAAGGGTGCTAGTGTTCAGACAAAACAAGTGATTCAAAAGATGAAAGGCACAATGTGCTCATTTATATCACCAGCACCAAAATACACAACAGACACTGAGAAGACAGTAGCTATATCCAGAACATCATGAAATAACAAAACTCTGCCTCTAAAGAGTTCAATCAGAGGGCAGGGATAGCTCAGTAGGTAGCGTGGTCACCCCATAATCGGAAGGTTGGGGGTTCAAATCCACCGAACAGCTACCCTACACAGTGTTCCCCGGACACCTGATTAGTAATTTCCCCACGGGGAATCAATAAAGTATACATTATTATAATGTAAAGGATATATTCTTCAATCTGTGCTCCAAGTTCGTCACAATCAGCACCAATAGCGATATAATCATCTGTAAAGGAAAAGGTATCAGGCAGTGGACAAAAACAAAGAGTAAGCAAACACAATTACAGATAAGTGCTTTGGAAAGTTTGTCATATTAACGTTTCAGATCACCTCCAGTCTGCAGAGCGCTTGCTAGCATCTCTCTGCACTTAAGCCTGATGGAGTCAGATGTACTCGGGGCACGAGGAAAGGTGTTGATTAATGTGTTGGGAGCAACTTCACTGGGTTCACTCTTGCTGCTGGAATTGCTGCTGGAGCTGCTATGGGAGCAATAAGAAGTGTCATAATCAGTTCTGAAGCAAAACACACTTAGAAGCAGAAGATATAGTAGGTGCTTTCAGCTGCTAACTTGTTTCCCAAGGACTCATCACAGTGGATGGATCTAAATGTCTGATGTGATGCTGACTTTACACCAGATGCCCTTCCTGAGGCAACTCTCCCATTTATCCAGGCTCAAGGCTTGAACTATGAGTACACTAGCTTAGCTGAGGCTTGGTTTATATATCTTCTCCAACTCCTAAGTATGAAAGATGTATTCCAGGTGTACACTAAAATGGAGAGCATTGCTAAAAGCGTGTATGAGGAAAAAAAAAAGTTTTCCTTATTACCTTTCTTCTTTTGCCTCTGGGCTTCCTTGTGAAGGAGAGACGACAGGCGTTGATTGTTCTTTCCTCTTCTCCTCTGAAGCTTTATCTCCAGCTCCTGGCTCATCTGGAGAATGAGTGAGGAGAATTAAGAAGGCATCAGAATCAAGGAAGTGAGAGGTGAAGGGAAGGCCATTCCAGAAGCTTAATGTTAGCCTGCTTTATCCATCCCAAAACCAGTTTTTATGTGTTTTTGGGTTCACTGTCCTGATGGAACACCCAACTGTGTCCAAGTTTCAACCATAAAGTTGTTGATTTGGGGTAAAGTTGCAAATTTTGGAGGCAGTTCTGCTTCATAATTATGCCATCAACTTTGTGCAATGTACCAGTAGCACTGACAGTTGTAGTTATGAGCGTGCAATCAATCATGATCACTATAGGCCTTGTCAAATTAAAAAGACATTGCAGAAGCTTCAGCATGTTTTAAAAGATTTGAGTGTATGTATATATTTGAGGCTGTATTTGACCCAATGTGTTTTTACCCTATGTGGATGAAAGAAAATCCAAAATAAATTCAAACGTTTACACCCAATTTTTTTTGTTTTTGATTTTTCTCATTAAAAAAGAAATAAGAAAAAGAAAAGTTCAAAGAAATTACTAAAAGCCCAAAATTACCATCACATTCATGCCCTTCTCCACAAATGCAGCCAGCCATGAAACATAAGGAGCCTTTCACATCGGACGCAGCATGGGCTGCAATTACCGCTAACTAGAGCGAAGAATCCAAAATTTGTGTGGTTGTGTCGTGTGGTTGAACTGGCGCAGCAGTAGGCTTCGTTTCTACTGGCGCGCCTTGATTTTCGCAGCCGGAAACCGTTATTGCGCGGCGCACACAATAGAAATGAATGGGTTTCAGAGCACAGCACTGTGCGTGCCGCATCCAATGGGAAAGGGCCTTAAGGTGAGATTAAACAAAATTAATATTACGTTGTAATTTCCCTTAAAGCGTCAACATAAGGCTGGGAAATGAGTGGCCTATGTATCAATAATCATTATGACATTCTAAACGGATAATAAACAAGAAACAGTGAAACTCAAAGAGAAATCCATGTATAGATCCAATTATAATAGAAAAGACACATTCAGTCCCCTGCTGCGGTATTGATTTCACTTTACAAACCACAAACTCTTTAGGCATTTAGAAAAAGAATAAGTATTATGTCTATTTTACACCTCAATAAAAACATCTCTTCTCTCTAATCTTCTCTGGCTGATGCTTGTCTTTACTCAAATCTTCACTCAAACTGCTGGCTGCTGTTCATTTGTTTGTGCTGCTGAACAGCTCACTTACTCACAACTCCGTGGGTTGTGAGAATTGGTGTCAGCAATTTATAAAAAGAACAAGAGGACATTTTTGACAGCTGGTGTACCCGGCAGAGTGCAATGTGTTACAGTAAAAAAAGGGGAGGAAAAAAATTCAAAATTGGCTCGATTTCATGAAGATCGATAGGCGTTGATACAAGCATTCCTAACAGCTTTAAAGAGATATGCAAAAGATATCTCCAAGTACATTATAGAAGCAATTTTGCACAGCCTGAAGTAAACAGAAGACAAAAATAATAATTACCCAAAAGCTTCTTCCATGACTTGATCAAGGATTTTGCAAGAGATGTAACCTCCTCATCTGTGCTTTGTTTACGGATGGCATTAACGGACATCCCGATTCTGGTAGACTGTGGAAAAGACATGGTGTCAGAGCATCTGGGTTTCGGCGCTGCCTGTGTCCAGGACAGAGCCAGTGAACATATGAGCAATGATACCTGCAGCAGCTCCAGAGTCATGGGGATACTGCGCAGCTCCTTCAAGAGATCCAAAGCTCCAGCCTGCAGAATAAAGTGGAGGGATGATCATTTAGACCATAACACACCTTTTTTTTTGCACTAAACTGATTACTCAGCTCTATCATCAACATGAGTAAGACCAGAGCTGTGTTTAGCCACAAGAAAACATAGTAAAACAAAAAAGGAAAATGTGGTGCTTCGAACATCCTGCTATGTTATGGAAGCTTGTGCTAATGGCAGCTCATTCAACACTCTGCACTGTCTCAGTAATATGGCAGGATCTATACACATGTTACCGCTGATACATTTGCACATCTCGCACAAACACCAAGAGCAAAAATTTGTTAACACCTTTTGGCCACTTTTAAATAAAAGACTAGTTAAAAGACAGATGTTGTTCAAACTGGCAGCTTCTTTGGATTCAATCTACTCCAGATTATATGTAATTTAGGAATCCTTAGATATGGAAGCTGAGCAGCAACAGTCTGAACAACTGATACTGGCCTTTCAGCCTTGTCTGCTTTTATAAAGTAAGATGACACATCCAGGTGATTGTGACCAGTGTTTATCTTCTGGGTCACATCATCGGAGGTCCAGGTCTGCCAAGTAAAGCCACTGTGCCCCATTGGCTAAATTATTCTGATACCATTTAAAATGTAAGTTACATTAATGAAAAACATATCCACCTATATGACTAACTGCAGTGCAAAGTTAATTATTCAGTTAACATTATTTTGGTGCTTCTGCAGCAATTGTGGTAACTAGTTTGACTGAGGAAGACACTGAGCAGATTGGCCTGTGCAGGTCAGACTTTGGGCACTACCCCTCATGTCTCTTTGAAATTAAATGTGTTAAATGTGGTAGGCAAGCGACAGGGCAGGACATCTGCTAAACGAAGACTGTAGCTAGATCTCCAGCTCTGCTAGAGTAATCTCATTGAAGCATGTGCAACAGATTGCCTTTATTATTACTACTAATAATAGTAATAATAATAGTAACACCAGAGGAACACTGTCCATTTAAACAAACAAAAGCAAAGTGAAGGGGGGGGGGTCATATTTTGGATTTAAGCCTGAAGTACTTATATTAAGCAGATAGAAAAATGTACAATTGGTTTGTCAGTCAACTGGGAAAAAACAGAATAATAATAATAATAATAATAATAATCTTAATGGAAATCTATTTTCTTTGCATAACAATGAGATATGTTATTGTTAAATAGTGGAAAAACAAATTTTATGGTATTTTACTCAAACAGAAACCAAAAATATGTAGAACATGCATATATCCAGAAAACAGTAGGGTTATGAACGGGGTAAGCACTTACAAAATTTTGGAGGTTTCACACTCCAAATTGCTATTAACAAAATCATGTAATTGTGTTGGGTTATTTGTCAAAGACATTTTAATTTTATTTGATGTTATCCTACTTATTTTGAGAAATTACAGACTTTACAAAAGAAAGTTATACAAGCTACAAATTGCTCCAAGCTCAAAACCTTTTTTATGAGTATAAACTTCTGAAGTTTACTGAATCTCACATTTTTCCAAATTCCCGTTTAACATAAAATGTAGTATTTAAACTCAATGACAGACTATATGAGCTTATCCCAATATACACTTCCTTTCGCACACACAACACACAAGAAAAACAGCTCTTGAGGAGAAACTCTGTATAGTAGGCATTTTTAATAATAGACCACCCCTCTAAATTTTAATTAAGCACAAGAAAAATCATACTATTTTCATGTGCCGTTGGATTAGTGTAATTATACTTCAGGATAGGGTAATTTTAAGATATTTTCAGTGATCATGTATGCTGGGCATCGTACACGTATTCTGTCTATATTATCTGACGTTTAGGCTCCTATTTATAAGCTCTGTGCGGAGTACCATTTCACAATTGAATTGAAACTATGAAGCTAACTCTTTCCTTACACTATGATGGTAATCTCTTACAATCTCCCGACTTTCATTTTTTTGGGGATTCTAGATTGTATGTTGGACTGTTACAGTCTTTTGATTACATTATCTTTTACACTTTAAGGTTCCGTTTATTAATCGAGGAAATAATCAGCAGATTAACGGATAATCATTAGCTGCAGCTTTGTTTATGTTTATGCAATGATGCTTGGACTACAGGAGCGGCAGCTTGGTAGCTAACAGTTAGCCAATTAGCTACTAAGAAACCTCCCCCAAACAAACCCCAAAATGAAACCTAACCCGAAGGATAACAGAACAATATCACTCTAATTTGTTTAACGATTTGATATTCAGTCATTAAATTAGCTAAAAGTGACCAGATCTAGAATTGTATTATTGCCTTGCGAGGTCATAAAGCTGACAGCGGTTAGTAGGATGCTACGTGGCTAAGTCCTAGCAACATAGAAACCTCCCATTCACATAAACAGACTCGCAAGGGAGCTAATTAGCGGCTAACCCATTAGTCATAACAACAGGTAGGTTAGCTTTGGAGCTAATTGCTGAGGGCAAGGACCGGAAAACCATCGTCAGCGGAACAACACAATAGTGCAGAATTTTTGTTGACAACTTTGGGGTTATTTAGCACACGTTGAGCCCGATCCTGACCGGATTTTCCAGTTAGCGCTCATGTTAGCTACACCATCAGTCAGATCGGCATTCATTCCCTCACACACATCTTACCCCGTTTTTCTTCTGCGCCATTTTATCGATCTTCTTCGCAATTCTGATGACCTCCTCTTCTTCCTTTTTGCCCATGGTGACCGAGCTGGTAAAGTCCAAATGAATTAGAACCAAGCCAGAAACTAAATTTGCCACAAAGACCACGCCACTGAACAGAAAGCAGCGGCAGTGACAGCTAGTCGGCGGACCGGGACCGCACACCGACCGCAGCAGACCTGACTAGTAGATGCACGATGAGCTCAAGGGAACTCAATCGACATGCAACCTTCTGGAAGCCTGATATCCCAGAACAGCTATCACCTAGACAATTTAATCAAAGAAGAGACTTTCCGAATACCGAGATAAAACTATATTTCATAACATCTGCCAATTTTATCTTCGTACAAAGCCTGGATTTTTTTTTAATCAGCATGGCGACCTGTCGTTAGATAGCGCCAAAGTGCCACACGGATCTAGGTTCACAATCGGAGACAATCCAACTTGACCAACAGCCTTAACACTCCGGCTTTATGTTTTCACAAAAACAGTCACTCACACAACAGGTTACTGTCCAGAACTTACACAATTCATAAGTTGTAATCGCTTTGTATTTTCTAGTTAGTTCTAGTTTTGTTTTTTGTTTGTTTTCTGTTTGTTTCGATGTATTGTTTTTGAGGCAGTTCATTTCATTCAGTTTCCAGAGCAGGTTTGCTCGTTTCAGTTTAGTTTTTATTGTGTAAAAATGTTTATAGTTTTAGTTCAGTTTTAGTCCATCAATACGTCACTAGGCAAGATGTGGTAACATTTTTTTTACCAAACTAACAAATACTAAAACTTCTTATATTTCTCTATATTATTATTATTGTTATTATTAATATTATTATTATTAGCTAGTTTTCCAAATTTACAAACTAATTTCAATTAGTTTTAAGTGTTTTCAATTTTCCATTCTTTTTTATTTTAGTTAGTTAAATTGTTTTTTTCAATAATAATAATAATAATAATAAGTAACTGACATATATATTACTGTATATTACTGGCATCAGAAACTCAGTTCAAGCTAAAAAACTAAAGTTACACAAGACAGCTGCCATTGTGCAGGAGGCAAGGTACACCCTGGACATGTTGCTAATCTATTGCAAAGCTATTGTGGAACCCGCCTAGCCTATATTTTTAACTGGACTTCATATTTTTGAGTTTCATTGCCCTGCTTTACCAGTGTGTAAGTTTACTGACTCATTGCATGTGTTCATATTTGGTCAACAAAGCTCATTCTAATAGATCAGAAAAGAAAGTTGGCATCTGACCTTTTGGATATAAAATGTAATGATGTTATCCTATTAGACATATGTGTGAAACCAGGTGAATTTGGCATAAAAAAAAAGCAGACAAAAAAATCAGAAAGATCCAGCTTGTTCATTCTTAAGTGCAAGTATGTGTTTGTACAGATTCCTTCAAGGGATAGGATACAATATGAGGAATATTTTATTTAAAAGTTAGGAAAGGACTGAAATAAATAATTTACAGGAGAATGTGACAGATAGACATTATGAAGACCTTTGGCCACATCTGTCACCACTGCAGAGGGTTAAAACAATGTCACAGTTTGCTGGACTAAGTGGACATGCAGAGTGGTGGTGTCATGGCTTCATTGTAAGCTGTGGTTTGGGAGCTTAAGTTCATGTGAAAACACAGATGCTGCCATCTTGTCAAGCGGTTAAAATATACAATATCTATTAGATTTGCCCCAAGCAGTGGTGAATAATGTATTACTGAGTGTAATTAAAAGCCCATGAAAGAGCCCCTGTTTTTCTGAAGGAATTATTAGATGGACTTGGGCTTTTGAAGAAGGCACGACTGTTGTGTAGTTCAAACTTGTAACCTTTGAGGACCACAATCCAGGCCACAGTGATGGCAGACTGTTGATCTTACACAGTGACACGACTGACTTGCTAATTTGGATCTTTGTAATCCAAAGAGACCAGCATGTGACATTACCACCTAATGACTGAAGGTTAGGCAAACACTGCAAACACTCTGAATAATTTAACAGAGAAAGTGCAATACACTGGTAGCTACAGTACATACAATGTAGAGTACATAGCAAAGAGAGGTTAAATGCTAAAGTTAGAGCTAAAAGCCATGTAGTTTGCAAGAGAAATGAGGTAATGAAAAATAATTATACTTATTTGCATTTATTTACACAAAAAATGTAATGGATTAATCCTGGCGACTTACACATGTCTTTTCTTCACCACCACTGTCTCCATCTTCTAGGATGGTACACGTTAGCAGGAGATATGAATGCCTTTTATTCAGTCGGGGCCAGTTAGGAATTGGCATACCATATGGGAACTGTAGTACAGTGACACAGCTCTCGACTCCTGATGCATGTGCTCAAACATTAGCTACTCTCAAAACGGCCAAAATTCAAAATCCACAACATGCATTTGGATGAATTGCCCCATCCAAGTGTAGATACAATGCTACAGATTTCCCCACTTTCTCATTTATTTACTAAAGCCCCGCTGCACAAACTGCATGAACTCTAAATACTGATGCATCATGTGTCCTGATGGTGGATTTTCAATACCTGCTGTGAGGTAAAAGTGCTCTCTAAAGACTTTATTCTACCTCACGCTGTCAGCAGTGCGCAAAATCTTTAACCTAATCCCTATTAGGCGAGGACCTCTCAAATCTGATTAGACAGACTGCTTGCAAATTAGAAATAGTCCAAGCCACCTGTGGTATCTGTTGGAAGAGGCAAACACTCACTAATATCATTTAAACTGGAAAGCAGGTATACTTTCATTTCACCACCATCTTCTTCATTTATTTCTTATTCTGGTACTTACTAGACCCTTCTCTGAGTCACCCAATATTTATTACTTTGTCTTTAAGTGCAAATAAGGAAAAGGAGAGATGAGGTATTTATGGCCAATAAGGCTGAGAAAACCTTATCGCCGGTAAATATGGCCAATAAGATCATTTCTGTATTGTAAATGGAGATTTCCTACTGGAAATAATACAAAATAAGATATTCGATAAATATATACATGTATATCCCACACTTTCTCTAATACAATAACATAATCATTTATTTACTTCCTTACAAATAAAAGCATTCTTTTCTAGTCCTCCGTGGTACACTCCCTACGTATTTTCGCTTTTTTGCTGCCTTATGTGCTGATTAAGTGTGAGCAAAGATTAGGCAAATTGGCCATGATGTTGCACGTCCTAAAATAGCCCTCGAACGCTGCTGAGAGGCTTTGACCAGCGCTCGGAGGAGCAACAGATACACGCTTTCTGTTGTTTTAGCTGTTATTATTAGGATAAAATGGGAACTATCCGGTAAGATTTTGTTTGTTTCATCTATCGGCATGTTTGCTTTTCCAGTCAGTCATTTTAATGTGTTTCAAGTGGGTTGTCTGATCTAGTGTATGGGTGGGGTGTGAAGGGCCTGTGTTTACGTTCACTTTGACTTGCTGATCACAATGTTGTTTGTTTACTGTTTATAAGTTATAAGTTACAAGACATTATTCATCATCATTTCCATGCGATCTTTACTGTACACTAATATATGTATCTTCTATTGATGAGAGCAACAAAGGCTCTGAAGTACAAATGGTGCTCTTTCAATGTGTCTTTTTGTAAATTTTAGATAGTGTTTATATTGACTTATAATATACAAATGTTTATGTTGTATTATCATATTAATATAATCTAAATAAAGTTGCCAGTTTATTGGGTACACTTAGCTAAATATAATGCAGTCTAACTGTCCTGTATTAAATCCTGCATTTGTGAAGTTTTAGGATGTAGTTTATGACACTGAACTCTGTTGCAGTATAACCAGAGGTGTTTCTATTACTTTGTTCTCCTTATATTAAATTTGAAATGCTTTCTCTGTAATGGATTACAGAATTTGCTCAGGAAAAATGATTATATTCTGCAGCCCTCTTTATGTACATTTGCAGTCAATTTAATTTCACTCATGAAAATGTAAATGCATCCTAAAACCTACACACTGAGAAAATTCTAAAGAAAATGGTTTGTGGTAGTTTGATATTCATTTATTTTATTTTTTCATTATATTTCACAAAAACAGCTAATCTCCTTTGCACTAAGCCAAAAGTGCAGTTCCCCTATTATTATTGTATTATTTCTCTTATTGTCTATATTATAAGCAACTTTTATATATCTTGGTTTCATCAAATTAGAGAAAAAAAAGGATAAAAGCGACTTTGACTACACTGAAATGGCCTCTCTGTTCTCTTTTCAGTTCCCTCCAGACAGTATGAGCACTACACCTATCCAGGAACCCCCTACCCAGGGACTGTCCTCTGGGAGTGGGCAGACCTTACCCTCCCGACCCCTGCAGCTCTCGTCTGACCCTTCAGCTTCTAAAAGAGTATGTTTCTACAAAAGCGGTGACTATCAGTTTGGAGGGCATCGAATGGTCATCAATACTCGCACCTTTAAGACCTTTGATGCTCTACTGGATGTTCTTTCCAAGAAAGTGCCTCTGGCATTTGGAGTGAGGACTATCACCACACCCCGGGGGACTCACCTTGTTAAGGCATTAGATGACTTACATGATGGAGGTGCTTATGTGTGCTCTGACCAGAAACGTGTGAAGCCAATAAATCTGGATGAAGTGAACCGGCGGCAGGTACCTTGGAATACTACCAGACCGCTCAGTGCAGGGCGACGACGGCGGCGTCAAGGACTCAGATTTGGTCAGTTTGGCAGCAAGAATGAAGCCATCAGGCCAGCAAAGGTCACTGAAAGGGTGGCAGTACGGACACCAAAGAGGCTTATGGTCATCAAGAACAGGGATCCAAGTGTTAAACGCACAATTGTTTTGCAGAGAAGAACAGCTCCAACATTTGATGCATTGCTGGATTACCTATCGCAGATCCTGCAGTTCCCAGTGCTGAAACTCTACTCTACAGATGGCAGAAGAGTAAGTTCTCGATAAACTGAAAATAGGAATCATCACTAGTCCTGTGAAATGGGTAAAATTTCCAAAATAAATCTTTATGTCATCAGTGTTACATGTTACATGTTGCTGTTTGTCCACGTTTTCAGTCTTTATCCTTTACAAACCAGATGTTTTTGCTAGTTTCTGAACAAAAGGGATGGAGGGATTTAAATCTCTGAAATACTGGATCACTCATGAGTTTTACAGAGCACAGTTCATTCTACTGGAGCCACAGAGGTGTCTCCCTCCACCCACACCTTCCTCACCCACATTGTTAGATCAGGAGCTCAGCGAGGAAAAAATCTGTCTAAAGGTGTGTGTTTGGATAGAAACAGATCGAGCTATGCACCTACTAGTATTGTTCTCAGATAGATACCGACAAATGTAGGGTGTTTTTCTTTTAAGTAAATGTAGCGCAGTTACATTTCGTTTTAATCTCACTCTGAAATCAGTGAAAATAAATTTGTGCAATTGCCTCAGGATTGTAGGTGATTTCTAAAAGAAAGTTTTACGAGAAGAGAAAGGAGATAGAATTTGATGGTTCGAATATTTAACTATAACAGCCAAAAATAACACAAGCACATAGGCTTAGAACTTGGAAATGCATTTTTCATTGTCTATGTGGGTTTAAAAGGAGCAATGTTTTTGTGAATTTTAAATTGGCTCCCTGCTGTGTGAGACCTGTGTTTTCCACTTACTATACTTTCTATCTATAGCAGTAAGTATATTACTTTCTTTCCAAAGACACCTCAATCTATATTAAGCAAAGGTGTGTCAGCCTGGCACAAAACAAGGATGGAAAAAAAAGCTACAGACAGACAGATATAAACAAATCTACAAAGTGGTTATCCACATTTTTTCAGTCTAATTACATGTTTAAGGTTGACTTTTTACTCTTGTGCTTGTGTTTGACGAAGCAACTTGGGCTTCTGCCAGACTTTTAAACCACGACACAAGGTCAGGCGATCAGCTGATCAGTGGAGTCTTCTCAGTTGTCACGCAATCGTAGATACTCAAACATCCGATTATTCCATTGACATTTAACGTACCAAATTAATTCTCTCAGTACATTTGAGATGATGAGGATAAAGTCTTTTAGTTTAAATGTTTTTTTTTTGTTTTGTTTTTTTAATTAAAGGATTATTTGCCAAGAAATATTTAAATTGAGTTACTCAGGTTTTGAAAATGAAAAATATACACACCACTGTGTGTCATTAGAGATTATTTTGATGTATCTGTTACAAATCCTGATTCATTTTGATGGTAAGAAAAAAATAGTGAAAATTTTAGGCTTTTATTTTTAATGATCTTCGAGATATTTGTGTTCAAACATCGCCTCCGATGGCATGAAAATAGGGTTGATGGTTCGCTTTAAAAAAAATTATATTTAACCTCCTAAGACCCGAACTTTTCCACGGCATGCATTTTAATTTCTCTTTCATATTTGGGCATATTGGGACCCGATGAATGTATAAACAAAGAATTACCAGATTTTTTTTAAAACCTGATTTGTGTTTCTAAGAAAAATGAGAGCCACATATCAGGATATTCGTTTAAAATTTCAATAGAACAGTAGCAGTCTAATGTCCTCGTAAGTGGATATCAGGCCCTTGTAGAGCAAAATTGAGTATTTTGGTCTAAATAATCCAAAATGTGATGTCCATATATGTGGACGCCAGGTCCTAGGAGGTGAAAGCTAAAATTTTACAGGACTCGTTCTATATGTTTAACCTTTGTACCATAAAATGTGTGTAAAATATGCAAATCTGAGACGATCAAACAGAAGACCAGTGTTGATTTGAGAATCAACAATGGTCTTCTGAATCGAATCTAATTTTCAGCAGTTTTTAAGGGATATAAATTACAGACTAAAATCGTGTTATTCAAAAAAAAAGCTCAGAAGTGCATAATTTAGAATAGCCACATATAGAGTAAGTGATGCATTCATAATGCTTTAGATGAAGAAAATCTGCGGTTTCCCATGTTGAATGTCAATCTCATTTCTCCTCTTTTAGGTTGATGGTCTTGCTGCTCTTATCTTGTGCTCTGGAGTTGTTGTGGCAGCGGGCAACGAGCCTTTCAGATTAGCAAACTATAGTTTTCACAGAACAGGCCAGATGGCACAGGCCATGTTCCTGGAAACTGCTGAACCATCAATGTTACAACCTAGAGCACGTAAGTGTTAGTTTACGCCACGGGGAAAAGAAAATATGTTATGTTTTGTTATTCTATTCAGTTACTCTCATACCTCTCTCATACGCTCTCTGTACGCAAGTTTGAATCTATAAAATCTTTTCCTTGAAGTGTTAAATCTCTTAAAAAAAAACACAGAGTAATCTCACGTTGTATCTTGTTTACTTTCATACCAAAACAATGGTATAAAATAAAAATGATAGATTTTTTGTTGTTGTCCGTATTCATTTTCAAAAGAAAGATATGAGAGTGAAGCAAATAAGCATGCTTAATTATAATTTCTGCTATTCTATTCTTTGAAGCACTACTGCAAAATCTTTACGTGACCCAAGATCTCTTTTCTTTCTTTTTTGTCCCATCTCTTCTCCAAACATCTCTGAAAGCAGAGAAGAAAAAGTCTTTCTCGAGCGGACGAGGATCGAGGAACTTCTCCGTGTCATCAGAGCGATATATTGTGAACCAGATAAACAAGTCTCAAAATGGCCACCTGCATCCCCACAATGGACTATTTGAAGCAGAAGCCAATCAGCATCACACATCTATGGAGATGTCCGGAACTGGCAGGGAAGATAACGTGAATCAAACCTGCATCGTACCTCACGATGATGACATTGAAAAGTCTTTCCGCGTGAATCAAGATGGCAGCATGACGGTGGAGATGAAAGTTCGTCTGACCGTTAAGGAGGAGGAGATGCTCCACTGGACAACCACACTCAGCCGCACCAGCCTTAGCAAGAGGGCAGCTTGTGCCTCAATTTCTGAGTCAGGCAACCGCTCCCCTGACTCGAACAATGTCATTCCCAAAGACTCCTCTAGTATCAGCGAGGAAGAAACGAAAGAGGAGAACTTTCCCTCCACAGCTGGAAAAGGCGTCGGCTTTAATGATGAACGAACATGTGAAGGATGCACTTCAACAGCTACGAGAAAAGCGAAAAAAAGTGTCAAACGCACTCCCACACCTGGTCCTCGACATGTTAATAAAAAGGCGTCTATTGAGAGTGTGAAGAGGGTCACAGAGTCAGGGGTGCAAGAGAGCATGCTGGGACATTATTCCTATGTGGAAAGGACAGCCGACGGCGAAACAACAGAGGGATACTGCCTTGTCAAACACAGCAGCAGCAGCAGCAATAGACCCATCCCAAAACCTCGCAAAACAGCATCCGCAGGAATGAGCAACAAATGCACCCCCTCCTCCATCAGGTCATCAGGAGTTGCTGAGGTCCTTCAGATACAGAATAATGGGATGGAGTTTAGAGAGACTGTGATGCATATTTATGAGACCCAAGGCTGCTATGACAACTATTTTGCGAATCAGGAATATAGTGTAGATGGCGTTCCTTTACATGGCTCCCCTCCGGCACCACAAAGTAAACAGTCGACTGACTCAGGGCCTCATTCATCGAGTAATGATTGTGATATAGATTGTAGCTGGCAGCCACCCACTGCTGACTCACTGCAAAGGCAGAAAGAGGAGATGCTATCACTGTCATCAGAGCCAGTATCTCTGACACATGAGAATACAAACAATCTGTCTTCACCGAGTGAAAACGAAACCAAGAGAAACCTTCAAATTCTAGAGAGAGTAAAACTAGACAACACTCCAAAAAGCACGACGAAGAAAAAGATGACTACGTCTGCCAGGAGCCAGAAGAGTTCAACTTCAACAAGTAACACGGATAAAAAACCGAAGGAAAGCCTAATCAGCCCCTCAAAAGATAGCAAGCATTCATCTGCTGACAAGCTAAGCAGTAAGGTCAGTGTGGGGAAAAGGAGTGTGAATTCTTCTGAAAGTGCTAGAAGTGGTCAAAAGAGTAAAGGAGCAGAAAAGAAAGCAGAAAGTCTTCAATCTAAGAAATCCAATAAAAGTGAAAAAACACCAACAAAGAGCTCAGCCTCATTAGTTAGAACAACACCACAGAGACAAAACACAAGCAAAGAAGCTGCTAGCGATATTGGCCACAATGTAAATACTCCAACTGGAAGGCCTCAAATGAAAAAGAACATGTCAGACATTTTGCAACCCAACAAATCTCTTACTAAAAAGACAACTAGCAAGCCAAAATCCATGCCTGAAAGCGGAATATCACCAACAAAACCGCTTGTTTCGATGCCTTCTCTCGATCCTTCACCCTCCGAGATCCACCAATATGTTGAGAACTGGTTGGAGAAAGTCACCCCAGACCAAGTGCCATATCCAGAGGAGGTGATCACAGAGGAAACACAACCTCGAACAAAGGTTATATTTCAGATAGGCGGAGATTCTGAATCAGATGAAAAAAATGAATGCCATACTAATTTTGATGAAAATAACCCATCCTCCAATGATGTTATAAAGGGATCATCATCTTGTCTATCAGTTCCTCTTAGCCACCAAGAACTAACAACGGTACAAGGTTTAAGTGTTTCTATGCCAAATGTCAGAGCTGACCTTGAACAACAGGAGAACAGACTGAGGCCACACAAATCTGCAGAGGCCATCTGTCCAGCTGGCGACGAAACATCTTCATCATCTAACTTTTTGAGTCCCAAAGCAAAGATAAAGCCTGCCCTGCAACAACTCTGTTCATCCATTCAGTGCATCAGAAGAGCCTCTGACACCAACGTGGCATCCAACCTTGAAAAATCTAACAGCCTTCCCGATTTCTCGACACAAGTAGCCTCAGTGTTTGGCTCGTCGTGTAAAGCCTTTGTGTCATTCTTGTCAGTGATGACTCTGAGAGATCACCTCATAGACTCCACACCACGAGAGGATAAAATATCAAGAACCAAGTCAGAGGCGATGCTAATGATGGAGTCCCTGCAGAAGATTTCGGCCATTGAGGACGAGGAAGAGCAGAGAGCAAGTCTGACTGATTTGCAAAGCAGAGCATCTTCTCGTTTAAGACAGAGCTGGAAGGATTTCCAGATTCTGAGGGAAAGGCTTGAAAGTGAACCCCTTTCTCCCAAAGTGTCAGAAACGGAGTTTGCGCTCGATGTCGTCTCTGAAGGCGGTGATGCATTTGAGGAACAGCATTCGGGCATTGATGAGCTGATGGAGGAGCTGAGCATGCCGCAAGACCTCAGGGAACAGATCGCTTCGACAATCAGAACTTTTTACCCTGTGGAAGAGAGCCAGTGTGTAGAGACTGATCGAAACCAGTCAGACTCAGAGGAAGATTTAGAGCAATTTGTCCAGGACTGTAACAATGAAACAAAACAATCACTTGAGTCTGATAGTCGATGTGTAACTGAAGACACTCCTGATGCAGTTTATACCCAACAGGGACAAATAATAAGCAAGTCAGAGCAGCCTAGTGAAACCCAAGAATCACAGACAGAAAAAGAAGAGTTATTAAAAGACAAAGAAAATGAGACAAAAGAAGAAGAAAGTGACAAAGAGGAACAATTAGAGGAGGAAAAAGAGGTAAAGATGAGGGAAGATGAAGATACAAAAGAGACAGAAGCTGATTGTTACACGACTGAAAAGGAAGATTGGGAAAGAGAGGAAGAGGAAGAAGAGGAGCAAGAAGCAAAATCAGGGGAAGTAAGTAGTGAAGAATCTATTGATAAAGAAGAGGGAGGGGCATATGAAGAGGAGGAGACAAAAGAAGAAGAAAGTAGAAAAGAGGAACAACTAGAGGAGAAAAGAGAGGTAAAGATTAAGGGGGATGGAGATACAGAAGATGAAAGTGAAGGGACTGAAAAGGAAGATGGAGAAAGGGAGGAAGACAGAGAAGAAGAGCCAGAGCAATCAGAATCAGACGAAGACAGTGGAGAGGGGTCTGTTGATAAGGAGGAAGCAGGGGTGGATGAAGAAGAGCAAGAGACAGATGGAGAGGAGGTGAAAAAAGAAGAAGAAAGTAGAGAACAGGAACAACTAGAGGAGAAAAGGGAGGTGAAGATTAAGGGGGGTGGAGATACAGAAGATGAAAGTGAAGGGACTGAAAAGGAAGATGGAGAAAGGGAAGAAGACAGAGAAGAAGAGCCAGAGCAATCAGACGAAGACAGTGGAGAGGGGTCTGTTGATAAGGAAGAAGCAGGGGTGGATGAAGAAGAGCAAGGGACAGATGAAGAGGAAACAACAGAGGAAGTAGATGAGGTGAACCAGCAATATAGAGATAGAACAGACACAGAGGCCGATAGTGAAGGGACTGAAAAAGAAAATAGGGGAAGAGGGGAAGATGGAGAAGAAAAGCCAGAGCAATCAGAATCAGAGGAAGTGAGTGATGAGCAATCTCTTGACAAGAAAGGAGCAGGGGCAGATGAAGAGGAGGAAGAGATGACACTGGATGAAAGAGAGCTGGGGGATGAATTAGGAGAAGGAGAGGAAGAAGAGGCTGATGAGACAGATGAAAATTTTATGAATGAGGACCCAACTCAGTATAGTGCTGAAGAAACAGATGAGAGAGAGGGTGCTGGGGAGATAGAGGAGGAAGAGAAGATAAATGAGAAGGTTTACGAGGAAGGTGAGGAAAAAAGCAGTGATGGAGGGGAAAATGAGGAGAGGCATAAGGAGGAGAAAGAAGATGAAGGTGACAATGTGGAAGACACAAATAAAGGGGGTGGAGTAGAAAATGTAACTGTAGAATTAGAACAGGAGGAGGAAGAAAATGAAGAGTTACATCTTGTTACAGGTGATGTAGAGCAGGAACTACTGGAAGGTACTGACGTATCTGACGATGAGGAAAAGAAAATTGGGGATGGTATTGAGGCAGATGAGGAAGAGGAGGTGGAAGCAGAAATAAATGCAGTTACTGCAACAGATGCAGAGGAAAGTGTTAGTGAAAATGCAGATGATGACAAGGAAATGGAAGAATTTAATGAAGATAGAAATGAGCTAGAAGTTGAGGATGAAAAGGAAACACAGCAAATAGAAGAGGTTAGTGAGGGAAACAATGAAGAGGAGGAGGAGGAGGAGGAGGAGGTAGAAGAAGAGAGAGAACAAGATGAAGAACATGAGGAGGAAGGTAGTGGAGATTCTGTGGTTAAAAATACAGAGGAAGAGAGAGCAAGGACAACAACAGACGAGGAAGAGGTAGACGGAGGAAGGGACATGGACACAGAAGATGAAAAGTATGATGAGGCTGAAGACAGGAGGAGAGAGCCGGAGCAAACAGAAAGTAGTCAGGAGGAAGAATCAGCAGAAGAGAGAGAATGTGGAGAAGAGTTAGAGAGGGATGAAAATCTGACAGCAGGTCAAACTGGAGATGAAGAGGAGAGGGAGGATGATGAAGAGAAGGAGTCACAAGAGGAATTAGACCTGGAAAAAAAACAAGGCACTGAATCCCCAAGCAAATACTCCTCTGAAGGTCAGTGTGCTGATGACAAAGGTAACGGAACAGACACGGTTACTGAAACAGATGAAGGAGGAGAGATGCTTACAGAAAGAAGTGGCAGTTTATCCCATCCAGGGGAAATATCCCGGGAATTACTCGACTTTGTGAACTATGCCCTCCGGTCTTCTTCGCTTGTATTCATATATGACAAGGATGGGAACATTAGGATAGAGCCTGATAATGCTCAGGTTGTAAAAACCAAGCAAAGTGTTCTTCTGAAAAGCAGAAAAGACAGTTCATACGGCTTAAAATGCCTGCCAAGCCCGAGCACCTCTGCTTTATCTGATTACAGACCAGAAACATCAGAGAGCGGCAGCTATAGAACTCAGGAGTCTGTAGATATTATGTCAGAGAGTGGAGGAGAGGCTTCAGAGAAACCTTCTCCAGTCTATACACATTCAGCTGTCCAAGCTGAGAGGACAAATCTGGAACTGGCTAGCCCAAAGTTGTCTGTTGCAAGTAACTCAGGAACCTTTCCTAGTTCCAGTGACTCAGGTACTAAAGCCTCAAGGGAGGATCTTTCTTACTTCAGTGCAGCAAGCTCATTAAAAGCAGATCGTGAAGCCACCACACAGGCTGCACAGTGCATTTCTTTTGTCTCACAAAACTCAGCTGATGGGGTTTTGATTGATCAAGGCAGATGGCTCCTAAAGGAGAACCATCTCATAAGAAAATCTCCTCCAGTCTCGCTGGGAATGTACAGCAATTTGGACAGCACATCCGTAGACACAGGTCAGGAGAACACTAGCGACGATTCCCCGCCCCATTTCAAAACTCAGCACAGTCCCCTTGCAGCCATATCCTCATCAGAACTCGAGGAGATGGCGAAGCCTCCGACTCCAAAGTGCATCTACTACAACCTGCCACATGGTAGCGACTCGGACCCCTTTTTAGATGCTTCAAGTATTAAAAGCAGTGCTCGAGGCAGGGGTGTCAGGGTGTCACCTACTATTGACACATCAAAAACCTGGGCAAATAAAAATGGCAGTCAGTCTTCCTTTGCGTCAGTGGAGTTCAGAATCCCAGACAGAAAAGTTCATCCCGAGGGCGAGTCAGCGGTTGTGACACAGCCAAGTAGGACATCTGGTGGCGTAAGCCATGTACTACAAGCACAAGACTCAATGGACAATCTGCATTTGAGATGTGGCCAATACTGCCCCATACTATGATATTTAACAGAATCAGCTGCTAGTATCGACTGTGTTTGTTGTTTAATGTCATGCAACTTGAAAAATTTGATGTTTTATCTGTAAATAATTATGAACCATGAGAGTTGTGCCTCTTATTTGCATTTGAATACAGAAAAAAAAGGAAAAAAGTCTAAATTTACAATATTTTTTGGTGCTGAATATCAGGTAGTGTTTGATAGGATAGCAGAATGTAAACAAATAAGACCTATTTTTCTTCTCCCTCAAATCTCTTGAACATCATACGGGAAATGAAAAAAAGACTCAGTCTGTAATAGAAAGCAGATTTCATTGCTTGTATTATTTTCCTGCTGGTTTGAGTTTGTCCAGATTTTTATTTCTAATAGCTGTTTCATTTTTTTAGATTAAAGAACTTATTTACTTGCAAAAAATCTATAAGTTATAGGTTTCTTACCCAGGCTCATTTAATCAGCAGGATATATGCTACTTCATGAGACAGTGAATTGGACTACTGTAGTACTGGCTTTTTACTTTAGGGTTTGTTTGAGGCCAAAAATAGAGTACAAAGGAGTGAAACTGATTGGGTGAACACAAAACTGATACTGTTGCTTTGGTTCTGTAATAATTGCATGCTTTCTTATTTTATCA
The DNA here is from genome assembly GCF_900408965.1 of Simochromis diagramma. NCBI lineage: Eukaryota > Metazoa > Chordata > Actinopteri > Cichliformes > Cichlidae > Simochromis > Simochromis diagramma. Next base: position 5,520,450 of record NW_024386782.1, read on the forward strand.
ACATATCAGGATGTGTTAAAGTGGTCATCAGGATAACCAATGATAGAAAAGTGAACATTTTCATTTCTGAGTTTTAACTTTTTTTTTATGTGCCTTCTTTTAACACCCACACTTTGGGTGTGAGTTGAAATGTTGTATGTACAGTCAATATTTAACTTACATTGCTATCTCTATTAAAGGTGTACCTGTGTTTAAAGCCTGTGTTTACATGTTCACACGTCCACAGTGGAAAAGTTTTTGGAAACAGAAGAGATTATTTTTGGTGCCTGTCTACCACTCTATCCATCGCCTAATCAATCACCCAGTCAGTCAATCAATCATCACATCAGTGAGTCGGTCCGTGAGTTTGTCAGCTTGATTTTTAAAAAGATTTAGGTGACAAACGCCTGTGGGATGTTATTCTCTCAAATAGAAAATTGACTAATGTAGCCCAGTTATAAGTAGGGGTTAAAAAAGGCAGCTCAAAAAACACACTCATCCCTGTCTCCTCAAAATACTTTCAGGGTTGAGTTATAAAATAGTGAAAATAATCCTATTTGTGTTGAGTGCCTAGAAGCATCTCTGGACTCTGGTGATATTTGACTTTGGTTACAACTAAGTGAAACGTGAATTTTGAACGAGCCGTAGGCTTACATTACTCCGTTTATCCTCTAAACTATTAAAAGATGTACTTCAATAGACTGATTTTGGATACAAAATTGTTATCTACTGGTTGTTGTTTTAAGTCTGTGTTTGAGTCCGTGTACACTATTTGAGTCTCACTCATCCTCGGGCAGGTGAAGGTGCAGAGGAGAGTGCGAGTCATCTGCAGCTGTCACTCGGTGTCAGCAATGGCCCCCTGATGCAGTCAGGCATATGCAAGTGACACTTGATGTGATCGTCATTGACAGGCTAGCTTGTAATATGCGTGACCAGAGGGATCTTATCCTTGAAACAAGTCTGACCAGACGACTGCAGGTGGTAATTTGAACAGGGATAATTCATTTCGACATTTACATGCTAAATATTTGACAGGCTACACATGATGATTTTATGCTAATGTGAAGGGAGAATGCTGGGAAATCCTATTAGTGTGTGTGGGTGTTTCCGCTCCCTGTCCCTGTGCCTGACCCTTCCCTGCAATCACACACACATGGACACGCACACACACACACACACACACACACACACACACACACACACACACACACACACACACACACACACACACACAAGCACAGAGTGAGACAAAGAAATACAGAGACAAAGAGAATGGGGGAGAGAGGTCTTTACAAAGTGACCATTCTGGATACTTTCCAAGGGTTTTGTCAGTCACTATGGAGATTTGGAAAATAGCCCTTGCACTTTAATTCCTCTGTTGTTACCATGGTTCAAAGGTATCCAGTGGAAGCGAAATGAGCACACATGCCTGCTCTATGTGTTTTGCTTACCATTGACAGAAAAGATCCAGCTTAAAAACAGCAGTAAAACAGGCAGTATCGCTAAAACTGATAATGTTCAGTGCTGTGCAAAAGTCTTGAACACCCATTATTTTTTTTATATGTTGCTTCTAATGGAGCCAGACTTTCTTTTAACTTTTAAAGTGTTCTTGGTGAATAGTTCTACAGGCATTGTGAAGGTCTTTCAAAGTTCTTGAGCCTGACCGTTTTCAGAGGACTTTTGGTTTTGTTTGTTCGGTTGTTAAGTCACTTAGGACTAAACTATAAATCACTCAAGCATAAAAAAAGACCCTAAACTGGAGAAGTGACAGACAAAAAAATCTACACCAGATAAACAGTATCTGATAAGTTATGTCCTTAAGAAGTAACTGAAAATTCCAGAACCTGACCTCACCTGATCCATCTACTGTTCGCCGAAGCCTCATCAGAAATGGACTCAGTGGAAAGGTGGATATCAGGAATCCATTCTGAAGGAAGGGAAACAGGGAGAAAAGGCTGAGGTATGACTAACTATGCAAGAACTGCTATGAAAATCAGTATCAGGTCTGATGGAGTATTGAATATAAATTGGAAATGTCAACATTGAAGCAGTGTGGGATCATCTTGACAGAGAACGGAACAAACAGCAGTCAACATCCAAAGAAAAGGTTTGAATGTCCTTTAAAAAGCCTGGAGAAATATTCCTGAAGACTACTTAAAGACAAGACATACATATAAATGTCCTTGTTTAGGTGGTGTTTGATGTGATTTTTTTAATTCTCTAAGAATTAGCATTGACCACATGAATCCAGTTTTAAACAGGCTCTACTTTCCCCCACTGATGATAACCTGACTCTCACACTGACTTGACAAAAGCCCACTGAAGGCCCTGCCGTGGATTTACAGCCATTCTTTCTCACGTTAAGATTTATGACTGTCTGCTCTCTGTGCATTAACTCATGTGCAGCAAATACTTTGAGCTCAGATTCTGCCTACAATTAATCTGAGCGGTCATGACCCGCAGAGATGCTGACCAATTTAAAAAGACCAAAGGAAAAAAAAGAGAGAGAGACTTTTTGCAATCTTCTCACCACAATAACTAATTTTCACAACCTTATAGCTGAACACATCACTTATGTCCTGTGAGAATCGATGAACAGTGCAGCCACTGTCTCCACTTTAGTTCTGGTAAATAATGTTGGGGATGATCACTATGGCTACTGGTGCGCACGGGTTTGTGATTCACCATCATGGGAGATAAAACAAAGGGTTCCTTTTTGCTTTTACCCTGCGGTTTTGAAGGGACCACACCCAGAAATAAGATTGAACTTATCTGTTGCCCTGCGCCATTACAGAGTGACCGACTCTGACTGATGTCGAGTCTTATTTGATTCTTTTTGTACGCCTCCTTTAATTAGCTCCCCCGCAGGGCTGTTGCTTTGGAGCAGAAAAGCGGAATCTCAGCAACAAAAATAAAAAGACCAAGCGATACATTCCCAAGAATGGGAGCTATTTGGCCCAAACTGTTGCACTGTCAAGCGCCGTGCTACACACAATAATTACGGCCCACTGTCTGCATTCTCTTGATGCAGTTAGGTGACAGATCAGCAATACACAATCCCTGCTCTGTTTGTGTCAATCCAGGCCTCCTCTGTCTCTCTCTGTGGCCAATACTGGCAGAGCGGGATCATAATGGGCCTGGGAGCAGGAATTTTCATGGCCCCCACCCTGTTTCTAAGTGAGCGTTGATCATGTGAATTTCCGTAGCTGCTTTTGGTAATGGGCTTCCACTGTTTTACTCAAACCATGGCCTCATGTTTGCATGCTCAAGTACCACAAACTGCTTCAGTTATTATGCTTTTGCCTATCACTTCTCCAGTTTCAAAAGTTTGGAATTGAACTTTTGAAGTTCTCTTTAGATTTTAATGTTTCACTTTAATACTAAAACATCTGTGGGCCATATTGTACAAAATCTACCTTGATACCTTTAACTGCATTTTGCCCTTTATGCTGGAAGTTAACTGGAAGTTCCCTTATTTGATTCGTCCTTGCATGTCTTTGGCAAATGCCCCTTTGTAAGATTTGATGCTTCTTTAAATCCCATGAAAAAAAGCAAAAATTTAAATGGCTTTAGATACAGATCTGACCACACACATAAACTTCATCAACTTTACAAAGATTTGTTTAAAAATAGAAAATACTTACACAATCTCACTTTTCAGGATAGGATTCAGTGACAGCCATCTTGTAACAACACAACATGAATGCTAACTTAAGAAATTAAAAAAACTGCTCCAAAACCCCCAAATCAGTATCAAAATTGACTTCAAAGCAGTTCACGTCTCATACTGTGATTTTATTGGATTTGTTTATATAATTGCACAAATAAAGAAAAGACAAATAATTATTAAACAGAAACGTGGGACTGCTTTCTTGCACAATAGCTTGCACAGGATGTTTCAAAAAATTTGAAACACCCTGTCTCAGAGTGATGCTGAAAAAATATTTCATGCATTTCTACTTTTCTATTGAGTAGTGTAATTTATTATTATCAGGCTATGCTGAAAAACTCCCCAAAAAGCCTTCAGTTGATGCAAAATGCTGCAGTGAGAGTACTGAAGGGACTAGAAAGAGAGAGTATATTTCTCTATGCATAGTACTGCACAGTACTGTATCACCTCAAAAGCACACTCCCTGAGTCTGGCTCTGCCTGAAGCTTCTTCCTATTAAATGGGAGTTTTTCCATCCCACTGTCACCAACTCTTTCCTCATAGGGAGTCATCTGATTGGTGGGATTTTCTCTGTATTGTTGTAGGCTCTTTACCTTATAATATAAAGCACCTTGAGGTGAATGTGATTTCATGCTATAAATATGAATTGAATCGAATAAAAAAAATATTGACCCCTGATATTGCTGATAATATGTACAGTGTATACATAAAGCTTTTCAGTGCCTTTCAGGTTATGCACCAGAGTCATGTAAACATAGATTCAGATGATTCTTTCTCATTTATCTGCACACTCACTCACATTATTTTCTGCACATTCAAAATCAAAAAAATGTTCTGGTAATTTATTCAAAACGAGAGAGGTGAAATCCAATTTATACAATCACCATTTACTTCTTACTTGATTAACACGCTTTTGGGCACAAACGTCGACTAGAACATCTGTGCAAAGTCTTAACAAATATGGCACAGATAAGGACTATGAGAATAAAACCAAAAGCTTTAAACAGTCAATCTGCTTAGACAAAGCCAGGCTATAATTTGAAGTTTGCGTCACAAAGATCAAACAAGCTCACCGAGTAGCTGGGTTTATTACTGCACAGTCATATCTCAGGGGCTGCACGCCAGCTTCAGATAACCGCAGTCACCCTCACCCGCAAGCCAAAAATCTGAAAGTCTCCCTGAAAGAGATATTTGTGCATTCAGTCTTAACTAGTGAAAAAAAAGTCACTAAAACCAATTTGATCTCTCATCTTGGACTTATTTTATGTTTACTAAAGAGCAGATAACGCTCAGCAGCACCAGTGCAGCACAGTTGGGAGGTGTTAGGTGTCATTGGCTCAGCTCTGCTGCCATGCGTCTCTCCTCAGAATCACTGAATCTCAGCAAGTCAGCAGCACTGCAGCACTGACAGCCCTGTGCGCTGAGAAGGGCAAAAGACAGAGGAGGGGAAAGAAGGAAAGAGCTTTTGGACACAAAGATTAGTCCTTATGGAAATATCTCATTATTTTCGTTGCAAGTCAGTCTGAGACGAGGGTGACAAATAATACACCCCAAACAAAAGCTCCAGGAATGCAGCAAACCTGCCAGTATTGAATGACTTTGACTCATATCCCCCAAGCTCTCTGTTTTTCTCTCCTAGGATTAGTGTGTGACATCATCAGACTTGTTCTTTAAACCTGATTAACCGTTGCGTGAGGCTGCTGACTTGCACATACTTTAATAGACCTGTATTTCTCACCCAAGCAAACACCCTTCACCAAAACAGTAGATATATGTAAAACACTACGGTATTACACTTCGACATGTAGTCATACACTGAATATGCTTAGTGCTGACATGGGTGCATTGCTTTAAAAAAACCCTAACTTGTTTTCTTTACAATTCTCAGCATTGTATGATGAAAAAGTCCTTTCCTCTTGTGAGGTGCTAAAAATGTCACTGTTTCATTTACAGTAAGTGAGAGTGTAAAATCATTCATTGTGATGTTTGGTGTCCCAGTAAAAATGAAGATGAGCGTTAAAGTTCGGGCAAACTTGGTGAGAGTAGTCTCAAATGTGTGCAAAATCTTCAGGATCAACATCTTGGACACAACAGCACAATCCAATTACTTTAGGCTACTGTATGCGAAGAGTTGGTGTAAATATCTGTGAGTCTGACAGGCAAATATGTGTGCTCTGATTTGCGATTGGATTCTCAATGTGCCACTCAAGTCACTGTTACGTATTTGCATAAGGAGGAGACTATAAATGAGTAACGGTTTAGGACACGCCTTCCCAGGCGCTCTTCGCGGATGCTGATAGAAACAAGATATATTCCAGATCGGCGACAGTGCTCTGGTACTTAAAGACACAAACAAGATGGCCTATAGATCAGGTCCACATTCCTCTTACCGAAAGATGTTCGGCGGGGAGAAAACCGCCGTAAGGTCCAGCTACTCGAGCCGCCAGTTTTCGATCCCGGTGCGCTCCTCCCGGGTTTCCTTCGGGCTCTCCTCCACCCCGACCATATACGCGTCGAAGACCCAGAGGCTCCGTAGCAGTGCAGCCATGCCCCGGCTGGCATCCGAGAACTTGGACTTCTCCTTGTCTGACGCCATAAACACCGAATTCATCACGAACCGCACCAACGAGAAGGCGCAGATGCAGTCCCTCAATGACCGCTTCGCCAACTACATCGAGAAGGTTCGCTTCTTGGAGCAGCAAAATAAGATCCTGCTGGCGGAGCTGGAGCAGCTGCGGGGCAAAGGGACGTCCCGGGTCGGAGATCTTTACGAGGACGAGATGAGGGAGCTGAGACGCCAGGTGGACCAGCTCACCAACGAAAAGGCCCGCGTGGAAGTTCACCGGGATAACCTGGCGGACGACATCGACAGGCTGAGAGAGAAGTAGGAGGCGTGGCACTTTTCTGTCCTCAACTCCATGTATTGTTTCTCTAGAACTGTTATTCAGCTCTGGTACATTACATAAATCTTTATTAGTTAGAGCCTAAACAGACTATGTATAGAGTGAAAGTATGTAAACATAAATTCTTACCCTGCACTGCGCAAAAAGTTGTTTTTCGTGCTTAAAGGAGAAGTAAATGCCGCAAATGATTTTTAAGTGTATATTTACAGTGGCTGCTGAAATAAAGGTTCTGCTTTATGCCTTTCTTTGCAGGTTGCAGGATGAAATTTCCCAGCGGGAGGAGTCTGAGGCAAACATGCAGGGCTTTAGACAGGTACAGCTCTACACTGGTGACAGCAGCCAAAAACTGCAATAGATGGACATTTTGAGGGTGATAAAGAGAAGTGTCTTAGATCTCAATAGCAGACCTACAGTGCCTCATATTCTCAGCTGTTTTTGGTTAAATTAAGGTTTAAGCAACCAAACTGATGGAAAGTGATGTGAAAGTAATCGGATAAACCTTTATCCTTAATATGAAGATTAACTTTCTCTTTTCTTTTCTGGGTGATCTCTCTCTAATTATTGCCCATGAGCTGTGGAGACAGGAATGCACTCTTCTGATGGCACAACAGCAGATTCTAGGCATGATCAAAATAGCTGTAGAGCAGTGACTGACCCTGGACTGGTACAAAAGGCTAAGTTGTGACTGTTGAGTTAAATCAGGCCTGCAGCGAGAGGAGATCTTTTTAAGTCTGACTGGTCACAATGAATGAGCCGGACACAAGGGCAACAACAGTGTGGCTCCAATGTGGTTATCAGAGCGAGAAGACAAGCCACCATGTGATCCGGGCTGTCTCGTTCTGGGAGAGCATCAGCACAGAAAAATCTCACTTGTTATGGTCCTGTCAGAGATTGTTCCGTATCACTGGTTTTCACAGGGATGAGTCATGCAGACAGGTTCCAAAGGTTGTCATGGAATAAAAAGGTGAAAAAGAAAGTTGTCATCCCACCAATGTAGTTTAAATGTTAGACTCATGATGATTATATACCTTTTAGGACTTGCTTTAAGTGATACATACGTTACACAGTCATGGCATTGTCTGTGTGAATGGGAGGAAGGAAGTCCCCGTGGCTTGCCTGAGTGGCACACTGACAACAATGCAGAGCCCACAGCCAGCTCTTGCTCAGTCAGGCAGACAGTCACTCTCTCAGCCTTGGGCTTGTTTGGGAACCCCTGCTGAATAGCACACTTTGTTTGTGGCATTAGTGCAGAGGCAAAGCTGCTTCATTTGCTGATACCTCAGTTGCCAGCCTGCCAACGCCCCAACAAAGCCATGGTGCCACAGCCAGTCTGTATGTATGATTAAGTATGATAAAACAGAAGATGGCTTTATGAACTTTATTCAGTAATGTTATAAAATGATAACAAGCCAAATTAGTTACCAGTAGGAGATCTGGAATTCTACTGGAGAAAACTGCAAGGGATTGCAGGTTAGGTTATTAATAATCTCTTTAATAATTTGTTGTGGTTCTGGGTATTCTCCAGTACTAAAAATTTCACTCAATTCTGTCCAGCCTTTTCCCACACACAAAGATTGTCAGGCCAGCAGCTATAGAGGTTCTTTTATTGTATAGTGAGCAAACTCATGCTCCATCTGAGCTCAGGAATCATAGAGCAAAAGATAAAATAACTGTGCCAAACAAATGTAGATGAGGAAAAAGTCACTTTTCTTCTTGAACTTGATTATAGTGCTTATGTGAAGTATTTGAGCAAATGTCTGCCTATAATGCAGCTGCTGAATTGTATAACGACACGAGAAAACACCTACTCATCTGTTACCAACATCTGCAAGGACATGTCATGTGCCCACAGTTGATTTTCATTGGATGCATGTGTTTGTGACCTTAATCAACCATACAGTGGGTCATTTTGTGCACTGGATTGTGTGAGGGCTTTTTACAGCATGTGCACAACAGGGTTTTTTTTCTTTGTCAGCAAGCACATTATGCATAACTCATGTCACCTTCACAAGTCACCTTATTAAGAGTCAGTGTTATCGTACAGGATGTAGACAACGCTGCCCTCGCCAGACTGGACCTGGAGCGGAAAGTGGAGTCACTCCAAGAGGAAATCAACTTCCTCAAGAAGCTGCATGATGAGGTAAGCCTTCCTTTTTTGTTGCCTATCTAAATCGGTCTACTGCAGAATCACTGCACGTGTGCAGCCTGAGAGGAAAAAGGTACCTTTAGAAAAACTGGGCCAAATAGTTTGAAATATTTGTTAATCTGCTCAAGTGCCACATCAGCAGGGTTTAGTTTCCAAAGCTTTTGTAAGTCTTTAAGGCTAATTGCACAAAAGCATACAAAATAACTGTTAAAAAACTTTCTGTGCTAACTGTATAAACTGACTCTGCTGAATTTGCTACAGGAAATGTTGGAGCTGCAGAATCAGATCCAGCAGCAGCAGCATGTGCAGGTGGACATGGATATAGCTAAGCCTGACCTGACAGCGGCTCTGAGGGATGTCCGTCTGCAGTATGAGAACCTGGCCTCCAAAAACATCCAGGAATCAGAGGAATGGTACAAATCCAAGGTAAAGGCATTTTAGAGAAGCATATTTAACCAAGCGCAGTAACATGAACTACAGCTTCAAAATAATCCCACCTTCAACTCGTGAATTTTTTATGTTTTTATATTCATAACATCACCATGTATCTAACCAAACAACAGAACCAGTAAATATTAGGATCAAAATTTATCAGGCAGGCCATTAAAAGACTAACAAGTGTCACTAATGTTTCTTTGTATTTGTTTGACAGGTAAAAAAAAATAAGTGTTTGCTAACAAATTCACCGTATAAATGCAACATCATTTGTCCAAATTATGTGATTAGTCTTTCTTATCTTAAAAACTGATTATACATTAGAATACTGAGAACTAGCAAGGTATAAGCAATCCTCCTTCCTGCCGTTTGAGCACTAGTGGAAAGTCAGTAACCTTAAAAGTGCCTCAGAGCACTGATGCCACAGTGGTAATCCCTGCAAGGCTCTGTCGTGGCTACATCTTTCATAATTTACACACTTTATGAAAGCTGCCGTACTCCCATCTCCTTCAGCCTCTGACTCATCATTTATTGAAGAGTTGATTTCTCATTTTTTCCTTCTTTTCCTCTGTCTCTCCTCTCTGTTTGTCACTGTGATTGCCAGTTTGCTGACCTCACTGAAGCTGCAGCCAGGAATAATGAAGCTCTGAGAGTGGCCAAACAGGAGTCCAATGATTACAGACGCCAAGTTCAGGCACTTACTTGTGAAGTGGATGCCCTGAAAGGAACTGTGAGTTTGTAGTTTTTGGCTGCAATATAGACGATACAGAATATATATAAAAATATTCAACATTTGTAAAACTGGAAGCAAAGGGGGAAACTGAGCACAAGTTAAGGAAATAGAAAAGCAGAGAGGAAAATATTTCTTTTTTCTTAACTTTTACTGCAAAAGTGTCTTTTGTTCTGTCTTGGCTGCCATCCCAGAATGAGTCCTTGGAGCGCCAGATGAGGGAGGTAGAGGAGAACTTCTCCTTGGAGACGAGCGGGTACCAGGACACCATCAGCCGTCTTGAGGAGGACATTCACAACATGAAGGATGAGATGGCCCGTCACCTCCGCGAGTACCAGGACTTGCTAAATGTCAAGATGGCTCTGGACATTGAGATTGCCACCTATAGAAAGCTGCTGGAAGGAGAGGAGAGCAGGTGATGGGAGAAGCATTTTCTGAAATGCAGTAATATAGATATGAACGCTCATTTGATTCAAGATTCAAGATGCTAATCTTAATTAGTGAGCTGTATTTTCTCCGTCTGCAGAATCTCCACCCCCTTGCCAAACTTCTCATCGCTTAACCTGAGAGGTAAGATTCCCCATGCTGATTTTTACAGTTGGAATTACAGTTTTTGCCAGTTTCTAACGATACTTCTCTGTCTTAGAAACAATGGTTGAATCCAAACCACTTATCGAAACCACAACAACCAAGAAAGTTCTCATCAAGACCATTGAGACCAGGGATGGTCAGGTAGAATACGCTTAAAGAGATCTTTCACTTCATACAGGCACATACAGATATATCCCTGCTCATCGCCTTTTCTCTCTTCCTCTGCTCCCTTGTTCAGGTGATCAACGAGTCGACCCAGAACCACGATGACATGGACTAATAATGTCCTTGTCTTTACCAAACCACCAACAAAAAGCAATAAGAAGAAACACATTTCACTCGGGCTACAAGCAAGCAAACAAACCAGCAACACACAAAAAGCAAACAGCCTCGAGAAGTGCCTTTGTATGTGGTGATCCAGTAAGCCTGTTAGTTGACACAGACTGTATTTTGCTTCCTTGGCCGCAGCAAGTATTTTGTCACAGTTGTTTAGACACAATAATGAAGTCAGCACAACACAGCAGTTCTCACTGAGGCCTACAAAAATCTATCTTTGTAACCAAAGTAGTATTTTTGATCAATATAGCATGCACTTACCAGAAAAACTGTATGCTAAAGATGTCACAATTGCCTGTATGCAGCAATAAACCATGAAGACTGTTACTCGCTACTGTGCACAAGGTGTAATACTTGTAATACTGCAGTGCATTATTGTTATAAAGTATAAAAATACTTTATACCTAATGCTATACACATAAAGCATTGCGTGAAAAACAATCTCTTTTATCTGATTTTAAGTAAATCAAACTGTCAAAGTGTCCTTGAGGCTAAGAAGCAAACTTGAATAGTAAGTTTGATAAAAAATATTTTTTGCAAAGTTAAGTTATTATGATTTAATTTAAATTATGCTTCTGAAAATCAAAGTAAGACTCCAAACATAATAAACATACTTGCTAAATATTCATGCTAAATATGTGCGGGATAGGGACAAAATAAAAAATAAAAAATAACCCTAACTATTAGGTTGTTAGTTTAGTTAATTTATTCCGCATATGTTATGCACATTTGGATGCTTCCATGTCATCGCTTAAAGAAGAACCTTAATGAATTCATTCAGCTTGGCTTCAATAGAACACAATGAAACAACTCAATCATTGAGAGGAACATTTCCAGTATTTGTGCAATTTGTTGTTTTTAAACAAATTGCACAATTGTTTGTGCAGTTACGTATTGATGGACAGTTATCCCACACACTAACTCCTGTGATTGTAATGCTGTGATAATTTACTACTGCCTTACTGAACATAAGGTTTCCTCTCAGGTCGTGATGATTTGGTTATCAGACAAGCAGTATTGATGGAGACATTATATGCCTATAATGTTTATCAGTGACTATTTTACTAAGGAGCTTCATCCAGAGACAGTTTTTATACATGGAAAAGGAATCAGTGTAATGGAGACAGCTCTCAGTATACTAGAAATACACAAAAGTTAATGATATGCAATAAAGCGAAGAAAGAAAACCCCAGTGACCTGAGCAAATAGCAGCATAACTAAGGGATGGTTTAGGTTCACCTGAACCAACCCAAACTATAAGCTTTGTGAAAAAATAAAGTTTTACTTTGAATTTTAAATGTATGAATGTAAGTCGGGTATTTGTCTTCCAAATCCAGATTGAGAGTTTGTGCCATAGGGGAGGGGCCTAAAAGCTGAAGGCTCAGCACGTAAGCCTGCAATCTGAGAGTGAAGTCCTCTTAGTTACTATACTATGGTAACTATAGTAACTATAGTATAGTGCTGTAGTGCCTGTAACACATAATAGAGATAGTTTTAAGCATAACAAAAGTTTTATTTTTACTTTTGATAATCAACTAACAGCATTTATTGCATCTTTTTTATTGGACCTTTTATTAGCACAACAGGTACCACACGGCCTATTGGCCTTTTAATATAGTAAAAATCAAATTAGTTAACACAATGTGCCTTTGGAACACAGGAGTGACGGCTGCTGCAAATGTGCTTGTTAATCCCTGCATGTGGAAAAAAAAATCGAATTATTTCATTAGTCGATAAAATGTGCTTTTCTGTCAAAAACTGGACAATTTTAAATGACCACAAACATTTGAGGGGATAGTTCATTCAAGTCGCTGTCACAGTTCCAGTGGAAAAATACATTACAAGTTTAATTAACACACACCTGGGCTGTATATCAGCAGTATTTTAGTTACTGTTGAAATGTTTTTCAAGTGATAAACAACACAGAATATGATAAGCAGAGCTGATGAATAGATCTGAGACAGAAGAAGCTCCAGGCCACTATGACACAATTCAATTCAATTCAGTAAATACAATAGCATCTCAAATAAAGAAATAGTATTGGACTAAACTTTTAAGTTAAGGTGTACTTCTTCTTCTTTGTCTTGATGCATGCTCAATCATCCAGGTAAGTAAATCTCCAAAAGTTGATTCTGTTCATCTGGACGTAGCGTTTTGTGGGAGAAACGTTTGTCACTCATCCAAGTGACTTCTTCAGTCTCAGCTGACTGCAGGTTTCCTCAATCTTATAAACAGTACATTTGCATAATGACTGAAACCAGCCCACTGAAGGAACAATGGGTTGGGAGGTCAGTTCCTTAATCTTAATTTTGCAAAACCATTGATCAACAACCACTGACCAAAACCCACTGATCAAAGCCCACTGATCAATGGCCATGAGTACCATTCACAGAGAGTTGGGGAATGGCTGCAAGGATTGTAAGATGACGAAAGATGTACCCTTAGGCCCCCTCCTCGATTCAGAGATGGTCTTTCCCTTTTCACATGAATGGCCTCCTTGACTCTGCGCTCAAACCAGCGTTCCTCCCTGTTCAGGATGTGTACATCCTCATCCTTGAAAGACTGTTTATAAGATTGGGGAAACCTGCAGTCAGCTGAGACTGAAGAAGTCACTTGGATGAGTGACGAAACGTTTCTCCCACAAAACGCTACGTCCAGATGAACAGAATCAACTTTTGGAGGTCTTCTTCTTCTTCTTCTTTTTTTCTTACTGTTTTAGGCTCTGAAAAAAATATTAAAAATCTAAAATTATGTGACAGTTATATGTCATCTGCTGATGAAAGTCATGTGATATGATCAAAAGCTCTGGACTGGTTGAGATAGGATCGACTATAACATATATGAAGTAAATATAACAAAACTACACACAGTTAATCTTAAAATTAGACCTTAACATTTAACGACACATTTTAATTTATGAAGTGTAACTTAAGGATCATCTACTTTAATGTTTGGGAAACTACACTTTTTTTCTTACAAGTGAAATATAATATTCTGTACCCCCAGGACATATCTGGCAGGTATAGTTACTTCAGACTGGGATTTCAGGTCACCTTATAACATGAAGCTGTTAACATCTCATTCAGCCACAGTGTTACACAATAGTTTTTCAACGGGGTCAATGTGGCGCAAGTATAATGAGGTCAACTGATTTCAGTGCATTAAGTACCCAGACTCCTGCAGCAGACTTTTTTTTTTCACTGTGACAATGATGCTTCCCTAATCATGTGTGTTGGTCTTCCAACACAAACATATAATATGTTTGAATAAGTGTTAATTTCAGCTTAGAAACATAGTTGGTTACTATGTAGCTTATTTGCACTAAAATTAATTAGTAAAAGTTAAACTTAGTGTAACAATCATTGCCCAATGGTTCTAATTAAAAACAGATAGAAATGCTGCTGCAAATGTAATAAATAAATAAATAAATAAGTACATCGCCTACTTTTTTTAACTGCTGTTTGCCAGTGATTGAGACAACTGCACCCCTCTTCCCTCCGGTTAATAATTGAAGTAGCCAGGAACTACACCTTCATTTTCTTGACCACGCCCAAATCTCGCGATCACTTTTCGCAGATAGGACTAAAGTCGCCTGTGACGAAGGGAATCTACAGGTAATTTGTGATGATGCAATTAACATTTATGTCAGCGCAGCTAAACCTCTGCTGGTTTTAACAGCTCGGGATACCTTGCTGGTTAATTGTTGCCGCTTGTTTTCGCCTCCCTGTCCCGGGAGATCCGCGCTTTTGTTGACAGAGGAGGAACTTTAGATGACGTGTCTTTCGGAGGAAACAGAAAACGAGGAAGATGCAGACACGCTCCGGTCAAAGTGCGGAGTTTTCTTTCTTTTGAATATAACTTTACGATGACGTCCCAAGCTTACAGCTGAAGTACATGTTTTTCACTGTTGGCCACTTTCAACAGGTTTTGGGTAAAATGAAATTCAGAGTAACCGTTTCCAACTGAGACGTTTAACTTTCAATTAGCGATGGGTTCGGTGACTTCTGCTCTAACTAGGACGAGGAACGCGTTGGTGAAAGTCGGCTCAGAGCCGGAGAACCATGACCCGGAGAGAAGCCAGTCCGCTCCGGAGTCAGACCGGGCCAATAGCAAAGACAGGAAAAGGGCAACACGGTTCAACGTTTCTAACCAGACCGCACGGCAGAGCTCCCGGCAGTCGCTGTCCGAGGTCCTGAGCAGACAGGACTCCGACAGAGCCAAACAGAGTTCAAAGAAAAAGGCTTTCGAGAGTCCACAAAGCGGTGAGTTACACAGCATGCGATTGCTTTACGACATAATAGCACATAACAAGGAGAAGTTGTGGAGAACAACACATACTAATGCCACTTTAAGAGCCACACATAGTACAGTTTACCCAGTTATATTTATGCAAGTACACTTTAACTTCTCCAAATTTCACACAGAATTATTTTGCTTTCCACTTATTTGACAACTACAAAACACATGTGGAGTTTATAAAAGATAGCGCTTAATTAAATATAATATATATAATTATATTATATAATATATAATATAAAGTTAGACAGCAGCTGGAGCCAATCTATATAGTGAGTACTGGATCTGCAGCTCTGGGATCTGAATACTTCTTTTATCACTCTTTAAGACACAGAGAAGCACAGGTGGAAGTAGTGAAATTAATGATGGCTCAGTTCAATTAAGAGACCTAATGAGCCAGGTGTACAATAGCAGAACCATTTGGATGCTAATTTAAATTGCAGCTGCACTTATTAATGTCATTGATTACACCTGTGGTTTTCTTGCCAAAAGGTAATCTTTGAGAAGGGTCGAGTAACACGCAGCAGATGTGGAAGTTTTTTAAAACAAGCAGTGACACAAGATAAATACTCCACGTAAAGGTCTGGCATTCAGGGTTTTGCAGCATGACTTTCTAATAGGACTACTGTGAAAGGCTTATGTCATTAAAATGGTTTTAATAATAGTTATTATACAATTTCCTCATGCTTCATGCATTCACCATAGCACTGATAGTGGCCATTTTGCTTCTTCTTTAGAAGCGTTAGGTTCATCTTGTATTTAATAATAAGTATCTAGAGCTGTACTTAGAAAACCACTGACATGCAGTAATCACTGAGGTTTGGTCATGAGTGCCATGTACTGCACACTCTGTTGAAAGGTGGGAATGATGTTTTGATGAATGCCAGTAAAAGTAAGTGACCGCTCCATAGATCAGGTTAGCTATTTCATTAATAGAATTTCTCAGGTTCATTTCATGTGAAAGCAACATCTCTCTCTCTTTGTGTGTGTGTGTGTGTGTGGGTGGGTGGGTGCGTGGTGGGGTGGGGGGGGGGGGGGGGGGCATCCTGGCTTTTGTGTTACTTTATACTGCAGATGTCTGTGGTTCATTTCATGGATTTTTTTTAAAATAGATGAGAGCAACTGGTCACTTCAGAGGATCGTGTGAATATCCTGCTGACAAAAGGTATTCACCGAATGAATGCTGAGCTCTTTGAAGACCAGGCTCAATGCAGCATATCTCCACTACCAAAGCATCTCTTTGATGTTTGAGATGCCCCCCCGACTGAAATAAACAAAACTAACAGTCCTATCATTTTATGTTAACCCTGCAGTTTGGCAGTTGTGTGTTTCAGCTGAGATATACAGCATGCACAAATGTACAAAGTCTTGCTGAAGCTGCTTGTGTTGTCTGGTTAATGCCTACTCAGCTCTGCAGAGGAGTGTGAATCTGCATCTTCACCTTGCTCTACCGCTGCCATCTCCAGTTACAACTCCTCGCATATCTGTCCTCGAGGGAAATTCCTCTCCCTGGTTGGCTCCTTAAATATCACCTGTTTTGGGCAGTTTCCATGACCATATGACAGTGTAGACTCCCGCTGAGTTTCCTTCCTGATCCCCAGTGACGTTTATGTGTGCTGAAGAGTCTCCTGCCTGACTGTGCACTCAAGTGCTACCTCCTGAGGGGGAAAACAAAACAAAACACACAGGGCAAAAGAATAAAAATAAAATAAGCACCAATCTTAGTATCATGCTTATCTGGTTGGATCCCTTCAGTATCAGAGTGCCTAGTTATAATGTTAAGGGACTGCAGAGGTTTTATATTGGGTCTTTAGAGCATGGCTAGATGAGACCACACACAGACAAACACACCCTATGATTAATATGGACAGATCAGTACCAAAACAGCTTCTACCATTACTACGCAACATGTGTTCCAGGAATTATTTTACAGCCAGTCATACAGTCACGTGCATCTGATGTTGAAGAACTGCGATTACCCTTCGGATTTTATGACTAGCACAAAAAAATAGGTCATAAGATTTCAAGTGGTGTTAAAGGGGGTGGAGCTGCTCTTGTAGCATACATCAGTCATATTACATAAAGGAGTCAAGTTGCGTTTAAGATCGTAGGTTTTAAAAGATTTAACGTGATTTGTAGAAGAGTAGCAAGAAATTATTGACATGTTTTTATCCCAGATTTTTTCTTCATGTGTTAAGATATAATTTCATTCCTAAATCCACATAATCGGACACTTTTCTGAGCAGCGTGAAAAAAGCTGATTTTCCTATAATGACATTTTAATTAAAGAAGAAATCACTCGCTTCAAAATGTAGAAGTCCATAAGTAATTACTGTGATATTTTTTTTTTTGTTTATGGACAAGAAATTCTTGAAAAATATAACGCTTTTATTTAACTTGAATGTGGCTTTTTAATTTAAATGTACACTCACCTACCACTTCATTAGGTACACCTTGATTGTACTGAGTTTGACCCGCTCTTGCCTTCAGAACTATCTTAATTTTTCATGGCATAGATTCAAAAAAGGCCTTGAAACACTAATCAGATTTTTCGGACATATTGACATGATGACTTCACACAGTTGGTGCAGGTATGATTATGAGTCTTCTGTTCTCCCACATCCTGCTCTGTTTTTCAAGAAAACCAGTTCGAGATGTTTTGAGTTCTGTGACATGGCGCGTTATACTGCTGCAGGAAGTCATCAGATAATTTGTACACTATGCTCATAAAGGGATGGATGTGGTCAGCAACAATACCCAGTTGTGCTAAAAAATGACCTCCCACACCATTACACCCCCCACCACCAGCCTGAACTGTTGATACGAGGCAGGATGGATTCATACTCATATATTCTGACGCTGCCATCTGAATGTTGCAGCAGAAATTGAGACTTATCAGTCCACACAATGCTTTCCAGTCTTCTCTCGTCCACTTTTGGTTACAGCCTCAGTTTTCTGTTCTAGGCTGATAGGAGTACTGCAGCCCATCTGCTTTATGTCATGAACATGCTTTGTGTCCATCAAATGCTTTTCTGTATGGCTTGGTGGGATTGAGTGGTTGCTTGCATTATTGTTGCCTTACTATCACCTTGAAGCAGTCTAGCCAATCTTATCTGACCTTTGGCATCAAAAAAGCATTTTTACCCAGATAACTGCTGCTTACTAAAAACTTCTCTTTTCTCTATAAACCCTAGAGATGATTATTAAAGAAAATCCCTGTAGCGCAGCAGTTTTTGAAATACTCAAATCAGTTTCTCTTAAATCATCTTTCTTCCTTGTTTTGGTGGTCATTTCGACCTTCAGCTGGTCATCTTGACCATATTTGCATCATAGTCACCACTATGATATCAGCTGATTTGATATTTCCATTAATGGGCAGTTGAACAGATGCACCTAATAAAATGTCTGGGGAGTGTATGTTCTAATCTTTCATCCTCGCAGCTCTGCGTCACTGTTGAGTGCAAGGAAAAGATGAAGAGAGAAGGGATTAATTAGGAACCACAGACTACTTTACATGTAGCTGATGTTCAGTGGAAAAGTTAGCAACACTAAACTGTCATTGCTCCCCACTGTGCATCTAATGTGCATTTATCTGTATGCAAGTGTGTAAGTCAGGGAGGGGTATTCACT
This sequence comes from Simochromis diagramma, assembly GCF_900408965.1. NCBI lineage: Eukaryota > Metazoa > Chordata > Actinopteri > Cichliformes > Cichlidae > Simochromis > Simochromis diagramma. The sequence continues at coordinate 5,539,166 of NW_024386782.1, forward strand.
TTAAAAAGTGGTGTCTCAACACCACACCATTTGTGGTTAAACTTTTAATAGTCAGTTATAATCTCTCCTTACTGTCTCAAAAGTATTAAATGGTTTAATCAAAGCCGTTTGCTGTTATTTAGTAGGAAAAGCAGTAGTTAAAAAGTACCAAAAAATTCTGTCTGTTTACTAACTCTAGTTTTAAAGTATTCAGTTTAGTATTTGATAACTATTAAGCAAATATTAATTTTTGTTTCTCCTGCCAACACTGAGGATTTTTCGGTCATGCAGTCCAAATTCTGCTTCCTTTGTGGCCACTGCCCCACAGCTTGCACAGTCTGCTATGTCTCCAAATTGTGAAGAAACTGGACATGACTTTTTCATAAAGTGCAGAACTGCTGTGGTTTTCACGCTGTGTCCATATAACGCAGATTAGTCGCTTTGGTCTGTCGGCGCAACGATGTCTAGGATGTGAAAGATGTCTGCCTCTAATCAAAAGGATTATATTTGTTTTCCTTGCTGACCTTACTCTCACCAAACTAGTTTTGCGTCTTTGATATGGAACCATGCTGGTGCAAAAATCATTAGCTAAAACTGTGGACTCTGTTTCTTAAGACTACTTTTCCTTGTTCTCTTCAGGGTCTTGGTGCAGGAGAAATCAGATGACAGCTCATGGAGCTCTCTGTTTTGTCAGCTCATTTCCCTCAGCTTTGCAACACAGGCTAACATTACCCTTAAAGGTGCCTCTAATGAGTATTTAGCAGGGGAAAAGACAAGCTCCCTTGCACCCAGTGTGTCTTAATTACATGACTGTGTCACTGTGGTGACAGCGGTGTTGGGACTGACAAAGTGTATGTCATTCCGCATCTCTAATGAGCTTGTTTTTCCATCTGATCGCGCAGTTGTTGTCAAGAATTGTGATGTGCTGCTGGGACAGATTACGAAATCGAAAAGTTTCAAAACTGATCAAATAAAATGACGGTAAATTTGAAGCATCCAGAAAAAAATCTCATGCAATTATAATTCGGCAAGTAATTATATTGATTATTATTATTATTTTTTTTTTTTTTTAAATCATCATATATTTTAGTTATATACAACGAGACACACACAGAGACAAAGTGTTTTTTTTGGGTGGTTTTGTTTAAACATCAATTTAGTACAACAGACTGCTTTTAAGCCCTTTAGTTTGTCCCCAGCTTCCCTTTATCTTCACCACTAATTAAAGTCTTTGAGTGATGGCCTGTCCTGTTGTTTGATGGCCTTATCAAAGGTTGAGCAATAGTTCATGATTAATGGACATCAGCAAAGCAAGCAGGTGTGTTTCTGTTGTCAACAATCCACTGTACTACAGGTCTGCTAAAAAGAAGAAAAAAAGTTTATTTTCACATAATCGATTGTAACAAACCACGGCAGACCTGAAGACATGTTCATGCTTTTCAGCATACTTTATTATTTCACCACGGTTGTTGTACACACTCAGCTGAAGCTCTCCCGCTGACAGCCGCACACATCACCCACAACAACAACCCCACTCAGGACCCAGTACTACTTATGCAGAGCGGCGTGATGAGCCGATGAAGGTCCGGTGTGTCAGCTTCTCCATGCATACGTATCCAAAAATCACATCAAAGCTGAATTAGTAAAGTAGAACAAGCACTGTTGTGTGCGTATCTTGCACAGTACTGTGCATACAACCAGGACATCTTTGGTCAATTCAAATCTCATTCCATACTGTGTGTAATAAAAGAAACATATTTTTGGGGTATTTGTTTTGCATTTTCATTTTTTGTACTTGGACTATTGGAACAATATCTGATTTTGTTTGTTGGAGCTTTGTAATGTTGTCTTTTTGCATATGTGTATTTGGCTGAGATGACAATAAAATTAGCTTTGAATTAGCTGTCCATTAAAGGCAAAAATGCCCCAAATAAATAATCTTTAAAAAAACAGAGCTAGCAATATTAGCCTTTTGTCTTATTTTGCGCAGTATATATTTTCAAGGTCTTCCCGTTGCCTAGTGATAGTGATGTCACCCTAATAAAGACCCTTAAAAAATGGATCTTGACAAGGATTCAAAACAGTGGTTGTAGAACATGCTTTTTGAATTGTCCTATACGTAGGACATTCTTATTTGATTTTTCACTCATTCATACACAATACATTCATTTGCACTTCATTTCACCATAAAGAAAAAAATCCTGCGATTATTTGGCTACACGCAGCAAATGGCGTAGACAATCAAACCCACAAAACCTATGTGGTTATCAGAGTAAACATAACACAATACGCTGGTTCTGGTTTACAGACTGGCTCTCGAGAAATCATTCACATCCACATTATAAAAAATATGAAAAATGATACACAATCAGTGATTTTTAATCCAGTAAAAATCTGTAAAATTTGTAAAAACACAAAAATGGTACAAGGTAATGTAGAGGTATCACAAACCGATTTAGGACTGCTATTTTACTGGAAACAAAAGAGTTTTTGGTCGTGTTACACCTTACTCTTGGTGTTCTGTATCTGCAGCCTGAAGGAAGCAGTTCAGATTCTCTGTGCAGGGGGAGAGTCTGGCTCTCAACAATAGCTCTGGCCTTTCGCGCTACCTGCTGCTCATATACAGCAGGCAGTATGGTCTGTGGGAGACCTGTAACTTTACTGGCTACTTTCACTTTGTTCCTTTTCAAGCCAGGAAATAGCTGAAAATGGTAAAACTGATTCAATGAAAGAGTTATCATAATTCTGTTGACGTTGAAAACATGCAACTTCCTCAAAAATGTGAGGTGTTGCTAGCGCTTCTTGACCACTGCTTCCACATTAGTGTCAAATTTTCAATTATTATCAATGACCATTCCAAGCTATTTATATTGTTCCACCTGTTCAGTAGCTTTACTCTTGATGTTGCTCTGCAGTCGAGGGTGAGGGGGGGCTTTCTGAGACTGATCACCACGTCCTTGGAATTCTCAGTGTATTCTCAGTATTTAGCAGCCTAATGATGGCGGCGTCGTTGGCAAATTTAAGGATGTGTCTGCTCACATGCTGGTTCCTGCAGTCGTTGGTCTATATGTTACTTTGTTTAGAGTTGTGCAATCTTTATCTAGAAATTATTCAACTCTAGCTCTCTCTCCTATATTTTGCCTCTTTTTCCTGCAGCACCCTGAGGCTGGTTCTACTGAACTTTCTTCCCGTTAAAAGGGAGTTTTTCCTTTCTGCTGTCGCCAAGTGCTTGCTCAAAGGGCTTTTTGGGCCTATATCTAATAGTTTTGGATCTTTATCTTACAATTGAAGCACCTTGAGGTGGCTGTTGTTTTGAATCAGTGGTAGTAGTGACAATAGCAAAGCAAAAAGTGGCCAGTAGGTGTCAATGTAGAGAAAGCCTCACTTTTCCCATAACCACTTTTAGGCTCCTTTTATGGTGATTTGTGTCTAACCTTTGAAGGATGTATTGAATTATAGACAGTTAGAAAGCAGGTACATTCTCTTAGTGTATTCACTTGTTCACTGTTAATGTATTGCCAGTATTTTGAGTTACAGATTAAGCACTGCTGTAAGTTAATTTTGTGCTTGACTGATGTTTAATTGTTGTTTCCTGGAGTAGGCCTAGTTGCTTTTTTGTTTTCTTTATTTTTTGTTTTAATGTGATTCTCTGTTCCTCTCTCATTATGACCTATTACTTTTCCATCAGTCATTTCAGGGTATATTTAACTACTTGTTCACTTCCATCTTATCTGATTACCTTCAATTTTTTACTTCAATTGAGAGATTATTTGAAGGACACTGATGAAGCTACATGGCAAAACGTCCAACAATTGTAGGAAGTAGGATAACGATTGGCTCACAGAATGTGGGCCAGTAAAATATTTGGTGAAAGTGACGATGACAGAATTGATGTTGCCAGTGTGGGAAAGCAGAAGTGATTTAAAGAATAGACTAGCAGCCTGAATTCCCATGAATGCAGCCAGATGAGTGAATACAGCGCTACCTTGTTGAACACAGGCATATTGTAAGCTTCATTACTCAAGCTTCCTAATCTAATCTCCTGTGTCCTCTGTTTCTTAAGGAGGTAACATCAGCATATACAGAAGGAGCTATATCTTTACGATTAACAGTTCCTTGGAGATTAATAGCACTTCATACTGACCCCTAACCTGCTCCTTCTTCAAGGTCAGCTTTACCCGATGCCCGTCTTTGGTCCAGTTAATAGTCTGCATCAGCTCTTGAGGTGCACACGAGATATCTAGTACCTCTGTGCTCCTGATCCTAGGCTGCATACTTGAGCAGTCCAGCCTACATGCTCAGCCTCCAGGCTGCTTCTATCTTCTTAACTTGAACTGCTTGTCTGCTCTGCTTCTCCTGGTAGACCTCCAGAGTGGTCTCGCCTGTCTATTCCTCCTCTCAATACCCTGTCCTCCCTACCTGCAACCCACCCACATAGTGGCCTCTTATGTCTGTTGGCTATTTGCCATAGTTCTCCAGTTTCCCCTTGCTCTGGCTGCCAGTTCGATCACCTACTGTCGTGAGCTCATTTGTATCCCAGTCTCAGAAACATGTATCCACCTGCTTCTGTCTTCTGTTCTATCATTAGAGACTTGTCTTCCATTATGAATGTTAACTATGCTCATTCCAACACATTTTCTTTAAAGAAATTGTGCTTTTTTAGTATACTGTGCTCATAGAGTGAGCCTTTCCCAAACCGTTCTTTTACTCTTGTCATTCCAGTACAGGGTGATTAGATTTATTTCTTTTTTTTCTTGTAAAGTCTTCTCGTTATGTTAGACTTGGATAATGATATGCCTACTGCCTGAAAAATGTTTTCCACTTGGCTGGATGCTCTGAAAAGATCCAGTAATCATCTACCAGCATCTTTTTCGGTGGACACATAAGCTACAGAAGAAAACACTGGTGTTTCTAAGCTCAGAAGTGCATTCTTTTGTCAGTAAAGCAAAGTGTTGATTTGGCTCCTCCTATGCTATCACTTTGATTTTGTTTTTGAATGAGAGGAAGAGAGGTGTAACAGTGAAGCTGCAAGGAGTCGAGATAATGAAGGTGGATGAGTTTAAATACCTGTGTCAACCATCCAAACCAGTGAACAGTGTATAAAAGAGGTGAAAAATAGAGTGCAGACTAGGTGGAGTGCGTGGAAATGAGTGTCAGGGGAGATTTGTGACAGAAGAGTCACAAAGCAAGAGTGAAAGGAAAGGTTTACAAGACGGCTGTAAGACTTGCTATGATGTATGGTTTGGAGACAGTGGCTCTGACAAAAAGACAGGAGGCTGAGTTGGTGGTGGCACAGTTTTATTGAGTGTGACCAGGCGGGACAAGATCAGAAATGAGTACATCAGTGGGACAGTTCAGGTTGAGTGTTTTGGAGGTTAAACAGTTTGACATGTGCAGAGGAGGGATGATGGATACATTGGACAAGGGATGCTGAAGATGGAGCTGCCAGGCAGGAAGACCGCAAACAACATTCCTGGATATCGTGAAGGAGGACATGCAGAGAATTTGTGTGGCAGATAGGGCGAGATGAAGACAAAAATGATTATAATGAGATCTGTTGTGTAAAGATTATCAGCTAAATCTGAATGACACTCACAAGTTAGGGTCAAGTTGTATGTATGAGAAAGTTGTCCGGCATCTTACAAACAAACTACGTAAAGCTTCCACCATGCTTGCATTTGTACTAAGGCTTTAATAGAAGCTTATATAAAAGGCTGCATAGCAACTTTTATAGGGTGATGCACAGGTGTGGAACAGCACGTAGCCTCCTAAAATATCAGGAAAATAAAAGCAGAGGCCCACTTCTTCAGTTAAGTGTGTTACATAACTTCCTCTCTAACTTCTGTAACCCCTGAATGCATTAAACAGCAAGATCTGAATATAATGCAGCACACTTTGACCATGATATAAAAACACCTGCTCTCATGCAACACGCTCTCAAAGAGAATCCTGGCATTTAACACCTTTACACTGACTTCACATATTCTGTTAGGCATGTTATTTAAGGAGCAGTGTCATTGCATTGGCAGAAATATAATTTTGTTAATTACATTTTATTGCACTAAACAGTGTATTCAAACACACTGAATAAGACTTGAAAGTATATTGTAACCGCCCTGAACCTTTCAAAAACAATTATTTAGTCCACTGACAAAAGGAAAGAGTAGCAAAGCTACAATATTCCCACACATGCCCTCATTAACATGAAAGCTGCCCAGGAACCCACAGTGAGAGTGTTACAAAATTAGGATCTTCACAAATTGCTACATGTGGAATGAATTGGAGGCTCGGGAGAGCAAGGTGACAGCAGAAGGAACGCGTAAAGAGCTCTTACTGTAGCTCACCAACAAAATGAGATGGAGTGTAATTATCCTACAGCCATGTAATATGTCCTCTGAAACCGAGCTGAGTGACTCAAACTGTCTTTCTTGTAATTGGATGGATGTTCTAATTGTGATCGATAGCTGTTTGACTGTACCGATACAGATCCTTTGGGTATTAGAAGATACCGTTCCTATTATAAAACAATAATCCTATTTTTCACTATGTAAATTAAAAAACATAGATGCTCACTATTATTTGCATATTGTAATACACTCATTGGCTTTGTTGTATTGCCATTGCAATGCACTGCACTAGTTTTTCTCCTCTCTTCTGCTCTCTCTCTGTCTCTGTATGTGTGCTTGTGTTTCACGATGTGTGCCCCCTCCCACGCATGTGGAGTTGAGGAGAAACAGGTGAACTGAAGGATGTTACTTGACGTGACAAAAACTCAATATGTTGATGTTTAATAAAAGCTTCCCAACCATGGCTAACCCTAAAAACCCCCAAAAATATATGGCTACAGTTTGTGTGCTGTTACATTACAGTTAAGTCAGAAAAAACTGCCTGCTGCAAAAAACAAACAAACTGCTGACCATCTGTCTTTACCCCTCTCCGTGATACATGTGCTTCCTATACAGCTCTAGTGGCACAAGACACACAAATATAGACGCTATCATGAAATACGTGCACCTCTAACTGCTACATCATTTAGAAAGTACGCATTAATTATTGTTGACAGTATTACACCGTGTGTCCTTATTTTACAAAATTCTTGTATAACAAAGAGTGATTTGTCACCTGTTGATTTTACACACTCATTTTCAGTCTTGCATGTATGATTGGTGTGCAGATTTTTTTAAGTAGGTGTTAGCATTTTGGTGTTTTGGCACACGGGCATCATGCATCATTCATTGCAAACTAGTAATTATTGTCAGATTACATTTAAAAAAATAAATAAATACAAAGGAAATACAACCAATTAATACATTTGGCAATAACCTGAGAAGTGCATTTGACTTAGCTCTTAGGAAAGGGCTGTTGTCATTGTAGGTAACTGAAACCATGGTGTTTCTCTGACTTTAAACAACATATTTTTGTTGTCCAAGCCCATCTATGCTGTTACAGTTAGCCACGGTCTATGCCATTATGAATATAGCACGTTATGCAATTAAAAACAAACAAACAAAATTCCCCCTAATTGTTATCAGACCAGCAATTATACTGCATATAATTTAGAATGGGGGAAAAAAAAACTAACAGTTTATGTATTTGTTGCATAAAAAATAATTTCCAATGCCCAGGTTGCTTATTAATTTTTTTGTTATTATTATTATTATTAAAGCAGTGGCGTGCTAATGCTTCCAAATCCCCTGCCTAACATTGCTTGGATTATATGACAATGACTGTGTCTGTTATTATGAAAGTGGAACAACAAAGGGGAAAGGAACAAACACAATGAACAAAGTTAGATCAATATTAGCTTTCTCAAAAAAGTGCAAAGAAGAAAAGAGATTTGGACTGTTTTATTGCAACAATCCTTAATAACAATGAACACTGTAAGCAGAATGTTTACAGATAATATCTATTTACCTAAATTAAGAACAAAATTAGGGTTGAAAGACATGTTTTCTTATCTGTGTAAATGCTTTTATAGGCACAACTAATGAATCTGAGAGAGGGTGTGAGATCAAAGCCAGAAGTGTTCATAAAGACTCCTCACAGGCACTAATCAGAGGGGGGAAGAAACACTGAAAAATTCCATAACTAAATGTCAGACGGTGCTAATATGGGGAGCTTTTTATCCTTTATTAATCAGGTGTGTGTGTGTGTGTGTGTGTGTGTGTGTGTGTGTGTGTGTGTGTGTGTGTGTGTGTGTGTGTGCATATATGTGGAGGTGTGCACTGGTAAAATGAAATGCTGTTCAAAGAATCACAAAGGGAGGATTTTTCCTGGATAACAAATAAGGAAGCGTCCTTGCTTCGGTGTCAGTTAATCTACTGGGATTTAAAGGGGAAAAAATAAATACATTTGAAGCAATTTGTCTGCTCTTACAAACGCTGCCATTAAAGGGATAATGATGAGACTGTGTTTTTTTTCTGTCAAAAGAAAAAACGTGCGCGTTTACTTGTAATGGCCTTCGGCTTTCTGTGGAGAAGCATGCAACTGCTAAAAAATAAAGAGCAAAGTCAACGCGTTGAGATCTCGCTTTGACTAAAAACATATAATCACTCCCTACCTGACTCGTGCACCAAAGTTTTTGTGTGTTTGAGGGTGTGTGATCACAACTAGAAGAGACTCTAATAGGCCAAATCCGAGCTTCCACAGCTTTTGCTAAAAATTGTTGACAGTAGGAGGAGTCACGTTCATTTAAACACCTCTAGAGAGGTCCTGTCCAACCACCACCACCCACCACAGACACCTACTGTACCTCTAGGGGAAGAGAGACAAGGAGAGAGAGTGGGGAGGGAGGGGAGGAGGGAAATCGAGAGAGAGAAGAAAAGCAAACCAAGAGCCATAAGCTCCTTGAAATGAGCTTGTTGAGGGGTGAGAAACGGACAGACCGAGAGAAAGACATGTACAACAAAGACAGGGGGTGGAGAAGGACTTATGAGAAAATTCTCCTGCTCGGCGTGTGTAACGAGAAGTGGTGAGTCTTTGCCAGTTCTCCCCGAGCGCTCGGCACTAAATGGAGTCAGAGGACTGAAACAAAACTAAAACAACGCACTGCAAGTGACAAGAGGCATTAAAACGAGATTAAAAGGAGGAAGGGTGACAGCGCGATGGAAGCCAACTCTAAAAAGCATCGATTCAGGAAGGGTCGGAGTGCCACCTTCAGCATTGATGGCTTTAACATCACCATAGGTAAGCATGTAAGCAACAAGCAGAGCACGAGCAAAGGTTAAGTGTGTTTGCAGGGGAGCCCGAAAGTGTGCGTGTGTGAGTGGAACAGATTATATGGGTGTGTAAGAGAGTTCGAGGCAGTGCAGTGAGGCGTTCGGCACCAACACAGAGACATCGTTAAACACATCATCACATTTCAGCTTCTCTGCACAATTCGACACATTAGTCCATTCTGCTGAAGTTGCTGCTTGCCTCTGTACACCATGGAAACAAGGGGACTTCAGACTAAAGCTGTGTGCAGCTGACGTCACCAGGAATTCATTCTATTGTCTTGACAACCAGAGTGTTAATGAACTTATGTGCCACTTGCCTTTTTTAGTTTTCCCAGGACTTGTGAAAACTCCAGCAGTATTGAGTGTCGAAGCAATGTCAAAAATAGAGTGTCCTGAAGATGTTCTGTGGTGTGTTCCCTTAGAAGACTTGTGTCCTCAGGTAACATGGGGGGGAGTTAATGAGAATAAGTTTGTTTCATACACAGCAGTGTTGACCTTTTGTCATGTGGGAACGTGTTGTGATGACAAACAAAATCTTGGTCATGCTCTCTCTTGCAGTTTGGTAAACAAAGTGAATTAGAAACTCTGCGTAGAACTTATATATAATCATTTGTCATACTTACTTTTTATGTAAAGCTGAAAACACGCAACACTTTTTGTGGCACCCCTATCGGAGCTGTCACTGTTTGCACTAAGTGTATACTTATGAATTCAATATTCATTTTAATTAAACCTGCATTATGGAATTTTCGAGTAGATGATTACTTGGAGTGCGGTCGCCTGTGGAGACAAATCCACTGAGAATTGTAAGCCAACCTTAATACATGCCCAAGCTTAGTTATTATTGTTGTTATTATTATTATTTTTGTACAGCCTGTAACTTTGCGGCCTGTGGTTCATTCTTGGTTGTGTTATCCACTTGCTTCTTAAGATGTATCCCTGTAACCTGGCCATCAACTACTGAGGAATAAAATGATTAAATGGTGGACATAGTGGTGCATTTAGCAGCTACTTCACGTGTCAGTAGTAGGAATGAATGCTGGACTAACCGGTGATCACGTGGTGGTGCTATGTGTAAATATAATACTGTTTGTTATCATGTTTGGCACAGAAGCTTTATAAGGGTAAGTCTTTGTTACAACTTTTTTTGTTGCCTCCTGCTAGTTAAATAGTTCAGTCTTCTAACCGCACTAGGTAATTTTCCTCATTACCTTAATGAAGACTTTAAAATCTCTTCCTTTTTGATCTTTCAAATTTGTATATATATTAATTTAACTGTACATTTTAAGTTTTTTCGCTATGAAGGAATCACATTTAACATGACGTGCATAACAGGAAGTGCTTGCATTATGAATACAATGCACAGCAGGTACATTGCCTATTCTGGACATTTCTGTCCAGTTTGCAGTGTTTTTTATGCAAATCTTAACACATCTTAATTTACCTTCTCCTTACTGTTTGCGTCAGTAACAACCAGACCAGTGTGTGCAAGTTTAAAAACATTGAGATGTTAAAATAAAATCTAACTTGGGTTGAACTGGGAACATGGAGATCTTAGTGCCTTAGTACTATTACATATCTATCTATTCTTTGTTTCTAGCACAGATTCCATGTCTGGACGGTGTCATTTTGCTGAGTATAAGATTGAACGTTTCAGTCTTTAGACTGTCACAGAATACAAAGACAGGAACAGAGAAGCAGTGAATGATTTCTTGATGATTTTTTTAAGAGTGCTCAAAAGTACCCGAAAAGATTTTATGATCCCACAGATCTTTGGATTTTCCGCTTACATTGCTGCATCTTCTTACCTGTGAAAACCTGCCTCAGTCACATGCCCTAATATCATGGCCAACTACTCACAACCATGGCAGTTGTCATGGTAACCTACAAGTGTCACAATCAATTGCTCACTGGGTCAAGGTTTCAGTCCGCGCAGCAGCATTTTACCAATCACCTCCTCTGAAGCGTGACTCCTAAGCGCTGGTCCTCATTGCCTGGCTGGACTCTTTTGTTTTCTCCTTTATTAAACTCTGAACCTCAACTGTAGCTGACAGCCTCTGCTCAGATTCCCACTGAGGTGTTTTGTCAAGTTTTAGCCTTATTAGATTTGTTATATTTCTGTTGATGTTATGAGTTTCATGTGGCCAAAGCCAGTTTTAACTTTGCAGCTCATTTGTCAGAGTACAAAGCACCAGGACTCTTGTTTTTATGCACACATTTTTTTTTTTTTTTTTTTCTGTTTCCATTTTATTAAACCATCTTTTCTCTTCCTTTTTCTCTTCTAATTGTACCATTCAGTTTGTGTCTGAAATAGTGTCTTTGTCAAATAGTCTGGGTGCCAATTTTGAACAAAGCAAACTTCTACTGAAAACAAAAGTAGCAAATGCTGACAAGCTCCTTTGTCCATTTCATATTAATAGCTGTTATAAAGACTGTAGATCCATGACATGTGATTCTTCATTCCTAGTTCCTATTTTTTTTCCAATTATTCCCCAAACATGTTTTATAACGATTCAGAAACATCCATTCTTGCGCATTTCTTGCTGCAGGATAATCACTATATAAAAACCTATGTTTTTTATAATCAAATTCAAATAACACAATAAAGACTGTTAAGTTCAATACACATCTATCTAAAACAAACACATAATTAGTTTAACTTTAACATCATGAATCAACTTGAATCACATATCTATCTACAGTTAAACTGGAAAAAGACACACTTTTTTTGGTTTTACCTCTGTACACCACCAAACTGTATTTTAAATCAAATAGTCAAGATGTGATTGAAGTGCAAACTTTCAGCTTTAATTCAAGAGGTTTTTACAAGAATTTGACTTTAAATGTTCATATAGACACTTTTTTTACATAGTTCCCCATTTTCAGAGGCACAGAAATAATTGGACAGTTAACTGGACAGCAATTTCATGGTGAGGTCTGTTCCCTTGTTATTTTATGATACGTGAAGCAGACTTTCAGTCAACTTCAGATAAAATATTGACAAATTTTCACTGTAATTTTAAATATGGGGCCTGAAGAGATGTCAGCGCCAGTGAGAGAGGCCATCGTTAGGCTGAAAGAATTAAATAAATCTATCAAAGAGGCAGCAAAAGAAGGAGGAGAAGAAGGAAAACGCTAGCTAGATCAGCAACACCAAAACCCTTAAAGACCATGGAACTCATCTAATGTGCATGATGACAGAATTATTTCCATAGTTTTGAAAAAAAACTTCACATCTGGCCAAGTCAAGGACACTCTTTGAGTGTCAGGCATGCCATTGTTTAAGTTTACAGTCAAGAAATGCCTAGGGATGGAAATACAACAAGGTGCACACCACTGATTACACCCAAGAATAACAAAGCTACAATAGACTTGAATAGACAGGATATTTGTGAAGGGCACAGGGCTATATTATCTGCTCTCATCCGGCCAAATGCTGTAAAAATGAGCGGACTGAGCTTCACAATACAAATGCATAATGACCCAAAGTCTTAGGCAGAATCAAACAAGGAGTTTCTCAATGAAAACAAATGGGATATTCTTCAATAGTCAAATCAATCACCTCAGCAGCAGCCCATGCTTTCACTGGCTGTTGTAAAAGCCTGGCGGAGTAACTTAAAAGATGAAACACTGTATTTGGTGATGTCCATGGATTCATGCATTTACTCACTTTCATCTAAATGTTATAAACAATCATTATGTTTAAAATTATAATATTTTCAGGGGTTAGGATGGGCTTTAATGACCTAGAACAGTGTTCCTGCACCTTCAGGTAATGAGCAATTAAATCTGATAGGCACACTCATACATATTACCATCAAATGACTTAGTTTTCCTGTGCTGCAGCCTGGCATTGCTCTCAGTGACAGCATGGAGATATTGGCTCAGTAATAAGAAAATAATGACATTACATTTAGGACTGAAAGATAAAATAGCAAAAGGACATGTAGGATTAATCAGTGAACAATATCAGTAACTAATAAAAAACATAAAATCTTTGAAACTTTCACTTAATTATTTTATTATTATAGCTGCAACTGTTTCCAATTCAATATCCATCAAAATAGCTTTTTTTTTTTTTTTTCCCAACTGTGACCTTCAGTTGGATAAGTGGAAGAAGATGGATGACAGGGTGGATGGATGGATCGTACAAGGTGTTCATTAGTCACAATCTTTTTTTATGGTATTCTGATTGAATGTTGGGATGATTGAAGCATTTCCTGTGAGAGAACCTGACATGCCGCCCATACACCTAATGAAGTTTGGATAGACTGAATCATTGTAATAAATATTCTAGCATTAAGTGAGACAGTGTGTGGGTGTTCTATTTAATTGCTTTTGCGAACTGATACATGTCAAAATTACATAACAGATAGAAATCAGCCAACACACAGTTTGACACACAAAAAGCAGCAGTCCTCATTTTCCAGCCTTGGCTCCTCTTTGTCTAGATATTTGCTAATTGTGAAGCATTCAGGCTGAGCTGCTTATGTGCAGCTTTGCATATGGGAGAAGAAAAGACAGAGACGGAGAGAGAGAGACACGGGAGAGTTCATTTATTTATTTTATTCCAGCCTGAAGTGCAAATAATGTACATCAGTATGTAAACACTGAGTCATATTTAAAAGCATAATACATGTAATGTAATGTAATGTTTATTATACATTCTGTATGAATTAGTCTACCTCACTCAATCAACATAGGGAATATCCATTCATTTTAAATCCTATAATTTTTCTCTTTTTTTAAGTAACTATAATAGTGATGGTAATAAAATATATTATCTTTTGTCTTTAAAGAAACAAAAATTCCCAGTGCTAGGCCTGGACAGCTTAAGGCCAACCTTTATTAGACTGAAGGAAACCCTGGCATATCTTCAAAGACCCTTTATCTAAAACACTTTTTGATTTTGCATTTGTGTGATTTTGTCTGACTATTTTAGTACCTTGAACTGCCCCCCTCTCCTAAATGCCTTCCAGGATAGAATATTTGAAAATGTGCTCAGCTGTTAACTTGCTCCGTGATGACTAGCTCTTCACTCTGCCTTCCAGAGTGATCGACTCTGATGGATGTTGGACTTCATATCATAAAAACCACCTATTTTCTAGTATAACACTACAACTACAAAAAAAAGAATTAATGATAGATAAGAAAATCATCTAAAACCAGAAGGGCATATAATCAAACATCAGTGGGCACAGTGGTGAGGTTACAGACAGACTTTATGCAGATGCTTATTTCTGTTTCCATGGTGAGACCGTAATGCCATTTTGCTATGTTCTTTTTTTTCTGATGACATTGAAAAATTGCGAATCCTTTTCTGCAGCTGGATCCTACGTTTTCCCAGCCAGTATTCGCACCACCTTGATGACTGACTCTCTTTCTCTGGTATAGACTGTTTTCATAAGCCAGGCGACCTTTGAAAACTGAACTTTATTTATACGAAATGTGTGGATCTTCTTTAATTTCTGTGTGACTCTTAGGTAATAAGTCAGTCTGTATAATGAATGTTTTTGGGGGTTTTTTATGCTGCTAAAGCCTTTCCTTTATTAGTGCTTTATACAGCAGTGAGCTAGGAGATTTCCAGGAGGATAGTATAACAGACCATGAATCCGAAAGTAAGATTTGATTGAGTTATAGTGTTGTTTATCAGAATTTATCCAAATCAAATCACAGTGAGTGTATTATGATTAAAGCTTGTTTTTGTAAAGTTTGTTCATTGTGAAATTTAAAAGGCATAATAATTTGAGTGCTCACAAAATGATTTGACATGTTCAGCTTCACTTTTCACTCCAGTGAAGCAACAAACATTATTGAGCTTATGTACAGATAAGAAGGGGATACAGGGGGGATATATATAATGTCTGTAATTTTCTATCCATCTTTTCCAATGAACCCCTCCTCACTGATGACAGTTGACAGACTTTCTAATTCAAAGTGTGAATCCATAGAAAAAAAGGTGCCAGCAGCAGCGGTATAACATGATAGTAGTGATGTAGTTTTAGTAATACCAGATAAATGATCGCATGCATATGAACTTGACTGATAACCCATTCTTAGTCCATATAGTTTAATGTTATGTCATCCCAGCTCCAGGTCTTCTGGGAAAGCTTTCCACGAGGTTTAGGAGTGTGTTTATGTGAATTTTTGACCATTTTTCCAGAAGCACATTTGTGAGGTCAGACACTGATGTTGGATGAGAATGCCTGACTTGCAGTCTCCCCTCTAATTCATCCCAAAGGTGTTCTGTCATGTGG
This sequence comes from Simochromis diagramma, assembly GCF_900408965.1. Lineage (NCBI taxonomy): Eukaryota > Metazoa > Chordata > Actinopteri > Cichliformes > Cichlidae > Simochromis > Simochromis diagramma. The sequence continues at coordinate 5,554,620 of NW_024386782.1, forward strand.
TCAGGACTCTGTGCAGGCCAGTCAAGTTCTTCTACACCAAACTCACTCACCCATGTCTTTATGGACCTGTCATATAGGAACAGGAAGGGGCCCAAACTGTTCCCACAGTTCCCAGGTAGAAGAATGAAATTGTCTAAAATATCTTGGTGTGCTGAAGGATTTAGCGTTTTTGCTGGAACTCCTGAAAAATAACCTCATACCATAACCCCTGATTCTCCAGACTTTAAACTTGGCACCATGCGGTCATACGTGTCCACTGCTCTAGAGTCCGTTGGTGGTGTGCTTCACACCACCGCAACGATCCACAGCAATGCTATGGATTGTGCTTGGTGATGTAAGGCTTGGATGCAGCTGCAAGGCCATGGAAACCCTTTCCATGAAGCTCTTTACTCACTGCTCTAGAGCTAAACTGAAAACAGCATAAAGTTTGGAAGTGTGTAGAGATTGACTCTGTTGAAAGTTCGTGACCTCTGATTGTGGAATATTTAGCAGTGAGGAAAACTCATGACTTGACCTGCTGCACAGGTGGCATCCTATCATGGCACTGCTTTTCCACCATATAACCATATAAGCTTTTGTTGTTCCTCTATTAAAAGGGGGCAACCCAGCAGTGTTAACTAATTACAGACCAATATCTAATCTATCTGTGCTGGCCAAAGTTCTTGAAGCTCTTGTGTGTGAGCAGTTAAAGGAGTTTTTGCACACCAATGCCATTTTATCTGAATATCAATCAGGCTTTAGGAAGAATCACAGTACTATCACAGCTGCAATTAGAGTGGTAAATGATATTACTATTGCACTTGATAAAAAACAACACTGTGCATCCCTTTTTATTGATTTGTCAAAAGCATTTGACACTGTTGATCATTGTATTTTAAAACTTAGACTCTTCCAGTCAGGACTCTCTGAGAGAGCAGTGGCATGGTTCTCAAACTACCTCAGTAACAGGACTCAGTGCATTAAATCTGACGATCTATGTTCTGACTTTGTTACAGTGCACAACGGAGTGCCACAGGGTTCTATATTAGGTCCCCTTCTATTTATCATTTACGTAAACAATCTTAGTCTACATGTGCCAGATGCAAACTTGCACTTCTATGCTGATGATACAGTTATTTACAGCTGTGGTTCAACTCTTGTCCAAGCCATCGACTCCTTGCAGAAAGCCTTTTCTGCTGTCCAGCACTCATTACATCAGCTTAAACTTGTTCTCAACACAGACAAAACAAAGCTCATGTTGTTTTCTAAATCAAGGAGACGAGCCCAAACAATCCCATCAGTAACCACTCTTGAAGGTAATAAAATAGAGTTGGTTCACACCTATAAATATCTGGGAATCTTAATTGATGACTCGCTTACCTTCAAACCACATGTAGAGAATCTTGTGAAAAACCTGAAGTTAAAACTGAGATTTTATTTTCAAAACAAGTTGTGTTTCTCTTTTGATACAAAGAAGCGGCTTGTTGCTGCAACATTCTTGCCTGTGCTGGATTATGGTGATATTCTATATATGAATGCTTCTGCTCAATGTCTTCGAATGGTTGATTCTGTGTATCATGCTTCTCTGAGGTTCATCACTAACCGTAAATTTCAGACTCACCACTGTGAGTTATACTCTCAGGTAGGATGGCCTGCTTTGGTAAGTCGGAGGAACTGTCATTTATACAGTTTTATATATAAGGCGATACTTGGGTTGCTGCCTTCTTATATATGTTCCCTGCTTGTAATGAAACATGCTGGTCGGTATTCTCTTCGTCCGCATGGTTACTTGTTGCTTTCTGTTCCATTTGCCCGAACTGAACTTGGTAAAAGAGCTTTTGTCCATTTAGCACCCTCGGCTTGGAACAAACTGCAGAAGGAATGGAAAATGACTGAATTCATTTCATTAAGTGATTTTAAATCTAAACTACGAATCCTTGAGGCCAAGTCCATAACATGCAACTGTTTCAATTAGATTGATTGTCATTTTAACTGACTTTTTTATTTTATTTGTATTCTTTCACTTATTGTTGCATGTGTGTTGTTGCTGCCTGTGTTTGAGTAATTTCTGTAACTGTGAGACATCTGCTGCTGCCTATCTTGGCCAGGTCTCCCTTGAAAAAGAGGTTTTTAATCTCAATGGGATCTTCCTGGTTAAATAAAGGTTAATAAATAAATAAATAAAAATAACCAGAACAGTAATTTCCATCCACTGTTTGCTCTTCTTGTCATATGTAGTGCAACTTGTGAGCACTGTGTTGAGTCATTTGTTTACATTTCGGTCGCACATCAACAGCGGTTAGTGTCTCCTCCTTCACAACCTGGTTGTACTCAATGGGTGTGCATTGAAATATAGTTTTATCCACCTTCAGCGGAAACAGCTTTCTTGCATTTTTAGCAAAGAATTTCACATTATTGGAGGTTGTTTAAGTAGCTCCCTTTTTATCTCTTTTAGACACTTGCTCTCGGACATGCCCGAGCTCGTTTCATTGTTTTACACACTAGGGAATGTAAATACATGGCATTGCTATAGCAATGATATCCCAGTATGACACTTTCATATCGAATAAAACATTAGACCAGTACCAGTGTGGACAGTGCGATGTGACACAGCTCCAATGCAGACTTTTGACCTACTTTTTTGGAAAACAGCAGGATGTAGTGAAGGAGCGTGAAGGTCAAGTGGAAAAACTAACACTGACAGTGTCAGTCCCATTTACCTCACTGGTTAGATGAAATGTAGTGACCTATTCACCACCTAACAGACTTGTGCTCTGTAAGCAAATGGAAAATTAGTGCTGTGGTATTTTGTTCTTTTTCTTACACTTTTTTTTTTACACTCACTTTGGAAATTGATGCTCCATATATGTCCTATAATAATGTCAGAATTTTCTCAGAAATTTTCTGCAAACACTTAAAATGTCAAATTATAGCTACAATTAATTTCAGCTACTGTTAAAAATTTAAACTGGGAATATTTTCATTACTGGCGACTCATATTAATCTGACCAGCTGCCACAGGTCCTGCCATTATCACAGTAAATATTGCTGCCTAAAGTTGTATTTTTATAAAAAAAAATTAAAGTGTTATATTAAACAACAAAGGGGATGGAAAAAAAACTAGATATGGAGTCTGTGTTCACTGATGTTAAAGGTCTAAAATGTCTGCTGTTAAAACTGTGTGTGTGTCAGCATAGACAAATGGACATCAGAAGGGTCATTTTAGTGACTGTGAATGTGACATGTTTGTTGGTGCCAGATAAGCTGGAGTATTTCAGTAATTGCTGGGATGTTCCTGTGCAAAATCTCAAAGATTTACATAGGAATGCTTTAAACTACATAACTGATTGTGCCACTCTTTGCACAACAGCTGCAGTCAGTCATTTATCATAACTGGCAATGAGTCTTTCACATGAATTTTGTCCCACTCTTCTTTTACAGAGTTGTTAATTCAGCCACATTGAAGGGTTTTTGATCATGAAGTTTGTGTTCAAGGTCATACCAAAGCATCTGAGTCAGATTTAAGTCCAGGTTTTTTCCAGCAAGACCTTGAAGCAGCAAAGCAGCTCCAGACGATCACATTACTGTCACCATGTTTGACTGTTCTTTTTATGAAATGCTGTGTTTTACACCAGATAATCCAGATATTTTTTGGTAAATGTGAGATAAGCCTTTGCGTTCTTTTTGGTCAGCAGTGACATTTTCCCCCAGTCTCTCTCTTATTGTTGAATCATGAACACTGACCTTAACTGAGGCAAGTGAGGCCTGCAGTTCTTTAGATGTTGTTCTGGGTACTTGTGTGACCTCCTGAATGAGTCGTTGATGCACTCTGGGAGTAATTTTAGTAGGCCGGTCACTCCTGGGAAGGTTCACCACTGTTCCAAGTTTGCTCCTTTTGTAGATAGTGGTTCTCACTGTGGTTCTAAAATTTCAACACTGAATTGTGTATTTACAGGTTATCTTATTCTAATATTAAAATTTGTTTGATGATCTGAAACATTTAAGTGTGACAAATATGCAAAAATAAAATAGAAATCGGGCACTGTACGCATGCACTTTATGTTGTTTATAGAGTGATTGTTTGTGAGACAAGCTTTAGCAGAGTGAGGAGGAGAGTGAAAGTGGGTGTCTCATGCCAAAAGCATGAGAGTAGGCAACAGTTTTCTGCTTTGCTTTTACTGTTTAGGGCATCATCCAAAGAAATCGTGTTTGTTAGTGAGCTGAACAACGCACAAAGATGTGGGAGAGACATATGCACAGTTGTAATCTTGTGCGTGCCTAACTGTTCTCGTCTAACTGTTCAGACTTGTACAGTATCTAAATGACTACTTGTACACAATGTTTCTGATGCATAAATGTTACTAGATCATTGTGTATTTTGCCTTAAAGTGATCATGGTGTGCATTTAGATATGAAGCTAGCATGTTCAGATGCTGGATAGGAGTGCATGTCTGAAAGATGCTTATATGGGTTTAGTTAAATGACTAATTTAAATAAAATCCATCATTTGTGATTGAATTTCTCACCTACCTTAAATTAAATAAACTGGAAACAAAACACATTTTGCTTACTTGGAAAAATAAGCAACATTTTGCCAGCTAAAATCCAAGCACACATCTGCGATTTTTCTCCTCCAACTACCCACTAATGGTCTAAAAGTCTCATGATCAAATGGGGTTTTATATAAATGGCTGTCTTGGCTTGTCCATCCCCAAGAACACATTTGGTGGAATAAATTCCTGTAACTACCCCTAAATTCAAAATGAGGCATTAAAATATATTTTATTTTTTGCAGGAAAGAAAAAAATGAAAAGATGGAAATGTGAAAAGATGAAAAACACTTCATATAGAGTAAAACAAACAATTAATATAGGGTAAAAAGCAAAAAAGCAAAAAGATTAGAGGGGATTTGTTTCACTGTGTTCTTTAGTCTCATGAGCCCATGATCCACTCGTGGCTACAGTGCTGAAACGTGGAACACTGACTTTTGCATCTAACCTTGTTCATATCCTTAGAGTTCCTTATTTACAAGGGCGGATAATCTGATTAACACCAAAGGCCAAAATCAAACAATGCTGTTTATATTTGTCACAGGAAGCTGATGATGAGTTTTATTCACCTGTTTTATTATCTACTAGAAGTAGAATTTCATGGAGGCCCACAGAAGTCCAAATGCAGCGTTATATCCCACAAGGCCATTTCTAAATCGCTTATCCTTCAGTTGCCCATGTTGATTAACAGAGCATGACGTTTTTGTAAGCAAAATAATACACTAGGTCCCAAAGCACAATTAGACACAACAACAAGTTTATTTCAAGACACAGTTGTTCAACTGCAGACTGAATGATGAAGAGAGAAGAGTATAAGAAATATCTCAAGATCTGAGTTCTTTAACAAACACAAATGAAACTCTGTAGTCAGCTGGTGATGACAAAATTAGAAATGCAGTCACTGAAACACTAATTGAAGGTTGTTAAAACAGTGTAGATGATAGTAATTATTGTAGCAGAATATAAAGGATTTTTCCTGCTGCTTTTTCAGGGTAACGAACTAATGAAACTTAAATTACGTGAATTAGCCTTAATTTTAAGGCAACTGTGAGTTTGTGGTGTACTAGTTGCATTGGTGAACTTGTAAGATACTCTTTCATCTCATGTTATTAGCAGGTGAAAGGTCACTTTCATTCTCATATTGTTGACAAATGCTCTAATAATGCAACATCCTTCCTCAGGATTCTGGAGTGTGGACGTTAACAGGTTCTGTAGCCGAGTCTTGAACATGTCCCTGGTGTTTTTGTTTTTTTTCCTTATGTAGGTCAGATAGTGGGTCAATGACTTTCGGTGCTTCATAATATTGGAAGGGATGCAATTTGTCAGCAACTAAGATACCATCAAACATCTGTGCAGTTCTTCTGATAGGAAATTTTAGCCATTGTGTACAAATGTAGTTTTTGAATTGTAGCTGGACTAACTGTTGTGAAGAAGTAAACTCCAATACACTCAGACTATTAATGGCTTTGTAATGACTTGTGTCAATGTTATATGATGACCCTCTATGCCACCTCCACAGTAATGCAATAACGTAACCTCTAACTTCCTTCTTTTACTGTGGAACTTTTGCAGTACAGCTAATTACATTGGGAACGTTTAAAATTGGACTTAGAGACCACATCTCAAAGGCAAAAAATTATTTCTTGTTAAAACCCAGGACACTGCAGTCCCTTAAGTCTGCATATATGTGCTCCATTAGCCATTTAATTGGGCAACAGATCTTCTAGTTATAGGGGTACTCTTCTATTAGTGGGACAAACCACTGTTTTTATTGCTGTAAGTCAAACCAACAGGAGGCAATAAATAGATTCAAATTCATTAATAGAGATGAAAGATAGAATCAAAGTAATTCTTTTGTTATATTTACGTTCATATAAAAAAATTAATACAACCTTCTGATAAGGCACCTTGAATAATATATGTTTGGTTTTTTTTGTTTTTTTTAATTTATCTGTCATGATTAGTTAAAAGCGCCTTGTAGCAACACCTTTCGGGCCACCAGGTTGTGAAGTTCAGCCCCCTGCAGTTTTAGTATGGAGTCTGCTACATGTCTACGGTGAGAAGTGTTTTTAAGATATTAATAAATATCATGTTCCACTTTGATTATCTTGTATCTGGTTTTAAATGTTAGTATGTGATTAATAAAGCATACGGAGTTTCTCCATTTGTAATTACTCATTAAATGATCAGAAATCTAGTTTTAAGTGTTCTCAAGCTCTTTTGAAAGACGCTTGAAGATCTGCTGGAGTGGGATGTAAGCAATGTTTTATAAATTTATAACTGTTTTTGTTTTATAATGTTTTATCCATGGTTCTTAAAGAAACCAATTTAAAATTGGGCCTGCAAAAGCAGAATTGTTCTGACAAAAGACAAAAAATAAAGCAGAATGCCCGAGAACTCACTCATGGACCTACAGTGGTTCATAAAGCATGATGGCTGCTACTATATTTTTCAGCTTTCCAAATGAGCAGTTCTCTTAGTGAAAAGCTTTACCTAATGAGTTAAATTCACATTGATGCACTTAACGAACTCACAGAACTGTGGCGTTGCAGAATAACTGTGCTGGAGAACAGCCAGAGTTATTGATTGTGGTGAAGTGTTGGTGGACCTGAGCTGGGTTGAGCTGCAACATTCACACTGCCTGAATTTGAGAGGCTGTTTAGTTGGTGAACACTGGCACCCCAGAGCCCTTCTCTTACAGCGTTAGTCCTGCTGATAACAAAATGAAGCAACCTGTAAATTTATGCCAAATACAAAATAATTAACTTTTTGTTGTTTCATTTCATTTATACTGTGTTGATAATTTGGAAATTACTTAAAAAAGTTGTAGTTGTGGGCCAGCTTGCTGGTGAGGTGGTTACCACTGTTGCCTCAGAGCAAGCAGATCCTGGCTGTTAATTCTTCCATGCCCTCCTGAGTTAATGAATACATCACATGACCCCTTATGAGGCTTGGTCAGCAGCTTGCTGCCATGTTTATGTGATGACATGAATAAATTTAACATACCTCCTGGCTGCCTGTCAACTTACACTCACTGGCCACCCCATTAGGTACACATTGTAGATACTGGGTTGGACGCCTTTTTGCCTTTAGAACTGCGTTTATTAATGTTTATGGTACAGAAAATGGTGCAGGAAACATTCCTCAGTCCAACTTTATAACATCACATAGTTGAAAAAGACAGAAAGCTGGAGTTATTCTGCGTCTTCACGCTGCACAGCTGCCTCTTCTTCTCTCATTCTCTCTCCTCCCTCTCCTGTTTCTACTTCAATCATGAAACTGATCGATGATCAGCTGATCGGCTTTTCCCTCTTGTTTATTTATCGTCCACCAGAAAAAGGAAACCAGCGGATGTCGCGCTAAACAACAGCAGCACGTTTAAGCTTGATCAGCTGTTGTTAGAATTTATTTAATATTAATTTCTAGTATCAGCTGATTGTTTTCATTCAAAGGCTTTATGGCTTTTCCTATAATACCTGGTAGGCCGGTCTCTAGTCAAAACGCCCGGGCCGATTTTTTTATCCCAGTCCAGCCCCGGGCACAACACGCAGTGAATTAATCTGAGAAGGTGCATTAAAAAATAAGCGGTGCACATCACAAATTAGCTTGCATAGACACATTAGTTGACACATTAGTTGTGCCGCTTCTTAATGACGGTATCTTAGCTAACAACCCCAACTATCAGATTCAACTTGTAATTGGCTAAAAATAACTTACCGGTGAGAGGGACGTTGCTAGCTGGCAGTTTTTTCAAGCAATGTTGAAATTTCCAATTTCCGACACTTCAAAAGCTTCAGGAGCTCTCCGCTCAGCGCAGCATCAGCACCACGTAAATACATGGATACATCCGAAGACTCGAGACAGAATTCACAATGTGTTTTCTGGATTTTCAGGTGTATGGACCAATGTTTTCTTTTCTGATCAAACCAGAAAGCTTTCATGAGCAGCTGGATTTGTCTTGCATTAACTGGCTGGACACAGAGGACATCGAAATGCAGCTGATTGAAGTGAAAACCTCGACTTGAAGTTTGCAGAACTACGAACGCAGCTGGAATCCACAGCTGTGCGTGTTCATGGAGCTTGCATTTTCAACTGCTGGACATCATTACCTGACAAGGTTAACTGTCTTCAGAACATTGCAGGGACATTATTTACAGTATTTGGTTCTACATATATGTGTGAGCAGATTTTCTCTCACGAGTCCTCAGGTAACCGTCTGAATGCTGGACACTCGGAGACGTGTGTGTCTGAGTGGGAGACCAGAGATCACATTAACATGTGTATCTCTGTATTAACAAACATGCCATATTGGCCCAGTTTATTTTTCTTATCATTGTTGTGATGAGACCATAAATAGCATTTGGATTTTCTGTGTTACAGTTCATTTGTTGTTATAGAGTTTTTGTTATGGATAAAAAGTGTCTTTTTTTTGTTTCAGAATAGCTGATAACTATTTGTTGATAGCTGCCAAATATAAAATATAATATTTTATATTTGTATTTGTATATTGTATATATGTTTATATTTGTATATATTATATTTGTATATAATATATACAAATATAATTCTATAAAGTTATTCTATATAGTGTGTAACTGTTGATATAGAGTGTTATTAAACCAGGGGATGTTTTGTCAATCTTCCCAAGTTTTACCGAGCTCATGTGAAACTCAGTTTTCTGTACTTGGCTGACAAGAGTGGCACTCTGTGTGATCTTCTGGTTCTGTAGCTCATCTGCTTCAAGATTTGGCGTATTATGTGTTCTAAGAGCTTTTCTGCATACCTTGGTTGTTACAAGTGGTTATTTGAGTTATTATTGCCTTCTTACCAGCTTGGAGCAGTCTTGTCATTCTCCTTTGACCTCTATCATAAGCAAGGCATTTCCACCCAGAGTACTGCTACACCCTGGATGTTTTCTCTTTTCAGACCAAGCACTATAAACCCTGCAGATGGAGGTGTGGGAAGATCCCAGTAGATCAGCAGTATCTGATCACCAGCAACCATGTCACATTCAAAGTCACTTAAATTCGCTTTCTTCTCACTTTTGATACTCACTTTGATCTCCAGCAGGTCATCTTGAACTTGCCTACATGATTAAAAGTTGCTGCCACGTGGTTTGCTGATCAGATATCTGCCTTAACTGGCAGTGGAACATGTATAGCTAAGGATGTAGCTAATGAGTGTGTTCTTCACTACCATACTGTGCAAATATGTTTAAGGGACTGTTAAAATTCCAGCTGAGCAAAAGTACAGAGATAGCATCAGCAAATACATGAAAGCATTAAGTCAAACACCTATTCACCACAAATACAATGTAAAAAATAATGTACTACAGATACTGTATGTACTAAACATCTTAATCAAAGCGTTTGGCTAAAGAGGTTTCAAGTTATCATTCTTGATGCACTATTTTAACATTTGTTGAATTATTTATTTAATTGTTTTTCCTTCTAGTGGCAAATGAAGAAGACAGCTCAGCAAGACCTCAGGCCAGTTTTGCACGTAAGTATCACCATTGTTATACTTCATTGTTATTCAACTCATCACATTTCCATCCATCCAAGTTTTTGAGATATTTAAAAAGAGTTCTGACCAACTCAATAAAATGAATATAAGAAAGTGCTGAAAGTCTGTTTTGAAATATTTGCAACCATACTTCATATTTCTTTGTATTGTTATGACAATAGATTTTTATAGGAAGTCTTTTCTGCAGAGATAATTTAGAGACAGTTTGGCCTGACCAGAAAGTAAAAAAAGGGTTAAAAAGTGTTTTGTAAATAATAGAGACTTAAACTGAAGATATGTAATAATATGTTATAATATATTTGCAGTAATGGATTTCTTCATGCAAATGTGTGGATGTAGGAGTGGTTAATTAGCTGAAAAACCTATAACTGAGCAAAAAAGTTGCCTCCTCTCCTCTTAAGTGAGCGCACTGGCACTAATGACAATCATCCACATGAGGGCAGTATTACAGAGGCGCTGAAATCTGTCACTCCCTTTCAGTGAAACCTACTCCTGCAGCCAATGCTTCAATATCTTTTGTGAAACAACACCTTGAAACAAATTAATGGTTTATTCACTGTATGAAATGACTGTGACACCAGCAGGCTTTTGTTTTATTTAGGCTCAAAGTCCCAGAGTGCTTTGTGGAATGCCATCACTGCAGGGATGGGGATCAAAGGCAAAGAGCAGAAGCCCCCCCTGAATGACCCACGGAGTCCTGAAGAGATTCTGGCCGATGATCTTCCTCCAGCAGATGAACCAGATGCCACAGAGAAAACTGCCATCAGGTTTGCTGCTGTCAGAAATATCCCAGTAATGATGCCAGAACAAGTAATGCTCATTATATGTTAATTATCATGAAATGCATCCTGCGTGGTGCTACAGTGGGACATCAGCAGCCATGTTCATCTTATTATCTTACAATGTGGCAGCGTGCACCATCAGGCATTGCTCTGTATTTTGTATTTGTTTTCTGTTTTTGGATCAGAATGAACTTGAGCAGGCGATATTTAAAGTTGAACCTCTTCAGGTTTGTTTTTTTTTTTGTTAATGAAGAAGATAATCTCCTGTCTGACATTTAGCTGATGCACACACATACGCATGCACACTCACATTTACTCTGTTAATTGCTATTTAAGGCTGCTGACCTCGAGGGACTTGGGCGTGATTGATTCCACCTTGATAACAAGGACTTCAAACTACCATTAACATAATTTGTTGTCACTTTTAGAATATTGCTTGTCTTTTAACACCTGATTCCAATTAACCTTGATGGCCCTGGAGACTGCAATATGTCTCAGTTGGCAACAAGTAAGCATTTGTCAGAGGATACTAAAAGTGCACTTTAGTACTTGATAACAAGATTTTAATAGTACAGAAAATAGACCGGGAGTTATGGCCAGATGATTTTCACTAGTTTTCCCAATATTTTGGTCTAGCAAGTCCTCACAGAGATCACAATTTTACAATTTATTGGGTGCTCAGTTTGTGACTTCTCAAATCCCATCCAAGTGTTGTTTTCGGGTTTTCCTTCATTTCCAGTCTGCAGTAACAAATGCTTCCTCTCCAGCTCTTCTCTATGTTATCTCAAATTACAGTGTCGTTGTTCTCTGCCAGTCTCCCCTGGAACACAGATCCCTTTTCCAGAGTAGGGTGGTGACAAGGAGAAAGTGATTTTCCACTTGACTGGACATAGGCTAGTCCTTTAGTTAAAACCTATAGCTCAGATTAAAAAAGAAAACACTGGGGCAGCTGAAAGCACTCCTACCTTCCATAGAGGAAACAGTTCATTTGTCATTTAGCCATAGCTTTAGCCTCAATCAGAGTGCGGGAACAATTGCCAAGCATGAGGCTGTTCATCCTTGGCTGAAGATGAACAGTTTGCCCATGTTTTTCAAGAACTGGCAAGGGAATGATTCTTTTCAATAGCGCTAACAGTTTAAAACAAATAAAATATGCTAGGAATTACTCCAGTCTTTTTTTTGTTTTTTTACTAAAATGTGTTGGCTGGTGAAATAGTGATAGCAGGTGGTGAATGTTAGCTGTGGAAAAGGGCAATGTTATGCTTACAATGATTTATACTGTTCAATGATTACCTTTGTCCTGATCCTACTGAAAGTCAGGGGACGTCTTCGGCCATGTCAGCTGTGGTTAATACAGGCCAAAACTGCAGGGAGTCACAGGGATGTACATCTTAATGACAACTAGCCAGATTATGGCACAGGGTGATTAAATGACACTGGAACTAGCAGTAATCCATGGAATGATGTAACTACAGTGTCACCTCCGAGGCCGGTTCTGGCCGATATCCTCCGGGTGATGATAATTAGATTTATTGGAGAATAGAGCAAGATCACATGATGTTTAGCAGGAAGGATTGGAGAGCCTTAAAACATATTGACTGTCATAAACTGGACTTAGTTGAATATAATTAAATTGTTTTCTAGTCAATCCCGCAGTTACTTGATTACCTGATTTTCTTTTTCAATCTGAAAGGTCGCCTGGTGCTTACATGGCTGCTGTTGCAACTGGTTTAGGATTGCAGTTTACACACAAACACACACACACAAAAACTGGGAGGACTAAAACACAATATGGAGCCATTAGTATATAAACACACGGTGACTCATCTGCTCGGCTGGTGCCACGCTGTTTCTTCTGTTCATTATGGAAACCATATTCTTTTAAAGCACTGGCTACCAATTGAATAGATAGTAGTTTGCATTCATGCAGAGGGGGAAACCTATGATTTTTATGCAGAATCAAATTGTTTTGTCTTTTTTTTTTTTTTTTTTTTTTTTTTTGATCCTGCAGAATTTGCCATGTCAGAAGATAATAGATTGCCATTGCATTCATTTTCCTAATTGCTGGAACTTGATATATGCAACACAAACACGATATTAGTGTGCAGGAGTTTCTGAACCATCATTTTGATCAGCACTTACTCTCTATCTGAATCAATCATTTCTTTAATTGATTGACTTTTTTTTCTTTTCAAAATTACTGCTTTGAAAGCCAAATCTTTGAAGAGGTATGATACAAAAAAGCCATTAGGATTAGTTTGTTATCGTCCCATAGGAGGAAGAGTGAAAGATTTTGGGATGAGGTTGTTATTCATTAGCTAGAATTGCCTTTTTATTAGAAACTAATTTCCATTATATTCCAATCTTATTACACTAATGGTCCTTTGAGATTTAGTGCTAGATTTATAACTGTGCTTTTTTTTTTCTGAACCCCCTTTTTTGACAGTCCTTATGGATAGGTAGTGACTGATAGGAATGCACTAAAAATTCCTGTCAAGTCTATGTTTCACCAAATGAAGGCACTTTCAAAAACAGCAGAAAAAAAAGATAAATAGAGGGTAGTGAAAACGATTACAAGGGTGGCTAGATGCTTACCAAATGATGAGAAAAACAGAATCAGCACAGACAAACATTCAATAAATGTACACATGCAGCCAAAACCTGGACAGACACTCTTTTGAGGTCCTCAGTTGGATTTGGCAACTGCTTAATTGGATGCTGTTTGCTGCTGTGAACATTGCACAGCTGATTAAGGTGGCTGTCTTCATCGTGCCATCCAACAGTTTCTGAGGCTGACCCTTCCACTGGCTGTAGCCGCAGATTCGCAGCCCCCCGCTGACATCTTCCCCGCAGCAACAAGCTCCATCACTAGCCTTACTAGCGGGTTAATGAGGCTCTGCTGGGAAAAGTCAATGCTGCGGAGCACATATTTCTTGATATTATACAGCTTGATATGGAGTATAGTTTTATGTGTAGCAGGGAGAAAAGTCAAACTTTAAAATATGCAGAACGCAGTGTCGTCCAAAGTCTGAATCTTTACTGTCTACAGCCGTTTTCTTTCTTCTTACATATAGATCAGTAGATGCAGGAGTAGTCATAATGCATTATTTTTAGAAAATTCAAATGTTAATGGGATAGAAAGATACTGCATTTTACTTTAGGACGAAATAGGTGTATAAATCCCCAAAATAAAGTTAACCAAGTTTTTTAAATTATTTGCTTTTGCACAATAAGGGTAAAAATGTGTGTCTGCATTGCCATCCACTGTAGTAATTAAATAAAATGACATTTGAAAGTAGACTAAAAATTCCACAGAGACAATTTCTATGATTCTGCCCATTCCCTTAGCTCATTCCCTTTAACCTCACTCAGTAATAGTGTCTTCTCTCTGCCTGCATAACAGCTTTTAAATACACTGTGCATTATAATCACCCATTACATGAGTACTCTTCTCTTTAGGCTCTGCCACTGCTTTACATCAATATTCTTGCTGGATTAATGTATTAATAGGATCAGAGCCTTTACAGACTGGAAGGCACTAAGGGGGCCAGTGAAGTATTTTGTCCATGTAGCATAAATTTCCTGCAGCATTTATCACTTTAAGCTGTTATTTACAGTAAGTGCAACATTTCCTTAGCTTTATCCCTGTGCAGTAAATCACCATCTATCATAGACTTTTTAAGGGAATATTAGAGGCATAACAACAGAGGTGTGATGGGGGGAAAAGAACCACAAATATCGACAAGATTGCCTGCCCTCATAAAAACTTTAAAACTTTAATTTAAATTATTTTTAAAGCATTAATTTGGATTTTATTATATAGTAACCATCATTTTACCCCTGTCTGACAATAATATTATCCACCATAAGTTTCTTTCACTGCTTGAGGTTTATGGAAGCTATTTTAATTTTTAGATAAATACCAAAATGCTTTACATGACAACTAGAAAAAAAACATTAATAGAATTGTTTCAGAGACATTTCATGGTACATAATAAATAAGAGATAATAATTTTTAAAGACTGACATTCATAAAATTTTCAGTCCAGTCTTTGCACTTCACCATTTTTTAGAATATCTTGGTTTGTTAGATCACTTAATGTTGATCTATGAATCAGTCAAGCATTAAAAAGTCACCTAAACTGAGGTATGAACCAGTGTTCTGGTTGTGGTAGATCTCTAGCCACTTTCTTATGAGCAGCCTCTCACAAAAACATATTTTGTCCTAATTTTTTTAATTGAATCTGTGAAAAACGCAAACAAACAACGTATAGATGGATGACACAGATTGACAGGCACAAAATTGTATTTTTGCACCAAAAAGGAGGTTAGGAGGGAGGTATATCTAATTGGCAATGGCTGCCAATGCACTAAAAGCATACATGGATCACTGTCAGGAGCACTGTCAGTCATGGACTGGCCTCCCTAGAGCCTGAACATCCCACTGTTAAGTAGTGGAGTAGCAATAAGCAAAACATGTTTAAATTGAATGAGTTTAAGTAATACTTTTTGTGTTTTTGAAAATGACTGAAATTACCTAAAAATAGTCAATAGTATTTTTAGTACAAGTCTGGAGGGATCTGCACTTGTAAGCTACATTTAGCTCTCTGAGAGGTTAAACAGTCTGTATTTAGTTTGTAGTTGTCTCTCAAACAGATTAATGCCCTGTTAACCCCTCCTGTTACCATAGTTATCTACAACTAATGAGCTTACACAACCTCCTGTTCTCTGTCTGTTCAGTGTGGATGGCAAATAAATAAGGGCTACTGAGGACAAGCTGAGAATTTAGCAAGTCACCGTAACAGAATTTCTGATGTGAAATTTTTAAAATGGAAGTTTCCAGACACTTTCAAATCCTCTTGTAAACACCTTAAATAATATGTATGTGTAACAAAAAATGTTAATTACTATTATGCAATTTACCACTGAAGGCTATTGTTATGCAGAGTATCAAGAGAGAGAGAGATTCAAGAGTCATCCTCTGGGACCATGAATAGCTGTACAAAAAAGGCCCAAAGAGTGAATAGAATGACACGACAGCAGAAAAGTTTTTTGCCCCAGTTAGATCCTTTAGAGGGGCACAAAACCCCCCAGATTAAGCTGCCGTAATCAGCTGGACTTTTTCAACCATACATACGGAAGTGAAGGCTTGTCCTTGTGTAAACTGCTTTTACATTATGCGAGCTTGACCACATTAATCCTTAACCCTGGGTTTCTCTTCAGATGTTCCATCACCTCTGACTTATCTGAATCAGTCGTGGGGATGGAGAAATAGCAAATTTCTTGTCTGAAGTAATTCTCAACCCCCATCATTTTGCAAATAAATATAGCTTTACAGCTGGGTGCCCTCAATTTCTCCCACCCATCTCTGTATCTACAGTACTTCCAATACAAAACCAGAAATGAAGCAGTGATGCGTAATCATATTTTGTGATTCATGATCTCTACTAAAACGTGGTCATTACTGCAAAGGCGCCTGCTATTTTGATGCATAGATATCCTTATCGACTCTCCCAGAAATTTAAATGAGATTTGAATTTTTCATGTACCGCCAAATGGCCAGAGCTGTTAATGTCTTGATTTCGATGTGTGAGCTTTAAGAAGACTCAAGCACTGTGACAAGGAAGCTGTAGCAGAGTGTAATATTCAGCAGATCCTTGCAAATAATTCATTTTTGTAAAACAGGATTAATTGGAATTCCTTTTTTTGGCGAACAGCTTTTGTAATTGTAATTATCAGGGACTTTCAGTATTTAGTTTCATTATGTGAAGGACCATCATCGCTTTTTTGCTTTTGTTGGTTCATCATATTTGTTTTACCCTGTTACACTCGACACATTTTGCTTGTTATGTGTGTTTGTGCATCTTTGCTCACCCTGTTAAATACTCTCAATTTTATAGTCAAATTCGCTGGCAACAGTGGCACAGAGGATGACTCAGCAGCAAGCAAAAGAATTCCTAATACTTCATCACATACTCATCGTTGTTGTATCGCGTTCTCCTGCAATTCAGAGCCACAAACACGGCACATTACTACAGTGCTTTTTTGCTGGAAGGTGTTTCATTCATCAGGTGGCAATGTAATTAAAGTGTTGTCTGAGATTCTTTTGGTGCAAAGGCTGGAGGCTACTTAACCAGGCTGCATTCTTTATCATAGGATTTCATAAATCACTGAGCGTTTTTCTAGTCAGTGTGAGTTGCTATAAATATTTTCTCCTTAAACCTCTAGTAACGGTAAAATAATTTGTCAATAATTAACCAAAGCTACAACGAGTTGTCAGGTAATTAAATGTGACTGAGCGATCCAAAGATAGTTTATGCCAAAGGGGGGTTTATTGTTATAAACATCTCTCGGAGATAATTAAAGATGATTCAATGCTTTCTTGTTTACTTCCCATGCCTACATTTATTGCTAGTGCTTGAAACAGTCTGTCGTTTATGTTCTAAGATCAGGTTTGGGTCTGCCGTATGTCTAACCTTAAACAAATGTTGTAGGTAGCCTATCCATCAAATTGTGGGCACCCTTGACATGAATTAGTTTGTACGATATGGCATCTAACCGTGTCTGAAGGAGAAAGTGTTATAGCAGCTCTGAATAGCCACATTTCAAGGTACCCTGAAAGGCTAGAAAGCACTTTCGACCTGTTTCCTCAATCGTATTCATATTGTTGGACTTTTTTACGTATAAAACTGAGAGTAGTTACAGGAGACTAATTTGCCAAATGACTGTGTGAGAAAAGGCTGCACATCTTGCCCTTCACTGCATAAAGTGGATGTTGATTCTGAGATTTTATTGCATTATTGAAAAGGTGTACGGGGTTGAATGTTCAAACACCTTAACCATGGTTTGATTGCTATCAGTACAATATTTCCAGCAGTTTCCATGTACAGCTATCATGGAATGCTATAATAATAGTAATGATAGCTGTAATTCTTACCCAAATTGTCCACAATTGTCAAAATTGTTCTACTGAGTGTGTTTTAAATGGAAATTTGACCCTTAGCAAGGGTCCACACATTTTCTGATTTTCACAAGCTTCTCACCAAGAATCACAGATTTATTTGCCTTCTCGGCAACACACTTGATTCTTGGGTGCAGTGACTGCTGCACAGTTTAAATTGACCAGCTCCTTGAAATCATCATTTCTGATGGAATCTTTGTGTTCCCGGTGCAGTATGACACCGCACATACAGACTACACGGTGCATACGATCCCTGGGGTGCAAATCTGTGAACCAGAAGCAGTCACTAGTGAAGTTGTCATTGTAGTTTCTGCTCAGGTTAACCTGCCATCTCTGGATGTGGCTTGACATCTCCTGGGGGCAGCATACCCTCACAGACAGGTAGAAAAATTGTTACAAAGAATGGTGTGAAGAAAGGCAGCCAGGAAAGGAAAGAATCTGAAAGGAAAGAAAAAACAGATGCATAAACGCACCTTTGAAGAGGACATCAGCAGGTTTGTGGCACTCAGGCAAACCTCTTTTCTGTCCTCATGGAGGACGCATCTCACCAGATGAAAGAAAGAGCCCCTTTGAGGTGGCGCCCCGGCATTATCCCTACATCCTGCATCAAGTAATTGAAAGACCTTAGAGTATGGTAAGGGGCTCAGGGGAGCAGGTAAGGGGGGTGAGTCATCCTAGCAATCTTCCAGTTGGACTTGGAAAAGGATAAATAAACGAAACCTAAGAAAATAACTAATATGCTTCACTAGTTGTTAAGCAAGCACAAAAAGTTTAGTATGCTTGTGTAGAATATATTTCCAGCACACAATGCACCATGCACGATGCAGGTTTAAAATAGACTATCCAGCACTGAGGACTTACTACTTTGTAGA
This sequence comes from Simochromis diagramma, assembly GCF_900408965.1. Classification (NCBI taxonomy): domain Eukaryota; kingdom Metazoa; phylum Chordata; class Actinopteri; order Cichliformes; family Cichlidae; genus Simochromis; species Simochromis diagramma. Next base: position 5,573,290 of record NW_024386782.1, read on the forward strand.
TAATTACAGACAAAGCTTTTTATTTTATACGAGGATACCACACTATATGCACAAGTCTGTGTAGAACGATGGGTATGAGTCTTATAAAGTTGTGACAGTATTATACTTATTGCTGGCTTGGCTGACATTTCTGCCCACAAGGGCTTGGCTGAGAGCACTGCGGTGTTTAGATACTGTAGAGTGTTTTGTTAGAGAAAGCAAGGAAAATAAACAAAGGGAATAATATTCCATGTTTTAAATTGCTCCATTTTTAGGGGGCTGAATGTGGGGCGGTCCTGAATGTGCTCGATGGATCAAAGTAATCTCTGTCAAATCAGTGTCAGCACACTCTCTGCATGCTATTTAATCCCTCTTGGCATGGCATCTAATATGTTGCACTGAATATGCATTATCTACATTTCAGCTGTCATAAAGCTGCCACATTTTTAGTGAATGAGTTAAATGTTAAGCAACTGCATTTGTAAATTAGATGCTTAAAAAAAGATAATGCTGTGTCACTGTTTTGACATTTCAAAAGAAAATGTCCTCTTGCAAGTATTTTTCTTTTTTTAACCCAGCAAATTCTACACAGGAATTCACCGCACTTGCGCTTTCGTCTTCTCCTAAAGGCTTTTTTCCTTTTCCTCATGTCTGTCCCCACTCATTTTTCTTCCTCACTCCCTCCAGTTTTCCAGTAGATGAAACAGAACATGGTTTCTCATTATCAGCCAGACTCCTCCCTCTCTTTGACTGGTGCTCTTTTCCCCTCCCTCCCTCATGTGCGGAGGGCTCGGCAGTGAGCGTTAATCCCGGATTGCGCTGCCCTGCCGTCTGCATCCCGTTGTTGCTGGGAGAGCATGGCACGGCTCCAGGACCCCTGCGCTGACACGACAGAGAAGTGAATGAGTAACAGAGAAAGAGAGGGAGAGAGGAAAGAGGTACAGTTGGACTGCTTCATGACTACCACAGCTGCTTGAGTGTTATTTAGTTTCAGTCACACACTCTCTATCACATAACTAGAGGGAAAAGAGAGAAACAGGAGGGATGGCAGCTGGTTTGTCGCAGCTGTGGGAACTACTGTAAGAGAGGAAACCTCGGTCACATCCCGGGTTCCAACACATCGCAGCACTTCTCTTCTTTGCGTTGCACCTTCCTCACTGTTCACATTTGACAGGGATTAAACTTTTTTTTGATCTGTTGCTGGCAAATCTGTAACTCCGTCAGACATGGAGTCTCCCACCAAAGAGATTGAGGAGTTTGAAAGCACGGCCCTGAAGTACCTCCAGCCAGAACAGATAGAGAAGATTTGGCTCCGGCTCCGGGGATTGTGAGTATATCCACTTTTATTCTGTTCAACAAGTGTGTGAAGCAGCACTGTGCATGCTTCAGCGTGTTTGAATGAGGCATTTGATGTTTAGAAGTGAGTTGATCTGCAATCGTGTGAATTATTCACACATTTTGACAATAAAAGAGGTGCAGTTTCTGTCGCCTTTATTATGGTTGTTATTATAAAAGTGTGACCATCACACTCATTTCTTAGTTTCAGTTGTGTTGTGTGTATGTCAATTTATGGGAGACAGAACCCAGAGTGAAAATGTAAAATAGAAAGAAAAACAGAGGGAGCGTGTGTATGTAATTACTCAGGCCAAACATAACCATACATTTCCAAATGGTTTGTTTGCCTAACTGAACAGGAAGGAAGAAGAACATCAGAGCTCGAGTGTTGCTCACTCTTGTGCAAGAAAATCTTTACTCGCCTTAACTTTTCATTATGTTTTCACTGTCTCATCAGATGTGCAATAAACACCTGCTGCCCATGCAGACTTGTGCAGCATGTCTGTACATTTAAACTTCAGTGGCTAAAAGAGTGTATTTTTCAGATACTGAGGTGTGTCATGGGGTTCATTCTTTTTTTCTTTTAACATTTGCTGCTGGTTTCATTAAAGATTCTTACTTACTTTGTCACATTCACCACCAATCAACACCTCTATGACCTTTCTCCCTGAGAGGAAAGCATTTTATATGTAAGTTGAAGTGTGAAATGTTCTTTTATCCATTTTCAGTTCACATCATTCCTACTCAGCAGGGGGAGGAGACAGCACTGTTGCTAGGAGGGTTGGGCTATGAAGGATATCTTTAATGCTGCTGCTCAAGGTCTCAATGAAATACATTTCCCTCCTGCACATAAAGGCAGCAGTTAGAATTCCTGTAACTCTAATACCAAATATTTTAGTTACTTTTTATTTGCCAGTATTTAATTATATAGCTCCGTGAGTATGCATTGTTTATCTCTCCTGTGTTAAAAGCTTGATGTTCCACCACCATCCTCTGCCACATTTAGTTTCCTTGGATGACTTCATTGTCTCTTCAATTTGCTCACCGTCATAACCATCTGTCTTTTTGGATAATTGATGGATAGTGAGTCAGATGAATGTAACGGGAGCTCAAGCCTTTTTTCCCCCCTTCCTTCTTTTTCTTTTTCTTTTTTTAAAGGGCTACACAGCAGTTGGCTGGGTGCTCTGAGGGCTCCTGTAGTGTGTCAGAGATCACATTAGCCTTTAATCTCACAAAAAGCCTCTGTCTAAAAAGAGTGAGCCCCCAACTGACAGGCAGCACCCACAGATGTTGACACAGACTCACAACATAAACTTGCAGAGTATATTTTCTGTGCTTAATAGGGATTAGATAACATGTTGCAGCATTGAGGTGTTTGTGACTGCGAAAGGATGACTGTGCATGTGTTCGAGTGGGTGATATAGATTGTGGACATGTTTGAGTCCACTTGGGGATATTTACTATAGGTGCTGCTAGCTTACCCTAGATTTGTTTGTCAGCTGTGTGATTTGTATGTGAGTTTGCTGGTTGACACAGCACAGTTTCTGGAACAGTGTACTCCACAGAGTGTACCAAACATGTGTGGATTGACAGAGCATATGTTTTGGACAGTTATCTCTATGCTCAGTCTTCAGTGATGAGGAGTACACCATGGTCACCAGCCTGTAACAGATGGCCCTTGTTTTTATATGTAATATATCAGTGAGTGGATTCCAGTGTATTTGTGTTAATAAATTAGCTTTCTTAGGCAGACCTGATCTGTCTCCCACTGATTAATAGAAATGAATTATTTAATTGGTGGGTAAACAGTTCATAAAAAAGTGCTTGCTTGAGGAGAGGGCAGTGTAAGGAAGTCCCAAGAATCAAGGTGGCTGACTGCTTTACCACATCTGATCCACAAGGCTCTAACTAAAATAAAATTATGATAATCATAGCAATCCAATAAGTCATAAACAGTAACATAGATCCCAAGTACATGTAAGGAAATGTGCACTTTACCTGAAGTGCACTGGAGCACACTGGAGTGCACTGAATAAGCCCCTAAAATGGTTTTGCAGGTGCTGTCCACAGATCATTGCTTTCTCCTCATCTTCCTTTCTGACTGATTTTTCTCTAGTTTTTGTTTTTGCTAGTATCCGTCACTACTGGTAGCACACACAGTACCTGGAGCTCATTCAAAATAAAATAAGTCGTCAGTAGTCTTACTTCTCCAGGATATCACATCCATATGTGCTGTCATGTTGGTGTTGTCCTGAAAGTTTACTTTGTCTCTCAGCGGAGTCTCAAAAGTGTTGAGGAGGCACCAGGAGATGGGCTATTAAAAAAAGTGTATCTGCTAGTTTGTGCAAAGAGGTTAAGGAGGTCTCCTGAAAGAGCCCTTCAAAATGACTAGCTCTTGTGTTTCTGAAAAGATGGTGAGAAACCGACTCCTTCAGTCGGACCTCTGATCACAGCCCATCAGAAATGTGCACATGAGTAGCCCACTTGAGAAAGGGCAGTGCTCCTCCTGTTATACAAAGTCACCAATACCAGCCCTGGTGCTGGGTCGATGCACTTCTAAGCCTTGTCCAGCTGTCCTTCAGTAAATCACAATTAGTGCTTTTTTCAATGGCTTGCAAGAAGGTTTGCTGGACCTGTACAATTTAAATGGGATGCAGGCATTATCTCGTGCTACTAGTAGTGACAAGGACACCCAATCAAAACAAAAACAAGAAAAAAAGCAGAGCAATAATCTTTGATCATTACCTGAAAAACCATCCCTAGTTTTTGGGTTGTCTTGTTGATGCCTTTCCAGACACTTGGGTTTGCACCAAAGCAAGTGAAATTGATTCACAATGGTTTAAGCTTGGTTACTAGAAATACTGATATCTGTGAAGTTGAAGTGACTCTGTGTTAAACTGTGATGATCAAGTGTTCCTTGAATTATTTTGAGCAGTGTATTTTGCTTGTTATAGTTAAAAATACTTAACAGATTGTAAAATGATTAGTGAGACGATTAGTACTTAAATGATTAGAGCAAATATTTGTCATCCCATGTGTTGGATTCAGTTGTGGGATTGCCTAGTGCTGTTATCTTCAGTCAAAGTAATTGAGAAGAGCTAATATTACTGTAATGTTATAACTTTATTGTAAGCCTGATCATCTGGTATTTACTGTGCTTCCTTGGGAGGTTTATCGCTACAGGGTTTGAGAAAGATGTGATGCCACTGGCAGGCGACCAAATAAAACAAGTCTTTATATTAATTAAAATTGCAGAGCTCTGGTTTTATGTATGTTAATGTAAGTAAATAAATAGAAAATTTATTTTATGTGCAAACTGAAATGAAATTTCGCTTCAAAACTTTTTGGTAACCACAAATTATTAAATCTGTCCAAAAACATTGCAATATTTACCAGAACTTCCTCAGCTCTAGCTCTGCGCCTGCTATAAAACATGACATTCATTCTTATCCATTTCTTATGATGATATAAGATAGGCTAATACGTCGACTAACTAAATGAATAACAATATATAATCATAGACAAAAGACAAAAATTATGTGCATAAGATATATATGGTATATGGTAATATCATGACAAATAGTTGTGTGGACTTATACTGTATTAACTAAAAAAGCTGCAAATAAACTATAAAGTATAAAATACTTTATAACTAATGATATAGTAACAGAAAAACAGAAGATATTTCTTTTTTTAAAAAAAGTATATTTTCATAAGAGGACAAGGCTTTATTTTAAAGAACAGCACAATAAAGTCACCATTGCTTAAGAAAACACAAATGATACAAATTAAGTATATGGATAAAACGAACCAAAATGTTATGCCTCCATATGAGGGCAGAGAGTCTCAGGAGGTTAAAATATCAGCACCTCGCCATATAACTCTTTTGGCAAGATGTACAGGCCAGACAATGAGGTAAAAGTGTCATGAATTCTGATTTGAGCATTCCGATTGAATCTCTATCTTATTTAGGACCACATTCAGTGTAAATATCTATCCCTCCATGCACTTTCTTCTGCTTATACGGGGACAGGAGCCTAAGCAGAGAAGCCCCAAACTCCCTATCCCTGACCACCTCCTCCAGCTTGTCCGAGGGAAAACCAAGCAGTCCCAGGGTGGCCGAGAGATATGATCTCTCCAGCGACTCCTGGGTCTTCCCGGTGGGACATTCCCAAAACACCAACCCCAAGAGGCATCCTTGTCAGATGCCTGAAACACCTCAACTGGCTCCTTTTGATGCGGCAGCACTCTGAGCCTTTTCCAAATGGCTGAACTTCTCACCCTATCTCTAAGGGAGAGGCCAGCCACCCTTCGAAGAAAGCTCTTTTACCTATTTCTGTATCCTCAATCCTGTTCTTTTGGTCACTGCCTGAAGCTTGTGACCATAGGTGTGGTTAGGGATGTAGATTGACCGGTAAATTGAATGCTTCACTTTTACGCTCGGCTCTCTCTTCACCACGACGGACCAGTACAGCATCCGCATCACCGCAGCACCAATCCGTCATTTGACCTCCCACTCCCCTCTCCACCCACTCGTAACCCTTAGAAGTCCTCTACTTGGGTTAGTAACACCGGTACTGCAAACTGCTCCAGTGCGAGCTGGAGGACACCACCTGATGAAGCAAACAGAACCACATAATCTGCCACCACATCAAAGCAGAGATGGGATTCTGAGACTGCCCAAGTTGAAGCCTTCCACCACTCGGCTACACCTAGAAATTCTGTCCATAAACTTTATGAACAGAATTGATGACAAAGGGCAGCCCTGGGGGAGTCTGACACCCACCAGGAATGAGTCTCACTTATTGCCAGCTAAGCAGACCAAGCTCTTCCAATGGTTCTATAAGGATCAAATGGCTCGTAGCAATGGGAAAGACACCCCATACTCCTGTGCCTCCCACAGAACATTTCTAGGGACACGGTCAAATGCCTTCTCCAAGTCCACAAAACACATGTAGACTCGCAAACTCCCATGCACCCTCAAGTACCCCCCAAGAGGGTAAAGAACTGGTTCAGTGTTCCACGATTGGGACGAAAACTGCATTGTTCCTCCTGTACCTCATGTTCGACTAACAGATGGACTCTCCTTTGCTGCACCCTGGCGTAGACTTTCCCGGGTAGGTTGACGAGTGTGTTCCCCCTATAGTAGGAGTACACGTTCTGGTCCCCCTTCTTAAAGATGGGAACCACCAACCCACATCCACCCCGAGGCCCTACCAACAAGGAGTTTAACTGCCTTAGTGACTTCACCCCCAGTGATGGACGAGTCGTTCCCCTTGCCCCCCATGGAAATATCATGTTTAGTTTATTTTAAGGTTGCATTTACTATCATGTTTAACCTTTATAATTGTGATAATTCCTAGAATTCTCTGACCCATCCTCACTTCTTGTCCACATCTAATTAGAATTAATTAGAAGATCCACGCACCAAAAGAGGGTAAAAGGGCAAAACCTGTGACCTAAGATTAGAAAAAAGAAATAATGCATTATTAGTTCTGCTTTTGCCTCCTGACTTTCCCCGTAGTTACTTAATGTAGTATTGATCTGTCTTTTAAGTCTCATTATTATATTTCCCCTAAAACTATTTATTTAGTCTTTCTTTGTATTGTTTACCCTGTTAAACTGTGGAACTTCATTTTGTTTTCATTTCAATGGCTTCATCAACCCTAAATGATTTATTCATTCTTCCTTTCCCACTAATTTCAAGGGAGCTCTCAACATTTCTTTACGGGGATTAACTTCCTTAGCTTGCAGTTTTTCACTGAGCTCTAAAAGATTGATACTGAAAGCAACGGAGGAGCAAATCAAGCTAAGTGCTGTGAATTGTGCCTGACTAGAATTTAAATAGATGTCTGTAGTCAAACAGTTGTGAGTTTATGCCTCCCCCCAGTTTGCTGTCATGAGTGCTGTAAGTGTGTGTGAGTGAGTGTGTATATGACCTCAGCTTTTAGAGCCATGCTGTTATCACTTCATGGAGGTGTGGGTGTGTTTTAGGGCCAAACGTAAGTGATAGTACAATAGGTGTGTTAATGTAGCTGTGTAGGTTTCCCAATGTTTGTACGTGTGTGTAGAAGTAAGGTTGGAGGGATCGAGTGGAGTTTGAATGCCGTGTATGTGTGTGTGTGTGTGTGTCTTTTTGCATATTGGTATGACACTCTTAAATCCCTTTTCTGCATAAGTGATTGTAAGCATTTGCATTCTTACTTCTCTTTACTGTAACAGTAGACTCAAAAAAGTAGACTCTAAAGCTCTTCACTTATTTACAGGTAACTGTTATAATATACCCATTTGATCCAGTATCAGTGAAAAAGTTTCTTATTTTAATGAGTCACTATTTTATTCTAATTGTACTGCGCTCTTACTTTTTATGTTGGTAGTCAAGTTTAGGAATTACACCCATTGAACATATACTAAATTGCCCATTTCATCTCAATAAATGCCATGAGCAGGCTTGCATTTGTGAGATTTGATCATTTACACTATTGATATGCTTCAATTCTAGTAAGCCATGAAGTTGATGATGCAATTTGCAATTAAGTTTATATACAGATCAGTGATAAATTAAAAGGAAAAAAAACTAAATTAAATGAATTGTTTTAGCAAGCTGTTGGGCCACCATATGCACATTAAAGACTTTTTAATACACCTTAGTATCGATTCCCTGCCTCTGGAACGCCACCGGAGAGAGCAACACATTCCTTATTTGGCATTTTGATGATTGCAGTGGAGAGCAATGTCGCTCGAAAGTCTCAGTCAAGATCTGGTAAATGCAAAGGCCATAGCACATGATTGTACCCTCAAAATGGGGACATTGCCATCCTGGAAGAAAACACTCCCGTCAGGACTGAAATATGTCTTCCTAGGATAAAGCTGATCACTTTAAAACAACTTTGTGTTGATTTGCCATGACCTTTTCCTCTAAGGAGAAATGTGGAGCCTTACCATTTGAGCAAAATGCTCAGTAAAGCATAACGGAGCCATGTCATGTCTTCAGATTTTTCCTTTTAATTTGATAACTGATCTGTATTATTTTGGATTCTCAGTTTTACTTCATATTCATTTAAATAAGCATTATAATATGTAAATGTGTAGTTCTTTCCTTTGTTAAAAAAATCAGATTGTGCTGGGTTCATATGACAGGGCTGCATCTTTTATTAAATTTTCAGCACAAGAAAGATAGCGATAGCGCAATCATTTGTATATTCTTTATAGTGTAATGTTCAGCTGGTTTTTGCATGACCCTGATGTCTTTTCGTCCTGTCTTTCCGAAGCCTCATTCTCCTCGTGTTTGTTCTTTCTCTGGCAGGCGCAAGTACAAGAAGACATCCCAGAGGTAAGACTTGCTGCTGGGACTGGACCTCCTCCTTTTGCCCTGTGCCTACCCATCTCTCCTTCATATTTTACCCCCTCCACTTTCTGCCTGTCTTCTTTTCATTTCCTGCCGTCTGCATCACTGGACCTTAGGAAATAACTTTTTATTAATATTATTATTATTATTAATTATTGATTGTTGCTTTCAGTGCAAAAACACTTTTGCAGTATTGTTATGAATGTCTAATTTAAATAAAGGTTGTTATTATTGTTGTTATTATTATTATTATTATGATTAGTATCTTATTATTATTGTTATTATTATCCCCCTGTTCACCACCTTAAATCCCGAGAGCCATATATAGTACCTAAACAAGTAAAGCACACCTTGCCACACTTGTGGGCATTCACAGATACTCTTGCTTTCACTCTCTCTTTCCCTCTTGGGTTGATTCAAGTGTCGACTGAGTAGAATGGATAGAAATCAGGGCGACACAGTTTACCATAGAACACGCACACAACTTGAAAGCCTGGCAGATAACTCAATGTTATCTTCATTTTTATTAAACTTTCATTTGTTTTCTTCTGTTGGAGATGCTCAGGGGAAATCAGGCTCTGCATTAAGTGAGACTTGAATGCATTTATTTACAAGAGTGAAAGCGGGGATTAATTAATGTCGCTAGATAAATGGGTAATGTAGGTTTAAGTGTCATTTATTACAGATGTTACTGCATTGAACATTAAATGGGTGTCATGCGTTTTTTTCAGTTATGTATCTGGTTATTTTTTCTTGGTGCAACAGACATGTTTTATTGCTTGGTGACCCAAAAGCTCTAAAACTAAAAGGCTTTATACATACCTTCAAAAATGTGCTTTGTAATCCAAAGTGCCACATAGTCAGACGGTAAGGTTCTTTTGTGGTGAATGAAATTTGTACCTGATGTATTGTTTGAGACAATCTTCCTACATTCTTTATAAAAGAGTAATGTCTTTTCTCAAAATAAACAATATACCTTGTTGAGTGAAAAAATAATTTTATTGAAGTTTTACACAAGAAATTATTTTTTTCAGCATCTACAGTATATGTGTCAAAAATCAGCATTATCACTAAGATTTGTGCTCTCTTAAAATTTGTGCTCTAATATTAATTCACACTCACCGGCCTCTCTTCGTATACCTCTTAGTTATAACTCGCTAGCACCAGGTTGGACTCCATTTGGCTTCAGAACCACCTTAATACTTCATGGCACAGACTGTGCATTCCTGTCAGCTTGAAGCACTCCGACCATTTCCCTCTCAACTTTGGCACCAACAAGTCATTTTCTCCCAGAGAACTGCCACTCACTGGATTTCTCTTTTTCAGACCATATGAACCCTAGAGATGGTTGTATAGGAATATCCCAGTAGATCAGCAGTTCTACTCAGACCAGCCTGTCTTGCATCAGCAATCGTGTCATGTTATGTCACTAAAATCGCCTTTCTTCCTCATACTAGTAAACCACAGCAGGTTGTCTAGACCATGTCTATATGATTAAATGCATTAAGTTGGCAATTAGATATTAGTGCTTACAAGCAGTTGATGGCATGTAAGTGTACATGTTATGTATATGACCTACATAACACAACAACATCATTGTCAAATATTTTCAGCTTGCTTATTTAAGTTTAAACCTTATAAAAGTCACAGATGTGGCAATTTCTCAACTGCAAATTATTGTGTCCAAAACCAACAATGTGCTAAGCCATGTCCACATAAAAAGCAAGCTGCTTTTCACCAGCTTCTTCAAAACTGACATTTGGTTACTAGAGGAATGTTCTAGGCTCTGGTTGCATCATATGTCAGCTACTGTTATCTTTCGCTCCATTCGTTACTTGCTTTTATCACTTGCTTCACTTGCTTGTTTTTTGTTTTGACTGTCATCACTACGGTGGCATTTCATAGAGTCTCCGGTGGCTAAATAGCTGCTAGTCTCTCCCTGTGTGTATGCCGGTATAGACAAAAGTAGACAAAAGTATCTAACTCTCCTGCTTTTCAGGCTCAGCCCATTCGTTTTTTTTTTTATTGAAAAATAGAAAAAACAAAGTTAAAAAAAACAAACATTAAGACAATTTCAGTCATACCTCTAAAGTGTATTCTTTCATGGAATACAGTTAGGGCTGCACGATTAATCGTTAGAAAATCGCGATCTCGATTCATACTTATGTGCGATCTCATTTCCAAATGACAACGATTAAAAAAAAAAAAAGACGACGAGATTGTACCGCATTTTGATCCGGGACGTACTCTGCATGAAAACAAGCGCTCACTCTTCCTGCTCAACAAATGACAAGGGCGGAGCCTTATACCACGTGACACCGAAGCTGTGCTGTGTGATGCTAAAATTAGCAGGGAAAAAACAACGGAGAGCACGTCAGGGATGACGAGAAAGTGACAGGAGAAAATCCGTTCCGGTCAACCACCCAAACACCAATAACGGGAACCTTATACAGCGCTTCCCTATACACGTCGAACTCAAAGAAATTACGGAGGCTATCACTTATCACCTGACCAAAGATATGGCTCCCATCAACACTGTGCAAAACGAGGGATTTAGGAAAATGATCAACACCCTAGACAAACGCTACACAGTGCCGTCCCGCAACTATTTTTCTATTGTTGCACTACCTGCTCTATACATGCAGTGTCGAGCAATGGTGGAGACGGAATTTCAAGCAGTACAACATTTTGCGGCAACAACAAAACGTGAGACATTTGTTGTTCTTATGTTTATTTATTGTTTTTATGTTCACTCTCAACTGTTACGAAGTTGATGTGCAGTTAATAAATGCAATAAATATTTATACTGGAAAAGAAAATCGTGAGAGAATCGTGATCTCAATTCTAAGCCAAAAAATCGTGATTCTCATTTTATGCAAAATCGTGCAGCCCTAAATACAGTGCTTCTTTTTCCACCTACTTTTACACCATTTGCACAAATCATGATCAGTAGTAAACAAGAAAATTGTAAACACTCCACAAAATGAATTTCAAAACATTTTTTTTTTTTGCTGCAGCCTGTTTCATGGCACTTTCCTGGGAACTGATGGATTGCTGCACAGTCAGAGAAATACTGCTCATGTTATTGGCACAGTGTGTGGTCGTTTAGAGTGGTATAGCCTTAGCTGTTGGAAACTCCTTCTCTCTCCCTGCCGCAGTCTCTCTATCGTTCTCGCTCTCTTCGCTGGGTGGGTGAGTTCCTGTGTGGAGGAGCCGGGTGATTGACAGCTCCATATGTGTCTGTGTAATTACGGCCGGGCTAATTGGCAGAGAGGAACACTGGGAAATTGTTATTACTGACACACCAGGACAACCCCTTACACACACAGATGGAAGCAGAGACTGCCCTCCTCACAGAGGGAGGCATGGAGTGACGAGGGAGAAGAGTGTTTGTGTGAATGTGCACATAGAAAGGAGGTTAAGAGGGATGAAAGTAAAGCTGTAAAAAGAATAGAAGATAGTCTGTGTAGGCCTATGATTGTGTGTTTTATCTGGGGTTGGTGCTGGAAATAGGGAAACAGTTTGCCTACTTCTGTATAGGTTATCATTTTTGATCACATGATCTCTATTGTGTTCTGCTCTTCTCTTTCAACAGTTGGCAGGTTGGTAAGCCCCGCCTCCCACTTAGTTACTGTTGCTGTGGTTGTCAAGCTTTCCATTCATAGCACAGCACATCTGCAATTTACAAAGATGGCAATGGCAGGTTTCATTTTGCAATTTTTGGAGCAATAATCCAAATTTAAATCCAAAGTTGTTTAAGACTAAAACAAGCTAACTGTTGCTGTTTTATTAATAATAAAGAATGCTTTTATTAAGAGTACATATAAAAGCTAGAATAACAAAAACAGCTTTTTCGTGTTATGTGTTTTGCACTTAGCCTCAGCAGTTAGCTGGCCTTACAATGATGATTACAATAAATACAGTTAATTGACTACAACATTTTTTGTTGTCATTGTCATTGTATGCTTAGTTTATAAAGACAGAGGTAAGATTTATGCTTCATTGCAAACCTTACAACACTCTTAATCCATTATCTGGTCAGAAACCTTATTTGATTTCATTCAGCTTGGCTTCCTCCGGCTCACTGTGATGTTGTCAAACCTCATGGATTTCTCTCAGCCAATCAGTGAAGATCAGATTATGTCACAGATAGTGACATCATGGCATCTAACCCCCTAAGCCCCAACCTCAACCCTAACCCTGTTAACTTGTAATGCTTAGAAATGTATTAGACTACGTGGCATAAAAACAAGAAAAGGTTTTAGAAATCTGTCTTTTAGAAACTTGTATACAATTCCGTATAAGGCAAATAACACTGATTTCATGTTTTTATTGCCATGTTTGGGCTGGCACGCTGGATGTTTTTGAGAAATTAAAATCAAAATGAAATCAAAAAATGAATCAAAAATTTATAATAAGCATTACTTTAAAAAAGAAAAAAGTTTTTGTAAAACAGTAAGTTTAAAAATGTATGGATAACAGAAATAATTATATTTTAACGTTAGGCATGTAATTTTCATTAAAGAAGTGATTGAGGGAAACTGTGGCATAAACCTTACATTGGGTGGTAGCCTTATAAATTTATTAAGCACTGTATACATGGTAAATTGACTGCCCTCAGTTTGCAGCCTGAAACTGAAAAAAGAAGTACTGAATATTTCAGTGAGTGCCAGATACACACTAAGACCTTACAATCCTGTTACTGACCATTCACTAAATCCGCCAGTGGATGAGGTTTAGTGAATGGTTTGTTTGAAATCTGTTACTTCTTTGACTAATCCCTCTGAATGTGTCAGAAAGCAGATTGATTGGAGCCACTAGGAAGAAAAGAGCACTTTCTCTTATGTTTACCAAAAAGGCATTGATCATCTGAACGCTACCACTTACAGTGATTATTCATCAACCGCCAAAAGCTACGAGTAGAGGACTTGAGTGTCTCTTTGTATTTCATGACAAGCGCCTGAATGCTACTCTGAATTAAACATGCTTTTACTTAAGCCTGTGAATATGCTACAGTGGTCACTGCTTGTAGTTTAGCTTTTAAGTGTTTTGCCATCTGATCCAGACAGGCCTCCAGCCTTAAATGGTCTTTGTAAGTAACTGTGTGTGTATGTGTGTGTGTGTGTGTGTGTGTGTGTGTGCGCGCGCGTGCGTGCGTGTTTATACAAGGGGTTCTTTGGGTTTTGGGTTTTTTTTTCTCATTTAGCCTTCTCGTGGTTAGTGTTTTGGTCCAGATCACGGCCTTTAAAACTGTCCAAGGCCTTACATCATGTTCTCTGTGGCAAAACTTTTTCAGCACAAGCCAGTCGTTTCCTCTCTGGCATAAATATCAGACACCCTGTCTACGTATATTTTATAAATGCCAGTTTGTGTAGGACAGATTTTCAGGGATATATATATATATATATATATATATATATATATATATATATATATATATATATATATATATTAATTACCTATAATCCAAATTTCATTTTCTTCTCATACTGTAGTTGTGATTCACCAACTAAAAAAAGTATCAAATCTAAACTCCACTTGATTGCATTCGCAGATCTGCATCAAATTTCTAACAAAACCATTTAATTTTCCCTTTCTTGTTGTTACTTAGAAAAAATCCTTCTAATACTATCTGATCGCTCATTGATAGCTGAAATTTAAATGCCAAGTAATAACCACATTTCTTACTACCGAACCTCAGCAGCAGTTCAAGGCATCTCTGTCTACATAAACTCAAAGTTTTTGAACAGACAATACAGATTACAGGCAACAATATGACTGACAGAAAATAAAAAATAAAAATGAATAATATTAAGGAAAAAACTGGGACATGTCTTTAGGAAAATTCAGGAGAATTTTGGAGGCCTTATACAGTTTTAAACTATGATTGTATTTTTTAAAATCAGTATACACTTGACCATGTTGAAGATTCACTGCACTAAGATTTGTTATCAGGCTTCATTCTGTATATCTATTTGTACAGCAATATTAATCCACCTGCCTGACTTTTCTTTTAATATGGTCTCATCAGAACATGGATACTGGACCTCCTGGGGTATTTGTTGTTGGCGCTGGGATGCTGGCATTAGATCATTTGGGTCCTAAAGGGTTGCAGGGTGGGACTCGGTAGATTGTGCCATTTCTGGAACATTGTCCCGATGCTGATTTGGACTGGGATCAGATAATCTCAAGAGGCAAGTCAATATTGGGCTCTTTGTCCTGTTTTGAAGCATAACTCAACAGTTTTTGGCACATTTTCCTCCTGGGAGAGGCAGCTGATCATGAAAAGTGCCTTTGCCGCTGGGACATGGTGTATTTTCTGCAATGTTTAGGGGGGTCATACGTGTCTAATATCTACATGACAACAGGACACAAGGTTTCCCATGGCATTGTGACACTGCGTTGTAACAAGTGATCAATGTTATTTGCTTCGCCTTTCAGGGGTTTTAATTGGTGACACTGATTCGTGTCATTATGTAGTAAATCATAGAAATAAAAATACAAATAAAATGAATGGTGAATTAAAAAAAGACAGCTCATTAACAGAAGAAAAAAGGCAAGGAGCAATAGAGAGGTGGACAGATATAGTCAGGCTGAGAGTCACAGGGGAAAATTGAACTCTTTGCTGAATGTCAGTAATCACGGAGCAAATCCTGGGATTGGCATTTCAAGAACAGCCCATTATAAGCCATTACCCGAGCCTCTCTGTCTCTCTTATCTGCGGTCTAAGGCCATTTGTCAGTCACCGCAGCTATTGGCCTGTCTATTGAAGATGATTCATTTGGAGCAACATTGGTGTATTGTTATATTGTTATTGGTTTGTTATGAGAGGATTCGTCGGCCACTGGAACAAATATAATCATGTCTTTTAAAACAACCCGATTGTCTTTTGAGCAGTAAGGAGCTGGGGCAATTAGAACAGCAATAAAGATGATGATGTGCTGAGATAATAGATGAAAAACAGAGATGATGCCATTAATCACCTAAAAATTAGAAACACAAATGTCACTTCAGGCTCACTTGTGATAACAGCCTCATTTTAAACATTAATTATTATTATGAATTACACATTTTGAGAATGATTGCTTAGAACACGTGAACAATTTTTTACATTATCCCAAAAGTAGCAGAAGTAGTGTAAAACATATATGTTTTTTAAGGACAATTTTGTAGCTCAGTTTTTTGCTTGTGTGCTTTCCAGCTCAGATGTATTGATATTTATGCTTGCTTTTCCTTTTGTTCTTCCTTTCTCTATCTTTCCCTATCTAGAGGGGTAATTACCTGTCTCAAATGAATTTGAAAGCTTAGCCTAATTGCATTCTTCTTATCCAGTCTTCTTCTTCCCCCCTTTCCTTTCCACTCTGCCTCTCATCAGGTGATCTTTCCTTTTCATGCGTTACTGTTTCCTGATTCACTCCACGTCGCATTTTCTTAAAAAAAAAAATGCTGGTACTGTAGTAAAATGCATTTTTTTTTTTACAAATTTATTTTACTTGAGTACATTAATATTCATAAATGCATACAACATGTGGCATTTTCAGCACCATGAACAACATCAGTAAAAGAGAATTAAAGCCACGTTTTTATGTTGTGTTGGTACTCCTCATGCAGCAAAGACAGTTTTGACTCTTTGCGGCATGAACACTGGAAGTCCTTTAGTGTTTACCACTGAGAAGTTGGGCTCTTTGGTTGAGGCTTGTTCTGGGGATACTGCTATCTGCAGAGATTACAGGCGAGATCAATGCTTTGGCTTTTTTTTTTTGTCCTTTTCTGTGAGGCAGCTGTGATTGGAGTTGCAGTGATTTTGTTCTCTGTGGGAATGCTGTTGCTACTGTGGAGTGCCATTGTGCCAAAACTCAGGTGGGGAACGTGTGGGGACAATGCAATATTCAGATGGATGCAGTGTCAAAGTGACATCCACATGAATGCCAGGACCCCGGGTTTCACACTTTTACCTGTCATTGGTTTTATGGACATCAGGTGTGGTAGATTTTATTATGGGATGGTATGGAGGTTCCATTTAGACTGAATAATACCCTTCAGTATCTGCAAACAGAGCAAATCACTTTCACACTAATTGTTGTCTGTGCAATCCGGTCATCATAACAGAGAAATCGAATGTGTTACTGTAAGTGCTTCATTTTCATTTTACAGCGATATGCTTCTACCCTGATTATTTTCTTCCTCTTTGCCTACCTCAGAGAGCCATCATTAAGCTAAGTATATTGATACAGTGAAGATTAATTACAAAGCCTAAATGAAAGGCTTTCATCCTAAGTTGAATCTATAGGAGAGATGAGCACATAAACGTCACATGCTTTAATGGTGCCAATTCACCAGGCTTCCCCTTCCTACTGCCTGCAGCAGATAATATTCCAGATTTATGGTGCAGATTGTCTCCTTAACCTGGTTGTTTATAACCATCCTTCATCTAACCATTCCACCCCTGTGCCGGTCCCTACTGCCTGTTTGTCCATTTGGCATGACTTCAGGACAGAGGCAGTTAGATGAGCAGCAATGTGTAACTAGTGTCCGTGAGTTTATACTGAGATAAAATATTCAATCACACTGATTGAGAACGCTTAAAAATACACTACATGCTTTGTCTGGCATCTGTCTGAATACGTTTGTGTGTGCTGCATATATTTTTCTTTCCATTCAGCTATCATCTCATTCATCTTCAGATTACTCAGTCAGCTCTAGTGGGAGTCACAGATCTAACATATGACCTATTTAAATACTTTATCTGGCCCACAGGTTCTGTCATTACCAATGTGAAAGACAACATATTCAAAATTGTCTTAAGCAGCAATGGTGACAATTTAAGAGATTTTAAAAAACAAAAAAACAGAAAAGCAGTAACTGGGAATGGCACTATGAGGGAGTTTGAATAATTGGTAATGATAATAACTGGTTGTGTAGCAAATCTGTGTCTCAAATGATCAAACCCAGTGATTTAATATTAATTCGTTTTTTCACCTCTGCTTCTGTCCCCTCACCCTCAATCAGCTGCAGCAGATGGATGCTTATTTTGTTTTCCTGTTAAAAGGGAGTTTTTCCTTCCCTCTGTTGCCAAGTGCTTGCTCATAGGAGGTCATCTGATTGTTTGATTCTCTCCATTATTCTCGGGTCTTTGTCTTACAGTATAAAGTGCCTTGAAGTGACTGCTGTTGTGATTTGGTGCGATATGAGTAAAACTTGAACTGAAAGTGTGGAGTGAAGTATGGAGATCTGAATAAAACATTTTCTGGTGAAATCAGGGAATAATTTACATTCCCAATTATCATAGTTTGTATTTTGTTGTACCATTCTCTATAAGCATTTAGCATCTGGTAGTGAGACCCTGCCTCACCCTGTGCCTCATGGAAAGCCCAGCAGATAAATTAAAAAAATTAAGTTAAAAGCAATGAGTGAGCTGTGTCAAAACAAATATGGCATTAGCCACTGTTGGATGGTAGCCAAGGAGTTAATGGCTTGATTAGTAATGTGGTGCTTTGCAGCTTGTTGGTGCTTTGTTATGTAAACAGGAAACATTGAAGGATTTCATTGCAAAATGAAACGTGTTGCTTTTTAGTTGATGAAAATCTCTTGGCTGCATATGGGAAAATTAATAAACACTTGCTGTCGTTTGTATTTGCAAAAATGCACCATATTTGCTTTTCTGTTCTTTTTAATCTAAATGTGTGAGCATGTGGATAAACTACTGTGGCGTTTTCTCTGATGCTAATCTAAGAGGGAAGCTAGAAATCACAACAGTCACGCACCCAGGAGTCTGTTTTCTGTCACGGTTTTTCAAACTTTCTTTTGGACAGGCTGGACTAAACATCCTTTCCAGAAAATAAACTTTCAGTACAGTAGTTCACTGTTGTACAGTTAAACTCATGGGGACTGAGACTGAATGTCTCAAGTTCATGGTTTGTTTAAGTGAATATGTCAATCACTGACATGTTGTATACTTTTCCAATCTAGTTTAATTTAAGCAAAAAAAAGAAGAAAAAAAAAGAAAAAGCGAAAAGGCCAAACATTTGGCGTCTGTAGCTTCTCACTTTTTAAAAAGCACTTGTTATTGGTGCTAAATGTAAAACAGTAAATTAACTTCTGGGCTTTGGAATATTAATTGGACCAAATAAAAGACTTAAATGGTAATGAATTCTCAGTTTTACTTTTACAACAGAAATGACTCTGTTCTTCTCTTGAACGACTAAGGAAACAAATCATTGCAAGAGATAAGCACTTATCTCTTGCAATACTAAAGGTTATCTAAACCAGCTATAGGCTGAATATAAACAGATATGGAATGCTTCTACATTTCAGGTCTACCTTGGCTCAGATTTAAATCTCAAGGTTAAATTGCTGTTCTGAGAACTCGAGGCTTTCAAATGGCTTGCATTCAATTAGGCTACCATTCCCAAACTATTAAATCTTTAACTTACCTCTATACAGGAATCCTAAGCAGTAGATGTGATCATTTAATAAATGTTGTTATTATAACAGGCTATAAGTGTGCATAGTTGTAAACAGATGTTAACACAAACTTTTATGTGAACAATAACCATGTGTAGAAGGTGAGGATGAGTCTACTGCTAGTTGCTACTTCATCAGCAAAGGCTCTCATCAAACTGGCTGTGTCTAACTAGCACTTCCTTCCTCAGTGCAACAATCTGAGCTAAATAAGTGGCCCTCAGGGCAGCAGCAAAGACACGAGGCTGGAGAGGAGTCTCCAGTGAGCTCAACAATCCTCTCATCACTACACTGCTGCTTGCTCCTGCTGGATATAATAAAGCGTAATTGAGTCATAAATGGCATGCTAATTTTGGTAACCATGGTGTTTGATGAAGACACTCAGTGTTTTGAGATGGCTTAAAGAGATAGTTTGATTTAGTGGAACTGCTTCGGTTTTTCTTTTTTGTGTTATGTATTTTTTGTTGGTAAGTAAACATTTCTCAAGGTAATAATTGAAAGACTGTTTTGCATTGCATTAGAGCGCCTGATGATAAGGTGATAAAGGGGTCCTTAATGCTGTTCATTTGTGCTGCCATTGATCAGTTGTAATTAAAAACACACAAAGAATTGCATTAATGAATTCTACATGTAGAATGTAGAATGAGCTAAATTAATTAAAAAAAGTAAAAAAACAAAAAAAAAACACTGAACAGATCTGTGTTTACATATTAAAGGAAAAGTTCACCCCAAAATCACATCTCCCTCTAGCTTGTAGTGATATTGGGGTACAGGGTCTGGGTTCTCCCCAGTAGACCTTATATTTTCTCTTAAATGTTTAGTGCCTGACCTGAATTTAATTTTAGGCTACATTTTCCTTTGGGAATGAGTAAGGCACCTATATCTATAACTTTTATAACCATGATCAAAATCTTAAAAACGGTACCAACTGTCATCACAAAGAAGACTCGAGGTTTCAGCTATAAACAACATTTTCAGGATGTCTGTGAGCTTCTAGAAAAATGAGGCCAGAACCTCACCTGGAATAGTACATAAACTCATCCACAGGAAAAAACATACCAAAAGAAAAGGTGTGAATGTCCAATTACCACCACTGAGCGGAGGAAGAGGGGGCAGGTACACCACTGAGTTAATTAGCAACATCAAATGAAAAAGTTTTCCTTTTTGTCTTAAGTTAAACAATCAAAACATTTGGTACAAATGATAGAACTATGATTCCAAAAGATCCTTATGTCCATTCTACACAGTATTGGATATATTTCATGACAAACCTTTTGTCATATTAAAAACCAGTGTGAGATTACTAGTGTGAGACAGTAATCAGTGTGTGATAACTGTGTGCATTTTTCTGCTGATGGATGTAGCCTTTAGGGAAGGTGAAGTAATGGACTTAGTCAGCAACAATCCTCAGACTGTGGCATTCAAGGAATAATTGATTATTAATTGATTGTCTGATTAAAGGCCCAAAGCACAGTTTGCCAGGAAAACAGTCTCCGCACACACTCCAATCAGTCTGTAGATGACAAGTTCTGAGGTGAGCATCTGCATTCTTGGTAGAAATTTTCCATTTATTAGACAAAGTTACATTTTCCAGTCTTTACCTGTCCTGCCTTAGTAAGCGAGTGCCCACTGCAGCTTCAAATTTCTTTTCTTGGCTGACAGGAATGGAACATAATAGGGTTTTCTGCTGTTGTAACAAGATTCTGAATCGTGAGATGCTTCTTTGTTCACTACAGTTATAAAGAGCAGGTAACAGGTTGCTTGTGCTTTTTCGACACCTTTACCCAGTTGTTTTCTTTTTCACACCTTTCTGAACAAAATCTGGAGGCTGTTATGGTAAAAAATACTTTGAGACCACCAGTTTCAAAATAGCTTATCGCCTTCAGATATTGTCAAACATCATAAAAGTCAGTGACTCCTACACTCTGTCCAGTCTGATAAGTTTATTTGAAGTTTCAAGCTGATTGGGTGTTTTAGAGGTGGATAAGTCATGCTAGTTTCCTTTCTTTGATTAATATCATGATGATCATGTTGTTACATATAGACTGATCTGAGTTTTTTCAAATTTTTAATTCCTATAAAAATACATTGGCTTCAGGTATCCTATACAGAGAACCACCCTCAGCACCAGTGTAAGAGAATACCAGGCTTAACAAATTTGCCTAAAGAGATTGTTTATGGGTTTTTAAGTGGATTGTGGGTAAAAAAACAGCATTCTCAGCTTAGCGTTGTTAAATGTATTTTACAGGCATGGGTAATGAAACGTCTATATATGAACCACTCCCCAGTCCCCTACACAGGACTGAAGAGTGGTTTATTGGGAATAAAGGTTGTAGTTGTGAGGACTTTTTTGTGTACGTGTGTGTGTGCAAAGTGTATATGCAATGGTGCATTGCTAAACAAAGTGCACTCTGATGTCCTTGACTGCCCTGAGATTGAAGGACACATCGTGATGACCGCACTAACCACAATGCAACGCTTTTTAGCTTTTATTGATCTTTCTGTTTGGTTGTGTGTTGTGTGTGTGGCAAGGACAAAGACAGAGACTGCTGTGCTATCATGCCTCTGGCCTATTTATTTATTTCCCTTTGTCTCCTTCTCATTGTGTTTTAGAATTAACCAAAATTATCTCGATATGGGTTTCAATATCTGTTATCTAGATATACTGTTGGAACACCTTTCATTGTCTGTATAGCTTTGGGGCAACTATAGTTAGCTATCACTGTGTCCGGATTACTGTGGTAATAATCTGATAGACTCATGCCATTATGTGCTATCTGTTATTATGTTGGAGCGCTGGCTTAGAGTCAAAGAGATAATCTAATTGTAAGCGCTATTTTCTCTACCTCGCCTGTTTCATTGCGTTAGCCTATTGGTTTGTGTGTTTGCGTGTGTGTGTGTGTGTGTGTGTGTCTGCATATGACCCACTGTCCATAAGTGACCTATGCCATTTTTACTTTATCGATGTAACTGCCTTTACAGTAGATACAGTATAAGGTTATCACAGCTCCTCCCTTTTTATCTGTCAGAAACCTTCACATCTGCACTTCTCAGAGCCTCTTGGTCTTCTACATGAGATAACACACTGAACTCACTCATGAAAGGACAGTCAAAGTCAATTGTGATGCACCAATTTCCCTTACAAGGCCTTTCCTAGAGTAAACAAAGAGCAATCTTACTGCCTTGCATGTCCTTTTGCCAATGTTTTTATTGTTTTTTTACCAATAGAAAAAGCTTTATTAACTTTAAAAGGTGGTTAAACAGTACATGCTATACTTCACACTCCAATCTCCAGTGTTCTGCTTATTCAGACAATAGTGTAAATGATTAAAAAGTAGTATTATGGAGCTGTTTTATTTTATTGTCAGTGTTATGCAGCCAAAATGCGGCACTGCTGCAATCTAACCAGCCATTTCTGTACAGTTTATTACAGTAATGAAGGTAGATTGCTTTGCATTTTCAGCTAAACAGGTGGGACTGAGGTTCTGGGAGGATAAAGCTCTTGCAGCACTTAGTTTAAAGAGCATTTTTATTGTTTTACTGATATATTTTCCTTATGGCTTTCACCAGGGTCATCATAAAACATATTACAGACAGCATTTTAAATGGCACATGTACAGAGTGAAAATCAATCGTTTATGTCTAATATACACATCTATCAATGAGGCAACAGCAAAGCTGGCCGGGTATCTGATGATGTGGCTTAAAGTCAATCCTGGTTCCTGAAAATGGGGAATACCCAACAGAAAACCTGAGTGGCACTTTATTTGGCACTTAAACAGAGAGTCTAAATGAGGGGAGGCACAAATGAGCCACAAGGGGACATCTCAAAGCAACAAACATTTAAATAGAATAAACACACAAAAAATATTCAAGCCAGAATTTTAACATGGCCTCACTTCCCCTCACAGGAATATCTCTTAAAATAAAAGTTTTTTTTTCTTGTTGTTATTAATTTAAAGCTTCAGCTTACATTAAATCACTTCTTAAATCTTGGGAATTTAGAGTTTGTTTAGAGCTAAAAAAAATATACAAATAAAACAAAAGTTTAAACATAGTAATATTTGAATAAATATTGCATTTTAGCTAAATACAGGAAACAACATCTGCAACTCTTATGTAAGTCTTACCCAGCCTCCCCCACCCCCATAGTGCAGCACTATCATTCAGCTCAGGAAGAAGATATTCTAATGGCGTTAATGGCAGCTGAGGTAAAATTTAAATTGATGCTCTCTCTGTTTAATCTAGCTTCATGCAAAAACATATACATAATGGATACTAAGTTGTTGTTGTATTCATCTAACCTGTGACCAGCGTGACCACTGAATGCTCTCTGTGGGATAGAGAGCATAAATCTTTATTGATAAAAGAATAAATTAAAGCTGTGCAGTGCAAAAAGCTCATTTCAAGCAAACATCTTTCAGCTGCTGGAAAAGCTAAAAAAAAACCACATGGTAAATGGATAATAATGCCCTCAGCACAGACAGATAAGATACTTCACAAACAGATCTATGACCACCATAATGATAGCTTTTTCAGTCCACACCCAGTGACAGCTCGTGTTCAGGCAAACCACCTGAGACAGCTGACCTTTTCACTGAAATCCAATACCTTTGTTGAAAGGTCTGTTGACACGGTGGACTTCAAACTCCTCCAGGAGGTGAAAATAATGAAGCACAGTATGAAACTTAAAGCTCGAGAGGGAAAGAAGCAGCCATCTGTCAGGCAACTGAATAGAAGAGCAGGGTTTAAGCTGTAGGGCCAAGAAGGCTAAGAGGTGCAAGTGGAGTGGAAAACATAGAACAGCTCTGATTAAGGGTTTCCTACAGGCTATCAAAGAGTTGCTTGAAGCAGAAAAAATATAAATGAAGAGTTTTGTAGCTCAAATGCTTCATTACGAGCTTAAAGAGGTAAAAATGTTCAATGAACTGCTTGAAGAGGAACTCAGTGAGCAAAGAAGAAGATGAGCCACTTCCTCAGTCCATAAATAAAAGTCTTTGAAGAAAGAAATATATCAGTGATGAGGCCCAGAGTTATGGGGTCATTATGACTAAAAAGTATCTTTATATTGTAGATGGATCAACCAATAGGCTTTCTTGATGCATAAGTCTGTTAAAATAGGTTGGGTTCAAATTTTTTAGATTTCTGTGTTGGCTTCTTTAAAGTCTCTTTGACCTATAAAACATCAATCTCTGCATAGACAATACAGAAATAGATCAACATACATCACTACATGACATAGACATATGGCCTGTATTTGTATAGCGCTTTACTAGTCCCTAAGGACCCCAAAGCGCTTTACACATCCAGTCATTCACCCATTCACACACACAGGTGATGGCAAGCTACATTGTAGCCACAGCCACCCTGGGGCGCACTGACAGAGGCAAGGCTGCCGGACTGGTGGGCCCTCTGACCACCACCATTAGGCAACGGGTGAAGCGTCTTGCCCAAGGACACAACGACCGAGACTGTCCGAGCCTGGGCTCGAACCCGCAACCTTCCGATTACAAGGCGAACGCCCAACTCTTGAGCCACGATCGCCCATTGATGATCTTTTTAAAGCACTATTGCAGTGCTACTCAAAATGTTAAGCATTTTTCCCTTTTAATAATCTACAAAACTACTGAAATAAACTTGTTTTTTGTAATCATTTTATTCCTGTTATGTACACAACAGAAGTTCATTTAGGAAAGAAAAGATAAAAGAAAGGCTATACAAAATAAAGCAAAATACACTTACAGTATCGCTTCACCTTTTCTGATTCACTTACATATCAAAAAGGAGTGGGAAGAAGTGCACACTTATTTAATCCCACCCCTTACCATAAGTTACCATATAAGTTAATATTTGTCCACCTTCCTTACTGATATAAGCCACAATAATACCATTTAATATTTCTACACTCTGATTTGATTTAATGTTATATTCTAGAAGGTAATAGGGTTACTTCACATCTGACTGGGACCTAGTACACATCAGTGAATGTCCTTTATTTTCTGTGAACTACTTTTATCCTTCTGTGTGACAGCTTTATTCAGAATGTTCAACTTCAGCTGTGATTGTGTAAAGCTGCCTTTGCTTTCCAAAGCATGAGAAAAGGTTTTCACATGGTTTATTTGTCCTAAATTGGTTGTTATTGTTCTGAGATTTGAGTTTGCTCTGCCCACGAGTCCATCAGTTCGGAGAAAATCCATGCTAAAACCATTAGCCTAGCAGTAGCAACTCGCAATGGCAACACCTGTTACTGGCATCTAGTGTGGCACAGGCTAGTCAGTTCTGGAAAGGCTCCTAAAAATAACCGGAGTGTTCCTGGGTTAATTACTATTCTTAGATCATTAAGAAGTTCAAAGTGTTGCACAGTGCCTAGATCTCATTTTCAAATACATTCTTTATGCGGCTGTGTGCTTCTGCTATAAATCTAGTTCTAGGATTTACCTGAATATTCAATTTTCTATATATATATATTTTTCTATTTCCATTTGCACCAGCCTACTCAGCACTAACTTCATTACGTTGATTTTGTTGTTGTCTGATATTTACTGTTGGCAACAGAGCAGCACCATTGAAGCAGCTTGAGGTTCAATACAGTAAACTGCCCAAGAACATCCTGGTGGCAGTTTTAGGAGGAGAAACCACACTTTCACTCATTAGCTTGGTGATTCTTGAAGACAGCTATGTGTTGGGATTTAAAGCAGTGAAACATGTACTTTTAGAATTAGTTTTGCAAACTATAGCAACACTGCTATCACAGACAGAAAGCCTTCCTAGTGTCTAGCCTGCATGACTTATCTCACAAGGGAATTCAATGACCTTTGACGATCTGGTTTTGTCTTATTAGATGTTTTGCCTTATTAGATTGTTGTAAGTGAATTACTGGTATTTAATGAGCCTGTTATGAACCCAGAACATGGCAGACAGCTCTGAATGTTCAGACAAACATGACCAAACATGGTCCTATTTTAGAACAGAACCATGTTTGGTCCTGCAATAGGCAAAATTTTTATTTTGGCTTTTCACACCAAAACCATGTTTACTCAAAATACAAAATGAACTCAATAGTACATTTTCTGGACTTTTATTCTTATCTGTATGTAAAATATTTGGCTATTTATAGTATGTATAAAGTATTGACTGATATAGGATTTTAAGACTGACATGGATGTTTGGTAAAAACCTGCTATGTCAGCTGATATTTCTTTTCCCCTTCATACATATAAAATCTGCCAAACAGATTCCCCCAACATTGGTTATGTGTAGTTTAAAATAATGTTGTATTGTTGTTGCAACAATTTACAGAATACTTTTTTACACTAGCTGATTCTCCAGGATTTTGTGTTTGTGGTTTGTGGCGTTCCAAGTATGTGTTGCCAACAGGGAACATGCAGAGTGCCCTCTGGTGGAAAAACTATGGAAGATCAACACCTTCGATCATAACATGATTGAAGTCAAATAGCTAGCACCCTCTGAATCAAAAAATAAATAAATCACAATTTCTACATATGGCTCAGAGCATCATGTTACTACGCTTTGGTTGATGAATTGGAAACGTGTGGCTTGCAGTTACGGCACCTCACAACTTACTGAAATTATTAGATCTTCTACTCTTGTACAGCATCTCGGAGCCTGATATCACAGAGCACTTTCTGAGGTCCTCTAGAGTCAACTTTTGTGAGTTGAAGATACTTTAGTAACAGAAAGTCTCAACAGCATATCAAGGCAAGGATGACTGTAATGCCTTATTCAACCTTTATTTAACTAAGTAGTCCCTTGAGATTAACATCTCTTTTTCGAGGGAAAATATTTGTGTTTATAAAACTGTGCAGCCAGTTCTCCAGTGTGTCCAAAAATTCTATTATTGTTCAAAGATGTTTGTTTAAGTGGGATTGTTTGGATTTGAGTGGGAAAAGCCTTGTCAACATTTCCACAAGTGGAATCCTTGTTGCTTGTTGCTCAAATTTCTGTTGATGACTCTGCTGGTTATTGTCTGTATTGCTGGAATTGCTTAAGTAGCGCCTACGAAAGAATGAGAACACAAGTGTAAAGGTGTTTTCCACTATCTCCTGAGTGTCTGACATGAAAAGATGTGTTCCCAGGACACAGGTGGCTGAATAGCTCCCATTTTACTCATGTTTTATGTGTGTATGTAAACATACACTTACGCACATTCTCTGTATTTTTTGGCAGTCAGTCGTGTACCTGAAGCCCACTGCTGGTTACAAATTGGAAACTCAGAATCAGAAATTAAGTTGAGAATAGCAGCTCTGTTCTGATCTGTATCCATTTTTTCATATCTGAATGGTTTATGTGAGTGAAAAATCATCCTGCTCATTCAAGCATATTCAATGACATCCAAATATTCAAATGTGTGATTTTTTTCTGTTATAGTTGATTTTTCAACCTACAACATGCAGTTATGTCCAGTTACAGTAGAGTACTAGGCAAATAGTAACATGACAGCAGCAAAGGTTAAATGAAGGTTCTTGTTTTTAATTACAGTCTTATACAATATATCTACATACAGTCTCTCCCTCTCCTCTGTCTCTGTAGACCCTTACAGGTCATGGGATGCATTTTAATCTATGGGATTACACAACTCACGCACTACAGTGTGATAGGGATTACACTTCGCTACTGACACATGTTCATGGAGAGACCATGTTTGACATCGCCACTGGTACTATAGGTATGGTCACAAGAGTAAACTCAAACTCATGTCACATATGGCATAGGACATATGGTAGAAGAACATAATGTAGATACAGTGTGAATGGTTAGAGTTACAGGAGCTGTACAGAATCTCACTGAGCTCCGTGCACTTGGCTTGTGTTGTGTCAGGTCAATGAACTTTGATTACAGACCAAGGTTTCCGTAGTTTCACGTGCCTGTCTGTTGCATTTTAACAGACCTGAGTTCGTGTGAGGTAGTGTGATGGAGCTGCTTCACTCTGCTGGCTCTGCTAATCAAGTATAATAGAGAGAAAAACACAGGCTTGTTATCTTGGTGCTGCATTTCCAGCTATTTATGCAAATATGAACCACATGTTGTTTCGCAGTGGTGATTATCAACAACGTACTTCCTACACTACCAGGAAACAAAGGTTTCAGGGTTTAGTAAAAAAAAAAAAAAAAAAAACACAATAAAATAAATAAAGTCTGTTAAATGGCAGGTTTAGCATATTAAAGAAGCAGTGATTTATTCTGATTCCACACAGGTATTACAATTTTGTTTCACTTCACTTGTTGCTGACTAATTTCTAAAGCAGGCCACATTTTGTGCAACGTGCAACAATGGCTGTGCTTTGATTTGCACTGACTTGAAACTTCAGTGAAACAGATCGTCTTTGATAAAGCAAACATTAAGTGATAATAGGGCTATCTCAATACTAATACAGTCAGTCATATCTGAAAACCATTTCATATTTTTAATGCAAGAAATGGCCCAGTGTTTTTAATCCTTAAAACAATGTTGATTTTTAATCAGTTTTAATAAAATTTTTCAGCTTTACTAAAATGCACAAATTTAAAACAGAGGTTAATGGCAATTTTTTAGAAAACTAGTAATATGCATGTTGTTAAATGGCAAAAGCATAATAACAGCTCAAGCGCAGAAATTGAGGTTAAAAGTGGACTATGCACTACACAAAACATGACTAAGAGCCAGGATCAAATGTGTTGAGAAGCGGTAATAACTTTTTGACTGCTTTGGTCTATTGTAAAAAGAATCACTTATTGAAATACAGCATATTTCTAAGGGTGTCAAACATTTGTGTCTTTAACAGCACCAGGCTTCTGACTGGTTCCTGCAATGAGAAATAATAGGTTTGCTAATCAAGCTTCAAAAGCGCTCTCATTTTTCCATAATGTGTTACTCAAACCCTTCTCTTAGCTGTCACTTGAGGCATAAAATAAAAGACGAACAATAGTACTGTCATTATTGAGTCCATTAAATCCTTAATTGTGCGATCCCTCAGTTGTGTCTACGTTCCGGTGAGCTCGCATTTTTTCCGCAAGTTCATTTGTTTGTGTTTGACCTCATCTCCATCACTAAACTTTTTCCCCAGCTTGTACCTAATAATGGTGTGAGTCATGGAAAGACAGCATTAATTGGCCATGTCTGCTTTTTCAGGTCTCATGCATGTTTGAGGACTTGTTATTCTCTGTGGTTGTATGCATGGAAATGTAATTTTTGGAAAGAAAGGAGCACTGTTGCCAGATTGGATTGACAGGAAGTAGCCTGATGAAACCCTAGAACATGACCGCTTAATTTTATTTGGTATGTATCATTAGATATGCACTCTAATAAACTGCTTGGTACTCTTTTATATGATATGATACAGTATTTTAAATTATTTATTTTATTGGTGCTTCAGGCCCACTTCCCTTCGCACAGGTATTCAGGGTTCAGTATTTCTGTCTGCACTGCTGACGGTCTCTGTGTTGTAATGCTGCTTGTACACACACTTAAACCACTTTGTTAAGCTGCGGGCTTTGTTTTATTTCCCTGCAGAACAAATGACTTCCCAGAACTCAACAAATCATTTACTGGGATTAAAGAAAACGTAGTTTGGATTTACAAGGGCTTTTGATTCTTGCAGGTTCAAAACAAATACACTTGCTCATTAACAGAGTATACAACAACTAAAAATCACTTACACCAATGCATTCAAATTATTAGACGCTATAAACTCATGTCAGAACTCAGTGGTAGTTATTTCTGCCATGTTCTCAACTTAAAAATGATGTCATTCTCATTGCCTTCTGCCTAAGATACACTTCAAAAAATGTTCATATTTATATATACACCTACAGAAGTGAGCAATTCAGTTACAAAAAAATCCAACAGCTTACAACTTTCTGATCCACGAGCTGCTTTGTTTTTTTGACTCGGGCCATTTTTCACTCTTACAACATTATCGACCGTAAAGTTAACTTTATCTGGATATCTGGGTCTGCATGAATTAAAATTCCTAGGCTGCTTTGTGAATTTATAGTGCTTGTTTTTCACATGGAGCTTGGAAATTCATAAAGAATTAAGCGGTACAATAAAAGCCCATATGGCAGATGAATGCTCAGCCTTTTAAAATGATGACTTGGCTGCTGGTAAATCAAACACCCACACAGCCCTGATGCCAAATGGTTCACCGCCTCTCATTGACTCTCTTTGTGCAGGCTGGAATTTGCTGAACTGGTTTTTCTTCCAGTTTTATGTGCATATTGGTGCTACCATGAAGGAAGCATATGCACATTTGCCTAAATGTTCCAAATTCCAGTGTTTCTTATTTGGACTGAATATGTTAAATAACTCATATTGCTGTGTCAACTCTAGACAGTCTGTTTTGCCACCTGTCAGAGTCCTCTATCCAGTGCTCACACTATACATTTGGATGTTTTTTGGAAAAAGAAGAAGAAGACAGAGAAGAATTTAGAGCATCTGAGATAAAGGTGGATGACCTTGTTTGTCCTTCATAATCCACTTTAGATATAATATTTGTTTTCCACAAAAATGTTTCCTGGAGCAGCTTTAAAGCAAATAGAGCTGACTGCTGAAGGTGGTGGCACACAGGGCTGAGGTCAAGTGATAATGGATTACTTCCTTTTTAATGTAAATGTAGTTATGAAATATATCAGAAATATGTATTTCAGCACATTCACACTGCAATTTATTCTGTGTATAGGCACAAAATTTAACCAAGTTGTTTCCAATAAATTCCTAAGTTATATTGGGTTGACTTAAGTAATTCCCCAAGAGTAGGAAATACGCAAGACTGTGATGATAGTATTAAATGCCATATGCACTTCTTTTTTTGTCTAACTAACTAGTACAGTTGTGACAGTTTTCGAAGAAAAAATGTACGTGTATCGTGTCAAGCACTGTGACATTGTATCCAGTAACATTATAATCTCAGCAGCAATGGGTCTGAACAATGCTCTGGTATTACATTGAGGGTCTATTGTGTCTGACAGCATTGCTAATTCTGTTTATTTCAGTGATTACAGTGAAAGCGACAGTGTGCCTCCTCAAAATAGCTAATGGGTTTTTGATTGGTGCACAAAAGATGAATACTGCACAGTAAATATATTACAGGGTCTAATCACTAAATGTCTGCAATCTTGTTTTGCATCTGCAGCATTGTTTTTGACACGTTCTGCTTTTGTCTTTATGCTACATTAAAATGGAAAGTACTGGATATATATTTTAGCCTCTGCAATGTATACAAAGTGTGTTCAACCAAAGGGTTGTCTCTCTTACTTTGTTTCTTGTATTTGCAGTCTTACTGAAGGTTTCTTTCTCTTTTTTTTTAACTTCATCTTGTGGATTTGATTGGCAGGCTTTGACATGAGTGGGCTGCTTTTAGCCAACCACTGATCTTTTTTAAGGTTTCTTCTGTCCCACGCCTTTCTTGTCATATCTGTCATTTGCAACCCTCCCACAGGAGAGGCTTTGTTTGGAACAGATATTGGGACTTTTTGAAGGAGTTACCAATATTGCTTAGAGCTTACTTGCTTGTAGCAGTATTTGTAAGTTTATTTAGAGCTATCAACTGAAACATTCGGGCTGAGCCTGCTGTCGATGTTCCCACTGCAAACTGATAGACTGCCAACGCAGTGTGGGTGTCACATTAACATTTATATTTACATATAATTAAGACTTTTACTCATGTTCCACAACAAAACACAATGGGGGGAAAAAAAGAGTTTAACAACATTTAAGTGGAGCAAATCACTTCTTTTTTGTCTGTCCTTTACATTATCCTTTAGATTTTTTAATCCCAAGGCAGCATTGGCCCATGTATTTTTAAACTGATTAAAATTAATATATTTTATTGTGTTGGCTTTCTTAAGTTTGCTCAATCAACCACATTAAATGTATTTTTTTTTTCATTTGTTAAATTTAAAAGTGTGATTATATAAAGGGAAAATGAACCTAAATGAAAAATCTTGCCTAAGTTGCCTTCCCTTTACTCCTACAGTGGATTATCATATAACAAATTAAAATATAACATTTTAGTTAACATTACTAGGAAGCTGCCACAGCCTATTAAAATACTAGGGTTGCCTCTTAATAGTTGAGTAAACATTAGTTGATGATGAAGAGTTTTAGTCAAAGATGTTTAATCACAGAAAAGACTAAATTCAAAACTCTACAAGAAGTGGCCATAGTTACCGAGTATGTCAGGACGTACATCGTTTACCTTACTGGTCCCTCCACTTATTATCAGAGTACAGGTTTCTGGCTTTACTATATTTCACATACTTACAGCGTATGTAACGGAGAAAAGAAAATCTCGATCTTGATGACTGGAAACCAAAACAGGTCTGTCAGCCAGTCTGGTACTGTATGCAGCACAAGTCTTGCTTTGGTTGTGAACTATGAAAATCTCCTCTAGCTATTACACCACAGAAACGTGTGGGACCATTTGGTGAGCGTGAACAATGACTTTAAGAAAGTAACACGCATACTTTGCAGGCAAACCTTTGGCTATAAGGAGCCAAACTCAAACACAGCTGATTACTTGTCAGTGGTTGCTCTGATAGAAACAATGTGAAAATCTTCTTCGGGTTGGTTACCTGCTATACGGATGGATGCTATTCATTTTTTCTTTTTCAATTCAGCTGATCAGAGCTAAACACTGAGCTGTTTTGTTGTTGTTTATCAGCCACCAGTTCAAATTATACCATCCCTCTGATTGCTGTTTCACCTCATCAATCTTGTTAAAACATAGATGTCCCATGACTACGGTATTTTAATGATGAATCTCTTTTATACACTGCAGTCACAAATAATGGCAGAGGCTGCACTGAGACATTGTGTTTTTACAGGCCTTGTTCTGCTTATCAGCCCAAAACCTGTGTGTGTTCTCTGAAAGCACGCTAATCTCCCTGGGTGATTACATTGACCCCAGGCCATTGATTACACACTGTCATTGGAACACAGGCGGTGACCAATTTTTGCATCCCGGCATTGCTCGTTTCCTTCTCCTCAGCCAGCCCCATTTATCCCCTCCTCTGTGTTCTGCTGCGAGGAAAATAGGCTCTGGTTTTTGCTGCAGCTTCTTGAAACAGAATTGGACCTGTTTTCACGATGAGTTAGGTCAGAATGTGATACATTTCATTTAGCGAGCACGTGGGGAGTATATATATTTTTTGCTTTAAGTGACAAAACAATTGTTGGAGGAAGGAGATTTGCTGTTGCTACGTTACTACGTTGCTCCGCTGTTTAATTTCTCTTTGTTTCATGCTCACTTCTGCTTGTCACAACTGCTATAGAGAAATTGAGGATTGTGGAGTCACACTGTACACTGCTTCAGTTTGACACTAGGTTGCTCCAGTCCTTTCAGTCCTTTTCCATTCTTCTCTCCGAGCGGGTCAGTTGAGGCCAAAGAACTGGAGGCCATAAGAATAGGGGAGGAAAACACTCTCAACCTGAATTCCAACTCTAATCTCTTCTCAGAGCTCTGTGCTCACCCCTATGAAAACAAATAAATCTCTCAGATACAGAGGCAGACAGCTGGAGGCTGATGTCTTTGTTTCGTTCCGTCACAGGCCAGCTTAACCCAGCGGCTGCTAAAAACTTGACAGTTTTGTGGGGAAAGAGGCATCTGTTACGCA
This sequence comes from Simochromis diagramma, assembly GCF_900408965.1. Classification (NCBI taxonomy): domain Eukaryota; kingdom Metazoa; phylum Chordata; class Actinopteri; order Cichliformes; family Cichlidae; genus Simochromis; species Simochromis diagramma. The sequence goes on from NW_024386782.1 coordinate 5,607,025, forward strand.
ATTTCAGGGATGTTAGGAGTTAAACTATTTACTTGGTGGGACGCTATATAATTGTAGATGAATAATGAATAATGTCCTACACAATGCTGGAAAAAAAATCAAAAACTTCAATAATTGGTTTCAAATTAAAAGCAGACAAATGTATAACTTTTTTTATTCAGTTAGAAGTAAAAATTTTTATTAATGTGTTTCTTGGCTCTGATGCTCATGCTAATGCATTTTTTTTTCTCTACCGGTCCTCTGCAGTCAAGAACACCAGGAAGAGCGCCGTGCTAATCTACCTCCTAGCCTGCACAAGCTCACGGTTCACATACAGAAGTTTGTAATGACATGTTCAGCGTTGCATTGCAGCTCCATTTCTCACAACATGACAGCTCAAGTACAAATCCCAGGATTTTTTTTTTTCCAGTACTTTGGATATGCACTTCCTACAGGTCAGGCGTTACCAGCTGACCCTGCCTGACTGCAGGTGTCCGTAAAATATTGAGCTGTCAAACAGGAGACATTGCTTAAGTGCACTGGAACTGAGTGTGAACTGTGTCCCCTACATCTCCAATAAAAGGCACGCGCAGATCCTGTCTTAAAGCAGTTTTCTCTTGTTCTGAATAGAATATGATAATGTAATCACAATGTGATTTATTTAAAACAATTTTGAGAAGTTTCTTAATCCCATACGGGAATTATAAAAGCCTTAAAGAGCTGTTTGAAATGTGGCATGATGGAACCACAGTATTTAATATCAGTGAAAGCACCAGACATCAGATGTCATAGGCTTAAAGAAACCAGGTATCATCTGTCATTTGTTCAGGAGATTCAAATCTTTGTCACTTATTCTGGAAGCCCTCATTCTGCTTTTATGAAGTTAAAGGTGTGATAAATGTAAGGGTGCACTTGCCTTTTTCCAACATTACTAATCTGTCTCTTTCTCTCTCCATATACATATAAAAGGCCATATTCTTGGGCTAGACCTACTCTCTATTTATACTTATGATAATATCCTCTCACCTGTTCAAGTTTTTACTTTTAATCTGAAGTGTCACTGCTGCATAGCATATGGGCTTTTTAGTAATTAGCATATTTTTCATAGTGAAAGCATCTGGATCTTAAACAATTTTAGTGATTAGTTGACAGATTAGTCATTTGCCATGCAAAAATGCTGTCAAAGAAGAAAAAAGGGGAACAGGAACACATTTGTCTACTATTCCTCCATCTGAAGGAATACTTTATCATCACTATTAGAATTTTTTGACATTTCAATCAATGTTTAATAATAGCCGGTAATGAAAATAATAATGTTCAGCCTAACCACATTCCCATAGTTATGCACTCACCAGACAGTTTATTAGGTACACCGTGTAAGTACTGGTTTGAATCCCCTTTCCCCTTCAGAACTGCCTTAATCCTTTGTGCCATAGATGTAACAAGGTGGCATTCCTCAGAAATTCTGGTTCATAATGACATGATAGCATCACACAGTTGCTACACTTCAGTTGGCGCTAAGGGGCTCAAAATGTGACAAGAAAATATCTTCCACATCATTACACCACAACCAGCCTGAGCAGTTGATACAAGGCAGGATGGATCAATGTTGTCATGATTTTTATGTTACAGCAGAAGTCAAGCCTCATCTGGAGACTTCAATGTTTTTCCAATATTCTGGTGTCCAGCACTGGCGAGTCTCAGTTTCCTGCTCTTAGCTGAGAGTTGCACTTTGTGTTGTCTTCTGCTGCTCTAGCCCATCTGTTTCACGGTTCAACATGTTGTCTTGTCTGCATAGCTTAGCTATAAGAAGCAGTTGTCTGAGTCACTGTTTCCTACGTATCAGGCAACAATTTCAGTAGTATACTAAGAAGCCACACTGCAACAACCATGCCACACACAAAGTTACTTAAATCACCTTTCTTACACATTCTGATAGACCATTTGAACTTCAGCATTGAATAGCACTGTAGATAGTCTTTAAAACAGACCAGTCTGATTTTTAGTCTTTTCTTTTATATTTATATATTTGTTACGTTCCCCTGAGGGGTCTAGGTGGGGAGGGGGAAGTAACAAAAGTGACCGGGTCAGAAAAAGGAGTCAAGGAGGCAAAAGGGTAAATTAAAGAGTTTTATTAAAGTCTCAATTCATACTAACTAAAAGAGACGGACAAGCCGCTATCACCATTTAAGAAAACAAACAAAACTCAGGCGTTGGTCAATAAAGTAAAACGTAAGCCAAAAAGAAAGCGAGCAGCTCACTAGCTGAAAACACAACACCCACTCAGCTCACAAGCTGTAACCGCACTCTGGCCCAGAGCTCACCTTTCTCTGGGCTTATATACCTTTAATTGCTGATAGGAGTCAGCTGTACAGGAGGGAAAGGTGGCACCTCAGGCAAAAGAGGTGGTGGGACACGCCCACACAGGCACCTTCAGGAGGAGGCCCTGCTAGGGCCGTAACAATATTTTTTTAATTTTAAAAGATTTATCCTTGTGGTCCAATTTGACTGAATTACAGAAGATAGTGCCCTTTTACTTCCTGTAATGAAAGCATATTTTTGATCTGAGATAAAGCCATTCTGTTGGTGATAATAAAAGGAAGTGAGGAAATTAGTTCAGTGCCTCACCACTAAGTGTTCAGCCATAACAAATGACATGGCTGTCAGTCCACCACCCGACCAGCTTTTTCTCTGGCTTAAATGGGATTTTTCTGTTGGCTCTGTGCCCACGAGTTACTTTGGGTCTGACCTATGCTATTAACCCCGCATGTTGCCTCCCTTGGTAGTGACAGCAGGTGAAACGAGCCAATTTTCTTGTGCTTGGCAGAGACATTAATTTATAGAACGTTCTGACACTGAGGTCATCATCACGAGCCTTTCTTTCTGTCTCTTCAAATCACGTTTTAATAGTGTGCAGACTCGTCAAAGTGAATTTTGAATAGTTGTGTGTGATTTTCACCGTTGTTCTGCATCCCACGATGCAGAAAATGTTTCTTCTTTCATCTCAACACAAAACAGAAATCATTATCACTACAAAGCCCTCCTGGATGCTTATTATCTAGTTTATTTTTTATTTTTTTATTGAACAAAAGAAAATTCAGCGGACATTTAATTTAGACTGTTTTCGAAAAGAAGAAAATCTATGACAATCATTCTACACCAAACAACCTATACTGCTCGAAAAAGTTCAAATAAAAACTGAACCTGCAAAGTTGGAAAACTTTTTAGTAATGCATTGCTACCATTTCTATTTCTTTCTAAGCCTCACCAATGGCTTATTTTTCAGTGGGCATTGTTACAAATTGTAAAACGCTCAGCAACAGTTTCAGGTTATAAATCATTCTTTGAGGTTCTTGAATGGGAAGTATAAACTCCAACCCAATCTGGTAGAAAAATAAGTGTTGTTGAAGCTCATGTTGAATCACAAAAATGTTCAAATTTATCTCCAAGGGCAAAACTTAAAACTGACATTTATAATTTACAGTAGAGTTTGGGTAATTTGCTGGTTCTGTGAATGTATTAGAAGTGTAGAAACACTTTCAAGGAACAAGGGTTTTTCCTTTTTTTATTTTTTTATTTTTGTACCCAGACACTTCCAGTACTTGTTCCAATGTCACTGAACATTGGCTTTTCAGATAAGTGCAGCATGCCAGCACTACAGCAATAACAGATGTGAAGTCAGAGCAAATGACCAACAGGAGAAAACTGAACATTGTATTGGGAATTATAGTCTGACAGTGAGATTTGTTCAAGGCGGTAGGGTGTTTTCTCTGTTCTTGTGTATTAGTAGGGAGACTCACTGGCACACAGCTGTTCTTAATAACCATCATTACTTCCATCCAAATCAAATGTGCTGTGATTCTAGAGCTGCATCTTATCCTTCATCCGTTCCTGTCTCCCTGATTCTTAAAATAGCTGCCAGCACCTTAAGATAAACATAGCAGTTGCTGGTTGACCTTGTTCATACAACATTTTATATAATCACATGCTTGAAGTTTTTGTCTTTTTCTTTAGTTTTTTTTTTTTTGGCTAGCTGCATGACCCAAGGTACGATAATATACTTTTACCACGTGGTCCAGACTATCTCAACATATGTCCATCACCTGTGGAGATCGGAGATTGCATAGCACTACAATACATCTTTCTTTGTTCTTGGCCCAAAAGTTATTTTATATGTGTATATATTAGATTGTTAAAATGTAGATTTTCACTAAGGTATCTTCAAGCTACTTGAAGGTGGTCATGGCTGATTTCATCTTCCATTGTACTATTATTTTTTGGTTTAAAGCCTGTTAAATGTATTTTATTCCCATACCTAAAGCAGCACTTTGTGCTTAATGCTACTAAGATTAAGAAAATGAATAATGGTTCAGATTTTGCTCTGTTTGCATAATGTTGCAACCTCACATGCGAGAAGGAACCAGGAGACAGAGATTTCAGCTTCTATTTGCAATTCTTGCTTTCTGTGCACACAGGAACAGTGACCAGGGGTCACAAACTCCAACACTAGTCTCCGACTACGTCCACACTAATGCGTTTTCATTTGAAACGCATCGTTTTCTCTCCGTTTTGGCCTCCCGTCCACACTGAGACGGCGTTTTCGCTTATGGAAAACGCAGTGTTTTGAAAACGCTCTCGAAAACGCATACATTTGAAAACTGCTTTCGCGTCGCAGTGTGGATAGCGAACACAGAGACTTTCTAAAACGATGAAGCATGTTAGTCATATGATGCAGTCATGTGACCAATTAAACTAAGATAGCAGAGGGCATTATACAGCAGTTGTCTTGTTTGCTCTCACTTTTGACAGCCCTATTACAGATTAATATCAGTCTGTACATGCTCCAGATAGCTTTTCTTCAAATTCTTTAATTCTCACTCCCTTTGGCAACTTTGTACTTTTGTGTTACTCGCAGCAACAACTCCACCTCATTGTTAGTCCATTTAAGTAACTCAGTGCTTTTCCTCGACATTTTGCCGCAATGTTTCAAAAAGCTGGAAAGTAATAAAGCAGCAGACAGAAATGAGGCAGGCCGAATCTTGTTGCGTTTCACGCATGCACAGGACTGGAGTGTAAGCGTTTTCGGCCGTTTCAATGTGGACGCACAACTCTGTGAAAACAACTGAAAACGCTAGTGTGGACGCGGAGCGTTTTCAGACGAAAACGCCGTTTTCAAATCTATCCGGGCTAGTGTGGACGTAGCCTCCATCATCGGTAGCCAAGCTCAACACAACCCTAAGCTGTGAAAACACTGGCGATCACATAAATGAACAATAACAACGTGGGACCAAACACAACATAACAGCAATAACTTATAGCCTTGTAACTTAACATACTAACATAAATACTCTCACAAGTCTTTTGCCAATCAAGCTGATTTTGATTCTGATGTTTCTGTACAGCAAAGTGTGTGTTACTGGCCTTGCTGTCAGGTATACATGTTGAAATGCATGCTCTCTCTCTCTTTCTCTGTGAAAACGTCTTTCAGTGGTCTAAAGGAAACCAAAATGGTGGAGATGCATTTTCACAGAAACATTTTGGAGTCTTTGCTTGGTAAAATTTGCTACTGCTGTCAGGGAATGTAATCAATGAGTGCATCGAAATGCTCCTATTCCCCCATCGCTCTGCTTAATAATTCAACAACAAGCGTAGCCTCTCTGGGCTTTCACTGTGAAAGGTAAAGCATGACCTCCAGCACAGCAGCAGGTGGTGCACACACTGGTTACTGTGCAAGAATGGAAGATGGAACTTGCTTTTCTCTTTAATTCTATTATTGGACTTGAGGGTTTGAGGATATTACACTCTGCACATGGGTCTATAGTCACATGTATTACTTAATAATAGAAGATAATAGAATCTGAACTATCTAAGAAAAACATGCGACTCTAACCTAGTTTTGCAGGCATGAAAACATTTTTTTAAAAAGACTTGGTGTCAAAAGCCACGTATTAGGAGCACTTGGAACAGCAATATTAGAGCTGCTTTATTTAAAATAGCCAACTGTCAAAACACAGTGTGCACACATCAAAGATGTGCAATTTTTAGAACGGTGAGACCTTTCAAACAGCAGACAGTGTCTCTCGTCAGAGCAGAAAAAAGCACAGGTGAAACTAATAATGTTAACAATTGTTCAGTTCCAATTAAGTGTCCCAGCAGTGACCCAGCATGTAAAATAACAACCATCTGTAGCTCACGAATATAAGAAATGCAGTCATTATTACTTTTTACCCGTGTTTGACTAGAATGTCTCTTGTGAAAATGCCCCACTGGATGGTAATATACCTATGAAAATCATTTGCACAGGACATGATATTTTCAAGGAAGTTTTAATGGAAAAGTATAGAAAAGAGAAAAACTATCTAACGCTATTCTAGCCCAATTTCTCTCATCCCAGTCTGAAAAGGACAAGAGGGTGAATCTCGTCTTGTAAGTTTGAGAATTTAGTTTTATCTGGTTCTCTGCTGCTGTACTGCTGTTCAGTCACTTTGTGTGGGCGGACAAACCCGCGTCTCCAAAAAAACACAGTTAAATCCAGCTTATAGGTCAAGCTGTATTTTGTTTGTGGTCTATTGCTGCCTACTTTGCAATTTGTACTGCAAATACGGGTTTGTTTTGGCACACACACACACACACACACACACACACACACACACACACACACACACACACACACACACACAAGGAACACAACCCAGATGGGGTTAATCCAATATCATTTACAATAGTTTATCATGTCATATGTCATGGGTGTAATCCCATTTGTTAAATGACTTTTGGATCTCTGTTTTAGATTACGATGTCTGGTAAAGCAACTGGAGAGAGGAGAGGCTTCACTTACTGACCTCAAGAAAAACCTTGAGTATGCGGCGTCTGTGCTGGAATCTGTTTACATCGAGGAAACAAGGTAAGAAAATGTTGGAAGTTGTTTTAAAATGGTTAATTTATCAAGAAATGGTCCATTTATCAAGAAAACCCTGCAGCTCTAAGGGCAGAATTTGCTGAAGTGGAAACTGGCTTAAGTAATCTGGCATCAGTGCTACAGTAAAGATTATAGAATAATTCATATGTCATGATTTTAATTAGTTTTTATGACTCTAAATAGAATTTACAGACCAGAACTTGAAATACTGGTTTAATTTTCTACCCTGTGCTAGAATGTCTGACAAGTAAGTTACATACAGCCACCGGTATAATAACTAATCACAGAAAAGCAGCCCCCACATTGCCTCACAACATAACAACTAATCACACAGATCATCTCTCCAGCTGATTCAGTCTAGCTCAGCCGTAGCTTCCTGCTGGCTGTATGTTAGCAAATTCTAGATCTCCTTCTTTGCTGGCAGCTGGAAAAAATAACCTTTAAGCTAGCTACCTAAAAGAAACTAAAACCTGTGGGGGGCATCTTTATATGTAGGAGTTTGATCATTATTGGTGCTTGCCTTCCTGTAGACCAAACCAAGATTTTTCCAGTGGAGTTTTGCATCAATCCATCCTGGGCTCAGTGCCACCAAAGACAGGTGTGACTGGGTTAAAGAAATATAAAGAAGCCAGAATGATTTCCTCCTGTACCAGAATGAAAATGTGTGCTGCTAGACCAGCACTGACACAGCACTTTGGAGACACGTTTGGCTGGCTGTGTGAAACAGGTTCTCTGCTAGTGTGCTCATGCTACACAGCAACAGAAGATTGGTTGTTTTCATTGGCTTAACCTTAGCCATATAAATAAACTGCCATCATTAAAATACATCATAACAATGTGGACATCTACGTCTGCCTCAGCAACATCTGTACTACCATAGATAACACCTCGTCTCGACACTGCAACCCCCTCTCTGTTCTCCTTTCTTTTATGGCATATTAACAATCTGATAATGCTGCTATGTTATAATGCAGGATATTGTAATAAATTGTAAGCAGTAAATATTTGGAGACAACTGGAAAGATTCAGAACATCAGTTCTGATAATCATCCTGATACTATAAAAGGCTGATCAATGCTTTTCAGATTTTTCATACTTTTCGGATCAGATTCTTACAACCAACACATTTTCATAACATCCATTCATCCATTTTCTCATGTGTATCCAGTTCAGGGTCATAGCGAGGCTGGAGTCTATCACATAAAACGTGGGGCACATAAACTACCCAGAAGTAGATAAGTTGTTAATGTTTGCTGCACCTCAGCTTAATGGAACATTAAAATATTGTTACTACTGTTAATTAATGATAGTTAGCTCGTTAATTAATGATGAGAACAACAAGCCCTCCTCATTTGTTTCTCCAAGGCAAGTGAAGGCATTTACACACAGATGTGGATTTCTCATCATCATTTTCTCAATAACAACAAATGTTTTTACAGGAAAGGGATGTTAATAAATGCACTGATTGCAATTTCTTGGCCAACAACTACAATTTCTGATGTTTTTCTAAGTATGACCTCCTGATACAATTTTCTTTTACAATTATAGTTTCTTTTTATAGGACATTTAACCGACAGCATGTATAGTCAAAAATAAAAATTTCTGTAATACATAAATACGGTTTTAATCATAACTTTTTCAGCTGAGTGGAGGTGATTTAAGTGATTTAAGAGCACATCGGTGTGTAGCCATGAGTGCGCGCAAGTGCGTTGCACTTGCATGAAAGGGACCAGGTCATGATTAGACATACTTGAGACTGACTGGCCAGTCACCAGTCCAGGCTGGATGATTGGTGGATCTTACCTGAAGGACCAGGGAATCCTCTGAAGTTTAGGGGTAAAAAATAAAGCCCTCAGCCACAACAAGGTAATAAGCCACTTAGGGATCAATAATAATGATCCAACTATATAATAGTTGGATCATGAGCCTGGTCTTCCATAAGACCAGGCTTATGGAATTATGAAAACCTCTCATCATCTAGATATCAGAGTCATTTTACATAATCAATATTTTTGCATTTCACACTTTCAAGTGGTAGCCAGATCTTTTTCTCAAAGGTTGACATAGCTGCTGATTGGCCAAGCATCAATATCAGGTAGACAAAGGGATGGTACAAGTTTGCTTTTTTACCTTAAATGACCTGTATTACCTTCAATGTGAGAAATTTACTCTTCATCAATGTATAAATACATGTACTTCACTTACCACTGAAGTTTTCTGTGACAAACATGGGCAAGGGGTATATACATTTAATAAGTGGTCTTTAAATTTCAAAAGAACAAAACACAAATAATTTCTGTTCTGCTGCCCCTCTGGCCAAGTTTAAAAATAGAAAATTACTTGGGTAAAGTCATAGAATCATTGGTGTCACTGCACATTTTAAAATTTATTATTAGGAAATATAGTAGGTCAGTATATTCCAAAAGTCCAGTGGAGGTCCAAAATCGGAGATACGACCAGGCTTATGGAATTTTGAAAACCTCTCATCATCTAGATCCAGTCAGATTAGGGTCAGCAATGGCAGCGCCACCCTAGGATGGAGGATGATGAACTATCCAGTGCAGAATCCATGTAGCGCCATAAAACCTATGTTGTGAATGCTTTCTCCCCCCCCCCCCCCTCTCCATCTCTCTCTCACTCTCTCTGCCATGCGAGCATGTATTTAGTTCAGAGGTTTTGCAGGCTTTGCTCTTGATCCCTCATACATGTCAACACAACAGGGTGGCTGTGGAGAATTATAAATTGGATTGGTATTCTGCGCCCCGGTGTTTCAAGAGGCCTGGGTTGTTTTGATCTTACATAAGAGGTAATATTATTTGATGGACAGCATTAGGATTTGAGTTCTACCCTTTGTGAATGTAAATGTGCAATAAACAATAAATATTTTAGTAAATCTTTGGTCTCTGCATCTTCCTTTTTTGTACCTTTATTTCTGTCTTGCACTACTACTACTACTACTACTACTACTAATAATAATAATAATAATGTGGTTTCTTCCAGGCGCTTGGTGGACACAGAAGATGAACTCAGTGACATTCAGTCAGAGTCGGTGCCTTCAGAAGTGCGAGACTGGCTGGCCTCCACCTTTACCAGACAGATGGGCCTGATGCTAAGACGTAACGAGGAAAAACCTCGCTTCCGAAGCATCGTCCACGCCGTTCAGGCTGGAATATTTGTTGAGAGGTAGAATTTGTTTGTGTCGCACAAAAACACTTCCACGATCACATCCGAGCCTGGAGCCATCAGCCCTAAATAATTCATGGCCTATCACCTTTTATTTCCCCCCTTGCCAATCTATTATTGGTGCATCCAAATCAGTGTCACGACTTGAAGCAGTTCAATCAGCGTCTTTAGTTTGGCCTTGCATAACAAATGGATAGCACTCGTGTGCATTTTTGAAGACATGGTGTTCTAAAGCTGTTTTGTTTGCTTTTGTTTGTTAAAGTAGTTCAAAGTTTTGTGTAATTTAATGAGGAATAGTAAATAACTGAGTTATGCAGAGGCTCGAAACTTATTTTAAGTCACCCATTTTATTGCACATGCTGTTTGCTTTTGTTTGTGTCTGGATAGATGATATGTTGATGTGTAAATTTGATATGACATAAGTCTTTTTAGATGAATCATGAAAAACATTTGAAGGCAATAAGGCAAATACTAAAATGCAGTAATAGAACTTTCTTTTGTACATAATTTAAGAGTAGTTATTAAAGCTGGGGGTTGGCAACATGTTTTTGGCACTACTAGACAAAAAGATCAATAATAACCTTTCAGCATATAGTAATTCAAGTGGTCTGGAAGGGAACTAGTGCCTCTCCTCTGGTCATTGTTTACAAACTTTAGATAATCAAATCATGACAGGAGACTTTGACCACAGGTCTTTTTACTCTAGTTCAGATGAAGACGTATGAGGTGTCTAAAAAGCAAAAAGGACTTTATAGTGAGAGGCAGGGGTGCAGGTTAAATAGAATCCTTTACCGAGGGAAATAGTGGTTCTTTGTAGCCAAAAAAATAGTTTGAGACTTTACTTTTGGCAGGTGTAAAGCTCATATATAAGAGGCTCTTAGAATAGATAAGCAAAAGCTGGAGGAGGAGGGTTGTCTGTTTTTAGGTTTTTCTTTATTTACATCTGTTGGTGCTTTAATAAATACTTAGGTATACAGCAGAGGGAGGAAGGATTCAAAGCAGTAAAGGTGAGAGAGGCAAACCGTTTGGCATATTTATTATTCAATTACAATATATATACATATATAAATAATATATTTTTTCTGTCTTGCAATGTAAATCTCTGGTATATTATTGCTGATAGGTGATGAAGTTCTTACTTAAGACTGCCTTATCTGAACGTGTGAGCACCAAACTGAATGAGAGCGACTGACAAGTAGGAGAGAGAGGAAATAATTCAAAATTTAAAGCCACACTCTTTGGTTAAAATTTCAATCTGCTGGAAATGTGTGTGCATCCTCGGAACGCTGGCTCTCTCACCTGAGTCAACAATACATCATCAGTTCCTTGGCAAGCCTGGCTAAGCACAATCATTCGGAGAGCTGCATACAGCTCTAGGCTGTGCTTTATCACACAGTAACATGCAACATGTATTTGTTTAAATCAGTAAGCCTCTAACATGTGAGTTATAATCTTTCTTAATCTGTTTTACAGTGAAGCCATATTGGAAAATGGAGGATTAAAGTGAAAATGTGGAACAGCGTGGTGCACTCTGAGCTGTCCACTATCTGTATAGATATCTGCCGTTCATTACAACTATTGTGATGCTAAATTTGAATCTCTAGCATCTGTTCTTATTCCACTAAATTGCGAGATGCTGAGCACCACACACTAATTTTGTAGCCATCCAACTGAATCTAATGACTCGTTGGTCTCATGGGGAATTATGTAGCTTGTGTTGCAGCTTGCAATGAAGTAAAACCATATTTTATCCTCATATGTGAGGATAAAGCTTTCGCATGTAAAAAAGAAAAAAGAAAAAGAAAAAAAAGACTAGCTTGCAAAGCATTTACCTCTTCTCAACCTAACCTGTCTAATATAGCTTCACAGTGAGTTGTGCATATTTGAAGCTTTAGGGAAACCAGCAGGCTGTGGTTTGGGGTTGGTGTAGTAACCTCTGCTGTTTGCACTCAGCAGTGCTTTTCATTTGATGTTTTTATCTCGTTCAAACAGGATGTACCGGCGTACCTCCAATATGGTGGGACTCAGCTACCCGGCCTCTGTCATATCTGTGCTTAAGGTATTAACGTGCGCACTCACATTCAAAAAGAAACATACGCATAAGGAAAAGTTACTTGGTGCACACATACACGCTGTGAAAATCGACATACTCTGAAATATTTATATGAAGTGGACTTTTGGCACCGTTTGTTTGTGTTGTGTGTTTTCCTTTTGTGTTGGTAGAGGACGAATAAGTTGTTTGACAAGGATGGTGTCATTATTTAAATGTTTCTCCTTCATACAGAATGTTGACAAGTGGTCGTTTGATGTCTTCGCTCTGAATGAGGCCAGTGGAGACCACGCACTTAAATTCATATTCTACGAGCTGCTCACAAGATATGATCTCATTAGTCGTTTCAAGGTAAAGCCCCAAGGAAATAATGTACCACCTGAAACTGATATGTGGTGGTTTATGCCATTAAAACAGGAAAAACTATTCAGTATGAGTAAGATCTTCACTGTTCCTTATTTGATGGATGTGGGCACACTCTCCTCTCCACCTTAGAATAAGATTATCTCACTAAATTTTAATCATTATATGAAGGGGGCTGGCCACATTTCATCTCAACTGATAGTACATCATTCAAGTCACCAGATATCTTGGAGAAGGGTTTCCTGTTTACATTTTCTTGTTGTTTTGTCTAATGTCAGATCCCAATCTCTGCGGTGGTGTCATTTGTTGAGGCCCTTGAGGTCGGATACAGCAAACATAAAAACCCCTACCACAACCTGATTCATGCTGCTGATGTCACACAGACTGTGCACTACTTGCTACTCAAGACTGGCATGGTGGTGAGTAAAACATGGACAAGTTAGGTAACATAATGTTATACACATACATACAGTAACCTGCTAAAAAGAAACAAGCAAAAAAACAAACAAAAAAAAAACTGTTGACCATCTTGGTTTAGTTCCAAGAAAGCAGGCTCACTGGATCGAAGCTTAGTCTGTGAAAGTGAGGGGATTTTATCCACATGGTATTCAGAACATCTCTGTCAGCCTGATTGCAGCTTTGCCTGACATTCAGCTTTTAAATATGGCTTTTTTTTAGCCTGAAGAATCCATGAACCATCTTTTTAGACAAAAAAACAAACAAGAGCCAAAATTAATTTTAGGAAGGTTGAAAACATCTAAGGAATAGGCACCGAATATAAAATAAAATATTACCTCTTGCCTTTTTTGTCCTGGGTATATCATTGCTGCTCCATAGATTTTGCTGCTTTTGCTCTTTTTACTATCAGGTGACCTATATTTCACTTCTTTGCACCGAGGTGACTTTAGGGCATTTCTGATGCAGCATTTATTCAAAAAAGGAATAAAAAACACTAGCCTGAGTTCAAAGTCCCTAACCAGCCGGCTGCCCCCGCTTCCAGTGTTTTTATTTAATCACCTTAATAAGGTGGCTGCGACAGCTGTCGACATGGTATGTTTCTCTGGACAGTGCCTTGCGGAGGAAACCACATTACTGCTAGAACCACAGGCTCCTTGGAGAGCAGGTGAAGGACATCTATCATTTTGCAGGCCCTCCAGACTCCATTAAATCAACAATCAACAGGTCATTCATAAAGCAGACCCATGAGGAAATACAGTGAGTGGTGGATCAGCCATCATGCATCCACCCTGTTTTTAATGACTCCTCCACCCCCCACTGTTGATTAGTCACCAATATCGACTGGGCTTCCTGAGCTAAATCCCCACTCTGTGTATGTGAGGGCGCTCAGATGCATGCACATCTTAGAGGGGAAAAAGCCCCGATTACAGTGTGCTGATTACAGATTAGATTTTAGATTTTATAGATGAAACTAATGATTGATTCACTGAAAAAAAATCCACAAATCCACCAATAATATTAACTAATTATATATTGAAGAGTTGTTATCGATCTTCCTCACTGACATCTCAGCCAGAAATGAAATAAGATTATCTCAAACTATTCCTGCAACAGTGTGCTGCTGCACTGACATTATCTTCTTTGCTGTAATCATGAATCGCACATCAAACAGCTACAACATGACCCAAAAACACACATAGGAAGGTGTGATGTGTAGTCTCACCTTGTGACACTAAACTTATAGTAAACTTAAAAAAGAGACTTGTGGGGTTTTTTTTGTAATATTTGGTGACATATGTGGAACAAAGCAGATTGACAGACCGTCACACAGAAACTGAAACCAGAAGTGATGAAGTGAGAGTTTAAAATGCAATTTTCAATAGAGCTTGTCTTATCTGAAGTTTCTTTTTTGCTTTTCTAACCTTTTCCTCTATCTCCTTCTTCCCATTTGTTTCCTTTCATCCCTGACGGTAATGTATTTCTCATGCCGCATACTTCTCTGGATCTTTTATATCACTTTTCGCCTCTACATTTTTATGGCTTGATGTTCTATTCCCTGCGTCTCTCTTTTTTCAATTCACTTGCTTCTCATCTCTCTTCTCTAATTTTTGTCCATTCTTTTCATTACTTTCCCCACCTCCTTTTCCTGTCAACGTCTGTCTTTTCCATGTCGTTACCTCTTCTCCTGAACACCGTTCCCTCTTATATATCCGTCTTAATGCCCTCCTCATCATCATCCTTACCTCACCCCTCCTTTTCCCTCGCTCCTTTGTCCTCCTCTTTTCTTCTTCTTTTGCCTCCAGCATTGGTTGACTGAGCTTGAGATCTTTGCCATGATCTTTGCGGCGGCGGTGCATGACTACGAGCACACGGGGACCACAAACAACTTCCACATTCAGACAAGGTAATAGATCATTAAATCATAAATGCATGGCACTGACTCGCCCGATCAATGTTTTCATTTGCAGCAAGAGGGCTTTACAATCACACTGTGATCACCTGCAGTGCAGTAATAACACTGGGGCTGGTGGGGAGTCCAGATGAACTCCAAAACTCATCCTCTTGAAAAAAAAATCGGTTCTACAAAACAAGGAATTGCTCAGCATTTTTCACTCTTGTCAACTTGAAAGAAAAACATTTACCATCATCTGGAAAAAAAAAGGAAAAACAATTCACAGGACTCTATATACAGCTATGAAAAACTAAGTACACCATTACAGCTTCTATAGGACTTAAGATAAGTAGCTGATAGGTGCTGATAATAAAATGCATTTGATTAATTGATCATCAGCATCTGTGACCATCTCTGTAAAAGTAAGTTTTGGCAGCTTACAGGTCTAAAGCATTTAGGTGTTTGTTAACAACATGTTACAATCTTCCGAGTAGTGGATGCCCCAGCAGATTAACCCCAAGGTCAGACCTTGCAGTGCTAAGAGAAATTATGAAGCCCCAAGACAATATCAAACTCACACAGATATAATGTTAATGTTCCTGACGGTACAGTTGGAAGAAGGCTGCAGAGTTGGAATGGTTGCCAGGAGAAAACCTCTTCTCTTTTTGGGCCTGAACAAACCCAAAAACATCTGGAAAAGTGTTCTTTGGACAGATGAGACCAAGGTGGAGATGTCTGACCACGATGCAGAGTGTCACATTTCGTGAAAACACAGCATATCATGACAAACACTTCATACTAGCTGTCAAGCATGGTGGCAGAGAGGTGATGATTTGGGTTTGTTTTTCAGCCACAGAACATTTTAGGGCAAAATATGGGCCTAAAATCATGGGGGTGTACTTACATTTTCACAGCAGCAGATAGAGTCCTTTGAAACTTTTTTGGCATTTCACCTAACACAACAATTAAAATCTATTATTATGAGAAACAAAATTGATTTCTTTTGACCAGTGCCCTCCTATTTTTAGGATGCATGAACTTCATTTTATTCATTTTTGATTTAGAACCTTAGAAGAGTCAGTGTTCCTTAGCCTTTCAATAAATAATGAAAGTTTTTAAAAAAAAATATGTTAGCTTTGATGCAGGTTTAAGTAAATAATACCCTCCACATGTTATTTCTTTATTTTTTCTGTTTATTCTTTTCATTGTTTTTCTGTTGCATTTGGCAGGTGAGAGTTCAACCAAATTTTAGTCTTTGACCATGTCAGATGGATTTGCCAGGAAAGAAATGTGTCAGATCTTTCACTAGTTGCCAGACTGCAGCAATAGCTTTGTTGTGCACTCAGTGTTTTGAGCACAGCACTCTTTATAGTGTCATTAAGCTACAGTTTTTGAACTAAAGTAAAACAGAAGCAGCTAAATGAATCTCAAGTAGGCAACCAATTTTGGATCTTTGATTTTGACTAGCATCTGCAAAAATGTTTAAAGGATTTAGTAACATCTGTGGATCCCTCATGTGTTTTCTGAGCTGTTTGATTTCCCTGCAATAGACCAAGAAAAGAATTTTCTTTCTTTTGGACTGACAGGTCAGACACAGCTATCCTGTATAATGATCGTTCAGTATTGGAGAGTCATCATGTCAGCGCAGCCTATCGCCTGCTGCAGGACGACGATGAAATGAACATCCTCTACAACCTTTCTAAGGATGACTGGAGGTCAGTAACACAGACAGAGAATGATAGGAAGGGTGCAGGATAGGTGAGTGACAGCAAAGGGGATTAAAAGTCAGATGTAAAAATATCACATGAGAACAGACAAAGCATGAATAAAACCAAGCAGAGCGCACAGGTCAAGTAGACTCACAATGAACACCTACTCAAAGTAAACTGAGCTCCTGTTTTTCCAGGCTACTTATACACAGTAGAAACACAGAGTCAAAATCAGCAAAGCTGGATTACCTCCAAGGCTCAACAACTTTATAGAAATGGAACTGTTATATGAAGATAGCTCTAATCTGATTACATACAGCATAAGCTACTGTCAAATCAGATATAAATAGTTCTCAGAAACCACCTTCATCTAATTACGCAGGCTTCAAAATAAGTCAGCTTTTATTAGCCGCAGGTTTGACTGTTTTTTATGCTGCACATGGCTCACGTTTTCTCTCCTTTTTTCATTTAGAGAGCTGCGGGCTTTAGTAGTGGAAATGGTGCTGGCTACAGACATGTCCTGCCACTTCCAGCAAGTTAAGGCCATGAAGAACTTCCTACAACAACCGGAGGGGTCAGTTGCCATTTCCTTCATTACAGTTTATAATGTGCGCCCTTGCCCCTGCAATTTACATACCCATTATCCTCGCTATCAGCCACCATTTACTAACCACCTGCCATTTACAACCTAATTAATCCTGCCCCGAAGGAGGCATTTGGAGAGAAACACAATAAACAGGCCTGTTTTATATCAGGTGGACCTCTGGAATGAAAAACAAGGGAGGATTTCTGTTGCTCAGGTGTTGTTTACTGAACATAAAAAAATTAAATTCAACGAGTCATTTGCTGCCAAATAGTACCAAATGTCGCACATTACACAGTGCAGGTATTCAACAGAGAATTACCACGGTGCCTCTCAGGCACAAACGCAGCTTGCTTCTCTGTGCTGGACGTCTGCAACAGAGTTACGGTGTAGTCACACCAGATTTGGCAGGGTGAAATTTATTTACACACTGTGGCTAAAAAAAAGAGCCGCTGCCAGAAATTGCTGGCAGGTTTGTTGGCATGCCGTCCTTTTGCTACTGCTGATGAGCTAGCAGAAAATGTTTCGTTTTCACAGAAAAAAAATATAGCACTTCCTTTGACAGAATTATTGTTGTGCTGCTTGTATTCTTTAGCATTAATGCTCCCTCACACTTTACAGTCGCTAATATTCTCTGGGTGTTATACTTTGGTAAAGAATATCAGAAATCCTTTGCACAGCAGAAGATATGAGCAGAATCAAAAATGGAGAAATGAAAAAAAAGGAACCTCTCAACTTTTTCCTCTCTTAAACAATTTAGACAAGAGGAAGACAAGAAGAGAAATTATCAATAACATCACCCAGAAACAATGAGGGAATAACACTCTTTATCTCTCTACCTTGCAATGTTCCCCTGGGAATCCTTGAATCCTGGCATTCATGTGGATGTTATTCTTACATGCACCAGCCACCTAAACATTGTTACACACTATCTGATGGAAGCTTCCTCCCAAGCAGGATAATGTCCCCGATAGTAGAAAACAAAAACTAAAGTATCTAACAGAGCTGGTTCTCTCACAGACTGACTTGGCTGTTGTGAACTGCTGATGTTCACATTTTATATTCTTATCTCTTATTATGCCACAGGGATGCCTAACTGACACAAACTAGGGAAAATAAATGGTACACAATTTCATCCCAGAATGGAATAATCATAAAAAAAGGAAAAGAGTAAAATTAAAACAAAGTCACTTATGGGATAAACTTATGGGATAAACTTTCACAAGTGCGTTCCCAAAATCTAATACAGACTACAAAATGAAGTAAACTTGTCAAGAAGGCTAACATGTAATCTCTTGTGTATTTTTTTTTATTTATGTTGAACCCATACAAACAACATAGATTGGTAACAGATGTGATGTAGCGTTAATGAGGCGAAGTGGGAGCCAAAGTAGGGCTACAGCTCGCAAGTGACCTTGCAAAGATGCTGTTTTTTAGGTTTTTAACTCTGGAAAATATCCAGAGAATAAAGTAAGAAAATGTCAGGAGTTGCCCTTTTTCAGCAAGACTGCGCACTTAAGATGCGTTCTCACTACTGCAAATACTCTGTTTGCTTAAGGCAAAGGGAACTGTTTGGAGAGACTGTGCAAGAGGAAGGACACGTGACGCCTTTTGTGAATTCAGTAGATATTTGCCTGCTCTGTTCTCACATAGGCTTGGTCGGATATTATGTGGATGTCGTACTAAAGGGGTTGTATATAAAGGCCTGTTTAATATCCAATCTCACTGCGATGGACACCTTAGGTTTGTACCTCTGACAGTTAATATCAGGCTGCTGTTCCTGAGTAAAAAATGACTCGAGCCACTGAGCTGTGAACCAATGCAGAGAAAAGACCCACACATAAAAAATATGGATGGCAAATTATGCTGAGGTGGTTCTTAATGTTATCCTAGAGAGAGAATGGCTACAACTTTGCTTCTCTTTAAAATTCTTGCAGTGAATCTATATAAAAAACAAAGTTTAGGCCCTGCTTTGCTTAAACTAAATGGTAGTGAATGATGTTAGATATGTGCCTGATTCATTTAGAAGTTCTACATAATACTCTGTTGGTATTTTTAAGTGCATTAATGGTGTGCATCTTTTTAAGCACTTTAAGCACCCTAACACGACTGCAGTGACCGATAACTGTTGTACATGCAGACACTGAGCTGAAGCGTGCATACAGAAATAAAAACACTATCAAGCAAACTATCATGCGATGTGATGACTCATCAGTGCTGATGCAGCTGCTGCATTGACAAGAAACATGTTGACCTTCAGGGTATTCTTTTCACCGTGATAATGCCGAGCACTTATCTGAAAATTACTCAGAAGGCACTGATATGTAGATAAGTGGCTTCCTAAAAATATATATTGGTATCAACAATATTGTGTTCCCTGTATTTGTGAATATAACTTGAAAATTGCTGACCTGAAGGTAATCGTCAAGGGAGAGTATTGGGTGCTCACACACACACGCACACACGCAAGCATGCACCAAAATAAGAGATTGCAGTCTGCAGGGAGCTGTGATGCTGAATAGACTCTAATGTGAAGTAATTCAAACCAGACTGCTGCAGGCCTGCTTAGAGTGCACTTTAAGACCCAATCTGCCACAAATGGAATGAGGGGAAAAAACGTGAGCTAGTCTTTTTCACCTCTGTTTAACCTCTGCTATGCATGTATTATTGTGCCTGCATTTTCATGTGACTGCCTATTTTCTATATGCGTCTGTTCATGATTCAGTCCGTTTACCATGAGATTTTGATATTAGGTTGCGATTTCTCTAGAGCTGAGATGATCTTCATACTGTGTTTTAATGTGGAAGTAATATGAATGAAGAGGACTTTTGGATGGATGGATGGAAGACTATACAGATAGACACATAATGCTGGAGGTAGGGGGTTCCTTACTGTAATGAAAATAGCGCATTTCATCTTTTTGAGTACTGAAAATTAGATTTAATGGAAATGGGAGATGGCCTGTATTTGTATAGCGCTTTCCTAGTCCCTAAGTACCCCAAAGCGTTTTACACATCCAGTCATCCACCCATTCACACACACATTCACACTGGTGATGGCAAGCTACATTGTAGCCACAGCTGCCCTGGGGTGCACTGACAGAGGCGAGGCTGCCGGACACTGGCGCCACCGGGCCCTCTGACCACCGCCAGTAGGCAACAGGTGAAGTGTCTTGCCCAAGGACACAACGACCGAGACTGTCCAAGCCGGGGCTCAAACCAGCAACCTTCCGATTACAAGGCGAACTCCCAACTCTTGAGCCACGATCACTTAAGATAGTTATAAATTAGGGGTGCAACGATACACAAAATTCACGGTTCGGTTCGATACTTTGGTGTCATGGTTCGATATTTTTTCAATACAAAAAAAATGTTCATGCCTTTTTAATTTGTCATTTATTAAAATTATAAATATATATTTTAACTCAAAAGTACAGTTTTTAAATTTAATGTTGCTGAAACAAAAGTAATTAAAAAAATAAATATCTCTCAGGGCTCTCAAAATTTCAAAATCCCTGGTAGCCCTTCGGGCAGGGACTCTTCAGTTTTTGGTAGCCCAAAATAAATGTAAGTAGCCCGAATAAAAAAAGAGAGCAATTTTTTGATTGACGTTTTGTTTCCTGTTTTGTTTCCTTTACATGTTTGCATAGTAAGCTAACGATTGATAAGATGATGTCAGAGGAATTGGTGCGCAAATTATCATCACTCACCAATCAGTGCTGTCGCTCTCTATACACAGTTCGCGGGATTGCAAAGTGAAAGCAAAAAACAAGCGCAAATTCAAACGCGATTTCAATATGTCACATATTGACAGTGGCTCACTGATGCCAATGACATAATTACCCAGCTACATTTCCGAAAGAATGCAAATGCATATTCTCAGCAGCATATTGTAGCGGGTCAGGGCTGTTCGGGGTTCTGTTTGTACAGTTATGTTTTGTTTATGTTGCCATAGTGACGGGTGACGCCCTCTCGCTGCGACGGTGTGTCCTTCCGGGGTCAGAGGGCGCCCTTTGTGGTGTTGTTGTTGCTGTGCGGTTGCCGCGCTGAGCAGTTAGCTAGCGGCAGTGTTCTTCTGCAGATGTCAATAAACGGCTGTGCTCCCTGGCTAGCTCACGGGAAGCAAGACCAAACGACACCTCCGTCTCCTCCTTGTTTGAGCTCGCCACATTGGTGTCAGAAGTGGGATGATGGTGGCACCCATGTTCTGACCCGAGTGACTTTTCCCCCGCTGGTCGTGACCGGCCGGTGCGCCAAAAGAAGGCACCTGGACATTTGCAGGACTTTGTGTGGGGTAATGGGGTCGTCGGGGACGACTGACCCCTTAGGTGGGGGCTATGTAGCGGGTCAGGGCTGTTCAGGGTTCTGTTTGTACAGTTATGTTTTGTTTATGTTGCCATAGTGACGGGTGACGTCCTCTCGCTGCGACGGTGTGTCCTTCCGGGGTCAGAGGGCGCCCTGTGTGTTGTTGTTGCTGTGCGGTTGCAGCGCTGAGCAGTTAGCTAGCCTGCAGATGTCAATAAACGGCTGTGCTCCCTGGCTAGCTCACGGGAAGCAAGACCAAACGACACCTCCGTTTCTCCTTGTCTGAGCTCGCCACAATATTAAACATATCAGGTCCCCATAAGGAGAATCATGTGCTAACGGCTGTCTAAATGACTCGGGTAAAGTTTGTAGCATGCATGCTTGTTGTTTTTGTCTGCTTCCACTTGTCTTTGCACTAGGATGATGTCAGTGTAAATGTGCAGTCATATTCGTTGTGTTCCCACTAGTGCTGTCAGCGTTAATCTCGTTGAAATGACGTTAACGCCACAACACGGCAAATCTCCGTTACCGAGCTACCCCTGATCGCCTGTGCGTGGCGCTAGACGGCCAACACATTAACGAGCTAACTGCACTAACACACTACTTCCCACCCATGTAATTGAGCATTGCATGGCACATCCAACATACTGTTTTACTTTAGTCCATGACGCGCTTACCTTCAGGGTCATACATCACATGAAAACCAAAATATTTCCAAACGCCAGATCTGAATGAGGGTGGGGGAGGTTCAGTTTGCCATGTTGCAATGTGAGCTTAACTTCTGTCTGCTAGCTTGCCCTGCGCTCTTCCTTCTGACAATGCTGTCTGTGTTGAACGCTCAGTGGATCTGCGCTTGACAGTGCAGCCTAGGCGGAGTAGTCGAACGCAGATTCACTGAGCGCTCAACACAGACAGCATCGTCAGAAGGAAAGTTGATAAAATAAATTACAAATTTTGTATTGTTCATACATATGCGTACCGAACCGAAAGCACTGTATCGAACGGTTCAATATCGATACGAGTATCGTTGCACCCCTATTATAAATACGAAATTATACATGTATTGTATGTATTGTATGTTACTGTGATACCCATGATTATGTCTTTGTGATCTAAGAACTGGTGTCACAAAAGTGTGACCAACACAGTCATCACTGAATTGGCCGTTATTTTGGTTTCAAGCCAGTATCTGTAAATCCTTGTGACTGCACGTGTGGTCAGCCCAGAAACAGAAAGACATAAAAACTCAAATCAACTATAGACTACTGGCTTTCTGGATCATGCTACATTTGTTATGTCCAGGATCACATTATGCTATGATTACACACAGACCCACAAGGTGCAAACAATACCAACTATGTTATCGCATTTAGTAAATAATCTACGTTTAAACAGCAGATATGCAGTCATACTGTTTAAACACCTGCCACACTCCTCACAGCCGCCTTTGTAGTAGTTCTCACTACAGTTGGTGTCTCCAGGACCTCGTTATACTATGATTGCACACGCACACACACATAGACACACACATACACACACTTGAAGACTCCCACAGTGAAAACAAAACCAGTTTTGCTGTCATGATGGAATAGTGTTTTTTTAATATTCTAAGTGACTGGGGACGAAAAACTAAACTCAAGCCAGTGAATGTGCAGTAAAACATAAAAGACAATAAAAAGCTAACCTGTCACTTAGACTGAATTTCTTGTACAGACTCATTTCTGGACAGCTGCAGACTCTTGTGCAGCTGTGCCAGGGATACTTACCATTATTGGCATTTTCTTGCATCTTTTCTGGGGTCTTTCATTAATCTTATCCAAGATTAATCTGCAATGTCTTTGTAACAACTTTTATTTTTTATTTTTTTGCCAGGTTTTTGGCAAAACCTGAAGCTGGTTCTGAACTTGGCAGATAAAGTATTTCTGACTCACATTCATTTTTTTAAAGCCAGAAACACAAAAATGATCTCAATCAATACAGTTTATCATGATACCTCCAAAATCAATTAGCTGCATCGCAAATGGTTATTTGTCCTTCTTTCCTTCTATCATTTTCTTTTTTCTTTAACAATAGCTTCTTTTTTCATTTATAAAAACACACAAACAAAACATAAACCATTAGACTTTTCAAGAAAACAGCCGTGATGGCAATTTTTAAAACTGCCTGTCTTCTCTCTCTTAGCATCGACAAGCCAAAGGCGCTGTCCCTGCTGCTGCACACAGCAGACATCAGCCACCCGGCCAAGACTTGGGACCTCCACCACCGTTGGACCACCTCCCTACTAGAGGAGTTCTTCAGACAGGTGAGTTCCTCTGTTACGTCAGAGTAACATGTTAGATGATGGTGGTACAGTGCATGGTTTAGTGGTGGTTTAAATGTATGCAGAGAGAACATGGCATGCTTTTCAGTTGACCTCAGACACAAAGGTCAAATTTACCCTCAGCTGGCAGTTTACTAGGTAGTCATGCTGAGAACTAATCAAGCCTTTGGGGGAAGATCATGCTCTCCAATTTCATGAAATTCTGGAATTCAGGGTCATAAATCGGAAGTATATTGTTGCCATGATCAATAAGCCACATGTAGCTATCTATGTTTGAGTTTTTTATAACTTTGATTATATTTTGACAAACTGACACCTGTTAAATTTGCTGAATTAATTTATTTAAAAAAAACCATCTGAGGTGTTATACATTAAAAATGATATTTTCCTCCCCTTATGCCCAGCGGATTGCGACAGATGGATTCACCTCTCTGAGTCTTCTTATTAAAAGGGAGCTTTTCCTTCCCACTGTTGCCTTGTTCTTGTTGACAGGGGGTTGTCTGATTGTTGGGGTTTTCTCTGTATTATTGTAGGTTCTTTACCTTACAATATCAAGCACCTAGAGGTGAATTGAATATCTAGCATGCAAGACTTTATCGACTTTTAAATGCTGGCGTGAGATTGAAAATTTCTGAGGTGCTACGGCGCAGTCCAACAGAGCCTTAATGAAGACATGAGGTTGAAGAGAGGCATTGGAAGGCATTGGAAATAATATCTTGAGATTTCTTGCTGATAGATGAAACACATGATTTGAAATGCAGTTTATTTATCTTTTGGTTTTAGTCATTGCTCATCTTTGTCGCTGGTGCATTGTATTAGTTTTTGGGTGCTATGTCAACAAAAGCGATTTATTCTTTTGATTCAGTCACACTCACATGAAGTGTGAAACACACTTCATGTGAGTGTGACATAAAAAAATGAAATAATAATATTGGGAAATAATGCTGTTAATGTGAAGCTTTTGCAAAACACTAACAACAAGAGAAATATGCAGTCACACCAGCAAATGTGTTTTTAAAAAGAACAACGTGCTCCATAGAAGATTAAAATGTACAGCGTGACAATGAATTTATGCTATAAATAATAAATGGCGTAATTGTAAATCTCATAAAGAAGGACAGACGTTTAAATGGTGCCACACTGCTTAAATCTCGTCCATTATTAATCCACATTGTTCCCATTATCAGTGCTATTGTTATTGTGGTTGCTTTCACGAGCCTTTTGTCTCTGGGGATACGAATTGCCGATAAATAGCCTCTCCAAAGAACATTGCCTCCCGACTCCACATCTCATCTGTTTGTGACAAAACAGAGGAGAAAATGAAACACATTTGCGGCCCAAACGCACTCGGGGAGGGGCTCAGACGAATCCAAGGTCTGTTGATAGAAGTGTGAGCATATGGTGTGCAGTGGTAAGTGTGTAGGCAAAGATGTGTGTGTGCATGTCTGCAGGGTGCATCGTATTTGCCCAAAAATATCAAAGACAGGAGGATTTTGACTTAAGAAGCTCTTGTGTTTCCAGGGGGACAAAGAAGCTGAGCTCGGGCTGCCGTTCTCTCCACTCTGTGACCGAAAGTCAACGATGGTGGCACAGTCACAAATCGGTGAGAGGCTTCCCCACCCTCACATAAACCATCTGCACAATACAGTACGCCACTTTTTTGGGGGGAAAACATCTTGCAACTGAAGGAATTTTGCACTGAGGAATGGACAAACATTTGAACTAGCTAGAACACGTTTAAAAGTGTAGAGGTTACATAGGCCAAAGGTGTACTTACTGTTTTCACAGAAGATTACTGAATCTATTGATATTTTTTGCATCATAAATTATTAAAAAAGCCTAATTTTTATTTCGAGTAATTGAAGTCTGCCACATTTGAACAAGAAAATATCAGAAAAATGTGTAAAAGAAATAAAAATAAACCAAAATAAGCTATTTTATTCTGTCTCCACAGAAACACTAATCATATAGGAAACTAGCATCTATTTTGAAACAGCAGCTAATATTTGCTGATAAGCAGGCAGGTTTTGAGTTCCCTCTGAGGTTCACTCCTATTTCACTTTTGGTTCTATCACTCTCTCATCTTGACTTCTTTATTTGCTTCGCCAACAGGAATATTTTCTTGTACCTGGTAGTTTTTAGTTAATTCTGTCCTTCAGACCTCCAACTAACTGGAAAAATCAAAGAACTGTCTTCTTTCTGTTTTTTATTGCTTTAGTTTTCCCGATAGATTTCTTACCCAGTGGCAAGGAAGAAAGGAAGGCTTATAGCCAACCAGTCTGAATGTGTCATTATTCTATAATTATTACATTGTGCAATCTACATCTACATCACACACTACATCAAACTGCTGTTTGCCCGTTTTACTAATTAATGTTACAAAGATTTTTTTTTTTGCTCTGGGCTTCTTTTCTTCTTTTTTACCTTTAATAGCACAAAATAGACTGTGACTATATACCGCAGAGATGCTAACGTTACCTTTGCCGACGTCTTCATCTCCAGGATTCATAGACTTCATCGTAGTGCCAACCTTTACTGTGCTCACCGACATGATGGAGCGCATTGTCACGCCACTCATTGAGGAGGCCTCCCATTCCGGTTTGACTGGTTTCAGACGCTCAAGGTAAGCTGCAGTGGTTTCTCTCAGAGATCATTTAGGAATAAAAAGTTTGTGCAGCTCAGTCAGAAAACCAAGCAGATGGAAGTGGGTGACTGTATGTAAATCACATTACATTTTATTCAACCAGCCTCGTCGATCAAGAATAAAAAAAACGTGCTGTTTTCTCTCCTCGTGTACCTTTCCAAGAAACTACTTGCTCAATGACAAGATTAGACCTCAACAACCCTGCTGCAATAACGGCATATCTAATGGAAGTATTGAGAACAGCAGATGAGTTTCCCATGAGTAATCCATTTCTGTGCGTGGAAATGTTTCCACCTTTCATCAAGCAGAGCTACACACCTTGAAATTGACATTTTAGGGATGCTAGTGGAGTTCACCTCACCGTCCGTGATCGAGAATGAGCTGTGGTGCTGGATTGGCATACACAAAAGCCTCTCGAGATACAAAAGGAAGCGATTTTGCCTTCACTGGTTTAATTAATTGGCTCAATACTTTTCCTCCGGCCTCGTACTCAATCACGTATGTGCAAGGCTTTCAAAGCTCCCAAATAAGAAAGTACATTCCGCTTGCTTTTTTGTTCATAATATTTAAACTATAACGAGAAAGATAATTAAAAAACTTTAGTCTGTAAATTGTTTAAACTTTATGTTTTGTTAAGTGGGCTCATTGCAAAATAAAGCAGTACTTGGGGAGTCTGGCTCTGCATCTTTTGTTGCACCTGCACATCAATATCATCCTCCCTGTTCTCCTCAACAGCAGTCATTAGCATCACTCAGTGGGCCTCTAGTCGAAGCTAACCGAGTGGAAATCTCAGATAGTGTTGCCACTTGTGCAGTCTCTTTGTCTACGTACACACCTGGGTGCTTTTGATTTTCCTTGGACTGTTTCTTCACACCGTTTATAGCTGCTTTCAATCACCTGTAACTATGTCTGTCTCGCTTCCTATGATTATCCACCTCTGCTTCTTCCTTGCTTTTTCAACACGCAGACAAATCTAAAAGCTCAAGTTTTTTTTAGCTGAAAAAGAATTTTTTTTTGACATTTATGGTCCCCAGAGACAGATTCCTTCTGACTTTTAAGATCCCATAGATTTTTTTTTTCCTAGGGCTAACGTCACTGACATTAGTAACTTTGAATTAAATGTCTGCAACTATTAAAAGAATTGCAGGAAGCTGACGTTCTTGTGCCTTACATAATAAATTGGAATATCTTTTTTGATCCATTAAAAGGGGTCTTCCAGCAGTGTAGAACTGCAATTCCCTGCAGCTGGAGGTCTGTGACTTTTAGTGCCTATAATAAAAAGTCCCATTGTTCAGTCAGTCATGAGCACCTTCTAAATGCCCGACTTTTGTTTGAAAAACAGGAGCTTTCAAAGTGTGACATGATTAACAAATATGATGGCAGCAATTGGTACATTCACATGGAAGAGCAAGGTCAAAGAGTTAAAATGAACCAACCTGAAGTAAGTTCACAATCACAGATATGAACTAGGTCAGATAAATTCAAAACAACGATTCTTTACCCTCAAAAAACATGAAGCAATAATTCCGAGTAAAATGTAACTGTGATGTATAAAATCAAAGGTTCATTTATTCACATAATGAATTGTTAAGAAAGATGTCCTTGGTATAAACTAAATACTGTATACCAGGCTAATAGATGTCATCAGACCAGATTGCATTAAACTTTTTTTGAGTGTATATTTTTTTATTACGCTGCCCTGGGGTATTCTTTTTCAGTGGCACCTCCTCCTACTGTCAACTCCCCAAACTAATTTCTCTATATCACTACAGAATCACACACAGGCTGATGGTAAAAGTAAAGAAACAAATTCAAGTATGTGTTTTGCCACTTTGCCGCTCACTGAGTAGGCACATTGGTTTACTAATTTAAAACAGCTTTTGCTGGCTTGCGGTATTACACTTTGGTTATGATTTGCATAATCAGTCTTTCATCAATATCTCCCACGAAAGACCAGATGATCTACGCAATGTGCTTTTTTTATTTGACTGAAATATCTGACATCTTTTCCGTTAAGAAATTGTTCTTGAAAACTCCTTAAAATCTTCAGCCAGTCTTGTGCAATGATGCTAATGCCTCCATTGTCCTAATGGAGTGATGGTAAAAGTGGCCCGATTTCAGTCTCTCAGAGCTGCTTGAATACCTCTAGATACTTTATCTCTTGTTTACATTTTTCTTTTTTGTCTGTCCAGTCTGAACAGTATTAGTTCAGATGAAAGCAAAAGGCACAGTGTCAAGAGCATGGGCTCCGACAGCAGCTCATCGGGCCCGGGCTCTCTCCTGACGGTGGACATGAAGAACTTCAAAGCGTTGTGGAATGAAGAAGTTTATCAAAACAGAGAGAGGTGGAAAACCCAGGCCGCTAAAGGTATAGTACAGTTCGATCTAGTGAAAATATGGTGATTTATGGCCATGGTAAAACTGATCTGTCCAAACAGATCATGACCTTCTCCACAGAAAATTGGCTTAAAAAAGCTGCAATGCTTTCGACTTATTCACAGGGGGGTTTTAACTGGCCTGCACAACAACAGCATTGGTGGGAACATGATCTGTTGAGACATGATGAAATAATACACCACTGCTGATCAGTATGTCAGTGTGGATTAATTTGTATTTAATTTTCTTCATACTACAGTAGCACAAAAAACAATAGACTGAAGCTACATATGTCTTGTGAGTTGGTGGAGACCAAAAACAGAGCTAAAAGAAAGAATGTTAGACTTACATTTAAAGTCCACAAAGTACAGCTCCAGCAAAGTTGCGTTGTGTGTTAACAAAAAACGTTATTTGTTAATCCTCATCTTGAATTTTCCTCATTTAAAGTAAAAAATAAGGAGTTATGAATATTTCTAAACTGCTCCCATACTCCATATTACCTCAGAAGCAGAGGAAAGAGCTAAAAAGGAAGCAGAGGAGCGAGCACAGCAGGAAGAGTCGATGGAGCCCCAGGAGGTCCAAGCAGAATCCGAACAGCCTGAACCAAAGGAGGACAAATTGGAGGGAGAGTCGCCCGAGTCGGAAGAGGTCAGCACACCACCAGATGGTAACACAGGGAAAACAGAGCAGGGAGCACAGCCTGGGAGTGCCACGCACAAGAGCCCCCCACTGCAGAACGGTACTTCCTTTAAACTATGTAATCCCACAGCATGGCCGGCTTTTAAAAGACGTGACCTAAGGCCCGATCCTCTACATGTTGCAGTCAGTACATACAGTTTACTGACATGCAAACTTTTTCTGGGAGCTTAAGTGATCATAAAAGTTTGCAGAACATAGCTAACTTTTCCTTGGAATTTGATATTGATCAGTGCATCAGTGTAGTCTTAGATTAACTTCCAAAATGTAACGTTTTAATGAAATCTTCCGAGTACATATGAATGTTTACAAAATATTTGTTAATTCCTAACTAGACTGGACCAAATCCCTCCCTTCAAAGTCAGAATAAAAAACTACCCACCCTTAAAGCAAATCATGGGATCTTTATGTCTCGTTTCATCAAAGCAGCACTCTGAAGTCCAGATACTGTGAACAGTATCCCATCTGAGATGAAAAAGCTTCACATCAGCACATATGAAAAGCTGAAATTAAAATATACGTGTCACTTGGACTGACTAATCAGTTTGATGGATTGTTGTAGCTTTTTAATCCAAGAATAGGTTTGTTATTGTATTAGAACAGAATGAGAAACACAAGGAGGATTTTTTCTATCCAATTTTTTAAATTTTGAAAAAAGAGAGCAAATGCAAAGTTCCTTTAATCATATTTTTAGCTTATGAGCATCAAATTTCCCCATTTTCATTTTCCCAGTGTTTGCTTCAAGTTTTAAAATATTATCATATTCAGTTTTTCTGACAGTATTATCAGCTTGTTCCATCTCTTTATACAGAGCATTACATTTACACTGAGCAAAATATTCTGTTTGGAATATTTTTTGTCAACTTTCCATCAGATTAAATTCTGTAGATTTGGGGATTGTACATAATTTAATGCTGCCTTCGTTATACAGACCATTCTGTGGGTCTGTATTTTGGAATTACTCATTAGGACTATTGCATGTTTTTAAATGCTAATTTAAAATGTATAAGTAAAGTCAGAATAGTAACACAACCATTTTTTTTTTCAGGAGAGCTGTCAGAAGGGGCCGAGTCTCCAGAAGGTGAAGAAGACAAAAACAAAGCAGTCGAGGGTGAGTGTAACCCTGCAGCCTGAAGCTACTGATAGAAAATAAAACTGAGATATCTTTATTTCCATCTATGTCTGTATGCAGGGCTGTGGAAAGTATTTGCCCCTTCCAGATTTTTTTTTATTTTTTTTTGTGTCAGACTTAAATATTTCAGATTATCAAAACTTAATAATGGACAAAGACCACCTGATACAAAATGCAGTTTTTAAATGATTATTTCATTTTTAAGAGGAAAAAAAAGCTATCCAAACTTACCAGGCACTATGTGGAAAAGTAATTACCTCCATACATATAGTACGTGTACATGATTTAACAATTGTGTATGCATACATGATTGTATGAATGATTGTGATTAACCACATTTTTTGGAAAGCATTCAGAGTTCAGTTTCACTACCCACAATCAGGCCTGATTACTGCCAGACCTGCTGAATCAAGAAATCACTTAAATAGAAACTGACAAAGTGAAGTAGGTTAGATCTCAAAAAGGAGCTGTGGTATGATTCTCAAAGGAGTCATGCCACAATTTAAAGAAACAGATGAGACACAAACAGTTTTTAGTCTGTAAAGTGTTACAAAGTGATTTCTAAGGCTTCCAGACTTTGGCAAACCACAGTGAAAGCCATCATCCACAAATGGTGAAAACATGGAACAGCATAGAGCCTTCCCACGAGCAACAATGACTCATCCAGGAGGTCACAAAAGAACCCAAAACATCATCTACAGAACTGCAGGCCTCACTTGCCTCAGTTAAGGTCAGTGTTCATGATTCAACAACGCGAAAGAGACTGAAAAAAATGCTGTCGACCAAAAAATACCAACTTTAACTTTTTGAAAGGTTTTATTCCTGTTGCATCTGTGTAAAACTAACACTGCATTTAAAAAGAACATCATACCAACAGTCGAGCATGGTGGTAGTGTGATACTCAGGAGCTTCTGTGCTGTTTCAAGACCTGGAGGACTTACTGTAAGTGATGATACCATGAATTCTGTTCTCCACCAGACATTCCTGAAGGAGAACGTCCAACCATCAATTCATGCCCTGAAGCTGAAGTTCACTTGAAACATACCAGCAAGACAACCTCTGAATGGCTCAAAAGAGCAAAATGAAAGTTTTGCAGTGGCCTAGTGAAAGTCTGGACTTATATCAAATTAAGATGCGTGACTTTAAACAGGCTGTTTATGCTCAAAAACCCTCCAATGTGGCTGAATTAAAATAATTCTGCAAGGAGGAGTGGGTCAAAATTCCTGAAAGGTGGTGTGAGAGACTCATCGGCAGTTATCACAAATGCTGGATCACAGTTCTTGCTGCCAAAAGCGACTCAACCAGTTTAGGGAGCAATTACTTCTTCACACAGATCTGGATAAAATGTTTTCCCTTAATAAATGAAATAATTGTTTAAAATCTGCATTTTGCATTTATTTGGGTTATCTTTGTCTAATAATAAAATAGTTTCAGTGATCTGAAACATGTAGTTGTGAGAAATGCAAAAAGAATAAGAACTCACCAAGGGGGCAAATACTTTCCACACCACTGTATCTCCCTTGAAATAAGGTAACTTACTAATTTTGTGAATCACAGTGTTGGAGTATTTGATTAGAAGATAACACAAATATATCATTTATTTCCCTAAATGATTAATATCTCTTTCCTGTTTGCCCCCAAACAGAGGTCGTGATGGAGTAAGTAAGCTGGGGAGTACCAGTGCCACTCTGTTGTCACTGTTGCTGCAACTTAAAACCTGCTTTAAATCTTGCATGGGAGAACTCAGACTCACGTTAGAGAGTCATTAGTTGGACTGTGCCGCCCTCTACAGGACACTGAGAAACAGCCACCTTTGCTTCCCTGTCTTTATAATCAGCCATTTTTTTTCTTTTCTTTTGCTTTTATCACGTTTCTGCTCCCAGGCTCTCACGTGCATTATTCTCTTCTTCCTGCTTACTGATAAAGCCAGCTAAGATGATTTAATGACCTGATTTTTTCTTTTTTTCTTAAAGTATACCATCGATTTACTTTTCTCCAAGTATGTTCAATAAGTATGTTTCACCTAGCCACATACACGTAGCCATTGTACAAGTCCCACTTTGCCTCAGCAGCTCTCTTCATGGTTTGGTTATAAAACTGAAAACCTTTTTTTGTGTTTTTAAGCAGTCACATATTTTAATTCTTCAATCACAGACAAAATGCAGACTTGTTTTGAAATGCAGAGTAAATGCACATTCAGAGGGACTCTTATCTGCTACATAGCATGTACAGTATACGGACATGTGTACAGCACTACTGTTTTATTCTCACGTAAAACGCTCTTCCCCTTTGATTTGGAAGTTCCTGTTGGGAGCTTCTTATGGCCGCTGAAGCCACTTTAGACACATTAACATGCAATCTTCACCACCGGTTGTGGCTCATTTTCCTCTGAACATGTTTCCTTCCGTAGTGCTTTCCTCAGACATCGTGACGTTTTAACACATTTGTGCTCCTTGCAGTCAGGAACATATTGTTGATGTCCTCTTTACTGTATATATTAGACAGTCTGTATATGTCTGGAGAAGGAGTAGAAATCTATCCACAATCCACCACAATTTTTGACATAGTTTAAAATAACAGTTGAAAACAATGGGAATGCCTCTTGTGCAATTTAAGACATATCACACAGGCAAATCCATTCAAGTTTTTGTAAGATATAAAATTCTCTTTTCAGTACTTTTTTTTTTTTTTGGTAAAACAATTTGTATTGCTCATGTCACGTATGAATCATGCCCTAGATGTGTGTTAAGATCCTCACAAAGTTTGTCTTCTTCTCGATGCCTTCTTACATGGATGAAAGCTGTAGCAAAATGTCAACATTGTTTGCTGAAAAATCTTCTATATGTATTTTTGTTTCCTTTTCCAGCACAGTTACATAACAGCAGCTTCACCTTCTAGGTTGTGGGCGTAGTGTTTAATGTACATGTTTACAGTGTGCTCATACACCTATTAGCAGGCTGAATCCATCTGATGCATCACAGGCTACGAGTCCCCACTGTATCGCTTCTTGGTTGTTAGCCAAGGTTTTTAAGGCTTGTAATCTCGTGTACAGATGATGCAAATATTGCTTACTGTGCAAATGTAACATATTAAACCACTGCAATGCAGGTTCAGCTTTTACTATTAATGTAATACGTATAATTGGAAGAAAGGAAAAGAAGCATTGCGGCAGTATTTGCAGTATGATGGACATGCTTTCTCCACAATAGTGCACTTTTATTTTATTTTCCTTGCATTCTTTTATTTGGAAATTCCCAAATTGACTGTGCCAAGGTCAAATTCCTGGCATTTAGCTGGCTTTTACAATAAGTTGTAAGCATACTATACATGTGTACACAGCTACTGATATGTATAGTATATATTATCCTGCGTTCTAAAAGGGGTTATTACCTTTTCCCCCTTTCATTTTTTTCATTGTAACAGGGACATCAGTTCTCTGGTGGGGTATGGCAGTTTTTCACGCGATGTAATCACATGCTGCTTTTTACCTAAAAAAAGGAAAAAATAAGAAAAGAAAAAAAACTAGAGAGTCATTGGTTATCAGGCCAACTGACTGAATGTGTGCCTCTATCTGTACTTCCGTTTTCACACCTTTCATCTGTAGGAAAATTTTGTGATGTCATTTTAATCTGTGCTGATCCGGTTAAGGTCAAACAAACCAGTTAATATCTTCCAACACACTCAAGAGTTGAAAAACACACGTTGTCTCTGTAAAGTCAGCAGAAGTAATGTATTTATGATCGCATATTTTGCTCTATTTCATTTAGATGCGTTTATTCTGGCTGTTTTGTGCCGTACGTATGTTGTCCCTCTGTTGTTTTATTGTACCGTTTTGCTCCTCCTTTGTCTTGGAGGATGGATTGTCAAAAACGTGCGTCTGTAACATGTAGGGACTTCTTTTTGTTTCTCCTCTATCTGTGTCACTGTGATGTTTTCTTGCACCAACTTTGAAGTCAGAAAAATTCAAGAGATTCATAAATGTAAATTTCTATTCTAACAGTCTCGCCAAATTAGATTGAAAAGAAAAATTTATTGCATCCTCACAATAGGCTGCTTGGTAAAACAGATTATAGTTGCCCTACTGAGGGACCAACACATGTACAGTCTTGTAGTTTGCTCTACCTTCCACTAGCTACTGTGATAGCCTACTGTATGAATATGTAACAGGAATTTATACCAACCATAATAGGAAACATAGCTGTTATGACATGTAAAGACTTCTGAACATGGTGTTTTGTAATGTTTACTATGAAACAAATCATTTGTTGTTCATTTAATGCTTTTTTTCCTCCTTGTTTAGTCTGATTCACTCTATAATGACTGATCTCAAACTGTTGAAATGACTGAGGTTAGATGGGTTTGAAGGATTTGTGTGTGCGTGTGTGTGCGTGCGTCTTTGTGTGTGAGAAACTGCCACAAAATACTTAATGTGCATTTTCTGATCTCCTCACTGTGATCTTCTCTGTTGATGAGAGTATGATGAGATGAGTGTTTGTGGGAGAGAAACAAAAAGTGATGCAGTGGACTGTGTAAACCTGAGTGAACAATTCATTTTGAATCTATTCTAGTATTAGTTTTAAATGCTCCATCAGGCCAATACTGCTGATATGTTTGCTTTTATAAAAAGCATTCATAATATCAAAGTTAAATTGAGACAAAAAGGATAGGTGACATAAAAATAATAATTTTAAAGATGTTGAATTTCACTTTGTTCTGTACTACTCTCTACTACATCCCTGAATAAACAGACTGACTGAGTGTGTGTGTGTGCGTGTGTGCGTGCGTGTGTGTGTTGCTGTCCCATGCCGGCCAGGCGGCCGTGTGTGCCACCATGCTCTGTGACTGCACAGCCGTATCAATAAATCTTGATTCAAAGGGCTCAGATCATGTCTGCCTGTCTTCATTTCTGCAAAACACCATCTGACATTTTTAAAGATATAAAGATACTCTACATATTTTATACATAAGAGTATCTTTTTCAAGAAAATGACCGGAGCAATTATATATATAAAAGTCATTACTGAATCATGGTGAAAATTTCAAATCACTGGGTTAGAATATATAAAAGTAATTTTTCTTACATGACACAGGATGTGTTTGATCACATAAATGGCTTTACAGATCATCTACATGTTGTAGCTGTTTACTGTCACCAGGGGACAGTAAAAATATGTGAAACAGCCAGTTTGTGGGCTGTGCTGCTTTTGGCCTCACAGACAACAGTCCTGATCTGTGTTAAACCTGCATTGTTTTGTTTCATTTTCTTTTACCATTCAGGGGCAAATCTTCTGGTTTCAAAGACTTCTGGTCCCATAGAAGTCTATGAGAAAACAGCACTTGGACTTGACCTGCACAAACACTTTCCTGATGAGTTTATGGGCTCAATCTTTCATTTCAGGTCATGCTGCTGTAAATAAAATGGTAATAAGCATAAGAGAATGTCACAGCAAGTAGATCCACATGTTTGATTTGGTAGATTTTTACACCAGATCTCTTTTCAGACATGATCCTCTAAAAAAGTTTGTCTCCTCTTTTGATTAAACCACATTGCAGATGTGTAAACTACTAAAAGCCATTAATTAATTAGAGCCATTAATAAAGTTTTAAATCTAGTATCTGAATTTGGGTCATTCTAGTCTTCAGCAAGGTGGATTATCTGGGATATGTCCATTGACTTGGGACAGGATTTTAGTGTTGGTGAGTGAATGTTTATTTGCCTTCTAGTTACATTTCTAATATGTGTCTGTATGCTACACAAGTATAGTTTATGGAGATACATTTTTTTAACCAAAGTTGTTAGGATTAACAATTTCTCCCCCTTATACAAATATGGGTACTTTTGGCTCCAGAAAGACCCATGTGGTCGGGTCCAGACACTAATTTGTGACACCATGGTGGATATGTCTAACTTTTATACTGTGTACAGCACAGGTGGGAAGTAACAAAGTACAAGTACTGCAACACTCGATGATACAGCATGTGGGGCATGTTATAAAGTGTTATCTAAGTACTAAATACTTCTGTGCTGCTTGGCATAAAGTGTGTCTGTTAGCTAAAGGTGCAGTTGCTGTATATATAACTTTAATTGGAGATGGAAAAAGAAAACAGGACAAAAAAGCAAGAAGAGAGGATGTGTTTAAAGGTAAGGATGCAGTGATATTTGATGAACTGGAAATTTAAAGCTTACATTTAATGTCCCTATTAATTTTGGCATTTGTTTTTAATAAACATAAAATCCATACATGTGTTGGTGAAGTTATGTTCTGTCAGATGCACTGTAAAACAAAGTGAAGTATGCTAGCTGTGCATTTTTCAGTTTGGAGGGAAATACTAGGACGTCTAATGCAGGCCACACTGTCTAGTTTGCACTACTGCAGTTACAGTTAGGCACTGTACTGGGGTGGTGCAGCTCATTTGTGGAGTTCATGGTTAATGTTGGCTTAGATCAAAGTTTACAGATATCAGATTAAGTTTAAGATGATGACTGATTCACTGAATTCTACCTTTTATAGTACTAGTACTAGTTTATACTGTTTAAGTTGGAGTTGGCAATGAGCCTCGATAGCTCATTTAACATCTGCAACAAGAGCAGCAGCACAGGTCAGCTGATCACAGGCTGTACACAAAAACTACTGCCACTCACAACAGAAATGATTCTGACTTTTAATAATTGATTCATTTCCCCACAATGAGTCACTGCAACCAGCCTTGGAGTTCCTGCAGCACACACCACACTTTAAGGTGTGGAAACAAAGTCATCCACAATGTATTAACCTTGTATTAACACAGCCAAAAGCAAAAAGAGCTATTAAATAAATAAATTCTTTCTTCTACGTGACAGATGTTTAAACAGTCAACATTCATTAGAATTAGAATTTAAGTTGAAAAAAGTTTCCTTAATATTATTTTATTTTAGCTTTGCACAAAAATATCTTGTAGAAATGTGCTCCAAAGACTTTTTACTTTTACACTTTCGGAACTTTTCAGAGCCTGTACTTTTTTACTTTAACCCAAGTAAAGAAGTTGAATGAATATTTTCAACAGTATATTCACTACTAACTTAGTGACAATTGTGCATACATTTGCCAATTATGTTGTACATTCATAAGGTAGATGAACTCATCAAAGTCCAATATAAAATATGGAATTCTTAAAATCGTGAGTTATGCAAAACTAAAAGAAGAAAGTCCAACAGTGGAGCTGAGATGAGCATAACAGATCTGGCTTAAGCTGCAAAATACAGGAGAATCTGCATCTCAAACTAGGAGTGTTAACTTTGTAAAGTATGAAAGAAAAAGTTTTCTGACAGAAAGTTTTATTTTCTTTACAGTGTTCAGTCACACTTTAGTTAGATTAAGGTGATGGTGTATAACAGACTTTGAGCAATGTTTTCTCTTATGTGGTGTCAGCAGGCACTTTTATACACTCACCAGCCACTTCATTAGGTACACCTGTTCAACCACTGATCAATGCAAGTATCCAATGAGCCGATCACATGACAGCAACTCAGTGCATTTAGGCACCAGAATGAGGAAGAAAGGTGATTTAAGTGATATTGAAATTGGCATGGTTGTTGGTGCCAAATAGGATTTTCCCACACTACCACCTCTGGAATTTACAGACTAGTCTGAAAATCTAAATTTTTATTTATTTATTTTTTGCCTGTCCCATTTGGTTCTTTAGCCGTCAGAATTATTGTCTGAAGACCAACAAGGAGACCCAATGGATTTACTTTGCCAAATGGATCATCACGGCCTTGCCGTATTGG
The DNA here is from genome assembly GCF_900408965.1 of Simochromis diagramma. Classification (NCBI taxonomy): domain Eukaryota; kingdom Metazoa; phylum Chordata; class Actinopteri; order Cichliformes; family Cichlidae; genus Simochromis; species Simochromis diagramma. Next base: position 5,645,401 of record NW_024386782.1, read on the forward strand.
TCCATTTGATCGACCTTTGTTGTTATTATTTATTTTATTTTATTTTCAGTTGTTACAGATGGGACAGACATGACTGAGGGATAGGAAAGGGAGAAAGAAAGATGAAGGAAAAGAAAAACAGAAGGGAAGAGGGACAGTGAGAAAGGGCACTTAAAAAGAGAAAGAAGACGAAAAAAATCTCCTGGATCACCTGTTGAGAGAAAAAGACGAGAAAACAAGCAAAAAAACAACAACAGAGCAACATACTAAACACAACACCATCACGTTAATCTAGCTAAGTGTAAACAGCAGTAAGTACTAAATATTGAATGTTGTTGTAGGACCGACAGCGCACAATGTGCCAATAAAGGTGTAGTTTATGTCTATGAACAGTGAACACCCGTGTGCACACCTGTGTGGATCAGTGCGCTTATATTCAAAAGGTTTCCCCATGTAATGGGGCCCTGTCCCCCAGGGCATGAAGCAGGCATGGAGGAGATCCAGGCTCCAGACATCCAGAGGCCCCAGAATGCAAGAGCCCAAGGAGGACCACTGGAGGGGCATTCATGCCACCCTCCTGGGAAAATCTAAATATTAAATATCCAGTGAGCGAGTGAAGCTGCTGAGAAATGATGTAAGTGTCATGGTCCTGGGTCGTGCGACCCAGTGTTTTGAGTTTTAGTCTATTTTGATGTTTATTGTTTGTTTAGGTTCATTAAGTTATTCTAGCTCATTTCTTATTATATTACCCTTGTGTTAAGTCTCCCTTGCCGTTCATGTGTTTATGTCTGTGTGTCTTATGTTGTCAAGTTCATGTTGTCGTTTATGTCATCTTCCCCTCCGTGTTTCCTGTTTTATTTTGAAAGAGTCTGTTCTTTGTTTACTGCATTTAATTTACTCTTTCCTGTGCATCATTATGTATATCCAAGTCAGCTGTTTCCTCATGTGGCTCCACTTCCCCTGATCGCCTCATGTGTGTATTTAAGTCCTCTGTTTTCTGAATGTCATGGTCAGGTTGTCTGTTATCCCCACCATTGTCTTAGTCATTGTTATAGTCTTAGTCATAGAACTTCATAGTATTTGTTTCTTAGTATTTTTTAGTTTGCTTAGGGTGCCATGCTTTACTCCTGCTATCATCCAAATAAAGGATCGCTTTCTGTTTAAACCTGCAACTCCTCGTCCACATCTGCTTTTGGGTCTTGTTTCAAAAAACACACCGGCGCACCCCGCCGTGACAGTAATGGAGTGGGGATGTTTTCTTGGCACACTTCAGGCCTCTTAGTAACAACTGAGCATTATTTAAACACAACAGACCCCCCAAGCATTGTTGCTGATCATGTCCATCCCTTTATGACCATAGTGTAACCATTTCCTGATGGCTGCTTCTAGCAAGATAGCAGGTTATGTCATAAAGCTTAAATCATATTAGAATGGAATGGAAAATCTGCATTATGGATCTGCAAATCTGCAGCAACTGTGTTTTGCTATTGTAACCCAACCAGTGCAGGGGCCTCCCTACACCCCGGACTCTGCGTTGTGTAAGTTTGTGTTGGATTGGGGTGCACAGCAGAGAGACCAGTCGGACACAGGGGTTCAATTTGTGGCTCGGACCGCGCCGTTTATTCAGATGCTGGGGCAAACACCACTCCAACTCTGCTGCTGGCCCTTTGCAAATCACAGTAAACACTGCGTGATTATCAACATAGTAAAAGCCAACAACAAATATATAAAAAACACATTAAGCAAAAATAATCATGTCTTTACAAAATTCCTCGGTCTCAGGAATGAGTATGACACAAAACTAACATAGCAGGATTACCAGCAAACTGTAGCTGAAAAGCTAATGCTTGATCTTGCATTACTTTGCCCGAATGAATGCTCTGCTAACTAGCGGGAATGTAGCCCGAAATTGCGGCAGATATTACCAAATGAAACATGCACACAAACTGCTCATACTCTTATCAGACAATACATGAACCTCCCAACAAACACAATATATGCTTAGCAAACCGCCATTTTACACAGTGGAACACTTATTTTTAAACAAAAAACCAATGCAGTACACCACTGACAGTGCTTACCTTTGCAAATCACAGTAAACACTGAACCAAGATGGCGCCCGCGCGAACGAGAAATCTGAACTACGGTGTCCTGCAGAGGACAAATGGTCAAAATTGCTTAGATCTACCATACATATGCAGCTCAACAGCGACACCTTGTGACTTATTCCAGTCACTGCCTTACACTATTATATCAATATGGGCCCAACTCTCTGAGAAACGTTTGCAGCACCTTGTTGAATCTATGCCACAAAGAATTAAGCAAGGTGTACCTAATAAAGTGTATATGTGACAGGTTAGTACACATAATTGGTAAGCTACCACAGGTGCAATTCTACGTTTGCCAAGGTAGCTATGTTTGGAAACCTCCCAGAATGCACTGGAGCAATAGCAGCATGTATTTACAAGTCGTTTTATGCACATTCCCAATATTCCTGCATGTGCATTCCTGCAGTGTTACACAATATTTCACAACATGTCACTCAGAAATGTCCTCGTGCCTATTGTTTTAGTGTTTAAATGACTAAGTCCCATTTTAAAATGTCAAATTAAATGCCATGTGTTCTATCATTGTCATTTTAAGATAACTTTATCATCATAATGTTCTTCTTTTTTTTTTAGATTTACATACACACGATAACCATGTAAAGAAAAAAAAGAAATTTTTGTCTTTGTCCGATATTGTTAATATTTACTGAGTGTGCACGGTATGTATTTTAAATGACAATAACTGTATCTTGACTTACTTGCTAATACACAGTCCACTAGGTGTCTCTGTTAGACCTTGAATTAAACTGCAGCTCCACCAACAGCACAGCTCTCTCCCTCGGAGGGCCTGTGGTACTAAAAATGATCAACGGACTTGATGTATATTGTGTCACTCTCCCAAGATAGTCCATGTATAGCTCTTTATCCACCATATAGGCAACTCCACAAACATTACACCGTGACTGCATATTTATCACCAGTAGCATGCATATTCATGGGCAGGTTGATGGAGCTCGTGGAGGGATGTGTATGAGTTCTCAGCTCAGTGCTGAGTGCCGGAGCAGAAGGCGAATGTTAATTCAATTATACGGCAGCTGTTCCTTGGTGCCCATGGCCACTGTGTTTGCACTAGAACAGAAATCTTGTATTAGGTCCCTAGCCATAAAAGACCGTTGCCAGGCATGAGAATGGAGACTGCCTGTAACCAAAAGCCATCAACAGTATTTTAAAGAGCTTTTAATGCCTATTTTTGGCTTGATTGAGGAATCTGGTGCTGCTGAAATGTAAGATTTGAGAGATTTTTGCCGCTGCTGTTGTTGTTTTGGCTCACTATTGATTTACAGAGCTGTTGTTGTTTTTTGTAGTTGCTCTATTAAAGCAGCTTGGAAGTATAATGTGCAAATGGGTTTCCTTGCTGTATTAACTCCAGTCAAGGGTGACTGAATAGAGTGTGCATCCTGTGGTGATTGTTTTATCATATTGTCACTCTTTTCTTACTTTGTGCATGTGCACTGTGGAGTCATGCTCATGACTTGTATGTTTTAGGTCTTCAAATGTGCTCAAACAGAAGTCCGTACACGTCATGAAGAGAAGTGCATTCAGCAAAGGGCTACGTGCATACAGTGTGAGGGAGCGTGTGCTGGTATTCGTGGTCCTCCCCAACTCCTCAGGCTCGGGCTTAGCTCCAGTTCTGCTTGATGCAGGAAGAGTAGGAGGAAGTGTGGTGGGAGGAGGGTGTGAAGGCATCCACCGGCCCTTACCTTCGTTACCCGGCTGTCTGAGACTTGCTCTGCGTAATTTAATCACACAGCCGCTGGCAGGAACCGCTGCTCTGATGTTACCTGGACCTGTTTGCTTTTCTTTCATCAAAAGGAAAACAGCCACACCTGCACAGAGGCTATGCTCAACTGCACATTGCATATTAATAATAACAGCAGCACTGATGTCACTGATGTGGAAACACCCTTAGACTCATACACTCAAATGCAATGTTAATAAAAAGAGAAAAGATTATTTTCATCGATGATGTTGCTTTATAAAATAGACACAAATGCTCCCAGGACTCAAGAGTGACATCTGCAAATCGCTTGTGTTGTAACATTATCAATCTACAATCGAAATATGTTCAGTTTACCATCACATAAGAAAACAAATGGAGCACTAATGCGATGGTACTACACTGAAGCAAAACAACGATTGACCTTTCAGGACGCCATTCTCTAACCTAACCAGAATTAACAGCACGCTTTTGCCACTTAACTACACGCGGTCATGTGATTCGGTGTGTGAAGTAGACATTGCATATCAAGCTGTTTAATAAAAATTAAACCCTTTCTATCCACTGGAAGGCGCACAGAGCTGTATTTAGAGTGACTGATCGAGAGCCCAGAATCAAAGGGGCCTGTGGCATGAGCTGCTAGTGTGTCTGGGAATTGGCCCAAATCTTAAAGAGCCAAGCTTTCCTCATCTTGACTGGGGGCCGACCCCCAAATAGGAAGAAGCTATTTCTACTGGCAGCCAAATGGTTGCTTTTCTGGAAGCCTGTCAGGTGAGGAGTGGTGGCTGCCAACTGTAACCCCCTCAGGTGGGCACAGGGGGCAGGACAGACCCTCATCATGGCTGCAGCATTGTGACACGCAGCAGATGATGCAAGTCACAGAGGGCACTGAGCTCCCTAATGTCTCAAGACAAAGATCCTCTGTAAAAGACTACAGTGGTAATGGCTTAGAAAAACTCCAACATCCCAGACAACTGTGAGCAGCTCATTTGGAAGAGCAGCGAATGCAAATGTGAACACGTTTTAATTCAGAAAGCAGTTGTTTAGTTATGCATACAGGAGCTGTAGAAATATGGTTTGTTGCTATGTTGTTTGGTCACTACTGACCTTCACAATGTGTTTCTACAACGTTTTACTTTAAATTAAAAAAAATAATAATAAAAAAACAATCTGAAAATAATCCTTGAGCCTTCAGCATTCATAATGGCATTTTCATATTTTCTGATATGTTATACTCTAAAAATAAATCACTAATTAAATCAATATTGTTCCAGCCACCTGCTGTTGTGGATTAGTGTGACTATACCGGAGGTTTCCTGTGTTTTGAAGAGTTGTCTTGAACACTGCATATATTATTATTGTAAATCTTTACACCACCTTACCTAAGTATACAAATGCAATTTTGCCTCAGTCTTTATATAAAAGACAAGTCCTCAAGCTGGGAGATGGGTGACTTGTTTTAATCGATACTGTACGTCCGTTTTTGCTAATTTCTTACAAATTTTTAATTATAAGAAGGTGAATGATAAATTTTAAATCATTTTAAAATGAAGAAATCCTCCATGTTAATAATGCATTTTGCCATTTACCATTTATGGAAACTTAAAAATAATCTGCTTTATCTGCTTTAAAAAGAGCAGATAATGTACTGACAGAAAATTACAAGGATGTTTTAAAGTGATGGTTTTATTTTATCTAACATTCATTGGACCCACGTTTTTACTCATTCTTAGTTTCATGAATGTTGGTCGAACATTTTTTTTAGCTTGTACCTTCTATTAAAAGATATATCAAAAGTATTTTGTGTTCAGCTGCAAACTAAATACATTCAATGTGAGAACTGAACTGGCCCTGTGAGTGATGTCACTGGACAAAAAGCCTGTTATGTTTTGCTTGCATTTACTGATGTTTCTTTGTTATGTTTACTGTATTTTTTTCAGATTACATGGTCCATGAAATTGTAAAGAAACAAAATTATTTATGCATTTTTTATATACAACTGAAAAATGATCTTTGGTGATGGACCCCTAAGCATTAATCCTTGCTTTCAAAACTTCCCCTCAGAAATGAACAAACATTAATCACATTAATGAAATGAACAAGCACATTAATAAGGCTGTTTTTGACCATCTTAAATACCTCTTCCATTGATAGAAAGCAGTTCTGTAGCACAGAGACAGTACCATCCCAGCATTGGGAGGAAGAGATGAGAATTCCTGTCTTAAAATGAAAACAAACAAACGTGTGAGTGTTTTATTATTCTTCAATAACCTTCAGCATCACAGAACTGTTAGGTGATGTGGACTTCCTAGATCATTTTTCATGTCTCACAGGTACCTCGGGCAATAACCTTCATTAAAGCCTGACTATAAAGCCCCAACACTCACAGTCTTTGTTCTAAGCCCAGTTCATTTCTCTAGACTTCAGCACATATACTCTTTGGAAGAAAATACACAATCTCCAAATATTCATTTAATGTTGGACAGTGAATTAAAAATAGTTTAGATGATTGGCTTTTAAATAAATATTAAAGGTAAAACACTGCTCTGTTGACCAGCACATTAGAAGGCTGAAACTCTTATTTATGACGACAAGAAACAGGAACAGGGTTAGAAACTTGGTAACCCATGACCCATGAATTCAGGTAGTAATCATGTCTATCTGTTAGACTATAACTGAGCATCCACTTGCATGTGGCTGACCACATATTTTGATGCTGGTCATAAATGTGTTGGGATACCTACTAAGATGAATTTCCGTCTGTTAAGACTCAAATATATACATTTTAAATAACCTTTTTAAGCAGCTGTGTGTTAGTGGCAGCCAGTAAATGAAAGATGGAGTAGTCTGTGAAGACAATGAGGAAGTTCAGCAGGGTGGAAAACAATCTGATTTAAATTAATAAAATAAATTAACATCACATTTTATTGAAGTGTATCAGAAAACAACTCTACTATTGTAATCTCTGACCTCAGCAAATAGTTCCCTGATGATCTCAATCGCTAATTTCAGGTCTTCTTGAATAAAACATGATGTTAATTATGCAAATTATGTTCCCTGAAAAAGAGGATAATGTAGAGTATGCTTTTAAGCTTGCAAAAAGTCACGACCTTGTGACTACCAAAGCTTCAAAAAGTGGGCTTAAAAAAAAGTCACTGGGTGGGGTCACTGTGGTTTTGTCCATCATATATAGACTGTCAGCAAATGACTGACATTTAAGTCTGCACCCTTACAATCAAAAGAACATTATTTCCATTTGCTGTAATTTTATATTTAGTATGGCACCCTGCCTTTCCATGTGTAGATGGGGTGGAGAGGAGCAGCAACATAACAGTATCATCGGTAATGAGAGAAATGACAATGATTTGGTAAGATATAGTGCAAAAGAAGGAGCTGGTGTAGAGGTGGGTGGCGAAGTGGCTTGCAGCTACGCAGAAGCTGTGAGCAGGCTAAAGCAGCTTAAATAGCACGCTGAGATTTATCAATCGAATGTGTAAAAGATTATCAGCTGATCCTTCAGGACTGGCACTGAGATTTGGACAGAGCCAAACACCGCTAAGCCAACCTTCTACCATCTTTTTCATATTTAATAAGCAGACAGGAGAGTGATACTCAATTTTCATTTGGCAAGACAATGTTTATGCACATTTGCCAAAATGTTTTCTTTATCAGTGAATATGAGCTCTGTTAGGAAAATCTTGTGAGACCTGGTTTTCAGATGTCTTTTTGCAGAAATATTTATTGTAGATTTTGTACCCAGAACAAGGAGGATGACATGTTTTTTTTTTTACTGAACATATCACCCAGCTCTTAAGGGTGTCCAATCAAATGGAGCATTTATATCTTTTTAACAGTTTACCCTCCCTTCCTGACTAAAACTGAAAACAAGCTTGAGCCTACACCAAAAATTGACACTAAAAGTAATGAGACGAATGTGTCTGCAGGCTGGTGACAGTTGACACAATAGTATCTGCCACTACAAAGTAAACTGAATTAAACTAAAAATGATCAAATTCAATTATTTCTCTTTTATGTTCAAACTGTTCAGTTTCAAAAGGGATCGGGGAAATGAGGAAGCTTTCAGCTTTATTTATAAAGAACTTTAAAAATTTCAAAGTGCCTTACAGCAAACATAAAGGACAACAGAAAAACAAAAGAAGGCAAAAGAGACCACAGGAGATGAGTGAAAACTAAAAACATAACAAAAAAAAAAAAACTGCTGGAATGGATGAGGACATTAAAAGATGAAAAGTGAAGCCAAGGGGAAAGAAAGAAAAAGTCATATCAACACCAAAAGTGTCAATTAGGTGAGGAAACAGCATCACAGCCCTGTCAATCATATCATCCCAGGCATTTGAGAAAAAAAAAATCCTGAGCTGTTACAAAAAAAATGTGTAAAAGTTGGCAAATCACTGAAGTCGTGCACACGCTAAAAACACTTGAAATTTTTGATCCCTCAGTAAAGTAAAATAGCACTCTGTCTGCTGCCTTATGCATCATGTTCATGTCTCTCCACCTATGCTCTGTGTCGACACACTGTATATAGTTGCTGGTGTCAGACGCCACCGCCTCTTTTTTTCTACTGCAGCAAATAGTATTTCTCATCCATATCATGCAATGCTTATATAAAAGTAAAGATGTGAGTCTTACTTAAATATGATATCTGACACATTTTTATTCATCTTATCACTTTCTGTGTATGGAAGTGTGGCTTTCTACCACAACAGATTGTTACAGCCACTTTGAGCGCGTGTGAACAGATTGTGCTTTGAAAAAGAAACGAGCGCCTGCAGCAACATCTCACGTCTGCGTCCCGACTCTGTCTGAAAACGGGACCAACATCTTTACATTATACATTTTCAAAAACATATCCATTATTCATATCTCCATATTTTAATGCTATTAGCACTTCTGTGCCACCCACCTAAATACCTGGGTGTCTGCTATCAAAGGAGCAGTGACAGTCTGAGTTACTTTGTGCATAAAGAAATGAGTTGAGATTAAGAAAGCGGTGCAGTGGTCGACCATCACATAAAATTTAATTAGATCTATGAGGTGATTTTATTGCTGTATACTGGGGCATTTTAGATTCAAAACACAAAAGGACTCTGGAGAAAGTTCCCTTTTACCTCGAACCAGAGCGATTTTGTTGATAGGTAACAAGGCAAGTGCACACACATACACATACAATGCTCCACCTGTGTGGGTGGGAGGTGTGGCCACTCAGCAGCTGAGTGGGGCAGCATATGGAGTTTCTAATTGGGTAGAACAGCACAGCTGGAGGACTCCAGTCCAGGACCTGGCCTCTGGTAATCAGTCCCACAATCCTCAGCCCTCCTCTGCACATCCGCCAGGCTGCATGCAAGCCACTGATAGGCGGGCAGGTGGGGTTCAGTCTCAACACTGTAACCAACAAGAAACTTGTCCACTTAGAGGTTTTCAGCTGGAGCGTGACTCAATGTAGACTAATGTCACACAGCGTGCAATAAGAAGACCTCATTCATGAATTTAAGGCAAAATATCAAAATTAAAAGAGCTCAGAATTCTGAACGGCTCCTGTTTCAGCAATGCTTGCATGCGTGCAGTACTTTACTGCTGTGAATGGTCAAGGCAGAGACCGTTTTATTGCTTTATATAATATGATGTGATAAGGTCTTTTATTTTATGAGCTGTGTAAAAAAGTAATGAGAAAAGTAGCCAGTAACTTCAAATTAAAACATATTGTGTAATATATAATAAATCCATCCATCCATCCACTTTTCTCCTGTTTATCTGAATTGTGGGCTTCTCCAGGAGGACAACAAGATGATTCCAAACCAGCCACACGATGCAATCTTTCCATTGTGCCCAGAGTGTGCCCTAGATTTTTTAAATTTTCTTTTTACCTTTTTCTTTTTTTTTTTTTTTGATGTATGTGTGTATTATATGGACACATAAATCTAAAATAAACATTTGTCCTTTCTTCTCATGATATAGCCATGTTTAATCCAAAAATGAGGGCTCCATTTTTTAAACTCCCTGCATACCAGAGTGCTTAAGGTTAACTGTTTTCTCCCCTGCCGATGTCAGTATCAAGTCATGGAGTGACTGCTCCACAACAAAGAAATAAAAATCACAAATTCTGCTTTGTTTTGTTTTTGTTTTTGTTTATTTATTTTCCAATATGCTGAGATTGCAAACTGGGTTCTGCTTGTCAGGTTTTACAAATGTTTCCCAGAAAATGATGGCAATCACCTCACACTGTTTCCACGTCCACTAAATGCTTAATATGATCGAAAGCTTAAATTCCTAACCAAAGCCCTTTTCAATAAATATTGTTTTTATTCTGGATATGTGAAGCACAATGTTCATAGAAACTCCTGAAAAACAGACCAGCGTTACTATCGTAATAACAGAAAATGAGCAGACAGACAGACAAACAAACATAATGCCTGTTGTATTTGTAAACAATGCATTTACATAGTAATAATAATAACAATCATAATAATAAAGGTTTTTTTTTTTGTTTTCTTTGTTTGCAAGTTTCAAGCATTCATGCTGAGTCTATTGGTAAAACATCCACTGCATTCTACTGCGCACAATATCTGGTCACAATTACAAAAGTATGAATTATTTTGCTGATATTTATTCTTGGGCATTAAAATCACTACTGTTCAGAAAGAGTTAGGGCTTCATTAGGAATTTAAAACAGTTAAAACTGACTTACTTTGACTTATTTACTTAAAATTCAGTTTTTGTTCTCATTATATTTCGTGACTGATTCTGTAGGTTGTGCAGCTTGGTCTATTTAAATGTAGTGGAAAAGAGTAAAAAGGACAGTATATTCTTGAGGCTTTACAAAAGAGCAAAATAGATTTGGGAGGATGCTATCATCAACACTAAAAGAATAAATGTGCCAACAACAGGTTTATGGTGTGAATTATTATCAACAGCAACTGAAGTGTTCATCTGGGTATCAACAAGTACTCAAAATAAATGGCTCGCACTCATATGTGGCACTTTGTAAGCACTTCCTCATTTAGCTTTTGTGTTTTGAGTTGGGGTAATTGTACATGCAGCTCAGTTTAAGGCAATGCAATAAAGATACCACTGAGACACTGAAAATTGGCATTAAAGGCTTCATTACATCGTCAGTGCGAGATCAGAGTCAGACGCAGAGATTTTTTTCTAAAGAAACTCCACGTTACATTTCGGACAGGATCACGTTCTACTACACCGTTGACATCTTTTCCAACCACTTCACCTAACACTCATCATCCAGACACAATTTCCCCTTAACTGCTGACATCAATTGAGAAATGCTTGCAACTCAGCGTGCGATCCATGGCGCCTTCATTTGCAGCTCTGCACCACGCACCGCGCCTATAAAAGCTGATAATGTGATAATTAAAAGAGCTGACAGCAAGAACTGTCAGCGAGACACTCTGATTTACCAACCTCTGCTATTTATTAAACCTCTCAAATTACAATGCTTCCACCCTTGAAGTGTACACGTATTATATCCAATGCAATAATGACTGAATTTAGAGCTGCTGTGAATGAAGGAGAAGTTAAGGAGTCTGGGTGGATGACAGCTTGATAAAATCTGCCCAGTAAACATCTGAAACAAGGGTTTCTAACACACAAAAGATCACTGCCATGTCTTTCTCTCTCTCTCTCAACCACACCATGATTTATTACCTGAAAAGACAAGAGAACTAATTAGTGAGTAATTAATTAATATAAATTTGCATATTTGCATTTGCAATTAGTGCAGTCAACTGATTAGTCTGAGATGGGGAGTTTGACTCTTCAGTATGTGTGTGTGTGTGTGTGTGTGTGTGTGTGTGTGTGTGTGTGTGTGTGTGTGTGTGTGTGTGTGTGTTTGCTGGACCAGAACGCTGAGCAGACCAGCTGAGGCATTTTTGGGGGAAGGCAGTGATGCTTTTTTTTCTTTCATAGATCTATACATGTACTTTGGATGTGTTCTTGTAAAGTATATGTGCTGGCCCACATGCACACTAGCCTGTCTCACACACATTAGGCTAAGTGTTTGCACATTCGGTGCTGTGTGTACATGCTGTCATTGTCACCGTAGAAACTGCGACTTACTTGGGCCTCAGTGCTCGGAAGTCAAACCAAGATGTAATCAGCTCTCCGTGGCTCATTCTGCTGATCGATGTCTTGTAATGTCCAATACAGAGAGATTGATAAGTTGTTTTAATTGATTATCCTTTCAACAAGGTCATTCACACACATACATTTGCATGTGTGTGTGTGTGTGTGAATCAGTGCGCTTGTGTATGTGTGTTCCACATAACTGAGGTGTGCATATACCCATATCGAGTGCCAGCTGTGCCCCAGTGTGGAATTGGCAGCGTGCCACTGGGCCTTTTCCACTGGGTGTGCTTAATGTCTATGGTACTGAGGTACCAACACTGCGCAAGCCACCTCTTTACCATCCTTTGCATTTGAGGTTTCTGTAGGAATTTCTTAAACCATTTTGAACCTACCTGTTTTTTGCTATCTTTCCCATCACAGTAAGCTGAATATCTTGGAGATTTGGACTTGTACTTGGATAAGGAAAGGCATCTCTGGAAAATGTGAAAACTATTTTATTTCACAGACCCAACAATCAAGTATTGTTCACCAGATAAATAGATGACCTCTTTTGTGGGCTAACTATAGAAATCTTAGTGTTGGTTGTCTCAAAGACACTAAAATAAGTAAACAATAGTAAAATACGGGAAAGCCTAACTGCATTGCTGGATACCACTCGAGTTAATATGTTACCTTTCTAATATGTAAACATAAAATGAGAAAACTTAACTTAAAATAAAAGATTTCAAAAGTTAAGAATTAAAATGGCTTTTCAAACAGGTTCTAAAAGTGTCTCATGATGGAGAGATCCTGATGTGAAGGGGCAGTTTGTTCCATAGTTTCTGAGCTGCAAACGCTCGATCTCCTATGTGCTTTAATCTGGAGCTCGGGACAGCTAGGAACATTTGCTCAGCTTCAGACTTCAGTAATCTGGAGGGAGCATGCCAACTTCAAAGGTTAGAGAGGTAAAAAGTTGCCAACCCAAGCAATGCCTAAAAAACAATTATGAAATCAGTTCAAAATGGTAAATGGCCTGTATTTATATAGCACTTTACTAGTCCCTAAGGACCCCAAAGCGCTTTACATATCCAGTCATCCACCCATTCATTCACACACTGGTGATGGCAAGCTACATTGTAGCCACAGCCACCCTGGGGCACACTGACAGAGGCGAGGCTGCCAGACACTGGCGCCACCGGGCCCTCTGACCACCACCAGTAGGCAACGGGTGAAGCATCTTGCCCAAGGACACAACGACTGAGACTGTCCAAGCCGGGGCTCGAACCGGCAACCTTCCGACTACAAGGTGAACTCCCAACTCTTGAGCCACGATCGCCCGTAAAAATCTGACTGGCAGCCAGAATAGTGATGGTAATATGGGAGATATGACCTTAGACCCAAACACTCCATCTATGTAGGTAACAATCATTATGTATACTTTCTATGCACTCCAGCTTAAGTACATTGTTTGCTAACTGCATTAACAGCTTCTCTTTTGTTTCTTGAGAGGAGAATTTAAAAAAGTATTCATTAACTAACTAAGCGTTTTAGAAGTAACCCTTCCCTTTGCCACCAAGAGGGCGGTGCATTCAGTGAGGGTAATTAAATAGTAAATTGACCATATGAGCATTGCATTAACAAAAACATTGCTTTTGCTTCCAAAAGCACAAAGAACCAGACACAGAAATGAACACTGTTACCACTGTTACTGATATAATCTGGGGTTTTGTAGATGCCAGAGAGGTCAAAGATTATTTTTTTTGTAATGTTTTGGAAATATTTGACAGAAGTCATGATGCAAAGAGTGCATCACTCACAGATTCACTCACTCACATGTGTAGAACATCTTTTGTTTTTCACCTGTTTTACAGCTGCTGCTCCTGAGAATGAGTCATTTCCAAAAGTCAAGTAAAAATGATGCTCACGAGGAATTCTCACAAAACCTGTGACGCTCATGCTGTTAAAGTGGGTCCTGAACCCTTATCAAAAAATTAGACTAAACGTTGTTATTGAATCCCCTTTGACCCAAATATAAGAGCCCCCCCCATTTACTTTTGCACCCAAATACATTTCCAATTGTTTTAATTAATTTATTAATGTAGTTTAATTTGGGATGTAGGAGAGGGTTTTTTAAGCTTTCCATCTCCGCCGCACAGCTTTTATTTGCGCATACTTAGCTCTGCATGGATCACATAGTGCGGAAATTCATAATCTGTCTACCTGTTGAGAATCTCTGCAAACTCCCTCCAATTTTCCAGACAAAAAGACATTAATTCATCTTTCTTACGGGGAGATGCAGATATTAGTTGTTATCCCTCTCCGGTCTCTGTTTCTGACGGTAAACGCGGGCCTCCCGGTGCCCATTACCGGAGCTGCCAGATGATCGGTACGGAGCGGAGGTCCCGTGGGACAATGAACACGTGGTCTCGGCTGCCACAAGACGTCAGCGGCAGATGGCATGGGTACCCGCTGTTGGCATGAGTGTCATTCCTCAAAGAGAGAGGGAAAGGGAAGAGAGGGAGGGAGAGTGAGAGAGGGGAAGGGAAGAGCAGATCACAGCAAGGCAGAGAAAAGAGAGTGCGCAGAATTAAGCTCTTTCTTCCAATTTGGTAGCTTGCGAGTGAAGAAGCTGAGGCGCAGTTTCAGAGGAGATATTCGGGAACATGCAAGGTACATGCTGACCAGAGGTTAGTAATGTTTTTGTTCGCAATTTGTTGACTGATCATGCGCTTTTATTCTGGGTTAAAACGTGGTTAAATATGTGGCGTACAATTGGCTAGTTTTGGACTCTGATTTGGAGCAAACATAAACTTTAATGTGATGTAATATAAGGCTTAAAACATGGCTATTTTTCACAAATCTAAAGGCAATTAAGTGTAATGCCTTTGAAAAGGTAGCAAGCTGTGACACTGGCCTTGCTTGCCAATTTGTTACTCTTCCTCTTGGGAGGGCTCATTCACGAGGTAATTAACTGACAACCTTCAAAACACGTCGGGGTTCTACCTTGTCCTTATAGTTTATGTTTCCGCTTTGATTTTACAGGAAATATGTTGACACTGCCATTCGAGGAACCTCATATAATGTGTGAGCCGCGGTTTGGTGCCAATTATCCCCGTGAAAGCTTACCTGAGAGCCTGGAGCAGGAGCGACAACATAACCCTGACAGATCCAACTCAGACATGAGGGAGATCGAGGACGACATCTCCGACAGAGATGAGGACGAGAGAGAGGACGATCAGGATGAAAACGGGCTTCCTAAAAAGCGAGGCCCCCGAAAAAAGAAACCGGGCAAAGAGCAGGTTGACAGGGCCAAACTCAGGCGCCAGGAAGCCAACGCCCGAGAGCGCAGCCGGATGCACGGCTTGAACGCTGCGCTAGAGAGCCTGCGCAAAGTTGTGCCGTGCTACTCCAAAACTCAGAAACTGTCCAAGATTGAGACCCTCAGACTGGCTAAAAACTACATCTGGGCCCTGTCAGAGACTCTTAGCGCAGGGAAGAGACCGGACCTCCTCGCCTTCGTACAGACTTTGTGTAAAGGATTATCTCAACCAACGACCAATTTGGTGGCGGGTTGTTTACAGCTGAACGCGAGAAACTTCCTCACAGACCACAACGGAGAGGTGATGTTCTCTGGGAGGGCGCCCTACGATGCCATGTACCCGTATCCTGGATCAGACATGAACACACCCCCCGGCCACAGCGGGAGCAGCTTGGACAGTAGCGCCAAGCCGTTCCGTCACTACAGCTACAGCAGCGCCTACGAACCCTACTACGAGAACCAGTCCCCGGAGAGCGGGAGCCCGCATTTCGACGGCCAGCTGAGCCCACCAATGAACTTTAACGGGATTTTCTCCCTAAAACACGACGACCCGCCAGAGTACGGCAAAAATAGCCACTATGGCATGCGCTACTGCAGTGCGCCAGGGCGCACGGCTCTTGCGCACAACTCCATGTACCGAGTCTCCCCAGAGGCCCGTTTCCCTTACGATCTGCACGTCCGCAGCCAGTCCTTCCAAGCACAAGGAGAAGTTAATGGCTCTTTCCACAATTAATCAATCAGCTGGACAAAGTTCAAGCTTGAGAAGCGATGCAATTTCCCCCCACAGATGTCGTGAGTGGAATGAAATTGACTCAGACAGGCTGATGCAATGCAAAAATGCCAACTGAAACAAGTCATTTTTTGTGTGTTTTGAAAGATGGTACGAAGCCAGAATTTCAGATGAAAGGGATTCACAAGTTTCTTCTTGTTGTTCAGTTTCATTCGTCTCAATATAGACTTTAAACACACACACACACACACACACACACACACCACCACCACCACCACCTGAAGGTTTTGTTTCGTAAAAAAAAGGGGGGGAAATCTGTCTGAAGGCCCAAATTCATGATTTACTGGTACAATGCAGAGCATTTGTTTTCAAACAGATGTGGTCTAAAATAATTAATTGAAGGTGCTGATTTGGAGTAAATCGTTTGCAGTTACAGTGCATTATTTGTACGTGTTCGTTAATGGCCATAGTGCAGATGTCGCTAATTGAGTTTACATAAAGCCGATATGATTAATTAAAATTTCTGCTTATTTGAAAACATTACTGCAGTCAGTTAAAACGATTTTTGAGACAAAACAAAAGAAACAAAAGTAAAACAAATAAAAGTTTATCGGGGACGTTTACTGAGACATGATTGGAGTTCAGAGATTCAGTCTCCTAGCAATAAAGGTCAATTTAGCTATGCAAGGCAGCCAAATGCAATCTTTGCTTATTAAAAATAATATATGTCTACTTCTCCTCACAAGGCGTCCCGCTTAATCTAAGATTAATTGAAAAGACGGCAATTACAGCCACATAGATATTTTATAGAAAGCCAGTGAATTCAGGAGATATGTCATCCAATGATGTCATCCGGATTGCTCCTATAAATACAGGAAGTTGCGGGGGGAAAACACGTCACAGCTGAACGCTTTCGTATTTGGAGAGGTGAGTGTGTTAACGCGGTGAATGTAAATTTTTATTGTATTTATTTATTTGAGCTTATTTAATGAAGTCCGTCAAATTGAATGTGAATAATATATTATAAAAATATTGTAAAAAAAATCAACAGTGTTGACTCTTATGTGCATTTCCACGCATTTAAAGTTTGTTTACGTTGCATTGCATTGTGATAAATTTCACCACAAGCTGAAAGTCCAGCACTGGCAGCAGAAATGCATTTTTGTCAGGTGAACAAAATGCATCAAAAACTATATGAATCCTAACAACATGCCTTAAAAAGAGACGATGACCATCAATATGCAACGAAATGAAAGTTTTGGATAGTTTGATGTGAACTTTTTACTCTTCCTTGTTCCTCCCGAGGAGCAGCTGTGATGCACTTCATGTACTTCTGCACAATGTTGGTGACTGCTCATAAATTCTGTTGATTTTGTAACTTTAACCGAATGCTGAATGATTTTTGGATGTTTCTCCTTTATTTCTGCATTTACTGATAACATTTCCCTTCAACCCAACCACACACACACACGCGCGCGCGCGCACTCCTGAAAACTCGTTATGGATCGAAATATTCGTGAAGTAATGTGTTAATGTTTTGTGATGTGTTTGTCGCAATAAAATGTAGAGGCTGTGAGAGGCTTCATGTGGTAGCCCAGCTTCTCAGCTTTCTGTGAAAGTGATCGACGGCAGACGGCAATTAAGAAAAAATAATAATGGTTAGAAAAAAATTAATATAAGAATGCCCCGAGCGTTTTTATGTATTTATTTTTAGGAAAATGAATCGTGAAATATCCTCGAAGGTGACACAGGGCTATCGTAGCGACCACAGACTCAAGTTTCCAGCAAGCCATGTTAAAAATACACACGCCTACACTGAAAACAATTATAATAATAATATTGAAGAACTCTAAAATTTGATTTTGAAGTTCTGTGTCTAAAAAGATTTTCCCGATAAAATTTAATTTAATTTCAGCTGATCAGATGGTTGATTTGTGTCAAATGCCCACAAGCTGTTGGTTATCATCCAAATCCCACAGCTCCCGGTGTGGAAAAAAGTGAATCCGACAGTCCAATTCACAGAGAAGCAAAAAAGAAAAACAATAAATAACAACAACAACAACAACAACAATAACTTCAGATACATTTCCAGTGTTTTAAAATTATTCCGTACATGCCTTTCTTTCTCTTCCGATGATGTGATTTAATTTAACGGAGGGTACACTTGCTGATACCGTCTTAGTCGGGACATTTTTACAGTTACTTTTTTTAAAGTGATTTAAAATCTCATGTGAAGTTATTCTGTTTATTTAACTGAAAAAAAGTGGGAAAGGGAAGGTTCCTCCTTTTTATGTCATCGCGATAAAGAACAGTTCGCCCTCCATAGCGCATTATTGTTATTAGTAGTATTATTTGTGCGGTTTAGATGTATAACGAATCCGGGGTTTTATTCTCATTATTCATTTTTTTCTTTACTGTATCACTATCAACGATGAAACAATAATTATTACAATTCCCTGTTTTAGTTAAACTCTCAGCAGTTTCACCTCATTGGCGCTGCAAGGTTTAAGTTTTGAAGAAAGATTGAATTAGCAGAAAACAACTCAGGCTAACTGTACAGCTTTTTACATAAACGACGTGAGAACCTGAAGAACTCTTTGTTCAACTCGTCGGAAGTTAGAGGACCGAAAGTGAAAAGTTTGGCTATAAATCATCACCTAACTGTAGCACACACACACACACACACACACACACACACACACGCTCGCATGTGTGCCTTACAAATAAAGTAAGACTTAAAGTAACTGCGCAAATTTTGTCGGTGCATTTGATAAATGTCCAATTCCGTCATGGAAAGTTAAGTCGGTGGAAAAAATCGCAAATCGGGAGTGACAGACAGATCTCAAACTTCTAAGTGGTTTCACAAACCAGACAAAACCAAACTCATTTTATTTTTGTTATTTACGTTCATGTCGAAAGTATAACTCTAACTGTATTCACAGAACTTTATTTCCAAAAATCAAGAAACATCCTCTCAAAAAACAAACAAACAATCAAACAAAAAACCCACAAAAAAACAGTGAAGGAAAACTCAATTTAAAATTTATTTTAACTAAAAAAGAGATGCTAGAGCTCCCCTCTAACCCACACCCGTTTTTTTAAAAAAATGCCCAGTCATAGTCCAACTAACACGAGTGTAGGTGTGTATGTGTCTGCGAGCGTGTTTTTTTTTTTTTTTTTTTTTTTTTGAGGAGAAGCAGGTTCAAATCCCTCGTGGAGCTCCCTACAGAAGCTGACGAGGGTGAGTGGGAGTGTAGGGAGGAGGGTGCCACACGCCCACAGGGTTCAAAGGGCGGCGTGCTGCAGTTTAGCACGGGGTCAAACGTGTACAGGCGCATTCAATTCATGCAGCTCATTAAGCCTGGTGGCAAGAGCGAGAGAGACAGTTGGAGAAAGAAGTAAAGGAGAAATGGAGAGGGGAAGAGAGAAAGAGGGGGAGAGGGTGCGAGCGAGCATATGGCCCGGCTTTGTGTGGGAGGTAAAGGACAGTAATGTGGGGTATATACTGTACGGAGGTACATTTGTAATCGGAGACGTGGTGTCATAATTAGTGCAAAAACAATCATCGCGTTTCTATAGCGATGAGTTGCAAAATGACAATGATCATCAGAGAAGTTGTGAAGAGTTTAGTGCAATCTCCACGCGCAGAAAAACGCGTGCGCAAAAAATGCATCTTTATATATAAAAATATACTGCTTTGTGATATATTATGGTAATTTATTGTAATCAGGAACACTTTCCTGCGATGTCTGAAAATCTGAGCACCAGTCAAGAAAAATGAAAATAATGTTCCCCGCCACGTCGGCAAGCATCCTCAAATTTTGTGCCATTCCCAAGCCCCAGATGGTGTGGGATGGGAAACGTTCCCCCATTAAATTCCTAATAATCATTTCTCCTGCGGAATCGGGGGTGGTGGCAGTGGGGATGGAGGAGGGCTGGGTGCGTGTGTGTGTGCAGAAGAAGGGTGTGGGGTGTGTGGGGTGGGGATGAGAAGTGAGGATTGGGATGGTGGGTGAGGGGAGTAGAGGGATTTGGTGTTTTAATTAGACAGATTTAAGGAGCTGGAGCCCCCCTTTCTCCTTTAAAGTGTGTGTGTGTGTGTGTAGAAACACTCTGATTCATTTATGCTTATATTCCTGTGAGTGTGTGAGAAAAATTATACGTATGAGCAGAGGCGTCGGTGTGCGTGGATGTGTGTGTGGCGCAGGTCACGCCAGGGCTGATGCTGCAGCAGAGGAGGCCTGACACTCCAGCACTACGGGCCAGGATCTCATTAACGTGTCAGATTGGTGGATCAGTCTCTCTGGCAGCCAGCCCGGCCTCTCACAGGAAGTACTTTCTCTCTATCTGTGAACTTGGCACTGAAAGGTTAGACAGGGAGGGAGATGTGGGGGATATATTGGCCTCGGGGAGAGAGGAGAGGAGAGACAGAGGCATTAATTATAGTATTTGGTCAGATTGGATAAATATTGGGTAAAGGATTGCAGTTTAAGAGCCGCTTTTATCCGTTGGGGAGTAGAAATGCATGAAAATAGTAGCGCTGATGATTTCCACGGAGTGAGATCAGACAGAGAGAGAGAGACAGACTGACTTCTGCACTTGTGCTGTTTTGGAGGTGGAGATATGCTAAGCATGTGACAGGAGCATCTGTCACTACATCACCTTTGTGCTTTGTGCTCTTTGTCTAGGGGTACTGTAGTTGAGTGTGTGCGAGTGAGCGTGTATGGGTTGTGTGTCTGTGGCTACAATACCAGAGAGTACAGGGTGGGTTTTGGAGCAGGTGGGAAACACATAGGGGTGTGATCCTCTGACACCCCAGCAACACCCTATTTCAGGGCAGAAAGAGACGGGTGCTACTGGGTGATGTGGTTTCATTCCCTCGACTGTGAATGCGAGCATCTGCTGGATAGATAGATAGATAGATAGATAGATAGATAGATAGATAGATAGATAGATAGATAGATAGATTCAATATTACTTTCACATGAGAAGTAAGTAAGATGGATAAGTCAGATGATGAGTAATGTGATAAAGGGCAAAATTTATGAGCATGGATATTGTGTAAATCCTCAGATGCACCCAACTGCTCCAGACAACTGTCATAAACAATCAAAAAGAAATGTTTCACTATTGCTGCGAAAACGCTCATAACTGCTGAATTACTCACCAGATCATTTTGCATTTCAAGGTTCAAGGTTCTTTATTTGTTTATACAAGTATAACACACAGTGAAATGTAACCTGACACGCTCCTCGACTTGTGCAAAGGGGGGGAGGGGAGAACATTATATATAATATATACATTGGGTGAATGTGCAGTAGTAGCATGTATGCAGCAAGCAGGTGAATTCTGTATATTAAGCGAATTAAATAACAGTAGACAATCTGAGGAGTTTACAAAATAGACAATATGAACATATTTAAAATTAAAGGAATTTGAAATGTACATTGTGGCGGTGGGTTTAGAGTGTCTAGAAGAGACTCCTGTCTCAGTCATTTTACATGTGGCTTGTACAGTGTTGGATAGGGTCGCAGATGCCAACAGACTCAATAAACTAATCCGTAAGGCCAGCAATGTTGTGGGGATGGAGCTGGACTCCCTCAAGGTGGTGTCGGAGAGGCGGATGTTGTCCAAGATAAAGACAATGTTGGATAACACCTCCCACCCACTCCATGACATGCTGGTCAGTGACAGGAGCACGTTCAGTGAGAGACTGAGAGTACCGAAAAGCACCACTGAATGACACAGGAAATCTTTCCTGCCTGTGGCCATCTCCCTGTACAACGCATCCACTTAACACACTGGTTACTGCTACAACTACACATGTTTCTTTTCCAGCTATTTATTTATGAGTGACTTATGTATGTATGTATATATATGTATATATTGTACTATTCTTAGTTAGCGTATTGTCTGTCTTGTCTTAATGTTGGTTTATAATGGAGAAACTGTAACAAAAAATAATTTCCCCCAGGGATCAATAAAGTATTCTGATTCTGATTCTGATTCTGATAACATGTTGGTTAAATTTAGCAGCAGAGGACACACTGGTCAAGATCGGTCACTATAAGATTTTATTATTATATTTCCAGGAGTAGTTTGACAGGTTTAACAGTTTGTAAAGTGCGCACACGACTGTGGACATGAGTGAATTTTGAATGCATATTTCTTTCATGTCTTTGGACTCAAAACAGTTGGAAATGCAGAAGATGGTTCAAACATACATGTTTCCCATTACTTTGCAAATCAACTGAAGAATCGGTGAAGGGACGAGCGCTGATGAGAGTCTGTGATCAAAGGGACAGGAGATACAGGATGTCCAGAGAATCACAGCACTTTTTTTCTTCGTGTTACGCTCCATTGCACTTAGCAGACCATTGTTTTTTTTATCCATACTACACGTTGCTTTGTTCTTTACAGTTCTGTGTCATTTTTTTGTTTTTCTAAAACTGTGTTGGACAAATAGCTGTATGCAAATATATTTCTCCTCACATTATATGCAACTGACAGACTTCCTTTTCTTAACAGAAATAGAATGTGAAACATCAAGTTCTTGAAATCAGTATCTGAAGGTTATTCACTTTCCTACACGAACCAAATTAACTATCCTCAGAAAAAAATGGCATTTTAATACAGCAGGCATTCGGTTACACTGATGAGACGTAGGGCGAGACTGCAAGAAAATCTAAATGTGAGAGACGCACCTTCAGAATCCGCTGTCATTCTGTTAAAGTGAATATTTTGATTGCCTTGGTTTACACACAGCTCCAGGAGCTTTTTATTGTGTAGGCAATGCTTGACTTCACTGTGAAACACTAGTTATAGTTTTAGGTTAGTTTAGTGAAATGCATCCTCAGAGCTGTAGCTACGCGATCTCTAACCAAGGCAAGCAGACAGGGTGTTTCTGAAGAGCAGTGTTTAGGTCATGTTTGTTATCTTGGTGTTCTGGAGAATTAATCATATTACTCACTGTTCACTAGCTCAAGCAGTCATCTGTTAAAATAAAAAAAAATTAAAAAAAAACAGTCAGCTCTTCTAAATAAGGAGAGAAGAATGTTTTTCTCAGTTGCTTTGGCTCAATTCTTGACAAAATATGCGAACGTTTTCACAACATTTTGATGCTTGTTCACAGCAGAAAGAGTTTTTCTCATTCTTTGTTACAATTTGCAAACATTTTAACACATTTAGGCAAATGAAAAAGTGCAACATGAAAAAAACATCCTGGGTTTTTGCATGTCCAAAATAAGTTATGCTTCTCAGTTGAATAGTTTCACCCTCCAAAATATGTTAGCATCGTGTAAATTCTAATCTACCAAATAAGTAAATTATTTTAAGTTCCACAGATACAAATTGTGTCCATGAATATTGTAAAAAATATTAAGCTGTGTAGTTTCATTTCACTGGGGTTGGAGGAGAAAGTGGAGTCATAATGTGGAGAAAACAACCAGTGAAACAGTGAATATCTTCCATTACTTTGTAAGGGAGAGCTTTAGGTGTTTGCTGAGAAACTGGTGCCAAATGTACACATGCAACAGTAAGTCAGCTATTCCCAGGAATGTTTTTTCTGTAATATAATGTGGAATACATGTAGGAGGGCTTTTGCTTTGAAAAGAAGAATGTATTGTGTTGATCTCATGAATCAGCATCTGAAGCTGCTTGAGTTTCATACACAAAAGCAGTTATCCTCCAAATCATAGTTTTGGACAGCAGGTATTCAGTGTTAGAGGGAACACATACTGCGGGGAAAGACTCTTATTTAATTTAGAAGATGCGAAAGGCAAGTCTAAAGTCTGCTGAGAACTTCAAAAATGAGACATTGAGAAAAACTGGAAGTTGATGGGAGAATGACTGAAAAGGCAACATTGATAGTGAACAGCTACCTAATCCTGTTAACCCACTGATGTCTAAGCATTCATTGGGGATGAACCTGAATGAAACATTTAATTTTATGGAGAAAAAAGTCAATCAGATAACAAAATTAGTCTAACACACGCAACCTCCCCAAAATGAAACAAAACAAAACAAAAAACATGCCTATTCTCATTTCCACAAGGGTCATGGTTTGGGGCAATGACAGCTTAGACATCAGGATCACTATTTCTGTGAATTCTTTGAGTGGCAGTATTGGGTAAGGTAAGTGTCACACAACACAGTAAGAAAACTGTACATGCAAAGAAAACTCCACATTAAATAAATACCTAGTTTATTACCCTTAATAAAATAATATTTACAGAGACCATCGTTATAGAGTGACATTTCAATTTACTAGTCCAGGATGCTAAGTAATAAGTACTCCCCATGATACATGGTTTAAATTAAATGTATCAAAATAAACTTTTTTCCATTTTTTGTCAAATAAATTATACATTTTCTATGTAATTATCTGTAAATCCATTTTAAATGATTATGTTGAGACGTCTCAAACGTTACCTGTGGGATCTGTAGGAATTTCTGTTGGTAGTGTTTGAGAGAGCAAACTGACTTTGTTATGAAAAAAACACTCTATTTAAGACAATGAAGATTATTACTATCCATATGGATATTTTTCAACATAGATAGATAGATAGATAGATAGATAGATAGATAGATAGATAGATATTACATTCCCATTTGCAAGTGAGAAATAACCAACATTAAACATGTAAGAACAAGGAGGAACTTTCTCAGCTCATCTAGACTAATTAAATGGAGCTTTGTGAGGAGTCATTAGGTAGATAATTAACTATCTATTAGTATGGAGAAAGAATTCATTCATAATATCTATTCTTAAACCACTTGCTCCTCTGTCTTAACTCATAACGTATTGGTTCATAATCGCGCCTCCTTATGATTTATAAGAATATTGATCGAGCATCAAATATCACTTGTGTAGATCATTTCAGACGAGGTGTCACTCTCATGCAGTGAATGCAAAGTTAATAAAAATCTCATTTTGAAGTGGTTCTCTTCCCTGAACAGGATGTGTTTGTAAGATAAAACTTGGTACACATGCATCAGCTGGCAAAGAGCATCCACAAACAACAATGTGCATCAGCGAAATCCAATTAAATCTTTTCAATGAAAGAGACTACTTCTATGCAGTTTGCATTGTAAGAGATGCGGATGCACATTTGGGGATTTTGTGGACGTTACGACTATAACAAATGTCCCAACCTGGCGTTAGAGTCTCATCGGTGTGTGATCTTGGTGCTGTAGAAAATCTTTCAGTTTCTTTTTAGTATTTAGTATTCTAGTCCATTCTATGCCATCACCAATCTGTCCCATACTGCCTTTCAAGTATTTCCTGTGGGACTCATGCTGTGTTCGCAAGGCCTCTCTCTCTCTCTCCCTCCCTCTTACACACACACACACACATACACACACACATGCTCATACTGTGGTGACTGCAGCAGAGGGAAGTGAGCTGTCTGTGGAGGGTTGGATTCTTGGTGCCGGTCCAAAAATGTGTCACTCGGGACACGCATGGCCTGCTGGAGGCAGGAATTCTGTCGCTAATGGGCCCCGCAGCCGTCGGCACCACCTGGGGATATGGGAGATGGAATGGATGGATGGGGGAGGACTGAGGAGGATGGGAGGGAGAGAAGAGGGAGTTTATGTGGCACAATGTGTTGGTAACAGACAGGAGGACTTGAAACTGAGTATCTATCTATCTATCTATCTATCTATCTATCTATCTATCTATCTATCTATCTATCTATCTATCTATCTATCTATCTTCACTGAGCTGTAAGAGGAACTTGCTTTTTTGTATCTTTTTTGCAAAAATGCAGAAATAAAAATGAAGCATTTCCAGATTCTATTAGACATAAACCAAGTTATTCGTCTTCAATATGTTCTTTGAACTTGTGAAATTAATGCATTTAGAAGGAAAAGTCAACATTTTTCCCTGCCATGAAAGGCAGCTTATAAAAAATGTGAAGGCATAAACAGGCAGGGCAGGTGTTGACGATGCAAATGAAACGGATGACAGATGGTGAGCCTCGCGATTGCTCACTGTGCAGATAATGGATGGAGGTAATCAAATTCCTCTGAGGCTTTGGGACTTTCTTCAGAACTTTCCCATCAATTGCACCATCAAACGGCACCATAGTCAAATATAGCCTCCCTCTACCTCAAAGAAGGGGTTACAAAGAAGTTACAAGATTTTATTTTCTGATATACTTGGGCAAGTTAGCGAGGCTAATGTGGCAGTCGCAGTATTCTGTTAACGTGCACAGAAATGTCAGATCATGGGCTGAAAGAGGGAAGATGACTGGAAGGGAGATCCAGATTCCTCCACGGCAAACTAGGTTTTATTTTAATTTCAGACATGTCTGCGATGGAACAGGAGTTTGTGCCAGAGATCAGAGTTTTAACGATAATGTGCTGCTGCTTTAGAAAAGCAACAATCACATCAGCGGGCCAACAAAGCAAGTCTGCCGAGGATGCTCTCCGTTTGCATCCAAGCAAACTCCCCTTTCATGTTCTGTGATCGAAGCTTTCATGAATTTATTCACTTGAGCTGAGAGAGTTGTTACTTCAAACAGGAGGATCATGAAAATGTGTATCTGATCTGTGCTTTTCATAGTCTCACTGGAGGGAAACAGGTTGCAGTTCTGTAAATTTCCCCATCATTGTGTTGACAGCCATTTGATTTTCATAGTGCCCAGTTTGAAGGTCAGTTTAATGGTCCATTTGTGTTTTGTATTCGTCTTGCTTCAGTGGAAGCTTCAAAACAAAGAGGGTCAGACAGCGCTATAAACGAGATTTTTTATGAGTAAAACATGTCATTAAAAAATGCAATAAGTCTTTCAACATATCACACAACTTGTTCTCCAAAGAGACTATCAAAGCAGTGCTGCAGAAATTAATTTGCAAACTTGGCTTAATTGTTATCAGTATGGAAGACAAACAGTTTTGTGTCAGACAAGGCTTGAAAATGCCAATTCTGTATCTGAAAAGCATTTTCCTGTCACAACACTCAAGAGCAGCATATTACTGCAACAATTCTCTTTCACACTTCGAGCTATGATAACAGCTTCAAGTGCCACACATATGTCTGCATAAAAAGTGAAGGAGAAATTATCACGGAGGCAAAGAGAGGAAAGTATGCTGAATATCGCAAGTTTTTATATGTCAAGCGAGGCATTTCTTTCCTCCTCTAAATGTGATAATTACTATTTCAAAATCTCGGGACAGTGCACCATATTGATTATGTTAAAGGTGCAAAGAAATATGCTTTGCATTATTGTTTATGTCGGGGGAAAATTCTATTGGTACAGCAGTTTTCTGACAGGCTGGAAAGTAACATGCTGGGAAGGATCTGTTTCTAATGGTGTTCAGCAGCTCCTAAATTAGAGGGAGAAAAAAACAACAAGATGTGAAAGAGAAACATATTGTTAGAGAAAAATCATTTACAAGTATGTTTTCCTGTTTTCTCTGCCCAACCTGATCAAGGCCATGGAAGCCAAGTGAGTGTAATTAACTTTTCCCAACTAATCTCTCCCTCAGTTACCTTATTTGTGTGAAATTCCCAATTAACTATATCCCGACAAAATGACAAAACAATGCCATGTGAAATTTCTTAATGAATTCCTTTGTCTCTGACTGGCACAGATGAGGCATGAGAAAGGCACATGTACGGCGAGCATATTAGTTAGGCGAGCCCATGTGATGGTGCCCGTTCACGGCTGACAGAGTGTTGGTATCCTCGGGCATGGCTGCCAAGCTGCCAGTCTGTGCCGTCACACCTTGCTGCCTTTAAAGATTGCCCTGCAGAGACAGGGAGGGGGTACGGAGGGCCTCACGTTTTTAACAATGCACAGTCTGGCAACCCAGGAGGGTTTACAACTCAGGATCGGTGCCAAGAACTGCCCACCAGAGAGATAGGTGTGGGGGAGGGGGATGAAGAGAGTTATGGGTGTAGAGGAGCACGCGCACATAAAGTCAGGCCTCTGTTCGGCACATTCCCTCATGGTATGTGTGCATGCATGTGTACGTATATGAATGCTTCTCCCCTTATCAGCGCGTGTTTGCGTGTGTGAGGAAAGACAGCTGGGACCAATATTGGGGCGTACATCCAACAAAACTGTATGTCAAATCAATTCATCAAGCTTTCAGTGTGAGATGTTAAAGGAAAGAGGAAAGTGTGCTCACATAGATTGTAGCCTTAGCATTATATGCAGGCACACACACACACACACACCCACACACGCACTTTGCCTTTTCTCAGTAATCCACACAAATGGCAGTGGATGGCAGAATGTAAATGAGCTGGTTATTACACAGCAACGTTCATCAAGCTGAGCTGGAAAGACTTCAATGGCCCTGATGAATATGCATGCAAATTTGTTAATTAAGTTAATTATTCTGCTGAAAATTCATTTGTCTTCCCAAGGACATTTCTGCGATGATTTTAACATGTTTCCACCATTAGTCATGCACGGTGCTATCGAAAATCACTTCTGTTCACCTTTTGGAAAGTTGCGGCCAAAAATCGGAGATAGAACACCTACAAATGAGGAGGAGGAGGGACGAGGTAGGTAGAGGACAACATATCAGGGGCGTGAAGTGTGGTCGGAGGTAGACAGCAGCTGGTGCAGCCTGAGGCTAAGGAAGGGTAAGCCAAAAAGCAAGGTCTGTAGGATATTTGCTCAGTGAATAGAGCACTGAAGAGTCAGTGCCAGGTCTGGAGGTTCTCACTGGGACCATACAAGATAAAAATGTTTTCATTCATGTTAATGCAAAGCACTTTAAAGCAAAAAGTATGTCATGTAATATGATGCATGACGTGCACTTCATAATATAAATGATTAAATAACGACTTAATCTTTAATTTCCAGCAGCATATATACCAGGTGTTTTCCCATATGGCAAAATAGGTACAGAAATATATAAATAGGAATACAGCTGATCCATCATTGATCTAAGACATATTAAATATAAGTCATGTTAGTCTATGTCGATTAATGCTTTCATTTGTCTGCAAAACAACAGTGGAGGAAACGTTTCATGGCATATCCTGTGATGTTATTTTATGCCCCTTATATGAAGGTGTGACCACAAATATAGCATTTCATACATGTTATGTTATATGTTATGTTAATAATAGAAAATTCAATCATGTGCAAAATATATGTGAAAAAATTCAAATGTCATTTACAATTTATAATTATATAATTATATAATTATATAATAACATAATATAATTATTAACAGTTGTATTTTATTATCTAAATGCATAAATATATATGGAGAAAAAGTCTGCAGCTCCTTACATTTGTTGCTCTTTTAAACCATGATTTTGAATCCTGGCTTCCAGATTAGGTGACGTGATTGGTGGAACCTGTCTCATCTAAACCTCTGACCCTTGGGGCTTGCTCTTCTCTTCAATACTGGAGTGTGTGAGGTTTTCATGCCAAGCTTGAAAGAGGCCTACAAAAAAAAAAATATTTTGGATGCCTTTCGTCTGGAAGGGGATTTAAAGACATCTCCAAATTATTTGAGCTCAGTGATTGCACTGTCACTATGTGGGGTAAAATTTTAATGATTGCCAGTTTGTCCAGGACTGACTGCCCCAGTAAATTCATTCCCCAAAGTCTTCCCAACTGTCCAGCACAGGATCTGCAGGCAACTGTTGTAACAGTTGGTGTCAAAGTACACTCGTGTACAATCAGAAGGATGCAGCACAATTTTTACTTGTATGAGAAACATGTCACAGAAAAACCATTGCTGTCCATAAAAAATGAAAAACTCAAAAACTCATTTCAGAGACAGTTTATAGGCAAGTATCTTTTAAAATAATGTGTTTTGGACAGAGAAATCTAAGATAGAGCCGTTTGGCAGCAGTAAGAATAGTTCTGTTTGGCCCAGACCAAAGGCAGCTTCTCAGGAGAAGAGCTCCAACTGTGAAGTATGAAAATGTTATAGATTTAGGTTGCTTCACTGCCTTAGGCAATGCTAAGCTTCTAGTTACTGATTCAGCTTCAGAATTCTGCATCAATCCACAGTATACTTTAAAGTGATATGAGACCATCTGTCTGTAAGTTAAGACTGAACCGGAAGGGGACCTTTCAACAGGATGATGACTGTAAACCCACAAGCAAACATCTTGTGTAGGAATGAATGAAACAGGAGGAATAGAGTGGTATCGAATGGGCTAATCAAAGCCCAGAATTTGTATCCTACTGAAATGTTGAGGGAGAGACTTTAAACAAATGCATGTAACTAAATAGATACATTTAACTGAAAGACAGTTTCACCAAGACAGTTATGCAAAACACCTACATTCAGCTGTTTCTGTTAAAGGAGGCAATACCTACTTAAGAGACCAAGGCTGTACTTTTGTTTTCCATTGCAGAATGTTTAATATATTGATATTTTCCTTGAATAAATTATTGAAACTTTTATGCTGTTGCTCAATCAGCACTGTTCCAAAGAGGATTAAATATTTGCTTATTTAAATATGTAAAAAAATAAAAATAATAATAATAAAATTCCAGAGGACTGTACTGATGTGGTGTACCTGCTTGCTTGGTTGTATTTATCAAAAATCAAAAGTATGCCAGTTAATTTTATCATAAATACAGTGGCTTGCAAAAGTATTCAGCCCCCTTGAACTTTTCCACATTTTGTCACATTACAGCCACAAACATGAATCAATTATATTGGAATTCCACGTGAAAGACCAACACAAAGTGGTGTACACATGAGAAGTGGAACGAAAATCATACATGATTCCAAACATTTTTTACAAATAAATAACTGAAAAGTGGGGTGTGCGTAATTATTCAGCCCCCTTTGGTCTGAGTGCAGTCAGCTGCTGAGTGCTAACGACTAAATAGAGTGCACCTGTGAGTAATCTAATGTCAGTACAAATACAGCTGCTCTGTGATGGCCTCAGAGGTTGTCTAAGAGAAAATTGGGAGCAACAACACCATGAAGTCCAAAGGACACACCAGACAGGTCAGAGATAAAGTTATTGAGAAATTTAAAGCAGGCTTAGGCTACAAAAAGATTTCCCAAGCCTTGAACATCCCACAGAGCACTGTTCAAGCAATCATTCAGAAATGGAAGGAGTATGGCACAACTGTAAACCTGTAAAAGACTGTAAAACTGTAAAAGACAAGGCCGTCCACCTAAACTCACAGGCCGAACAAGGAGAGCGCTGATCAGAAATGCAGCCAAGAGGCCCATGGTGACTCTGGACGAGCTGCAGAGATCTACAGCTCAGGTGGGGGAATCTGAGGAGGACTGTAGCAGTGCACAAAGTTGGCCTCTATGGAAGAGTGGCAAGAAGAAAGCCATTATTAAAAGCAAACCATAAGAAGTCCCGTTTGCAGTTTGCCACAAGCCATGTGGGGGACACAGCAAACATGTGGAAGAAGGTGCTCTGGTCAGATGAGACCAAAGTGGAACTTTTTGGCCAAAATGCAAAACGCTATGTGTGGCGGAAAACTAATACCGCACATCACTCTGAACACACCATCCCCACTGTCAAATATGGTGGTGGCAGCATCATGCTCTGGGGGTGCTTCTCTTCAGCAGGGACAGGGAAGCTGGTCAGAGTTGATGGGAAGATGGATGGAGCCAAATACCGGGCAATCTTGAAAGAAAACCTCTTGGAGTCTGCAAAAGACTTGAGACTGGGGCGGAGTTTCACCTTCCAGCAAGACAACCACCCTAAACATAAAGCCAGGGCAACAATGAGATGGTTTAAAACAAAACATATCCATGTGTTAGACTGGCCCAGTCAAAGTCCAGATCTAAATCCAATCAAGAATCTGTGGCAAGATCTGAAAACTGCTGTTCACAAACACTGTCCATCTAATCTGACTGAGCTGGAGCTGTTTTGCAAAGAAGAGGCAAGAATTTCAGTCGCTAGATGTGCAGAGCTGGTAGAGACAGACCCTAAAAGACTGGCAGCAGTAAATGCAGCAAAAGGTGGTTCTACAAAGTATTGACTCAGGGAGCTGAATAATTACACACACCCCACTTTTCAGTTATTTATTTGTAAAAAATGTTTGGAATCATGTATGATTTTCGTTCCACTTCTCACGTGTGCACCACTTTGTATTGGTCTTTCTCGTGGACTTCCAATAAAATTGATTCATGTTTGTGGTTGTAATGTGGAAAAGTTCAAGGGGGCCGAATACTTTTGCGATCTGTTATCCATCTAGTCTCTATTTTTTGCCACTTACCTAGGTCCAGTTTGTAGGGACAGCAGTCTACGTTGTGTTCTGGGATGGCCCCAGGCCTCCTCTCAGTAGCACAAGTCCAAAATGCTCCACCGATGAAGTGCACAGGAGGCATCCTAGTCAGCTTCAACTATCTGGATCCTTTCAATGGGGTGGAGTAGCAGCTCTGAGCCTGTGCTGAATGACAGAGCTCCTCACCCTGTCCTATAGAAGAACCCAGACACCATTCAGAAGAAGTTAATTTCTGCCACTTGTGTCTCTGATCTCACAGCTCATGACTGCAGTTTAGGGTAGGAACAGCCGGCTTCGCTTTCATACTCAGGAACAAGGTCCTGTCCTAAATAGACGAGTTTAATTCATCTTGGGGTTTTGTTTACATATTATTCATATTACATGAAAATATTTAGACGTTTACATTTCACATTTAGAGATGCCACCCCCAAATAATAATAATAATAAAAATCAAATAAACAAAGCAAATAAAAAAGAAAACTAATGTAAAAGTGACGCCTCAAGCTGTGAAACCGAGGATCCTACACGCTCACAGGGGAGTGAACTGTCAATCACAAACGACGACCCCCCCCCCCCCCCCCCAAAAAAAAACCCCACTACTCTGTTTTATCATTTATTTTAACTTAAAATGAGTATACAATTTGATCTGAAACTAGCGACTGAGACCACCATGAAGGCTCGACTGAGGCAGTAGGGTTTTTTCCTTCAGTCCTATAAATTGAGACTTGCAAAAGAATTGCCTCCTACTGGTCATTAGAAGTAATGCAGCCTTAGGCACATATTCATTACCTTCATTTTTCCTTTTTTGACCAGTTTATGCTTGAAATAAAGTCATTATTTTTAATCCATTTTTTTATTACAGTGTAATACAAAATGCAAATATAGCCACCATGTCAGCCACTGTTTTGTGAACTAATGTTTCGAAGTCTCAAATGTAGAATTTCTGGCTATCGCCTTCTTGCTGTTATTATAATTATATGTAACCACATTTGGGTTCAGCTTACATTGAGAAGTTACCTTAGAAACTTAACAGTGACTCAAAACAACAGAATAATGTGCACTAAAACCAGGAGAGATGTGAGACTTCCAGTTGATATACAGATGTGTAATGTGCTTTGTTTCATAACATTTTTCTTTATGTAGTTATCCGTGCTGATCTACTTTTTGATCAAACTCTGATGTTATCATGTGCAGCTTTTGGGACTCACTCCTTAATTTATAGTCCTAGAGGTTGTCACTTGGTTGCATTCAGGTCATCATCGGCAGTTTTTCAGTCTTTTAATTCTGCATTTCTCCTCTGGTCCATGATGAACTCTTCCACGATGCCAGAAGTAAGTAAACAGAAAAAAGGGGAAAACTTAGAAATGAGAGACATTAAAAATTAAAGTTAGAAAGTAAGAGAAGCTGAAAAAGTCCAGACACAAAACAAGCCAGATGGAAAAATTTTGCAAGAAACATCAGGACGCACTGTTTGATACATCAAATGGCCATTCTGAGGCAGCTAGGCTAAGTCTGAATATCCAGATGTTTGATTTGTTAATTAAGTCTCCATGGTAGTTAATCATGTTGTTTTTTTCCCCATCTGACAACAGCAGGTAAAAAGAGGAGAATGACCCTACAATATAGAGATCTGATACATGTGGAGACAAGCTGCATTTGTTCTTTGTGGTTCATGTTTGAAAAACACGCCAGCAGCCAAAAAAGTTGTTCAGTCAACAAAATAAACACAGAAATCCACTCACAGCAGTGGAGTCATTTAGGGAATATTCATTTTTTGTCAGATCTGTTAAAGCATACATCTCTGTCTTCATTTATTTATGGCTCAAATGAAAGTACAATTGGTTCAGTTATACTGGGGAGAACGAAGCAGCATAAACCTGTACCAACGTCCCCTCTAGTGGAGACTTGCAGCCTTGCAAGTGGCAAAGGACTCTTTCTGGCAGAAGACAGGCCAAGATGCTGGATGAAAGATAGCAAATGATCAATTATAAGTATATTTTTTTTCTTAAGAGCGAACTTCAAAAGCTCCATGTCACCCACCTGAATTCTTGATTGAAAAAAAAATTGCAAAGTGTGTATGGTAAGTGTAAATTTAAGTATTTTACGCCTTAAAACAAAAAAGAAAGACAAAGACTCCCATGACAAATTCGATCAGGATTAGGTGCATTAGTGAAATGTCTTACATGCCAGTGTGTGTCACGAAATGATAAGTCATCTATATTTGTCTCTCTAAAACAGTTGTTTGTAATTATAAGGCTGACACACTTAATCGATTTGCACGCATTTCCCTGACAGTCCAGATTAACAAGCAATAAGACTTTATTAGCAATATGCACACACGCACTTACACATTTGCTAGGCATCAATTAAATTCACATATGGTTGGAGTAATTATCGTTATAGATAACTAAAATGAAAGGGGAGATATCAATGTGAAAAAGGAGGGTGAGTTGCCCTGGAGAAAAGAAGAGCAGGGAGTGAATGTGAGGGCCAGGGAGGCTAGTAGCAGAAACTCCATAAGAAAACAACAACAGCTGTTTCGCTCGTGGCTAAAAACAGGATTGAACAACAACATCATTTGCTAAGAAAATGATCTGGGAAAAGAGATTGTACTGGCTCAAAGATAAGAAATGGGATGACTCTGTGGGGTAGGTTTTAGACTTTTGTCTTTTCTCTGCAGTCTTTGATGTTATTAAATCTGTTGTTTTCTGTGAATGTAAAAACACAAATACAAAAAAAAAGAAGAAAGAAGAGGAAACTTTTGTCTCCACGAAAGGATACAATCTGATAAATAAATACTTCTTTCACTTCCTTCTCAAATAGAGAAAAAGCTGATAACTCCAAAATTTGTTCAAGAAAATTGCTCAAATTGGTGTGGAAAGAGGAACCAAATGTAGGCTCAGATGGGTCACTGATAGTACACGTTAAAAAAGCCCATTATTTTTGCTGAGTTGTGCAAACATAACTTGATCATGCTACAGTATAATTTCATGTTTTGCTATTACACAAACAACATGTACTGAAATTATATCTGGCACAAAACCCTCCCTAATTCTCTGCCAGAGAAAGTGTGAACACACTCCCGACTGCTCTGCCCTTGACTTGTATCCATTCATCCAAGCGTGCTGGATGGTTTAGTTAATTAAGCTTAATCTAGCCCTAGAGACAGATATGAGTGCTGTTAGAGAGGCCCACTGAGCTGTCCCTATACACTCTTCTCAGGACCCCCAGTGGAGCCATCATGGCCTTACAAGTCAACCATAATCAAGAACACTGACAGACCCCAAAAGTGATGCATTACTTATATTAAAGTTAAAATATTTGGGCCATAAATAAACAGGGAATTGGTTCATGTAGTGTTCATATTACTGAAATAATATGCCATAACTGACTTTCTCCCAAACATACTTTGAGGTAAATGCAGGGATGTCAGAATGTTCATTTGACTTTAATCAATTATATGGAGAATTTATTATTCTACTGATAATTCAGAGAGTTAATTTGTTTTGCATGTGTGTCAAATAGTGAAGCTCATGCGAGAGAGAATAGAAAACTAATATAATATCTTTGCTATTGCAAAAATTACAGATTGAAAATATGTTGTGAGAGACACAACACAAAACACTGATCTTTAACAAATGCAGTTGTTATGTTTTATAACGCTCTCAGTCATTTTGTCTTGTTGTGCTTTTTTATTGTTAAATTGAAAATATAGGGTTAAATTGTATAAACACCATGAATAAAATCTGCTTTTTAAGTTCGTTAAATCAAAGCAAAAAGATTAACAATATTAAAATAAAAAATAATCACAAATAATAACATTGAATAATGATGTCTGTTTTCTCTGTAGAAAAACACACAACAAGACATTTCCATCTACATTACTTTCTGTCATTACTGTCATTTTTGTTGCCACCTTGTGGGTTGATTTGTTCAGTACAGTAATTACAGAATTACAGTGATAGTAACAATTAGAAGAACTACAACTGAGAATATACAAAGGTTTAATTTTAGAATTTTCACATTTTTCTCTTTTACACATATGACAATGAATGAGCTGGGGTTTTTTTGTGTTTGTTTGTTACCCTTGATGCCTTTCAATGTGTGTTATTTTGAAATTTTATTAAAATTAAAGACTAGCCTACAGTTTAAGATAAAATATTATTATTGTGTTGCAGATGAAGGTTTGCTTTAAGCAAGACAGGTAAAGTAAATTGGTAATCCCTCCATATTTTAGAGGTTGAATTTTGTCTTTGGAAAAGCAAAAATCTGATCAGTGAACAGTTAGATTACCAGCACTGATGTAACCTGCAGTTATGCTATCATTCATGACATGCATATCAGAGATAAAAGATGATAATAGTGTTAGTGTTACAGTGTTATAGTAATAAATAATAACAATAATAAAATGTAGTAAAATGCATCTTGTACGTTTTATTCTACTTGAGATACAAATTATAATAATAATAATCTAAAATAGTGATTTCTTTTCTTTCTTTCTTTCTTGTTTTTCTTTCTTTCTTTCTTTCTTTCTTATTTTGTTTAATATTCTGTGTAATGTCCATGTCCAGGATCATATTGTTTCATATGTTTGTAGTAGCTTTAACACATAAAATTGAGATAGCTTCAATTTCCTACTAGTATGAAACAAGCAGAGCTTAACAATAGCCAACTGCAGCTACAAGATAAACTGATGAGCTTGTTCATTGTTTTTAAACTAAATCATTTGCAGTGATACGGTTTTCCTTCATTATAATCTACTTTAGCTATGAAGTGAATTTTTTTCAAGTCACATTTTTTTTCTGATAAAATTTAAGTCATTCTTGCTCTTTCCTACAAACAGTACTGTAACCAGCATATATTTGATCAACCTTTGTCGTGCAACATAATATAGAAAGGAAAAAAGTTTGAAAAAGTGTCCTATCACAACTAAAGGAGTAGTTGTCAAAGGTCAAAGGTGAGGGAAAATATGAGCTGTCTGCATTTTACTGACATATACTTCAATTAATATTGTTGACTTGTACTACAATAATGTTCCTTTTGCTGTTTATTTATTCATATAATCAATCAAACATTGTCAGAGCACTTATTTTTATTTCTTTTTTTAAAATTCATTTTCATTTTCAATCTTAGAAATCAAATGTCCAGTTTTAACTCTGTTATAAACATCTGCCATTAATTTAATTGTTGTTTGTTTTTGTTAAACTAAAACAAAACAAAACAAAGTACCAGAGTGTAGCATCAACTAGCTTTAGTCATTGCAATTTTTTCAGCTTATTGTAACATACTAAAATCACTATTTAGATAAATGAAAGCAGCTTCACAGCATTTCAGAAACAGCAAATGAAATGCAGGAATGAGATTCAGATTTCAGAAACATACATTTTTGACTTGGCAAATAAAAACATGTAAGATAGATAAAATATATAAGCTAAGGCAAATATGGAAAAGATGAGAATTAAAATAAAAACAATCTTGATCACAAGAGAGTTTGATCAGAAATGTGATCGGCACAGATATTTACATAAAAAAACAAAACGTTACGAAACACAGCACGTTACACATTACACGTATTACACGAGGTCATCCAAGTTCAACCAGCCCCTTTCTTTAAAGTGAAAAGGTTGTGAAACATAAATTAGTATTGGATTTTTTTTTTTTTTTTTTATCACTGTCACGCTCTTAAAAAGCAAAAAACTAGGTTAACTTATAATAGTTAAAATAAATTGGCATTCTGGTGGAGAAAAAAACCTTTGAAAAATACAAAACTATTAGAACAATTTAGGCATGTTTCCTGTTAGAAAAACTAAATACAGAGAACTGTCGAGCCTCTCAAGTTTAATACAAGAACTCCAGCAACCTCACTCACAATTGAATGAGGCACAAGAAACCTGGCCTTGTTGTAAAGTTTGGCGGTTTGCGTATCTTTGGTATATTTGTCAGCACTAACCACTGCATAATATCCTCCTCAATCCTCACATTAACAAAAATCAATCTCTGTTATAAACAGGTGCTATTCAATTTAATTGTTGTTTGTTTTTATCTAATCTAATTAGAGATCTAGTAATATCTTATCGGAACTAAAAACATCTAATCTAATGCTAAGCATCACAAATTCAGATTTCTTCTGTATTTTTTAGAGAAATGAATGCAACTGAACTCCCATCGTTACTAACGTCTCTGCTTTGTGATAAAGGATTACGTAGCATGGGGAGATACCTCCTAAAACTTTGTGCTCCAATTATATGGAACAGAGGACTAAGGCAACAGCAGAACTGAGACAGAGGATAAAGGATAAACCAAGAAAGGTGCAATGCTTCCATCACTGCATGTGTGTGTTTCACAAAACCCCAGATTATAAATGACATTACAGAGTCGCAGACGTGCAGAGGAGTCAAACAAAGAAAAGTCCCAAAAGTTATCCCTAAAATCACTTTTGAAGGCAGTTGCTGCCTGTTTATCTTGCCCTGTTTCATCATTATCCACATGTGGACATGACAGAATGTAGTGATAAGGAAAGGAATGAGGAAAAAAAGGCAAAACTCTGTGTAGACTCGAGCTTGGGTCCATTCAAACAGACACAGTTGAACCTCAAATATGACTTCGGTATACATGAACTGCTTAATGCTTGCAGCAGCACATACCAGCCATACCAAGATGCTAGTAATGAGGACACCACATTTTCTTGAGACCTGTGCACACAGACGTGAAACCTGAACAAAAGAAAAATAATAATGCAACGACATGACAGTGAGGATTAAAATAGAGGCGTACAGTCCTAGATAATAAACTGCTGTCATGAATCCACAGACCCACTCTCCAAAGATCCAGCTACGGAGTAAATTACAGGCCTCAAATGGCAAGGTCACAGTGATGCAAAGGTTAGATATTGTAAGTTGCAGAAGTAAGATATCAGGTGTGATCTTCCAAGCTTGTTCTTTTCGGAGGACCCACATCAGGAAGCTGTTTCCGGACAGGCTGATGCAGAAGAAAATAATAATGGCAGCAGCACAATAGCATTCGAGCGCCGACAGTGGAAAGTCATCCTGACTGCTTTCAGTCTCATTAAAGAATGTAAACTCGTCACTGCTCAAGGCCATTATTTACTTGTTGAGGTCTTGTAAGGAAATGGCTGCTGATCTATTGAAGAAGTAAAGATATAAGGTTAGTTTTTTTTTTTAAATATACATAAATGATTACATTTTTTGTTGTGGTTTAAATCTATCAGACAAATCTCGATAAAAACTAATCCAGTCCAGTGTAATAGACACAACACTATACAAACTTCAACAGTGTTGAAAGTTAAAGGTTATGATTTGGAAATCTGTCGTTTGGAGCGACTGTTGTGTTAAACTGTAATGTTTATAAGAAATACCATGAGTGCTTTTTAATGTAATAGCAGTTAATTCAAAGTAATCATAATATTTATTCAACGTGTAATTTTTGCGCTTGTATCCTATCCCCATCTATTCCTGTGAATTATAATGTGTACAGTAAAGGTGAACACAGTGGCATCAGTTTTGTCTAATTTAGACACCGGTTCTTTTCATCCACCTTCCACGCACTGCTGTCAGGTTTCAGGACAATCCTATAGCACGAAATGCATCTCTCTTCATTCTAATTACACTCACAACCACCTGCCAAGTGCATGTACATTCATTCTGCTCCTAGAAGGGCTTCCTTTGGGGATCTGCCAAGTCCAGAAGCCACTGCAGCTTGTTGCTTCATGCTCACTAAACATTGTAATGTGTAGTTGGGTTTGGGATCCCTACTAGTGAAACCATGATGAAGCTCAACCTCAACCTAGACTTTTAGTCTAATTAAGAGTTTAAAATCACCGTTTGAGGCTTTTATTTATGAGTCTTTGTGAGGACATTACTGTTGATCTAGCAAAGAAGTGAGAATATATTATTGTTATTATTATTATTAGTAGTAGTATATACATTAATAAAGTAATTATTTTTTAGGCCAACCTAGATAAAGACTAATGTAGCCTAACGTAACAGATCCTATCTTTTAATACACAGCTTGAACTGCCTTAAAGTGTTTAAGAGGTTGTGTTATACTGCCTTTTTTGTAAGGCAAACCATAAACAGTCAAAGTGATCAGAATGCTTATTAATGATATTTATTAGAAATATCACAATTCCGTATGTATCATGCCTTTAACTTAGAATGAACCAGATAAAATGAAATGTGCTAAAGCACTATAATACCCATAAATGGTACATAAACCTATTCATAGCAGTTATATTGAGTCGTTAAAAAAATTGTCACAACAAGTGTTATTGTATGCATAACAACATCAAAATGTTTTTTTTTTCATGGTGAAGATTTAAGAGTCTATTTTAACTTTTTTTCCATTTTGATTATCATTCTTGTAATATAAGTTTCACTCCATATTCTTGGATTTTTCATTAAATTTTTTCCCAAACGTTCCCATTTACATAAATCGACTCCTTACCTTGTGCATGTGCTCATGTGTCAGGCTAGGTCCTGCTCACAGCTTCTCTCAGTGATAGTGTTAATGCACGTAAACTTTATACTAATTTCACTCTAACATGAACCAAAGAAAAGTGCTGTCTGAGCATTTTGTTTTTTCCAGTCCAGTTTATTGTGACATACCAAAATCATTTTGTGGGAACAGAGAAGTGAAAACAGCTTCCTGCTTAGGTTACATCTCTACACAGAGATCAACTCACAAAGAAAACAATAAGCAACTTTAAATTGCATTCAATTGAATCACACAAACATGATTTACCAGAGTTTTGGGGACATAATTTGTTGCAAATTGTGCAAAATATAAGGTCAAAACAACATATTTCATGTTATGCCTGATGTAGCTGTGTAAGTACCAAAATGGGTAACATTTAACTGAGTCCTTGTCCTTGAGCCAGCTCTTATGGAACTAAAAAGTTAAAATCACTAAGGTCACATTCCTTTTTTAAC
Organism: Simochromis diagramma; assembly: GCF_900408965.1. NCBI lineage: Eukaryota > Metazoa > Chordata > Actinopteri > Cichliformes > Cichlidae > Simochromis > Simochromis diagramma. The sequence goes on from NW_024386782.1 coordinate 5,686,468, forward strand.
CTGAAATAATATACCTTATAAATGAACAAATTAGTGCATTCATGTTTAATCAAATGATAGCAATAAGCGACCAGTAATAAAGGTAAAGACATCAGTAATTTCTGACTGTCAGACAAAAGAAGTGTTAAGAAAAATGATCTGAAAAGTTACAGCTTTATTTATTATAACAAATCTGATGTTGATATAAATTTCAGGTAATTTATCTAATTCTAACACAAAGCATCTAATCCTAATTTCAACTGCAAACTGCACTTACGTAATATATAGTCATTCTCAGGTGGAGTGCAGGATCCATCCAGATGAGGAAGCTGAATTAATTTGCCGTTTTTGACCCACTGCAGTTTTTGCTGGTCTTCATACAACCCAGTATCGGTGCTATCGTACAGGTGATTACTAATAATAATTAAATTAGCTTATAAACGAACATGCAGTCAGTTCATTTCACTAAAGACCAGCAGCCCAGTAAGATGGAAAAAATATGTAATACACTGGCTGGTCCACTAGAGGACATCATGTGAGTGTCACACTTGTATCCTTGTAGTATAAGCAGGGGGCAAGCTCCTTCTATACTGGCTAAGATTAAGCTCCTGCTGAAGGCTAATACTTATAACAAATGAATCAAAGTGTAATTACTCAGGAAACCTGATGAAATACCATGAAAAATAACACCAACATGTCTTTGTGTTATCCTAGCTCAGTCTGGTCTGGCTAATTTTAGGAGGTCATGTCATTTCAGGTGCTGTTGTTCAAGTAAGCAGCATACATGTATGTTGCTACTTGAACAACAGGGAAAAGGGAAATAACCATGTTTCCATCCTAAACAGGCCATTCCTGTAGTTACCTCTGCATTCTCTCTGTGTTCATACTGAGTTTGAAGCAGGAAATTTTACATTATTCTTTATGATGAAACTATAATGTTAAAATACCCTTTGCCCATTAAATCTGCATACTGTTAGACATTTTAGTTACACAAAGAGTTTCACATTTATTTTGTTATAACTTGTTACACCATAAGATATGGTAAACGACACACTACTAAGCATTGGTAAGGTATTAGTAAATCCCTATTTCATCATTTGTAAAACTGAAAGTACCCTGTGGTCGTTGGTGCTCAGTGTTTCTCTTCCTCTCTTAAACACCTCCTTAGACTCTGATGGTATACTTACATTTCAGTATTCTCTGAAACTCAAATGGGTCATGTTTGCACATTATTTATACATTTTTGTGCTTTTTCGACTTCCTTTTTCTGTTCCAAAAATAGCTGACATTTTCTGTGGGGGGTAGTGAGTACTTCAAAGTCCACTGAGAAGGTTCCTACTGTGACCCAGACAGAAAACTTTCAGTTATTTACTAAGATGACACCTTGCTATAATAGTTGTAACTAAAGGGGGAGTTTGTATTAGTTTATATCTTTCAGAGAGTGAAATGCAGAAACTGCAGGATATTATGGCCAGGCAGACATCTAACAGGGTTCCTACATTGTAGTGCTTTTATCAATCTGCTGCACAAGATGGTGGAGGAAAGCAAGGCGCTATCATCTTAACACCTTTTTATTTTCCAACATGGTTTCAGAGCCAAACTGCAGCCAAGGGGAGATCTAAGAGGAAAGCACGAAGCACAGCAAGACATAGAGGTTTCCCTGGGAGAAAATAAGCATTTCAAACTAAAATCACGTTAAGGCCAAACTGATCCTTATATCAAACTAGTTGAACAATGTAGTGATGCCTGCATGCAGGAGAGGAGGAGGCAAGGAGAGAGCAAAAGAGGGAAAGCTACAGAGAGTAAGTGAATGAGGAGGATTGGGAAGAGCACCGGACTCTAGGGATCGCAACAAGTTGCCTGAAATCAGTCATAGTCAAAGTCATATATCCTTTATGTTTTTACCTTTGACCTTTAGTTTCACTGATGCAGTTTTATATATATTTAAACTGTCTTACCCACGACTCCTCAATTCTTCACTGTCTTCACGCCACACGGCGGTTTTTCATCAGCAGAAATGTCAGATAGGAAAGGATTGTGGAATACACTGATGCACCTGCTGGTGCACCAACTTAGGCACGCATGTCTTTTTACTGTCAAAACATTTAAGTAAATTGTTGTAGTTAAGGAAGCATCTCTGAGTTGATTCAAAACAAAAAGAGGATGTCATGGTTATGGGTCAGGTGACCAAGGGTTCTGAGCTTTTGCAATTTCATTACAGATTTTGTGATGTGGGCTTTGTTTGCAGACTCTGTTAATTCTGTTTGGGTTTCCTTGTGCTTGTGACTTTTTTTTATTCCCACTAGTTCCCTATTCTATTATTTTATGTCTCTAGTTTAGTCAGAAATGACTTTGTCTGTTAGTTCTCCTCCTGCCCCTTTAGACATCTGTCTGTGTTTTATTCTTTTGTGTCTCCTTGAAGTCTTTCATGTCTCCATGTATGTTTAAGTTTTGCCAATGTCAAGTTTGGGTATCTTGTCTCTCTGTGTTTATGCTTCCTGTTTTATTTTAGTGAGCCTGTGTTCTTTGTGCGCTGTCCTTTGTCAGAGTATCTGTTGTAGTTCCTTTTTCCGTTGTCCTTTGTGTTTCTCAGTACTAGTGTGTTTCGTCATGCCACCTCATTGTGTTTTTTCGTAGATGTTTAGTTTTCTGTTTTCCCCATTGAGCTTTTGTTTCACCCATTTGGATGTTTGCTGCTTTCGTTCCTTTTTTGCCATCAATCAAATACACAGTTCGCTTTGTTAACCTCTGCCTGCTCACGTCTGCATTTGGGTTCAACTCACCTTCAAATCTAAACACCCTGCAGATTATGACAGAGAAGCTATTAGTTTGCTTAAGAATATTACAACATTTCCAGCACAGCAAACATTGCCTCACTTTTTGTGTCAGGTCTATATTGGCCACAGCTACATGAAACTAATCCTGCTCAAAAGCATCCAGAATGATCATAACATTTATCCAGCATGTCAGCATATGTGTCCTGTCATCACAGACAGTTAAAAAATATGAAGTCAACTATATGGAAGAAAAATTAGGAGGCTAAATGGAATTTTAATAAAGCGGAGCAATTTAAATGTTGTGTTTGAGAACAATGAGATGACATGATAATGATAAAGTGAGTCTAGGGTCACTGTGAGTAAGTGAAACAAAGAGTTAGCATACCTGTAGAATACCTGCAAACCTGTATGAATTGTCAGTTAAGTATAATTTATTCCATATGTCCAAGCTTTAACATTTTGTATTTTTTTTTCTATTATGATTTATATTCCTGTAATATTAATGTCCATATTCCAAAACGTTTCTCATTTTTTATTACACGACTCATTACATTATTATCCATTTCAAAGAAAGATTAAAGGCCCAAGTGACTTCCCTTCTGCTTCACGGTTTCCCTCAGTGATTATGTTAATATACTTACACTACACACTACTCTAACTCTATCGGTGACCACAGAAAACTGCTGTCAATGCATTTTTTTTTCCCAATTCATCTGACATTACATACCACAAAAACAAAGAAGTGAAAAAAGCTTCACTGTATTTCAGCAACATTTTCATTTCTACAAAAAATACTAATAAAACGACGCCAGCGAAATGCACAATTTTACAAACATCTTTGACCTTGCACATTAAAAAGGCTAAAACAAAATCTGTGTATATGATGTCAAGACTATATGCAAAACATGTCAAATTCTATACAACCTTTGTTTTGTAAAAGTATTTAAAGACTGAATCAGTGTTTAATTTCAAGAGGGACTTTTAAATGGATCATTGCGTTGTTCTGTGTTAACAGAAGAGTTGTCTACTGTGAAAGCTACATTGTGAATACCAGAGGTTTTCTGGCCAATATTTTCCTCCTTGTTCTTACTGGACAAATTTTTACATTTCAAAAGATTAAACAGATTATTTCGCAACTTCTGTGAGAGCATGTATAGCAGAGGGTTCATACAGCAGTGAAAATAGGCAAGCATTTCACTAATATGGTAGGCAACTGCTAACCGTTCCTCTGCCTCACAACCTTTGGGTTTATAAAGAGATTTAATTAAAAGCATAATATGGTATGGCCCCCAGCAAATGAAGAAGACTGCAACAATACACAACAGCACAGCTACAGTCTTGTGCTTCTTTCTACTTAAACCTTGTAAAACTGTCTTGAGGATGGCAGAATAGCAAAAAATAATGATGGCAAATGGGAGGAAGAATAGCAGTGACACTTGGAGATAACGTCCAAGCTTGTCATCAGATCCATTCTCACAATAGTTATGATTATCCCAGTTTACGGCTTTTACTTTAATTGCATCACTAAGGGATGCCGAGATGCTGATGATCCAGGCAGCTATACAGGCGCCGATTGCATATCTCCTTCTTCTAGCACGGTTGCTTTTCCAGTTTGGCAGCACCACCCTAATGAAACGGGCAACTGTCATGGCGGTCAGTAAAATGACACTGCTGTACAAACCAACAAAGAATACGGCAGTCATTAATTTGCAGACAAAGTCCCCAAAGACCCATTGTTGTAGGTGATCAACGGCCCAGAATGGAAGTGTGATGGTGAAGATCAAATCAGAGCAGGCCAGGTTCAGGATGAAAATATTTGTGATACTTTTCAGGCCCTCGTAGATGAAAAGAACACATAAGAGGAGACCGTTGCCTATGACACTGAGGATGAAGATCAAGATGAAGAAAGGGCCAGTAATACTGGGAAAGTCACTGTCACAAAGCAAATGGACTTCATTGCTTGTCATGTTGTTTGCCATTGTCAATTTTCTACAAAATATAAACACAAAATAAGATTTTTTCAACACATTTAAATACTATAACTTAGCTGTTTTCTCTATACTGACAGAAACTGTGGATTTTAATTTTAGTTTAATATGTAAAACAGAGACTAATAAAGGGGATTAAACACAGAAACCTACCTCTTGTATCTGCCAGCAAGTGTTCTGTTGAACTGTACTGGTCAGGAAAAGCTGCAATGATCTTAAGCAAACCAACAGTTCCTCTTTCTGTTTCACACTAAGTTCAAGATAACGCCCAAACCAAAACTACATTAAAAAACAAACAAACATTTTGTCCACATTTAAAATGAAACTTAAACAAAATTACACCTATGTTTCAATATCACTCACAACTAATTGTCTACAGTTTTGCTGCACTGATCAAAAGATAAAGTTTTATTTATCTGATTTTTTATTTTATTTGGTAAAGCCTGAAAATGCTGATGATATAAAGTTTGAAAATAAGCTACTTTTTTGGGAAGAAAATATATCCTGCTGAAAGAAATGGAAACAATAAAAAAAACTTTGTAAAACTAATTGATATAATAACATAAACCCCTAAAACAGAACAACAAAGAGATATCTGTAATGTGGCATACTCAGTAGAAGAATATACTTTTATAATTACTACAGTAGTACAGCAATAAAAGGCTCTTTGATCTAAGAACAGTTTTGTCACAGGTAAGTGCATGAAGAAAACTTAAAACATTTTCCTTCTCATCCAAAGATTGTTTAGGTGATAAAAACAAATATTAAATATATAAAATATGGAAACTTAAGATGTTGTATTAGTGGTTTAACTGGTTAAATTAAAGACGTTCAGCAACCAAGATTTTGTTATTGTTTGTTTTTCATACATGCTAATCTGATGGCTGAGTCTGCACCTGCTGAACTTGCCTGCTTTGTTGAACCGAACATGGAAGATGTTAACACACTGGATCAATCGTTGAGCCTTTTCTATTATCATGCTAAGTCAGTTATTTGAGGCTTCTTCACACTACACTCTAACTGATCTGCACCAGGAATTTGGTCCAACATGATTACAAAATCGACCTCTTAAGTCAACAGGTCAAAGTGCAATTTATTTGCTAGTTGCTCGCTTGTTGAAAAAGAAAGTATGCTGTTAAGAAAATATTAAAAGGTATCTCTTTCAAAATAAATAAACTTCAACAAGATACAAAGGTTAGTTTAATTTTTTTTTAAATGAAATTCATTGAGAAAAATAATCATAATATCAAATGTATATAAAAAAAACAACTTTTAAAGTGATTTTTTTTTTTTTTTTAAAGGAGGAGGGAGCCTAAGGTTACATCATTTGCCATTTTACAATGCTGTGATTGCAGCCATTCCCCAACTCTCTGTGAATGGTACTCATAGCCAATGATCAGTGGTCTTTGATCAATGAGAATTTGCATATTTATGATGAAGGAACTGACCTCCCAGCCCATTGTTCTTTCAGTTGGCTGGTTTCAGTCATTATGCAAATGTACTGTTTATAAGATTGGGGAAACCTGCAGTCGGCTGAGACTGAAGAAGTCACTTGGATGAGTGACAAAACATTTCTCCCACTGAAAACGCTACATCCAGATGAACAGATTCAACGTTTGGAGACATGTAATCATAGTGACCGATCTACAATATCACTACTACAATACAGTATAATCAACTGATCATTTTGGAGTAGTAGAAGTATAAAATAGAAGATTCTGATCAGAAAGTATATAAACACAGTTAAAAACATTAAGAAAAGGTATTGAAACACAACACATTACACAATGTCAAACTGAAATTGTCACTTCTGTTTCTCTTTATATCAGGGGTCTCGAACTCCAGGCCTCGAGGGCCGGTGTCCTGCAGGCTTTAGATGTGTCCTTGATCCAACACAGCTGATTTAAAGGCTAAATGACCTCCTCAACATGTCTTGAAGTTCTCCAGAGGCCTGGTAATGAACTAATCATTTGATTCAGGTGTGTTGACCCAGGGTGAGATCTAAAATCTGCAGGACACTGGCCCTCGATTAAGCATGTTGCCATGGTGATTTAGCCAGGTAAAAACGAAGTCACTTTTGTAACAGAAAACTTAATCTTGCTGTGTGGTACACCCCTTTGGCATCAAAAAATCATTAATAGGTGCTGCAGACTTTTTTGTTGTTGTTACTGGTGCTTTTACTATATTAAGTTCAGCTAATTTATCTAATCAAATTCTCCAGTATCTACCCGTCTCATCCTAATGCATGCATGCTACAGTAAATTCAAATTTCTTCCTCATTTTGGAGAGGGATTAATGCCATTGGACTGTCAGTTTTAGTTTCATCTCTGCACAGTGATAATGTATTGCACGGCATGGGAAGATACCTCCTAAACCTTTGTACTCCTATTAAATGCACCAAAGGGATAAAGCAGCAGTAGATGTGAATGATGGGATGAATGATCAACCAAGCATATATCAGTTCATGTGTGTACTCATAAAAATCCAATAGTAGCAAAGACTGTATAAACATGTGGATGCTATAAGGGGCCAAACATAGAAAAGTACTGACAGTTATGCCTAAAATCAATTTTGAAGGCTGTTGTTGGCTGTTTATCCTGCCCTGCTTCGCCATTATCCACATGTGAACATAACAGAATGAAGTGATAAGGACAGGAATGAGAAAGAAAAGAAAAATCTGTGTGTAGATTTCAGTGAGTTTCATGGTTAGTGACTCCACCAAATTTACACACACTTTCATGTCAGCGATTTCGATGACTCTACAACTCACAGACAGTTTAATGCTTGCAGCAGCACACACCAGCCACATCACAATGCTACCTATGAGAACACCATATTTTGTTAAGGCCTGCGCAGACAAGCACCAAGGCTGAACCACAGTAACATAAGAATGCAAAGACATGGCAGTGAGGATCACCACGGCGGTGAACAGTCCCAGAAAATAAATCCCTACACCTACTCCGCAGGCCCACTCTCCAAAGACCCACCCATGGAGTGCATTACAGGCTGCAAAAGGCAATGTCACAGTGAGGCAGAGGTTAGAAACTGTGAGCTGAAGAAGTAAAATATCCGATGTGATCTTCCAAGCTCGTTCCGTCCAGAGGACCCACAGCAGGAAGCTGTTTGCAGGCAGGCTGATGCAGAAGACGAGACTGTTGACAGCAGCAGGATAGTAAAGTTCTGATATCTTAATGTCATACTTGATCTCGCTGCTGTGAGTCTCATTAAAGTGTATGTAATCATAACTGTCACTGTCCAAGGCCATGATTTACTTGTTTAGGTCTTGGGAGGAAAGTACTGTTGAGAAAATGAAAAAAAAATCTTATACTGTGAAGATGATTTTTTTATTTATTTCTTTATATATAGTAACATAATTAATGCATTTTGGTACAAATATGTTAGTCAAGATAAAAACTAATGCAGTTTAGAACCAATGATTATAAAGTTGAACAGCATAATATTCATGCCTTCAACAGCATTCAGGAAAAATTAAATGTAGAAACAAGAATATGGAATAAAAACAGAAGATTCCTGGGGCAAGCAGTGTGCGAATTATTTAGGATCCAAGATGCGGCAGCTGTGGTGCAAGTGAGTTTGTTAATCAAATGTAGATACAAACAGAGATGGCGAGGGTGAGCATGAAACTAAGAAAACCTAAACTGGGAAAAACTAACCAGATGCAGGGAGGCACGGGGAAATACACAGAATGACGAACGGAGAGACACAGACAAACCAGCAACAAGGACGAGGGAACACACTAAATACACACACCAGCAATCAGGGGATGGGAAACAGGAGGGAACCACACCTGGGAGACATCACAGCTGACGAGGCAGGGGAAACATACACAGAACGCACTGACGTCAGACAGACACCTTCAAAGTAAAACAGGAACACATACATGTAATGACACAACACACACACAAACTTAACACAGACTGGGGAACACAGAACGCAGGAACATGAAACGTGAAGAAGAAGAGGACAAAAACCCAGAATAAACAAAACCACAGAATAATAAAAACATAAACACGGAGTCACAGACTCCGGACCATGACAACATCAGAGATGAATGGCAAATAAAGCAAGTCCACGGGGGTTATTGTGAACCAGTGAAGAAAATGGTCACAACATATAATGTTGCTTGCATAACAGCACTGAAGTTTTATTTAATATTCCCTGGTTAATTCATATCGCAGTAATATCAAATTCCACTCCATATTCCTACATTTCCTTACATTTCCTATATTTCTGTCACAACTTTTATTTTTGTTAATAATAAATAAATAATTGTTAAGATAAATAATAAATATTAATATTTTATTATTACATGAATCATTTCTCATGAGTGTTATCACCTAATTCAAAAGAGAAAGACAGCCAAGAAGAGCCTACCTTGTGCATGCACTCTGTGTTTCCCTCACTGATTGTGTTAATACACTTACACTTCGTACTAATATGACCACAGAAATTTTCTTTCATTGCATTTTTTCCGTCTAGCCTATCATGACATGTGCAAAGAGAAGAGAGAAGTGAAAACAGCTTCACTGGATTTCAGCAACATTTTCATTTCATTTTCTTTTTTTACAAAAACAGCATTGCTTGTAAAAGTGCAGTAGAAAAGTGCAGATTCTTAAACGCATACATTTTACTTTTACTTGGCGCATTAAAATGAAAAAATGCATGTCATTTCAATTGAATTTCAGGAGAACATACCCGTCGAGTCTACGGTAGCGCAAAGTCTATACGGTGACCGTAGACACTGTAAAACTTGGCCCGATAGGAGCTCAGAATCCTGTTATGGCTAGTCATTGCACATCATTATAACACAGAAGAAAAGAAAGGGGATGGACAGTACAGTAGTGCAATTCATCCAGATCGGTGATTGGTCAAAAGTCTAGGGTGGCAAAAGGGGAAAGAAGAGGCTTGTGATTGGTGAAAAAAGTGCAATGAAGGAAACTTCTGTTTTTCATTCAGTCTGTTGTTTTTTTTTCTTTATCAAGTGATGTTTCCAGCTCCTTTATCCCAACTGATGCCTGGACTGCTGTTTGTGGTCTTCAGTATGATCACAATGTGTTATTTATTTATTTTGAGTGGTTTACAATGACAGCACAGTAAGCATTATCAGTGTACAAACAATAAAAGCATCTAGTTTTTACTCCAACATCGATGAGGATTTTCCTTTGGCTCTTTTGAACCAAAACAGGTTGGAAAACCCCCTGAAATTAACAGCAATTGAGAATGAATTGCTTTCATTTCTTCTGTGTTATTATGATGTGCAAAGACTGGCCATAGGAGGAGTGCCCCGATGAGACGATGTAATTGTTTTACTTTTTACAAGCAAGAAAATTAAAGGCATACCCTGAACTTCTGACCCCCACGCGGAGAGACATTGTTGCACTTTGCTGCCATGTTAGGGTCCACTTCTCAAAGGGAAACGAGTCGTAAAATCAGTACAAAGTTGCTATGAGAGATTATCTTTGTATTGTGACGTAAGTATTTGAAGAGGGGTCACTGAATAGATGATTATGAAAATGGTGTGATCATATCTTTCACGGTCACTAGACCTCAACCTATCTGGGGGAAATTTGACTGTCGTAACAGACAGATAATAGCTCTGTTAGTGTTTCCGAATCAATTCCAGGAAACACTGAAGCTGTTGCAGAGGCTTGTGTTGTACAAAAACTTGTGTTTGCCACCTGCTTGTACACATTGCTTCTTTGGTTCTGGTCTGTTACGTGTTTCTACATAGTTGTGTCTTCTGAACCTGTTGGCAGAGAATGCTATTTGTGTGCAACTAAATAAAAAACATATCAAACATATTTCTCTTTCTATAGATTGTATTTATTTATACTTGTATGTTTGTATGTAAGTGGATGAAACAGGAATACAGGAAAACATCACTGCAGGATAGTCAATCAGTGAACTTGATTATAAATGCAATGCAAGGGGCTTTACATAATTAACTGTGTACAAAAAGTCAAAAGTGCCTGTCAGGTATGCTGGACTCATACACGTTACCATCAACAATATCACTGTGAATGTTACACACTTAAAGAAAGTTTACGAGCAACATGTACTGACAATAGCCATACACGGGTAAATGTGTAGTAAATGGCAGTGCAGTAAATCTGCCTAGTATGATTAATATCATACTAGGCAGATTCGTATGATATCATGATCGTGGCTCAAGAGTTGGGAGTTTTCCTTGTAATTGGAAGGTAGCCGGGTTGAGCCCCGGCTCGGACAGTCTCGGTCGTTGTGTCCTTGGGCAAGACACTTCACCTACCGCCTACTGGTGTTGGCCAGAAGGGCCGATGGCGCGATATGGTAACCTCGCTTCTGTCAGTCTGCCCCAGGGCAGCTGTGGCTACAACTGTAGCTTGCCTCCACCAGTGTGTGAATGTGTGTGTGAATGGGTGGATGACTGGGTGTGTAAAGTGCTTTGGGGTTCCTAGAATAGAATAGAATAGAATTCAACTTTATTGTCATTGCACATGCACAGGTACAGGGCAACGAAATGCAGTTTGCATCCATCCAGAAGTGCTTTAGTGATATAGATATATTACAATATATATTAGCAATAATATAGATATGTGAGTATATTACAGAAATGGGTCTATTATGGTATGTTATAATGTACACGGTATGAAGTATGTTGTGAATATTCTATAACTATAAGTATGTACAGGCTGTAGTGAGTACAAGCTATGTACAGGATATGAACAGGATATAAATATGAAAAACTATACAGAATATGAAATAAATAACTTTATAGAATCTGAGATATACAGCTATACAGAAATGGGAACTATGCAAGTTGTAAACAGTTGTAGGATTAAAGATTATCGAATGTACAGAATGATTATTTACACAGAGCTATACAGTAGTGCAGTTAAGATAAGTGAGGGTGTAGATAGTTTCTACAGAGGTGCTAGTGCTAGTGGTTGTGAGTGGTGGTTCAGTCCATGTTATTATTGTGTGTTTGAGGGTACAGTTGTCCATTGTGTGTGTGTGTAGGTGGTTGTGGGTGTGTGTATGTTCAGTCCATGAGTTTAACGTGGGTCAGATGTCAGGAGGCAGAGTTCAGGAGTCTGACAGCTGTGGGGAAGAAGCTGTTCCGGTACCTGGTGGTCTTAGTCCGGAGGCTCCTGTGGCGCCTCCCAGAGGGCAGGAGGGTGAAGAGTCCATGCGATGGGTGACTGGGGTCTTTGATGATTTTCCCAGCCCTTTTCAGACATCGCTTCCTGTAGATGTCTTTTATGGCAGGAAGTGGTGCTCCGGCGATGCGCTGGGCAGTTTTCACGACCCTCTGCAACGCCTTCCGGTCCGAGGCAGAGCAGTTCCCGTACCAGACTGTTATACAGTTGGTCAGGATGCTCTCGATGGTGCAGCGATAGAAGTTCACCAGGATGTCTGAGGACAGGTGGTTCTTCCTCAGAGTCCTCAAGAAGAAGAGGCGCTGGTGAGCCTTCTTGACCAGCTTGGAGCAGTTGGTCGTCCAGGTGAGATCCTCGGAGATGTGGACTCCCAGGAACTTGAAGCTGCTCACACGCTCCACAGCCGTCCCCTTAATGTGGATGGGTGGATGTGGGTCAGCATTCCTCCTGTAGTCCACGATGAGCTCCTTGGTCTTCTCGGTGTTAAGCAGCAGGTTGTTTCTGTCGCACCACTCAGCCAGACGATCCACCTCTTCCCTGTAGGCGGCCTCATCGTTGTCACTGATGAGGCCAATCACCGTGGTGTCATCTGCAAACTTAATGATGGTGTTGGAACCATCAGCAGGTCTGCAGTCGTGGGTGAAGAGGGAGTAGAGGAAAGGGCTCATCACACAGCCTTGTGGTACACCGGTGTTCATTGTGATGGTAGATGAGCAGTGGTTATCCAGCCGGACATGTTGGGGGCGGTTGGTCAGGAAGTCCAGTAACCATTTGCAGATGAGGGAACTGATGCCCAGGTCTGTCAGTTTCCTGATGAGTTGTGAGGGGTGGATTGTATTGAATGCTGAACTGAAGTCTATAAACAGCATTCTGGCGTAGGTGTTGTTGTTGTCCAGGTGTGAGAGGACAGAGTGCATTGCGATGGAGACTGCATCCTCTGTGCTCCTGTTCTGGCGGTATGCGAATTGGTGGGGGTCCAGGGTGGGGGGGAGACAGGATTTGAAGTGTGATAGGACCAGTCGCTCTAAGCACTTAGTGATGATGGGGGTGAGTGCTACTGGGCGGTAATCATTGAGGCAAGATGGGTTGGAGTTTTTGGGTATCGGGACGATGGAGGTGGATTTGAAGCAGGCCGGTACCACAGCGTGGGCCAAGGACAGATTGAATATGTCTGTGAGCACTCCTGCAAGCTCCCCAGAACACGCTCTGAGAACACACCCGGGGATGCCATCAGGGCCTGCAGCCTTGTGGACATTGATCCTGCTCAGCACCGCTCCTACATCGGTGGGGGAGAGAGTCAGAGGTTGGTGGTCTGGCGTCATGTCTGCTTTGGTTGTGGTTGTGGGGTTCCCTCGCTCAAAACGAGCATAAAAGTTGTTGAGCTCGTTGAGGAAGGAGACATCAGAGGATGCGGGGGAGGGTTTGGTGGTCCTGTAGTCTGTGATGGTCTGGAGTCCTTGCCACATGCGTCGGGGGTTGGAGTTGGAGAAGTGTTCTTCTACCTTCTTTTTGTAATGGTGTTTGGCTTTTTTGATGCCCTTCTTTAGATTAGCCCTGGCTGTACTGTAGGCGTGTGCATCTCCTGACCTAAAGGCAGTGTTGCGGGCCTTCAGGAGGAGACGAACATCCCGGTTCATCCAAGGCTTCTGGTTGGGGTACATGGTGATCCGTTTCTGGGTGGTGACACTGTCTGTGGTTTTGGAGATGTAATCCAGTACAGATGAGGCGTACTGGTCCAGGTCTGTGTGGGTGAACATATTCCAGTCTGTGTTTTTAAATCTGTCCTGGAGCACTGCGTCTGTCCCCTCTGGCCACACTTTAATTGTCCTCACAGCAGGTTTCACACGTTGGATGAGTGGTGAATACCGAGGTGTGAGGAACAGGGAGAGATGGTCCGATTGTCCAATGTGGGGGAGGGGTGTGGCTTTGTAGGCTCCAGCCAGGTTGGAATACACATGGTCTAAAGTCTTGTCTCCTCTGGTGTGGCAGGAGACATGTTGGTGGAATCTGGGGAGGACTGTCTTTAAGTTGGTGTGGTTGAAGTCGCCAGCAACAATAAAAGCAGCCTCGGGGTGTTTATTCTGGTGTTTGTTAATGGCTGCAGAAAGTTCTTTCATGGCCAACCTAGCATTAGCGTCGGGGGGTATATACACGGCAGTGAGTATGATAGAAGTGAGTTCTCTGGGGAGATAATAAGGTCTGCATTTGACCATTAAAAACTCCGCATTAGGTGAGCAGTGACTCTCAGTAGTAGTGGAGTTCATGCACCAAGCATTGTTAATATAAATGCACAAACCTCCACCTCTGGTCTTGCCGGAGTCATCTGCTAGCCTGTCGGCTCGGTGTGTGTGGCGTCCTGCTAACTCGATAGCATTGTCCGGGCAGCTGTTGTTCAGCCATGTTTCGGTGAAAAACATGACATTTGAGTCCATAATCCGTCTGTTGTTAGTGATGGAGAGCCGTATCTCATCCATTTTGTTTGCCAGAGAACGGACATTGGCGACAAAAATACTGGGTAAAGGCAGTCGGTGTGGTGTTAGCTTTAGCTTAGCCCGTAGCCCTCCGCGCCTACCTCGCCTTTGTTTACGATCTCGGCGCCGTCTGCGTGCACTTCCGCCCGGCCGGGGAGAGTGGGCAGCCTCCGGTGTTCTGGAGATCTCTGGGATGAGTCGGAGATCGGCGATAAAACTGTTGGAGTTGTGAGTCCAGATGTCCAGAAGCTCTTGTCTGCTGTAGGTCAGCAACGCACAGCAATTCTGGACGAATAATCCGGTTAAAAGTAGATAAAAAACCGCTAAATAGCAGATTCTGGAGAGACACTGAGCCTCGCGTTGTTCACGCGCCGCCATCTTGGATGAGTGGGGGGGGGACTAGGGGACTAGGGGGGACTAGTAAAAGCGCTATACAAATACAGGCCATTTACCATTAAATACACGATACACTTACTACTTCATATATCTCACATCATTTGTAACGAGCCACCAAAAGCACCACGTGAAGGCGCGTGGATACCTTCTGTGCGTGAGTGAATGCAACGACTCGGCTGAGCAGCTCCTGTGGAGGTTTGGTGAAGACCATACTTCTCACCCGGTCTGCTGACGAGGTGCAGGG
This sequence comes from Simochromis diagramma, assembly GCF_900408965.1. Lineage (NCBI taxonomy): Eukaryota > Metazoa > Chordata > Actinopteri > Cichliformes > Cichlidae > Simochromis > Simochromis diagramma. The sequence goes on from NW_024386782.1 coordinate 5,701,483, forward strand.
GCATCTGGATTTATAACACGAACTGCTAGTGTCGTCATCATCAGCTGTAGCCACTGAAAAGACTAGAAATGGGCGTAATACATTAGATGTACCCTGAAGTAAAAGAGTTAAATGGGCTATTCAGCCTCGTGTACTTTCAGCTAAATCCAGGAGTGTCTTAGAGTCGATAACTTACTGTAAACATAAAAGAAATGCTAGTTTCCATAAAGAATAGCAGACTTGCCGGTGTTCTGAGAAACCATCCTACTCTGACAAAACGTCCTACCCGTATTATAATTTGACGGTAACTTGCGACTAAACCTAACCCTGCCCCTAACCATAACCATAACCATAATCTTAAGAAGTATTCCGGATGGGTGAGAGAAAAAGACGTTAATTCGGCGTTGGTGTTGTGCGCATGCGCCGCGTCTGCGCAGAACCATTGGGTAGGATGTTTTTTCCCAGAACACCGGCTTCTTTGCTGTCCCGCCGTGTGTTGTCGTTTTGGTGACGCAACTTCCGTCGACATACAATTGGTAGTCTACAGTTGGATTCGGCGCTCCTATTGGCCCCGAGTCTACAGTGTCTACGGTCACTGAAGACTCCGGGCCAATGAAAAGACGTAACCGTCTACAGCACAGGTGTTGAACTCCAGGCCTCGAGGGCCGGTGTCCTGCAGGTTTTAGATGTGTCCTTGATCCAACACAGCTGATTTAAATGGCTAAACGGCCTCCTCAACATGTCTTGAAGTTCTCCAGAGGCCTGGTAATGAACTAATCATTTGATTCAGGTGTGTTGACCCAGGGTGATATCTAAAACCTGCAAGACATCGGCCCTCGAGGCCTGGGGTTCGACACCCCTGGTCTACAGTCACCGTAGACTTTGCACTACCGTAGACTACCGTAGACTACCGTAGTGCGTCATTCACACAAGCAATTTTTTTGGTTTTCCTATGTAAATGCTTTCTATCTACCATTCACCTTCCAATGGACGCACTGGAGATCAACTTGGGGAACGAAACCACCAACCTTTCAGTTAGTAGGTGACCTACTCTATCTCTTGAGCTGCAGCCACCCAGGCGCTTGCAGCACCTAATATTCCCAGGTGAGGTTTAACCTGAGATTCTGTCGTTTGGGGCAAAATAAAGTTATATTTAAAAATCGATTCAGGATTTTAATGAATCGATATCGCGTTATTCAAGCTAGAATCGATTTTCATCAGAAAATCAATAATCAAAACCCACCCCTACTTCTAAGGCTCCTCAAAACTTGAAATTCCCCCCTCTGAGTTTTTACCTTCTTGTTCTAATGTCTGGCCCTCCTCCACCTCATTTCCAGACAGCTCTAAGAACAACTCCACTTCCACAGTTATGAGTAAAATCCTTTCTGTCTCCCGGTCCTTTGTCATTTGTGGATGAAACGATCTAACACTGATATGAGTGTATAGGTGTGCAGAAGCAAGGTTGACAAAAACAAAAGTTAAAATGAGAAGTCTATTTGTCTATTGTTAATATTGTGCCAAACTGAGGAATCTTAACAGTAAAGAACCCATGCTGAGGTTGAGCATGTTATCCTACCCCAAGCAGAAAAGGGGAGAACTTCACTGAACACTTCTGCTGTATTACACTGTGCTTCAGAGGGTCAATAACTACATGCCTGAACTCACTCATGGTACAAGATTATTTCCATCAAACAATAACTGTCAGTGAATTTATACTGCAGCATCAACAAGAACAGTTAAGAGTCACAAAACAATAAACATCTTAAACAGCAACACATATTCCCAAGGCATGATGGGAGCTAACTAGCCACTCCCAAGATGCCACAATATGATATTTTAGTAATTACATCTGCTTCTGTCTAATTGCTTTAATATGTAACGAAATTTCCTTTAACGGAAATCCACATAGATTTTGAAAATGTATGACATTATTACATCACAACATTCTGTGATTAAACAACACCTGATACAATATACTATACTACAGATGATAAAAACAACAAATACATAACAATTTTGTTAAAAAATGCAATATGTTTGTTTTAAACGCAATGCTTCCATTATTCTAAAAAGATAAATAAATAAGTATCATAACTTGTTTTTCCTCTGGGTCACAGGAGGACACCATGTTTCCACAGTAAGCCTATGAGCCATCAAATACCACCTAAAGTCCCTGTGCTGCATGATAAAACAAGTAAACAGTTAGTGAGAGGAAAACGACAAAATCTAGTTGCAACAAGTTAAGACTACATTAGGTCAGACGGATACAGGGAGGAGATGGCCTATACAGGACTAAACGGCATCTCTGAAACTTTAATGTCTCCCAACCTGCTAACGGAAACAAGAAAATCGCTTCAGTTTCCTCGCTCAAGATCAAAGTGAAACTAAAGGTAAAACGTTGCGCTTGCAGTTGATTTTAAACGAAACCTCAGACCACAACCACTTCGGATGTTATCAGTTTGTTCTTTTTATTGTTTCAGCTGCAGTCTCAGTGCTGTTAAAACTTTTGAGTGTAAAGATTAAATATATTTTTAAAAAAAACATTCAAACATAGTCAACATATAAATTAGATATGGGGTCACCAAGCATAGTGTAGGTGTCCTAAATTGCATCTAAGAATCTGTATCACTGATGATCATCAGGGAAACACAAAGGGTGCGTTTCAAAAGTATCTTCTATTCCTAACCTTTTTTTTTTTTTTCGTTCCCTTCCTTCTCATGGTTCCTACACCTCAATGAAAACTAGGAGAACTGATAAGCCCTCAGGAAAAGAGAAGAACGGTTTGCTGAGAATATGAATGACCTTACACTTCTCTCTTTAACAGTCTGACACCGGATTATAAAGGAGGGGCACAGAGGGCCAGATTTACTAATGATATATATGTCAAAGCCTTTACTTGACCAGGCTCAGGGAGGCACAGCCATGTCCCATGACTGGTTGGGGGTAAGGGGAGGGAGTGTGGAAGAGGCCTGGGAAGAGATCACTCCCAGATCCCAGGCCCCCAGAGGTTCAGTTTTGGGGCCTTTATTGTTCTTACTGTATTTACTTCCTCTTCAACACTTATTGAGCACTTTTAAGGACATTTCGTATCACTGCTATGCAGATGATATTCAGTTATAAATCTCCTTTAAGCCCCATGATGTTTCCAAGCTACAGATTTTGCACAAGTGCATAGACTCCATTAGATGTTGGATGGCTGGAAACTTTCTTCAACTAAATGAGGAGAAGACTGAAGTTCTTGTTTGTGCTCCTAAAAATTTTGTACCTAGTGTTATGGAAAACTTGGGTCCACTTGCTACATTTGCAAAACCGTCTATCAGGAGCCTTGGTGTTAGTATTGACTCAGCTCTGACTTTGGATGCCCATGTAAAATCTTTGGTTCGCTCCTGTTTTTATCACTTGAGAAACATTGCTAAGCTGAGTCCCATTGTATTGCGCTCCAAATTAGAAATTGTCATTCATGCATTTGTTTCATCTCGTCTGGACTATTGTAATTCTTTGTTTACTTGTTTATATAAAGCCTCTTTGGAGCGTCTACAAGTTGTTCCAGAACGCTGCTGCAAAGCTTCTGACCAAGTCCTCCAAGTTCTCCCATGTCACACCCCTGCTGATTCAGCTGCACTGGCTCCCCGTTAAATTCAGAATCCAGTTTAAGGTTTTGACCTTGACTTTCAGGGCTCTGCATGGACAAGCACCAACATATATAAGTGAACTTTTACATCCATACATTCCCAGCAGGTCCCTGAGGTCATGTGACCAGGGCTTGCTTGCTGTCCAACACACGAGGCTGAAAACAAAAGGCGACAAAGCTTTTGGAACTGTGGCCCCCAGATTGTGGAACTCTCTCCCTTTGAGCCTGAGATCTGTGGACTCAGTGGTCGCTTTTAAAAAACAGCTAAAAACCCATCTTTTTAAACTTGCTTTTGGTTGATTTTTATTTTTAGGTTTTAGCTTCTGTGAAGCACTTTGTGATTTTTATCTTGAAAGGTGCTATATAAATGAAGTTTTACTTACTTACTTACTTACTTACCATCTACCATCTGCCACTTCATCAGGAGCATCTCCAGGCATTATAGGGAGGTCATACAGGCACATGGAGGCAACACACAAACACTACTTAGCCTCATTTTGACTTGTTTTAAGGACCTGACATCAAAGTCGAATCAGCCTGTAGTGTGTTTTTCCACTTTCATTTTGAGTGTGACTCCAAATCCAGACCTCCTTGGTTGTTAAATTTGATTTCCGTTGATAATTTTTGTGTGATTTTGTTGTCAGCACATTCAACTATGTAAAGAACAAAGTATTTAATAAGAATATTTCATTCATTCAGATCTGGGATGTCTTATTTTTCCATCCATATTCAGAAGACTGACTAAAATTTAAATAAGTTGGGCAACTTTAGATGTTGTGTTCCGGCACAATGACATGAAACCAGAGATCTATAAATGACAAAAATCTACAGGGGTCACTGTGACTCAATGAAACGAATCGTTACAAACAAAACAAAACAAAAACCCACTGCTGCTTTCATCACAACGCCAACATTTCGTTTGTAAAAATTAAATACCCGCACATTTTTATGATTTGTCTAATAGCACAATTCCTTCCTTACTTTTAAGTTTTATTTAACATTCTGACTGTATTTTATATTTTGACTGATTACATTGTAGTTATTTTGTACAGAGGCAGCATTGCAAATAAAAGCAGTGAATGTAAGTTTTTACATATATATTCACAGACGTAGAACCTAAAGCTGGTGCGCCAAAATGTCATACCAGGATGTCCTTTGAATACAACGGGGGAAGCAAGTGAATCAGAAACCCAGAGACCAAACACGTCTAACTGGGAAAAAAAGTATTCCCAGATGCAGAAAGCAATAATAAAACCTGATTTAAAAGACAAAAAAAAAAGAAACTTGCCATAAAATTCGTTGTTCGTTGTACACCAAAATCCCACACATTCCCGCCAGTCAATTGTCCAACAACCCAAGACGAATATTCCTTGTGTGTAAAAGTTAGAGACAGGAACTCCTCTTCTGACGTGGGGACCACCCCAGCCTAGTCCCAGGAGGACGAGGGAAAAAACAAACAAAACACCAATCTCACGCCTTAACAGGTGCCTGCTATTAGCTAAACAGTCCCATGTCCAGCCAGCCCACAATGGATTAAAACAACGTTATATATTTATATAATAAAATAAACAACTAGAAACATGCAATACAAATATCAGAATAAAATCATGCAAATAAGATCAAAACTACACTCACAGGCAAACACTAAAATCAGAATAAAACTAATCATACAGACACAAATAAACATATATATATATATATATATGAAAGAAATACAGTCTCTACATTTACAGTTACAAACTGAATCAATGTTTAATTTAATGACTGACTATGTGGACTGTCAGCAGTGAAAGCCACATTCTGCCTGGTGTCTCTCTCCCTGTTCTTCCTGCGCACATTTTCACAGCGCAAAAGATTTAAAAGATGCTTTCGCAACTTCTTTGAGAGCATATATAGCAGAGGGTTCATACAGCAGTGAGAATAGGCAAGCATTTCACAGATATGGTAGGCAACTTCTAACCGTTCCTTTGCCTTACAACCTTTGGGTTTATAAAGAGATTTAATTAAAAGCATAATATGGTATGGCCCCCAGCAAATGAAGAAGACTGCAACAATACACAACAGCACAGCTATAGTCTTGTGCTTCTTTCTATTTAAACCTTGTAAAACTGTCTTGAGGATGGCAGAATAGCAAAAAATAATGATGGCCAGTGGGAGGAAGAATAGCAGTGACACTTGGAGATAATGTCCAAGCTCGTCTTCAGATTCATCATAGCAATAGTTTTTACCATCCCAGCTTTCAAACTTTACTTTTGTTGCATCATGCAGGGACGCTGAGATGCTGATGATCCAGGCAGCTATACAAGCACCAACTGCACACTTCTTTCTTATAGCACGATTATTTTTCCAGTTTGGCAGCACCACCCTAATGAAACGTGCCACTGTCATAGCAGTCAGCAGAATGACACTGCTGTACAAACCAACAAAGAATACGGCAGTCATGAATTTGCAGATAAAGTCTCCAAAGACCCAGTGGTGTAGGTGATGAACAGCCCAGAATGGAAGTGTGATGGTGAAGATCAAATCAGAGCAGGCCAGGTTCAGGATGAAAATATTTGTGATACTTTTCAGGCCCTCGTAGATGAAAAGAACACATAAGAGGAGGCTGTTGCCTATGATACTGAGGATGAAGATCAAAATGAAAAGGGGACCAGTGATGTTGGGAAAATTAGTATCACATATGTATTCAGCATCATTACTCAGTCCAGATGTGACGTTTGCCATTTTCAGTTTTCTGGAAAAAAATAAAACATACATACAAAATAAAATGCAACTAAACACAATCACAATTTCTCTAAAATGACAGAAACTGTTGATTTTGTTTCTAGTTTTTGTATAACAGATAAAACCAAAGGGATTAAAGTACCCAATTTCAGAAAAAAACACTGATGAAGATTAAGATGAAGAAAGTCCCGGTAAAAATTGGAAATTCAACTCTACAAATGTAATGAAACATGTACTTTCGTTTTTGTATAGTAGTAAAGCATGAAGCGTAATTAAGTACCAAATTCAGAGTATAACTAGTACTGATAAACTTACCGTAAGCATCAGTTGTCATGTCTTCTGTTGAATTTCAGTGTGACGAAAAAGCTGTGATGTTTTTGGAGATTAAAAAACAAGAAGAGACGCCGCTTTACAAAAACCATGTCATGTCCCGTCATGTCATGAAAAAACAAAATTACTTGGGCAACCTTTTTCCTTCCCCACATGCTGCATGCAATATGAAAACAATCGCCGTTTTTTTTTTTTTTTACATTTGGCCTGAACATACAGGTTGTGCACTGAGCGTGAGAGCAAGAGATGCTATAGGCTGATATAGCAGCAGTTCAATCATTTAAGCAAGGCAACAGTAAAAAAAATAAAAATAAGCCAAACAACAACACCCAATATATTTTCTGTTAAATTTATGCAACTTGCAAGTGCAGTTAGTATAGAAATATAACTGCAAAGACTCCAAAATGATACTGTGCATAATGTTAGTCTGTTTTCAGAGCCACTTCTGTGAAATAAGTCACAAACTAAGTATCAGATATCAGTCCTCTTGTTCAGGAAACTGTGGTTGCATTTAATTTAACTGTCGTAATGTGCAAGACATGCAGACTAAATATTGAATGGATAACCAATATGCAGACATGCAGAGGTAGAGTGAGGTAAATTTTAAAGCAAGCTATTAATTTCCAGCCTGTTGAAATCCAAAAAGGCAAAAGCCAAAATGGCAAAAAACACAATCCAAAAAAGTGAAACTGAAACTACAGCTACCAAAACCTAGAATTAAAGAAATACACAGACTGAAATATTTAACTACAGTAAACACACTGGAGATACCAAAAAAAATGAGGCATGAGGCAGATTTTGAAATACAATCAGACATTCTGACATGAGAAAAAGGGAGACGGCGACTAAATGGGTGATTATATGAGTGGAGACAGCCGAACAAGACAGCAGAAGAAGTCATGGCTGCAAAACTAGAACCAAAAGCATAAGGAATTCATAAAGGAACATGGAAAACAGACACATGACTGGACTAAATACAAAAGACTAGACACAAGAGGAAGGGACACTCAGGTAAAAACTAAACTCTGAAGCAAATGAGAACTAGGAACAGAAATACACAAACGAATACATAAAGTAAATATAAACATTATAAACAACTCAATAACTGGGTAAATTAACAGGAGCTTCGTCAGCAACAAGCTATTTTACTTATAAAAATGTTACATTATAATATCTTAAAATGATCAAGGCTTCTTGGTAACCGTATTCCAACATGCAGATCACACGCTCTCATTAGGATGTTAATGCACGAGTGAGGTAGCATCAGTCATGGTGCTCATAGTTTATATAACCAAAACTTTGGGAAGGTTGGGAAAAACCTATCCCAGAATTTTCTGGGATAGGTTTTTCCCATATTTTTAGGTGAGAATGTAGCTGCGTAAACTTCAAATATCTGCTCAGTTTATCGAGACATCACATATTTGCAAAAGTGCTCTGACGTTTTCGGAGACGTCTGTTACCCACCAACTCGATAGCTGACCGGGTGGTCAAGGTTCAATAGAGCCGGCTAACACCGGACTCCCGGCACATCGTTTTCAGACCCCGCGGGGTCTCTTGCTACTCGGGTTAAACATAATATATAAGTCACTAAGATAACTTTAAAATTGTATTGTTTGGCTTTTTTCAGTGTTTTATTTGTTTGCGAGTAAATCGGTTTGGCTGAGATTAAAGTTACAGTTTTTATACAGCTGAATAAACATCAAACAGAAAACTGATTAAACAAAAGTGTGAGATAGTCGAGAATTTACTCCATTGTCCTGTTATATTTTAGATAACAAGGAGCAGACGGCTGGGTTTATTAAACTCCACCGAGACAGCGGTGATGCAAATCTGAAGGCTAGACCGTCCCATTTCAGAGGTCTTTGAAGGACCCGGCCTTCACGGTCTATGTGGGCCGGGTCCTCCAAAGGATGCAATTCCTGAATTGAGGCACAGCTAATATGTCTGGGTGCCCAGGATTTCTTCCTCCATAAAGTAATCTAGCAAATCACCAAGTGGTAATCAGTGGACAGCTCATGTCTTCACTTAACACTAAGTTCGTGAGTTTTGAAAACCTACCTGTTACGACGACAGGGTAATTTGCTTGTATATCTACCAAAATTTTAGCAAACTAAAAAGTCTAAGTTGTATGAATTTATTAGGAATCATTTTTAATGAAATTAGGATATGAAAATAACCACAATATACCATGTGAGGAAAATATCTCAATTTGAAAATTTGAACCATGGGAAAAAAAACATGGAAATAAAATCTGTAGCTTTGTGCTAGTTTAATTTTAGTATGTTTGTCTCCTGTTTTATGCCTTAGAAATGTCATTAACCCATATCAGTTTGATGATCTGTGTTTGATGTTATGTTTTTGCATTTATGTGTATTAATATCATGTTTACATATTTTCAGCAAGAAATACTTTCCTTCCAAAAGGATACTGGGGTTTCTGCCTTTTTATTTATTCTAATTTTAGATACCCTCATGCTTTACACAAAAAAACAGAACAAAAGTTACATTTCTTTTTGAGTCTGTTTCAGTTAGTAAAAAAATATATAAAATAAACATAGATTTTATTGTTTATTTTCAGTGAAAAGAAAAAAGAGAATGTTGCTCAAGTCACCATATGGGTTTTGTATAGCTGGCACAATAGACAGTTATTTTCCAAGATTATTTTGATGAAGCTTCATTTTTCATGTGAAAAATTGTTGCACAAGTTAATTTAAACCTTTTTTTTTTTTCATGATGTCGTTTTTGGGTTTTTTGTGTAATCTCTGATTTAGTGGGAAACAAAAACAGGAACTAATGAATTTCAAAAGAACATCCATTTCACAGCATTTTCACAACAGTGAAATTTAACAGAAGACTTGACAGTTGTTTTTTGAAGTAAGTTGTTGTGTCTGTTTTCTGAAATTTGGTACTTTATTAGTCCTTTTGGTGTGATATATGTGAAAGATCCACAACAGACCCAAACGCATTTTCATGCTTTTCAGCTCACCGTCGACCACATACCAACAACAACCACAACAGGACCTAGTCTATTTATGCCGGTGAGGTGTGTGTGTTGACGCCGCTCACCTCCCCCACAGCTGCACCACACACAAAGCTCTGCCACAATATAATATACAAAATAGAACCAAAATCAACAGTTTCTGTCATTTTAGAGAAAACTGCTCAATCATTGTGTTCAATTGTGTTTTAATTTCATATTTACCAGAAAATTCAAAATGGCAAATTTCCCATCCACTGATGACAAAGTGAGTGATCATGCTGTATACATTTGTTATGCAACTTTTGCAAGGTTTTGCTAAGCCTTGCAAAACCATCTTGAGGGTGGCAGAGAGGTACAGGATTATAGCTCTGCTTTTATTGTCACATCACATGTTCTGGTACACTGGTACAGCACATATGAGTGAAATGCTTGTGTGCAAGCTTCACAAGCAACAGAGGTGTGATACAATAAACATAAGACACAACTAAATGTAAGAGCAGGAATGTCAGAATTTTAAGAATAAATATATGTACAAATATAAGAATGTATGCACATTACTAGATATTTATACTAATTATATATATACAAATAAAATAAAATAAAATATACAGAGGTCAGCAGTTGAATATTGTGCAAAAGAAATTGCATAGATGTATGCATAATGTCAAAGTTGCCTGATGGAAAAAGCTGTCTCTCAGTCTGCTGGTTCGGGACCGGATACTCCAGTACCTCCTGGCTGACGGAAATAGTTTGAACAGTTTATGGCTGGGGTGACTGGAGTCTTTGATGATCCTCCCTGCTTTCCTCAGGCACCACTTTTTGTAGATGTCCTGGAGGGAGGGAAGCTCACCTTCAATTATCCGTTCAGAGTACCGCACCACTCTCTGGAGGGTGGTGGAACACTCTATTATTGCAGCCTTTTTCATTTGCTGGGGGCCATACCATATTTGGCTTTTAATCACCTCTTTCTATATACCCAAAGATTGTAAGGCATAGGAATACTTGCATATCACTTACAATATTTGTGAAAAACATACGTATTCTCATTGCTGGGTAAAACCTCTGATGTGTATGCTCTCGCAGAAGTTGTGAAAGCATCTGTTGAATCTTTTGCGCAGTGAAAATGTGTGCAGGAAGAACAGAGAGACAGACACTGGTCAGACTGTAGATTTCACTGCACAGAGATCTGCTGTTCAGTTGGAATTGCACAACCTTCCATTAAACAGCTACTTGTTAAATTAAATGTTGATTCAGTCTGTAAATACTTTCATACAATACACTTTGTATTTATTTAATGTCACATCTTTTGCATAATTGCTTGAAGTCATCCAAATCTATTTTTCACTTTTTAATGCTTCAAGTCAAAGTTTTGTACAGCTAAAGATGTGCATTTTAATGTTGCACTACTGTTCCTGGAGATAATAAAATGCTGTCAAAATCCTATGAAGCTGTTTTTATTTTTATTTTCTCTTTGAAATCTGTGACATGTGACTTTAGGTTAGACTGAAAAATATTCCATTGTCATCGGTCACCGAGGAAAAACATTGAGTAATACCTAGAGTGAAATGGACTCCACACACAAGCTTCTTTTTACATTTCATTTATTTATTTTTACAACTGTGTATATATTTGTACCAAATGCATTTATTTAATTTGTTGGGTTACATGAACTTGACCACATCAGTGATGTGATCGTGACACCAGCTTCGGCTCCGCCCACTGAGGAGGACACCATATTTTTTTGAGGTCTCTGCAGACAAATATGAAGGCTGAACCACGGTAACATAATAATGCAAACACATGGCAGTGAAGATCGCTAAGGTGGTATACAGTACAGTACAACACAGGGGAGCATGATTGCAGAAAAAAGAGTGCAAAAGCAACCTAAAAACTAGATAACCAAACTAAAACCTGACATTACAAAGAATAGGTGTAGAGGAATTACAGCTATAATAAGAACCAAAACCTGGAACACAAACAAGTGTGACCAGAATCAGAGTCTTGGTGAAAAAAGGGGTGAGTGTAAAAGCGACGCTCTTGAATTACCGGTCAATCTACGTCCCTACGCTCACCTATGCTCACGAGCTTTGGGTAGTGACTGAAGCCAAGTCAAGTCAAGAAAGCCTTTATTTGTCACATGCAAGTTGCCCTGCAGCGAAATGGGCAACTTGTGACGAGGGCGTTTGGAACGAAGAGTCTAAACACAGTTTGTTATCAGGGGAGAAATTGTTTCTTATGTTCAGCTCCAGCCTTGAGACCACAGCTGACGCCGATATGGTAGCCGCGTGAAATAATGGTGGTGTTCTTGCTATAGTGTGAACCATGGCATGTCAATTTTACAGTCGATCTAATGTCCATCACTGGTTCCTCACCATTCCCGTTGGAGAGCAAGCTTCTCCAAGATGTCATCCGTGCTGCATCTAATGAGCCCATTCTGAGAAGCCACGGCTCGCTCCATCATTCCAATCAACATAGCAGGCAGCCTTGTGGGGATTTGAACAGCTGTTTCCGCTTTCTTTATTCTTCGATAAACCAGTGCCAAGCCAGTGCCGATCAGCAAGAACCCTGTTATCATGGTTCCAAAAAGGTAGATGTCTTCAATGGGCTCTCCCGAACCCAGGCTTCTCGTCAAGAAACGGGTGTCAATTGCATTCAGGGACAAGTTGATCAAATCCATAATTCCTCTTTTAGGTTTTAGAGAACAGACTGTGAGACTCTTCCAGGGTAGAGAGGAGTAGACAAGACTAGACAGAGACATGAGAAAGCCAAGCAGGAAAGATAAGGGAAGGGAAAGGGAGAAAGTGTGACTGCCTTCGTCAAGAGCCAGAGAAGATCACTGAAGACTGAAAAAACAAGATCGCCGATACAAGTGGTGGAGATGAGCTTTCTCCAAAGGATGGCTGGCCTCTCCCTTAGAGATAGGGTGAGGAGTTTGGCCAAGGGGAAGGGGCTAATCCTCCACATCGAAAGGATCCGGTTGAGGTGGTTCGGGCCCACCAAAAGGAGACTCCGGGGCAGACCCAGGAAATGCTGGAGAGACTTTATCTCTCGGCTGATCTGTGAACACCTTAGTGTTCCCCTGAGAAGACAGAAGAGACGTCTAGGGAGAGGGAGGTCTGGCCTTCTCTACTTTGGCTGCTGTCCCTGCAAACTTGCTCCAGAGAAGTGGAAGAAAATGGATGTATGAATGGTTTTAGCTGCCAAAAATGTCACAACAACTCAAATATCCAGGCTCTATAACAATGCCATATTTCTCGTGTCACATGCAGATGACAAGAACTGGTGGGGTCACAGTGTTGTCCTACAAGGTACTGCAAAGGTGTAACAGAAAAAAACAGATCAAGAGTGTGAGGCTTCTTTTTAACAACAGTGATATGTAACATGTTTTGTTTCATCAAGTTTTCTTCCTCCACTTATCTGCATACTGATCAAGAGCCTTTTCCTGTTGTTCGAGTTTACCAATTTTAGTATGTTCTTCTACTTTTTATGCTCTACAAAGAATGAGAGATATCATACATTTACGTCATTTTGATTATCTGTGTTTGTTTTTGTCAATGGAAAATTGTACTTAGTAGTCAGTATAAGCTTTTAATGATATAAGTTTACATGTGATAGAATACTGCATGATGACCTTTTTATTACTTAGAACTGATTGTTCTTTATAAAACTTGTTCTGATATTTTTATCTGAATCTTCCCACAGCGATAGTAAGAAGCTGAACAAGCAGTTCTGAACTCTTACCAGGAAAAAGAGCTGCTTCCCACATTCCACACACACACACACACACATAATCGCATACACACATGCTCACGTACCAACATTCCACTGAACAAATGTATTCATTATTGCATTACTTTTCTTGTGTATAAATAAAGACAAGTGCAAGAACAGAGCGCTGATCACAGGGCCCCCACTCTCGTGTGAGCGCTCTGTGACTGCCCTTACAAGTAAAATCTGCAGCGTGTGTGTGTCTTCACTCTCTGACTCTCAGCTGAAGAAGTGTCTTTTAGAATAAATCTCTTGACAGTTTTATATGTATTTATATTATGTCTACATTTTTTTCCAGCAAGAAATAGTTTCTTCCTAACAGTACTAGGGTTTCTGCTTCTTTTCTAATTTTTTATCAGCAGTATCCTCATGCTTAAAAAAACACAAAACAGAACAAAAGGTTTTTTTAGTCTGTTTTAATTACACAGCTAAAACAAATGAAGTAAAATAAACATGTGTTTTATTGTTCATTTTCAGTGTATAGAAAAAGAAGAGGTTGCTCACGTCATGATGTGGTTTTTGGTAGGGCGGCACTCTAGCTCAAGAACACGACAAACTTTAAAATATCTCAGGATCATCGCAGGTTTTTCACCACAGTGCAATTCAGCAGAAGACCTGAGTTTGAGGTAAGTTCAGAGAAATGCAATATGGATGTAGGCAGTTATTTGTCAGGTTTAAATTTGGTGACTTTTTTTGTTTCATGATGTGGTTTTTCTCTGAATTAATGTGAAACAAAAGGAGGAACTATTAGTTTTCAAGAGAACACCCTACAGTTTTTAGACAACAGTAAAATTCAACGGAAGACTTGAAAGTTGATGTTTGTGGTAAGTTGCTGTTTTTTTCTGAAATTGGGTACTTTAATCCCTTTGGTTTTATCTGTTATACAAAAACTAGAAACAAAATCAACAGTTTCTGTCATTTTAGAGAAATTGTGATTGTGTTTAGTTGCATTTTATTTTGTATGTATGTTTTCTTTTTTTCCAGAAAACTGAAAATGGCAAATGTCACATCTGGACTGAGTAATGATGCTGAATACATATGTGATACTAATGTTCCCACCATCACGGGTCCCCTTTTCATTTTGATCTTCATCCTCAGTATCATAGGCAACAGTCTCCTCTTATGTGTTCTCTTCATCTACGAAAATCTGAAAAGTATCACAAATATTTTCGTCCTGAACCTGGCCTGCTCTGATTTGATCTTCACCATCACACTTCCATTCTGGGCTGCTGATCACCTACACCACTGGGTCTTTGGGGACTCTAGTTGCAAATTCGTGACTGCTGCATTCTTTGTTGGTTTGTACAGCAGTGTCATTCTGCTGACTGCCATGACAGTGGATCGTTTCATTGCTGTGGTACTGCACAACTGGCCGATCAGCCATGGCAGAGTGAAGAGGTGTGCAATTGGTACCTGTATAGCTGCCTGGGTCATCAGCATCTTAGCGTCCCTGCATGATGCAATAAAAGTAAAGGTTGAAAGCTGGGATGGTAAAAACTATTGCGAGCCTGAATCTGAAGACACGCTTGGACGTTATCTCCAAGTGTCACTGCTATTCTTCCTCCCATTTGCCATCATTATTTTATGCTACTCTGCCATCCTCAAGACAGTTTTGCAAGGTTTAAACAGAAGGAAGTTCAGGACTGTGGCTGTGCTGTTGTGTATTGTTGCAGCCTTTTTCATTTGCTGGGGGCCATACCATATTATGCTTTTAATCAAGTCTCTCAATACAAACAAAGATTGTAAGGTACTGAAACGGTTAGCAGTTGCCTACCATATCTGTGAAATGCTTGCCTATTCTCACTGCTGTATGAACCCTCTGCTATATATGCTCTCGCAGAAGTTGCGAAAGCATCTGTTGAGTCTTTTGCGCTGTGAAAAAGTGAACAGGAAGAAGAGAGAGAGAAGCACCAGCCTGAACACTTCACAACAATTCACACTGCAGAGCTCTGCTGTTTAGATGGAACTGCACAACTATCCATCTAACAGTCACTAATAAAATTAAACCTTGATTCAGGCTGATACAGTCATAGTACTTTGATGTGTAAGTGTATTAACACATTCATTGAGGCAAACAGAGAGCAGCATTTAGAGTGTCATGGACTGTAAAAGTAACAATATCTGGTGTATTTTTCCTTTTACCTTCAGGCTGGAAATATATTCATACAATGTCGTTTCTACTCATTTAATTTCATATCTTTTGCATAATTCCTTGAAATGAAACAGAATATTAAATAAAACTTGAAAATATGCAATGAATTATACAAGTTTGTATTTAAAATATTTGATGTGACTTTTTCATTGAGTCACAGTGATCCTGGTAGACTCATTTCATATTTCATTTCTAAATCTTCTTTAAAAAATTGCATTTAATCTTCTGATTTTTATTCCATTCACCTTTTCTAATATATTTTATTTATTTAAACCTCCTAAGGTCCAACAATTAATTTTTGTCCTGTGTCTGTGATGTGAGTCTGAGTCTATGCAGTAAAAGTCTGAGTACCTCACATTTTCAGCCAATGTCCACGGTCCAGAGCAGGAAGGTGAAAGCTCAGAGGAGGACATATCAGCTTTTGAGTGGCCTGAGTGGGGAGCTACCATTAATAATAAGAAGAGCTGTTTAATGCAGGGCTCTGAAGTTTAGACATTACACATAGAAATGACATAGACATTATGAGCTTTTGGTGTCTTTATTTTGCCCTTTATTGGGCTCTTCAGAGCCCGGTTTGTCCTCTGTCTGAATTTTTACCTTCTTGCTCTAATGTCTGGCTCTCCTCCACCTAATCTCCCGACAGCTCTATACGTACTAAGGTTATATTAAGAAAAAAAAGAGTGACATTTTAAAATTAAACTTAAAATAGTATTTTGAGAAAAGAAGTCGAAATGTGGAGATTTCAGGTGTCATTTCAAGCCAAAAGACTGCTATACCTTTACAAAATGTTTAGATGAGGTAGGTAAACAAACTGATCAGCTGTCATATCATGTTTTGTGGTAGAACATGCGTCCTTTGTTTTACAATAGGGCGTAACCCTAATGTGTTGAACTCAATTTTAATACTCCTTGCTGAGAAAAGCAGGAACTTGTAGGATCCCAAACTTTCCCCAGAACAGCCTGGAAAGCAACATTTTCATGTATTTCGCAACTTAAACCACTTCACAATATTCTGTCCATGCTTGGCATTAGCAAAAGTTCTTTACAAATAAAATTAGAGAAAAAATTACTCAAAATAATCTCACAGAGGCCAATATGAGGCCAGAAACTAACATAGATTAGCAGATACTCTGGCAAAGGCTGGTAGAGAACGCTGGTCTTAACTACAGCTGGTCTGATTAGCTTCAGGTGGGAATCCTGGGAGGAGCAATGAAGGCTCCACCCAGAGGAGGAGAGCAGGCACTGTGGAAAATTATCCGGTCTTTAAGTGATGACATGATGAATCCTGCTTTCGGGTACAAACTACTCTGCGTTTAATAAGGCTGTTCTGTCTTTAACATGTTTTAATTCTTTTTATCTTGTTCTATTTAATCTCAACAAGCCCCAAAAAACAGTCAGTGATCACTGTCTGCCTCTCTTGGTTTTTATTATCACTATTCATTTTAAAGCTCCGTTTTTAAAACCTTACGATGTAACTAAAGACCAGGCAATGCAGCAGTATATTAATGCCTAACCTGATATTGTGGATAGATTATCTCAGTTGTTCTCCTGACTGAAGTTTGGTCCGTTTGCTGCATCCTGCCATGCAATTTCATTTGTCCCAAACCATCAGGAACCCTCATGTTAACCTTTATCGAGTGGAAAAAAGTTAGCATTCATCCTCCAGCTTCACTATTTATCTTATGCCAACATAGTTGTGTTGCTAGTGATCATGTACCACACCATTATATTCCAGCTAGTCCAACTTCAGTAACCCTACAAATGTCACTGCTGTTTACTTTCCTGTTTTCATTTATGTTGGAAGTGATAGCAGAGCTGTACGTCTTAATGTGTTTCAGAAATCCCTCAGTCAGAACATGGTATATTATATTTAGATCGAAATAAAAAAAATAAAAATAAAAAAATAAAAAAACTTTATTTATAAAGCACACTAAAAAACCAAGAGTATACCAAGGTGCTTGACAAAAATAAAATAGGAAAAGGGAGATGGGAGGGGAAAGAGGAAGGACCAGGCACGTATCAATTATAAAAACCTTGACAATCATAAAATATAAAAGTAGTTCACAAGCATAACGGATAAAAATGTACCAACGCACACCAAGTGTTAACTAGGTGGAAAGGCAAGATTAAACAAATAAGTCTTCAGCCGTGATTTAAACAGTGGCATAGAGTCAGACGCCCGGATAGCGACAGGAAAGTTGTTCCATAAGACCGGGGCAGCTACAGCAAATGCGCGGTCACCGCGAGACTTCAGCCGAGAACGAGGTTGCTCCAGAAGAATTTTTTTCTCTACAAGGGCCTGATATTCACATATGAGGACATTTGTTTAAAATTTTGGATAAAAGTGGATATCAGGCCCTTGTAGAGAAAAAAAAAAATTATTTGTGGTCTTAACAACCCAAAATGTGATGTCCAGTAATGTTAAAATTGTAAATCTTAGTATATAAAATTGTAAATAAAATTGAGTAAATAAAATTAAATGAGTTGAATTTAATTGAGCAAGGACTAATACTTGAAAAGCCCATTTTCATGGTTTACTGGGTGGGTATCGCTTGAATTTGCTTTCCCCACTACGTGGCACCATTTGCTCATCCATACACAATGTCTCTAGGAAGCTATTTGAGCTTCACGAGGATGTGATATGGGATAGGCTGAATTGTATCTCACCATAGCCACCAATATTCCTTGTGACCTGGCAACTGTTGTCGCTGAAATGGTGAAGTTTATGGCCTCCCACTGTGCAAAAGGTATCACATCACATCAGCAACATGTGAAAGGTACACAGACTTGTATACAAATACTCAATACCCTTGAAAAGTACCCCCTTATCTCACAATGTTGCCCTGAGGCAACGCAAAGAAAAGCTGAATGTCTGAATGTACAAAAGAATTTTTTTTAATAAAACCTTACAAAAAACCCTTTCTATATCTTTTTACTCTCAAACATATTTTTCTTAGAGTTTATCTCATTTTTAATATGATTATGACGGCAAATATTCTTAACTTTCTTCTCACACAATATGGTCCTGTGACCATTTGTCAGAAAAAGATTCAAACACTCCTATTGGTTGGTATAATTTAAATTTACATTTGCTTGGAATGAGGCTTAAAAACATTTTCTGTTGCCCAGGATCAACACTGAACTCTAGAGGGCTAAGATTACTGACCCAGTATTGTTTGAAAAAAAATTATGTAAAAAAACAAATCCAATGTTGATATTATAATCCCTTCAGCTAATTTACCTAATCTAATCACACACATCTAACCATCCAATCCTAATTCCTGTTTATGTCTAACCATTGTAAATTCAATTTCCTCAACATTTTGGAGAGGAATGAATGAACAGCCAGAGTATAAATGATAGAGAACTAAAACTAAAATTAAAACATAAACTGGGAATAACTAGGGATGATTATGATGACTATGACAAGAGGGACTGGGACCTGGACCGAATCATGAACAACCTGACATGACATGGAGGGAGGAAAAAAAGATGAACCGACAGTGAACAGAGGGAGACAGAGGACTTAAATACAGAAAAGGGTAATGAGAGAAGTGGAAACACCAGGGGAAACACAGCTGAACATGAGGCCACAGGGGATGCAAAACTAAACACACTGAACGTGGAAACACAAGACTTTCAAAATAAAACATGAAACATGGCGAGATGTAGACATGATAACACAAGCTTGACAACATGGAACACGCAGACATGAAACACATGACCGACTGGGGAGACATGGAACAGAAGGAGAAACACATGAGAACAGATAAGGGAGATGAAAGCACTGACTTAACTAAAAGTAAAACAGAGAACAAGACAGACTGCACAGAGGACAGGAAAAGACTCATAAATAAGGAGACATAGAAGAAACATAAACTAGACTAAAACTCAACTAAGACAAACTAATAATAATAATAGAACTTAACATTATCTCAATATATAAGCAATCAAAACACAAACTCAAAATGTTGGGTCACAGAGCCAGCCCCCTGACACACACCCTGTTTTGTCATTATCCACATTTGGACATGTAAATGTATGGAAAGGAATGAGAATGAAAAGGGAAATCTTCATGTAGAGTTCATTACAGACTTCAAAGGGCAACATTTACAACCTATCCTGTATGTTTATTTGAACCTTTACACTTACTATATTTTTTAAATTTCTCATAGCTACATGTATTATGATCTACTTCAAAATAGAATAAAAGACCAAAGTGACATTGCCTTGTGCATTAAGTCCATGTCACTCTACATTAAGTGTTGCTCACTGTTTCCCCCAATGACTGTGTTAATATGCTTACACTTAACAGTAGTTTGACTGATGGCAATGGAGCATGTTTCAGTCTAGCCTGAAAACATCTTACTATACACATCTTTTCCCCATGCAAATCTTTGATTGAAACATTAAAAACTGAAACATTGATTTAGATAATTTTAAGTGATCATGCAAAAGATGTGAAATTAAAAAAGTACAAACCATATTAGACTGGTTCGATGTTTAATTTCACAAGTAGCTGTTTAATGGAAAGTTGTGCAGTTCCAACTGAACAGCAGATCTCTGTCCAATGACAGCTACAGTCTGGCCAGCATCTCTCTCTCTGTTCTTTCTGGACACATTTTCACAGCGCAAAAGATTCAACGGATGCTTCGCAATTTCTGTGAGAGCATACACAGCAGAAGGTTTAAACAGCAATGAGAATAAGTAAGTGATATGAAACCATACCTGTGCCTTAGAATCTTTAGGTATATAGAACTACAGAACTTCTTTCTGTTTAAACCTTGCAAAACTGTCTTGAGGAGAGTAGAATACCGTAAAATAATGATGGCGAATGGCATGGTGGTATGTGGGCTCCCTCTAGTGGTAAGCTAAGTCTCCTAAAAAAATTAAGATTAAATAATACACTATGTTCTGACTGAGGAATTTCTGAAATATTAAAATATACAGTTCTGCTATCACGTCAAAATACATGAAGACAGAAAACTAAACAGCAGTGACATTTTGTAGGGCTACTGAAGTTGGGCTATGTGTTGGCTAGCTACACAGCTGTGGTTTGCATAATATAAACACATTAGCACAGTGAAGCTGGAGAATGAATGCTAACTTTTTTCCATTGATAAAAGTTAACGTGAAGGTTCCTGATGGTTTGGGACAAATGCAATTGCATGGCAGGATTGCAAACGGACCAAACTTCAGTCAGGAGAACAACTGAGATAATCCATCCACAATACAAGGTTAGTCATTAACCCTCTACTGCATGACTTTTTATTTTTAATTTTTTCCCTATTTTGGGGGAGCTTTAGGGTCCCTAATGATATATCAATCATAAAATTTGACAAGAGATGTATTCTAAAGACACTTCTTCAGCTGAGAGTCAGAGAGTAGAAACACACACGCTGCAGTTTTTACTTGCAAGGGCAGTCACAGAGCGCTCGCACCCGAGAGTGTGGCTCAAGGACTTGCACTCTGCCACTGCCCTGGTCTTTATTTATATACAAGGGTAATACAATAGTGAAAATAGTGAATACCTCTGTTCATAGACAGAGGAATGTTGGTGCGTATGTATGTGCGTATGTAGGTGTATGTGTGTGTGTGTGTGTGATTCTGAAGGATGCGGCCCCTCTTCTTGTTAGGGAGTGAAGATAAGAGTGTTCAGCTCTCCTCTTCCTGGTAGGGAGTGAAACTGCTTGTTGTGGGAAGAAAATTACAAAAGAGAACAGAACAAGTCTTGTAGTGAACAACAGTCTAAGTGATCAAAAGGTCATCATGCAGTATTCTATCATATGCAAACTTATATCATTATAAGTTTATACTGACTACTAAGTACAATTTTCTATTGACACAATGTAAACATTTCACAGAACAATAAAACACCAAAATACATCCAACATTTGACCCTAACCCCATGCACACGCACACACACACACACACATACACACACACACACACACACACATGTTGTGTTTCCATCACTTTTGGGGACATTACATTAACTTACATTCATTTCCTGGAGACTTATCCTGACCCTACCCATCACAAGTCCCTGCCTGAACCTAACCGTAACCCTGACCTTATCCGAAACCTAACCTTACCCTAACCCTGACTCAAGCCTGAACCCTAAAATTGAATGATTTACATTGCAATTTGTCCCCATAAAGTAGGCAAGACCTCACAACTTTCTATATATAGGTGAGTGTGTAAACAAATTTGTGTCCCCACAACACAGTGTCTAAATTTTGATTTCAGTTTTTGTATTTCAGGTAAGCCATGAAGAGCAATTATGTGCAGAATCTGGAGTAAAAACAAGTAGTCATCACAAATCTGAACATCAGCTGTCATGTCTTGTTTTGTGTTGCACTGCACTGTGGTGAAAAAGCTGTGATCGTCTTGAGATAACTGTTTCTCATACTCAGTGAGTCATAGAGAGTGAGGGTTAACAAAAAACACATTATAAAAATAAATAAATAAAACCCAGTAAACTTTTTGACGTTGTGAGGTACCCAGTGCAAACAGCATTTATGAGGTAAGTGAAATTTTATTTAAAATGTTTTTCTTCTTTAGTTGTGGCAGCTTTTCAGCTCATGCTTGGAACACAAACACATGCAAGCACAGACACACACACACACACACACACACACACATATGTGTGTGTATATATATATATATATACATGTGTGTGTGTGTGTGTGTGTGTGTGTGTGTGTGTGTGTGTAGTGGAAGACTCTGCAGTTTGATGTAGAAGTATTTATCTTTTTGTCCTACCCCCTTGATGTAGCATGTGCAAGGCACATAGTGCTTGACAATATGGAAAAACAAACAAGTGGTTTGCAGGTGGGCACATGACAGAGGGTGGAAAAGTGAGAGCAACTGGCTTCTCTGTGCTTAGATTATAATAATGTAACTGTGTGTCTGTATGTGTGTGCAGGTCAAACTGACTCAATCAATGAGGCAAGGCAACACTAAAAATGGATAAATGGATTAGTTAGAAAAACAACACCCAGTATATTTCCTGTTAAAACTCAGTGAGGTGTAACAGTATAGAAATATAACTGCAAAAACCCTAAAATGATAAAGTGCATAGTGTAAGGCTGTTTTGAGAGCAACTGCTGCAAAGCCACATACTAGCTAATCAGATATCAGTCCTGTTGTTCAGGAAAATGTGGTTGCATTTAATACAGAGAAAGGATTGGTTGTAATCTGTGAGACATGCGACTAAATATTGAATTGACGATCCACATCCAGATAACGACAAGTGGAGTGTGGTGAAATTAAAGCAAGCTTTTAATTTCCAGGCTGTTGAAATCCAAAAAGGCAAAACACATAATCCAAACTCCTGTATTGGGGAAGGCTTCAGGACCCAGGGGATCAACGGGAAGATATAAAAGAGGAAGTAGAATCAGATGCTCTTATTCTCTGATGTGTGGCTCTAGACAATTGTGGTTTTGGAATGCTGGGAAGTTTTTGAGTGTGAAGAACATGAGATCTGTTCCCTGGGCCCTTAGAACATGAGTAGATCTGGTTGCCATTTAAGCACTTTATGATCATACTGCCCTTCATCAAAGATTCAAGGTGTAGACTTAATGTTTTTTAATGAAGTTTGTTGAAATGTACTGGTGATGTCTATTGTATTCATTAATCATTTGGTTTGGCAAGCAGAGGAGTCAGTTGGAGTTGACCTTTGACCTTTGAATATAACATGAAAAAAAAATATTGTCAGGTAACACTGTATCATCTCCTGCAGGACGGGCTGCACATGTGTCACCATTTTTCTTTTCTCCTGTTGTCGATCTTACACCCTAGTTTGTTTTAAGGAAAGGGCCGTATTTTAAAAAGGATTATTTTATGCTTGGGTTTGTGTTCATGTCAACTGGGCTAGGGGCAATATTGTTTGGGCAATGTGCAATCCCTAAGTAGGGGGCTAACAACTCATAGGAATCTGCCCTTGCAATTGTTTATGATGAAATTACTTGTTGTGTCTAGTATAATTTATTTGCAGTGGTATAAATTATTTTCTCACGGAAGCACATAGTGCATGTAATGAGTGTCCCTGTGGTATCGTATTTACTTGGAGTAGATTTAGTTAAAAACAGCACCTGTGTGGGTTGTAAGGTTGTTAGTTATCCAATTGTATTGCGAACCCTAATACAATTGTATAAAGATTTGCTGAAACTGACCTATTGTGTTATTTATTCTTGACTCGTCCCTGGACGATCTTTTGACTTGAAGTTTGTATAAGTGGGATTGCAGTGATTGACCCAACACAACTTTGAGGAGTGTTTATTGCAAATCACACAAAATGCTTAGTTGACTGGTTTGGTACCCAGTTCAGATTTTCAGCTGGTCTCCAGCACACACACACACAAGCTGTGTGTTAGTGGAAGCTGCCCTGGCATCCCTGTGTGAAGATGTTGCTGCTGCATTTGCAAAGAAGAGAATGTTGGAACTGGAGACCCAGTGCAGAAAGGTGCTTTGCTGCATGTAATGGGGAAGGGATAGATGGCAGAGAAACTGGTAACCCTGTGACGAGAAAAGGTTTGCTGCAGTTTATTGAAAAGGAGGGATAGTGGAGCAGTGAACCAGCAACCCGGTGCCAGTAATGTTCATAAGGTGAATGATGGTCAAATGGCAGAAAAACCAGCCCCTGGTGCCAGGTTTGCTGCTGCATACTGCAAAGAAGAAAACAATAATGTAGAAACTGGCAGGAAGGGCTGCTGTGTTACAAATGAACAGTACAGGAGAAGAAAAACTGTCATCCCGGTTCCGGGAAGTTGCATCTGCATGATGCAAAGGAGCGATAGAGGGGAGAGAACCTGGACAAAGAACTGATATGGAGAAGAAGACTGGTAACACGGTGACGATAATGTTTTGTTGTTTTTAAGTACTGGAAAAGTGAGCTGCTATATTTTGCAAATGAAGGTTAGAAGAGAGAGAACTTGGTATCCCAGTGCAAAAAGCTTTGTGCTGCATTTGCAAATGAGGGATAGAGAGAGTGAGAACCTGGCATCTTAGTGGTAGAAAAACTTGCTTCTGCATTTTGCGAACGTGAAGCTGGAATCCAGGTGTCAGGATGCCGGTGCCCAAAATCTTGCTGCTGCTGTTACGGATTCAAATATTGGGGATGGATACAAGAGGAAAAAACACAATAACAACACTGGTCCGGCCGGGTTAAGTCAAACAATGATTTTAATGATCACACGCGTGGGAGATGGACACCGTACGCAGACAGCATCAGATCTCAAAATGGTGGAGCATTGATCAAACTCTTATAGCCTCTAGTGGCCCCCACCTTATCATAAAAGCCTAAACATTCACATGCTTTCTCTCACACAGCGCCTAAGCTACGACCTTGGCTCCCTGTTTATCTGCTCCTGCTGAAATGGGGCAGAAAACTCCAGTATATTCTGTTCTCTTCTAATCAGACAAATAAGGCGATGACTTTCTGCGAACAGTATTTCTTATAACTCAACAGTATAATGCATCATAAAACAATATCATTCATTCACAATAAATCAGCAGTCTAATGTAATGCAAATCAGTTTAACAAATGCAATAGTTACCACCTTCTTCTAATTCAGGAGAATAGTGCAAACTAAAACTACATAATAATTCACAATCTTTAATTAGGGGTCTAACATGGCATAAAATAATATTATAATCTCACACTGCATTTTGCGAAAGAGGGATAGAGGGAAGTGCCCATAGCTTTTTTGTTTGTTTGTTTTTTGTTTTGCAAACAATAGATAGATGGCAGAAAACTGACATCCAGAGGCAGAAGGGTTCCCTGATGCCTTTTGCAATAATAGATGCAGACAGGTTTGTTGCTGCATTTTCCAAATGAAAGATAAAGAAAGAATCTGGTATCCCAGTTCTGGAAGGGTTCACTGCTGCTTTGCATTTAAAGGATCAATGGAGAAAAACTGGATTTTTTTAAAAACTGCAAAAACATAATCCAAAGACGAGGTGTGCAGTCTCAGATAATAAATTCCTGTCCCTACTCCACAGACCCACTCTCCAAAGATCCCGTCATGGAGTTCTTTAAAAGCCTCAAAATTGCACCACAGGTTAGAAACTGAGTTGCAGACGTAGGATATCTGATGTGATTTTCCAAGCTTGTTCCCTTTAGAAAGACCCACAGGAAGCTGTTTTAATGCAGAGGACGTAAAGTGCTGATTTCTCCATGTGGAGCTCAATTGAGCTGCTTTCATTGCAGTGTGTGTTCACACAGCGCTGTACACAAAAAGACTAAAAGTGCCATAATAGCCAATAAAAATACAATAAAACACAATTTAAAAAAAAAAAAAGATAGTTTCAAAATAAATAAGGAATTCAAAAATAATATTTATTATTTAGTGACAATAATTACATAATGGTAGTCCCTCTTCAGGAACATGATTTACATGTTCAGGTCTTGTCAGCAAATAACTACTGAGTAACCGAAGTAATGACGATATAACATTATTACATCATTAATAGTTAAAGCTGTATCAATCATGTCATGAACTGAATTAATAAATGCATTGTATTACAAATACATTAGTCACATCTTGATAAAAACAAATGCAGTTTAGAAGCATCCAGAAATAATCTTGGAGCCTGAGAAGGGGCAAATGACAACACCCAAAGTCCATCATGGATAAGAGCTATTGTATAACGTGAGGCTCAAGAAATTAAAAATCACACATAGCAATGTTTTTCTTTTCTTTTTCTTTTTTTGGATATTTTTTTTCTGAACAACTAAAGAAGCAGGATGTGCACTGATCAGCATGAAAGCAAGAGATAGCATTTGTGCAAGAAATTAAGCAAAGCATTACTAGAATAAATATTCATTCTGATACACAAGCAAAGCAACACCTAATACATTTCCTGTTAAAACAGGAAGTTAAGTCAGGTGTTACAAAAAGGAACTAACTGAGCAGACAACAGTTCGTTAGTTCAGGAAATTGTGGTTGCATTTCATTATAGAGAAGGAGCTGTCATAAACTGCAAGATAAGCAGACTAAATGTTGAATTGAGGCCTGGCCCGTGAAGGGAATCATGTTTCCATGGAAGCCTTGTTGTGTGCTGTTTAAGAGACTTTTCTCTTTTCAGGAGACTTTATTCTTGTCCCATTATCAGAGAGATTGAAATCATTTGGTACTTTGACCATTGTACTATTCAAGAATCTGCTTGTTGATCTGACTATAACTACAGATAGGCCATTGTGTGTGTGCTGATTTTTTTTCTAAAACCTGGTTGCCTGTTTTCTGTTTGATGTCATTCAGGGACCGCCATGTGAGCGCTAATGTTTAGACCACCAAACATGTGGTTCTCTGATTGCGGGCACTGTGGTCCTGTTTTCTTGTTTATGCATAACAAAATTTTCAGCCCAGGTTGAATTTCAGATTGGAAGTGAAACGATAATTCAAGTGAAATGAAGTACGAAAGCATATGATTTAGTCCACTTTTATTTACATATATATTATTAATTACATGAACAACAGGAGAGGATAAAAGAAGAAATCAAATTCTTAGTTTGTGTGTGTGTGTGTGTGTGTGTGTGTGTGTGTGTGTGTGTGTGTGGGTGTGTGTGTGGTGTGTGTGTGTGTGGGTGTGTGGGTGGTGTGTGGTGTGTGTGTGGGTGTGTGTGTGGGTGTGTGTGGTGTGTGAATTAAATTGAATACATTCTTATTTCCCCTTCTACATATTGTAATGTCTAAACTTCAGAGCCCTGCATTAAACAGCTGTTCTTATTATTAATGCTAGGTCCGCGGCCAGGCCCCTCAAAAGCTGATATGCCCTCCTCTGAGCTTTCAAATTCCTGCTCTGATGTCTGGCCTTACTCCACCTATTGCCCCTTATAGCTGTCCTGAGTAAAATAATTTCTGCCTCATCCTGCCCTCTACTTCCTGAAGTATGGACATTGGTTGAACATGCGAGGTACTCACACTTCTTTTCGAAGGGGTAAAACTATTGTGCATTTCTGAAATCCTACTAAATCAAAGTTCAAACTTGGAAATAGAAGAAACAACTTGAGTTTAAGCAACAGAATCATGCTATCTACAGTACCACTCCCTTGTGTCCATAAAATCTGGAAGTTTCAATTTCCACCATTTTGAAAAGAACATACAGAAGGAGTCATATAGATTGCATAGATGGAGCTTGATGGAGCAGTCTGATACTGTTTTTCCCTAAAGTTTAAGTAACTGGATACAGATTGAATTGTCTATTAAGCACAATTCATTTAAAATTTCACATTGTATTTAAGGTTCTGGTTACCTAGTTAAGGTTGATTGATATTTCTGTTACATCAGTGTCAGCATTTCAATAATTTTAAAGCATGTTTATCCCAACCTTTACACTTTTTGTTAATTAAAAAAGTAATTTGTCTACTTTAAAATAAAGGTATAAGTAAAAATACACCAGCTATTGTTACTTTTACAGTCCAAGTTGACAGTCCAAGTTTGCCTCAGTTGGACTTTTACAGTCCAACTGAGGCAAACAGAGAGCAGTAATTAGATTTAATTACTGCTCTCTGTTTGCCTCAATGAATGTGTTAATACACTTACACATCAAAGTACTATGACTGTATCAGCCTAAATCAAGGTTTAATTTTATTAGTGACTGTTAAATGGATAGTTGTGCAGTTCCATCTAAACAGCAGAGCTCTGCAGTGTGAATTGTTGTGAAGTGTTCAGGCTGGTGCTTCTCTCTCTCTTCTTCCTGTTCACTTTTTCACAGCGCAAAAGATTCAACAGATGCTTTCGCAACTTCTGCGAGAGCATATATAGCAGAGGGTTCATACAGCAGTGAGAATAGGCAAGCATTTCACAGATATGGTAGGCAACTGCTAACCGTTCCTCTGCCTTACAACCTTTGGGTTCATAAAGAGATTTAATTAAAAGCGTAATATGGTATGGCCCCCAGCAAATGAAAAAGGCTGCAACAATACACAACAGCACAGCCACAGTCCTGAACTTCCTTCTGTTTAAACCTTGCAAAACTTTCATGAGGATGGCAGAGTAGCATAAAATAATGATGGCAAATGGGAGGAAGAATAGCAGTGACACTTGGAGATAACGTCCAAGCGTGTCTTCAGATTCAGGCTCGCAATAGTTTTTACCATCCCAGCTTTCAACCTTTACTTTCATTGCATCACTCAGGGACGCTAAGATGCTGATGACCCAGGCAGCTATACAGGCACCAATTGCACACCTCTTCACTCTGGCATGGCTGATCGGCCAGTTGTGCAGCACCACAGTAATGAAACGATCCACTGTCATAGCAGTCAGCAGAATGACACTGCTGTACAAACCAACAGCGAATCCAGCAGTGATAACTTTGCAGACAAAGTCCCCAAAGACCCAGTGGTGTAGGTGATCAGCAGCCCAGAATGGAAGTGTGATGGTGAAGATCAAATCAGAGCAGGCCAGGTTCAGGATGAAAATATTTGTGATACTTTTCAGATTCTCGTAGATGAAAAGAACACATAAGAGGAGGCTGTTGCATATGATACTGAGGATGAAGATCAAGATGAAAAGGGGACCAGTGATGGTGGGAACATTAGTATCACAAATGTATGCAGCATGATCGCTCACTCCATCATAAGTGGATGTGAAGTTTGCCATTTTCAATTTTCTGGAAAACATAAACACAAACCTACATTTTAAAAACGTAATTAAACACATTAACTCAACACTATGTATTCAACAAGACCACTCGTTCTGGATGTGGATGTGAAGTTTGCCATTTTCAATCTTCTGGAAAACATACATATAAAATAAAATGCAATCAAACACAATGACTGAGCAGTTTTCTCTAAAGTGACAGAAACTGTTGATTTTGGTTCTAGTTTTTGTATATTATATAAAACCAAAGTGACTAAAAAAGTATCAAATTTCAGAAAACAAACACAGCAACTTACCTCAAACATCAACTGTCAAGTCTTCTGCTGAATTGCCCTGTGATTCAGCACAAAAGCTGTACAATGTTCTTCGGAAAACTAATAGTTCCTCCTTTTGTTTCACATTAATTCAGAGATTCTGCCTTAACAAAAACCACATTATGAAACAAAAAATTCAAAGTTAACTTGTGCAACAAATTGTCACATGAAAAATGAAACTTCATCAAAATTAAACCTGACAAATAGCTGTCTATACGCATGTTACATTCCTCTGAACTTACCTCAATCTCAGGTCTTCTGTTGAACTGCACTGTGGTGAAAAACGTGTGATGTTCGTGAGATATCTGATAGTTTGTCTCGTCTTTGAGCTAGAGTACCACCCTAACGAAAGCCACACTGTGAAGAAAAAAAGAGCAAAAAGCTTGAGCAATCACTTTTTTCTACATTGAAATGAAATAAAATAATGTTGAATGTATGTTTTTTTTTCAAAGCCATCTAATCAAAACAGACTCAATCAAAAGTTACATTTATTTACATAAATAAATGCAGAAACCCCAGTATTCTGTTCAAAAGAAAGTATTTCTTGCTGAAAACATGTAAACATTATATAAATACAACTAAATATGAAAACATAAAATCCAACACAGATCATAAAAATGGTGTTGATTTATGATATCTCTACTGCTGTGTAGCGCATAAAAAGGTAGACCAACATATTAAAGTGCTAAAGTAGTACAGCAGCAAGGCTCTTGATGAGGAAGCAGATAAGAAGAAAACTAAAATTGAAACAAAACATGTTACACACCACTGTGGTTAAAAAGAAGCCTCACACTCTTATTCTGTTGTTGTTGTTGTTTTCTGTTAGACCCTTTACAATAGGGCCACACTCTGACCCCACCAGCCTGATTTGTCTGAGATCTTGTCACCAGAAATTTGCCATTGTTATAGAGCCTGAATATTTGAGTTACTGTAATAGTTTTGGTAGCAAAAACCATCCATCCATCCATTTTCTTCCACTTCTCTGGAGCTGGGTGTTGGAGTGATTTTGTTAAAAGTTGTCATTGTTGCATTTAAAATTGCGAACCTTGTCTTAAACTGCAGGCACACTTGCAGGTAATTCATTTATGACTAGGGATGTTGTTAAAACAGTTGTAACCAGGAAGTTACATATACAAACACAAACACACACACACAGTGCCTTAACTTTTATGACACACCATATGGGTTTTACAATGGGAGGGGAGACTGGAGTTTTGAAGTTGGCTGGGATCAGGTGGGGAGCTTGTAGCTCCAAGATCCTGACTAGACCAGCTTCCCTTGCAAGTTAAAATGGATTGAGCTCTGATTATCTTGCTTTGTTCACGGTGAACAAAGCAAAGCCTGCAAGTGCAGACCTAACACCGGGTTGCAGGGACAGCAGCCAAAGCAGAGAAAGCCAGACCTGCCTCTCCCTGGCGACCTCCTCTAGGTTATCATGGGAACACCAAGGCATTAACAGGTCAGCCAAAAGGTATATTCTCTCCAGCACGTCCTGGGTCTGCCCCAGATTCTTCTTCTGGTGGGCCAAAACCACCTCAACTGCATCCTTTCGATGTGGAGAAGATAATCGGAGCCCCTTCCAGATGGCCAAACCTCTCACTAGGGATGGGTATCGAAAACCTTGTTGAGAACTGGTTCCCACTGTTTCAATTCCTTGGAATTGTTTGCCATTTTTGTAAACGATTCCCTTATCGATTCCAGTCGCCCCGAATGACGTCACCACGTTGCGGAGCGTCATTTACCTGGCAGGAAACATGGCGGCTCAAACGCTCAAAAGTTTGATTATACTTTACGAGAACGGATGACAACAGGGCAACTTGCAATGCTTGCAAAGTAGATATTTCATTTAAGGGAGGAAACACTACGAATATGCAAAAGCATTTGCTCACAAAACACACGATAACCTTAAATTAATGTCATGTTTTTAATTCCGCTCGACTTGTGAATCTCAACCCAGCAGCAGCGGTAACGTTGGCACGTCCTCTCCCGTTAATGCGGCAGGTAAATAATCAACTAACAGTGCATATTATGTTAGCGCGATCTGCCTTATTACAAAACCTGCCATTACTGTGCATTTAGGTGACCATGATGAAAGAGACAGACAGAGTCTGGCTGGCTCAGATGCTGGCAGTTCTCACTGCAGTCTACCGGTAGCGTCTCCTTTCAGGCCAGGATAGACGAATGTTACTGAGCAGTGACTCAGTTTGTGGTAAAAGGCTTGCACCCATTTGCCACAGCAGATGCCCTGATTTTCGGTAAGTGAATGTGTTTAATTGTAGGCAGGGACATTACTGGATATTCTTGTGTAATTGCTACAGAATAATTTATGTTATACTTTGTTATTGCTACAGAAGAATATTTATTTTTATTATTTTACATTTACAAATTTTTTTTCCTGGGGACCCTGTGACACCCCATTTAAGAGCTGTAGGCTGTGGATCTCTTAAGATCTCACTGTTTGTAAGGCCATGTTACTCCTAAATTTTGTCATGGTCCTGAGTCTGAGGACTCAGTGTTTTGTGTTTCCTTATGCTTTTGTTCATTCCGAGTATGTATTCTGTTGTGATTTTGCCATTTGTTAGGTTTCTGCTCTTTGCCTGCCTGTTCCCACTTCTCTGTGTTCCCTCTGTCTGTCCATGGTGTTATTGTGTCTACTTATGAGTCCGCCTGTCAAGTTCAGTGTCCTGTCTGGTTCTCTGTCTGTTAGTTTCCTGTTTTATTGTGAAGGTCTCTGTCTGATGTGAGTGTGTTCAGTTTACGTTTCCCCTGTCCCGTCAGCTCTGATTCCTCCCAGCCGTGTTGCCCTCCTGTCTCTCATCACCTGAATACTGGTGTGTGTATTTAAGCCCTGTGTGTTCTCCTGCCTGTTGCCGGTTCGTCTGTGTTACTCCGTGTCAGTCTGTGTTACCCTGTGTTCCACGGTGTCCTGTTCCTCGTCTGCGTCTCTCTGCTTCTCATCCCTTTATCGTATGCTCCCAGGTCTGTTATTTTTAGTTCTCCCAGTTTAGGTGTCTTCAGTTATTTGTCATGCCCCCACTGCTTGTTTGCCACTACACCTTTGTAAATAAACCTCACTAGCATTTCATCCACTGCCTGCATCTTGGGTCCTTCTTCCAACTCCACACGGCTCGCCTCGCCAGCCGTGACAAATTTCTATCTTGTTAGAATAGAATAGAATAGAATTCAACTTTATTGTCATTGCACATGCACAGGTACAGGGCAACGAAATGCAGTTTGCATCCATCCAGAAGTGCTTTAGTGATATAGATATATTACAATATATATTAGCAATAATATAGATATGTGAGTATATTACAGAAATGGGTCTATTATGGTATGTTATAATGTACACGGTATGAAGTATGTTGTGAATATTCTATAACTATAAGTGTGTACAGGCTGTAGTGAGTACAAGCTATGTACAGGATATGAACAGGATATAAATATGAAAAACTATACAGAATATGAAATAAATAACTTTACAGAAATCTGAGATATACAGCTATACAGAAGTGGGAACTATGCAAGTTGTAAACAGTTGTAGGGTTAAAAATTATCGAATGTACAGAATGATTATTTACACAGAGCTATACAGTAGTGCAGTTAAGATAAGTGAGATATAATTCCTACAGAGGCTATATAAAGTGCTAGTGGTTGTGAGTGGTGGTTCAGTCCATGTTATTATTGTGTGTTTGAGGGTACGGTTGTCCATTGTGGGTGTGTGTGTGTTCAGTCCATGTGTTAACGTGGGTCAGATGTCAGGAGGCAGAGTTCGGGAGTCTGACAGCTGTGGGGAAGAAGCTGTTCCGGTACCTGGTGGTCTTAGTCCGGAGGCTCCTGTAGCGCCTCCCAGAGGGCAGGAGGATGAAGAGTCCATGTGATGGGTGACTGGGGTCTTTGATGATTTTCCCAGCCCTTTTCAGACACCGCTTCCTGTAGATGTCTTTCATGGCAGGAAGTGGTGCTCCGGCGATGCGCTGGGCAGTTTTCACAACCCTCTGGAACGCCTTCCGGTCCGAGGCAGAGCAGTTCTCGTACCAGACTGTTATACAGTTGGTCAGGATGCTCTCGATGGTGCAACGATAGAAGTTCACCAGGATGTCTGAGGACAGGTGGTTCTTCCTCAGAGTCCTCAAGAAGAAGAGGCGCTGGTGAGCCTTCTTGACCAGCTTGGAGCAGTTGGTCGTCCAGGTGAGACCCTCGGAGATGTGGACTCCCAGGAACTTGAAGCTGCTCACACGCTCCACAGCCGTCCCCTTAATGTGGATGGGTGGATGTGGGTCAGCATTCCTCCTGTAGTCCACGATGAGCTCCTTGGTCTTCTCGGTGTTAAGCAGCAGGTTGTTTCTGTCGCACCACTCAGCCAGACGATCCACCTCCTCCCTGTAGGCGGCCTCATCGTTGTCACTGATGAGGCCAATCACCGTGGTGTCATCTGCAAACTTAATGATGGTGTTGGAACCATCAGCAGGTCTGCAGTCGTGGGTGAAGAGGGAGTAGAGGAAAGGGCTCATCACACAGCCTTGTGGTACACCGGTGTTCATCGTGATTGTAGATGAACAGTGGTTATCCAGCCGGACATGTTGGGGGCGGTTGGTCAGGAAGTCCAGTAACCATTTGCAGATGAGGGAACTGATGCCCAGGTCTGTCAGTTTCCTGATGAGTTGTGAGGGGTGGATTGTATTGAATGCTGAACTGAAGTCTATAAACAGCATTCTGGCGTAGGTGTTGTTGTTGTCCAGGTGTGAGAGGACAGAGTGCAGTGCGATGGAGACTGCATCCTCTGTGCTCCTGTTCTGGCGGTATGCGAATTGGTGGGGGTCCAGGGTGGGGGGGAGACAGGATTTGAAGTGTGCTAGGACCAGCTGCTCTAAGCACTTAGTGATGATGGGGGTGAGTGCTACTGGGCGGTAGTCACTGAGGCAAGATGGGTTGGAGTTTTTGGGTATCGGGACGATGGAGGTGGATTTGAAGCAGGCCGGTACCACAGCGTGGGCTAAGGACAGATTGAATATGTCTGTGAGCACTCCTGCAAGCTCCCCAGAACACGCTCTGAGAACACACCCGGGGATGCCATCAGGACCTGCAGCCTTGTGGACATTGATCCTGCTCAGCACCGCTCCTACATCGGTAGGGGAGAGAGTCAGAGGTTGGTGGTCTGGCGTCACGTCTGCTTTGGTTGTGGTTGTGGGGTTCCCTCGCTCAAAACGAGCATAAAAGTTGTTGAGCTCGTTGAGGAAGGAGACATCAGAGGATGCGGGGGAGGGTTTGGTGGTCCTGTAGTCTGTAATGGTCTGGAGTCCTTGCCACATGCGTCGGGGGTTGGAGTTGGAGAAGTGTTCTTCTACCTTCTTTTTGTAATGGTGTTTGGCTTTTTTGATGCCCTTCTTTAGATTAGCCCTGGCTGTACTGTAGGCGTGTGCATCTCCTGACCTAAAGGCGGTGTTGCGGGCCTTCAGGAGGAGACGAACACCCCGGTTCATCCAAGGCTTCTGGTTGGGGTACATGGTGATCCGTTTCTGAGTGGTGACACTGTCTGTGGTTTCGGAGATGTAATCCAGTACAGATGAGGCGTACTGGTCCAGGTCTGTGTGGGTGAACATATTCCAGTCTGTGTTTTTAAATCTGTCCTGGAGCAATGCGTCTGTCCCCTCTGGCCACACTTTAATTGTCCTCACAGCAGGTTTCACACGTTGGATGAGTGGTGAATACCGAGGTGTGAGGAACAGGGAGAGATGGTCCGATTGTCCAATGTGGGGGAGGCTCCAGCCAGGTTGGAATACACATGGTCTAAAGTCTTGTCTCCTCTGGTGTGGCAGGAGACATGTTGGTGGAATCTGGGGAGGACTGTCTTTAAGTTGGTGTGGTTGAAGTCGCCAGCAACAATAAAAGCAGCCTCGGGGTGTTTATTCTGGTCTTTGTTAATGACTGCAGAAAGTTCTTTCATGGCCAACCTAGCATTAGCGTCGGGGGGTATATACACGGCAGTGAGTATGATAGAAGTGAGTTCTCTGGGGAGGTAATAAGGTCTGCATTTGACCATTAAAAACTCCGCATTAGGTGAGCAGTGACTCTCAGTAGTAGTGGAGTTCATGCACCAGGCATTGTTAATATAAATGCACAAACCTTCACCTCTGGTCTTGCCGGAGTCATCTGCTAGCCTGTCAGCTCGGTGTGTGTGGCGTCCTGCTAACTCGATAGCATTGTCCGGGCAGCTGTTGTTCAACCATGTTTCGGTGAAAAACATGACATTTGAGTCCATAATCCGTCTGTTGTTAGTGATGGAGAGCCGTATCTCATCCATTTTGTTTGCCAGAGAACGGACATTGGCGAGGAAAATACTGGGTAAAGGCAGCCGGTGTGGTGTTAGCTTTAGCTTAGCCCGTAGCCCTCCGCGCCTACCTCGCCTTTGTTTACGATCTCAGCGCCGTCTGTGTGCACTTCTGCCCGGCCGGGGAGAATGGGCAGCCTCCGGTGTTCTGGAGATCTCTGGGATGAGTCGGAGATCGGCGATAAAACTGTTGGAGTTATGAGTCCAGATGTCCAGAAGCTCTTGTCTGCTGTAGGTCAGCAACGCACAGCAATTCTGGACGAATAATCCAGTTAAAAGTAGATAAAAAACCGCTAAATAGCAGATTCTGGAGAGACACTGAGCCTCGCGTTGTTCACGCGTTAATCACTCCCAGCTGTGTTCCCCACCTGTGTGTAATCTCCCTGTGTTCTCTGAGTGTATTTAAGTTGTGTCTTCTGTCATAGTAGTTGCTGGTTCGTCTGTGTTGTTTCCCCTCGGTCTCCCTGCATCTCTCCATGTGTATTTCCCCGGACCTCCCTGCATCTTCATTTCTGGTTTGTTTTGTTAGTGTTACCCAGTTTAGGTTCCAGTTTCATGTTCCCAGTGCCTTTGTTGTTTGTTTTTCCCTTCGTTAATAAATACTCACCTGCACCAGAGCTGCCGCGTCCTGGTCCTAAATATTCCACACGGCTTGCCCCGGCAAACCGTGACAGTACGAACCAGCCACCATGGACCCAGCGGCAGTAAATCCGTCCGAGGAGCTCCGGGACGACATTACATATAATGTGGAGATTCTCCTCGGGCTGTGGCTAGAGAACCCTCCAGAGGAGCTTCGCCGCACCGTGGAAAGTCGGCAACAACGGCTCTTTTCTGGCCTGCCATGGCTTCTGAAGTCACTTCCTCCGACCATGCAGGCTTTTCTCCAGCACACACCGCACCTTCTCTCAGCCACTTCTGCCTCGCTGCCCGACTCGCCGGATGTGATCTTGCCCGGCCCGTCGGAGCCGTCTGCAGGGAGGAAACGCCGATCGCGCCGCCGGCGCGCCACCCCACAGCCGGACGTTCGGGCTTCTAATTCGCCGGCTGTGGTGAGTGAGGACTCTTTTCCGTTTTCGGACTATGTGACTGTTCATTCAGGGGCTGCGTTCTGTGCGGCGGATGATTATGTGAACAACGTATCCCCTGCTCAGCAGCCGCTCTCTTCTCAGTTAGCTGCCCCGCAGCCACACTCTTCTCAGTTAGCTGCCCCGCAGCCACACTCTTCTCAGTTAGCTGCCCCACAGCCACACTCTTCTCAGTTAGCTGCCCCGCAGCCACACTCTGCTCGGTCACCAGTGTCTCCCTCTTTTCAGTGCCCAGTGCCACTTTCAGTTCAGTCTCCAGCGCCTCCAGTGCCACTTTCAGTTCAGGCCCCTGCGCCTCCAGTGTCACCTATAGCTCAGGCCCCCGTAGCTCCAGAGTCACCTGTAACTCAGACCCCCGTAGCTCCAGAGTCACCTGTAGCTCAGGCCCCCGTAGCTCCAGAGTCACCTGTAGCTCAGGCCCCCGTAGCTCCAGAGTCACCTGTAGCTCAGGCCCCCGTAGCTCCAGAGCCCCCGCTACCCGTAGCTCCAGAGCCCCCGCTACCCGTAGCTCCAGTGCCCCCGCTACCCGTAGCTCCAGTGCCCCCGCTACCCGCAGCTCTGGCTCCAGTGTCACCGGTCTCACACACTCACTCTATGCAGGGAGAAAGTCTAAGTTCCAGTCAGGGAATTTCTCGCACTTTAGCTGCTTCAGGCACCGTTCTGCACTCCAGGGCTTCCCCAGAGGCTAGGTCTCAGTCCCCAGCTGATTCTGGACCCCTGAAGTCTAAGCAGCCACCTGAGAACTGCACCATGTCAGCATTGCCTGGGCAGAGCCCGTGCTCAGTGCATTGCCAGTCGCCTTTGTGTCAGCTAGTGGCCTCCATGACTGCTGGCTTAGTGATGACTTCGTCTCCTGTCTCCGCTGGAGGGTCCGAGGAACCGCTCCGGCCTTCGTCGCCTGTCTCCGCTGGAGGGTCCGAAGGACCGCTCCGGCCTTCGTCTCCTGTCTCCGCTGGAGGGTCCGAAGGGGCCCGTCCGGCCTTCGTCTCCTGTCTCCGCTGGAGGGTCCAAGGGGCCCGTCCAGTCTGCAGCGCCTCTGACTTCCACGCCGCCGCCTGCAGCGCCTCCGTCTCCGGCTTCCACGCCGTCAGCCTGCAGCGCCTCCGTCTCCGGCTTCCACGCCGTCAGCCTCGTCTGGTCCAGCTGCAGAGCCGTCAGCTTCGTCTGGTCCAGCTGCAGCCTCGTCAGCCTCGTCTGGTCCAGCTGCAGCCTCGTCAGCCTCGTCTGGTCCAGCTGCAGCCTCGTCAGCCTCGTCTGGTCCAGCTGCAGCCTCGTCATCCTCGCCTGGTCCAGCTGCAGCCTCGTCATCCTCGCCTGCCCCAGCCTCCGTGTCTTCATCCTCGCCTGGCCCAGCCTCCGTGTCTTCAGCGTCGCCTGGTCCAGCCTCCGTGTCTTCAGCGTCGCCTGGTCCAGCCTCCGTGTCTTCAGCGTCGCCTGGTCCAGCCTCCGTGTCTTCAGCGTCGCCTGGCCCAGCCTCCGTGTCTCCGCCTTTAGCGTCGCCTGGTCTAGCCTCCGTGTCTCTGCCTTCAGCGTCGCCTGGCCCTGCCTTGTTTGGGTCTGCAGCTAAACGGCCGCTTTCTAGGCCCTGGCCAGGCGCCATCACCGTCGTGGGCGGCCCCCAGACCCTCTTCGCCTCAGTGGCCGCCGTGGCCTTCCGCACGGCCGGCCCCCGGACCGCCATCGTCTGAGTGGCCGCCGTTGCCTTCCGCACGGCCGGCCCCCGGACCAGTGCTGTCGTCGTCGCCGTTGCCTTCCGCACGGCCGGCCCCCGGACCAGTGCTGTTCTAGTGCTCCTGTTTTGTTTTGCCTCGAGCCCTCCGTCCTGGACCCCCCCCCCCCCCCGCCCGCCCTGGTCGGGTTTTTTTTTTTTTTTTTGGTCGGTTTTGGTTTTCTTGTGTTGGGCTGTCTGGGGCCAGCCCTTGACGGGGGGTACTGTCATGATCCTGGGTCCTTTTGACCCAGCGTTTTGTGTTTTCTGTTCTTCCTCTGTTTAGTGTTTACTCTGTTCTGCCCGTGTGTTCCTGTATCTAGTCCGCGTTTCTTAGTTTGTGTCCTTTCATGCGTAGTTCCTGTTTTATTGTGAAGGTCTGCGTCTTATGTGAGTGTTTTCAGTTTGCCTCCCTAGTCTCGTCACGTTAATCACTCCCAGCTGTGTTCCCCACCTGTGTGTAATCTCCCTGTGTTCTCTGAGTGTATTTAAGTTGTGTCTTCTGTCATAGTAGTTGCTGGTTCGTCTGTGTTGTTTCCCCTCGGTCTCCCTGCATCTCTCCATGTGTATTTCCCCGGACCTCCCTGCATCTTCATTTCTGGTTTGTTTTGTTAGTGTTACCCAGTTTAGGTTCCAGTTTCATGTTCCCAGTGCCTTTGTTGTTTGTTTTTCCCTTCGTTAATAAATGCTCACCTGCACCAGAGCTGCCGCATCCTGGTCCTAAATATTCCACACGGCTTGCCCCGGCAAACCGTGACACTTGTTCAAAGAGAAGATATAAAACAAAGTTCTAAGCTATTCGACCTTAGTGTTCTCCTTTTTAAAAAGAATCGATAAGAGAATCGATAAAGAATCAAATCGTTAAACAGAATCGAAAATGGAATCGGAATCGTGAAAATCTCATAGATACCCATCCCTACCTCTCATCCTGTATACAACAACAACAACAACAACAACTACAACTACAACTACCTCTCTGCATTTAACCCATTCACTCACTAAGGGAGAGGCCAGCCACCCTTTGGAGAAAGCTCATGTTCAACACTTGTATCTGCAATTTTGTTCTTTCAGTCACTACCCAAAGCTCATGACCATAGGTGAGCGTAGGGACGTAGATTGACTGGTAATTCAAGAGCATCACTTTTACGCTCAGCTATCTTTTAACCACAACTGCATTATTGCGGCTGCAGCACCAGTCTGTCCATCGCTCTCTTGCCCCCCTCTCACCTTAGCTCAAACCAATTTTTAATAATCTTCGCTAACCAGCAAAAGTTAATATCTGCCATTGACAGCTGCCACTCCCTTTTAATTTTGTTTTGTTGTGTTAATCCCAAATTCTTAAATGTTTCTAGAATACTGGAACCAGATCTTTGGGCACAACAAATCTCAAGTCCCTTATCTCTTAAATTTGGCTTGAACAGCTAAGCCTCTTGACTGTGTTTGTAGGTGCCAGTCACTTATTACAACTAATTTTCTAACATAAATATTTTTAAGTAGAAGTAGTTCTAATCTGAGTTGAGTTTGGGTCTGGGTCCCAGTGGGTCTGTGGCGCAATGTTTATGTGTTTGGTCTTTTATTTCTGGTTTCTTTAATGTTCTGAGGTTAAGATTGTGTTCCAGGTTTTGTTTCTTATTATAGTTGTAATTGCTCTATGCCACAGGTGTGGAACTCCAGGCCTGGAGGGCCAGTGTCCTGCAGGTTTTAGATGTGTCCTTGATACAACACAGCTTATTTAAAGGCTAAATTACCTACTCAGCATTTTTTTGAAGTTCTCCAGAGGCCTGGTAATGAACTGATTATTTGATTCAGGTGTGTTGACCCAGGGTGTTATCTAAAACCTGCAGAACACAGCCCTCCAGGAGTGGAGTTCAACACTTCTGCATGCCTACTCTTTGTAATGTCAGGTTTTAGTTTGGTTATCTACAGGGTGGGCCATTTATATGGATACACCGTAATAAAATGGGAATAGTTGGTGATATTAAAGTCCTGTTTGTGGCACATTAGTATATGTGAGGGGGCAAACTCCTCAAGATGGGTGGTGACCATGGTGGCCATTTAGAAGTCAGCTATCTTGGATACAACTTTTGTTTTTTCAATAGGAAGAGGGCCATGTGACACATCAAACTTACTGGTAATGTCACAAGAAAAACAATGGTGTGCTTGGTTTCAACGTAACTTTATTCTTTCATGAATTATTCACAAGTTTCTCTTTGTTCACAGCCATTGACATGTCGAAGAGGTTAACACATGAGGTGCATGTATCCAGTCTAAAACCCTGGTATAATTTGCAGCCACTACAGAGGTTAGATAGCGCCTCCTCACAGTTCGCACCGAGGTCTCGCGCTGAATAAAACCGGTGATGTTAAAAAACACACCGTAGTGGTCAGAGACAGCCAAATCAACAACAGAGGACACACTGTTGGACAGCCGATGGGTGATGACCAGGTCCAGAGTGTGTCCTCTGTTGTGAGTCGGCTGCGAGACGTGCTGGGTAAAATCCATACAGTGAAGAATGTTTAAGAATTCTTTTGATGTACAGTCAGAAGGATTATCTATGTGCAGGTTAAAATCACTGGTTAAAATGATCATGTTATATTTTGAGTGTATGTTTGTTAAAAATTCTGAAAATTCCTTGATAAAAGCAGCACTGTCTTTAGGTGGTCTATAAATTGTGACAGATAAAACTGGAGGGCTGCTAAAAACAATAGCATGGAATTCGAAAGTGGTGAAATTGTCAAATAAAATTTGTTTGGTGGTGAGTGTGTTGTTGGTTAAAGATGCAGTCCCACCACCTCTCTTACCACTTCTAATAGAAAAAGAGAAATTAAAATTTGGTGGGGAGGCCTCAGTGAGAACAACTGGTGCATCCAAACCCAGCCATGTTTCAGTTAAAAATAAACAGTCAAGTTTATTATCTAAGATTAAATCATTAATAATAAAAGACTTGTTCAACAGAGAGCAAACATTTAAAAGTGCCATACTGATCAAGACTGGTGGATTTTTGACAGTAGAGTTCAATCGATGTTGACATTTTTGAAGAGGCCGGAGGTTATTAATGTTTTTGGAGTTAGTGGATTTATGATAATTCTGATGCTCTCTGTTTGTGATTATGACGGGTATTGTGTTGACTGTGGGAGAGAGAGGTCCGAGTCCAGAGTTTTGTGTATTACTGTTAAAAGTGGAGCAAATATAGGAGCTGGGACTAGGGGGACATCAGTCAGTGGCGGACATGTCAGCAGGTAATGTCGGTTTGGGGTAATGACAGGGCCGTGTGCGGGAGTGCCGGACATCAGATCTCAAGCAAGATCTGATGTCCGGTGCTCGAAAAAAAAAAAATCGATGCTACACATTTCTTTCATTCAAAGCAATTAATTTATCCAAAAATTTTAAATATCAAATCTGTGATCACTACAGAAATCAGGTGAACAGGAAAAGAAATGTGCACTGAGCAACAGGAGAGTAAAAACCCCAAAATGATAACCTGTATTATGTATGGCCATTATCAGACTTAAATCTTTGAAACTCAAGTCACAAACTAACTAATCACATAACAGTTCCTTAGTTCAGGAAGCTGTGGTTACATTTCATTACACAGGAAAAGGCTTTTTCAGCAGCAAGTTGGTTGACTCAGAAGAAAATCTATACAATCTAACTAGCCAACGCAATAAGTTACATTATAATATCTTAAAATAATCAAGGCTTCATAGGAACCTTATTCAAATGTGAAGACCATACATTCTGTCTCAGTTTTTAACTGACCAGGGAGGTAATGTGTTTTCAGCCATTGTGCTTATGGTTTACACACATAACTAAAACAAACCATGTGTTTCCTGAAATGAAGGCCCTTTTGTCACGGTTGGGGCAGCAGTCGTGTGGTGTTTGTAGGAAAGAGAACCCTATATGCAGGAAACGGCTAGATGCAGGTGAGCGTTTATTTACAAAGGGTGAAATATAAACAGAAACAAGGGTGGCGAGGACTGCACAAAGACACGAACCTAAACTGGGAAAAACTAATAAACCTGGAACACGCAACATGGAGAGGAACACGAGATGAGAACAGAGAGACAGAGAAATACCAACTAACGCAGAGTAACACAGACGACGCGACGAGGAACACAGGCAGGTACACACTATAAATGCACACAAGGTAATGAGGGAATGACACACAGGAGGGGAACACAGCCGAACCTAATTAGACACAACGAGACACAAACCTTCAAAGTAAAACAGGAAACACAGAGTGTTTTACAACACAAACTCGGGGACATGAACAGAGCACAGAGTAAAGACACAGGTAGGGCTGATAAAACACTAAAGCACTAAACACAAGAACCAAACCCTGAGAACTAACACAAAATAAGAATTAACACAAAACATAAGATGATACCAAAATGAACACAAAACGCTGGGTCAACAACCCAGGATCATGACACCTTTTGATGCTTCTGTTTCCATATGTTTGTGTATGAATGTGATCCCAGCTCTGACACCAACAGTGGAAATGATTAACAACTTTTACAGTCACTGATGAGTTCTCTTTTTTCTTGAGAATTCGTGAGGATGTCTTTGAAGCATTCAAGATAACTTGAATTTTGTCATTTTTAATCTGATATTAAGAGATATTAAGTACATCTCCCCAACAGCCTTCTCATCAGT
Source organism: Simochromis diagramma (assembly GCF_900408965.1). Lineage (NCBI taxonomy): Eukaryota > Metazoa > Chordata > Actinopteri > Cichliformes > Cichlidae > Simochromis > Simochromis diagramma. Next base: position 5,744,746 of record NW_024386782.1, read on the forward strand.
AGGCGAAGATGAGGTTAAGCAGAGATCTGCATGTTAAGTAAGCAGTTCACAAATGCAAATAAGTACATTTGGCTTAGAGAACAGTGTCCTTTATTTAGAACATACAAAATGATTTTATGAGTAATTTGCTAATTTAGGCACATTAGTTGCTGCATTTAGATCACCCAGAGAACTTCATATGAAAATGTTTTATGCTTGATCAATTCTACATTGACGGCAACCTGCCACACTTGCCTTGTATGTCCTGCAACATTGCAGATTCCTTACCAGTCGATATGCCCTTGGACATTCCTGCCTATTCCAGTCTCACTTCTTGGAGAAATGTAACTATTTATTTAATTTTGCGGAGATAAAGTCACCCTCTACCAGGAAACAAAATAAAATAGCCTGGGTTTTTATTAGTTCCATTTCACTGCATGTGCCCTTCATAGCAGATTCAAGTTAAGTACATTAATTAGAATTAGAATTTAGATTCAAATATTTGTATTCTTATGTAGTAATATTATTTGATTATTATAATGATATAGCACAAGATTCAGTTACCTTTATACTAAAATGGTTAGTAGAATTGTGCTTCAAGAAGCTACTTTTTACTTTCTCGCTTTGAGTACATTTCAGAGCTTCTACTTTTTCACACAGAGGAGAGGATAAAAGAAGAAATCTAATTCTTAGTTGGTGTGTGTGTGTGTGTGTGTGTGTGTGTGTGTGTGTGTGTGTGTGTGTGTGTGTGTGTGTGTGTGTGTGTGAATTAAATTGAATACATTCTTATTTCCCCTTCTACATATTGTAATGTCTAAACTTCAGAGCCCTGCATTAAACAGTTGTTCTTATTATTAATGCTAGGTCCGCGGCCAGGCCCCTCAAAAGCTGATATGTCCTCCTCTGAGCTTTCAAATTCCTGCTCTGATGTCTGGCCTTACTCCACCTATTGCCCCTTATAGCTGTCCTGAGTAAAATAATTTCTGCCTCATCCTGCCCTCTACTTCCTGAAGTATGGACATTGGTTGAACATGCGAGGTACTCACACTTCTTTTCGAAGGGGTAAAACTATTGTGCATTTCTGAAATCCTACTAAATCAAAGTTCAGACTTGGAAATAGAAGAAACAACTTGAGTTTAAGCAACAGAATCATGCTATCTACAGTACCACTCCCTTGTGTCCATAAAATCTGGAAGTTTCAATTTCCACCATTTTGAAAAGAACATACAGAAGGAGTCATATAGATTGCATAGATGGAGCTTGATGGAGCAGTCTAATACTGTTTTTCCCTAAAGTTTAAGTAACTGGATACAGATTGAATTGTCTATTAAGCACAATTCATTTAAATTTTCACATTGTATTTAAGGTTCTGGTTATCTAGTTAAGGCTGATTGATATTTCTGTTACATCAGTGTCAGCATTTCAATAATTTTAAACAGTGCTTTAAGTGGGCCGGTACGCGGCGGTACTCAGTAGCCTACTGCCACTTCTAAATATAGCTCTTGAGAGTACCGCCACCTCTCCATGCGCCCAGAACGTGCTTTTAGCGTACCGGTACTCTCATTTGCACATCTGTTATAATCGTTTGGCTGCGCTGCCGCTTTTCAGAGCGCCCTTCACAAGCACGCTTCCTAATTCGTCCCACCGAGAGCAGAGACTACATTACCCATACGCCAATGTGTTTTACAAGTGAAAAGCGCATGCGTCGCTTTTGCCGTTGTCATGTCAACAACTCAACGTGGTCCGGAGAGGGTGTGTAAAACGCGCAAACAGCTGCTCGGTTAAACTACAAAAACAATGAACACTTAATATGCTCTCCTGGCTTCAGACTCTGGGTAGTAAAAGAACAAGGTCAGAATCAGAGGACTCGCTGGCTGACACCCCACCAAGCCAGAATGATATCGCTGCAGGTCAGACGCAAGCTCATGAAAGCTGCACTAGTGCCGCAGCCGCGGACGACGGCACTTTTTGCGACGACGAGGACGAGAATGACACCATTTCTACCGATGACAACAGCCGCGTTAGCGAGCATGAGTGGCCAGAATGTTGGTCCCAAGCACAAGTCCGGTATTTCTCCACAAATTACAAGTGGCTGATCAGCAGAAATCAAAAGTTGGGTTGTAGTGTGTGTAGTCAAGTTTGTGCTCGCCTGGACATGCAGCAAGGGCAGAGAGTGTGGCAGGAGTGGAGTGGGTGCTTAATCTCGTCTTTTGGAAGGGACAAGGCTGCACAACAAAACTCACTACAAAAGAAAATAAAAGAGCACAGAGACTCAATTTATCACAAGAAAGCAGTTGAAATAAAAGAGAAGGCAACACAAAATACAATGCAAAAACACATTGAAGATATGAGAAAGGCTGACTACGCTTCAACTTGCAATGTGTTTAGAACAGCTTATAAGATTGGCAAGCATGGGCGTCCCTTTACAGACATGCCAATAGATGTCCAGTTGCAAGTCTTAAATGGTGTCAAGATGGGCAGAGTTTTGCACTCTAATAACTCATGTGCAAATATACTGGATCACATTGCAGCTGAAATGAAAAAGAAGGTAGTCAATGACATAGTGATGAATGAAAGAAAATTGTGTGTGCTCATTGATGAATCCACTACAATAAGTGGAAAGTCTGTGCTTGTCGTGTGCCTGCGGTCAGCTATTTCCAGTGAAAATCCAGACACAATGTTTTTTGAACTGATTGAGCTGCAGGGGACCACAGCAAAGGACATCACTGAAGCACTGTTAGGATGTCTTCATAATAATGGCTTTGACCCTCACTACCTACAGGAACATTTGTTGGCATTTGCTTGTGATGGAGCCTCAGTGATGCTTGGGAGGAAAGCAGGAGTTGCTGCGCAGCTTTGTTCCAAATTCCCTTACCTGTTTGTCTGGCATTGTTCCAATCACAGACTGGAACTGGCAGTTTGTGATGTTTTGAAGGAGGTAGGAGGAATCAACCACTTTAAAATATTCTTAGATCAGCTTTACTCCCTCTACCATGCATCACCAAAAAACCAAAGGGAGTTAACCGAGAGTGCTCACAATGTTGGACAACGTCTCCTTGTGATAGGCCGTGTTTTATCAGTGCGTTGGGTTGCTTCAAGTGAGAGAACAGTGAAAGCAGTATGGGAGAACTACCAAGCTCTGCAGGTACACTTTACAAGTGCTGCTGCTGATACCAGCAGGGATTCAAGAGAGAGAGCAAAATACAAAGGACTCAATGATGTTCTCACTACTGTTTCTTTTGTGGTCAATCTTGGCATCATGTATGACGCTCTCACAGAACTCAGTGACCTCTCAAGAATGCTCCAGAGACGGGACATGACTTTGGATCAAGCCGACAGGCAGCTGGACCGACAAATCCGGGTGTTTGAGTCAATGGTATCCACACCTGCCATTGAAGCTGAAAAGGAGAAAATCTTCAGAAATGTATGCCTGCATGAAAATCAGAGGGTTATAAAAATCAACCATGGCCAATTTTTCCGTAGCCTGGCTGAAAATGTTAAGTGCAGGATGACTCCAACAACTTCCTCACATGTCAGTAAAACCTCATCTGAAAAGACAGATAGTCACCTCCTCTCAGACATCAAGGTCCTCCAGTCTGACTCCTGGCCTGCATCTCTAGATATTCAATATGGGGATGCAGCGGTCAGACATTTATGTCAGAGATTCAGAGTTGGGGAGAGGGAAAGTGTCCTAGGATTTAGGGAGTATAAAGACCTTAAAGCTTCCAAGACACCAGCAGCCCTGAAGCCGCTTCTTACAGCTGTCCACACCATTGCAGTATCAACAAGTGAATGCGAGCGAGCTTTCAGCTCAATGAATGATACTTTGACAGATAAAAGAAACTCTCTCGACATCAAAAGGCTTTCAAATATGATTTTCCTGAAATGCAACGGACCACCCTTCGATCAGTTTAACGCACAAACATATGTGCAGACATGGCTGGCACTAGGGAGGAGAAGTGCAGCATCCACAAACTGCGAAGCCCAAAGTGAAAGGAAAGTGGAGCCCAAAACGTGCTGGAGCCTTTTCTAGGTAAAATGATTTGTACAGTATTTCTCATTTTTCATTTGGTGTACTGTGATTGTATTTTGCTGAATCTGCTTTTGTATATTTTTCAGGGGTAAAGAAATGAACCATCTTCAAGACTCAAGATTATGTTCTACTGTTCTATGGTTATTATGTTTGGGTTGCTTCAAGTGAGAGAACAGTGAAAGTAGTATGGGAGAACTACCAAGCTCTGCAGGTACACTTTACAAGTGCTGCTGCTGATACCAGCAGGGACTCAAGAGAGAGCAAAATACAAATTAGTTTATAATTTATTTTATGTACATTTTGTTAAAAAAAAAATTTCAATACCTTTTTGCACATTTTATTTATGTTCAGTAGCTCTTTCTAGCTCAAGCAAATCCACAAACTAATAAAATGATTTATTATTTTGTATAAGGTTGTCTGTTGACTGTTGTATATAAAACCCATTCAATATAGTTGTTGTTACCTCAGGGGAGGCGGAAAAAAAATAGAGTACCGGCACCTCTTTTGGGCCACTTAAAGCACTGTCTATAAATTGTGACAGATAAAACTGGAGGGCTGCTAAAAACAATAGCATGGAATTCGAAAGTGGTGAAATTGTCAAATAAAATTTGTTTGGTGGTGAGTGTGTTGTTGGTTAAAGATGCAGTCCCACCACCTCTCTTACCACTTCTAATAGAAAAAGAGAAATTAAAATTTGGTGGGGAGGCCTCAGTGAGAACAACTGGTGCATCCAAACCCAGCCATGTTTCAGTTAAAAATAAACAGTCAAGTTTATTATCTAAGATTAAATCATTAATAATAAAAGACTTGTTCAACAGAGAGCGGACATTTAAAAGTGCCATACTGATCAAGACTGGTGGATTTTTGACAGTAGAGGTCAATGGATGTTGACATTTTTGAAGAGGCCGGAGGTTATTAATGTTTTTGGAGTTAGTGGATTTATGATAATTCTGATGCTCTCTGTTTGTGATTATGACGGGTATTGTGTTGACTGTGGGAGAGAGAGGTCCGGGTCCAGAGTTTTGTGTATTACTGTTAAAAGTGGAGCAAATATAGGAGCTGGGACTAGGGGGACATCAGTCAGTGGCGGACATGTCAGCAGGTAATGTCGGTTTGGGGTAATGACAGGGCCGTGTGCGGGAGTGCCGGACATCAGATCTCAAGCAAGATCTGATGTCCGGTGCTCGAAAAAAAAAAATCGATGCTACACATTTCTTTCATTCAAAGCAATTAATTTATCCAAAAATTTTAAATATCAAATCTGTGATCACTACAGAAATCAGGTGAACAGGAAAGGAAATGTGCACTGAGCAACAGGAGAGTAAAAACCCCAAAATGATAACCTGTATTATGTATGGCCATTATCAGACTTAAATCTTTGAAACTCAAGTCACAAACTAACTAATCACATAACAGTTCCTTAGTTCAGGAAGCTGTGGTTACATTTCATTACACAGGAAAAGGCTTTTTCAGCAGCAAGTTGGTTGACTCAGAAGAAAATCTATACAATCTAACTAGCCAACGCAATAAGTTACATTATAATATCTTAAAATAATCAAGGCTTCATAGGAACCTTATTCAAATGTGAAGACCATACATTCTGTCTCAGTTTTTAACTGACCAGGGAGGTAATGTGTTTTCAGCCATTGTGCTTATGGTTTACACACATCATAACTAAAACAAACCATGTGTTTCCTGAAATGAAGGCCCTTTTGTCACGGTTGGGGCAGCAGTCGTGTGGTGTTTGTAGGAAAGAGAACCCTATATGCAGGAAACGGCTAGATGCAGGTGAGCGTTTATTTACAAAGGGTGAAATATAAACAGAAACAAGGGTGGCGAGGACTGCACAAAGACACGAACCTAAACTGGGAAAAACTAATAAACCTGGAACACGCAACATGGAGAGGAACACGAGATGAGAACAGAGAGACAGAGAAATACCAACTAACGCAGAGTAACACAGACGACGCGACGAGGAACACAGGCAGGTACACAAAAAATGAATGAGGTGGATTGTTCAGTGTATATTAATTATTTATTTTCATTTTACTTAAAATATATGTTTTTGTTAAGTTAACATATGTTTTTCTAATCAAGTCTACGTAATTGTGTCTATTATTCAACGTACATAATACTAATGTGTTACTTGATGGCATAACATTTAAGTTAAGTCAATTAGGATCGATATACCTTGTATATCCACAAGGTGGCAGTAATGCAAAAACAGTTGTAATGAAACCGCGAAGAACAAGAAGGTTTCACGGCTTGGGCCTGCTCATGCGCAAGACTTCAAATTTAACTTTAAAACGTTGTTTTGGCGCCAAGCTGCTGTTTCTTTGAGAGGTAAGACCATTTTTTTCTTTGACTATGTTGTGTAGTATCTATATGTCGAGCATGGTTATATTTTGCGTTTGTCTTATAAGACATGTTATATCGTTTGCGTGCGCTTGTTCTACATTAGTTTTACTGGGTCCTGGACATGCTTATTTTGTGGACTGTGTAAGAAACATTTTTATTGTTTTTTGTTTTATTAAGTACGGAGCCCCCCAGGGGACATGGGAGAAAAAAAAATTAGGGAGGAAAAAAAAAATTAGGGAGGAAAAAAAAAATTAAGACGGACTTTTGCGAGAGCTCGCAAAAGTATTGCGAGCGCTCGCAAAAGTATTGCGAGCGCTCGCAAAAGTATTGCGAGATCTCGCAAAACTCCAACAATGGCGGCAGCTACTTAGTTGTAATATTCCTCTTTCTGGGTCACAAAATACACTTTTAAGATATTTTGAGGCGTGAATGTAGTTGTGTAAACGTCAGATACCTGCTCGGTTTACAAGACATCACATATTTGCAAAAGTGCTCCGACGTTTTTGGAGATCTGACACCCACTAGCTCGAAGCTAACGGGAGGTCGAGACCTACTACAGCCGGGAGGAACACCGCTTTCCCGGCACATCGTGCCTCGACCTCCCGGTCGGCTTCGAGCTGGCGGCCTCCGAAGAATGCGGCTAAAACTTTTGCGAGATCTCGCAATACTTTTGCGAGATCTCGATCTCTTAATTTTTTTTTTCCTCCCTAATTATTATTTTTTTCCTCCCTAATTTTTTTTTTCTCCCATGTCCCCTGGGGGGCTCCGTAATTAAGGGATTAGCTACAGGGGTTCATGGGGTTATTTTTTCAAGGGGTTATTTTTTAATTTGCTTTCTTGGGATTCCTTTACTGTAATCCGAGAGTCATAAATATCGAATAGGATAGCAAGGATAGCATAAAGTGACATTTAAAATCCAAAAAGTCAAGGGCGAAAGCCACTGTGACACCATTGTTATGCTCTATCAGTAATCTGTATTATGTAAAAATGGTCTGTAAATACAGCATGTTTCCTAGCGGAGTTATACATATCAACATAGTTATAAATTACAGTTTGTTAAATCACACACTTAAGTTTTTAAATAAAATTATTCACGACATATGAGTGGACAGACCTGGTGATAATTGCTTCTATAGAAAGTTAGCACATGGCAGTGTCAGTCTCTTGCTTTTCTTCTGATTTAGTTGTAATTCAAACAATAATTTGCTTTTTGAAATTAAGTAAGGAATTTTTTGTTTTACTTTATAAATTTCAGATAACGGCCTTTAACCTGCTCCCTCCTATACTGATGTGGTGTATGTGGTACTGCTGAGCTTGTATGTGGTATGTGAACTGTTATACTTTTAAAAACAAAACTGTTTTATAAGTTAAGTTTTCTTTAGTGACCCATCCCATGCCCCTGTTATTTCTTCTCCAGATCTGAACCATTGTAAAGGTTGCAGTTCAAGGGCCTGAGGTATGAAATTCTTTTCAGATCAGCTGTGATCAATATTTTTTGGAACTTGATAAATAACAATAAAAGCTGTAATGGCTCCTTTAGCATTTTCTGTAAATGTTTGTGTTAAAATTATAGCTTTAATGAGGTCTTTCTACTTTAGTTTTAGTTATAAACTATGTATATGTGTACATATAGTATGTATATTTACAGTACAGTATGTTGTGTTTGTTGATATGTTTTCAGGTGGAAGCAGAATATGTGAGGGTTACTACTGCTCCACTTGTTCCAAGGCTTTTTACACAACTTGACCAATACACCAGTGACCAGCTCATAAAAGTCTTCAAGAAAAAAGGAGGCGTTGAAGGGAAGAAAATTAGACAAATTTTGGCCCCTGCCACAAAGGTGCGTTATTCTGTTGGTAGCAAAATATTATGGCTAATAAGATCATTTTCAAATTTAAACAGCTAGTATATGGTAGCTGCACAGTGCACTTACATTTATATTAAGCAAGACAAAGTTTGGTACTCAAAACGTTGGAAAACTTAAATTACCTAAACATATGTAAAATCTGATCCCTCAATTTAGGTTAAACCAGAAGTGAATGTTTTTATGTTTTGTTTTGAATGCAAAAAAAGATGATGTATTAGTTTGTCTTTACCTCCATTATGGACATATATAATGTGGTGGAAACCCTGCCCAACAGGTTAACTATTCATGTCCATGTGATGATTAGTTGGTCTTGTGTACATGTCTATCTGTGCAGTGGATATGTCATTCATTTTCGCATAGTGAATGTGTCATCTAAAGTACATGTTTCTCTCTGATCTGCCCCTCTCGAAGGAAAATATACGAGGTCTCGGGCTTTTTACCTGATGAAGAATCCCTTAATACTTTGGAATAGTTCTTTTTATCTTAATTATTGCGAATGTTGCATCTTTTACGAATTTGGATGACCGTTGAATGTTCTGTTCAGATAAACTATTAATTTTTCGGAGGCTGAATGGGAATAAAATGGTAATTTGTAAATGACAGATAAAGGGAAAATTACATTTAAGAGAAATTTAGAACATTTTGAAAAGTTTGTAAACTACTACAATTTGAGAGATTTTACTCTTGTGGGTGGGCTAGTAAGAGACCATCAACAGTATTGAGATTTAAAGGATTTAATTGAGAGATGATACTGCACCAGAAATGTTGAAGGGTGGTGTGTATATTAGCGTTCAAGGCATATTGTTATGAGGTGGAAAAATGTTCATATTCAGTTTGTGTTACATTGTGTGCATTGTAAAGGTAATTGCAATACATACTAAGAATATGGGTAAGTTAGGAATACAGGATGAATGTATATTTTGCGGACTTTTAAAGACGAACAATTGTTTCCATGTTAAAATGTTTACAACTCAAGCTTTTTGCCCAAACACTGGTAAAATAAATGTTGACAGTGGCAAGTGTTAAATGGTTACTGCTGTGCTGTTGCAAAAAAACTGAACGCTGACAAGCTGTTTTATTGTTAGACCATAATGTTGGCATGTTTTATTAAAGTTTTATTTGGGATGGTGATATAATTTTCTTTGGTTGCTAATATCAGTGGACTATTATTATTATTATTATTATTATTATTACATTAATTTTTTTTAATTGTGGCTGTTGAGGTGGACACTTCACTTTGCATTGTTAAAAGAAAGCACTTCATTGGCGTTGTGTTACTGGACTGACCCTAAGCAATCATTGCAAATAGCAACTTTGCTATTCATTTTAGACACTAAAAGAAAAAACACTCCACAGACCTTACTAGCATCACATGTGCATAACTCAAGTGTCATCTTATCAACATGTTATGTGGTCTTCAATGGGTTTTTTTTTCTTCTATTTCTGGCAGATACAGACATTTAATTTAAAGTCTTGATATTGCATCTGTCTACATACTGTTAATTACTAACCCTAATGAGCTGTTGTGTTTTATTTTGGACTGGGTTTACACAAATGCTCACTGAATGTGTTGGCAATAAAAGAAATTTTAAAAAATAAGTTGGATGTACTTAATTCATTTGTGTGGAACCTGTTGACAAAATAGATTTATGTAAAACTAATTAGTAAAGCACAAGGTGGCTGAAAATATATTTGAATTAATCTAACTTAAATTTAACATTTTACTGCCACAAATAAGAAATGTGTTGAAGTAACTAATCTAAACTATCTAACCTGTAAATATATCATCTATGTTCACACAACATAACTTGATTTAGTTAGTCTTAAATATGTCTTGTTAATCTTAAGTAGTTTTTTTAAATTAGATGAACTAAAGATTTTTGCTTTAAACTAACATAATGCAATTTCGTGGAACCTGTTGACAAAATAATTTTAATTAAAGTCAGCGTTTCATTTTTTTGAGTGTATAAATACACACAAGGTAATGAAGGAATGACACACAGGAGGGGAACACAGCCGAACCTAATTAGACACAACGAGACACAAACCTTCAAAGTAAAACAGGAAACACAGAGTGTTTTACAACACAAACTCGGGGACATGAACAGAGCACAGAGTAAAGACACGGGTAGGGCTGATAAAACACTAAAGCATTAAACACAAGAACCAAACCCTGAGAACTAACACAAAATAAGAATTAACACAAAACATAAGATGATACCAAAATGAACACAAAACGCTGGGTCAACAACCCAGGATCATGACACCTTTTGATGCTTCTGTTTCCATATGTTTGTGTATGAATGTGATCCCAGCTCTGACACCATCAGTGGAAATGATTAAACCAACAGATTATGATTAACCACTTTTACAGTCACTGATGAGTTCTCTTTTTTCTTGAGAATTCGTGAGGATGTCTTTGAAGCATTCAAGATAACTTGAATTTTGTCATTTTTAATCTGATATTAAGAGATATTAAGTACATCTCCCCAACAGCCTTCTCATCAGTAGGCGAAGATGAGGTTAAGCAGAGATCTGCATGTTAAGTAAGCAGTTCACAAATGCAAATAAGTACATTTGGCTTAGAGAACAGTGTCCTTTATTTAGGACATACAAAATGATTTTATGAGTAATTTGCTAATTTAGGCACATTAGTTGCTGCATTTAGATCACCCAGAGAACTTCATATGAAAATGTTTTATGCTTGATCAATTCTACATTGACGGCAACCTGCCACACTTGCCTTGTATGTCCTGCAACATTGCAGATTCCTTACCAGTCGATATGCCCTTGGACATTCCTGCCTATTCCAGTCTCACTTCTTGGAGAAATATAACTATTTATTTAATTTTGCGGAGATAAAGTCACCCTCTACCAGGAAACAAAATAAAATAGCCTGGGTTTTTATTAGTTCCATTTCACTGCATGTGCCCTTCATAGCAGATTCAAGTTAAGTACATTAATTAGAATTAGAATTTAGATTCAAATATTTGTATTCTTATGTAGTAATATTATTTGATTATTATAATGATATAGCACAAGATTCAGTTACCTTTATACTAAAATGGTTAGTAGAATTGTGCTTCAAGAAGCTACTTTTTACTTTCTCGCTTTGAGTACATTTCAGAGCTTCTACTTTTTCACACTTGAAGTTTTGTTTTGTTTTTTTGTTTTTTTACTTGAGTAAAGAAGTTGTTTCAGTACTTTGTCCCCAGCAATTTTCAACTCAGGTATCTGTACTTCTACCTCAGGAAAGAAAGTCTATACTTTTGCCAACTCTGTTCAGGCTGACAATTAATGCATGTAATTATACAGGATTTACTCTCTTCTGAGACTGAGCCAAATGCTGCAAAACTAATCGCACAGGAGTTTAAATAGATAATGACCCAAAGCATACTGCAAGCAAATTAAAGAGTACCTTTAATTTATCTTCCAATGGTCAAGTCAGTCATCTGATCTTCACCCAATAGACAATGACTAAAGTCAAAGCTGTGACTCTCAAACAGAAAGTAAAGGTGGCTGAAATGGCAGAAAATGACTATCAATGAAATATTTTGAAATCTAGCATACCTTTACATATACCACAAGTAGCAGTGAAATATGCATCTTTAACTTGTTACATTAAATTCAAGAAAATTGTAATTTCATTGGATGATGTAATAAGATTTAACAATAAATAAACCCAGTTTTTTGTTATAAAAGTATTTACAGATTAAATATGTATTAAATGTAAATAATTTAAACAGCAGAGCTCTGTACACTGAAAGCTACATTCTGAGTAACAGAAGTGTTGAGGCTGGTGCTTCTCTCTCTGTTCTTTCTGCCCACATTTTCACAGCGCAAGAGATTCAACAGATGCTTTCGCAACTTCTGTGAGAGCATATACAGCAGAGGGTTCATACAGCAGTGAGAATAGGCAAGCATTTCACAAACATGGTGGACAACTTCTAACTGTTCCTTACAACCGTTGGGTTTATAAAGAGAAGTAATTAAAAGCATAATATGGTATGGCCCCCAGCAAATGAAAAAAACTGCAACAATACACAACAGCACAGCTACAGTCTTGTGCTTCTTTCTGTTTAAACCTTGCAAAACTGTCTTGAGGATGGCAGAATAGCAGAAAATAATGATGACAAATGGGAGGAAGAATAGCAGTGACACTTGGAGATAATGTCCAAGCTGTTCATCAGATTTACTGCTCGCAATAGTTTTTACCATCCCAGCTTTCAAACTCTGCTTTCATTGCATCATGCAGGGATGCTGAGATGCTGATGACCCAGGCAGCTATACAGGCACCAATTGCATACTTTTTTCTTTTAGTATGATTGCTATTCAACTTGTGCAGCACCACAGCAATAAAACGATCCACTGTCATGGCAGTCAGCAGAATGACACTGCTGTACAAACCAACAGCGAATCCAGCAGTGATAACTTTGCAGACTAAAGTCCCCAAAGACCCAGTGGTGTAGGTGATCAGCGGCCCAGAATGGAAGTGTGATGGTGAAGATCAAATCGGAGCAGGCCAGGTTCAGGATGAAAATATTTGTGATATTTTTCAGATTCTCGTAGATGAAAAGAACACATAAGAGGAGGCTGTTGCATATGATACTGATGATGAAGATCAAGATGAAGAAGGGACCAGTGATGGTGGGAACATTAATATCACAAATGTATGCAGCATGATCGCTCACTCCATCATAAGTGGATGTGAAGTTTGCCATTTTCAATTTTCTGGAAAACATAAACACAAACCTACATTTTAAAAACGTAATTAAACACATTAACTCAACACTTTTCTGTAAACAGAAATTGTTGATTTTAGTTTAAGTTTTTGTATTTTAGGTAAATATAAAAAGTAATTATGTAGCACATTTGTAATAAAAACAAGTACTGATCAACTTACCGCAAACGTCAACTGCCACGTTTTGTGCTGACTTGCACTATGATGTGAAAGCTGTGATAGTCTTGAGATAAGTAATAGTTCCTTTCCTCATTTCACACGAAATCAGAGATACCGCCCTTAACATAAACCACATCTTGAAAAAATAAATAAATAAAACCCCATAAAACATTTTGTCTTTTAATATTTTTGACATAATTTTACACAAAAATTTTTTGCAAGTATATAAAATATAATATGAATATAAGATTTTTTGTTATTCATTTATTTGTGTGTTGTTATGTATGGCATAGTCAGTAGATCAACATGCTATCAAAACTACTACATTAACACAGCACTGAAAGGCTCTTTGAATTAGAATTAAGGATTAGATAATCACAGGTAACTACATCGAAAAAACTTTATGTAATACAACATGTTACACAACCTCACCCACTGTATTCTTCTTGTTTCAGTTACCCCTCTGCAGTACCTGGTAGGACGTCACTCTGACCACACCAGCCTGAATTCTCTCAGATCTTACAATCTGCATGACACACTTCACTGCTAACTAGATGTTTTCTGCATACAAAAAATATTTCCAGTTTGAACCAGTCTGGCATGAACTTTTTTTGGAGTGGGTGACTGTTTGGTGTTTTAAAAAACACATTTAATGTTACATGTGTTACTCTTACAATACATTGCCATTTTTGACAGTAGTTAAATGTTATTTCAAGCACTGATTGTAATTTAGGTCTAAGTGTTATAAATGGTGACATTATACATTTAAGACTCACTTTTGGCAATTATAAATGTTTATTAGTGATTAATAAATGGTGTTATGCTTTACACTTTACAATAAGGCTCCCATTTGGCATTTATAAATGTTTATTAGTCCTTAATAAATGTTGACATGTTTTAAACTTTACAACAAAACTCTCTTTTGTCATTTATAATGTTTAGTAGTCATTAATAAATGGTGTTATGCTTTACACTTTACAATAAGGCTCCCATTTGGCATTTATAAATGTTTATTAGTCATAAATAAATGGTGTCATGCTTTACACTTTACAATAAGGCTCCCATTTGGCATTTATAAATATTTATTATTCATTAATAAATGGTTTTATGCTTTACACTTTACAACAAAGCTCCGATTGATAGTTGTGGATATTTATAATGCATTTCTGAAGTACAGTTTTATATGATAAAAAATATGTTTACAAATGCTGATTGTGCTTACAGGATAGTAACTTAGTCTGAAATGTTTAATATAGCAACTCTAGATGAAATATATAGGTGAACACATTTGGCTTACTATTTGGCAAGAAACCGGTCAGTTTTTTTCCTCTTTCTCACCCTTAACTAATGCATAATAAACCATTAATAATGGTTTATAAAGCATTTACAGATTAATTAATAATATAGCTATAAACTATTTATTAGCATCTATAAGGGGAGCCTTATTGTAAAGTGGTATCTAATAATTTATTATTTATATAGCGCTTTTCTAGGCACCCAAAGCACTTTACACTTTACAATTCCACTATTCATTCACTCTCACATTCACACACTGGTGCAGGCAAGCTACGGTTGTAGCCACAGCTGCCCTGGGGCAGACTGACAGAAGCGAGGCTGCCATATAGCGCCATCGGCCCCTCTGGCCAACACCAGTAGGCGATATGGTAAAGTGTCTTGTCCAAGGACACAACGACCAGGACAGAGAGAGCTGCCCAAATGATCGCAGATGCTACAATACTGTAAAAACCTGTGGCAGAAATAATGGCAGACAGAGGCTTTAGATTAGATTCATAACAGTGAGCAGTCATCAGGATGAGGAGGATAACGCTGCTGTAGAATCCAAGGCAGAAGATAAAGTTCACTATTTTGCATGCATGCTCCCCTAAGGTCCATCCGTGCATGTTGTAGTAGGCCCAGAAGGGCAGAGAAGCTGTGAAGAAGAGATCTGATACAGCCAGATTCAGGATGAAGGTGTTGGTGAGGGATTTCAAATTCTCAAACTTGACCAGCACCACGAGGACCAGGATGTTGCCAAAGATGCTGAGAATCACCACAATGGAGAAAAACACCAGAGTGAAGATTGCTCCAAATTGGATGACACTTGTTTTGTTACAGAGTTCATAGTTGTCATAATCATAGTCCCAGGTAAAGTCATAGTAATCATCATAGTTGTATAAAGTTGAGTCCATTTTATCCACTTTCTTCTTGCACAAAAACAAAATCAAAATTTTTAAAAAAAGGCTTTGTTAGTCAAAAAATCAAGTACGTCAAATTACACAGTAAGACATGATATTATGACAACTTCAGCTTCATTAGATGTTAATCTATCATGCTGTTTTACTCTGACTACATTCACATATTTTTGTTTCATCACATTACGCTAGTGATATTTAGCCACTAATTAAAATTTTAGATTGATTTGCTGAAGTTAAGATTTCTGTCTCCATCCCAGTGCAGTGAAAGCTGATTTTACATTTTGCTCTGAGATTTATTCAAATTCTTCTAAATCCTCTATGGTCCCAGAAATATGTCTCCATCTTGCTTCTTTTCACTTTAAATTAGGGGTGTCAAATTATCGCGTTAATTGCGATTAATTAATTACAATGCTATTTAGCGCGTTATGTTTTTTAATCTCGTTAATCTAATTTTTAATCTCTTGACGTCATTGATTTTGTATGAGAGTTGCTATGTTATAAAATCCGTTTTTATGTGCTGGGCTCCTTGTGCTTGACTTGTTGGGGGTGGAGTCACGTCGTGAGGTCAAGGTGAGAAGTGGTGATTAGCTTACAGTGTGGATATGGAGGCGCATCTGAGAGTTGTTGGCCCATTGAACGGGAAATTTGTATTTCATAAACGCCCCGACGGCACCATTGACAAAGGTAAAGTGGTCTGCCTAGAGTGTAAGAAGGAGTTTGCTTACCACCGAAGCAGCTCAAGTTTGGCCTATCACCTCAACGCAAAGCACCCAGCCGCGAGTGCAGCAACAGCTAGCAGTGAAGACGTTAGCAATATAGCAAGCCAGAGCAAAGCTTTTCGCCAAACAAAACTAGAGAATACCCCTCGTATGAGCAAGTCTGCGACCGACAGGCTGACTAATGTTATTGCCAAGTGGATAGCGATGAACTGTAGGCCGATAAATATAGTAGAGGACGAAGGATTGACAGAGGTGTTGCAAATTGCGTCCAATGACCCGTCATACAAGCCGCCGTGCAGGACTACAGTAACGACCAAAATCAGCAAAATGTACGACGGCGAAAAGAAAAACAAACTTGAGATTTTGGCGGAGGATTCTCCCAACTGTGTTGCTATAACCGGAGATCACTGGACCTCAGCTGGCAACCACAGCTATTTTGGGGTGACTGGACACTTTATTGATAGTGAGTGGAACCTCAACTCATTTGCACTGACCGTCATGAGAACAGAAATCAGGCACTTTGCTGATAAATGCGCCGAACAGTTCCTCAAGGTAGCAAATGACTGGGGTATTGAAAACAAGATATCCACCATTGGCACAGACAGCGCAGCAAACATGCTGGCTGCTATGAGAGCACTTCCATATGAGCACATCGCCTGCAATGCTCACATTCTCCAGAGGACCATCACGGTATGTCTCGATAGCAGTGGTTTTGTCGGTGTACTGGCAAAGTGCCGCAAGATTGTTGGTCATTTTAAACAAAGCCCTGCGAGTACCACAGAACTTAACCAACAACAAGTAGCACTCGGAAAGAAGAGCGATCAACTTATACAGGATGTACCCACCAGGTGGAACTCGACTCTCGCAATGGTCTCACGCCTCCTATGTAACCGAGAGGCTGTCCAGGCTACGTTGGACCAACAGAACCACAGGTTGGTCTTGCCAACCGAAGCTGAGTGGGCGAAACTGCAGAGGCTGGAGCTCCTGCTTGAACCATGCAAGTAAGTTCAAATAAACACCTTCCCATTTTAATTATATAAACTACTGTTACATGTGTAAAATCAAAATTAATGAACATAACAAGGAACTTTTAAGGACAATTAAATTGGGAATCAGTTACACTTTGATTTAAATGAATCCAGCTAGGTTTATTTAGCAAACCTCTCCACCTCTGCAGGTATGTGACAGAGCTGCTGGGTGGTGAGGCCTACGTCTCTTGCTCTGTAGTGCTGCCTGCTTTTCGCCATCTGTACCGTGTCATGGACATTACTGATGATGATCCTGCCTACGTGGTGAAGTTCAAGAATGCCTTCCAGAAGGATCTGGCAGCACGACGAGCTAATGGCAACGAGATATGGTTCGAGGTGGCCACAGCATTGGATCCACGGTTTAAGGATTTGAAATGTCTTCCAAGAGAAAAGAGGGAACAGGTAGGACAATAAGGTTAAGCTGGACTAATGAGTCCAATTCATTATCAAATCAAACTTTTATTTATTATATGGAACACAAAGTTCTTTACAAGATTAAATAAAATAAATAAAAAAAGCACTTAGTTTTAATCACAATCATTCATTCATTCATTCATTCATTCAGGTGTGGACCATTCTGGAGAATATGCTCCAGGCAGCAGAGCCCAGAAGAGCAGATAGTCTCCAGCCCTCCACAGAGGATGATGGACCAGCTCAGAAGAAGAGGAGGAGCGAACTCCTTCTGGGGTCTGACTCTGACTCAGAAGATGGAATTGAGTCTGGAGAGCTGCAGCGCTACAGAGCAGAACCCAGCATCAGTATTGATGACTGTCCCCTGCAGTGGTGGTATGCTCACTCAGGAGTCTATGAAAAGCTGTCAGTCCTAGCACAAAAGTACCTGGCCTCCCCAGCTACCTCTGTACCCTGTGAGAGACTCTTTAGCCTTGCAGGCCACATAGTGCAAAAGAAAAGGGCAGCCTTGCTTCCAGAAAATGTTACCAGGCTGGTGTGTCTTAGCGACTGGCTGAGGAAGAAGAAATGAGACACATGTGGTCAGCATAGCTGCTGTGTCATTTGTAGCCTACTAGAATAGATTGCTTGATGTTCAGCACTTTTTTTTGTGATGGAAGAATACTTTGATGTGCTAACTTGCAGCACTGCAATGTCAGTTTTATTTTTCATTATCTGAAGCAGAGGAATTTCAGTGCTGTATTGCTCAGAAAAGAGCAACTCTGATGTGCTAACTTGCAGCACTTAATTTATTTGATTTTATTTGTATTTATTTTTCCACTTATTTTACAAAAGAATACAACAGTATGTAAATGGTTGCATCTGTTTAACGTTTGTTAAACAATAAATGACTTTATAAAGTCACTTTCTTTGTTATATATCAGTCTTTTGGTCTGCCACAATAAGTTGAGGGCTTTCCTCAGCTATTTTTAGGTGAGATTAAAAAAGAGATTAATTAGATCAATTAATTAAAAATCATAATTAATTAATCTCTATTTTTTTTTAATCTCTTGACAGCACTACTTTAAATATTCATGTAAGTATGGAAAGGTTTTTTATAAAATGTATTAATGATATCACATCTATTTTCTACCTACAAATTCTACAAAATGTCTTATTTTTGGGGGGGAATTCATATCAGCCAATAAAGCATGACATAAAAAAAAAGATTCATGAAAATTAAACAACAAACATCTTTTTCCAATAATAGTGTTTGTGTTACTTTGGTGTTGATGTGTTTTATAGGTCAGTGAGCAGCTTTTGTTTTAAAATTTGTTCTAAAAAAGAAATAAAACAGAGGTTAATCAGTCCATACATATTATTTAAAGCATGAACTCAGAGTTGTGACTACCAAGAGGAAGAATGTTCAAGAAATTAACTTCACATCTAAAATTCACATCTAAATCTCATTTTTACCCACAAGAATAACCACGGCAAGCAAATTAGTAGAGCTCACCATCAAAGTTAACCAGCCAACATCACTTTAGGCCTTGAAATGGGACAAAGAGAAAATATGTTGATATATCATCAAAACTAAGAAAACAGTCAAATGGGCTTATACTGTGTCAGAGATTTACAGTTAACAAACAGTCAGGTGAATAAACAACACTGAGACACTTGTTACTGATAACGTGCGGCACGGGTGAAACTCAGACAGAGAGTCACCCCGAACTGCAGTATTCGTTTATTTTTATAGCAGAAGCAGGGTGGGACAAGCATAGCAGTTTCCTTTAATTCTGCATACGTGTGTGTGGGTGTATGTGTCACTAAGTTCGTGTGTGTGTGTGCTAATCTCTTTCAGTAAGGAGGAGGTCAGCGCCCTGACCCACTGGTGTCAAGACAACCATCTCACCCTCAACGTCGCAAAGACAAAGGAGTTGATAGTGGACTTCCGGAGGTGCAGAGAAGTACACACCCCCATCACCATCAACGGCGCTGCTGTGGAGAGAGTGAGCAGCTTCCGGTTCCTTGGAGTACATCTGGCTGAGGATCTTACGTGGTCAGTACACACAAACAAAACAGTGAAGAAGGCGCAGCAGCGCCTCTTCTTTCTCTGGAGACTGAAAAGATTCGGCATGAGCCCCCGCATCCTCAGGACCTTCTATCACTGTGCCATTGAGAGCATCCTCACTGGATGCATCACCACCTGGTATGGCAACAGCACCGCCTACAACTGCAAAGCTCTCCAGCGAGTAGTGCGGTGCTCTGAACAGATAATTGGAGGTGAGCTTCCCTCCCTCCAAGACATCTACAGGAAGCGCTGCCTGAGGAAAGCGGGGAGGATCATCAAGGACTCCAGTCACCCCAGCCATAAACTGTTCAGACTGCTTCCATCAGGAAGGAGGTTCTGCAGCATCCGGTCCCGTACCAGCAGACTGAGAGACAGCTTTTTCCATCAGGCCATCAGACTGCTGAACACGTCATAGACACCTCAGCTTCACCACTGGAACTTCAACATTATGCACTCCACACTGTATATAAATGCCACTTGTTTTGCACATATTCAACTCTATATATTTTATATATTTTATTATTATTATTATTTTTTTTTTATTTTTTTATTTTTTTATTTTTTTATTTTTTTTTACTATTTAATTTGTAAAAATGTGTATACACACACACACACACACACACACACACACACACGTAGGAAAATATTTAGTATACACATCCAGAAATGCATACACTATTATATATTGTACATATATTTATTAGTTTCAGGATGGCCATTCTTGTATTTTGCTCTTTTGTGTTGTTGTGTTTGCACATCTCTGTTGCTTGTGGGGCTCGCACACAAGAATTTCACTCGCATGTGCTGTGCCAGTGTGCCTGCACATGTGATGTGACAATAAAAGTGATTTGATTTGATTTGATTTGATTTGATTTAAAAGTCACAGGGTCAGCTTCCTGTTTCTGCAGAAAGCTGTGTCTGGTGAAATATGTGAACATAAGCATAACATAACATTTGAAGCATAATCAAATAAAACAGTAAAAACTCCCTGACATTCCCTCCTGATGTTAATATATTTCACTTATATTTTACTGGAGTTGATATTTTACACTTAATCATACTTTATTATCAGCCAACAATCACTTGCTTATAACATTTTCAATTGTAGCATCATTCAGTATGTGTGTTCCTATACTAAATCCTCTTCGTCCGGTTCATCTTCATGTGGCAGTCCAACATAGGTGATTACTGTGGCCTGTACCATTTTGTCAATCATTGATCTGATACAGGGTAAAATGCAAGTTGAGAACATGCAAAGCAATAAGAGAAGAACTCCTATCAAGACAAGTCCTTTGATCACGACGGTCTTCCAGCTGCCGATCAGCAGCCATGTCAACCAGTCTTCAGTGTTGTTGACGTAGTCTTGCTGTTGGGCATCACTGAGTTTATATTTGGGTCTCCTCTTCACTTTCATCTTTCCCCCTAGCATAACATAACATTTGAAGCATAATCAAATAAAACAGTAAAAACTCCCTGACATACTGTAATTAATCATATTTACAGTATATCTCACTTATTAATTAATATTGCAACTACACAAATTACGTTCCGCTTGAACTGAAAGTATACAAAAGTCAACTGTCCAGTTTATATGCAAAATATACAAAACAAAATTTTACGAAAAATACAACAAAAAAAAACCAATGTCAAAAACAATCACTCAAAAAAAATATGCAAAGCAAAAATGATTGAAATGCTTTTCAGTTTTGTACAGAATGAAAGCAAACCTACAAAGAGTGTGGTAACTAACCACCCAGGCTTACTATAAACAAGTTAGCTGGTTTTCATGCACCATCACTGAGTTTGTTTGAAAGTGCTCGAAGGCAATAAGATGCAGTAAATTTTATGTAAAATTTCCACATTCCAAGTTTACATGACATAGAAATTTGATAGCTTCTTCTGAAACAGGGAGGAGGTGACCTATACAGAGGGCTTATAACTATGAGCTACAGTGGGGCAAAAAAGTATTTAGTCAGCCACCGATTGTGCAAGTTCCCCCACTTAAAATGATGACAGAGGTCAGTAATTTGCACCAGAGGTACACTTCAACTGTGAGAGACAGAATGTGAAAAAAAGATCCATGAATTCACATGGTAGGATTTGTAAAGAATTTATTTGTAAATTAGGGTGGAAAATAAGTATTTGGTCACCTCAAACAAGGAAAATCTCTGGCTCTCACAGACCTGTAACGTCTTCTGTAAGAAGCTTTTCTGTCCCCCACTCGTTACCTGTATGAATGGCACCTGTTTGAACTCATCATCTGTATAAAAGACACCTGTCCACAGCCTCAAACAGTCAGACTCCAAACTCTGCCATGGCCAAGACCAAAGAGCTTTCGAAGGACACCAGGAAAAGTATTGTAGACCTGCACCAGACTGGGAAGAGTGAATCTACAATAGGCAAGCAGCTTGGTGTGAAAAAATCAACTGTGGGAGCAATCATCAGAAAATGGAAGACATACAAGACCACTGATAATCTCCCTCGATCTGGGGCTCCACGTAAGATCTCATCCCGTGGGGTCAAAATGATCATGAGAACGGTGAGCAAAGATCCCAGAACCACACGGGGGGACCTGGTGAATGACCTGCAGAGAGCTGGGACCAAAGTAACAAAGGTCACCATCAGTAACACACTACAACGGCAGGGAATCAAATCCCGCAGTGCCAGACGTGTTCCGCTGCTGAAGCCAGTGCATGTCCAGGCCCGTCTGAAGTTTGCCAGAGAGCACATGGATGATACAGCAGAGGATTGGGAGAATGTCATGTGGTCAGATGAAACCAAAGTAGAACTTTTTGGTATAAACTCAACTCGTGGTGTTTGGAGGAAGAAGAATACTGAGTTGCATCCCAAGAACACCTACTGTGAAGCATAGGGGTGGAAACATCATGCTATGGGGCTGTTTTTCTGCCAAGGGGACAGGACGACTGATCCGTGTTAAGGACAGAATGAATGGGGCCATGTATCGTGAGATTTTGAGCCAAAACCTCCTTCCATCAGTGAGAACTTTGAAGATGAAACGAGGCTGGGTCTTCCAACATGACAATGATCCAAAACACACCGCCCGGGCAACAAAGGAGTGGCTCCGTAAGAAGCATTTGAAAGTCCTGGAGTGGCCTAGCCAGTCTCCAGACCTCAACCCCATAGAAAATCTGTGGCGGGAGTTGAAAGTCCGTGTTGCTCGGCGACAGCCCCAAAACATCACTGCTCTCGAGAAGATCTGCATGGAGGAATGGGCCAAAATACCAGCTACTGTGTGTGCAAACCTGGTAAAGACCTATAGTAAACGTTTGACCTCTGTTATTGCCAACAAAGGTTATGTTACAAAGTATTGACTTGTATTTTTGTTATTGACCAAATACTTATTTTCCACCCTGATTTACGAATAAATTCTTTACAAATCCTACCATGTGGATTCATGGATTTTTTTTTCACATTCTGTCTCTCACAGTTGAAGTGTACCTCTGGTGCAAATTACTGACCTCTGTCATCATTTTAGGTGGGGGAACTTGCACAATCGGTGGCTGACTAAATACTTTTTTGCCCCACTGTATAAACAAAACAGTAAACATCTGCAACACAAGCTCCAAAAAAAAGCACAAATACAATACGCAGCAATGTTTTAAATTCAGACAGAGGCAGCAGAGAGAGAAAAACAGACTCAAACCTGTGACAGCTACAAAAATCAGGTGAATAAGAAACAAGATGTGCACTGACTTTTCTACCTAATGCAATATGTTGCATTATATTATAAAGGCGTCTTAGGAACTTTATTCTGCCGTGTAGACTTTATATTCTCTCTTAGTTTTTAACTTAATGTTAACTTAACATTACTATTGTGTTTCACATTCAGTCTGAAGTGACAACAATATATTTCCTCACAGTGGTTATCTTACCATTAACGTAACATACGTTTGCAGCAATGATGCTTGTGGTTTACACAAAACATTACCAAAGCTCACCATATCTTGGCTCAAATGAAGACTTGTTTGATGCTTCTGTTTAACTTACATCATTATTTATGAATGTTAATGATATTTTTCCTGTTTTATTTTGCTTATTTAATTTTTTTTTTCTGCCCCAGAAGGATACATACTTTTTAACATCTACTTGCAAGTTACAATGTGTATGAATGTGATCCTAGCTCTGACACAGGCAGTGGAGATGATTAAACCAGCAGGAAAAATTGGAAAATAATTAACTCACATTTTTGTGTATATTCTTGACAACGTGTAAAGATTTGATATTTACACGTTTTAATATTTAGACGTTTGATATGAAGAATTGCCTGACAGCATCTACACCATGACCTCCTCTTGATCAGTGGGAGCTCACCAGTCGTAGAGTTTAATCATAGATCTGCATAGTAAGTAAACTGTCACACATACAATAACTCAAGTATGCCTTTAAATATAATGTCTTTAATGTGTGCCATGCAGCATCATTTTAGGAGTATATTGTTAATGTAGGCATGTGAGTAAATGAAGCTTATGTGTAAGTTCAATAAGGAAGATCCACAGTCCCACATCTGTCTGGTTCCCAGGTGTTTGGGGGCTAATCTAAGCTTACATGACTTCCACTTTGCCACACTGTGAATGTGTGATGTTGCAATGGGAAGAGAGAAATATGGAGAAGGAGAGACAATGGTCATGATCCAAAGCATACCATATTATCTGGGAGGCATGGTGAAGACAGTGTTATCACATGGACATGTATGGCTGCCAGTGGAAGTAGGTCACTAGTGTTTAATGAGGATGTGACTGCTGATAGAAGCAGCAGGATGGCGTCTCTGACTAAGATAAATGCAGAGAGAGCGCTAAACAAGCAGCACCTGAAGGTGGCTGCAGAGCATCTCAAGTGAGGAAACACAAGATTTGGTGTCCATGGGTTCTAGACTTCAGGCAGTCATCGATCTAAAAGGATTGTCTTCCAAGTATTAAAAATATGTTGTCTGTTACACGTGAGAGGTGGAACGTTAAAATTACCCTCATAGGCAGATTTGGGAAGTCTTTTTTTTCTTTACAACATAGGTTAAAGTAATTAGGGTATCTTTGTTTGAGCCTAATCACACTCTTTTACATCACACTCTTTCTCTGAACCTCCATCTGTGTCTGCTTTGTGATAATATATTACAGAGCAGTAACAAAGTACTGTATTTAAGTAGAATTTCTCATTTTTCATCTGCAGTCCGATGTCATTGCTGTATATCCTGGTGTGGATCAGTGAATCGATGTCTCATTCACTCTTGACATACAGCTTGATGTCATCCATAGCCAGTCTTGTCAGTGATCTCACTGAGGCAGAGCCCGCACTTGATTGCGACTTGGGCTTGTAGTCTTATACACCACATTCCCATCGAGTTCCTGATAAAGGCTCTTAGGGTCCTGTTGATTTTGTATAGTTCTAGGCATTCCACAGGTTGGTCAGCCTATAGTCTTGCAATGTCGGGCAACTGCTCTGTCTACCAGTAGCTGGTGTTTTGCGCCTCTGGTGCTCTTGCCAATTTCTTTCTGTGCCCCACTGAAGAGCTCATATTACCCTAGTTCAGGGGTCGGCTCTTAAGTCCTTATAGTGCGGCTCCGTGTGGTTTGGGAAAATAAATTAGAAGTATTTAGCTGAAGTGTATGTAAGTTGTTTTTTTTTATTGTAGTTCTAAATTGGAAGATTATTGTGATATTGAAATATAAAAATAGAATTATATTCTATTTTTTTTTTTCATCGCTCAAAATGAAAAAAACAAGATGGCTGCTAGGGTGCAGACACACAGCTTGGCAGGTCCTGTGCGTTTGCCAAAAAACCCACCTAAAAAACCATCTAAAAGCCCCTGGATCTTCACATCAACTTGTCTTTTTGTTTTTATACATTTTTATCTTCTGTGGAGTTCGACATGTCCAAGAAAGCTGGATAATTATACCACTTTCCCAGCCAAATGGAGTCAACATCTTTTGTTCACAAGATTCTTGGATTTTGGTCATGCCAGACCACCCCCAGGTAAACATGAACAATCAGATATACCACAACTGTCGCTGGAGATTCTGAAACTTGTTCTGATGCTACTTTTGGCTGGTGATATAGAACTAAATCCTGGACCTAATTCAAACATCAGTGATTTGGACTGGCTACAACTAATTAGCCTAGTTAGCCTAGGCCTGCCTGGGCCTCCATTTCAGCTGCCTGGGCCTCCACTTCAGCTTCCTGGGCATCCACCTCAGCTGCCTGGGCCTCCATTTCAGCTTCCTGGGCCTCCATTTCAGCTTCCTGGGCCTCCACCTCAGCTGCCTGGGCATCCACCTCAGCTGCCTGGGCCTCCATTTCAGCTAGCTGGGCTTTCACCTCAGTTGCTCGGGCCTCCACCTCGGCTGCCAGGGCTTACACCTCGGCTGCCAGGGCTTACACCTCAGCTGCCTGGGCCTCCATTTCAGCTGCCTGGGCCTCCATTTCAGCTGCCTGGGCCTCCACCTCAGTTGCTCGGGCCTCCACCTCGGCTGCCTGGGCTTACACCTCAGCTGCCTGGGCCTCCATCTCAGCTGCCTGGGCCTCCATTTCAGCTGCCTGGGCCTCCACCTCGGCTGCCTGGGCCTCCACCTCGGCTGCCTGGGCCTCCACCTCGGCTGCCTGGGCTTACACCTCAGCTGCCTGGGCCTCTAACTCAGCTGCCTGGGCCTCTAACTCAGCTGCCTGGGCCTCCATCTCAGCTAGCTGGGCCTCCACCTCAGCTGCCTGGGCGTCCACCTCAGTTGCTCGGGCCTCCACCTCGGCTGCCTGGGCTTACACCTCAGCTGCCTGGGCCTCCAACTCAGCTGCCTGGGCCTCCATTTCAGCTAGCTGGGCTTTCACCTCAGTTGCCTGGGCCTCCACCTCGGCTGCCAGGGCTTACACCTCAGCTGCCTGGGCCTCCAACTCAGCTGCCTGGGCCTCCATTTCAGCTTCCTGGGCCTCCATTTCAGCTGCCTGGGCCTCCACCTCGGCTGCCTGGGTCTCCACCTCTGCTGCCTGGGCTTACACCTCAGCTGCCTGGGCCTCTAACTCAGCTGCCTGGGCCTCTAACTCAGCTGCCTGGGCCTCCATCTCAGCTAGCTGGGCTTCCACCTCAGCTGCCTGGGCCTCCATTTCAGCTTCCTGGGCCTCCATTTCAGCTTCCTGGGCATCCACCAGCATCCATCAGGCTAAAGTAATCTGGGACACTAAAAATAAACCAAAGGGGCTTCTATGTGGACACATTAACATTCGCAGTATGTTACCAAAGCATGAGCAACTGGAACATATTCTAAGCAATTCCAATATTTCTATTTTGGGTATCTCTGAATCTTTGCTCACAAGTTCTTCTCCTGAGACTGCGGTTGTCTTTCCAGAGTACACAGTATTCAGAAGGGATAGAATTGGAACAAGAGGAGGAGGAATACTTGTGTATGTAAAAAAACACCTGGATTGCTCTTTACTTAGTTCACCAATAGATGTCGAAATAGAACATATTTCTGTTAAAATCACTCTTTCCCCAGAAATGTCATTTACGTTGATCTGTTTATATCGCCCTCCTTCAGCAAAGAATATTTTTTATGAACAACTACAGATATTACTTAAATATCATGCTATAAATAATAAGTCTAATGAAATAATTGTAATGGGAGATTTTAATGTCAACTGGGACTGTGAAAAGGACAGAAAAAACACTCAAGGACATAATGGAGACTTTGAACTTTACTCAACACATTGAACAACCCACAAGAATAACAAGACACTCTAAAACTAAAATAGATCTGGTTTTCAGTAATAAGCCCGAGCGAATTATTAAATCTTATAATTTTATCACTGGTATTTCAGACCACAATTTTATATTATTTTCTAGAAAACTTATAAAATCACGGGTTAAGAATGACTTTCAAAGTTCATCTAATAGGAGATCCTTTTATGAATTCATACCAAGAAGTCAGCGACAAAATGTAGCAGAAGCATTAGCATCAGTTAACTGGGAGCCTTTATTGTGTAGTGATGATCCACAATTCTGCAGCAGTCACTTCACTGACATTGTCAAGGATGTTATATCAACATACTCCATTAGAGGTCGACAAAAAATAAAGACAACATCTAATTAGCCCTGGTTAAGTGCAAGAATTTAATGAAAACAAGAGATCAATTACTAAAGCAGTTCCTTAAAACAGGTCTAACTCTGGATAGACAGAGATTTACTTCAATGCGGAATAAAGTAACAAGAAGTTTGAGACAGGCCAAAGCAAAATTTTTTATAAATATAATTGAAAGAGCCAAAGGTAATGGTAAAATTATCTGGCAACACTTAACTAAATTACTTGGCCGTCATTCAAACAAAAGTAAAAACACAATTGAACTTTATGTAAATAACTCTATTGTTAGAGAGCCTCTATCTATTGCCAGTAACTTAAACACTTTCTTTATTTCATCTGTTAAGGAGATCAGTCAGAGCTTTGACTCAGTCGTATGCTCTGATAATGTGAATGATGTTGGTCAAAATTTGTTCACCATCACTCATATTTCAGACACTGAAGTTGCTAAACTAATTACAGGTTTAAAACAATCAAAAGCACTTGATGTATATGGTATTAACACAAACTTCCTAAAGGAACATATGGATTTGCTTGTACGTCCAACAACTCATGTTTTGAATATGTCTTTCAAACACTCCATTGTTCCAACAGATTGGAAAATTGCTGCAGTTACACCAATTTTCAAAGCAGGTGTGAAGACTGACATGGCTAATTATCGCCCCATAAGCATACTCCCGGTCGTATCTAAAATAGCTGAGAAGTGGGTGGTTAAACTCCTCACTGCTCACCTAGAAAACACCCAACCCTCATTACATCCATTGCAGTTTGGCTTTCGGGCACATCACTCCACAGATACTGCCCTGTGTATGTTAGTGGAGAACTTGAAGAGCTTGCTAGACAAGAGTCCCTGTGTGGGAGCTGTATTTTTAGATCTGAGGAAGGCTTTCGACTCTGTAAACCATCAGATATTGTTGTCCAGATTGGCTCGGTTTAATATCTCCAGTCAGGCTCTTCAGTGGTTTGCCTCATATCTCTCACACAGGAAACAGTGTGTGGTGTTGGATGGGGTTAAATCTCCATATTTAGACTGTGATACAGGGGTTCCTCAAGGATCTGTTCTTGGGCCCTTATTGTTCTCTCTTTTTATCAATAACTTACCTGAAGTCTGTCCAAATATATTTACTCAAATGTATGCAGATGATGCAGTTATATATACGCAAGCAAATAGTGTCCAGCAGGTGGCAAAAGATCTTACAGCTGCTTTAGCATTAATGCATAGCTGGCTGGAGGACTCATGCCTAATGTTGAACACCTCAAAAACTGTCGGTATGTATTTTTCAAAACGCCCCTTAAACTTGAAGCAGTCAAACATATTCCTGGATGGAGTAGAGCTTGAATTAGCTCCAGAATTTAAATATCTTGGGGTCATTCTAGACCCAACATTATCCTTCAAGAGTCACATAAATAAAGTGTCCCAGGTACTTAAATTTAATAATCGAAATTTTAATCATATACATAATAATTTAAATATGAATGTTGCAAAAACTTATTTTTACTCAATGATCATCTCTCATATGGACTATTGTTTGACGTCCTGGTCACTTGCTTGTCCAACAACACTTAAAACTATTGAAAACATTTATAAAAGAAGTTTAAAACTACTTGACAAAAAACCGACTTCCCACCACCACTGTCATGTGTTAAAAAAACATAAATTACTGAACTTCAATAACTTAGTGAAACTTAAAAGAGTGAGTTTAATATATAAAGTCTTACACTCCCTTGCTCCACCACCACTAAAGCAGTTCATTAGGCATAAAGAAAGCTCAGACAGGACCACTCAAGCTACAATCCGAGGAGACTTGTTTATACCCCACAGACGGACAGCATTTGGGCAGAACGTCCTTTCTGTCCAGGGTGGCCATCTGTGGAACAGTCTTCCTCAACCCATTAGAGAATGCTCAACATTCAATTTGTTTAAGGCAAAGGTTAAAAACTGGTTATGGACAAATCAAGTGTGTGATCATGTATGAGTTGTATAGTTTTAATGTTTTATTTGGGAACAGAATGGTGTGTATGTGTAAGTTTGGTGATGGAGTTTTTATTATGAATGAATGATGAATTTTTATGAATTATTATGTCTATTTTTATGCTTAAGGACAACAGATGGAAATTAGCCCTTGGCTATAATCTGGTATGTTTACATTCATGTAAAAAAAATTTTTTACATTTATGTTCATTAACATGCATTGTCCTAAATAAATAAATAAATAAAATAAGCGTCACACTCGTGGAAGCCGGTATTCCCGCCTAAACGCCGTGCATTTATCGAGACTTTCGACCCCAGGTAGGCCAATTATGGATCTTCGTATCCACATTATGTCAGCAGCTATTCTGCACCGTGAACTATGTTAAAAACAAACACCGCTCACGCCTCACAGATGACAGCTTACAGTCCTGCGTAAAGATGAAAGCCCCGATTTGCAGACGCTGTGCGCAAATGTTCGGGACTAGAAGTCCCATTGTAAACATTTCACGGCAGACCCGACGATGTTTGCATGAACACGCTTTTCAGCATCTCTTTATTGACCACTTTACACACATGGTTGCTGTACGCATACAGCCGGCTGTAGCTTTTCAGCTCACAGCCCGACACATACCAACACAACAGCATAGATAGCACAGATGTAAAGGCGGCAAGGCGTGATTGCGGGTGCCGCTCAGGTGCGTCCGCCTCCCCTGCAGCGGCGCTGCAGACCATGCCCCGCCACAAACATTAACCAGGTAAAATACATATTTAGGCAGAATTTTGCAAATATCTATTTTTCATTTTTTAGCAGCATAGTGCTTTTTTTTCCCAGTTATTTTTTAAAAGTCAGGTCAAGGCTCCAAAAGCCCAAAGGCGATATAACAGTTTTTGTTTGCTACATGGATCATTTTAGTTCAGCTGGGTGTCTTTCCTTTTGTTATATTTCTTTAAGAGTTTAAAATGTGTTAATTACATAAATAAAATTTAATTTTCTCTGTAGCACTTCAAGGATTTCATAAGCAACACACCTTAGTTGTTCACACAAAGCATAAAGGTAAAAAACAATATATACAGTGGTATCTTCATTTTAGATGTCAAAAAGTATTTGCGGCTCCCAGTGTTTTCTTTTGCATGGAAACGGGGTCCAAATGGCTCTTTCGGTGTTAAAGGTTGCTAAACCCTGCCCTAGTTCTTCAGCAGCTTCACTGGTTGCCCAGAAGCCAGGATTTCCTATTCCCAGTTTGCAGTTCAAGTTGTGTTTTTCTTGTGTTTAGCATTTTTGTCACAGCAAAATAAATCTGCCTTCCTCAGTTAATCATTTTGAGTTTCAAATCTTGCATTTGGATCCTCCCTCTCCCTCCTACACAGCACTCACATGACATTAGGTGTGGAGGCAAAATTCACCTTCTACAATTTAAGCAACAAAAAATATTAACTTTTTAAAATTCTCTTTCACTGCTTGTGTTCTTCCTTTAAGGTGAGTAGATTCGGAAAAATTAGAATTTAGATGAGACTAACATTTGTACTCTCGTGTACTAATATTATTTTATTATCATTTCTATAAGGAGAGATCACTTGGAGGAATTGAACATGATTTATTGTGACAAAGAAATGAATGTAATTCGCGATAAGACTCTGATAAACCCCCCAGAGTCTAGACGCTGGAGGTGGTGGTGAAGATGAAGACTGAGGCTTGAATAGAGCTTTGGCCGAGGTGCCTGAGGTGGAGATGGGGAGGAGGTGGGTTACATGAAAAGAGACTCAGAGAAATCAGACATGTCAGTATTGAGATTGACAGCATGGGAAAGAAGCCAGGATGTAAAGAACAGAAATATCAATATTAATATTGCAAAAGGTTCAGTTACTTTTGCAAAGTTGCTTCACGGAGCTACTTTTTTACATTTATCTTACTTTTAATAGATTTCAGATCCTTTAATTTCTATTTTTACCTAAATAAAGAAGTTGGCTCAGTACTTTAACTTTTACTGGAGTATTTTTTTTAACGCAGGTGTCTGTACTTCTACTTAAATAAATAATGTCAGTACTTTGCCACTGCTCTGTTTTGTATCTTACACTGTGATTGATGTTACATGATCAATGATTTCCCCTCCCTTCAGGTGGAGTGGTGACTCCACTTTTGGGAGGACTATTACTTTCTGGGCATTTCTCCTCAAAACAAGTATATAGAATTCGATTTTAATTTAAAGGACCACTTTAAATGGCGAAGCAATAATATGACAGAGATCTTTAATTACATTAAGTGAGCCTACAGGGGTCGCTGAGAGTCAAAGAAACAAAGGGTCACAGCAAACATTGTTGCTTGCATAACATCGACATTTTCTTTCTTAAATGATATATCTGCACATCTGCATTACATAAATTTGTCTATTAAGCACCTACCCTATGTCACTCAAAGTACTGCTCATTGTATTGCATATCACACTAGTTTGACTCTACCTGGGATGCCAAAAAATGGGTGTTAATGGAATAATCTTCACGTGCCACAGAAAAGACACATTTTCCCATGAGACAGCAGAAAAGACAAAACAGATTCACTGGATTTAAGCAACATTTTAAAAAGAAGAAACAGAAAGTGATGGTGCAGCATAAAATACACATTTTTACACACATACATCCTTTAGTTGGCACATTAAACACCTGAAAAATAGATGTATATTGTTTCAAGAGAATATATAAAAGATGTAAATTCAAATGAAAGTTTTTACACACTGAACCAACAGTTCATTTGTGCCTGCTTAATGGATCAGTGTTCAGTTACTCTTAACAACAGAGCTCTCTGCTGTGAAAGCTACATTCTGAATAACAAAAGTCTTCTGACTGGTGTCTTTCTGTCTGTTCTTCCCGCACAGTTTTTCACAGCACAAAAGATTAAACAGATGCTTTTTCGAATCCTGCGAGATCAGATACAGCAGCGGGTTCATACAGCAGTGAGAATAGGCAAGCATTTCACAAATACGGTAGATGATACTCAAGCACTCCTGTGCCTTGCAACCTTTGGGTGTATAGACAGACTTGATTAAAAGCATAATATGGTATGGCCCCCAGCAAATGAAGAAAGCTGCAACAATACACAACAGCAAAGCTACAGTTCTGTGCTTCTTTTTCTTTAAACCTTGTAAAACTGTCTTGAGGATTGAAGAATAGCAAAAAAAAATAATGGCAAATGGGAGGAAGAATAGGAGTGATACTTGGAGATAACGGCCAAGCTGTTCATCAGATCCATCCTCACAATAGTTAAAATCATACCAGTTTACCACCTTTACTTTTATGGCTTCACTAAGGGATGCTGAGATGCTGATGACCCAGGCAGATATACAAGCACCGACTGCATACTTCTTTCTAGCATGGTTGCTCGGCCACTTGTGCAGCACCACTTTAATGAAACGATCCACTGTCATGGCAGTCAGCAGAATGACACTGCTGTACAGCCCAACAAAGAATGCGGCAGTCATAAATTTGCAGACAAATTCCCCAAAGACCCAGTGGTGTAAATGATCAACAGCCCAAAATGGAAGTGTGATGGTGAAGATCAAATCAGAGCAGGTCAGGTTCAGGATGAAAATATTTGTGACGCTTGTCAGTTTCTCGTAGATGAAGAGAACGCATAAGAGGAGACTGTTGCCTATGAGACTGATGATGAAGATCAAGATGAAGAGTGTCCCAGTTGAAATTGGAAAGTCAGTCTCACAAAGATAGGTAGCCTCATTGATTGTGAAGGTGTTTGCCATTGTTAATTTTCTAGAAAACATAAACACAAAGCTAATTTTTTTTCTCTAAAATGACACAAACGGTTGCTTTTAGTTTTAGTTTTTTCATGTTACATAAACCATGCATTCTAGTAAAGTACAAAATTAGAGGAGCAAACACAACAACTTACTTCAAGCATCTCTTGTCAAGTCTTCTGTTGAATTGAGCTGTGCTGACAAAGCTGTAATGTACTTAAACAAATCGGTGTTCCTCTTTTTGTTTCAAATTAAGTCAAAGATGCCTCCTTACCAAAGATCACTTTTTTTTTTTTTTTTTTAAAAAGAACCCATATGCAATCCTTTTCTCATAGTGAAACTGACAGTTGAAAATAAAACTCAAACTGTCAAGAACCATAGTTCAAGCACACAAGCTGGACCCAGAAGCAAACACAATACGCAGAGATGCACGCAAAATAAACTTTATTTCTGAACTAAGGGTGTCCCGGAATGGTCAAAGGAAAACACGCTGAGTTAATGTTAAAACAAAGGGACTGGGAGACAAACAACTCGGGAACGCCGTGATCAGGACCGTGGGAGGCTGCAACAGAAAAGGGAAGAGAGTTACTGGGGAGCGGGGAGATAACAGCATACACGGGGTAGAGTTATTTATCTTACGATCAGGGCTGGGCCGTGGGAACCGGAGGGAGGGGTGAGGGTCTGCGGGAGAGCTCCAGGGAGACGGAGGAGATGATGACCGGTGGTTTATTCGAACTCCAGGCGGGCAGGAGGACAGGCAGATGTAGGCTCAAACACACCGAGCGATAACCGCTGAATGGTGGCTAACGGACTGGCATGGAGCAGCTGGCTGAGCGGGGTTAAATAGTCCTCCTGATGATCACCTGGAATGGGATGCAGGTGTGGAGACGACAGCCACACCCGTAGTCGTGGGCATCCCATCTGCTCCTCAGACACCGGGCCGCGGACCATGACACAAACTGACTGTTTGGAACACAAATGTTTGAATATTTTTTCTCATACTTATCAGGGATATATAACGGTGCACAAACATGCTGCACAGATCAGAACACACATAAACATAGATGTATGATTGTTTTTTGTAAAGCATGAAAATGCTGACTATATAATTTTTATGTAAAAGCACAATACCAACCATTGTGTTGGTAAGAAAGTATTTCCTGCTGATAAAATGAAATGGATCCATGATATCATCAAAGTGGCAGATTTATGATATCTCTGATGGTATTCCCAGTGTAGGGAATCAACATCGAAAGTTTTCCGTTGTAAAACTGCACGGTTTTATAGCAAGAATAGATAACTACAAAAAACTACATGAAAGATACCAAACAAAGCACATCATATTACACATCAATTAACTTAGAGTGGTCCAGATATGCAATACAGAAGTCAGAGTTGACTATTAAGAATGCATGCAAAAAGACTGACACCATGTTCGCAGGTAATTCCCAAGTGAAACTAGATTTAAAAGAAGACTGAATTTCTCAAACTGAAATTTGAAATCAGAGCATGTTAACATATTAGACAAACAAAGAGAGAAGTCAATAAGCTGTTGATCAGTTCATGCATATAATTTAAATCATCAACTGAGAGTCAGCCTCTTCTCATACAGAGAGAAATACAAAAGCAGGAGTACCAACAATCAGCAACAAGATCTCAAACTGAGACCAAGGCAGCGGATAAATAAACAAAACCGTGACAGCTACAGAACTCCAGGTGTCCAGGTCTGACCAACAAAGTCACTGTGCCTTCACCCGAATTCTACTGACGCACACAAAAGTAAATCAAATGATCTGAAAATGAAAGTCTTAAATACCCACTATTTATTGCAGTAACAACCAAGCCCATGTTAATTATTCAGTTCATAATGGGAGACCTTTCTTTTTGCCTTTGTAATGAAATAGTAAAAAGAGTTCACTTTAATTTCACACCCATATAAGATCCAGAGTCATTTTTTCAAAAACATTTTCCTATAATTCTCTTTGAAACCTTTTAGATTTTAATTATTACATAAATCATTTCCCATTACTATGTTGTCACCTTACTCAAAAGAGATAAAATGCCACGGAGAGCTTACCGTGTGCTTGCACTCCATGTGACTTTAGGTACTGCTCAATGAGTCTCTCCATGATTGTGTTATTGCACTCATACTTGACCAGTCTGACTCTATCAGCAATCACAAAAATCTGCTGTCAGTGCATTTCTTTTCCAACCCAGTCTATCCTGGCATACCATAAGAACAGAGAAGTGAAAATAGCGTCAACCGATTCTAGCAACATTTTCTTTTTTACAGGCACAGCTGATTAAAGCGGTGAAATACACATCTTTACACACATAAATCTTTGACTTTGCACATTAAAAAATAATTTCAGGTGAATATATAAAAGATGTCAAATCAAATAAAAATAGTTACAGACTCAATTGGTGTTTAATTTCAACTGTGTATGTTTAATGGATGCAGTTCCAACTGAACAGCAGAACTCGCAGTTGTGCCAGAAGTGTTCTGGCCAGTGTCTTCCTCTCTTTTCTTCCTGCACAGTTTTTTACAGCATAAAAGATTAAACAGATGCTTACGCATCTTCTGTGAGAGCATACATAGCAGAGGGTTCATACAG
This sequence comes from Simochromis diagramma, assembly GCF_900408965.1. Taxonomy (NCBI): domain Eukaryota; kingdom Metazoa; phylum Chordata; class Actinopteri; order Cichliformes; family Cichlidae; genus Simochromis; species Simochromis diagramma. Next base: position 5,780,691 of record NW_024386782.1, read on the forward strand.
CAGTGAGAATAGGCAAGCATTTCACAAATATGGTAGGCAACTTCTAACCTTTCCTCTGCCTTACAACCTATGGGTTTATAAAGAGATTTAATTAAAAGCATAATATGGTATGGCCCCCAGCAAAAGAAAAAGGCTGCAACAATACACAACAGCACAGCAACAGTTCTGTTCTTCTTTCTGTTCAAAGCTTGTAAAACTTTCATTAGGATGGCAGAATAGCAGAAAATAATGATGGCATATGGGAGGAAGAATAGCAGTGATACTTGGAGAAAATGTCCAAGCTTGTCATCAGATCCATTCTCACAATAGTTATGATTATCCCAGTTTACTGCTTTTACTTTAATAGCATCGCTCAGGGATGCCAAGATGCTGATGACCCAGGCAGCTATACAGGCACCAACTCCACACCTCTTCCTTTTAACTTGGTTGCTCGGCCAGTTGTGCAGCACCACGAGAATGAAACGATCCACTGTCATGGCAGTCAGCAGAATGACACTGCTGTACAGCCCAACAAAGAATGCAGCAGTCAGGAATTTGCAGGCAAAGTCCCCAAAGACCCAGTGGTGTAAATGATCAACGGCCCAGAATGGAAGTGTGATGGTGAAGATCAAATCAGAGCAGACCAGGTTCAGGATGAAAATATTTGTGATATTTTTCAGGCCCTCGTAGATGAAGAGAACACATAAGAGGAGGCTGTTGCCTATGACGCTGATGATGAAGATCAAGATGAAGAAAGGGCCAGTAAAAGTTGGAAAGTCAGTCTCACAAAGAAATGCAACATCACTCAGTCCATGGTCACTCATTGTGAAGTTGTTTGTCATTGTCTGTTTTCTAGAAAAAACATAAACACAAAACTAGATTTATAAAATGTATGTACATTACCTCTGCTTTTTCTATAAAATGACACAAACTGTTGAGTTTTAGTTTTCACCTTATGTAAGCAACAGGGATAGAGAAATCACTTACCCAAATCATCAGCTGTCATGCCTTGTGGTCAGTTGCATTGTGCTGGAAAAGTTGTGAAGTTCTTGTGTTAACTTACAGTTCCTCTTTTTATTCACAGTAATTCAGAGTTGCAGTAACTGTTTTTTCTCTTTTGCAAAACATATGAATATTGCTGATGATATTAAAATGTGATTATGAGGACAGTACCCAAAACTTGTTGGAAAGCAGTTATTTTCAGCTGAAAATTGGAAAGATACAGCAAACCTTCAAAAAACTGACAATGATAACCTAAAATATACTTCTAATAATATGTACAGCATATTCAGTAGGTCAATGTATTTTAAAATTGCTACAGCAGAATAACAATAAAAGGTCCCAATCATATGAACTGCAAAACCTGAAAATAACTTGATGAAACACAGCATACACGTCACTGTTATTAAACTAAAACTTCACGCTTTTTATCCTAAGTTACACTTTCCAGTAATTGTTACCCTCCCATATAAAAATGAAAAAAATAAATAAATAACCACCCCGTAGAATTGATAGTATGCATGCAATCTTAAGCTTTGGCTCTCTTCCAGAGGCCTGATAGTTTGAGGGTGTTGAGCAGTATCTTAGATGTTCCTATGTCTGCAATCTTCTGGACAAACACCTCTGATGTTGTGCTGGAATCTGCTGGAGCCAGTCTTCCAATTTCAGATTTATAGCTTCTAATGCTTCCTTTACCACTGGGACCACTTTGGACTTTACCTTCCACATCCCGCTGTTGCTACAGTCCCTTGTACATCTCTATTTTCTCATGCTCCTTCTTTCTGATGTTGTTGTCCGCTGGGATTGCCACATCTATCACAACCTCAGTCTTCGCTTCCTTGTCAGCCACCACTGTGGTGGTTGCTTGGCCAGCTGCTGCTTGTCTGTCTGAAACTGGAAGTCCCACAGGACATTAGCCCTGTTGTTCTCAACCACCTTTGTTGGTGTCTCCCATTGGGACTTAGGGACTTCAAGTCCATATGCAACTCAGATGTTCCTGTACATTATCCCAGCTACTTGGTTGTACCTCTCAGCGTAAGCTGTCCCAATTTGCATTTTACATCCTGCTGCAGCATTGATAATAAAGACCAGTTTATTAAATCCAGTATCCAAAATGCTGGTGCATGCTCATTTTTACATTTATTAAATCAATTTGATTGTTGGTAGTATCAATACCACTGCTGGTATCAATGCTAGCATGATAGGATCGATACTTTGTTTTGCTCCTTTACCTTTAGTGCGTTGCTCCCAGTCATCAGAAAGTTGACGTGTCTGTGCAAACGCCACTCCTCTCATCCTGCCTAACTTTGCGCCACCCCTTCTTCCCTGCTCCGCTATGTTTAGTTGTCTTGTGGTCAGGTGACTCAATCGCACAGAGCTGTAGTGAGTGAGAAAGCGCGGTATTGTGTAGAAGTACTTCACAACTGCAAATAAAAACACTGCGAACACAAATCCTGTACTGTGACAAACTAGTATAAATAAAAAGAGAGCTTTCACACAGAATGAGCAGCAAAAGAAACGAAGACAGGAGGAAGTAAATCCCTCAGACAGACCCAGACCACCAGCATACAGAAAAAGTCTAAAGACATTCCAGGTCTCCCAAAAACACAAGGATAGTTATAAGGCGTGGTCTTGTGTTCATTCATTATCATGAAAAGTAAAAATCACAGTGATTTTTTTAGCGGTTTTTAAAATGTGTTAATCTTGTAGATAATGACACACCACTCTCCCCTTCATAAGCTGCTTTTATAAGTTAAAAGTATTAGTATACTGGCCCCGTATTTACTTGGTATCACATCAAAACTTGCACAAATATCACACACCACTAGCAGAAAGTCTCAAACAGGCTACGCAGCTTTCAATGAGCAGACTGCCTGCAGGTGTATGACAGCAAGCCCAGAAACGCAGCTTCACAGGAGGGCAGAAATCAGTTGGGATCCACCCACCAAACCACCTGCAACGAAACACAGAGAAAGGTACAAAGACCTGCTGGCTCAACCCTGTTTTAATTAATCTTTGATTTTCATGCAGCTGTTTCTTTTATTTAACTATTAAATCATATTTAATAATGATAAATGTTAGAAATACAGAAATAAACAACTTGCAGTTATATGTAATAATATATTAACTCTAACATGATTATGAAAACTCAAGATGTTGTATTAGTGGTTAAACTGGTTAAATTAAGGACATTCAGCAACCAGTTGTTTTTTTGTTTTTTGGTTATTTGTTTTTCATACATGCTAATCTGATGGCTGAGTCTGCACCTGCTGAACTTGCCTGCTTTGTTGAACTGAACATGCAAGGTGTTAACACGCTGGATCAATCGTTGAGCCTTTTCTATTATCATGCTAAGTCACACTTCACTCTAACTGATCTGCACCAGGAATTTTGTCCAACATGATTAGAAAGAGAAAATTGATCTTTCAAGTCGACAGGTCAAAGTGAAATTTGCTTACTTACTTCCTAGTTGCTCGCTTGTTGAAAAAGAAAGTATGCTGTTAAGAAAATATTAAAAGGTATCTCTTTCATATTAAATAAACTTCCACAAGATACAAAAGTTAGTTTTATTTTTTTAAATCAAATGCATTGAGAATACTTTACATGAAATAAAATGTGAAAATAATCATGATATCAAATGTATAAAAAATAACTTTGAAAGTGATTTTTTTGACAACAGAAAATGTAACACATGTAATCATAGAGACCGATCTACAATATCACTTCTACAATGTACAGTATAATCAACAGATCATTTTGGAGTAGTAGAAGTATAAAATAGAAGATTCTGATCAGAAAGTATATACACACAGATAAAAACATTAAGAAAAGGTATTGAAACACAACACATTACACAATGTCAAAATGAAATTGTCACTTCTGTTTCTCTTTATATGATGGACACCTTTGCTGTAACTGGTAGAATCCCAGTCTAACCACAGAACACCCTGAATTTTCTGTGCATGAAGCAGCAGATGTAGCATTTGTCTTTCTATAAAGCTTGACTAATTGAGCTGTTTTTTATTTATTTGCCATTTTGTACCACTCTCTACCAAAGAGGTAAACTATGAGAATGTTGGCTTTCTTTGTCTTACCTGGCTCAACAAAATTGAAAACCCATGTGGGACATAACGAATATTACAAAGGTGGTTATCAACTTTCTCTGGTTGGGTATTCAGCGTGTTACCATGGTGATTTAGCCAGGTAAAAACAAAGTCACTTTCGTAACAGAAAACTCAGGTCACTAAGCCATTAATCTTGCTGTGTGGTACACCCCTTTGGCATCAACAAAGTCAGACTCTATCATTAATAGGTGCTGCCCATTTTTTGTTCTTGTTACTGTTGCTTGTACTATATTAAGTTCAGCTAATTTATCTAATCAAACCCTCAAGCATCTAGCTGTCTCATCCTAATGCATGCATGGTACAGTAAATTCAAATTTCTTCCTCATTTTGGAGAGGGATTAATGCCATTGGACTGTCAGTTTTAGTCTCATCTCTGCACAGTGATAATGTATTGCACGGCATGGGAAGATACCTCCTAAACCTTTGTACTCCTATTAAATGCACCAAAGGGATAAAGCAGCAGTAGATGTGAATGATGGGATGAATGATCAACCAAGCATATATCAGTTCATGTGTGTACTCATAAAAATCCAATAGTAGCAAAGACTGTATAAACATGTGGATGCTATAAGGGGCCAAACATAGAAAAGTACTGACAGTTATGCCTAAAATCAATTTTGAAGGCTGTTGTTGGCTGTTTATCCTGCCCTGCTTCGCCATTATCCATGTGAACATAACAGAATGAAGTGATAAGGACAGGAATGAGAAAGAAAAGAAAAATCTGTGTGTAGATTTCAGTGAGTTTCATGGTTAGTGACTCCACCAAATTTACACACACTTTCATGTCAGCGATTTCGATGACTCTACAACTCACAGACAGTTTAATGCTTGCAGCAGCACACACCAGCCACATCACAATGCTACCTATGAGAACACCATATTTTGTTAAGGCCTGTGCAGACAAGCACCAAGGCTGAACCACAGTAACATAAGAATGCAAAGACATGGCAGTGAGGATCACCACGGCGGTGAACAGTCCCAGAAAATAAATCCCTACACCTACTCCGCAGGCCCACTCTCCAAAGACCCACCCATGGAGTGCATTACAGGCTGCAAAAGGCAATGTCACAGTGATGCAGAGGTTTGAAACTGTGAGCTGAAGAAGTAAAATATCCGATGTGATCTTCCAAGCTCGTTCCGTCCAGAGGACCCACAGCAGGAAGCTGTTTGCAGGCAGGCTGATGCAGAAGACGAGACTGTTGACAGCAGCAGGATAGTAAAGTTCTGATATCTTAATGTCATACTCGATCTCGCTGCTGTGAGTCTCATTAAAGTGTATGTAATCATAACTGTCACTGTCCAAGGCCATGATTTACTTGTTTAAGTCTTGGGAGGGAAGTACTGTTGAGAAAATGAAAAAAAAAATCTTATACTGTGAAGATGATTTTTTTATTTATTTCTTTATATATAGTAACATAATTAATGCATTTTGGTACAAATATGTTAGTCAAGATGAAAACTAATGCAGTTTAGAACCAATGATTATAAAGTTGAACAGCATAATATTCATGCCTTCAACAGCATTCAGGAAAAATTAAATGTAGAAATGTAAAAAGAATGATATAACATCATAAATCTATGAATGGCAAATAAAGCAAGTCCACGGGGGTTATTGTGAACCAGTGAAGAAAATGGTCAAAACATATAATGTTGCTTGCATAACAGCACTGCAGTTTTATTTAATATTCCCTGGTTAATTCATATCGCAGTAATATCAAATTCCACTCCATATTCCTACATTTCCTGTATTTCTGTCACAACATTTATTTTTGTTAATAATAAATAAATAATACTTTATTATTGTTATTATAATAAATAATAAATACTAATATTTTATTATTACATGAATCATTTCTTATGAGTATTATCACCTAATTCAAAAGAGAAAAACAGCCAAGAAGAGCCTACCTTGTGCATGCACTCTGTGTTTCCCTCACTGATTGTGTTAATACACTTACACTTCGTACTAATATGACCACAGAAATTTGCTTTCATTGCATTTTTTCCATCTAGCCTATCATGACATGTGCAGAGAGAAGAGAGAAGTGAAAACAGCTTCACTGGATTTCAGTAACATTTTCATTTCATTTTCTTTTTTTACAAAAACAGCATTGCTTGTAAAAGTGCAGTAGAAAACAGATTCTTACACACGTACATTTTGCTTTTACTTGGCACATTAAAATTAAAAATGCATGTAATTTGTATTTAATTTCAGGAGAACATAAAAAAGATGTCAAATTAAATAAGAATATTTACAGATGTTTAACTTCACGAGTGGCTGTTTAACTGATCGTTGTGCAGTTCCAAGTTTATAGCAGAACTCGCAGCTATGAAAACTGCTTTCTGACTAACAGAACTGAGAGCTGTGTCTCTCTCCCTGTTCTTCCTGCACAGGTTTTTGCAGCGCAAAAGATTCAACAGATGCTTTCGCATCTTCTGTGAGAGCATATATAGCAGAGGGTTCATACAGCAGTGAGAATAGGCAAGCATTTCACAAATATGGTAGGCAACATCTAACTGTTCCTCTGCCTTACAACCTATGGGTTTATAAAGAGATTTAATTAAAAGCATAATATGGTATGGCCCCCAGCAAATGAAGAACGCTGCAACAATACACAACAGCACAGCTACAGCCCTGTTCTTCTTTCTGTTTAAAGCTTGTAAAACTGTCTTGAGGATGGCAGAATAGCAGAAAATAATGATGGCATATGGGAGGAAGAATAGCAGTGATACTTGGAGATAATGTCCAAGCTTGTCATCAAATTCAGGCTCGCAATAGGTAACATTTTCCCAGTCTACTACTTTTACTATCATAGCATCACTAAGGGATGCTGAGATGCTGATGACCCAGGCAGCTATACAGGCACCAACTCCAGACTTCTGCCTTATAGCATGGTTGCTTAGCCGGTTGTGCAGCACCACGGTAATGAAGCGATCCACTGTCATGGCAGTCAGCAGAATGACACTGCTGTACAGCCCAACAAAGTATGCAGCAGTCGCGAATTTGCAGACAAAGTCCCCAAAGACCCATTGTTGTAGGTGATCAACAGCCCAGAATGGAAGTGTGATGGTGAAGATCAAATCAGAGCAGACCAGGTTCAGGATGAAAATATTTGTCATTGTGTTCAGTTTCTCGTAGATGAAAAGAACACATAAGAGGAGACCATTGCCTATGACACTGAGGATGAAGATCAGGATGAAAAGGGGGCCGGTGATGTTTGGAAAGTCAGTCTCACAAAGAAATGCAGCATCACTCAGTCCATGGTCACTCATTGTGAAGTTGTTTTCCTTTGTCAGTTTTCTAAAAAACAAAAAACAAAAAACTAGATTTTTAAAATGTAATTAAAGACGTTAACTGAGCAGTTCTCTATTAAATAACAGAAATTCTTTATTTTAGTTTTAATCTTTGTACATTATGTTAGCAAGTGGGAGCAGCCAGTTGAAGTCCAACTTAGGAGAAATAATACAGCAACTTACCTCAAAAATCAGCTGTCAACTCTGGTGTTGAATTGCGCTCTGGTCAGATAGCTCTGATGGTCTTGACTAAAGTAACAGTTCCTCTTTTTGTTTCACATTAAGTCAGAGAGGCCGTCTTAACAAAAAAAAAAAAAAAAAAACATGCCCAAAAACCATGGGCAACTTGTTTTTCTGCATTGAAAATCCAACTTAAACAAAATTAAAAGTACATTTTAATATTTTCCCATAGTTTTATTAAAAATGTAACGGACTACAAGCATGCAGCACTAGCCAAAATGAACACAAAAATAACTGCATGTATTATTTTGTTTATTATTTTGTAAAGCAAAAGAATAATGCTGATGGTATTAGAATATGAAAATAAGCACAATAAGCACAATACCCAATACTCTGTTGGGAAGAAGTTATGTTCTGCTGAAAACTGGAAAGATATATATTTTTTAAAATTATTAACATGGATAATCAAAGTGACATATATATATATATATATATATATATATATATATATATATATATATATATATCTGTAATGCCATGTACAGCATAATCAGCAGATCTAAACACAAATGAAATTGCTACAGCAATAAAAGGTTCTTTGATCATAGAAGAGTTTGGTCAGAAACTATAACCACAGATAAGTACATGAAGCAAACTTGATTAAACATAACATATTACAACATATTACAAAATATTACAACATATTACACACCATCGATGTTAAACAGAAGTTTCCCACTTTTCTATTCTTCTTGTTTCAGTTGCACCTTTCCAGTAAATTACACGACTAGACTCTGACCCCAGAACAACTTGAAGTCTTTATGATCCAATCATCTGAATGAGGCTATTTGAGTTACGATCATAGGTTTGGCAGGATGAACAGCTCTATAATATTTTACTCAGACTTTGCATTAAAAAGTCAGTTTCTGTTATTAGTAACTGCCAATCATTTCAATTTGTGCTTTTTTTTTATACCATTATCTGTAAACTCCAGAAACATAAGTCTTAATCCCAGATATCTCAAAAAGTTTCTGAGACAGTCAAACCAGCTCTTCTGGTTTGAAATCATATAGACCACACTCCATTATGATGTTTATGATGACAATAAACCTCTTGAATATGTGTGCATACTTTGATCACTGATGGCTAAAGACATTAGGAAACCAAATGCAGTTTCACAAAGAAGTAGCAGGTTATGTTGCTCAGTCTATTTTTGGCATTTTATTTTTTATTTAATGTTATTTAGTGAATGTTAATATAAACATATTTGTCTGAATAATAAATGGCAAGCAATAATCTGATGAAAATAAGCCGTTATGCTGCATTGATATAGGTTACTGATCAGTAATTTTAAAGAAGAGTCAGAAAATGGTTGTAAAAAGCACCAACATTGGGGGAAATCATTTTGGAAAAACATATTGGCAGTTCATTCCCAAGTGAACCCAGATTCAAAAGAACAATGAAATCCGTTTGAGACATTTTGAGAATCAACTATGTTAATGAACAAGATGTATTAGTTCTGTTTTTTTACAATATCAAGGTACCTGTGACAACTCTTCACCACTTGTTATCGATATTATTGTGTGCCGGTTTTGTCTGTTGCGAAAGCTGTTATTGTTTTTTTTGCGGCCCAAGCTCTTTAGCATTTTCTTCAAATGGGTTTTGAATTTAACCCCCACAAACACATAAAACACGGGGTTAAGGCAGCATTGTGAAAAGGCAAAAAGTCGAGTAATCTCAAGCGCATAATCCAGATTTTTGCTATATTGACAATCTTCCCCTAATGAGTCACTTTCTCTGGGCCAGTAGGAAAAGGACTGCAGAAATATCACTAAATTGTAAGGTACCCATCCAACAAGGAAAACAACCATGAGAATAAAAATTAGTTTCAAAGTTTTGTTTCGTCTTCTTTGCACAGGATGAAGCAACCTGCACATGATATGAGTGTAGCAAAACATGAATACCACTGAGGTAATTAGAAAGAGGATGTTTTGCTGGTAGATTCCCCACAGGCTCCAATAAGAATCTGCATATACACAGTACTTTGACTCTGCAACTTTGGTGGAAGCAAAAGCTAGACTGGAAACCAGGATGCTAACGACCCAAATGATCGCAGATGCTACAATACTGTAATACCCTGTGGTGGAAACAATGTCAGACAGAGGATTTATAACAGCTATATAGCGGTGAGCAGTCATCAGGATGAGGAGGATACCGCTGCTGTAGAATCCAAGGCAGAAGATAAAGTTCACTATTTTGCATGCATGCTCCCCTAAGGTCCATCCGTGCATGTTGTAGTAGGCCCAGAAGGGCAGAGAAGCTGTGAAGAAGAGATCTGATACAGCCAGATTCAGGATGAAGGTGTTGGTGAGGGATTTCAAATTCTCAAACTTGACCAGCACCACGAGGACCAGGATGTTGCCAAAGATGCTGAGAATCACCACAATGGAGAAAAAGACTGGAGTGAAGATCGCTCCAAATTGGATGACACCTGTTTTGTTGCAAAGTTCATCGTAGTCATAATCATAGGGGTACGAGGTTGAGTCAAGGCTGGTGCTGGTAGTATCTACGTTATCCATTGTATCCACTTTCTTCCAGCATAAAGAGAAATTTAAAAAAGACTGTTAGACAGGTAAATCAAGTAGGTCAAATTTCACAGTCTTACTTAAGGACTTATAATATTATAAACCTTTGTTAGACAAGGCTATCTAACAAATATTAGCTAATGGTCATTGACTCTGTATTTGGATGCATATCTCACTTTTCTCACTCACTCTCTATTATAATATTTAACCAAGAATACATTTTAAAAGTTATTTATATTTATGGACTTAAAAAAATGTATTTATGTAGTATATTCAATGCACTGATTTGTGTTTTTTGACAGGATTTTATCAACGAAAACATCAAAGAAGAAATGCAGCAAACCTAGAAGCTAGCAAATAAAAACTAATCAAGGACTGTTTGTGACTGAGCCACTTTTGTGTATATTTAGTTATTGCAGTGGGTACAAACTGGCTTGGAGAAACATTGCAGGTTGAGAAGGTACAGCACATTGTGAATTGCCTGACCAAACAGTCTGGTAGAGAACCTTAGAGAAGATGAAGGGCTCAAAGCTTTAAACATAAACCAAAACTTACTTTACCTTTTCACCCTGACTTTTGACTGATTATGCACTATGGAGAGCAATTAGAAAGCAAAAGAAAATAATATAGTATGTGTAGATTATATTATTTAAGTTTATTTTCTATATTTTAGCTCATATTTTTAGCTGTTTTGCTATTTCTTATTTTTACTAAGTATTTTTTTTTCAGTTTTCTTATCAGATTATTAGGCATACACACAAAAGGTGATTTTTGTTTAAAGTTTGATTGACTAATTGGTAATTAGAGATGCACTAATCGACCAGTCAGGAAGAGGAGCCATCTGATTGTCAGAGTTCTCTGTCCTGAGCAGTAAGTCAGCCTCCCATATGTCTGACTGTGAACTTCATTCCAAGTGTCATTCAATTGTGCACAGATACTCACAGGTGCATACTAATGTGTCGTTACCATGGAAGCTCCTCACTGTGAGTGAAGACACAAAGTTGAATTTTGTTTGTTTATGCCATCAAGTACAGGTTTTAGAAATAAAACTGGAACATGAAAAATTGGTACTGAGAGACACTTACAAAAAATTGGAAATTGGAATTGACTAAGAAAATCAATACATCTTTAATGTTGATCAATATGTAAATGTTGGAATATTGCAAGTAATCAGGATTGGTATGGTTATTAGATGGCCTGTTCTTTAAAGCATCTGTAATTTCATGTTTTATGAAAGCCTTGTGATACAAGGCTTATGTTAACACAAGAAGTATCATGTAGAAAATGAAATAAATCATATCAGAATCGGGGTGTAAAGTTAGTAAATCGAAGTAAATATTACCTTACCACACAGAATAAAGATAAGCTACTCCAAGAAGTTTTGTAATTTGAGAAAAAGGAAATTGTTTTGTGTTGCTAGTATAATTTGCTTGAGAATTTTTTTGCAAAAATCCATTCTAAGTAATAAGTAGGATTTTTTTGAAAACATTCTAATTAAAACGTAGAGTTCTAGATTTATTTATGTCAATGCAACTCAGTTTGTTCAGTGAATATAAGATAGCATTAATGATCATAAAAGGGGGGAAAGCCACAAAAAGGCTACATACATTCATTGTGTGCAGTGCACAAAGTGCTGTTGTGTGTCATTGTTTTCAATTTTCTCCATAGTTTCCTTAATCAGTGTCCAGGTTTTCACTAAATCAAATGCACAAATTAATCAAAATGTGTGCACAAATCTGCAATAGCAGTCACGCCTGAAAAATGTTCCCACTCTGTAAACATTGATTGAACCTGCACACACTCTAAACTTTAACGTCACTTTCAGCAAAGGTCAACCTTAGACTTTGACTGAAATGAAAGAAAATCAAAACTATACTGTACCTGCACAAAGGGGGTCTGCACACCAGGGTCCTCAGCAGGGTTGTTAGCGAAAGGTTGGTGAGGGTGGTTTTGAATATCACAAAGGTGAACAGAAACTACGCATTTTTTTCAGTTCATCCAATAAGCAGAGATTGTGGGACTTGTGTTTCACATGTGATGAAGACATGTTCCCTGTAACTGAAAACACTTAGTGGTGTGTGCAGGTTTCATTTGTAAATGTGTGTTCTACCTGTAACTGTTTATTGAGAAACTTTCATTACTGCAGATAAACCAAAGACAATGAAAAGAGCCGATAGGGAAGAGATATCAAATCAGTTTTCCAATGCATCAAAGGTAGTCCTTTTACAATAAATAGACATTCAGGAAGTGCTGTTGCCTTAGCTGGATGATTCTAAATTGCCCATGTAAGAATAGTGAGAATGAGAATGTGAATGTTTGTCTGTCTGTCTGTTAGCCCTGCATGAGACTGGCGACCTGTCCAGGGTGTAGCCTCCCTGTCCTCCTACTGTAGCTGGGACGGGCTCCAGCCTCCTCGCGACCATGATAATCAGATAATCGGAAGATAATGGATGGATGGATGGAAAGAAGTATGTGTCTAATTTATTAATATGTAACCCTTAGTAAACACAAATTACATTTGATGTCACTTCATGGCTGTTATTTAACCTACCTACCCTAGATGCTGAGTGTTAAGAAAAGTCTGAGCAATAACTAGAACAGAAAAGTCAATAATGTGAATAAATGCACACTGATTTTGTGCGTGCTTGTTTGAGGGCATATGTCTGTGGTCACTTTGGTATTTTTATCCTTATGAGACTGCTAAACTAACAACAAGAGCTTTTTTTTCTAAATAAATTCAGATTCAGACCTCTTTGTGTACCCCAGATATTTAATGTCAGTCATTTGTTTTGTAATTCTTTTATTTAGCTTGTTTTTATTTATTTTATTTATTTTATTTTATTTTATTTTTACGTGAAATGGTCCCTTTATTTAAGCAGCCAACAAGTTCTTAAGTTTTTGAATTCTAACAACTGGTTTTAAATACCCTGCACTATTTTTTTACTTTCTATTATGAATTTGAACTCTTAAACGGTTTTACATTGTATTTATTTTATATATTGTATCGTGTATATCCAGTATTAGACTGTATTCAGCTTTCTATTTTACCTTGCATTTACTTTATCTATCATGTGTATTCCGTGTCATATAAACATATCATGTTTTCAGCTTTCTGTTTATGGTGTGTCTCAACCAAACGTGAACAGACCTCGGCCATACACCGTGGTTAGTCAGCCGTCAATCATTTCCAGAGCCCGCCCCCCAACGGCAGCACGTTTCTGCTATACCACTGATAAACTGGACAGTCCGGACAATTTTATACATCAAGTACGTGTTTTGTATTGTGATTTATTTAACAACGAAGTCTTTATCCTTATGTACAACCAAATTAGGATGATTAGCGACAGAAATGTAGATGAAATAAACCAGGAAACGAGTCGCTGAGAGCAGGTGCATGTCCATCCTGTAGCGCTCGCTAAGGTTTTGACAAATCGATGTTTATGTCGCGGTTTGTTGCATTTTAAAGTGATAGGAGTCAACTTTATTGGCTCGTCATGGCGACGGTGGATAAATCTAGATAAATCTTGTCCCAGTGCGCTCTGACAAAGACGATGTAGCGACAAATTGTGACCTGTCGTTGTCCCTTTGTACATGCAGTTAAATTTTGTTAACTTTACTGTTACTTCGTTTTACAGCCACCAGAGCCTTCATGAACCTCCTACTTTACAGCAGGAGGAACTAATTTAGGACTGCACTGTTTACCTCCGAGTGTTTTCGGTGTGTGTGTGTGTGTGTGTGTGTGTGTTCTGGAGAACTCGTGATGACGTGCTAGATAACTTGAATTTCCCTTTTTTATCCCTCTGTGAAGAATTGCCTGGGTACATCCCTACAATGGCCTCCACCTCAGTTGGGGATAAACAGTTGCAGAGGATAATCAGAGATCTGCATGGTAATCAAGCTCTCCACACATACAGCAAACCCCATATGTGCATTACAGTAGATACAATATCATGCAATATGCATCAGGTGTCTTGTCCAAAGGATTCTGCAATATTTACATCAGCCAAAGATTTTTTTTATATGTAAATGTTTGTTTGTTTGTTTGTTTGTTTTACCAGATGAACTATACACTAACCAGTTACAGCATTTACCAGCATCACCAGACAAATACTGTGTCAAGTCTCCACCTGCCACCAAAAAAGCTATGACCTGTCTGAGCTGTTTTGGCAGCTCGTTTGGGAATGTCCTGGGGTGCAAGAATAGGGAATCAGTTAAGGGTCCAATTTTGTGCAGTTGGTCTAAATTCGGTGTCACCGAGCTTTTCATGTACTTTATTCATAGCTGAAGAGTTTGAGTTTTTGCACACCTGATATGTACAGAACCTTTTTTCATACTGTATATCAACACTGTGTGTTCAGATTAAAAAAAAGAAACAAAGCAGTCACATTAAAAATAACTCTGCAAGATTCCTTTTTTTCCTCACAGAAAACATAAAAAATAATCAATTACAGTAAAGTCCTTTAAAAGCTTTTCAGTATCCAAACCCTACTTGGGCCTCCATACTGTAAATAGGTCATGTTTCTGTACATCCCATTAAGTTTAGAGGCTAAGTCAACATACTAGGATCAGTTTTTTTTTTTGGTGTGTCTCATAATTTTGCTGTGGGAGGTCACTACCTTGGGGAATAGTCTTCTTTTGCAATTATGTTTAAGGTGTGTCTTGGTAGTGTCCACATGACCCAAGATTTCCCGGCCAAACACGGTATTATAGTGACACGACCAAAGGTATTCACTCCACCTGTCTATGGCTTGAGTGACGTGGCTGCTTGGTTTAAATGTCACAAAAATATTCTGGGACAAAAAAAAAAAATCTATCTACACAAAATCACATATTTGTGTTTGGGTTAATAATGCTCTTGTTCTTCTTTTTTAAACTGTAGATGCAGTGATAGAGTTAAGTAAGGAACACAGGGAGTGTGGTGAACCCATAACGGACGACTTTGCCAACCTGCACAAGTTCTTCTACAAACTAGAATACCTGCTGCAGGTATGTCGCCATATCAAAGAGAGTAGCATTGGGTAAATTAAACCATAAGTACCTACCACTCCCCCCACACACTCTTCCTTTATCGTATGTGCTCACATAGCCCTTAATGGATCTGAGCCAGAGAACGCATCAGTTAATCATAGCATCTCAGCACTTCCATCTAATGCTTGCTTTTCCCTTTATTTCATTCATTCTTTCTTTTGTGGTTTCACAATTTTATGCGTTTTTCTGCATAACTGGGGAAGTGGTCACACATTGTCTTGAACATATTTGTTAATTGCTTAGCAAAAGCTATTTCTGTTGGAGCCGTTACTAGAAAGACAGTTCCTGAGGCATGTCTAGCCATCAAACTATGTGCATGCTTTACCCGATCCAGTTGACCTAAACCTTGGGCCCCGCTCTTTCTCAACCAGATCAAGGCACAGTAAGGATAATCACACCAGAGTATGGCACGAAGCGATCACACTCAGTAAATACTCTCCAGGATTGTATAGATTGCCTAGTGTGAATACACCATTAGCTTCTGGTGGAAGTGGCTAATTTTAAGGGGATCCCGGTGTAGCCAGTGGATTTCTGAGCAAAGAGATCCATTTCTGCTTGCAAAAAAAAACAAAACACAGAACTATTTACCTGCATGTAACAGAAGTCTGGTCAAACATGACTTGTCAGTACTATTGGGAGTGCTGTAGACTAGTGTTCTTAAGTTGTGAACTCTTAAAATGAAACATTTCACAAGACTCATCTCACAAGCCTTCCTGTATTTAAAGGTTATGAGTCCTGATACCAGTGAGTAATTTCTTTAATGTGCTTGAGCTGTTCTTGTAAAGTCCAAGTTGAAGAAAATACACATTTGTGTAGCTCAACTATGTCTTTTTCTTTCCCTTAATCTTCTTGAATTACATTAACAACTACTAAACACTAGCAACTCAGTCACCACGGTGATGTAGTACAGTCCACATTACAGAGCATGTTGTTTATGAATGCAATAATTTTGTGTCCTTTGTGTCTCTTAGTTTGACCAAAAAGAGAAGACAACCTTTCTTGGCCAGAGAAAAGACTACTGGGATTACTTCTGCGACTGCCTGATTAAGATCAAGGGAGCTAACGATGGCATCCGTTTCGTTAAGTCCATCCCTGAGGTAATCCTCCTCTGCAGCACACGCGTACACTTAGTCACCCTTCGTGCCTCAGCCCTTCCATGGCGTGAAACACATGCGCACATGTATACAGACAGTGACCGTATAACCATGTAACTAATATTCCGACCAATCAGGTGCACTAAGGCTCAACGCTGCTAATTCACATGCTATCTTACACTTGTGCCACCTGTACTGTTTCCTCCTCACTTTTTGTCCTGGAAATTCACACTGGTGAGCCTCATACTTCAATAACTATTCATGATTTGGTCCTAGTTTGTATTGTAATGAATTGGTTTCCTGTTGAACTGTTAGTAATATTTGGTGGTTAAGTGATCAAAGTGTTCTTTGTGTATTGGTTATTAGCATTTACAAGTTATGTTGTTCTATTTGTAAAGGCAACAGCTATGACTACGTTCATTATCTGCATATTTCATGGTTATTTTCCTGCATTCCAATAGACGTTGGGTACCCACTTTTATAGATGATAATTTTAGGGTACTGAATTATGTGCCAGATAATTTTTGACTTATCATCTATTTTTTTAAAACTATTTTTGTAATTGTTTATCACAAGCCTGTTAATATTTTTTTTGCTGTTAAGTAATCCTTGATTTGATAACATAAGGAAGACAGATCTGTGGTTTAAAGTTTTTTTGAGGGGGGAGGGGTGGGGTTTAAATGGGTCAGCGTGTTTATTTTCAGAAGTCACACAGTCTAGTCAATAACATCTGACTGATAATTAATAATTAAAAACCTTTGGCACTCTGAAAACCTAAAACATTATTATTTTTTTTCTCTTCTTTTACTGTTTTTATTTGCTGTCCATTGGTCACAGACATAAAGACGTCTCCAGCTGGTGTCTGTCTGGTGTATCTGTGTCTCTTATCTTACTTAAATCCCTCCATCTGCCAATGCATGGGAGAGTCTAGGCTTAGAAATAACATTGTACATCTATTCTCTATATGGTGATCATCTTTAAATTTAGATATCTTTAAGCTGAACTGCGATTTATGCAGTAGAATTAAACATTTCCATGTTAAATTGAAATGGCCAAGACTGTTGCTGAAGACAACTAAAACTTTGATCCTTAAAGTCTGCGATGAACAGATTTTACATTTACTAACCTCAAAAAAAAAGAGCTGTAGTCTTATTTTTAAAAGTCTTAACAGTTTCCTTTTAATGCTTTATACAATGTATTTTAGGAAGTAGAAACTGACGTCTGACCTATTTAACAAGTTAGATAAGAAAAACAGTGGAGGTTAGTCCACCTTGGATTGAGTTTGCCAGTGTTGTGCATGTTTATGACAAAAGAGTCTATTTTTGTGTGTCCTCAGTTGAAGACATCACTGGGGAAAGGAAGGGCTTTCATCCGCTACTCGCTCGTTCACCAGCGTCTTGCTGACACACTGCAGCAATGTTTTATGAATCTGAAGGTCACAAGGTGAGAGGACACATCAGCTCAGATTAATCTAATGTTCACTTAACGCATCGAAATATCGTAACATTTAAGACTAAAAATAATCATCTAATTATTTTTAGTCTTAGTGTTATGGGCAAAAGAATTCTGTAAATGATAGAAACTGGAAACACTATCTGTAACACTATTTTACATTTTAAAGTGGATACTATGTGCTTTAGTTACATCGAGCAGTTGCTTCTGTGATCACTTCCTAGTGATGTCATTTTCTGTACTTGGACAAGATAGCGCTAAACATGCCCCAAAATCTGTAACTTTAAACACTTATTTTTAAAATCTAGTTTTAAGTCTGTATCAGTTTATGCAAGCAGGACCCGATGGTATGTTTCATGTCTGCTTTAAGAAGAAAAAAACATGATATCAGATTGAATGCCTGACTTAAACATTGAGATCTATGGACATGTTCCATGACAGTTCAGTTTAGTGAGAATATTAAACCCGTTTCGATGCACACTTAGGCTTAAATTCATCAATACTATTGTTTTCATGGTAGCTGATGATATTGAAATCTAAAAGGTCAGCTTTAATGTATTCTGTGCTACAAGTTGGGAAATGACGAAATTCTGGATACTGGGCAGTGATAAATCTCCACTTTTCTGAAAAGAAGAAATTATTTACAAAAAACTGACAAAACAAAATTAGGAAAACATAATTTAATAATGGAAGCTTAAAGTATTTCCCTGGACTAACCGATTAATCAAAGCTAATTAGAATGTGTAATTCTGTTGACTGCATGCATTTCCTTCATGGCTACATGCAACATGAACAGTGGTTTATCTCTAAATGTCCTAATTCATCAAAGAGTACTTGTTATTGAAGATAAATTGATACATTTTATAGTTCCTGACTATGACAGTTTGAAAACTGTTGCCAAGATGTGTGTTTTACTCCAGGCATACTGTACTGCTTTGTTTTGGATGTTCTTAGGAAGTGTGATTCTCCCTTCCTTTTTTATGTCCTATTTCTCCTTTTCGACTGGAATCACAGCAACCAAAAAAAAAACTTGACCATAGACCTTTGTAGCACTGCTCAGTTCCTGTCTTTTCTCAAATCAAAATGTCAGTTTTATTTTTGCGTTAAGGAAAAAAAGAAGTAGTTTATTCTCCACGCATAGTAAAACTAAACACAGCAGTTTACACCAATGACATGCTAAGTTTGCCAGTTTCTCTTCACATAAACAATATTCAAAATGTAAAGAAAATAAAAATGCAAATAACAAAATGCAGGTTTAAGTAATAAGTAATTAACAAATAAAGAAATGAGTTAAAAAAATATATAGCTCATCTTAAAAACCAGAGATGCAGTATCTGTGCCTTTTGCAAATAAAGGAAGCGCTGTACAAATTAGACGCAGTCTAATGGGCCATGTTTGGCAGTATGAAAGAGAAAATATTTAAACACAGTGGGTTTTGTAAGTATTTTACATTCAGTAGAGATTCAGCGTCGTTAGTAAACACACTGGAATGAGGAACCTCAGGAATGGACCTGAAACAGGTTTGGTGTTTTGGTGGTGGGTGGCAGCTTCTATGTTTGAGCAAATAATTCTTCACCTCTGGGGTGCAAAAGCATTTTTCCCAATATGAACTATGAAAAAAACAAAATACCATTTTATACGACCTTTGGTGCTGGACTGAGTGCGCTTAGAAATAGTGCCTAGAAATAGTTTTTCTTTTCTTTTTTTGAAATTTCAAGACTCTGAATACTTCAGTAAAAACTTTCCCTGTTTTCAGTCTATAGGCTCAGCTTATGTAAGACAAACCAACTGGATGCTGACTGTGCCATCAGATTTACACTGCAAACATGCTGACAGTTGTTTTATTTAAAGCATTCTCAGAAAGGGTAGCCTCATTACTTTATGTCTTCATTTTTTGTCTGAATTATTTTTTAAATCTTTGAAACCTTTATTTCTCTGTTCTCTAGATAGCGCAAAATGTCTTCTGTTTTTCAGTATATGAGGGAGTGTTTATTATTGTTGATAGAGCAAGGAAAAGGAATAGCAAGGATATTGATATTTGGTTGCTATAAATAAATACATTTTATTTTATTTTATTTTTTTGGTTTCCCTTTACACGGTGCCAAATTTGGGAGGAAAATATATTTGGGGGTTGAGCAGCAACTACTGAGACTTGTTTTAAGCTTGAGCATGCTGTTTGTGACAGATTGACCGACACAACCACACTGGTGAACTTGTAACAACTTAACAAGGTCAAAGAACCATCCCACAGCAGTGTGTGACCAAGTTCTTGACCAGCATAATGGGGAGGTGCCATGCTATTGTTGTATGGTTCCTCCACATGCCTCCACTGAGGCTGCTGTTTATTTAACTAATACATTGTTGAATTTGAATGTATAAGCGTTGAATGGATTTTAATGCAACTTTGTGTAGAGTAGAGTCATGTTAACAAGAAATTTAAAATTTGCGTTACTTTCACCAAGGTGTTCATGGGTAACTTAATGAGTTACTGGTTGAAAATTAACAAGAAGTCTTATAACTTGGAAACAATTATTATTAAAAGTGTGATGTGTATTGTCATTATGTAAAAGGTACGGTATAAAGATATAAAGATAAAATATCTTGTCACGTTTAACAAGGTTAACAACAACGAGGTGACAATAATGCTTTATAGTGCTATTTAAAGCTATGTTTTTTACTGCCATTGTTTCTATTGACAAGTTGTGGGCATAAAGGGAAAGCTTTAATTTGAATATTAGCTTTGTATGCCAATGTCTGTGATGTATATCATACCTTTAAATGTATTTTTTCTGAATGTTTCTGTTTTTACTAGTTGAAATTCTCTGACTTTCATTTTGTGAGTTGTTTTTTCAACTTTTTTTTGTATTCTTCCGATAAAGTGACTGGTATTATGCCCGGAGTCCTTTCCTCAAGTCTCACCTCACTGGAGACATAATCAACAATCTTTATGAACTCAACCAGATCCAATTTGATGTGGCAGCCAGAGGTTATGACCTTGATGCAGATTGGCCAAAATTTGCAAGGTATGTATGTATGAACAATAGAAGACTAAAAAACTTTATAACACATAATTCTTCAACCTGGAAAACATGTAAGGTGTAAGAGACTAAATATCTAGACTGAACACATTATTTTTTTGCAAATGTTGAATTGTGGTGAAAGCGTACTGGGTTTTTCACAACTTGAAGTTAACGCCTAATTATCTTATCTCCCTGCACATTCACAGTTCTGTCTTTTTTCTGTATTGCTCGTGTGTGCGTGGGTGTGTGTGTGTGTGTGTGTGTGTGTGTGTGTGTGTGTGTGTGTGTGTGTGGTTGCTGACAGTGTGTGAACTTGGATCATTGTTTCTTCTATCAGCAGCTTTGTCAAAACTTTCAACTTCGTTGCGATAAATTCAAGCAATACTTTCATAACCTTGCTCCTCCGTATTTGTGTGATCTTACATACATATAGAGTGCACTTTCACCAGATCTCCGGACTATAAATGCCCTCTACATTTAAATCACGACTCAATCTGTTCAGAACTGCAAACCCTTCATTATAACTTGGTCTTAGTCTATTGTTACCTCAATTAGTTTTATAGTTGTGATTTTATTTGTTTACTTTATGTTTTTATTTTCCTGAAATAATGTAAGGTGACCTTGAGGGTTTTTAAAGGTGCCTATAAATAAAATGTATTGTTATTACTATTTTTACACGCTATTAGAAAAGAAGACAGTAGAGTCCTGCACTCTTTTTAAGAAATTCTTAAAAAGAATTTGCTGCGGTTGTCAATTCTATTTCCAATGAGTAGCATGAAATCATCACTTTCTAATTCCAGAGAAGAAATGTGTAACGTCTGAGTGACTTCCTTGCTTGTATTTGTGTAAATTGACTCATATTTTCCCCACTAACAAGAAAAGCATAAAAGCTGGACTACATTTCAAATCTGTTCGTCCATTTAACATACTGCTAAAATTAAATTAACTTTTCTCAGTTCATCGAATGAACTAATCTCATCTAAAAGTAGACTTTATGGCAGTCTATGGGATTTTTTTCGTTTTTTATGTTAATCTTTTCTACAGAATAAAATGCCACTGAGTGTGGGCTCCCACAGTAAAATTAGGCAAGATAGTTCCTTTTAAAATGAAGAACTAAGAGTTTTTTAAAATGAACTCAGTTATACTCTGTAAATATTGCATATTTTCTTGGGTTCTTTAAAATCTTGGCATGTTCTTGGTATGTGTATTGTATATAGGTGTGGTTTTTACTTCCTGTTAACCATTTCTAAATAATACAGTTCTTTCTGGTATATATTACAGAAAATTAGCAGAACTTTAAAATAAAGCATTTTCACTGTTTGTCATTATGTGACCCTAATATTTGGTGTCTCATTAACAAAGGCGAACATTAGGATCTGGCTCCTCAGTTTACCTTTGGAAACCCCCGAGTCGCTGCTCTAGTGTGAACAGTCTGGTTAGCAGTTATTCACACTCACAGGTACACAAAAACTGTTATATCAGTATTTCCCACAATTTTCTGGTTAAATGTGACTAATGTTTAATGCACCTGACCTCTGCTCTCTCTTTTTCCATGCACTGAACAGGGTCAGGAGTTCCTTCCAGTCCCAGACTTGAGCCACAGTGGTCTTGATGAACTGGGAGAACTGGGGGAACCTTCTTCCTGCAGCATTGCAGAGAATCTGCGCATTGAGCTTGACCAGTCCGAGCTCAGACAGCAGGAGCTTTTGGTGCGGGTTCAGGAGTTAGGCAAGGAGGCTGCGGAGCTGAAAGATATTGTAAAACACCTTCAAGAACAGTTGTCAGCTCAGAAGTCTGCCAATTCGACATCTACAGCAGTCCAAAGTAACCCAGAAACATACAGTGAAGAAAGAGTTAATCACTATCAAACCTGCAGGGAACCGATAAGAAGTGAACTTCAAGATAGACTCACAACTGCTGAGAACAAAAATATGGAGCTTCTTTCTAAGTTAGATGAGGCTCTTAAAGAAAGGGGCCAACAAACTGCTAGTTACTGTGAATCAGCCTGGAAAATCCAGGAACTCCTGGATAAACTCAAGTCTGCAGAGGAGGGGAGGCTGGAGGCTAAGAGAGAGGCTGAGGACAGGGCGAGGCACTGTGAATGTCTGTCGCAGCAACTAAAACTCAGGGAAGAAGAATTGAAGAATGCTAAGGAGAGGCTAGCTGAAGTAAAAGCTGGAGCTGATGACGAACGGGAGGCAGCGCTCACGCGGTTAGAGGAGCTCCAGAGTGCGGTTGGTCGAATTCAGGGGGCATTGACTTTGAAAGAGAAAGAGACAGGGAATTTGAGAGCACAGCTTCAGGACCTGCAGGCCTCACTGGAATGCAGGGAAAGGCAGGCGGAGGAACTGAGAAAAATGCTCCAGGAAGAGAGGGAGGAGGTAGAGAAGCAGTGTAGTCTCAGTAGCAGCCAGAATGAGGAACTTGAGAGTCTGAGCTTGGATTTAAGAAAAACGCTTAAAAGCAGAGAGAAAGAGCTAGCTGCGAGTTCAGAAAGAATCAAACATTTGGAGGAGCAGTTAGATAAGCTAAACGTGGGGAAAGAAACAGTGGCCCCTCGAATTATTGATGATGAAATAACATCTTGCAGTCAATCAGAGAATACTGCAGATGACAAAACACAGTTCAGCAGTCTAATGGAAATAAATGCTAAGCTTCTCCAAACGGTTAGGAAAAGTGAGGTAAGCATTTCCGAGCTAACTGAGAGCAGGGCTGCCCTGTTAGACCAGCTAGCTTCTTTGAAGGCGTCTGAGAAGCACTTCAGAAGTAGAGTAGAAGCTGCAAAGATGAGTGTGGAAGACAGAGAGAAAAAGCTTTTAGATGAAAACCTGAAATTGGAGGAGATGGTTCAGAAGGCGTTTATGCAAAGGGAGCAATCTGATGCTCAGTTAAAGAAGCTGGAGCATGAGAATACTGAGCTTCTCGGCAGTCAGTCCACACTGAAGAAACAGTTAGCCACAACTCAACAGGAACTGGATTCATTCACTACCAAAGCTGAAAAGTTAGAGAAGAACATTATAGCGTCGCAGAAAAGCCAAGCAGAGTTACTTGAAAAGCTCCAGGAAACCGAAGCTAAGCTAAGAGACCAGACTGTAAAATGTGAGCTTCTCCAAGGTCGAACTGATAAGCTAGAAAGCAGGAGTGGGGAGCTGCATGATGAAAAAGGAGCCGCAGAGAGCAATGAAAAAATGCAAAAGCTTCACAGTGAGCACCAGACTTCCTCAGTGGAATCCAAAGAGGCCCCATTCAGGCTGGTTATAGCTGAGGCACAACTGGAAGTCAACGTGAGAGAGGTAACCAGGCTCCAGGAAGAGGTGGTGGAGCTTAGGGCACAACTCCTGGCAGGAAATGAGGAGAGGATGAAAGCTCAGGCCCTGCAGGAGGTGACAGAAGCCTCCAGAGAAGACCTTCGTGTTTTAGTAGAACAACTGAAGGCCCAAGTGGAGGAACTAAACCGCCGGCATGTGGATGAAATTCTTAGATCTCGCGAGCGTGAGGAGGCTCTTATTCGTGAGCGAGATGGCGAGGCACAGGCTCGAGCCGGTCTTGCTGCAGAGGTGACGGCCTCTAGAGAGGAGCTTGATAAGCTTAAGATGCATTACAATGCTTTGTGTCTGGAGAACAGTGAATCAAGGGAGGCCCTTCACAGAGCCAACACAGAGACCGCAGAACTAGGCGTGCACGTGTGCATGCTGACCGCTGAGAACGAGGAGGCTCGGCTGCGCTGGGAGGGTCAGTCAACAAAGCTGCAGGAGCTGGAGGAGGAGGCGGCTCAGGAAGTAGGAAGGCTGAATGCCTGCATGGAGCAGCTGCGCAAGGAGAACCAGGAGCTCCACAGTCAGCTCCCAAACACTGAGAATTTGATGGCATCCAAGGAGAAACTGGAGAAACAGTTGAGGGAGGCCCAACAGGAAGTCGAAGCTGTGCGGGAGATGAACCAGGAAGAGAATCAACAACTGCAGTTGCAGCTCAGCAGTGAAGCTGTGAGCCATGAAAGCCAGCTCCAGGTCAGGCAGAGTAAAGTATACATGTACAATGTTACTGTTGTCTTCCTGTTTATGACATACTTCCTTGTAAACAAAACTGTTTCTTATAAACTGAAGTTTTACAGTTTTACAGTTTTACGCAGCTTAATTTTTTGAAAGGAATCTGTTAGCGAAATTACAGGTTTCTTTTTAATGTTAACTATGAGAGCTCATTCTTTTAATGCAAATTTAGGATTGTGCATCAGTCTTGTCCTTGTAAGCTGTGATTATGGTTGGTTGGCATTGTTCATGTGTTCTTCTTAATGAATATGTCGCAACCCATCAGTGCTGGTATAGAGTTACTTAAGTTAAAGAAGGAAATAAAGCAGGTATTTATTTATTTTTTCCTTTTTCTGACCATCTCTTTGCTCCTGCTTTGATATATAACTGAAATATTAGTACAGACTGACCCTCTTGTGCACTTTTATCTCGAGTCTGGTCGGTTACAAAAATTCAGATCTTACACGACAAGCTGAAATGACACTAAAGTTGAGCACTCAACAAAAATGACATTGAAACCCCTGCTACGTGCTGCATTTGCATATGAGTATTGCCACATAATGTCATTCAGCATCCTGTGTTTGGAAATATAAAGCAGATTATTCAAGTTTCAGTCATGAGTACATACATAAAGGAAGCCCGATCTAAGTATAGCATACAAGATCTTAAATGGAGTCAGGACATTTGAGAAAAAAGGTGTTACTTTTGGAGCAGTGGTCCCAATTTGCAATTGTACTGCACTTTCATTTGCATGTGAAAGCCTCCCCGGCACTAGAGGAGATTTTCACGCTTTGCGTTTTTGTAAAACTGCCAGAAATTCCACAAATTCTATGTCAGTTCGTGGAAGTTTTTATCTGCTGCCTACACTTTTCTTTGAAATAATATTATCCTCAAATTGTACAGCAATTTACAGAGCTGTTTGATGATTCCACTTTTTAATATAGTGAGGTGAGCGACAGAACCTGCACCTGGTTATCGGGGAAAATCACTGGTTATTACAGAGAAATACAAACGCATTCCCATATTCTCAAATAATTTCATCTGCAGTCCTGAGAATAAGTAACCATACCACTGAACTCTTGCTAAGATGCAGACACGTGCTTTTAGAAAAAGTTGCACAGTCTCACTGCACTGTACACGAGCAATATAAACAAGTCATCTTTTTTCTTACTACTAAAATATTTAGGCCATGATTTTGAAAATAACTAGAATGTATAGAAAGATTTATACCAACTCGGCTAGAGTGCAACTAGATATGTTTTCTACATACCCTGCTCAACTTTAATGATGAATTTCTGATTATTTTTTGTCCATCTAGAGCACGATTCAAGAGTTAGAGGATGTTAAATTGCAGCTCCAGACTGAGCATGAGAAGGTAGTTGCCCTGGAGAACAACCTCAAGGGGCTAGAGGTAAGAGGATAAAAAATTCAGTACGGTGTTGTAAACAGAAAGTCCATCCATCCATTTTCTTCTGCTTATCTGGGGCCGGGTCGCGGGGGCAGTAGCCCAAGCACAGAAGCCCAGACCTCCTTCTCCCCAGCCACCTCCTCCAGCATATCCAAGGCGTTCCCAGGCCGGCCAAGAGATATAATCTCTCCAGCGTGTCCTGGGTCTGCCCCGGGGCCTCCTCCCGGTGGGACATGCCCGGAAAACCGCGCCCATGAGGCATCCTTGTCAGATGCCTGAACCACCTCAGCTGGCTCCTTTCGATGTGGAGGAGCAGCGGCTCTACTCTGAGCCCCTCTCGAATGGCCGAACTTCTTACCCTATCTCTAAGGGAGAGGCCAGCCACCCTTCGGAGGAAGCTCATTTCCGCCGCTTGTATTTGCGATCTCGTTCTTTCGGTCACTACCCACAGCTCGTGGCCATAGGTGAGGGTATGGACGTAGATCGACCGGTAAATTGAGAGCTTCACTTTTACACTCAGCTCTCTCTTCACCACAACAGACCGGTACAGCGTCCGCATCGCTGCAGCCACTGCACCAATCCGTCTGTCGATCTCCCGCTCCCTTCTCCCATCACTCGTGAACAAGACCCCGAGATACTTAAACTCCTCCACTTGGGTTAAAGAAGAAAGTTAAAGAGCCAAACTACCAACAAACAGACTCCTCTTAAAAATAATTTCTGTTGGTTTTTGACCATTAAAACCAACAGGTTATGGTCCTGAGTGGGAAATTCATGCAAAGAAAACATCTTCTGAATACTGCTTTATGTGAAGCATTTTGTATTTTACATCTCTAATTATTTTAGAGAACTTCCCTGAGATAGTTCTTTTTTTCCCACATTTATTTTGAAGGCTCTTTGTCTGTTATTCATCGTCATAAAAGCCACCTGAAACTCGCTTTGGTTTAATTTTGCAAGAAGATTTTTAGTTGTGGTCAACATGCTGACAGTATTCACATAGTGAAGTGGTTTTACATGTGGAAATGGAACTTCTTTGCTGTCTAACACTGACCGCACTAAAGTCATCGCTGGAGGATGATGCGTGACAAAACGCATGTGTAGCTTGCGCAGCTCGATCTGCATTTTCATGTGTGGGGTTGATAAATGGGAAAACAAATTGCAGTTCCATTCTGTATATTGTCAATTGAAGTAACCATAATGTTATATTCACAAACATAATTCACAAAGAGCAAGAAATAAGGCTGTGCTTTGCTGCGCTGATTGCAGGCTGAAAATCAGAGATACTGCCAACAGATTGAGGAGACAAACATCCAGATGGCCGAGTCTGAAAACCTCATCCAGCAGAAAGAAGGCGAGATAATCCATCTGAAAGGGAATTTATCAAGGTGAGATACTGTATTCATAATCACACATTCTGGTCCAAATTAAAGCTCCTGATGGAAGTTTTTAATCTTGTCTGTTGTGAGCGGTCTAGCCCAGAAACAACCAAATACACATTGTCTGTGTTGGTGGCACGGAGTCGAATCTCTCTGGGTACTCCCTCTTTGTCACACAGTCTAAAGACACCCATGTTAGGTTAATTGGCAAGTCTAATTTGGCCGTAGGTGTGAATGAGAGCATGATTGCTTGTCTCTGTGTGTTAGCTCTGTGATGACTGTTAGCCTTTCTAGGGTGTACCCTGCTTTCCTAGTGACAGCTGGGATAAGGTCTGCATGGATGCTCGATCCTCCATGTTTTTTTGGTCAGCATGTATTTGTGCTATATGCAGATCTGAGGAGGCGTTAGCAGTTGCTCAGCGGGCCTGTCAGGAGATGGCTGAAAACCTACGGAGAGTCACACAGGACAAACAAAGCTTTGACGTGAAAATGGCTGCTGAACTGGATGATCTTTACCGTACCAAAATCAATTTGGAAGAAAGGCTTGTGGAGCTCATCAGGTATAAACGTCTTTTCTTTTTCCACAGATTAGCTTAATACAAAATCATTTCTGGGGGGTTTTTGTTTTTATTCTTAAGTTCTTTTTTACCTTTTTCTTTTGGTTAGGCTATTCTGCAACCATCACATTTCAGTCTGTCTCATAAAATATAATGTTAGCATTTTAAATAAACCGCCTCCAACATTCCTAATAATGGAGTTTAACTTTAAGAACAGTCCGTATCAAATTGGCTGTCAAAAATCATTCTACTGGTATCAGTATAATCTAAATTTCTGGTACCGTGACATCCACACTGGAAGGGCGGATTTTGAAAAGTGTACAAATATGCTTGTCCTTGTTGCAGGGAGAAAGATGCCCTTTGGCAGAAGTCAGACGCTCTGGAGTTTGAGCAGAAGCTGCGGGATGAGGAGTCGGAGAGGGACGTTAACTACTGTCTGGGCTGCCACACTCAGTTCAGCTGGTGGTTCCGCAAGTACAGCTGCAGGTGATGCTCCATCAAAACAGAAACTGCTTGGAAGCACCGACCAGTAAAAGCACACTCATTTCTTTCACAGCTTCTCAACACTCTGAGGTCATTCACTGCGTGTTTACACTGTGGTTGTGTGATGACTGTTTTCTCACACATTCCTCACTTGGTTTACATTGTGCATTGCAAAGCACTTCTACAAACTTAGTTCTGCAAAAGACTGTGCTTATTCAAAACATGCACACCTGTGTAGGACATGATAATGCATGACCGTGACCCTCAGTGACCTGAGGGAAGTAAAGACAAAGTCAAAGTGACTATGATACAGAACTCTTTGTGCCTCATGAAGCTTTGTGATCATTATTCAGATACACTCTGTTCTACCACTGAATGGTATCCCTCACAAATACATCACTCTCAATTCAGCAAATGTACACCTTGTCGGGTACCCGGTTGGACCCTCTTTTGCCTTCATAGTTGCCTCAAACCTTCATGGCACTAATTTGAGAACTTGCGGGACGTTTCCTGAGCTGATAGGAGTGACACTCGGTACAATCTTCTGGTGATGTAATCCGTCCTTTTCAACATTCGGTGTGTTATAAATTCAGAGATGGTCTTCTGCATAAACTGGTAGTAACAAGTGGTTGCTTTCCTATCAGCTTGAAGCAGCGTTACTATTCAGCTCTGACCTCTGGCAAGGCACTGTTACTCAGAACTGTTGCTCATTGTAAATTTCCTCTTTTTAAAGCCATTGTCTGTAAACCCTACAGATGGGTGTGTGGGAGTATTCCAGTGGATCAGCAGTTTCTTAAACACTCACACAAGCCTGTCTTGCACCAACAACACGATCAAGTTCAACGCCACTTAAAGCTTTCTTCCCTGTTCTGATGCTCTGTTGGAGCTTCAGCAGGTCGTCTTAACCACATTTACATGCCTAAATGCTCTTCCTTTACTTTTACCTTACATCAGTAGTGCTCAAGCTTTACTCATAGGTCATTCAACTGAGCTTTTTTCCTGTTTATCCACTCCACCTCTGAAGTGGCTGTTATGAGTCACATGTTTTGTCCCATAGCACTGCTTTAGGGTTTTAGATCAGAAACTGCTGACTACCCAGAGGTGAAGGCTGAAAACTAAGGAACTATCAAGTCCTACAAGTTACATTTTTACGCGTCTTCTGTTTTTTAATGCCCTTTTTTTACCTTTGATAGTTTCATTTCTTTTTGTGCAAATCTATACTTCACATAAAAGGAACTACAACGCACAGGTCAATTCTCTCCAGTGAACATTTCACAGCGAGTTGCACTAACACGCTCTGTCTCAATCTTTTTTGCCTTATTCTAGGCTGTGCGGTCGTCCTTTCTGCTACTACTGTTGCAGCAACACGGTGAGCACCCAGCAGGGCGGCAACAGAGAGCGCTGCTGTAAGGACTGTTACAACCAGCACAGTGCAGTAGTTGAGCGCCACCCGCAGGAAGAAGTGACTCACAGCACACCGGGAACACCATTTAGGCGCTTTCTGCAGGCTGGCCTGGCTGTAAGCGGTGTTTCAGGTAGTCTCCTACACACTCACTGGATTAATGTGTCAAAGGATAAAATATTTACATATTTAATTTATATTGGGGACACGGTAGTGATATACACACTACAGTAAGAGCTAAGAATAAAGATCTATGGTGAATATGATGTTTATCTTCTAGGAGCAGGTGGAGATGAGAAACTGGACGATGGTGTTTTTGACATTATCACAGATGAGGAAGTGATTGGGGTGTACGACAGTGAATCCCTGTCTTTTGTCCCCGCTTGCTCGCCTGGACATGGACAGCAGGGGGCAGCACAACTGTAAGTATCTCACACACAGATGGACAGATATAGTAAGCAACAGGATTATCAGACGCTGCATGGCAGATTAATAACAGCCACCAAAACAGATTTTCTATTTGCACCTGTTCTTTGCAACGCGCCTCCTCTGAAACAGTCTACTTAGTGTGCTCCAGATTAATCAGAAACAGCCAGAAATAAGCATGACTGCTAAAGTGATTATTGAAAAATTCACTTACCCCGGAATATAATTACAATTTTATATTTAACACATTTGCATATCCCAAAACAAATGACATATGCTCTAAGACATAGATTTGTACTTCTTTAGCAGTACGTTGGCGTCTTTGGTATGTGAAGTCAATAAGCTATTACTTGTACTTGAGGTCTCTATTCTTGAGGATTTTATTGTTAATTTATTTGGCTTTTATTGTTGTTTTTAAATGTATTTAAGTAATGTGCAAAAGTCTTGAGCCACTCCTCAGTTCTTCATATTTTTCTTCCAAGCAGTCCGATTTTCCCGTTATTGTTTGGTTTTTTTTCAGTTTTTCTTTGGACATTGGCAGCTTTTTTACTTCTTCCCACTCCAGTCATTTTACTGGATCATTTTCAGAAGAATGTTCTTTTTTGCTTTGTTTAACAAACTCAAGCCAGTCAACACTGATCTATGAGTAATTCAAGAAAGTCACCTAACTCAAAGGATGAACCAGTGTTGTGACTACACATAACAGAAAACTTGTACCATCGGATTTTGATCCACCATGCAATGCCATCTGGAATTTATAGCTTGGCAACAGCGTTCATCCCAAACACAATGCCAGTTAGACGATCACTGTCCTCCCCAGAGACTGGACATCAACATTATTATTGAAACAGTGTGGCATCATCTCGACAGAAATGGTAAATGGCCTGTATTTGTATAGCGCTTTACTAGTCCCTAAGGACCCCAAAGCGCTTTACATATCCAGTCACCCACCCATTCACTCACACATTCACACACTGGTGATGGCAAGCTACATTGTAGCCACAGCCACCCTGGGGCACACTGACAGAGGCGAGGCTGCCAGACACTGGCGCCACCAGGCCCTCTGACCACCACCAGTAGGCAAGGGGTGAAGTGTCTTGCCCAAGGACACAACGATCGAAACTGTCCAAGCCGGGGCTCAAACCGGCAACCTTCCAATTACAAGGCGAACTCCCAACTCTTGAGCCACGATTGCCCGAAAACAAAACAAAAGGTAGAAACATCCAAAGAAGAGCTTTGAATGCACTTCAAGAAGCCTGTAGAAGTACTGATGTACTTCTACAGGCTTCTCTATGGTTCTATGATGACTGCTTAAAGAGATCACAAGAAAACTTGGTCAGGCTGTGCTGAAGAATAAAGGTGCTCATACCAAATATCGACTTTGTTTTTGTTTTTTTGTTTTTTTGTTTTTTTTTGTCCCCTTTGGATCTTTAGCCATCAGAATTGTTGTCTTAAGGCCAAGAAAGATGCCAAGCGGATTTATTTTACCAAGTGGATCATCATGGCCTTGCCATATTGGTCCATTTGATTGACCTTTATTATAATTATGTATTTATTTTATTTTATTTTCGGTTGTTACAAACGGGACAGACATGACTGGGGGATAGGACAGGGAGAAAGAATGAAAGAAAGAGAGGGAGAGAAAGAAAAACAGAGGGGAGAAGAGACGGTGAGAAAGGGGGGAAGAAAGAAAGAAAAACAAATATCCAAGGAGCTTGCAAAGAAAAGCGTCTGGACTTCTTTAAGTTACTTGAAGACGTTTCACCTCTCATCCGAGAAGCTGCTTCAGTTCTAAATGTCAAATGGTGGAGAGTCCCAGATTTAAACCTAGTGGGAGTATCCCCCCACAGAGGGACAAAAGGACCCCCTGATGATCCTCTAATCGCCTGAGCCAAGGTGTGAAACTGGGTGTGGGTCACAATCAGCCAGGGTTTCGGGTGAGTTCATTGTGAAACCTGGCCCCACCTTATCATGTGATTTCCTGAGGTCAGATGGCCCAGGATGTGAGTGGGCGTTAAGGCGTCTGGGAAGGGATCTCAAAACTGGATTATAGATGGCAGAGAGTTGGTGTCGTAAACCACCGCCTCTGTTCAAAGATGGTCGCTCACAGTGGACATAGATGGCTTCTTTCACTCCTCTTTCAAACCATCTGTCCTCTCTGTCCAAAATGTGAACATTGGCATCCTCGAAGGAGTGTCCTTTATCCTTAAGATGCAGATGGACTGCTGAGTCTTGTCCTGTGGAGGTGGTTCTTCTATGTTGTGCCATGCGTTTGTGAAGTGGCTGTTTGGTCTCTCCAATGTAGAGGTCTGGGCATTCCTCGCTGCACTGTACAGCATACACCACATTGTTAAGTCTGTGTTTTGGCGTTTTGTCTTTCGGGTGAACCAGTTTTTGTCTGGGCGTGTTGCTGGGTCTGAAATACACTGGGATGTCGTGCTTGGAGAAAACTCTCCTGAGCACGAACAAAAACAAATATCGACTTTCAATTTGTGTTAGCGCATGATTCTATCAGTTGCTGCCATGGTTATTATAACTAACTGAAACTACATTTCAGTAAACTACCATAAAAATAAAAACTAGACATCTGAATAAAATTAAAAACACTGGATTATATAAACTGAAACAATTTTGTAAAACTTGAAAAACTAGTGAGTTTTTTTTATTAAATAGATTTTGTTTTTAAATGATCAAAACTTGCCCGATGAGGCTTTGGTAGATATATTTCTTGATGCTTTAGATGTCTACAAGACTGTGAATCAACTGCTTCCAAAATTCAGTGTTTTTATTGTAATAACTGTACTGATTTTCTTAAATATTGCCTCCCACATATGCCCTTCTTACAATAATTTTCATTTGTTTAGCAAAATATAACGAAAGAAGGGGAAGCTCAAGACTGCTGCTCAGTCTCATACATGTATTCAGTCTAGTGTTTTTGTAAGTTTCAAAAAATGCTTGAATAATGAGCTGTAAAGTATGTGTTGATCTGAAATATAAATGCCTTTTTGATTAGAAACAGCAGTGCCAGTGCGGGAGACCTCACATCAGAGGATACTGACGACCTCAGCGCTGCGGTACAGGACGCAGAGATCTGCCTGCTGAAATCTGGAGAACTGACGTAAGTTTCTGTGAAAGTTACACCTGAAAGCCACAAGTGTAGTTGCATTTTGTGAGGTCAAATGTTTTGTTTGGGTTTCTAATTTTCAGAAGAAGTTTCTCTTGTCTTTTTGTGATAAAAGTGTTGAACTACATCCTAAAAGGGAACTGAAAAATGAAGCAAATCTGGTTTGGGGGTTATCAACTTCTCTAAATATTGTGCAGTACATGTTGCAGATCCACAGTTTCACTTCTGGTGTAACCTGGAGCTGGTTTGTTCAGGCTGTGTGGAAACTTTCTGCTGTTAGCACTGTTTTTCAGTTACAGTGTTAAAGAACACACCTTTGATAAGGTCGAAAACTGTAAACAGGACTTTGAATTTCAACATTTTAAAGGGAAACAGTCTATTTATAGATTCAGGGAATGCACTACTTCAAACGTGTAAACATAGTATAAAGCGATTCATATGACCAGATGATTTATGCCACTCAGTGAGCGTCAGATGGAGCCAATCAAGATGAAAATGATTCAAAAAGAGTGAAGTGAAATTCCAGACTTTTGTAATCATTTTCTCATCACCACAAGGGGTGAGCAGCTCAAGGTTGCTTGCTAGCTGCACACTGCTAGTATTATTCTTCTTGTTATCAATCGATCTGACAGCTGATCAATGAAGGTTTGGTCTGTAGGATTTCAGACGTTTCTCATTTCCAAGATAACTTTTTCAAATTTCTTTTTAATCAGAAAAGAAATGTTGCAATGTGAGCTTGTGTTTTTGCACGTCAATCTTTTCAGCTTTACAGAGATTTATGAAATTCTGCAGAAATCTTCAACATACCGTAGTTTTCGGGTCATAAGCCGCTACTTTTTTCCCACACTGTGAACACTGCGGCTTATACTGACGTGCGACTAATTCATGCGGCCAAAAACATTTTGCCTGGTAACAGAAGACCAATAAAATGGATAAGTAGTATATATACGGTATATATTTTTACCGGTTGTTAAGAGACGTAAAAAAAACATAAGCAACGTAATTTGTGCGTTACTGATACGTACGTGTACTTAAAGGTAGCCGTGTTACAGGCGCTGTTCGAGGAAAAGAAGCATTTGCAGTATGAATTTTTGTATGTTACCATAACGTTTATGTTACCATGTTTATGTTACCTTACGGATTAAATTAAACGTTAAAAGTCCTCACATGTAATATTTCTGTGTAAATATCTCATATTACAAGTGAAACGCATACGGCTTAAAATCCGGTGGGCCTGTACAAGTACAAAATTTATTTTCTTTCTAAAATTAGAGCATGCGGCTTTTAATCAGGTGCGCTCTGTAGTCCGGGAATCACGGTACTTCTTATTACCACTGTGTTTTGAGAAATGTTAGCGTTTTAGCTGCTCTCAACCTGCTGCAAATCCAGTCATGTAGCATAAGGTACCAGCCAACTATATTTGTAATTAATATTTTTTACAGTTTAACAGAAATATGACCCTGAAGTTACTTATTCTAGCTCATTAACAGTAAATGTGGTGTGTTTCTTAAGGTGTTTGATAGATATCTGAATACTTTTTTGTGCACAGTGACTGGATAAACTGAAAAAAACCCTGAAAAATATCAAGGAAATTGGAAATTAGGATTTTGTTTAAAAAATGAATAAATGATATGGGATTAAACTGGGTTGGGTACTGCAGTGCCACTGTTTCAGCGTGAAATGTTTCGTTCCACACGCTGCAGGTTCTCTGTGCACTTCACGGTGGATGACATCGCAGCGTTTGGCGACAGCCCCCGAGAGCTCTTCATCAAATCCAGCTGTTACAGCACCATCCCCATCACCATGAGCAACCCTGGTCCTACTGTGTCCTGGACCTTCACATCTGAACCAAAGAGCATCTCCTTCAGTGTGGTCTACAGGGAGAGCACTGAGACTCCACTGGAACAAGCCAAGGTGAGAGCCCAGCATGTGTATAACCATGGGTGAAGGACACGTCCTCACAGAGATACATTTCCATCCAATTCCATTCCAATAAAGTGGATTTATTCAACTGTAAACCGATCTCCAGAGGAATATAAACTCACCAGTGAACATTAACGTGAACATTTGATCTTATTTGATAGTTATAAAATGAAAAGGGTAAGCAATATGAAAGATTAGAATCGATCTACAGAAAACAGTCGCTCGCATATGCAGCTCATCACAACACTGGGTTTGTTGGTTATCTTTCAAACTGATTTTTTTTTAGCACTGACTCAGTCTCAGTGTTCTTGGTGTTCAACAAACACAATTTAACAGCTGCTGAACGCAGTGGAGCATTCAGCAGCTAAATAGCCAGATGTTCCCCTCAGGAGAGGATAGTGACCAAAAGGCACTACTGCCGTGACTACCGCCGCACAAACATGACTCCAAATGAATAGTAATGGATGTGTTAATAGCCAACTTTTAACACTGATGCGATATGAAAATCAATCTGCTAGTCTGATGTCTTAGAATATGGAGGACTTCCTGTGCGTGCAGCAGTTGTCGGGGCTAAGCTTTCAGGTCATTACTTACAAATGAAAATTAATTTAAAAAAATTAAAACGCTGTCCGACGATAGCTGATGGTTTCAGATGTTTTCTGGCAAATGCCGCCATTTTTTTGCTTTCTATACAGATCGTTCACCTATGTGCATCCATAGCCCGCTCAAACCTGATTGGTCAGTGTTTCCCGTTTAAATTCTGGCACTGATGGGTTTACATATACACAGATGTGCATACGGGTATATGTACACATGCTTTTGTATATAGTTTTGTATTTTTACTTTTATTTTTTTTTTATTTTGGATATGTTTTTTCTATTTGCCAGGCAGTCAATGACAGATAAACTGTACATGTATATATGGTGCCAAGAACCTCCAGAGATGTAGCTGGCAGATAAACGAGAAGTGAGAAGAGATGGGGCTAACTAGTTAGCAGTGACCCAACTTTAAAAAATGACAGCAAGAGGACTCACCTTCTTCTTTCAGCTGCTCCCTTTAAGGGTCGCTACAGTAGATCATCTGCCTACATCTCACTCTATGCCTGGCATCGCCCTCTGTCACGTCAGCCCTCTGCATGCCCTCCTTCACTCCATCCATGAACTTCCTCTCTGGTCCTCCTCTTTTCCTCCTGCCTGGCAGCTTCAACATCCTTTGTCCAGTATAGCCATCCTTCCTCTGCACATGTGCAAACCATCTCAGCCTTCTCATTCATAAAGATGGGTACAAAACTTAAAAATGAGTTGGGTGGGTCACCAAATGAAATTCTCTGTGGGTAACACTGCTTTAGAGCGTGGACTATAAACTGGGCCTTGAAATCTGGTCATTTGCCTAGAGATTGTTTATATAGTGTAACCTTAATAATACCGTGGATGTGTATTTAGCCTAACCGTCTAACCACCAGTGATTGAAGTAAAAGTTTGTGTCAGTTTATTTCATCAAAGTCAACAAAACACCTCAGACTGCTGCAGGATTTTTCCTAAATATTTATTAGCAATAAATCAAGTCAGAGAGGGACAAGCGGCCTTTCCCAGCCTGCTGATAGTGTGGGGCTGTATTCTGTGACCCCTGATGTAATATGCAGTGTGCATGCAGAAGCAACTAAATTATTCAGTTCATATTTCCTCAGTGATAAAGCAGAGCTAATATTTTATTCTACTGTGGTTCTTATGCAGCCGTAGCAGAGCCGCCCACTGTGTAAGCTGCCCGGCAGCAAACATAAAAATGTGTCAGGACAGGGTTAAAAAAGGTCACGGAGCAGTGGAGAAAGTCCGACAGCTTTTCTGCACATTTATTGGGATTTAGATTCAGTAAGCTGATTCTGAATTGGTTTCACAGTTGGTAAAATGTTGCCTCCTGTTGCCATCTTGTGTACACAGAAGAAATCCTTAACCAGGATTTCTCTCCTTTGCTCTCTGCAGGTTTTGATCCCTCTGACCCGTTGTAACTCCCACAAGGAGACAATACAGGGGGAACTAAAAGTCAGAAATCCTGGAGAATACACACTTATCTTTGACAACTCCTTCTCCAGGTTAGTCACGCTGTGCTCTAAACAACAACTCTTCAGAATAAGACTGAACAAAGCAGAACATAAAGCCTTCTCTGTCTCTCCTGTTTGTCAGGTTCATCTCTAAGAAAGTGCTGTATCATCTGAGTCTAGACAAGCCTGTGGTCTACGATGGAACCGACCTCCTCTGAGTGTGGCAGGAGCAGCACGAGGATGTGTAACACTGACTTTTTCAAACTGTCAAGGCTGTTTAAGCGCATAGGTATCACTTCAGAGTCTTCTGATGCTGAGCAGCCTCAGCGGAAAGGTCACAGCATTAAAACACATAAGTAAATAACAATATTACACTACGGTATGTCAGCATGCACTTTTATGAAAGCTAGTTTAAATATACATAAGGAAGGATATCCAAAGTTCAGGCGCTTTCGTATTTGAATGTGACCGCGTAATGTGTGTGTCAGTTAAAATCTTCTTTTCATAGTATGAGAAGTTTTATGTTTTGATATCCAAAAGTATCAAAATCAAACGAAAAGGGTTGAGAAAGTGTTTATATACTTAAAAAAAAAAACAGGGAGGGATGTGGGGTTTTGTGTAAATAAGTGGCCATAAATACATCAGATAAAAATTCTTTATGAGAAAAAAAATAATATACAGTAATAATTGTAGTACATTGTTCCCAGAAAAGCTCTGACTGCTGGCAAACACATGCGATTGAGTCATAATCAAACAGGGAGCCTCTTGTTGTGAAAGCGTCTGTTGCAAGCTGAGATCAAATCGAATCACTTGATTTATTAACGGTAACTTCGATTGTAAAACTTTTCAGTGGAAGAATTCAACTCTGATGTTAACAGAGTCTTAACTGACGCTTCAGTGGACATTAATAGAATGAGCCCAGCAGTCCTTTCACATATCTTTCTTACTGTTGCCTTTTCAGCTGTCAGAAATTAGATGAAATGGATGTGTTGCAATCATGACGAAGCTTAAATGGAAGAAACAGAACCACAGGAAGAACCCGGAAAGCATTTGGTTTTATTTATCTTGAGTAAACAGGCTTTATTTCAGTGCTTTGTCTCTAGTGGATGCAGCTGAAAACAGAGGGGAATGTGGCTGCTTGGGTTCTGTGCATGCAAACATTAAGAGTGTGTGCAAGCTTTCCCAACTTCATTAAGCACATATCAAAATGTAAGTTTCAGCGCTTCAGTATTTAGTTGTTTTTTCCCATCAGTTTAACCATCACTCTTGATGGTTTTACATTTAAAGTGAGCAAAAACGGGACAAATTCTCATGAAAACCACAAAGCTGTTACTGTCTCTAGAAAGAAAAAAGAATCATCTTTAGAATGATTTTCTTGGGTTTCTTTATGCTTTTGCTGTGTAATGTTCTGGATGAGTTAATTAGAGTGTTTTGTTATGAGAAATGTGCAAAACCTGCAGTGCGTCAAACAGAAAACACGAGCCTCAGCCTTTAAATCACACAAGTCCAAAAATTCTGTTACTTTAATACTTGAATTTTTTCATATGTGGACCTTTAAAGGGTTTAATGTGGAAGATAATCCAAGTTTTCAATCAGCAATCCTCTCAGTGTCTCATCATTTAACAATACTGACAGAGTAACATTGATTTAACTGCTTTGCTCTATCCAGAGGTTTTACAAAATCTCTTCCTCCATTTTAAACCCATTTTGTAATTTATGTTGTGAAGAACTGACAGGAGAAAAGAAAATAAGGAAAAATGCTAATTGATTTTTATACATCCGCTCATTAAGAGTGACAAGTTGCCAAATATATTTTACAATTCTTAAATGGGAGTTTCTATTTAAAGACACTGCGACATGACTGCTGTATAATGCACTTTGTGAAAGGGCTTTTTGTCGATATGTATCCCACGAGCCTTTGTGCCAGATGATGAATGAGGTTTTTTTCTCCTCCATATGTAGGCAGTGTTTGATTGTAGATGTTTACAGCTGGATTTACCAGAGGGAATCTGCCGGCACGTCTTATGAGAACTAAATATTTATACTAGAAATGATGTAAGGTTATGGTTAATAAATAAGGATTGTGTGATGAATGTGTGGTTGCTGGTCATTTTAATCTGAAGCATATCACTGTGATGTATTTGATGGTCACATTGTTTTTTAGCCACACTGGTCTGTGGATGTCAATCTGCTCACGATGGAAGTGTCTCGACAACCACCAGAAGAGCTACCGTGCACATTCATGCATGTACGGTTTGCAGAGGAGCAATTCAGCTGAATTTTCTGAAGGTTGTGAGGTTAACAAGGAGTAAAAGCTAGCCTGATGTTAAAATCCTCAACTGTGAAGCATTAGAAGGCATGTTTACAGAAAGTAGTTTTGGCCTATATAGATAGTTTCCCCTTCATAGATGCTCTGTGGGGCGTGATTTTTGCTTGTAATCTCAGAGGAGCTACGGTGTAAACAACAGGGTTTCAGTGCTGGAGCTGATACAGTGATCATCGTGGGGAACGTTTGATGAGCTCGGTGAGCTGATTAAGACCAGAGGGACCTCAGTGAGTTTGATGCGCTCCATGCGGCGCTGTACCGGGACTGTCACGCCCTGACTGCACCGACCACAGCATGATCATACCTGGCTGTACGACTTCTATGGCGGACAGGAACTAGAAGCTGGTAACAGCAATCTTACCAGCTTGGGAAAAAAAAGGATACATTCAGTGAAACATTTTTTTACATAACAGGTGACTACTGGATCTGTTGTTGTTACACCGCGTTTATTAAAATGTACAATGTACAATGTATGTACAAAAGCAGAAAATATTTTTATGTTACATTTTTGGAAAGAAACAACAGCACGTTATTTATGATTCAAACAGCTTTAAATGAATGAACAATTTTTAATTTGCATATTTTAGTCACATAATGCTGGTATCCACACTGCTGGAGTTGGAGTGATAACATTATATATTTTTTACGATTTCTGTGTAGTTTTCACACTTTGCAAAGACACCTTGTGGGTTAGACTGCTCCCTGTGGTGAGGATAAATTTCCCGACCCACCTTACTTTACATCTACAATCTCAAATTTCACATTAACTGCATTTGTTGTTATCTGAACAGCATTTTTCTCACTAAGCAGCAAAATGTTCTCAAAGCACAGAGTTGGTATGTTAAATACAAAAGACTCCTCAGCCTGCTGTTGGTACTCATAATGCAGTGGACAAAGAGACATAGGCAGCATGTGGCTGGGAAAAGGTTGGGGAAACGGTCCAAATTACAAATCTGAGAAACACAAAAGAAATATTAAATCTGAGGGAAACTACAACATGTAACTTGCATACAACTGTAAGTTACATTTTTATCATATTCATATATGAGTATTTTAGTTACTAAGATTGTTAACTTGCATTTATAACTGGTATAAATTTAATTTGATACTCTGTTAAAATAGTACAGTAAGACTGTTTTAAATATACTGTGTACTAGAACTGTTAGGTGGTTTGTACCTGAGACGCAGAACTACATGTGCTAGCATGTCCTTGTGAATGTCCTGTGTTAGCATGCTCTTATTAGCTTATAGCTCATTGCACTCAAAGTGCAGGATATTGTACCTATATCCTTAAAATCGCTTCTTCTAGCAATCCTTTTTTTAAAATGTATCCAGGTAAAAATCTCATTGAGATTAAAAATCTAATTTCTTCTTTCAGCAGCTCTGTTTTTACCATCTTTACCCTATCCTCCTCTGTCACACCAACCCTCCTTCACTGTCTATGAATCTTCTCTGTGGTGTTCCCCCTTTATTCGTCTTTTGTGTTTGTCCAACAGTTGCACATTTTCCACCAGAACCCTGTTGTTCTGGGCCCTGACTGAATCAGTATGAAAATCTCATCCGCATGTTTGATTTGGCAATGATTTCATGGCGGATGCCCATCCAGATGCAACCATCCCAGTTTTTTCCAGGCTTGGGACCAACACTGGAAGTACTGTGGCTTGAAGCCCACTGTCTCTGCTGTACAAAATCATGATCAGATATAAACATCTAAATGTCTTAGTATATCATTTTTAAAATCAGAATGCATGTCTGAATATTTTTGGTTAGCTGAAGTTTTGCACCCTTTCTCCTGAAGCAGTCACTTCAGCTCTGAGCAGCTACTGCATTAATTGTGTTTATTGCATTTTAGGAATTTGTCTTCTTACCTAAAAACCCCCCAAAAAGAAAACAGGAGAAGGGGAATATAGTTTGCTTCTCGTTTCTTTCTCATTACGCTTTTATTTTGCCACTTCTTGTTCTTCTTCTAGTGTGAATCCATTACATCTTCACCGTGTCTGGGACACGGCTTAAGTCGTGTTATTTTAAGGATCACAGGATGTGTGTTTGCCTTTTCGTACATCAGTCTGTGTCTGTGTGTGTGTCTGTGCGTGTACACATGGTATTGTTCTAAGAGGGTGTTTGTCTCAGAGATAGTGTTTATGTCGCACAGGCCATTCTGTTTCTCAAGGTTAATGATCTCATTGTAAATCATGTCACATCCACCTTCCCTCTCCCCGACTCCCCTCTCTCCTGCTTTTCTCTCCTCCTGCCTGTCGCCTTCACTGAATCTGTCATTTGCTCTGTTGCTGTGCACATGTATGAATTTGCGTGTCTGTCGGAGGCGGTTGTTTATAATAGTGACTGCGTGTTGAATGTAGATGGGAACATTCACACGTGTGAGCATGTAAGGGGAAAATCACATTGTTGCACAAGTTTGCATACGATGCACATTTATATGAAATGTCATTCCACAATTACAGTACATCACACTTTCCTTTATATGTGGAGAAACTGCTTTACAGCCTCCTCTGCTGTTCTGCTCTCGTCGTCATGTATCTTGACAGTTACACAGAAGTGTGTCTTTTTCCCCCCGAAAACTCATTTATCAATCCAACTTCTCTTTTCTAGTTGAAAAAAGTAAACACATGCAGTCCTTCACAGTATTGGTAGTTACCAAAAATCATTTTTTATGTGTCTGTAATCATTAATCCACCAGCATGTTCCAGCTTTTTGATTGAAATATTTTTAATTCTAAAAATCTGATTATTTTTTTACCGTTTTACAGAAAAAAGTACTGCACACTATTATTGTTGATTAAGATGCCAAATTACAGTTTTTTAATTTGCATTCCTGAACAGATTAATTGGTTTTAGTGGTCGGATGTTTGATTTAATTCTGACTTCCCAGAAAAGTCCAGTATGCCGACTCAAACGTGGTATAAAAACACAACATCAGTTCATTAAGTAGGTTTTTAGTTTTAGACAAGTTTTTGACAGATTTCTAAAATATATTTCTTTTTTTATGATATGTTGTCTAATAAATTTGTTACGCACTGTATTTGTGTTCTGCTACATTAATTAAAAGGGATCCAACACCTTGCAACTAAAGAGTAAAATGTGTGAGGTACATTATCTCTGATGTGCTCTTGTTTGGAGTGGAAGATATTAGCACCTCATAGGTGACAGCTGATGAAGAATCAAAAGAAAAGTCTGTTTTTATTACCTGATGGTTGATGTGAAAATGAATTACAGTATTTTGTTGTTGTTCTTTGTTTAATGCTATAAGAGATCTACTAATGAAGTTAATCATAGCATGCACTAGAAACTCTTGAAACTTTTTTTTTCTTCGTTCATGTGAAAATGGAGCTCATAGTGCAAGACAGTGCCCTAAAAAAGTATCTTACCTAACCTATTAAAGAACTTATTAACTTCTTTTGGAATGCAGAACAGTTTTGTCTTTAAAGCCCTTTTATTCTCTCATGTTATGCTGTAATGGTGTGTAATTCTAAAGCTTGCACACATTTAGCCTGTAGCTCTGCAGCCCCCTGGAGTCTTTGAGCTCAGGACGTTAGCCCACATTGTTCTCCATCTCACATTGCTCCAACTGATTGCTGTTGACAATGCTGGCACGGTAATGTTGAGGTTGGCAGAATCATGCACATGGGTTAATCCTAATGTGCAGATTTCTGACTCACTGTCCATCAATCATAATGTGTATTATATCAGCATTACTGGCAGTAAAATGAAATGAAAAATTCATTTACTGTGCACAGGTGGGTGTTTGATAGCCTGTGTACAGTCAGAGCAGCGAATTAGCCCAACACAGTGGGGAAAATACATTTTAGTTGCTTATATAATTTTAAAAAAATGGACAGTTTGTCTCTTCACTATAAACACAAAAAAACATCCTTTGTCAAAATACTGTGTGTTTCTAACATATAACTTATAGTACAGTAGACCTAAACATCTCCAATTTGCAGTGGATGAAGTCTCAGACCACCCACTGTCCACAGTAACGCTCCTGTTTAGAGACCTCTCATGCTTTATTAAAGTCTTCCCCTCAGACACCTTAACATAACCTGTACCTGCGTGACACTGCATTATCATAACTGAATAAAGATGGGTCTGAGTGAGTTGGCAGTCTGTCTATGTGCAGAGAGCACAGCACTGATCCGGACTTGCCGCTGTGTCCCTAGCAGTCTACGCATGTCTGTATGCATTGTGAGGTTAGACACACGGACACGCTGGTGTGTCTTTGTGAATGTGTCTCCATCTGTTTGCTCACTGTATGTGTGTTTCCTCTCTCAACACTTTCTCTGCTCAGGATTTGCAGCCCCCTGTAGTGGTAATGGCAGGTCGCGTTGGCCCCTCTCAGACAGTTTGCTCCTGTCAAATATAGTTTCATAATTTCCACCAGACACTTTCAGCTCCTGCTGCCCTGGGACCCTCCATCACAAGCTGCAGGCCAGTCAGACATTTTGCTCACACAGCAGCAGATCTCGTTTTCCTCTGCTGGACTCCCCTTTCCTTTTTTTGAACTTTCTCCTGTTTCCTGATTTCTTATGGCTTCACACCTGTGCTGCAAAAAATGCACAAGCACACACAGCCCAAGCTAGGAATTGTCCTCCAATGTACTCATACTTGCTGTTACACAAACTTCTTAGGCCAGTATATAGCTGTGTGTTTTACATGTTTACATCAGGTAAAGATACCTTGTGAGAAGTTAAAAATAGACATTCTAATTACTTTGGGTAAGGGGCAACTAATGGGGCATTTATAAAATGCAAACCTTTCAAAAACTAAACCTTTGTGGTAATTACATTAAGGACCACATTTTGCCATGGTATCACATCCCAACAGTCTGAACTGACTGATGTAAGCTCCCCTAAAAACAACACATAGTCTAAATTTTAAACTACACAGTTTTTGTGACATGGCAGATGGGGTGCAGCACTTTGGCGACAGTGGGAAGAAAAAGCTCCCTTTTAACAGGAAGAAACCTCCAGCAGGCTCCGGGAGGGGCGGCCATCTGCCGCAACTGGTTGGGGTCAGAGGAGGAAGACGCAACAAAAGTCCTTATGTTGGTTATAA
Source organism: Simochromis diagramma (assembly GCF_900408965.1). NCBI lineage: Eukaryota > Metazoa > Chordata > Actinopteri > Cichliformes > Cichlidae > Simochromis > Simochromis diagramma. Next base: position 5,825,604 of record NW_024386782.1, read on the forward strand.
AGCACTTAGACACGTGTGGCTGAATGAGGCACATTGTATGTAGTGCTTAAGTAAAATAGGATCTCAAAATTTTGGTGACCACTTTCAGAGCAGATGCCTTAATTGTTGCATTTATACTTTTATGTACTTTGTGACTTTTGTTTCAAGAACAGAAGTCGCAAAGTGATTTAAAATCTAGCAGATTGGAGCTGAACAGCTATGTACTCTGGAGGTGATTGGCTAATTGGAAACAGGTGTGACTAACACAACACAGGTGAAACTGATTAAGGGAGGGCAGCAATCACAAAGGAGACGTCACTAACAAAGACATTAAGTAAAAAAAAAAAAAACACAGGAAATTACATAACAAATACCCCGCAGGTTTGACCTGGACATCCCTAAATAAATGATCCGGTTCCTTCACAGGTGGGGTCAACACACTTGGCTTTTCACCGAAGTCTAGAGTTTAAGTCTTTTATGGGGCAGATTAAAATGAAACTACTTTCTTAGGAATAAAAAGAAAGAGAGCTTGAGGGAACAACAAGTGCACGCATTTCCTCCGAGAGTCAAAATGTGGAGTTGAATAAAAACCACAGTAACTAGTGATGATGACCTCATCATGCTGCATTATCCTGCAGTGGTCGCAGACCAAAGTATTATTACTACATATCACAGCTGTGCTGTGTGCTGTGCACACAGCTTGAGCCTGTATTTTTTTTGCTGCAGGTATCACATGAAGCAGTGATTTTTTTTTTTTTTATGCGTACGGAGTTTTGTTTCTCTATTTACAGCGTCTCAGCCAGGTTTGTCGAAGCTGTTGTGATGAATGCATAGGAGATAGAGGAGGCCTGACACATAGATCCAGCAGGCTGATCATTAACAGAAACAGATTCATGAGGAGAAGCAGCAGAGAGCTTAGGAGAACGAATATAAATGTCCTTGTATATGTGCTGGATACACTATTTATATGAGTGAGTGGCTGCCTGAGAACCATATTTATTTCTTTTTTTCCAGTCGTACATTAATCCACCCACAAATCCCTACCATCTTAAATCACATATAGAAGCAGAAAGGGGAGGGGGAGAAGGAGGAGGGGGAGGAGGGTACGGCACAGTTGTTCATTACAGCCTTTCTTCTTTGTGGAGGTAGCTTGATGGCCACTGTTTCCATGGTAACTGTTTGAGCAACCTCTGCCCACAACATCTCAAAAGATCAGAGATGTTATTTTTAAAGAAGCATGAAAGAAGATGATTTCTGAAGCCCCAGGGAAACAAATTCTCGCACAGACGTGGTCGACCATTAGCGAATGTTGGGAGTCATTTTTGATGAAATGCACGGCAAAGGGCCTTGACATCCGCGTGTTTGTGTAGGACTTTAATAGCAGCTATGCCATTACAGAGTTCAACAGACACTGAAAAACAATGATACTCACATCCTGTGCATCCCGAGTTCGTTCCAAAAGAACAAGACAGTGAGTTTCGGAAACGTTTTAACTTCTTTTGCACAGTTTTCTCAGCTTGTAAAGTTTATGAAAACATAAAAATATAATACTCACTGTTTTTATCGCTTTCTCATCGATAAGGATTTTTTGAACTTGTGATATATTTGCAGCAAAATTATTCATTTACTGCTGTGTTCACAAATAATGTGCCACTAGTGCCTAAAAGTTGTTGCCCTGCTGTCATGGTATTTAAAATATTAAAATTTCCATCTGCGCAGGCTTTAAAGTTCAGACACAAGGTTCATTGTTGTTTTGTTTATATTTAATTATACATTTATGACAGGGTGAGGTGTTTGTCTGAGTTTACTTTTCCCTTAATTTTGTGTTACTATTTACCAAATTAATAATAAACTTGTGTCATTATGTTTTCATCTAACACTTTTTTTGCTCTTCTTTCTTTCACACCCTCCCCTCCAGATAAGCCTCATTTAATGTGAACGTGAATCTGAATACCTCACTCACACGTTTGATTTAATTTCCAGGGGACGATGTAATGTGTCTTTTTCCACATGTACTGGACTCAGCAGGACTTGGCTCAGACAATAAGAGTCTCTCTCTCGCTCTCTGTTCTCATTCACTGTGTCTGGGGTTGATTTGTCACCCCCTCCCCCCTCTTTCTTGATGAGGGACTTCAGATGAGCATATACAGCAAATCCTATGTAGCGCTGCAGGATCCTCAGTGGACACACTTGCCAGCGTGTGTTTCCATGGAGACGCAATTTGTTCACGTGCCCCTGCAGCTTGTGTCATTGACTTCAATTAGTGCAGAAGGCCATCTTGCCTGAGCACATACTTACACAGAGAGCCAGCCTCAAAGGTGGGAGAAAATTGTCAGAGGAGATCTAAGAGCTTGGGATCTGTCCGAGACTGCTTTACAGGACTGCGGAAAGCTTTGTGGCGTAATGGCATTCATTTGAATACTGGGACATTGTCAAAACAAACAAAAAAAAGACTCTTGGGACTAAAGCTGCAGCAATCAATGGAAACTGTAGAGCCAATCATGTATACTTTATGTCAGTAGCTACAACAAGCATTCTTTTAAAATTTAAGTAGGTGTTTTTTGACTGCTTAACCCAGAAATAAAGACTGCTATAAAGAAAAAAAATCATAGATATAGACTTCTGGTGCTGGATAAAGGAGGCAGAGTTCACCAACAACAAGCGATGTCGTAATAGCTGACTATCAAATCCAAAAATTAAACATGAGTTCAAAAGTAATTCAATTTCTAGAGCAGAAGTAATCAAAAATGCAGGGACAAACAGGACTTTACAAAAATGGAGCATACAGAAGAACATATGCAAGACTAAGGAGGCAAAACGACAAATGGCAAGCTGAGTACATATAAACGTAAGGCTAAATGAAATAACAGTAGTACTACTGGTGCCCATCAAACCACCAGTGCTCATGTTAGGGAACAGTGTCAACACAACAAAATGCATAAAGACATCTACAGGAAGCGGTGTCTGAAAAGGGCTGGGAAAATCATCAGAGACCCCAGTCACCCATCACATGGACTCTTCACCCTCCTGCCCTCTGGGAGGCGCCACAGGAGCCTCCGGACTAAGACCACCACGTACCGGAACAGCTTCTTCCCCACAGCTGTCAGACTCCTGAACTCTGCCTCCTGACATCTGACCCACGTTAACACATGGACTGAACACACACACACCCACAATGGACAACTGTACCCTCAAACACACAATAATAACATGGACTGAACCATCACTCACAACCACTAGCACTTTATATAGCCTCTGTAGAAATTATCCACATATCTCACTTATCTTAACTGCACTACTGTATAGCTCTGTAAATAATCATTCTGTACATACGATAATTTTTAACCCTACAACTGTTTACAACTTGCATAGTTCCCATTTCTGTATAGCTGTATATCTCAGATTTCTGTAAAGTTATTTATTTCATATTCTGTATAGTTTTTCATATTTATATCCTGTTCATAGCCTGTACATAGCTTGTACTCACTACAGCCTGTACATACCTATAATTATAGAATATTCACAACATACTTCACACCGTGTACATTATAACATACCATAATAGACCCATTTCTGTAATATACTTACATATCTATATTGTTGCTAATATATATTGTAATATATCTATATCACTAAAGCACTTCTGGATGGATGCAAACTGCATTTCGTTGCCCTGTACCTGTGCATGTGCAATGACAATAAAGTTGAATTCTATTCTATTCTATTCTATTCTATTCTATTCTATTCTATAAAACGGGCATGGTTGGCAACACTGACTACACTGAGAGCACAGCTTGCACTTTGTGTTTGATTTGAGGCAATATTATGGAGATTAAACTCAACTGCTATACAACTTATCACACTATGTGCACAGAGTACTATATGAGAGTGTAATCTGAATTGAGACTTGTAAGGTGAAGGGATCTAAATAGCTTATTGCTATAGTCAATAAGGAGGTTTATGCTACAAGCTAAATTTAAGCCAAGTTTAAGTGCTTTCTTGTATATATTCAGTGCTTTAACTGTCACACCCTAATCAAGTGTCAGGTATAGATAAGTCCAATGTCTTAGCCAAGGATACTCCTGTTGCCATTTTTTTTGTATGTATTTGGCGTTTTATCGACGTGAATATCCTCTAGACACATGTGACATCTGTTTTATTCAACACAATGTCAGGATATTCTACTCAAAATTAAAAATGTTAACCTTCAGCAGTACTGAAACAAAAGTGGTCAGAAACATGTGCCATCTGGTAGATAAAGCAGATCACTGCATGTATACAAAGTCTGACCTGCTTTTAGAGGAAATGGTGAAATATCAAAGCTCAAATGTTGTTGTTTTCCTTCTGGAGGCCATGGTAATCTATCCTATCCCTCTATCCAAAAATGCCCACGCTCCAACTTTAAAATGAATTAGTCCACCTTAAAGAAAGGTGAAGCCTGTCCCAGGTTTCATTTGCCAGAAGATAATTTCTATTTCCATGTAGACAGACAAAAACATTATTGGCAAATTGGCAGGATGTGTCTTTAAAGTGATTCAACCTTGACTATCCCAACTCATTACAAGCACACTCCCAGGCTGCATCTGTAATTACTGTGAGCAGGTGCATTACTCAGCCTCATCGCCACAGAGTTGGAGATTTAATTTAGAGATGCTGCCCGGGATATTAACCCCGCTAATTACCACAGCGAGCTCTACGTTCAGCCACAGGGATGAAACGTTGTGGACCTCAGGGCGCGGAAAAGCACACAATTACTTTCTCTTTTATTCAGAGGGGAGCACAGGTGGGGAGGACGTGGTGTTTGCACAGAGGAATTGAGCTCTTGTGGGCAAATTGTGCGAACACCGTGGAAAACCGCTTCTTTTTTGTACGGATGGATTCACAGGAACAGAGGTTTTTGAAGTTGAAGCGGAAAATTTGTAAGGTCTTCATTACACCCCCCCCAAAAAAAAATGCTGGCATTGAATTAAATGGACTGACACAGCAAGAAAATATGATGCTGATTTTTTCTCTGGTGATGAGCTCAAGCATGTCCACTATTGTTGTAATAAGAAACATGATTATGTTATTTAGCTGACTCAGAAAATTATTTTTATTTATGGTATGTACACTGTTGTTATTCCCAAACTTTTTTCTGCACACCCAATACACTGAACACACACGGTCACATAACACTAGATTGATTCATAGATTCATTGATGATAGGCAGTCCTGTTTAACCTGTCAGCCCTTTGAAAAACTTATCCAGTTTCTATCTGGGCAGAACCATGTGTCACTTTTATTTAGCCTTGCTGCACTCTCCCCTCCCACTCATTCCCATCCTCTAAAATGTGCACCATAGCCCCGTCTATCACCTGCTGCTTTATCCTCCTTATTTTTCTAAAACTCAGTAGCAGTGGTTAGCATGCATGTATACTGATAAATACCCTATATGGACAAAAAGAAAAGGAAAACTGCATGGCATGGTGTTTCATTTTATAGCCTGGATAGCAGAGGATCAGTCTGTGAGGGCCTCAGCACTCACACACTGCACCTAACCCCTACAGCACCTCCTGTAGATGGTGGTCCAACAGAAGGATGGTGGTCCAACCCATCTCTTCTTTAGCTGGGCCCCATTGGCTAGGCCCTGGCCACCAGGTGCTCTCCCTCGCTCTTGAGGCTTTACTTCAAGATTATGGACAGAATTTCTAGGCTTACCCAGATGGCTCCTAGTGAACAAGAGACCTGCATTATTTCTAATGTACAGCAGGGGGCAACTCTACAGGCTTATTGATTTCAATTGACTTGTTACCTCAGTAAATATTTTCTTAATACGTTTGTGGTTTAATTAATTTCAAGTCTTACTTAAAAAGGTGTGACACTTACTTTGCATATTTTAGATATGTAGAGTTAAATACATGAAACCATACGAGTGTACAGTGTTCTCGGTTTAGCAGCCTCTTATACTGTTTCACCTGGTTTGAAAATAATCATGACAGCACCAAAATGCTCCACTTAAAATTTCAAAATGGAGCGCAGAACTCAGTGTCTTGCCATCTTTTATATACAGTGCATGCAAGGAACAAATCTACATACAGATTTCCACGTTTATTTGTGACATTCTGCACATACCAAATAATTTATTTGAAACTAAACTTAATACAAATTAAAATACGAATTTAAATCAAATAAAGTAGCTTTTTATTTAGTCATTTGAAATAGATTTTTTTTTAGAAATTCTTTCTAAAGACTGTGTTTGCCAAGAGAACAACAAGGAATTAAACAGACAAATGATTCTGCCAAAAACTACAAATGAGTGAAGTATCCAGTTTATGTGGAATAAAGGATCAAGGGCAGAACAGGTACAATTCCAAACGCTCGTCAGTGCAAATTTAACGGGGAACGATCACACTGATCCCTTTAAAAAAAAGCTGTAATTCCCTCAGATCTCACAATTTTAGGTCCCTCTGAATGTAAGAGGATGTAGAGCTTGATGACACATTCAGTCACTGAGCAGAATTTTTTTTAAAAAACTCAATTTATTCATCTTGAAAGTAAAATATAATCCACAGAAAGTCCAAGAAAAACCTGTCAAAAAGGGCACTGCTCTGTCCACAATAACTCCTTCTCACTAATGTGCCAAAATGTAAAAAAAACAACAACCCAAAACAGTCAACATGTGTAAAAAACAAAAACAAAAAACCCCCAAAAAAAACAAAACCCAACAACGAACTTTGAAACTGCACATATGTGATTACTTGTTCTTGCTCAACCTTTTCTTCTCTCACACAGTCTCAAAACACTGTGGCATTTTTCATTTCATGTGCATCTGCGTCAGAATTTTTCCTTTCATTGGAAAACAGAATAGGGTGATAGCTGCCCTGTGATCTTTTATTCATCCATTCGTCCTCTTCTCCACACTCCTCGCCTCCGCATCAGGGAGCTCAGCATCTGACAGCCCTCACTGAAAACCACCAGCTGGAGTGACAACAAGAGGAGAGAAGGAGGTATAAAAAAAACGAGAGCAGAGAAAGTGTGTGTGTGTGTGTGTGTGTGTGTGTGTGTGTGTGTGTGTGTGTGTGTGTGTGTGTGTGTGTGTGTGTGTGTGAGAGAGAGAGAGAGAGAGAGAGAGAGACATGGACAAGAGGGCAGTTGGGGGCAGAATGTGATGACAGCAGCCCAGCCCTCGGAGCAGAGCAGATGGTTAGGACAGGACTGGCTATGGTTCCAGATCAAAACCTCACCTCTCAAAAGTCACAAGCTTTGAAGAAAATGAACTTTTGGGTTTCAGCTCACTTTGTCCTGTTTTATATTTATCCTCTTTTTGAAAATGTGAAGCTCCTGGAATACATTTTTAGACATTTGCGGATTAGATATGCAGTCATTTGAACATCAAGAATGACTGTCGCTATATTTACTTTATTTTTTATGTTATTATTAAAAATAAAAGCAGAGGCCATTATTAGACATGCTAGTTAATCAAAGCATGTAGTGATGTTATGTGATGCTAAGAAAGTACACGACTCTCTCTCTTCATAGTCAAAGGTTTTACATATAAATGCATAAAAAAAGTAATCTGGTCCTTTGCAGGTCAAGTTAAATACAACCTTCGACTTGCGTAGTAACTCAGTGCCCTTAATCAAATTTATTTATGATTAACTGATCATCAGTAAGTGTGATTACTTCTATAATAGCAGACATCTTTAGCAGTTTGCAGGTCTGGAGCATTCAGATGTAGTGACATACTGTCAAGGTTAGCAGTGATCTTAGAGAAGCAATTATTGCTACTCATTCTAGGAAGTATTAGAAGGTCATTTAAAAAAAAAGTCTGAATCAGCCTTTCTACAAAGAGGAAGATTCTTCACAAATGGAAAACATTCAATACAGCTGTCAATCTTTCCAGGAGTGGAATTCCAAGTAAATTCTCTGCTAAGTTTCGATCATGCAGTGCTCAGAGAAACTGCAGTAACAGTGCAGGCCTCAGTTAGCATGTTATGTGTTAACATTCATGACAATACAATTAGAGAAACATAGCAGCTTAGGTTGTAAAGCTGCATTTGAAAAAAGCACAAGACTTAAGATACTGACTTTATCAGTGTTGTTTGGAAAGATGAGACCAAAGTGGAGATGTTTGGCCATAGTGCATAACACCACATCATGAGGAAACCAAACACAGCATGTTGGCAAAAATACCTCAAGCACAGTGATGGAAGTGTGGTGATTTGGGTTTATTTTGCAGCCACAGGACCTAGGCACCTTGCAGTCATTACGTCGACCATAAACTTCTCAATACCAAAGTATACTAGTGTCAAATGTAAGACACTAGATGTCTGACAGCTAAAACTTTGCCCAAACTGGGAAAGAAAGGTTGATGAAAGAAAAGAAGGCGTTGCATTTCTCAAACTCCTCACTCCTCAACCTGAAATGATTACTTTCGTTATCCAGTTGTTAAGTGATGACATATGAAACCTGCTTCGGGGTCCAAACCACACTGTGTTTATTAAGGCTGTTGTCTTTTTAACCTTTTTTGTATCTTGTTCTATTTAGTCTGAACAAGCCCTTTACATAGTCTGTGATCACTGTCTGCTTCTCTGGGTTTTTATTTCTCTATTCATCTGCAGCGTGTTTTAAAGCTCAAGTTTTAAAACCTTATGATGTAACTTCAGCCCATTAGCTTACAGTCTGCCAGAAACCAAATACCTGAACATGTCAGAAAAGATTCACTTTGAGGCTAACAAAGATTTGAATGGGTACATAAAGCTGAGGAGTAGACATTTTTTCACACAAACTAATCCAAACTATACAGCAGTATATTAATGACTAACCTCATATTCCATATGGATCATTTCAGGGGTTCTCTTTACTAATCAGTTTTTCAGCATCTTTTTCCTGCCATGCAATTGAATGTGTCTCTGCCCAGTGGTGACCCTCAAATTAACTATTAAGGGGAAAAAAGCTAGCATTGATCCACCAGCTTCACTGTGCTAATGCATTTATACTATCTTAACTGTAGCTCTGTAGCTAGCCACCACCAGTGTTGGTCAAGTTACTTGAAAAAAGTAATCAGTAACTAATTACTGATTACTTCCCCAAAAAAGTAATCCCATTACTTTACTGATTACTTATTTTCAAAAGTTATTAATTACTTAGTTACTTAGTTACTTTTTAAAAACACGATTTACAACCTGAATAGGTGATAAAGCGATAGATCTCTCAGCCCAATTCTACTTTTTCTACATAATCCATCATACAAAATGGAATCAAATGGAAAAGTCCCTTTTTTTAAACTTGTTTTATTAGTTTTAATCTTTTAACTTTATGCATCAAGCAAAAATTTAATTATATGCAACATTATCTGACTGGAAGAAATTTGTTTAATATTTAAACCTATTTTCTGCACATTCCAGCACATAATTTTTTTTGTGTGTTTACACTCACTCTTTCAAATAGATGCAAGTAAAACACAGCAGAAAATAAATAAAATCAAAGACTCAGCGGTCCTTTTGCTCTATTTTCACCTGTAAAGCAGGAGTGTGGTAGGCGGAGGTTTACCCTGGTGCAGTTGTGCCGGTCAGTGGAAGAATCCGCGAGTTTCTCTGTGAATTTCCCATTACGTCGTAGCGCACTCGGTGCTTGCTTGGAAGTTTAGGGGTTTTTTTCGCTTTAAAAAGAAGTTTTCTTCCCACGCACAACGGACGCTAATGTTTTTGTCACTTTTTATGGAATCAAACTTAAAGTAAGGTCAGTACTTCCACGCTTTAAACGCTGCACCTCATACTCTCTCCCGCACTCGATATATTATCCACTGTTGATCTGCAGACAGCTGTTGTCACAAACGTCGCACTTGCTTACGTCACTGTCATGAGACATTCTCGCAAAAAAATCACGGTTTTAGTAACACAGTAACGCAGCGTTCCTACGGGAAAGTAACGGTAATCTAATTACCGTTTTTGCAATAGTAATCCCTTACTTTACTCTTTCCTTGAAAAAGTAATCGGATTACAGTAAGGCGTTACTGCCCATCTCTGGCCACCACACAGCATAACATTATATGCCAGTTAGCCCAATTTCAGTAACATTACAAATATTGCTGCTGTTTAGTTTTCTGTCCTTATTTATGTCCAAAGTGATAGCAGAACTGTATGTCTTCGTTTTTCAGAAATCCATCAGAACGTGCTATATCATTGTTAGATCAAAGCTAGCTAACTCCCTGCTAACATCTAATGCTGTTAAACGTCATGAAACCTGCTTTTAATGGATGCCTGGATGTTAAACTTTATTGTTACACCTGGTAGGGCAGCCACAGTGATTATTTTATTAAAGATGAAAGACTTTAGAAGTTTGTTTGAGTTTGGGAACTGAAGAAGAATATTGGACCTGGAAGCGTCTAATGGCGTCAGACATAAGAGGCAGATTGTTACGAGATGTGGCTCTACAAACTACTCAACTATGTGTACTTAATTTTTCACGCAGTGCTACTATAATTTTGTCTTAGCTTTTGTTAAATAAAAATATAACACAGTGTAAGATGTCATGAGTTATAATTCATCTAATTTTAAAACCTGGCAAACACTAGATCATTTTTTTGTTATATCCTGTATAAAACCTTTTTGCCATGGCTGTTTATGGTTTGTGGTTCTTTTATTAACATTTTTCCATTGAAGCTCTTGGACTGCATCAAACAATTTAACTTATTCTTCAATTCATTGTTTTGGTTTTACCACCCACGGTTTTACTGTTTCCATCTCACCGCGCTCACCAGAGGCATTGGCCTCAATCCCTCAGGTGCTGGAAACGTAAGCCTATTTTTTCCTTCATGAATCAAAAAAAATTTGACCCATACTTTGGTTTAGAAAAAAGGCAAAAAAAAATCTTCTGTGGGCTGAGAATATAATATATCTCAACTTCACTTGAAGAAGGAACCACCTGTCTGCTGCATCTAATTTATTAAATTATTTCATCCTCTCATCCTATTTGTCTGTCTCTTTGTCTGTTTTCTATTTTCTGACTTTATCTGCCCTTTTTCATTTTTTCATTCAAATCATCTCAGCACCCAATTCCAAATTCAACCCTCACAGATGAGAGCTCTGCTTATTTCATCACGGCTTCTATGTTTTGTCGAACATTCACATCAGTGAAATGACATGGGAAATTTCCAGCATTTCCTGGTGCCTGTAAAACACACTTCTTGTATCCATAACTTCGTATTATCGTATTATTGTATCATTTTTTTATTGTATCTTATTAAAACTGCTACTTGTCTGAATCTTACAATCTTAAAACAGGTCTTAATTTGGCTTAAATTTTGGGGTCTTGCTTTTCTCCTGATATAAGGCAGAGATGCCCCAGTAATGTGTCTGTGAGAAGCAGATTTAGGTCCCCACAACGTGATTAAATCCTGACTCACACACAAGTCGCCGAGCCCCAAGTTGCCATGACAATCTGATGAAAAGGACTCGTGATTGAATGGCTCCGGTGAAAAATGTACATGTGCTTTGATTTGATTGCAACAGATTACCATTATTTCAGCTTTCACATAACAGACAGTGATCGTTAATTCTGATGAGTACCGAACCAGTTTAAATTTGCTGTAAATTGTAGCGCCATAAGTGTGGCTTCACTGTTTCTGAGGGTGGTTTTGGGAATAAACATATGATTATTTGTTAATATTTAAAAGGAAAGTGAGACATTGTGAATATAAGTCTGTGTGGGACACATATTATATGTGAAATGCATCATCTGAAAACTGTAACATAAACCAGAAATGTAAGAATTCTGATACCAAGTATCAGGAGGGGTTAGACTTGATCTAACCTGTAACCCATAAAATAAATGATGCTCACTCTGTATATTGTGTGTATTTAGAGTAAAATATGTATAATATCGTATGACTTATTAAAATAGATGCATCACAGTATGAGCAGCACAGGGGTTCATTATATCCATTAGATGGTGACAACAGTTTTAGAGAAAACTGATAACCATAAGGTCAGGGACACAGTGCTGACTACATATTAATATTTAAATAGAAAGGGAAAAAAATGTTTTCTCTAAATTTTGTTTTGCTTGTTTTTGAGTTTGCTTATAGGATATTTGATTTTTCTATATGATATTTGGGTTTGAAGACAGGACCCAAATGCAGACACTTGAGACAGGACTGGACTTAACAAAAAGCAAGCTGTTTATGTAAGCTGGATGAAAACCACGCACGAATACAAAACAAAAGGAGACAAAAACTAATGATAACCTAAACTGGGAAGTACTAGTAGCATGGAAACATGGAACATAGGTGAGACACATGGAGGGAGACAAACTGACGCTCCAGCAAGAGACAAAGGGGAAGTGACACAATAAATACACAGGCAGGTGATTAGGAGAGTGGAGTCAGCAGGGAAACACAGCTGGAACAAATTAGACACAGAGACACAGGAAGCAAAACTAAACACAAAATAAAACAGGAAACACACTGAGACACAGACTAAGACACACAACTGGACGTGGGAATACAATAGCACCCATAGCAGACATGACAAAGCTGAAAGACAGAGCGAGCCAGGGAGCTAGAGACGAGAGAGAGAGAAAGATTGCAGGACAGAGAGAGCAACAGAGGCAGTCACGAACAGAAGGAAAACAAAAAGATAAACACACAGGGCGCAACTGACTCTCACAGAAGACACAGGGACGAGACAAAGACACAAAACCTAACAAACAAGAAACAATGAACCAGAAGTACAAATAAACTCAAAGACACTAACAGAACTAAACTCAAAACTAAACCATACAAAACTTGAAGGAAAGAATCACAAATGCAAAATAAACTCAAAACGCTGGGTCAAAGACTCAGGTCCATGACAACAATGACACAACAATTAATAGATAGTACATACACTCGTAAGTCATCAAGACACAACAAATGTTTGTGCAGTGAAAAAGGTCTATTTATGATAACTGTCATGACTTATATAAAACAATCTGACTTCTGTGACAGATGATGCTTTGGTGTCCATCCAGTATCTATCCACCCACAATTCACAACATGCCCTACTACTGTTTGTATGCCTTAGTAACAACTAGTAATTATGTGTTGCACTGTATTATTATATTTGTATTGTATTGTATTTCCCTTCTTTCTGCCTTCATGTTTAATGTGGGTCTTCTGTCCCATGTGTCTTTTATAGTGTGTTTCAGGATTTACTTTGATCGATGGTTTTCTGTAGAACCTTGTTTTTTGCTTTACTTTCTGTCTATTTGTCTTGATTACTTTCACCTGTGTGTTGTTTGCCTCCTGTTTCTTGGACCCATTCAGAAACAGGAGGTCCGAATGTACCGTCTTTGTTCTTGTAAATGTTCCCAGTCTGCAGCCCTGTGTTGTTATAGCCCCTTGTGTGTGCATGAAGTCTTCTCCCCCTTTTCAAGTTTGCTACTGTGGACATGCATTTTAGATCCACAGCTGCACAAGAATCAGAAAAGCGTATTGTGATACGCTTAAACATATAAAGCTTCATAATTGTTTTTACTTTGTACAGTCACTCTAAATATTTTACCAGCTGTCTCTATCTGTGTCATTTCAATTTAAGCTATAAGCCAGTAATTGCACTGCTGCATTGTTTATTATGCCACATGCCATATGTCCTCATAGCCACATGGAGAAACTGCACTGTAAGCCCACAGTCAGTGTTTACTCCTAAATATTGGCACATTTACCAAAGATCAGGCCGCCATGTTAAATATTTGGGATTAACACATTGTAAAGTCAGGGAAAAAACCTTTCCGACGTTTATTTTTGTGTGAAACAAAGTGTGGAGAATTTAGTTTCATGTGATTTCTAGTGTGCTTGTCTAAATGACTGAACAATAAAATATCAACACAAGGAAGAAAAGGCCTACTTTGTGTCAACTGTTTCTGTATTTTTGAATCTTCATCGCTTCATTTCATAGTCAGATTGCCAAAACAGACACTGATCTATCCTGATAAAAGGTATATTTTTCCCCAAAGACCTCTGTTATTAAAATAGGCTCATCAAGCATATATATATATATATATATATATATATATATATATATATATATATATATATATATATATATATATATATATATATATACATACATACATAGTGTGACAACAGCTAAAGAGTAAACTGATAAGGGAGAGAGGGATATAAGGTCAGAGACACATCTACACAAAAACACACACATCTCTGTGCAGATTAATGAAGTTATGAAGTTGAGGAGGAAGGTAAAAAAAACACCTTCTGAGATAATAGCAAGCAACATCTCTTATGCATCCTAACTGGTAGGAACTAAGAAGGGAGAAAGAGAAAAAAATCTGGAAGATATGTCAACATTATGAAAGCTCACACCACCACCAAAATGGTCAAACATGATGGTTGTTAATAATTTGAGTTTGGTGATGTAAAGTAATTCCCAGCACAGCTCCACCCCTCTTCAGCCTAAGCAGATGTTTATTTAACTGAACCTTTTTTAGATTATTTGTCTCTCTGTGTTAGCCCTATGATACATCAGTGACCCATCCAGGGTGTGGGGTGGATGGATGGATGGATGGCCTGGAATAGTTTATGTTTCTGTATGACAAAAAGGGGGTCTGAAATCAATTATTTTTTTAATGAGCATGTTTAATTCGTGCCATACTTTGTGAGTATTTTTGACTTCCTACCTCTATATAACTGCTTGGAGTTGCTGTAACGTGACTCAGCCACAGCAGATGGGGTCAGGACACACAGTCTCAGCTCTGGTGACCTTTAAACTGTAAACTGTCTGAACAGTGTACACTGTATAGCACTCAGCTCTTGTGATGTATGCATTACTTCAAAGCACACTTATCATGTAGTCCTTTAAAAATGTATTTAACCATTCATAATTACGCATTCTGCGCACAGCCAGCACTACTTTCTTTGTTGAACTTCTTCATGCATACTACTTTGTGCTTTTAAAGCCCTTTTTGATTTACTTGTCCTCTGCTGTGTCTTAGCTCACCAGAGTCTGTGCTCATCGCAGGCTGCCAAACATTTCATGCTTGCTCGCATCGCTAAGCTTCAGAATTGCACGGCATGTCTTTTCTTCAGCTATCCAAGCCAAACATCTGTGTGTGCATGTCCATAGGACGGAACTTATTACATGCTTGTGGGCTGGTGCCTTTTGTGGTACATTTTCTCATTTAAAAAATATGTTATGCCTAATAATGTCTTTGCATGCAGGCTAGAACCAAACATGTATCACATATAAGCTTTCACATACTGTATGACTCTGAGAAATTGTAGACTGGCTTAAACTTTTGTTAAGTACCATGGCAAACTGTTTTTCAGGAGAACCTTAAGAGAAAATGATACCATATTTGTATTATAAAATGTTTAACTCATTCTTGTTTGCAACATGTGAGCTTGATTACACTACTGCCATTTAGTTTCAGTGTGCTTAAAAGAGACACACACACATTTGTTATCTATGTCTCTGTCCATGTAGTCTGAATTTAAAATGTTCAAAATGACACACCCTATTTAAAAAATATTGGGGGCCACAGCCTAAGCAGAGAGGCTCAGACCTCCATCTCCCCAGCCACCTCCACCAGCTCATCCTGGAGTATACCAAGATGTTCCCAGGCCAGCCAAGAGGTAATCTCTCCGGCATATTATGGACTTTCCTGGGACCCCCTCCCCGGAACCTCCTCCCTGCTCATAACATCTCACTCAGGAAGCAGCCAAGACATATCATACTCAGACACCTCAGCTGGCTCCTTTTGATGTGGAACAGTCGCATCTCTGCCCTGAATCCCCCTGAAATGATTTCACTCCTCATTTTATCATTGAGGAAGAGGCCAGCCGCTAACTAATTTCCGACTCTTGTATTGATGATCTCATTACTACACTACCCAGACTGCTCGTGACCATAAGCAAGCGTAGAAATATAGATCAACAGGTAAACTGACAGCTTTGCTTTTTATTATAACACTTTTCATTTCTAATGTTTATCTAAGAGCTTTAGTGACTTCAGTTACTGTTGTTTAAGATTAGTCACAGCCATATTAATGTGTTTTTTCTACCATCTGGAGTACTATTTTCTTTCTTTTCTTTCTTTTAGCTGGCCAAACAAGTACAGTTTGTCTTGTGCTTCCAATTTTTCATGCTTCTCATCAGTTCAATTACACAAAATTATAGGATTTTGTAAGAAATGGCCCAGTCATTGTGAATTTAACAGGTAGGTAATTTGATTTGGGCTTTTTAACATGGTTCACTGTCCAACTTTATTTCTCCACGCCAAGTTTATTTCGTGATGTTGATGTCAACTCGATGCATGTCAGAAAACAAAAGCATCTTGATGACTCAAAATATTACAAAAAAGTTCTCTAATGAAATGAAACAGCAGTTCATTAGCTTTTTTTTTTTTAGAGTTTGCCTGGTATTAGCTAACTAGCAGCTACATATCCAGCGGCTGGTCTGAGTTAAGCCTACACACCCATTATCCAAAAGTAATGACTTTTATTAGCCGAGCCAATTATGGCTACAGGGTTGACTTAGCTTGCTGAATGAACAGCTGAGAATAATATTAGATTAGCTATGAACTACATTCCAGTGGCTAAATAAGTGACTGACATTGGCCTGATCCCCTCTTAGATCCTAGCAAGGCCATTTAATTATTTTATTTTATTACAATTGTGCAGGGGGCCATCAGATCTTTGACAGGTTTAGAAAATCAAGATTTCAAAGTGACCTTTGCATTTCATACCTTTACGTTATAACCCTCCAACTTCTATCTTCAGCAATTTGTAGCTAATCATGTTGCTGGAGTTCAGAGTCTGTAAACAAGCAGATATTCCGATTGATGTGATGAACTTTTTCCATTTTTATTTTTTTTTCATACTTTTGCAGTTCTTGTAGTTTAACTTTTAACTTTTCATGTTAACGTCCTGTTCAGCAATTCATTTCTGCCTCCTGCTTGTACATTTGTACATGCAAAGGGGTTCATTTTAATCTGGTCTATTTAACTGACAGAACTGTGAGTTGCAGTGTGACTCAAGCTTTGAGAAAGGGATCCGATTCTTGATTGCAGATTCTTGAGCAGAGTCTGTGTTTATGTGTTGTATTAACATGCACTTAGACGCAAAGAACCAGGGTTTTTGACTCTTACATTACTTTCTAAATCGTGTTTGCTTGTTTTATTATCTTTTGAGAGATCTAACGGAAGAGACTGACATCTCAGTTCTGCACATTACCAACAAGTAGTTTATATACAAAGCACCTCAGATTCTTTTGTCTCCATGACAACTGGGAATTTTGTGTCTTGATTTTTCTGAAGCTGTGGGAGCCACATCCATACAGAACAGTGCGTTGCTGCCAAAATCTGCTCCTGTTTAAAACTGCTTGGTTTCGGTATGCTTCGTAATCATACTTGGGTTGTATCTGGTATAGATAACCAGTTGAATGCATATTAATATGGTAATTAGCAGAATACTGCATTGTATAATTAAAGAAGTAATATGATACTGCCTGGTGCTAAAACAAACAGTTTCACTGTTTTCCAAGTTGAAAACCATAAAATTTGTTGTTTTCAGTTGTTGCTGAATTTTGTTGGATGATAGCTTTCTGAATTAAGCTGAAATCTGTATAAGGTTGAAATTGATCTCTGTTTCTAAGATCTAATGGATCTCTGTTTTTAAAAAATATATGACCATCATTTTAAAGCTATTAATAGCATGACTGAATCTTTCAATAATCCTGCCTTCTTTCACCAATATAGTTAATGCGAACTAAATACATTAAAAATGCCAAACAATACCCCAAATCATACTGTTAAATTTCATGATTTATCAAAAGTACTGGGAAATGTATTTCTTTTTTGCTGATTGGAGATAAGCTAATGAGGTAATTTCGCATAATTAACTGCTTTCTGGCAACAAGTTCAAAGCTATTCTGAGGAACTGGACTCATTTGCTTTTCCCTGGCATTCAGCGTCTCTTTCAGTTTGATAATTTGTCAGGAGGTAGGTCATTTGGTTTTTGCCTGCTGACTTTGAATACAGTCCAGGATTTATACACAAAGACTGCTGAAAGAATGCCATCCTGACTGAAATAACCTTTGTGGTGGAGAATGTCTCTTGTAATTAAACTGCAGAATCAAAGTTCAGCTGTGTGATGAGAAAGTATCAAGTCTTAGGATTAGCAAGTGAAAGGTCTTCAAACAACAGACTCATGGTCAAAAAGAAATGCATCAAGGAGGCCAATAGCCTCTGTGTCAAAAGCAGAAAGAAGCTTTTAGTCTAATGTAAGAACCCTTTTATTGGGTTTAATGTGGAAGAGTCCATTAAGTCTAAATTTACATGTAAGGGGATAATAAAATCAATAGACATCCAGTACTTAACTACCTAGGATACATATGAGGATGTGTGTAGATAAATCATTAAAATGAGTAGGTGTTAATATCTGACAGGAAAAAAGTGATACATTATGCAAAGATTTAAAAGACAGTAATTAATAATGAACCTTTTATAAAAAGCTCAGGAAAGCTGAAAATGTAAAAAAATCCACATGGGTCAAGAAGATTAACTCTGCAGGAGCTGGCAACATAAAAAAAGAGAACAGTCTGCAAATGCTTGCACCTCAACACCTGAGCACAGCTTAGTTTGGAGATCCTAAAATGGTGTTTAGAAGGGTTTTGTTTTAGACTGTTTGCCATATTAATTTAACCTGTTAGCATTAACATTTGCTTATTAGTTTAAAAGAATAATGGGAACTTCTGAAGCTGATTCATCTACTGAAGTAAAACTCAAATCAAAGTGATGATTTTGGATCCCCTTGACTTTGATGAGTTGCTAATTTATTACATCCATTTTTTCTTCCACTTCCACTGGGACCTGCTGTGATAGGGCAAAAGGTCAGGGCTAAAACATAGACAGAGACCCACATTAATACCTATAGTCCAGGGATAGTCAACTCCAGGCCTCAAGGGCCAGTGTCCTGCAGGTTTTAGATGTGTCCTTGAACCAACACAGCTGATTTAAATGGCTAAATTACCTCCTCAACATGTCTTGAAGTTCTCCAGAGGCCTAGTAATGAACTAATCATTTGATTCAGGTGTGTTGACCCAGGGTGAGATCTAAAACCTGCAGGACACCGGCACTTGAGGCCTGGAGTTGCCTACCCCTGCTATGGTCAATCCAGAGTAACATAACATGTATTTTTTTGTCAGTAGAATGAAGCCAGAGTACATGGAGAGAACCCACATTTGATAGAAGGGAGCCCACTTAAATTCCACACAGATAGGCCCCAGCTGGTGGATTCAAACCCAGGGCTTTCTTGCTCTAAGGCTAACCCATGCACCACTGTGCTGTCCAGTTGTAGATTTAAATGGATAAAATAAATAACATGTGCTTTAATCATATGGAATGTGCTGTTAAAACTTTGGCTGGAGTCCATGTCTGGCTAACTAAAGTGTGTATGTAAGTGGTAAGATGAAAAAGGTTTTGAGGCCTGTTGAACACAAAGGATCGTGGGAATCCAACTAGTGCCTCTGGTAACTTTCATGAGTCAAGATTGCATGTGGCATCACCTGATCTGCATCGAGACCTGTGTTACACAGTTTTTCATCTCTTGAAAGTGCAATTTGTACCCGGTCAAAATCTCTGAGGATCTCTGTTAATAGATGACCAACCGTTGTGTTGAGGATTGTTCTGCTATCTCAAAGCCAGAAAGATCAGAGGGGTGACCATCAGCAGTGTCAGTGATTTTCTTGAGGTTCATTTGTAGACCATTAATGTTTCTCCCAGGACCAATGGAGTCTACTGCTACAACATCCTGAGGTGCCTGAGGAAGGGAACTTAAACTAAGACACGACAGTATGCAAGATTTTTGGCACCAACACAAATGTTACTCCCTCCCACCTAGCTCACCAGATTTGGCTCCCTGTGAATTCATGCTCTTCTCCCAATTTTTGATACAGTGTAGGATATTCAGCATGTGACGCAGATGGTGTTTAATGCGCTTTCTAAATAGGACTTCCAGTGAGTGCTCCAGGCGTGACAGGAGCCCTGGAGTGGTGTATTGCTGCGCAAAATGACTAACAGCCAACTTTAGATTAGGTATGGTTTTTGCTTTAATGGATGCAGTCAATGAGCTTTTTGACTGCAGCTTTTAAATGCATAATCTAGATGGTATTCAAGTATAAGACCACATTAAAAAGTTCAACAACAATCTCTCCATCTAATAAATATGGAATCAAGCTGTCACTCTAGCAAAAATATGTTCTGCAGCAATACAAGAACCTGCAGCTCACCAGCTCATTAATGAGGCATTGATAGCAGACTACCTAGATGGAAGCAACTCTGAGTAAGACACACGAGAGTTTCCTTAGAATTTGTCAATATAAAGCAGCCGCATCACTGAGCGCTAAAAGCAATCCAAATTCTTCCATCTCCAATAAATAATCAGTGTATCTGTTCACTCAGGTGTTTTATAAGAATTAGATGTTAGCAGGAAGTTAGCTTGCTAGTTTCTATCGAGATGATATAGACCACTTTCTGACTGAAAGATTTTTGGGGTAAAAAACAACCCTCAAGTGTACAGCTCTGCTGTCACTTTGGACATAAATAAAGAACAACAAACTAAACAGCAGTGATTTTTGTTGGTTTCTGAAGTTAGGCTAGCTGACATATAATAGTCTGCTACCTGGTGGCTATGGTTAGGATAATATAAAAACATTAGCGCATTCGAGATGAAGACTGAGGGTTTACGTTTTTGCCCTAAGTAAATGTCAAACAGTTTTTCAAATCGACAGAGAGAAATGCACACACATGGCAGGAAGAAGACACTGAAAATAAATTCAAACTTTGAGTTTAGTCATTAATAATCTCGTGCATGGTTTGGATGACTCTCTATGAACAATTTGTGATCTTGAGCTTCTTATCCTCAATAACTTCTTATTCAATCTGAGAAAGATTCTTTTCTGAAGCTTTCAGTTATTTAGTGTCTGGCAAACTGTGAGCCTGTGGCCTTCTTTATATTTATTAAAACAAGATAAAAACTATTACACACAATAAAACAACAATAGCCTCAATGAATGCAGTAGGACCCAAAAGGTTGGGCTGATAATCACTTAAGAAGCAGATATTAAAGAACTGTGGTAGCTTGAGGTGGGTGGATTGTATCAATAAATATCGATAGTATCGATACCAACTCAGGTATTGGTATTGGATTAATATTAGTGCAAGAGGATCAATACTTTGTTTCTATCCTCTAAGTTCAGTATATGTCAATAACACCAAAGCTAACCCTGTCTTTTCTTGGTATTGGATCAATAGCACTATTTATATTATTATATTACTATTGTTAGGCTGTTTTTGTTTTTGTTGTGCATCTGCACCTTATTGTTGTCAATGCCTACGCATTTTTTTGGGACAGTGTGAAACGTAATTTCAATTCCTTTGTATGGCAAGTACATTTGAAGAAATTGACAAATAAAAGTATTCTATTCTATTCTATTCTAATACGAAAATTTTCAATATCGCACACTACTATTGATAGCAGCAACATTTTTGGGTGGTGCTTCTCAGACGCAGAGACAGGGACACCTTCCATAATTTAAACCAGAATGAATGCACTAAAATATAAAGAGGTCCTTGGGGTAAAAACCTCCTTCACAGTGCAGCAACCTGAGACTGAGGTGGCAGTTTACCTATCAGCGCAACTGTGAATCACATCATGTAGACAAGGCTGGTGTGACTTCAGGGCAAGTCTCTAACTGTCTTTGAGTGGCCGAGTCAAAGCCTTTAGATCATCTGTGGAGAAGTCTGGAGACTGCAGTTCACACATGCGTCACATCCAGTCTGACAGGATCTGCCAGGAAGAGTCCAGCTGTGCAAAACCTGGGAACAAATTTCAGTTTTTTTACTTTTAGCAAATTTGCAGTCGTGTTTTCACTTTATTATTTGGTATCTAGTAGTAAATTAACAGTGAATTTATAAACAGACACACTCCAAATATGGCAAATGTTAGCCAGGCAAATCACTCTGAGGCTAAACAACCTGAAATCAATCTCTTAATTACAAATCCACTAAAAATGAATTTCTCATGGATCACCAACAAGTAGCACTAAGTAATACATTTGTAATCTTGCCTCAAGAGACTCATTAGATCTCAGTCACCAGTGCAGGCCAAATGGTCATTGTAGTGCACTGAAACCTCCAGCTGCTCGAACAAAGCCTGGAGGTCATGCAGCTGGCTTCCACTCACCTTATAATTAGTTATCTAAAGCAGGATGACAGTGATTACTACGTTGTATGTGGAACCATTAATCAACTGAGCAACTGCATAGTGATTAATGTAGCAAATCTTGGCTCACGGGAGGGTTTGAATCCTGAGAATATGTTGGGTAAATGTTTACAATGAAAAAGAAGCCGAAACACGCACCTCTCTAATGCAAGTGGTAAAATCTTTTTTTTTTTTTTAATAGATAGCAGTAGATACTTTTTTAATTTCACCTGTTGAGAATGAAAAAAGAAAACAAGCAGAAGAAAACGAGAGCAATACAATAAACAACATCATGATGATATATGGGAATATAACAGTAAATACTAAATATTAAACATTATTGTGCAGCACGTAAGATCGACAGCGCACAGTGTGCTTTGAGGTAGGAGCCAAAAAGGGTGTAGTTTGTGTCTGTGAGCACCCGTGTGTACACCTGTGAGCATGGACGCGATTGTTTTTTCCTTCATGTAATGATCTGCTAGAGGGTGTGGGGAGCCACAGCCCCGTCCACCAGGGCATGAAACAGGTATGGAGGAGATCAAAACTCCAGACATCCAGAGGCCCTCAGAACACAAGAGACCAAGGAAGACCAACAGAGGGGCAGCCGCGCCACTGTGCCAGAGTGACCGAGCCGAGGGCACCCCACCCCCGAAGTGGCCCGAGCGAGCCCCAGGCTCCAGGCCCCGATAAGCAGCCACTAAGGAGTGAGCCGGTCTGTACCTGGACGCCCATCCCCGGACACAAAGAACCACCAACGCACCGATGTCTGAGGGCGTCTGCCACTGGCAGGGGAAGTGGTGGGGGAGATAGGCCTCCAAACCTTAGAGGGCCTGAGATGTCCCCAGAGAGGTGGCGTCTGATACCCGACCTGACATATAGACACAGACATACAGGCACACACAGATACAAACATCCATTCCCACCCTCATGCTCTCATATGCAATTACTCAACACTCACCCAACGTGGAGACAGACATAGAGAGACACTGTACACACAATCACACTCCCCAAGCGTACTCTAAGCCCCGGGTCTAGGTACCCTTGCCCCTGGAGGGGGAAACTGCACCCAGACCCAGGTGGTGTTACCCTTTTTCCCTGCGGTGGGGAGAAGCAGACCGCCCCGACTCCGCAGCAGCAGGGAGGCCCCACATTCCAGACCCCAGTCAGACGGCCAAGTTCTCCTCCTAGCACCCCCCCCCCCCCCCCCCGCTCCTGCAGGCCGCAGAGAACAGGGGTGTGTGAAGACTCCAAACCTCCCTCCGCCCGCTCATATGTAGTGTTGATGCATGTGTGTTCTAAGGTGCCTTTAAAACCCAGGAGGGCATGGAGCTACCTGCCAGAGAGCAGCAGGTAAGTGCATAGTCCCTCCTGCTAGCCCTCAATGTCTACATGTATTTAAAATTCAGAGGTGGGCAACGATGCCAGGGGTGAGGTGTACACCCTGATGGTAATTTGGATTCCGTGTAGCGTGCCCACCCCCAAGATCCTATATGAATGTGTTATGAGAGTGTGAGTAATGTGAATGTCTAAGTAGTGAGATAAGTGGTAAAATCTTAATATACTGTAGCCAAGAGGAAAAAAAGAAAAGCTGATGACAGTCATCATCTGGTGATAATTTCTGCTTCTGTCTGGATTCAGGAGCATTTAGCATGATTGTTCACAGGATGGGGCTTTAAT
The DNA here is from genome assembly GCF_900408965.1 of Simochromis diagramma. Lineage (NCBI taxonomy): Eukaryota > Metazoa > Chordata > Actinopteri > Cichliformes > Cichlidae > Simochromis > Simochromis diagramma. The sequence continues at coordinate 5,849,496 of NW_024386782.1, forward strand.
GTGAACAGAAGATGCATAATTTTGCAAACAAACCATTAAATTTAGACACAACCTGCGAAAGGCCATTTGGAATCATTTGCAATGCTGTCGCCTGCCGTCATTAGCGAGGCAGTGACTAAGAAATAAAAGTCATAGTGGTAAAAACAAAGACATCAGTGCCACACTGTTTTAGAATAAACAGAGTGGCAATGAATACAAAATTAGACCCAAACTATCTCCAAATTAAATTCTGGGTAAAAACCATCATATAGTTTCCTTTTTGTTTGGGGTTTGATGAAAATGCAATTTTTTCTGTTGTCTTGTTTCTCTGTAACATCAACTCTTTGTTTGCTACCTACATTTCACATGACAAGCTGTACCTAGATACACCGACTCCAACAAATGAAACAACAATTTTGGTTATTATGAGCAGCAGATTGTGTCTGCTGTATTTTCTGGCATATTACAGACACAATTGACCATAACCACACTAATTTCTTTAATGGTCCACATAACAACAGTAGAACAACAGATTTTTGAGCCAATTCATCCCTCATCCCTAGGTTATGTATTTTGGCTTTGAAAAGGCACGGCCTCAGGTTATTTATGATCCTCATACAACAAAAACACATGCAAGTTTTCATACTGTCGATGTATCAAAAGACAAAAGAAGGCCTGATTGATATGATTTGCTTGCTGTTTTTGTTTTACGAAAGCAAATGTGGTGGTAATGAAAACCTGACTCTACAAAGCTGTGTGTAAGTACAGTGGCTCCTAGGGACAAAGGAAATGCAGGACAGAAAGCACAAACATTAATGAAAACAAGTCGAGCTTCCAGAAATTCAACAAATGCTGAAACTAAGTAGACAAAACGTGTTCTTACAAGGAAAATGCTGCAGGAACAGAAAAAAGAAAGTGCACCATTTTAGAAGGGGGAAGCGATACGCTCTTCATGTCACACACAGATCAAAACAAGAGATCGTCTACTGCATTCGTTTTGCAGCATTAATGACTTCAAAACTCTTCAAGGGCGTCTGCACAGGAAGTGATTAGCTCATCGTGCATTGTTTTGTCGCTGGCTGCTAGCTAACATTCCGAACTCCAGTTGCCTAGGTAACCCTCTAATGTATTTCCTACTCTGTCTTCAGTCAATCAACAGTATCCTCCACTCATTGCTATAGTTGCTGGAATTGCTTGCCTTGAAGCTGAGAAAACTTTAATTCCTGTTTTATAGTACCATGGTTGTATTCTTTTGCATAGATATTTGCCCAATGAGCGCTTACTAGGAGGGGTTTCAACCTACATAAATGTGCTCCAGTGCAGTTCTCCATAAATACTACAGCACGTCGCTCTCCCTATGCCTGCCACTAACAATAAAAACTTTATGGAGAGGTGCATAAGTTGAATACTGATTACTTGATATAACTGAGGCAGAACAGAGCAATAGCAGAGTCCAGAAAGTTCACTAGAAAGAGGAGAGGATAAAAAAAAAATGAAACATCACAAAATACTGCATGAGAGGTACAGACAATTGCTGCAATGGACACTTTTTTTTTTTTACTTGGTTTCACTTCTGCTCTTTGTTTGTGATAACTTCTTGTTCTCTGTGGCTTGCTGAAGGACCAACAACAGCACAACTGAGGCAATTATGGTTCAGGCCGGTCGTGCCACATACTCTGAGTACTGCCTCCACCTGGCAACAGATGCTCTCTGCAGGTAGATGAGCTGCCTGTAGCTCCCTACACACTGCCAGCAGAGAACCATTTTCATCTTATTGCCTGAGACCTGCTTGACTGACGTCATTTACTTTCTCTGGTCTCTGCTGTTAGTCATTTCCCATGTGCCATACTTTGTAGACTGGGTAGCTGTTGTTGCATGCTGAAATCTCAAAATTGGCTCAAGAGAGATGAAGAAGAGAGTGCAGGCAGGGTGGAGTGGGTGGAGCGGGTGGAGATAAGTGTCAGGGGTGATTTGTGACAGAAGGCTAGCAGCAAGAGTGAAAGAGAAGGTTTACAGGATGCTAGTGAGACCTGCGATGATGCATGGTCCGAAGACGGTGGCACTGACAAAAAGACAGGCCAAAGGGGAGATGCCAGAGTTTAAGGTGTTGAAGATTTTTACTGGGAGTGACATGAATGGACAGGATTACAAACGATTACATCAGAGGGACAACTCAGGTTGAGCAGTTTGGAGACAAAGTTAGAGCTGCAAGACTGAAATGGTTTGGAAGTGTGCAGAAGAGGGATCGTGGATATATTGGATAAAAGATGTTGAAAATGGAGCTGCCAGGCAGGAAGACAAGAGAAAGTCCACAAAAGAGGTTAATGGATGCAGTAAAGGAGGACATGCAGAGGATTCATGTGACAGAGGAGGATGCTAGAGATGCTAGAGGGTGAGATGGAGGCAGATGATAGACTGTGGTGACCCCTAAAGGGAGCAGCTAAAAGAAGAAAAGGCTATTCATAGTTGTTAAGTATTTTTCTGTCTTGCTAGTAGGTTAAATCTAGTCCATTGTGGCAAGCTCACAATGCAATAATATTATTTAGCATTCCTCTATTGACATGAGGTCCGTTTTCCACCACCACCAAATCACATGGCTAGAGTCTGGCCACGTAGTACACCAAAGGTGGAGGAGAAGCAAACTTATATGTGTTTGTATACAATGGAAGTAAATTTGAATTCATAAGGTATGAAAGCTCATACCAATCTTTTCATATCTGAGAGGGTTCCCTTTCAACAAAGAAGTGAAAATTCTCTTCTGCGTCACCTAAAACGTCACCGATTGAAGTGAGATCAGGGCTCTAACAAATAAAAATATGCAGAAAAATACTTATTTATTCCTGATATTGTCATAATTATTTTCAGCAGGTTAGATATATGATCCTCCTGTGTCTAGACAGCACACAATGAGCTAGCTAAACAACAACAGCCCGTTATAAGCTAACACTATGTTAGGCTTGGGAAAATTTCCCCTCTGATTACATCAGAGTTTATTCTTCCAACAATGTTAGATCCACTTCAGAGAAAGTGTCACTAATGCTACCGAAGAGCAACTAACAACAGCTAACAGCAGTTACACACTGTAACTTTAAAGCAGCTTTGATATAGCGGTGGGCAAGTGAGCAGTGTGACTGCTACATGTGCATAAGAACAACAGTAGTATCAATCCTTACCTGAATGTCCAGAAATTTTATCTGAGTTTATCTGTGAAAGTACCTGCAGTATGAATATCAGGGGGTTATTTAGTTAAAATGAAGCAGCAAGCGTTTAAGAGCAATGGCTTGGAAGGTCTCATTAAAATATTAACAAAGTGCCAAAATGTCTGCTAAATTACAGGCTAATTTCAGTTGTTTCACACTCGAGTTTAAATGTATTCAAATCAAGACAAGCTAAAAGTCAGTGTTCAGTTACGCAATGTGTGTCATAAAACATAGTTTTGCTTTAAAGTTGGTCTCAAACCAAAAGGTTGAGAAAGCACTCTGTAGGAATAATGTTAGTTGCACAGATTGATCTGTGGTATTGTCATGTCTTTGTATCCTGTAGTTTTAAAAAGAAAAGATAAAGTAGCTGCAAATTGTCTTTCTTTGTCTAGACTTCTGCATAATGTTCTTGATTCCTACTGATCAGCGAGTGATCACTGGTGGAAATGAACACAGAGACTAACAATTAACAAATGCACTGGAAACAGGCAGTCAGGCATGCACTCTCAAAGACACACAAACACTCCAAAGTCTCCCCTACCGAGACGTCTGCCGGGTGATTTGTCATTCTCTTCTCCCACACCAGTGAAAGGGCCTCGTGACGACATGTCATCCATTACAGAACATTTTGTTGAGCTGCTTTTCTCTTTCTCTGACAACCTGCAATTATATCCACATCCTCTGAGAAATCAATCCACACTGCCAGCCTCGCATTAAAGGCAATTCAGAGCTTTTGAAAAGTCTTGTCAGGAACGAATTGGAGGTCCAGGCCCTGTGCTGTCATACTAACTCTGACTGCTTAGAAAGAAGCCTCGGAAAGACGATCAGATATCATGACAGTTCCTACAGTATGTTTTAAAAAATTAGCTTCTGTATATCATTCCCAAATTACTATTTATGACGTCTTCAGTTATATTGTTTTTACAAGATGATATCTGTTTTGTAGCTATTTTTAAGAGCATTTTAAAAGTTACTGATCAACTTAGCCAATATTTAGACGGATATTTCGCTCATGTCTTTATAAGCCATGTCTCTTGTGGTGCTCCCTCCAACTTACTGGCATTTCTCTGCACGCATTTCTCGTTAAAAGCAAATAAGTGGGTGAGAGCTCATAACTGAGAACTCTGAGTTTTTTATTCAGCCTTTTGCTCATCTCACCATCTGCCATTTGAGAAAACTTTAGCTCCGTCTGTGCTGGAAGATCAACAGTCTTCCTCCTCTTCAGTCTCCTCGTTTCTGTGCTATAAACCAACCCAACAGACGTCCTGTGAAGATATAATGTAAATGTAGAGGAAACACCAGTTGAAATTGCCAGTCACCTTGGCAGAACTGTCTTTGTTTATGATAACTACTAAGACTTTTCCAAAGAGTTTAGTGCCCTGTGCAAGACATCCATTGCTACCCTGGAGAGACTTAGACTAGATGATGTTGTGACAATTAAATGTCATCAACTGTAAAGAGACTTTACATGAATACTCGACTTTGTTCTAACTTATTCTACCTTTTGTCATGAGACTGATATGAAACAATGTATTATTAGTGTCTGTTTGTGATTCAAACATGATCTGTTTCTGATTATTTGTGCTGATTTGCCCACATCAGTGTCCTCAAACTAGTGGTAAGACTTTAATTTATAAATGTCTGGATTACACTTTATGATCCAGTCTTTCTGTTCATTGTACTGTTAACCATGCACTTTCTAGACATTTCTGTTTTAACTTTGCATTAAGAGGATATATTTTCTCTTACTTTTTTGCAAGCATTCCTTTTCTGTAAATCTTATAAATTTTGTCAAACCTACCGACCTAGTAGTAGCACTTAGTACTTACTACACTATAGATTGGCTGACTTTACATACATAAACTCATAAAACGAGATTTCTTAAAATTCTGCATATTATTATAGAAAATAAAGATTACAGCATTAACATTAAAGAAATCTCTTTTGCCATATCCCTGTACTCACTATCCACAGGAACACTGTGTGGAAATATAGTGTTGTATTAAGTCTGCACTGTATGGTAATACATCGTAACCACAAAACCTTCCTGAAACCATTACAATGTAACCTTCAGTGTAATAGTTGATTTAAACTCCTGCAGTCAATCTTCATAGAGCCTACAATCTGACATACACATAAGCGGCCGATTTAGTTGCCAGCATCCGTGCTTGTGTATGGTTTATTATGTGTTAATTACTTTGTGGTTTTATAAGCAGTGCCAGGCATGATAGAAACAAATAAAATGCTGGGACTTTTTCCCCTCCTGGATCATGACTCTTTGTTGTGGTCACTTCTTTTTGGAGGTAACATATGTTCCTCATGTTCATTTCCTCGTGGCCATTCTGATCTGAGGAATTTGCTAACTTATATTTAGGCAATGATTATCATTCCTTATATTGAGGTGATGATTGTTATTTCCTTACTGCTAAATTCAAAAACTGTTGAGAATAGTAGCTGGAAATGCGTATAAGGGATTGGCACTATCTGAAGAGATCAAACACAACAGCTGCGGGCTGCGTCAGCAATGCATGCAGTTACATTTCCAGGAAAGTGCACGTCAGGTTACAGCACAGATTGGGGCATAGGGTTTCAGAGGGTAATGCACTTAAAACATATGTTTCACACAGAAGTTTCACCCAGTTACATGGCATCCCCAGTATGCCATGTAACTGGGGATGCAATTGGGAATACACAAAACAACATAAAAGAGCAGCAGTTGCACTCCAACTGGATGTTTGAGCTTCTTGCTCGATCTCTAAGGCTGAGCTCAGCAACCCTGCAGAGGAAACTTATTATCCAGATTTCATAACCACAGGTGAGGGCTGGGGTGTAGGTGGACTGGTAAAAAGCATTGCCTTTTGGCACAGCTCTCTCTTCACCACAATAGTCCAGTACAATGCCCACATTACTGCTGACGCTGCACCAACTTACTGGTCTGATTCACGCTCCACCTCCCCACCAGGATGCTAATGTTGCATCAAGTCAATTTGTGAAATTTCTTCCCTTCTATATTTTCCAGGGGTCAACTGTAAGTGGCCCTACTTTTTCTGACATTAACGTCAGCATAAAAACCCTACAGCGGGAGCTTCATTGCATGGATTTCCATGGCTGAGCAGCTCCTAAAGGTGTAATCTCTAGGTGGCCCAGTGCTTTTATCCATGCATTGTGTTAGCTGGACAGCTATTATGAAGTTTAAATAATGTTACTGTTTAATTTACTTTTGCCTCTCTTTTTGGTTAGGATTAGGAAATTACAAATTATTGAATGAATCAAGAGTGGAAAAATGTTCAGACAACAAAGGAGTAAAAGAAGAATAGTTGAAGTTCTAGTCTTTTTCTCTGAAGCTCCTCTGATGCTGTCCAAGGCAGACATCTAGCTTGCATTATGGCTACAAACAGGCTTTAATTATTGTCAAGTTTTTAAGCTCTATAATGCTTGTGTTTTTGGCACTGTATCGCCAAGAAGCATAACTAAGGGATAGTTTTCCTCCTCCTTCCCTGCCTTGCCTCATGTGCATAGCTGATTGATTAATCCTCTCCATGTGAGCCACTCCGTGGGAGGTTGACATGTGGGAGAAGAATGAAGATGGCATGGAAGTTAGGAGGAGGTCTTGCCTGGTTCCCCACAGCGTCCTCTCAGCGATGAGATGGATAGGTGGTCTTTGCACTCAACCACTTGATGCTATCCTCCCACATGCTGTCAAAGATGAGTCTCCATGGCAATCCAATCTGATTAGTGCATGATGGCATACAGAGTAGGAGAGTAGTCCTGTGGTGAGCCTCATTGAGTGGTGGCCCAATGGAGCGTACGCACTTATTATATCAATAACATGACTAAAGAAGCAAATTCTTCCTGGGGATGTTCTTGAATCTGTGTAAATGGACAGAGAGTAAAATGTAATGCTTAACATTATATTTGACAGTAGACTATGTGGAGCACCTTCCACTTGTGTACTTGTTTGCAGGTTTTATTGCTGTGCTACCAACTTTATTTATTCATATGAGTAAACAACCATTATTTGGATTGCCTTTTTAGAATTTTAATGTACCCTGTGGTCAAATCAAATCCTGAACCCTTTCGTTTTCCTTAAACTTGGTACTTCCTACTTCTAGTAAGATGATGTTTGTTTGGGTTTGGGGTTTTTTGTTGTTTTTATGTATAGACATTCATGTGCCCTTTGGGATGATCAGTAGTAACACTGGTTATGACCAAATACCTACAAATATAATGGCCTTCCAATAACTTTCAACTGTACTTTGGGATTTGTGTCAATTACAAAATGTTAGCATTTTTCTCCCCATTTATGCAGAGGGTTGATGCAGAGGAGGATGATATAGAGATAGGGTGAGATGGAGGTAGATGAGCCTCTGTGGCGACCCCCAGGCACTGGCTAAAAGAAAAAAGTCTATTTCAGTATGTCAACAGGCTAAACTAAGACAATTAGCAAGGTAAGCCATAAATCTGCTAAGCATCAGCTATTTGAATTCATGAATGGAGCTGTCAAGGCGTTCAGGTTACAAATGACAACATCTTAAATCATCTTTCAGTGAGGAGGGAAAAATGTGGTTTTTAGACATAAAAACCCCAAGTGACTCACTCTTGAAAATCTTTTAAAGCTTGATTAATATTAGTTCCACAACCTTTTAGAAAATATTTTAATACCATAGTATTTTTTAATAAAGGACAAAATTGTTCACAATTATCTCTTTCTCTCTTTTCTGTGTTTTAGGGTTTTTATTTGGATAAAATGAACACCAGTGTCATATAACACACAGGTTACCATTGTGGTTTAGAGGCTATTTTATATCCAGAGTTGGTGGTTTGACCCTTGACACAGACACACATTTCTATTATAGTACCCATTACCATCCATGACTGAATGCCTGAAACCCTAAACTGACTGTTTGTGCAGTAATTGCACTGAAGAACTCTATGAATGTGGATATTTTAGAAAAAAATATAAACACAAGCAGCTTTATCTTCTTCTTGCCTTGCAATTCTGCGCACACACAGAGGCAGTTATCACAGCAGTAGGATTCTGCAATTGCTTTGCTGCTTGGTCTTGAGTTAATAGAGAACTGGAAAGCCAAATTACTGAAAGTAACTGGTAGAATCCGTGTTTGCCATGGAAACAAGGCTAAAATCATTGTCTCACATGCTATGATGTACAACACTCTACAAATCTCTGACTTTAATAACAGAAGATTTTCTGAACTTGTCTCACTGGGAGCATTTCTGTGTCTGTCCTTGAGGCAAGTCCAGTAACAGTGTTAAAATGTTCCAGGAACAGAGGGAGGCATGCGTCATTGCTCTTCATGGGCCCCACCCCCACCCCTATTTCATACATTTTGATAGAGACGAGTGTCTTCAAGGCAGTTAATGTGGCCTTTTCAATTTCCTGTTTGGTTCTCTGGATTTAATACTTTTTATGCTTCGTTGATTTATAGCCAACCCATCAAAAGCCTCATGCTGGGTGATCATTCACGTCTGAGTCGAGCCACACTCAAAACACTGGAAACTGCCTATATCCTTGGATTCTGGGGCTGGTTAAAGAAACAGCTTTAAAAAAAAGGTTTAAACTGAGGATAAAAATAAGCTTCTTTGTTTGTTTCAATGAATCAATGCAGAATTAATTCATGTTATATGCATAAATAATATGCATAAATAGCTGCTGTATGTGACTCCAAATACCTCACACAGGTGACACATTTTTCTTCCGCACAGCATCCCAAAGTTGTCAAAACACTGGGTTCAGGGTGTGGTGTCAGGGCAGGCTGACCAGAACAGCTAACAACCATCGTCTAATCATGTCTGTCCTATTTGAGTATGATGCCGAGACCTGATGGGATGGCTGTGTGTGGTGTGCTGAGTGGAGTTGAAAAACGTATTGTGCTTGTAGCAGAGGTGGGACCAAGTCATTGTTTTGCAAGTCTCAAGTAAGTCTCAAGTCTTTATCCTCAAGTCTCAAGTCAAGTCTCAAGTAATGTCAGGCAAGTCAGAGTCGAGTCTCAAGTCACTGGTGTAAAAGTCCGAGTCAAGTCACAAGTCTGAAATTTTGAATTTCAAGTCCTTTCGAGTCTTTAAAAAAAAACGAAAAAAAGCATGTTGCAGTTATATGCTAAATGTAAATATTAGACCATGTAATTTTTAAATCTGTGTTTTTCTCAACACATGACAAAATAGTGAACTTAGAAAATATACACAAATTGTGAAATTGCACCTCTTTAAAATGCAGCTCAATTAAACCTAGCTCCAAGAATAATTTTCACCGACAGTTCTGAGATAAGCTGCATGTTATTCTTGGATGCGGTTGTAGGACGGGCTTTAAAATCGCATGACAAAAATATCATACACATTAAAAAAAAACTGCATCACCAACGTAGCCTGGACAACATTTGCTAGTTAGATGAAGTCAGCTATCTCATCGTAGCATATTTATATGCATATTTATAATCATACGGTTCTTGGAGTGAGTGCATACACTCGTGAAGTTTAGTAACTTCCGGTCACTGCAACAAGCCCAGGTACAGTTTACCGACGGATGGGTACAGGACCTTGAAATGCACCGTGTAGAACGAAAGACCATCGTACGTATCATAAGTTTACCAGTCTCACAAATTGTCGTCATAAATACACATTCGTTAACCGTTTATTAATAGGACCTTTGAGCTCAAGGGTAATTAATTAGTAGTGGAAATAATTTCTGGTAGCATCACAGAAATGTAGCAGTGACAATAATATTGTATGCTGTAATCGTACTGGGCAATTAGTGATACAAAACAACTGTTTTACCCTGTGAATAAAAGTATATGTTTTTGTCAATGTACCATAATAACAGAAGCGAAACGCAATATTGTGTCAGGACAATTCACTATTTATGCACAATAAACAAAGGAGCATAGCGCGACAATTTCTGTTCAGCGCCAGACTTGCTTGTAACCCATATCACCAATTATGTTAAGAAAAATGACGCATTAACTACAACAGCAGACTGACCTTTGTGGAAATGCTTGGAGCAGACTAACCTGTGAGCTGGAGTGTTCTGGGACGTTATATTTGGTCTTTGAATGGCTGCAATCCAGTCGCGTCTTTGTTACTTCGGAAACATGGCTGGAACAATTTCTCTTCAACGACGTAATCCGATAACAACCGATCTCTTTACCCGTCGGCTTCCCGTGGCTGTCATGCGACCGGCTATTGCAGTTAATAATACAACAGCTTCTTGACATTTTTGTGTTTCTTTTTTATCGCTGTATAACTGATTTTAATTGAAAGCCTGCGTGCGCTAGAACCGCTTGCCACGAGTTCCCAGAATCCTTTGCGGTTCTACCCGTGAATGACGTCACATTTTCAATCTATATAATATGCATGTTAAATTTTATATTTGGGGTGAAATATCAAGTCTTTTCAAGTAAACCGGTTCAAGTCCAATTCAAGTCCCAAGTCATTGGTGTAAAAGTCCAAGTCAAGTCACAAGTCTTAGAACATTTTTTCAAGTCAAGTCTAAAGTCATAAAATTAATGACTCGAGTCTGACTCGAGTCCAAGTCATGTGACTCGAGTCCACACCTCTGGCTTGTAGTACCCCCATCTTCTAGCTCAAAGTTACTCACCAATTGACAAGGATCCTTTGTGGTCACACGACTAGTGAGGACCTAGACTATGAAGTGGTACGGTTGGATAGGGGATGACCCACACAGATATATCACATTCAACCTCCTAAAAGCATGGAGAGAGGCTGGAATTGCGTCTCTGGTGATCCAGGTGAAGGAGAGAAGAGTTGGAGCCGGAGGTGCCAAATTCCACTATTCCCCCTCTCTCCATTGTGATGACCATCTCACACAGGAGCAGACGTTGCTGCATTGCAACAGCATTTTACAGATGTGTTCTCCTCCCTACCTGGCCGCACCAGTCTCATTGAGCACCATTTCGATACATGCCCTGGCATGCCGGTGTGTTCACAGCTCTACAAGTTACGTGAACATAAGAGACAAATTGTTCAGAGGGAATTGGCTGCAATGCTAAAGCTGGTAGTAATAGACAAGTCACACAGTGCTTGGTGTAACCCCATAGTTCTTGTGGTGAAGAAAGATTGGTCTATATAGTTCTGTGTTGACTATCGCATGGTGAATGAAGTGTCACAGTTTGATCCCTACACCATACCCTAGGTCAACGAGCTCCTGGACTGGTTAGGCATGGCTTACTTTTTCACAACACTGGATTTAACCAATGGCTACTAGCAGAGGGCCTTCTCCTCTCCATATGGTTTGTAGCAATTTGTCACACGTCCATTCCGCTTGTTTGGTGCAGCAGGTGGTTGCAGTCCTGGAGTCCCTGAGGTACGCGTGGCCCACGGCCAAACCAAAGAAATGTGCGGATGAAGGTACAGTATCTGAGGTACCACTTGGTAGCTGGGCAGGTGTGTCCACAGATGGATAAAACTGCAACCATTGCATCCTGCCCATGTCCCAAAACCAAAAAAGAAGTGAGGCGGTTCTTGAGGCTGGCCAGTTACTACCGCCAGTTCGTTCCCGGCTTTGCATAACTGACCAGCCTCTTGACTGATCTCACCCAAAAAGGTGTCCCAGATCTACCCACTGCTGCAGTGGTTAGACTAGGAGGGACAGCTCCATGGCCTAAGTAGGGTGATGGGGGTATGTGGCAGGGTGTAGGGGAGGGGTGGAGCAGTGGGTTCAGGTTGTGGTGTTAGCAGAGGATGACCAGAAATGCTGACAACCATCGTCTAATAATGGTTTCCCTTTTGAGTGTGCAGAGCGGAGGGACACAGCTGGAAAGCTGCGCAGTGATAAATATATTGTGGGATACACTGCAAATAAAACACCATCAGCGTGCAACGCAGTGTGCGTGGGTCTTTATTCCTGTCACACTTATGTAATATGATTGTGTATCCTTTTTTATCTCTTAGTAATTCTTGATTATGTCTTTTTTTGTCTTTATTGCTGAGTGTCTGGTTTTGCTCATTCTGTATCTTTTTATCTGTTCACTTTGCTTTTCAATATTGATGTTTTATGATGTTGCTTTGTATCCAGTTTCACTTGTTTTGCATCTGCAGGTTTTATTTCTCTTTGCCGTTGTTGGTACAGGTTTGTGGTTGTTTTTCATTCTGTAGTTTTGTCTCAATTGTACTTTTGCACTTCCTTCTACTCATTTTATTTCATGATCGTGTAACCACAATAGACTGACACTTTGCACAATTCAAATGTAATTTTTTGCGGGGGGTTAAAGTATTGGTCATCTTGTTGCATGTCTTTGTGGCCTTTTGACTTGTTTCCCAAATCAGAAACTGCTTCTTCTTGGCCTTTTGGGTAATTCATTCGTCTGGCTTCTCTCTCCTGTGTGGATACCAACAAAGAAACTCAACTGGAGATTTAATTAAAGCAGCTCAATATTGATACCTAAGCTTTGTTTAGCTGCTGATAAAAGGTCGCGTGGTTGACTGGAGGCGTTGCTTTCAGTTCATTGGTTCCCTGCGGCGATTTCTTGTGTGTGCTGTCCGTGGTCCTGAAAGTAAACAGCATCGCCAGCGGGCCACAGTGGCCTCTGCGGGCCACGCCTTTTGGAGTCCAGTTGACAGTCTTAACTCGACCAGCATGCAATCTGGGATTTCTAAGCAGCACATGCAGGAATTCAGATGTTAAAGTTCTGACTAAATGTGAGTCACGCACATCACGCTGCCCACTCAGTGCCTCACAAATTGCGCACAGCAGGGGACCGGACCCTGTACCTTCTGGAGCGTCTGAAAGGCGCAGGCGCAAATGTCAGAGTTTTATGAGTAGTTTCTTTTTGGAAACAAAGTCCCCCGCACGCACGCGACGCAAAGACGTGAGGAGGATGTTTTTTCTTCCACCACATCCCAGACTTTGAAAATCTGTCTCCTCCCCGCGCTGCGTCGATGCACTTGTAGACTAAACAGCTGTCTCACTTGGCTTTCTGCGTGTCTGACGAGGCGAGAACCCCGAAGGTACTGACACCTTCATCATCATCATCCTCCTCCTCCTCTTCCACCTCGTCGTGGTGCCGCAGCAGCCAAAGCGGTGAGTGCGTCCTGCAGCAGCAGCAGCAACAACAGCAGCAGTAACGGCACCTGTCTATTTTTTCCCAGGACGGGCTTTTTTTTTTTTAAACTGTCTTAGGAGTGAAAACAAGGTAGAAACATCGCCGCAGAACCGTAGATGCCGATGGCTCCATGTGCAGACATTTGCGCCGGTGAAAATTAGGCATCGGTAAGTTGCTTTGACTTGTTTTCCGGGGCGAACGCAGCGCGCTCTCACTCACATCTGTGGCTTTCGATGTGACTGGTGAATTAAGGAGGCATTCAGCTGAAGCCTGCAGGTCTTTAAAACGCTGTGTATGTGTGTGTGTGTGTGTGTGTGTGTGTTTTATTGAAAAATGGGAAGCAGTGAATTCGTTTCGAGTGAACGTGCCGTGAAAAGGGGAAGGCTGACGGGTTTTTTCCTGCTACATGTGCAAGCGAAGGTCACACACATGCCTGATGTGTTGAAGATGTGCGAATGTGGGAATAAAGGAAAAAGACAGGGCAAAAAAAATCGCCCCTTCTGTGCGGTTTAGCGAAGGAGAAAGCAGCTGTCACTTACTGTGTCTTGTGTAGACTGATTTCTTCTCCCTGTGATATGATTGAAATCAACTGACGTTTTGCGATCCGCGGTATGTGGGCCATGTGACCTCTGTGCTTCAGCAAAGGAACATTCATTGAATGTATGTGGAGGTTTTGGATTGCGGTACACGTTCACGGCATTGGAAGTGGTTTGATTGGACGCGGTTTTCTCGGATCGCTTTGAATTGGAAATGATTTATTGATGCAACACAATGTTCTGGGGAATTCAACGCACATACACGGGAAGAGTTCTGTAAAATTCCCTTTGCAGTGAATATAAATCTTTAAGGAATCTGCGCTGGGTCTCAGATTTTCTCTCTTGTTTTTGTCATGCATCTGCTTATAGACACAAACACACACACACAGAGTCTTTTGGTTGATTGGCATCTTGGTGAGTGGATGTGTTTCCCAGTGTTTTCTTTTCAGCTTTTGTTGACATCCGTGCCAAACAGATGTGAGTAAAAACTGTTATAGCTTCGTCTTCTGCTTCACGCAGTGAATAAACCTGAATAGTCCCATGGCTGCAAACCTTCCAACATTTCCTGGTGACTCAGTACTGAGCGAAGCAGACTCTCTTGGCTTTCTTGCCCTCAGGGTAGTTCTGCCCGTCTGTTGTTTTCTGCACCAGAGCTTTCTCAGGACCAGAGAGACATTGATTTGCTCTACATAAGGCCGTTTTTAACTTCATTTGAAGCCCAGAGCAGCGTGACTGCTTTTGGGTTAAATAGATGGAGTGTGGGAAAAAAGAGCGGACCAATCATGCCAGTCCCCGTACCTATCTGCCCCTCTCTGTTTTATTTGTGCATTTCGGTTTGATTGCTCACCCTGAAAGTTTGCTTTCAGCCCTGTTGGACATATGTCTTCCTCCTCTGTATCTCTGGATTTTTCCTCTGAGCACACTCTGTCCTGTTACTTGATAAAGCATCCGAGAGATGCTTTAGAGGTAATTGGGTTCAGTACAAGAAGGAGGGGATGCAGAGTGGAATTTGTTTCTATGTGTGCATGAATTATCTTTAGGAGAAGGTGTGCATGTATGCTGGTTCACTGGTTGTGTGCTTGTTATGTGTTTCTGGTGTTGCTGTGTTTTGTGTTAGCAGTGAATCATTGTGTTTTCAGGAGGCTGAGCGGATGAGTAAGACATGAAGTCAGGGAGGTTCGGGAGGGGGATGTTTTAAATTCTGACCCGAGGCACATGAATTTTATTATCTTAAAGGAAATTTAGAGGAATCTTCCAAATTTATTGCCTTTTGGAAATCAATTTGTCTTCCAAAAACCCATGTTCATGTTTTAATTTAGTGAATAGATGATGACATCTCTTTTTCTGTTGTTTATTTACTCAGTAAAATGTTGCCTGTGTGATTTAATCAAAGTGTGGGGTGCTTTAGAGACAAAATATCAAATGATGCACACCCACTGAAGGCCTGTGTTTGTTTATATGTTTGATGTGTCCTAGTATGAGAGTTAAGTTGTGCTCTGCAGTATAAATCAGGGTGTTTTTGCTTGTTTATATTCATGTTACACAGCTTAGGCAAACAACAAAATCCAACATTTGATGGAAATGTACAGAAATGCACTGAAGGGCTGCACCTGTTATTATTTGATATGAGTTGACAACTGAGCTAAAATAACCTGCTGGTTAATTAACTACTTAAATTCATTGTTTTGATACACACACCAAAAAAACCACATCTAATTGTTCTTTTTCTATTTTTAAGTGACAATATTATCTTTTTTCTTCAGGGTTACTAATTACCTGAAACAATACCTGATGACAGAATTGATTCTCATTGTGTCACACATGCGCATTGTTAAGTAGGACTGTGTGAGGCCAGTGTAAGTGTGTCAGAAGGTATGAAGGTATGGTAGGAACAATAAAACACATGCTTTAAAAGCAGAAGGGTAGGAAACATCCAAATTATTTAATAGAGTTGCTCCATAAAACGTCCAAAGATTGCCTTGAATAAAGGTTAAAATGAAAGATGCCACAGTGTCCAAAAACTGTTGTGTAACTCTTATAAAATCAACTCAGTATGAATAAAGGCATCAGGAAGCATTTCAGTGTAATTTGGCTTAGACTTTAGCATTAAATTAACCACTAATTATATTTATAGTACACAGTTCTTTCAGTCTTTAGAAGTGCACTGTGATTTAAAGTCTGTTGAATAAAGTCTTGAAAAAATTAAAAATAATATTTTTTTAAAAACAAGATGACGTTACAGGTCATTCTGGCTTTGTGTCTCGTTTACACAGATTCATTCACTTCATCTGACATGAGCAGTGACGTCAGCACTTGAAATAAAGCAGAAACTCTTGAGAACGAACCATTTTAGTCGCCACAATTAGCAGCAGTAACATTATTAGTTTACACACGTGTATCTGCAAATTGCAATTCTTGTTATGACTCAGAAAAACTTAATGATGTTGTTGAGTGATGGTTGTTGTTTCTTCTTCTAGTGTTTTTTCTCTGTGTGCTGTGTTTCAGAGCCCTTGATGAAGCACGGTGACGCTGTGGGGAGCATTTTTAGTGCATCCCTTTGAAAACACACAGGCACACACACACACACGAAGATAGCGAGGAGCCTTTTGGATGCAAACACTTCCCAGGGGATGATGAGAGGCTTCCTGCTGACTGCAATCTTTCTGTTGCCCTTGGTGAGTAGCTTCTGGGCACTTATCTGTATGTTGTCCAGATTTGTGTGAGTTTGTTTGTGCGTTTGTTTGTGCGGGTGTTCAGGAGCATTGGAATGCATATATCCATCCATACGGGTATGTTTAGGTCTCTGTTATTACCCTCCTGTTCCTCAGCTTGAGCCTGGTTTATTTTTATATCCACACTTTTGCTGATGTGTTTGTGACAAGCAGTAGAAGGATGGAAATCACCCCCATGCACAGCACATCAGCATACGTTACAGATTCAGGATCAGCTCATCATTAAGGCAAGCACAAAAACAGATGGCCTGACTGACCAGAGAACTACCCATCCATCTGCCGTGACTCACTTTTCTGTGGTCTCATTGAAATGAAAAGCAGAATGGAAGAGTTGTGCAAGGTGTGTGGGAGGAATTATATTCAGAGAACTGATGCAGCACAGCAGCTCTTTCCTTGGCCAAACCACACAGATGTAGAAATTGCTTTAATATAGTTAATATTGTCCTTTTTGTGATGATGGTTTCTTTTTGCCTTTGTAGCTGCTAGTAAAAATTTCGCAGCAGTGCCAGCTGATGATGGTGACTCAAATGAATTCATAAAGTGACCTGGCAGCCAGAAACATTGTGTCCAACCTTGAAGTCACCGCCCCCTGACATATGTGAAGTGCTTCTTCAGCTGACATCTTTGAACAGTGCCCATCTAAGGCTGACCTTTAGCGACTGTTGTGGCAGATATGTCTGTGGTGGTGTACTTATTATGTGTCCGATGGGTCTGTACAGTGGGCCAGTGGTCTGCGACGTCATCTGAGAGTTATTATCTGTGTTGTGTGGTTCTGTGGGTGCTACTGAGTTATCTGGCTCTCGTAAAAATAGCCTCGAGGGGGGAAACTGAATTCTGCAGCCTCAGAATGGAGGCCATATCTGGATAGACATCTGTTTGAGAGAAGAAGAGTTACAGGGAGCAGAGATTAAAAAGCACGCTTAGAAATATATTGATGAGCCCTGTACTTTTACGCAGCTTAGTCATGCCTGTTTTATGTGTCTTTTAAAATCAAATACAAAAATGTTGATGCTCATAGTTCTACCATCAAGTTTAAAAAATACTGATTTCACATTATATACTGATATTTCCGCATTTAAAAAATGAACTTGAAAAAGGTGCTAATCACAATATTAGCTGTCTTATTGTGGCCTCAAGACCCATCACAAAAGTCTTTAAGGTACCAAGGTTTAACAATATCTGAAGCTAATGTTAGCATGAAGATTATCATTAAGAACCATTGACTCAATAACTAAAGCACGTTCTTTTGTATATTAGAGCTACGATGTATTAAAGTGGGTAGAAATTCTTGCTAATATTGTGGGTTTAGATCACAGCGAGCAACACTATTGTATAAAAAAAGGCTCTGCAAATCCAGTGTAGGCTGTGCTAAAGTTAGCAACTAGCAAGGGAAGTCAAATTAAAGCATTTAGCAGGTAACAGCATTACTGCCCTCAGAAGCTTTAGGACTCCAAAACAGAGCTAAAAGGAAAACTCACAATGCTGTCTGTCCCACGTTTAGTCAAAATACCACATGCAGGCTTGTTTTGTTTTGCCACACTGCAGGGTTGTAGTCAATTCAAACTGATGTAAATGGCAGACCTACAGTACAGTACCTTTGGAAGCTCTAGTTAAAGAAGTACCGATACCAAGTAGCAGAGTAAACCAAAAAGTTTTACTTCTACTCAGTTTTGTAACACAGAAAGATACTGCTAAAGCTATAGGATAAAAACACATCTCTGAATATTTTATTTCCCATGTACATTTATTTTCTCTCGCACAAAACTGCATAAACAACGTTACAGTTATTTTAATGCTTCAATTCTAAACAACTATGATACTGTATTTATGTATGTTTTCATGAATATTATGTATATTTGTAGGTTTTGCCTTTTTCTTAGCAATCTCTCATTTTAAATCATAATTGTAAATTTTGGTCAAGCTATAAATTAAACAGTTAACTAAGATCCAAGATTCAAAGATTCAAGATTCAAAGATTCAAGATTCAAAGTGTTTATTGTCATATGTACAAAGAAAAGCATTTGTTTGTACAATGAAATTCTTTCTTTGCTGTCCACAGGCAGATGCCCGGTTAATATATGCAAATTGAAATAGAACAGATAAAATACAAACAGTATAAATAAATAAATAAAGACAAAATTTAAGTGTGAAATAGATATTAAGCTATGAGCTTAATATGCAAGATGACCTGCATATGTGCAAAAATTATTATTACTGTTAAAATAGGTCAGCTGTTCAAGAGACTGATAGCAGTGGGGAAGAAGTAGTTGTTGAGGTCCTCATCAATGTTCCCTCTAAGCTATTGTGCACTGCTGGCACGATTGGGCATAGAAAAAAAATCTAACCTGAATTGAAATTAAAATTAATACTTTAAAAATTCTGTTTTGCAGTGTTAGTCAGTAAGTGACTGGCTGCTCCCGTATAGGATTAGAACGATGCCACCTTATCCCATAGTCCAGCCAATAATGCGATTCACATTTGTATATAAGCAGCTAATCAACATCGTTGACAGGCTATGACAACGTCCTTATGTGCCGACACCGGTGTTTTAGCTAGCAAAGCGGCGTGGCTGATGTGGAGTGAAGCCACGTTAATGACAACGTGCACAACCATTGGAGATGTGAGCAGGACAGACGGAACAATTGACGGGAAAAGTGTGGACTTTATACCAGTTTTGATTTTGTGTTGATAGGCCACGTAAAACCAGAGTTATGATAAAAATATATGCAGTGTTTGTTTTTTTCCTGAATGCAATCGTTGTTTATATTTACTGCGGGAAGAAACGGTAAAAACAGTGTTTTATAAGGAAAACGCTCGAAAGCCTGCGAGCAAAAACACCCTCCACCCCTCCCAGCCTTTCCTACTGGTGGAAAAATGTACCATGTCGACCAATCAAAAAATGATATGGCAACATGACATTTAGTTGTTTAGGAAGGGGGAAGTTTTAGCAGTGGCGGCGGTGTTTTGAGATGTGAGAGATTTTCGACGTTTAGTGCAAATCTTGTGTAGTTAGTGTGTAGTGTAGTCAATAGTTGTTGTGTGTGTCAGAACAATGAGGCGACTACTGAATGTTACAGGTGTTACAGGAGTGATACATCTCCTGTTGTCAGGCCTGCAGGTATCAGGCTGTTGTTCTCCTTTATCTCATAGTGGACAGAAATTATTTTTTGGACCAGCACAAATAATTTGGGTGGCATCAAATTTGATGCAGAACAGCTGATTGTTCTGTAAACAGTTTGAAATGTTTATTTAAAAAAACGCCTTGTCTGCATTTTTAGGTAAACAAAAACAAAAACAAAATTCAGTTACTTTTTTGAAGAAGTAACTAGATAATTAATTGCCCAACATTGGTTATTATATACTGTATTTTGCAGACATAACTTAAGAGTTGTCTGCCAGTCTGGACGTGATGGAGCCACTGGTTGCTAGGGAAAAATGTGTTTTCCCCGGCTGGTTAGCAGTGGTTCCTGGAGGTTGTTGACTCTTACTGGGTACAATCAGAGGTTAAAAATGTGCCGCTCAAAAAAATGCCACAGTTGACTGTCATTTCTTTTTCATGTTTCTCTACAAATACTCAGTAACTTACATATGGAACAACTTTTACTTTGAAAGCAAACAGTCTCCAAAATGTACATTTTTTGCCAGTACACTATCTCCGAGCTAAGTTTTACATTTCACATTTTTATTTCCATTTTTTAACAAAAGAGTCTGTAAATAGTAATCGATAAATGTGTAAAAAAAAATATGGAACACATTTTCATTTTAAAACAGCACATTATACTGTATTTTGTTTGTTTGTTTATTACAGTGTAGGCACTGCTTTATAATGAGCTTAAAAGCATTTTGATTAAACATCAGGTCACATAAGTTGACCGTATTTCATATGATCTCTTTTACTAGATGTATAACTGTGATAAGACTATGTCAAAGCTTAGCAAGCTAACATTTTCAGGCATTTAAGTTAGCTTGCTGTCAATTGCAGCTGAAAGTTACTGACATCAACAGCACACAGCACTAGACACCAAATGTAAAAATTACTTCTGGTATCATGCACTCACATAAAAATGTCCTCAAGCATGAATGATAACAAAATAAACTCCTGTAGCATGAACTTGCAATGCTTTCATAAAGTATTAGCCTTACTGAAGTTACTCTGCAGATAGAATCAGTAAACATCATTCTGAGTAATCATCACTGCCTGCAAACATTATGTTTACTACACTCATAGCTACATCTTTGGATTATTTCATGCAGAAATACAATTTTAAAGCTTATTTGGGAACAGGAAACGGTTCATATACACACATGCACACATGCACACATGCACAAAACAGGTGAGTAACTTGAAATGGAATGAACAGCACATTTCATACTGTCATCTTACAGGCCTGTCTGCATTCATGCTAAACAGATATTAGTCATCTGCATCCAATTATTTCTCATTTCTGAATCTTTGCCTACACTGTGTGCTGACTCCTGGCTGGTAACCTGCTGCTTAGCAACATGGATGCTTGCGATGGGTACAGAGAGGTCTTCCTTTAAAACACTCCACTAGTTTTATTGAAGAATACCAAACAGTTATTACAACATGAAGAAGTGGGGGGGGGGGTTGCTTGCTTATTTTTTGCCATCACAGAGAAGTGGCGAAATTATTTGTATTTAACAACTGTTGCCCTTTAAATGGTAATGTGCCAGAGAATGGATAGCTCTAATAATTTTTCACATTATTCCTGGAGTGTTTCAAAATTCTGCTCTTGTGCTGAAAGATAAAGGAAGGAAGTGAGTCCTAGGACATCTTTACAGTCAGCTGATGACCCATCTTATCTCAATACCGATGCCTGAAGTGAATTCATATCGAAGAGGAGGGAGATAGAGTGATGAGTCAGCCATGGCTCAGAGGGCTGGGATATATTACACCTATCATTTCACCATGAGAGCAAAGGAAGGGTTGCAAGAAAGCTAAAGGTGCAAAATAGAGATTGGCCTTAAGGGAGAGTGCGGGGGTACATCAACAGAGAAGATGACAGACATACTGTAAGTCTACTGCCTGAGAGTAAATAGCTTTCCTCACTGCATCATGGAGGAAGATGATATCTTGTTTACTCCACTGTGGTGTCTTTTGTGTGCCCTTTTAATGGGCTTTGGTTTTAGTGGTTAGCAGAGGATGTCTGAAGGACCGTAATTTTGGAACCACTGTCCCAATCCCTGGTTGTGTTAGAAGATTATTCCCAAATTTAGTTAGTAACTCAATGGATACTCAAAATGGATAAGAGACAAGAGGATGTTTTATTACAATAGATCTTATTATAACAGTCAAGCAACATCTCTTTGATCAGGTTAGAGTTGCGCTTGAGAATGCAAATGTCCAGCACAGCCATCCAGTACATGTTTTTTATCCTGCCACCTCGCTAGCAGAAACCCAATTGCACCCGTATGAGAATAGCACAGGTCATTATCCTGATAATTCACAGTGAGGAAGTGGACGACATGGTCTTCTGCAGAGCACCCACACCAAAAGCAAACAAGCAAAAAGAGTGTTTCTAGTCAAATGCATCTGATGTGGACTATATTTCCCGAGTCTCCCCACATCAGTGTGTGCGCTTGTGTGTTTTCTTTAGGTGGCCTCCGAGTCTGAGCACTGCGTAATAAAGCGTGAACATGATAAATGCATGGAGAGGATCGCAATGCACAAATCAGATGGAGAAGAATATGGTAAGTGAGGATGCATCCCCAAGTGTGGGTATGCAACGTTTTCATATGCTGCTTTTCATTTCTGTGCTCCTGTGATTACATGGTCTACGCCTCGGTCAGCTCCAAAAACACAGATCTGCGGATGAAAGTCATGAATAGCTTAATGGGAATTAATGGAATGCAGGCTTGTTTTTATACTCAATGATCTGGCATTTTTCATGTTTGAAAAGGTCATACAGGGACATGTAAGGATGAAAGATGAATGGAGCTGTATTTCTGATTCACATTGCAAATGCATTACCTCAAAAGGCCAGTCATGTAGAGCAAAGAGAAAAATGTTTTCCTCGAGTTGCTTTTGTATTTTATCCACGTCACTTTTCAGGAAAAAAAACCCAGAGGAAACTTGTTATGTGGGCCCTGGAAACAATTATTTTCTTGGCTATGGATTGTGGTTTTCATTAGCGACTGCTACAGGTCTCCTGCTGCTTGAAATTTGCGCAGCAGACTACAAATCCCAGACTGCACTGTGACTTACAGCTTTGGTGACAGTCACAGAGCCATGAAAAAAAAATAAACACAAGAAAAATGTAAAAGATTTAGAGTGTAAGATAACAAATTTAAGGAGGAGAGGAGCTGTAAGGTCAGCTCGTTTTTCATCTGTAGATTTTAAAGGTCGGCCCTGTAGTCTCCCTGCGTGCTGCACAGCAAACTGCATTAGGTTCGTCTGTTTTTATCTGAGTGTTTTCGCTTTATCTTTGCACAGTATGAGGTGGTAAAGTAGAGCTGTCATTTATAAGCAAATGTGAGCACAATTTCTCACACTTAAATGATTAAAATGAGGCATTGTGTTATTTATTCCTTCAGTCCTCTTAAAGATTGTCAGTTTGTTTATTTTTTCTTTCAATTTTTTTGTACCACAAACAGTAGCACATATTGGCCAGCCTTGAACCTTTAACCGATCCCTGTCTCCTCCCACGCCTTTAAAAGAAGCCGTCCTGCTGCTTTCTGCTGACAGCAAATCATTTGTGAGGAAATAAAACTGCCGGGTTTGCAGAAATCCGACATGGAGGTTTGAGAAAAAGCGAAGAGAAAAATGAAAACAAGGAAACAACAAGTCAGACAAAGCATAGAGAAGCTGTTATGATGAGGCTTTTTTTCTGATTGATAAAAATTGATTTCTAAACAAACTGATAAAAAATTAACAGATATCAACAAGAACAGTCTCCAGTTTCTCAATTAAGATGATTTGCTGATTTCAGTTGATTCCAAATAGGTTATCTGTGGATGTTGGACTGTGCAGATTTTGATAGCACTTCTATGACCTTTAGGAGGTCAAATTGGGCATCTTTAATTTATCACTCTTTTATTTGTTGTATTGTATGGATTGGGCATTCTGTTATTATTTTATTCCCTCATTGCTCTGCAACACAAACAGTTTGTTTATTTTTGTTTTTAACTTTCAGTTTTTAGACCGCAGTAGCACATAATAGCCAGCCTTGACACTTTAACTGATCCTCCCCTCGCTGTAAAAGAAGCCGTCCTGCTGTTTTCTGCTGACAGCAAATAATTTGTGAGGAAATAAAACTGCCTGGTTTGCAGAAATCCGACATTTCTTTCATTACAAATTAATTATCTGTGGATGTTGCACTGCAAATGTTTGACAATACTGCCGTGGCCTTTGGGAAGTCAAACCAGTTGATCGAATCTGCTTCAGAAAATGAAATTATACCAGTCTTGTGAATCCAGCCATGTGTTTTTTGTACAAATGCATTTTATATTTACGTGGACAGTACAGAATGTGTGACGTGTGATTTTCATATGCTGAATTTTTGAAGCCCGGCAAATACTGTGAGATTTTGCGTGAGATAGGGACAGGGAGCTTTATTAAGCCAGTTACCTCTGTAGCTCAGTGCAGCTCATTTGGCTCAGATTTGCCCTTTAAAAGGTAATTGGCTTTGTGTCCGGCTCACCAGACAGAACCAAAACAGATTAGAGAGCCAAGCAGAGTAGAGAAAGCACTGCAAACACACCGGACACATGCACAAACACACATATGCACATGAACAGATAACCCCCAGTCACAAAGACACTCAAAGTGCACACAAATCAGACTTCTGCCTGCCTCTGCAGCACTATAAACCGCCCGAGCATAAACTAGAAAAAAGGGGGAAGGATTGAGAAGAGATGGGAGCCGAGAGAAAGACAGACAGAAATTAAAACTGTGAAACCAACACATAGAATAAAAACAAAAATGTTGAGCATCACTCAAGCATTGAGACAGATGAATAGCAGAAGATCAAAACAAAGCAGAAACCGGTAAATGGAAATGAGCTAAGAAATTGTCTGCTTCCAGCTTGATTCAACTGGGACACCAGGGGAATTAACTGTATCACATTAAACCTGCAAAAACCTCAAGAGTTCCTCCTTTATAAGGCACAGCTTGCAAAAACTTATACTTAACCATTCACCATTTTCCTGCAAAAGGAAAATATAGTTGCGAAACAGGCAAACAAACCAGGGAGGGCGTCACACTGTCACCCTTTACCATTGCTCTATTCACAGTTTTCGGGGTAACATATGGAAATGATTTCCAGGAAAAAATCCTTTCAGGCAAGAATGGAGAACAATAGAATAGTTCTGTTTCCTGATGGTTTCCAGATTTTGTGTGTTTTTGACATTATTCCTGATCACTGAGTGTGTTTTTTGGTTCCACAGGAATACAAACTGTTAAAACAGCATCAGCCCTACAGTGTGAAATGATGGGCTTTTTTCTGCTGCTGGTCAGACAGAATCATTTGTCAGCTCTTTTGACAGCAAGGGCTGATACTCTCAAGGGTGTGTCTGTGCACAGATAAATGTTAGACCAACTAAAATCTGTCATTTTGGCTCTGACAGTGCATGTTTGTGAATAAATGCAGGTACTTGTGCCTACCTCCTTCCTCAACATCCTCTTTAATGGTCTTTCCAGTGAATTTAGAGCATAAAAGGCGGCGAATAGTGCAAAATACACAGAGTTAAAATAGCTATAATTAATGTTTATATACTAAAACATATATCCATTGATAATAAAAGATGAATGTGCAGCAGAGCCTTATTGACTTTTACCTCACAAATTCACTGTTCCTCCAAACGCTCACTGCTCAAAGAGCTGGTCTTTTTCTGCCATAGCAGGCAGTAAAAGTGCTCTGGAAACACATCGTACATGATCTGAGTCCAACAGCACACACACAAAACAGCTGGTGAACACAGTGGATCATTAAAAGCATCTAAAATTTTCCTAA
Organism: Simochromis diagramma; assembly: GCF_900408965.1. Lineage (NCBI taxonomy): Eukaryota > Metazoa > Chordata > Actinopteri > Cichliformes > Cichlidae > Simochromis > Simochromis diagramma. Next base: position 5,874,991 of record NW_024386782.1, read on the forward strand.
ACGAGTTGGAGGAGACCAAAAATGGAGCTAAAAGACTACAGGGAACCCATTGCAATCATTTCAAGTTCTTATATTTTTCTCACCTATATATCATTCACACCTACACTGGGCCTTTGTACAGTTGTTCAGTTTGTCCATTTTCTGAAACAAGCTGTTTTAGCTCCTTTGCCTTTAATTCCATTGTTTTCATTCTAATTCTGTTGTTTGTTTTAAACTTCCATTGTTTTCATTCAAATTCTGTCGTTTTCATTCAAATTCTTTTCTTTTCATTCTAATTCCGTTGTTTTCATTCAAATTCTATTCATTTCATTCTAATTCCGTTCATTTCATTGAAATTCCGTTGTTTTCATTCAAATTCCTTCGTTTTCATTCAAATTCCATTGTTTTCATTCAAATTCCATTGTTTGTTCTCAAATTCTGTTGTTTTCATTCAAATTCCGCCGTTTTCATTTTAATTCCGAAGTTTTCATTCAAATTCTGTTGTTTTCATTCAAATTCCGTTGTTTTCGTTCTAATTCTGTTTTATTTCATGCAAATTCTTTTGTTTTTGATCAAATTCTGTTCTTTTCATTCAAATTCTGTCGTTTTCATTCAAATTCTTTTCTTTTCATTCTAATTCCGTTGTTTTCATTCAAATTCTATTCATTTCATTCTAATTCCGTTCATTTCATTGAAATTCCGTTGTTTTCATTCAAATGCTGTTGTTTTCATTCTAATTCCGTTGTTTTCATTCAAATTCCGTCGTTTTCATTTTAATTCTGTTGTTTTCATTCAAATTCTGTTCCATTGTTTTCGTTCTAATTCTGTTGTTTTCATGCAAATTCTTTTGTTTTTGATCAAATTCTGTTCTTTTCATTCCAATTCTGTTGTTTTCATTCAAATTCCATCATTTTCATTTTACAGTTTTTCTCCATTGGTTTGGCTCATTTCTTGAAACAGAAATTACATTCTCAAAATAACATGGACAAACCTCCAAACCTCTTGGCAAATGTTCACAACAGAATGGCATTTCTCATTCATTTTATCAAGTGGCAAATGCCTAAGTACATGTCTCAATTGTCTCAGTGCATCTTTGCAAATGATTAAGTACAAGTAGCCTACAGTTATACAGTTAGCCCACATTTAGCACATTTTCCAAATGAATCGATCTTGTAGATCTAAACTGATTAGTTGATTCTCAGTCTAATGATCATTCTCTCTAAAACATGTCAGCATGATTTCATTGTATAAGTACTCGCATGCACAACTGTCTGTTCAATTGTCAAAATTGGTCAAGAACATAATACCATGAATACCATATATGAATTTCTTTGAATATTTGATAAATTGATGACAGTCATTGACAGTCAGGTGAAACTAGACTAACGAAGGGGGAGTGTGACACACAGGTGTGTTCCATGATTGTGTGCTGCCAAACACAGATATATAGAGCTTGACCAGAGCCAGTCCGATCTCTGAACATGGATAGACAAGGCTAAGCAAACGGACAAGGGGAAGTTCTTCCTCAAGGAAGAGGAGGAAGAAGAAGAAGAAGAGGAGGACTGAGAATGCGTGGTGGAGGAATAGGGGGAAGAGGCCGCAAATAATGCCATCACATTGAGACAGATCCGTGATGCCATCCTTCAGGACAATCATATATTCCAGAATATAAACACAATAAGCATCTCCACAATAGACCGGGTTTTGAAGAAGCATCAGATGACAATGAAACATATCTACAGGGTACCATTTGAGAGGAACTCTGACAGAGTGACATGTCTCAGCCTCCACCACTCTCAGCACTGGAGCCCCCCAGGGGTGTGTTCTGAGCCCCCTGCTGTACTCTTTGTACACATATGACTGTGTGGCCACTACCAGCTCCACCACCATCATCAAGTTTGCTGACGACACCGTCGTGGTGGGCCTGATCTCTGATAACAACGAGACGGCCTACCTGAAGGAGATTAGGAATCTGGAGAACTGGTGCCAGAGGAACAACCTCCTTCTAAACGTCAGTAAGACAAAGGAGCTGATAGTGGACTTCAGCACTAAGCAGGAGAGGAACTACCAGACCCCTGTCATCAACGAGTGCCCAGTGGAGAGAGTGGACAGCTTCAAATACCTCGGCGTTCACATCACGCAGGACCTGTCATGGTCCTGTCACATCAACACCGTGGTGAAAAAGGCCCGTCAGCGTCTCTACCACCTCAGACGCTTGAGAGACTTCCAACTGCCCTCCAAGGTGCTCAGGAACTTTTACTCGTGCACCATAGAGAGCATCCTGACGGGAAACATCTTAACCTGGTTCGGGAACAGCACCATGCAGGACAGACGAGCTCTACAGAGGGTTGTGCGGTCAGCTGAGCGCACCATCCGCTCCGAGCTCCCTGACCTGCACTCAATCTACAGCAGGCGGTGCTGGACCAAGGCCAGGAAGATCGTGAAGGACCTCAGCCATCCCAACAACAGACTGTTCTCTCTGTTGAGGTCAGGAAAGCGATTCCGCTCCCTGAAGACCAACACAGAGAGACTGAGGAGGAGCTTCTTCCCGCAGGCGATACGGTCTCTCAATCACACCACCACACAGTACTGGCCCACACATACAGTTCTTACACACACACTGGACATTCTGGACATTGTTTTCACTTCATTACTTAAATCACGCTGCTGTTATTGTGTATATATTTATTTAGATTTCTTCATACATTCTTATATAGTTCTATATTGTGTATTTTGTTGTACAGTTATTTTATTTTCAACTTTAATTTATATATTTTATCTTATTCTCCCAGTTAAATTTACCCTTCATTCTAATTTGTGTTGTACAGTTATTTCATTTTTAACCTTAATTTATATTTTATTCCTTCCTAGTTAAATTTACCCTTTTTAATTTTTCATATTTATTTCCTATCTTATTCATAGCCTTTTCCTTTTTTGTTTTCTTTAGGTCACGAGCAGTTGTCCAAGCATTTCACTACATATCGTACTGTGTATGACTGTGTATGTGACAAATAAAATTTGAATTTGATTTGAATTTGATTTGATTTGAGTGAAGGAGCTGCGCTACCAGTATATAAATGTAAGTCATTTACTGGTTGTCTCTCATTATAACCTTACCTGTAATCACAGTAAGCAGTAGTTCACTTATTTGGTTTCAATACCTCCTTTACCTGATTTCAGAATCAGTATTTGCTTCATCTGACTTCAACAATTTCAACAGAAAACTGCAGTTTACTGTATGATACAATTCTCATTATAATCCTTATTTTGTTGTCTCCCAATCAAATCTATCTAATACTGTAGGTTTTACTGTAACATCTCAGTAAGTCGTCAGTATTTCCCACTCCCCTTTCTATCAAATACCCCTGCAGTACTTCCTCATAGGCCTATCACTAGTTTAGAACTGGAAGGACATGAGACCCCTCACATCCTGGTGTTCGTGGATAAAGCTGGCTTCAACCTGGCCAAGGGCTGAAGACGTGGCCGTAATATTATTGGCCACGGGGCCAGAGTGGATGTCCCAGGTCAGCGAGGGGGCAATATAACTATGTGTGCTGCCATTTCTGAGAATGGTGTGGCCACTCCCATCCCCAGTCTTGGCCCATACAACACACACAAGCTCCTCATCTTCTTGGATCGCCTTTATACCAATTTTATCCCTGAAAATGAGAGAGGTCTCTTAGGGCCTCACCTACCCATTTATGTAATTGTGTGGGACAATGTCAATTTCCACCATAGCCCGCTCATTAGGGGCTGGTTTGCAACGCATCCAAGGATGGTCATGGGGTTCCTACCACCTTACTCTCCTTTCCTCAATCCGATAGAGGAGTTTTTCTCTGCTTGGAGGTGGAGAGTGTATGAGCATCATGCTCAGGATCAGCCGTCCCTGCTCCATGCTATGGACGCAGCGTGTGACGACATTACAGGAGATCAATGCAGGGGATGGTTGCGGCATGCACGCCGTTTCTTCCCTCATTGCATCGCAAGAGAAAGTATCCGCTGTGATGTGGACGAGAATCTGTGGCCAGATGGACAACAGCGTGTAAATAATCAGGAGGGTGAAGACAGTGGACAAGAGCGGGAGAATGAGTACAGAGACCACTGAATAAGTCCTTGTTTTTTGATTTTGTGTTCATACAATTTACTACTGTAATGTACATTTTCTTTTTACATATGTATAAAACTTTCTTTGCGTGTGAATAACAAATGGTTATAATTTCCTTGGTAGTGTGAGTGCAATCTGTGATGTCAAACCTTGGAGGCTACTCTTTTCTGTTGTATATTGTTGGTCCTCTGCCATAGTGACAAAACATCTAAACATTTTGTATGGCAGTACTCACACAATGCCAAAGGGACAATGCATTTTGGGGGCACTGACTATTCAGATTAGAAAGAAATGTAGTTTTGACACATGAGTGAACTGTTTTAGGGGAGATATGAGCTTTTGCATGTGGACCATGTTGTTGTGATCAACCATCCAGGTTTATTTTGACAAAAGCACGAAGAATGATGAGAATGTCCGATCTGTGTCGAGAAATGAGCCAAAGCTATTGAAAAGGATCTTTGCCATTTTGGAGACACTGACTGTTTAAATGAGAAAGGGATTTAGATTGAAGCCTGAGTGGACAGTTTTGGAAGAGATATGAGCTTTTGCAGGTGAGCTATAGTGTTGTGCTAAACTGTAAGATTGTTTTGCCAAATGATCTTAGAGTTTTGAGAATGTAATTTCTGTTTCAAGAAATGAGCCAAACCAATGGAGAAAAACTGTAATTCCGTTGTTTTCATTCTAATTCTGTTGTTTGTTTTAAACTTCCATTGTTTTCATTCAAAGTCCGTTGTTTTTGATCAAATTCTGTTGTTTTCATCCTAATTCTGTTGTTTTCATTCAAATTCTGTTGTTTTCATTCAAATTCCATTGTTTGTTCTCAAATTCCATTGTTTTGATTCAAATTCTGTTCTGTTCATTCTAATTCTGTTGTTTTCATTCAAATTCTACTCTTTTTATTCAAATTCTATTGTTTGTTTTAGAATTCTGTTGCTTTCATTCAAACTCTGTTCTATACATTCTAATTCTGTTGTTTTCATTCAAATTCCGTCGTTTTCATTTTAATTCTGTTGTTTTCTTTCTAATTCTGTTGTTTTCATACAAATTCTGTTCTTTCATTCTATTTCCATTGTTTTGATTCAAATTCTTTTCTGTTCATTCTAATTCTGTTGTTTGTTTTAAACTTCCATTGTTTTCATTCAAATTCCGTCGTTTTCATTTTAATTCTGTTGTTTTCATTCAAATTCCGTCGTTTTCATTTTAATTCTGTTGTTTGTTTTAAACTTCCATTGTTTTCATTCAAAGTCCGTTGTTTTTGATCAAATTCTGTTGTTTTCATTCAAATTCCATTGTTTGTTCTCAAATTCCATTGTTTTGATTCAAATTCTGGTCTGTTCATTCTAATTCTGTTGTTTTCATTCAAATTCTACTCTTTTTATTCAAATTCTATTGTTTGTTTTAGAATTCTGTTGCTTTCATTCAAACTCTGTTCTATACATTCTAATTTTGTTGTTTTCATTCAAATTCCGTCGTTTTCATTTTAATTCTGTTGTTTTCTTCCTAATTCTGTTGTTTTCATACATATTCTGTTCTTTTCATTCTATTTCCATTGTTTTGATTCAAATTCTTTTCTGTTCATTCTAATTCTGTTGTTTGTTTTAAACTTTCATTGTTTTCATTCAAATTCCGTCGTTTTCATTTTAATTCTGTTGTTTTCATTCAAATTCCGTCGTTTTCATTTTAATTCTGTTGTTTGTTTTAAACTTCCATTGTTTTCATTCAAAGTCCGTTGTTTTTGATCAAATTCTGTTGTTTTCATCCTAATTCCGTTGTTTTCATTCAAATTCCATTGTTTGTTCTCAAATTCCATTGTTTTGATTCAAATTCTGTTCTGTTCATTCTAATTCTGTTGTTTTCATTCAAATTCTACTCTTTTTATTCAAATTCTATTGTTTGTTTTAGAATTCTGTTGCTTTCATTCAAACTCTGTTCTATACATTCTAATTCTGTTGTTTTCATTCAAATTCCGTTGTTTTCATTTTAATTCTGTTGTTTTCATTCAAATTCTGTTGTTTTCATTTTAATTCCGTTGTTTTCTTTCTAATTCTGTTGTTTTCATACAAATTCTGTTCTTTTCATTCTATTTCCATTGTTTTGATTCAAATTCTTTTCTGTTCATTCTAATTCTGTTGTTTGTTTTAAACTTCCATTGTTTTCATTCAAATTCTGTTTTTTTCATTCAAATTCCATTGTTTTCATTCTAATTCCATTGTTTTCATTCAAATTCCATTGTTTGTTCCTAAATTCTGTTGTTTTCATTCAAATTCCGTCGTTTTCATTTTAAAATGTGTGTGTCTGAGAAACTATAATAGAGCCGTCTGGAGCATGTGGAGAAAGAACTCTTCAAAGGGGTAATGCCTCGTTTTAGTCAAGTAGTAACACTGGTCAGTAATAAAATGATCTGAGATTGGTTAAGAGAGGTCATAACATTTGAAAGTTGCTTCCTTGGTTTTTATCATTTTGCCAAGAAAATGCTAGATATCTTTAGAAACTGAACTGTTTTACCACCATTTAAATTTTCCTGAATTCTTAGTTTTTTTTTCATTTTAGTTGCTCTGTTTCCTTTCCGTTGCCTGTCAGCATGTGATTGGATGTGGGACAATCTTACCTGCTGGCAAGCGGCCAATGTTGGGGAGGTTGTGGAGGTTAACTGTCCGGAGCTCCTTCATGACTACACGGTCCCTGAAGATGGTGAGTGGCAACACCATATTCAGATAGTCTTATTTGAACATCAAGTTTCTTTTCATTCAGCGCAGTTTTATTCAGGCATATTTTTTTTTACTTGCAGAAATGGGGATGGTCAGTCGTAACTGTACTGAATATGGATGGTCAGAGCCTTTTCCTCACTATGCGGAAGTCTGTTTCTTCTATGACAACACTACCAAACTTGTAAGGCTTTGTGGATCTTTTTATTCCATATGGCATGTATATCAAGTACACAGACTCATTCTCTGTCTTTCTCCATTAGGATCCATACTACGCATCAGTCAAAGCCCTCTACACAGTCGGCTACAGCACGTCGCTTGTGTCTCTGACTACAGCCATGGTTATTCTCTGCAGGTTCAGGTGAGCTTTCTGAGCATCCATCCATCCATCCATCCATTTCTAATCCATCTCCAGACGTCCTTCACCCCAGCAACACTTTCAAGCAGATTGGTATGCCCTGAAAATCTCCAAAGGAAGGTGTCCAATATGGACCCAGATGCCCCGACCGCTTCATCTGGCTCCTTTCAAACACAGAAAAGCAGCAGTTCTGCTCTGAGCTCCCTTCAGATGTCCGAGCTCCTCACTTATCTCTAAGACTTTGCTAAAAGCATTTTGTAGTCCACTTGGGTCCTGGTGACAGATGTTGCAGATGATTGCAGATGTTCTTGTCTCTGCCAGGTTTCTTAGGACTCATCCATGGAGACTTTACATTACAATGCACCAACTATGCACCCTAGGCAGTGAATTTCAAGCAGACTTCAAAGAAGTATAACAGAGCTGATTATGTCACTATGATGTCTCCACAGCTGTCCATGTATGCGACAGGTTCAGGCCTAGCTACCCTACACGGGAACCTCATTTCACTTCATTGTATTTGTGACCTCACTATTTCTGTCATTGCTCAGATCCCATGACTTTAGGTAAAGGTTGGAACTTTGATGGACTAGAAAATCAATCATTGATAGGAAAAATATGTTCACAATTTTTTTAACCATTTAAATAACAAACTTGAGTTTGTGACAAAGTTTATTAAAAAGTAGCTTTTTTGTGTGTTTGTTGTTTCAAACATTCAAGCAAAAACCTATATCATTAGTCCAACAAGAGAAGAATATTGTACTTTGATAAATTATTACTAGAAGCTTTGATCATTATATAAATCATTATATTTATGTATATTCATTGAAAATAAATATCTTTAGATTCTTTAGGTTCTGGCTCTATACCTTTAGTTTCAATGACGGGCTTAATGACAGAGTCTTTAAAATTCACCCTGTTTTTACTCACTGACTAAAAGCTTGGAATCATGGAAGGGTAATGATGCGCATTTTATAGACAGTTTATTCTGAAAGGCATTTATTGGATTGTGTTTAGTTATTCATAAAGTAAAACCTTAAGCTTAAGAGGAAAATGCAAACTTCTCTTTACTTTCTTATTGCTACACAAATGCCCAGTGTGTGTGTGGGAAACTGTCAGACCTAAACCTCCCTAATGCACCACCAGATGGGTGTGGCAGTGGTTGTTTTAAGGCCGCCCCACCATAAATCTTAAGGTTCAAAGACACCAATAATATCCAGTTGCAGCTTTAACATGTTTCTATCTTAGAGGTCCCTGTTCAGGGACCAGCCCTTATCTGTTATTAGAGCAAAGCTCGTCAGCATTTTTAAGTTTGCAAACACGGCACATTCAGGGATTTTTAGTTAAAGTTGCAAGAACAGGCTTTCAGATTGAATTCCACAAGGTTTCATGTGGTAATTTCTAAATCATCGCGGAGCTGGAAGGGTTAAACAGAGCACAGATGTAAAGACAAGATAAAGATGTGTATATGTCCTTTCTCATCTCTCCAGGAAGCTCCACTGCACCAGGAACTTTATTCACATGAATCTGTTTGTGTCCTTCATTTTGAGAGCCATCTCAGTCTTCATCAAGGACGGCGTGTTGTACGCTCAGGAAGACAGCGACCATTGCTTCGTGGACACAGTCAGTAACAACAACCATATATAATATATATATATATACTATGTGGGCATCATAATACAAACTTCACCGGCTGCTGGTGGTGTTAATCACTTCCAGGGGAAGCAATTGTGACTGCTGTTTTAGTGATTAATGAAAAATTGGTAATTTTCAGTTTCCAAGGTTAATTAGATCATTAATTTTAATTTAAAGCCAATTGTTTTAAGCTGAAGCCTTTAATATTCTAAACAGTCCCTGCTCTGACAAAATAAGTGCACACTAGAGTCAGTAAAATACATGTCCTGGTTTATCGGGTGTACCACCAAAATCCAGCCAATCAGGTTATAAAGAAATGGGCATAAAAAAATATGGCTTGTTTTGTTTGAGATACAGCGAGAGCTCGAGAATGCCTGAGAAATACGTCTCCTCCAGCGTTTCCTGTTTGCCGTTCACCTTTGAAAGAACTTCAATCAGATGCAAATTTTACAAAAAGCAAACATGCTATTAGATGACTAATACTCCCTGATTACAAATGCAGAACAAGCTCTTAGCCTTTGTCTGATAAGAATACATTGTTCACTATTGTTAAGCAGCCATGATAAATAAACCTAATTAGATGCGCTAATGGCTTTAGCAAGACCAGTGGAAATCTTCTGCTAGAGTCTTATTAACATATCAATGGCTACTTTGCCCTTTTTTTCCCGTTTCTTTTTTTTTTTTCTGAATTCAAACACTTTACCACTGTTGCCATGGTGATCACAGGTCATTGTCATGGCAGTACAGAGAATCAGATCAGTCCTGTAATTGGTTGACCCCACAGTGTATATGGACTTTAGTCATTAACACAGTGTCATCACATGACACTTCGCCTGGCATGTAGGTGCTGGGGGAGATCATTTGCATATTAGCTCATCAGGTCGTGCTAAATATTTAGGGTTATTACCGTCCTGTGCGGTGCGCTGTCGCCTTGTTGTTTACATGGATAATATCACTCTGACATTTGGGGTCTATTGCTTTTGAATAAAGACCGACCATTTAAACACAACTTTTCTGTTTAGAGAAGAAGAAACAAGATTATCATAATTAACTTCACTGAAATTTTGAAGATTATTTTTCTTGTTTAGATTAATATTGGTACAGAATCTTCTAAGATAATAATTGTTTCATACAAATAGGTAATCACAACTTATCTCCTAACGTGTCTTCATATGCAGGTGGCATGTAAAGCAGTGATGGTTTTCTTCCATTACTGTGTCATGTCCAACTATTTCTGGCTGTTCATTGAAGGTCTGTATCTCTTCACTCTGCTGGTGGAGACTTTCTTTCCTGAAAGACGCTACTTCTACTGGTATACCATTGTTGGGTGGGGTAAGTAGACATTTTTGCTTGATTATCATTTTTGCCATAAAGTGGTGACTAATTTACATGACTGGCCATTTTATTACTATTATATTCCTTTTACTATATATTCCTGTTTAACAGCTTGTTAGTGCAAATATCTATCTAGCTCATTTGTTGGGATTTTCCTATACTCCACCTCTAGATCAGCGGTCTCCAACCTTTTTTGCGCCACAGACCGGTTTATGCCCGACAATATTTTCACGGACCGGCCTTTAATGTGTCGCGGAAAAATACAACAAAATAAAACTAGTACCGGTACCAAAAAAAAGAAGATTTATTCATAACACACGTGAAAAGACCCAGGAAAACCATGTTAACGATCAAAAAGATAACAAAATAACGCTGAAAACCGATAAAAACCCTGAAAACCATACATTTCACACCTGAGCCTCAACTCTCGCGGCCCGGTACCAAACGACTCACGGACCGGTACCGGTCCGAGGCCCGGGGGTTGGGGACCGCTGCTCTAGATGGTTCACAGAGAATGTTTTTGAAAAAAGACAAGAAAATATCCACTGAGCTAAAGAAAAGCCGTGTTGATGCCAGAGGTCAGAGAAAATTTGCCAATCTGCTTTGAGCTGATGGGAAGACAACAAATAACAGTTGTTATAAATCAAATATGCAGAAGAGAATAGAGAAGAGAAGCAGATGGGCTACAGCAGCAGAGACCAAACTGGGTACCTCTCCTGTCAGCTAAATACAGGAAGCAACAACTCACATTCTGATGAGTCTCAATTTCTGCTGCTACATTTGGATGAATCAGAATTTGGTGTACACAAAATGAAGGCTTGGATCTTTCTGCCTTGTATCAACGGTTGACACTACTGGTGGTGTTATGCTGGGGAGGACATTTTGGGGCTCCTTAGTACCAATTGAGCATTGTTTAAACTGCTAACCATGTCAGTCACTTTATGACCACTGTGCCATCTTCTGATGGCCTCTTCCATCAATTCAAACTGGTTTTTCGAACATGACAAAGAGTTCACTGTACTCAAAGTCATCAATTCTCAGTCCAACAGATCACCTTTGGGATGCGGTGGAATGAGAATGTTATGCTGTCATGTCAATATGGACCAAAGTCTCTGTGAGGAACGTTTCCAGTACCTTGTTAATTTTATCCCACGAAGAATTAAAGACATTAATTAGGCAAAAGGGGACCATTGCTGAGTTACTAATCAGATTGTGAATTTTAAAATTTGTGCTGTTTACCATTTAAAATTTTGTTTATTATCTATTATATCTTCTGCACTGTATAGTTTTGATAAAAGATTTTTTTTAAAGCAAGTGGTGTTTTCTTTCTCAGTTGCTTGAGGTCTTGTTTAAACTTTTTTATAGCTGTTTGTTTGCCTTTGAGAGATTAGTGAAATTTGCCATTAAATGTTTTAAATATTGGCGAAACAAAGCTGAAGTAGGGAAATACGCAAATCTGATTGTGATTGTAGCCTTTGATACAGGGTATATCAGAAAGAATCATCCAATTTCAAAGTGCTTTAATTCCACGGCCGTTCGCCGGTAACGATCAAAACATATATTGTTAGACAGAGAAGAGTCGTGAGTTTCACGCGGTTGCAGGTAAGTAATGTAACAACAGCGGTGGCTGTTCAGACATGTTTGCAAAAACATATTTGACTTGGACTTGACTTTGAGATAAGCCGTGCATCTGGAGGGAAAAACGTTGAGTGCCTTAACTTTATATACATGTATTTTAAATTTGTTCATTACTTTAAAAATATAGCCTTTTGAAATCGGATGATTGCTTTTGATTCCTATGTTTATGTCTAAAGACGAGATTTGACTAGTAGGAACTATGGCAGTCACATTAACATTGTGCATTTTATTTCTGTTTTACTTTTTCTGTTTTTTTTTATTTCTGTTTTTTTCATGATTACAGGAACTCCCACAATTTGTGTGACTGTTTGGGCTGTTCTGAGGCTCCATTTTCATGACACTGGGTATGTCTGAACTCCTCTTCCCCACCTTTAGTCACTGAAACTAAGTGCATATAATCTTTCTGCTGCTTTACAGTACTTTTCCACTGTAATTTAGAAGCAGAGATTATACATTATATTACACAATATTTATTGGATTTTGTAGTAACTATTAGTTATGCTCTAGATTTCAGAATCAGCCAATATTTGATTTATTATGAATACATTTCAAACAGGGCTCGAGAGCCATGGAGTAAAAATCATAAATTGTCCATCAGTATCCATTAATACTGGTCTTCTTATATTATATTAGATAATTACACATTATTAGATACATTGTTTGATAATATCAGATAATGTTACAATAGATTATAATATTGGTCACCTTTACAATGATTTTTATCTTTTTTTGCTTTTGGTGCCCTTTAAGCAGGAGCCTCTTTTATGTGTGAACACTGGCACCTGTAAGTCTTTTACATGTGAAACTAGTTGCTTATTAACGATCACAAAGAACCGTCAGGACTGTTATATAAACACCGGTGTCATATTATTAGCCACACAGGCCAGAAAACCTCTTTTAGTTTTATTAAAATCATTTTTTAATAATATATTTTCATTAAGAAATTTACAATATAATTAATGTAATCAGTGTAACTGATATTGACAGAGGTTTGGTGATGTTTACATGAGAAGTTTTAGCCATTCTTATTAACAAAATACTGATGACAATACTGATAATGTTTTGCCATTATGAAATTTCTCCCTTTGTTGGGTACGTTAATAAGCCTCTGTTGAGTGCTCGTATATTGCATCCTTTTTCATCATTTTTGAGCACAATATGTGATGTAATACAAGTGTAAGAAAACAAAAACCATCTGATAGTATTAAGCTAAGTTTGTAACTCAGTTTTTCATTCTCAGTTATTGAGAGTTTTTCCTTTCATTTTAAATCCTCCTCACTAATTTGACTATTTGGTGTATTATAATTGAAACCTGGCTCATTGTTTGGCAAACTATGAGGTTGTGCATTACCTAATGTCTGAAGCATGGTGTATGAGTAGTGAAATGTACTGTTGGCCTCCAGATGCTGGGATACGAATGAGAACACTGCCCTCTGGTGGGTGATCAAAGGACCTGTGGTGGCATCTATAATGGTATGACACTTACTGGTTGCTCATTCAGTTTTCCTTTTATTAACTTGCTCACCTGCAAATGCAAAAGCTAAATGTCAAAGGCTTTCTTACAGTGGCCCCAGTTTAAATCCTATCTATCCTAATGTGGTGTGAAACAAAAGGGAAAATAATTTTTATAGACAAGCGTGTGATTGAGTAGACCAGTTTTAAAGGCAACCAGCAACCTCTGCTTGCTACTTCCTGAGGAAGAAAACCAAGCAGAGAAGGGAAAGACCTAATGTTCAACTGACCGCAGTGAAAATATTTTCTGTTTCATGTCAGATCAATTTCGTCCTCTTCATTGGAATAATCGTGATCCTGGTCCAGAAGCTGCAGTCGCCTGATATCGGAGGAAATGAATCGAGCATTTACCTGTAAGTTACAATCGGTGGGGTTAAACGTGAGTTCAAAAATGTCAAAATTTGGATGAAGAATTTATGCTTTAATAAATTTGATTGCTGCAGTTTTCTAGATCTTGCAACCCTGCTACTCACAGAGCTAGGATTCAGAATTTTAAGTTAAGGCTGGCACTATTACTTTTTTTCATCTTGTCAAAAAATCCCAAAACCAGCATCAAAAGACCAAAAAGACCAAAACCTACAACCAACTGACCCTACAGAAGGTATCATCTGTATATTAAAAGCTGGGTGATATTTTTATAGATGCTAACATATTAATGCATATGTTGCACAAGGGTTATTCTCTCTCTTGTGAGTGTCACAAACATGTAAATCCAGCCATTTTTTGTAATACTCTGTGATAACCTCTGACATGTCTGCCTAGATTTTTTTTTTTAATTTCAGATTCATTTGTAGAACCCAGTGTCAGGAAGTTTGAACCTCATTATGGAGTTGTACTGTACCCAGACATCACTCCTGCTCCCCTCCCATCGGATAGTATCTTTGGAGGCCCAGCAGATAATACTTTTGTCTTCTGCAGCTTAGACCTGAGTGTGCGTGACCGAGTGTGGAGATGTGTGTGCGCGTGACACTGTGCGTCTGTGTCCCTAAAGACATTGTCTTTGTTGTATTGTGTGTTGTCTTTGTGCTGTGTAGCAGCTGTGCTCAGAAATGCTTCAGTGAGCCACACAGGCTGTTCAGCATTCGTGCAGGATGTCAGAGTTATCCACCATCACACTGTAAGTGTGTGTGTGTGTGTGTGTGTGTGTGTGTGTGTGTGTGCGTGTGTGTGTGTGTGCGTGTGTGAGTTTCTGTCTTGTGTTCACTGCATGTGTGTGTCTATGTGTGTGTGTGGTGTGTGTGTGTTGTATCTTACACCAGGGGCTCTTAAAGTTTATGTTTAAACTGCTAACCCTGTCAGTCACTTTATGACCCCACTGCCCTCTTCTGTGGCCTCTTCCATCAATTCAAAACTGGTTTTTCGAACATGACAAAGGTTCACTGTACTCAAAGTCATCATTCTCAGTCCAACAGATCACCTTTGGGATGCGGGGGAATGAGAATGTTATGCTGTCTGTCAATATGGACCCAAGTCTCTGTGAGGAACGTTTCCAGTACCTTGTTAATTTTATCCCACGAAGAATTAAGCTTAATTAGGCAAAAGGGGACCATTGCTGAGTTACTAATCAGATGTGAATTTTAAATTTGTGCTGTTTACCATTTAAAATTTTGTTTATTATCTATTAATCTTCTGCACTGTATAGTTTTGATAAAAGTTTTTTTAAAGCAAGTGTATTTTCTTTCTCACGTTGCTTGAGGTCTTGTTTAAACTTTTTTATGCTGTTGTTTGCCTTTGAGAGATTAGTGAAATTTGCCATTAAATGTTTTAATATTGGCGAAACAAGCTGAGTAGGGAAATACGCAAATCTGATTGTGATTGTAGCCTTTGATACAGGTATATCAGAAAGTCTATCAGAAGTGCTTTAATTCCCCGGCCGTTCGCCGGTAACGTCAAAACATATATTGTAGACAAGAGAGAGTCGTGAGTTTCACGCGGTTGCCGGTAGTAATGTAACAACAGCGTGGCTGTTCGACATGTTTGCAAAAACATATTTGACTTGGACCTGACTTTGAGATAACCGTGCATCTGGAGGAAAAACGTTGAGTGCCTTAACTTTATATACATGTATTTTAAATTTGTTCATTACTTTAAAAATATAGCCTTTTGAATCGGATGATTCCTTTTGATTCCTATGTTTAGTGAAAGACGAGATTTGACTAGTAGGAACTATGGCAGTCACATTAATTGTGCATTTTATTTCTGTTTTACTTTTTCTGTTTTTTTTATTTCTGTTTTTTTTCATGATTACAGGAACTCCCACAAAGAACAGGCTTTCAGATTGAATTCCACAAGGTTTCATGTGGTAATTTCTAAATCATCGCGGAGCTGGAAGGGTTAAACAGAGCACAGATGTAAAGACAAGATAAAGATGTGTATATGTCCTTTCTCATCTCTCCAGGAAGCTCCACTGCACCAGGAACTTTATTCACATGAATCTGTTTGTGTCCTTCATTTTGAGAGCCATCTCAGTCTTCATCAAGGACGGCGTGTTGTACGCTCAGGAAGACAGCGACCATTGCTTCGTGGACACAGTCAGTAACAACAACCATATATAATATATATATATATACTATGTGGGCATCATAATACAAACTTCACCGGCTGCTGGTGGTGTTAATCACTTCCAGGGGAAGCAATTGTGACTGCTGTTTTAGTGATTAATGAAAAATTGGTAATTTTCAGTTTCCAAGGTTAATTAGATCATTAATTTTAATTTAAAGCCAATTGTTTTAAGCTGAAGCCTTTAATATTCTAAACAGTCCCTGCTCTGACAAAATAAGTGCACACTAGAGTCAGTAAAATACATGTCCTGGTTTATCGGGTGTACCACCAAAATCCAGCCAATCAGGTTATAAAGAAATGGGCATAAAAAAATATGGCTTGTTTTGTTTGAGATACAGCGAGAGCTCGAGAATGCCTGAGAAATACGTCTCCTCCAGCGTTTCCTGTTTGCCGTTCACCTTTGAAAGAACTTCAATCAGATGCAAATTTTACAAAAGCAAACATGCTATTAGATGACTAATACTCCCTGATTACAAATGCAGAACAAGCTCTTAGCCTTTGTCTGATAAGAATACATTGTTCACTATTGTTAAGCAGCCATGATAAATAAACCTAATTAGATGCGCTAATGGCTTTAGCAAGACCAGTGGAAATCTTCTGCTAGAGTCTTATTAACATATCAATGGCTACTTTGCCCTTTTTTTCCCGTTTCTTTTTTTTTTTTTCTGAATTCAAACACTTTACCACTGTTGCCATGGTGATCACAGGTCATTGTCATGGCAGTACAGAGAATCAGATCAGTCCTGTAATTGGTTGACCCCACAGTGTATATGGACTTTAGTCATTAACACAGTGTCATCACATGACACTTCGCCTGGCATGTAGGTGCTGGGGGAGATCATTTGCATATTAGCTCATCAGGTCGTGCTAAATATTTAGGGTTATTACCGTCCTGTGCGGTGCGCTGTCGCCTTGTTGTTTACATGGATAATATCACTCTGACATTTGGGGTCTATTGCTTTTGAATAAAGACCGACCATTTAAACACAACTTTTCTGTTTAGAGAAGAAGAAACAAGATTATCATAATTAACTTCACTGAAATTTTGAAGATTATTTTTCTTGTTTAGATTAATATTGGTACAGAATCTTCTAAGATAATAATTGTTTCATACAGATAGGTAATCACAACTTATCTCCTAACGTGTCTTCATATGCAGGTGGCATGTAAAGCAGTGATGGTTTTCTTCCATTACTGTGTCATGTCCAACTATTTCTGGCTGTTCATTGAAGGTCTGTATCTCTTCACTCTGCTGGTGGAGACTTTCTTTCCTGAAAGACGCTACTTCTACTGGTATACCATTGTTGGGTGGGGTAAGTAGACATTTTTGCTTGATTATCATTTTTGCCATAAAGTGGTGACTAATTTACATGACTGGCCATTTTATTACTATTATATTCCTTTTACTATATATTCCTGTTTAACAGCTTGTTAGTGCAAATATCTATCTAGCTCATTTGTTGGGATTTTCCTATACTCCACCTCTAGATCAGCGGTCTCCAACCTTTTTTGCGCCACAGACCGGTTTATGCCCGACAATATTTTCACGGACCGGCCTTTAATGTGTCGCGGAAAAATACAACAAAATAAAACTAGTACCGGTACCAAAAAAAAGAAGATTTATTCATAACACACGTGAAAAGACCCAGGAAAACCATGTTAACGATCAAAAAGATAACAAAATAACGCTGAAAACCGATAAAAACCCTGAAAACCATACATTTCACACCTGAGCCTCAACTCTCGCGGCCCGGTACCAAACGACTCACGGACCGGTACCGGTCCGAGGCCCGGGGGTTGGGGACCGCTGCTCTAGATGGTTCACAGAGAATGTTTTTGAAAAAAGACAAGAAAATATCCACTGAGCCGTGTTGATGCCAGAGGTCAGAGAAAATTTGCCAATCTGCTTTGAGCTGATGGGAAGACAACAAATAACAGTTGTTATAAATCAAATATGCAGAAGAGAATAGAGAAGAGAAGCAGATGGGCTACAGCAGCAGAGACCAAACTGGGTACCTCTCCTGTCAGCTAAATACAGGAAGCAACAACTCACATTCTGATGAGTCTCAATTTCTGCTGCTACATTTGGATGAATCAGAATTTGGTGTACACAAAATGAAGGCTTGGATCTTTCTGCCTTGTATCAACGGTTGACACTACTGGTGGTGTTATGCTGGGGAGGACATTTTGGGGCTCCTTAGTACCAATTGAGCATTGTTTAAACTGCTAACCATGTCAGTCACTTTATGACCACACTGCCATCTTCTGATGGCCTCTTCCATCAATTCAAACTGGTTTTTCGAACATGACAAAGAGTTCACTGTACTCAAAGTCATCAATTCTCAGTCCAACAGATCACCTTTGGGATGCGGTGGAATGAGAATGTTATGCTGTCATGTCAATATGGACCAAAGTCTCTGTGAGGAACGTTTCCAGTACCTTGTTAATTTTATCCCACGAAGAATTAAAGACATTAATTAGGCAAAAGGGGACCATTGCTGAGTTACTAATCAGATTGTGAATTTTAAAATTTGTGCTGTTTACCATTTAAAATTTTGTTTATTATCTATTATATCTTCTGCACTGTATAGTTTTGATAAAAGATTTTTTTAAAGCAAGTGGTATTTTCTTTCTCAGTTGCTTGAGGTCTTGTTTAAACTTTTTTATAGCTGTTTGTTTGCCTTTGAGAGATTAGTGAAATTTGCCATTAAATGTTTTAAATATTGGCGAAACAAAGCTGAAGTAGGGAAATACGCAAATCTGATTGTGATTGTAGCCTTTGATACAGGGTATATCAGAAAGTATATCAGAAGTGCTTTAATTCCACGGCCGTTCGCCGGTAACGATCAAAACATATATTGTTAGACAGAGAAGAGTCGTGAGTTTCACGCGGTTGCAGGTAAGTAATGTAACAACAGCGGTGGCTGTTCAGACATGTTTGCAAAAACATATTTGACTTGGACTTGACTTTGAGATAAGCCGTGCATCTGGAGGGAAAAACGTTGAGTGCCTTAACTTTATATACATGTATTTTAAATTTGTTCATTACTTTAAAAATATAGCCTTTTGAAATCGGATGATTCCTTTTGATTCCTATGTTTATGTCTAAAGACGAGATTTGACTAGTAGGAACTATGGCAGTCACATTAACATTGTGCATTTTATTTCTGTTTTACTTTTTCTGTTTTTTTTATTTCTGTTTTTTTCATGATTACAGGAACTCCCACAATTTGTGTGACTGTTTGGGCTGTTCTGAGGCTCCATTTTCATGACACTGGGTATGTCTGAACTCCTCTTCCCCACCTTTAGTCACTGAAACTAAGTGCATATAATCTTTCTGCTGCTTTACAGTACTTTTCCACTGTAATTTAGAAGCAGAGATTATACATTATATTACACAATATTTATTGGATTTTGTAGTAACTATTAGTTATGCTCTAGATTTCAGAATCAGCCAATATTTGATTTATTATGAATACATTTCAAACAGGGCTCAAGAGCCATGGAGTAAAAATCATAAATTGTCCATCAGTATCCATTAATACTGGTCTTCTTATATTATATTAGATAATTACACATTATTAGATACATTGTTTGATAATATCAGATAATGTTACAATAGATTATAATATTGGTCACCTTTACAATGATTTTTATCTTTTTTTGCTTTTGGTGCCCTTTAAGCAGGAGCCTCTTTTATGTGTGAACACTGGCACCTGTAATTCTTTTACATGTGAAACTAGTTGCTTATTAACGATCACAAAGAACCGTCAGGACTGTTATATAAACACCGGTGTCATATTATTAGCCACACAGGCCAGAAAACCTCTTTTAGTTTTATTAAAATCATTTTTTAATAATATATTTTCATTAAGAAATTTACAATGTAATTAATGTAATCAGTGTAACTGATATTGACAGAGGTTTGGTGATGTTTACATGAGAAGTTTTAGCCATTCTTATTAACAAAATACTGATGACAATACTGATAATGTTTTGCCATTATGAAATTTCTCCCTTTGTTGGGTACGTTAATAAGCCTCTGTTGAGTGCTCGGATATTGCATCCTTTTTCATCATTTTTGAGCACAATATGTGATGTAATACAAGTGTAAGAAAACAAAAACCATCTGATAGTATTAAGCTAAGTTTGTAACTCAGTTTTTCATTCTCAGTTATTGAGAGTTTTTCCCTTTATTTTAAATCCTCCTCACTAATTTGACTATTTGGTGTATTATAATTGAAACCTGGCTCATTGTTTGGCAAACTATGAGGTTGTGCATTACCTAATGTCTGAAGCATGGTGTATGAGTAGTGAAATGTACTGTTGGCCTCCAGATGCTGGGATACGAATGAGAACACTGCCCTCTGGTGGGTGATCAAAGGACCTGTGGTGGCATCTATAATGGTATGACACTTACTGGTTGCTCATTCAGTTTTCCTTTTATTAACTTGCTCACCTGCAAATGCAAAAGCTAAATGTCAAAGGCTTTCTTACAGTGGCCCCAGTTTAAATCCTATCTATCCTAATGTGGTGTGAAACAAAAGGGAAAATAATTTTTTATAGACAAGCGTGTGATTGAGTAGACCAGTTTTAAAGGCAACCAGCAACCTCTGCTTGCTACTTCCTGAGGAAGAAAACCAAGCAGAGAAGGGAAAGACCTAATGTTCAACTGACCGCAGTGAAAATATTTTCTGTTTCATGTCAGATCAATTTCGTCCTCTTCATTGGAATAATCGTGATCCTGGTCCAGAAGCTGCAGTCGCCTGATATCGGAGGAAATGAATCGAGCATTTACCTGTAAGTTACAATCGGTGGGGTTAAACGTGAGTTCAAAAATGTCAAAATTTGGATGAAGAATTTATGCTTTAATAAATTTGATTGCTGCAGTTTTCTAGATCTTGCAACCCTGCTACTCACAGAGCTAGGATTCAGAATTTTAAGTTAAGGCTGGCACTATTACTTTTTTTCATCTTGTCAAAAAATCCCAAAACCAGCATCAAAAGACCAAAACCTACAACCAACTGACCCTACAGAAGGTATCATCTGTATATTAAAAGCTGGGTGATATTTTTATAGATGCTAACATATTAATGCATATGTTGCACAAGGGTTATTCTCTCTCTTGTGAGTGTCACAAACATGTAAATCCAGCCATTTTTTGTAATACTCTGTGATAACCTCTGACATGTCTGCCTAGATTTTTTTTTTTTAATTTCAGATTCATTTGTAGAACCCAGTGTCAGGAAGTTTGAACCTCATTATGGAGTTGTACTGTACCCAGACATCACTCCTGCTCCCCTCCCATCGGATAGTATCTTTGGAGGCCCAGCAGATAATACTTTTGTCTTCTGCAGCTTAGACCTGAGTGTGCGTGACCGAGTGTGGAGATGTGTGTGCGCGTGACACTGTGCGTCTGTGTCCCTAAAGACATTGTCTTTGTTGTATTGTGTGTTGTCTTTGTGCTGTGTAGCAGCTGTGCTCAGAAATGCTTCAGTGAGCCCACACAGGCTGTTCAGCATTCGTGCAGGATGTCAGAGTTATCCACCATCACACTGTAAGTGTGTGTGTGTGTGTGTGTGTGTGTGTGTGTGTGTGTGTGTGTGTGTGTGTGTGTGTGTGTGTGTGTGTGAGTTTCTGTCTTGTGTTCACTGCATGTGTGTGTCTATGTGTGTGTGTGTGTGTGTGTGTTTGTATCTTACACCAGGGGCTCTTAAAGTTTTAGGGGTTTTTAATTGTCAAGGCTCAGAAATGCATTACCTCACTCACAAAACAGAACAAATCTAATCAGTGCTCATGCTTTTGAAAATGTTCTAATCAATAAGTTATGAAAGGACTCATTTACAGTTAATTTCTGTTTGTTTAGATTTATATTTCTGGTGCTGTTTTTTATTATTATAGTTACTATTAGTTGCATATCTCCTTCCATTATGATAAAACATTTAAAAGAATTTGACATTTTGGGATATTGTTTACTTGTTTTCTTGCTCAGAGTTGGATGACCAACACCTTTTTATTAGCTAAACAAGAGTAAACAGTATAACCTCACTATACACTTTTAATCCATAAACTGCCAAAAAAAAAAGTTTAGATTCAGGTAAATATAGACAATGTGTTAAATATTGAGCTGTGAGGATTCAGATATATCTAAATAAGCGTTTGTTACCTGAACTTGCACTGTTAAAAATAATAATATTTTTTTTAATAGTGTAAGTTTATATTAAGAAAAAACAGTATGTAGAAAATTTCTGCATTTCAAAACATCACATATATTTTTAGAGATTTCTTTTTACAGTGTGCACTTTCTCCATTCCCACTTTAGGTGCTAAGCTAGCGTCACACTAAGTGGACAGATAAACAGGTGACCTTCTCCTGTAACTCTCAGCAAGAAAACGAGTCAAACTCTAGTTGTGAAACTATTTCATAAGGACCCCTGGCGACACTGGAGCGCACTGTAGAAACCACTGTTTTGCACAGTTGTGTCCACCAAGTGTTTGTCTGTATTGTGCCGTTGATATTGTGCGTCAGCCAGTGTTGTTGGCTCCATCATACACGCCACAGTGTAATGACACAGCTTCATGTGACTGCCATAAAGTATCAAACACAGCGGCAGTTGAGTGTGTTCTTGCCGGTGTCTTGACCTAAAAAGAACTGATACATTAAAATAAACCTCAATCGTAAAGTTAAGAATGGATGTGCGGTGCTGTTTTATTTTTCTGACTGTCAACAAATCCAGTCAACTACTTCTGACCTAATATTAGAATATTTATTTATGCATGACCGTGTATGTGAAACTGAAAATAAACTGTAGTGCTTGTTAAAAAAAAGTTCATCTAAAAACAGGAGTACATCATTGATCTTTTTTTATATATACTGGCTAGAAATGAGGGGCTTTAGACTGCAACAAAGCAGTTTGTTGTTGGTTTTGGTCTTTTCAGTGGGTTTGTTGACATTAAGAAAAATACAGAATACCACCAGCCTTTACCTCGAACACTTTAAGTATTTATTTAAGGAAATCATCTTTTTTTTATACAAAGCTGAGGATTAATATATTATTATATTAATATATAAATTTTAATATATTTTTAATATATCAATATATAAATTTGCGGCTTAATGAAACATTTAAGAAACAGTATAGTAGTGAAATGTGGCACAGCATTACATCAGCAATGCATCTCTAGCGTCACCTGACCAGCTCCAGTAAATCTACATTAAAACAACTTTGATTTGTGTCTCACTCAATCTCATTAAACTGTTTGTTGTTGTTTGTTCAGGCGTCTGGCACGCTCCACCCTCCTGCTCATCCCTCTCTTTGGTATTCACTACACCGTGTTCGCCTTCTCACCTGAAGATGTCAGCAAGAGGGAGAGGCTTGTGTTCGAGCTGGGCCTTGGATCCTTCCAGGTACACTCCTGCAGCTCCTTCATCATCCAGTTTTACTTAAAGAAGAGATCCCAGATGATGAATGAGTGAACGTAATGGGACAGTAAATCATTTGAATATAGAAGATATAGCAGGATCTTAAGGAGAGTTTTAGTAATATCCAAAAGTTATCTTCTGCAGTCATTATCAACAGCTATGAAAAGTGAAGAGGAGCTAAGTACATACCCCATAAAGCCTTTTTACTGGAAGCAGTTGTGAAACTGTGAAAGTAATATTGGGCAGCACATTAAGCAGTAAGAATAACAAATTAATGCTATAAAGCTACATGCAGTTAAACACAATGCCGTTAAAATGAGCCCTGCAGCAATTAAACTGGATTTATAAAAGGATAAAATAGATGGAAACAATTATTCTATATTGTCTCCGATGCCAGGAGGAAATGTGTTTATCAGTGAAAGATCAGCATCAGTAATGATGAAAAAAAGACTAAAATATCTTCAGTGACTCACTTAAATTATTTTGTTTGTTTCATCCAATAAGATGCCATTAGGGGGTGATCAGCTAACATGCTAGGTAGTCAATTACTTTTGTGTTTTTACATTTTTGACAGCACACTGAGGAACACATTTATAGACAATTGTTTTTGTTAAAGTAAAGCTACATGTAGATACAATGGTCCACAATTTTACTGGCTCTATTTTTCTAAAGTTGAGAGTTCATGATAGGCTTTTCTAAGTCTGTCCTTTTTCTAACGAAAAGCAGGCACGGCTGTCATCATCTTCCTAGTGCAGGTTAACCCTTTACCTTCATTTGCATTTGATTTATTTTGTGCTAAGTCATCAAAGGGTGATGGGAGAAGGCATTTTAAATTTTATTGGAAAAGAAAGTGCCTTGGAGTTCTTTGAGGATTTAGCGTATGTTTATCCTTTTCAAAGAACACCTTAAACAGAAGCAGTTTGAATCCAGGAAGTGCTCCTTCTCGGGAACAGTTGAACATTTATTTTATGCGTATAGTATTTATTTGATGAGAAAGATAAAATGCCAAACCTTATAATGGTTTTGTTCATTTTTTTAAAAAAAAATTATGGCTTTTTGTCATGCATTTTGTTAGGCCTTGGTCACCTTAGCTGGCAGTAAACTGACAGAGACGGGTATCTGTGGCAGATATGTCTTATCAGCCTGGTCACTTACAAAATGGTCGATGTAAATATAACCATTAGTTGTAGGTAAAACTAACTGCTGGTGGCCAATTTTTCCAAATAATGTACTTTGATATACATTTAACATCCCAAATATTGAAGAGACCTGTATGTTGTGCACAGCAAAAGCAGAAGTCAGTTTTCCTCTTTCTTTTCTCTTACAGTGCTTATAACATCAGTGCTATACATATATAGCACAGCTGTTATAAGTGTTGCTTGATTATATTAAATGTATATATTACCACAGTTAGATTAAACTGAATCTCAAGCAAATTTTCTCTCATTTCTCTTTCAATTTTCTCTCCATCCTCCTCCTCAGGGCTTTGTGGTGGCTGTCCTCTACTGTTTCCTCAATGGAGAGGTAAGCTTCCCCCTTATTTATTCATATACACGCTCACTTCTTCATAGTATTTTTTATAATAGTTCTTGTGCTTGCAATTTCAGGATGAATCTCTGTGCTTATAATCCTACCCAAATTAATATAACTTAATATAAATTTTATCACCATTTAATAAATTTTGTATAATATACAATATTTTAGTTGTAAGCAAATATGAGGACAGATAGTATAACTTCTCCCATGAAGCATCTGCAAGTGATGCATAAGCAATCTGTCTGTTTAATCATATAGTGTAAGAAATATTAAAAATCTAATGAGTTATTTTATATTTATGTAAAGCATTAGTTGGTAAATACTGGCCAGTGTTGAAAAAAGTGTGCCTTCTGAGAACTGATGACCTTTTTCCATATTTTCCCCAGATCAGCTATAATTTAAAAAATAAAGTAATTTTAAATAAGAAACTTTAAAAGTGTTTCAGTTCTAACGTTTTATATATCAGGACATAATAAAAAAATATTCTGTCCTTACCAGGTTCGAAAATTATTTGAATACAGATAAACAAGAACACACACTCCACTTTGTTCCAGATGTCTTTTGGTTTGTTCAGATGCAGTTTTGCAAAAACTAAACTGAGGCTTCCTCTTCGCAACTCTTTGAAACAGGCCATATTTATTATACTTTTCTGATAGTACTGTCATGATCTTTAACATTTAACATGCTGAGATCCATAAAGAGAGAGATGCTGGGTCTTGGGGTTTTTGCAGTTTCTCTGAGCACTGCATGGTCAGACATTGGGATATTGTCTTGGTTGTTTTCCACTTTTGAATATTTTTTCTCACTGTAGAATGATGGACTTGAGTTTGTTGACCTTATAACTCTTTCCAGATTGAGCAGCAGCAACAATTGCTTATTTAAGTTGGTTGCCAATGTCTTTCCTCTGGAAAACACAAGAACCTGAAAAGTCAAAATAAGTCTTTTTATAGAGGTGCTCACACTTGCTGGTTATCAGATAATTAAGGTCATTCAATTATCAGTACCTCACTGCTACTTACCCTGTTAATTCCTCAGGAAGCGGAAAAGGTATAGATAGTTTTTCATACACAACTTCTGCATTATTCATATTTACTTAATTTTAATACCTGCTAAGAACCAGATTTTTTTTAATACTATGTCCTGATACATAAAACGTTGGAATTATTATCTATTATAAAAGCCATGTTATATTACAGTCCCAAATCCCAAAAAGTTGGCATGCGTGCATGTCTTTCGAACGCTCTAGATCACGTTAGGAAACTCTTCTTTCTAAAAACCTCACCTTTACTGTACCTTTTCATGGAGCTGGTACAGCTTAAAGTACATTAAAAATGACCTTGTGAAGTTTCTCCCTGAAGGTGCAATCGGAGATCAAGAGGAAATGGCGCAGCTGGACGGTGAACCGGTACTTTGCTGTGGACCTGAAGCAGCAGAGGCATCCTTCGTTGGCCAGCAGTGGAGTGAACGGCGGGACTCAACTGTCGATCCTCAGCAAGAGCAGCTCGCAGATACGCATGTCGAGCCCGCTGGCGGAGAATGCCAACATCAGCCTCCCGACCTGAGCATCTGATTTGCTAGAATCAACTTCAAGGTGCCGTTCCACTTACCTACATCAGACCAACCAGAGCAGACCAAAGTGGCCCCTCAAACCTCTTGCATGTAGTTAATTCACCTTTAGAAAATGAATCTTTCTGAAAACATTTACTGGAGATTTTATGTCTTTATAATTTAATATTGAAGTAATATATTTAATTTATCTCACTACCTTAGACTACTTTAGGTTGCAATTTTTATGATTAATGACTTAAAATGAATATTTTTGCACAACTTAAATTACATTTTATTGATTTAAAATCTCTTTATATAATATTTCCTCCTTTTATTGTTTTATTTACATTCAGATAGGAGATGGTGCCACAAGAGACACTATTAAAATAATAATAATAATACATTTTAAGAAATAAATAGCTTGACATAAAGTATGGGGTCATATTTGGCTGTTGGTGTAAAGTAAATGTGCTTCAAAGTGCCAAACTGGTTGCCTGACTGGATTTCATTACAGCCCAAAGTTAATTATCAACCAAACGTTCGCCTTGCTTGTAAAAAATGCTCATTGTTTAAATGTTTTGTCTTGAATTTAAACATTTTCTACTTTCAGCCGTAAGTACAGAGTATGTCAAAATATAACTTATATATAAAGAAAAAAAAAAACAACTCATGGATTGTGTAAATAGTGACTTTTAGTGTCTAGATCAGAATTTCTTTATTTAGGATAACGCAGTATTGTTATGACCTTTTCAAATAAAAGGAACTGGAGCCCAGATCTGTAGACTACATCCCATATCCAGAGGACCCAGAAGATCCTGCCCACTCTAGTCTGGACTATTTTTTGTATGAAATGAAAAATAAAAACACATACAGTATATATAAAAGAGATGTGAACGAACAGTGTTTCCCAACCTTGGGAATCCCAAGATTAGATTGAATTAGAGGGACTGTGAGATGTTAGCCATAATGTGGACATTAATATTGGTTTGTTTTTCCTTCTAGTTCCTCATCTTGATGCTTAAAATAAGCAGCCTGTCCTCACAGAGTGTGATGATGGGTTGTGAGTTGACTTAGTTTTGTTTTAAGTGGTTACAGATCAGAAAGGTTGGGAACCACTGATCTACTATCTGAACCAACTAGAGCCTTTAGCTGCTCTACTAGTGGAGCTCGAGTCCCCTTTTCCCTTTTCAGACAGATTTTTTTTGCAAACTGTGAACATAAACAGTACACGTGCCATATAGTGGATGCTTTCACCCAAAGCTCTTCATAGTGCCATGAGTTTAAATGTACATCGTTTTATTGTAAGGGAGAGATTCCCACTGTCAACATGCTCTTGAACATAACAGATTTCATTGTCTCTTGATCTCTTTCCTCCAAGCTTGAGACCATTGTGCCATAATAAATTGTTCCTACTCTAATTTTAACCATCCTACGCTCATATTCCAAAGTGCCTAGTCGGTCACAAATAGCTATCATTTTTACATTTTTACAGGTAATCTAAAGGTGCAGCGAGTCAATTTAAAGAATGTACAGAGTGGTGGATTTCAGTGTAGATTGAAGAAAATATGCTTTTTTCCATTGTGTGTCTCAAAACTTTATTAGTGAATTTCTCATCATTGTCAGTTTATTAACTTACACACAGTGTAAAAAGAGTCCTGCTGTGTAGTTTTCCATAATTTTTATTTATTTTATTTATCTCTTGGTTTACAGCCATGATGTATCTACAACACTCATTTTAGCAGCAACATGAAACATAAATGGCTTCAAAACAAAACAAAAAAAAACAAGTGGTGTAACAGTCAACATTAAAGGCTTTAATGTGACAGCTCTTGACAATCGCTGATTTTTGCTCATTTTTCTGTTTTGTTTGTGCAAAAAACAGGCTGAGAAACAATAATTGTACAAGTGGGAAAATTATTTAATAGAATAAAATGTGAAATGATGTAAACAAAAATAATTTTTTCACCATATTTATTTTATGTACCATCATAGTTGGATTCTAAGAATGTAGTATCTTTGAACAATGAATTGAAGATACTTTACAGATAAGGATGTATATTTATTTTCCATGAAATGGTGCCATGTAAAGTGACTATATGTACAGTATACATGCTTTTTTGTGCATAAAACATAGTTGTGGTTCTAATGTATGATTTCATTATTTTGAGTGATGTGGTGTTCTTGGTCTAAGTGCCATAAATGTAGTGTCATAAGAAGTGAGAGTGGGAGATGCATAGCAAAGTCTCTCAACACAAGAAGCAGATGCAACCTCTGAAAAGTAACATTATATCAAATGCATCATCTTTGCAGCTTGTGGACAGTAGAGTGAGGACAACAGACAGGGGACATGATTTTATTCAAATAGATTTTTAGAGGTGGAACAACTGCAACAGACAAAACACAAAGTGTGTAAGAGAGTGTGACTTTAAACACAAACACTCTGCTGCTGCTTAAGTGTTTCTATCACCAGCCGTCACTCTGAGTGTTAAACAGCTCAGATGTAAACGACCATGTCTCAAAGCTGTTACTGTATGTGAAAAAAAGATGAGTAAAAATGACTCCTTGCTCATTTCCGTGCTGTGTATTTGTCTACCACAGGGTGGCAGTAAAATGTTAAGGAGAGTGGACAGTTTTGACAGGCACTGTTTTGCTCATGTTTAGAAATGTAGGATAGGGGGTAGAGATGCTTATATGCCATATTTTTATTCTTTTTCTACATCTGTTTTTGTGACAAGCCCAACATTTTGATGTCCATAATAAAACTTAAATTAACATTGTTTTGTTTTTTCAATGTAGAGATATGTGTTTTTCTGTCATGCCATATCTCAAATTCCTCCCCTTGACTTTAGTGAACTGTGAACTGTGTCAGTTTTTAACCATACTGTGAGATTAGAGGAAATCTGGAGAATTTGTTTTGATTCTTAGCACTAGAGGAAAACTGAGCATTGTAGCTTTTAGCTAAATTTTGGCTAAAAGAGACCACACTGCTTTTCATAAACCTCTTCTTGCATTTATTTTAGAATTATTATAACAAACTAATGTATCAAAGAGAAACCCTGATATTTTTTTTTTATATTATATATAGAGATATATAATAGCGTGATAACACGCTTATATCTGTATGCTAGAAAAAGAAGCTATATCCAGTGATTAGGGAAACAGCTAGCCTCTGATCCTCATTTAACTCCCTATTTTATACCCAGACCAAAAATACAATATATATAATTTATGAATAAACCTAAAAGGCTGTTTCCCATACCTAGTAGATTTCTACTAGTTGGAAGTGACTTTTTTTACTAGAAGAGAACCCCCCCTCCCCTTAGCTAAATAAGCTACCTGGACAGCAAGCTAATATCTTGTCTTTTTGCCAGCATTTTTAGCATCAATCTCATTTAACTTTCTGCAAAAAAAAAAAAAAGTAAATGAGTGTTTCTAAAACTGATTAAAAAAATATTTTGACTGTAATTATTCTATGTGGCATATCTCTGTGTTAAGATGCTGTTACTTTGGCGGTTGTGCTTGTTGAGCCGGTTTTATGATGTTTTGAGTGTATGTTAAGTCTTGATTGCCAATGAATTGAATGTACCGTTGTCGCTCAGCTGCTCTTAAATGTTGCCTGCTATAAATTTGCCATAGTGTACAAATGATGTCTTTTCTTTATCATGTATGCATACTTTTGGCACACGGGTGGACCTCTTGACTAAGACCTGCAGTGTTTGTGGCTGTGATTTTGTACATTTCTTTATGTACCAGTTTTCAGTGTGTGTGTGTGTGTGTGTGTGCGTCTGTGTTTGAAAGTTGGAGACTGTAATCTGTATGCATGTGTATGTAATGACAAGCATTTAAATATATGTAAATTCTCAGTTTAATGAAGAAAAAATATCTATGAACTTTCATCAAAGTTAAGTTCTACCTGTGACAGTGTGCCATGTGTAACAAGCGTTCTGGTGTCCAACATTCATGTCTCCAGTTGTGTAAAATTGACTGCAAAATAAACTTATCGGTGGTAAGTTGTTGTACTTGCAAAGAGTGTGATTCATTATTCAAAGATGGAAGATTTACTTACATTTACTATTGGTGTAAGAAGTTTACATACAGATGGGTGTGAATGTCATGGCAATTTGGGGCTTTTAATAATTTCTTTGAATTGTTCTTTTTCCTCGCGAAGGGTTTTGTCCCTACCCTCACCTATGGCCACGAGCTGTGGGTAGTGACCGAAAGAACGAGATCGCGGATACAAGCGGCAGAAATGAGCTTCCTCCGAAGGGTGGCTGGCCTCTCCCTTAGAGATAGGGTGAGAAGTTCGGCCATCCGGGAGGGGCTCAGAGTAGAGCAGCTGCTGCTCCACATCGAAAGGAGCCAGCTGAGGTGGTTCGGGCATCTGACAAGGATGCCCCCTGGGCGCCTCCTGGGTGAGGTGTTCCAGGCATGTCCCACCGGGAGGAGGCCCCGGGGCAGACCCAGGACACGCTGGAGAGATTATATCTCTCGGCTGGCCTGGGAACGCCTTGGTATTCCCCCGGATAAGCTGGAGGAGGTGGCTGGGGAGAGGGAGGTCTGGGCCTCTTTGCTTAGGCTGCTGCCCCCGCGACCCGGCCCCGGATAAAGCGGATGAAGATGGATGGATGGATGGATGGATGGATGGATGTTCTTTTTCCAGGATGAAATGATTGTACAGTATCCATCTTTAATGACTTTAAAAAATAAGAATTATCCACACAAGGTCAAAAGTACACGTATAAGCTCAAAGGTATACCTACATCGCCACTAATATTTGATTAAATACAGAATTGGTAGAGTTCATTTAAATTAGTTGGTTTCCTGGCATCACTTGGCTTTAAGTATAGTCCACAAATTTTCAACAGGGTCGAAGCCAAGGCTTTTAAAAAGGTCATTCCACAAGCTTAATGTTAGCCTGCTATATTCATTCCAAAACCAGATCCAAGTTTAGGATGATTGTCCAAGCACCCAATTACGTCCAAGCTTCTGGCTGTTGATCTCAGGTTATGTTGAAGAATATGGAGGTAGCACTCCTTCATTATTCTAAACACTTTGTTGAATGTACTAGTATCACTGACAGCATAACAGTCCAAGAGCACCACCACCATGCTCCTCCAAACATACCTCTTGCTGTCGGAGCCAAATAGCTGAATCTTTATCTCATCTGACCATAAAACGTTTTCCCCAGAAGACAAGTTGCTTGTCTATATGTGCAACTGCAAATTTCAGCCAAGCTTGAAGGCAGCAATTTTGGAATAGGGGCTTCTTTCTTGATCAGCGCCTAATCTGGCTAAGGCAATGTAATACTGGACCCACTGTGAACAGTGATGCTGGTGTTTCAGCAGTTTCCAGGCTTGAGCTTTGAGCTTTTGTGGTTCCTGGGTTGTTCCTGAATGCCTTATCAGATCTTGGCAAAGCGATGACACATACAAATAACTTGTACTTATGTACAGTTGTTTGAACTGATGATCTCAGAATTTGCAGACGTTTAAAAATGGCTCAAACGTTCTTCTTTTTAGAGCTTCATTGTTCCTTGGACTTTACCATTGTTCTGAGTATCGGTCAATCAAACAAAGAAAAAGAGAAACTACCAGTTGTAGTCAATTATGATTACCGATGAGAAGTTAATATGTCTTTGCTTTATCAAGTCAAAGGACATTTTAGACCCTGAATATGTACTTTTGACTCTGTGTATATTAGAGAAAATCCAAAATAGCTTAAAACTTGTGCGCCTAATTCTTGCTTCTTGTTCTTGTTTTTTTAAAGTCATTAAAGATGCATGCTGTACAATCACTCCATCCTGGAAAAAGAACCGATCAAAGAAATCACTAAGAGTCCAAAATCACCATGACAGTCACACCCATGGTGTGAAAGTCACAACTGTGGAGAATAACAGGATTTTTGCACTACACGTATAACTTTATTGCGGGGGATTGCACCCAGTGTGAGTAACAATCTTTGTTGGTGTCTGCCCTAAAGTAACCTGAGGGGTACACTTTGGAAAAACTATCCTAAAACATCATCCACATTAACTGTATGACTTTGATAGATTTAACAGATAATCCTGGGTGCTTGTTAATAAATGTTAATTATTATTATTCTAAGGGGTTTTTGGACATAGGCGTTCAAGACCAGTTTTGGTCCTCTGCTCCATACGGGATTTAAAAGTAATTTAAAAAAGAGTTTAAAATAAAATAATTTATCTAAAAAAAACATTTTATTTAAAACAAGTTGGCTTTCAGTTTATGACTGCAGAATTTGTTCAAGCAAAAGTCAAATCCAAGACACAGAAAATATTTCTTACCAGTTATTGTGGGCAATTGTGTTTATTCAAGCCAAAAAATAAAATGTTTGCTCTCAGCAGCATTAAACTGTTACCCTCATTGGAGTACCAGTTCATGAGGAGAACCACCAAAGCTTAATGTTATATTTCACAGTTTTCTATATTTTACATTTCCTACGATTTATAAATTATTCTATTCGATAAAAGTTTCATCCCATTTTATTGAGTATAGCTTCTTGTGTATATTGTATAACATATATTATACTAATTCATATATACATAAAATAAAATATTATTATACAAGTTGTATCTACTTATTAGGCCAATAGAAGGGGGGATAGATGGGTTCAGTAGGATCACTGAGATATCAGCTGCGACAACCGGAAGTGTTTTACATTCATTATGAATCGAGCAAGTAGGGCCTATAGGCAGAATTTTTAGGTCTGAGGAATAAAGAGGGTCTGAGGAAGGTGAGGTTTGGCTTCAGGTCCAACATTGTATTTGGTGAAAGGAGAAAATGTGCTTTTCTTAGGTCCTGGTTAAAATTCTGATAGAAAGGAAATCCACTGAATACTTTTAAAACCACAAATGTTCATCTATTACTGTGCATTACATGCACGGGTACACTGCTACAGTGTTTGATGTCAATTGTGTGTAGTTAATCTGGAACTATCTTTGTGTTACAGATCTTGTATAGTGAAATATTTTTGTACACTAATGTGTCTGCAGCTTTGCTGAATATAAAGACTTAAAAAGTGCAGGGCTGAGATCCAGCATATGAAGTTAAACCAAACTTAACTTCAGAGATGCTGGATGAACTATTACTTTAGGAAATATAATTAAGCAAGCTGTTCCCAGTCTTCATGGTGAGCAAATCTAACAAACTGCTGCTTAAAATAATTACATAATTACATAATTACAAATGCAAAGGCTTAATGGTTGTACAATTCTCAATATGTATTTGTGTGCACACATACTATAAAATTTATATACTGACTAGAAAAATCACGTGAACGTCCCCTGAGGTCGGAACAACAACACAGAAAGTCTGAAAAGACATCTTGTGCATCTCTGCAACCCCAGGCACATCTCACAGAAAGGCATAATTTGACACCCTGGGGTGAGGAAGTGTTGTAAAAGCACATGAACACACAGAACTCTGAAAAATGACTTCCAAACTCCAAAAATTGGACCACCTGAGGAGCACTTGAATGCACAAATAAGAGGTGCTATGTTTTATTGTGCTGTAACTTTGGACCATTGTCAGTGTGGGTAACCAGCCCAGTGTTGTTAAACACAACCATTTTATGACATTGTATTATGTAAATGCCAGGCACTCTTTTAATAATTTGGTATTTCTTTAAGTGCAACTAGTACATCAAATGCTCATGATTTATCACATCTGACAACACCATAAATATGTGGAAAGCAGCAAATAAATATTCACAAATCCAATGGCTCATCATCAAACCAATAAGTTAAGACATGATGTACCAATTAATGGCAATGCAAAATGCTTGTCCTGGACTCTCTGGATCTCAGTACTTTAAAAAATTATATATAGATATACATAATATATATTTCAGTCAGTGAAATGCTAAGTGAGCAAGCACGCACAACTCCAGAGTGGTCCTTCAAAAGTTTCCAGCATAGACTGCTCCTGCTGCTTGCTGCACAGAACTATTTCACATATGTTAGCGATTTCCCAAATCCAGTGTTTCCACAGCTGTCTCTATTGAGGTTTCTCATGTCATGAGCCCATTGCTCAAAAGTTGTCTTCCATAATGATGAAAAACACCCATCACTTGACAACTGGTCATTAGTGGTTCCTGGAGGCTGTTGGGTGTAATTGAATGCAAAGATTTTTTTTTCTCTAATACGTCTCTAATTCACTTCTCTTGCTGACCCTTGTGCAGCTGTAAAATATGAATTTCCCCAGTGTGGGATAAATAAAGTCTATTTCTATGTTTAAACAAGGAGCTTCAGCACAAAGCCCACATTTTTTAAAAGGCACAACTTATACTTTGCAGACACACAGTCGCCACTTTTTTTCACAGTTTTACTACAGCTTGAGATAAAAGCCCCTTTTCCATTAGAACCTACTCGGATCGACTTGTCACGGTTCACCACGGTTTTCAGGGTCTTCTCTTAGGTCATAGTATCTGGACCAGGTACTAACATAGTGAACCGAGCTTTTGCTAAAATGTGACGTGGTCAGACTGCATGCCACCAATTGGCTAGTCAGGGGCATCGCTCAATGAGTCATGATAGCGTCCCATTCACGAAAATCAAAAACACTTATTTTGAAACCTGGTAACGAGGGGAAATGGCTACAAAAAACAATGCCATGGTCCCCAAGTCTGATGAAAAGCCACAGACTGAACAGCAGGTATATTCTTGCCTCGATGTCCACCTTTGTTGTAGCGTTCATTTCATACATTAACCGTGTATTTATCAACGCTCCGCCCTGTTTCTATAACAATGACCATGCACATTAGGTGGTACTCAGTTGTAATGGAAAACCAGTCGATCCGAGTCAAGACGTGGGTGAGTCGTGGTGAATCAATCCGAGTAGGTATTAATGGAAAAAGGAGTTAACTAGACAACGTCTGTAGACAAATCACTTTCATTCAAATGATGACCATAGCAGCATGCTAGCAGCGAAAGCAATCACAAGGTTGGGGAATACACATTTTTCCCTAGAAACTGGGGGTTGCTAGGTGGTTACTGACCTATCTATAGGCTTGTTTAACCTCCAGCAAACACTTTTAACTCGTTGGGAAATAAACTTTTTTCCTTCTAACTGGTAATTGCCAGGTAGTCATTGACTGGCCTCTAGGCCAGTTTTTCTTGAATTTTGTGTTTTGGTGGATTTAGTAATTTCCTTTTGATCAATTTGCTACTGTGTTACTGTCACCGCTGCAACTTGACACCTTTCCTGAAACCTGGTTTGGTGGCTTTATTAGGTGGGGTCAGTGTTAGCCTAGCTCCTTGTTTTGTTTTTAGCCTGCTTGCTAAGTGCTTGCTACCTTCAACAGCTGTTAAGCACTATTATGACAGTGTCTTGACGCTGCCTGCCAGCATACACACAGTTAAAAGATGACATCCGCCAGGTAAAGCAGGAACTGGAGAAAAAGGATGAGCTAACCATGGAGTTCTCATCTGTCATCACTACACAAGCTAAGCACTTAGCTTCTCTACACTCCTCCTGCTGCAGAACGAACTGCTTTTCCACTCATTTCCTCACTGTGACACCATACTCCCCTTCTGTCCAGTTCTGTTTTTACTGTAGGTGACCCTGTCATATACTGTCAGGTCAGTTGAATCTGTGGTTTGTCTTATATGACAGTTAAAACCTATTTTTTTTATAGTATAACATTTCTTTAGTCTTTTCCCATTATTTTTGGTTCTTGTTCTTCTAATGTGTGTATGCAGGAGTGAATGTACTGTAAGATGTTTGCCTGTGTTTGGACTTGTACATTACATCCTGTTTCATCCAAACTAGGAATTTTGTAACTGCATTTTTTAAATAAAATAATTATTGTTGTTATTATTATTAACATTGCTGTTAGTATCATTATTAGCATTATTATTAGCATTATTATTAGCATTATTACTGCAATGTCACCATGTTCACACACTCAAAATGACAGACAAATTAACATCTGAGGTTTGTCGTCATGTGTCTGCAAATGCTAAATATGATTCCACAACATTTTTGCTCAGTCATTAACTCAGGGCCAGCTCTGTCCCCAGGTTTTCCTCTTTCCTCTGTGGCACTGTGACATCCCTACAAATCAACCACCATCGGAGACGGTCCAAGAAAGAGCACGCTGTGTTTCAAATGAGAAATGTGTGCTGTACCATCCTTAAACTGCAGCCACAACTGCTTCTGAATTCAGTATAATGCATCCTGATACATTTCCTCCTCACTCACCTGTGCTCATTCTGGTAACCTGTTCTTAGAGAGGGATTGTTGAATTAATGTCATCAGCATGTTCAGCTCCAAGGACTGATTCATTTTTCCCCTTCCTTTTCCTTTGTGAAACATTTTCTTCATTAATGATCTCTGAAATCATACAGAAGAGATGTTGCCACTAGAAGCAGGCAGCCCGAGCCCCCCATGAGTCCGAATTGTGATCTGAGTGATGCTTCTCTTAGCTGGTGTGAGATGACTTTGATTGTGGCACTTCCACAGCCACCTCCGCAGCTCTGTTTGGACCTGCAAACAAATAGAAATTGCAGAAAGTTACAGATGCCTAGGCTTTTTGTTCACCTGTTGAGCAAAATGGTTAATGTCTCTGCAATGCTGCCATTTACCCATACCAAAAAATGTGTTTGAGGTTTTCACTCCAAAGAATAGCTCTTACCTCAGGGCAGCTATTTATGATAAATGTTTGTATGACTTTTTTTTATTACACAAGCTTCCCCTCCATTTGCCTACCTCTCCATTCATGAAACAGTAAAGAAGCGCCACCACAAACCCCTGCAACATAAAAGACATCTGTTTCAAGATAAAATCATAAGAGTAAGAACTGATTGCATGTACAGTCCGCTTAAGGGAAAACAGTGACTTGTGTTGCTAACACTTAATTGCACAAAGCATTACAATAACTTCAGAGAACAAACAAGCAAAACAGGATGAAGCTGCAGGCTTTGAAGAAGTCATTCGGTTGCTGATTTATTGTTGTTTGTTAATTCATTTTGTCATGTTTATGGGATACATTTTGTGCTGCATAAATGTCAACATTCCACATAGTTATAGTCTTACACATGCACAAATATTATGGAGTGGTTATTTATGACCGTGATTATTTCAGCCAGCACGGGCTGCCGCTCTTAGGGGTCGCCATAACAGATCATCTGCTTCGATTTCTCCTAGTATCTAGTATCTAGTATTCCTAGTATCCTCTTCTGCCACATATTCATATGAATGTACTCTTCCTACATATGCCCAAACCATCTCAACCTTGTGTCTCTATCGCTCAAGCCCTCCTTCTGATATTCTCATTTCTAATCGTGTCCATCCTGGTCACTCCCAATGAAAATCTTAACATCCTCAACTTTGCCACTTTCAGGATCAGCTCCTGTGTTTTTGTCAGTGCCATCATATCCAAACCAAACATCACAGCAGGTCTCATTAACATTTTGTAAACCCTCCCTTTTACTTTGGCTGCTATCCTTCTGTCACAATCATCCCAACACCCATCTCCACCAACTCCACCCTGACTGCACTCTCCTCTTCACTTCTGCTGTGCACCCTGTATTCTGTCTTGTATCTACTGACTTTCATTCCTTTTTTAACTTGTCCATCACCACTGCATACAAGAAGGTCCTCAGAGCTGATCCCTGATGTAGTCCTACTCCCACCTTGAACTCATCTGTGTCTCTGTCTCCTACTGCACCTCAGTGATATACTCATACAATACCACAGTCCCTCCGAGCACACAATCAATGACTTCTCTAGATCCATGAACACACAGTGAAGCTCCTTCTGGCCTTCTCTATATTTCTCTATCAACTCTCTCAAATATCTTATCTGTAGTGTTGTCTGTGAAGGTTCTCAGTCATCCAGATCATTGCAGTCTAAGGAGCTTGGTGAGAAAAGTGTCTGGACTTTTCACCTGTCATCCGAGAAACTTCCGAGAGTGCCAGACCCTCTTGGGGACATTCCCGTAGGGCTTAAAATCTGGGACTCTCCACCAGTTGCTCTTTGAACTGAAGAAGCTTCTTAGATGAGAGGTGAAACGTCTTCAGTCCAGATGCTTTTCTTTCCAAGTTCTGTAGTGTTACTTCTTGGCATGAACCCATACTGCTGCTAACTGATATCACCTCTCTCCTTAACCTAGCTCCATGAACTACAACTGAATGTCTACATGGGATCACTCATCAGCTTTATCCCTCTGTGACCTCCTGTTTTAACTTTGAGCATAATCTTGATAAATTGGAAGATACAATAGGATATCAGTGTGCGCAGGTTTCTCTAAAATATAATGATCGAGTTGAGAATTCAGTGAATTTTAGAGGGACAGATGCTGGAACAGACTGAGGGATGGATGACAGACACCTCACCATCACATAAGTTCATCTGGCCTTCAGCCGACGAGCTTTAGTTATTATTGTGCATGCACAGGTATAAATATCAATTCCGTGATGATTCAGATTTGTAACACCTGTGCTTCTAATGTGACAAGGAAAATAAATCTGCTGGGAAGAATTTCAACTTGAGAAATGTGAGTTATTTATTTTTAGCAATTCTTTGTGAACTGTGATTCTGAAGTTTTATACCTGAAAGGAGCCCAGTCCCAACTCGATGTAGAGTCTGGCTGCTACTCCAGTGTTCTCAGGCAGGAAGGCAAATACAGTGTAGTGCATCCCAAACAGAGGAATCAGGAACAGGGTGGATTTTGCCAGCCTCCTGAGTGAAGCAAAAAGAAAGGACTGAAAAATAAAAAAATAAGTCCAGATAATGATGCAACACTTTGAAAGATTACAGTGTGTTACCAGTATGGTCAGCTACTTTCAGTCATGTCAGAGGTACAAGTTTCAAATGCCAGACAGACTAAATGCGTCATTCAGGTTTCATCAAAGCTACAATGGTGGTGTCAGATTTTCATTACACTGACCTTTAAAACAACATCGTCATCAGGCCAATCAGTGGAAAAGATTAAAATGTCAAAACACAAAACCTGAACACATTGTGCTTAGTTCAGCTCATATCACTGATGTCTAAATATCATGTAAATGTTGCCATTTAATTTCTTATGACATTTTGTTGAAACGGTTTCCCGCAAGTAATGCGGTTTGAAAAGAGCAACTCAACATCTGCTTCATCATCAAAAGACACTGAGATAAGTATCATGTTTATGCTCTTCATCATTTACTTTTCTGTATATCCTATTGAGATTGGAAAACCTAGCTGGGTACAGATCCACTCACAACAGTATCCAGTTCGTCAGAGATCAACAGACAGCTGTTATCCTAACAACTGACATGTGTGTGTTTTTTATTCTCATTTTAGTTTCCTCAGTGACACTCTCATATGTATGAGGATGTTGCAATATATGTTTTAGTCATCTAGATAGTCAGATTAAACCATAAAATAGCTCTAATCAGAAATATTATCACAGCTTCAACTGCTTAAAGATTAAAGATGGAGGGGAGCTATCAGCTTATTTCAGGCGAATAATTTGTGCCTTTGTGTGAACGCCAAGGTTCCTCCTGAATCAAATTTAAGTTCCTACAACAGGCGGGGCTTTTAATCCTGTGAAACATTCAT
Organism: Simochromis diagramma; assembly: GCF_900408965.1. NCBI lineage: Eukaryota > Metazoa > Chordata > Actinopteri > Cichliformes > Cichlidae > Simochromis > Simochromis diagramma. Next base: position 5,914,885 of record NW_024386782.1, read on the forward strand.
TGAACTGGTGGAACAATCCTGTCCCACGTCAAAGTAGGTAACATCTATTTCTAGAATCTGGAGCTATTTTTATATGCTCTCATTCTAAATTAATTCAGCTGAGCACAAATGTGCACCAGCCAGATGTCAAGAGAAAGAAGGATTCTTTCAGGTGAAGCAGGGTTTCACTGCTGCTGCAGTAGATTCATGTATGCATATATTATATTAAAGTGTAAGAAGCCGTTCAAACTTTTGTCAAGGGATTTAAACAGCTCCCCCTCCCCTTTTCTTCTTACATACTACTGCCTCAGTTAGCAGTCTCCACTTAACACCCAGCAAAAGGTTTACGTGTTAAAATAAATTACTATTTATCCAACTGAATTATAAAGAGTTTAGTGCAAGAAAATGATTTAAAGCTCAGCTTTATCAATGCTGAACCACTTTTCTCTGCATATGATGTTTTTAACTCACACCTGAGCTATAGGTTGTATCATATAAAAAAAAAAAAAGTATGGAGAAACATAATGGCTTCCCATAAGTGAAACCCAAAATTATCTAATTTATCCACTTGTTGGTGTTAGACACTTGTAACGTTGATCTTCATTATGGTACCATGATGGTACAGTTCTGCTAATAGCAAGTGAGCAAGTCATGGAGTTCTTAGGATGTATCATTGCAAGTCGGGGCGGAAAAAAATATGATATTGTGAGAAATTTTTATTTCTGGGATTTCACATTGCCGATGGATCTATTTTTACCAAAACCATATTTTTTTCCCTTAAAACTTACCAAGGGCGTAGATCATCTTGCATGGCCACTATGGTGAGGTGAGGCTGCTACCTCACCTGACTTATAAAAGTTATTATGTCATAAGCCAGTCTTGTTTTTATCATTTATTTTTCTTAAAGTCTGCTTCTTCTTCAAGTTCTTTTCAGCCAGAGAACTAATGCTCACTGGAGCTTTTCTTTTTATCTGACCACACTCTGTAAACCCTAGAGTTAGTTGTGTGGGAAAATCCCAGCAAATCAGCAGTTTAGGTAACAGTCAGATCAACCTGTCTGATACCAACAACCATGCCACATTCAAAGTCACCTAAATCCCCTTTCTTCCTCATTCTGCTTGATTTGAAATTCAGCAGGTCGTCTTGGCCAAATCTAGATCCCTACATGTATTGAGTTTCTGAGCGATTGGATAAATTGGATAAAACCAGATTTCAACCCTTCCAATAGTTGAGACATTTCAGTAAGTTATACGACTTTCATCCACATGAGAGAACAAGATTAAACGTTGGTGAAAAGTGAAAAAGGATTAGTCTTCTGGGCACAATATATGTCTGTAAAAATGTAATACACAAAATTTACAGTTGTTTCTAAATATTTGTGTGAATTTGGTTTGATTTATTCAAACCTATACTTGTGATGTGCTGGCTCACATCCAGGCTTCAAAGAAAGACGGTGAAAGTTGCAAACTCACAGAGCATATCCAATCCAAAAAAGAAAAAAAACTTGAAAGAGATTGCATCAGAGAGGGGAAGTGTGGCTTTGATCTTATTTTTCAGTCATACAAGACATTTCTTATAAGTACAAATGTAATCTGTAAGAAATCAAATTTTATTCTTGTACAGTGTTTAAATTTTAAACTTACAGATTATTAAAATGATGGTTTATCAAAATAGCACTAAGATTAAGTTCAGCACCCTATGTAAGATGTATGGATATCGAAACGAATTTATCTGATAGGTTATTCGTTCTTCATCATTTCCTGACATCACACAAGACACACTGGGGTAAGTTCAGAGCTCTTTAGAGTGCTGTATTAGCTGATTGGTGCAAGCTACTTCTTTTCTTCCTCACAATCAGAAATCTGTTCATCAGCTGTAAGGTTTCCTGCTGAGACGTATTATCAAATCTCATTTTCACTAGATAAAACAGCCTTCCTGAGCAGTCCATCCTCACAGACTCCTCTTACCTTACTGCTGCCCTAAAGGTTTTTGGTTTTCATATTAATTTACTACTTTACAGGTTCTATTAAAGAGCAGCACGCTTTTTATCAAATCAAAGCTATTATATGTCACATCAATAACTTATGACTAGAGTGATCATATGTCCCACTTTGCGAGGGACATATGTTCAGCATTTTGATTGGTTCCTTACATCTCATAAATCAACACTGAGTTACACTTTTCAAAGCCTGGCTCTTATCCAATAAGAGAAAGAAGAAGAGGCCGTCTCATTGGGGACTCCTTATGATGTCAATCATAATCATATAATTGGTTCTTATATAGCACTTTTCTACTCTGCCTGAGCACTCGAAGTTCTTTATACAACTTGCTTCATTCACCCATTTACTTTTTTCTGTGTTTAAGTGCTTTTTATCTAACATTCGCACACATCCACACTCCGATGGGCCCACTGGAGAGGAACTTGGGGTTAATATCTTGCCCAAGGATATTTAGCATGCAGACTGGAGCAGCCAGGGATCAAACCACCAACCTTCTGATTAGTAGGTGACAAACTCTATCTAGTTACCTAGCTACAGTCAGGAGGTATAGCGTTTAAACTCTGAACCAAAGAAAATGAATGGAAAGATAAAAGTGGCTGAAATAACTAGCATTTACCACACTGTGCAGCAAAACCCAATCACAAAGTTCAATAGACTGTTGCAGTAAACTAGCACCAGTCATTTTTTCAGAGTCAGATGAAAATTTCCTGCTTTTCAACCAGGTGCTTTCAGGGTGCTAGGGTGCATGTCCTGTGTGGGCTTGTATGCTGTTGTTGCCATGATGAACAAACAGAACAGGTGTTTTTGAGTGTTTCTTTTTCTCTGGAAAAGTTTTCATTTGTATTAATGTGATTTGAACTATTTTGTTTAATGTTTTGTCTTGTGAATTTTATGCACCTTATTGAGATTAGGAGGGTGGCCTGCAGGACGCAAATGCATACTGACTTTTCAGAATATTGCTGTCCTTCAGTTAACAGGCAGTAGTGGAGCAACTTGTTGATGCAGTTTTTTCTCTGTTTTTTGTATCACAAGAACGACGGACTGTTCTTCTATTAATTTTGACCAAAAGAGGGAATACACAAGTGCAGACAGCCACATGTAAACAGTTCAGCTAAATCTGGATCTGTTGCATGATATTTTTAAAAACCAGCTATAACAAAATTTTGCACTAGCACAACATTGTACACTGTGCCCCACATTGTCCCACGGAGATAATCTCTCCTCGTGACTCACATAAAGTGTCCAGTGTCATTGTTCCCTGTCATGGCAGAAGATTTAAGCTTTTCAACCAGAATCCGGATGACGTTGACGAAGATGACTATGTTGATCTGGAAGAGAAACATGCACAGTGGCCTAAATGGCAAAATCAGATACACACTAGTTAAAACACATTCAGTGTTATCACAGGGGAATGAAAAATTTAAAAATCCTGTATCATCACAGGATAAAGGTGATTACTATTGAACTCGAGACAAAGTGAACCACAATGTGTCACTGCAAACGAGAACATTCACTCCGCTGATGGGCCAAATGTGTCTGAGGCAAGAAAAGTAAATACAGGAAAAAGATACTATGTTCTGGACTAGTTGATTACGTGGAAAATCAATGTGTTTATCATATTTATCACAGTAATATTTCAGGAAAAAAATGTACTCTGAATGTATACAGAACTCTGTTGCATCTCATAATGCAAAACGTAAAGAATTCAGGGAGGCTTTTAGCTCAATCTTGCAGCGTACACCAGGAAATTGGGTCGGCTCGAAGTTGGATCAGATCCTCACTATAAACTAACCACTCTGGAGTTTGTCTGGAAGTGGACCGAGTCCAGAAAAAGTACAGGTGAGTAAACAACCTCGGTTAACTGAAATATTACCATGGCTGCCAGAGATGTTCATTTCTACCAACTCACTGAAGTAAAGTTATCTTAATTAACTAGTTAAACTTGTTCCAGGAACAAATGTGATTTGCAAGAAAACTTCTGCCAACTTCTGTCTCTCAGTATGTTGGCAAATATTTATTAACCTTTAGCTTTGACAAAAGAAAATCTGACATCAAAGGATTTAAAAGACAAAACCACCAATACATATTTCTTAACAAGCTCCTAAAATTTTAAAACATCGCTGGTATATTATTTAATATTTCATGATCACTGCCCCAAGGGCCACAAACTTGCACTTCCTCTGCCTGAAGAATCCCACTTTAGTGTAAAACTTCCTCATAAAATTTTAATTGTAAATCTGCCACCACAAAACAAAAAACCAGACAGGCAAGTTTATCAGGTACTTGGTGTTTAACTCCTATACTCACCAGCAGTGAGGCTGTTATTGGTCCCTTAATAATCCACCAGATGCCAACATTGTCTGTGTCATCCCAGCAACTGTAAAGCCAAATGTAATGTCAGTGCAATACTAAACCTACAAAAATAGATATAATAGTTCACATGGACTGGCAAGCTGCTTTAAATAAAATGCAGAAATATGAAACTAAGAACAGTAAAAACATACCCTCTGTCATCATAGAAGAATCTGGTCAAAACCCACAGTATGAGAACTGTAGATGGGAGCCCTATAACGTAAGGGCAGGAATTAATTATGCATGCTCTGTTTATCTGTCAAGTAAAATCAATCCGAACATTGCTCCAGACCAAACGCATCTGTTTGCTGCATATTTTTTTGTTGACAAGCATAGAAAATATTAAGTTGACTCTGTGTATAATTTTTTTCCATGCTACTTGCATCTGTTTCATGCCAAAAATAAAAAAGGAGTACACAGAGAATAAAAGCAGGAGACACGAGAGAGCAGGATAGTAAAGCCGGAAAGAAGCTGATAAGACGCATCAGAGCCACCGTGGTTACAGTCTGAGCACCACTCGTGTGCACACACGTAAACACACCTCAGGTGCTTTGTGTAAAAACATTCAGGACAAAAATATTTACATATCTTCACATATTCATCTGTGTAGTTTCATATTTTTTTAAGCATTATTATGGCTGTTATTGTTGTAACTTTGTATAGGGAATATCACAAGCAATCTATCACCAACCCAACATCTGTTGTCCAGGTATAAAATATGATAATTTGGGGGAACAGCTGAATTTATTAAGTAATCATCCTTTTATCAACAGCTGAAACTGCTGCGCATTAATTCTTGGGTGAAAATAATGCAAATAAGGAAATCCTGGGTTTTCAGTAATAGCGGTTCTGTTTTTTCTTTTTCTTACCAGGTTATATCACCATGGTAACTTGTGGGTCATGTTCAACATTAGACAGGTGAAATCACTGCCTATAGATTAATCGACTATGCAGAAGACTGTGTAAACATTCCCAGAACATGATAGTAAAATGATCTAAGTCAAACTGGGATTTCATTTGACAAAATGCAATCTTGGAACCACTGATGATCATCTGACAATGATTTAGCTCTTGAGATCTTTGGAATCATTTACATTTGTAACTAATGTTTGGTGCACACAAGCTAAATGATTGAGCTAATAGGCTAGCCACTGGGTTCCCTGATGAGCTCCGCTCATCTTTATGGGGAAATTATGGTTCACCAATGGCAGTGTGGGCAGCCTGTGATCAGATTAGGTTGCTGTGGGTCCATCAGGTGCAGAGAATAGTAAACTTCTAGCACACGAAGATGATTTGGGGAAATTTGTGGAATTCTTTTGAACTTCTACCTTTTTGCTACCTTCCCTGTCCCCGCCTACTCATAAACCGATCAGCAACGAACACACTCATCCATGTCAAGCACCATGCAGCATGGATTTTGGACGACTGTCGGGAGCATATTTACATAGTTTGAAAACCCCTCTCCGTGGACAAATCCCTCCATAAATCGAAACAATCAGGGTAGCATAAACTAAGCATGACACAGGCTCTGCTTCTATGCCACAACACTTCCATCAAATTTTGCTTCCTCCTTTACACACTGCTTCAAATCACACCATGAATGTTTCAGAAGAAGTCTGCACAGTTCTCACCACATTTTTCTTCAAGTCAATCTGATCTATAAAGAGGACAGAGTCATTTTTCCAAACACAGAGGAACTTGTGTAATACTTCTGACTGAAACAAGCTCTGTCTTGAGCTGGCCTTAAAGCCGTGTATTCTCATTGTTATGGGTACTTTCCCCTATGTAACCCTCTGAACATAGGCAGGATTCACAACAGAGTCCAGTATCAGCACTGTGTATAGCTCCCAAAGCCTCATCTTAAACCTGAATCAGTGGTGAAAGATGCACGATTAGCCATTTGTCCATGTTTTTTCCCAACATGGAGGAAAAAAAACAAAAACTACGCTTCAGAAAAGGCAGCAAAAAAAGCAGGAGACCTTGGGCCTGATGTCTCACCCCATTTCTCTCTGACGGAGGAGGGGACAGCAACGCTTTCATGTCACCTTTTTTGAGTGTAGAGTGAGCGATGAGGTGATTCAAGTTGAGTCATACAGTTCAGAAGGACAAAACAAAAACACTGTGATGTGACGTGGTGCTGTATGTGTGCATGTTTGCACTTCAGTCTTGCGTCGCTGGTTACCGTTGGAAATAAATCCTTGTAAACAAAACTTCACAACAAATTCAGCACTGCGGTACACACATCCACATACATTTAATAAATGTATTCCTTAATGATAAACGGGTGATATTAATAAGGCTTACACAGTCTGCATTTTTGCCAGCTGGCTCAAGAGAGCTTAAAGTGCACACAGCATGTTTGATACTGCACTACTGTACAGTGCTCCTCCACTCACACGGCTCAGGAGCTGAACTGGTTGCACTCCATTGCTTTCAGACTGTATTATGTGCCTAATCAGTTTTTTCTAATATCATAGTTTGATTTTCCTTGTTAAGAATCAGTCACTCTGCTCTCTGTAAACCTTTCACATTACTGACTGGTCAGATGCCTCCATTTCCGCCTCTTCCAGGGAACCACCCTTGCAGCTAGATTGGGAAGCTGTGGACTAACTTATTGAAATTATAACCACCTTTGTGTGACTGATTAGGCTGACTTACTGATATCTGGGTAAGACAAGAGAGAGGGGAAAGATATCCTGAGTATGTTGTACCTGCTTTGAAGCACAGCCCCAGGAAGCATTCACAATTGTAATTATGACTAATCTCACAATTAAGAGATCTTCTCCAAAAGGTTAAGGAGGTTGTTAATCAGAGATAAGCTACCTGGTGTAACTTGTGCTATTTTATTAATAATGACATTTAATATTGTCCCATGCCCATGAATTCAGTGCTATTCCATTTTTAAAATTAGCAGTTCAGGCTTATAAAGCAGTGCTGCTGTGAATTGGAGCTGGAAAAATGATCACGGTTCAAGTGCAAGTTCCCAGACGAGATGTAGAATCAACTGATCTCGGGCAGGGATTGACAGCGGTGGAGGATTTCACTTTCCTCTCTTAACTTCCTGTCAAAGCAGCTGAGCAGCAGTTGCCAGCTGCAGCATCCTGCTCAGCGTGACTCACTGTTTGCATGTGGAGCACCTTTAACAACAACCTACAACTGAGACAGCTCACAAGACCTGACGTGAAATCATAATAATGTCTGCCTGAATGCTGATGACCTACCTCTTCTTTTATTACACTGGCGCGGCGTGCTTGTAGCCCTCAGGGTCAGATCTATTTATATCTTACCATAAATTCCATTCATCGCCTTATCAGAAATATCCCTGCCACCGTGTGTGAATGCAGCATTGCACTGGCATGCAGCGGAGGATTTAAAAAGCCCATGTGGCATGAAAGGTTTTGTTTTGCCAGCTGGACATTGCCTAAAAGTTTCAGGTAAGTGTGTTGCTGTTTCTCACCTTCACTGCTGCACTTAACAAAAGTGTCTGCCTAGCTCTGTGTGGCTGGACTAAGCTGCTATATTTTGGTAACAGGAACCATATAAGACTGACAGGAGCGGTGGAGCTTGAGATTACAGGCTTGAATAGGAAAATATACAGCAGCATGAAACAAACAAAACAAAAAGACAGTGGGATGGGAATGGTAAGACAATGGAAAACACTTGGCTTAGGAACAAGGGATGAGAAAACATGGAAACCTCTCAAAACATCCATAGAAAGCTAAAAAAAAAAAAAAAAAAAGACGGGAGAGAAAATAAAAGGGGGGGTCGAGGAAAACAAGCGCTACACTCATCTTTAGGGCTGTGCTGCTGCCTAAATAAACTGCTACCAGGATTTTGGAGGCTCAGTTCTTGTGTAAAAATAGATTTCCAACCCAGATATGAAGATAACGTGTGATAATACTGACTTTAACCCCTTAACACCTAGTGCTTTATATTAGATACATGAGTTTTTGTAAGCGTTTGAGGCTTCTATCATCAGTTTAAATTTTTCCCCTGACAATTCTAAATAAATTGTAAAATAAATGTCAAATTAATATTATGTTTTTGTCAAAAGGTCCAATACACTCTCTCACTTCAAAATTTATAATTTTCTGGGAATAGTTTTGGCTTTAAAGGGTTAATCCATTTAAGGCACTGAAAGGGGTTTTCATACTGTTCCCCTGTTATCTCATATTCTGCAGCTGAATATATTAAATTGAGCACATCCCAATGTGCAACTGATGGCACTTATTCTCCAGCAGCATCATTTACGAGAGACAGAAAAGCAACAAGACGCCTTGACTTTAAATCAGCAAAAGCCACGATGGAAACATTTGTTTGTTCTTGAAAATTATTCCTTTACCTACATTACTCTGATGTTTTAGAATAAAAAAAAAATCATGTATTTATTAAACTTTCAGTGGATCTTAACACATTTTGCTTTTACACGTAAATAACAGTCAATTTTTATTTTTTATTTTTTACTTTTTCTTCATTAAGGAGTTAATATGAGTGAATCTTTGACAGGTCCTTCAGGCATTTGCTGGCAAGCCTGTAAACGTCTGACATGTTTGCTGCAGGACCTTTAGCAGATGTGGCCGATGATGGTGTCAGAAACAATGAGGAGTGAGACCTCAAGTGAAGAACTTGCCATAAACAGAATTAACAATGGGCTGGCTGCCTGGAGAGATGACGATGATGATTTGCACTGGATCACACTTCTCTGGACTTCGGAAAACCATTGAGAGCTTCTTTGAAATGGAGAAACCAAAAATATACAGCTAATGATAAGTTCTTGATGTTTTACTGGGTATTTTTTTTAACGTGTAGTTGTGTAAGCTAGTTAGTCACTGTATAATATGAGCAGTACTGTGTGTGGAGGTCAAAGTGGCTTGCTAGCACCGGTCGAATATTTAATAGCAGCTAACATGCTAACTGCTGTGATTTCTCCGCTTACCAAAAAAATATCTTTTAATGATTATTTTAATCACTTTTACATCTTTTAATGGGCTCTGACATGTGATATTTTAACGGTTAGATGAGCTGTTGCTGTTGCTGTTGTGTATTTGTCAGGCTATATGATGATCAGCTAGTGTAGCTCTAGAAAAAACATGTAGGGACCTTTTGTGTGACTCGAGGCTTCAATGCTACTTTTACCTGGAAACACCGATTCAATTATTTATCAAGTATTTCCATTTTTTAAGTTCACAGGCATCCTGTTTGTAAGGATACAGTCTCTTCAAGTCGGAAAATATTGCTCATTCAAATCAATCATTTATAGTGTTTTTCTCACACACAGACACATCCGGGATGTAGCGAGAAAACCAATCACTGTTGTAGGCTATGACCACAATTTTACATTTTTACATTTTTAAAATGTATGTATTACATTTTCCTCTTTCACTATCCTTCTTGAATACTGCTTATTGAACAGTTTTAGTTTTTTAAAGAGTACCACTAAATAGATAAAGTTTGTGAAGTGCCTTTTTTTTAACCAATCCCTCCCTGCCTATATAAAATATTTGTTTTTAAATGCTGCAATCTATTTAACAAGTTAACATCATACGGGTGTTAACAAAGGGTGTTTTCCCATATTATTCAATTGAATTTCAATGTATTTTGCACAGTGCAAGCTGTGGAAAAATTTATTTGGATTTCTTTTAAATTACCCAAAGTTACACACTACTAAAAAAAATTTCTTTCCTGTAAAAACTTTAGTTTGTACCCCTTAAAACACAATGAAATCCCATTTAATTCTAGGAGAATTACACTTTTGTGTAATTAAAAAATAATCTGTATTAATTTGTGTAACACAATTATAGAGGCTGTGCTTTTGTACACAGAAACAAAGGAAGCCTGTATTTTAATTTGCCCATTTGACATGTTGGTGCAAATTGACAATATTCCAATGTGAGCAAAAACATCAAGTCATGGGACTTATAAACATATACAGACAAAGGACAAAAGGTGTTAATTGACTGTTTAGGATAATAAACACACTGTTCAGTAGTCAAAACTGCAAAACAAGGCAAAAAATTTTTTGACTTTCTAAGCATATTTTCAGAAAAGCAAATTGTTTGTCTTTGCATCCACAACTGAGCTTATTTGTAACAAAAAAAGAAGTTTTTCTACCATATTTATAGCACCTCCCCTTTCAACTGAGCCTCTGTGTTCTATGGCCCTGTCTCTATTTCACCAATATTTGCTTTATCGCTAGAGCTGATCATGATTAACAAATGATTTTAGATAACCCTTTTGAATATTAATCTGTTTGTGGGTCACATTTTATTCTGTTTTTTAGTGTTTGTGTTGGAGCTACAGTGTGTGATTGTTTTTGTAAAGACAAATTCAGTCACTCTTACTCACCCCATCCAATCAGGATATACCACCAGAAGTATTTCCTCTGTGAGACGAAGGTCAGAGCCAGCAGCGTCTGCAGATACATGCCCTCCACCAGCAGCCAGAAGTAATTGGCCAGGATGCTGAACTGGAAGAAAGCCACGGCTGACTTGCACGCTTTCTATAGAGAGGAAACAACAAAACAAAGTTAGAAAAACTGGATGTGTCATCATTTAACATAAAAATACATCTTTTTGTGTAATAAAAGGGAAGGTAGTGACAAAAAAATATTTGATTCTTCTTCTACTTTTGCTATGACTTCAACTGAAGTCAATCAAGTACAAAGAAATACAAAATAAGCACCAAGGAACTCAAACCAATTAAAAAAAAGACAAAAATAAAATACCTAAATAGTCACAAAATCACAATTTGAGAAGACTTGCAAAAGAAATTAAAATTTATAAAACAATAAAAAAAGGAACACAAAATTAGCAAAATCTAGAGATATAAACCAACAGGAAGATGTGCAGTACATAACCACAAAAACACACAAAAGTGTAAAACCAGCACCAAACAATAAGTGAACAAAGATAAACAAAAAAAAAAAACCCACAAAGATACACAAGAGAATAAAAACCAAAGATGACAAAAAAGCATGGACACAGAGACCAAAACATGCAATAAGGAACAAACACAAAGGCTGTTTTTTAAAATCAATTCATGAAAAAAGAAACAAACCTTTTCTCCGAATCCAACACACACATGTGCAAAAAAAGCATATTCAGTACATTCTATATAAGGAGATCCTGATACAAAATATATACAGGACTGAAGTGTCTGTATTCCTGTTCACTCTATAACCTTCTGACTTCCAGCACATGAATGAATCATGCCACCTGCAGAAGTCGTCTAATGACACTGCAGTGGTTGGGTGTATTAGGGACAGGGCTGGAGTGGGAGGTGATGAAGAGCTATGTGTAGTACTTTGGCAGAAAACTACCTCCTTTTGAAAGACAGCCACTCAAAAGAGATAGTGGTTGATTTCCGGTGACTAAGCCAATTAGCATGATGGGTGACTGAAGCAGTGGACGGCTACAGGTACTAGGGTGTTCACATGAATGACAGATTGGATTCTATTTTTTGAGGAACCTCAGTTCCTCCGGTGTTTGAGGCAAAACGGCAAGACCAATTTTTAGCAGCAAGTGCTGCTGTCTGCTTGGAGGGGTGGCATCTGTGCCAGAGATGCCAGCAGGAACAACAAATTCATCAGTGGCCAGAATCTGGAGGCGTTTGAGTCACAGAGGGACAGGAGGGCATTGACAAACTATTGTCCATCATGGACACACCCACTCCATTTCACACTACAGAGCCAACAGAGTTCGTTCTCCCTCAGACCCCACTAACATAAAGACCACTTCAGGAAATCATTCCTACGGTTATACCTTCATCTATCTATCTATCTATCTATCTATCTATCTATCTATCTATCTATCTATCTATCTATCTATCTATCTACTGTAGATTTAAACCTATATTTTCTCATTTTTCCAATATAAAAAAAAAAATCTTAAATTGTTGCTAAAAGATTTCATCAGTCTAATGAGAGTATTTCCCTCTCATCGTTTTGCCACGTGTCTTCCCCTCCTCGTTCTCTGTTTCCACTGTTAACTCAATCACACAGCATGTGGGAATCTATTTTGATGCAAACATCAATTAGAGCCCTCACCGTGGACATGGAGCAGTGGTCCAGGGTCTCATCAGCAAACAGCACGGTGTCTTTAATGAAGACGGCACTGGCTCTCAGGATGAAGGAGGCGAACAGGTTGATGTGGATGTAGTTTCTGGTGCAGCGGAACTTCCTGCGTAACAATAGCGTAAAGCATACACTGCATGTAAATTAATATTTCATAAGGCGGAAGAAGAAGGTAAACAACTTCATGAATTTGCATGTGTAAGATGATTCATAATCCTCTGTACTACAAAGGCTCTTTGAGGCTTTATCATCTGAATATATGCATATTTTCCTAAAATTATAAGATGCTGTCCTAACCACACAAATCCTGAATGTGTCTACATCATAGAAATTTCCCCTTTTATTGGCCTTTTGTGGGTGCAGATAGTGGTGTGTGCCGCTCTGGTCTAACCTGAAGGCTGCGAACACCACGATGGCTGTAATGAGGGAGATGAGTGACGTGGCGTAGCCTACGGTGTAAACCTGTCTGAAGGTATAAAGGTAACTCGTCTGGAGACAGGAAAACAGAGAAACCGTTAGTTTAGAAAAATATCAAAATAAAAGTCTGAAGCTGTGAGTCTGACTCAGATTGCTGCAACTTCAAGGGTTCTTTCTTTATAAGATTCATGAATGAATAATAATTTATTTAAGCTTTAGATAGAAAAAGCAGTAATTATGCTGAAACACTGAAAAAGATGTACTTTTAACTGTGTGGTTATTTAAATATATAAACAATTTCAGGACCTGTAATTTCCCATGAGTTGTTTACATTTATTCCTGGAACAAAGGTCCTCACAGCTAACTACAAATAGGTCTGACATAAAAAGGAAACAGCGATAGAGGAAGCAGAAACAATATGTTCATCCTTCATTGACTGGCATGATTACAACCACAACTCCGTATACCTCGGACTCAGGCTCGCTGTCGTCACTGAACATGCAGGCCTCGTCATAGGGTGGATACATTTCCGACCAACCATCTGCTGTACAGTTCCTGTAAACATACCCTAATGTGGGGAATCCAAAGAGAGAGAACGCAAGGAGAAGGTTAATTTCAAGTGTTTCAATCGCACAAATATATGAATGTTGTTCTTTTATTATTTTTTGTGCCCTTCCTGACACAACCCCAAAAGGATTGGTGTTTCCTTCCAGGAATAAACCGGAGATCTTTTTGTTTGCAAGGGGAATGTGCAAACCACTTGGAGCCACTTTTTCAGTCTCAAGAATGAAAGCGGCAATTTCAGTTCAGTTTATGGGTCACATAACACCTGCATGGGAACCTGTAAATAACACCTTCAAATTGTTTCTTTCTTATAAAGACATATAACTACCTGCTGAAAATGTTCACATGTAATGCACCATGCATTTGCAAAACATGTTGATGAACACCCTGAGATCTCAACGATGTTCAGTCAGTCTCCTGACCATGAGCTTTCAACACGATGCTTGGGTGAAACTGCTAAATGCCCTCTTTCTCTACAATTTTGGCACTTTTTAAATCCCTCCAGTGGGACAGTCTGATGGGCTAGTTCTGGCCTACAGGCTGTTTGTTTGACAGCCCGGGTTTAGAAGCTCAGTGAACCTTTTTGTTACACCAAGTGTCCTTTTCTGTCTTGGTTTTCAGTCTTTTCATACATTTTACAACACAACTGACTGACAATACGAGCTATTTTAAATCTACCTGAATTAAAATGTGTTATTCACATCTGTTTTTGTTGTGAAATGCTGTTGAAATTACACTCTGGCTCCTTTGGTCGAGTTTAACTTTTAGGATTTTTGAAAAGTGAAGAAAAAGGTGTTGTATGAAACCTACTGAAACCTACTGAAACTCTGCAGGTATATTTTCCTTTTTAACTTTCAGGGCTAATAACTGCTACACCATTATCATCTTTTAATTTCTTTTTCTCCATTATATTTGAAGCAAATCCTCTACTCAGTCTATTGAAGCTCACTTTGGTCTCTTCCAACCTCTTTTGGAAATATCTGGTCCTTTATCGTCTAAAGTCTCCTCTGTGCTTTCTTCTGAGAATATATCTGTTGTTCAGCACAAAGCAGCAGTTCACAGTGATTTTTGACTAATGACACCAAAAGCAACACTGTGAGATGGAACAGAAGTTGCTGGCTGGACAGTTAAACAATATGCAGAACCTCATCCATAATCTCAGGGCAGCCTATTTTCACACTGCAGCAGTTTTTTCACAAAAACATATCGAAGAGACGTACTTTAAGTAAATGATATGCTTCCCAGCAGCTGTGTAAAGGGGGAAAAAATAAGAATATTTAGAAATTTGCAAAATGCTTGTGAAACCATGAGCTGATTAATTCCTTTATAATTAAATATTGAATCATAATTGCTTTACAAATCAATCAAATCAATTTTCCTGTAGACTCCTGGTGGAGCATAGGGCCACAACAACCCCATGCCAACGGACTCTGTTCTGGGCCGTTCTCTTCAGCTGGGTCCACGTCATTCCGGCGGCCTTCACTTCGCTCTCAACAGATCTTCTCCACGTCTGTTTGGGTCTCCCCACTTTCCTTTTTCCTTGTGGGTTCCAGTCCAGTGCTTGCTTTGTGACGTTGTCGATTGGTTTTCGAAGTGTGTGGCCTATCCAGCCCCATTTTCTCTTCTTGATGTCTTGACCGACCGGGTTCTGGCTGGTTCTCTTACACAGGTCTGTGTTCGAGATCTTCTCAGGCCATCTGATGTTGAGGATGTGTCGAAAGCACTTGTTGATGAAAAGCTTACCCGGCTCGCTGAGGAGGCAGAAAAGACTGGCCTGAAGATCAACGTCAGAAAAACAGAGGTGTTGCGGCTGAACAACCAACAAGAACATCCACAGCAGCTACAGGGAAAAGACTTGGTGGAAACTGACTGCTTCATCTACCAAGGAAGCATAGTCAACAGTGATGGTGGCGCAGATGAAGACATTAGGAGCCAGATCAACAAAGCAAGGCTTGCATTCAACACCCTGTGACCCATCTGGAACTCCAAAGCCTTATCTCAGCGCATCTTCAACACTAATGTGAAAGCAGTCCTCCTGTATGGGTCCGAGATGTGGCGGGTGACCAACACCACTACCAGCAAGATCCAGATTTTCATCAACAATTGCTTTACACACCTCATTTTAACCTACAAGCTTTAAGTCATCATTCCGGTACACTTGCACCAGTATTCCTTCTCTGAGACTATTTCAGTCCATCGTGCTTTGAGTCAAAAAACGTTTTATTCTTTTATGTCCACTGACGTCTGCTTTTGGTTAAAGTTCATTTGGATACAGCGGGTGACAGGAGAAAGTCATCTGGTATTTGTGGGACTGTGTATTTAAATATCGTTGCCAGAGATAGCGCATAGGTAATAGCAGAATTGCTGTTTAGCAGAACAAAGATGCATAAAAATACATGACAGGAGGGTTTTTTTCTTTGTTCGTTATTTCCTCTGAGCAAACCGACTGGAGTCCAAATGCTGCAAACTGTGCAGCTGAAAGCAAAACCTCTTGTTTGTTTGGGTGATCAGCAATTCAGATCATAATGAGCCGTTATTTCCATCAAGGTAAAGGAAGAAAAGAGCATTACTCGTTAATTAATGTGGCTTTCCCTCCTCTAATGATCCTGTAACAATACAACAGACCAATATTTCTGTCTGTGTGCGTCATTTTAAACGTTTACTTGTTGTCCTATAAGGACCAGTTTAATAGTCGCAAAACATGTAATTGTTTTAACCAAAGAAAAAGCTAATAAAAATCTTAATGTGGATATATGTGCATTATTTACACACGTATGTGTAAATATAAAAACTGCTAAATGCAACAGCTCATTATAAAGAAAGAATTTATTTCTGATGGTGTCACAAGGACTTTCTTTGAGGAGACAGCAGCCGAAAAGGATGTCAAATTGTGATGAATGAACCCTGCAGACAAGATTTCAAACCACTTCTGCCAAAAACATCCTAGAGCATATTATATATATATATGTGTGTGTGTGTGTGTGTGTGTGTGTGTGTGTGTGTGTGTGTGTGTGTGTGTGTGTGTGTGTGTGTGTGTGTGTGTATTCTTGCCAACAAACATACATGAATACATGCTATGATTCTCCAGCATTGATTCCAGCCTGCATTAGCTCTGCGGATTATCCAGTGAAGATAATTAGACTTAGTACTGGTGCGACAGCACAGCATCCAAGAATCGGATTTTTACATTATATTATTTTAACAATGCTGGTGATCAGATGATTTGGCTGTGAGGATCTGTGCTGTTCTGTGTTCACTGAGGCTGGTGCAGGAACCAACCTTGATTGCTGGAGAAATGCTGGAAGACTTCAGAGCAGGACAAATTGACCACCTGCCCAACCTCAGCTCGCAGCCAGCACCCGATCTCATCCCACTCTGTTTTACATCCTGCAAACAGAGACAGAGGGGGAAGCAGCAGAAAGTTATTAATAACACTGTCACAATGCTTACAGTATAGACACTCAGGTGCTCAAGATTTAGTGCAAAATCCAGCTGCAAAGCTGAACATCTCTTTTGTCAACCTTTAGTGAGAATAACTCTACTTCCACAAACCGCATCCTAAAAGTTTGTACTTATATTTTAAATTTCATAGGTAATTAGAACAGGTTAAGTTCACTAAATTTATGCAAACATTTACAGCTTTACTTAGTGGCTTTCCCAATTGCAATTTTTACAAAATGTACAGTACTGTTCAAAAGTCTTAAGCTACCCCTCATATGTTTACAAATGGGAAATAGGTGCAGCCTTGCTTATATTGCAAGGTGAAGATCCCAACAATCAGTCAGCCCCCTATGAACAAGCACAAGCGTCAATGGGAAGGAAAAACTCCCTTTTAACAGGAAGAAACCAGTAGAACCAGCCTCAGGGAGGGGCAGTTTTATCAAGTTTATAAAGTTTTATGAAAAAAGAAAAGTTTTAAGTCTAATCTTAAATGAAATGTGGCTTGAGATTTGTATAACTTAACTATTAAAACACGACTATTCTGAATGTTACTTGAGTATATTTTCAATGCTGGACTTTTAATTAATTAGCTTCAGCTGATTAGCTCTGTCAATCTGTCACACCAATCTGGAAAAATAGCAACGAATCACTATTCCATTCTCTCTCGTCTTCAGGGCTCAGACTGTGAAACAGGAAGCAAACTTTGTTTTGAGTCTGAAAACCTTCTCGTGTTTTCTGATAGTGTGTGTGTGAGTGTGTGTATGTTTGTGTGTTTAGTCCCCATTGCCGCATTTGATCACAAATACTTCCACAACTATTAAACTGACATTACAGTTTGTTTCAGACATTTTTGTGCCATTCAGGATGATTCGCAATTACTGTGATGATCCCCTCGCCATCAAGCACAATCATTATGTTTCAAAGTTATTGTCATACGCACAGCAGAGAAACATGTTTCCCTGTACAATGAAATGTATGCTTTACTGTCAACAACAGATGTCAAACAGAACAATCCACATATAAAATAGATAAGTAAAAGAAATAATCATTAAAAACATTTTTTTGAGAAATACTGTAGAAATACTAGATATGTAAATAATATATTTACATTTGGAAAAAGAATCTGAGCTCCAATAAGCTATGTAGATATTACGCTATATGCTACATCAGTGTTTGTATTATCTCTGTTATAGCACCAACATTATCTGGTGTCTTTATGTGCACCACGAAGGAAAAATGAGATCTAATGCTTTTCAGTCGTCCGTCAACAGCCTCAGCATTTCGCATGTTTATGAAAGACTGAGTACATTTCAAAAAGCCCTGAACTCCAGCAATGTTATGAAGAGTTCCCTGCAGCGTGACATACATCCTGCTGTTTTATTTATGAAGAACGGAGCAGACGCATTTAAACCTCAGGCCTTCATGTGCAAACACGGTACATTCAGGTGACCTGATTGCCAAGTCACGTATTCACTCTCGTATAATTAAAATTGGGTATTTATATTAATCCTGACCTAATAAATCCAAAGTGATGCATAACACCAGCTGACAAGTCCCGTCCACAGTCTTGTAGCTGTGATTGGCCCACATTAAAAGCGTTCACTTTTTTTTTCATCAACTACATTCTATATAAAGTGCGGATTACTCGCCGGTGTATAATGGACTAATTCATTTTTCACTGAGTTGACAGATTTGACAGGAGAAAGTGGATGATTGGATGGAGTAGCTTGTCTGATCAATTTTAATTGTGCTGATAAACGGAGCGTGTACTGCACCAAATATCTGCAGTAATCTCAGTGCACCGTGGATAAATGTCAACAGCAGTGATGAATTAAAAAGGCAATGTAAGCAGATATTTTTCTTCATTTACCCCAAAGGCTGAGGTGAGATCAAAATAAATGTCAAATACATTTTAAGCAGGAAATCTCTTCTCCGAAAAAAAGAAAAAAAGTATCAAATCCTCAGGCACCATAAACTTCGAGGAACATAAAACAGTTTCGGAGGCTAGAGTGATTTCTGAGTAAAACATAAACACAGCCCGCCTGCATCTGAAATGGAGATTACTGCTCTGCACTCGGCAGGATGTTGGTGAGGCAAATTTTGTCCTAGTGCTGCCATTCATTTGATTGTATTTGTGACCCTTAATGTAATAAATACTTTCTTAACTGGTGACTGACAAAGGGAAAAGTGTACCAGAGGCTGTATGTGAGAAAATAAGCAGTAAGTCACTTAAGATATAATTTTTTATTGCCAAATCTCCAAGGTGCTCTACTTTCTCAAATCTGGTGACTCATTTCAGTGAGCTTGTTCAGTTTGGGGTTTCATGTTCTTTCCTAGAATTGCACTTTATGATAACCCAGATATATAAAAAGTAATATAGCACATGATGTAGGTCCGATGGCCTTAAGATACCATTTGATGGGCAGACGGATTGACCTTATGTCCACTAGTGATGTTTTTGTGCAACTCACTGAGTGGGTTCTTCAAAATAATACCTTTTCAGGACAAACTAAGTCAGGAAAAGATGACAGCTATGGATAATAATAATGGATTGCATTTATATAGCGCTTTTCGGGACCCCTCAAAGCGCTTTACAATACCACTATTCATTCACTCTCACATTCATACACTGGTGGAGGCAAGCTACAGTTGTAGCCACAGCTGCCCTGGGGCAGACTGACAGAGGCGAGGCTGCCATATAGCGCCATCGGCCCCTCTGGCCAACACCAGTAGGCGGTAGGTGAAGTGTCTTGCCCAGGGACACAACGACCGAGACTGTCCGAGCCGGGGCTCGAACCGGTAACATTTTCCAAACAAAATACTGTGCGGTGCAGAAGACACAACGATGATATGTTTGTATTTGTCAGGCACAGAAAACCCCTGAATGAAAATCTGAAGTTCAGCTTGGATTATTAGCTATAGGCCATTAACTTTTTGGATGGATTTCAGAGGACAATGAAGGATGCCTGCAAACCTAAATCATCAGAAATAGGACTATCTGAAACCCCATGTAACATGCAGACAGTTTTCATTACCTTCTCATTAAGAAAATCTCTTTTAGGATGTGAGACTGAGACATTCTGATCAGGACTCCCGAATCCAGTCTATGAGCAGCATTTCGCACAGATATAAATCTCAGGTGTTCACACTGGCTCATAACAAAGTTTTATAACTCGAGAGAAGCAAATTGATCAGCTCTAAACCAAAGCAAGAGCAAGCTCATAAACCTTACTTTGCCGCATGCTACAGCATCAAAAAGATTAGAAAGAAAAAAAGGGAAACTGCTGAGAGTAATAATACTTTATGAGAGATTTTTACTGAACTCCCAGGAATCCGCTTCAGAAGCACGGCAACAATCAAGGACAAACTAGTCTGGAGGCCTCTTTCTGCTCCAAACCAGAAAATTGGAAGTTGTTGTTGTGGTAATTGCAATTAATGTGAGAACCTGATGAAAACTGACAATCTTAAAGATGTGTTTATTATTAAAATCTGCCCTAGCACCAGTTTACAAACTGCTGATTAGTTTATTCTTAGTTTGTTCCCAGAGTCTCTCAGTTCTCCCTGGATGACTCCATCAGGGTTTGTTTTGTGCCTGTTTGTTTTTGTTAGTGTCCATGGGCGGGACCCATTTAAAAACACGGTAAAAAACAAAAAGATGATCCAAAATCAGGTCATTTAAAAAGGTAAAATAAGACTCTAGTCTGGTAGTTTATGTCATGGTCCGTGGGAGCAGTATCTGGGGAGTGTTCGTGTTGCCTCAGTGGCCACGCCCTCGGGTGGACCATCAGCATCACACCTGTATTCCATCCCAGGCAGCAGGGCTATTTCACCCAGCGCGGACGGCTGATCCACCCCAGTCCGTTAGTCACTCTTGGTAATAACTTGGGTCTCCTAAGCTCTGAGTTTTTCAGGCATTTTGTTACCTGTGTTAATATTACGCCCTCCTGCCTGTTCTGCGTGCAAGAGAACTCCCTCTGTCTCCGTCTTTCCCTGCTAGGATTTTCCCACGGACACTCTCCCCTCCGAGCCCCACGGTCTGACTCTGATTATAAGCCGCAGCATTCTAATTCTTCTTTAGTTTTGACTCTCTGTTCTCCTGCACCCGAGTAATTGTTTCCCCTTTCTGTTGCATCTTCCCACGATCCCGATCACGGGTTCCCAGGGCATTTCAGTTCCCGGTTTCCTCAGCTTGAGTTATATTCTCGTTCCCTTGGTTGTTCCTGGACATTTATGTTAAAGAAATAAATCTGTACATAGTTCCCGTGAATTTTATATTGAGTTTGCCTTTGGGTCCCATCTGTGAGTGTAAACCTTGGTTCCTGACAGTTTAATCCATTTAAAATATTTCTCTAGCTGGGCCCGCATCCCCATTTTAGCGTTTTTTAGTAGATAAAGGCGAATGGCTTAAAGATGAATTGAGCTGCAGTTCGGGGAAGTCCTCCGAGGGGACTTGCGGCAGCTCCCGGGCCTGGCAGATCCCCATGTACTAATGAGAAGTGAAAGAACTGAAAAACGGAGGGTGGGGCATGAAAACGAGAACGAACAGCTTGTAGAACTGAGTGGTCATATATAGATGAGAACCGGAAGGGGCGTGTTCAGAGGCGTGGTCACACTCCTGAAATTCAGATAATTTATCTCCAAGTAAATTTTTCCTTATTTTTCCCACCTTTGTGATTTCAGGTAACAAGCAGGCAGAAACAGTAAGGCAGCCTGTGGGATTACATCAGAGAACAGTTGAGAAAAAAGAAACCAGTGTATGATAGAAAGCTACTGAATTATGTAAAAGTGACAAAGGGCAGCAAAGATGTATGTAGAGAAACCGATGAAGCTAATGAGATTTCTACACATACAGAAACAATCGCTTCTTTCTAAAGCTTATTATGCATCAATAGAAACATATTTTTACCTATTACAAGAGCAGAACTGAAAATTATTATGCTCATTAAAGAAGCATTACAAATTATCCTGTTGACTAGACTATCAACATCCTTTTTCTCCCTCCTGCCTTATCTCCCCCCTTCTTCCTCCCTGTCCTCCTCCATATGTCCCTTCATCCCTCACTCCCTCCATCTTCTTCTTTATCTACTCATTGTGTTCTTAATGTTAATGTTGCTCATTTTTAAAAGAATTGTGTATATTTATTGCATTTTGCTTGATGGTTGTGTGATTTCTGCTGACTGTACAACAAATTGCCGTTTAAGGACAAAGATTTCCTTCATCCTTGACCCCCTAGCTTTCTCATTCTTCTCAACCTTCCTTTCTCGCTTCTTCTTATCTCCCTCCCTCCCTGTCTTCCTCTTTCCTTGCCTTCCCCCCGTCATCTTTTTCTACAGTTCTTCACTTGATGTCTTCCTACCTATCTCCCTCCCTGTTCAACCCTATCTCTCTCCATCCTCTTTCCCTTAATTTTCTTCCATCTGCTTCCCTCTCAGTCTTCTTCCCTATCTTCCTCACTGCCTTTCTACCCCCATTTATTCTGTCCCTATCTTGTTCCTTACCTATTTTCCTCCCTTCCTCTCAATCTTCCTCTGTCCCAATGTTCCTCCCTCTATATCTTCTTCCCTTCCTCCCTCTTTATCTTGTCATGTTTCTGGTCTGCCTGGTTAATGCTGTCATGTCTGTGTCTTGTCATGTTTTCCTGTTTATTTTGAAAGTCCAGTTTCCATGTGTTTGTGTTTTAGTTTACATTTCCTGTCCATCATTATGTTTATCCTGGTCAGCTGTTTTCCTCATGTGTCTCCACTTTCCCTGATCACCTCATGTGTGTATTTAAGTCCTTTGTCTCTTACTGTTCATTGTCAGGACGTCTGCCAATTTGAATGAAGATACAGAGAAAGGAAGGCTGAGAGTGTCATGGCGGGGTGCGTCGGTGTGATTGTTAGAGTGGACCCAAAAGCAGACACTGGAGGAAGGAGCTGGTTTGCAAACAGAAGATAGGGTAGCTGAGAGCCTTTATTGCATCAGCCCTTATTCATTTATATATATAGATATCTCTCTCTCTCTCTCTCTATATATATATATATATATATATATATATATATATATATATATATATATATATATATATATATATATATATAGATAGATAGATAGATAGATAGATAGATAGATAGATATATCTAGAGATATATAGATATATATATATATATATAGATATATATAGATATATATATCGCCCTCTCTCTCGGCATATATATATATATATATATATATATACCGAGAGAGAGAGCGATATAAAGATATATATCTCTATATATAAATAAAGGCTGATATAATCTTCATTATATAGTAGATTAAACAGCTCAGCACTGAGTCATGAGCCCTGCAGGTGATTTTTAAGCCGTGTAGTGGCTGCTGACATTTATGTGAGACAGAGCAGTGACTCTGTCCGAGTGAAATTCCCATTTTCTCTCTGTGCCTCACTTCATCTGTATAAAGCCACCATGTCTAATCCATTATGATAATGTTTTTCTGTCCCACAAAACCAACTGCACTCATCTAATCAGATAATCCGCAACCCGTCGTAACCCTGGGAAGCGATAGTGAAACAGGGGTGCATTCGCAGAGACCCCTGGATGGTTGGACTGTGTGGCTGTCAGGCTGACTCGGTCTGGTGTTCCTGAAGTCGAGGATTCAGAAATGACAAAGGGGATTGTGTGGAGTGATGCTTCACATCATCTGTCATCTCACTCAGTGTTTGTTCAGTGAGTTGGTATCTCAAGGGTTGGCGCTATGAATTGTGGGGTTGTTTTAACACAGCAGGTCACAACCAAACACACAGACGATGCATGTTTTACAGTTCATGTCTTCATCTGTTGGCTCCATTATGACTAGAAGTGTCAGTCTTTCTTTGGGATGAAATAACTCAAAACCTACTGCATGGATTGTCTTGAAAATTGTATGCAGACACTGAACACTTGATGTCCACTGGATAATTCTGATATCCGTACTTTTCTTGTACTGCCACATTTTTGGTCCCCTCTCTGTTTAGAAAAATGCAAATGCCTTAATAAAGCTTAGATGCAATTCTGCACCTCTGCTTTAGTTAATTTAATCTATACAGAAGTTAGTCCCTGCCACCACTTTTAGCTGCTTGTTGGTATGGTGGACACTGCCCTAGTCAACAGTGAGAGGAGAGGAAACCTCGGTCCTTAATTTTGAACTAGAACATATGAAACACCTCTGTGGTGGACTGGCGCCCTGTGTACATCTCCCCTTGCCCTTGGCAGCTGTTTTCCCAATGCACTACAACTATATAGTAGGGCATATGAAAACTTTCCTGCCCAGCTCTGCACCGCTCAGTGAGCTGCATACTTAGTTAACCTCATCCTGCAACTCCCTCTTTCAGCCAGTTCATGCTCAGCTAATTCAGCATACCTTTGATCACTCACTCACACTTACCTTCTGCAACCCACAATCTCTGGGCAACCCTAATTAAATGTAATTAAACTGCAAACCTGGTGATAAATTGTTCTCGTCTGTACCACAATCTTCTTTTGGATCCCTTTGGCTGTCTGTGACAGTTCCAGGATAAAGCTTGCATGCTTTTTGTGATACTTAAAAGCAAAATAACCATAATTAATCTCATTAAAGACAAATATGTGCAGCAAAAAAATTAGATTTAAAAAAAAAAGCTTGTTATGTCTCCGCTAAACCAGCTAATTATAAAAGAGCCTCTTCTCCTCTTTCATGGCTTTCCATCCACACTAAGCCAGAATTAATCACAGCCTGAGAAACAATGCTTTTCAAACCACTCCCTGTCAAGAGCATCTTGTTGTGAGGGGGGTAAGATCTACTGTGGATAAGGCGATTAAAGTAAAGTTCTGAGTAAAAACAATGGTTACATAGTGGGTACAAGCTTGCAGTTAACTACCTGCTGGGGTTAAGCTCGAAATAAAAGATTTATACAAGGACTAAACTGTCATCAAGGATTAGGAAAATGCATTCTCCAAGATTGCAGATATTTCTCACTGATTATAGACAAAAACTGGATCCTCAAATTTAAATCTGGTGAGAGGGAAACGTCTTCTTAAGCACACTGCATGTGGGAGGATTGTCATCAGGTTTACACAGAGAGGTCTAATCCTTACAGAACAAAGAGAACAGTTACAAAATAATTCAGTTTCATGGCAGAGAACGAACAAACCCAAACCGGAGTCCTATCTGTTTTCTCAGCTGCAGCATTGTTGACAGTCAAAAAGAGAATAGCTGAAGGGAGACCTGATTTAATTATTGAATTTCAGGTGCAGAGCAAAAATGATCTGGCAGCTTGTAGGGTTGAATTTAAATCAACTTGCTACAATATAAAGCGGCAGGTAAATTCATTAAAAGTCAGACATATCTAATATTAGAGTGCACTGTATGCCGTTGGTTGTACCTGTACCACGTATTGAAAGCTCCATATAGAAGCTCTATGAAGCTGTAAAGGTGAGAGGATGCCAAAATGGGAACCAAATGTGCTAAAATTGCTGCTTTTCTAAAGACTTGGTGCACGATGACAGTGTGAATTAGGACACTGGCATATCCTGACACAGTGACAGCACGTGGGCTTACTATACACAGGAAAAAACAGATGTGGATGCTTTGAAGTGCACCCACTGCCAATACTACATTATAGCAATTTAGTAATGAAATGCATGAATCTACTCAAATATTTATGTATGTAAGTACAAATTTACTTTATTTTTAACCACTCTGTACTTCTACACCACTAATTTGCAGAGTTTTGCAATATGAAGTGTCTTAGATTAAAAGAGAAAGACCACCTTGGAATTGAGCAGGAAGCCTAAGGGTACGTCTTTCGCCATCTTACAATGGTGTAATTGCAGGCATTCCACAACTCTTTGTAAATGGTACTCATGGCCATTGATCAATGGTCATAACAATTTGCATGTTAATGATCAAGAAACTGACCTCTCAGCCGATTGTTCATTCACTGGTGCTAGTTTCAGTCATTGTGCAAATGTACTGTTTATAAGATTGGGGAAACCTGCAGGCTAAGACTGAAGAAGTCACTTGGATGAGTGACAAAACGTTTCTCCCACTGAAAACGCTACGTCCAGATGAACAGAATCAACCTTTTGTCTTAAGGTGACAGATGTGGATTGTTTCGGTATAAATGCACTATATCAGATAAAAGTATTGGACCACACCTCTTAATCTTCTAATTCTGGTGTTTTCCGTCCCATTACCACATTCTAAAGAGCTTATCAATTTGAGTGTGGTACTGTAACAGGAAAAGTGAATAGAAAAGCCAGATTGTGAAATGACCTCCGACTTAGATTTTCTATGATCAACTGTAAGGGATATTATTGCAAAGTGGAAATGTTTAGAAAAGCAAAAGTGACAAACCAAGTAGAGGTAAATGCTGGGTTGGCCAAGTGCTGAGCTGCAGAGTAGTAAAACTCCCCAATGCTTTGCTGACTCGACTGCAGAGCTCCAAACATCCGCTGGTATTAACATCAGCACAAAACCTGTGCACTGGGAGCTTCATTTCATGGGTTTTGAAGGCTGAATTGCTCCTGTAGGTGCAATGTGTAGGTTTTCCCACTATTTTTGACCATGTAGTGTAAAAAAAATTTTTAATCCATTTTACTTAAAAAGTCAGTGGTTCACCATTTACAGTTAGCTCCATAATTCCTCTGTAAACCACCACAATGGATTTGAAAACAAACAACCAACATGTGGTTGAAGTGCAGACTGCAGGACTTAATTCAACAGATTTAAAGATTTTTGCATTAACTGTTTAGGAATTTCAATCATTTTTACACACAGTCCCCCATTTTCAGAGGCTCAAAATAAGTGCAACAATTGACTGACAAGCAGTTTCATGGCCAGATGGTGCCTGTTCCCTCATGGAATTTCATGATTATTGAAGCAGACATGATATCTGAAGTGTTGACTTTGTGTTGTACAGATTTTCAGTGTACGTTGAAATAGGAGGCCCAAAGACATGTTGGTGCAATTGACCATTGGACTGAAAAAACAAAATAAACTAATCAGGAACAAATTTAGGAGCGGCCAAATCAACAATCTGGTTCATTCTTGAAAGGATTTAATGCACTGACCAGCCCAACAACTTCAAAAGCCCCGAAAGACCAAAGAAGACAACTAAAGTGAATGATGGCTTATTTCCATGGTTAAGAAAAACAACTTCAAAACCTCTAACCAAGTCAAGAACACTCTCAAGTGTACAATCAAGGGACACCTTTATAAAAAGAAACAGAGAGGGCCAGGAGGGCCAGATTAGATTCTGACAGAAACCATCTGAAAGAACCTGCACGGATCTGAAAAAAAATCTTGTAACAAAATAATGGGAAGAGAAAAGTATGGAGAAGATCATAAACAGCTGAAGCATCCACCATTAATGTCAAATATCGTGGATGTGATATTATATCATGGGTATGCATTGAGCTGGATCATAGTGTTTAGTGATGATGTGAATGCTGATAGAAGTAGCAGGATGAAATCTGAAGTGTGCAGGGCTCTACGCTTTGTTCTGACTCAGCCAAAAGCCTGGTAGAGGAAATATAGTACTTTGTGCTGGATCTACAATAGAAACAGTCACAAAGATTTTCATCTAAGTATTAAAAACAATCTTTATATTTAACATGCTCCTGGGTGAGAAAATCTACCCTTTTTTCGGCTGTAAAAGGGTAGATTGCCTACTCTGGGTTGGAGAGTTTAAGTACTTCGAGGTCAAAGGAGGCATTTGACTGGGATGCTTCCTGGGCACTTCCTAAATGCAGACCCAGGATGGATAAATGGATCATCACTCTCTATGACAGCTCACTTTTCACTGCCGTTAAGTGTGGCCATTTGGAACAGTATGAAAACCTTTTGATTTTCAGCAAGCTCTGACATGGTGTGATACAAGTTAGTTCAAGCATGACACTGCTGTTAGCTGCAGCTTACAACTTACAATCCTGTCCTGTCCATGTTTCTCACAGGACTGTCAGAAGACTGCAGACTCTTCATTCTGTTCCATATTTGTTTCCACAGGCCTTTTTAACAGGTCCTTTGAAGTGTATATGCACCAAGTTTTATATTAAGTTGTTTACCTCAAGCTGTTTTGTGTTCCTCATACATGTTGTGTTGCTTCCAACTTCAAATTAAACTTTTGCTGTCTCTCAAGTGGTGCAATAATAATTCCCATAAGAGAGTTCCCGCTTGGAAGTGCTTAAACTTAGATCTCTGAGCTTGAGTCATACAGACACTGAGCCTGAGATTAGAGGTGTCAATGAAAGAGGCACAATTATGTGATCTATGTTAAGGATTTTTGCATTTGTCCTCATTCATTCATGTAACAAAAGCCAGAGCGAGTGCAGCCAAAACCCCAAATTATGGAAACTTATACTGTTTCTGACATCTTTGTGTTCAACTGCAGGGGGAATTGCAAACAATCATCTCAGAAGCTGAAATGTTTTATTCCCCAGTGCTTCTGGAGTTCTATAAACTGCTAGAGTTTACAATTAACTGAAATGTCGAGAGGTTGATGATTCATTTTAAACATTTCCTTTCAGATCAAAGGGTTTTAACCCACACTGAGCAGGGATCTATTCTTAGGCTTTGATTAACAGACATCTCCAGAGTATTATACACTTAGCCATGAATGTCACCCCATTTAGGATTAACAGTGACGTATGAAGTAACTTTGGACACAAATGAGCATTTCCCGAGCAGCACTGAGGCAGCAACTCGATAACATCTTCATTTATTATACAGCATGAATTGAACTGACTTCTCAGTGTTATTAATGTTAATGTTTATTGTGCAAACAGATGTTTTTTGGTTTGTTTGTTTGTTTGTGTCTTTGTCTTTTTTGGATGACTGTACACATATGGTTGATTATGATCACATGATCATATTTTGCAATAGAAACCTTTGACTTACTACTTCTAGAGCAGGACATACTGGAGTATATTTATGAAGAACAAGTACTTTGGCCCCAGATATGGTTGTTTTAGAAAACATGAGTGTCATGGTCCTGGGTCGGTTGGTTTCTGTGTCTTACCTGTGTTCCACGTTTAGTTACTCTTGTCTCAGTGTTTCTTGTTCCCTCTGTTCCCCTGGTCACTCATGTCTCCATGTCTCCGTTTCTAGTCCTGTCTCTGTTTTCATTCCCCCAGTCATACTGTTAAAGTGTCTTGTCTGCATTCACATATTTGTCATGCTTCCTGTTTTATTTTGATAGTCCTTATCCCATGTGCAGTTTATTTAGTTTTGCTTCCTGTTTGTCTCATTATGTGTGATTATTCCCAGCTGTGCTCTCCTCCTGTGTTTCGTTCCCTCATTACCTTCTTGTGTATTGAAGCCCTGTGTTTTCCTCTGTCTGTCTGTCTGTTGCGTTGTGCCCTCTTTGCTGTGTGGTTCCTCTGTGTTCTTAGTTTTCTAGCTTCCCAGTGTTTACTTCTTAGTTTGGATTTGATTATTGTGAGTGTATTTTATGGATTATTTTTCCCAGCAAATAAAGCTGCCATTTTAAGTTTACTTTTACGTGTACGAGTTCTGCATTTGGGTCCTTCATCCTGCCAGCCACACAGCTTACCATGACTATGAGACTGCTTTTTAAAGCGACTTGAAAATTAATCTATTGATTGAACACACTTTTTTTTTTTCTGGGTGACATATAACAATGCTTGCCGTAAGTCTGAGTGTGGTTGGGTAAGGAGGATGTCGTGGCAGTGGCAAAAGTTCTAATTCCTGGGGATGGGAATCGTATAGAGAACCGGTTCCCAGTAGTTCATTTCCTTGGAATTGTTATTCTGCTTGCCTGCTCATCCTGTTCATTGGTTCCAACTGCACTTGTGCTACAATCAGCTGATTTCACTTAGTGTGTGGGGGAGGAAATTGGCGATGCAGCGTGGATATGGACATTTTATTTATATTTCATTGCACTATAAAACAAGAGCGAAATGTTAAACGGAAAACTGCATCCAGGACAATAACAGCTGCATTATGTTGCTAACTCAACTTTGTTTCTTTGTAAGCATCTGCACAGACAGCATGCTAATGCTAAGCTAGCCAGTAACCCAGAATAATGTTAAAGCTAAGTGAATGCCAGACCCAGCCCAACAGCCAGACCCTAAACTTCAGCAGGTAGCAAACTGAAGCTTGGCTGTAGCCCGCATTTCTACCTGTTCATGTTTCAAAAAGTAGAATCACTCTGGCGACCGTGTATTCAATGGGATACGGATTTGTGTGTGACAACTTGAAGACTTTCAAATTCAAATTCAAATTCAAATTTTATTTGTCACGTACACAGTCATACACAGTACGATATGTAGTGAAATGCTTGGACAACTGCTCGTGACCTAAAGAAAACAAAAAAAAGGAAAAGGCTATGAATAAGATAGGAAATAAATATGAAAAATTAAAAAGGGTAAATTTAACTAGGAAGGAATAAAATATAAATTAAGGTTAAAAATGAAATAACTGTACAACACAAATTAGAATGAAGGGTAAATTTAACTGGGAAGAATAAGATAAAATATATAAATTAAAGTTGAAAATAAAATAACTGTACAACAAAATACACAATATAGAACTATATAAGAATGTATGAAGAAATCTAAATATAAATAATATATACACAATAACAGCAGCTGTACAAGTATTAACCGGAAATGAAGAATATAGTGACCAGTGTTGTGCAAAAACAAAGTCCAGAAAGTCCAGTGTGTGTGTAAGAACTGTATGTGTGGGTCAGTACTGTGTGGTGGTGTGATTGAGAGACCGTATCGCCTGCGGGAAGAAGCTCCTCCTCAGTCTCTCTGTGTTGGTCTTCAGGGAGCGGAATCGCTTTCCTGACCTCAACAGAGAGAACAGTCCGTTGTTGGGATGGCTGAGGTCCTTCACGATCTTCCTGGCCTTGGTCCAGCACCGCCTGCTGTAGATTGAGTGCAGGTCAGGGAGCTCGGAGCGGATGGTGCGCTCAGCTGACCGCACAACCCTCTGTAGAGCTCGTCTGTCCTGCATGGTGCTGTTCCCGAACCAGGTTAAGATGTTTCCCGCCAGGATGCTCTCTATGGTGCACGAGTAAAAGTTCCTGAGCACCTTGGAGGGCAGTTGGAAGTCTCTCAAGCGTCTGAGGTGGTAGAGACGCTGTCGGGCCTTTTTCACCACGGTGTTGATGTGACAGGACCATGACAGGTCCTGCGTGATGTGAACTCCGAGGTATTTGAAGCTGTCCACTCTCTCCACTGGGCACTCGTTGATGACGGGGGTCTGGTAGTTCCTCTCCTGCTTTGTGCTGAAGTCCACTATCAGCTCATTTGTCTTACTGACGTTTAGAAGGAGGTTGTTCCTCTGGCACCAGTTCTCCAGATTCCTAATCTCCTTCAGGTAGGCCGTCTCGTTGTTATCAGAGATCAGGCCCACCACGACGGTGTCGTCAGCAAACTTGATGATGGTGGTGGAGCTGGTAGTGGCCACACAGTCATATGTGTACAAAGAGTACAGCAGGGGGCTCAGAACACACCCCTGGGGGGCTCCAGTGCTGAGAGTGGTGGAGGCTGAGACATGTCCGCCCATCCTTACTGCCTGTGGTCTGCCAGTTAGGAAGTTGGAGATCCACTGACACATAGATGAGCTGAGTCCCAGATGCTCCAGCTTGGTGGTGAGTGTGGAGGGAATTATGGTGTTAAATGCAGAGCTGTAGTCTATGAAGAGCATTTTAACATAATTCCCCCTTCTAGTGTCCAAGTGAGTGAGTGATGTGTGGAGGAGATGAGAGATGGCATCGTCTGTGGAACGATTTGGACGGTAAGCGAACTGTAGTGGGTCCAGTGTGTCTGGTAGTGAAGAAATGATGAAGTCTCTGACCAGGCGTTCAAAGCACTTCATCACTACTGAGGTGAGGGCTACAGGGCGATAGTCATTGAGAGAAGCAGGGTGGGGTTTCTTCGGGACAGGAACAATGATGGACTCTTTGAAGCATGTGGGGATCACCGACTGAGATAGAGAGATGTTGAATATCTCAGTGAACACAGGAGCTAGCTGGTATGCGCAGTCTCTTAGGATACGACCTGGGATGCCGTCTGGTCCTGCTGCTTTCCTGGTGTTCACTCTCTTGAAGGCTCTCCTTACTTCATGCTCGGAGATGACGAGCACGTTTCCGGTGCTGGCAGCATCTTCCTGTCTGCAGCCGTTAGCGCCGCTAACACTAGCATTGTTGGAGACCTTAGCTGCAGCCTCGAAGCGAGCATAGAAAGTGTTCAGCTCGTCTGCCAGAGTCACGGCCGCGTTCGTCATACCGGTTGTTGGTGCTTTATAGTCCGTTATTGTCCTTAGTCCCCGCCACAGGCTCCTAGAGTCACTCTGTTGGAGTTGTGACTCTAGTTTCCTCCCGTAGCGCTGCTTCGCCTCTTTCACCGCCCTCCGCACGTTATATGACGCGGCTTTGTACGGGTCCATGTCCCCCGTCATGAGTCCCGTGTTGTAGGCAGCGGTGCGGGATCTCAGAGCGTCGCGGATGGTTTTATCCACCCACGGCTTCTGGTTGGGAAACGTTGTGATAGTCTTTGTCTCCACGGTATCATCCGCTAGTTTCCCGATGAATCCCACAACCGCTTCCGTAAACACGTTGACGTCATCGTCGGAGCTGTTCCTGAACATGCCCCAGTCTGCGTCATCGAGTGCGTCCTGTAACGCGGCCACCGATTGGTCCGTCCAGCGCGCGACCTTCCTCTGAACCGGAACTTCCTGTTTCAGCCTTTGTTTGTATTTTGGCATGAGGAAAATGGCGGCGTGATTAGATTTGCCAAACGGGGGGCGGGATTGTGCCTTGTAGCCGTCCTTGACCGTAGTGTAGCAGTGGTCCAGTGTCCTTTCACCTCTGGTGGGGCAGGTGATGTGTTGATAAAAGTTCGGCGCTGCGCGTTTGAGGTTGGCGCTATTAAAGTCCCCCGTCACAATAAGCGCAGCGTCCCGGTGTTGTGTCTGGTGCTGTGTGAGTGCCTCATGCAGCTCGCATAAGGCGGTGACCGTGTCCGCTTGTGGTGGAATATAAACGGCACTTACAATGACCGATGTAAATTCCCGAGGTAGATAAAAAGGACGACACATGATGGACAGTAGTTCCAGATTTGGTGTGCAGGAGCGTGTGAGAGGAACAACGTTCGCACTGTTGCACCAGTTGTTGTTCACCATTAAACACACGCCGCCTCCCCTTGACTTCCCCGAGTCCCGTGTCCTGTCCATGCGGTGAACCGAGAAGAACTCGGCCGGCTGGATGGCGTGGTCCGGCACCGCTGGGTTCAGCCATGTCTCGGTGAAGCAGAGGAGATTGCAGTCCCGAATGTCTCTCTGGAACTTTATCCTGGCCCTGAGGTCGTCAAGCTTGTTCTCCAGTGACTGGACGTTGGCGAGCAGGATGCTAGGCAGAGGTGTGCGGTGTGCACGAGCTCTCAGCCTGTTCCTGACGCCGGCTCGCTTTCCTCTAGGCCGCCGCCGCTTCCCTTTGTTCTCCCTCGAGATCTCACTCGGCCAGCTCGGATCCGGAGTTAAAAACTTCGAATTGTGAGTACATTGTATACCAATAGAAACAAGAGTGTCACTGTCATACCTAATGTACCCAATGGTGATGGTTTTGCCGATTTAGAAACGCTGAAAACTAACTTAAAAAACAAAGACAAAGAAAAAGTGGTCGGAGCAGTCGTGACGGCAGCCGACCTCACCGGCGCCATCTTAGAAAAAAGATGACTTTAGGTTTTTATTGTTAAATGGTTCAAATTGTTAAATTAGGAGACGATGCATTTCAGGTCATTTTACAGAGAAATGCAAATGTAATGTAATGAGTAGTAATGAGTAGTTATTTCTCCTTGCAGTACATAAGAATCAATCAGAATCAATAAAGAATCAAATCGTTAAGTGATGTCGATAATGACATTTGAATCACTAAATTTCCATCCCTACTAATCCCACATCAGAGTTATAGTTTTTTTTTAATTTTCTGTGTTTACTTTGTAATTATCCTGATATGTTCAATATTAGATCATCTTCAGCAATATTTTTACCAAAGATTCAAAATGTGCAGAAGGTTCATTGTTAAGTATTCTGAAACTGAAATTCAGTAAAAGCATCATCAGTTGCAAACAATCAGTTCATTTATGAGAGAAAGGAATGGTAAATGGACTGATTCTTATATAACGTTTTTCTACTCTCCTGGAGTACTCAAAGCGCAACACACCGCATTCACTCATACACACAAGCACTGTTGTCTATGCTTTGTCAGTGCTTCCTAACTAACATACATTCATACGCATTCATGCATCGGAGAGCAAGTGGGGGTTAGTATTTGGCATGCAGACTGGGGGAGCCAGGAATTTAACCACCAACCTTGCAATCAGTAGATGACCTGCTGTACCTCCTGAGCTACAGTCACTCCAATCCAGCGGCTGGATCAATACAGAAAGGGATTGATCTCATATGTATTTGTTTATATAGTTTTTTGGTAAAATCATATTTGTCATTTCAATCTCACAAGCAACTCATTTAATGCCTGGCAAGCTTTGAAAAAAGAAATAATAAGGATAATAATAAGGAATTAATGAGGACTGCTAGACAGCCAGATGATGCAGCTAACTTGGTGTCACTTGAATGAATTCTTTTGAGAGATCCTCTGTTCTGCTGACTTAGAGATGCATAAAAGACTGACATATATTTGATGCCCTTGCTACAGCATTTGAAGATATCTTCTTTTTCTTTCAACTGCTCTCTTTAGGAGTCGCCACAGTGGATAATCTGCCTCCATCTCACCCTATCCCCAGCATCTTTTTCTGTCACACCAACCCTCCACATGTTTTCCTTCACTACACCAATGAAACTTCTCTGTGGTTTTCCTCTTTAACTCCCTTTCTGGCAGCTCCATCCTTAAAATCCTTTGTCCAGTATATCCACCATCTCTTCTCTGCGCATGTTTAAACCATCTCGGCCTTGCCTGTCTATCTTAATCAATCCACTGTCCCTCATATGTACACATTTCTAATTCTGTCCATTTTAGTCATTCAGAATGAAAACCTTAACATCTTCAGCTTGGCTTCCTGTCTTTTTGTCAGTGCCAACATCTCCAAATCATAGCAAGCCTCACGACGTTCTTGTAAACCTTCCTTTTACACTCTTGCTGATATCCTTCTTTTTTAACAAATCACTCCGTCTTACTCCACCCCGCCTGCACAATCTCCACCCTGTGTATTTAAACTAACCTACCATTATTACCTCTGTTTCTTACAGTTTCACTGTTACGCCTGTCTCACTCTCACACTTGCTTCTACTGACTTTCATTCCTCTTCTTTCCAGTGCATTTGATGCCTTTGTTATCTGTTGAAGATGCTGCTGGATGTTAAGCATTCACTCAGCCTTAACATCACTGGCTTCTTTAACTGGCTTGGTTTTAGTATGCTGTCTGTGCAGATGCTTGCACATAGCCAATGATGGATTAGCAGTATAATGTATTTGTTTTACCCTGGTCACAAATTCCCCTCTTGTCCTTATGTGCAACAAAAATAAAAGTAATCTTCATATCACCACTCCACAAAAAATGTAAATGTTTTGCCATTTTCCTCCTCCCTGCACATGAACCAAAATCACCTGATTGTTGTGCAAGTGTCCAGAAAGAAAGGAGGATATTTAATTGTTTTCTCTTTCAATGTGTCATTTATGCAAATAAATAATACATTATATTGCTGCATAACCCAAAAAACTTAATATGATTACAGAAATCGGTTGCTGTGTAGCAGATTTCCCCCAATGTTCCAAAGGACCTCCACAGGGGAGAAGAATGAAGAAAACATGGACAAAATGAACCCTCAAACATTGATGATGCTTCAGAAGATAAAAGTAACGCAGCAACGGAAATTACATAAGTATTGTATTTTAGATGACGGCATGGTCCTTGATCCTATCATTTCCAACAGCATTAAAAGTGCACCTGCCTACCCCATTAACCTTTTCTCAACGGCTGAGTATACTCTTGTTGCATCAGCATGCTAACATACTCACAATGACAAGCTGTGCATTAGAAAGCTCTTATTTATTAACTGTGAAGATATTATTACTTTTACAGATGTTTGGACAAATATACATTTTCCCCCTGATGATGGGACAGAAAGTTAGAGTATTGTTAAAATGTAAATTCCATAGTAATCAACAGTATTTTTTAAAGATTTTAAAGGTCCGCAAACTTGAAGGACTTATCTTTCTATGTAGACTAAAACAGATGAGAGCATGTAAATGGGCACTCTGGACAAAATATCATAGCGATCTGTGCCGGGACCAGTATCCTTTACATCATACATGCTTCCATAGGGCAATATTATTAGAAAACACTGCATATATTTTCCTTGCTATGCAGATGATATTCAGCTATATCCGAATGAAGCCGGGGCATCGTAGAGAAATTTGATATCTTACCCAGTGATATCTGACATGCAGACTGGAGCAGCCAGGGATTAGTAGATGACCTGCTCTAAGGCCTGAGCCACAACCAACTTTGATTGTGTTTTTCCCATATTAATATTTCTTCATTGGCTCCCTGTAAAAGCCAGAATTGAATTTCAAATGCTTTTCCTCACATGCAGAGTCTGAACTAATCAGGCCCTATCAGATCTTAAAGACCTCATACCACATTATGACACTACAGCACTTCACTCTCAGATTGCTGGTGTACTTGTGATTTCTAGAGTTTCTGAAAGTAAAATGGGAGGCAGAACCTTCAGCTATCACGCCCATCTCCTGTGCAACCAGCTCCCAATTTGGATTTAGAAGACAGACACTTTCCTATGTGATGAAACCTATACTTGGGTGGATCAGGTGACCCTATTATAGGTTCAGACTGCTGCAGGACTTCAGGCGATACACTGTGATGCACAGAGCACTTCTTTGCAACCAACAAATTCAACTGTCAATACAAATAAGTGTTAACAGGCATTAGATTGAATCAAACCATCACTTTCAAATTTGTAGCTAATGGCATCACATTTCAAACTGGTACAGCTCATGTAACATCTGTTTGGGCCCCTTACCACTAGGAGTGATCTGCATTTCTCTTTGGGTTCTATCTCTGCATGATAACACATGTCATCTGCACAGTTGCTATTATGCAAATGGAGCACAAACACACATTTTATCAAAAGACATTTGTCTCAGTAATGAGCAGCAGATGACAACTTTGCACCGATGTGTTGTGCCACTTCACTATTAATTAAGATCAAATTAGTTTGGAAATGTTAAAGTTCATCACTCTCACAGAAGGGAACTTTTAAGTTGTTGTTGTATTAGGGTAGTATCTGATGAAATGTCTGCCATGGAGACATTAAAGTGCACGGGGAGATGGAAGTTCATTCATTTTAAAAAATAAATAAATAATAATAATGAGTGAGTCACATTGGAAGAATGAGCAGGTGAGGCCTCACCAGGAGGAAGTAAAGGTGACAAGAGTGAGAAAAAGGTCATTATGGAGATAAAGTAGTGCACCAACACAATTTTCCAGTGTTACTGGCATTTTCAGCCTTTTAAAAGAAGTTCAATTTAACACAGCTGAACTACTACAAATAAACAGACTATAGTTTTAATGGGTATGTTACTATGATGTACTTCTTCTTAATATACTATCACATGACAAACAGTAACATTTACATAAGTAAAAGTAGGAATATCATATTATGTGGTGGTGTAAAAACTAAAGATGTTCTTGCATTCTAATGCAGTAGAATGAGCAAGGAGCACAAAATGTACCTGAAAGCTGTACAGACAATACAAGTGAATTAATTTGTCACTATTTTAAATGTATTGTGTTTTTTATCCTATATTATAATTTGATTTTAATCACAGAGGCATATTCTATATTGTTTTGTCTGTTTTGTCACTTTAAATGCGTACAGTCCTTTCTGTTGCTATTTCTATTCCATTAGACATATGAACTTTTACCACCTATTACTGTGATCGTTGTCAGAAAGAAAGCATCTACAGAAGCTTAAATGGATGGTTGATAAGGTTAAAAAGTAAAATTGGGTTAATCAGCTGATCTTTTCAAAACCATGGTCTCTCCTCAGAGGTTAAATGTATAGTATGCTGTGGTGGTCGCTGGTACATTTTCTGTCACTGGTTTGTCAAAACAGGTCATTTAAAGAAAGGAAACCAGTCAAAGCTGTGACTCTAATCTGTTATAAAAGAAATGCAGGTTTACAAAAAATAGAAAATTTAAATGTCTTATGTAAACATAATTTTCAGTTAATTCAAGTGGTTTACTTGCTCATTGCTCATTGATGAAAGCTCCAAATGTTTTCACCGGTATGGTTCTTTTTATATGTTTGGTCTTTATGATATGCATCCTGCACGCCGTGCTTGGATAGATTTCACTCAAAAATATGCTTATGTTCAAAAATGCTCACTAACTTTCCACGTAATTTTGTTACGTAAATACGATGTAAAATATTCACTTTAATGGAATCTGGTCAAATGAAAAATACTTGATTGGTACATATTCAGTTTATACCAAGCATATTTTCTTTCTTTCTTTCTTTTTTTTTTTTTTTTTTTTTTTTTTTTTTTTTTTGTTCCGTGTTGAAAGCAAATTGCCTCTCACAAGGACGCAAATATCACAGCACAAAGAAGAAGACATCCAACCAAACTGCAAATAGCGGAAACTTTAACCTGCACTGTGTTCCTCTGTGAGCGTAAAAACGCGTTTTGTTGTACCTTTCACTCCCCAGCCCATCTCAAAACTCCTTTTTTTTAGTTCAGCCCACATTCCAGTCTATTAAAATCCTCTCCCAGTGCGCCAACGTTTCTTGCTTATCTCTTGAAATGTTTGCGTGTTTGCAGAAACAGAAAGCAGCATCACACACTCACACACACGCGCGCGAACCCACCGCTGTGGTCGGTTTGGTTTTGCGCCTCGCTCCTCCTCGTCTGGCTACATATCTCACGAGCCCTCAGGTGCTGGGAGATGATGGCGCAGTCCGGATGAATTGCTTCGGCCTGAAAATAAGATCCAACTAAGTTATCTGCAGGAAAGCAGACACATGTTCACAAGGTGACTTTCTTTCGCTCTGAGCCTGATGGAGTTATGGTGCCAAACGGTGGCAGCGTTTTTGGGGGGGGGGAGCGACATGGAAGTGAAATGCAGTTTATTAAACAAACATCAACAACAGACATAGTTTTAGAGCAGATAACGAGCCTGCACTCTAGAAAAGAAAAACGACATTTACGCGTGACTTCCCTGATGTTTACAAGTTAATTCAAGTTGACATTTTGAGCCAGAATTTGAATCATACTAAAGAACAGGTCCCGCTTTTGCGAATTCATTCCCCGATCTGTATGACAACATCTCTGTATCCCCCCCGGCCACACACACACACACACACACACACACACACACACACACACACACACACACACACACACACACACACACACACACACACACACACACACACGTTTTCCCTGCTGATTTGCTCTTTGATTGATAAAGACGCAGGTTGATGGATGCCGGTCGCTAATTAGCGCCTCCAGCTTAATGAGGACATTTGCCGTTCAGGTCTGATGCACGCCCCGGAGAGAGAGCGAGAAAGAAGGCAGAGGACAATGTGAAAAGGGGTATTAAAGTAAAGATGTCATTAGGGCGTAATTGAGAAGATCGTTTTCTAATTAAAAGCGTTTTTGCGTGTTAAAAGCTCACACCAAAGGGACTTTGTTTCACTTTGAGCAGCTTTTAATCACTTCATGGATAACGGCACCTTGGCAGACAGGAAGATTCTGCGGCGAGTGCGCATAAATAAAAGAATCAAAATGCCACTCACCACGGGGCTGAACAACATCTGGAGATAAAAGATGAGGACAACAAATTTCCCCTGTCGTCCTTTCAAACCCTTACAGTTCATTTCCATGTTCTTATCTGTCTTCTTCATATCCCTCACCGGATGCCGATGAGACCGCAAATCCAGGTTTATTTGTTCTTTTTTTTCCCTCCTCTTCAAGCCTGACTTCTTCTTTATAGCCTCGGTGCGAGCATGTACTCTGTCAACCTATTTCTCCCTGCCAGCTGGAAACTTGAGGGAGAGGAAAGCTTCTCTCTCTCTCTCTCTCTCTCTCTCTCTCTCTCTTGCTGTGTGCAGATGAATGAATATCGCCATTCAGAGACATGGGAGTGGGGGTACGAGATATTAAAAATAAATAAATTTTAAAAAAGAAGAAGAAGACAAAGAAACAGCCAATGGCCTATTTTCAAGTCATATTTTTATATTTTGTAAATATTTATGACTAAGATGCCAACAGTCAGCCTAAAAGTGTAAAAAAAAAAAAAAAAGCTTGTATTTGTACACAGGCTAATAGGCAAACCATTTAATTATTAACAGAAGACATCATGACCTACTAAACAACGTGTAGGGGGTGGAGTGCAAGTGTCAAGCATTTAGAAATGTACTAGTCACATATTTTAATAACAATTGCAATGCTCACGCAAAAATGATGATGCATTTTAATCAAAATAAACAGTAGGTAACCATACGTATTCTTATATTAGCATAGGTGCCATGTCATTTCAGCTTGTGTGGGCATTTGCCCCCCCCCTTATTTATTTTTTTTTTCAAGATGGTTAGCAATAAATATTGTTAAATTGCTTTCATGGTAAGGGTTGGGTTTAGCATTGTTCATAAGAAAAAACACAAAGATGCTGCACTTATGTTTTTACAGTTGAGTGGTACACAAATGGGGGTTTTGGCACTCTGATTTGGAGCTATATAAAACTGCAGAGCCAGTTTACTTTTTGTTAATCCAGTTGTACCAAAGCTGTCCGTGATTTACGCAGAGGGTGTTCATGTAAAGCTGCTTCATGCAATAAAGCTAGAATTTGACAAATATGTTACTGACTACATGAGAATTAAAAATAAAATGAATTAGTCTCCTTTTGTTTTTCTTGGAGAAAACACTGATGCTCTGCTTATGTCCGCTGACTGGTTGGTTAACGACTTAAAACTGGAGATGCTCGCTCATAGCTTTTAAAATGATAAGTACAACAGACTTTAGAAGCACATTGGAAGCAAAGCATAAAAAATTGTACATGAATCTGAAAGGAGCTGGTTGGGGTGGTCCCTGATGAGTGCTGTCAGGTGGCTGCTGGCAGAAATTCTCTGCTGCTGCTCTTTGATGTGTGAAATCTAAATGGCAAATGCAGTAAAGTGGTCTTTGGAGCTGTGGCATTCCCCATCCTTACAGAGAGGTACTTTGCAATAAGCAAAATGTCAAAAACAAAAGTAAAAATAAAAACCAGAACTTTGCCTG
The DNA here is from genome assembly GCF_900408965.1 of Simochromis diagramma. Classification (NCBI taxonomy): domain Eukaryota; kingdom Metazoa; phylum Chordata; class Actinopteri; order Cichliformes; family Cichlidae; genus Simochromis; species Simochromis diagramma. The sequence continues at coordinate 5,955,988 of NW_024386782.1, forward strand.
TATTCTATCAAATACAATAAAACATTTTTTTATCTCATCAGTGTTACATTTTTAGGTTACAGCTCTATAGGGTTCTACTGATTCTGGACTTGTAAGCACCCGCTACGAGACCAGAGAGTCATAGTTCCCATATTTAGAAAGTCTCTGGTATCAGAGCTTATGGAAGCTGTGAAAATGGTGATAACTGTGCAGTTACCTGAGGCTGGAGGGCTGAATATCTTTTTAAACAATGAGCAGTTTGATTTGAGTATATCTGAAATTACTAGAGGTGTGCCAGCAGTTGTTAAATATGAGTAATTAACAGTTAGTCTGATGTGAGAGACAACCATCAGCTTGTTAAGCTGTTTCAACTTGCTTCTTTGATCTGGCGCCACAATCACTGTTGATCATGGTCCCAGCAGGCCAGCATCCTTTCACTTCCTGTCTCTCTCATCTCCTGCTATCTCTTTTGCTGCCATGTGGAGTAGAGTCAGGCCTTGGTGTCCTGCCCTCAATCCAGCCACCATACCTGTCTATCGTCCATCCAGCCATTTTCCTCTATTTGTCCAATTCAGGGTCACAGGCGAGCTGGAGCCTGTCCCACTTAGGGCAAGAGGCGGGGTACACCCTGGACAGGTGGCCAGATCCTTCACTCTTCACCTGGTTGTTGTCACCTTTGCAGCAGTAACTTGGATTTCAACTCACGAGTAGTTCTTGAGTGTACCTTCTGTTTCCTGACCTTGTTCTCGCACCAAGCTTGGACTCAAGTCACTTGCGAGACTTTCATGTTGTTCATCTGCAGAGGAAGGATTTTTCTGCAAATCCAAGCTGCTTTTATCTCCTTCAAACTCACCTGCCTGCCCACTCTCCTCTGGCACGGCCTTCTGGAAGCCAACTGCCAATCACAAAGAAAACAAAATTCAAGTCGTTTGTTAACAATTTTGGCGAAATAATCTTCTGCAACCATATTTACCTGCTCTCCTCTCTGGAAGTTCCCCGTGCCCCCAAAATGACTCACATGATCTTTGCCCAAAAATCCTGTTATAATAAAAGTTATTAAAAAATGTGTTTTTCATTACAACTCTGTCATCACTTTCCAAAGTAGAGGAGACTGAAAATTTTCATGACTAATCATTGGAGTTAAAGATAAGCAAAAAAAAAAAAAATCCAAGTTGACACACACACTGGTTTGAATACAGAGTTTTTGGATGAAGAAACCGGCTGGGGCAGCAGTAGTGTTAGCTTTCACCTGACAATTTGCTAAGGTAGTGTGTGTTAATGTTTTCACTTGTGTTGCTTGCTGTGTTTTGAAATGACCACATAGTAAATCTGGGGCTAAGTGGGAAGATAGATCTGGCCTCGGAGCTGCTCTGAGCAGGAATTTATGGTGTTCTTTGTTGGGGAAAAAGAAGCACAGTAAAAGTGTAATAAAGATGTTCCTTCAGAAAATAATGCTCATCTCCCTCTCACACCAACAGGTCAACACTATCACCCTAAGTGGTAAACCACCCTAAGTCTCATTCTGTAGTTGCTTTTGTTGAGACAACGCCGGTCTCTGCCATTCTTTTGGTCCTGGTAGAGATCACGCTGAGATGTTTCCATGTTTTACACAATCCTTTTATTACCCATTATTCTTACAGATGCATCTGGAGATCAGCACACTGCATCCTATGCAGTCCTATGCTAAAGGCTGATCTAAAGAACTCCACACAACAGTTACAGTTATAACCTCTGGTCTCCTCCTCCCCTGCAGTAAACACCCCCACAATGGAAGTACACTAGTACAGTGGCCAAGGGTGCTGACATCCTGACCCCCACCTCCTTTTAAGGTAGTGTCCATTTGCCCTTTGTCTGCCCCTCACCCTCAGTAACTCTTGCTTCCTGGCCTGGGGGTGGGGGTTGATTGTCCTCCTGCCCTGCACCCCAGTTCTTTGTTCCCATTCCAGGCCTTCTTACACCCATTAACGGCCATATTGTAATATTACAGTCAATCCCAAACTATATTCTCTTTAACTCTGATGTATATTAAGGAATCTATTCTCAACACTTTCTTCCTGTTTAAAGCAAGACATATTTTTTATCCATTTAAACTGCATCAAAACAGGCTTTGAACAAAAGCAAGTTAATACGCAGAGTACTGAGAGTCTCATTATCATCTATGATTTGATTCTTTTAATAAGAGTATATAAATGAATGCAAGGTTAGTGCTGATGCATTACATGATTGTGTTCTGTTTAGAAAGAGTGACATATATGATTTGGCAGAATATGAATGTATCAGTTTACTGTAAAGAACTGCAAAATGTGGCTGCAATGAAAGAACAGCTGTCAAAGTACCCAGAATGATTTCAAGAAATTCACTGACTGGACTCAAGTGTTACCGTATTTATGCCTTTAAACAATGCAGTCTATACTGGAACGCTCAAGGTGGTTTTCAAATGGGGTCACCCTATACAGTTTTCAGATGTGAATGTGGAGCAGTGCAGTGCTAAAAAAGCCAAAGCCTCCCCTAAAGAGTAGCTTTCCAAGAACAGGAATATAGGTTTCAGCCTTGAAGTGCTTTTCAGAGCGACCGAGTGATTAATCTATCGAACATTTTACTGCAACCAGAGCTCTTATCAAACAATAGAGGGACGTCGTGAAGGTTTTCATCTTTCTCCAGGTGTGAAACTGAAAAACAAATGTCTCTGTAAAAACGTCACACGTTATCAGGGCGTCACCTCGGCACGGGTTTCCCATAATGGTGATCCTATAACACGTTACCTGTTCACACACTGGGGACAAAAGGTTTTTGTGCTGCCTGGTGGGTAATTACTTGTTTTTCAAACAATGCATTTCAACAAGGCTGGACATCGCCTGTTTGATCACTGGTTTCAATTCTGCGGAGGCCAATCTTTATGTTGCAAGGATGCCGTAAAGCAGCTGAGTGTCTGATAACCAGAGGAGTCAGTCCCCTTTTTTCATGCAGGTGTGTGGGGGGGATTTGTTTATCTTAAACCCATATGCAGCAGTCTCCCACTTTAGGATCCAAACAAAAGGACATTTTATTTTGCAAATTTAAAGACTAACATTCACTAATTCAAGAAATTCAAGTGTGTTTGGACCTTAAAATAGCATTTAAATCTATTTTTCTACTGCCACCATCCAGGTCACATCCTCCTCAGACCAAAACAATCAATCTTATCTTTATTTGTTTAAATATGTGAACAAATGGCAAATATGAGATTTATTTATTTGATTTTGCAAAGAGCTGGCTCCAAATTAACTTCATAAGTGAACACAGATCTGCTTTATTGTGCAAAACTCCTGCTTTATATTGCACAGGTCCCTCTTTTGCTGCCAAAATACTTCATGGTAGGAAATCCATAAGAAGTATAAAGCTGTCCTTGATTCAGGGTGTAAGATGTTAGCACTGAGTTTACTCTGGGCTCTGCTTTCAGGTTTTAAAAATGCAGCTTCTAAAAGGAGACATTAACCTTTTTTAGGCCAGAACTAGTGAGCTGTGAGGTGAGATGATAAATTAGTTAAACACAACAGTTTGAATCCTGCGTGAAGCTAAGTAGCATTAGTGAAATCTGTGCTTGTCTGCTGGTGTGGTTTAGAACAGAGGGGAGAACTGAAGGAGGACTGACTTTCAATTAACATTCACATATTGTTTTTCTCCCTCCTGCAGCTTTAAGTCCTGTAAGTAGCAAAATTGGGCCTCGAAGAACAAAACTTGTGTCACATCCGACAGAAGATTAATCATTACTGTGATCTGGGGAATTTGGAGGCTAAGTCCTTGAACTCTCTGTCATATTCAAACCATTCCTGAGTAATGTTTGCAGTGTAACAGGACATTATCCTAATTAGTGAGGTCACTACTGTGGGGGAATGCTGATCAAGATATTGTCGGTGAACGTGTTGCAGAACACTCATATGAGCACCAGCAGAGCATCGTGCTGCCTCTTAAGTGTTGCCTCTTCCCATATACTGTAGTTAGTCCAGCTGCTGTTTCTTCCCCCTCGTGAACAATGCTTACTCAGCTTGGCGTGTAAAACAAAATGTGATTCATCAGACCAGCTTCTTTCATCGCTCAGTGATGCTCACATGCTCACTGTAGGCAGTGTGTGTAGTCAGCATGGGGACACGAGCCAGCCTTCCTTCCCCACACACATCACTGAGCCTTGGGTGTCCGTGATCCTGTCACTGCTTCAGCTGCTGACTTCTGGAAAATGCTAACTGCTGCACACTGGGAGCACTTCCACTAAACCTGTTGTTTTGAAGATGTGACCCAGTTATAGCCATCACAAGTAGACCTTTGTCAAAATCACTCAGATCTTAACTTACACTTGTTAGTGCCATTGATTTCACTTGTCAGTGGATTTAATGTTGTGGCCAGCTGTATGAAGCAGCAGACCCCAGCAGACACTTGCTGTGCAGCTTGAATATGGAACATAAATAATGCAAAAATCATCAACTGACATCACAAGTACTGGAAGTAACACGAAACTAGGACAGGAGGAGGTTTGATGACAGAAGAACAGATTAGGCAGTCAGCGAAGTAATATTGTTGGACAGCATCCAGGAACATTTGAGATCAAAGAGGAATGAAGGTCAAAAACACATGAAAGAGTTCATTTGTACTTAATCAGCCTGAGCTATATACAGCTTATTGAATATATTGAATGCTGATTCTCTTCCAACAGTGATATTTTGGTTCACCAGGATAACTGAGGACTAAGACTCCAAAAGCAACTGAGTTCATTGGCTTGAGTTCTACTCCAGACAGAGTTGGGGGGGGGGGGGGTATTATTATTATTACAAGTCAGTATTATAACTTCAGTTCTTTTAATCAAACTGTGGAAAAGCTCACCTGTAGGGAGTGTAAAATTATTTTAATGTTGCTCAAAAAATAAAACAATAAATAAAGATTTATGGCTTAAAACACACAGTACTTGTTATATATTATATAAAATGTATGTGTTTTGAACAATAACTGCAAGAATAACAATTAAATGAACAATTTTATTTTATTTAAGAAGTTTTCATAATATTCTAAAACAATGAATAATCTGGATGCTAATGCGCACATTCATAATAATAATGTAAGGTAAAATAAGATATAATTTATTTACAGCAAATGTTGGAAAATTCCTTTGTTTACCAACCAAAAATTAGACACAATCTATAACACAGTAGCTTAAAAAGTAGAACATATTAAATAAAGCTCAACAAAAAAAATACAATGTGACCCAGCATTTATCTCAATAATAATAATAATAATAATAATAATAATAATAATAATAATAATAATAAAATAATAATAATAATAATCTAAGTCTATACTGTTGTATATTATATATTTTCTAGGTGAGGGAGAAGGTCAAGAAAATATATTTGGCTAATTCTTTTGAGTTATTTTTGCTTTTATTTATTTATTTATTTATTTATAAACAGGTGAGGGGGTGGGGAGACCTGCATACCTTTTTAAAGTAATATAAAAGATAATGTGCTGAGGAAGGCGGCACAGCCTGCCAAAACATCAGTAAACTGAGACAGCTGACAGCTAACGTATTCTGCTATGCAGTTCCTGGAGGTTCATGGGTAATGAAGTCTTTGAGCAAAATGGATTCTACCAATTTTGTGCTTTAATGTTAGCTAAAAAGTGAATTGTCTTTATTGTGAGAATTAGTAAACTTGCAGCATGTTTTATTTCTTGTTTTTGAGTTATGTTATTTTATATAAATGTTCGATAAGCGTTTAAAATATCGTTAAAGTCGTTAAAACGCTAACGTCCTCCCCCCTCCGCCACTGAAGAATAGAGGGTGCCTGTTAACGTGAGTCCTCTTCTGCCGTCGGATTACAGCCGAGGCGGCACGCTAAAGGACTTCTTCTTAGTCATAAAACGTCGAATTAAACCAACAGTAAGTACATTAAAGTTGTATTTTTTCCACATCTGGAGCATTTTAAAAAAGTAAGATGATTGTTAACTCTGCAACTTATTCGGAAATTAAAGTTTTTTTTTTAACGCCACGTGGTCAGCTGAACTACAAGTTGGTGGTACTGTGAGAAACTTTGGTTAATGTCAGAGAGTGCAAGCAACCGGCGTGAGCCATAAGTGATATTTACGGTCGTTACTGCTACTTTGATTAGAAATGCATCACAGTTAGAGACTTCTGTTGCTCGTGAATTGTACTTTTCTTTTGGGTTCCCCCTATCCTTTTGGCACTTCTGTAGCTTTATCACAAAGGTTTTTAATATTAAATAATAAATATTAAATTGAATTTCAGAGGCTCTCTTGTTTCTCTGTTGCACATTAGCTTCGTATTCTAGTTAACAAGGTGAGTGTCGATGTTGAGGCTACTTTTCAACTAATACTTTAACACATGCACTGGATTTTGCATTCTGGTGATAATTAAAGTAGTTAACACTCATTTGACAGTTTGGAACTGATTTATTTATACTATTTTATACTTTCTTTCTTTTTTCTTAAACATGTTTCTAGTATTTTTGTCAGCGACTCAATATTCACTAATTAGTTTGTCTTGTAAATCATTCCCCCTTTATTTCGTGCAAAACTCAAAGACATTAGCATTGAAAAGTTCGTGCAAGTGCATGTTTGTGGTTTTTGTTTGAAAAGTGAGTGCAGAGAGTACTGTCAGACCTAATTGTTTTAGATCAAACTACATCCTTCAAAATGATGGCTAACCATTGAAAATGTCTTGAAAAGGTTAATTCTGTACTTGTTTTAAGAAGATGTACCTAATAAACTGCAAAATGAGACTACCATAATCGGCCACAATATTAAAACCGGCTCTATCCAGAGCTACTTTGTCCACACAGTCTGGCAGCGGCTTCAAAGTCTTTTTAAGGTGGAGGTTCTCATGATTTAGGCTTGTTTCAATACATCCTGTAGGTGATGTGTTTAGCTTTAAGTTTGAGCCCAAGTAGAAAACCTTGGGTTTTCTATTGTTCCTCAAGCCTTTCCAGAGTAGTGTGCATTGTGCTGCTTGAGGGACTGTCATTGTTATTTGGAAGGGTGTCCTTGGTTGAAAAGTAAAAGTAACATCTACTTGAATGCCAAACCCAGTGTGCCAATGCACTGCAAGCAGGTGATCTGTTTAATTCATTTTTTACCTGCCAATGGTTTTAATTTTGTGGCCGATCACCGAACACCTGCCATGTGACTGCAAGTTTGTCTGTTTGTTTTGATGTCTTAGGCATGAATTCTGAATAAACAGTGAATTATTTCAATATCCAATTTTGCAATAGGCACTGTACTTTATCCCCATCATGCCAAAGCAAAGGTGAGCTACAAACGGAGTTAAAATGATTGCATAAACAGTGTTTTCTTGTCCTGCTGTGTCTAACGGGAGTGGCCTTTTTCTAGTTTTACAGCATATCTGTCTTTATTTTAATTTTTACACCTTAAATCATTATAATAAACAACTTGATTTGAAATGGACACGAGGGAAATACTGTAAGCAAAACCTAACCTGAAGTTGGGTCTGGTTTGTTTTGGCATGGCTTGTCCGGTGTGAGATGAAAGTCTAGTTTGTAACCTTTCTCTGCATTATTTCATAAACATTTATTCATCAAATCTTATGTAAATAAACGACTTGGAAATAAACTATTGACTAACCAGTGAGTGTGAGTGCAGTACCACCTTCACGCTGAACTAATGGCTCTAGTTTCCACCTGTTGCTTCTTTTCTCTCCAAACAATCCAAAAAAGACAAGCAAGTAAAGAAATGGATCAGTCTTGTCAAAATCATCAGCAAAGCAGAGCCCCTCAGAACGCTGTACCTATGGGAACCTTCAGGCAGGGTAGTGTTCCCGCCCTGGAGAGGGGCATCATTAGTGGAGACAACGTCCAGTTTGGGAGGCTGCGTCGTCACACGCGTCTGTCCCAGTCGGAGAGCTCTGGGGCTGAAGAGGAATGGTTGAGCTCCTCAGTGGAGGCGAGTGGCTCGTATGGTCAAAGCCCCGTGCTGCAGGGTTTGCAGGCAGAGGCAGTGTGGTACAACCGCAATATTCACGATCAGGTTGAGAGTGGCGGACTGCTGTCGTCCTCTCCCCGGAGCCCAAACACCAGAGGATTCTTGCTCTCTCACTCCAGACCCAATCAAAGTCACCTGCAGGGTCAAGGACCCTCTGTCACCACAGTGAAGGCCTCCGGTACGCCCCACCGTCAGATTGGCAAAGGCCGCAATCGCACCTCCTCTGAGACAGAGCAGGGGGGCAAAGGTAGCAGGGGACCACACCCAAGGAAGAGGGGCATCTCTGAGACGGAAAGCAAGCCCAAACGGGACAAGTATGACACCTCTGACATGGAATGAGAAGTGACGTGTGCTTTTTGGCTCATTTAACACTTATTTTCTGTGTGTTGGCTGTTTATGCTAACTTGTATCCTTTTGCGTTTTGTTTTTGTTTGTTTTTTTCCATACATAGACCTTCTGGTTGAACTTGCGTGTGTTGAGGGCAGGTGGACATGTACTGCATATGGCACCAACGTATATTAATATGGGGTTATTCAAAGTTTGTTCAATCCAGTAAAAATGCCACAGTTGCTTTTCCCAACCCTCTTATTTACCAGCTGCTAGTGTTACGCTTATTTTTAGATCCGGAACATTAAAAAAACACCACCTTTCTGACCCTTGTGTGCCTGTACATATTTGTTTTCACACATGGAGTCCAGACGATGTCACCTGGGTGGCCAGGTTGGGACTTTCTCACATGTGACTTACAACAGGAGATGATTAACATTAAACTTATTCTCATAATGGAAATGCTTCATTTCATTAAGACGTGTGCTGCATGGATTTGCAATGCCTGTGCTTTTCTTTTTTTTCCTGTTTGACTCTTCAATTGTAACTGTCAGGTGTCGACTACAAAGGAATGCCCAAGTTGTATACATTTCTCCCCTTTCAAGGGTAATGGTATGTGTAGTCAGGGGGGTTGTTGGCAGGCAGTGACTAGCCTTTTGTTCAGTAATCCAGACTCTGCAGATCAGGCAACTCTGTTTGTGTGAGTGTGTAGACTGATGACTGACTGCTGCAGTAATTCACAAGCTGAATGTGACAGGGGTAAATCACAGGTTTCATTTAACCATTCGTTTGTTGTCATCTTACAGCTGTAGCTGAAAGCATTGGGGAGAAACTAACTGCAGTGTCAAACTTCACCTGTAGTTCCTGCTGTTGTAACCTGTAATACAGCAAAATCAATCGAACGGCTGTCAAAGTTGTTACGTTGCTTTCCGTCTCAGCAGTTTGGCTATAACGCCTAAAATTCTTGTCTCGTGGTTTGCATATAAATTATCAAACTGTTCTGTTGAATTGCTAAATCTCTCATGAATTATTCTTTTTCAGTACCAACATGAGTGGACTGATCTGCCTTACCACAGAAAGCATCTGGTTTGACAAAAACCGCTACGATGAGGCAGAAAAGCGTTTCTACGAGGGAGTCAACGGACCTGCCACGCAGCAGCAGCAGGTACAGAAACTTCATCAATCCATTTCTTAAATGCTAAACACTTTTTAGAGGGTTTTAATCTGTAGTCTTTACTCAGAGCTATTCTGCCTGACTCTCTTTTGGTTCGTGCCCTCTTGTCGGTGGCAGCGCAGCTCCCTTTTAGACAGTGTCCTGTTGATTCAGGCAGTAGTTACATCATCGTCTGTCACAGCGCATGGCAGCCTGGAGCAGCTGTGTGCATGTGAGTTAAGCCTCTCGATTTAGAAGTGGCTTGTACTAGCAAGAGGGTCAGGTGGTTTGGCAGCTGTCTTATCTTCTCAGGGCTGCTGCAGCAGTTCTTGGAGTTTCTATATAATGCTGGGAAAACAATGAAAAGAACCACATGCAGATAGTCTTGGTTTTATGTGCCGAGTTATTTATAGATCTCTACAACTGATGTTGCTTGGGGTCTCCACAGGTAGACGTGTCAGTGCGTTTTATTGAATCAGGTTGGAAAAAGTTTAAATGAAAGGTCACGTCTCAGGACACAAGTGTGGGGGGGGATTACATCGGCAGCATGAGCTGCTGGTTAGGCCATCGTGCCAGGCTCGTGTACCCTCAGGCCTGCTCCCAGAGTCTGTAACTTTTGTATTGCTACATCAAATGCAAATAGATAAGACACGTTTTGTGTGTGTGGGGGGGGTTTGGTTTTTTTGTTGTTTTTTTTTTGTTTTGTTTTTTGGTGGGAGGGTGTAAGGTTTGCCTCTATTTTACAAAAGGGAGGGGGGGGGAGCCTTTATTAAACCAGTCGCCCCACTTTTGTCAGTCCTGCACACTGCTTTGTCTTTGACTGCTTCTACTTCATTAGCTCTTTTCCCACACGTGCCTGCGGGTTAGGTGAGATGATGCCATCATGCAGGACATTGCTAAATCCACTAGGAAGATGTAGAGTGAGTACCACATTGTGCACGAACTGCAGATGTTCACCGTGTCATAATGTGGAATTGAAGTGTAAATGGCAACATTTTGTGCAGTCCATATTGAGCATTCACATGCTGTGTAGTACCCGTTTTTGTTTTATAATAATCATAATAATAATCATCATCAGTGGTTTTTAATGTTTTGCTAGCAGTATACATTGGTGTTGTTTCAAAAACGGGTCTTGCACGTAATTGTTCCTCTCCTTTATTAATCAGAGATTCCTTCTTAAAAATCTAATGTTAGTGATCAAGATTAAAATGAACTATTTTGGTTATCATCAGGCTACAGTTGTTACTTACAAATATGGTAACTTCTTTCACTGTAATACAAAGATTGTTTGTTTGTTTGTTTGAGGACCAGTAATGGAAAAATGACACAGACTTTAGTTTCAGTGGGGGGAAAAGGACAAGACTATATTTCTCTGGTTTAAGGTGAGGTTTATAAGAACTTATTTTCATGGGGGGAGCAAGGAGGACAACCTGTAGTTGGTCCGCTTTCATTCTTTCGTGCATGTAAATATGAGCACCAGTTGACAGTAGTATCCCAATAAATTGTAAAATATTGATCTCTTTGTACCTACATCTTCTACTTTTCCTGTTGTTTTCATGTTTCCCCCTCATTTACCTTTTTGCATCACTGGGTGCTGGTGATAACTGGCGTGCAGCAGGCCAAAGGTCGCCAGCAGAAACGGCGGCACAGAAACGTAAGTCGGTCGCACAGCTTTGCTGCTCAGGCAATGCTGGGAATGCTGCATGAATGAGACAGCAATGCTGGCTGTGTCTGCTGCTGCCTGACCTGGAGTGTGTTATTCATCACGACATCATGGTATCTCATCCTGTTCCACCACCTCTCGCCATCCAGCTTCCTTTTCTATGTCTGTCAATATAATTGATTTAGACTGCTTCTAATAAAGCTGATTTCATTTATTCTAGATATTGTGTTATGATTATAGTTGTGATTATCAGTTTTGATCAAACTGCTAATGATTCTTGGAAGCAAACTGTTTTCCGAGAGTTCGAGTTGGATAAGGTCAGTATCAGCTTCACAGCTTTGTTAAAGACTGGAAGCAGAAGGTTAAAAAGGCAGATGACAATTTAAAGGAAAAGAGAGCTGATCTCATTATACTGTCAGTCACCATACATTTGTTTTTGGATTTTTTTGTTTTGTTTTGTTCTGTTTTGGCGAGTGTTGTATTTCTGTTCCCCATTTTAAAGCAAACTGCTTTCAATCTCTTTGTTAACAGGCTGGAGGCTAATGATGAATTACTATCAATCTGACTCGGAAAGAAGCAATCTTGTTCTGCTTCAAAATTCATTGGAGATGGAGTTGATTTCTAATCAGCGTTTTGTGTTTAAATCTTTTTTTTTTTTTTTTTTTTTTTTTTTTTTTTTTACCCCTGCATGTTTTTTGGTTTTGCTTGCTTTTTCACAGCAGCCTTGGGTTTGTTCTTGACCTGTGCGTTAATCCATTTGTTGCTGTGTTTGCTGTCCTGCATTGTGACTCTTGGTGTTAATTTGTGGTGTTCTTCCCTCAGTCATCCTCACATGCAGGAGACCAGGAGCTGGTTTCACGCATGAAGAGCCTGGAGCTGGAGAACCAGACCCTGCACAAAGGTTTGTGCTTAAACTATAATACACATGTTCAAGATTTTATCGAAATAAAACATGACATTATAAAAGAGCTGCTCGTAGTAAAATATTGCAGGGCGGCAGTCAGACGTGTTGCACAGTTTCAAGATGAGGTTTTTTGGTGTTCCTTCAGTTAGGTTTGCAGCTTATTTGTCAGGACAGTGAGCCTTGATACATCAGTGCGCCAAGCTGCTGCACCCAGATGTTTGCCTGTACACAAGTGTGCACATTGCTACGACACAGACCACAACAGTTGTAGTTTGTCTGTTTATTGCAGTGATGTTAATGAGCAGATTGATCAGGACACAAAGTCAAAAGTTTAATTCCATGAAATTAAAACTACTGATTTCTTTTAAAGAAACTTTTTTTTTTTTTTTTTTTTTAAATAAACCCCATGGTTGAGCAGATTCTCAGTTTGTAGCTTTTATGATCAAAATCGGCCAAAACCAGTATCAGGTTGACCTTAAAGGTGTCTGGAATCTGAATCACCCAAAAAAAAAAAAAAACCTGTTTAGTGCAAACCTATTTAAAGGGTTTACTTAATCATCTTGACAGGTTCAGTCTTTTCTTACATGCATACATCTGTCTGCAGTGTGTACCCATCCACGATGAACGGTGGTAAACAATCAATTTGGCTATAACTGTTACAAAAATGTAGGAAACTATGGAGAAGTTCAAAGCAAAATGTGGAGAGGCTGGTGAGGGATTGTAAACCAGCACAAACAGATTTGAATGTGTCAAAGTCAACCCTGATAACCTATACATACCAGCTTGAGATGTGCCCTTATTTGTAAGCTCGTTTTTGCTGCCCCCAAGTGGCAAATGCATGTATTTGACTTTGACTTTGTGTTTGCTTGTGTAGTGGTGGTTGAGATGAGGGCAACCCTGCAGAAGCTGGAGTCCAGAGTGGCTGTGCTGGAGAAGAGCCCAGCACCAGCAGCCATCCCTGCTGCAAAGGTAGATGCTGTGGGATGTTCATAGCTTCTAAAACGGATGTCTTTCGGGGGGGTCCTACAAATCTTGTCTCTACTTGAATTCAAGTTTTGATGTTAATCAAAAGAGAAACGTGTGCAGTGGCAGATCACACTTTTGGTTTTGATTTGAAGTCATTTCTTTAATCTTCGTGTGTGTGTGTGTGTGTGTGTGTGTTACCTTGTCTGGTTGTTTGATTGTATTTTTATTCAAATATCTTGTACCTGCAACCCTTTCTTCCTTATTTCACATAATCAATTGAAGTTCCTTTCCTTCATGCCTTTCACTGTGATGTTTTGAGTCACGCACTAGAAAGACTATTTGTAAAATACACCATCTATTCCCTTTGTTTTTCCATCTGCTTTGTCCAGGTTGCTCCAGTCAAACAGGAAAAAGTGATAAATGGTGACGATGATGACATAGACTTGTTTGGCAGCGACGAGGAAGATGAGGAGGCAGAACGTATAAAGCAGGAGCGCTTGGAGGCCTACGCAGCCAAGAAGGCAAAGAAACCAGCTCTCATTGCTAAGTCATCCATCCTGCTGGATGTCAAACCCGTAAGTATCTATCGAAGCATAAAAAGATTTTCACATGTGCAAGTTTTTCTTTAAAGTTTTAATTTGATACATTTTATTCGTGGTTAAGTATTATTTTTTTCTGGTAAATCCTGAAAAACTGACTAGTCTGTAATAGTAATGATTGTTGAGGAGAGAATTTTTTTTTTAAAACTTTTAAGCGATACATATTAACTGTAATGTGAGCTGTGTCATTGAACCCGATTGGTATTTGTGTCTCTCCCCTTCTTGTGTGTGTTTAGTGGGACGATGAGACGGATATGGCTAAGCTGGAGGAGTGTGTGCGCTCGGTGCAGATGGACGGGCTCCTGTGGGGAGCTTCCAAGCTGGTGCCAGTCGGCTATGGCATCAAGAAGCTGCAGATCAGCTGTGTGGTTGAGGATGACAAAGTTGGCACAGACATCCTGGAAGAGGAGATCACCAAGTTTGAGGACTATGTAAGTAACAATCAGAGGTGTAAACAGTTTGTAGTGTTGAGCCATGTTTTAACTTACATTTATGCAACAGTTGTCACAATGCAGCTGAACGAGAGTTTTACATGCCAGTGTTCAGATTAGAAATGGTTCCCTCTCACCACACAAATATTGTTTCTCCAAAAATGCTTACGTCCTTTGTAATGATATCTATCTATCTATCTAGATAGATAAAAAATTTTTTTTTTAAAGAGGTGGTTTCCTCCTCTTTATGGACTCCTAACTCTCCATTCATGAATCTAGTCTTTATCTTTTTATTCTGCTCTGAGATATGAATCGAAAATTCATTTTACTTTTTAATCATTGGTGCAAGAAATCATATATTGCAGTAAACATTTAGTGAAGACTTCTCACTCACTCATCACAAAAAGCATCTTTTACCAGTTTTGTAAGTTAAGCAGTAAAACAACTTTATTTAAATAATGGCTTTCATTACATTAAATCTTAATAGCATAAATATGTTGCAATAATTGACTTTGCATTCAATTCTTTCTTCCTCTGTAGATCCAGAGTGTCGATGTTGCTGCCTTCAATAAGATCTAAGCTCCTCCAGCCCTTCACCTGCTCCACCAAAGTGTTGTTGCTGCTGCGGGTGTGTGGTTAATAAAAAGAAAAGCAAATCTTTGAGCACAAACATCTGCCTCAGTTTCCTCATTCTCACTGAAATGAATTATTCTGCCTGTCTTCACATGTTAAATTGAGCACAGCTTCAAAGTGGAGCCCAGCCCCACCCAGAATCCAGGGTGTAGAGGCTGCGTGAATGTGATCTTCTCTTTGTGAAGCAGAACCATTGCATCAGAAACATTAAAGAAGGATAAAGTCCCACCCCTGAAATCTAGATACACTCCTATTCTGCTAGCACACTGGGCACTGAGAGTCATGCTCTCCTTATTGTGCTGAAATGAGCAGGCTGTGGGTGAGCAGTCCAGGCTCCACGATTTAGAGTTGTGCCCCAGCTTGCACTCGCTCCCTCCTCCGGCCCGGCTCATGTTCTTGTAGCACACGCCGACTGAAACCCCTCCGTTTCCGGTCCACTCGATCTCCCAGTAGCAGCGTCCAGCCATCCCGGCCTTACACAGCACCTGGGCCCAGCTGGTGAAGCGGTCTGGGTGGTCCGCGTAGGGCTGCGGGTCGGCGCGTGTGGTCACGGCTCGTTGCCCGTCAGAGAAGCACAAGTAAGAGTTGGCAGTGTTCGGGTCCAGGATTATATCGTTGTAATCTGGACAGAAGATGAGCGTGTGCTACAGATGACTGTGTATTTGATGATGGTGGTATGATTTGTAAATGATCGTACTCACATTGAAGAAAATCAGCTCTCGTCTTTGGTTCTGAGTTGTAGGGTATGTCAGCGTCTTTAACTGTTAGATTTAGAGGATAAAGGGTTAAATTAAACTTAAGTGACAGTTTTCTAAGTTGCTTTTGTGTGTGAGGTTAGTAAATCTCACCTTTAGCCTTTTCAGAGTTGTTCTTACTGCTGCTTTCTTTCAGTAAAGTGACTGAAAATGCAAATTAGAAAATAAAGGTGTTGGGGTTTCTTTGTAAATCGTGTGTGTTGCAATGAGAAGTGAAGTAAAGGGTACGTTTACGTCACTTACCCTTTTCAGATATTTTGGAGAATTCTTTTTGAAGTGTATCATCCAGATTGTCCTTTAGGTTAACCAGCGCCCCTTTCGTGGTTTTATACATCAAATACTGAAGCGCATCAGTGCTGGGCATCTCCACGGACTTTGTAGGGAAGTGAAGAGACTTGCACTTCTGCAAAAACATTCAACACAACAGCATTTGAATTAGGGCTGTTGGATAGAACTATATATATTGGATGACCACAACTGTTTACGGCAATATTTTTTTTCATCATTTTGATGGTCACTGTAGTGGCTATATTAATTTCTTAAAGTTCTCTCTTTCTCTTATATTTTATATAACCACACTACGGATGGACAAGCCCCTGTTTTTATGCGTTGTTGTTAGCAACAATGACGGTAACACTATCGCGTGTCCGCTTGTTTATTTTCCATATAAACCTTTCACAATAAAGCTCAGGATCCTGTTGAGACTTTTCAAAATAAACTGAATCACGTGAAAGAGCAGATTATTTACGGATGAGAAGTAAAAAAGATCCGCCGTGTGCTAAAAAATAAACCTTAGAGTCAAACGTTAGAACACTCTTTTCCCGGCAGCGCGCCGTGTAATAAATACTCAAAGAAAACTGTCGTTACAACTTATGTCTAAAAATGTATCGTTTCATGCATCTGTGAAAACACTCGACTCCAGCTACATGACGCGCAGCTGGAAACACTTCCCGAGCTGCCCGAGATTCACAGAATTTACAGAAAATGTTACATTTTTGTGATTTATATCGTTATCGGACGATAGAATTCTTATATCGGGATATTAGATTTTGGTCATATCGCACAGCCCTAATTTGAATACAAATGCAGCAGGTGTAAATAAACCAGGAAGGCTCGCAGAACAGTTGTGGTGAAGCCCTTACAGCCCAGACCATAATTAAAGAGCAAGTTTTATTTCATTTTTTTTTTTTAATTTAATAAAAAAGGATTAAAAGGAGACAAAACATTTAAATATATTATCGTGCCAAGATAAACTGTTCCCGTGAGTGCTGAATACTTTGGATGTGTTTGATAAATAGGCCATTTGGCTGCAGTTCAAACATTACTCATGTTAACATGGATCCAAAATAGGGGAAAGCAGGGTCATAAGATGACAAGCATAAGTCTGCAGGTTTGACCTTTTCCATAGTTCTGCATCAGTAAACATACAGGAGTCTTTCTGGGAAGGGACCTTACAAAGTGCCTTTGCCAAATGATGTGTGACTGAAGTTCACTGCAACTCTGCAACTTCTGAATTTTAAAGTTTGTAATTTGAGTTTTCACTTCAGTTTTTCTCATGCTAAGTTTCAGATTTGTCCTTGATTCTGGAGATCCTGGAAACACTTCAACAGATGCTGAATGAACTTTAGTGTTAGTAGCTAAAGCTGATAGCACACGTGTCATTTGGATTATTTATCATCCTCAGTTAAATCTCACTTCATAAGTAAAGATAGAAATTACAGTGTACTAACTTTTAGATGTTATTAATTTCAGTAATTTTTTAATTTTAATTTAATTTTCTGCCTGATTAGGATTTCCCTCACCATCCAAAGCGAAGAGAGGTAAGTGAACACTAAACTGAGCAGATTGTGCATTTATAAAACCCCTTTCTGGCCTCAGGGCCCCAAATCAGCAAAGTATATCAAAAAGCTTTGAAGGTTTCCCTTATAAGGGAGACTTGTGGTTAGATTAAAAACAAAAGTCAACCTTTCCCACATTTTTAGTTCAAACTTCAGTTTCACACCTGAAGAAAGTGGATGTGGTCTTCAGTGTGAGAGAGCTTCTCCAGCTCAGCGCCGGTCCTCTTGAGCTCGGCCATCTCCTTCTGTATCTTCTCCAGCTCCTCCTCAGCCTGACTGACGGCTGCTTTGCCCTGGACTCCGATCAGCTCCTTCACCTCGCTGTTCTGTTTCTCGATGGATCGGATCAGCTTGGAGAAAATCCTCTCACTCTCCTCCTGTGCAGCCTCCGTGGAGTGCTGTGGAAGATAAAAGTTTCCTCTTTTGGTCCCCTGGATTCACTGGAACTGCACTTTTGACAAAGACACATTTTAAAGCTCCCGGAGAGGAAATGCACTCACCTTGATGTATCTGATTACGTATCGTAGTTCCTTCTCAGTCTCCTTCAGTTTCTGCACAGACTTCAAAGAGGTCTCCTGGAGTTTTTTCTAAGAGAATACAAAAGATGAATATCAATCACATGGAGCAGTCCCCTGTGCCGCTTAGGCGAATAATTTTTCACGGCTGCATTTCACGGTGGAAAGTTTTGATTTCAAAAATCAAAGGATGGCAGTACAGTAGGAGGCCTTTGGTCTTCCAGCCAAGATACAGCAGCAGGACCAAAGCACACGTTACTCTGCTTGTGTTCAATGTTTTAAATGCTGAGTTTTCTTCATTTGTATATAATGGCCATCACTGTGACTTTGTAGCCTTTTCCAGAGTGACACATATCAGTGACTTTGTTCTCATCTTTTCTTGTGTTGCTTTAAAGACAATCTTAGTCCACTTCACATGTTTTAAGTGATTCCTTGATTCAACAGGTCTGGCAGCAAAACTCAGCTTTCCAAAAAAATGTCGGTTAAGAGTTTTTTGAGCTTACATCATAGACTGTACACATGACCTTATCTGGAAAAAAGGAAAACATTCAACAAGCAGCCTAACAGGTAACAGCCTCTAATTGGTCGGTTTTTCTTTCTTTTCTTTCTCATTCCTCATCTGTCTCTCTCTCTGGCTTTAACATTTACCTCTACAGACTGAGGAGTACTAACCCTAAGTACTGATTTGATATGTAAATCTTGACAAGTTTCCCCTTAAAATCCAAATTTGTGCTGCCAGTAAAAGCTCTCCGTCTAAATAAAGGTCTTAGAAAACCAATAGAAGGTCAAGTGCACATTTGAATTTCAAATCCACTCAGAAAAGACTGCAAAAAAAAGAAAAACGCTCAAACCCACCTGCTGTTTTGCCCTCTCGTCCACCACGGAGACAGTTTCATGGCCCTTATGGCTCTCTTTAACACACTGCGAGCACACACAGTGCTGGTCATTGTGACAGTACAGCCTCAGTAACTTATCGTGCTGTGGGCACAGCTTCTCTTTCAGCTGATCCGAAGGTGGGATCAGCTTATGTCCCTTTCCACGAAAGCGTTCTTCGTGGGCTTTCAGGTGAGAGGCGCAGTACGACCCTACGCACATAAGGCATGACTTCACAGCTTTGCTTTTTCTCACCGTACATGAAGTGCATTTCACCTCCTCTGGTTTGCTGGATTGTTGACTTTCGGCCTGAAATCCGGTTTTCTGAAGCTTTTCCACCAGCTCACCCAGAACAGTGTTCCTGCTCAGGAGAGGTCTTGGGTTGAACACCCGCCTGCACTGAGGACAGCTCCACTGACCTTTCTGCTTCGCCCTGTTCCAGTAGTCTTCAATGCACTCCAGGCAGTAGCTGTGTCCACAGGGGATCGTCACTGGGTCTCTTAACACCTCCAGGCACACTGAACAGCAGAACTGGTCCTGCTCAACAGAAATAGTTGTGGCTGCCATTTCCTGCACTCTCGACTGAAACTAGAACAGGCAAAGATGGGCGTAGTTCACAGGTGTGCTGACAGCAGCTTCTCAGGTTTCACCTGCTGCAACCTGAAGCCTCCAATCACAGCCAGCAAAGAAGCAAATGGGCCGTCCCAGAGAGCCTGTGCAAAGACCAGCCTGACAAAGAAAACGCCTCCAGGTCCCACATCAGGGAAGCTCCTGTGAGATCACATTTAAATACAATCTGATATGAGGCTGTACTGGAAAATGGCATTGTTTTCGTGCCTGGAGCCAGCGTTTTGGTCACGGAGCTGATGTGTAAACAAAAACCACCCGTGAGAAAATGTAGTGCGTTTGTTTTTTTTAATGCCAGCATGTCAAATAATCCATGTTATCATTGAAGCAAATATGACTGTTTACAGAGGATTACTGGGTTAAAAAAATAAATAATATACCTTTAAAAGCATCTAACACTGAAATAAAACGCACTAAGTCAGTCCTGCTTGTTGCTGCTGAATACATCGTCAGTGCGATCTTCACAGATGCTTTCCTCGTGCCTTTCCCAACACTGATTACATTTGAGTATAGCAGAATAAAAAAATTTAAAAAAAAAACAGCAATTACATGACTTAAGTTGTAGTGTAGCTTTGTGTGTGGACAGCACTTGAGTATAATGACGTTCCATCAGGGTGAGTGTGTGAAAGTGAGGTTTGATGTCCTTAAGAAGTCTTATTTCCTCCTGGGGTGAGCACGTCGTGGAGGGTGCTTATGTCTGGATCCCGAGGAGAATTTAGAGCCTGGAAAAAGAAGGAAACAAAGAAAGAAATCTTTTTTTTTGTTTTTGTCTTTAGCACAAATAAATACCACAACTTATACCAGTAGAGTCTAGCTTGAAATGTGAGGAAGGGGTAAAGTTGTTACTAATTTTCTGTTTATCCACTACTGGATCGAACCTTCTACAAAGAATGATGATCAACAACAATAGCTACGTAAAAAGATAAAAAGATCAATGCACACGTGTGTAAAAACAAGCTTTTCTGGAACAATATGAATAAAAACCAAAGTCCCGGCGGGTTTAAGCACATCTACACTCAATCGGCTTCTTTCTTTATTACACTAGAACAATATTATAAGCAGAAGGATTTGTATGTGGTTTGCTTGAGTTAAGTGGGTTTCACACACGTGCAGTAAATACTGTTTAAATGTTGTAGTTACCAAATGGTGAAAAGGAAAACGCTGGAGGTCCTGGAGTGAGGAAGGGGTTGAGAGGGCTCACATGACTTTGGTCTAGACCAGGCGAAGGGATCACTGCGATAACAAAGACGGGTAACAAAAAGAGGTTACTACAGTCTCAGCTATCGGTCTTTATCTGCAGATTCAGCAAAGCCAACTGTAAGCAAACAGTTTCTGCTGTGAGATAATAAGGTCAGATTAACATGTCTCATTTTTCACAATTAAAATAAAAATTAAATAAACAGAATTTTATCAGGACAGAAATTTTACATTTTTATATTAGTGTGTTTTTGGTGACGTGTGAGAGTTTTTTGTGGATTTATATTAGTCTTACTTTGATTTAAGGCAAATTCCTTCTAGAAAAACAGGAAAATATTCATTTTGTTTTCATGTTACACCAAACATGAAAAATATCAGTGTAGACCACTGAGCTTTTGATAAAGTGGATGAATTTCTTTTATATTTATATCACATTTCTGTCAGTATCTCCCAGCTGTTACAACAATATCACCCAATTATTATATCACTTTATATTTTTTATTTAGATATTCTTTATTTTAACTGCCATTTATTATCTAAGGGTTGTTTGAAATCAGTAAATTATACATTTTAATGTTCAATATCTTAATGGTGTGTGACCCTGCTGCCAGGGGAGGTTTATTTAAATGACCCTACAGGCCTAAAATACGTGCGACTATGTCATATGTTAAAAATGACTCACCTGTTCTTAATGCAGCTGTTCAGTCTGGATGGATTTTACTGGACAAATTTGCAGCATTTATGTTTTTGAACAAAGCTCGACTTTTTCTGATTTTTTGGATTCGAATAAACAGATGTGACCAATCAGAACACTGCATTTGGCAACAAATGTGCTCATACTCAAAAAGCATACAGGACCTATGGAAATAGTAGAATAATCCTATTTTACCTCAGACACACAGCTACATGCTGCTCTGCTGTTCTAACGTCGCTCTGAAATGATTTCTCTGCCTCGTCAGACGTGGTCCCAACAAGAGCTCAAACTGTGACCCTGACATCCTGAAATATTTCTGAAAGCGGTCGTGATGCAGCTTCAGCTCCTGGATCAAATCATGAAATTCTCCGTGCTGCTGCCACAATCTCATTTTCTTTCTGTTCTGGTTCAGAAATGGCAGGTTTGTTTTTTGGCCTTTCTCCCCCCCCACAGTATGTTTTTGAGGGAAATTACATATATTTCTTACATGACAAATTTTGGAATTTCAGGTTACTTTTTCGCAACACGCTCGGCCCTTAAATCACAGTCTGTACAGTCTGAGCAACAAGCAGCACCTACATTAAATAAAACCCTAAAAAAATAAATGTATTGAGCTTTGTAAGAGTGTTTAATCCGGCGCAGATAACATGGTGATTTTGATTTAAAAGAGTGATTTAAGATGATTAAAAATCATCCCCGACCACCAAAACTGCTGCACTGTTTAAAACTGTTAATAAAACCTGTGAATGTGACACACATGAACACTCACATGCAGCTGCTTCCATTTGTACAACTTCCAGATTAAAACTTTGATCCACCACCGTGCAGTCAGACTCGACTGCGAGATCTGGATTCCTTACAATTACTATATTTCTCACTGTAAAGGATAAAAAAAGTAGAACAACGTCAACAGACAGTCGACAGAATCATTTATGGTGCAAAAAATTAAAATGTGATACAAATCTTTATATCTACCTCTCTCATAAATGCTGACACATCCGTTCTGACAGACCTCCTGCAGAAGCGCCTTAAAATCTGACACAGCTGTCGTCACCGGGCCGAAGGTGAAGTCTGGGTCCGATGCAACCAACGGCGAAGCCGACAGCACAGGTGGAGCATGGAGGGACTGACAGCTCTAAATACAGACCAGGAACAGTGGTGAAGATAAAACTTGAACCACTTTTTTTCCCAAGACTCTGCTGTGGCGGTGTGTTTATGAATATTTCAGCACGTGGTGGGCTTAGCAACATAGAGACTAGGAAGGTAAGCTGACGCGGAGACGTTTCCCAGCATGCTATTTATACAGAACACAACAAGGAAGGGTGAGTAGCAGAAATAAGTGGAGGGGTGGCATTCATGACAAAAGACAAGACATAAAATGGTTTGGTCAACAACCACAAGGCACCAGATCCAAGGCTGGGACTACAGTAGTGAAAGATTATCAACGAAAGGGTCTGGATGTGATAAAAGCTTAGGAAATTCCTAAGTTTAAGAACTCCCTACAAACAGGGACTATTTTCATTGTGTAGCATATCGTCACAGTAAAATGTCCTGAGAGTGTGATAAACTCTTATCCACCTGAAGGAAATGGATGGGGTCTTCAGCGTGGGAAAGCTTATCCAGTTCATCTTCATTCTTCTTCAGCTCGCCGATCTCCTTCTGAATCTGCTCCAGCAGCTTCTCTGCCTCACCGATGGCCGTCTTCTCCTGAGCTTTAATCAGCTCTCTAACCTCAAAGCGCTTCAGCTCTATTGACCGAATCAGCTCGGAGAAGACTGCGTCGCTTTCCTCGGCTGCTGCACGAGCCGAACGCTGGAGGGAGACACAGAGAACAGAACGCCAGGCAAAGAGTGAAGAAAGACCAAAAAAAACTTCAAAAGTTGATAAAATAGCAAATGTACACCTTTAACAGTAGAAAGATTAGACATTTTTACCATCCAACAGTGAGATGTTGAACATCAGCACTTACGCTGAGAGAGAAAATGGCTTTTCTCAGCTCCTGCACCTCCTTTTCTCTTTGCTGAATCCTCAGCTGGGAGCTCTGCTTGATCTCACTGAGCTGCCTCTGACGAAAATCAAAAATCAAAAGTCATGTAACCGAACAGAAGTAGATGCATTTCATTCTCTGCTACATTATCCAGATTTCCTGCTACACTGGGCCTGTGCACGGACTGAAGCCAGTTGTCACTAAAACTGAATCACTAAAAAAAAAGAGAAGAAATTAAAAATTATTATGAAGTCTTTCAGTTGTTTAATTCTTTGCTGCTTTTATTCCACACAAATACCCAAAAACAGGTTTGAGGAACTCCAGAGGCGTTTCAAACCCAAACTATAAACTTCACATCTCTGCTCCATTTCTCTGACGAGTCTACAGTTAAACTGTTTGGTCCTACTGTGGATCAGGCTGAAAATGTATTCTAGATTAGATAGTGTGGTGAATTAAAGACACCGAAACACTCAGTGATGAACGTTGGATCTTCTTAACACAAAGGATCTGAGTTATCTGCTTTAATGCTTTCCTCATTAAAACTCCATCACAAATTATGACTCGGTAGTAAAACCCTGAAAACCACCGAGACCTTTAAAATACAATCAATAGCTCAGTTCACAATAAAAGAATAGTGAACAGCAGCAGTTAGCAACAGATATACAGAAAATTAAATGATGTTCATTTGCGTGTCTATTATTTGAACATGTAAGCAGTGGTTTATATGTTTGCCTATCAAATGGAAAGGCCCTTGGTTAATTCCAGGAAGAGACCCAAATCAATTTGGAATTACAGCATGTCAAAATTTACATGAGGGTTTCAGCTTTTCTTTCTTTTTCTTTTGGTGAGATAAATAGGAAAAGATTTGCAGCTTTTCTTTAGATCTATTGGAGTCATTTTAAATATTTTTAAGTTGGTTGCACTTTTTTTCCCTCGTTTCTCTAAGTCAACTTAACAAGTGGCTCCATCAGGTAGTGATTTGCTCAGCAAGTGAAGCGGCACTGGTTTGATTCCAGCTGGAGACACAAGTCCCTTTGGGGTTGTATCTGGTGGAAAACTCAAACATGTGGCGCTTGCAGCTGTGACAAAAGAGCAGCTGAAAATACATTCTTCCTCTCTAAAGCACCCTGACACTTAGTCACATGGATTTTTATACTGCTGTGAATAGGGACAAATATTTGTTCATGCATAGGAAGCTCTGTGGTACAATGGTTGTCATGTTCATCTTACACACAAAAGGTCCTTCAGGACTGAAACACAAACCCAACCTACAAGCAAATGTACATACCAGATGAATAAATGAATAAATGAGTTCTCTTATAAAGGAACAGATAAAGTTACCTTTAGTTGAGGATTATTTTATTTTGGAAAAATCTGGAAAATTTGACTTCTTTTCTCACATTTGATGTAAGGTAGAATACAACCCTACAAATGGCAACTGATTGACAAAACCAAATCAGCGCTTTAATGAAACATTCGGAGGTTCATAATTAAAGAATAGACAACACAAAATTAATGAAACAATGAGTTGATTTATAGATAATTACATGGCAACCACTTTGATAATCATTTCAATGCAGCTTCCAGCCTCTCAAATGTCTTTAATTATAAGATTTGCAGCTTTTCATTTTACCCGTGTGCGTGTGTGTGTGTGTGTGGTAGAAATGTGTCTTTTCTGCCCCATTTCTCTAAAGCATCTTAACAGTTAGACTATTTTTGTCCCCCTGTGAATGGGGCCCCTGGATTAGATTAAGTCTTCACTTAAAGAAAAACGAAAAGACACATTGTTTGACTCTGGAGTGGATTCAGTCCACTGTTAAAAGACGATTTTAAGAGAAAGTGCATGTTGGAAATGTCAACACACATTTGCATCTGTGGATTATGTTTATATGAGAAAAAGACTATATTCACTTTAATGTTTACCTTAAGCTGCACTGCAGTATTTAGACTTTTTAAACCCTGACTACAGTCATACGGAAAAAAACTCAAAGGAAGTAATTAAGATTTTATTTATTGTGCTACAAAAAAGGCAAAGTGCAACAAAAATGCTAAAACATAGAAACAAAAAGTTACCCAAAAGCAAGTTTAAAAAGCTGCTTTTTAAAAGAAAGCACAGACCACACGCTCAGACAGAGAAGGTTCCAGAGGGTCTCAGGGTCACTGTTGCAAAAGCTCCGTCCTATTTTAGTTCTCAGCTTTGTATGTTGCAAAGCCAGCAGGCCCTGATCACATGACCTCAGGGACCTGCTGGGGTTGCACGATGATGCCCATCCCTGCAGCGCTTTAAAAGGCAAAACCAGAATCCTATAGTGGACTCTCCAGATGATGGGGAGCCAGTGCAGCAGATTTAACTGCGGTGTGACATTTGAATACGAAGGAGACTTAGTCAGAACAATTGTACTTGTAAGGTTCTTACTTTTGCTTCCTCTGGCAGTTTGCTATAGTTTAGATTTAGTTAACTGTGTCAAAATGTTTTGTTACCCTTTAATTTTTTTTTTTATCACTTTAAGTGTTGCTTTTAGTCTTTTTATAATATGGGGATATTAGTGAGGGGCAGACTGGGGTTTTAAATCAGGGAAACACTCCAGACTCCAGCACATTGTGGAGGCAGTTAACTCAGCCTCAGAAAAAAAGGGAATGAGCTCCATGTGGGAGGCTTCCTCCCTCTGTGTAATTCAGGTGAGGTGATTACCTTCTTCTGCTGTATCTCCTCCTCAGCCAGCACCGTGTCGTGCCCTTTGTGCTCGTCGGTCAGACACAGGGAGCAGATGCAGCGCTTGTCGGTCCGGCAGTAGACCTCGAGCAGCTTGTCATGTCGCGGACAAATGGTCTCCTGGAGCCGCTTGGAGGCAGCCACCAGCTTGTGTTTTTTGAAGGCTGAGGACTCGTAGTGAGGCCGGACGTGATCATCGCAGTACGACGCCAGACAAACCAGGCAGGAGCTGACCGCTTTGCTCTTCAACCCGATGCAGACGTCACACTCCACGTCGCCAGCTTCGGCAAAAGTTCGGCTAGCTGTCGGTGCCGCGGCGTCCTGGAGTGTCGTGTTCTTAAATATCTCCACCACGTCGGCCAGAATGGTGTTCCTGGCGAGCAGCGGCCTCGGGTTGAAGTTCTGTCGGCACTGCGGACAGACATAAACCCCGAGGTAGTCGTCCTGGTCCCAGTAGTTCTGGATGCAGCCCGAGCAGTAGCTGTGTCCGCACGGTATAGTAACCGGGTCCTTCAGCACGTCCAGACAGATGGAGCAGTTGAACTGGTCCTTGTCCAGGAGCACCCCGGCTTGAGCCATCGTAGAAAACACCAAAGTACAGCGTGAAAGTGACAAATAGCTACTGCTTTGTTTACAGGAAGAGAATGAGGGGGCGTGGCCACTGAGGGCTTTAACAGGACTACTTCCAGTTTCTGTATCGACGGTCGGCAAACGACGAATGGGTGCTTTACCGCCACCAACTGGCACGGAGCGGGAGTGAGGCGAACAACAGGTTTATCGTACTGCAGACATTCTGGCTTGATGTTCAGAAATGGTAGAAACCAAATATTTCATTCGATTTTGCAAACTGTGTTGTAACGTTATTTTGGTTATTCTCTTAAACGAATTTAAATTATATATAAAGTCTTTAAAATTACTTCGAGAAAACAAACCATAAAGAATATAATATTCCAAAGCATCTACCCACTGAAATTGTTATCTGAGATAAATCACGTCTCCTATTATAGTTGTTGTTTTTTCCCCCGTCTTTCTCTCTCTCTTCGCATATGTGGCGTTTAATTTGTAATCTGTCTAGATGTCTATATTCGCTGTCTATATAACGGGGAAGTAAGGGTACTTAAATTGAATTCTAATAACTTTTTACATGTACTCCCTATATTTTTAAACAAATATCTGTACTTTCGACACAGACGTGTTACTTTTGGTTAAACTGTATCATTTATAGCGTTTATACTCGGGACTTGGCACACTATGGGAATAACTGCACGCAGTCTGCGTGTTTACTGATGTTTGTTGAGCTTTGTCAAGGTTGCATTGGAGTGAGCTTCTGAGCATACGCGATGTTTTCTTAATGCGATATGATACGGGACTTTGTAAAGAGACAGTTTGGCTTGTTGAATTCTGTATCAAATGCATCAAATGCGATTAAAAAAATATCTAATAAGTATATAATAAAAATATATCATACACAACAAGATATAGAAAAAAGAAGAAAAGGGTTAAACAGTTCGGAGTTCCAAAAAATCTGATTTTTTTTTTTTTTTTGATTTTTTTTTTGGGCTATTTAAGGAAGGAAGGCAGCTGTTGTACCTGCTGGTTTTAGCCCTTGCTCAGTGAGTAAAATGGGTCGTTCCAGACATTGCATCGAGGGAGAAAAAACTTTGATCAGAAAGTTGATTGGATAGAGGAAAACTTAAAAAGAAGTGCAGAAAATAATTGGCTGCTCAGCTAAAAAGATCTCAAATGCTTTGAAATGGGAAAGAAAACCCGAAACACGTGGTAGAAAAAGGAATACTACCACCCGCCTAGATCATAGAATAACAATAATGGCAAAGAAGCATCCAGTGATGAGCTCCAGAGAAATAAAAAAAGATCTCCATTTACTTGTGAGAACTTCAGTAATCAGAAGATGCCTATGTGAAGCCAAACTATTTGCAAGAAACCTTCATAAAGTACCACTGCTGAAAAAAACACATGTATTGAAAAGGTTACAGTTTGGCAAAGAACACACTGAGTGGCCTAAAGAGAAGTGGCGCAATATTTTGTGGACAGATGAGAGCAAGATGGTTCTTATTGGGTGTAAAGGCCACTGAATACAAGCCACAGCACACTGTGAAGACTGTAAAACATGGAGGTGCAAGCACAATGGTTTGGGGATCTTTCTCATACTTTGGAGTGGGCAGTGGCGGCTCCTGAAAAAAATCTCAGGGGGGGCAATTTTTATGATATCGACTAAAATGACCCATTTAATGAGTACATCAAACAACACAATTTTAATTTGTTGCTAGGTGATTAACTCATACAGTGATACCTCATGCCCACTAGATGGCAACACACAACAGAAAGCTTTCCTCTAGCTACATAAGTTACAGGTAGAAAGCGAAAGAAATTAGCATCCAGTAGCCTTTAAGCAAAAATGAATGTGTCCACTTACTCATTACTTAGGCTACATCAATCCAATGTTGTGTGGTGTAATCAAGCAACAATATAAAGCCGGCTGCATCATATAAATCAATATGCACAGCCTGTCAGCCACGACTTGCGCTGGAACCAACTCCGACAAAAAGTCCTGTTGTATGCTTTTGACTTCTCCTTCGTTGCCTGGGTTAGTTGAATTTCGGGCTTGTCAGGTCCCAACTCTTTAACTTGCAGTTTTTCTGCCATTGTCCTTCTGGCAAAAGGGTAGGTTAGAAGCGATCTAACCGAATTTGGGGGAGGCTGTGCCTCAACCGTTAACAATACCGCTGCCATCGTCTCTCTCTGACCTTATAGCTCACTTAGGCTACTGACTGAGGTAAAATTCTAGAACAGCAAATCTTCGCGCGTTTTCTGTAGGGGCGCAATTTTAAGCGCCCCCAAACCATTTAATTCAGCGACGCTGATAGGTCAAATATTTTATTATTTTCCCCTGGCAACCATTTAATGAAGGCTATTTAGCTGCATATCAAAGGGCGCGTTGACGAGCGCCCAGAAGAAGAAAACACGTTTGTTGGTTGAACTTTAATGAGTCAGCTGGTGAAAATGTTAAAATACGCCTGGCTGTATATGGGCACACACATAGTAAAACTATCATTGATGAATTTTTTAAAAATATATATTTTTACTCCTCCACATTTGGGGGGGCGGAGCCCGAGCGCCCCCTATGGGCCAGCCGCCACTGGGAGTGGGGCCCATTTATCACATAACAGGCACCATGGACCAGTTTCAGTACCTAAAAATACTGGAAGAGTTTGTGTTGCCTTATGCTGACCCTTAAAATGGGTGTTTCAGCAGGAAAACACCCCAAACACACCAGCAAGCAGGCAACATCCTGGTTGCAGACAAAAACAGATTGATGTTATAAAGTGGCCGGCCCTATACCCAGACCTCAATCTGATTGAGAATTAGTGGAATGACCTCAAAAATTGTCTTTTTGATGCAAAACCCAAGAATGCAGAAGATCTGTTTAATGTAGTCCAGTCAGCTTGGAGGCAAGTCTAAAATGTTAGTTGTAGATCAGTATATACGGATATACAACTTAATATTAGTTCAGTGCTTAAAGGAAAAAGCAAAATCCTCATTTCATTTTCATTTTATACTATAAAAAATTCCAGTTTGTGAATGAAAATGAAGACACTGCTATTTTTGTGAATGATCTAATATTCTTTTTCTTCATTTTCAGTAAAGAAAAAAAAAGAAAACAATATTCATGTTTTTATCTGGGATTCCAGTGCCTTTGTATATATGGAAATACATGCTATTATCATCTCCAAAAATGTTAGAGCACTTTTGCAAATATGTGATGTCTTGATGAATCGAGCAGATATTAGAAGTTTACACAGCACCATTCTGGCATGAAAATATCTTATAAGTTTATTTTGTGACCCAGAAAGAGTAATATTTCAAACTCTGCCACTCTGTGTTCCTCCGCCACTGCCTCGTTTGAGTTTTGGACGAAATGGATTCTGGGATATTGCATTTCGTCATTTCGAACGGCCTGGAGACCAGAACAGCCAAACAGATTTTTTTGCATCCAAGTCTGTGATTGGCTGGTTTTGTGGCACAACTATAACGGTGTAGAGAAAGAGCAACACATTTCGAGCGAGCGCAAATGCAAAAACTGAGCGAGAAGGGTTGCTATTGTGTGTGTGTGTGACCTCAGGAGGAGGAATTTGACTTTTGCACGCAGGAATGAATTTTGTTCACTCAAATTCAGCTTTTCGTCGCTCAAAATAAATTTCTCCTCAAAATACAACACTTGCACCTGCAAACTTTTTTTTACGTGCGCTCAAATTTTTTTTACGTGCGCTCAGAATAGTGGCACAAAAATAACGCCATACAAATACGCTAAACGTCACAAATCTCTAAAAACTCCCTCTCTCTCTTTTTCTATGCTCTCTCCCTCTCTCTCTAGCCATCACTCCTAAAACTTCCCCCTCTTCCTAAACAACCAAATGTCATGTCGCCATATCATTTTTCTACTGGTCGACATGGTGCATTTTTCCACCAACACGAATCATAAGCAGAGAGCGCTTGCTAGCGCTGTCCTTAGACAGTAAACATGGCGAAACTATTCAGGAAAAAACGCCGCATATATATTGTTTATCATGACTCTGGTTTTACGTGGCCTATCAACACAATTTAAAAACTGGTATATATATTACTCGTTACTGAAAAAAGTAACGCCGTTACTTGTAAGAGGTAACGCCATTACAAGTAACCGTTACCAATTCCCCTAATTCCGCCGTTACCCCTAATTCCCATCACTGGTCTACATATACATCATTTCTAATGTGGGCCGTGCTGTTTTAGGACAGTGACGTGTCTGACACTGACCATGTACCAGTGCCTGAGAACACTGGTGTGGAGGGGGAGATTGCATTCAGACTTCTGAGTTTGAATGCAAAGCAAATGTGTTGTTTAAACTAGAGACAGCTCTTGTGACTGAACAATAAATACTGTTCTGGGAACGAATTAGATTTTACAGTGACAATGAATCTTCCATCGTTTGTTGCATGTTTAAAATCTCAGTTTCCCTGCACTTGACACAGCTGTCAATGCCCATGATATTGAGATGTTCTTTGTAGATGTGCCTGTATTATTGACTGCTTTGAAATTTACATTGAAAACCTTAAAAACCTGAAAGCAAGGTCAGAAACATATTCTAATTACAAACATTGCTATACAATGAAATGAAAAGAGTTGAGTGTGGAAGAAATGGCAAAAATGTGAAGGTGATTGTGTATTTCTGACATTATTTTTGTCTTTTCTGGAGTATAATGAAACCCACATTTTGGAAATGACACCTGTGCCTGTACATCCTTGGGCTCTTGGTCACTGATGGGGGGGACTTTTCTAAATGGATTAAAATGTCACAATTGTTGGCACTTTCACGTGGAAGGATTTTGAATGGATACCTATCATTACTTTGACGATCACATTTTTAATCTGGACTCGTTATCTACAAATAGTTTTAGTAACTAAAACTGTAAAAAGCACATTTTCCTGTAAAAACAAGATTAATTTGGTGATGGAAAAATTAAATATATAAAGCTACAGCATCTAAACATATAACTATAACAGCCCTGTACTTATGGTTTTTGAAAGTTGCAAATGCTGCTTTTCCAGCTCTGAACAACAAAGGAAAAACTCAGAAAGTCAGAAATTTTAGATTTACATGCCAAACGTTAACTGTTAAATGATCACCTAAAGGCTGTTTAAGATAAATTAAGTACATTAGCTGTAAAAATGTCCCGTGAAGTTCTACAAACCAAACTGCATGTGTACTTTGCTCACAAAGACAAAAACAGTGACCCAAACAGTTTCCAGAGCATTTTTAATTGAAAAAAAAATGCACTTACATGTTAACAAACACAATAAATACATTTTGATACATTTCAATCAATCATAAATAGTTGGGACATAAACAGAGAATGTATAACTTCAAACTTAAAAGAATCTGGTGATCAGTGCATCAACAACATACCGTAAATAAAACAGATTAGACATCTTAAAAAAAAAAAAAAAAAAAATCGTATTTCCTTCACACAGAACAGTACATTACTTTGGTCACAAAGGAAAAACTCTGATGCGTTAACGAGAACATCTTTCAAATGACCCCCTCAGTGGACTCAAACATCACTCAGACATTCATTGGTAATTGTGCGTTGCAGGTTTTGAAAAGTTGCCAGTAACCTCATGTTTGCTCATTACACCCGTCAATCGAAAATATAAGCACGCTCTCATAAAATGACACGCAGGCCTGATTGAGGGGCTGTCCTTTTAAAAGCAGGTATTTTAATTCTTCATTGCACCGATATATTCATCCCTCATAAGAATTTTGGTTTTCTCCCTTAGGTTAATAATAACTTTGTGCAAAATACTGATAGGGAAATTAAAACAATCGTCAGCACATGTTCATTATATCCATTCAAGTATTTCATTGCACCCATGTCTTTTTTTTGGTGAAAAGTTATAACGCGTTCTAAACTACTAGAAACAGGCACAAAAATATTCTGGTTGTTTCAAAACATGCATTGACGTCAGTGGAAGATTACATTTTGTTCTACATGCTTATCTGAGGTTAGAGGATTTTGCTGAATGAGAATGAAGATGTGTAATGCTGGTCTACTTACAGTCAACTACTGAATAAGCTGCAAGGGTAAAGCTACAAACGCCATTGTGATCCATTTACATACCGAGCAGTTGAAACCTTACAGTTCAAGTTTTCATGTTCAGCTCCCCTCGGGTCAAAGAACTTCACGTCTTACAAAAATACACAGCAGGTAGGATTTATTCAAAACAGAGATACTTCTGGAAGTCAACTAAAACACTCTACAATGTTTAAGTGTTTGTGTATGTGCGTGCAATGCTATATATGATATGAAATGTGTCGACACTCATGATACGCAGCGTCATGGTGTGGCTTCACTTGTTCTTTCCCTCTAGTCCACTCTCTGCTCTCAGGGCTTGGCTGCTGGCCGCAATGAAGTTCATCCAGTGTTTGAGGTCCTCCGGAAACTCTGGGCACTCGATCTATAAGCGGACAAAGTGTTAGATGAATAAAATTGATTAATCAGCCAATAATACTCATAGTTTTGTGATACTAAAATGTGATGATTTTGTGGATTCTACTCCTGAACAGAAGCACTTTGAGGATGACGCCACCACTTTCCTTACCTTCTTTTTGCAGATAAATTCAATGATGGTTTCGGGGCTGCAGTGCACCACATTCTGCCTACAGAGCATGATCGCAGAGACGAAGCCATCTTTCTTGGATACAAAACGCTGCTCCAAGTAAAAGGCTTTCTCGTCCCAGCCCAAAACTTTGGTCCGAATCTCAAAAGCCTCACGGAAGACTAAGGAGCGGCGGTACCGGATGGTAGACGCCCCTACCACCAATTTCGCCCCCAGTTTGCGTGAGGCCATGAACAGTCCGTTTCTCATGTAATGGTGAAAGCGTGCAAAGTCACACTCCCTCAGATACCGAGAGTTGTTCATGTGGCCCAAGTAGTCCAAATCATGTGGAAGGACCATGCCTTCGATGCTCTGCTCGGCTAAAATGTCCCGTATCCTGGGCTGGAACCATGCCTGGATGAACACCTGGGCCCCTCGCAGGAAGTACCAAACATCCAGGCTGCAGAAGAGCAGGAGGAGGGCACCCAACGCCAACAGCAACATCTCTCTGGAGAAATAGTTCAATTATTAGCATCAAAAATGAAAACCGAAGTCTTTAGAAAAGAACGTGTTTATTTGCAATGTTACAGTCATTATCTTTTATCTTCTTTTTTTAAATTAAAAAAATAAGCATTTTTAAAGAGTCTAAATTGACGATTGCCTTCAGGATTAAAATAAATGCATCTTTGACCTCATCAATGACAGTGCAGATGTGGGGAAAAAAACAAGAGATCAGTGTTCCCCTCCTTACACCGACTTGAAATTAACCTGGCTAAAAATACAGAAGCAGCATATTTTCACAAGCAGTCGATTCAACCTTGAGGGGATTGTAAAGCTAACGCTTCTCCTTTAAAATGAACGGCCTGGAGACTGCTGTCAAAGCCAAATCTGTTAGCTTAGCCGCTAGCTGCCAGCAGCCGGTGCCCTCGGAATTAAAGCGAGCACAGCCTCCTCGCACAGCCGCCACACTTCAATTCACCATATCAGACATTAAGCGTCAACCATACAGACGGCAGAAGTATCTTTTAATGCCCGTGAAACTCACTGCGCGTCCTGAAGAAAGTGCTATCATGGAAAGCGGTGCAACTTGAAGAAACCGGTAGAATCAATGAACATAATTTCCGGGTGTATGACGACAAGAAGCCTTATTGGTTGACCTGTCGGCATGGTTACACGAAAACGTTTTCGCGTTTTCCAGGGATTGGCGATGCCACAGTTACACGTGATTTAGTTACTTATTTATTTTATATCTTAATTTATTCATTTGAACCTTGCTTAACACAGAGACGGTATGTAAGGTCGTTCCGTGCGCCCTTTCATTCACTAGAAGTTACTGTTTACTTTGTATAAGACAAAATAGTGCTTTTTAAACATAGCACTGCCAATAAATAAAAACATATTAATAATAATAAAACTACTTAATATTTTTATTATATTTTATGGTACGAGAGTTAGTTTTTTTTTTTTTTTAATGTTCTAATTAGTTTCCGCTCCTAGACAGCTTTCTCCTTTCAGTTGAATTTGCATCTTATTAATATAATATGGAGGGTATTTGTCAGGTAGATTTCAGAGATTCAGAATAGTAATTACAACACAGCACTTTGTGGAGGAATTTGACTCATAAGGCCATTCCAAGTCTCAACAAATGTATGTATCAAATCCTCAAAAGGCAAGACTAAAGCTAAGAATATTTCCTAGAAATATTTCCTTTAGTTTAGTTTGTTTTGTCAGTAGACAACAACATCTCAATTACTATGTTTTGAAATTATTTTTATTGCAGTGAATATTTTTCTTCACTCATAGTTTGTACCTTTGCTTCTTTGTTGGGACACTTTTTATTGTAAGGTAAAAATCCTACAATAATTCAGAGAAAACCTAACAATCAGATGACTTCCTATGAGCAAGCACTTGGTGACAGTGGGAAGGAAAGACCACCAACAGAACCAGGCTCAGTGAGGGGCAGCCATCTGCTGTTACCAGTTGGAGAGAGGGGAGAGACAGGACAAAAAGGGTTAGGCTGTAAAAGTGTAAAATACGTAAGGCTTATGGCCAATAATGATACTTAGTCTACACGTGGCACCTTAGTTACAGAGTAACAATGTACTGGATTGACTTTATCTACTTTTATGAATAGTGTAGATAGTGTATTCTTTTCCGGGTACTTTTTCCCCCACTGTTACAAGCCTCTGAACCAATTCTAGTTTACAGTGGACATAAAAAGTGTACACAACCCTGTTAAAATGCCAGGTTTTTGTGACATTCAATGGTATTAACTCAAAATTTGCTTCAACAAAGTATTAGGTTTTCTCCATGGGTTGTCTCCGAGTACTCAGATTTCCTCCCACAGTCCAAAGACATGCAGTTGTGGTGGTTAACTGGTGATTCTAAATGGCTCATAGGTTTAAAAGGTTGTCTGACTCTTGGCGTTAACTCTGCGACAGACTGGCGACCTGTCCAGGGTGTACCGCACCTCTTGCCCTATGGTAGATAGATTAGCTCCAGCCCCCCTGAAGTGGGGGTGAACTGACGGATGAATTGTACAGGTTACAGGTGACATGAAAAGTGAGAAGAGTTTTGGATTGATTTATTGTGGTCTTATTTTTTTTACATCAAGAAAACCTGGTATTGAATCTGTTCTCACTTGTAACCGCCAGTCAGCCGTGTGCATGAGAAGTGTTTGTGACATGCTTTATGACTCAGTGTCCAGGCAGCATTCATGACACAAGTCGTTCTGACTGAATTTTCAGCTTACTTTTTAAGTTTTACATGAAATCTGTGGATGTTACAAAGGCTGATGTGTCCTGGCGGTTCTGGTCATGCAAACATGTAAACTGTGTGATCATCCCATCACTCAAGCATGATGTCATTCCCTGCTACACCTGCTCACACTGCAACACACACACTCTCATATAAAGTAGTTTAATTGCTTCCCATTTGGTTATAGTAAAAACTTCAAACCAATTTCCTGAATTCGTTTTATTGCTGTCACACCACATCATAACACACCTTATAAAACTGTATTACTTATATTTTCTAATATTTTATTATTATTATTTTTACCATAACTGTCAACCTCTCAGAATAATGTAGTGTGCTGTTATCAAGTGTTTCATATCTGCAAATGTTGGAATTTAAATAAAGCTTGTTGTACAAAGTGCAGGCACAAGTGTGTTTAAGTGAAGAGATTCTGAATAGGAGAAGACTTTCCTCCTGGGCTTGTAAACAGGCTGACTCACAAGACGCCACTTTTAATATCTGCCCATGAAAGGTTTTATTTGTTCTTCTCCTCCAGGCCGCTCTCAGCCCTGAGGGCCTGGCTGCTGGCAGAGATGAAGTTGACCCAGTGCTGAAGATCCTCTGGAAACTCAGGGCACTCCACCTGCAGCGTGCAAAACACAAGCTCAATGTTATTCAGCGGGACAGTGTGTGTAACTCATGCATCTGTGTGGTTTCCTCCCTTACCTTTCTTTTGCACAGGTGCTGCAGAATCTTGTCCGGGCTGCTGCGTATGACACTCTGCTTGCAGTACATCACGGCACACACCAAGCCATCTTTTGTCGACACGAATCTCTGCTCAAGGAAAAAGGCTTTGTCGTCCCAAGTGACGATGCGACTGCGCAGCTCATAACCCTCTCCGATACACAGAGCCCTGCGATAACGAATGGTTGTGGCCCCCACCACCATTGAAGCCTTGAGGGCCCGCACAGCCTTAAACACGCCGTTACGCATGTAGAGAGAGAAGCGAGCAAAGTCACATTCCCGGAGGTACCGAGCATTGTTCATGTGGCACATGTCGATGTCATGGGGAGTGACCCGGCCTGTTAGGACCTGCTCCGCTGTGATGTCCCAGACTGGAGGCTGAAACCAGGCCCGCAGGATGACCGCTGCGGCCCGCAGGAAGTACCACACATCCACAATGCAGAAGAGAGCCAGCAAGATGGCGAGCACCCACAGCACCCACCACATCTCTCTAGGGAAAAGACATTAATATTTATTAGTATTAATATTGTCATTAAGTGAGATGTATAAAAAGACAAGTCAGCCTAACAAATAATGAGCATAACCGAAGACAGACAGTGTTTCCCCTGTTCAACGGACAGACATTTTAGTCCAAAAACAGAAATGAAAATAAATAAAATATTTAGGGTCAAACATGGGCTCAGTGTGTGTTCACCGTTTAACACCCAGCTGGTCCAGCAGGGTGCTACTATGATCCGACTTCCATAGTAATGAAAAGGGTAAGTAGCAGCCAGGTACCGCTAATCAAATGTGCTTAATCAGTAAGTGAGAGCAGCCCTGTAAAACCAGGGGATTTTTGCTGGTTTGGAGCATTCAGGTGTGTGTTTAAAAAAAACAACAACACAGTTTTTCTTGGGCTGGATCTGCCAGCAAATTCACCTAAAGGTCAGACCATGCAGAAATCAGAGAAACTGCAACCCCCCCCCCCCAAAACAAACAAACAAAAAAAAAAAACAAGAGCTACATCTCAGACCATACAGGCCTCAGTTAGCATGCTAACTATAGTGCTCGATTCTTAATGGTGGATGGGTGATGATTTGGGCTTATCCTGGAGCCACAGGACTTGGGCACCTTGCAGTCACTGACTCAACCACAAACTCCTCTGTATACCAAAGTACTCTAGAATCAAATGAACCGAAGCAACATTGTAAAGAATGAAAAGAAGACAAAATTCTTACACAATGATGTGAGTGGCTGCTAAAGTCATACGGAAAACAAGTATTGCTGATAAAGGTGGCTTGAAAAGCTAATGAGTCATGGGGTGTATTTAGGTTTTTAACATAATTAAAAGAAAGTATTACTACTAGTAAGTAAGTAGATGACAGAATTAGCCTGTTATCTTTGTAGGTATTGACTTGTAATATGCATGAATTTATTAGCTGGGCATGTACTGCAGCTGATTACTTGAGGTGGATCCTCGTTTTCCCCTTTTAGCACATATAAGACAGCATCAGTAGCCCGACCCACAGTGACTTATGCTTAGAGTAAACGCTTACACGTTTCACACTTATTTACAAATTCCTAAAATGAAGACTATTATTTCTCACTTGTTTTTTATTTCATGAAACACAAGTGAATATTTTGCCTCTTCTCCCTGCAGCATGCTGTTGTGATTTAATCAGTTTAATCCAGTGTTTATGTGTCCATACCTTTCTGGAGGCACTTCTTCCATTATTGTGAAGGGCAAATGGGGAATCTCTACAGGTCCGCTGTGATGTACTCTATTTTCAAAATGAGTTTCTACTTTCGCAACACTTGTGCACTGATTTAACAAATCGTTAGGATAAACCGGTGCTGCAGGAAAGACAGGCTGCCTCTGCAAAAGCCGCACGTCTTAAGTGCACATGCAGCTCAGAGAAAATGAAAATGAAAAGACTGATACTTTTATTTAGATTTTAACGTAATTTAGTTATCCATGATTCTCAGTGCTACCTATATGACTACCAAAGCTAAGGTTTGTGTGATATTTCATTACGGCATCCACTAACTTTGATTTCATTTAGATTAAACTACGGTTACGACCAACGTTCAGGGTGGGCTAAGTAAAAACACCGGTTTGTGCGGGCATTAAGTGCATTTTTAGTAAAAACAAGTTAAAGACAGTGGGAAAAGACGAATAACCGTCAACGTGTTTACGCTTTACAATAGGTAAAGTGCTCACCTGCTGTCCGCTTCGTCCTGTTCAGACTCAAATCTGTCGAGTCGACACCACTCAGAGCGCTGGGCACAAGTAAAGCAAAAAGCGATAAACGCGGATAATACTCTTCCGGTGATGGCCTTCAAAATAAAAGCATGTTTACAATATTGCGTTAGAAATTCAACCCGAAAGGACGTAAGCAGGCTTAAAACCAAACAGCTTAATTTGTAATGACATAATGTTTTAAAATGACCTATAACTGTACAATGATGTTAAGTGCTCAATGTTTTTCCTACCTCATTGACATTTAATTTGAAGGCCTCAGTGATTCACTTCGTGCCATTTAGACGTGATGTAAGAGGAAATGGCGGCGGTGATTGGTTATTTATTAACCTATTACACTTGATAGAAGTCCGCAAACAGCAAACATGGTGGTAGAAGAAACTTCATAAGAAGCTTTTTAAAAACCTTTAAAACAAATCTTTAAAATAAATTTTAAAAAAATGCAGCTTTATGTCAGAGACCATTGGAATTTTCTTTTAATTTTAATATTTTTAAAACTCAGACCCATTGTTCCAGTGAAAGTAACTCCTCATGCTTCTGCATACCGAGATATTTTGGAGACTTTCAAGCTCACAACTTGGGGATTTTCCCCTTCCTGTTCCAAGACATGGTTAACCAAGTTTGGTGTGGTAGAACTTGATTGGCCTGCAGAGAGTACCGTAATGACCTCAACCCAAGAATACCCCTGACTTCCTCATGGAGTACCATAGTTCCTCTCATGCTTTCTTTAAATCCACAAAGATACAGTTCAACTCCTTCATACCTTCTATATAGTGCTCTGTCTACACTCTAAGAATCTAGTCTGAATTTGGAACACGAGTAAGAATAAAAGAATGAGCTAGAAATACCAGAAAATCTGCCATCACTCATTTTTATACTTTATTATATATTCGCAACCACAATAATTGCAATGAACTCTTATTAATCACTTCAAAAACAGAAGATAATCAAGAAATTTGGTCAAATAATGAACAGCATAATCAACTGTGAACTGAACATGTTTTTATATTAGCGGCTATGCAGCTGAAATTTCTACAATATTTGACTTTCCCATACAGGAAGGCTGGTTTGTCTCTTGTAGAAGAAGTTCTATAAAAGTATGCAATGAACAGTGAATAAAAACTGTATCAAGTGCTCAGAGTCCTTTATAAACAAATTTTCAAAAATGGATAGAAAAACCGACCTGAGACTTCACTAACTTGGTAACTTGTTTAGAACTTGTGTGATAGAAACGCCACACCACCAACAAGCTGAGAGAAAAAGAAAAAAAAGAAGAAAAAAAGAAACCCCTATAGAAGTCTAGCTAATCTTCAGCCAGTCTGTTCCCTCCCACATTCACTGAATTTGGCGAGCTCGATGATCCATCACCATTTTCTTCATGTCCCTGTCCGCCATCATGTCACTCGCATCAAGCTCGTTTCCTGGGCCAGCCATCGGATCATACCGGTGTCTGGAAGAGAGAGAGGAGATTCACAACCCTAGAACATAATCTGCCTGATCATTTAGTGAAATGCCAAAAGCAAGTTAACATTGCTAATAAAACAGACTGTGAGGCAACTTTTGGAACTTTATGAGGACTTTTAACCCCTGAACTCACTGTTTGAGGTGTTCCTCAATGGCTTTCCGTTCATACACGGTGCCATATACTGTTTTCACAGGATCAACAAACATCTTCTTGGTTAGAGGACAAATCAGATGTTGTGGTAGAAACTCTGGCACAGGATCAACCAGTTTCTTTAGAAAGGAAAATAAGTCAAAGTAATGTGATCACAAAAAAAATCTTTTACATAAAACAGAAAAATCCCATAAATACTTTGTTCACTCACTCACCTCCTCCATGCTATCCATTGACTTTCCAGCATGTTCTCCCGTGTGCTTTCTGGCTTCTCGCTCGTACGTCTCGCGGCTCGTCAGGAATTCCTCGGCTAAAATGCTTCCAGGAAAAGGTTAATATGCAAATGTAAGTATTCATGTCTGGGGTCTGAAATAGCATCTGAAGAAAGTGAGCTCTACAAGAATCACAGAACAATTCAGCAGACTGTTTATCAGTTTAGAGAGACATTTCCCTCACAGAGATCATCTAAAACTCACACCTCGGTCTGAACACCAGCTCATCATCCATATCATTAACTTGTATCAAATACTCAAACATCTTGTAGGTGCAAATATAACTAGCTGATCATACTGAAACAGTTCTGAATGCAAAAAGGGGTCAAATCTGGTCCTAGCAACGTGTAACTAATAAAGTGGCTGTTGAGTGCATATAGGAATAAAGTTGTGCATGTCTCACCTGTCCAGTGGGTCATCAGGCTCAGGGATGATGAGGAGTCCATACACAGCATCAAATATGTCCCTCATGGTGACGTGGGCGTTGTAGCTGCGATCAAATATGTTGTGGCAGATGCGGCCAACACTGTTGACATTGCAGTGGTACACCTGCCGCTGTGTTAAGATAAATGCTCGCTACAAGAAACATGCATGCAGTTACCACTTTTATATTACCCTAACAACTGGAAACCATTTTAATATGAACACTGTAGATGTCTAAACAGCTTTTGTTTGTATTTTGTCAGGATACACGTGTGACAAAGCGAACGAGCGGAGGCTTCACTGGGTATTCAGGACCAAACTGGCAGTACAGCTCAAACACTCCTTTCTCATATGGTGTGTCAGGAGGTCCTTGCATGAGAATCCTCCAGAACGCTGAAAATCAGAAAACAATCAAACATTGTTGCTATTCACTACAGGTCCTAGAAAGTGTTGCTATGCAGCTCTCAACAGTACAATGACTGCAAACACAAATCCCTAATAAGTAATCAACATGCTGCATTCATTTTTTTTTTTCATTTAATTGTTTGATTAGCATTCAAATCTCCCAATGAATACAGAATAAAGATCTACCACAAAGCAAGAATTCATCAGCTGCATCACAATGAAAACACTGATTTTATGGGTCTATCAGGCAGCCCAGATCAAATAAAATACACAGAGCAATACAAACACAGGTCAGGGGAGAGACCACATCACTTACTTAAGTCTGACTCTGATGGATAGACTCTAAAGAAAGGATGAGGGTCACAATGCAGGCACTTGAGCTCCTCCACGATACGTTTGTCCTTCTCCATGAAACGACCATCCTTTGCCTCCCGAATCTTCTTTTTCAGAGCACTGTTTTGAATTGAATGCATTTTATATAATGTTTCATAAGGAATGCATGTAATAAAAAAGGACCACAAAAAGTCAAAATTATCGCTATTCATATGGGACAAGACTAAGGAGGCATTGAGTCTTAATCAACAAAATATTTTAGACTGTCGTGAAACTTATACAAGTACGTGCTAAATGACATGCTTTTTGTCAGGAAGCCTATACACATTTTTAAAAATAAAAACCCAGCTTCCATGGCGCCTGATGCAGTACCTGTCCTGTTGGGCGGTGCTTCAACTGGGTGTCAGAACCTTGTAAAAATAAGATTTCGCAGTAATCTGCCAACTACAGTGGGAAAAAAAAGTAGTTGCATGAAAACTGACATTTACTGATGTCTTAAGTGGAAGCAGACTACTTTTTCTCTTGAGGTATGACTATAAGTCGAATCTCTTCATATTTTGGACAGTTGAACAAAACTATATTGGACAGATTAGACCAGTGTTTCCCAACCTTTTGGAGCCACGGAACATATTTCACATCAGAAAAATCACGCGGCACACCACCAAACAAAAATGTCACAAAAAGCATATTGATACATTTTCCCCGGGCACCAGGTATAGCGGAATTGGCTCGGTTTGTCCCCAGTATACCTTTTTGGTTTCTTCTGACCACTACTCATGCTAAGCCCTTCATCTGGGTCAGAATTTTCCCCAGGACCCAGGTCAGACTGACCACTTTTTCTTATCAAATATTCATCTATTGCTATTCGTGCTGCGTCATCTCACAGCATGACTATTATGCAAGTTCTTCTTCGCCTTCTTCTGTTTTACTGGCAGTTGATGACCCATTTAAATAGAGGAGGTATATGGTATATGTACTGCCTTCAAGTGGGAAAGAACGTAATTGTTCTGCCCGTTACTCTCGCTTAAAGTCATGTGGAACCAGACGATCTCCCACAGCACACCGTATCATTTCTAACGACACACCTATGTGCCGCAGGCACAGTGTTTGGGAAACACTGGATTAGATAAACCATGCAAGCAGAGTAAATTGTTTCATTAACAGCTCAAGAAACTCATTTTCTTTGATCAGGTGTGTTCTTAGCTTCTACAGGATGGATGTTTCTGCCACTCACCTTTCTGTCACCGTCACTTTGCTGTTTATCTGGCTTGGCAAGGATGTCTCTGGATATTCATCATAGCCCCGAGTAGTAAACATGCTTTTAAGTATTCCCTATAAAACATGAAAAAAATATAATAACCATATGACGGCCATGTATGAAGTTAAAGAGTGATCAGATTTCCTTTTGAAACAGACTATAAACAGACCTCAGTGATGGAAGAAGGGTCAAGTTTTTTCTTGGGCTTCCTCTGTTCCAGAGAAAGAACTGTCTCGATCTCAAAGAGTTTCAGACCATCTTTGACTGTTTGTGGTTTGAAACAGCAGCCACCTGTAAACGGGTTTGAAATATTTAAAAAAGGAATTATTAAAATGTAAGTCACTGTTTGGCCCTTTTTGGCATCAAATGTTTGGTTTTTTTTTATAACTTTATTATGTTTAGATAAGCCAGAGTTTAGGACTACACTGTTAATACAGATACATATAAATACAGAAAATAATGACAAATACCAGAAATACTGCAGAGACTAAGCTAATGTCTCATGCTCAGTTAACTGATTATAGAACTAAAGCACAGAAAGAAAAAAAAAAAATCCTGAAAGCAGTTGAGATGAAATCAGAAAGGTCCAATAAAATGGGCCAAAACTTGATTCCATGCGTGCCCATTTACAGGTTTGCTTCCTGCGATTCCAGTTCTAAACAGCTGCAGGTTCCCATTAACAATTTCGCATTTACCTAAATTCACACAGAGAGTACACACCAGCTTCTATGTGCAACTGACACTACTTTTTGTTGATGATCATTTTGTGTCCAGCTATTAAGCAGATGCCAAATAGCAAACAGTTCATTACGTCCAAGCCTCCAGATGGCGCACCGGTTAAAAAATGCATCCAAGAGCATGGCCTTACTTTTTTTTTTTTTTGCATAGGG
Source organism: Simochromis diagramma (assembly GCF_900408965.1). NCBI lineage: Eukaryota > Metazoa > Chordata > Actinopteri > Cichliformes > Cichlidae > Simochromis > Simochromis diagramma. The sequence goes on from NW_024386782.1 coordinate 5,999,892, forward strand.
GGTTGTGCATGGCAGAGTTGAGTTCTAGTGTGATGTTTTTAGGCGTGTGAGAAAAAAGCTTTTGTACAAACCAGTTGAACTGTTTACAATCAGTGAGACTCCTCTTCCAACAGATTGCAGCTTTTAGATTAATTTAAACATGGGATATTTTTTTTTTACTTTTAAGGGCAGAGAATTGTGCATTATTTTATACATACATATAGTTTTACCTGTTGCATTGCTGATTCCATGGAGCATGTTGTTTTCCACATTTCCAAGAAGGATTGAATCCACAGTGATGTTTGATTTCAGCAGCTTGGCTGTCACAGCAACTGGGTCCATAAAGGACCTATGGCAAGATGAAAACAGTCAGCTGCTGCCCCAGAAAAACATAATTGATGGGTGATCAAAGGCAACTTAAGCAGAAAGGGAAACTTACCCAGAATCATTGCCATCAGTGAGGCACAGGACGCGGAGTCTACAATCTGGGAAGCTCGCCTTGATCTTTTCCAGCTCTGAAGCTCCACGTCGTAGCGCGTCGTACAGCAGAGTACATCCGCTCGCCTCAAGGTTACGTGTGTGGACCTAAAAAACAAAAGAACCCCAAAAAGGCGACAAGGAAAAAAATTTATATTAGCGCCACCGAACAAGTTGTTCATTTACAGCATGTTTATTTATTTACTGGAAAATGGGAAGAAAAAAGCTGCCACGCTGACCCAAGTTAAATATTTATTCTTTAGCTTTATTCTATCAAAACTTCGAGCTACTGATCAGGTATCTCAAAACTCAGTTATTCTGAGTATGTCAAAATTTCCTCACACATAATACCACCTCACAATTTTTAAATATAGAGGGCAATAAAATTCTTCTTGAGCGGAGGTAACAAGCTTCCAGAGGAAAGCCTTCCATCCTCACAATGTTTTGCAATCACCTTGAACTTCTCCAGATTTTCTGTGAATGTGTGGAGCATTTTCACCATGGAGTCAAACTTTACAAGACCAATGACGTGATGGAAATCATACGCCATGCTCCTCGTGGCAAAGTTGTCAAAGAGCTCTTTGACAGCATTGATTTTCTTTATTTCTGCATTTTCGTAGCACTCCTCTTCCATCGAGGAGCTTGTATCGATCAGTACCTAAAGTAATAAAGTCAGGAAGAGGAAATGTTTAGCAAATGTTTTGATTCGATTCCTTTACAACTAAAATTTCCCCAGATCTCACCAGTATTGCCTCATTTGGAGTCCTGGTTGTAACAAATGACTGGTCATCTCTGTGGTCACCAGTGCTGTATTTAAAAAAAGACAAACAAACACCATCTTTATAGCTTTACACAGTTAAGACGAGACAAGCATCACACACTCTGTGAATTTCCTGTTATCGGGTGGGTAGTTTGTGCCTTTAATGCAGATCAAGATGCACAATTCAATTCAATTGAATTTTATTATATAGCGCCAAATCCCAACAACAGTAGCTTTTAGGCATTTTATCTTGTGAGATAAAGAAAAAAAGGATCAGACAAGCCACTATGAGCAAGCACTTGGTGACAGTGGGAAGGAAAGAAACAGGAAGAAACTTCCAGCAGAAACCAAGCTCAGAGAGGGGCAGTAATCTGCTGTGACTGGCTGGGGGAGGGGAGGAAGACAGGCTAAAAGACAAGCTGGAAGAGCCAAAAATTAATAATAACTGATAATTAAATGCAAAATGGTGTATAAATAGTGTGAAAACAGGTAAGTGAAGAAGAAACTCTCAGTTCATCATAGAAGACTCCAGCAGCCTGCATGTATTAAAGCATATATTATGTGCCAGAATGAGTCTGCCTTTCATTAGTTCACTCCATTTTGTTTTGGTTTAGGTACTCACTTGGCTGCTAGCAAGTTTAAATCCATTGTTTTTACTTTTCCATCCAGACAATTGTGCACTTCGATCATATCAGCTGCTCCTTTGTTTTTATGCAAATAAATGCCCAGATTATCTGACAGAGAAATATGAAAATGAAGCAAACATTAAGTATAACACCTCCCAACACACATGATAAAAACTTGATGTCAGAGGTCAAAGGCAAAGTAGGGGAACTGGTGGAAATTCCTTGTCCACTTAATTTAAAGTGACTAACAGTTCTACTGTAACAGGAGCAACAGTAGAGACAATCTAAGCAAAGGTGGAACATACCTCTCCATTTAGACTTAGACTTCTGCAAAATGAACACATCTGTGGACTAAAACCTGACAAGCCAGTGGCATCTGCTGTATGATACAAGTGTTTGTAAGGTATAAAAGTGATGTTTCACTGAAAGATGTGAATATTTAGACTGGAAAAGGATGAAATACCTTCACTAAGTAGAACAAGGCAGCTCTGATAATGTCCCAGGTCCTTCAGATGTAGAGGTGGGGTCACATTAAGGCGAGGGAAAGATTTCAAACGTTCCACCATGCTGCCAAAAGTCCACTGAATATTCACCTGAAAGCTGTTTCATTCAATGAATTAGTAAAAAAAAAAAAAAGTCTTTAAAACAAGTCATTATTCAACCTGTTTATATTGTCTTTGAGACAATCCTAGACACCAGATTAATATGTGTAATTAATATATAATAATTAATAATAAAGACTAACTAACTCAAAACTATGTTTTAACTCAGACTGCTTGCATAGGATATTCAAGCATTGGGCAGTGTAGACTAGACACTGTCAGGTTAAAATACATCACAGCGCCTTGGGCCTTGAGTTACTCTTAATTTCTTTGTATTTTGCTTGAAAAATGGGAGATGGGTGCAGGGATTTATTAAAACGTGCAAATTTAGATGGAAACAAAGTACATAACAGGGCTGTGCCATATATTGTCTGAGATAATAATGGCATAAATTTGTGTGTTATATAAAAGTGTCATATCGCAATATCTTTTTGTATTGCAGTACCATATGTTTATGCCTGTCTGACAGCATGTCAGCCTTCGATGACAATTTACCACCTAAAAAGGAAGACATTTAAACAAATTCCAAAGAAGCACAATACTTTGCAAAACTGATCCTGCTATAGGTGGAAACAACTAATTTCAACACTTGAGCCAGGCACATACCAAGAATGGTACAACACGCCAATAGTGTTGTTTTTCTATCCAGTTTGCCTTTATTGCATTTGCAGTGTGTTTGGGATCATTTTTTTTAAACATGATTCAGGTCAGTGCTAAATGCCTTGAAAAAACAAAGCAATTCTTCTGAAAATGATCCTGGCTCCTTGGACGCAAATATAAAGAAATGAGTGGTGGGTCAAGACTTGTGGACAATACTGTATTACTAAAAACAATCATGAATGAATAATCAAGAATTCATGAGAAATTGAATGGCATTCATTAAAAACCACCTCCAGAGCAAGCATATACTTTAAACCTAACTAAGTCAATAATTTTTACTGTTCAGCTGTGCATAGGTGTATCTTAATTTGTTATCTATACCAACAGAAAGTAAAGGAAATCTGCTCAAGTTGTGTTGAAAGAAATAACTCAGTCACACATACTTCTGACCAGATGTCTTGTCGTGGTGACTCCACAGAGGATACGTTCGGACAAATCGAGGAATGCTGAGCAGGATTTTCTCAATGTCAGTGGCTCTCTGTAGTGAGAATTCTTGTAAAGGCTCTTCGGTGCAATTTGGAATTTTCTCTCCATCTAAACAAAATAAAAAGAAGCCAGAAACACATAATTCACCACCATAATGCAATTTAGTAAAAATTCTAACCAACTAACGTTTTACATCTGGTGATGCAGCAATGCTTGTGCACAAGAGTTCATTTTAAAATAATTAACAGTTCTATACATTTTTATTTTAATACATAGCTATCACTGCACCAGGCTGAAGAAAGTGCTACCTTTAATGGCTCTCTCATTATGGATGCTTTATACTGTCAAATCCGGTTATTTTTATTTTATTTATTTTATTTGAATATGCAAAGTAATTAATAAACTAGTATTGCAGCAAAAATGACATAAAATATTAAAACTATATTCATTTAGACACATTAAAACCTTTCAACTTTATAGTTTAAACTCTTTCAGTGCTATTTGTACCTTTGATTTTCTGAAGGACGTACGCCCTTTCAAAGACATCTGGTACTCCAGGTACTCTGACAGGTTCGCAGAAATGGTCACCATCTTTGGACACGAGAGAGATGGGAGCATAGACTTCATGGTTTGATGCTTGTTTCTGTCAAAACAGAGCCAAGTATGATACATTTAAACTACAGAGATAATATCTATACAAAATACTGGGAAAGACCAGCTTCTGTTCAAAAATAAACTCAGTTATACCTCAATTTTTGAAAGGAGATGTGCCCAGCAGTACAATGAATTTTCAAAGACATCCTGGTCCTCTATGATTTTTTTCCCTCGCTGTGTTGCTTGCTGGGGCAATAACTCCCTGAAGAGCATGTATAAGCCCTCAACAACTGCAATCTGCAAGAAATCAGTCAGTACACAACAAAATTTTCATGCAAAATAAGCAGCGAGTAAATTACAGTTATATACTGTACAAACGATGAGCCTTTTACGTGCTTCCTGCATGAGACACACATACATGGAAACAGGCATGTCATATCTCTACATTCATGAATACTGTGACACTTCAGATGGTTTCATTCACAAGTTACCATCATGGCAATATCATTTTAATTAAATAAATGAAATAAAATTACAGTACACTCAAAATGATGCATGTTTTACAGCCTAAATCACCACATAGCAGGTGCGAGGTGGCGTGCAAAAAGCTGCTGTGTTAAAATCAGTGGACAAAACATGCAAAAAGTCACATAAAAGTCTGATACCAGATTTGTTGGAGGATTATGAGGCCAGTGGTCCAAAGACTTAAAACTGCAGCAGCATGTCAACTGTCCTCTATTTATGAAGAAGATAGTCTAAAACTGTAACAAGTCTTACACCACCTCACACTTTTTACCTTCTGGTTCCTGGTCATCTTTTCATTCCTGCAGAGTAACTGATGCAAACTTTGGGTGAGGGGGTTACATCCCGTCAATTTTCGTATGTAAGCTATCAGTTTGTTCCGGATTATTTCAGAAAGGTCTTTCTACAAGTAAATACACAGAAATATTAGAATTTGGGTTAATCAGAAAAATTAAACACAATCTAAACTAAATTTACCACATTTCAGTTTAGTTTGTGAACACAGGTCAACAAAGTGCACAATAAAGAACCCACAGTGTTTATTTCTCCAGGGTTAATACTGGACAAATGGGCTGCTGAAGACAAAGCTATATTTCAACTGATGAAAAAAATTTCAATAAGGAGGTTCATTAATTCACAGTAGCCATGGCATCTTTTTTTTTTTTTTTTAAATAAATTCACCATACAGTCTAGTTATAATAGCTGCTCTGTGATTTTGGCTATTCTTTCCAAGTACAGAGGTCACAAAGACAAAACTATAACCAGAATGAAAATAGACTGATTCCTTCTTTGCTTTTGAGAACCAATTGAACACTTCAATCGTAATGTAATTGAACAGGTTGCCTGGTGGCAAACAACATGCCTCCAAACAGTTGTAGCTTGACTACAGTCACTCTCAACCAGACTGGCGAAGCTTTGCAAATAACTGCTAAGCAATGACAGACTGCCAACATGTTGCAATCAATCTGAGTGTGTCTGCACCCATAAAAGCAACTCATCTGCAATGCCTCTCTCTAAAATAGGGAACTCTACTTAACAAGGTGGCAACTGGTTGTATTCTGATGATATTCCTACGTAAACGCAATGTAAAGAGTGAATATGTGGTTCTACTGCTAAATCGCTGTCCCGCATCAACCTCGTCATTATTTGTGGAAGAATTTCTGAGGTTCACCAATGCCTGGACTGAATGTAAGGACTTTATGTGAATTTCTGTGTGCAATCATCTGTTATGTAGTCTTTCAGCTATCCGTTTCAAAAACACAGAATATCACCAGGCTTGAAGACAGGCTAGGCATGAATAAATAAAGTTCATGTTCATAGGATAGCAAGACAATGGGACAATATGGGACAGTGTTAAATATAAAACAGCTTACCCCAACAGCATAAAGAGAAGACAGCAACACACTGATTCCTTTCTGGCTTTGTTGGACTGAAGGCACGACATCATTGATGTAGAAAGTTTCATCAAGGGGAGTCTCTTCGGTAAACGAGGACAGAGCGAAGGCAATAGTCGACCCTTCAGAGATTCCACACTTTTGAAGTGTATCACCACCCAAATTATTACCTCTATATAAAACAGGGACACCAGAGAACAGAAGAACTCCATCAATGCTAAGACTTTAAGCATGTGAATGTGTGGGTGGCGATGGGTGACAAGTAACAAAAATACTGGTGGCTACCAATGCTACCCTTAGTTTTCTAGTAAATGAGTGGATGGAATGTGATGAATGTGAAAAGCCTAGGTGACTTGCTTCTTCCAGTTAAGAGAAACCTTGACCTCTGACCTTGAGGTTAAGGTCTTTTAGTAGATCTAAATATGGTATGACTTTCAATATCCTGTGTTGCTTTGTTCTGGAGTGATTGTATTCACAAACCAGGTTGTCCCTGCTCGGAGCAGAGTGATGACAACACTTTTTCAGCCTTTTACGTCTGATGGGTAAAAAAACACTTTTTTGTGAGGCAGTTTACCTGGGATGGAGGACATGTGCTGGTATTCCACTTGCATTTGACAGGATCACTTTTAGAGTTGCGATTGTGTCAGTTTCCAAATTCACCATAATCTCAAAGTTTCCCTTAACAGGTAAAGAAAAATATGTTAAAGGTACAGAATTAATTTCAATTATAACTTTATATACATGTTAAAAATGAAGGCTGACATTTACAACAATAAACTATACATTAATAAAAATAATCGATTCACTTTATTTCTGCCATTTTATTCTTCCCTCCTCAACAGAAAGACTGTTTATCAAGTGAAGGTATATTTTTCCCTCATTTTTAAAATGGGGCTTAGAGAAACTCAGATACTACTTAAAACCACTGTGTCTAAGCAAAATAACAGATTTCAGAAATCATTACAGGTCATTTGTTCCACCGTAAAGATATAATATGAAAATTGACTGGCCAGTTTCATTTGCTAGCAGTTGCCAATATCCTCAATTGAGCAGCATACTGTTGTTAAGACGCACCTTGAGCATGATGTGACATCGAATGACATCTGTTCCAGAGGTCTTGCCAGACTCTTGTCTTAGCATTTTTGGAGCCTCTGTCAAGTTTTCCCTCGGAGTAAAAATAGCATAAATTACAGCTCCATTTTCAATGTGTCTTTCTTTCAAAGACCCTGGAAAAGAACATAATAAATAGAATAACTGTGCCAGATCCACAGTTAACAAAAAATAATTAAAAAATAAAACAAAAAATTAAAACAATAATTAATTAAAAAAACATTTTTAAAGTGTCCCATCTACATGTATGAAAGTATATTCATTTCCTATGACCAAAATCATTTTAGAAACTGCTAGCGCTTACCAGCAGTCTGAAAACTATTCATTCAAGTTTGTAAATGAACTCTCCCATGGTATCATGTGATTATAAGTCTTACCCTAAAACCTGCTTGTATTTGGATAATAGACAAGATTTATTTCCTACTAATCCTGTTTCAATGATACATTAAAGCCTATATTTTTCTAGCAGATTTCTTACCTATTAACAGATGGAACTACAGAGTGAAAACGTAACTTACAGGCAACAAATTCAAAATGTAATGGTGTCATAATTCATCAAGTTTTCAGAGGGACCTTTAAAGTAACCTACAGAGGTTTCGGAAAAGCTGACTTTATGCAGATGAGGATAAGGGAGGAAGCTAAATGGCTGACGCCATTGTCAATGACCTTCAGTTGTCCCATGCCAACCATCAAACTAAAACCGACGGCCCAAGTTTCTTGGCAACACTGCAGGTGATATCTTCCGTCTTTTGGAAAATTGCTTTGGCAATCGGAGGGAGAAAATGTCAGGAGGATATGTAAAAAAGATCAGAAGAAGTTCCTCAGAAAACTGTCACCTGAAGTGGCAAAAGAATACAGAGATGCATTTTGAAATACTGCATCCAGGGCATGCAGCACCACCAAAGAGCAGCCGAGTCTCCTGTTTGAAGTTGGATTGCAAGAACTACCAGTGGTTATGATGCTCCTTGAGGTAACAGCTAATGCTGGGCAAAAAATTTTGACTTTAATTGACCTGGCTTTTGACACCAACTATACAACCCACAGGGTTGCAAGTATTAACCTAAGAAGTGAAGAGATCACTTTGGTTGTCCATGGAATTGGGGGAATGAAAACTCGTGTGACAATAAGCCGGGATCTTTTACAGATCTGAATCAGAACCCCTAGAAGAATCCACAGGCCACACCAATTGGTCTGTTGTGGACTAGGCAGCAAATATGTTAAACCGAAGAAGGCGCAAATGCTCTTTCCAGATATACCACTCAAACTTGTGAGATCATTTCTACGGATGGAGAGGCAATTATCTGAGAAGCCTGAAACACCAAACCCACTGACATGGAGAGAGCTGCTCAGCCAAGTGTCAGGGTTGTATTACCCACTCGGATTGGTAACTCCTGCTAAGCAAAAAAGAGCAATCTTAGTACTATTAGAATTTATTTTTTAACTTTAAGGCTATATCCCTCATAAATAGCATCACACATTTGCTGCACATAGTTGTGTATTGTAGAGTAGTTTTGGAAGCAGTCTGTAACACTCTGATACTAACAGACACAAGACAAGACCCCTTTTCAGTAATGTGACCTGGGGGTTGTGATTTCTACAAGACAACAGGGCCATAAATCTGGTGTTATGGAATGAACTCTTCCCCCCTTCTTTGACACTACAGGCCTGACTGGAGGACAAGAGATGGTTGCCATTGTAATGGGAGTGTTCCCTCAAAAAGGTGCAGAAGAAGAAATGTGGGCTGATATCAGAGCTAGGGCCACCCTCAACTGATTCTACCAATCATGTTAACATTCTGTTTCTGTGACCAGAAATAAAGGTGTTTTCTGCCTAGGCAGTGTTGGGGAGTAACGAAATACACGTACCGGCGTTACGTATTTAAAATAAAAAATATGAGTAATTTTATTCTGTTACAGTTACCATTTAAAAAGGTGATATTCAGAATACAGTTACTTTGTTAAAATAAATGGATTACACGGTGCTCCTTTCCTGTTTCATATGTTTGGCTATGCCCTCTCTATTTTTGGTAATTCCACAAAGGTGGAAACCCAAACAAAACTGCCTGGGTCTCAATCTCTTGGCCCATGTCACCTCTACTTACGGCCCGCATAATGACGTGAAGAAATATTTTTGAAAATTATAATTCAAAATATTTTTTTTTTATATGAAGGCAATACGCAGAGTGTTACAGGTATAGCCCTAAAGAATGTAGCTTCATGGGTAGTGTATTCCATGCTGCAGGGAAAACGGACTGCCATACCCGTTATGCTTCTGTGATCGCGAGGGAGGAAGAAAAAGGAGAGTCGAAAAGTATGAGTTGTCACTGACCACAAACAGGAGATGGAAGCATGTAAAAATAATAATATAACACTGCAGCCAAAAAGAGTGCCTGATGAGCTCAGTTGTAAGTAAGCTATTATGACTCGGCTGTACACTGTGTTCATGTTTTCCTCCGAAACAATAAGTTTCGCTGGAGCAGCCTTTCAACACCTCTGTCTGTCTCTCACTAGTAAAGCTAGCTTTCGGCTATGAGCCCGACACAGAACTTGACATATTAGCCAGAGGTCCCTTTACCTCGGTTCGGAGTGGCGGACCTATTTTCTATACAAGATCGCTGCAAAAAGTGCAGCCTTACCTAATGTCCACCCTACTGTTACTCATTTTATATTAAGATTAAGATAGTTCATAGGTGTCAAACTCTGGCCCGCGGGCCAAATTTGGCCCGCAGCCTAATTACATTTGGCCCGCGAAGCCATACCAAATTACTATTAGAGCTGGCCTGCTGGTATTATACAACTAATATATATATATATTGTTTAGTATTAAGCTTTGCTTGTTCAATATTCAGTTTTTCAGCAAAACTTGTTTGAGTCCATAAGAAAAGATTCATTCTTATATCTAGAGGAAGATTTTCTTTCAACAAATATTAATGTTAGCCCGCGACTTTGTTCCAGTTTTGAATTTTGGCCCACTGTGTATTTGAGTTTGACACCCCTGATGTGGTTGAATGATAATATATTAAGTAATCCAAAGTATTCAGAATACGTTACGCTCATTGAGTAACTTAACAGAATACATTACAAAATGCATTTTGGGGCATGTATTCTGTAATCAGACAAAAGGACAAGAAATAAAACAAAGTCAGATTAAGACCCTAAGAAAACAAGGAGGCTGGCTGCAGAATCAGTGACCTTGTAGAACTCTTGTAGATGTCAAGCGGTTTAGTGTCCTAGGTTGATTGGTCAAATCAGTTGTAGGACTTGGGGAGCAGCAAAAAGGTTTCTTGAGAAAAGTCAAGCTACTAACAGCCCAAAATGGGTGGCAGTCCTGTTGACAGGAGTCATTTCAATAAGGGAACGAAAGGATGCCCTAAGAGAGATTTTCCTTGCAGCACAGGCACCATGGTCTTCTCAAGCACTACTACAGATAGACTAGTAGTATACAGAGACACGGGCTCTGGGTCCTTGGGAACTCAGAACAAATTGGTCTTGGAGAAAGGTGCATCAAAAAATGGAACACAGCAGATGTGGAAAGTTAATCCTGCTGTTTACCCACATAGGAATAGTGTTGCTGAAGCTGCTACGCGCATTGTGAAGAGAGCACTCCAGAATCTTGGAAGGGAGTTAGTTATGATGGGTTCCAGACAGCTCTTCATGTGGCAGCCAACATTGTAAATGAGCGCCTAATTGATGCCAGAGTGCAGAGTCGGGAAAACTGCATTCATTGCATTACACCCAACCCTCTTTTGCTTGGGCGAGCAACTCAAAGTGAAGACTTCAAAATGTTTTACTTTTCCAGGTACCCCTATAAGAGACTCCAGGCAATTCAGGCAGAAGTGAACAGGTTTTTGGACGTCCTGGAGTCAACCTGCTGGTCCAAATTTATTTGTAAGGAGCAGTGTTGGTCAAGTTACTTGAAAAAAGTAATCATAACTAATTACTGATTACTTCCCCAAAAAAGTAATCCCGTTACTTTACTGATTACTTATTTTCAAAAGTAATTAATTACTTAGTTACTTAGTTACTTTTTAAAAACACGATTTACAACCTGAATAGGTGATAAAGCGATAGATCTTTCAGCCCAATTCTACTTTTTCTACATAATCCATCATACAAAATGTAATCAAATGGAAAAGTCTCTTTTTAAAACTTGTTTTATTAGTTTTAATCTTTTAACTTTATGCATCAAGCAAAAATTTAATTATATGCAACATTCTCTGACTGGAAGAAATTAGTTTAACATTTAAACCTATTTTCTGCACATTCCAGCACATAAAATAAAATATTTTTTGTGTTTACACTCACTCTTTCAAATAGATGCAAGTAAAACACAGCAGAAAATAAATAAAGTCAAAGACTAGCGGTCCTTTTGCTCTATTTTCACCTGTAAAGCAGGAGTGGCGTAGGCGGAGGTTTACCCTGGTGCCGGTGTGCAGCAGTGGTCAGTGAAAGAATCCGAGAGTTTCTCTGTGAATTTCCCATTACGTGGTAGCGCACTTGCTTGGAGGTTTAGGGGGTAGTTTGCGTGGGAAGTTTTCTTCCCAGGCACAACGGACGCTAATGTTTTTGTCACTTTTTATGGAATCAAACTTAAAGTAAGGTCAATACTTCCACGCTTTAAACGCTGCATGCTCATACTCTCTCCCGCACATGATATATTATCCATTGTTGATCTGCACACAGCTGTTGTCACGAACGTTGCACTTGCTTACCTCACTGTCATGAGACATTCTTGCAAAAAAAAAAAAAATCACGGTTTTAGTAACGCAGTAATGCAGCGTTCCTACGGGAAAGTAACGGTAATCTAATTACCGTTTTTGCAATAGTAATCCCTTGCTTTATTTGTTACTTGAAAAAAGTCATCGGATTACAGTAACGCCCATCTCTGGTAAGGAGCAAGTGGCACACTGCACATAGAAATGTCACTGGTGGAGATATTGTCTGGCTAAGCTAGCTAAGCTAAAAGACTGTTTAAAAAATTGCTAAAGAATCGCAGCTACCACTAGCTTAAGTAGCATTATCATTGTATCGCAGGTCGACTGCCCATTTATAAGCAGCTCCATTGTTTAGTTTTAGTCTCTGTTTGTAAGACTATTGATGTGTGCGGACAGTAATGGACATTTTACCTGTACTTAATGAAGGAAATGTTTTATATGTTGTTGTGTGATAACAAACATGGTATTGTATCTTTTGGGGCTTCAATTTAAAGGTTTTTCACCTATAGGTGATCTGTGTGGTAATTGAGTGAAATCAAGTTAAACACCTGGAATAGATGCATCAATCCATTTCACGTGAGAAAAGTGCACAAATTAAGATGACTTGACAAATATAGTTAAGTATTTTTGGACAGACACATTTTAACCTAGGACCTGGCGTCCACATATGTGGACATCACATTTTGGGTTATTTAGACCAAAATACAAAATTTTGCTCTACAAGGGCCTGATATCCACTTACGGGGACATTATACTGCTACTGTCCTATTGAAATTTTAAACGAATATCCTTATATGTGGCTCTCATTTTTCTTAGAAACAAAAATCAGGTAAAAAAAAAAAAAAAATCTGGTAATTCTTTGTTTTTACATTCATCAGGTCCCAATCAGTCCAAATATCAAAGAGAAATTAAAAATGCATGCCGTGGAAGAGTTCAGGTCTTAGGAGGTTAAAGCACTTGAAAATAAAGTGTGTATAAAAGTGACTACAATTCCTTAAAAGTTACTGGAGTATTTTTGTTCAATCCCTTGAGTCCCAGATGAAAGTCTTATTAGACCTATTACTCATATTAATCTTCTAAATGTAACTAACATGTTTTGGTACACAATAAAATAGTTTTTAAAAAGGTCAGTGTCCAAAACCTAAATAGACCTAACTGTATAGAATCATTCACTCCTCCATTGCTGACTCACATGTGTTGAAGAAGGGATCGTCTGTCAAGGGCATCCCATCTACTGTGTAGAGACAAACTCCTTTGGTGTTTCCAACATTTTCAAGGTGACAGATTCTCAGCATTATGTCTTCAATTGTGTTTTGTGCCGGATCCATATCTGTAGCATTGTAATTTTAAACATTTCACCTCCATGTCCATATATAAATTACTTTAATCATGCCAAAGGGGACATTTAGGATAAGAGCCTTTAAAAGATGTGTTCCTGTTACCTGAAATAACCTTTGGTTTAAGACATTTGGGGTATGTGTACTGAAGACTGAACGACTTCACTGACTTTTGTACCGGTCTGCCAGTTAGGATTTGACGTTCTGGAGTGCTCAGTCTTTGAATGAAGTCTTTCATGATTGCAAAACGATTCTTTTCCACATGACTTAAACCTGTAAAAGAGACAAAATAAATTCAGCTTTCAGAGAAAGTAATCTGAAATACTGCAAAAAGCTAGACCCTGATACACAGATTTGAAATTCTCTATATTTGCAGCTTTTTTTTGCTAACATGTTTGTAATGAGAGAGCTATTCTAAAGTCCTAGCTTGTCTTTGGCATATCAAGCATTCTTACCAATGCTGTTTAAATCTTCTTCCGTCACACTGTCCAGGAAATCTCTTTCATCTTTAACACCCATCTGAACAAACTGGTTGTAGTATGATTCCAGTCTGTGCTGCTCAAGTAGATTGAATATTGCACCCATCTAAACGTAGACCAGGAGATTATATTCGTCAACACTCAAATACCAAAATCAGAGAACTTATGATATTAAATTTTATTTACATTGCTCTCCTTGTCTGAAACTAATGACAATACATGAACTCAATGAGATGTAAAATACAAAATACTATTTATTTGGTTATTCAGTTAAATTTAAATGGCCATTTATCTTTTCAATTTATTCTAGTAACTTGAAGCAAATTTATTCTTTTTTTTTTTTCAGAGGAGCACACTTTCACATTTGTGTAAACTATCCGGTTGTTCAGTGATGACGCGACGAATCTTACTTCCGGGTCTAAAGTAGTCTGCGTTTAATATGGCTTTTGTGTTGTTAACATGTTTAATGTTATGTATTTTCTTCTATTTGATCTCAAAAAGCTCCTAAAACAGTCAGTGATCCCTGTTGACCCCCCTCGGCTTTTATTACCACTAATCATTTATTTAAGCTCAGTTTTTAAAACCTTAGGATGTAACTACAGCCCAGCCCATGCAGCAGTATATGAATGACTAACCTCGTATTGTGGATGGATTATCTGTTGTTCTCCTGGCTGAAGTTTGGTCCTTTTAAAGCATCTTGCCATGCGATTACATTTGTTCCTGACCACCAAGAACACTCACGGTAACTTTTATCCAGTGGAAAAAAAGTTAGCTTGTTTATATTATGCTAACATAGCTGTGTCGCTAGCGGTCACGTAGCACATCATTATATACCAGCTAGCCCAACTTCAGTAACCCTACAAACGTCACTGCTGTTTAGTTTTCTGTCTTCATTTATGCTGGAAGTGATAACAGAGCTGTACGTTTTAATTTGTTTCCAAAACCCCGCAGTCAGGACATGCTATATTGTATTTAGATAGAAGCTAGCGAGCTAACTCCCTGCTAACTTCTAACTCCGTTAAATGTCATAAATTCCGTTTTCATGGATGCCTGGATGTTAAACTCAATTGTTACACCTGGTAGAGCAGAACGCTGATCATTTTATTAAAGATGAAAGACTTTAGACAGTTTTTCAACTCTCAGTAATGCCATAGTGATCGTTTGATATATGGACCTGCAGCGGAGTTTAGACCCAGACACGGCTAGTGACGTCAGACTGAACAACCGGATTCTTCAGCTGGTCATTTGGCAACATGTCTTCATAGACTCACACCTCTGTCTTCATTAAAATTGTCTATAAACATATGCCTATTGATAGGAGAGGCCAGACGTCTGAGTCATGATATCCAGCTGCATACACAAAGAGGCATGTTGACTAACTGAATGCGTGGGACTTTCTTTTGCAGCTGAATGCGCTACAGCTAATTACAGTATTATCTTCAACTATTTCAGAAATATGTTGAAGTGCATTACACAGTAATCGTGAGTAATTCTTGGATTTAACAAAAGAGATGGAAATCTTACCTTAACACAACTCCAAAGATCACGAAGAACAGCTGTTCAGTCCTAGTTGTAGTTGGAGGAGTGGACTGTGAAACTGAAACCTAAGGAAACAAAACCAAGGGGGTTGGATGTCTCTAGGTATTTGGTCAGCAGTGAAAGGAATAATATTTGAGTGTTTATCTACCTATACAGAGCATGGATTACAGAATAGGGAGGGAATTAGAGGCATTTCAAAATTTCCTGTATGCCGAAAAATACAGTATGCCACATGTTGGGTTGTTTTAATTGAATATTATTATTATTATTACTACTACTTAGCTGCAATACCAAGGCTTGTAATTCTTTGGAGTGTACAATTTATAGTTTTTATATTTTTAAGTCCTAAAAATCCCCCCAAATCGCATTCAAGTAAATGGGTAGAATGTTGACGTGTTGTGGAGAACTTAATTTTCTATGTGGGAAAAGCAGAAAAATCCATCTGAAATTTTTTTTTTTTTTTTACTTTAGCCTTACTTAATTTCAAACAAGCTCTTTCTTAAAAGCAAGAGATGTACACTTTTCGATCTGGAGTCATTTCAGTAAGTGGAGTGCCATCTAACTACAAAATATACAGTTAGGTCTGTAATAATTTGGACAGACAATTCTTTTTCAAATTTTGGTTCTGTACATTACCACAATGAATTTTAAATAAAACAACTCAGATGAAGTTGATTCAATTCAATGGGTTGAACAAAAAAAATTGCATAAAAATGTGATAAACTAGAGCATTTTTAACACAATTCATTCATTTAAAGGGCTCAAAAGTAATTGGACAAATTAAATAAGTGAAAATGTTATTTTCTAATACTTGGTTGAAAACCCTTTGCTGAAAATGGCAGTCTGAAATCTTGAACTCATGGCCATCACCAAATTGTGGGTTTCCCATGCTCTGCCAGGCCTTTACTGCAGCAGCTTTCAGTTGGTGTTTGTTTATGGGGCTTTCTGTCTGAAGTTTGGTCTTCAACAAGTGAAACGCATGCCAATTGGGTTAAGATCAGGTGACTGACTTGGCGATTCAAGAATATTCTACGTCTTTGCTTTAATGAACTTTTTTTTCTTAGATATTTTAACGAAGTACAATCTAGCCTTTCTATTCTTGAAGCTTATGAGAGGCTTGCACCTTGCAGTGAACCTTACTTTTATGCAGTCTTCTCTTTATGGTAGACTTGGGTAGTGATACGCCTACCTCCTGGAAAGTATTGCTTACTTGGCTGGCTGTTGTGTATCGGTTTCTCATGGAAATGATTCTGCGATAATCAACCACTGTTGTCTTCTGTGGACGTTCAGGTCTTTTGCATTGCTGAGTTCACCAGTGCTTTCTTTCTTTGTCACAATGAACCAAACTACATTTTGCCACTCCTAATATTGTAGCAATTTCTCAGATGTTTTTTTTTCTGTTTTCACAGCTTGGAGAGCTCCTTTGACTGCATGTTGTTTTTTCACAGCAGAATCTTCAAAATGCAACCACCGAACTCAAATCAACTCCAGGCCTTTTATCTGCCTAATTAATAGTGACATAGTGAAGGAATTTCTCACGCCTGACAATGAAATAGCCTTTGTCCGATTACTTTTGGTCACTTGTAAAAGCGGGCGGCACATGATAAGGAATTGAAACTTCTAAACCTTTCACTCAATTTGAACATGGATACCCTCAAATGAAAGCTGAGAGCCAACACATTATGCCCATTATATAACTTTAATTTGAATATGTTTCACGTAAAAAAAACAACAACCCAAAACTCATGTCAGTGTCCAAATCTATATAGACCTACCTGTAGTTCCCTCATATTTTTATCAAGGACTTTTCATCAAGGAAGCAGAAACGACCTTTTTACATCAGTATATCGTGACCACATTTTCAAAATCAGGGAACACACAAACATTGGGTATGTAGAGTAACTTCTTGGGATACTGAGGGATTTTAAACTAGATGAATATGATTTAAGGTTTTGAGTTTATAAATTATTTTGCAAGAGGAGTGCTTAGCCCCTTACAGAGACATATATGGCAGTTGGTCACAGCCAGAGTTCTCAAGGGGTAAGGATCGTGTCATCTCCACTCACTCCAGTGGACCAATTTTAGACAGCAATGGCTGATCATGGAGCCTCACAATAGTTCTCAGAAGTTACTACACTAGCCATGCCACTTTTAAAGTTATGGAATTCAAATCTATAATGTAGAACCCAAGACAGATTTAATTCAACAAAGCTAACCTTTCTCCAAAGGTTGATTCTGTTCATCTGGACGTAGCATTTTCAGTGGGAGAAACCTTTCGTCACTCATCCAAGTGACTTCTTCACTCTCAGCTGACTGCATGTTTCCCCAGTCTTATAAACTTATAAACATAAAAATTTGTCCACCCCATGGATCGGGTCCCCCGACACAAACAGAGTAACATACAGAGGTCTTTGATTAGTGGTTGTTGATCAATGGTCACGAGAATTTGCATAATTATGATAAAGGAACTGACCTCCCAGCCCATTGTTTCTTCGGTGGGCTGGTTCCAGTCATTATGCACATGTACTGTTTATAAGATTGGGGAAACCATCAGTCAGCTGAGACTCGTTTCTCCCGTGTCTGCCTTTGGGTTTGTTTCATAAATACACCGGCATTCCCCACCGTGAAGGATGCATGTTCAAATGGTAAAATATTTAAAAAAACAAGACTGTATGTTTTCAGCACACATAAATCCAATTACCTTAACATGCTAACGGATTATCCACCAATCAATTAAAAGATTTTGGGCATGTTAATTGATGTCAGATTAGAAAACATGATAGTTATTTCATCCAACTTGATCAAATCAGGGAAAGTATCAAAATTCGACTTATTCCAAGTCAAAGCGAGTGAATCTATATGGCTAAATTTGTGGACTTGCTGACTGTTACCATTTGCATTATGTTATAGCTCAGCTGATGGTAGAAGCAAAGGAAAGGTGTAGCACCCAAATGGGAATGAGAACAAATGGTAAGTTTAAAATATGCAGCCAGCTCTAAATAAATAATTATATGCGGCTAAATATGGAATTGTACTTAATACATGTTAAACTAAATACAATAATATTACAATTTTAAATAACTGTATTATACATCGTAGCACACTACTTCTTCTAATACAGCATTACTATATACTAATTACATAAAATCATATGATGGGACTTGTCACACTTTGTTTGCAATCAACAGGTAATTAAGTTTAAGTTTTAATTAAGTTTTATGATTTAAGATGGGTAATAAAAAGAACATGTCTCAACTCCTGATACCTTTACTTGTCAAACAGGTGGATTACTTTAAAACATGCCTGGTGACACATAATGCACATAATGCTTTAATAAAACCTGAAACCGACTTCTCCACATGCAGGGCAGAGAAATATCTTCCTCTGTCATGCAAAAATTAGGCAATATATTTGTTTTGAATTTTAATATTTCACATTTAAACTATTAAGGAGGCATTTCCTTCCTAAAATACACACAAACAAACACACACAAACAAACACACACACACACACACACACACACACACACACACACACACACACACAAAATGTAAGCCTAGTGTATTTTTAAATAAAAGGTTACATTTGAACCCTAGCCCCGCACCAGGCAAAGCAACAGTACAGTAACCACAATCCCAGCACAAGTTTTGCAAAAATTGCATAGAATATAATGTCAAAGTTACTTCACAATTACCAAAACTAAAAGTGAAAGTCATGGCTCCTCTTTAAGTTTCAAATGACTGACCTCAGTATTTCTCCTGTCTGACAGGTAAAAAATAAATTCTTGCGATGCTGAACACTTTCTGTACACAAATGTGTTGTAACGTTTGTGTAGACTCCCAAGCACCAGAAGTTCTTCTTTCACCAGCGGTTTATTGGTGTGTAACAGGACAGCTAATGCCGGATTTTTCTTTCCAGCTCCGTCAACACTCTCGCCCTCTCAGCACACACACCCAAACACGTCCCTTAAAGGAACAGTAACAGTGCGACAGAAATAATGAAGCTTTGGTTACGCACGTCAGAGAATGCAGTTACATGTCACTGCTGGTTAACTGATGACTCACCTGAAATTGATGGCTCTTATTGGTGGATTTAAATTTCCTCTCTAAGATTACACAATAAAAAGGTCCTGGCAAAGGCTATGAGATAACACAAATGCCCCTTAAAAAAGGGGCAAATTTTAAGCCCAACCCTGCTAAGCAACAGCACAGTAGCCACAATCTCACCACAATTTTTTCAGAAGTTCACATTTGCATATTAGTTGCATAAAAGTTACTTTACCAAATCAAAAATGAAAGAAACCAAAAATGAAAGTCATGGCTCCTCTTCAAAAAGTTCCAGATGACTGACCTCAGTGTTTGCCCAGTAAAGGCCCTTCCTATTTTGGTTCTCTAAGTAGTCTTCTGATAAGTCTTCACCATGTTTTATAGATGGCTTTTGACTGTTCTGACTACTTCCTGAGCTGCTCTATAATTATTGACGTTTTGAAACAAAAATTTCAAATCAGGATTCATCACTCCATAAGATCTATTGCCACTGAGTTTTGGTCCAGTTCGTGTGTAAATTGGCATATAGCAGATTTTCCTTGCCGTTCCTTCCTTAAGAATGGGTTTTTGGGAGCCATTCTTAAGGAACCCCGGACCTGGGCCCGCTGAAGGTTGAACAGGGTTTGGCAGATGCAAGTGGAGTTGGATCAGAGGGTAATTTTTCCCACAGAGATTGTAACAACTACTCTGCGACCAGACCTCGTCCTTTGGTCTAACTCCCCAAAACTTGCGTACGTCATTGAGCTGATGGTATCATGGGAGGAAGCAATTGAGGAAGCATTTGAGTGTAAGAAGCTGCGGTATGCCAACTTGGCAGCTGAGGCAGACAGAGGCTGGACGATCAAGGTGCCCCTGGTGGAAGTGGGGTGCAGGGGCTTTGCTGCCAGTACAACAGCAAAACTGCTTAGAGAGATTGGGGTCAGAGGACAGGCGCAATGGCGGGCTATAAGACAATTAGCTAACGCTGCTGAGAGGACTAGTCACTGGCTATGGCTAAAAAGGACTGACATCACTTGGGCAGCTAAGTGATGTCAGCCCCCTGCCTCAACAGGGGGCGTCAAAATGGTAAAACATAACAATAGAACTTTTGCTAGTTGACTGATACAGCTGTCTCAGCCAGATTGGCACCCCCCTTCCGGCTCTCCTCTCTGCTCTCTCCTATCTTGTCCCTTTTGTCTTACTTCTCTCTATCACCTTTTCTATCCCTTTGAAGAAGTGAGGCTCCATAAATGCTAAAGAAGTAAGTATTATTTCTCAGTTGCAGTGAATAGATAGAAAATAACCTGAAGAAAACTAAACAGAAGAAAGAAGAAGAGAAATAACAATTTTAACATAAACCAGTGACACACTCCGGGGCCTGATCAACCCTGGCATGGTCTGCTTGGATGAAGGTGTCTAGTGATAATGGCCGAAACACCCAGCAAAGTACCTTAAAATGAAAATATAGAGGGCATTCAAACCTAAATATATATGAGGAAATAAGAGGTGGCTCAAGACACCATACTGTATTCTGTTATTATTATTTTTTGAATCCTTACAAACCATGTAAAACATTTTTTGCAACTGTCAATCCATCCAGCTTGGAAATAAAAAATAAAAAGAGAAGGTAGATGACTACCACCCTCAGGTAGTAGTCGTCTTTAAGTTTGCACTCTCGTAGGAGGCACTGGCTGATGAAACCTCTGGAGAAACTGGGGCTCTGCTGGTTCTTTTGGCTGACTTGTGCTTCCCCCTTGTGGTTTTTTTGAAGAGGTAAAAAAATATTCATTAATCTTTGCTGGTGGTCGCTGACTGCATGCAGCTGAAGGATGAGATGGGCAAAGTGTTGCACACTGGCCACCCAGGTTTTGTTGCTCTTTGCCATCATTCCTGAAGGCACCACTTAAATTTCTAGAAGTCTCACCGTTGCTCTTCCTTCTGCATGTCTGTGCAGGAGTTCTCCGAGTTTCAGACATGACTGAATTCTCAGACATCTTCCTCCTGCTATCAGCATATGACTGTGCTCTCGCTGATTCTAAACTGCCTTCACAGCTACTATCCTGCTGCCTCTTTTGAATACCTGAATTCCATTTCGCTGCCACAGATTGGTCAGTACTTTTGCTGCTGCAACTTCCTTCATTACAGAGACCGCTGGGAGCAGGAACAGGTGACGGGGTGATATTGATGTTTCTTGGCCTGTACGCAGGGCTGCTCTTTCTCTCCCTCTGCGGTGACCATTCACACTCTCGACTTTGGCTGTGAATCCTGCAGTTTACTGATAAATGGGTTTTGTGAAGGGGTGAGTTTCTCTCAGATTTTTCTTCAAAATTAGCCGTAGAATCCGGGGTCCTGCAGGAAAGACCAGCACTGTCTTGTTCTGGACAAAAACCACACTGGTTATTATTTCTCATTATGTGGTCAGTGGTGAGGAGACCGTGTGTATGCCCAGATGTGTCAGCAGTGCTGCAGGTAGGTGTTTTGCTTGACTTTTTAAAAGCTGATGTGACTCTATGCTGACCGTGAGTCCTGGATGTTGACATCTTAGAGAGACGGGGTCTAGCTGGAGGCCTGGGTATAGGAGGGGACAGAGGAGGAGGTGGATGCGGTCTTAGGACTGATGGAGGAGATAAAGTTTTCAGACTCTCTGAGCTTTGTGCTGCTGTCAGTCTGTGGAAAAGGAATCAGAAGTTCACGAATTAAAGGAATTTTCATTCACAATGACAACAAAAAGAAGCAGTTGAAGGTATTTTTTGAGATTGTGTTACAGGAAAAGCGTCATCGTGTTCACATTCAAAATATTTAATGGAATGAGAAGACAAAAACAAGCAATGAAAGTGAAGCAGCTATTTTAATATTAATTACAAACCTCTCAATAATAATAATGCATACTAACCTGAAACCTTTCTTTGCAGGCAAAGGGGACGAAGGTGGGAACAGAAAGGGGCTGAGCTCCAAATCCACTTGTATAGCTCCTCTAAGTTCTCTCAGGTCTACAAATACACAAACACAACATATCTGAGATATGAAATGGTCTCAAATATGATTAAAACTATTTTGAGATATTGTGAATATTAATTACAAACATTAATGTAAGTCCCTGTCAATCCTAACTAATCCCTGAACGCCTCCTTGTACTCATGAACTACCTGTTAATCAGCAGAAGACAGACCCTGCATAGCTCATTTTTACATTCATAAATATGTCTTGGAATCACTTTCAAATTGTAAACTCAAATAAAGACATGTAACGCGTGTTGGACAAAATATTTTGCCAGCAGATGGCAGCAAATGCCAAAATTTGTGACTTAACCTGCAAGTGAAGGTTCAGATTTATGAAGTCCGCTGTGACACTTTTGTTTAATGTTTGCCTGCAAGAAACACAAAGCACAGGAGAAAAGAGAAACTTGAGAGCTCATGTTAACTGTGCAGTTCTACTCCTCATCGCAGCAGCGTTTAGCATAATGCTGTGGCACCAAACTAGGACACACTGGAAAAATAGGATATAAATGTATTAAACATGCTTAAGATGAGGCTTTGGAAATAGCAAAGGAACAGGGAAGAGGATAAAACTAACAGCGGGAGGAGAAGGAAAGGAATGTGTGTATGTGTGTAACCGCTAAATGATTGAGCAGCAGTGTTCCATCATAATTTGGCTTCAAACATCGATATCCATAGCAAATGAAAACCATAGAGCTCTGTGTGTTAGTGTGTGTCTGAAACTCACAAAACCAAAGACCTGATTGCAAAATGTGTCTTAATGTGCATGTGTTTGTTACCAGAGACTGGAACAGCCTCCTTCTCGTTTTACAGCAACACAAATACTAAGAGTCTTTATAGCCACCGCAGACTATTACACAAACACACATGCACGCGTGCGCACATGCACAAACACAGACATACCCACATAAACCCACAGGCCTGGAGACTGACAGATAAAGCACATACTCTGCCCTGTTCTCATAGTGGGATTCAAACCCAAACCTTCCAGTATTGTCTTTCAGAGCAACAGACAAAGTATGTGCGGTGCCACTGACAGAGAAGTGACTGAAATCTAAAACAACTCTAAAGCGCACGCACTCCAAAAATAGCCTGTGTGGTCCGTGTGGGGTTTGAACACATTACCACAGTGCAGACTTGGTGGTATTTTAGGAAAGGCTGTATGTTTTAGTGATTAATCTGATACATGAGAACCCAAATCCGCCTCTGCACGACGCACATTTACGGCAACTTCCTCGGCAGCTTAATCCTTCTACAAAATCCAGCTCAAAGCGGTATGACAGCCATCTTTTCATAACCTGAGGTGGTGGTTCTCTAAGATGGCTCTGTCAAGCTTGATCAAGCTGGTCAAGCAGTAAAAAAAAATAATACTTTCAGCATCCTGATGGAACACCTTATATAAGTTGGTTTTATCAAGTCTCAGTCACACTAGAGTAAAAATAAGCCAGCAACCTCCCTGTGACTACGAAAAACTGGTTGTCGCCTGGTGAATGCACTGAATTTTCTTCTCGTTTGGCAAAAACAAGAAGTTGTAGTGAACGCTTTCAACAGCAAGCCCATTGCACCTTTGACAACCTGTTTACAAGCAAGCGTTGGCCGACTCAGACTGAGTCGAGAAACTCTCTTACAAATTGGTGAAGCTTTGAAAATACCTCTCATTTTTATAAATGCAGACAGATTGACAATACATCGCATTCAATTTCAGTCAGTTTGGACTGATGAGCTCAACTCCAGTGCCACCTTTCTTTTTGCAATGGTGGGCTCAACTCAACTGGTTTTATTCTGGTTATAATCCTATATAAAAGCAAGTCTGTTCAGCACCTATGTTATTATACAGTTAAATAACTATCCTGCAGCAACTGCAACACCATTTGTGAAGGAATTCTTGAATTTGTCTTGCATATCTGAGGCTCTGGCCGGACTGTAGCATTTGGTGGAGAAGCTACACCAGTTTAACCAGAACTGCATAGTTTTTTAGGATGACATATTAAGGTCATTTTTAATCACATTTTACACAGTATAACTTTTATAAAGTCAGTATTGTCAGAAATGCATCACCATACAGAAGTAATAATACTCTAGCTGCTGCACTGTGATGTGCTCGTTTATCTCTGAGATGGGACTATATTATGTTGATTTTAGAAGCCAGGTGTGTAGGGTGAGGCAGCTTTGAGCTAGAGCAGGGCTGCTAGCAATTCAATAGAAAAAAACATGAATAAAACAAAGTAAAATAAAATGTAAGTTAAAAGCCAGCAGCACCTCTGATAGCACAAACAAAGATCAGTCCATCAGTTTAAATAAAGATCATATAAATCATGAAATCCCTGACAGACTCCAGTCCTATGACAGCAGTGAGTTAAAGCTGACTGCGATGTTTAGACTACATATCAGAGGCTCCACTGAGACGTACTCCTTTATTTATTATGAACAAATACGTTTCAGTAACTTTGTGTAAAGCTCAAAGCGTAGCCAAAGTCAGACTGTGATGGAAGAGATCAGTGACCTAATAAGTAATAAAGCTGTGAAGAGAGTCATGATGATGATTCCGATTTACCAGTTAGTGTCCATAAAAGAAAAAGTTCACTTATTAACAGATTATGTAAAATTGTGTGTAAACCTGTGCTGACAGCGCGGTCTTTACTTTAGAGTAAGGATGTTTTTTTTTTTTTTTACATATTTTCCACAGCTCGAGTGTTTTATACTCAGTACACTCAAACAAGGATCAGTAGAGGTGTGTGTATACATGTGTGAGTTCCTCCTATCTACTGTCATTAAGAGTTGTTTGTTTGGTGCTGGTCCAAGTCACTATCTCTCCCTCCTGCTAAGAGAAAATGGGTCATTATGACTGTGTTTAGGACCATTTTATGATTGGCCGCTACATCCAGCACTAAAAAAGCAATTAGCTCATACTGTAACAATCCCTATATGCCTGATATGCCTTTCTTTAATAGCTGTTTTAAAAACAATATAATTTAACTGCACTGAATAACTCTAAATCAATAGAAACCTCAGCTGTGCGTGGTAAAAAGCTTACTGGCTGACAGGCGTAGCATTTAGAACATGTGGTTGATTACGTAAACAAGAAAAAGCCCCCCCAAAAGTGTAGAAATTAAAAGCAGCCCTTGGAACAAAACAGAGGTTAACAATTATGATCTAAAACTCTGACTTGAACATTCAAATGTTTTCCTGCTTAGCTCTGCCTCTCCATAACGTCTTCCAATTTGGAGCAGAATCTGAATTCCCCTTGAAAAACACACAGAAAGAGAATTGGTGATTTAAAGAAAAATATACACAAGTCTGTGAACTACTTCTAAATCTTCACTGTCGATTCCTTTATGACCGCCTCAGATGTGGTGAGATTGTAGAGTTGTTAATAATCGAACAAGTCACACAGAAGATCCTGAGGCCAGTGTCGTTCCAAGATCTGAAGCACTCACTCTTAATAAGGTAATGATGACTTGCACAATGTAAGGCCAACATGGTCCCCACATCTGTGACTGAACATGCACAGTGAGTTCATGCCAATCGCACATCAGACAGCAGACACTTGCTTAAGGAAACAATTTCCTTACTGGCACTGATTGCAATCTCTTTTAAATGAGATCTAAGACAGACAAAGAAAAGTGGTTACAATTAACTTCCCACCGTCAGGCTTTTAAAGCTAACACATGCTTGGGTCACGTTTCCCCTTTATCTTCACTCTCCTACACGGGGTTTTACTTTGTCAACAATAAAAAGCTCAATGAGGGTTTCAATATTGTGTACCTTTCCCACTTTGTTTATCTTTTTAATGGCATCTTCGCCTCACAGGAACGTTTAAGTAATTTAAGAAGCTGTTTGCGCTTCAGGCACAACAACACTTCATCCACTGCTGGGTCCTTGAAAACATGCAGTGAACTTGAGTGTCTGTTCTTTGCTTAGGTTTCTAATATTTCCGAGAGAAGCTCTTGGCAATGCAACACTTGTAGATGGTCAGACACAAAAGGAGTGTACAGAGAGATAACTTCCACATCTGGGCAGCAGAAAAGTCCTACATCTGGCTAAACTCACTCTGTTTCTGTGATAACGTACATATGTAGTTAGATCGAGTGTGTGTGTGTGTAAAAATGTCTTTATATGCCATTTGATTGATTGGGAGGAGATTGATCTTACTCTTGGCTGGAAAAATGGAAAATACAAGTTCAGACTGAGGCTTTGCAGGCTTTTGTGAGCGTGCATGCATGCTGATTTGTGAAAATGTTCGCCTTTGCTGGGCTTCACCGCCAAAAAGAGAATTAGCAGGACTGCCTAAGGGACTGAAACTAAGAGGGAAAAACATATCTTTTGTCTTTCAGGCTAAAAATATGCTGACGCACGAGGAAGTCAGTGTAATGGAAACGATGAACATGCATCAAACAACTCAAGCTCGAAAAATGCTAAATGCTAAAAATGCTATTTTGTATGTAGATTCTTTCTCTGTAGCTGAAGAAACTTTGGATGAAGGGAAACTCTCAGTTTGGGGATTAAGAGGAAAAATTACACCTGAAGAAAAACCCTACTCTACAGATTATACTACATATTGATAAAGCACATATTATTCAGGCCTCACAGTCCTTCGCGATGCTCATAATTCATGGATTGTTTTGATGTGTAAAATTCACAGCTGTTTTGGTGCAGTCACCTGTAAATAACTGTAGGATTTTCATCAGTGTTGCACTGGCAACTGACAAAAAAATAGGTTGAGTAAGCATTCATTTGATAGGTGGCTGTTCCATCCTGATCTTCTTACCTTTATATGCTTCACCAGTCTGGTCAGTTCTTCACATTCCCCTATTAGGAGAGCTCTGCATGGATGGATAGACAGACAGACTGACAGATAAATATCAGTTTCAATAGGATGGAAAACACAGGCAGCGACAACAGAATAGGTGCATTGCTCAGACTTTATCCTCTGCAGTTTTCATACGGTACAGAGGAAACAGTGTCCTATTTTTCTTTTCCCTCCCTATCTTTGCCCTTCTCCGGTTACATAACCGTAGTAGATTTTATTCACTTCTTTCAAATGAAAAAGAATCTTCTGCTGGCTCTGGTCGGGTCTGGGATCCATTTATTGACAATGGGGCCTTTTGTTCTGGTCTAGGCAGGAAATGGGAGAAAGAGAGAGAGGGAGGGAGGCGTTTTTCTAAGGTAGCTCCAGCGACTGCTTTGCCCCGTGGGCCTCAGAGCGAGGGGTGAAGGAAGAAACGGAGGGATGGAGCGTGAAGGAGGCAGGGCAATGACAAAAGCCACAGAGGAAGGCTGAGGGGGAAATTAAGGGGAAAATGAGAGGGCTCAGAGAAACTCTGACTTTCAGAGTTACAAAGACCAAATATGAATGAGTCAGTCACAAAAAAAAAAATTATATGCAAGATGTGTCGCTGCTAGACTGTATTACAAAAACCAGGACAAGAGTTCATTCTTTAACTATTGTACCAGTGTGAACTGTGCTCTTTCCCAGTTTGGACCGCATGTATGCCCTTACGTTATTCCACTAAGTTGGGTGTGTATAGATGGTGCACTACAGGGTCATATATAAGGAGGTACGGAAAAAGATTTTAGGGGTCACAATAAACAAACAGAGCATATAGACTGGTTTGATTTCACAGAAGACTGATCGATACAACCGGTGCTTTCTCCGAACAGCACAATCCAAATAACAATATGTTATTACAAAAAGTAATGAATGACAACACTGCAAGTGTTTTAAGTACAATAATAAAGGTTCTTTAAAGGAAGGTGTGATAATGTATTTGCTTATTAAAATCTGGATGTATTAGGGCGATACTGCCGGATTTGTAAATAAATTCTAATCATTCGACCCTGAAGGGCAGACTTTGTGGATTCACAGCAAGCACTGAGCCTCTTTTAAAAAAATCATTTCACTAGCATTAAAAGATTTTCTGTTGTTTTGTTTTTCTTTTAGCTCTGTAACTTTGAGAACGTGTGACATCAATGTTGCTTACTTACACATACCACAGATACCCAGCAACATTCAGCGTTGTTTCGAGCCTCAAGTTTCAGGTTTTGATGCCTTGCCCTCAGCTTCTTAGCTTTAACAGACTGTCACTAAGTCCATCTATCTGCTATTTGGTGCCAAGTATGGTGAACATAAGACGGCTGCAGCTTCAGACAACAACCACATGTGAACACTTCAAATGACCCACAAACAGAAAAGCTGAGGGATTTAAAAACTTAACAAATAAAAGTCTGAAAGTAGTGCAGATCTGTACATTCAGATGATAATATTCCCTTTGGTACAAATGACCCAGTTCAAAGTTGATTCAAATACTTAACAAAAATGTTTTTAAGGCTTTTAAAATCCTTAACATGGCTCAAACTCACCTGAGTCGATCAACCACTTGGTCTATCTCGGTGACATTAAGCTTTCCTCTCACTGCTTCGATCTCATCTTCAGCTCTGGACTGGACTGAACAGCGGGAGTCCGGCCTAAAGAGGGACAGGTTGGAATTGAAGACAGAAGATTACAAGACTTTATCAAGTTCTGCATAATCTCAGTAAATTAAGCAAGCCTGGGCTCTTGCTAACCTGCTTCCACTGTCAGTATCTTCAGGGTTGGTGCAATTAGTGTGACATCTGTCTCGGTGGCCGAGGGCGTAGTTTAGAGTCTCAGGTTTGTACCGATGCAGGAGCTCCTCAACATCTCTAATACAAAAGAGCCACAGATTGAGCTTTTGCTTTTCTGCAGTTTTCCACAGCGGTTTAATCCTTTGCATTGCCTAAAAGAGGCTGAAACTGTATCCAAGCGCTTTGCACTTTTTCATATGATCTGCTAATGATTTCAGCGGCATGACAGCTACACTGCAGTAATACTGGTTGGAAAAGTGAGAAAAGTTGTGGTAGAATGTAATATAGAATATAATGAAGCATAAGCATAAGTTCAGTAAGAAAGATCTGTAAGCACTCATCTGCACTGGTGGTTTTTGCCTGCCAGTCTATTCTTTGTATCAGTCCCACTTTCACAGGCTCTCAAAACTCAATGCTGACATCACTGTTCTAGTCCAATCATCTTCTTGCCTGTCAGCTTCAACCCAATCAGCTTCCAATCTGTTTAATTTAAACCTCAGTGCTCTTCTGTCATTCTCTCTTTCAGACTTTCATTCACGCAACCCACTTCTTCCCCATCTCCACAGCACCCGAGTCACTCAGGGCGCCATCCAAGCCTTCATCTTCATCATCACCGCCCTCCAGGGGGTCCTGCCCTACTTCCGGTGGGACGCTGTTCTGCTACGATGGGTTTTTGAAATCTAATTGCCAAATAGCTTAACTGAATTCTGTATATCAATAAATCATGTTCTGCTATTCCAAATGGTCTCTTCTTATTGAATTAAATTTTTAAAACGTGTCCACAAGTTATCTTTAAAAAGCATGTATATCTCAAAGCAGAAAAGTTATACAGCAGCAGCATTAAATCTTCTTCACTCATGGAGAAAGCTAAACCACAGGGGCAGCTGCAGGTGAGGTAGCTCTCTGTCTGGTCCATTCTGCTTAATTTCACAGTCACTGCGCGATAGAAAATGCATGTTTTTATGCGAATCTGGCAACGATATGCATCTATGTGTGTTTGTGTATGTGTAAGAGATTGAATGGTAGGAACATCAGGACCACACAGGAGGAAGCCTACAAGATAAATCAGTCAGCTTTACAAGGCACACACCCACCCCCACCCCCACCGCCTCATACAAACGACTCAAACACAGAAAAATGCAGCACCGACTGCGTCAGCAACTATTGCTGAAACCAGTCGTGTCAGGTAAATGTCTAGTAAACCTTTTTTTTTTTTTAAAAGGTACAAATACTTTGTATGAGAGGTCCACACCTTGATGTATGTATTCTCAATTTTAACGCCAACAGAGCATATTAAATTAAACAGATGGTTGTCGAGCTCTACAGTGAAAGTGGTATCAGCGAGAAGTGTGTGTTAGGCTTATTCCTGAAAGCCATTCAGCCGATATGCACTTGGGACTTAGCCTAATTGAACGATCAAAGACCTGGATCACACACACAGTACCATGCATCAAGGTCAACAACTACACAGAAGCCAACTTCAAAGAGAAAAGGTGATTTGCGCTGGCACAGTCTGTGTGGCACCAATGCCTTTTTTTTGGCACTATTCCCTCCCAGCCAATAACAACAGGCTTCGTTTCTCGGTCTGAATGGTACTTTTTATAATCCATTTACATCCAAACTAGAGCACTTTACAAGAGTGACTTGTGTTTTGCAAGTGAGCGAGGCTTCAGTTTGTGTCTTGCTCAGTGACACGTTAATAAGACACTCTGCTGTTCTGGGCATCAGACCTGTAGCCTTATGGATATTGGATTGTCAGCTTAAACATCAGGCCTTGCTACCATCTGTAGAAAAAAATCCCTTTAAGATTGCTTCAAAATAAATCCCTGTCAACTGAGCTGTCATAACACGCACCAGTGTAACATTTTAGATTTTTTTTGATCCACGAACTAGATTCAGTAGGAGACTGTGGAGAAAGAAGTCTTAAATAAAAAAATAAAAAAACAGCCAGTCAGTGGAGGGCAGTGCTGGTCTGCTGGTTAACTTTGATCAAGACTGAAATATTTCTCAACTAATAGATGAATGAATTCGAGCATGGTGCTGTAATAGGATGTCACCGCTGCAACAGTTAGTCAGTTTGTGAAATATCTTCCCTCCTAGATATTCCACCATCAACTGTAAGTGGTATTACAGCAAAGTGGAAGCGTTTAGGAGCCACAGCAACTCGCCCATGAAGTGAATGACCATGTAAAGTTGCAGAGCGGGGTCGCTGAGTCCTGAGGTGCATAGTGCGTAAAAGTCGCCAACTCACTGCTGACTCTGTAACTGCAGAGCTCTGAACCTCCTCTGGATCTAACATCAGCACAGTGTGCTGGATCTAACATGTGCTGGAAGCACACAAATTTTCAGTACACAAACTGTGCTGGAAGCCTCATGGCACTGGTTTCTAGGCTTTACATTACCAAGCACAATGTTAGCATTGAAATGGAGTGGTGTGAAGGATGTGGCCACTGAGCTTGAGAGCAGTGGAAATGTGTTCTGTGAAGTGGTGAAATCACACATTTCTATCAGCCAGCATGTAATGCCAAAAAAAACTTTACCTGCCTGACTGTAAAGTTTGGTGGAGAAGGAGTGGGTTTAATACATCTTTAATTGGGTTGTTTTTCTGGAGCTGGGCTGAGGCCCTTTTTAATGCTTCAGACATCTTGGACAATTCTATGCTTCCAGCTTTAACAGTTTGGGAAAGGCCATTTTCTGCCCCTGCATGCTCCAGTGCACAAAGTAACATCCATGGTTGGATGAGTTTTGTGTAGAAGAACGTGATTGGCCTGCACAGAGCCCTGACCTCAATCCTAACAAGCACCTTTAGGATGAACTGGAACCAAGACTGAACCAGGCTGTGGTGAACAGTACTTTTCTGGATAAATGGCAAAAACAGACACATTCCAAAATCTCATTGAAAACCTTCTCAGTAGAGTGGAAGGTGTTATAGCAGCAACAGGGAGACCAAAGCCATATTAATGCCTTTGGATTAACAACTGGTTGTCATAAAAGCTCCTGTAGGTTAGATGTGTAGGTGGCCCAGTACTTTGACCATGTAGCGTAGACTTTATACAGAGTTTAATTCGTCTAATCAAATACCTGCAAATTATTCAACTTCTTGTGTATGTCAACTGTGTGCCAATCACACATAGACAGCAAAGAGGTGATAAAACATTTCCATGGTGCAATTTTAACTACTAAACACACAAAATAAGGACTTTTCTAACATTTATTTCTTTGGGTTTGGGAAATGTCAGTATTTATGGCATTTTTACCATTTGAAAGACATGATTAATAAAAACAAACAAACAAAAGATATTAGATCAACCCATAATTTATACCCACAAATAGCCCAAATGCAAATAACTATATTTAAAAAGACAAAAAAAGGACAACCTGATTGCCACTCAGTCTGCGCTGTTAGTGCAGACTGGGTGGCAATCGGGTTGGACTTTGGTGATACTTATACTGTAAACAGGGCAGGCCTTTGCTGGTGTCTTTCTTAAGGTGTCTTTATGGTTCTTTTTTAATTACCACACCATTTATTTAAAGTAAACTTCTTAAACTTCTTAATCCTTTCATCAAGTCCAATTTAAAGCCTAAATTTCTGATTATTGGCTTTTCACGACTTTTTAAAGGTCCACAGAAACCCACAGAATAAAAAGCTGCCTCCAGCCTACAACAGCCTGCACAAATTGACAGGCAATAAATGGTAAGCCACAAAGTGGAGTGCAATCCATCTTATGTCCTAAAAGGCCTCAGCAAAACTAGAGAAGTCATGCGGCAGCATTCCTGGCTGCAAACTGCAAGTTGCTGGGGTAGTTGCTACCTTAAACATACATAGTCTCAGTCTCTCACACACACCTACTCACAAAGGCATTATGTCTTAATGTGAGAATGCAGGGCAGTGCTGGTAACCAATATTGCTCTGCCAATGGTTTTATGACATTCTCCAGAGTATTTTAATGCATGTCATTAAATTGCCAGTTGTTACAAGCTTATCTCTGACCTGCATTGTACGATTAGCTGTAAAACTTTTAAAAAAAAGATGAAAAAGCAGGAATTAGGAAGTTTTATTACTACTTCTTGAGAAGCTTATAACTCCCTGATGACATATAAAGCAGATATAGAGTACTAAGCCTCAAAGCTGTCTCCCTGAGAGCCCTTCACTGGATCTCAATCAGCCTTTCTTTTCCTTCAAAGTTGTTGCAATTCTATACTAACTTTTCACAAGATTTTGAAGATGAGTATTTGGCTCCCATTTAAAGTAAAACATATCTGCAGTTCGACAGAGCTTGCACTGAGTGCGAGTCTAGTGTTTGCAGTCATCTATCACTGTGTCTCGCTCCTATAATTGTCCTATTGTTCCTCAATTCCCACACCAGTTCCCGTCTCCAAAAACCTTTGTCCTTCTGCTTTCCCATGCCATTTGTAACCGACATGGGAGCACAAAATAGCATTTTATGGTACTTTTTGTGAGGAGGGAGAAATGACGTAAAACGTGTGAGACCATGGTCTTAACTCATCTGATCAGCCCACCTAATGGCTGGTGAATAAAGGAAAGACATGAATGATCAGGGGAAAGAAAGAAATGTATAAAATGGGCATAAAAAGTCAGGATAAAAAAAACTAATAAAGGTTTTAATTTCTTAAGAAAATGTTCAGTGTATTGTCACTTAGTCCTGGGACAGACTGGTGACCTGACCAGGGTGTACCCTCACATCTCACCCTATGAGAGATGGGACAGGCTCTAGTTAGAGTGGATAGATGGTAATATTATCAAGATAACAAATCAAGTTATTCTCCAAACTTTGAAGTGCATTTCAAGGCTGTAGCAGAGACTGGTGTTGCAGAAACTGATGAATAAAAGCGCCATAACTAGTTCATTAAGCATGTCCAGCAGTGTTGATCTGAGTATGTGAGATGTTACACCTACCTTCCTGCCCTGCTGGCTTTCTCTCCGAGAGTCTGTAGTAACATCTTGACCTCAGCTCTCAAAAGCTCTTTCACAGCAGGGGGGTCAACTAGAGGGGCACCCTGCAGACGTGGGAGCGGGGTCCCCGCCACACCGCCGTGCTTTCCACTTCGCTGGTTCTCCTGCCACATCTTGTGCCACATCTCTGCCTGCAAAAGGTACCACAGCGAGACAAGTGTTTAAAAAGTCCCACATTTACTCATATCTACATGGAAATGTAATTGGTGCAAAATACAAGTGTGCAGGGAAAATTACCATGAGAATTATGAAACGCCCATCGGCCTATTTTGTTACCACTGTGCACAAGTTAGTAAATCAATTTCATTTGGAAACAACAGGTTTGTGCAATCTGTTTACAATCTGCATACTGCAACACGCCCACGCCCACCTGGAGGTGAAGCAGAGAAAGTGATGACAATGATGTAAGACAGAAGCCTGCATAGCTAATAGGCTGGAAAGCAGGGGGAAACTGAAATAACAGAGGCTCACAAGCGGCAGAATTCAAAAAAGGTTGGACATGAAAGTTGAAATGAAAAAGACCACCAAAAAAACCAAAAACAAAACATGTGGAGGGAAAAAAATCCAAGTGAGAAATCCTAATTTTTAATGAAAGCTATTGTAATTATTATTATTATTATTATTGTTGTTATTATTGTTATTATTATTATTATTATTATTATTATTATTAGTAGCAGTAGTAGTTGTAGTGGTAGTAGTGATTTTAAAGACTTGTGTTTAAATTACCTTAATTTGTTCTTAGGTCAAATTCAGGTAGGATAATACTAATAAATCACATTTAAGCATGAAATATTCATACACACAATTTATCCACAGATTTGTAAATGGGCTGGTTATTAGTTGAGTCCACATGGAGTATGCTCCAGATACTGACTTTGTTGGCAAGCTTCCTGCCTAAAGATGACTGGAAGGCAATTATTTTAACAATAACATTTATTTCAGGTCAGCAATATGAAAACAATGTGTGAAAAAGATAAACTGTGAGAAGAGTAACCCATAATTCTATACTGATTCATATGAAAATGACAGCATAGCGTTTGTATTCATAGAACTATTAAGATTGAAAGCAGTGGTTAACAAATACAAAAAAATATCCTGCTAGTTACTTTAAAGGTAATCTACTAGTATTTACTCAATGTAAGGATACAAGTAGTTTCTCTCACAGTGACTCAGAAGTTCTACACTGAAAAAAGAATCTGTTAAACTGAGGGACAGATAAATATTTCCACTGACAGTGCAAATACTAAATACTACAAGGAGCAGACATTTTCTTGGCTGTCACTGATGCAAGAAGAGCTTGTTTACTGTAAACTGTTGTGCACAGTTGACAGTCTTCTTGGAACAGGAAGAAATACAACTTCTACATCCACAGGGACAAAGGAGAAAAAAAAATCGATATAAATCTGAAAACGACATACACCGTTAGCATGCTTTCACACCACACTGGCTACTATATGTCTTGGGCTGAAAATTAGACAAACACCTCTGTTCATTTTGAGGCCAAGAACCTTTTTATTCTTTGTAGTGCGTGTGAATGCTCATGCCTCAGTGAAGTCTGGATCCCATTAGCACCTCGACACCTGTTGCTTGCCAATCATTTATGTCATGATGCAAAGACTTTACTTCAAAAGAAGGATATTAAACATAGCACTTCTGGTCTTTGCATGTGTATGTGTGTGTGTGCACATCCTCTCGTAACGCCAGCATTTACACCCTATCATGGTGAACACATACAAACACACTAGCTTCCGCCATGTGCCTTTGGGTGTTGAGGTGTTTATATTAAAGGATTCATGGCTCACTGGCTAATGAGTTGTTCCTGGATGTTTTTCCCTTTTTCCTCAGCAGTAAGCCAATCTCATCCAAATGCTATTTCAAGGGAACACCGGTGAAACGTTTCAGTTTTGCTGAACTACTTAAATTGGGTTTTTGAAAATATTTAACTTTGGGGATGGATTTCATTCAGCTTAAAGAGAGAAAGACAGAGTGAAAGTGAGAGTTCAGGGAGAGATCGGGCCTTATAGGGAGAATCTAATATTTTCTCTGATCCTGCCGCCTTAGACAATGAGGGCCTTGATGGAGGGAGGAATGGCAGCGCTGAGGAATGGAGGAGTCACCTGCAGATCTGCTATTACTTTTCACAGTGGCTCACTGAGGAATGGAAGGCATTATGTGGCTGCAAGAGAAACATAGACAGAAAAGAGAAAGAAAAGACATACAGAGAGCCGTGGAGAGAAAAATGAAAGTGATCCATCCTAAAGTAAATGTAAAGACTGAATCAAAACCTGAATGTACTTGTGTGACAGTCAGATAAGGCCCTCTCTGCTCTATTTTTCCTGAATAATTCTCAGAGCTTTTAGCCTCAAGTCTGTTATTCCACCTGGAGGCTTTACAGTCAGACACACTGAACTGTAGATGAAGAAATATCAGAACAATACTCAAAGTCACACACACATACACATGCAAGGGTACAGGCGCACAATCAAAGCTGACGCACACATACACACAGTCGAGTCAAATTATATGTAGCTAACAGTCTTATCAACAGTTGAGGATTAGCCTCTTTAACCCTGTTATACCGACCCCCTGAGTGACTCAGCTTACTGAGCTTCTTTCTGTGTGTATATAGTGTGTGTGGGGTTGTGCATATGCTGAATTATTTTGCAGTAGTGAGAAGGAGTACCTGCATGCCGTACAGTTGTCGTGTGGATTTCACATAGAAACTGCTACAAATATTATATGTGGTAAGAATCTACATGGCAGGCCTCTAGAGCCGAGTTAAACCACATCCAGGTGGTTCCCTTTTCTTTTTTTTGTGTGAGCAGTGACTGAACCATTGGGGCACGGCATGGAAAGGAGGGCTGTCTAACACATGGAAAGATTTTAGTACTAAACAAGCAGAAGAAAGAAGCTGGTAAAGAGTGAATGGTCTGCATTTAGTAGTGGCTTTTAACCTCAGAGGCTCTACAAAGCATTTGCAGTGTTTCTCATTCATTCATTAACACACACCAAATGCTGCCACTGCAAGGTGTTTGGCTTCACTGTCTTGCTCAGTTACACCTCAGAAACTGGAGGAGTCCAGACAATAAACAGCCAAGCACGAGAAATTTCTGTTCCTCAGCAAGAAGGTGGTGAAAAGAAAGCCTACAAACTTGATCTTAAGTGCAGAAGCACAACTGTCTGTCTGAGGTCTGTCATTTGAGTGTTTCAGCTTTCACTTATTTCTTTAGTCAGCTGATCATAGATTCATTAGAAATTATCTTTTACAGTTCTTTATTTTTCTTTATTGAGGTGTTGGGTTGCTTTTTAGGGAAAAAGAAAACATATGATGCCCTGACTTTGCACTTTTTTTTGGAAGGTACATTTGACTGATCCCTTATTTCCCAAGCGTCGCCACAGTGGATGGATCCACGAGTTGATTTGACACAGGTTTTATCCATCTCACGGAGTGCACTGCTGTCTCTAATCAGGGGTCTACATGTCTGAGGCAAAAATGCCCACAGAGCCAGATGCACTTATTAGAAAAAAATGCTTTTTAAGAATTCATTATTTGAGAAAGAAAAAAGGACAGACAATAGAAATATGTTTTACCACAGCTTTGGTTCAGTGGTTGTATCACATCAAGCCACAGTATGAAAGCTGGAATAAGATATTTCAATTTGAATGAATATATAATTACATTTTGTCAGTTCTTCACAGTTTTTTATTAATGAGTATCAGGAAGTCACAGTTTCTTCCCTGACATGTTTCACTTTGACTCTTCTCAAAACTTTTCCTCTTTTAATGAACATTTTCACCTCAGTCTTGATTTTAAATGTGCTTGTTTAATGAGTTGTGAGCCATTTCAAGTCCCTGTAGGTCTGAGAGTTTAGCTGCTCTGGAATAAATATTGAAGTCTGTCTGGCTCACATTTAGATCTCATTGTGGCGCCGTGCCAGCTAACCCACATTTCACTTTTATTATGGAGTCTGGGAATTGTAAGTAATGAATATATGCAGCAAAACTAACCTACTTACACAGCCTTAAACCAGAGTCCTTAAATTGTTTGGCTAGGAATGCTTAGCTGAGCAATGTTTTGATTTGCTTCTGCCCAAAAGGAAATTCTTGCAGAAGTTGTGGTAGTACTTTTGTTAAATCCTGCTAGAAACAGACCCAGCGTGAATTCCTCAAAGAAATAAAACCATATGAATGATGAAACAATCTGCTGACTGTGAAGAGGGACCTTCCAACTTACAAACCAGGTGTTGTGGTACTGTATGCAGACAGAAGACATCAAACACTGGAGTTATAAAACTTCTCTCACCTCAGTGTGCATGTCCGTGTACACATCTACCAAGGAATGGCCCAGTGCGGTGTAGATCTTTGGCAGCTCTGACTCAGAAATATGTTCAGCGATCAGGCCCCATAGGGACTGGCCAGGGCCCCAGACCTGGCTTTCATCAGGTGACTGCATGTGAATGGCAATCTAAGAGTGAAGAATACAAATTATTGTGGAACATAACAACATACACTGGTGTGAAAAGGTATTTGCCCCCTTCCTGATTTCTTTTATACCCCCCATATTTAAATGTTCCAAGTAACCAATGTATATAATACATTTATTTATACATATTACAGTGGGGCAAAAAAGTATTTAGTCAGCCACCGATTGTGCAAGTTCCCCCACCTAAAATGATGACAGAGGTCAGTAATTTGCACCAGAGGTACACTTCAACTGTGAGAGACAGAATGTGAAAAAAAAAAATCCATGAATCCACATGGTAGGATTTGTAAAGAATTTATTCATAAATCAGGGTGGAAAATAAGTATTTGGTCAATAACAAAAATACAACTCAATACTTTGTAACATAACCTTTGTTGGCAATAACAGAGGTCAAACGTTTACTATAGGTCTTTACCAGGTTTGCACACACAGTAGCTGGTATTTTGGCCCATTCCTCCATGCAGATCTTCTCGAGAGCAGTGATGTTTTGGGGCTGTCGCCGAGCAACACGGGCTTTCAACTCCCGCCACAGATTTTCTATGGGGTTGAGGTCTGGAGACTGGCTAGGCCACTCCAGGACTTTCAAATGCTTCTTACGGAGCCACTCCTTTGTTGCCCGGGCGGTGTGTTTTGGATCATTGTCATGTTGGAAGACCCAGCCTCGTTTCATCTTCAAAGTTCTCACTGATGGAAGGAGGTTTTGGCTCAAAATCTCACGATACATGGCCCCATTCATTCTGTCCTTAACACGGATCAGTCGTCCTGTCCCCTTGGCAGAAAACAGCCCCATAGCATGATGTTTCCACCCCCATGCTTCACAGTAGGTATGGTGTTCTTGGGATGCAACTCAGTATTCTTCTTCCTCCAAACACGACGAGTTGAGTTTATACCAAAAAGTTCTACTTTGGTTTCATCTGACCACATGACATTCTCCCAATCCTCTGCTGTATCATCCATGTGCTCTCTGGCAAACTTCAGACGGGCCTGGACATGCACTGGCTTCAGCAGCGGAACACGTCTGGCACTGCGGGATTTGATTCCCTGCCGTTGTAGTGTGTTACTGATGGTGACCTTTGTTACTTTGGTCCCAGCTCTCTGCAGGTCATTCACCAGGTCCCCCCGTGTGGTTCTGGGATCTTTGCTCACCGTTCTCATGATCATTGTGACCCCACGGGATGAGATCTTGCGTGGAGCCCCAGATCGAGGGAGATTATCAGTGGTCTTGTATGTCTTCCATTTTCTGATGATTGCTCCCACAGTTGATTTTTTCACACCAAGCTGCTTGCCTATTGTAGATTCACTCGTCCCAGTCTGGTGCAGGTCTACAATACTTTTCCTGGTGTCCTTCGAAAGCTCTTTGGTCTTGGCCATGGCGGAGTTTGGAGTCTGACTGTTTGAGGCTGTGGACAGGTGTCTTTTATACAGATGATGAGTTCAAACAGGTGCCATTCATACAGGTAACGAGTGGGGGACAGAAAAGCTTCTTACAGAAGATGTTACAGGTCTGTGAGAGCCAGAGATTTTCCTTGTTTGAGGTGACCAAATACTTATTTTCCACCCTGATTTACGAATAAATTCTTTACAAATCCTACCATGTGGATTCATGGATTTTTTTTTTTCACATTCTGTCTCTCACAGTTGAAGTGTACCTCTGGTGCAAATTACTGACTTCTGTCATCATTTTAGGTGGGGGAACTTGCACAATCGGTGGCTGACTAAATACTTTTTTGCCCCACTGTATATGGTCCAGGTATTGACTACAACACTTTGTCCTGCTGCATAACAAACTGATGGTCAACATTCTCCTAAAGGACTTTCTGGTAGAACGCAGAATTCATGGTTCCATCATTTATAGCAAGTCGTCCAGCTCCTGAAGCAGCAAAGCAGCCGCAGTCATGATACTACCACCGTCATGTCTGGCTGTTGGTATGACGCTCTCTTTATGAAATGCTGTGTTAGTTTTACGCCAGATGTAACAGGACTTAAACCTTCCAAAAGGCTCGTCAGTCCACGGAACATTTTTCACAAACACTTGGGAATCATCAAGATGGTTTCTTTTGCAAATGTGAGATGAGACATCAGCAGCATTTTTGCTCAGTCGTTTTCTTACTGTTGAAGCATGAACTCTGACGTTTACTGAGGCAAATAAGGCCTGTGGTTATCCAGATATTGTTCTGGGTTCTTTTGTTTGAATTATTGACAGACTCTTTGAGTAATTTTGGTAGACGGGCCACTTCTGGGAAGGTTTATCATTGTTTTCTTCATTTGTGAATAATGCTCTCACCGTGAATCCCAAAGCCTTAGAAATTCCTTTGTAACCCGTTCCAGGCTGATAGATGTCAATGACTTTGTTTCTCAGCTGTTTCTTGAGGACTGGAGTTGGACACCCCTGCTTTAGATCGTGACATGATGTGCAGCTTTTTGCGCTCTTTTTGCCTACTTCACTTTGTTAGAAGCTTCTATTTAAGTAATTTCTAGTAGTTTATAAATAGGAGGGGAATGGAGTAGAAGAATCAAACTGGGTAATAAGCTAAAACTTCAGGCTACACCTTTCTGGCCAAATATTTGCAGTCTTTTGTTGCTTGTTGTTTTCATTTTCATAAATAACACCAAAAAAGAAAAGAAAAGAAAAGAAAAATCGTTATGTAATTAACGTCAGCAGTACTACACAGTATTTTCTTTCCTGGTAAATGGTGCTGCCATGTTTCAAACCAAACGGGCCTGCTGACTTAATAAACTTTAGCAGCACTACTGAAAATGACTGACAGGAGCAGAAAGTAGGAGCTCGTTTAAACCGATGTAATGTAAGTTTAACACTAAACGATACAAAACACGCTGTGTGAAACCTACTTACCAAATGTGTTTTAAAAAACACTGTAGCCAAAGAGGAAGAGAGGCTCACCTTTTCGATGTTTGATGGGCGTTGAGCTTGCGAGACTATGGTATCTAAGGATAACAATTGAGTTGCTAGGGAGAGATATCGCGAGATTTGTCTGAACCGTTAACACAGAGACTGCACTCAATTAAATCCAGGTAAACTTGGTATATTGTAAAATAAAAATAAATACAAGACTAAACAGATAAAGCACAATAAGAGCAAATTTAAAGGCGCAGTAGGCTTCAAGTATCACACAAGGCCACGAAGAACTCTTGTAGGAGGCTGACGTCGTGCGTGTTAAACTAGGGAGGGACAGGTTTCAGCTTAGTAACGTTAAGGGCAAGCATGTACTCTGATGAGAGCAGTGAAACTTTCCCCCTCATGCTCCCAGCCTCCACTCCCTTCCGGACTCCTTGCCTTGCAAAAGTGTGCGCAGACCCGGCAGACCGCTGTGGAGAGGTTCAGGATTTGGGGGGCTTTGTTTTTAACAATCTAACGAAGAAAAGGTTTTGTTTGTTTTTTCAAATCTTGGCTGATCGCTCTACTAAACCCAAGTAGGACTACAGTGCAAGTTTCCCTTCACTAACGAACTTTTACTCATTTGGATTAATCAGCTAGATTATGGAAACGCTTGTGAGAGAGCGCCTTTCCTTAGCGCGCGGGATACGCACGGTCCTTCTGGCACTCGTACTATGCGCGCAGGCTTGTTTTGGCTTTTCGGTCGCTGGACAGCAGGAGAGCACCTGCGAGGCCAATGGCAGCATTTACTACATGGGAGAATGGTATTTCCTGGACTCTGATCACTGCACTCAATGTGAGTGCACCGCTGAGGGCTCCGTGTGTGCCCGCACTGAATGCACCTCTCTCCCAGCTGCATGTATCCACGTTAGCCACTACCCCACCGACTGCTGCCCCAGGTGTGAAAAAATTGGGTGCGAGTATCGAGGGGTGGTGTACGAGCTAGGACAGAACTTCCAGGTAAGTCAGTGCCACATAAATAAACATAACCTATTGGAAAGGTCTAAAAATTTGTCTTTTTAGGCCTAAATTTTTTTTTTTTTTTTTACACTTTTTCTATATTTACTTTGATATACGTTTGTGAATCATCAGGCTTTGAAGAAAATGTAAGAGGGTTACAGGTGTGCATTGGTTGAGACGTCCATCGATAATAGTTTAGTTTTGTAAGAATAGTGCTCAAAGTAGCAGCAACTATTTAGAAAATGGCCTACAAGTGAAAATGTCAGCATCGTCATCCTAAAATGAAGCACCTTAGTGCGCTTATGTCAATAGTATTATTTAAGTAAATCTTTTTGACGTCAAAGCTGTAGTAACTGTACTGTACTGTAAATGCATCACAACAATAACAGTGTACAAGAACATTATAAGAATACATTATTCGAAAGAATGACTTGAACACTAATAATAACAACAACACTTAATAGAAGTTCTAAAATGTAATTATTATCTAAATGATCTGAATATCATAGAGATATTCTAGTAACACAGGGGAGCACCAGTTGGTGTTCAAACTTTGGGTCTTCTGGTCTGTTTCATGCCGCCCACTTGTGCAGCCATTGTTCCCAATCGTTGTCTCTGAATGCATGTGTCAGAACCAAATGAGGATGAGCTTTGATGAATACTAAAGCCTAAACCAGATATCCGTTTGTATGTAATGATTATGCAGTAGTAAATTGGAGGTAAATGGCGCCCCCTTTTGAGTTGGTACGAGGATTAGTACACGCTTTAAAAAGGATACCATTATACATAATTCGTGTGCTTGCTAGCAGTGACTAACCCGCATTTACATCATGAGGAGATTAGGAAATGATCCCTGCTGGGTCTCAGTGTATGTGTGTGTTTGTGTTGGTGTGTGTGTTTTCCAGCCATCAGAATGTGAGCAGTGCACTTGTGACAGTGATGGCATTGCCCGCTGTCTTGTGGCAGATTGTGCGCCTCCACCATGTGTCAACCCTGTCTATCAGCCTGGGAAGTGCTGCCCTGAATGCAAGGAGGGTATGTTAAAAACACAGTTTAATAAAAGTAGAAAGTTAAAAAAAACACTCACAGACAGCATCACAGAGAGAACATTTATAAGACATTTATCTTTTTTTTTTTTTTTTTTTATAATATGAGCATCGTTTTCAAATGTTGTCATTTAGACCCATTCTAGTGTGGTCTTGTTTTGTTTTTGAAAATTGGTTTAAAATAGGGATGAGTGTAGTTACACAATGCTATCCATTTGACTGATTATGTGTAGTATCTGTTAAGTTCCAATTACCTCTTCTTCTCCTCTCCCCAAAGGTCCTAACTGCTATGTTGATGGATCACGCAGTAAAGTGATTCCTGCAGGAGAGCCCATCTGGGTTGACTCCTGCACCAAGTGTCGTTGTCACGACGGCCAAGATGCTGGTTACTGGGAGGGAAATCGCCTCGCCACCTGTTCCCGCCTCAGAAACTGTAAACCTCACCAGCCGCCCACCCAGCAAAACTGATTCTCTGTCAGTAGGTAGACTGTCAGAGGTCTACATTTCTTAAAATACATGTTGTTTAAAGAAGCAGTATGTTAATGTACCGTACAGTACTGTGCAAATGTCTTAAGCCACCGGTTCTTTCTTTTTCTTTTTGCTAGAAAAATGGGAAATAGCTGCATAGATTTATTTAAACTTGTGCAAACACACATAGAAATGCATAATAAAAGGCAAAAACAGAGTTTGTATTATGCAGAGGAAGGGCATCTGTCAAGGAGTGAATAACAGATGGATCAGCTGAAAGGCCACATACAACTCTCAGGTCCTGTGTCAGGTCTTTGCTGGATTTTAAGATGCTGTTTATATGCTGCAGATTTTTGTTTGGGACTGCCACTTTTCCTCCACTTGTCCAGTTCCTCAAATTCCTTAAGTTCACACTGCACACAATGTCAAAATATGACAAGTTTTCTGCTAGAAGTTCTTTCGGACCTTCGCTTCTTGTTGGTGCAAAAATATTATTTTCTGTCTCTCAGATTGTGTTAACTTTGATATTTTTTGTATCATGTGCCTAAACATATGATTTTAAATTTGCTAAATTGTCTCTTATCTAATCTCTCTTACACTGGTTCATCTCTTGAGTTTGTTTGTTTTTTTTATTTTTATAAAAGACCGCCCTTCAAAAATAATCAAAACAGCAAAGACCGTCCAAAACGGTCCAAAGAAAAAAAATTGCAAAACCTCTCAAAGTTTGGAGAACTATTGATCAGACCAATTTGAAAAATTACAATAAAGCCTGCCTACTTTGAAACAAAATATAAAGAATGACATGTGGCTCAAGACTTTTGCACAGCATTGTACCTTAGGCAACAGGACAAGGATACCTAATCCAACATTTCAGTGTAACAAACAACACTAAAGCTGTCACTGACAGGACACTAGCTGAGAATTATAAGAACTTCAAAAACACAAAATTAGGTTCCAGTAATGTTGTTTTAAAAGGACAACAAACACTCCAACACTTGTTCCCAATACCTGCACTACTACAGAAGAATCTTTAATGAAACAAATCTAACAGGAACAAGTAAATTAAACGACCCTTGAGTAGTGGCCTTCCTATCATGATTGGTGTTTTTCTGAGAGAGAGAGATGAGTGGGCTATTGCAGACCTTGGGGAGGGCCAAGGAGGTATTTCAAGCATCAGAACAAAGCCAATGTAATTATTGGATGACAAGAAATGATAATTGACCTGTCACCAGCTGATGCAGCAGTAAAATGCATG
Source organism: Simochromis diagramma (assembly GCF_900408965.1). Lineage (NCBI taxonomy): Eukaryota > Metazoa > Chordata > Actinopteri > Cichliformes > Cichlidae > Simochromis > Simochromis diagramma. The sequence continues at coordinate 6,044,818 of NW_024386782.1, forward strand.
CATCACTGTGATGCAATTTAGACTAGGAAACAGCAGAACGGAGCAATAAACAACTTTGTGTCTGTTCTATAAATATTGTAGTTCAATTTCCATGCTAATTGAAATATAATGTATGAGAGTATGGCCTGACATATGACTGTACAGTAGTTGTAGACAAGTGTAATATTTGAAAGCAGGGGTTCATTTAGGAGAATGTGATTTGTACATGTACACTGTAGAGCAGAAAAAAAACAACAATCTGTAACCCGCAGCTTTGCTCATTTTTCACAAGAAAGGTGTAGCTTTTATACAAACAACCTTCTACATTATTTACACTCTCCAAGTGGAAAATTATGATTTACTGTTTTCAGAATGAAATGTAGCATGAAGTATATTGTCTTTTTTTTTTTTTTTTTTTTTTTTTAAACAGAAACATTGATAGGCAGCAGGCCTACCTTCTGTAATTTGTCATCATTTCTCACTTTGATCATGAGGGACATTTCATAGAAAAAAACAAAAGTGATTTCAAGTTTAAAACTCTGTGTTTACTGCTTTGACATTACATAATAATCTCGGGCTGCTGCTGCCTGCATCAGTGCCATTGATCCATTGTAGCTAAATATCATTAATAAGCAGACGCTGTGTTTGTATTTCACAAAATATGAAATAATTCCTACAAGTGCAGCTTTCAATTTACTGGCTGATATGAAGGGAACTGATGTGATGTGATGCTGCATACCTTTTTTGATAATCCATACAGGTGTGCAGAGAAAATGTGCAAAAATTCTTCAAATTAAAACTCCTTTTTCATGCCCATGAAACTTGTCTGTTTTGAATTGCTTCTTTTTACTCCGAGTGACTCATTTACTGTGCTTCTGTCTGTGAGGACACCTGCCCGATGCCCCTGCAGAGCTTTTCTGCTGACAATGGGAAACAAGCAGCTTCCTGGAAAAAAAAAAACAACAGTAAAGAACCAGTAAACTAAAACAACAAGAGGACGAAAAGGCTTTTGTGTTGTCGACTTAACTAGAGGACAGAATTTAATTCAGTTTTATTTATATTACTATGAGCAATATAAGTGAGAAGTGACAGTGGGAAGGGAAAACTCCCTTTTAATAGGAGGAAACCTCCAGCAGTGCAAAGCTCAGGGAGGGGCAGTCATTTTCCGTGACTGTTTGGGGCTGAGTGGAGGAAGACAGGTCAAACAGAGTATAAGAATAGAGCCTGAGAACAACTAATGAATAAATGCAGAATGGTGTAAAAACCACGAAGGGTGAAGAAGAAGCACTCAGGAGAGAAAAGAGGAAAAAAAGTCTGCAGAAGTTCAACTGGACTGTTTGAGATCAAGAGGAAATATTCAAAGAAACATGAAACACACCATCATCACAGTATCTTTTTAACTGCAGATTTATTGATTGTATAGAAAAAGTAGGTTTGATATGATTTAATGCATTCTATATAAGATATAACATTTTCAACATTCAATGTACAAAAAGAAAAAAAAAAAACATACAGGTACAGGAAATCTTTAAAAACACCCACAGGCCTGAAAGTCCCGTCTGCCATCGGCAGCAGATGAACAAAAAAAGTATCAGAAAAAAAGCGCTTTGAATAGTTGAACCACCAGGTTTACCTGACAGCTGGAACAGCTTCAAAAGTCAAAAAGTCCAACAAGAAACATCAAGCACTCCTCGTGGTTCTTTCAAATACTACTTATGCTAAAGTTTCTTCTGCTGATTTTTACATCTTTAACCCACATTTTATACACACTGCACTGCACCCATCCCTCTCCTGCTTCAAATTATACCTTTTTTCAACTTTCTGTCAACTTCTCATCTCATAAAGGCTTCCCAGAAGGATTGATCTTACATTTAAAGGGACACTCCACAAATTTTACAGTTCAGTCTATTTGTTTAGGTGTGACTTGAAATACCACAGTGCCCATGAATTCCTGCTGCCTTTGCCATCGAGGAGAAGGCAGCTGAAACTGTGTTTTGAACTGTAGTTCAAAGTGACTTAAAAGGTGTTGAACCCACTCATAGTTGATCCACAGTTAAGGGCAGAGCATGCAACAACATTTTAAGCCCATGCAAAATGAACCCAGCGAATATGAGTCAAATTCTTTATTAATCTTTTGGTAAACAGGGAAGTAATTTTAATTCTTTTTAAAGGGTTTTTTTCTTGACTGCCCAAAATGTCCAATTGCACTTACCAACTCTATGAAAGATTTTTAAACTTCTATTTTAAAGCTAACCGCACAGCTGGGATATGTTGGCCTGAGTGGCCACAACTTTACAAAGCACATTAAATTGCTGCACTGTCCCTTTAATATGGCAAGAATGGAGAAAATAGTGATGCCATCATTTTATCTGCCTTTAATCTTTGATTATGTTTAGATAACACAACAGGTTTATAAGACAATTTTAAAAAAAAAAAATGATGACTGCATTAGAAATGAAACTAGTCCTTAAAATGTCATCCCACATCCCTCAACAATGACTTAAAAGAAGAACATGATATAGAGGTGAATGAATCTGTAATATTGCACTGCGTGAGCTGTAAACACTTTAGAGAAGGGATCTTTGTTGACCCCTGTGTGCAGTCTGACAACACAAAAACTCACCAGGAGACTACTGCTTAAAAAACAAAAAAATAGGATCAAAGCACAGAGAGAAAAGTGAAAAATAAAATGACGACATCCAAAGAGGACATGAAAAGAAGGGAGACGCAAGGATGGGGATGTGTGCCGAGAAAGAAGAAAATGGAGATACAGTAAGTGGCCCGGACTTCACAGACTCAAAGAGAGGCCCTGTCAATATCTATTGAAAGTCGAAGCACCCTTGTGAGGCACGGCTGCGCCTGAAGTGGGTTCATCACAAAGCACAACAGTGTGCCATTGCCACAAACAACCTAAACTGGCAGAGTACAAAAGAAGAGGCATTAAAAAGGGAGATGGTGCAAAAAAAAAAAAAAAAAAAAAAAAGAGCGAGGGAGGGGTGGACAGTTTGAATGAACGTGTGTGCTCGGGTGTGTGTGTGTGTGTGTGTGTGTGTGCAGAAAAGAGCGTTGATACCTTCCAATAAGCTTGAGGCAAAGATAACAGAGAGACAAACAGATGGGAACAGTTTTGCCTCAAGGCTAACCAAAGAGGAGGCCAACGGTGCTCGATTTTCACCAAAATAAAAGCCCCAAATTGTTCTCTGTGGTTCAAATTGCAGTCGCAAGACTTTATGCAAACCCCCTGCCACTTTCATGAAAACATACTGCAAATGCTTTCTTTTCTTTTTGCACCGAAACAAACATTTAAATACTTTCAATCTCAAAACACACATTTCTATCGCGTTTGCCCAAAAGAAAGAATTCAAGATAACCTTCCCTTCCCCTTAGCACACATCACTTCTAAAGGCATCAGTTTGGCGTTTAGGCGTCAACAATAACAACACTGACAGTACAGACCAGGAAAAGAAAACAGAGGAAGAAGAAAAGCAAAGCATCAAAGTACAAAACAGTCAAAGACTTCAATGCGGTGATGGAAGAAATGACAGAAGTAAACATGAGACAAAAAGTTCCAGAACTTTAAATAAAAAAAGGATTAATTTAGCCCATCGTTTGTGAAATCTGAATGCGTGATAAAACCGTTTAGCATGTAGGCTTGACAGCTGATGTTGATAAAATCTGAAGCAGCAATAGGGACGTCAGTCATACTGCTCAAACTGTAACTTCTCATTACTGCCCTAAAATTAACAATTTCCGCCAGCCAAAGAGCAGCACCTTATAATTTCCTCCGTCCGGATATGATCGTCTCCTGCTAAACGATTGACAGGAGAGATAGCAAAGAGATAAAACGGCATATTAATATTATAGTATCAACGGACTATTAATGAATTGTGACACTTAAAAAAAAAAGACTACCAAGTTAGATTGTAGGCTTAAAAGAGACCTTGAGAATTATTTCACCTTGTCCTGCCCGTGGAGCCGCTTGTAAATCTTACAAGAGTCAGCTTTTGTATTCACGCTGCTTTTTTCTCATAAAACATAACTGACAGCTCATTTCTTCGACATCCCACCGAGCAAAAACCTGTTCAAAAGACGGCGGGATGACGGCGGGAGACAATTTTGCCAGATGTCTGAACGACATCAAGATTTGGTTAAAAAGTAAAGGATGAACAGCAGGATGACATCAATCCATTGATGAACAGATCGATGGATTGATGTCCCTTTTTTGTCGATTGTTGTTTTGTAGATTCAAACATGAAACCTTCTCGTTATGAGGCTGCGGCGCTCATCCTGCTCCTACTGTGCTGCTCTAGCATGCTGGAACAATGTGTTTAGCCTCTCCAGAGGTGTACACAAATACCATCACTATGCAACACACAATGAGAATAAAAACATCATTTACATGTGTATACACACTTGAAGTTCGGTCCATAATTTGTTGGACAAAGACATAATTTTTTACAATTATGTGCACAGTGCAGTGGGTTTTAATCAATAGGAGGCTGAAGCGCAGACTTTCAGCTTCAAATTCCAATTCAAAGGGTTTAACAAAAAGTTTGAATTAATGGTTTAGGAATTACATCAATTTTTTAAAAACTATTAACTAAACCAGCTTAATTTTAAAGATTTTTTTTAATACTTTCATGAAACTCCTTTACAGTCAATAACTGCTTGGAGTCGAGAACCCAAGGACATCACCAAATGCTGTGTTTCCTCCCTTGAGATGGCTCGGCTTTTACTACAACCACCTTCCACTGCTGCTTGTTTGTGGGGCTTTCTGTTTTTGTATTTAATAACTGAAAAGCTCTGTTGGGCTGAAATAAGGTCACTGACTTCGTCATTGAAGAATATCTAATTCCTTTGCCTCTAAAGGAAAAACTCTTGGGTTGCTTTCTCAGATTACTTTGGGTCATTATCCATTTGCACTTTGGTTGAATCTGAGCAGAGACCATAGTGTGTACACTTCACAATTCACTTGTGTAATTAGGGGTTTTAGACCTTGTTGTAAGACCTCTGTATTTCCATTCATGAAGGTGTCTCATGATTGTGGACTTTGACAATGATACCATTACCTCCTTGAGTTCATTCTTGATTTCAATAGACAAGAAGTTGTTTTTCTTAACATCCGTGTTATCATTCACTTTAGTTGTCTTCTTTGTCTTTCAGGCCTTTTGGTGTTGCTGCGCTGGTCAGTGCATCCATTGTTTTTAAGAATGAACCAGACTTTTGATTTGGAAAAGGTTTTTGCTGTGTCACTGATAGGTTTATCTTAGTTTTTCAACCTAATAATGGCCTCCCTCACTTGCACTTACATCTCTCTTGGCGTCATATTTGAAATTACTCTGAAGAGCTGTAATTTGAGATATTATGTCTGGTTCACTTGTTGTGAAAAAACAAGATAACAGACCTCACCTGGCCATGAAACTGCCTTTCAGCCAATTGTCCAAATAACTTTGAGCCTTTGAAAAATTGGGGACGGCATATAAAAGTGGCTGAATTTCCTAAATGGTTAATGCAAAACCTCTGCAATGCAATCAGATCTGGATTGGGTGATTTAAAATCCACTGTGGTGGTATACAAATGACAAAATCTGTGTCTTTGCCCAACAAATTTTGGACCTATCTGTACAGGTTGCCCAGTAATATTAGCCTATTTGGTAAATTTGATATAAAACGTTCACTTTTGGACCAAATTTAAAACTTTTAAGACATTCAAACAAAACAAATTTCACCCCCTGACTTTTCAACCAAATTTAGCGTTAACAGTGACATTAGCTAAAAGAAAACCAACACCAGTGGATGTCTGGAGCTTTGGGGAATACTGTATGTGCAGAAAATATGGTAAATTTCCAATATCTTTTAAAGGAGTATTAGCTCAATGTTGACTTTAAAGTGCATATTAGCAAAATAAACTGAAAAAAAAAGAAGTTTCCAGAAGTATAATCTCCTTATGTGCTGCAGGGGGTCAAAATCATAACTGAGCTGTCAGTATGTATCAGACCTGCTGTCTTCAGTTCCTCCATTTGATTTCAAATGCTCTCCAAAGATAGTTTCAGTACACTGCATACAGGAGAAACCCTTTCATCCTCTCAGTTTATTTACTGTTGTTGAAAAACTCTCAACAAGTCAGCTTCTGCTTCCAGAGTTTAACTTCATATATATGTATAAAAACAGAGAACAAAAAGAGAGTTCCCGGTCGTCTGTAGCGGCTGACAAACGTGTTTCATCAGCGTGTTCATGTGTCACCAGCACTCATTTGAGTCTTCTGCTGTAGATGCAGGCACAATACACATTCATTAATTGATAGCAGAGGGTTTGATTGAGTAATTAGATCCAAACAAGTCACTCCCTGACGAAAATGTCCAAAGCAAATTGTCTGTTAGCATCACAGGACAAGAGACGCTGATGTCTCTGATATGCAAGCCGTTAGACACAGTAACACAGTTCATCACTGCATGTCAGTACGTTGTGGTAATGTTACAGCTTGACTCCAGGGGCTGTTAATGCGCACAAAGTTAGTTCTTTCTTGCATTTTCAAAGTATGCATGAAAACAGTCTGTGTGTTTTCTCATGGAGACAGTTTTAAGACGTTACGAGAAATCCATCGTCAGCATTTAAGAAAGTGTTACGTGACACACCAGCAGTTCCTGTCAATGCTCGCTGTCAACATGCCATCAGTTGCCCTCCAGTTTGATAGGAAAACTTAAGTTTGACGCCACTGATAATCCACCTTTGGTCCACAAGTTATTCATTCTGCAGTCATTGATTGTTACAGGTGTGATAGCACCCACTGTCTGCTTCAAGAAGTTGTTGGTGGAAAGAGCCTGAGTCCTAAAAGAGAGAAATATCAAGCTGAATAGAGTGGAAACGAGGCAGAAAGAGACACTATGATGTGCTTGTGACAAGTTTTGCTCTCTTATTTTCAATTTCATATTCTTTCAGATGCCTGTGAGACACTCTGTTTTCTTTCCATCCTTTAAGTTCTCTTCTTTCACATCTTCCTCTCGCTAGGCCAGTTGCATCCTCCCCCACATCGTCCACTTTCTCTCTTTCATTTCTTCTAGCCCTTAATGGGCCGAGGTGGTGGCTTGCCGATCTCCACGGAGATGTTTGTGTACAGAGGATACTTCTTGACTTGAACCAGTCTGTAGGTCAGAGAGCTGATGCCGTCCTTCTTCATTGTGTTCTTGGTGTTCTGTATTTTGTTAAATCTAATGGAGTAAATGAAGAAAGGGCAGGGAGAGAGTGGGAAATGAAGGAGACAATCAAGAATATTAGATTCAGTTCAGTGTAAGTTAAAAACAAAACAAAAACAGGAGCACCAGACAAAAAGTACCAGGTACCAGGTTAGAGCCCAAGTTCGAATACAGTTACAGCAATGCTGCAATGTGGACGAGAAAATATAAATCAATCGTTTCTTCTCGTCATCTGTTTTTTTTATTCTACGAAAAGCAACCAGATGCCTGACACACTGCTAAGGAAAGAAAAAAATGAGGAAAACTAAAAAAAAAAAAAAAAAGGCCTAGCTGTAGGTTCCAGTGCAAGTTTTTAATAATAAAAAAGTCAAAAAGAAGAGCAGTGTATAACCTTTGTATATTTGCAAACCCTTAAAACTGCATCTGAAAGTTGTGCCAAGTTTGGCCATTTTTTCCATCCTCTAATCCAATTCCGGGTTGCGGCAGCACAGAGCACAGCTGCTTTATTTTGCGGGCGCACTTTTAATGGAATATGCAATGCACAAATATACACAAAAGATCATATTCTGTGCACAGGACACTGCAGAGATTAGAAATAACTTTAAGACAGGGGATAAACTAGTCCAGAAAGCATTCAAGGCAAATAAAAACAAAACAAAAACAGATATTAGAAAAGATTTCAACTTTCAAAAACATGCATGAACTCCATCTGCAATGTGCTGCTGTGCACATTTAACCAATATGATGAAAAGAGCCTGATGTCTACTGGCTAAAGTTTCCTAAAAGTTAAGAAAATAGAGTATCTGATTTTTTCCACAAGCTGATCGTGACCAACAGGTGGTGCTGTGGCCTAGCACAGGGACTCAGAGAACAGGATGATCTATAATATCTACCTGGGTTTGTCTGTCTTATGCCGGGATATCTTTTTCCATTGGCTGTGATTCAGCAGTTACATCAGAAAGCGCTCTGATTTTGGTATTAAAGAGGGGGAAAAAAATTCATACAGTGTGTCAGGCAGTTACACAGAGCGGCTGCTGAGCCTCAGTTCAGCATGTGATGCAACCTTTGGCATTAAAACAGATTCATAACACAAACACGCCTGTCACCCTTGTAGTAGCATGAGTTTTTGCAGGCATTCAGAATGGAAATGAGGCCACAGTGTCTACCAGCGTGTTTACGCTCTTGTCTTAAAATCTCTTTCTTTTTTTTCTTTTTCTTTTTTGAGGTCTCTGAGCAGAGAAAGAGCTGATGTGTGCAAACACCCAGAACTCCACACTCACTTTCAAAAGACAGCCGTGACTGACTGCAACAAAAGATGTCTTCTTAATGATATGCTTGGACATGCAACTGGAGATGACACTTCAGTCCGACATGGACCAGTGAGTCTACAGATCCTTGTCAGAGCTGACGAGCAAAGATCTCTCTTCTCTTCCTGCATTCTGTCTCTCTCAAATCAAATCAAAAATCTTTATTGGCATGAATGGAAGCTGGGGGAAAAAAACGTTGCCAAGCATCTTCCTGCTGCACAATATAGAATACAGTAACATATACATAGAATCACGTGTCCTCTGACTTCTACAAAAAGACGGCACTTTTACCTGGAAGGAGGGGGAATTCATTTAGGAGAAAGAGAAAGGAAGCAGAAGAGGAATGGGAGCGTGTTTAAGGTAAAACGGAGGTTGGATGACAGGGAAGAAAAATGAAGGACAGATAGGCGATGAGATAAACATATCTGGGTGTGACAGATGGATGGAGATATACTGATATTAAAAATAAAGCGAATGAAGGGGAGGGGGGAAGCTAAATCTTTGGATGACTCTATCATACGAAGAATATTAAACACAATCCCTGCCTACATTCACTATAAAGAATATCTAATACATGTAAACACACACATACAGGCACACCCTGTAGGTTACCTTATGTATCCTTTCAAAGCTCTAAGACTTACTTTCTAGAGTTAGAGGGCGAGACAAAGACATCCTCGTTACATATTCATTAGCCTGATTTCCAGACGTCCTGACTGGGCTAAGTAAAGCTCCTTTTTAATTCCACTGAGGGTCTCACAGGAAAACATTTCTGGTTAAGAATCTCAACAATAGATTGTCGTGCCAGCTAATCAGGGTTATTTTGCTCTAGTGTCACATTTTGAGTTGGCCCACTTAACCTTGTTTGAAAAAAAAAAAAATCTTAAAGGAAGAGTTTGAGTAACTCATTTGGTTCTTTCTTAAGAAAGCAAGGTTTTACAGGACTCTAATGCAGTACTGCGAAAAGTAAAAAGTATATCAATAACTTTTAAGAACCACATTTTGCAGGAATATCTTGAAGTAATTGTTTTCTGTATGACTTTTGGTCCATTCTTCTTTACAATGCTGCTTCAGTTCATTGAGGTTTGTAGGCTTCTTTAATTTGCTATACGCATAGCTCTCTTACAGTCCAGTGACAGCACTTTACTCAGGTCAAGGTCTAGACTTTGACTGGGTTATTGCAGCATCTTGATTGTATTCTGTTCATTTGTAGATTTGTTGCTGTCCTTGGGACCATTGTCCTGTTGATTTGACCCAATTTAGGACAAGCTTTAGCTCTCAGAAAGATAGCCTCACATTTAAATCTAGAATGCTTTAGTAGACAGGCATGGTCTGACTAGCCTTCCAAATAAGCCAAACATGTTCAGTCAATTTCTAATTGTACTGCCATGAACTGAGATGTATCTTTTAAAAAATTCCTTTGAGCAATGCAAGGTCTGACTTTTGGGTGAATTTACTGGGACATCCACTTCTGGGAAGATTGTGGCATTGTGTTAACACACATCTGAATGCTTCAGACCAGCAAGCTGCCAAAACATTTAAGCCAAAGGTTTTTCAATTAATCAGGTGCATTTAATTAGTAGCAGCTGCTTGCTACATACCCACTTAAGTCCTATGCAAGAAGTAAGGGTGTACTTAGCTTTTGACAGCACAGCAACAACTACAGATCGAGGTAAGGTTAAGTTTTTGGTTTTTTTCAGTACCCTTAGATCTGTGTCCAATCAGTCCACCATCAGAAAATTACTTAACCTTCATTTATTTATTGAGTCTATAGGAAAGAAACACTAAAGCTTTTTAAACTGCTGTATTTTATTATAAGTTCATTATAATATCCAAGTATATAATAATTATCTTTTAATCTAATCAAAATTAAGATAAGATATGTTAGATATAACAAATACAAACATAGCTTAGAAAGATATCTATCAAGTCACGTAACATAATAAACTACAACAGCTCACAGGACTGGCAAGCAGATTAGCTGCTAATGCTAACAGTCCAGCTAAAGATCAATGTTGCTGGTTTTTTTTTTTATGAAATTAAGTCATTCATATAGAAGAAATTAATTAGTGTGCATCGGATAAGTCAATAAGTGGATTTTCTTTATCTCTTTTAGATGTAGGCTAGCTGTTTCTAGCTAGCTATACTAAGCTAAGCTAATATTTACTACCCAGGTGTGAGAATTTATCAATCCTCTCATCATTAGTCTCTCAGTAATAAATTAGCAAATGAGAACTACCTCCCACTTCTTCTGTATTATGAATGAAACTGTAAATTTAAAGTGATGTTAGGTTACATTTTTATCTTTAAAGGTAATTATTAGTTATTGTTTATTATTGGTTACATACACATATCAACCCAAATACACACAAACACCCTCTGCAGCTGCACTGTCCCAGGATGATAACAAAGGGATGGCATATTGAATGAGCTTGCTGTGCATCTCATTCAATTGCAATGCTGTTTGCCCGATACAAATGGTGTATGTGTGTGTGCTCTAACTGATACTTGTAGCTTGTGATTAATGTTCCTCTTTCTTAAATCCATCGGCACAACATCTCATTGCTATGCCTAACCAGCATTTCAGACAAGCTGAGAGAATGGACTCCTGTGAATGTTCGAGTTAATGTGAATGCATGTGTGCAGAGGAGATAGTAAACATTCATCAGATAGTCAAGACAACGCTTCCCTTGGTAAAAGCTGGACATTACGCAGGTACTCCAGATAAACTCTCCCAAAAGGCTCAATCATTAATCTGAATCTAAACAGAGAAGAAACTCTGCACCTGAAGACAAAAAGCGGAAACAAAAGCTTCGTTTATCAGTGCAATTGGCAGGCTTCTGCAAGAACAACCTTAAAATGAAACTTTACACACACACACACACACACACACACGTGTGTGTTCTGCATATACATGCTGAATATATATACATAAGGGGCCAATGACCAAAAACTCCTTGATATACTTCAGAACATGGCAACGTAAATGGTTTAACGGTAGTCTATTTATGATATTCTATCAATTTTTGAATATTTCCCAGTATAGAATCCTATTGTGCCATTGACACCTTATTGGTTGCCACATTTTTGGGTATGTGATATCATTTGAAAGCTATCAACAAGTATCCCAAAATCATCTCTTGGACTAAAGAACTGACAAATTAAGAAATTTATGGTAAAAGGTAAAAGTTCATATGCTAACAAGCAAAGCAATCACGGTCCTTGACGGTCAGTCTGTGTGCCTGGAGGCTTTGGCAATTATTTTCCCAGCAACCAGCTGTCAACCTCCAGCAACCAAACACAATCAATCAGGGAATAATAATTTTTTTGGCCAAGTTGATGTTACATTGTTAATTGTCACATCTGCAAAACTTCAATTACAGATTTATTCCATGACAAAAATTAACAACAGTGTTGCTGTTAATGTTTTGTTAGATAATTCTGCAAAATCAAACAGATGCATTGACACTTTTTACTTAAGGCTTCAGTCATACAGGAATAGAGACGGGCTTCTCGCCTGGCAACCAGTGGTTGCTAGGGAAAAAAGTATTCCCTGACTGGTTGAGAGTGGCTGCTGGCAATTTCTGTTAAATCAATTACTGAAGCCACAGTTATGCAGGCCTACAGGCCACTCACTAAACCCCTGGTAACCATTGGTTGCTCATCCACAGCTCCGAGAATACATCATGTCAGGCATACAATAGGCTGGTCATGCCAGTCACATTACTTGGGTTATGGAAATCCATAAGAATTGAGTGGAATCATCATCAACTTGAATCATCAATTGAATATACAAGCAAATCATTATGTATAGGTGATTCATGTACAAATACATGATTGATTTTAAGTTTACCATCTTGAGTTGCATTTGGTGGTGTGATAGGTGGCAGTGTTGGTTAATTGGTAGTTTGGTCCAGACTGAAATATGTTCAGAGATTAGCTGCAAATGCATTCTTGCCCTCTTATGAATGCCACTTTGGGTTTAGCAATAATCATCGGGTGCATGCTAAAGTAAGATGATGAAGTAAATGATAAATCTGCTAAACAACAGCAAATGTGCATTTTTATTGTGAACATGTTAGCTTGCTGTGTTTTCTTTGGTGTGTCTCAGATAACAGGGTTCACTCTGGTAACCAAACAACTATTTCCTTGTTTCTGCCTTTTTTCATGCTCTCTTCAGAAAACATTCGATGTTCTGGCATATTGAATTGACTTAAGAATTTCCTGCAGAGAGAAAAAAGACCCTTTAAAGTAAATTAAAATAAATGCAAAACTGTACAGCAGAGAAAGGACAGAGAAAAACACTCTCCCCTTCACCCACACTGCCTGAACACTGCCATGAGGTGGCGGTTTTTCCTTTCACAGCCTCCTGATTATTCTAAGCTGCCATGCTTTATTTAAGCCCAAACCCTGCTTCTTTTCAAACAGATCCTTTAAGTCAAAATTTCCGGAACATTATAATGAGTGTCCAGAAGGGCTGTAAAAATGAAGTTTTTGCCCACTAATAGGCAGCTATTTTCTGCCCCTCGCCACAGTTATGAATAATGCATCGACCTCAAATAAATAGCGTCCCTGTTGGTGTCACCTCTTATTGAGGAAGTGTGGTCTATGGTCTATAGAGTCCAGAATGACCATCAAGACGAGGAGGAAAACGACAAAAAGGCATCAATCAGACACACACACGAGTGTGTGCACACACACAAACACTCTCTCCCTCTCTCTTTCAGTCCACTGGCTGATTTATTGATTTTGATGAAGGCAACTAGACCACTTTGACCTAGCTGGCTCCTATTTCTAACGGTGTCATTTCAGCAGGCAATTACAGAGGGATCGTTGAATCTTTCTCTCTGAGTCAAACACACACACTTTCACATATACACACATACACAAAACAATGATAGATGACACATTAAACAGGCCTGGTTATTTTAGACATCTTTGCATTCAAGTTCCTGCCACCTTTTTCCAGGACAGATTGTTAAGTTTGAAGTTAAACTACATCTAGATGGACGTCTGACATCTCTACTTCTGTACTCGTGAAGCATGAAAAAAAAAATCTTTCCATTTTGTTTCAGGTGATTTTATTTTTTTATATTTATTTATTTATTACCTTGCAGGTTGTAATAGGAGACTGGCATGAAGAAAGGAAGAGATTTAATAAAACAAAAAACTAAGAAAAGACCAAAATCATGTTACATATTTAAGGTTAAGAGGAGACAAAAAGGTTCTCTTTAAGGTATCCAATTCATATTTGTAGTATAATATAATATAATATATTTATGGTATTTGTGATCAACAAGAACAGCTTTGTATGGATTTGCAGTGACCGTTCCCTCTCAGGGTACAAGTGAAGTCAAATCCTACCTCCCCATCGCATGACAGATGCCTCAGATCTCCTTACTGCAGGAGACAAGAGTTCAGCTTTTCCATGTTGAAAGGGGCCTATTATGCTTTTCTTATCTTCAGTCATATACTGCTACAATGGTGTATGCTCATAACAACATGGTACCATCAATAGGAGTACACTGGTCACATTATTTAAACCTTTCTCCAAGTCCAGATAAACGGGGAGGGCTGCATCAGGAAGGGCGTAAAATCTTGGCCAAATGAAGCATGTCTCATTCTTTATGTGTCATTTTCATACAGGATCGGTCCGAGTCTGGGTTAACAACGACCCTCTTTGTGGCCAACAGTGTGCTGGTGGACATTGTGCTACTGTTAGCCTAAAACAATAAAAGAAGAAAGCGGGGAAGACATGTTAAGAGACAGCGAGAGAGAAGAAAAGGCAGGAGGTTCAGAGGTGAAAGCAGTGACTGCAGAAAGATATCGTCAAGAGTAAAAGGGATCTTTTACAAAATGGTAGTGAAACCTGCTATGATGTATGGTTTGGAGACAGCGGCACTAAGAAAAAGACAGGAAGTAGACCTGGAGGTGGCACATGAAGATTTTCACTGAAACTAAACAGGATGGACAAGATTAGAAGTGAGTACCTCAGAGAGACAGCTCAGCTTGAGCAGTTTGGGGACAAAGTTCGACAGGCAAGGGCGAGATGGTTTGGACATGTGCAGAGGAGAGATAGTGGATATACTGGACAAAGGATATTGAAGGTGGAGCTGCTAGGTAGGAAGAAAGAAAGGCGACCACAGTGAAGGCAGTAGTGAAGGAGGACATGCAGAGGGTCTGTGTGACAGAGGAGGATCCTAGGGTTAGCTAAGATGGAGGCAGATAATCCGCTGTCATGACCCCGAAAGGAAGCAGCAAAAAGAAGAAAGTGAAGAATAAGCGGGGAGTTGGCCAGCCTGGGGGTTTCTCAACCCAGTGACAAAGGGGTTTTGTGTTTTTTTTATTTTTTAACTCTTGTCTCAGAGCAGAAATCCATAATGAGGTCACCTGCCTCACATAGCATTGGCTGTGGAAAAATTAGCCCGCCCATGTGTTTTTCAAAGTTTTGTCCGTGTTGAGCAGCCAATCAGAAGAAAGCTGAAACTCTCCTTTTAAGGTCATCCTTGACCTTAAAAGGAGAGGAGCTGAAACGGCATCTTTCAGGTCTGAACTAAGCGGATGCACCAAGCTCCAGTTTATGATAAAGAAGGATTATTTTGAACTGTGACTCATACAAAGCTGCTCTAGGACAGTCCGAGAATAAAAATATGAAGATGGAAACCAACAAAACATATTTCCTTTAATTTGTCACATACGAGTAAGTATTAAAGGTGTGCAATAGCTGTGACTTGATTTGTTTTTTAGTTAATGAGTTACCAACAAGATAAAAATAAAAACTAAATACAACACTTCAGCTTTTGCAGCTCAGGCTCGTGGTGGGGCTCGAGGCTATTCGAGCAGTTGTAGGGTAAGAGACAAGGTAGATCCCTACAAACCAGACAGGACCCAAGTCTGTCGTAGGGCTAAGAGACAGACAACCAGTTACCCTCACATCCACACTTACAGCTAATTTTAGAATCCAACCAAAATAACAAGCATGTCTTTTGACTGAAGGAGAAAGCTGTAGTACCCAGAGAATGCATGCTTTGAAAGTTTATCTAAAGTTTATTTTAAAAGAAGAAAAAAAGTGAAAGTTTTCACATTCAGTTTTTGATTACAAAATAATTTTCGAAGATACCTTTGTGAAACTTTCTTTTAGTTTAGACTGACCTTGGCGTATTGTCCAAACTTTTTATGAAGCACCTTTTCAGAGCTCTGTGACTGTTTTTGATGTGTTTTGCTGTTTGTAATTTTTTCACAAGCTGTATAAAAGCCTCTCTTGTAAAAAGAGCTATTGATCCCATTCAGGCTAGCTCATTAAACAAAAACTTTAACAATGTATCAGACGCAGCGCTCACAGGCTATCTTCACAATTCAAATCAAGCTGGTCAGAATTTGTCTGGCTCCAGCAAACACAGTCAATACTCTTTCACTCATGGCTCTTGTTGCCAGCAGTTTTTAATCTTCTTATAAACCAATTTAGGAGCTACAACTAAACCAGACCTCACTCCACCATGAGGCAGCAGAGTTTGTCAGAATGGTGAAACATAATAATGTCACATGAGATCAAACTAAAATGTTACTGGAGGAGACAACAGATTTCACTATGTCTCCATTCAGCCGGAGCCACAGCAGCTATTGATTTTTTTGTGTTGAGAGGCATCGTTGCCCAGTCTATTCAGGCATGAAAACGGGGGCTCTTAGAGGAGAATAAACAGTGATAATCCACATTTAAGCAGCTTAATGTGAGGTGCTATACTCCTGGTGATTAATGTGTCTAGAAGGGCTCATCTCTGCATATTGGGTCCCATTCATCAAACCATAAAATAACACACTTATAGGGGAAGGTTTCTACGCATTTGTCTGAAAAGCAATTTAAATGGGTGTAGCCAAAAGAGCAACATTTAAGCCCCTGGGCCGTATCTCTGAAAAGCAATTTTTGGTTTAGGGAAAGTGTTTTGTTCTTGGCATTTAAGAATCACACAATCTTTAGTGACCACCAAGGTTGAGCTGTGGCCTTCAGAGGTTTGTTTTATTTATATTTTGTTCAGGCCTAAAAGTATCAGATGACTGAAGTTTCCATCTAGGATTCTCTACACTTACATGAGCCACAACGCTCATATTACTATTTGCCTATTATTAGATTACTTTCAATCAATAAGGGTTCAACAAGAATTTATAATCACACCTTTGAGCCACACGGATTTTATTTAGTTAACATGCCGCCTTGTCTTCTTGCATGACATCGGGCTATTGCTTAAATATTTTAATATCCTACTATGAGTAAAACGTTTCACTCATGTTGTTTACACCTGCACCTCAGACTGAGAGATAGCATTGCATAGTGGATCAAAATCTGATGGCACTTCTTCACGTTCATGATTTCCATCCAGCACCACTGACTGAAATGCAGCCCCAAGTCGTGACCTTCACTGTGTTTTACAGAATGCTCTCGACACTCACTGTTGTACCTCTCTCCTGACCTCCTCCGTGCATATTGATGACAATATGAACCAAAAATGTCAAATTTGGATTCATCATGCCATAAAACCCATCACTTATTTTCAGTCCAATTCTTGTGTAATTTGCCATTCCTCAGACTTTTTTTCACCGGTTTCCTTTCCTTAAGAACAGCTTCTTGACAGACACCCTTCCACTGAGACCATCTCTAATGAGGCTTCAGTAAACAGTAGATGGATCATCTGAAGGGCCAGATACTTCTCTTAGGTCCCGTGTCAGGATTTTTCTTCCTGTTTCTTAAGGATGTGACTTTTACATACTGTCCCTCTGTTGTAGATCTTTCTTTTAGGATTCTGTTTCTTTTGTCTTCCACTGGTCCCGTTTCCTCAAAATTTTGAAAGACATACTAAACACCATACCAAAGGTTATGCAGACTGAGTGTAGTGTGGGGGACCTAAATGCATGCTCAGAACACAGGCAGGAATGACAAATAACTCTTTGGGAGTCAACTTGGTGCAAAAATAGTATTTCATACTTGTCAAACTGATGTGCTTGGCATTTTTGTATATTCAACTAAAGAAAATGGGAATAAATGTGTTTTTGTGACAGGGTGCTCGTTACAAAGTGCCTAATGATACAAATAAATTTGCTTAAGTGTGTAATATGTGTAGAACGAACACTGGTTCATCCTTGAGTTAGGTGCCTTTTTGTGTTTGAATGATTCATAGGTCAGCAATAAGTGGCTTAAAAAAAATCTGAAAATCACCTTGTACACAGACTGGAGTGAAAAGGAGTGAAAAAGCAGCCAAAGAAAAACTGAAAGAGCTTCAGAAAGCCTGGAGAACTGAAAAAACCCTCCTCTGGCTTCTTGGCAAATATTAAACTGAGAGGACTTTTGCACAGTACTGCATATACAGTACAGTGATAGTACTGTGTACATTTCCCTGGATCACAGTTTTCACAGGGGTTAAGAGTGATATGAAATCACTGGAGTATAGAAAAATCAAACATGTTTTTTTTATGTCTAAATGTTGGCACTAAATGATCAGCCTCATTTGAGACATTTTGCATTCTCTGACTTTCCTCAGCGAGTTAAAAATAATTGCTCCAAACTGCATCACTCAGGCTGTAAAGATGCCACTAGTGAAGTAATATATAAAGTTAAGTCTTTTCTAAAACACTTTCACACTTCTAAGGTAACAATTTTCCTTTTGCCCACCGTTTCTTATGACAAGCTGCAGTACTTGTCAGTTGTAGGGAACTCCCAAGTGTGAATGTGCACGGTGTAAGAAACTGCTAAAAATAAAGGTCAAGTCCTCATTTAAACACCTCTGATTAAAGGTTAAAGTATCCTTAACATTTAAGTTTTGCAAAACTGGACAGAGTGACAGTGGATAATCTGGACGACAGCAGTGAACAGGAGACCCACTGCTGCCCATAACACTGCCTCACATTTCAGAGCAGTAAATTGCACTGCAGGAAACATTAATTATAAAGCCACGCCACTGATGACTTCTGCAGTGCCACGCGATCATAATTCTTTCAAACTGAAATGAAAAATTCAGAAAGAAACGTCTGAACCGAGTAGCTGTGAAACAAAAGCGGCGCGATCGATCCGAATATAAAGCCGAAGAACGACTTCAGACAATGATGCAGTACCTCTGTGGGTTGGGCTCGTTGTGTTTGTCTCTCTCGTGCTTAATCATTCTGTAGCGGCCGATGCGAACGTCTGGCCTAGACACCTTCATCCCATTCAGAGTGATCCTGCAACACATGCAGATAGAACAGAATCTATTAGAGAAAAGGAAACAAACTGAGCCAAAGAGGAGATGAGAGAGAAAACATGCTGATTATTGAGGAAAACACTGTAACAAACAGAGCTGGAAGACAAGGAGAGGGAGAACACATTAATGAAGAAATATAGCGAGGCTGCAACTTTTTATGTCATCTAACAGCTATTTTATTAAATCAACAGCAAAGAGAATCAATTTATGGAAATCGCAAGTTCCCATAGCCGAAGCCTGAGATGACAGCACTCCTGCTGTGAGAAGAAATTATTTAGTCTACAAAAAGTGGGAAAAAAATCCTTTAAAATACCTGTTTCAAATATCTAATCCCTGAAATAATGTTTTAAATGCCCGAACCTGATGAATAGTAAACAAAAATAATAAAAATGTTTGTCACACACAACAGAAAAGCTGGAAATCCACACATTTAGTAAGTTGTATGAAAATAATCAATAATAAAATGTGATATGTTCAACTTGTGTTTATATTAATAGAGAGTCAACAAAAGCAGGAATTCCTCATATAATAGAAGCGAGAGCGAGCAAATGTTTTGCTTCAAAACAAATCAATAAATGCGGCTGCTTAATTTTGCCTTTTTAGTACAAAATCCCCCCCGTGGTGTTCCCACTGACTTAGTCTCATGTGTGTTTGTCGTCAAACAGCTGAAGCTTCTCATTACTGCAGCTTTAGCTGAACTTTGGAGAATCGTGGATTTTGGCTATCCATCTGTCACACCAAACGCTCAGCAGCACTGAGAGAAAGGCCCTTATTTCCCATGATCTGTCGTGTAGCTGCGTCAGTTACTGCACAACGCACTTTTTAGATTTTCTGCCAGCTTTTGCAACCAAATAATTAACTTTCGAACCCCAATATGTGCATTTCTGTGATGCACATGTTATATAGAAAACTGTGAAAAGGTTAATTTTGTTCCTCGGAAGTGATAGTTATGCAATGCTACTCTGTGAGTCTACTGAGAATTGGATAAACCTTGCAGAGACCAAGAAAAAAGAAAGGAGAATATGAGAACAGAAATTTAATGTTGTGTTCGTTTATAATCTGCTATGGTCTTCATTAGGTATCCCTGGGTCCATTCAAGGCCAGGAAGGGCAAAAAAAATCATTACAGCAACTGACAACTCTATTAACGGACTGTACAGCTAATCAATATTTGTGCTAAAATATTGCTGTAAGACACATTAAATCTATACATATCTCACAATAACTGACTATTCTTGCTAGCAGGAAAGAATTTGTGGTGGTGTATCGGCTATTTTGACTTCTGCCCTTCACATCGAACTCTTAGTCCCATCCTTAAAGGGTCATAACTCACCTAGACAGGACATTGCAAAGCAAAGGAAGCTTAAAAACTAACACAGCAATGATACTTGTATACCACAAACATAAACGATCCAACCAATCAATCTCCACTCTCGAACTCTGGGGACATCAGCTGGGAATAAGGGGAGCATTAGCAGTGTGTTTCCCTGTAAAGTTTGGGATCAGAACTTTTAGAAACAGTGGTAACATTGTATTACTAGGATTCAAATCGGCACAGAGATTTATATCTAATGCAACAGCAAATGGGGTGTAGACAACACAAACAACATCTCTGCTCCACATAAAGCCCAGTTTAAAACCAGAGGCTTCCAGAGACATTGATATTCATACCTGAGACGGCATAACGGATACTGAATGAGCGATTCTTATTTATTGTAACGCTCTGATTCGTGCAGTCTCTTTGTCTTAAAAATCATCCATGCCTGATATTGCTCCGCAGCAACTTCACGTGTATTCTAGACTTTCAATGCAGAGCTTTCCCTTTTTCTTCTCCTCTCCTTGTTACATCCTCGTTTATCTTATTCATACCTTTCTCTTTTTGAATCTGCTCATTACTCTCACCTTCAGTTTTGTTCTCTTTACCTGAGTTTTTAAAAGCTGATTCCAAATGTTTGCACAGTCTGCTGAAGGTTAAAGTTGGTGCTTTGTGTCAAAGAATCATATCTAATTGGCATGGTGAAAAAACACATTTTATAATAAAAATATCTTTGGTTAAGAAGTGGTGAATTTATTCAACCCCACACAAATGACATGAAAATTCAATTTATTCACTTTAGTGACTTAATAAAATGTGAAAACATTCAACCTCATGTTGAGAAAATATGTAGATATACCTTTTCTTTCTAAATTGTATTCATTTGGTGTATGGAGCTAGATATTAGGCTTAACTTTAAACAAAAAAAGAGACCAATTAACCAATTAAAAAGCTCTATAGTATAAATATTCCCCAACTGGTAAGCAAGTTATTACTTTGGTTGCTAACAGACTCCCATGGTTCCTTGTATATGACATGAGTGATAATGACCTATCTGCCAGTACTCGCGAACTACTAGTTATGCGTTAGGAAAACTGTAATACAAACCAGAAACAGAACAAATATTCTCCTTCTAAGCACAGTTTTGAAGAGTATCAGAGTATTTGCATATAATAATAATAATGGATTGGATTTATATAGCACTTTTCAAGGCACCCAAAGCGCTTTACAATGCCACTATTCATTCACTCTCACATTCACACACTGGTGGAGGCAGCTACATATATAAGTGGACGTGTTCACTGCAAACTATGAGCCTGATTTACTTTATCCTACACTGCCACTATTTCAAAACGTAGGACAAGTTTATCTAATTTGGTTAGCGGTTATGTGAAGGCAAAACTGATAGATATTATGATATATATCCACAAATAAATAATATTCAATAAAAAGACCAAATTTAAAACCTAGCTAACTGCTTTATAACCATAGCTGCAGCCTAGTAGCGATAACATTTAGCGCCACTAGACATTGCTATATAAATATACCTTTATTTGTGTAGCACTGTTTAAGTTTTTTCATCAAATTTTTGAAAGTGTATATTTTTTTAAACTCTTCTGCTCCAATCGTTAAGCTTTTCCAACTGTTAAGCTAGGGCTAAGCTAACTGCCTCCTCTTCTCATGTAGCCCTCAGTAAAAATACAAATTAAAAAGCTACATTTCTCAAATGTGTGTCTTCAGTTAAATTGGTATTACAGAGGGAAGTGGGTTTTTTTGTGGACTGGATAGAGTCACAGCAGTCAGCACTCTTTGCACTGATGCTAAACTCAGTTTTACTGATTTATCAGTTTAACTCAATCTCTGCCTCTTTTCATATCCACTCCTTTCCCTCCCTGACCATCTCTAAAGGTATTTCCACACATTAACTTTGGAAAATGTGTAAAGAATCAGGTCAGGGAATTGCTCTTCCTCAAATGCAGCTAACAACAGTATACAGTTAGCACTAACAGCCTTCTCTCTTCCCGAAATACTTTGTTTGGTTTAGAGGAGGGTGCTGCTTGAGTGTGTACGGAGCAGAAGACAGGATGACCACTCAATAGCTGCGAATACCCCGGACTATTACCAGTGCTATACTAATATTGGAAGTGAGGGTAAAGATCGTTAATGTCCAGTCTGATTGCACAGTACATTTGCTTTCTCATTTGCACCTCCGTTGGGTAATGTGTATAAAAGTACAGGGCTGAAGTGAATGTGTAAAAATGGCTTTCACCTACCTACTCAAGCTCCTTGTTTTCTTTTCACCTTGCCACTCCCCTCTGTGCATTTTCTTCTTCACAGTATGCTTATTTTCACCTTTTTTCTCCTCCCCACCCTTCCTCATCTCCCCCTCTTGTCTGTACTTTCTCTGTGTTCATCTCCTTCTCTTCACGTTCCCTTTTCTTTCTCACCTCTCATCTTCTCTACAGACTAGCAAAATGTAAATAACCCAGAATGCAGCACCATGCCATCAAAAGCACATCAGCCTGTAAGAGAAACCCAAACTCCATCAAAACAACCCCATAAATAAATTCATTGAAAAACTAAATAAGAGATCTTAGCCTCTTTTTCTTTATTTTTCTCTCAAATCTCGGGGACTTTGCTGATTTAGCAGCCACGCATAGATAACTGCTTTGTCAGTGTGTGTGCACATGTGAGCATGAATGCATTTGCATAATTTTGAGAGTTGTTATGGTGCAAATAATGTGTGGGTTTGAAAGTGAGCAAAGCAGTCCTTCTCTGAGCTTAGTTTTATATTATGCATAGTTCTGCATCTTTAAAATAATCTTTTTTTTTTTTTTGCCTGTTACCCTGCAGAGAGTGTAGCTAAGGCTCGCCCGGGGTGAATCCTTTCTCCTTCATCTGAATCAGTACAAATCTCAGCATCTTATTTTTATATTCAGAGATTCACGTCACGAAAGAATTTTAGAGTAAATCAACAATTTGTTTCACCCTTTGCCATACAGACAGCTTCATAGCTGGCTGTTTTTCAGACTGGTAATGGCACTTTCAGAAGAGTCTCCCAGAACTTCCGTAAGTGAAAATATAGATGACACAGCATAAAAACTGTTGCAGGTAGAGGCCTGCTATAGAAAAAGGACAAAATAACAGCTCTATTTACTAAGAAAGCTCAATAGTTCTCAAGGCTAAATTATTAAATGCTGCATTATTCAGATTGATGCTTTAATGTGAATCAAAAATTATTTTGTACTATTTTCTAGCCTTTAGTGTCTCATAGAATATTCAACAGTTTTACCTCGTGGGTCTTGACCTGTCATTAAAATTAATCCTCTGAGAAATTTCGAAGGGATTTAAGATAAATGCAGTGACAATATGCCTCTCTGGTGTAAAGTGGAATAAATGTGACCTTAATTAAATTTAAACTGTACTTTTTAATATAGTACTTGTGAAAAAAAACTGGAATACTACGCATGGATTACAGGCCTGTGGCACTGACTTCCCACGCCATACACAGCCTGGAAAGACTCATCCTTGACCAGCTACAACTTCTTTTTAAGGCCACATCAGGATCCCCTTCAGTTTACCAGGCCTGCCTTGGAGATGAGGATGCCATCGTCTACCTCTTTTGATGCATTGTCATGACCATTGATCAAGAACTACTGATCAATGGAGTAGCATTCACAGAGTTGGAGAATGGCTGCAATCACAGCATTGTAAGATGGGGAAAGATTGTGTCCGATCACTGCAGGCCAGTGGCCACTCTTTCAATGATGAGGATGTACACATTCTGGAGAGGGAGGAACGCTGGTTTGAGAGGGCAGTCAAGGAGGCCATTTATGTGAAAAGGGAAAGACCGTGTCTGAATCAAGGATGGGGCCTAAGGGTACATATTAGGCCCCCCGCTGGATAGGCAAATTTTGTCCAAGATAAGGACGATGCTGGACAATACTTCCCACCCACTGCATGATCAGAATCAGAATACTTTATTAATCCCGAAGGAAATTAGGGAAATGATGTTCAGTGAGAGACTGAGGTTACCCAAATGCACCACTGAACGACACAGGAAGTCATTCCACAGTGCAATAGTTACACCCTTTTGCACATCATCTACAGTGAAAATAACAAATAACAAAGTTTTACAGTTCAGAGTAAAATGTCAATCATATAGGTCTCTGTAATATACTGGATATTTGTAATTGAGCTATTTCTTATAGTTTGTAAATTTGTAATGTATTGTATTATTAAATTTAGTTCAGTCCTTTACTGTTATTATTGTCTTGGAGCAACTGTAATTACATAATTAAGCAATCCTTAAATATAAAAAGGTCCCATGTGAAAGTTTTAAGAAGTGTGAAGGCATAATCAGACATTTTTAAATCTGCACTCTCCTTTATCTAAATGGCTGTTTAAATGAATACAATTTAAAAAAGCTAAAAAGAAAAAAAAAAAAGAAGAAGAAGAAGAAGAAGAAGAAGAAGAAGACAGCTTACATTCTTTGATAATAAGAACGACTGTTTTGTACTGTTATAGTTACGGGAAAGCTTCATTTTAACAGCTTAGTTTTAAGTCACACTTACTTTGTTAAAATAGGATCAAAATCAAAATATACATGTGAGACTATAGCAAAATTTCCTTTTATCCAAAGAAGTTCAGTTAAGTAATTTAAATAATTGAATCACTACCCAATATAAATCTAGCTGAGCTACTAGCAAGTTACTTCAAAATGTAGATAAATTACTCGACTGATTTAATTGAGTTCTGTGATGATCCTAGGTCCTGGGCTTTGGGGTTTGAGTTTTGGACTTTCGGATTATTGTTTTTCTCTTTTGTTCTTGCTTTGTTTATTGTTCAGGGATTTATTTCTGTGCTCCTGTTAGGTTGTAGGCTAATTTCAGTTTTCAGTTATTAGTTTCCTCTGTTTTATCCTCCTGTGCCAAGTTCTCTTGTGTTCCGTGTTCCAGTTTTTCATTTCCTGTTTTATTTTGATAATCATTTGTCTCTTGTGCCTTATGTTTAATTTTACTTCCTCCCTTGTCATTATCTTGATTATCTTGATTCGTTTTTATCTCGTTTCTCCCAGCTCTCTCCACTCTGCCCTGATTACTCTTCTGTGTATATATAGCATCAGCTTGTTTTTGTCCTTTATTAGTTTGTCATCTCTGTGTGTTTCCAGCCCATTTAGAGTCAGTTTGTCCTCCTGTTGGATTGCTGTTTTCTATAGTCATCATATGGACTTACGACCTTGTCCTGCAATCAGGTCCTCATCTAGCAAACCCCATGACAAATTCACTCTTTTTCCAACATGCACTGAGGCAGCCTTCAGTTTTCAGGCACCTGTTTCTGCCACCAAATGAACAGATTGAATAGACGAATGCAGGTGAGGACCACTTGTTATGAATATTATGAGTATTATGAATTTAACTGGAATACTGGGGGTGTATGTTTAACTACATTTGCTATTGTTTAACACTTCTCTATAAATTACACCAAACTTTTCTGTGTGTGTGTGTGTGTGTGTGTGTGTGTGTGTGTGTGTGTGTGTGTGTGTGTGTGTGTGTTGAGCTGATCAGGAGCACTGCTAAGCTTTGTTTGCTGGCTTCTCAAACATAAGAAGATCAGAGCGTGCTTGTGTAAAATAGCATCAGGGCTGCTCAGAAATCCTCTGCTACATCATCGTATCACTGCTTGTTACCTTCCCTGCCTGCTTTCAAAATCTTCTTTTCATCATGAAACACTCCCTGAGGGTGGGCCAGCTCTCTAGCTCCTCATTTTGTCAATATGAAACTTTGCATGATGATTAATGCTGGTCAAAGACACTCATTCAGAAAAGGAAGGCACAAAGGCACACATAGAAAGAAAGCAAAAGCAGCTGTTATAACTCCACACATACCCACATTCATCAGCTTAACGCCGGCACACACTGTTAGATAAATGAAGTTTAGGGTTGGTACAGTGTGACGCAACACAGAGCTAAAAATGTCAAAAAAAACCCTCCTCTGCCGCTGTGACCTTGCATGCTTATGAATGCATATGTGGATTAATGATTTGCATGCTAACTAATGAACTAGCATTTCTTTATTTTTGCAGTTGCATCCTTGCTTGACCAAAGGAAAAGAAATCATCTAGAGCGCACACACCAACACACGCTCAAGTGACACATGAGTACAGTGAATATTTTCCACGGCTCTGACAGGCAGGAGGCAGTAACACAGTGTGACAGCGTAGTGTGACTATTATGCAAGAAAGAACAGGACAGTGAGGATACAGCGGAGCTGCAGGAAGGAAAGCTTTAGCGTGCTCTGTGTGATGTATATAATCCAGAGACAACACATTCAACAGCCACCTCCACTGAAACACAGCAGGTGGGTGGCTGCTGAAGAATTCTCCACTCGGGGGGGAACTTACAGCACTTTTTTTGGAGACTCAAGTGCAAAGACCGAAAGCAGCCAGATTAAAAATAAAAATAAAAAAAAAATACAGAAGAAGGCCACAGTGCTTTTATAAGATTCATTGTGCTATGATGAGATTATATAAACAGTTTCTGATTTTGTGGCTAGCACCGTCACCTGTATAGTTTCCATCCATTTTTCCTCTCACATGGAAACAGGATGTATGCAAGGTGACGGGAAATTTGATGCCGATATAAATACGAGTGTGCATGTTTTTCCCTCTCTCTGTGCTAGCCCTGTAATGGACCTGTTCCACAGTGTACCCCACGGCTCAAAATCATCTGGGACCAGTTCCAACCCTCCTGTGACCCTAGATGGATACAGGTTTGGAAAATAAGTTGATGGATGAATAACTTCATAATTATTCATAAAACTACAAAATATTGAGCTTAACAAAAAAGGTCCTGCCCTGTTTTGCACTCTCTTCCATAACAGTCCACTAACATTCATCATATTCATCATAACTGAGTCAGTTATTCAATACCTGACAGTCACTGAAAACTTAATTAGGAATATAAAAAGAAATGGAACATTTGATTGACATAAATTACAAAATCCATTTTACTATTATTTCAAGTCTTTATCAAGTCCTGTTATGATTGGAATCATAGTTAATGTGATTGGAAGGGTACAGTTCTCATAAACTCACAAATTAGGTTCAGTTTTTGATTCCTTTCAAGTTAACAACAACTATTCTTAGTGATAGATGGTTACTCGTGAAATTACCCAGTCGGCCGATCATGTGGCAGCACAGCAATAGATAAAATATTATAAAAGTCTGCTAATGTTCATATCAAAACCAAAACTGGGTTTAATTGTCAGACCTACATGAGCTGGTATGGGTGTTTTTGAACCACTGTGGACTTTGGCAGTCTAGGGTTCATTCAGAAAAAAGAAAACATCAGGGATCGGCAGTTCAGGGGACAGAAACGCCTTTTTGATTAGAGGAAAGTCAGAGGAAAATGGCCAGCATGGATGGAGATGACAGAAAGGCAGTACACAGTAACTTAGATAATGGCTTTTTATAACAGAGCAGAAAAATATCTCGGGATGCAGCCTCGAGGTAGATGGGTTGCAACAGCAGAAAACCACATCAGGTCACACACTTGTGAGACTAAAACAGAACTGAGACTGCAGTGGGAGCAGGCTTAAACAAACTGGAAAGTTTAAACCAGAAAATAGGGGCCCAGTCAGGTTAATATTAATTTCTGCTAAAGCTACAGATCCTAGGCTTGGAAGGCATCGCAGTACGAGTCCATGGACCCTGCCAATGGACCCAGCTCAACTTCTTCTCACTCAGGAGCAGGAAACTGGTGCCCACTGCTAGAGCCAGGCCAGGCTAGCTTGAATGCATAGCCCAGAAAAAAGGCAAAAAAAACAAAAACAAAAGAAAGAAAAAAAAAAAAGATTTCAAAAAGAACAGACCAAGATGGACATTTTTAAAACCTTATAAAATAAAATAATATGACATTTCTACGCTGATTTTATGTCATTTTGCAAGAGACCATGAACATTGTCACACAAGGAAGTGGTAAAACCATCCTTCAAACTGGACCTTCATAGTCGTCTGGCAACTCCTCCTCAATATACTCAGAAGGGATTGATTAGAAACTTTGCAGCAGGTAATCCAGGGTCACTATATGATCTTACTCATCTCAGCCTCAGTGTTCACACTGAAAGCATTCACCTCAACAGCTTTTATTCTGAATCAGTCGTGATGAAGAAAAAAAAAAAAAAAAAATCACACAATTACACCAATTATAAGTGGAATAAAATGCTCCATATAAGCTGAGTTACAGTTGGACTCCTGCTGTGAAACCATTAACCAGCAAAGTCTTCCTAACTACTAGAGCCACCACCCAAAAAGCTCTAATTTTATGTCTTATCCAACACTTTTTCCTTCTTAACAAAGATATCTGTCCACTAGAGAGATCTGTCTTGAAAAGTTTCATTGCTCTCCAGCACTCTGGACGGAGGAGATGCACAAACCCACGTACCATAGACCTGTTTGATTGGATTAATCAGAAATGTCTCCAGCTCTCCTCTCTTATTCCCACAAGTGGAGTTAATTGTACTAGTGCAATGGAGTGAAGTAGAAACGGGAGCTGAGTCTGATGTCCTGCCTCAGTTCCCTTCTGCGTGCAGAAATGAGCTGGGAGAGGAAGAGGAGGAGTGGGTGGCTGTGGTGCAGGTTGGACGATGTGCAGCAGAGAGTGGGTGATAATAGAGGAAGATTTTTCTCTCAGAACTAGCACATCTGTGTGCTGCGAGAGGGAAAACTGTCGAATGGCCTTCTGCTTTTTAAAATTTTTTTAGTTATGGTAGTTTCATAACAGCGTGGTTCGTAGAGATAACTCAAAAAGTGCTTTTTTTAAGACACACGTGAGGATGTGTACTAGATAAACTATGTCCTCCCGAATTTGTTATCATTACCAGACTGTTGTAGGAAGATGTTAGCTTTATCTTGGGGAGATGGGCAAGTAGCCAATGTAGTGGAAGCTAATGGGGAATTGACTAGATGCACAGAGACCTGAGATGGGGCTTGTAGTGCGGTCATAGTGTGTGCAAAATACTAACAGTAAAATAAAGAAAAATGAATGAGCTTCACAGTGGATATATATTAGAGGACAGAGGAAAAATTCAAAAACTGAAAATGATTAAATGTTATTTTATGTAATGCAGTTTTTCTGTACACACTACTGTTTCTCCACATAATTCACTGCTCAGCTCTACTGAAGTCTACTACGTTGTTATTGCATTTCTCACCTTAATCTCACAACTCATCATAGCAACTTGTGTTTTATTCAGAACTCTCACTTACCTTAATACTGTCCAGTACTGCATTACCGTTTTCAATCCAATCAATTCAAAGTATTTTCAAATACTTATCAAAGAGTAAGGCCAGAAGTAGTAAAACTGCCCATCAATTAAAACAGAATACACAGACATGGGACAGACTGTCAAAGTAAAACAGGAAGTACATGAACGTAGAGACAAGGATGAGGTGACAGGAGGGACACAAGGAAGGCACAGAAACAGCTAAACACTAGAAATCATAACCAGTGACCAGAACTTAATGGTTTGAGAACTGCATTAAGAGTTGAGAGAATGAGGTTCCTGATGTGAGTATTACCGCAAAGCACAGGAGGAAAAAACCATGAAACACTTAAAATATCAACACTTGAAAGGTTAAAAATGTAAAAAAGTCATTTATTGTTGTAATTCTGAAATATTTACGCTCGGTTTATTAACTGAATGCAATCAAAACACTCAACACGTTCTCGGGCTCTCAGAATATTTTCTCCTTGTACATTTGCTTCTGTGCATGTAGATTTCTTATAGCAGCAGCTTCTGACTGTGACTGCACTGTTGGACCACACCTCCAACTAAATGCTTCATTTCTCTTCCTTCCATCTCCCTCCTCCTTTCCACTTCCTGCACTTGCTTCTAATTTCTTTCTCAATATATTTTCCATTGCTATCCCTTGGTGATTCCAGCTTGTATTGGGACATCCCTCTTATAGTTCTTTTTGTTGCAATTCAACAAAGAGCAGAGACACTGTTGAACGTATTGTGTTTCAAAACTCGAAAAGACAGATTTCACCGGGAAGGTCACGTATCATGGCTTAGTGGAAGCAATGGAAATCTAAGGATCCCACAGAGGTTCAGATCTGTATTCCTCTTTCAACACATGCATCATTTTCTCAGAAACCAAACTTAATATGGACAAACTGAAATGGTGTCAAATATACGGAAATACAAGAGCTGTTTATGTCACATGTTAAAGGTGCAGTAACAGAAAAAAGAATTTTGAAAAACACTGAAGACCTGATTTCCTAAGGTTCATTAACGAATCAGCCGCATTATTCAGAATCTACTTCAATCCCTGAAATATCACCTTGTTAAGATTAATCCAACCTGACTACATTCATAGAAATGTGAGTTTAAAATGACTAATGGGGACCTTCTGGTTAAGATATATGAATGAGTTATTTTTTTAATGACAGGATTCATCTGGGATAAAGCGCACTGTTACAAAGGTAGAGCTTAACCTTTATGCTGAGCACACTGGCACCCTTACAGAACTCCTTTTGGAGGAAACTTCACTTATTTTAGGCTTCTGTCCTTATTTCTTTTGCTTATGGAGAGACCCCAGCTGTAAAATGACTCTGCTGTGTTGGTAAACTGGAAGCATGCTGTGAGTATATCACAGGTCAACATATTTAAGTATTTTAAAGATCAGAAGCAAACTCTTTAAACCAGTTTTGTAATCAACAGGTAGCCAAGAGAGATGTTTTTAGAATTACACTAATATAATCTCTTAGAAGCTCTTTGGAATATTCGGAACTTCCATCAATTTGCTGCAGACTGCATTATGATCCAGTCAAAAGACAGATAGACACAGATAGACAGAGAGAATACAGGTTACAGAGAATACAGAAAAATACAGGTTTGCATCAGTAATACCTCCTAGGATTTGTACTTTGTCAGTGGTTTGGGGGATTGAGACTCCAAAGAGGCACAGATCTGCTGACTCTAAGTCTTTGCAATGTGATTTCAGAACAATGCTGAGGCTGTAAGAAGCACCATCCTCATGCTCCAACAGCCTTTAAATGACATGTCTGATGGCAAAAACCAACCATAGATAGGGCAATTTTTTTTTCATTGTTCCATAGCAATTTTTTTTCCAGTTAATACACCAGAAAATCACACAGGACATTAGTTCAGACAGATTACAATATCTGCTGCTGCTGCTGGATGTACATCAGCCAGCTGACCTGGTTTATACTCATCAGTGCCCCCACACTCATGTAGCTCTTTCTGTTTGCTGCTGCTTCTTTTCGTCACCTTGCTTTCACCCTACATTGATTCAACTCTAGAATCAAGCAGGTGCTCTCTACCGTGTCGCGTTGACTTCTGTTCCTGCGACTGTCACATTGAAAGTATCGTATGATAAGAAAAATGTGCCTGCTTACTCTCTCTTTTCCCAGGGGGCTTCTTTGTTCTCCCTGCCAAGCCTTGTGGATGCTTTAATTTGTCCACGGAGCATATATAACTGAATTACCAAACCAGAGGAAAATTTAAAAATGGCTGTCAGCCATGCATTAAAAGATATTTATCATAATTCCTTAAAGGACCTTGGACATTTTCCTTTTATTGCAGTCACCCCTAAGTTGATAAACTCTTTGTTCGCTAAGCAAAAATGCACTCTTCATATTTTTCACAACACATACCTGGAGCTAAGTCAAAAGCTGGAGAAGTAGAGGAGGGAAGGCATTACATAATATAGAAAATTGGGATAATAACGCACTATTGGACAGACAGTCCTTGAAAGCATTTGTAGAGTTGTGTCGCTGTTTCACGAATGGTGGGGGAAAAGAAATCTTTTTACAAATTGTGAAGGTGTTTGAGGTGAAGTCGACGTGCTCTTACAAGATCCATCCATCCATCCATGTGCTTGATAGTCTCTTTTCCTACTGCACACTTAAGCTGCTGAATGAAGTGTGGGGAAATGTTCTTAAATCTCTTGGTCATTGGTAAGACAAGATTTGCCTCATGAACAATTGAAACTATCCCCTTACTCACTTCATTATTGTACCGGCCCTCGCCAAACTCTCCTGTCACATTGTCTTTTTATTACCACCACACATTTAAAATAAGACCATTTCATATTACCAAATACAAAAGAATAGAGCTCAGCCGACACAGCAACTTTAAAACTGATAATGATATTATTCTGATAAATAACATTTAGTCTAGTCATTTATTTACTCACTGACACTCTGCCCAACTCAACACATATTGCTAACAGGGAAATTGCAGAGTGCCCTCTGGTGGACAGGCTTTGGAGCATCAACAAGCACGAGCTGAAGGGTGTTTCTCTCGTCTCCATTTTTACCTATCTTCCTTTATAAATCCATACTGATATATTGGCCGATAAGTCAATCAGGCTCTAAAAAACAACATCCTAAGTATTTGTACAAATATCTGTTGTATCTTTAGGTATCAGTTTAGTGACATATACTTGTATCAGTACGTCTCGTGTGTGTTTAACGAAACAAAGTCAAACAATGATCTAAGAATAAATTGGGGCAACTGCAAAAAAGGTATAAAAGACTTGATGTTTGCTGCTGACCTGACCCAAGGGTGAAAACAGCTTCTTAACCTAGACGTGTGACTGAACTTATCAAAGGCTGCTCAAAGTGTTGAGCCAAAAATATCCCGATTCTTACACCATTGTCAAGACTTCACAGAAACATGCACAGTCCTTGTGCTGCATGTGCATATGATGCTGGCTCAGGCTCTGATGAAAGCCACCGCTGGGAGGTTTACAGAGAGGAAGGGGAAAGGGCAAGGGAAGGAGGGTGCGTGGAAAGAGTGAGCGTCTGCACGTGTGGTGAAGGCTGGTCTTGCACTCAAGCCCTTGGGATAGGAACAGTCTTTGCCTAAGGCTAATGCTGGATGTTCAGAGAGGGTGAGAGAATAGTGAGGAAAGAAAACACTCCCTCTCTCTTCTTCTTTCTCAGCAATAGCCACCAAGGAGGAAGTGGTGCTGACAGTTGTGCAAGTGGCATGCGCCCTCTCTGCCACAGGCTCAGGCCACACTGAGCAGCAGGGACAGCTAGTTCCCCCGGGCTGGCATTAAGCAAGCAGGACCCGTTTCAGGCAGTGGCCACAGCCCGTGGCATCAAAACCAGGATAAAGAGAGGAAAATTACTTTGAGGGAAAGAAGAGAGGCAGACAGGAAAAAAATTGATGTGAAGAGCTGGAGGGTTAGAGAGGAGGAAGAAAATACAGTGAGGCAAAGGTGCTGGAGCAGAGAGCAGATAGTATAAAGGGGTGATTTAGTCATTTAGCTGATGCTCCTCTTTCCAGAGCAGTTTTCAAAGAAAGAGCACATGGAGATTGGTGGACACATCGACTGCTTACACGTTTCATACCCATGAACTTTGTTTCCTTTTAACGAACCAGAGGCAGATTTCATGGACACTGCACACTCTGATGTGTACTCCTGTTCTTTTATCTCTTCATCCCTTTATCCTACTCCTCCAGTTGTTTTACTGAATCCTGAGAGACTTAACTGGCCAGCCTTTTAGTTCACTCAGCTGGAGATCCATCCTTCCCCGCTGCATCTACAGCTCGCATTCTTAGAAGCCTTTCAGCTTCAGATACTTGTTGTTGTGCTGAGACCCCCCCCCCCCCTCCCTCAAACAAGGGGCAGTTGTTACTGTCTAGAAGCAGAAGATGTTAAAGAAGCAGATACTGAGGCAGAAATATGTTCCAAAAAAGTGGAATTTATTTATCTTAAGTCTTAATTAAAGACAAAATTAATTTACTAGGGAATCTGACCAAATACAAAGGAACTAGTAAAAATAAAACTAGATAAAATACCACCTCCTCTCTCCTCCGCTACTCAAGCCCATGCACCTGCATGGACCGTACCATTTACACAGGTAAGGAAGGAGGGGTCAACATGAACATCTAAGGTTCAGCCAGGCTACACCATGTTCAGCCTATTAAATATCTATCGCTCATGTCCAGTTGTAGTTCGTTTAGCATCTCTGTATTTATGTTCTGCTTGTGTATATATATGCCTATTTAAAATTGTCTGTTTAAAAAACTCTATTTTTTGTATTGAGAAAGCAAAATGAACCAGAGTGAAATCCCTTGTTTGTGTGCACAAACTTGTTAAAATAAAGATGATTCTGATTGTGTGAATGTAAACGGGAATGGTTGTCTGTCTGCCTGTGTCAGGCTGGGAATCTGTCCCTGCCTCTCACCCTATGGCAGCTGGGATAGGCTGCAGCCCCCCCTCGGCGACCCTGATAAAGTTAAGCAGGACAGAATGGATGGATGGATGTATCAGCAGAAGAGCGGCTGATTTTACAAAGAAAGATAGAACTACACTATGGGGAAAATATGAAGAGATTAAACACAGTGAAAGCAACACAGCTGCTGCAGATCAAATCAGTGGCGTGAGTGTGCTTGAGAAGAAAACCACTGTAGAGTAATATACTATCAAAAGTGTGTGCTTTAGTGAATAAGACTGGAAAAGATCTTCTATATTAATCAAGTTTAGCGTATTTAAAGCCAGAAAAGAAAACACAAATGCCGACTTTGTGAGATGACAGACTTATCAATATCAAAGCTCTATCACTAAGACACCGGAGAATCTGATGGATTATAATCAAGTATTTGATTACATTAATGTTTAAACGTCAGCTTTATTTATTATTCCTTCAGTTGCAACCTTGATGAATTTTAACAGTTGGAAACTAAAGATTAAACACAAAACAGAATTAAATGTTTAATCTATGTGGAAATTTGTTAAAAGGTCAGCAGGTGCAGTGCAGATATCCTGTTTAAGGATAATATATTAATGTTGATAGAACAATAAAACTGTTGTAAAATCTTTTGCTGCCAACATAAAAGAAAAAACAAGGAATAAAGTTGCCTTTTAAATATCTATATTTATTTTTGAAACTTCAGAGCCCCTGTACTATCTGCCAGAATCGATTGGTCAGTAGGCAGGGATTTCATACCTGTTGATCTAATCTGGAAGCTAACCTAATCCAGAACAGCTTTGGTTCATAGCACAAGTTACTATGGCGTTATGCCATGAAATAAACAATAGTACTGTTAACCCTGAAGTTACCTGGATAAGATGAAATCCTGCTTCGTACTACAGGCTTCTGGTTTAAACTGTTTGCTCAGGTCTCAGAACTGAACCATGCAGGCCTGTGTTTTCACTACTACTACTAATTACCACCTTATTCCATTTTGTGTGCACTTTTATTCTGAAACTGAAAAACAATGTAAAGGTAAAGAAATGTCTTTGCTGTACCTTTGCCTCCTCTTTTAACAAGCCATGCCTGACTTTCCTTTTATCCCGACAGCTGATAAGACATGCCCAGGCCGTGCATTCATCTGACAGGCTAACACACCACCGCACACTTGACCTTTGGGTGGTGCATGTGCAAAAGGGTGGATGCTGCTCAGTGCTCATAAAGCCACATTGTCATCATTGATAAACCTCCCAAATCTCAGCCTGAGGAAGATTCAATGTGATAATACTTAATAAATGCAAATAGTTGACACTGAGCTAGACACTATCCATAATCACTGCTGACATTTCTGCACTCTTCTATGAATGGTGGGGTTTTATTTTATGGTTTATGTATGATCTGTAGCACTTGTTGCTAGTGCGTGAAAGTGGAGATGCTCCTGCATTGTGCCCTTGCTTTGTACTCTGAATGCAGCAGCAAGATGCTGTTAAAGTTTGTGCAAATGGCAACTGCCGTGAAAGTGAGAGCAGAGCCACATTTCTGAGGTTAAGATGCAGCTGTGTTTCGAGCTGAACGGTATCATTACCATCCTGACATGCTGATGTTTGGCAGCCAGTGCTTAATATTTATACATAAACTTTATGGTAATGCCAAAACCTTTGTAAAGTACAATACAAATGAAACTTTTGATCTTATGATTTCACAAAATGAAATAAGGAAGTAACCCAAGTTATTACAATTCATCTTGTGGGTACTCCAAATGTGTGAATCAAATGTCAAGACAATCGATTGAACAGTGTTTGAGCCAATTCACACGAATCCACAAATGTCAACCTCATGGTGGAACCAGAGGAAAGGTCAGGGGATCACCAATGCCAGCAGGAAACTTACATTTCCATCTGTTAATATGATATATTTTAGTGTGGATCAACTAGCTGGACTGACAGGGACAACTAAGGTCTTGCTAAAAAACAAGATCTTCCATAATAAAAGCTGAAGAACAAACGTGTTACTTGGTTTAAAAAAAGCCTCAGCTATGTGCGCGCGCAGCAATATCCACACTCCATAGTCTTTCAATAGCTTGTCCAAATGTGTTCTCAGGGATTTTTCAGGGCCTTCAGCCTACTCTGTGAAAAGCTCTAAAACAAGCCAGCCCTGAAAAGTGAAGGTGGATGGTGGGAGGAGATGTGAGCCTTCAAATGAAGCACTACCCAGCCTTCAGGCTTTTTCTGCATAAATTTCTTCAAGTATTTATTATATACTATTATACCAAATATGAGTATAATTTTAAATATTATTTTTATTGTTAAGTATTATTATTATTTATAATTATTGAGTGTTACGTTCCCCGGGGGGGTCTAGGCGGTGAGGGGGAAGTAACAAAAGTGACCGGGTCAGAAAAAGGAGTCAAGGAGGCAAAACAGTTAAATAAAACAGTTTTATTGAAGTAATTCAACTAAAAGAGACGGACAAGCCGCTATCACCATCAAACACAAACAAAACACAAACAAAAACTCAGGCGTTGGTCAAATAAAGCAAAAAGTCAAAAGGAAAGCGCAGCTCACTAGCTGGAAATCACCGCAAACACTCAGCTCACTAGCTGTACCCACACAAAATGGCACTCTGGCCCAGAGCTCACCCTGCACGGGGCTTAAATACCCTTAATTGCTGATGGGAGTCAGCTGCGCCGGAGGGAAAGGTGGCATCTCAGGCAGGAGGTAGTGGGACACGCCCACACAGGCACCCTCAGGAGAGAGAGAGGCCCTGCTAGGGCCGTAACATGAGTTTGAGGCTTTTTACAGTACCTCTCGTGATTTACAGAGTAAAGGTGTGAGGAACCAGATGCAGAAAACAAGTGAGCTATTTATTAAGGCTGATTAAACGTCTTAACAAAAAACTAAACAAGGAGCAAGGAATACGGGGAACACACAAACAGGAACAAGCAGGAAACGTACAAGTTGACTAGACAGAATAACAACAAAGAACAAAAGTAAACTTTAAAGTAGAAACGTGTGGGAAACCAAACACAGCTGACACTAATCAAGGATCACAAGACAAGGGAAGTAAATAGAAACAAGACACAGAAGATAACAGCTACCAAAATAAAACAGGAAGCAATAAGGTAAAGGTTAGAGTCTAATAATTCTAATTAAAACTCAAACCACAAACAGAAACTAGATTGCAAAAGGTAGCAAAAAAAGACTAAAGACCAAACTGAGAAAATAATCATAAAGAAATCAACCAGGAACTATCTGCTACATAAACACAGTGAATCCAAATATAATACAAAAATTTAAAACTCCAGCAAAAAAACCAAAACAGGAAGGTCAGTGAAAACTCTTTTTCTATAATTTTTTTAGCACAACACTGTATGAATCGACCCCTCCAGCTACTATGTGTTTATTGGACAGCACTGTTGGAGTTTCCTCCGCAGCTGAAAAGTAAACTACAACACACTGTGGAAACACAGATAAAATGTAAAATACATCCAGAGTAATACTTATAGAGCCTTCTCAGTCAAATCTCAGTGGGACTATCTTATCTAAAGGATACAACCCTGCCTCAAGTTTATATTATTTCTAAAGGCATTAAACATTAAACACTTAGCCAGTCAGTATTACTTCATTCAACTCACTCGCTGTTCTGATGTTGCAGTGTGATGTAAAGATGCACGAACTCCATTTTGTCACTGAACTGGCAAAAAGACAAAAAGTCTAATTTGGGATTGTGTTTCTGGTCATCTGATGAATATACAGTCGATATTTTGTGCCCTTATAAAGAGACATTTCACCCCATAATCAAATTACCATATTTTTCATCTGGTCTGTAGTGCTCTTTATCGATCTACTGTAGACTGCTCCTGGTGTGACTTGCCAAGTTTTGTAGATAGCAGCTGTAGAGATGTCTTCTCTTTAGTATAATGGAACCTGATGGCATTTGCCTTGTGCTGGTCAAAGTGCCCCACAAATACATTAGGAAAACTCAGCAGCCTGCCTCGTTCCAGAAATCATGACCCAGTAATTCAACTACAAAACCTTGGTGTGTTTCATAGTTTTTTCACTCTATTCTCCCAACAAAAAGAAGTATACACATAGCTAATACTGCCGGTTAAGTGAGGAGGGGGCTTATATCAAGAGGCTAAAAAGTTATTGGACAAACTAACACAATTTTAAATTTCAGGATTTATTGTAATACTTTGATGAAACTCATTTGTAGTCGATGACTGCCTAAAGTCCATGGACCCTTGAGATGCTCCATCGCCTTGCTGCAAACAATCTGCAGACTTTGACAATGACACTTGCACCTCTTTAACATGAAATAAACCCACCTAAACCTACCAGTTTATCAGTCAACTGCTAAATCCCCTTTAAAATAGAGGACTGTGTGTGAAAATGTCTGCAATTCCTGCACAGTTGATTACACTTTTTTTGTAAAACTCCTTGAATTAAAGCTGAAAGTCTGCAATTCACTCGCATCTTGTTATGATTTAATTTAAAATTCTCTGTCTTGCTCAGAAACAACTTACTGTCATCATACTGTCATACATGTCATAAGAAACTGCTCACAAGTTTAGATTATGTAGAGCAATCTGGTCAGGATTTATGGAAAGACACTGCTGCTCATTTTGTGTCTGCATGCATCATCTTTGCTCTTTTTCTTTGACTTTTTGAGCTGATAGGCATTTAATGCCATTATATTTGTGACAATGCAGACATTTATAGAGTGAATATCTCCAAAACGGAGCAACTCACATTATAGCAAATAGCATTACGGGTCAGAGAAACAAAATCTAAATTGAATTTTTGGGAGAAATACTCCTTTAACACCCTCTTTGGTCTCCATAAGCTCCCAAGAAAAATAAGTGGGGCTTTAACTGCTATAAGTTCTACATTATTCACCACATCTACTTCAGCTTTCTGAACTTATTACAGACCTGACTCTGCCGAATTGGCAGCAGCTGTCTACAGTTTTATCTGGATGAGTGCATCCATATGGTACACAACATGTTTGGTCTAAGAAGTTAAAGTAATATCCTAAAAGAGGCTACAGGCTGTAAAGTAGAGCCAAGTCAACACTGGTATCTTGGGGCAAGTGCAGATGCCAGCTCTGATATAGATTTCTTTGTCAGTAATAAATTCAGACTGATATATCAGCCAGTATTCTTTGTGTACAAACACTGTATTTCACTAACAAGTAAGCAACTTAATATGAGGATTCCTTGTATTTGGCATGCCTTAAGTAAAACAAATATTATTATTTTGCATTTTTTATTCTGGTTTGGTGGAAAATGTTGCTGTGGAGCTGGCAACTTAAGTATTTTAGTGTAAGAGCAAGTGTGAACTGAGTTAAATTTGAAGTGCAGAATTCAGTGTCTGAAAGTTTTCTTTTCCTAACTGGCAGTTTAATGATATATGCACAGCACTTCACTTCACATTTCATAGCAGCCAAAATAGCTCAGCTGGAGTGCAGAAAATATTTCCAGAAAAATCTGCAGCATCCAATTGCAAAGTTGAGCTA
Organism: Simochromis diagramma; assembly: GCF_900408965.1. Classification (NCBI taxonomy): domain Eukaryota; kingdom Metazoa; phylum Chordata; class Actinopteri; order Cichliformes; family Cichlidae; genus Simochromis; species Simochromis diagramma. The sequence goes on from NW_024386782.1 coordinate 6,084,585, forward strand.
TCTTCCGTTAAAGTCAGTACTTTAACTTTTGGTGCATAATTATAGACCTATACACACAACCATTCAGTGAAGCACACATTGATCTCTTTTATCACATCCAGCCAGATGCTGACAAACAGCTGTAATCTTCTAATACTGTGTTGGCTGACACAGTCCATCCTCAAAAACCACTATTCTCAACTGCTCTATTTTCAGTTTTCTTATAATGCTATTACTCCAAGAGGACAAAGATAAGCTTCGCATTGTGAGCGTGACAGCGGGACACAGAGAAAGACAGAGAGGAAAAACAAAAGAAGAAGAAGAGGAGATGCAATAGAGATGAAGGTGGCATCGTGTCTGTGGAGGAGCGTCCTGCTGTGAGTATGCAACCCTGTGTGTTTATAATTATACTGTGCATTTGTGCCCACTTCTCTGAATGCGAATGCATCTGTTTATGGGACTGCAATATATTTTCTTTTGGAGTTAATCTGCCATCTCATATGTTCATTTCAGCTGTTAAGAAACATGAAACTGACATTTTGGGTTTATTTGTGTGACTGATGGAGCTAATCTGTGCTACGAGAGAAGATGTCAGGGAGAGATAGAAGTCCTGTGTTTAGTTAGCTTCATTATTTCTATGGTATATCATTATGCATTGCGTTTAGCTGTTATGATTCTTTACCAACCACAGACAGATGAGGGTTCATTGCTGTAGCTGTCATTTGTTAATAGTCTGATCATCACGTCACCGGGTAATCAAACAAAGTTCAGTGCAAACAACCTCCCGAGCAGAAGATAAATTCAGCTAATAGTCCCGTCTTAAGTCATCTTTCTGTCGAGCTGTCAAACGAATATTCTTCTCCCAGATTTGATTTCAGCCAACATCCACAGAAATGTCATTAGTGAACTTCAGCTAGTCATTAAAAGCTGACTGAAGTGCTTCAAAAGGTTAATTTATTTGCTAATCAGACTCCCTCTCCTGAATAATTAGAATAAATCACCTCTTCCATGAAGAGCTTCAACGTCACTTGCATTCGCGATACTTGACTGTGCCACTACCGTCTCCAGGAGTGGCATAAATAATACATATTCAACACATAAAAGACGTGAATGTGCGGTGCAGTTTGAGTGTAAACCTGACAGTAGACTCTGTCCTCTACTCATGAATAAAAATAATTTAATCTAGTTTGGGTTTTATAAATTGCCTTCCTTTGCAGAAAAGTTCCATTATCAAGGATAACCACACATTTTAACGGTGAGAAAATCGCAGGCAGAGCTCAACCGTCCACACGTACCTGTTGTAAATGTCGTCGTCTTCTCCTCCCCAGCCCCAGTACTCGTTCGGGAAGCCGTTGATCTTCAGAAACTGTTTTTTACTGAGACCCGAAACACCTCCAAAGTAACCTGCGTAGGGCAGCCTGCACGACGAGAGAAAGGGAGGAGATGGCACAGATGAGACAAGAATATACTTTTACATTTTAGAGGCTGCACATGCATATTTGAAATGCATATATTACGTCGATTCAATTACATAAACAAACAAGAGCTGTCAGAAAGACTGGCGGTGGCTAAATGTTACGTTCAGCTTCAAAGGGCTGCATTTTGACAAAGTTCACTGCGCCGCTTTATGGCACGAAGATCGTTTGTGAGAAAAAACAAAAAAGTGTAATACGAGCTCAAGATCTCCGTGACTTAAACAGCTGTGTGTACGTGCATGTTCTCAGTGCAGTTAATTTCAGTGGGCTGACAGCGAGTCCTGGGCGGCATGAATACATGATAATGTGATGCATTAAGAGGAGTTTTCAAACGCTGCTTAAGAGACACGCAATTTACATTTGAATAAAATCTTTTCAGTTTGTTTCAGGCTATGAGATCTTTTCTTACCGTGTCTTGTCTTAGATGGTCTCTAAGTGGATAATTTAATGGGAGTCTTTTTACAGTAAGTGGATAATCCGCATCCGTATATAATCCACTCAGGCAACATGAAATGACCGAATGTAAAGACGGGTGAGAATATACTTGCAAATAAAGACCTCTGGAGCTTCTTTAATGGCGATTCTAGCTATAATGCTAGTTATAGCTTTAGAGGCACCGGTCACTTTATTAGGTACACCTGTGCAGGTGTACATGGGAGCAACTCAATGCATGGATGGTCAAGACAGACAGAACCTGCTGAAGTTCTGAGAATGGGGGGAAGAAAGGTCATTTAAGTGACTTAGAACGTGGCGTGCTGGTTGGTGGCAAACAGGCTGCTCCGGGTATTTCAGAAACTGCTGATCTACTGGGACTTTCCCACACAACAATCTCTAGTGTTAGCAGACAATGGTTTGAAAAAGAGAAAACGTCCAGTGAGCAGCAGGTCTCTGGGTGAAAATGCCTTATTGATTTCAGAAGAGCATGGCCCGATTGTTTTGAACAGATTAACTCAAGGTACAAAGAAGACTTAAGTCTGAATGTACAGCATGTAGAAACTTGAAGCAGATGTGCTACAGCAGCAAAAGACTGGGTCTCACCAAAATTGGACAACAGAGGATTGTACAAATGTTGCGTGGTCTGTTGAGGCTCAGTTTCTGCTGCTACATTCAGATGGTGGAGTCAGAGGTAGGTCTAAAACACATAAAACTATAGATCCATCTGAATTGTATCAATGGTTCAATGGTGGTGTAATGGTGTGTGGATATTTTCTTGGCACACTTTGGATTTCTAAAGGTTAATGTATTATATATATCAGCTGAGCATCGCCACGGCCCACCTGAGTGTTGTTGCTGACAATTTTCATCCCTTTATGACCACAGTGTACCCATCTTCTGATGTCTGCTTCTGGCAACATAGCATGCCACGGCCGTAAAGTTCAAATCATCTCAATTACCCCTTGCTGAATTCATGCCTCGAAGAATTTAAGCCTAGGAAGTTGTAGGTAATAAAGTAGTCAGTGTTTGTATGTTTGTTTGTACACATATATATATCTATAATATATCTAATTGTTGAATGTGTCATTGTGTTTCTTAAATTTGTAAACTCTGAGTTCAATCTGTAGGATCAAGACATTCCTTTGTCTCTGACCACCTCTCCAGCCACTCTGTGCTGGGGGAGGTTTTATTGCAGATACATCCTATCTGGAAGGCATGTTTCTTGTGTTGTAAACTTCCTGCTTTTATGACCCTTTTGGTCAGCAGGAGGTCACACAAACGCACCCCCATGACACACACACATTCTCACATGCATACACATACACACACACACATTCCTGCTCATGCATACAGGTGCTTACACATGCACACACATAGTGTAACTAAGGGGGGTTTTACGGAGGGAGGTGCTTGTGCTGTGATGTGTATTGTAACAGTTTGTCAATAAATAGCTGTGAGGAAAGCTGCTCTTTTAAGGATTTGGGGCTGGAGTCAGGTGAGGAGCGTGAGCTCCAAGAGCTGGTTCTGACCCAAAACTTCCCTTGTTAGCGAGTGACAAGCCGGTTGAAGATGTTCTGTCTTGTTTTCCGCTCTTCATGAGGAATAAGTCTCTAAACTAGCGGGGCTTGTGGCAACACAGACCCAACAGGAGCCAAGCAGGGTTTTATTTTTCCTCAAAAGACATGAGAACAGTCCAACGGACATTGGTTGGAAATGTCATGACAGGAGCCTGGAGTCTAACCAAAGGGCAGTGTGTGTGTGTGTGTGTGTGTGTGTGTGTGTGTGTGTGTGTGTGTGTGTGTGTGTGTGTGTGTGTGTGTGTGTGTGTATTCTACAGTGTTGTAAAATTTTTGACAGCTCCCTGTTGAAAGATGACAAGTGAAAACTAATGAGACCGTATGTTTCAACACAAGTTGTCCCAGCAACAATATGGTCAGGTGTGTGTGTGCTTAAAAAGGACACATGCTGAGGGAAAAGAAAAAGAAAAGCAAAAAGTTCAGAGTGAGCGAGAGCCGAACTGCATGTTTTGTTTGGGGAAGTGAAGTTTTTATTAAATCTTCCTACAAAGACAACAAAACTCTGGGGACAGTTCTGCCAATTCTTTTTTAAATTACACTGAACCGACAACTTCACACGATACCATCAGCAGACTCCAGTCGGTATGGCTTCCCTACTTCCATCATAATCACTCATCTTATTTCCAGTCCATACGCTCCCCTTCCTCTTCCATACCTCACCCTGTAGTGGCTCTCATCACTTCTGCTTTGGAATCTCCTACTTTGATCTTTACACATAATCGCATAGATTGTTGCCAACACAGCATTTTCTGTTCAGCTCCTCACTGACCGTGGCGACAAAGGTACGACTTTGGCGTATGCTGACACCCATAAACGGTAGCAGCTGTCACCCCAGAAGAAAAACACCAGCTGATCGTGTCGGGCCCAGTCGGTCGCACAGTGCTGCTGGTTGTGTTAGCATTAGCAAGCCTAATGAGTGCCGACGGGAAAATGACATTGTAAATGAACGAGATTAATTCCTCTTCAGTGGCAGTAAACACAACACGTCTGCGTACCAATGACTCTGGGACTGTGACATGAAAACATGCAGAAACACACATCAGTAATCAGAGCTCAGTCAAGGCGATTCTCTCAAAAGGCCATAAATGTTTTTCTAATTACTTCAAAAACTCCAGACTCCTTGTCTGACCTGAGCTTCTTCTGGCTCTGATCCGCAGCACTCGGGCTCTCTACATTACACTGAGAGGCAGGCAGTCAGTCTCCTGAATCCTTACACAACATATCCATGAAGCCAAGTTCATTATAAACTAGTCTTTTAATACTCTGGGAGAAGTGGTTTAAGCAAAGTTCAAAATGAAAAATTGTAGATTAAAGTTTCTGAAAGTTTTCTCATCACGCAAAAACCCATTCATACATTTTCTCAACCACTTCAGGTTAAAAGGGTACAAAAGCCTATTTCAGCTCTCGTAGGATAAAAGATGGTAGCTTGTCCAGTGTGTACCCCATTTCAGGCTAAAGCAGACAGAAAGACAACAGTTCATGCTCATATACACATCTACAGCCAATTTAGAGCCACCAATTAACTGAGCATGCATGTCTTTACACTGTGGGAGCAGTAATCCCACACAAAACATGCAACTCCGTACAGAGAAGGGGTCAACCGTCCAATGGATTCAAACCCAGGATCCCCTTGTTGTGCTGTGTACCACTGTGCATCCGAGTTCATTATTCAGTAATTAATTAATGTTAGGGAGAAATATTAAAGTTGTAAAACTAATGTTCAAATAGCTTGAATGTGTGAAGTTGTCCTGAAATAAGTGTGCTAATAAACCTTCAGGATTAGATCAGCGCATTTAAATAAACAAGCATAATTGTAGTTTACTTGAATATACTGGACCACATTCACAATGTTCCCATCCACAAAAAAAGGTTTGTGAGGTTTTCCATATTTCTGCATAAATATAAACTAAAACGTCATCCAATGAGGTGAAACCAAGAACAACTAAAATTTAAATAAATAAATATTTTCTTGGATGAAGTCAGTAGACCCAATATTGCTCATCTGTGTGGGGGAAACTATGTAAACTTTGGAATCGGCATTAATTTGGAAACAAAAACAGTGTTTTCATCTATGGAAAGGCAATCAGATGCTTGTGAAATACAGATCTATTATGACGCCTGAGCCTGAATGGTGCAAATGAGGCCACCTAAAAAGAGCTGTTAATGCTCAGGAACCTGGGGAAGTTTACAAAACTATCTAAAAGGTGTCTGGAATCCACCGATCTACAATCAGACAAACTTTTTGTAAATGAATGAATCTGAAAAACCCGACACAGGAGGGTCAACCAACAAAGACCCCACAGGCAAGGTGTATAATAATAATCTGCGATGTCACTAAGGAACCCAGGGTAATTCCTAAGTAATTAAAGGGCTGTCTTACAATTCATGAGTCCACCAGCTTTAAAAATGAAGAGCTAAACGAGAAAGCCACTGCTCATCAAAGGGAAATTAATTAGAAATAATTTGGAATTATAACAGCAATTAATTTCAAGAGATAGTGAAGTGACATCCCACACTTCATGTGAGGAAACGGCACCTGTGTCATGGTCCAGGGTTTTTGGAGTTATTATTAAATATATTCTGTTTGATTCCTTGTAAGCTTATTTCTTATAATGTATCTCGTTGTTTTCCTTAGCATTTACCTCTAGCTCTTAGCTGCCCTTGCTATTTGTAGTTGAGTTTAGCCGTTCCTCAGGCTTTTATTTTCTTTTATTCACTAGCATTTACGGTTTCTTATTTCTAGGTATTGATTGTTCCAGTATTTCCCTGTATCGTGTGAGATCAGTTCCCATTAGGCTTTGAGTCTTGGTTACAGTCTGTCTTCTATGAGCTTGTTATAGCTTGTTCATCTTGTTCCCCGTCTTGTGTCAAGTTTTCTATATTCTGTGTATTCTGTATTCCCTTTCTCTCTTATAGTAATTTCTCTCTTATATTTAGTTTTACTTCTTTGTCTTGTTTAGAGACAAGAAAGTTTCAGCTGTGTCTCATCATCACTGCCTGTGTCCCCTGATTACCTCATGTCTGTATTTCAGGCCTCAGTTCATGGTTGTGTTATACTGTGTATTTGTTTTTGTAGTCTGTTCCTGTCTGGCAAACTTAGTTATTCCTTGAATGCCTTGTGTTCTGTATTTCTTTTGGACTTTGTTTGCGTCTTTTTCTGAATTTACTGTTTTGCATTGAATCAACCTTAATAAAGGCTTGCAGTTTTGATCTGATATAAAAAGCACAGGGTCACATAAAAGTGTTATATATACACTTTTAAATTTGTTAAATCAGGTTCTCTTTTTCTACCTAAAGAATTTAGTGAAACTCTGACATGTCAGGTCATGTCATGTAGAAATATGAAAAAGCTTAAAGAACCCCTGAACCTTTTTCTTGAAGCTCTAGCACATAATTTGTGCAATACTTTTGAAAAAGTCAGAGTTATGAAATGGACTTCAAGGTGACACTCTGCTCAGACAGCTGTTTGGTGTTTTGAGGTGCTAAGGTAATGGAGTAGCACTTAATGTGACCTGACTTTCACTGTTAGTGTTTTTACCATTTCCACCATTTATCAGAAACGTCTGCTCCTTTTACATTTTGAAATGACTGAAGTTGCCTTTCATAAAATGACGGGGCCAAAATACTGAAAGGTACTCACTTTAAAAATGTGCTCAAAAGTCACTGGAGTCTGCTGCATTTTTTTCTTGCACAGCTTAGAAGTTTATGAACTTTTTACATGCTTAAATTTGAAGTACTGAACAAATGAGTTGATAGGCTGATTCAGACCACGCTGACCTTGGAATCAGTTTTCTTCAACGATCTCATTTTAACATAAGTAATTAACCACAATCAATTCTCTGACCTTCCAGTCACTCTCACCTCCAGGCTGTCCTTTCACTGTATGCCCTTTTCTTTATTTCAGAGGAGCCAAAAAACCTGATGAAACCATTTTAAGTCTTTACTGATTAATTGCTATTAAGAAATGTAAGCTTCAGCCCTTCTTACCACCTGCATTGTATTTGTTGCCAGATAGCATTAGCTTATTGAGCATTATATCAGGGACCTGCAGGAGCCCCTGAGGGTTTTCAGTAGGATAACTCTTGTGGACTGACAGCTTTTGGATGGCCAGGTCACATCACTGGCCATGTTTAGAGTATTTATCAATACTTCCAGTGCTTTTAGATAATTGAGGGTAGGTGTGGTGTCATTATGCAAAAAGATGCTTAGACAGGACCCAGCCATTCAGGGCTCTGGACCTCTTTGGGTTATCCTGCATTAGAAATTAGAAACGTAGAGCCCAATGAAACACATCGGTTGGATTATTCAGTAATTCTAACTGAGCAAGTGACCTGTCCTAGGTTTACCTGCGTTCTGCCTTATGACAGCTGGCTCCAGTCCCCCCAAAACACAAAGGCCCTAGTCACACAGGCCTACAGACTTGTTTGCACCCCTGTTAACCTTTGATAACTATGGTAAATGTATGTTCTCCAACTGGTTAGCAAGTAGTTGCTACAGATTGCTGGCAGTTCTTGGGAGCTGATTGCATTGGTTGCGAGCAGCCTACAATAGTTTCCAGGAGTTTGCACACTATTTTTAAGTGCCCTTTCTCACTGTCCCTCTTCCCCTTTGTTTTTCTTTTCCTTCATATTTCTTTCTCCCTTTCCTATCCCCCAGCCATGTAGGAAGGAGTTTGCATGGAAGACACCAACTTATCTGCAAACACTTGTCAACTATTCTACATATGATAGTGAAACTTGTGCAATGCACTTTTTCAGAGTATTTGCCTTCAAAGTAAAACTTACATATTCTGAAATGTGTTAGTTTGAAGGTGAACTCTTTCTTTTTCTCTTTTGTGTCTCACAGGTTGTCTACCGCTTGGCAAGCAGTGGGATAATGATTGCAAAGTACACAGGGTAGGTGGCCACAACAATCTGTTAGTGAGCAAAGCAATCGCAAGAAGTTTTCAGCACAACACTATATACCTTGAGCAATGAATTTCACCTACATGTAGGTAGTGCCAACAACCTTCAGCAGCCACTCACCAGCCAGTCATAAAATACACCTTTTTGTCTAGTGACCTGTGGTTGTCTGTGGTTTCAGACCAGACCAGTTAAAGACCTGCGTAACTGGAGCTGAAGTTGAATAAACTGCTAAGGAAATACATGAACCTATTTAGAGTCTGCATTTGGGTCCTCATCCTACAATACCTGATGATTGTTTTATCTCTGCATTATCATAAAGTTCTATAAGATACCGATTAGATTTTATACACTGAATGATAATCATTGATAATTTCCTTATTTTATGTAACAGAAACACTAAAAACCAAAAATATTAATTGTGTGATTAGACAAGAGGAGGCTAAGCAAAAAATCTGTACCCCTATAAGTTTGGAATTAAGACTAAATTATTAATTTATCACGAGGAAAATATTTTTCTAAAATCTAACAATTGTTTAGCACATATATTTTGTTTATTATGACTCAATTAAAAGTAACGATGGCAAATAAGACAGCAGCAATGAAACAGTAATAACATTTGATAATAGGCTCATCCAGCTAATTCAGTTTGCACAAAGGCTTCACAGTTACCAAAGGTCTCTTCACTTGCTGTAGTCCAAACTCGTTAGTTACACTCTGAAACATGTGCTCTTGTTAGTACGAACTGATCAAACTTGGCAGCAGTGAACTGTGGTGAGTTTTCATACTAATTAAGGCTGCAGACAAGGGATTCAAAGTATAATGAGATTTACTCAAATTAAACACTGTTCTTTCACGATTGTCTGTCAGAACAAAGGCTGTAGGGGAAATTCTGTTAGGCAGGAACTAGCAGATTTAAATTCTATGTATTTACAGCATAGAAGAATGATGTACAACAATAATTGGAGTTGGCAAGACATGTATAGAGTCCACCTGACAAATAAAACCATGTGTGGGCTGTCAGTGTTTCAGACAAACGAGTGGTGAAACTGGATCTCATTCCATCACCTGAAGCCAAACTTGTCCATGGCAATGGCAAAATGTCTCGGCTGGTCGTAGCAGTGGTAGAGGTTGCGGTCGTCCATCGGGATCAGGTCAACGTCACTGAAGATGAAGCAGTCATATTCTGCATCCTTCAAAGCCTCCGTGTAACCAACGTTCAACAACTTAGCACGGTTGAAAGTGTCCTCGCCCAACTGCAAGACACACAAAGGAGAATTTGACATCAAGACACGAACCTAAAAACTTTGAGCACGTAAGGATACAAAGATATGCGATGTCAGGAAAACAGGCAGTGAATTTCTGATCAAATGTACATTATTAAAATGACCGTGTCATAGAAATGAGAAACAAAAAGAAGACCATATATAAAATAAGACATTTTCATTTTTCTTCAGTATTATAAAACAATATTAAAGTGGGAGTAGAGGCCCCTGAAGTTATAAATCTGGTCTTTCACATGTTATATGAATGAAAACAACATCTGAATGTACAACTACTACAAGCACTTTTATCATAAACAAAGAGAGAATGAGTCAGGCTGCAGCAAATGAGGTCAGGCTCAAATCAAAGGTGTTTTTCTTCTATTAATCCACTATGAGCTGATGTGTTTATTGACCCCAAGGAAAGATAATTTGCCTGAACCAGTGAAACCCATCTGCTTCTGCGATAAAAGATAAACTCCATATATATATATATATATATATATGTGTGTGTGTGTGTGTGTGTATATATATATACACACACACACATATAAATATGGGGTGCAACGATACTCGTATCGAACAATACAAAATAAAGTTTTAATTTATTTTATCAACTTTCCTTCTGACGATGCTGTCTGTGTTGAGCGCTCAGTGGATCTGCACTCGACAGTGCAGCCTAGGCGGAGTAGTCGAACGCAGATTCACTGAGCGCAGGGCAAGCTAGCGAGACAGAAGTTAAGCTCCCCTTGCAACATGGCAAATTGAACCTTCCACCACCCTCATTCAGATCTGGCGTTTGGAATTATTTTGGTTTTCATGTGATGTATGACCCTGAAGGTAAGCGCGTCATGGACTAAAGTAAAACAGTATGTTGGATGTGCCACGCAATGCTCAATTACATGGGTGGGAGCTAGTGTGTTAGCACAGTTAGCTCGTTAATGTGTTGGCTGTCCAGCCCCATGCACAGGCGATCCGCGGTAGCTCTGTAGTGGCATTAACGTCATTTTAACGAGATTTACGCTGACAGCACTAGTGGGAACACAACAAATATGACTGCACATTTACACTGACATCATCCTAGTGCAAAGACAAGTGGAAGCAGACAAAAACAACAAGCACGCATGCTACAAACTTTACCGAGTCATTTAGACAGCCGTTAGCACATGATTCTCCTTATGGGGACCTGATATGTTTAATATGCTGCTGAGAATATAGCCCAGAAGAAGCGTATAGTATTGCTTTTATTTTGGAAAGAGCCATTTCTCTGTAATAAACTCTCTTTTCCAAAGATGAGTGATTCCTCAATCAGATACAGGGCTCGCAAAATCGCCTGCCCAACGTCCAGGGGATAGCGATTTTTCCAGTCGGGCTACCAAAATCTATCTCTGCCCTGCCTGTCGGGCTATCATAGGAAGGAAAAATATATGTCAATGCTTTTGCATTCTTTCGGAAATGTAGCTGGGTAATTATGTCATTGGCATCGGTGAGCCACTGTCAATATGTGACATATTGAAATCGCGTTTGAACTTGCGCTTGTTTTTTGCTTTCACTTTGCAATCCCGTGAACTGTGTATAGAAAGCGACAGCACTGATTGGTGAGTGATGATAATTTGCGCACCAATTCCTCTGACATCGTCTTATCAATCGTTAGCTTATTATGCAAACATGACAAGTGAAATCTCCGGCAGCAAGCTTAAACATGTGAGAGGTTGATCGCGCAGAGAATCGCTGAGCGTTATGTGAGTGCGTGTGTAAAAGCAGCAGGATATATATTGTAGCGGGTCAGGGCTGTTCGGGGTTCTGTTTGTACAGTTATGTTTTGTTTATGTTGCCATAGTGACGGGTGACGCCCTCTAGCTGAGACGGTGTGTTCTTCCGGGGTCAGAGGACGCCCTGTGTGTTGTTGTTGCTGTGCGGTTGCCGCGCTGAGCAGTTAGCTAGCGGCAGTGTTCAATTCAATTCAATCTTTATTGGCAGACTTCATGTCCATAAAAACAAGACAAAAAACACACACACAACACCCCCTCCCCCCAACACAAGGTATAAACCATTAAATATATATATGTATATAAATAAGTATCTAAAGCATTTGTAAAAATATAAAACCATAATATACTTCTTCTGCAGATGTCAATAAACGGCTGTGCTCCCTGGCTAGCTCACGGGAAGCAAGACCAAACGACACCTCCGTCTCCTCGTTGTCTGAGCTCGCCACATTGGTGTCAGAAGTGGGATGATGGTGGCACCCCATGTTCTGACCCGAGTGACTTTTCCCCCGGCGGTCGTGACCGGCCGGTGCGCCAAAAGAAGGCACCTGGACATTTGCAGGACTTTGTGTGGGGTAATGAGGTCGTCGGGGACGACTGACCCCTTAGGTGGGGGCTATGTAGCGGGTCAGGGCTGTTCGGGGTTCTGTTTGTACAGTTATGTTTTGTTTATGTTGCCATAGTGACGGGTGACGCCCTCTCGCTGCGACGGTGTGTCCTTCCGGGGTCAGAGGGCGCCCTGTGTGTTGTTGTTTTTGTTGCTGTGCTGTTGCCGCGCTGAGCAGTTAGCTAGCGGCAGTGTTCTTCTGCAGATGTCAATAAACGGCTGTGCTCCCTGGCTAGCTCACGGGAAGCAAGACCAAACGATACCTCCGTCTCTTCCTTGTCTGAGCTCGCCACAATATTTTAGTTCTGCTGAGCCAAATAAGACAGGTCAGGGTGAAGAAGTGACAGCCAAAGAAAAGCTTACCACAAAACGGAAAAGTTATGACAAATCAGACTATAAGGAAAAAAGAAAGTGCAGCTTTATGGTTTCATGGACAAAAGAATTTCTGTGGCTGCAATATGACGAGCTATATAACCGGGGCTGCACATAAGTGGTCCGCAGGTGCGCATTCGCTGTCAAAATAAAAAACGGGCACAAGATTTTCAGGAGGAGGACAGACATTTGTTTAGAACTCTTAAAGATGTCGAAGAAGCAAGCTCCTTTAAGCAATTACTGTGATGTTCCTCCACCTCCAAAGAAATGTCAGAAGGAGTCTGAACCACAAAAGAAGTACGTATTCTCGGAAAAGTAGTTGCAGGAGGTGAGCTGGCTTCAAACAAATGATGAACGCACAGAGATGTGGTGTGGAATGTGCCGTGAAAATTTAATAAATGACAAATTAAAAAGGCATGAACATTTTTTTTGTATCAAAAAAAATATCGAACCGTGACAGCAAAGTATCGAACCGAACCGTGAATTTTGTGTATTGTTGCACCCCTAATTTATATTTTATATATATATGTATATATATATATATATATATATATATATATATATATATATATATATAAATATAAATTTTTGTAATGTCTGCTGCACTTGGGTGAAATTGATTCAAGCTATGTGTGAACGTGTATATGAAGTAATAATGTTTTTACTGTTGATAAATCCAACAGTAAAAACAGTGTAGAAAGTGGAAGACATAGTTCACGACAAAAAGCGAGCTTTAATAACTGATCTCCAAAAACAAAGCCCAAAGATGCAAGGAGCAGAAGTAACCCAAAAGTCTGGGACAAAAGGGACTTTACAGAAAAGAATATAAACTGGAACAAGACAGGAAGTAACACTGCCACAAACCAGGGCTTTTTATAGTCAAGTGATAGGGGAATTGACACAGAAAGGTAGCATGAGACCGGGGAAGACAATGAGACGGGGGAGGAAGTGAAGCTCAAAACAACACACAAGAGAAAACTGGCAACATATGTATCAAAATGCAGTACTGTGCAAAAGTCCCGAGTCATTCCATTCTTTATATTTTGCTTCCAAGGAGCCATATATGTTGTTTTAAACTGGTCTTGTGCAACAGTTTTCCAGGTTTTCTGAGGCACTTTTAGAGTTATTTTTAACATTTTTCCTTAGACATCGGTTGCTTTTTCACTCTCATGCATAATTTGTTCACATTTCTTTCGCTGAATTTATGAAAAAATGCCAAATACAATGGTTTGACAAACATGAAATAATATTTTTGTACCATAAAGTTTATTTTTAACAATTAGCCAAAAACCTGGAATATCTGCATGGTGTTCAGTGTGTCCTTCAAACAGTTTGAGGACACTGGAAAAGGGGAGGACAAAGTGACAGCCCTAAAAGCTATTTGCAGGAAACTAATTATCTGAAAGTCATGTCTTTAGGAAAAAGGAAAAATCTAGCAAAAACCTGACACAATACTTCAGAGATAAATCTGACCATTCAGTTGATCAATCAACTACTTTTTTTGTGAGACTTTTCCTGATTTCTTAACACTTTCTGAAATTTTCTTTCCCTTTCATCAAAACATGTAACGCTGAGAGCATCACTAAACATCAATATTTAGTGTCTGCAGTGTTAGTCTGAATTTAATGCTACAAACAGAATGAAGTGATGTGTTCGCTGACCCTAAGAGACCCTGCTGCTGCAGTGAAGTGCATTTATTTTTCAGACATCCATGGCCCAGGTTCAACACTTTGGCTAAGATAAATTCTTACCCAGCAGCATACCGGCGTGAGTTAGTTGAGGTTAATATATATGACAGTTCAATAGTGTAGAGGGTATTGTATATCTCTCTCAGCAGAACCCTTCTGCAACAGCTTGGTAAAGTCCAAGCCCTTGTCTAGCAGCAGGGAGGTCAGCAAGCAAGAAGAGAAGTTACTGCAACCTGAGACTGTTTGACACTTTGGCAGTCCATCAACCTCGAGAATGCTTTGGATTTATTTATTTATTTATTTTCTTTTGCAGCTTTCATGAGAACTACAGTGAAGAAGAAGAGTCAAGGAGTGGAGACAGAAATGTGCCATCAAAAAGGGGAAATATAAATCCAAACCATTTGTTTTGTCAGTAACTGGTGTACGAGACCGAGTCATAAAGATGGTTCCCCCTCGGGAAACCCTTACCTTACACTCGGTTTACAACTAGTACATATATTTTAGAGCAAATTGCCTCGAGCCCTTTTTTTCTTAAGAGGAGCAAGTACAGCCTTTACTGCAACAATTACATCTCTAGTTGGGTCAGCAACTTCATCTGCCATAAGTGCAAAAACCTGATACAGGCAGGAAGCAAAAGATCCAATATAATTTCTGAGAGAGACAGAGGGATGAGATAAAATTAACCTTATGCCCTAGAAATTACAACCATATATCAAAAAACTGTTTCCTAATTATGGCTTAGTGACAAATATCACTGCCTGAATTTTGTGGCTCTAAACCGGAGGATTTTCTACTCCTAAGGCTGGTGTCTATTATCTGGGCCAACAGATAAGCAATTTGAAGATGCTAAAGAGATGGGCTATGCCTGTAATAGCAATTTTGGCATTAACTTAAAAAAGCAATGACTGAAACAGACACACCTATAAAATAAGTAATTCGCTTTAGCTAAACACATTATAGCAACAAGTTGACAAAAATAAGAAAATTCTATTTTTAAATTAAAATGTGAGACTTTTAAAGAAGCCTTATGCAAAGTCTCCAAGATGTGACAAGAATATCAATTTATATTAATGAGACTCCACATTCATGTGGCCTTCCAATTTTGGATTAATGCCCAAGTGTACACAAAGTAGCAGAAAAATTAAAAAGTGTTACAAATCTGCTGCAGTCACCCAATACTTGGCCAAAAGAGAAAACCACCCACTTTTGACAGCAAGGTGAATCTTTGAGATGATTAATGTATCTGCTGTCTGTCCAAACTTCTGATCAGTTTTTGATTTTTTTGTCGTACTTGTCTCTATACCGGTGCATTATCTGTTCGAACCGAACGTGAATCAAGTACAAAGCGTAATCCCCGTGGTAAGCCCACTAATACCTGAGATTTGAAAGCATAATCCGTCTGTGCAGGTAACACACAAAAAAAAAATCTATTGTCACAAATCCACCGGGGCTCCAAGTATCAGCTAAAATGGGCTTCTGCCTGTTTTTGAACAACAGTGGGTTTATTAGGTCGGAACCATATCGTATGAGGTCAGAAGAGCAAAATACAACCCAGGACCAAACAGCAGACAGATCAGAGGCTGGTGATGAAGGGGGAAAGAGTGGAAACAAGAATACAGATGATACTACAACAGCTTGTGTGTTCTGTGTAACTGTTGTGCATTTTTTCCAAGTACTGATTTCACTAAATAGTATGAGAGCTAGCTGAAAAATTACAACCAACCACACCCTGTATAGAAAATAATATTAGGCCACACTAATCCCACTACCACAGGTGTATAAAATGAAGCACCTGGCCACATGGTCTGCCTTAACAAACATTAGTGAAAGAGCGGGTCAATCTAAAGAGCTCACTGAGTCCCACCATTGTGACAAGTTAGTTAGTGAAATTTCTTCCCACTTGGATTTTCCACAATCAACTCTAATTGGAATTATTACAAAGCGGAAGCATTTAAGAACCACAGCAACTCAACTATGAAGCAGCAGACTGTGTGAAGTTACAGAGCAGGCTCACTGAGTGCCTAACAGTCGCCGACGCTCTGTTGACTCGTTGAGTTCCAAACCTCCTCTGAAAAAAAGCAATTTCTCCCCATAGACCAACACTGGCAGAAGACATCTGCAACTCCAAACGATATAATAAAAGTGTGACTCTTTTGTTCATTAATTTTAAAATCACCTTCCCAGAGGCTAGAAAAGCAATTTTAAAATGTGATGCCATCCCAATTTCAAGTCAACTTTGTAACTGCAGATGTGTGGACACGAGCAGGAAAACAATGTGCATGTGAAGTGAGAAAGAAACCAGAATCTTTCTTTCGGTGTCTGGTGTCCAGTTGTTACAACACGTAATATTATATCACGTCTTATTTGTTACACAGTACAAAGATGCTGGCCGAGAATCCTAAACATCATTGAAACAATGACGCAATTAAAGTTCAACCTGACTTTCCAATATTTCCGCTGTTTGTTATCTCAAGTGTCTGCAAATATCTCTCAGAGCTATGTAAGAAAAATGCAGTTCTGCATAAAAACAGGGCGCTATTTTGTCCCAATTCCTTGTCTTGGCTTTGAGGGGAAAAACTTCACTTAGTGCAGTCGCACATGCCTCGAGCCTTTATACTTGGTTGCTGACACAGACACAGACAGCTGGAGACCTGATGGCCGAGTAGTCATTCCTGTCATACTTGAAATCGCCTTGACATCAGCTGCCTGGGAGCATGCATAGCTGGTGCATTGCAATGTAAATTTTCCACTGAGAAGGCATGCACAGAGTCCACGCTGACTGTCTAAGGGGGAAAACATTTTCCCCTTTAATGATGCTGGTAACTTTTCCGTCTGTAGCCCATGGCAGTAACGCTGTATGGATTTTGATTGATTAATAGTTTCTCATAAACCTTGTGGAGTTTTATCAGAAGTTTACATTTTAAATTTATTTCTCAATTTGTAACCACAGTCGACACAATTTGACATCCTTAAGTTAAAGCATAGAAAACCATAGACAAGATAGATAAATCAAAACAATTTTTTCATGTTAATGCAGAAGTTTTAAAATGTTCTTTTCTTCTTTGGGTCCTAGCTGGCAGCTGGTCCAGGTGGTCGACTGTGGTGTACTGTGGGTCCGCAGGATGTCAAGCTCTCTATGTGACAATCTTCAAAGACTTTCGATCAGTGGCATTGGTTGTAGCTTGCTCGAGATCAAATTGTTGGCCCTTTAAGTTGTCCCCAGTCTGTTTGGTCCATGTTTTCTTTGGCATTTTTGTTTGACGTGCCAATGAGCACGCTGTAATTAGTGTGGTAGTTGACCTGGTGCACAAACCATTGAAGTTGACGTTGATGTATTTGGTCACTGCCAGTTGGTTGCTGCTGGCAACAGTCTCCAGTGACTTTGTTTCCCATGTGATCACTTATAGAAACTCCAAGGACTTGTCGTAGACAATGCATTTAGAACACCTCAAACTTGTCAATGTCTTGGTTTCAGAGCCGTAGGGGAAGATGGGCAGGATCAGTGTTTGGAAGAGATGAAAGTAGGTGTTTTAAAATTTAAAAAAGGGATTAATTATTTCCCAAAGTTTAGGAAATTTTGGACATTTGCCAGTTCTTTGCATGCTTGTCACGTATCATGATACATGTCATGTTTTGTTTCATACCGTGGTTTTGTTTTTTTGCTTGTTTTAATTACATTTTTCTGTCTCTCTCAAATTATATGCTTCTGCTACAATTTAAGAAACGCATTCTCCTTTTTTTGTGCTGGAACCTGCAATTTTCTTAAAATGTAACCACCGGTATTTTTTTCTAGGAGACTACATGAGATTCAAACAGAGGTGCAAAAGAACACAAAGAGCTGTCAGGCATTGTTGTGTTTTTCCCAGCAGATCAGCTCATATCTTTACAAAAAGTCCACCCCTCTTTGTGTGCTCCTAACCTCATTAAGCATTATTGCGGTCACTGTTTATTATTTTCATTAAGACATCTGTGTGGGAAACTCCCATCAACGCCGCTTTATGGTGCTCTATGTCTTCCCTAATCACTTCATGCCATAAGCGAGTTTGCAGAAGGATGTAAATAAGTAAAACTGACATATGTTACAGTGGACAGGGCACTTAGGCATTGCAGGTAAACAGAGGCAGTGGGATTGATAGGTGCAGATTTTACATGTCTGAAGTAAGAACAGATACCTAGAAGGTGTTTTTTATTGCATATATTCAAAATTTTAAAAATGGTTAGACAACATATGAAGAAACATGCTGCAGATTCTCCTTCTGCTCCATTTTTGGGCTTTTATTGTTTCTTGTTTTTTTTGTCTTGATGCAGTATTTTCCTCTACTGCTGGCCTTATTTTCATGTTTTCTCTTCAGGCTATTGTTTTCTGACCAAAACCTGTCTTTTTTTCCTCACGCAGAATGCACTGGAAAGGACTGTTCAGCCACAATTTGCCTACAGTGGCCCACAGGGGACAGCGAAACCATTCATGTGTGAATATTTGACAAATCAACAAATTACAGGGTGAAATGCAGAAAGGGTACTCCAATTTAGCGGAGAGCAATTTTTGGCTTCTCATTTGCAAATTCATAGGCATCTTTTAACTTTCAAGGACATTTCTGCTCCATTAATTTTTGATCAGGCTCTACATAATACAGTGTGCATATGCATGCGGGCATGCAGCCTCAGCCTTGTGTAAATGAGTTTACTGACAAGTGTGACAAGTATGTGTGCCACAAAAATAGTTTTCTTCAGTTTGCTGAGACCTCTTCAGCTCACACTTGGAGGGAATATTGAAAAAAAAAAAAAAAGTAAACAAGAAGTTCCCAAGATAGAATTTCATCTGTCTGGATGCTTGAAAACATCTACTAACCCTGACTGAAGTTTGTGTTTTGCATGTGTGCTTATTTCTGACAGGGGCGTCCGTATTTTAAAAAATAAACTTAAAAGCAAAGCAGGTAGCGATCACTGTGACAGATTTTGTTTTGCAGGGAAGCTCTTCACCGTTTAGTAAACTGTACATACAAAAGTTTTTTTAATTCGCTGTTTGGTAATTGTGGAGTAATTGCCAAAAGAGTGCTGTGTGCTGACATTTGTGTATTATTACAGTAATCTGGCAGATCAAGTGTGATGTGCAATAAGTGCACTCAAGGAGAAGCTATCGCTATAAAATCAAAACTTTTAAATGCTCTCTTCACTTACAAATAACTAGAAGCATCATTTACGAGCCAGTGTTTACTCATTACTTATTTAAATGTGTAAATGTAACTAATGAACTGAATCAGTCAAGCGTGGAGTGGAAATGTAAATATGGAAAACTGCATTCTTAAAATGTTGCTCGAGATTTATTTGGATTAATTTCCTTTTATATCCTGTCATATTTGGATTTCTGCATATCTTACCAAAAGTGGATACTTTTAGTAACTTTAATTGTAACAACATCTTAACTTTTCTTTTCTTTCTCGTCAATCAAGATTTGTGTTGACTACATTTCTTACTCGATGATGATGTTGGTGGCTCACCACTATCCATTAATAATGCGTTGGACAGTTCTTAAACCAATTTTAGTACCTTCAGTAATCTCCTTAGTGGTTTTAGTTACTTGATGATAATACTATAAAATAGAGCATCTTTACAGATGTAGGCCACAAGAAGGTGAAAATAAACCAAAAGAAAGTAAAGTTTCAAACTGTAAACTGGACACAGGATGTTCACATATACTAGATTATAGGCGAGCTAGCTTCTGCAGAGATGACTGCTACTTATTGTACGGTGTGTGATTGGTAACTGTGATAAAGTCAAAGGAGCAGCTGGGAAAGTGAACCGCTGGGGTAAATCACTGGCTGCCTCCGGAAAAAATGGGTGGGGTAATTGAAAGGAAAACACTCATCATCTAGCGACAAGGTGTCCAGTCACTTCACTGTAGAGGCTTGTGACTGACAGCAGGAAACTCTGGTTCCTGTTGTGGTTGTTGGCAGCTTCCTGTAATGTGTGTGTATGTGTGTGTGTGTGTTCCCGTGTGCGCGACAGGCAGGATTTGTGTGTCTAGTCAGTCCTGACTGGTGGGGATGATTGCAAAACAAAACATGCTTTAAGGAACAATGTGGAATACCAACAGTGATAAACATTCCAGCAATTTTTAACAATGCCTCTAAAAGCCGCTTTGCATCAAAATCTTTAGTGATGAGATTTTCAGCACCTGCGGCGCTTTGTCAACTTTTGTGAAATCGATAATTTATCACTTCAAGAAACCCGAAGAAAACAGTCATTGTGAGAAACCACTGGTGTCGGAGTTCTGATAAAAAATTCATGTCGCTATATCCCAGGTGTCTTGAAAGCTCAGTGCACTTCTGAGTTGTCCCGCTTGTTAGAAATCTGCGTGTACCCACCCATCGAATGTGATCTCTACTTCCATGACTACTGTGCCAGAAAATGACCCTGCGGTTCATTTGTGCAAGCTCTTAATACAATTTGTGGTTAGTGCACGCTAAAAGTACGTGACGTGTAGCTGATGTGTGTGTATGTTTGTGTGTCAGGGTTAAAAATGTCCCCTGTAGTCACTGTCTGTGCTTCTCATGCTGCTTTTTTTACGTTTGGTTTTTTTAGCTCCTCCTTCTTTGTGATGAATTCAGCTGTCACTCCTTTTCCTGTTCAAAGCCACTTTTAACCAATCAGCATGCTACATACATCATCCCAGTTTTGTCATGGTCCTGAGCCTGTGGACTCAGTGGTTTTGGTTTTGATTATTATCTTATGTTTCAAGTTAATTCTTGTTAGGATTATCTTGTTCTTAGCTTTGGTTTCTGTTTTGTATTTTGATAGTAAATACAGCTCACTCACTG
This sequence comes from Simochromis diagramma, assembly GCF_900408965.1. Taxonomy (NCBI): domain Eukaryota; kingdom Metazoa; phylum Chordata; class Actinopteri; order Cichliformes; family Cichlidae; genus Simochromis; species Simochromis diagramma. Next base: position 6,105,468 of record NW_024386782.1, read on the forward strand.
CATCATCAGCCTGTGATTGGGTCCTTTTTCCTTCAACCCCATACGACTGCCGCTGCAGCCGTGACAAGTTTGGCTACATGCTACATGTTTGTGCATAGGATCCACACCTAAAATCCTTCACCCTGTGTAGTGAAATGCCTTCACACACCATTTTCTAACATTTAAGATTATGAAAACCTGTTGTATTTTAATCACAAACCATATTCTTTTCAGTAAGTCAGACTCCTTCATGACAGTCACCTGATTCTTAACACACTTCTAGTCCTTTGACGTGGCAGCAGTCTTTTTTAGCTTCAGTAAGGGTAGAATACGTTTTTCAGACGTCCAATATCATCGTTCAGTTGAGGAACTTGTTGCTGCTTTCAGAAATTTCACAGTACTTTAAAGATCCATAAATTTCTCTACCATGTCTGTAAAACCTGCTGCTCAATTATACAAATGTAAAACATTACATCCTTTCAAACAGGTAAATATTACACAGTTAAAGGTGCAGCTCTTGGATATTTATTGCTGACATAGCTTAAATCCTTTAATCCACTAAGTCCTTTTGTAAATGTCACCTTATCAAGAAAAGCATTTTAAAGGGAAATAATAATAAGGACTTGCAATCTTTTTTTCTTTTTTTTGAAAGCATGTTTAGAATAAAACCCACCAACACTAAAACCACTTCAGTCCATGAGGCAGAGGTAGAGTAGAGTTGTTTCCACTCTCACCCAGCAACAACACTCATACAGTCAGTTTTCACGGTCTTGGTGATGTCCCCAATTATTTTAACATAAATACATAACATGACCCTTAATTATAATAATTATTTTTTTATTCAATTTAAACGTATGTTTTCAAAAAAAAGTTTATGGGAGAACTTTTCCTCTCTTTAATAGTGTGACAGCAGGAAATGGAGCAAGAGTGGAACTGGGAATGACATGCAATAAAATCTCAATAGCTAAGCACCAAGGATGGTAATAGACAACATTAGCCAGCAATGCCCACCCTGGAACCGGTGGGTGGGGAAGTAGATGGAGTTTCAACATGAAACAGCAACTGGGCGATCTCCAAACTCCTGCTGGTAAGAATCACATGACCAGATCCAAAAAATCCAGAGCAACCAGTTAATGAACCTTCAAAGAGCATTGCAGCCCATTTAACAGATGCAGCAAAGCAGAAATATGTTTTTCATATTGTGAATTTATGCTTGCTATATATGGTAAACTGACATTTACCATATAGCACGTTACACTAATAACAGTTATAATGTTGAAGTATTAGTCTTATAAACTGATAAGGGGTAGGTAAAATAAGTCAGCTAAAGCCTCAGTCACACAGGTCTGGAGACAGCTTGGCGACCTAATGGCAACTACCAGTTGCTAAGGAAAAATGTGTATTTCCCAATCAGTTTGGTAGGGAGAGGTTGCTGGCTGGTCTAAGAGAGGGACATGGTGCTGCACCACACATTTCTTTGTGAGTGCTTTGGTTGCTAGCAGGCTGCCACAATCACCTGTAGTTTGCATGGACGATGTTGAACTGTCTGGAAGCACTCGCTAACTAACCACAAAGAGGTAGGGAAACGCGAAAGAAATGCAATGCAAACTGGAAAACCGAGAATATCAAAGTAAAAGTGATGCCTTTCAAAATGCAACCAACATATTTCTAAAGCCACAGCGTTAACTTTGAAGGTGAATGGTCTTCGTTTCGGGTTCGCATTGCACTTTCACAGTTCAACCACCACTTGGCAAGTAGTTGGTGAGTATTTGCAATTGGTGTTGCAAAACAACATACCTGTTTGCAATCAGTGCTAACTAACAACTTCCAGCAACCACTTGCCAGCTGGTTGGGGAATCACATTCTTCCCTAGAGACTGGTGGTTACAAAGCGGTTGCAGACTGGACTCTAGATCTGCACGACTGCGGTCAAATCTAACTTCTGTATTATATTTATATAAACACATAATATTCTCCAAAAAGTATAAAATCAGTGATATTCACCTTTAATGGGGAAAAGTTGTTTAGTTAAGTGATGCAATATAATTCAAACACTTTGCATCCAAACTCAATGCAATATAGCGTGAAATTATGGTTTCAGATAAAATGGCAGGATAATTAATTTAAAAAGCCTTCAGGCCCTTCAGTTAGAAAAATGCAATATAAAATAGCAATACAATAACAACAAAAGAAATTAAGGGAATTAACATTTGCCATATCCAATCTAATTTAGCTTCTGTTTGCCCTCAAACTTTGCTTTAACTTCACAGCTTTCACTGCCTCTTGTATTCACTATTTGACTTCTGAGCTCTAAAGGGAGAAAGGTAAATCTTCTTCCACCTCTCCAACTGCCTGCACTTCCTGCTCTCGGGTCATCAGTTACATTTATTTTCTCTCTGCTCTTCTCGGGCTCCTTGCTCTGTCTGTCTCTGGCAGGTCTTCCCTGGTGTGTCTGCAGTAATCTGGTCAGTGTCAGCCATTCTCCCCCTACATGCCCTCGGAAAACCAATTAACCCTATCAGCCATATCTGAGTATCACCAGATAAATCCAGTGCCGCTGCATCTATGAAAGAGAGAGAGAGAACATGTGTGTGCGTATGTGATGAAGACAAATATATACTGTAACTTTCTCCTAGGCCTGGTCATTGCACACGCACCTATTGTTGTTGCCATGGAGAGGGATTAAGGTACAATCAGTGCTCTGCCTGGATGTCTGTCAGCAGATCGTCAGACCTAACGTGGGTGTTTCTGAATGGTACGTGTGTGTAAGTCCATGCACAACCTGTGAGTGTCTATGTGCATGCAAGTGAGTGTGACAGGATTTCAGGCTCCTTTGGAGACGCGGAGGTGGGGACTCGTGTCCTATTATTTGGCCAGTCGACCAGTGCGGGGAAAGAGCAAGCACAGGAGATGTACAGTGAATTCATTTTATCTCACTTAATGGAGATTTAGCTGAACGTGCTAAGATTTTCCTGTGTGTGTGTTTGATTTTTTATATATATAAAAAACAGTGCAAAAGAACATTGACTTGCTTTGATGTAAAAAAAAAAAAAAAAAAAAAGTTAACATTGTTATTATTTATTGCTATTTCAAGACAGGGGTGATGATGCTGGAATAAAATGCATGAGCATGAGCTTACTCATCTTTTTTTGTATTTCTGGAAAAATTAATTAGCTTAAAAATGTTACAAAGGCCAAACACACTTGTTAGTCCTCACACTACAAACACTTTTTGTAAATTTGCAGTAAAAACATGCTGTTAGACAATCCAAATTACTACACTCACTAGCCATTTTATTAGTTATACATACTCAACCTACTCAATCATCCAGTCATATGGCAGCAACGCATTCAGGCATGTGGCAAGATGAACTGCTCAATACCAGCACAGGGAAGAAAGGTCATTTAAGTGAGTTTTAATGTGGCATGGTTGATAGTGACAGACAGGCTGGTCTGAGTGTTTCAGAAACTACTGGGATTTTCCTGCATTTTCCTTAAAGCGGATGGCCTTCAGAGGCAGAAGGCCACACTGGGTGCCACTGCTAAGAACAAGAAACTGAGGCTACAGTTCACACAGACTCAAGTGTGAACTGAGTGGTTAGATCAGTCTCAACCTGTGTTAGAAGATTTGAAATTTAAAAAACACAATAACATGGTTTCATCCTGCTGTACTAAGCTATGACAGTTGAGGCTGCTGGTGCTGGTGTATCGGTGTTTAGGATATTTTCTTGGCACACCCTGGCCCTTTTGTACCAGTTGAGCATTATTTAAATGCCATAGCCTACCTATTGTCCATTTACCATGTCCATCCTGTAGTGAGCAGTGTGTCCATCTTCTAATGGCTGTTTCCAGCAGGATAACGCAACATGGTCACAAAGCCCCAAAAATCTCCAACTGGTTACTTGAACATGACAATGAGTATCCATGGATACCAGATCTCAATCAAACAGATCATCTTGGAATCTAATGGAACAGAAGATTCACATCTTGGACGTCCAGCTGACACATCTGCAACAACTGTGTGATGCTGTCATGTCAACACAGACTGAAATGTCTGAGGAAAGTTTCCAGCACCTTGTTGAATCTATGCCATGAAGATTTAAGGCACAAGGGCTTCAACTTAGTATTAGCAAGGAGTAATTAATAAAGTGGCCAGTGAGTGGATTTTTCCACAGTTTCACTCTGGTGAGTTTGGCTTTAGCTTGAGACCAGTTGGCTGTATCCATAAAACAAGACATTAAAAAAAAAAAAGCCTGTTACACTGCTTTCAGTCACTCACTGAGATAATTTAATTAACGAGCTGGTTATCGCTAAAAATATCAGCTAGTGAATGGCCGTCATTTCAATTCTTCAAATTTGAGCGGCTGCTTTTATTTGCTCTATGTGAAGTGGATTTACTGTTTAAACATTATTCATTTTAAGTGGTAAATCTACAAATATTCAAATCTGAAGCTAAAAAGTGACAATTTGACAGAATTAACCACCAAATTATTATTAAAAAAAGTACATATGAGAGAGAAAGAAGAAAGCGAGAGAATGATAAAGAGAGATACCATGTTCATTAGAGCCTGCATGAACGCTAAATGCACTCGGCCATGCGTTCTTAATAAAAGATGATTATCCCTTCATTTCACCGCCACCTGGGAAACAGGAAGCTCATCAAAGCTTGATTAGATACTGCAGTCAGCCATGCACACAGAAACACAAACACGGCCGGCCTATGTATATCTAATTCATAACCTTACAGTCTTCAATCGTATCCGCAGCAGTGTGTTTTCTGCTTTATGAGAGCTTGGCAGAGAACACAAAGACGGAGGAGAGAAGAGTGTGACAGAGTTGGCGTGGGGCCAGAATAACTAATTTGCTGTAATGACTTTCTGGCAGTTCTGACACAGAGGAGCTCCCACATAAAGTGAGAGGCCGGGCCACGATGGGCAATTCAATTACGATTCCGTCACAGTAGCCGATAGTCGCAGATCAGGGCAACATCAGCACGACAGCCGGCGATGATACGCTACACTGCCGGGCCGAAACAATGAAGCAGGTAACGTCTTTTTTTCCTTTTTTCCCTGGTAAATAAATACAGGACACATCTCTAATATCCCGCACAGGAACTTTTGGTTGTTTTGTTGCAGAAATGTGGACCAAACCATCCATATGGAAATCAAAAGTAAGACTGCACCCCACTATATATTTTTTATTTATGACTAGATGAGGACATGCTGTACTCTTTTTTTTTTTGGTATATATTATGTGCAAAAGGAGAAATAAGAATTATTCTTCCCTCTATCTGGCACAAATTAAGTGTTATACTTTTATTCCTAATTAAAGGTTCAAATAATTTGAAATGTTCACAGCAAAGGTCAAAAATCCTCAAGAGGACAAAGCTGAAATTGGCAACGGAAATTAAAACAGGGAGCTCAAATCAGGTAAAAAAAAAAAAAAAAAAAAAAAAAAGACGACACATTTGATTCCTCGTCCCGTTCCTTCAGTGCTGAAACAATCATGAATTATATTTGGCACAGCCAAAATGATCCCAAGTCTGAACAAAAAAGTAGATCACACTACGTCAAAGAAGTCCCTCAGCTGCTCCAGAATATTTTTCTGGTCTCTGACTTCCTTTAATTTGCCTGAATAAAAAAAAAAATCATATCAATAATGGATAAAATAATACTGGTTAGTGTGACCCCAAATTCACACACAAATAATTATCATTTTACTTTGCTGTTATTTTCAGCTCTGCTCATTGTTTTGGGATTACACCACCCAACTTTTCTGTTTTAAGCCCCCTCCCCAAAAAAAAACCCTCTCAAGATCCCGTATGCTACGAAGTCATCGCCAAAAAGCAGGAAAACAACCAGACGATGGAGGGAGCATTTGTAATAAAACATTTATCTAAATCTCCTAATATTGCTCCTCATCTGCTGAATGTGTACATAAGAAGCTGTTTCTGACATGTTCACTGTAAACTCCAGCTCCTGGTTTGTGCATCTGGAATTTAGAAAAGGTCCATGTGACGTCAGTTTTATTCAAAGACTGACTGTAAGAAGAACTTAGCTTTCAATCACTGTTTCCTTTAAAATATGCTATATTTCATATCTTTGGCGTCATTCTTTTTCAGCACTTTCACAGATTTTTTACACCGCTAACCAAAACAGGCAAACCATGGAACAGGAACATTGTAAATTAACAGGTAGATTTACACACTTTTCTCTAAAATTCATACTTATGGGATGTTTATCTTAATTCTTTATCTATGTGAGGGCAACTAGATGTCTTGAAAACAATGATTCTGCCTTGTTAACTTGGGCTTGCAGGCCGAGAAACTTGTGAGTGGCTACCCAGGTTAATGATGAGTGGTTCCTGGGAGATATTAGGTGAAAGGTTGCAAAGACGTTGCAAAAGCCTCCTTGCGAACACTGTGGTCAATAGCAGATTAAAAATGGTCGCCTGTAGTTTGCATAAAAGACAAAAGTCAACTTGTCTGCAAGCACTTGCCAACTACAGCAAGTAGTTGGCAATGTAGTGAAACTTGGAAGTTTGACCTTCAAAGTCAGAGTGGATCCTCTCTAAACAAGTTGGTTGCAGTGGTAAGGCACAACTTTTACTTTGAAAACAAATGATTTACATTTTCGGTCACACGTTTCCAAGGTTCACTACCGCTCACTGGGTAGTTGATGGGCACAGAAAAGTCTGCGTTTTCGTGCAAACTGTAGGTGACAATCTGCTGGCAACCAAAGCAATCAAAAACGATGTTTTTCGGTGCGACACTCCCTTTGCGGCTGATTTCACCTGCCTACAGCCAGCTACCACTCGCCAGCTAGTCGAGGAATGCACATTTTTCTGCGGATTGCCTGGCTCTGTGAGACCTACGCTGTAATTCAATTTAGGCTAGATTTGTTTTCCTGCAGAGACGCCAAGAAAATGACCAGACAACATTTAGCTTGGCGGAAATATGGTGAAACATAAAAATACCATGTGATTGACAAACCACAGTACAGTTAGCAGTGCCCTGCGATGACAGTATAAGTGAATGAGCAGACCAAAGAATGACTGGCACTGAACCAGATTCATCAACGTGATGGATTAAGCCAAAGAGGACGAGGGTAAGAAAGAGAGAGGAAGACTGACAGAGAGAAGAAATGATGAAATAAAGGGAGCGGGAGAGGAAGAGAAAAGAAAAATATGATGATGATGATAACAGCGTAGCTGCCAAGAGAAATGACAGCAAAGGTTAGAGCTGCCCTGTAGGGGTTGGCTGACATGTGTCACTCAGAGAAAAAGCAGACTCGTGCAGAAAATGCACACACGCATGCATGGACACACTAACACATCAAAATGTCCTCACTCTGATGGACTAAACCTCAAACTTGTCCTCACTAAGACAACTGTGCCATATGGACCTGCTCTTGTAAACATATGGGGCTTTGGCTGTGAGTAAAAAAAACACTGTGATGGTCTAGTAACAAGAAACACACATAAACAGATCCTGTACTTAGGAGTTACCACCTGACATGTGTGAGTGGTAAGCGAAAGGCGAGTGGCAGGGAGGTGAAGGGATGAGAATCAAACCCACCTGACATTTTGACAAATACGTGCAGACGCTTGCTGTGACTTGTAGCTTTGACCTGCTGTGTCAGACCTGCTCTCACAGACATATGGGACTCTGATTCTAACACCCTGTGATGCTGTAAAAAAACAAAAACAAAGCAAAACAAAAAAAAATCCCCAAAATAAAAAAAGGTGTGCTTTCCAGAAGCACCTTTCTCTCTTGGGCATTAAAGCACTAGAGCTCCTCATCACATCTGGGCTCCTCAGCATCAAGGGCACTTAGTACACATTCAGCTGGAAACTATTTTCCTCCAAAACACCTTTACTGCAGGGAACATAATATCCACAGTGCAGCAGGTACCACTTTCATTACACACAAGCTTGATGAGAGCGTTAGAAGCATTGGTAGAAATTTATCAAAAAGAGGTAAATAACACTTGAAAGTACTTGGTATCTTGTGCATTGCATCGTACACAAATATTTTAGCAATATTTGCACTCTCTGCGGCCTCTCAGTGCATTTTCGCACCTATAGTTCATTTACTCTGGTCTGAATCAGTTCATGGTTCTGGAAGCCAAAATGCATCAGTACAAATGTTCATTGCGCTTTGTGGTCAGATGGGTCTGGGGCAGGGGCAACAAACAAACACAGGAAGAAGCTGGTGTTTTCTGGGCTAGTGGATAAAATTGAAGATTTCCATTCATCTTATGGCTAACTGCTTCAGTTTGTGCACTCTATGTCTATAATACTGAGCCATATCCCAGAATGTAAAGCATACCTTGCTACTTCAAGCCTTTTAGCTCAGACTTACCATACCATACAATACCATACTATATTTATAAAGCACTTTAAAACCACCACTGCTGACATAAAGTGGTGTAAACTGGAACTGAATAATGAAGATACATTAAATATAAATAAAACCCATTACAAAGTCAAATAACGAAAAGATGTGCGTGACTCGAAAGCCAAACAATAAAAGTTAGCTTTAAGACGTGTTTTAAAAGCAGCAATCATTGAAATCACATGACGTTTTCACCAAAAACAAACAATGCTAGAGTTTATTTGAAACTTGACCGAGATTATCTCCTCCAAGCGGTTTCGGTGGGGTCATTTTTGTCACGGTGTCGGGTTTGACCGTGACAGTATTTTGTGTTTGTCTGAAACTGTTTCCCTCTCTCACTCTGTCATGTCACTGTGTCCGTGTCTCAGCGTTAGTGATTTCCTGTTTTATTGTGACAGTTACTTGTTCTGTGCGCATCGTGTTCAGTTTTGCTTCGCCTGTCTGGTTTGTCTGAGTCCTGCATTTGGTCCAGTCTTGCCTACCGCACACGGTGTGTTACGACAGTTTATGCAGCTAATGATTAGAAGTGACAGGAAACATTTTGTTGGGCATCACTATAAAACAAATCCATAATAAACTAGAATTTCAGCATTTCAAGTTGTCTGAAAGGACTATAATACTCCTGCATGTTCTCTATTTTGAGGTTTTGCCTGTGATGAGAGCCTTCAGGCAATCAAAGGTCTTTTCATACCAAAGCAGGTGACTTGTGCAGAGCAGGATGAAGAGTGAACAATCTGTTCGCTTCCACAGACAAAAAAAACCAAAAAACTCCAACGACACCTTTAGTCACAAAACTCCAGTGAAATGCCACCATATGAGATGAGTACCTGTGAGCAGGGTGATTTCATCATATTTGCATGAACTTTTTTTTTTTTTTTTTTTTTGTGTCCCGTTTGGATCTATAGCCATCAGAATTGTTGTCTTAAGGCCAAGAAAGATGCCAAGCGGATTTATTTTACCAAGTGGATCGTCATGGCCTTGCCATATTGGTCCATTTGATTGACCTTTATTATAATTATGAATTTATTTTATTTTCAGTTGCTACAAACGGGACAGACATGACTGGAGGATAGGACAGGGAGAAAGAATGAAAGAAAGAGAGGGAGAGAAAGAAAACCAAATGGGAGAAGAGACGGTGAGAAGGGGGGGAAGAAAGAAAAGAAAAAAAAAGAAAAAAAAAGAACAAAACTCCTGGGTCACCTGTATGGAGAAAAAAAACAGAAGAGAAAGCAAACAACAAAGAGCAACATAATAAATAAAAAAAACGGCACCATCACAATAAACTAGTTAGCAGTAGATATCAGTAGATACTAAATAATAAACGATATTGTGCAGCACGCAAGATAGACAGCGCACAATGTGCTTTGAGGCAGCAGCCAAGAAAGCTGTAGTCCGCGTCTGTGAATACCCGTGTGTACACCTGTGTGCATAGCTGTGTGGATCAGCATGCTTGCATTCCAAAGGTTTCTCCATGTAACGATCTGCTAGGGAGTGTGGGGAGCCACAGCCCCGTCCTCCAGGGCATGAAGCAGGTATGGAGGAGATCAAGACTCCAGACATCCAGAGGCCCCCAGAACACAAGAGACCAAGGAAGACCAACAGAGGGGCAGCCGCGCCACTGTCCCAGTAAGAGCTGAGGAGAGTCCCAGATGAGGGCTCACTCAGCAGCCGCGGAGCAGAAGCCAGGGGAGTTGCAGTGACGCGCCCGTGAGCTCCGCCGGCAGCCAGCTGTGCCTGAGTGACCGAGCCCCAGGCCGAGAGGCCGGGGGCACCCCACCTCCGGAGTGGCCCGAGCGAGCCCCAGGCTCCAGGCCCCGATAAGCGGCCGCCAAGGAGTGAGCCGGTGTGTACCCGGACGCCCACCCCCAGACACAAAGAACCACCAACGCACCGACACCTGAGGGAGTCCGCCACTGGCAGGGGAAGTGGTGGTGGGTGGAGATAGGCCTCCAAACCTTGGAGGGCCTGAGATGTCCCCAGAGAGGTGGCGTCTGATACCCAACCTGACATATAGACACAGACATACAGGCACACACAGACACAAACATCCATTCCCACCCTCATGCTCTCATATGCACTTATTCCACACTCAACCAACATGGAGACAGACATAAAGAGACGCTGTACACACGGTCACACTCCCCAAGCGTACTCTACGAACCGGGTCTAGGTACCCTTGCCCCTGGAGGGGGGAACTGCACCCAGACCCAGGTGGTGTTACCCTTTTCCCTGCGGTGGGGAGAGGCAGACCGCCCCGACTCCGCAGCAGCAGGGAGGCCCCACACTCCAGACCGCAGTCGGACGGCCAACTCCTCCTCCTAGCCCCCCCGCTCCAGCAGGCCGCAGAGAACGGGGGTGAGAGAAGACTCCAAACCTCCCTCCACCCGCTCATTGTAGTGTTGATGCATGTGTGTTCTAAGGTGCAATTAAAACCCAGGAGGGCATGGAGCTACCTGCCAGAGAGCAGCAGGTAAGCGCATAGTCCCTCCTGCTAGCCCTCAATGTCTACATGTATTCAAAATTGAGAGGTGGGCAACGACGCCAGGGGTGGGGTGTACACCCTGATGGTAATTCTGACTCCGTGTATCGTGCCCACCCCCAAGATCCTATATGTATGCGTAATGAGAGTGTGAGTAATGTGAATGTCTAAGTTGTGGGATAAAATTGAGGCAGAGGCAGCCAGAAGGGGACAGGGGGGGGGGGGGGGGGGTAGCCTCCTCTGCACCCTGGTGACATACCCCTACTCCAAGGCCCTACATGTGTGGGTGGTTGTGGTGGAGCGGGAAGAGGGAGGCAGCTGGAGATGGGGAGGGAAGGAAGGGAGGGGCAGGTGACCCCTCCCTGGGGCCAGCATGAACTTAACTGAGAGACGTTTACACTAGTTTAATCTGTATGCCTAAAATCTCCGGTCAAATCTCTGTAACCTTTCAGCAAATTAGAAACTTTTTTCTTGTTCTGATGTTTCATCATATCTCTATTCTCCTGATCAGTCGCGGCTAAATCTATACAGCTTCTTCCAGGTACGACACAAACACACAGAGGCTGGATTACATGCGAACCTACAGCTCGAGATGACTCATCCTTCCCCATTTCCCATCAGACCAATATGGGACGCCATCTGCCTCAGCCTAATGATGACTGAGCCTTCTCTTCTTTCCCCATCACTTAGAGATATTGCTCAGTCCGAGTTTTTACTCAAGCAAATAAGGAATGAGTCAATCTCCAATCTCACCGGAAGAATCCGGAAGCATTGCTCAGTGAGTGAACAGACAAAGACACGCAGTCATAAGACGAGCTAATAATGGGTAATGATTCTCTTCTTGGAAATGTTTCTGGTGAATGAAAGTAGGAAAGCGTGAAAAAGAGACTTTCTTTAAAATGCGCCGCGTCGAAAATCAACACATTTCCTCTCGCTTCACTGCAGTTTCGACACATTTCTCAGCTGAGTTTCAAATGAGAAAAAAGGTTTAAGGTTTCAGAGATGCTACAGGTGGAGTACAGTATGTATGAGGCGATGGGGCTGACTTTGATGGAACCCTATTTTAGCCTCAATTGTTTTGGTTTAAGAGCCAACATCTGAGGTGTGGTTGACAGCGTATGAGCAATTCTCACACTTCATCATGTTAGCACTCTCAGACTGTAGATGGAAAGAGAGCAGCTATGAACAGTATTACATTATATAGCATAAACAATTGTAATTATATTATATTGACTTTTATGGGTGACTCCCAGGCACTAAATATGTATGTCAGACAGGTTGAAGGCTGTTACTGGAAGAAATTGGCTGAAATTCAGATGCTGCCCCAAAAACCTAATTGTGATTGCTTTGGTTGGCAGCAGATTGGTGTGGTTACCAAGAGTTTGCATGGAAGACACCAGCTTGTCTGCAATCAATCCCAAACCGTTTGCTGAGGGGTAATGAAACTTGAAAAAGTGCTACGCAAACAATAATGGAAACAGTTTACCTTCAAAGTTCTGCCTTACCGAGGATAATACACGTAACTATAACTAAACTGACTGTGATGAACATTTTTATTTAGACTTTGGATATTTACAAACCTGTGTGTCTACTTTCTGTGTTTATATTCTAATAGCTATACTGTTTTTGCTAACAACACCTTTCCCGTAAAAACAGCGATACTTAAAACGACCAAAGCTAACACTGAACTGATGACGAACTGAATAAAAATGAAACATTTTCAAATAATAAAATAAGCAGCTCCATTCTGGAAACTAAAGAGAAAGACGTCAGCACGAAATAAAAATAAAAACTAATTTAGGAATACAAAAGTGGAACAACTCTGCGCCTTAGTGCTGCAACCAGCACTTCAAAAGGCACAGTTTCACTACCACTTGGGAATAAACATTTTTTCTCTAGCGATCTGTTGCCAGGAGATTACAGACCCTTCTCGATGGCTGCGTAACCTGTTATTTCATGTAATATCAAAATATCATAATGCTGGTCTGTTTCTGCTGTGTGCATAGAAGCATTAGCAAACAGTTGCTTTTCATTTTAGCTTAACAAATGTTAAGATTATGGGTTTAAAATGCTTTTTCTTTGTAGTCAGTCTGTAAGGGAAGATTTTGGTATTTTCACTTGCTGGTTTCTGCTGTAAGCGACCACCTTTCTGCCATTTGATGGCATGAAAAAAAGAGAACAAATCAGCCTTTAGATCAAATTTAAACAAGATGTTAAAAGGCTGAATAGAACTGAAGGATTGGGTTTAGTGACACTTGGCATTTGTGATCAGCTGTTTTGTTTGCTGACTAAACCTGCATGCTTTAGGGGTGACTGTAACTTATGAGACAGAGCTCGTCATCTACTGATCTGAAGCTCGGTACTACGATCGCTGGCTGCTCCAGTCTCCATGCCAAAGCATCCTCAGGTAATATTCTGAATCCAGCAACTCAAAGTTGTTCTCTGATGCATTCATCAGAGTGTGAATTTTAGATAGAAATCACTAGAAAAAAAGTGCTCGAGTGAATGATAAAGTGCTTTGAGTGCTCAAGTAGAACAGCGCTATATAAGAATTGGTCCATTTACCATTTACGGGAGATCGCATTTCCCGAAGCACACTGTTCAAAAGCACGTTTGCCGTGGGGCTCCTCTCAGGATTCACCTCAAACCTCTGTGGTAATTTTGATAACGAAAAGCCAACCAGTCAGTGAAAACCCTGTGAAGCATCTTCATGTTTGTCAGTCTAATATTAGAGCTTTAGTCTCACTCTTAGACTCAAACTTTGAAGCTCTTCAGGATTCAGTGGCATGGAAACTTACTGTTAAAGCTGTCAGCGTGAAAGGTGGCCCAGCAGTGAGAAATCATGTTTCCTATTAGGAATTGCCACTGTGAAGAACTCCTGACACACACACACAGCAGAAACAGATGATCTAGTATCAGAGAGATTAATTTAGCCTGCATTTCAGACTTAGACTTATCTGTCCCGTGTCAGCAGCTAAACTGTTAATAATTATGCATGATGAAGATACTTCGTTAATTATTTTGTTCAAAGGGTCACTAATTGGGCAGCAGACATTTGAATTTTTTTTATAGTGTAGGTTTTTTCACATCCTCTCATCTTTCAATCTTAAAAAAAAAAAAAAAAAAAGTAAAACTGTTTGGTACTGCTTCCTGTTTCCAAATTTTGCCAGCCAACATTTTGAATAAATAAGAAGCCCATATGTTCATATACAGTACAATTTGCTATTTGAAGCCAGTAAAAGTTTCAGTACTTATAGACAAATAAATTAAGTTTCCATAAGCTGTAAGTGTGAGGGTGTATGAATCAGAGCCAATACATGTCCAATGAGGATTTATTAATTAGTGGAGTGAAAGGAGGGATGCAAAAAGAGCCCGGGCTATATCAGTCTTTTGGTAACATGACTTGTCATAAATGTGCTCTAATTAAAATAGTTTAAGACATACCAGCTGTTTGCATCACCATGACGCCCCCCTCTCCCCCTTTTCCTTCCTTTTTTTACTTCAAGTGATTAAGGTGCCATTTGCTTTACCTATTATCAGTCTTCCACTGGATGGAGATAAGGTCCTCAAGGAGCAAAGAAACATAAATCAGACTCTTAAAACAAATGTGCAGTGATGTAGTCTGCAGAGATATGCAGCGTGATCTATTGAGACGTTAAGGCTGCCCTATATTATTCACAGCCATGTATAGCTGGGGTCAACAACATGGCTGCTTTGGGAATGAGAGGTCTAAAAGCACTGTATCATTATAGATAAATTTTACAGCCCTCAGCTGAATTTCATCCAAGTGAATTATGTCTAATACGTTAGCTTGATGTCTGCAGAAGGCCAAAGGGTTTCATACCTCTATGCCTCTATAGTTAGAGTGTTTAGCTGATATGGAGCATGCATGTTGGATGATAAAGCTTTATATGCAGGATAACGTCTGCTGAATATTTAGATTGGTGTGAGTTGTGTACATCTATCCGTACCTTCTTTGCTTTATGTGACCCAAAGGGAGCTACTAAGTTCTGTATGTGTTTCCTTGTTTCCTGTATGTGATTCCATTTATAACCTTTCACCATAAATAAAGCCATTTATTGTTCAGTTTTTTTCAAATATATTTTGTGAGAATTACTTTTATACAGCATTTAATTTTGTCCATGTTATACTCTTATTGTCTTTCATTTTAGCTCGGTCAAAAGTGGCAGGAAATGTTGCAATGTGACATGAATTAATAACAAGGTAAGTACAGTTTCAATCACCTTGCAATGCTTTTCTTTAGGAGCAAAGACATTTCGTGTTATGTTAACAAAATTAGCTGCAAAAGACTCTTTGCCTAAGTGAAATCAAAGGTGAAATGAATCAAAATACAATTTACACCAAGTGGCACATGCTAAAACTAGGACCTGTAACACCAAACAATCCTAGTAGAAGCTCTGTGAAGCTCTACTTAGAACTACTTTGAGATTTGTGCATCAGATGGTGAGCTATGTTCATCATTTCAGTCTAAGACAGTGTCATTAGTTTTGCAGATAGAGTACTTTCAGCTGCTCCATTATTTCCCAATCGGTCGACCCCTTAGGAACAGCCAGCTTCCCTTCCTAATACAACTTCGGCTTGGGAATGACCCCTTGATGTCAGGTTTGTGTCTTCTCCCCTTTATAAATAATTTGCACACCTTAGCTATTCTGTCATGACGACAGTTGGTTAGTTCGAGTCAGAATACAATTGTTTAGTGACAGGTTACTTCCCATCAGGCATCCTGTGAAATCACGTTGTGATCCAAAGTGGTCACCCAGAGGTTGATTGGTGTTGCATGCTCAACCTCTTCCTCAACCTTTACTACAACAAGTTACTGAAGCTGAACACTGCAATCACTGGTCGCTACTATAAAAGCCCGTTGTTTACATTCTGTTCAGAGGATACACTACTTTAGGATCAACGGCTGCGTGCGCTGTGCCATACAAAATGCTGTTCTGTTCAAATGAAAGGCTGCCCTTTTAACAAATATGCATCCAGCTGTAGGTTATTACAGAAAATACCAAGACAGGTCACAACGAGAAAGCAGTCAGAGGGAGAAGATTTATTTTTAACTGAATCACAGGCACTAACCTTTGACTCATAACTAGATGAAAGCATGTTCTTCCATCATCCAATAAAGTGATATGCCCGTGGTTTGGCCTTGTCATAGCTGAGCACTGAGCAGAGGTACCGTTTTCAGACTAAGCGTTGCGAGGATAGAGCCCCATGGGGCACACAAGCCCAGAATCTGGCCAGCCAGCTTACTGCACAGCAGGAATGGTATGTGTGTGTGGAAGGGAGTGTGTGCTTATGTGTATTAAAGGTAATGATGCAGGGAAAAAAATAAGAAGAGCAGATTTTTATCATCATAGAGTAACAGCAAGGGCCCACCATAAAGTGGTAAATCTAAACCAAATAAAAAGAAAATTCTCCTCGGTAATAGCTTTTGCAATTAAGCTGAAGATGCTACTTGCAGGATTTGTTCAACTATTGCTGTTGTCACACAAATACTAAATGTTTAATCAGAAACAACTATTAATAAATACAGAGTTTTGAAAAAAGAAACTGTTATATTTCACTTCTGAGTCGAGAATAAAGCATGTACTCTGGGGGATATGACTTTGATTTGAATTTTACTTTCTTTGATTGTAAATGTAAAACATCATTGTGCAACTACACTGGCTTTTTCACCACATTCATGCTGTTAAGTATTGTAATCCTCAAGTTCTCTCAGTGTTTTTTTAAAATGAAGAAATTTAGCACCACTCCGCTTGCTTTGAAGAACCTTCAAGTGCTTAATAACTAAGCAGACTCTTGCTTCTCACATCAAAATACCCTACTACAGTACAAACACATGCTTAGGAGAGAGTGGAAAAAAATACTCAAAGAAATGTGGTTTTTATTGCCTCTTTATGTAATCAGCTCATTGCATCTGCTGAGTTAGGGAGCAGCGATATAATGATGCAGATGATGGAAATCAACTTTCATGATTGGCACATGATCAAAGAGCTGCAGATGCAAAGGGATGGATTACTGTATGCACATGGTGTGAAATGCAAATATTTCTTTAATCAGAAGGTTCAAACGATCATTTATATGATATGATTATATCACAGAATATTGGTGAAGGACGCTTTCATGTAGGGAAGCGGATGTTTACGGATGTACGCAGGGGGCGGAGGCCAGCAACTTTTTTTTTCCAGGGATGTCTGTGAGGCGACGACATGCTATGACAGCAACTTAACACTAAGACTAGACAGGAAGAAACCACACATAAATCAAGTTTCAGAAAAGAGAGTTGGTTCTGTGCTGACAATGTTGATTTTTTAAGTCATATTATTATTAATATTATTATAATATTCGGATTGTCAGCATGGATTAACTCCAGTCATTAATGATTATCTGTAAGCCATCCATCTATCCATATTCAACACCGTATCTGCATTGCAAAAGCAGTCTAGGCAAAGATGCCTCTCAGTCAGCCTCCTGCAGCTCTAACAGGAATTCTCTCCAGCATATCACTGGTCTATCCCTGGGTTTCCTTCCAGAAACACCTCAATTAGAAGGCGTCCTAGTTAGATGCCCCAACCACCTCAACTGTCTCCTTTTGATGTCTAGGGGGAGCAGTTCTACTCAGAGCGTCTCATGAACGGCTGAGTGCACACACCCCTTGTAGTAAGCCCATCTTGACAATCCTATACTTCTCAATTCAATATTATTTATATAGAGCCAAATCATAACGAAAATGCCCTTTATATATTGTCAGGTAAAGACTCTACAATAATTCAAAGAAAACCTCAGAAATCAGAGGACACCCCTATCAGCAAGCACTTGACGACAGTGGGAAGAAAAAAACTCTCTTTTAACAGGAAGGACCATCCTGGTTAGGGGTACACAGTAGGTGAGGATAGGAATGTAGCTGGCCCAATAAAACAACAGCTTTGTCTTCCTTCAGCTCTCTTTACTGTTACAGCATCCATGTCACTGCAAACATCTGTCCATCTCCCACCCTGTTTTTCCCCTCGTGAAGAGAGTGATACTTAAATACTTAAACTTTACCCATTTAAATTCCTCCACTTGAGGGAGTAACTCCAATCTTTTCCAGATGAGAACCATGGTTTCAGACGTCAAGGTGCTAATTCTCATCCCAGGTACTTCACGTTCAGCTACGAAGTGCTCCAGTGCAAGATGGAGATTACTGCTTGATGAAGCCAACAGGAACACTGAACCTGACCTGTCACTTGGCTTTACCTTGAAATTTTGTCCACAAAAGTTATGAAAAGAATTGATAAACAAGGGCAGACAATTATTTCCCAGTGGAGTGTCTGTCTCTATGCCTGTGCTGGAACAGCTGATTGTATAACAAAATAATGATAAATTAGGTCAAAGAATTAAATTTAGTTTAAGGAAGACGTCACAGTGCAGTTTTCTTTACCAGCTTTTGTTACAGATAAATAAAGAAGTGTATGAAATATGCACTGGAATATTACACTAGAAAAATCAACAGGAGAGCAATTAACAAATACATTAATCCAATAAAGTGCAAAGTTCAACAACACCTCTCTGCCACTGTTGTGACAAAGGAAGTATTGCTTGGCTGTGCAGATATTCATGTCTGTAGACTGCAGTAGGATGCTGTCAGTCAGGGTGTGAGCTTCACCTTCTCTCTTGTATGGACAATCAACCTGCTAGAGTTTCTAGTTTCAATAAGTCAGCTGAACCATAAACCACCTCAAACAGATGCTCCATATTACACAGAGGCTAGGCTGGGTATATATCTGTCTTGGACTGACGTGCTCCTTCAAAGGGAGTACCCCATTGTGATTCGATTAGTCTGAGGAGCGCTCGGCAACGAGCTGCACACAAGCTCCACTGCGCTCTGATGTTTTGTCTTTCAGCTATGAGACGACAGTTGCATTAGGGTGCCGAAATGTCCTAAAGGATTGTTCAGTCAAGTGTCACGGTTGGACTTTGAACTCCAGGTATCAACATCAGTTTACCAACCCAATAATGAAGACTGTGGTGAGGGGGGAAAAACATTTAGCTAGAGGAAGAAAGAAAAATATTGGGGAAAAGGAAAAATGAACAAAACAGGAAACAGTAAAGGAGAGAACTTTGACGAGTGAATGAGCTGTACAGCAGACCTGGTTATTTGAAAACAGTCATTCTGCACCTACTTGCACAGAAAATTTGACTTAAACTACACGCTGAGAGTAAAATCATAGAGCAGCACTAAGAGTTAGCTGGTAAAACTGTGAAAATTTACGAATTACCTGCAAGAATATTACAAATTCAGTTTGAAATGTCACCAAAAAAGCTTTTTTCTGCGACCACATGAAAATCTGTAATTTATCTGAAGAAAAAGGAAGCGAGGCGCACACCAAACAGCCTTTATCCTTAAACAAACCTGGTTCCAACTCGTTACAAACTGAGAGCGGCTCATTCAATGCCACTGGATCTTTGTGGCTTTTTAAGGCGCCTCCTTAAGCTCGTGCCTATCTGCTGTCCTCATTATACCCTGTCTATATGATAAGCCAAATAGGACTGAGCCAGTGCTGTGAGATACTGAAGGCCATTTGACGAAAGGTTATTTTATGATAAATGTCACCATCCCCCGTGGGTACTGGACTTGCGGTCCAAATTTCCTGCAATGATGAGAGAGAAGCAGACGTTTCACATGCTGCTTTTACGAATATTTAGCACAGTTTGGGGAAAGATAAACTGGAACTTATTAAATAAACCAGTTTGGACACCCACTTTTGAATCAATCTACAATAACAAGCTCCCGACCAGAAAATATGAGCCAACCTTATTTTTTTTGTCCTCATAAAGTCAGCTATACATTCCTATGCGCTGCAGTTTGATATGTAAATGCACCAAATGTGATTCAATTAATAATTCACAAGCTTGTCATTAAGGTCAGCCGCTCCAGTGTTTTCCAGGCCGTTTCACACCTTGTAAGTGGACGTTGAAGAAGCTTGTGTTATTAAGCTTGATGTAGAAAATTAGAGCACTGGTCCCAGTAGGGTTGGAGTCTTGGAATATGATCAGAATGCCAGGAGAAATAAGTTTGCGACCATCTGCCTGCTTGTGTCTCAATATGTTCGAAAATGTGGGGAGTGAATTCAATCCATTCAGAGCCTAATTAATCCCATGCAGTCGGAGATCACAAATGAAAGCTAGACTACCAAACAGATGGAAAAAAACTAAGGAAGAGAACATTGTTTTAAGCATTTGCAGGTATTTTCTCAGAATACGTAGCAGGAGAAACACTCTCTGCTCAGGAGAGTTTGCAAAACTTAATATAGACGAAATGATGCACTCCTATTTGATTATCAGACAAAGTCTATTTGAGACTCAGCTTTTTAGCATGTAAGAAATCACAGTGGTTTCTGAGTTCAATCTGCCACTGTTTGCACGACATTTGGAGATGGGACGCACAGACGGAGACGGAGCAGCAGGTTGGAAAGAACATGGAAAGTCTGGACAAACCACAAACAATAAAAGCCTTAAGAGCTTGAACATTTTGTAGTTTTTCAGCAGCAGGAATAAGAACATACCTGATGACAGAATTAATCATTGTAAACTTATTGTTTATACAGACATCAATTCGCCCTGAAAAGGTTTTCTGACATTCATTGTGGAGAAGAAATTAGACCGACTGCGTTTTTACATTTTCACAACAACGCGATTTTTCACTTTTATTGACAATGATAATGACAGATATTTAATCAGGTTACATGTCAAATACAATTTGGTCCAATTCAATCCAGTTCCAATCCAATTTTATTTATACAGCACTTTTTTGTTTTTGATAAATTGCTTGATAAACCACAGAAACACCACATAGCAAACCAATAAGAAGACAAAACACAATAATGAACAGAAGGTACGAACACGCCACTCTCATTCTGAGTTAAAAACCAAGGAATAAAAAATGAGTTTTAAGAGATATTTAAAAAAAAAAAAAAAAAAAAAAAAAAAAAAAAAAACAACAGGTAGTGAGAGGGAAAATCCTAACATGGGCAGAGGGATCATTCCACATATTAGTATATTATGGCTATAATATTATGGCTTTTTCATGAATGCCAGGAGCAGCTGGTCCATGGACCTCAGCTTAAGGGGAACATATGGCAACAGCAGCTCAGACATGTACGGTGGTGCTGATCCATTAAAGGTTTTAAAAACAAATAATAAAATCTTTAAATTAATCCTAAAACAAATGAGGAGCCAGTGGAGGGAGGCCAGGATGGGGGAAATGCACTCCTGTTTGCAAGGACCAGTTAAAAGATGAGATTAACTGTAATGGGAAGGCCAACGTAAAGTGCATGACATTGGTCCAGACACATTGTGATAAAAGCATAAGTATAAGCATTAAGCCGCAAGTGATAAAAACTAGTTTTAATGACATCAAAAATCTGCTCATGTAGGTTAAATTCACAAAATGTATTTAAGGGAATAGTGTCGTATTTTATACACAAACATTATGTAGGAGTAGGTATGGGTACTTGTAAATAACTGGACCTGCATAGCTTTTTAGATAGTTAATAATATACTACAGTACATTTCTAACTAGTAAGCTCATTCTCCTTCTCTTGAAAATCATTTCTATAAAGATAGAACACATTTTGGTGTCAAATTGGAAGAACGGGTAAAAGACCTCCCAGCCCACTGTTCATTCAG
Source organism: Simochromis diagramma (assembly GCF_900408965.1). Classification (NCBI taxonomy): domain Eukaryota; kingdom Metazoa; phylum Chordata; class Actinopteri; order Cichliformes; family Cichlidae; genus Simochromis; species Simochromis diagramma. Next base: position 6,127,005 of record NW_024386782.1, read on the forward strand.
TGGTGCTGGTTTCAGTCATTATGCAAATGTACTGTTTATAAGGTTGGGGAAACCTGCAGCCAGCTGAGACAGAACAAATCAGCACCTTACCTGATGACTTCACAGACAAGTTAGTCATGTAAGGTCAACAATATATTTAATATCCTTTTAAGATTATTTTTAATTAAGACCAAGCTTACTGTTGTTGTTGAATGAGGTTCTGAAATTAGAAGAAACTAATTTTAAGCATTGAATAATTCAAGTTTTGTATCATTTATAACCATTAAATAAATGGTTACATATTTTCCTTTCCTCCAGTGTCACAGATTCATGTTAAAATATTACTGTGGCAGAAGGTGCAAAGTGTTTTATAGCTCCAGAAACGTCTACTTAACAATTCTATTTACTTTAACCATGAAATTAGAAATAGCAGAAGATCCAACCTGAGTCAGAGTGACTTTTGAACCTGAGATTTTTAATCACCAAGTTTGTTTGCAGTGGATTTGATTTAATATCTTTGTTTTTGGAGTCACAGAGTCAGAATTGGTTTGATCATAAGAGGATTAACTTATTTAATCCTAGTAGTAGAACCTTCTTTTTTAGCCTCACTGAGAGAATTTTTAAAATTTGGATACTGTACACAAGCTTGAAACCAAACCACTAGACCGGACAGCCCGTTTACTCTACTGGCCTGATTTAAAGCACCTAAGATAAAAAGCAATCCTTTTTTATTCTCTCACTGTTGTACTACGATGCGTCGTTATTTATCCTCTCGCAGTATCGCTTTGCCCAGACACCGCTGGCCTGAAATCCTTGAATAATATGCAAAGGCCCTCAGTGATAGGATGTGACCTTGGGCCTGTTTATAATTAAACCCCCAACAGAAGCTGCCCTTCATTTTTGCTACGTTTTAAAGGTCGTGCACATGATGAGGGAAAAATAATAAAAAAGGGATGGAGAAAGAAATCTCCCACTGAGCGGGCTAACATGGCCTGTGACCTCCTTCTCCCCAGTGCATATTTACCACAAATTAGGATCTTTCAAAGGATCGCACAGTACGTGGCAGCGAAAGCTTGGGGGGGATGAAAGTGCTGTAAGGCCATATGAAAAGTCTTTATCTCAACTTAACTTGAAATGTGTCTTAATCACATATGACTCAAAAAAATAAAAATAAAACAGAAACCTGTGGGCTGAGAAAGGCAGAAATATAAGTGTTCTTGGATAAATAGTTATCAGGCGGTAAGCTAAACATTTCTCTTTTAAACTTTAAATAGTTTTGCGTGCATATAAAGTGGAAGCATATAAGCATTAATCCAATTTGAAGTTTTGCTTTGGGCATCGTTTATCTTGTTTTTCTGAGAGCACCGAAATGATGCGCGATATAAAACGTTCCTCACAGGCGCTATATGGTTTTATTCTCTAAAGTAAATCTCATTGGATTAGAAGAAAAAGAAAAGAAAAGGAAAAGGAGAACAAACTCAGAGAAATGAAACTCGCATTGTTAAACTTTGTGCATCCTCTGAATGGCGCACAGGATTTGTTTCTCGTAAGCTCATCAGTCATAATCTTTCCTCCTAATTTAATCGGTAAGTGTGGATTTTTAAACATCGGCGTTCACTCCTGAAGGGAAAACGCAGACACACTTTAAACTGAAAGGGATGAAAAATCTCATTAAGTTCTTAAAAAAAATGAAACTTGCACTGGTGACGTACTGTAAGTTGTTAATATTTCATATCGGTTTTGTCAGATTTTTCTGTAATTAAATATAAACTTTTGAGTAAATGTAGTTTTTCCAATATTCAGTGATTGCAGTGTGTAATTATTGTGGCAGCTGGGGTCAAGAGAGGATTTTCTATCTCCAGGAAGAATAATGGTATATATAATAGATAAATGTTTTATTTCTGTTACACTGTCATCTTCCATTATTGCTCACGTCATCTTTTAAAAGCCCTGCACTTAAATCATTACCTGCTGTCAGCTGTACTAAACAGGAAAAAAAACATCTCCATGAGGAACCATGAAACTTTGATGAACTGTGGGTTTAGAAAATTCTGCACTCAGGACATCCACCTGTTTTAGTTACACTTCCACGTTTGCCTGTAAACTGACTGTCTTGCCTAAAAATGAAGCCAGACGTGGTCCAAAATCTCACCGTATTTTCCATGTTCAATTCTAAAAATATCTCCAACACCACAGAAATACAGCAACAAACCATGACAGAGCATCCACCATGTTTTACTGACTGTAGACACTCACTGTTGTACATTTCTCCGTACACAAGGATGGCGATTTGAACCAAAATGTAAAAATTTGAATTCATTACTTCATAACACCTCAGTCTTCATTCTCAGTGTTCATTATCTGTCAATACTTTTGTAGGCCTGGCACTTATTTTTGTCCTCCACTTGTCCAGTTTCCTTAAATTTTTAAGGAAACACCACACACCGTGCTGAGATATGAAAGACTTCTTGCCAATAGATTTTACAAAATCACATTGTTAGTGCAAAAATACTACTTTGTTTGTTGGTTTGTTTTTTCAGCCAGGTTCATCAAACAATGAGGGTGATAATGAGTGAGTGAAAACCAGGCAATGTCCAAAGAGATTCAGACAGCATGGAGAACTACTGCTCAAGAGCTCTTTAAAAAATGATGAGAAAGTCTAGCTTGGAACCAAAATATAGTAGTAATGTATTCTGCATCTTAAATTAAGAGTACATATAAACTTTGCTGATATTTTCTGTATGTTAACTCCAAATATTTTCTTATATTTTATTAAAATGCTCATTTTATGGACTGATAGTACTGTTTGGTAGCTATTGGGCTCTATGAGATCTCTCCCCAGCTGGGTGATCCATCATGCGGGAGGATGAGAAAGAATGGCAATGATTCCCTGAATTACCTCCTCCTCCGACACACACACACACACACACACTCCCCTGAGTCATCAGCAGCCACCACAGTCTCTCTGGGAGTTGCCAGGTGGTGAAAGCGAGGAGAAAAGATGAGGTGAAGAAGGACAAGGAACAGGGAGATTGTACAGAAAGAAATGTACAGAAAAGCGCAGGAGAAAAAGGGCAGCAGGAAGAGCAGAGACACAACAGGCTGTGAAACACAGCAGTCAGGGTCGAACGCTCGCTCCCTTAGCAACTGCCAAACCGACTTAAATTGCTGCAAGTTGCTGAAATAAACACCTTCCCACAAATCTGCACCCCAGCGCTTATTCTCTGTATGCACACGCATGTCACTGCGAACATTACATTTCAGTCTGCAGCGTGTCTTTACGAGCTACAAGGTAAAAGAAATGGTCAAGGTGCTTTTCCTGATTTAACTCCCCATTAGCTCTGCTCCACGTTCAGGTGTGAGTCAAATTTGTTATAGTATTGTGCTGTGGCGTTTGCAATATGAGCGAGAAAGCATGCTATGCTGCCTTTGTGGGCACACACATGATGAATTTCTTCAACAGGTAATAAATAAACACACAGAGGGAAGTCTGTAGTAGAAATACTCCGTTTCTTGGAGTAATTCAGACTGCTGGAGCAACACACAGTAAAACAGAAAAACACTTGTCTTCATTTATGCCGATGAATACTATATGAAGGGGAGCACGTGTGTCTAAAACACAGTAACCTAGAACATTATTCCACATGAATTTACTAATCACATTACAGTTACTAATTAAATAATTATTTATTACTTATGTTCCATAATAAGGAGGAAAGAAAACAAACATTAACCAAAACCTTGTGTTTGACTTTGGCTAATGTGGGAGGACCAAAACAGCAGAGTGTGAGATGACTAAAAACCAAACAGCACAAAGGAACATTTTGATTATGCATTTGGAAAAACAACTAAAGGCTGTGGAAACGCACTGTTCTTCTCTTTAAAATACTCTTTTATGCTGCAGAGGCTGGAAATGCAGATTAGTCACCTGAGTTCATGAAGAGTCTAACCAGCTGAAAGTTCCTGGCCTTCCCATTTCTACCCCAGTAATGAGTCCATTTCCTGTTTCAATTATCAGCGAAGCACCTTGCTTTTACAGTGAACCTGTACAATGTTACAGCTGCCATTTTGGCATATCTTTAGTGTCTAATCTTGATAAAGGTTCCACTTGCAATTACTTCAAAATTACCATTTATTAGCAAATTATTGGAAAAAAGTTGTGGAACGTCCATTCAGATCCTTATTATTCAAATTAAAAATGTCTGACCCTTTTCAATCTGGCTTTCCAAAGCAGCGCTCCACTGAGCCTGCTCTTTTAAAGGCCTATAATGATCTTTTAATAGCATCTGATTCAGGGAATTGTTCTGGACTCATTGTACTTTGTAACGCTGACCACAGCATGTTAACAGGATTAAGGTTTTGGCTGGTATCTCTGGCTCTGTGTTAGACTGGTTTTCTATTAATCTGACAGGACCTTCTCTGTTTGGGTGAGCATGTTCCCTTCTATCACTGCTTCACTAATCTGAGGGGTTCCACAAGGATCAATCCTGAGTTCATCATTATTTTCTTTCTACATTTTTCTTTTAGGTGGCATTATTGACCATCTTTATACAGATGACATTCAGCTATGTATGTCATTTAAGCTTCCCCAGCTCAATATGCTGCACACCAAGGTTGATTATTTCTCCTAGATTAGTGACTGGCTCTCCAAGAGTTACCTTATCTTTAATTTCTACGAGACTGAAAGCAACCATAACAGCTCCTCCTGAACTAAATCCAAGAATCAATCCAGGGCTTGCTTCTTTCTGCTCATCAGTGTTCACACTGATTTTTTTTATGGTCTTTGACTCTTATATAAAATCTATTTCACATTCCTGTTGCTTTACTTTCTGAAACATTTTTACATTTCGAGCCATAGTTTCCTGAGCTGAACTCCCCCCAGATTCCTGCAATGCTCCTTTTACAAGCGCAATCATCTCTTTCACACCTCCTAGTGATACAAAATGCAGCTGCCAGACTAATAACGCATTCTACTAAACACACATTACACATAACTTATGCTCCTTACATCTTTTCACAGTAAATTAAAGGATTTATTTTAAAATTCTCATACTTGCATACAGAATACTAAATGGACACTAGCTCCACACTAGTTATCCCATTTACCCTAATGGTTGTTCCTCATATGAGACTGAGGACAGATGGAAGGATCCTTTCAGTCTGTGGCGACTTTGGAATAGTCTCTCTATGTTTAGTTGACTCTGTAGACTCCTTTAAACGAGACCATGTGTTGAGATTCTCATAGATTATTAAAAAATAGTTTCAGACTTTATTCTATTGCGTTCTGTCTTTTAACCTTTTTTTTGCAATTAATTATTGCTATTAATTTGATTACACAACGAATTGTGACTACTTTTCGTAAAAAACGTATGCCAATAAATGTTTTTTATTGGAGCATTATAGTTATTGTTACATATCAAGTCTCTATTGTAGTTGTTTTTGCTGGTGTTCTACTATTAGTTTATGCCAAATATTAGATATCTGCTAAAAAAAGAAAAAGGGAAAAAGAAATGGGAATGAAAATGTTTCAGCATGTCTCACTTTAAAGCTACAGACATTTATTGCATAATTTAATGTCTTTATCAACAACTGTCAGGTTGCTAGCAACCTATCATTAGGTTTAATTAATGGTCTAAGTATTGGAAGCTGATGCAACAAATGCAAAGCTTTCCTTCTGCTTCTGAACTGAACTCTAATGGAGAGCGCCACTGGTATTTAGGAGATGACACAACTGCAGAGCTAATAAGCACAATAATTACTGAATGGAATGAAAAGGTTAAAGTGCAAGCCTCTTTAATGCGATGTTATTTCACCATAAGGTCTGTTAATTTTTAAGTATTAAAAATATGAATACAAATGAGTTCCAATGCAGAGTTTGTTTTCTTATTAGGATGTTTTCAAGCTTGAGTGGGATTGGACGGGCAGGAGAATCCCACTTACACCTGAGTTTTTGAAGTGATGGGCGTTTGCACACGTTAACATCACATCCCACTATCCATACATGGATAAGCTTAGAGCCATGCTAGCTGGAGCACAGGATGGGAAACGGGGATATTGGGGGGATTTATGAATATAATCCAGACTACTTTTGAAGAAAGGACATTTTTGTCTTTTCAGAAACATAAACCGTCAATCACTTTCATCGGCTTTGGTGCGAATGAAAGTGACAACAGGCGTACTGGAGAGGCAACAACAAGACAACCTCCATAAAGAAAATGGTTTTGCAGGTATTGGCCACAGATCATTGCTCTCTCTTTATCACCTAGTTTTGCTTTTTGCCCCCCTGACGGCAGGGATAGGCTCCAGCAACCCTAAATTTTAAAAGCAGTTAAGAAAATGAATGGATGGATGGAGACGGAGCTAAATATGAGGTCAAAACTAACTTTCAGCTGTCTTTAAACATTGTTGTTTTTCTATATGTTATCTCCTTTCTTGATCCTTCTTATCTTGTTTTGAGAACATTTGACTACTCGACAAGTTTAATATTCCATGCAAACTTCTGAGCTGCTCTTTTTGCACCCGGCCTGCTTTCTACCGCAAATCCTTTCACAGCACTTTCATATGTCTGTATAGTTTATGCATTGGAGGTTGAAAAGCAACAATCAGACTGTTAATTTTATAACATGCTTCCTTTGTCTTTTCTGATATTATTTCCCAAGATTGAAGAGCAATGGGTGCAGTTCAGATCTGCATCTTCTCCGCTTAGCAGCAAAATTAAATCTAGCTCTGAAACCCTGGCTGAAAGAGCTCATTAAAGATCAGTTCAACACCTAAAGACTTTGAATGCACTTGAAATTAGTAACTGTGGCCCTGTTCAAACCCTTTGCTCAACAGACTACATACAAAATTCAGTTACTCCGTACACACACACAAAAAAAAAACAAAAAAAAAAAAACACAGGGATCAAAGGTCATATCAAATATCATGACAGCTTGCCTCCATTTCCCAGCACACAGTCAAACCTCCACTTGTTTAATTTTTCAGAGGGAAGCTTTTGCTGTGCCGATCCTCAGAGTACAACATGCTTCTCCTGCTGAGACCTTGAGGAGAACAATGTCAGATTCATTTTGCCAAATCAATACGTATGATTTTCAAAGATGTGTTAGCTGCTATTGACAGAGATTTTTTTTCCTCCTAGTGGATTTAACACGGCGCTTCGGTCGAATGGGTTTCCTCATCGAGATGTCGAATGCCTTTCTTGTTACCCAGACGTCCTCTCCTTGCTGCTGGGCTGCTGGCACGAAGGCAAAAATAAACAAGTTGAAGGTCAGTCGGCTCAGAGAGGTGGTTTTAGATGGCCTGATGTAACACCAGCTATCACACCACATCCCGTGGCCCATCATGCGATCGCTGCATTACTGACCGCTTTAACATCCATCACAAACACTGGAAACACCGTCCTTGGTGTCAAACTACTGCCTCAAAGTTTTTTTTTCAGAAGCATTCAGCAGACCGCAGGGATGAAGGCGGAACAGGCACGGCTGCTGGAGGGTGGGACTAATGCACAGGCTGCTGCCACAAGCTACAACTTTTCCTTGTTTGTGATTTACATAAAGAATAATTGAGGTGGAAGTGTCTCTTCCACCTCTACTTTTGAGTTTAAACCTGAATAAACCTGCAGACTACTCAAGAATAACTGAGAATTTATTACAAATTTGGTCTTGTTTTAGGAGTAATAGCAGCTCTTTCCTGAAAGCTAAAATGCTGAGAGTGTAACAGCCTCATGTTGGGATTGATAGCCGATTTTCCTTTCTCTTTTTCGTTCATTGAAAAAATGCTTAGGACTGCTTTTCATTGATAAGCAATGATGGTGCAGTTAAGCTGTACTGACATTCATCTCAGTGTCCTGTAGTGCCCATCTGTGAGGTACGTGCACAGCAGTTTCTATAACTACCAAATCAACGTAACTGAACTCAGGTGTGAAAAACCCGACAGCAAACAAGTTTTGTTTGTCACCAAAAACCTAATTAAGCAGATAAAGATGGGAATCTGATGTGGGAGAGTAAAGACCTGTGCTGTCCAAGTGCTTCAGTGGTAGCACTTCTAACACAGTAGTCAACCTGCCAACCACTGCCGACTAACAGCCGACATCCTCGGCTGTTAGTCGGGTCCTGGAAACAGATCACAACTACTTTTTTTTTCCAAAATTACTCCATGATTTGTCTGCACCTGGCAACATTATCGGGATCAGTGAGATGTGCTATAAACTAACCCTCATGTTATCTTGAAAGAGAAAAGTATAAATTAATACTAAAACTAAGAGGCAAGTGGTCTGTTGTAAATGTTCCCTCTAATGTATAGAAATATGAATAAAAAATAAGTTTGAATAGAAAGTCAAATATAGTCCCGTATTAGCAGGTTTTCAAACTTAGGTGGGATTGCAATGACAAGAGAATCCCACTTTCAGAAAGCTTCTAGTTGGAGTACTTTTTATTTATAAATAGTAATAAATATATTTATTATATTAATTATTAAGATGTATGCCTCTTATCTCAGTTTCTTTTAAAAAAGGACATTTTCTCTCTTGATAATTAAGGACTTTGATAGAAGCTACTTTCAGCTGCTACATTATCCACAATGGGTCGCTACAACAGGCAGCTCAACAATTTAGAACTTTAATTTATGTGACTGAAAAGATGATAAAACCTTTGAAATATTAACCTAGACAGATTCTGTGCATGTACAGTAGAAGAAATTAGGTCATAGCCACAGAAGCTAGGGAACAATGTGATTCCCCAACTGGTTGGTGACTGGTTGCTGGAAGTCTTTAGGTGAAACTCACAGCAAAGAGGTACAGTTTACTGTGCTGCACCGAAACAATGAGAAAATGCATTGCATTTTGGCAAGTTTCACTACCGCTCAGTCAAAGGAGCTTGCAAAGACAAGCGTCCGGACTTCTGCTTGAAGACGTTTCACCTCTCATCTGAGAAGCTTCTTCAGAACTGAAGAAACGTCTTCAAGCAGAAGTCCAGACGCTTGTCTTTGCAAGCTCCTTTGACTAAGATGACCTGGATGACTGAGAACCTTCACAGACACTACCGCTCAGTAGACAGTCTGCAGACACGTCTTCCATGTAAACTACAGCAGTAACATCTTTGTTGTAACAGATTGGTTTTGCTTAGTTCTGCCGTTTTCAGGTAATAAACTTTAAAGTTTTGCAGCATCACGATTAACATCTGATCATCAAACATTGCATAATAAAGCAAAAGCGGTACATTAATGTGCAATAATTATGTGCATTAGCAGCTTTTCATCAACTAATGCAAACTGTTGTGTCCTTATAAGCCTCATCTGGCATGCTTGAGCACAAGCAACCCTGTCAAACAAATGAGACGCTGTTTGCAGAACTTGATGTGCTTGAGAAGTGGGAATACACATGCACGCACACACGCGTGCACGCACACACACAGTAATGATAAAGGTTTGTCTAGAAGGAGAGAGAAGAAACAAAGTGGCCCTCTCATACCACAGACAAGTCCAAGTTACAGGATGTCTCACTTATCTCTGCACAGCCATTAGATGGAAACATGAATGAATGGGAAGCACTTTGAAGCAATTTTCTAAGCAATTATTACTAACAGTATTTTTTCCTCCCTTGTCTAGTTTTTGTGCTTCATAGCTCACCACAGTATGTTTTACACAATGGTCTTATCCCCGCCGGTGATCTCTAATACTGCTGACATTATTACAACTCGTCTCTGTGTTTATGCCAGTAGTAGGCTCAAAAGATGAAGTGCAGCAGCAGGGTAGGAGGAAACAAAGAGAGGAGACAGAGAGATAAATAAATAGGCATGCCTGCCTTTGTCATAAAATGCATTAAGAGACAAGAAGGTTGCAGAATATTAAAAACCTGCAGGTTATTATGATAGTTATTACTGAAGTAGCTCCCACTGAAAGGTATCTTTCTGTCTGAGGTCACTTACCCGGGATTTGCATGCGGGTCATATCCATAGTACATTAACACTGATTTCCTGAGTGAAATCAGATTGTTATTCGCGTTTCCCCGACAGTAGCGGCATTATTTAAATCCTTTGCAGAAATGGCCTGCACTTTGGAAATGAAGTTATTATGTCTGTCTGAATGGGATAATTTAATTATTTTTTTTGTTGTTGTTGTTATTTTTTATTTTATTTTAAGTTGTTACAGACGGGACAGACACGACTGAGGGATAGGAAAGGGAGAAAGAAAGATGAAGGAAAAGAAAAACAGAAGGGAAGAGGGACAGTGAGAAAGGGCACTTAAAAAGAGAAAGAAGAGAAAAAAAATCTCCTGGATCACCTGTTAAGAGAAAAAGACAAGAAAACAAGCAAAAAAAACCAGAGCAACATACTAAACACAACACCATCACGTTAATCTAGCTAAGTGTAAACAGCAGTAAATACTAAATATTGAATGTTGTTGTGTAGCAAGCAAGACCGACAGCGCATAATGTGCTTGGAAATAGCAGCCAATAAAGGTGTAGTTTATGTCTATGAACAGTGAACACCCGTGTGCACACCTGTGTGGATCAGCGCGCTTGTATTCAAAAGGTTTCCCCATGTAATGGTCTGCTAGAGCAGCGGTCCCCAACCCCCGGGCCTCGGACCGGTACCGGTCCGTGAGTCGTTTGGTACCGGGCCGCGAGAGTTGAGGCTCGGGTGTGAAATGTATGGTTTTCATGGTTTTTAGCGTTATTTTGTTATCGTTTTTATCGTTAACTCGGTTTTCCTGGGTCTTTTCACGTGTGTTATGAATAAATCTTCTTTTTTCGGTACCGGTACTAGTTTTATTTTGTTGTATTTATCTGCGACACTTTAAAGGCCGGTCCGTGAAAATATTGTCGGGCATAAACCGGTCCGTGGCGCAAAAAAGGTTGGGGACCGATGTAGAGAGCCATAGCCCTGTACCCCAGGGCATGAAGCAGGCATGGAGGAGATCCAGGCTCCAGACATCCAGAGGCCCCAGAGTGCGAGAGCCCAAGGAGGACCACTGGAGGGGCATCCATGCCACCCTCCTGGGAACCGGATAACTAATGCAATATATAATTATCAATAATTAAAGACAGAATGAAGCAAAGTACAGCTTTAAATATGTGGCCTTGTTTAAATAGAGATAAAATAAATACAGTAAAGTCATCCAATTCACAAAAAAGCAGCGATATCATCTGCACAGGAGAACCTTGTTTGACTTCACAACACAATGTGACGTCTTGCAACGCTCTATCCTGGCCAATCGAACAGGTGGTTTAACCAAACAGCAGTGAAGTAGTGTTTCTGTTTACCTCATCAGCCTCCCAGATGTGATCAAAGTGATTATGCTATTCTAAAAAATACAATAAAAACTAATAGTTATGCCCCATAATGTTAAAAATAGTTGTGCTGTGACTTTGCATTTGATTTGCCTTTAAAATGATGGATCTACGTGACGGTCAGTGGTCATAACAATCACCAGAACTGCATTTATTTATAAATGCTGACAGTTCGATCTTCTTGATAAGACCAACGCTTAATAAGACCAACCGACGCTCTGAAGAATATGGTTAATCTGGTGGAATATCTGAACATACCAACAGAAATAACAGGACAAGCATGAAATAATCCTTAGAAGTAATACTGTATAAAATGGACATGAACAACAGGTGACTGTAATTATTTTTAAACTGCATTTTTTTAAATAAATGTATAAGAAATGTATTTATTAACATAAACTCACTGTAGCCAATGAGGCAAGCTATGGGTCTGGAGTCTTGCCCCAGGACACTATGGCAGCTGGAGGGGTCAGAGACCGTCGAAGCCAGTGATTAGTGGACAACGCGCTCTACCACCTGAGCCAAGGCCTCTCCACTACTAAAGGTGTATTATCAATCTTTTCCCATAACCTTTGTGAGCAAGAAGAAAAAATAAAAACAGTTATTTATCTGGCCTTTTCTGTCAGCAGTGTGTGATGCAGGAAAATGAAGTCAAAAAGACAGTTTTAGCGTGAGACTGAGGTAAGTGCTGTTGGGGAAACAGCAGAGCACCGAATGGGTCTGAACCAGAGTGACATTTTCGGGCCGTTTTAACGAGGCCCTGTCAAAGCAGTTAGAAGGTTTCATACAGCTGTTCTCAGCTCTCTGAGTAGCAAGGTTATGAAGTTTGGCTGTGTGGCAGATATCTGCAGTGGACTGTGTGAACAGTGAAGACCCACTATTCAAACATCAAAATGCTTTAGCCCTGAGTGGAGGTGAAAAAAAGAGAAGAAACAGGTGATTTCAGGCTTTCAAAGACTAACAAACATCAACAACATGATTTTAAAAGAGAGTCGACACAACCAGTCACGCACAAAGTTTATATGAGGAAACCAAAAGCCTATAAGCATGTCTGCAGTTTATCTGACTCTAAAAATGTAGCTGATTTAAGTCTGACACTGATTCCCTGACATACAGTTAAATGAAGGTAGAAACAGAAAGCAGATAAAGTAGCACCCAGGTGCATGGCATGCTACAAGAAGTTCAAACTTTAGTGCATTTGATAACGTACTTTTTTGATTCACGTGGCTTTGTTACCAAATACCTCTTAGATATCATCTTTACTGTTAAAAAAAATCAAACAGTAACAAACAAACAAAAAAAACCCAAACAACTTTACAGTGTTTTGTCCTCTCTGTTTTTCTGTTAATGTACACCTGTGTGTTTCTATAACGTAGAACTGCTACTGAGCTTTGTTATGACCCCAGCTGCTTAGAGGGGAAGGGAAATAACATTAATGACCAGGCAGAAGAAGGTAAAGCCAAAATTATAATTTCTCAGTAAATGAAAAGTCTTTATAAACAATAAAAGAACTAACAGACAATGAGTGCTATTTAAAAAGAGGAAATAAAGGATTTTATATTGCCCTTCCTGCCTGATTCCTTAAAAAAAAAAAAAAATCCCCCTCTATCTTACCCAACTAACCACAGCAATAATCATTAGTGAGTAGCACCTTTAAACGTGGTAAAAAATGAATCCCCCGCCCAGCGTCAAGGTGCAGTGAATGTGTTAAGCAAAAACAAGAAGGCATCAGTAAAAACCTACTGCAACCTAACCACAACAGCAAGTAAGAAGGTAAAATCTAACCTAGAAAACAGTGACAAAAAACAACCACAACGCACATCAGCAGGCACAATTAATCACAGCCGGCCCAACTAAGCAGATGGTGCAATTGTTGGCGCAGCTTGATTGGAGCAGAGACTGAGATGCCGGTCCAGTCAGGCACAGCAGCAGAAAAGACAACTGGAGACACCAATCCTGGGCAACAGCTCGAACATACTAATTACCATGTTAATCAAGTCATGTTAAATGTTAATCAAGTCTTCAAGCTTGGTCACCAGATCCAGCTCCCTGCACAGACATGCAACTTCTGATTCTCTGTCAAGAAATCAGAATACTAGGAGGAGATCAAACTCTCCTCTTCAGGTGTGTCAGTAGTTTTCCTTCAAATAACTCACTTTAAGAATGTTACCACATAGACTTTTATTTGTATAACTGTATTCAGCTTGGTTGAGATTTCACTGATTAAAGCTTAAAATGCATTTTTTGTTGCAGTGATTCTTTCTTTAGCAATTCGCTAAACTGACACATATTTTAAGAGAAATCAGTGAACAGCCTTGGCAAGATGTTCAATAGTAGTCTTAAAGGCATATAATTAATTGAAATAACCTACCAGGAGCTGAATAGCTTTCTAAAAGCTGCTGACAAGTCACGTATTTTCAGTGTAAGGCATCTCGACTTGAAGGGAGCTGGACTTCTTTTTCAGGTTCTTCACCTCTCATCCAAAAGAGTACCTTTAAGGCAGGGCTCTCAAACTCCAGGCCTCGAGGGCCGGTGTCCTGCAGGTTTTAGATGTGTCCTTGATCCAACACAGCTGATTCAAATGGCTAAATTACCTCCTCAACATGTCTTGAAGTTCTCCAGAGGCCTAGTAATGAACTAATCATTTGATTCAGGTGTGTTGACCCAGGGTGAGATCTAAAACCTGCAGGACACCGGCTCTCGAGGCCTGGAGTTTGAGACCCCTGCTTTAAGCCCTCCCAGTAGACACACCTACAGGGAGTGCAGAATTATTAGGCAAATGAGTATTTTGTCCACATCATCCTCTTCATGCATGTTGTCTTACTCCAAGCTGTATAGGCTCGAAAGCCTACTACCAATTAAGCATATTAGGTGATGTGCATCTCTGTAATGAGAAGGGGTGTGGTCTAATGACATCAACACCCTATATCAGGTGTGCATAATTATTAGGCAACGTCCTTTCCTTTGGCAAAATGGGTCAAAAGAAGGACTTGACAGGCTCAGAAAAGTCAAAAATAGTGAGATATCTTGCAGAGGGATGCAGCAGTCTCAAAATTGCAAAGCTTCTGAAGCGTGATCATCGAACAATCAAGCGTTTCATTCAAAATAGTCAACAGGGTCGCAAGAAGCGTGTGGAAAAACCAAGGCGCAAAATAACTGCCCATGAACTGAGAAAAGTCAAGCGTGCAGCTGCCAAGATGCCACTTGCCACCAGTTTGGCCATATTTCAGAGCTGCAACATCACTGGAGTGCCCAAAAGCACAAGGTGTGCAATACTCAGAGACATGGCCAAGGTAAGAAAGGCTGAAAGACGACCACCACTGAACAAGACACACAAGCTGAAACATCAAGACTGGGTCAAGAAATATCTCGAGACTGGTTTTTCTAAGGTTTTATGGACTGATGAAATGAGAGTGAGTCTTGATGGGTCAGATGGATGGGCCCGTGGCTGGATTGGTAATGGGCAGAGAGCTCCAGTCCGACTCAGACGCCAGCAAGGTGGAGGTGGAGTACTGGTTTGGGCTGGTATCATCAAAGATGAGCTTGTGGGGCCTTTTCGGGTTGAGGATGGAGTCAAGCTCAACTCCCAGTCCTACTGCCAGTTTCTGGAAGACACCTTCTTCAAGCAGTGGTACAGGAAGAAGTCTGCATCCTTCAAGAAAAACATGATTTTCATGCAGGACAATGCTCCATCACACGCGTCCAAGTACTCCACAGCGTGACTGGCAAGAAAGGGTATAAAAGAAGAAAACTAATGACATGGCCACCTTGTTCACCTGATCTGAACCCCATTGAGAACCTGTGGTCCATCATCAAATGTGAGATTTACAAGGAGGGAAAACAGTACACCTCTCTGAACAGTGTCTGGGAGGCTGTGGTTGCTGCTGCACGCAATGTTGATGGTGAACAGATCAAAACACTGACAGAATCCATGGATGGCAGGCTTTTGAGTGTCCTTGCAAAGAAAGGTGGCTATATTGGTCGCTGATTTGTTTTTGTTTTGTTTTTGAATGTCAGAAATGTATATTTGTGAATGTGGAGATGTTATATTGGTGTCACTGGTAAAAATAAATAATTGAAATGGGTATATATTTGTTTTTTGTTAAGTTGCCTAATAATTATGCACAGTAATAGTCACCTGCACACACAGATATCCCCCTAAAATAGCTAAAACTAAAAACTACTTCCAAAAACATTCAGCTTTGATATTAATGAGTTTTTTGGGTTCATTGAGAACATGGTTGTTGTTCAATAATAAAATTATTCCTCAAAAATACAACTTGCCTAATAATTCTGCACTCCCTGTATGGTATCAATTTAAAGCTCCTACGTTGCCTTGTTCTTAAGTTACTTCATTCACAAACTTGAGTGCCCAGGCCACCTTACTAGCAATCTAATCTGCAGAACTAACTTCTGCTTTGTTAGTTTGGGATTTTTTTTCCAGTAAGGAATATATGGCAACAATATGTTCCGAAACCCTGGTGGCCTTAAGGTGGCCTGTTCAGGTAGAATTTCAGACCAAGCTGGAGCTCCTTGGGGAGAAAAAAAAAAGACTACCTTAAGAAAAGCTTTGTTCTGATAAATCACAGCTGGATCACCGGGGAGAGGATTTCTGATGACTCCAGGGTACATTGTATTTCCTACTAACTCTTCAAATGATGGTGATATATGAATCATATCGATCGTGTGTATCAGCTTGTACTTTTGTCTGTAATTCCAGAAAGGTGGTTGTATATACTAAAACTAGTTTCAAGTCTCTTCCTGTGGTGTTTGGACTTCTTGTACTGTTTACTCCAGTGTCTACGAGGAACACTGTTTATTTTATACACCTGCTCACATTGGCCATTTGGGACAATAAAAAATGGCTTGAACTACAACTGAGTGTAAAAATGGAACAAAACTCCAGAAGTAAAATAAAAGCCTCACAACTGTACTGCACAGTAAAAATGACATTATTCTTTAGCTTGATGTTTTAGTTTTGTCTCCACAGCTTGGTGTTAATGCTTCCTTGATTCAAGCAGAAACTGATTTCGGGGGCAGGTGGGGGGCACACATTTAATTATGCATCACTAAAACGCTAAAATTTAAATTCATGGTTACGCCAGGCTTCAAATTATGCCTGTGCGCATTAAGTAAACACACAGGCAAGTGCAACATAGACCTTCAGAAAAATTTGTTTCAATGAACGTCACATGATTTGAATGTAAAAACAATTACAATTGGAGAAAGGAACACCTGCAAAAAAGTAGCAGTTGTTCCTTTTATGACCACACAGTTTGGCAAATTATAAAGAAATTGGGGGGAACTAAGACTGAGAAATTTTCTTTTGTAGAAGCTCGGATGGTTTAAGTTTTCCATAAAAAGGCTAAAAAAACCCAACAAAACAAAACAAAGAACAAAAAAAACATTTTTGTTCTACAAAACATCAAAACCTGCAATGGTGGCATAATTTGAATAAACCTGAAAAACACACACACGTTGACTATTTCTATCTTATTTCTAAAGAAGAACACTGCATGAAAATAAAGAAAATAAATCCTGACTCATTACCTGGAAATTATAAATAACTACCTAGTAACTATGAGAACTATGATTACTTTGGAAAATGTCACGTTAAAAGTCTTTAATTGTGCAGGCTGTGACATTAGTTTAGAATTGAAAGATATAAAAGATATCTATCAAGTTTCTTCATACTCATTGATACTCGATGTGCTTGTAACCAATGTTCCCTCTAACTTTTCATGTGTCTGAGCAAACGCACAAACTCCCTTGGACCACTGTGAGCAACAGCAGACGTGTGCACTGTGGTCACGCCAGCATCGAATCCATCCAAGTTTCATGGTTTATTAAAATAATCAAATTACAGCACTTACATTTATGTTAGACTACTTTTAATTAAGTGCTTTAGCCCACTTACAATGAAAATTAAAATAAAATCTTGTTCATGAGCTGTGTAGTATGTTAACACTATTGGAAGTAAAAATAACTTGAACTCCAATTTTGAAAACACAACTTTCTTTTTTTTTAATTTTTTTTACAGCTCAGACTTGTATTATGAGTCTGTGGTCTGGGAGAGAGTCCTGTAACTCTCTGTCTGCAAAATACAGTAAATAATGACCAATGTTGGGCAATTAATTATATAGTTACTTCCTCAAAAAAGTAACTGAGTTTTGCAAACAAAGTTTTTTGCAGCTGTTTACCTAAAAATGCAGCCAATGCAGTTTTTTAAATAAACATTTCAAACTGTTTACAGAACAATCAGCTGTTCTGCATCAAATCTGATGCCGCACAAATTATTTGTGCCACTCCAAAAAATTATTTCTGTCCACTATGAGATAAAGGAGAACAACAGCCTGGTACCTGCAGGCCTGACAACAGGAGATGTATCACTCCTGTAACACCTGTAACATTCAGTAGTCGCCTCATTGTTCTGACACACACAACAACTATTGACTACACTACACACTAACTACACAAGACAACACACTAACTTTAGACTCCAAACACGCTAAACGTCGCAAATCTCTCACATCTCTAAACACCGCCGTCACTCCTAAAACTTCCCCCCTTCCTAAACAACTAAATGCCATCTCGCCATATCCTTTTTTTGATTGGTCGACATGGTACATTTTTCCACCAACAGGAAAGGCTGGGAGGGGTGGGGGGTGTTTTGTTGGTTTTGTTTTTGCTCACAGGTGCAGAGTGCTTTCGAGCGTTTTCCTTATAAAACGCAGTTTTTACCATTTCTTCCAGCAGTAAATATAAACAACGATAGTATTCAGGAAGAAAACCAAACATTGCAGATATTTTTATCAGAACTTTTTACGTGGCCTATCAACACAATTTAAAAAATAACTGGTATAAAGTCCACACTTTTCCCGTCAATTGTTCCGTCTGTCCTGCTCACATCTCCAGTGGTTGTCCACGTTGTCATTAACGTGGCTTCTCTCCACTTTTTTTATGTGCAACACAGATTTTCTGTGCGCAGAGACCGTGCCTGCAGTGCGCGATTGCGCATGGGCGCAGCTTAGAGGGAACATCGCTTGTAACTATCACTGAATTACTTTGATGATGGGAAAGTCTTAAAAACCGAGCCAGTGATCGATTCATTTTATAGACAGTGATGGTCTGAAAGCAAACATGAAAAAAACTTTTGGGTTATTTCTCTTTGATTTTTTTCTGGATTTGATTTTTTTTAATGCATCTCACTACGATCCACTTTAGGTGGATCTCTAGACATTAAAGTCATGTAGACATGGTACATTTTGCTACTTTTATGTTTGACAACTGGCTCTCTGAAAACTTCAGGACAGAAGAGAAGAACCTTGCAGCTAAATCTGATGAATCTATAATTCATCAAAGCGCAGGCAAGTGCTATCACATCAAGCACTTTGCACCTGGGACTTAATGGGGTCTAAGGGTACAAGAGCGAACAAGAACATTAGTGCAGTTCAAAACAGCAACAGCGCTCCAGCAAACACCGGAACATAAAGTTGCAGGAGGGCAAGGTGGAGGAGGAAAAGGAAACACAGTTGTTTTTATAAGATCAATATCCTATTCCATGGTCAGCTGCACATATTTCCCTTTTCCTTCTCTTTTTTTTTTTTTACATTTACCGTTCGAACAGCAGAGAAACACCGAAGTGCATTAACCATGCATGCAAAGCTCAAGCAAACAACAACTTTATAAGATTAAGACTGTAAGACCAAATATCTCACTCAACTGCACCCCTTCCAAGAATACAAAGAAAAGAACAACTAAATACAATCACAGTCTCCCCCAAAAAGTTAGCCTGCTGTGTAAAATGTAAATAAAGACAAAATGCAATTAAGTGCAAATCTCATGCACCTATATTTTATCCACAATCAAACATAGAAAATATATAGAAAATTGTACCATTTTCTTTCACGATGCTCCAAGTGTTTTCAGATATTGAAAGGTCTGGACTGTAGGCAGGGCCGTTCAGCTGGACTCTTCTAATAGTTGTAATAGCTGGATTATTACGTCATGGATTAATAGCTGGTTCATCATTGTTTGGCTGAAATATGCATCACTTTTAGAAAAAGACACCATCTGGATGGGTGCAATGCTGCTCCAAAAACTGTGTAAATGTTTCTAGATGTCCAGATGGGCTGCCAGTTCCACAGACACACGATGGAGGTACATCGTATGGAGGGTGACATATGGTTTCTTATTTGAATGACAGAGCTTTAATCTGCATCTGTAGATGGCAGGGTGAACCATGCTCACACAGTGATTTCTAAAAGTGTTCCTGAGCCTGCGCAGTGATTTCCAATGACAGAGCCATGCTTGTTTTTAGTGCAGTGGCACCTGAGGACGTGAATTATTGCTAAACACACATTGTTTCTTATATTGTGTATGAATCTGGGAACTGAGAAAAAAAATCTTCTTGGTACGTCCAATCATTTTAGGGACCTGTTACCAGTTAACCAAATGCAAAATGTTCATCCAGCAGTTTCTTTTTATTACTGCTTACTTTTTCAGCGTCTTGTTGCCCGATCCAAACTTTGACGTTTTGATTTTGATGCATGTTGCAGGCACCAAAACGAGCTAGCATTTTTCATTTTATCTGTTGTCCACTGTATCACTTGATGCAATTAAGCAGATATTGCACTTTTTATATTACAATTAGTACATTTTTTTCCCACATCAACCTCCGATATTATTAGAGGTCTTTACACTTTGATGGATGAAACTGGTTCAGTCCTTCTTGAATGAATAGGGAAGTGAGGGATGTTGTTCATTATTCTCTTACATTTTACAGCCCAAAAAAATGTCACCTTATTAATAATGAAAATTAGCTGCAGCTATAATTGATATATGCTCATCTTTAATTTTCACCATACCACTGACTGGATACTGTGTCCTCTTCTACGTGTGACTTGGCAGAGTCAAAGTCGAGAAAACTCACAACTCTCAAAACAAAAGTGAAGACAAAAAGGAAAGTGACTGATGATTATGGGCAAATTTACCAGCAAGAATAGATGGACACGGGCGTTTGCTCTCTTGAAATTTAATGAAATGAAAGCACAAAAACAAATAAAAAAACAACAAATGTCACCCAGTGAAATGCACAACACCAGCCACTATAAACCCACACTCACTGCCTGTTCCCAGACCAATGAACCATCTAGTCTGCCTTAATGTGACCTTCACTTTAAAGTCCAAACAAATGCAAACAGGAATACACACCGTTTAATCCTTCCTGATCCTTTGGTGTCCACTCAGAGACGGACATTGCTGGATCTGAGGTGAAGACGTGAATGCAAACAACAAACAGTGGGAATATCTCTATTTGAACTTTCTTTATTTCTATTTTATTCTACTCTACCTCTTCATTTTTAAGGAAAATTAGTACTCTATTTGTCTTACATTTATTTGAAAGGTGTAGTCCATTTGGCATACAGTTTTACATTCATAAAAAGGTGAGCTATGAAAATTTAATGTCTTGCTAAAGTTCGAGCTGCTAATCAAATGTCAAGGTCAGGGGTTGCAAACCTGAGGCTCTGGAGCTTCACGTGGCCCATCTCAGCTGTCTACCTGAAGCCTTGTTAAAAAAAACAAAATCTATATAAAATGACTCTTATGTTAGTAACATAAGAACAGAAAAAAGTCCCAAGACAGTCTTGTGTAGCAGAACATTTCCTTTTCCTCTTAAGTACAAATTTTAAATCTGACATATTTATTTCATGACCTTTAGGAAGAAGCCTGACGCCACAGTTGAGAACCACTAGATGATACATAACTTACTAAAACTAGCTTGACATCAACAATAAAATATTGCTTGGTGCATTAGTATTAACAGCTGAATAACGTCACACAGTCACAGAGGTCATTTGTTCTGCAGGATAAGTGCTTTTGGTTTTAATAATGATTTTGCTTATAATTTGTATTTTTGCTTCGGTGTGATTTTAATGCAGGATCATTCCTCGTAGAAATACATAAATGTGTCCAGTTTTCAAGTGACCTTAAGCTCCATTAAAAAGTCACAGCAGATGGCTCTTCCTCCTTCATCACTTCTGTCGCTCACCCTCTTTCTCACCCTCTTTTCTTTTTGTTCTGTCCCGCTCTTTGCCTCTCTCTGGGCTTTCCTCCAGTTTTACGCGATGAGCTGATGGCCAACAAACAAACATTGGCCCCGGTCCTCGGCAGGCAGAGAGGACACAGAGCAGCAGGGCAGAACAGCAAGGTTGCTATATCACTTTCCGCATGATCCCTCTGCAACGCCTACTCACTGTACCTCACCAGCTGCACCACCGCTTTTCAGAGCGAGATGATAGCTGCTTAAAAATTTTCAGTTGAGGGCAGTGACACGGTGCAGCAAGCAGGGAAACCACTCTTAAGTTTATGAAAAGTTAAATGACCTCTGACTTTTGCTCTTATGGATAAATCATTGCTCTTGCACAGCACTCATACCTGGTCACCGGTATGAGTTGTTTTGTAGTAAAATATTCTAAACATATAGAATCTGGTGGGTTAAAAAATGTTTCCAGTCAGCAGAGAGGACTGCAAAGTTACAGATAAATGGTTATTATTGAAGTAGATATGCGACGATAAATGGACTAATTTAATTCCAAAAGACCAAAATTCCTTTGTGTAAATGAAGTGCAATGATGGATGACCATATCAGATTTTCTTAGCCATTCGAAAGCTTGAAAAGTTTCTTATTTAAATAATGAACAATACTGTACAAAATACAGTGTGATCTGAGAATACATCTATCATTCATTAGCTGCTGGTTCACTCAGTCCTGTGGTTTGTGGTGCTGCAGTTTCAACAAAAACACAAAATTATGACATCTGTGAAAGTAAGATGTGTTGCAGGACTCTTGCACTAGACTGCTCTGTGTGCTTAAAAAACAGGCAGGTGAGCTTATATGCTGATGATGTTTGTGAGGATGCTTGGGCCAAATTTGATGCTTCAACTCTGTGGGTGAAAATCACACCAGACAACACAGCCTTCCTGTTTCCCACTGATGTGAAATAGACTTGGTGATTGTAAAGGGTTGTATTTGCAGTGCGTAGCTGTTAGCTGACCTTCAATAAAATAAAGAGGATATTTAATATCTGTTTGAAGGACGAAGATTCACATACAGCACTGTGCAAAATTCTTCAGTCACCCCTCATTTCTGTATATTTTGCTTCCAAGAAGTCAGCTTAATTTTTTAAAAAGTGATCTTTTGCAATAATTCATGCTTTCTTCGGTCTTTCGCAGTTTTTCTTTGGACATTGGCTGCCTTTTCACTCACTTTCAGTCCTGTCCTTGTAATTGATCGTTTTATGAGGAGTGTTTATTGAGCCACTTAACACTGATGTGGATTATTGATTATTATGAATTATTTAAGCATAAAAAGGCACCTAACCCGAGAGATGAACCAAGTCAAGTATCAATGTATTTGTGTAGCACATTTAAAACCTCAGTTGACAAAAGTTCTCCACAGTAAAAGCCTGGATATGATGATCAAAGAAAGCCAGCGAGTATCAATCTTTTTTTGATTGAGTGATTGCACAACTCTTTTACCAGCAGTGTTGGGGATATGTATCCGATGTCAAAATTCTGTAATTGCAAATGCATAATAATGCTATCAGATATTCATCCACCATGCAACACCATCTGAAAGGCATCCGATTATCAAAAGCTTCATTTTTCAGCACGACAGTGCATGACAGTGTTCTACAATAACGCACAATGAAACTATATAAGTCATGGATTGGCCTCACCAGAGCACATTACTGAAACTTTAGTGAAGCCTGAGATCAGAAGTCAGGCGACTTAAAAAAAAGACAGGCTGTGTAGAAGAATAAAGGTGGTCACAGCAAATATTGATGTTCAGATTTTGTTAAAAGTGCACAAACTCTATTTTTTTTCCATGTATTTTTGCAGATGTTTCAATAACTCAGTGCATCTATTTCCCATTTTCCTAGCAAAATACAAAGAAATGAGGGGTGTTTTGCACAGTGCTGAATGTGCGTGTGAGTGACACATACACAAAAAGCCTGTTTTGACTCGAAGGACATGACAGCCATTTTCTGTTAGCCAAGATGAGCCCGGAGGGTGGAAATTATCACAGCATGACCTCCATCCCTGACACACACACCAGTGCAACACCCCCACTCCAACCTTTTAACTCCGTGTTAAAAGGTTACAGATTTTCACTCTTTCAACACTTGAGCGAGCATGATAGCAAAATTCTCTTCGCTATCCTTTTGGAAAGTGACGCCGGGTGTAAAGGTTTAATTGCCCACCGTGTCAGATACATCAGGGCTTCTTGTCATCAGAGTCCCACCTCTGTCGCTTTGATTCGCTTCCACTCAATCTGCCTGCTTGTTCCTCATCTCTACCTTTAGCATCTTTTCTTGTGACTCTCTTAGAGGTGTTCTGGCAATCAGAGCACTCATGTGTCCTGACTGACCTCTTTAACAGAAACCCGTAATAGCTGGAAGAAACAACGTTACCAATTGAGTTATTCAGGCAAACATTGTGGAAGCCTCAAGAATGAAGATTGGGAGCTCTTATGTTAATCAGAGGTCGAGTTTTAAAAAAAAAATGAATCAGCTGATCAGCTGTCAGTCAAAATATTAGACCAGATAGAATCAGAGACTGTATATTAAAGATGGACATGATAATGAAATCACCCGTTGACTGGTTGGTTGGTTACTAGGCTTCATTTTGAAGGTTCAGTTTTTATGACTTTAGCTTTAAGTAACCAGTGGATGAAGTACTAAGTTATTGGTTAATAGATAAAAGCCTGAGCCTGGTTCTGCCAGAGGCTTCTTCCTGTTAAAATTGAGTTTCTTCCCCACTGTCATCAAGTGTTTGCTAATGGCGGTCACCTGATGGTTTGGGTTTTCCCTGTATTACTCTATGGTATTTGCTTCACCTCATCTTGAGGCGACTGTTGTTCTGATTTGATGCTATATAAATAAAACTGAATTGAATTGACAAGCATACTTATAAATTAGTCCCAAATAAACCACATCACTGGACAGCCTGACAAGTCCACTGATTTAATTAGTCTAAGTGAAGCCCAGCAATGGGAGGGGATAGTGATAATTCACACGTTTAAACTCGCATTAGTTTAAACTCATAAGTTTCATTCTAAATATATGGAAGTGTTACAAAAGTGGAAATTACAGAACAAAACTATTTTATCTACTAGGCAGTAAATATGTTTGTTTTTGCTATAAAGCTTTATGCTGTCGGAGCTAGATTTGCTTCTGATTAACTGCAGACTTTGGCCCTCATGCATTGTCTTAATTCTTCAGCACCGTAGGTCACTGTATGGCAGCATCAACAGAGGTTTTGAGATAGAGGAGAAAAAAAGCAGTATGATTATGTTTCAGACAAAAATTGGGAACCTAGATTCACTAGCAACACTTAAACTTTCATTGTTGTCATCATTATTATTATTCATGACATGTTCGCTTTTTCAAAAAGTCCAACTTTTCAGTTAAACAAAACATAAAAAAGGAGATTGGTGTAACATCACAAGTCAAAAGATAAACAGAAACTGCATGACATAAGACCTCTGTGCCTGCAAACCGCCCGGAGATAAAACTGAAGGTGAAGTCAAAGTATTTACAGTCTTGTGATGGAAATGCCAATGAGAGATGGGCTGGAAGGAAAGGAGAAGGTTAGGTTAAAAATGCTTCAGATGTTGCACCCACTCTAACAGCTCTTACCCTCACTAACAGCTTTACTTTTGATATAAGGAAGATTAAAAACCGTTCAGATGTGTTTACGTGTGTGTGTGTTTGTGTGCATAACTGTAAGAGAGAGAGCGAGGACGAGAGCAAAGGAGTAAGACACTGGAACATAACCACATCAAGAGCAGAGCGCAGCAGGGCAGGCGAAACCAAAGGCCTGTTCCACAGGGGAAGTGATTAAGGCGTTGCACAAGGCCCACAGGGAGCAAAAGGGCAGAAAAGAGAGCTCATTATCCATAATGTGGAAGAAGAGTTATTCTCGCCACAGTCTCACACACACACTCTCGCAATATTACTTAAAAATCCATCTTCTGAACCGAGTGATAGTAAATATGCTGCTCTGGAGATGGGCTGTTATTTGGGTTAAAGACAGTCGATGAAGAAGTTTGGGATGGGAGAGGGGGGAAGGCAGCCGCTAGGGACTGGAAGATGACTTGTTCTCTGTTGCATGCAGCAATGAATTCGACTGTATTAATAGATTAAAAAACTTAATATTGTGTTCCAATGATTTTTTACAGCTTAATACAAGACAGATGTACTTCGTTGCTCTTGTCATAGTGTATTTGGAGTTTTACAGGTCAGGCTCTCGGAGCAGTCTCTTCTGCTTAACCATTGGCTGGAGCCTATCACAGCTACCACTGTCACGGTCCTGGGTCTCCTGACCCAGCGTTTTTAGTTCCTTGTGATGTTTGTATTATTGTACTTGTGTGAGTTATTCTATGGTTTCTAGTTTCGATCCCTTGCCCTTCATGTTTCTCTGTGTCCCCTCTGTTCTGTGTAGTCTGTGTCTGCATGTTTGAGTTCCCCTCTATGTGTCTCGGTTCTTAGAGTCCTCTGCCTTATGGTTTATGTCTCTGTGTTTCTTAGTTGCTGTCTCCACTGTGTCAAGTTTGCGTCTCTGTGTGATACTTCCTGTTTTACTTTGATGGTCCGTGTCTTATGTGAATGCGTCCTGCTTTGCTTGTCTCGTCAGTCCTGATTTCTCCCAGCTGTGCCCTCCTTCTGTGTCTCATTCCCCTCGTTACTTCCCAGTGTATTTAAACCCTGTGTTTCTCTGAGTCAGTGTCGTGTTGTCCCTCATGCTGTGTGGATCTCCCTGTGTCTCTCTGTGGGTTTAGTTTGTGAGATTCCAGTTTAGTTTGCTTTGTATGACTTTCTCCTGCCAGCGAATAAAGCTGAGTTCTTTGTGTTTAAACCTCGTGCCTGAGTGCCTGCATTTTGGGTCCAACTCCTGCCTGCCGCACAGCGATTCATGACAGTACGACGCGACCAGACATGGACCCAGCAGCACTCAACCCACCAGGAGAACTGCGTCTGGACATAATTTACTCCGTGGAAAGACTCCTGCATCTGTGGCTCGAACATGAGGGGAGGGAATTTCACCGTGCTGTGGAAACCAGACTACAGCGTTTAATCTCTGGTCTTCTTTGGCTACTCAGTGCGCTCCACCCACTCGAACAGGATTTAATCCGAAATGAGCTCCACCTTCATCCCCCAGCTGCTACTGCCCACCTGCCTGAAGGGCCGGACGTGGAGCTGCTCGGCCCGTCGGAGCCATCATCAAAAAAGAAGCGGCGATCACGCCGCCGATGTCCATCGCCACAGCCGGACCCCGAGTCCTCTGAGTTACCAGCTGTGGTAAAAGAAAGAGACAATATTCAAGAGTTTCCTGGATTTGGGACTGTTTATTCCGGAGCCGTTTGTTTTCACCCAGCTGCCCAGCCAGAGGCGCTAGCTCAGTCTCCTGTGTCCCCCGCTAGCGCAGTTGTTAACTCCACCACAAGCTCCGTTTTCACCCCTACCATCACTTCAGTCTCCCTCAGTTCAGTCTGCCACTCAGTTACCTCCTCAGTTGACCTTAGCTCAGTTGTCTACTCAACCACCAACTCCACTCTCACCACAACCGTCACTGCAGTCCCCAGTGCAGTCTCCAGTGTCCCCAGTGCAGTCTCCAGTGTCCCCAGTGCAGTCTCCAGTGTCCCCAGTGCAGTCTCCAGTGTCCCCAGTGCAGCCTCCCTTAGCACAGTCATCCACTCAACCACCAGCACCACAACCGTCACTACTACCTCTAGTTCATTCCCCTGTGAAGTCATCTACTTCACCACCATTAGCAGCTCAGGTCCCCGTGTGTCCAGCAGCTCAGGTCGCACCTGAACCATTGGCCCAGTTCCCCGTAGTAGTGCAGTTTTCTAGCCAGCTTACCATTGAGCCAGGGGTCCCAATCCTCTCTGGCTCTACATCAGCTGCTGCTGGAAGCTCGGATGAGCTCATCCAGGACTCCGCGGCTCCCGCGCCACCATCTACCTCGTCCGCTGGGGGTTCCAGTGAGCCCGGCCAGCACCTCCTCGTCTCCGCTGGAGGGTCCGAGGGGCCCGTTCAGCCTCCTGCTGCTCTGCCAGCGTCATCCACGCCGCCGCCAGCTGCAGCCTCCGTGTCTCCGCCCTCGCCAGCTGCAGCCTCCGTGTCTCCACCCTCGCCAGCTGCAGCCTCCGTGTCTCCACCCTCGCCAGCTGCAGCCTCCGTGTCTCCACCCTCGCCGTCGCCTGGTCCAGCTCCAGAATCATCGGCTTCGTCAGCCTCGTCTGGTCCTGTGCCCACCGAGCCTCGGCCAGTACGCCTGACACTTAAGAGCTGCCGCCGCTTTCCAAGCGGCCGGCCCCCTGAACTGCCCTGTGTTTGGGCTGTTTTCTTGGGCTCCGGTGTTTGCTGTGCTCTGCTTTTGTTTTCTGTTCCGAGCCCTCCGTCCTGGACCCCCGCGGCCCGCCCTGGGTTGTTTTCTGTTTGGTTTTGTTTTTCTGGTTTTGGGCTGTCTGGGGCCAGCCCTTACGGGGGGGGGTACTGTCACGGTCCTGGGTCTCCTGACCCAGCGTTTTTAGTTCCTTGTGATGTTTGTATTATTGTACTTGTGTGAGTTATTCTATGGTTTCTAGTTTCGATCCCTTGCCCTTCATGTTTCTCTGTGTCCCCTCTGTTCTGTGTAGTCTGTGTCTGCATGTTTGAGTTCCCCTCTGTGTGTGTCTCGGTTCTTAGACCTCTGCCTTATGGTTTATGTCTCTGTGTTTCTTAGTTGCTGTCTCCACTGTGTCAAGTTTGCGTCTCTGTGAGATACTTCCTGTTTTACTTTGATGGTCCGTGTCTTATGTGAATGCGTCCTGCTTTGCTTGTCTCGTCAGTCCTGATTTCTCCCAGCTGTGCCCTCCTGTGTCTCATTCCCCTCGTTACTTCCCAGTGTATTTAAACCCTGTGTTTCTCTGAGTCAGTGTTGTATTGTCCCTCATGCTGTGTGGATCTCCCTGTGTCTCTCTGTGGGTTTAGTTTGAGTTTCCAGTTTAGTTTGCTTTGTATGACTTTCTCCTGCCAGCGAATAAAGCTGAGTTCTTTGTGTTTAAACCTCGTGCCTGAGTGCCTGCTTTTTGGGTCCAACTCCTGCCTGCCGCACAGCGATTCATGACAACCACAGGGTGAGAGGTGGGGTACCATGGACAGGTCGCAGCCCATCGCAGGGCTAACACACAGACACAACCATTCATACCTAAGGGAAATTCAGTAATATATCAACTAACCTAACCCCACTAAAATATTTATAATATGTTTACTTTAACTTATTGACAAGTAATGAAATAAGAAAGAAACCACTCAGTTCAGAAGAGTTACCCCCCAATCGAGGGGAAAGAATTAAAAACATTGTTTGTTTCGCTCACAACAGAACTTAACCAGGAATATGACCACAAATTCAAGATTGTGACTTTTGCTCATGGTGCAGTATTGTGAATAATCAGTCCACGGATCAATAATAATAACAAATTAAGCATTAATATAATTTATCAAGCAAAATCGCTGCAACAAGTGATTTGTAGACATCGCACAGCTATAAATAACAAATACTTAATTCCTCCTTTAAAATAAATTTAGAAATACATAAAATGAAGAGCTGCACTTCATAATTTTCATGAAAGAGAGTGAGAAACACAAAGAAGTCATCAACTTATTGGCAAAAGCAAAGTCGGTCCATAGCCTGTTTTTCTGTTGACCTAAGCCGAAACGTAAACACACAAAAAATAAGCCTACTTTTATTTATGTTCATTAATAGTCTGATAAATTACTCACATGGAAAACAAATCATTGTTTTTCAGTTTCAGATCATCAGCGTCAATGTTCTTCCGTTGTTTCTTCTGTGTCTCTCTCAAACTTACATGAAGGTGTTACCAAAGCCTGCAGACTCTTAAATATGCAACTGCTGGTCAGTTAAAAATAAACAGGTGGTCTGTTCAGCCGCTTCCCTGGAGGTCACCGCAGTTCCCAGGAGGTCACAGATCTGCATGTTTGATTTGGCCATATGCCCACCCTCCCATTTATCCTGGCTTGTGACCTCCTGTGGATGGGTTTGTATTTCCTCACAGTCTCAAACCAGAAATCCTTCACGTGAAAGGCAAATTTGTTAACCACTACACCAAGATGCCACCAGGTCACTTAAAAAGAAACGCCATATTGCAGTTCTTACTGCCGTTCAGGCTCTCTGACATCCTACCTGGTTGATGATGTAGATGCCGTAATCAATCTTCTGGCGTCTGAGAATAGGGTGGAGGTAGTGGAGCCAGTACTTTAGGTGATTCTCTCTGTGACGAAACGGGATGATGATGGCCACCTACACAACAGGGACAGTTTCAGCTCATTACCTGATTGTCCTGAATGTGTAGATTTATTATAGATCATATCCCAGACATTACCACTTGATTGCCACGACCTAAACCTGGTTCTGTTGGCGGTTTCTTCCTGTTTAAAATGAAGTTTTCCTTGAGCACCTTGAGGTCACTGTTCTTGTAATGTGGCACTATAAATACACTGAATCAAACCGAATGACCACAAACACACACCAACTAAATCTCTAACACGAGTGAACTGTTATTTCCACAGCTCCTGTTAATGTCACAGTGAACATAAAGCGGGTTCTTATCCATAATGAATAAAGCACGCCAAGTGAGCAGAGCTCACTGGCATCGCATACTTGAGACAAATTAAGGGGCCGTGTCTCTGAACTTGAAGCGAGTCATTTTCAGGTGTCCAAGGTTGAACCGTAATCTCCTCTGTGAGTTCATGGTAATTTTGTGTTCAGATGAAGATTGGCAGAAAACTAACCTTGGTTTCTGTATAGTTGAGCACCGAAATTGCCCAGATACTCAAAGAGGTGTCATGTAGAGGAGAAAGTCAAACACTGAAAATGCTGAAATTAGGAAGTTCTCAAAAAAGCTGCCCTCCACACCAATATAGCAATGTTTCATTTGTCTCCATTAATTTAAATCCAGTAAAAGTGAAAATGAACTCCAGTAAAAGAGAGCTGATCAATCAAAGTTAAATGAGAACATCAGTAAAGAAAAGGTGAGTCACAATTTTTGTGATATATATATATTAGCTTCAAATTTTGACTGTCTGAGGATCTTCTCTGCCGCATCTCTGCATGCGTGTTTGTGTTTTTAGTCTTCTTGCAGGTGTTGAAGTGAAGATGGGTATCGTGGTCATCAGCAATGCCACGATCCCTGGTGGCACTGCTCCACCTGGTGTGCCAGTGCTCCACCTGGTGTGCCAGTGCTCCTATACAAGCAGCTCACTGGCTGATACGAAACCGAGACGTTAGCGAACGTTGAACTTAAGGTCAGTGTCAGATCTGAATTCTGTCTGTAGCCTATAATGTTTAAAGGTTCAAATCGCTAATATTCAACTATCACATTTGACCAGTGTTACCTTTAGCTGTCAGAAGATCTATAAATGCTATGAAATAAAATGTATCACCCATTCTTTTTGAAAGCATCACGCATTTTATGTGCGCTCACAGAGAGCCTGAAGCAGAAAACCTGAGTTAAGAGAGAAAGTTGATAACCACCGATATGAAAACAGTTATCTCAGACTGTGGTTAAAAGGTTTATTTAACAAGGTAATGCAAAGAAAGCCTGGCTATGGACTAAGTCGTGCAGATGGTGATCCCCTAGTAACCACTGGTTACTTGGGAAAATGTGTATTCACTCACCATTTGGTTGCTAAGGGTAAATATAGGTTTGCATAGTAGGTGGGGCACCAAAAACCCCCCAAAGCAAACTGCTGCGGTTGCCTGTAGTTTCAACTCAACAATTGCTCACTGAGCCCAAACAAACTTTCCCCTTCAAAATAAAAGTTGCACCATTTAAAACGAGTTAGTTACTTATTCAAATTTCAGTATCGCTCGGCGAGTTTCCAGACAATTCTCCGTCTTCAAAGCAAACTACGAGCTCTGAGTCAACACCTCATAAAAAAATGAAATAACAGTCTGTACCATTTTTAATTGGGTATGTTGTATTGTGTTAGCTTTTCATAATTTTGTCTATTTCAACATTTTTGTTTAGTACCTCATCATTGTGACTTCATCTAAGTCTCAGGCACTTTATCAGGCACTAAATCTCATCTTTTATTTTTATACTGGGAGAAGCTGATTTCTGCTAGAATATATTTACAATGTGAAATATAGTTTATTCAAATGTTGTGAAATACAAATAGCGATGCATCTACAGACCTTCCATCTGGGCCGACAGTCTGGAGGCGTGTATCGGCCTCCCTCGGTCACATTGGGATTTTCTTTCTGCACTCGTTCCATCGTCATCTGGGAGCTGAACTCGATCAACAAACGCCCCACTGAGGAAAAGAAAAGAGACAGAGAAAGTGAAGAGAAAAGCATTAGTGGGATGAGTTGGGTAACAGACTAGACAGGGCATGAAAGAAGTGAAAGAAAAAAGACATGATGGGGGGAAAGAAAACAAGAGAGGGAATGAGGGATACGGAGCAAACGCTTTTAGCTTCAAAGCAACACTATACGTGTATCAAAGTGATGTGTGCAGAAATAATGATTTCAAGGGATATGTTTCGCATAATGCTTCATTTAATAAGACGCACAGGCTTTGGAAAACCCATACTTCTAAAAAACAAAGAAACAAAGACTTTGAAGTCAGATGTGTAAACACATGGAAAGTAATTATGCAGCTTAGTGATAAACCCACATCATACAGTATGTTACATCTCTGCAAATCAATCCTTTGAGTACTGATGAGTCAAAAACTATCAGTGTGCAAGTGTGTTTATGTGCATGAGACCAAATTAAAAGAAAGATATGCTTTAAATCTCTGGCCTGGATGATAAATCCAGCCCCTTGCTTTGAGAACCGCCATCATTAAAACACCCGAGAAAGCTTCGCTGTTTGGGCTCCGACCAAAGCCCCCAAACCACGGACCTCATTTCAACAAACCAGACTCTCAGCACTCATTCTCCAAACTGCAAAATGTCACTCATTAGTGCATGTCTTTCTTCAGCGGCCAGGAACTCATTAGCTCAAATCATCACGCATCATTTGATTCACCAAATATATTAAGTAGTATTACATGATTTTTATCATTCAAGGCAACAAAAACGAGCCCTGCTTATGTATCTTAATGTAGTTTATCTATATGTGACTGAAATCTTTAAATAGACAAAGGACAGTCGATGACTCGTTCTTCATTATCTGTATTACAGTGAACACTGTCACTGCACTACAGAGGAGAGAAGCACAGCGAGTGGCCATGAATGTTTTCAACAATATCAAATGTGTTTCAGTCTGCAGATGAAAATAATACACAAAAAAATGCACGTCTTATGCTTGTTTAAATAATCTCTATATTTCTGAGTTGTTCAGATTTTTGGCATTCATTAGCATGAAGTATTTTAACCTGTTCTCACAGTTAATACAAAAGAAAAAAAAACTTCAGCAGGGCCGTGGTATAGCATTTCGTACACGATAAATCTGGTGTAAATTTTTACCTGATATTGTGGCACCATGTGCTTACGTGCCCACGTTCCCTAGCTCGCATAAGGAGACAAGCAGACGTCTCAGAGAGAAGGAGCTGCAAGTGATTCTCTAATGAGAATTTAGTACACAAAAAACAACCTCCAACAAACTACAATACTTTAGCAGGGAACAGTTTTATTGCATATTTTCCAGTGGTGGAAAAAACAAACTTGTTTCACCACTTGAGGCAAAAAACCCACCATTGAGTACAACCAGGACACGAGGACAGATGAAGAGACACGAGCGGCAGGATGATGTGCGACTGCAGAAAAACAGGTTAGAAAGCTTGACTTAAATTGAAAAATGTTTATTTTATTATGTGACAATGTTGTGCACCTGCTGAGAAGTTGCAAGGCTAAGTTACTGAAATGTTAAGCGGTTACGTTATTTACTTTGAGACTTTTACATCATCAGACTGATCTTTTCCCCACTGAAAAGCCTAAATAAGTTCCACAATACACTTTTAAGCAATAAAGTGCCAGATTTACCAAATATGATACTAATTAAAAATCATATATGCAAATTTATATTTAATTATTATTTTATAATTTAGGCTTTAAAGGCTTAAAATTCCCATTGAAAACAATATTATTGTGCTTATACATGACTTGCTGTGTCGCTGCTGCACTATAATACTGCTGCTCGCACCTCGTGGCAATGACTTCACACTTTGAATTAGGCAGTCTGTCATCAATGACAAGGATGGAAAACGTCCTTCATTTACTTACACGTATAAATGCTGCTGCCTTCAAACTGTAATCACCAATAAAACATTGTTGGTGATTTCATTTTTTTCCTACATCACCATGACATCATTTTGAGGCTACATCATCCAACCTGTACTGTTCAGATGGTTGTTTATTATGAAAGCATTTACCTTTTTAAGCTTTGAACATTTTATCTAAAATCCATCCATCTTTTCCTCGACGACACTACAAGAAAAAAATTAAGGGAATTTCCAGAAACCGTACGAACCCCGTGTTTTTAAAGCGGCTACGCTTGAAGGCCACGGAAAAAGTCTGTCCTCTTAGAAAGGATTAAGACGAAATGAGGGTGCACGCTTTACAGTCTCACCGCAAAACCCATTTAGGGTGTTTTGCCGGGAGCGTCTTGCCTCCTGCTTAATCACTGAACGATGGACTGTCAGTTTCAAACAGTTACAAAAATTAACTCATCGAAAACGTACACGTGAGAGGGATTCGACTGTGTTTGCTGGAGTGCATTGGTGTGTTGAGTGCTTAAAGCAGAGCAGGTAAGTGATGAGAAACGACAGTAAAAACAAAGTTTTGCCAGACTGTAACAAACATTTAGATAATTACAGCTAAAGCAGCGATTATGCATCAGTGTACATGGATTGTATGATTCCCATTTGTAAGTATGTATATTTACTGTGCAGTAAACAATC
Source organism: Simochromis diagramma (assembly GCF_900408965.1). Taxonomy (NCBI): domain Eukaryota; kingdom Metazoa; phylum Chordata; class Actinopteri; order Cichliformes; family Cichlidae; genus Simochromis; species Simochromis diagramma. The sequence goes on from NW_024386782.1 coordinate 6,161,249, forward strand.
TACTTTCAACATACTTTTGGTGGCCAAGGTGTGTCTTGTGTTGTATTATGTAAGTATGAACAGACAGTATTCGCAGCATCAGAGCACAGGAAAGAGAGGTGTGGCTCGTAGAAGCCCACGAGACGATAATGGGCTTAACATTGATGCATGAGCTCCGTGTTGAGAGGTCTGCTCCAATCAACACCGTGCAGGTGAGGAGTGTAATCAATGGAAACAAGGTTACATGTCCATAACACACCTCTTTATCACACCACAAGAGCTGAATGCAAACAGTCCCAGCAGCCCCTGACTACTTCTACCCATCGCCCTCCATCCCCTCCGCACTCGGGTCTCTTTCTTCCTCGTTCCCCTCTCACCCTAATGAGACAGAAAGTAGAACATGGTGTTTTCATCTTCTCTCTGTGATTTTTTTCCCCAAACTTAGTTTTCAGGCAGCTAAAACAAAACGGGGAGCTTACTGGATGTAGCATAACATAGTATACTGTGCATTAGGTTTTCTGAAAACACAAGAAAACATTGGGCAAGGTTTTAGTTGTTCCTCTTGAGGATAAAAGCTGGTTTATGGGGAAAAATCCCCCCGATAAATATAGATTAACATCATTGCAGCACAGGTCGTCCAAGTGTGACTCAAACTGATACTGCTACAATTTCAACTTCGCCTTCTTTACAATTCCAAATATGAACCGTTTAAACACTGGGATGTATACATTCACTGGTCTGCAACGATCCTCAGGTAGGCTGTGGTGTTTAAACTATACTCGACTGCTATTAAGGTGCCCGTATCATTACACCATCATCCTGAACTGTTGATACAAGACAGAATAGATGCTGTTTATGCCACACAATCTGAACGCCGTAGCAGAAATCAAGACTCATCAGCCCAGACAATATTTCTCAATCTTCTCTTGTCCAATTTTGGTGAGCTCATGTGAAGCAGATATGGTCTTCTCCATACTTTGCTTGTAACACATGGTTATTTGAGTTACTGTTGCCGTCCCATCAGCTTAAAGCAGTATTTCTATTTTCCTCTGGCCTCTGGCATCAACAAGGCCTTTCTACCCAGAGGACTGCTGCTTACTGGACATTTTCTCTTCTTCAAACCATTCTCTGTAAACTCATGAGATGGATGTGCAGGAGAATCCCAGCAGATCAGCAGTTTCTGAAGTGCTCAGAACACCCCATCTGGCACCAATAACCATGCCACTTTCAAAGTTCCCTAAATCACCTTTCTTTGTCATTCTGATGCTCAGTTTGAATTTCAGCAGGTTGCTTTTACCATATCTAAATGCACATGGCAGCACGTGATTGGCTGATTAGATAAGATATTTGAGATTTTGAGTTTTGGTCACAACCACTTGTTAAAAGGATTTCACGTGTAGCAATTTTGGTGGCTTGGCTCTAAGAGTAATATCAAGACCATCAAAACAGCACACACTAGGCAATTAATGACAACAAACAAGACACTGATGATGGATTAGAAGCTGGGGTCCAAAGTGGCTTGCAAGGGGCAACAAAAGCAGTCTAATTAATGCACATTGTCTTTGATGTACTGCTAAAATGCACAGAATGGTATCTGCAGCATTTAGATCTGGATATTTGAGGGGTGATTTGTCTTTTAAACTTTTAAAGATATACAGACTGTGTCGAGCCAGAACACACAAATAACAGAAAGAGAGCATTTTTGTGTTTGTGCATGTGTGATGCAGAAATGTGCAGGTTTGTGTATAAAATACACTTCAACAGACAGTGATGTGTTGTACAATGATAGCAGTGGAATTATCTAACACACAGACACACACGCAACAGCCACAGACCCCTAACATGCTTATCTAAGTGGCAATATTACAGTAATACATTATAATCACACTCTTTGATCACTCTATCTGGGACACCTGCTGCACTTTGGGGAATGCAGAACTGCTTTATCTGCAGATATATACACATAACACACACACACTATATGACAACCAAATTTTCCCCTCACAACAGTAACGAAACAAACGGCAGAGTTATTAGATTAGCAGGACATGTAACAACACAATAAACTGGGAGCACACCTGAGGCTGGATGCAGTGTAAGCGTGCGCACACACGCACACACACACACACACACACGGTGAGACGTGAAAAGCGGGAAACAGAAACAGGTTAAAAATGGGAGCACTCAGGTGTTTTGTTGGTTCTGAGGGCTTTGTGTGACGTGGCATCCATTCACAGATTGTCTGTACTCCAAGCTTCTGCTCCTCTCCCCTCTATAATATGTTGTTGACCACCCTCACCACATAACTCATACATCAAAGCTTACAGACCAATGAAATATTAGCCACAGCACTCCCTTTCTCTTCCTCCCTTCCTGCCATTGTTGCTCCTATTCCCCCTCCACTGAACCTAGGATCCGTGGGCCCTAAGATGAAACAGATCAGTTTAATCTAGCTCTGCCAAGACTCCCCTCAGACCCCAGTGTTGCTACATACGGTGTAAAGGTTGAATGTCTATGATACTTAGAATACTAACAGAGTTCTCTTATTATCTGGTCTATCTAGACTGTATAAATAAAATGCAGAAATACCTTTAACAACTGTGGTTTAAAAAAGAAGTCTGGTTGTATAGAAGGATACGAGAAAACTGCCCAACTTCTCAATTGATTTATAACCTCACTAAATATTTTCTGCATGACTTTATGGTCTCAATTGCCCTTTTTGTCTTACAGGATACAATATGATGCACATTTTGTAAATTCTGACCTTCTTCAGAGTAAAACAGATCATTGCAAGGCTGCGCTTCTTTGCAATGGACAGTTTGCTAAAAAACAAAAGCAAAAAGAAGATGGCCATGACCAAAATGTGAATGATTACAGTTTAATGGTTTATATGACATGGTGGACACATCAATCATTTATATAAGACCCAAAAATGGCATAAATATCCATCAGATATAAAGATATAAGAAGAGAAATACACATTTTTCCCCAGCCAGGTTACTGAGCATTGCTAAGCCTGTGCGACTCTTATAGGAAAACAAAACATGCAAAATATAACAGATTTTCATGGATCTGACAAATAAATTATCAATGAAAACCAATTAACTTGTTTAATCCTGTGTTGACTCTTATGTAGCTGATTGCAAAAGGGTAATAAAGTGAATAAAAGCAGTTTGATACCCTTGTGCACTGACTCAGTAGCTTTCTTTGTCTTTCTCTTAAAGAATGAGTTTGTGTCAATAAGGCTGTGAATTGGTTTGTCCTCACAGAGTCACTGGTCGGGCCATCTGACCATGCAAAACTGTACGACAGGCTGCCTGTTAATCAGCAGCCCTGTTCTGAGAGTTTCTGTGCCTTTGTGTTACTTAAGTGACAACTGAAGCGGCGCCAGGGTCAGATTTCTGAGAGCGGTTCTGAGTTTATAATTGAGTTTGGCTCTTTGGCCTCAGAAAGGGGAGGGAAATGAAAGTTAGAGAAAGTGAATAAATGAGAAGAAAAACGGACAGAAAGGAGAGCGAAAGCAGGAGGAAGAGGTTGTTCCTCTCCCTCCTGCTTCCCACTGACACACTCTGTGACAATAGAGACTTTCAGCTCCCTGAATCTTATTAGCCTGTCCACTCTCTCAATCTCTTTTCTTTCAATCATTTACAAGTGCCTCCACCGAGCGCAGGCCATAATTGAGATTCTTCCCATTTTGATGAAAGAAAGAAAAAGAGCATGAGGTACAAATGGGTGTGGAGGAGAGAAAAGGGAAAAGAGTCAAAAGTCTTCACGTCAGGTACCTACTTCTGCTAAAATAGCGTTCATTTTGTTTATCTTCAGCACACTTTGTCCTTGTGTTAGCGATTTTACACCCCCTTCCAAGACTCATTACTGTGGATTGTGAAAATCATCGATGGCAAAGGCTATGCTCAGCTGTGAAATCCTGCCCGTGTGTCTGTGTCTGCATGTTGGGGTAAATTTATTGGATCAGAGGATTAGAGGTATCTGAGAATCTCCTCGACATGCAAGAAACACATTATCTGGTCGTGTGGGTGTGTATCTATGCAGAACACCCAGCGTGCACCCAAACAGACGAGATAAAGGGTTAACCGTGGTGTATTTACACCGCACCAACAACAAGCACAAAAGGATGAAGAGAAAGCTACAGCATTCACAAACTCATAGCTTTGTTGTCACAAGTCATGTTGCTGGAAAATGAAATCCACCAGACAAAAAGGGAAACATGAATCTCAAGCAAAGGATAATGTGAAACTGGACTGTTTTGGATTAAAAAGAAAAAGGTTGATGTTCTGCCGCTGTCTTTCAAACAGGATGTGTCAGACCACAAGAGACAGAATTTTCAAGACAAAATAATTTCCAAAGGACCTTGACAGAAAGAGAGAGAGAAAAAACAGAGCTTATCTTTTGCAGGGAAATGAACTGCTGTCTTGAAACAAAAAAAAATAAAAATAATGTGCTTCAAAAATGCCAGGAAATACTGTTAATACTTTCCTACAGAATATATAATATAATGTAGCCATTAGAGGGACATAAAAAATGCAGTGATTTCAGAAACAGACGTGCTGTAAATGTTCACTTTGTTTGATTGATGAGTGTTTCAAAGCAAAAGGAAAAAGTCGGCCGGACCAAAGCCAGCATTTACACCCATCTGAGCTGCATCAACACAACATGTGTTTACATCTGTAGGCAAGTGCATGTCAGGTTAGGGCATAAATTATGACATATGCTGCAGTAAAAGTTACGGTGTAGATCTTGAGGAGGGTTTGGAGTTACGGCGCGCCTATGGCGTAGATTTACTACATGAGTATAAATCCAACATAAGGCCACAAGCTGAACAGGGGTGATAGTTTCTGCAAGTTAGCCAGGGTTGACTCAGGTCTGAGTGAAGCAAATTCCATCAACAGACAGTAAACTGTGGGGTGACTGTGCAGACATCTGCGTAGCTGCCAAATCTTAGACCCGTCCAACTACGCGTGAGATCCAAGTGGCAGATCAGCGCTGATATAAGTAAAGAAGAAGTCAGAACTGGAAAGTAATTGCTGAGTGTTTTCTTCAAAGTTTTTTTCACAGAATTTTAAGTTTTCAAACTGTTGCAACATCTCCCTCTGTATAATCTGTGAATCTCTGAGCTTCTGAGCTGATGTATCATTAAAACAGCCGTAAAAACCAACACAATCATACACTCGTGTCTTCAACCCAGGTGTGGCGGCAGTGGTACAAAAACTGGCCCAAGTGATACCAACGTGGCAATACATGCCAGCAGATGTGGTATCATTTTGGCCATGTAGGGCAAGGTGTAAGCAATGAGCATAAAAGCAGCCTCAGAAAGCAAAAAAAAAAAAAAAACCCACAAATTTTCTTCTAGCAATCATTAGAAATTAAACAGGTAAGCTGAAATCTGGTGCAATAAAGAACACCAGGATGGCAACAGAAGCTTTTGTTTGCTGTTATTTCAACATAAATCAAATTTATTCTGCTTAGTTTTACTCAACATTGTAGCCATTGGCTGCTCAAACACCAGTGGCTCCAGAGAAGCCTGCTTACAGTTTGAGAAATGCTGTATCATAGAGAAGACGTGCGATATTATCCAAGGACAAACATTGTGAACATTATCAATAAACCAGTTAGGACCCCAAAACACCTTCAGCAGTATCGTGATAAAAAGTGAGAGCTTGCTGAATAATAAGCAGGATTGAATGTGACTGTTTAAGAAGTTCAGATATTTGTAAGTTATTTTACACGCATCCTTTATTTTGTCTTTTCTCACAATTCTACTGAAACTTGTCATGAAGTATAATCAAAAACAAAAACGCTGCCAGAAGCATCTTCCTTTGCGTTTGTTTTGCTCTCATGTTCAGACGTGTTAGCAGCCAAGAACTGGGAGATTTTTTTTCCTCATCAGGAAATGTTTTCTGTATTTACTGTCTGGTGTGATGCAAGAAAAACAATGTGTAAGCAAACAAGCCTTAACAAGAGATTTCATTAATGAGCGTGAATTTTAAGCAGGCTGATGAAAGTAATTACAGTGTGAAAAGCTGCAGATGCAAGTACTGATTGTACAAAAGCTTGTTTTTTTTTTTTTGTAGTGCTGTTTCTTACATCTCGTAACAATACTTTTATCAGTGTAAAGTCCTAATTATCAGCAGCAGAGCTGCAGATCATCACCCAAACAAGCAAAGTAAAAAAGCAAAAACAAAAATAAAAACACTTAATGGCTCAAATCCACGCACACAGTATGTTCACTGACTGTTTTTGCTCTGAGACGGAAGAAGCTGAAAGTAGGGTGCATGAAACAGATGGAGGATGCATGTAACACAACAACGTTTCCTGGCAGGGGGGGGGGGAGAATAAAGGTAAGAAAATAAAAGCACAAAAAGATGAACGATACAGTTTCAGATGCTGAAGGACGGCAGTTGGAGAACAAACAGAGACAAAAAAAAAAAGAAAGAACATGAAAACAGTAATAACACAGGAAACACAAAGTGATGGGGAGTGACAGATCGTGTAAGCCTGTGAGCCAGATGCTAAGCAACACCACTCCACACACTGCACTGCAGTTCTGCTACTGTAGATGTTGCTTTTGTAATTTCCTCTGTGTCACAGGCTGTCATACACCAAATATCAAGAGCCATTTACATTATAACAGAGAGACTAGCGCGCTACAATTGATACAGAAACCCTGTTGTTGCCTCTTTGATTCATCACAACAGCCTTTAATTAACACGGAGGTCATGTGATTGCTTTCATTTCTCTGTTTGTTTGTTTGCTAGCAGGATTAATCAAAAAGTTGCAGATGGATTAGCATGAAAATGTGACCAGAGGTGGGGGTTTGGTGCAAATTAGACGCGATTAACCTTTCAAGTCGGAGCCACGCATTCTTTTTTCTTAGCAAGACATTATGTTCCACATATTCACTACTAATAAATATATATATTAAATCCTAATTGAAATAAAAAAATTGTGAGACTTGATGTTCTCACAAAAATATCACAAAGTAATCCGTACCCAGGATCCAGAAACTCAGTTTGTGCTTGGTATGGGGGAATTTGCAGCCTTGGCGGAGGGATGTAGACTTGGACTGCTCTTGCTAACAGAATGATCCTTTAATTAGTGGCAAGTAATATCTGTCTGAATAATAAGGGAGAAAGAATCCTTGCATAAACACTTGCATGAGCACATACACACATGTAAAATAAAAATGTGATATATGAAGCACATATGAGAGGAATGTTTCTTATTATGCCATTTAATATTGGGGATACTTTATTCAAAACAGTAATTCTGATGTTGGTAACCACTATCTTGATCCCCGTAGTCTTTGAATGGTGTTTTAGGTTTTGGCAATTAGTTAACGCAAAGAAAGCTAGCTAGCTAGCTAGGCTGAACTTGCTCACCCATCTGAGCTTTCACTACCAATCACAGAAACCTACGTGTTCTTGTGTTACTTTTCCCCAAATGTTGTTTTTGGCACAATTTGGATTATTCTCCCTATTGCTCAATATCAAATCTGCATGACTGGCAGATGAATTAAGAGTGGCACACCAGCATGTGTCCCTTGTATAAGCATAAGTGTCTGTTTTTGGCAGTACAACTACAGGTCCCACTGCCGCTGTCCAGCTGGCACACTGACGTGCTAGTTGGCACATGTGCTGACCTCGACACACACACACACACACACACACACACACACACACACTAGTAGTTGTGTATCCCGAAACAACCAGAGCCAAAGTCATGATGACTTCAAGGCCATGAAACTGTCAGAGCACTGTGTTTGGAGTGGTCGTTGGGACAGACATGAAATCGTGCAGGAAGCTCGAATCAGGCTGCCAGAGAATTACAATCCAGACACAACTGTTCCTGATGCCAGGACATCATCCAGGAATAACATAGCAAAATACATAATTATCGAGTATTGAGTTTAAGTCAAAGCTGAGGTGTGAAATAACGTGTAGCAGATTAACTTTTTTGTTAATCTAACACTGAGATCACATCAAAAATCATCACTTTTTTGGTTTTTTTTTAGAAAGTTGAGTATCTGCATGTTTAATGATGTGGAAAACATACAGTATCTGTCCTTTATATGCAAGCATTCTCTCAGCTCACAGCAGGTTCACAGTAGATGAACAGCCATGTTTGATTTGGCAGACTTTTATCCCAGACACCTTTTGTGATGCAGGGATTGGTCTCTCCTCCTGGTCTTAAATCAGGGTTTTTTCACAGTTAAGCAAACGTGTTAACCACTGCAGTCATTCCACTTAAACACAGCACTGAGTCAAAAAGGTTAAAGAGGAGACCTCTGCAGCATCCTGCTTAGTTCAAATAAGTTCCTGTGTTAACAAACTAACCTGTCAATACGACATCCTCTGTCCCATAACTCAGTTATAAGTTCCTTATGTCTATGTTAATAGTAGCTACCAAACTAACATAGATGACGAGCTACACTGTCCTGCAAACTTTAAGCCAAAAAGACTAAAAAAGGACCAGAGAGTGTCTTCTCTTTCCAAGGCTATAAAATATCTTGCACAAAAACTTTTCACAAGCTCTCAAATGTCGATTTCTTCACACAGAGAAAGATAACACGTTATTATATTGCAGGCAGGAGTAAGACTAAACCCCTGTAAGGATCCTACCATCAAAGGCCATTTTATTCATTTAAATTGCTCGTCCTGTCCAGGGTTGCAGACCCAAACACAGACTTCATAAACAAACCCTAACTGAGGTGATGCAGGTAATCCAAAAGGCAGCAAAAAATACCATCAATTCCACAGAGCACACACAAGGGAGGACAGACAGGAACCCAGTATGACTCACAACAAGGAACAGAAGGAAACCGAGGCCTTAAATACACACAGGAGGTAATCAGGGAGAGTGGAAACACCAGGGTATCAAAACACAGCTAAAACTAATTAAAACAATTAGTTTTAAGAAAGTAACAAAGGAAATTAAATTAATAGCAAGGCACAAGAAACAGGAATGACCAAATTAAACAGGAAATAGCTAAATGGGACTCACATACAGTACTAGAGAAACACAAGAAGACACAAATGAGGCTGGAATAAACTAAAGGATCAAACATCTGTACAAACACAAATAACTAGAAGAAATAAACTATCAAAGTTATTGGAGTAAAATAAAGAAATAAATAGAAATGATATAACAAAAAAACCAAAAATAAACATAAACCACACCATGACAGGCCCCTAGTTGTATGGCGTTATTTTTGTGCCACTATTCTGAGCGCACATAAAAAAACATTTGCAGGTGCAAGTGTTGCATTTTGAGAAGAAATTGATTTTGAGCGAAGAAAAGCTAAATTTGAGTGAATAAAATTCATTGCTGCGTGCAAAAAATGTATTTCAGTGTTTGCTATTATACACACACACACACACACACACACACACACACACACACTAGCATAAATGTTGAGAGCGCAAGCAACGCATTGCAAGCACGCGCAAATGCAAAAACTGAGCGAGAGGGGCTGCTATTGTGTGTGTGTGTGTGTGTGTGTGTATAATAGCAAACACTGAAATACATTTTTTGCACGCAGCAATGAATTTTGTTCACTCAAATTTAGCTTTTTCTTCGCTCAAAATAAATTTCTTCTCAAAATGCAACACTTGCACCTGCAATTTTTTTTTTTTTTTATGTGCGTACGTGTATTGAGAATTGCAAACACAGGAAGAAGACCGTTTCTGGCTTATCCTTGGTTGACCTTGAAGATGAACTAGTAGCCTAGAAACTACCATCGATTTAGTCTACATGTTTTGATGAACATGATGTCAAATATGAAATACCTCTTCTTGCAATAATGATTTCCTGTCAAGTGCTTGTTCTTTCGCTTCAATTCAAGAGGTTAGTTGATTTCCTCTCAACATTACCAGGCACTCTAGTGGAGGATACAACCCAATTAGCGATTGATCATACAAAATCTATTATCAGCAAATGGAACACTTTCTTGTGCTGCAGTTTTATGAATTAAAACATTTAATTGGCGACGGAAGAGATGACTCTGATTACAAACTAATGACAAGAAACGCAGCGTCTTTGTCGGTGAGCTAAGCATTCCCTGCTACTGTTAATCAAAGCTGCATTTATTTTATTTGAAATACAGAGAAATGAAACAAGAAGGAGCAGCCAGAGCGAGCGGTTAGATGAAGCGCTGCAGGTGACAGGCTGCACACCTCCAGCTTCTCGGGGAGGTGACCAACTGCTTTCACTGTGCCCTGCTGTTTGTGGACTCATGCCGTGTGCAGCATGAAAAGACCACAGTTGCTCACAGAATGCTGGAAAGGAGCCAATTATTGCATGACTTTCTTTATTAAAAACAACAAGAGGTTGCGTTGCTGCCCAGAGAAGTCGTGACCTGTAATATTAAGCCACATGTACCGCTACCACGGTAACCACGGGAATCAAAGGATCAGCCCAGGCCAAAATCTCCTGATTGTTAACAAAATTCACTCTGATAGATGTAGGCTCGTGTGCAAAGACAGCTGCAGTCATCTACAGTCCATCACCATAGTAACAGTACACACAGCGTTAGCAAGCTAACACCAACTAAGATTTGCATGTATGCCTGTTTATGATTTGAACACTTCAATAACAATCTGGCTGCGCCTCTAGTTCCTTGAGCTCCAACACTAATAACTTCCTGGACACCGTGTAAATTATAACCTGTAACTACATCCACACCATAATTCTCCCACATGTAGGACTATTTTGAAAAAAATATATATATTCAACACATATTTAAAGAAGTTTAAAGACACAAAGGAGGTGTTTTCAATTGAGGACATACTCACACTCACTAAATTAATTTAAAACAAAAAACAAAAAAAACCTTTTGGCTCAGCTGTGAAAATCCTAACAGGTGTCAGTCTTGTTAGATCAACTGTATCCCAAATACCAGCAAATGCACAGAGAGCTGCAAGTATTTTTAGCAGTACTTTAAACAGAGAAAGAAGTAAATGCTTCTTCATGGAGCAGGTGGTGTCAAGTAAATATTTCTAGCTGAGCCAAATGTGACATTTGACACTTCTGAAGGCCACGCTTTGACACTTCTTGCACGGATGTGTGCGTTTGTATGCATGTGTGCAGAAACACACGCAGACACCTACAGACAGACACACTTAAACCCATCTGAGAGTATCAGTGTCCCTGTGTTCACGTCTGTCTTGATCTTCCTCAGCTTTAATCTTCTTTCCTTCTTTTCTCCCTGGAATTTTTTTTTTTTTTATGTCCATCACCATTAAAGGCCATCGACATACGTCCAACTGTGTTTGGACTCAAATCACATACCACACACATACACATACACACTAAAATGCACGCAGACATCAATCAAAAAGTCATGCCGATCTGGAAAGAGCAAGGTGGCAGATGGGCAAACAGCTGGAGGGCTCATAAGAATATTTAAGAATAATCGTGAAATATTTACATTTAAAATTTGAGAAAGAAAATGATTCTACGTAACTATTACGGTGTATGCTTTCAATGTTTAATCAATGTGTCTGAATTTGGGTTCAGTTTAGGTTAAGTTTAGTTTAATTCTAGTGTTTGAGGTTTTTTGGACTGACTGGTGATATTTATGATGTTAGTCTTTAATTTGTGCTATTACTTTATAGTTATTCTGATTGTCTGATTCTGTTAGTCTGATTGCTTGATTACTTTCACCTGAGTCTCGTTAAGGAAAACTTAATTTGACCTCTAAAAGTGGTTTTGCTGTGGCTCATTATTTCCCGAGTTACACTCTATTGTAATTACATTAGCTGTAAAATAACTTAATGAATGCAAGGGTGAAGTGTGAGCTATATGTTTAAATTTAAATGACTTGCAGCATCAAGAAAAGAACAGAACAGCTACTGTGTTTTGCACCATATGGCTTCTTTTTTCCTTTTTTTAAAGTTGCCGCAATTAGTGAAACAAGCAGTGAAAAACTACCACGGAAGTCCTCTGTGCTTGTCCTTACAGTCCCAGCAACATCAGCCGCAGCAGCACAATGAATCAAAGCAGCTTGATAAGTCAGACCCTCGTTTACTCCGGAGTGCATCACCATAATTAGGAGCCACGGGAAGTCATGCATGAATCCCCCCAGAAAGTAGTTGAAGTAGAAAATTGAGTTTTCTGTGTAAGAACAAGAGTTTTAGAGTGTCATTTTTATTATTGTAATTAGCATTATTACTTATACAGTATTTTCTGAATTTCTGCATTACTCAACTTCCTATAAGCTCCTTGCTGCTCACAAGGAGCATGTGGCCTGCCGGAGAAAGCTTCCTAACTCCATATCCTTTTTGAGTCTAGAAAAGCTGCTTTAAAGCTGCAGGGTGGCATTATTATTATTAATATTTCCCCTGCTTTCAGGGATTGTTTAGGAAGCAGATATATTAAACTGGTTCCCACTGTCTTGTGGGAGGAAAAAAAAATATTTCTTGGTCCTGGTTTTTGCTTGCTGTGCAAAAAGCTAACCTGGCTTTAAACAATGTGTATGATATGTCTGGATTTGCTCACCTGTGAATTTTCTGATCTGCCTGCAGTGTTGTGGTGGATGGTGGCTAGTGCTAAATGTTGCAGAGATATCGGCAGAACTCATCAGGTACATCTTCTGAACCAAAATATGGATTGCTTCATCTGTTTGATTAGTTAGTTGACCTGTTCTACAGTACATTTATACGACTATACAAACATTTATTCACAATCTAAGGTGCGCTACATATAGTATAATAGTAAGATCAAATATGCTTCTTTTAAAAGCAGCCTTAATCTGTTCAAACACTGGCAGCCTAAAATTGAATAACAGACTCACTAAAAGCCATACTGTGACTGTTTTTAAATTACTGTGGAAATCAGATTAAGGCCTTTCTGCCTAAAGTAATAAGAGCTATTTTGACTTTAAAAAAAAAAGATTTTAATAAGTAATGGGTATCCTTTATAAAGAATATGGAGCAAAGAGGCTAATGAGTTTAAATGAGCCATTTAAAGAGTACATGGCCCTACTCACAACAGGAAATGTAACAGTGGAGGTGCACGTAAGACAGAGAGGAAAACCGAGAGTTGACAGAGAGGGGCTGAAAACACCCCGAGGTATGAAGGAAAATGCAGTCCGTTAGAAAAACCGAGACGGTGTGAAAGGTAGAAGGTAATGCTTTCAATCTCTCCACCTGGTGGTGTTTACCCAGCCGGAGGCCCTGACAGGCTAGTGCAAACTTTTCCCACACCTGGGGTCTATGCCGCTTTCCTCTCTCCTCTTATAACCCTGACTTCTAGGATAAAACATGGCAAATTTCTCCTATTCAACAAAGATCACCTGCAGCATACCTGTGCACGTTAATCATTTATGTTTTACCAGCAACGTAAACCAGAGCTCGTTTCGATTGATTGTAGTCCTTCAGCATTTATACTCGACTTTTATTAATATAAAACCTTGTGAAAATGTTCCCTCAACCAAAACTCATTTTCTTGGCCTTGAAATTTTAAGGCACCCCTCCAGAAAAAAACCCCAAACTAAGACTAAGTTAGAGGCATTTATTACATTTTATTATTTATCACAGTATTTTCCTTATTACTTACGGTCTTTGCAGAAATGTCTGCAGCACATGCACTGGAGCATATAAACTCAAGCAATAGGTTGTTGTGGCCCCAGTCACACAGGCCTAGAGACAGAGACACCCTGGCAACCACGGGTCACTAGGGAAAAATGTGTTTTCCTTGAACAGCAGGCCAGTTGTTGCTGGAGGTGGCTGGGAATTGCTTGGTAAAATCGATCACAAAGAGGTATGAGGTGCAGCACCAGAAGCCTCCTCGTGATTGCTTTTGCCACAAGCAGATTGCCACAGTCGCCAGTTAGGTGGCCAGTTAATGTCATTGGGCACCATGTGTAGTTACATTTCTTGAAAGGCACATGTGAAATTACGCTGTAGGTTTTGTAGTTATGACATAGCTACAGCGTAGATTTCCCACTGAAGCATAAATCCCAGTCCCCTGGAAACATTTGCCTTCAAAGTAAAAGTTGTACCTCGCACAGCTTACAGGGAAAACTCAAGGAGAGCGAAGTTTAAAGGTGTTTATATACCCACGTCTGCCTTGGAGAGCGCACAAATATCAGTCACAATTATTAAACCCGAATGATTTTACATGCCAGCAAATAACAAAGATTGGAACAGGCACGGTCCAATTTATATTCATCATCAGCTACAGATCTAATCTTGTACAGAGGCATATGATGTTCACAGCAAAATAACACAAAGTATCAACATTTACAGCACCAAACACACACACACACACAAATCACAGCTTGTGTGTCTGTATAAACATGTCTGTAGCCAATGATGATATATATCATCTATCTATAGGAATGAGAAGAGACAACGTGTCATTCCTTTCATTTCTGAAGAAACACACACCTAAGCCAATTCAATTACAGATATATACTCACAAGAACGCACATACACACGCACACACACGCACGCACACGCACGAGTGAACCGCTCAATAGCAATATATCATAGCCCTCATAACAAATGAGCTATTTTCACCTCCTGTTCTTGTACGTTGTGCCCTGCACAGCAAACACTGATTCGACAGAAGAAAATACAATGATGAAATCACTGCAGTCTGAGCTAATAGGACTATCATGAAGTTACAGCACTATTTCAAATAGTGAGGAACTAGTTGTTGTGAATTATTTTTAAGTTTTCACTGAAACCAAACCAAAACTTAATATTTGATCATTATGAGCATGATGGCATAGAATATTTCCTCCACAGTGCTTATGTACTGTACGTAAGATATTAGTTGTAAATTATTTTCTGTATTGCATTCAATATGTTTGCAGCCGTTTTTATTCTTAGATGACGAAAATGAAAAAAATCAAATAAAAAGGAGTTGATGCATACAGTAGAGTACAAAAGCGTCTAACCTAATTACCTGTTTTTAATCCTCTCGCACTAGAGTAGGCTCTGAATATGAAGGCTCACCTTTGTTAGAATAGGATAAAAGTTGCCTTTCGTAAAAACTTTTCAGCTTCATTATAAAATCAGCCCAGCAACTAGTGACTCTACGTGTGCGATACTGAACAGATTAAGTGCGGTACACCCCTCATTTATTCATATTTCTCTTCCAAAGAGCCAGACATTTTTGTACGTTTTTTAAAGTGGTCTTCAGGTTTTTTTTGAATGCCTTTCAAAGTTTTTCTTCAGATTGTGGCTGCTTTTTCTCTCATTTTCAGTCCAGTCCTTGCCCTGCAACCATCTCTTGACTGCAATGAGTAATCTACTGACATTTAGCAGTGAGATTTTACACACTGTAAATTTAATGAAATGAACGAAGGAGAAAAGGCTGTGGTATGCTAAATTATGACAGAACTGGACTGAAAATCATTGACAACCAATCTTATGGACTTACAAATCCAATTTATCAATTTTGGGTTCAAATCATCATCAGTATGTACATGACTGGCACAACAGAGACATCTACAGCCATCTGTAAAACATGGTGGAGGCTCTGTCATGGTTTGGAGCTGCATTTCAGGCAGTGGAGTTGGAGATCTCATCAAAATTCATGGAATTATAAAGACAGAAAAGTACAGCTTTTCAGCATGACAATGATCCCAAACACACTGCCAATTTAAAAGCAAACCTGGATAGAAAAGCACACATCAGTAATGGATGGGCCTCCCCAGATCCCAGGACTCAACATTACTGAAGCTGTGTGGGATCATCGTGACAGATAATGAAACAAAAAGGCAGCAAACATCCAAAGAAGAGCTTTGATTGTCCTTCAAGAAGCCTGGAGAACTATTCCTGAAGACTGCATCAAGAAATTACAGAAAAGCTGGCTAAGAGTGTTTAGGCTGTGTTGAAGAATAAAGGTGGTTGCACCAAATATTGATTTTCAAGCTGTATTTCCATGCATGTTTTGACATGTTTGAATACATTTCTCCAACCATTTCCCATTTTCATAGCAAACTATTATAGAAATGAGGGGTGGCTTAGGATGTGCACATGTTCATCTTCAAATTCATGGAGTCTGATTTGTATTGTAACAGAGGCCTAGCAGTCCTCCCCTCATTTACTACTCTCCTGCAGTTGGAACAGTGATAACTGAGTATATGAGCAATCATATAAAATGGTAAATAAAGTTTTTGGCAGGGAAAAAAATGCAACTAGTGGCAAAACACATTCACTACGTACACAATTTGAGTGAACTTTTGTTTGTGTGTGATTTCACCAAGGAACTGTAGAGATAAGTTGATATGCTAGCTCAGAGGGCATCCTCACTCTATAGTCTGCCTAACGTGTCTCTTGGCTGGGTAGCGGTTCTCTTAGTCCGCATGTAGCAGCCACTTCCACTAAAGGGCAATGACGCTCAGAAAGTGCAGCTCAGAAAAGATACATGGATTTCATTTACTTTCCAGCAGGAGTCCCTTTGTGGACCGGGCCAGACATCCTGCACTCAAATCAGCTGAGAAAGTTAAGATCTATAGAAATAATTATTATACCAGGATGTAAGCACATCCACAGACAGGCAGAAAGTCTCTCAAAGCCATATTCACAAAGTAACTGCCTACACGACCGCACGCACACGCTCGGACTTTGGCTGTAGCTCAAATAAGAGCTTTTAACTGATGTAACTGCAGTTTTGCTCTTCTGCTGGGCTGAAACCCCTGGCAACCAGACTCTATCAGTCTCCAAAGACACAGTGACAGATCCGATTTCAACAGAGTGCTCTGACCGTCCTGAAAGAAGAGAGGAATTGTGAGAAAGCTGTAGGGGAGTGAGAGAAGGAGAAGTAGAGAGCTGAGAAAAGTGGAAGAGAGGGAAAGAAAGCAATAACCCAAGATTGATAAAAATGAATGGACAGGAAAGAGGGAGGAGGTGGGGCAGACGGCGACCCAGCGACGAAGAGAGAGACCCATTTGGCATGGAAGAGGTGGAGTGGGAGAGAGGAAGGACAGAAGGTTCCTTTTGTTTCCTCTCCATCAGCAGCTGCACTCTCCTCTCTGCTCAACATGCTATTTCATCTCCATCCATTCAGAGGTAGAGGGAAACAAAGAGGAGAGGAGCTCTCTCGAAGTAATCTGATATTTCCATCTGCTCTCCACTGGCTTTATTCTCTCCTCTGGAAACCTGAGTGCGTTTTCTGCTGCCACCATGTTGGTGTGATGTCACCTTTTGAAAGAACCTGTGATTCGTGCATACTATGTTGAAATGTGCATTAATGTGGAGTGAGACTTTAGGCACCAACATAATTCCATATACAAACATGCAATAAAAAGTGTAGAAAATGTGGAAAATTTCAATCAAATCACCTTTTATTTTGAAAAAAAAAGTACCCGTTCTCTCCTTCTGTGGACTGAATCGACCTCTTCTGTCTCTCCATGTACTCCCAAACCCCTAAATGTCTTCTGAAGCAGCAGTGACATCCCAAAGTAACAGAAGAGCTTGCTGCCACTCCTTTAATGCAGTGTAATATTTTAATCTTGTTGTTTCCTCTTGAGAAATCGTAATAGCACTACACATACTCGTTGGCTTCCTACAAATCTGTTTAGATTCCAGTAATTTGCTTTGCCAAACGCAATTTGGACGAGGTTTAATTGCTGCTTGGATTCTGATCATTGGCAGCATTTGTTACAATCAGTGTCCATTCTCATACGCACAGAAGTGATGGTGGGGGGAGGACGCTGGGTCTGGTATCCAACATGTTGTACAAGTTTAGGGTTAGTTAGGGAACAGTCACAGCTTTCACTCTGCATTTCATTTGATAAATTTACAAGACTGAGACCAACCCCATAACCAAAGATTCCTTAACATAAACGTGAAACAGGTTTTTTTTTATGCCTCAATAATCAGAAGGAAACAAAATACATCAATAAAAGAAACAGAATCAGTTCTCTATCACTTCCTTTTAAGATGTATTTGTATCACATAATATACATCGAATAATTTCCAAGATGATGAGAGTTTACTGGCACTTTTTTTCCTTTTATGAATAATTTAAAAGAGCTCTTTTAGATGGAAACATATCTACAATTGATGCAGCACAAGCTGCACTTTTGGCCACTTGGGGGCTGCATAATTAGTTTTTTTTTTCTTCTAACAGACATGGAGCACCATTAGCATTCATCAGAAGCTGTGGTGCAATGTAATACTCACTCTCCATTAAAATCTGTTCTTGTCTCCACATCCTCCTGAGGGAAATATCTGGAGCTTTTCCAACTAGTGCTGACTTTTGCTCGCAGTTTGATAGTAAGCAGGTAATCTATAGTCAACCGTTTATCAGAGGAATTTAGTTGAAACCAGTTACTAGAAATGGCACCGTTGATAGCTATAGAAATGCATCATGACAGTAAAATGCAAAAACCAAAACAATGAGCTGAAAGACTCTAAAATGCATAGCAGAGCTCAGGCAAGCTGCAGGGTGGGATGCTAAATACCTGAACTACATTTGATATGTACTAGATTTATTGTTAATGAATAATATCCAATCCCCCAAAGTGCATAATCCTAGCTACAGTGGCCGCTGTAGGACAAATATGTTTTATTCAGCTAAACGAGATCAAGGAGATCAAAAACATTACATTTAAACCTTTACCCTATAAAGGTCGTGGCCTGCTGCCATGTTTCTGCCACCGTTTGGACCATATCCATTTTTCCCTGTCTGTGGAAGGCTGTCAGTCCACGGTTTACCTCAGCTGTCCATGATAAGTGAGAAGTGTCAGCGTTTTTTCACTGTGGAAGAGGATGTAAAAACTTTGTGAAAAAAAAAAAAGTGTGATAGGGATCAATGATTCAGGTCATTTCTGATCAATGATAGCAACACTGAGGTTATGCTTAACTTTTCCGTTGGTAAAACTGTTATTTTTACCCCTGTTAGCCTCCGTTAGCCACAGTTACTTGCTATTAGCCACTGCTACCACTGCTAGTGGACGTTAGCCGCTGTTACTGTCTTTGAAGTGAATGTAGCTTTGTTAGACTCTAAAACTTCATGAATAAACTCTCATACAATGTAAAAATGCAATTTTTATTTATTATTTATCAAAGGTAAGAGTGTGATCTTTAGCACACTTGAGCCTAGCATTTGCTGAGCTAACATTAGCTTATAACCAGCTCCTGTTATTGTTTACAGATTCTAATGATGCTTCATATCTTAAGTCTTAAGATGAAGAGACAAATGTAAATGTCCCACCATGGCATACATGGTGGGGTACATGAATGCATACAACTTCTCTCCTCTTCCTTTATTTTATGTATGTGGCCAGTCTCTAGCAACGTAAGAAAAATGTGGAAGGAAAACCTCTTAATTTGTTGGAATACATAATTACATACTAATCTACAGTGGAACCCCGACTTACGAAATTAATTTGCTCCCGAGGGTCTTTCGTAAGTCGAAAATTTTCGTAAGTCGAAGCACCTTTTTACATCGCCTTTTGAGTGAGGTGATGCTGGCCGAAGACGAAGTTCTTGGTGGAGGAGGACCTCGCTCATATTTATCAATAATTTCTTTGTTTCCATCGAGAGCACTTTACGCTTCTTCTTTTTACTCTAATTACTTGCAGAAAGTTTTTTTGGCCCCATTATGAATGAACGATAGGCTAATTGCAAACGAAAAGCACACGAAATAGCGCACTGTAACAACAATACATCTTTCACGTGGAACAGCGAAATGCAACTGTTAAATAATCTAAAATAAATTAATCACTGACTGCACAATTAATTAGGGCAGTTTTAAAGTTTTAACTTTCTCCCATTTGTGCCTGACAGTGCCACAATTGACAGTGGGGCCTTAATTTACTCTGTGAGATGTGCTTCACGAACTATTTTTATCTGCACAGCTTTTTGTATTACAAATATGACCAAAACTTTATCAAGCAGGAAATCAGTGTGAATATATTTGGACAGCCATGTCTGA
Source organism: Simochromis diagramma (assembly GCF_900408965.1). Taxonomy (NCBI): domain Eukaryota; kingdom Metazoa; phylum Chordata; class Actinopteri; order Cichliformes; family Cichlidae; genus Simochromis; species Simochromis diagramma. The sequence continues at coordinate 6,181,139 of NW_024386782.1, forward strand.
AATATTTATCATCATTGTGCTGCGGATAGGATAAGAGCGAAGGAAGGCAGAGTGAGGAGAAGAAATGGGAGAAAGTGAGAAATAAAAGAAGAGGAGAGGATAAGAGAGGAGCACATCTCGTGGCATTCTGATCTTTCTGCCCTCTGTGCTTTGAGCTACAGTTGCTCTTCTCATTGAATACAAAGCCTGCAGGTCTCGGGCCCCTCTTGTTAGCACAAAAACTCCTTTCAGACACACATTGAGAGGGTTTGTTTATCAGAGACTTTGCTCCTTTTGTTTCTTCTTCTTCCCCTCTCATGATTTGGATGAATTATTAATATTGTTTCTTGTACTTTCTTTGAATGCATACAACACATGCAATAAAATGTTCATGTGAAACTCGCTGAATACATTCCAGCCTTATTTTGCAAAAATCATTAATTTATGGACAGCCAGCAATCTATGAACTGAAAAAAATGTGAAAAATAGAAACACGAGGCAAAAATGTGAAAATCAGAAAGGACTTAAGAAAAGATGTACACACACGTACACACACATATTAGTCTGTTTTTTTATACCTGTGTTGCTTGTTATTTGATTCAGATAGCCAGTCATCTGCATTATGCAAGAAACAAGTTCCTATTGTTGTGTAAAATATCCCAGGCAGCTCCATGAAAGTAATATCAGCAAAAAGGAAAATCTGAATGTGATGCATTGCTACATATTTGCTGATGCAGGTGTTCTGTGGTTGATATTCAAAGGCCTGGCTGCTATGTGCCGCTGCTAGAATACATCATTCAGTAAAATCTTGCAGCAAAAGGATATTGCTGTTTGTTTTAGTAGTGGGTCTGGTGTCGCATAAAGCTTTTTGACAGCTTGACTTCATTGTAAATAGGGGTCACTGTGGCTAAACAAATAGGAAAAAGCAGGGTCTTGTTGAAGGAAAGCTAAACAGATTTAGACACAGAAGTGAACTTGTTAAAGCTGCGAGGCTTTCTTCACTTTATAAACAGTGGAGAAACATTTGCATGTGGACTGGAAATGTAACCACTCATGTGAAAAGCTAAACCAGAGCTGTAGGTTGGAGGAAAACAGATGCCAGACATGTGCCGGGGTTGGTAAAGGGGCATCACTCTTTGTCTGTTAAGCCATGCAAACAGGGAACACAGACTGTTTATGTCAGCACAAGCACCACATTAGCATAGCCCGAGCTCTGCGAGACTTGATAAGCTATGTGGCAGACACTGACTGCACTGCAAATGATGGACGGATGGATTGATGGACAGACGGATGGAAAATGAGACCGGCAAGCAAGAAAATAAAATAAAAGGGGATTGGAGACGGTAAAAAAAAGCATTACATAAAAGACAAGCGAGCAAAATGATGACAAGATATAGTATATAGTAGTATAAATGAATGACTACTCAAAACCTGAACAACTTAAACACCCACAAACTAAATTAATCAATTAAATCTGCTTTAATTTTTTGGGTTAGTTGTGGTCATCTACTGCTAACCCCAGGATATCCTGATTTGTGAGCAGTTAGAGGTAAGACAGCTAATGCTACAGACACACTAGTGAAAACGGTGGAGACCGTAACAAAACCAAATTATTGCAAATGTGAGCAATGAGCTTGTAATCTTGTTGCCTTTGAAATGGTTGCTTTTGTAGACCTGGTCACCGTTTTCAAACTCTTGCGGTCAGTTGCAGTTCATAAAAGGACTTTGGTGCATCAGGACAGCCATTAAACAGCAAAAAGACAGAAGTACTCTGCAATCAGTTGGTGATTGAAGGGGTTAAGCTGACAATTGCATCCAGTCTTTTCGTGATAACATGGCGATTACTTGATAAGTCATTGATTTGTTGCTTTCTGTTGCCATCAGCGTACACAGAAATTCACACTAAGCCAATTACTTTTAAAATCTAACCAAAAACGAATTGATTTGAAACAGAAATCCAAATAGTCACATAATAACTGCAGGATGGCAAAATGATCTAAACAGTCCACAGCCTTTCTTTAATATATGAATTTAACCAAAATCCAATCAGTTGGAAATCAGTTCAGTCAAGTTCCCTACTGTAGAGATGCATCGCAGATGAGTTGAGCTTATCGGCACAGACTCAGTCAGACTGTGATTCGTTGGAGACAGGTTGCTTCCCACCAGGCAACCTGTGCAACCACCTTGCAATTCAGAGGTTGGGCACACAACACCTTTGCAATGCATTACTATTACTACTGCTACGAACCCTGTGCTGGTCACCCAGTGACAGCTGAGATGGGCTTTAGACCCAGGTTGAATAAGTGGTTAAGAAAATAGATCGATGGATTGACTCATGGTTATTATATAACGATAATAAGCAAAAAAGAACTATGTACTGTTGGCATCATCATTTTGCAACCACGCAGTGTTGGTGTGATCATATATGCCAGATTATCATGCATTCTTTTTATGACGTGAAATACAATTAATTAACCTTGAAAAACTACAGCAGTCCTTCAATTTAACTACTAGCCTCCATATGCCACCACGGCTTCTTGACTCCACAATTTAATAACTTTTTTTGTGTGTGTGCAAGTAGCTAAATTACATTTCAGAGCTGCGTCCAGCTGGATTCCTTCTGCCAAAGAGACTGGCAGAAGTGACAGTTTTATCTCAGTGAAAGTCTCTCTGTGGGATTACATGGCCCAACTGCAAGGATCACATCCACCACACTGTCACTGGTGTTCATATTTGATATGCTGCTTCACTCAAAACAGAAAAAAAAAGAAAGAAAAATAATATTCGAGTAGTTATGCTGCTGCTGCTTAATTTTCCTTCTCTTTCAACAGTTCAACATTAGCAGAATCATTCTTTGATGGTTAAGTTTCATTAAAATATTACAGCCAATCCTCTGAGATTTTTTCTCTCTCCCTGTTCAATTCATGTTGTAGACTGTTATAAATGAAAAGCTCAGTTTGTCGGTCCATGAATAAAGGCTCAGCCTCATTACCTTCCAAGTAAAATGGGCAAAATTTCCAGTATTTTGAAGAATAAATACAGCTGCGCACACAGTTCACAATTGATATGCTTCGTCTCAGCGGTGGACACAGTTTGTAGTCTTTTAAGGAGCGTATGATATCCATACTCGCTAAGACCACTTAAAATGACAGATAATCATCCTTATGTAATAGCAGGGTGTCAACATGCAGGAAGTCGCAGTTCACAGCGAGCACGGAAACACTTTTCACTTCATGATGAAAACCATTTTTTGCGCATTAGTCTTTTTGAGTATTTTATCTTACAGCAGTGTTAACTGCGGAGAGATCATAAATGGACTGTCTAAACAGCCACAGTGCCCAAGATCGGATTTATTTTCTTAACTGTGTGAATTCATCTTATAGGAACCCTGACATTATTATTGCTCTCGGTGGTCTCAAGATAAAAAAAGAAAAGAAAAAAGAAACGTTTTCGACTGCTTTGTCTCAGCCAAATCAAGTCAATGTTTTGTGTACAGTCTCAAAACAAAATTTTGCCTCAAATAGCTTTGCAGCGTCTGAAGGGACTTGGATGATTTATTCTCCGTGTGTTAACTCGATTCTCTCAGTGTCAAAGTTTTTCCAGCCTTCCCGGTTGCTCGACTTCATCAATGTGCCTGCCCACTCTTCTTCTGTCAAGTTCACTTCTAACCTCCAACTGTCAGTCTGACTTTATTGCTTGACCACCTGCTCCATCTCCGCTCCACTTTTCGCATTCACTGCAAAGCACAGCTTAGTCAGCCTGCAAATCCACCTTCTTTCACCTTTATCAACAAACCCGTTGTTGACCAGCAGCTCTTATCCTGCTGTGGGCTTTTATTTTTTGCTGAAGAAGCCACAGATACTTGGCAAATAACTGCAGCACAGAGTGACATTTGCCAAGCAGAAACCAAATAAACATTTATCACTTTTTAATTAACAAAATATTACTGGGTTTATGTTCTTTCGATCAACTACATGACTGATTTTTGCAGGTCTGCCTCAGTTCTTTGGATGTTTGTTTGAATTAAGCTCTTTTATTATTTGATTTTAATTATTCACAACTCAGTTTCAACTTAAAGCTTTGTATTTACCGGATTGTAGAAAAGATACATGAGGCAACACAGAGCACCAGAACACAATACACCAGAGCACACAATATGCAGACTCAGGCAGAGGAGCCATGGCACAGTAACAACAGTGCTGTACACACAGATGGCTGAGTCCCAGTCCAAATGCTGCAAGGCTCATCCAGTATCTCTGCCTAACTGGAGCAAAGGAAACGAGAATTATTTCCAAACTAGACATTTTTGGCTCGTATATCGACAAGTCCCAAGCCCAAAAGTCCGGAGCCCCAGTCTCATTCCATCCTCAACTAAATATAATCTATTCAATTCAGTATATTTAGCTCAGTTATAACTCAGTAGCATCTGTTATTAGTTTTGGCCCCGTGGCACCTTTTTAAATGTGTAAATAAACTGCAAACTCAGTAGCCTTCTTATCCTCTGTGTTTCATCCTAATGCAAAAATCATAAAACATACAGAGAAGCCAAACCCCAACATTGTGGTACATGTCTCTACACTTTTCGGATTCCCTGCTCTGTTTGTCACACTCAGCTCTAGCTCAACCACTCTTATTGAAGCTATGAATTTCTAAAAGCACTATTTCTGAAAGGTGCCACGTACAATAAGTGCTGATAAGCAGTGCTATTACTAGAACTGTTTTTAGACTATTTTTAAATATATTTTGTACAACTAGTAACTACAGCAGCAGGATGGTCTGTCTTGATTCATTTACGAAGAATCACGTTTTCCATCTACTGTATGCGATAACGAGTGTCAGCTGGTGCAGCTGTGAGACAGTGTGATTATGCTGCACCGACAACTTACATTCACTGATCAGTCAACTAAGACTTCAGTAACGGGGAAAAAAATGTGTGTTCCCCAACCACTTGGTCAGTGATTTCTGTGGTTGCCACTAGACTGCCACAGTCACCTGTAGCTTGCAAGTGTCCAACTTGTCCACGGAGCAGCAGTGAAACTTTTGTTCAATGTAAAAGTTTTGGATTTACGCTGAAATAGAATTTCCAATAGTGCAACTTTTATTTTACAGGTGAATAGATGCGGTTCATGGTTTGTGTCGCAAAATGCAAGACAAGAAGAGGGATGGTGCTGCAGATTATGAATATATATTCTGTATATACAGTCACTGGTTTGGAACTGTGGTTAAGACTCTTAAACATTTTCATCCTGCCTGCTGCTACTCATTACTGGAGCTACTGCTCAGGGAGGCCTCCACAGAGTTTATCCCTCCATGGCATGAAACAATACATGTGAATCTGTATGCATGCTGTACATATGTGCAGTATATGCGTGCACAGGAGTGAAACAGAGGGAAAGAGAGGTATTTTACAGTTCAAAGCAGTGACCTAAATACAGGTACCATGGTAATATATCACACCGGATCGTCTCTCAATAGCCTGAAAAACAGCTTTTGGGAAATAAAATCCTTTAGATCCAGTATCCTTTAGTGCTCAGTGCATTTTGCAGTGATAGGATGGTTACCACATGATTAAGTGGACAATATTTCTCATCCCACAGCATTTTTATTTGGAGATTAGAACACAAAAATCTGCTTTAATACTGCAATATTAACCCTAAAATGATTGAAAAATAATAAATAATAACAACATGTATGCAGGTAAATCTACAGCCAAGATGAAAACAAACCCAAGAATTACAACATGCTGTTTGTCAGGTTTAAATTATGTGTGAAGCTAAATCTGCCAGCCCCTCTGTCAATAGAGAGAGAGAGAGCACAATGAGACGTAGGACGAGGTGACAAATCATCACTTAAGCTTCTGCTGCCTGCCCACACTGCAGAACAATGTAGACCTGGCCATATGTGAAAAGCATTGAACACCATGACAATAGTGGGGAAAATATGGTGCCTTTTAAAATGCTGCCAAATATATGCAACATAAATTGGGAATATCTCAAAGACACAGAGACGTCAACCCTGCAGCACTGTAAGCCCTTTCATTTGGACTTCGCCTTTGTTCTGCAGCATATTAAAAGGAAGCAAAAAGTGCGCCTAAACAATGCTTCTATTAAACCAATATGTTGAGCCCCAAGAAAGCCAACATTAGTCATTTTTAGCAAAAGTGACAAAGCTCTCAAGCAAATGATAAAAACAAAAGTTTTTTGGATGTATAATTTGATGAATATCATCTTTTTGGGGCTAATTTAGTATACAGAGAAGCCTTACCATTGGAATTATGAAATTTTAATGCAATTGCTTCTTAAATGTTCTTTTAAATCTTTCATATTTACCAAAACTAAAAAAGAAAACTGAAATGGATTCCAGCTTGCCCTTATTTTATTCTCAATAAACAATATACAGGCGAATTCCTATACTTTTTTATACCACGAAAGGATCCCTGAAATTTTTATATCGCATTGAATGCTTGTTGTGCGTAGTCAAACCCTGTAAGCAGCAATGTGGGAAAGGGGCGATCGTGGCTCAAGAGTTGGGAGTTCGCCTTGTAATCGGAAGGTTGCCGGTTCGAGCCCCCTGGGTCGTTGTGTCCTTGGGCAAGACACTTCACCCGTTGCCTACTGGTGGTGGTCAGAGGGCTCAGTGGCGCCAGTGTCCGGCAGCCTCGCCTCTGTCAGTGCGCCCCAGGGTGGCTGTGGCTACAATGTAGCTTGCCATCACCAGTGTGTGAATGTGTGTGTGAATGGGTGGATGACTGGTTGTGTGAAGTGCTTTGGGGTCCTTAGGGACTAGTAAAGCGCTATACAAATACAGGCCATTTACCAAAGGGAATAAATATACTCACGCTACAGATAAAGTTACAATCTTACACAAAAGCAGAGTAGGAATGGGGCAGATAGGCCTACAAGTGTTGTAGTCTATTCTTACTAGGGCTGTCAAAAAATATTGATACTGACATCGATATTAAAATGACTGGATTAGATGTTTGTTTAAATACTTGTACACTTACGGTACTGTCTTTGCCTGCTCGCCACTCTTACGTAAAATCACAGTGTCGTCTGCAAACATCATAATCCACAGGGACTCCTGTCTGACCTCATCAGGCAACCTGTCCATCACCACTGCAAACAACAGAGGGCTGAGAGCAGATCCCTGATGTCCTGCACCACCCTCACATACTTTTCTGCCACTCCTAACTTTCGCGTCCTCCCTCATAGCTGTGTGTTATTCTCCCTGCGTCTTCTATGAGTTTGTTATTATTAGTTTCCCAGTTTAGTTTTGTTCTTTGTTTTACCTCCACACCTGCAATAAAGCAGTGTTTCTGAGTTCACGTTTGTCTCGGTGAGTTTTGCGTTTGGGTCCTTTTCCTGCGTGCACACAACCGTTTTGTGACAGAAGGACGCGACACTAACAAAGAGAAACACAGGGCTTAAACACACTGAGGGATAACAAGGGAAATGAGACACAGAAGGAGAGCACAGCTGGGAGTAATTAGACTGGACGAGACAAGGGAAGCAAAACTAGAAACAATGACGTGAGACATGTACCTTCAAAATAAAACAGGAAACACACCAACTGAACTCTAGACATGTAAACTTAATAGACTGGGGAGACAGAGGATAGGGACCTGAAACATGGGGGAGAACGGCACAGTAGACTCAACACGGAACACAGGGAAGTCATCACACAAAACCTAAGAACTAAACCCTTGACAGCCATAACTGAAACCTGGGGAAATGACAATAATCAAAACAGTACAACCAAGGACTCAGAACATAAACCATAATATAAAAATACAAGAACTCAAAATGCTGGGTCGCAAAGATCCAGAACCGTGACAAAAAAATATGACAATGAGTCGCCAGAAGGACAGCATTACTTAAAAATACAGTTTTTTGCACTACCTAATAGATAGCATGGTATTTTTGTTGGTATTTATATCCCTGACATGGGATGATGGCATCTAGTGCCATTATAGCTCCAGTCCAGCTCACTGATAAAAAGGAAGTAAGTGTCAAGGATGGAGATGCTTTGCTTTTCTATTTTTTAAATATATGTTGCCTTTTATTTATTTACATTTATTTCTACTTTTTTTAAGACAGCTACTATTGTGAAATCAGCTATGTTCCATAGGCTAGAAAGTTTTACGCTAGTTTAAATGATACGAATGCTTATGCTAATGTAGTCATAATATTAGTAGGTTACTCAATACTGTGCATGTCCAGTTAACAAAACATGGTGACATTAAAAATAAACAGCCCACCACCAACCTCTCAGTGATTTAAAATGACTTTTTAATAAATAATTGATTCTTTAGGTCAATCCCATATTTTTGTTGTTGTTTTTCTTACTGCATAAATGTAAGAATTGATAGGGCAGCCAGACAGGATAAAGAAAAAAGATTAAGTTTAATTACCTAAAGCTGGATGAAGTGTATAAGAAGATCATAATAATGTCACAAGGCATATCATCTGTGTGTGTCGCTTCAGATCTCCTCTCTACTCTCTAACACAAACACGTCAGGTCTATGAGCTGAATGAAAAATAACCATTAAACAAAACAGAGACGTAAAAAGAGAACAAATAATAATAACAGAAACTGCAGGTCTATCAAATGTTATGTTTTGTTTCGAAAGCTAGTTCACCCTTTTATTCCTAAGACCCACACTAACACACACTCATACAAAGACTCATTTTATCCACAAGTCAGCTGAATTTTAAAGGGCTCATCAAAAGAGACGGTTTTAACAGGGTGCCCGGAGGGTGCCAACAAATCCTTTAAATGTACTGGCTTTAACAGATGTCCAGTATATAGCATTTATATTTAAATGAGGCCTTAATCAGCCAGGCAGCCTGAGCTTTGCCTGTGATGATGTGGAGTGCTTCAAATGACCACCCCTCTCGATAGTCTGGGTTTCCAAAGTTTTTCGAACGGTGCAATTGCAAACCTTTAATATAATAGAATATAAAAATGTCATTTTGAAATGGACACTGTTGATATTGTCTTACGCTGTTGTTATTACTGTTATCTCCATTATTAGGAAACAGTAGACCAGAATTAATTCTTAAAAGTAAAATTGATGAAGTTACTTCTATACAATGGAAGCAAACTTCATTGATATTTTCATAGCTAAAATATAAATAATATATGGAGAGGATGTAATGACCATGATGGTGATGACTGTGATACTCAACGGTGGTAGCAAAGACTGTATTATTGATGCTAAATATTTACACTACTGTATGTTATAATTATGACAATGTGATAATTTTATAACTGTAATTGTATGTCTCAAATATTTAAATGTACTGCGTAACTACAAAATTTAAAACTCAGATAAGATTGTAGGGGTGGGAGTTAAAAAGCTTGTCTTCATCCCACTCCTTTTCGAGCTAATCTTGTTTTTTTTTGTGTGTGTAATTGTACATTACAATAACTTTATTATTTGGTTGCTCGAATAAAGACATTCATTCATTCATTCATTCATATTCAGCCATTTTGCTTTTTTGTGCTTTTTTACATTGCTTTTTTGGATTTTGTTTTTATTTTTTGCATCATGCAAACAGTCAAATTACTTGACACATTAAGTCCTCCTTTAGGAGGAGATGGCATTGCAGTGCAGACATGGCCTAAAAACATGTGAGGCTTATGTTTATTGGAAAGATGGAAATACTTCCAATGAATACAAAGTTTTTAGACATGCATTTGCTAAAAACACAACATTGTGCATATCTAACCTACATAAAGTGACAGCAATAAGACAGTCTTACTCTTTTTTGCTTCTGAATTTGTAAAGGCAGCCTGTCTGTTTATATAGTTTTATGGGAATTGCTGTGGAAGCAATTAACTGATTAACCAATTTTATATATGTATGTATATATATATATATATATATATAATTGATTTATTTATTTTTAATTAAAGCAGTCTGTTTGGGGACTGTGAAAGCAACACACATGGGCATAGATGCTAATTAATGGGAGGAAAATGCATAACATAAATCAAAGCAATTAGCCGAGTGACATATAATTTATATGAAATTCATTTAAATAACCCATTCATTGTCATTTTTTAAAGTCATATGTCATTCAAATGTCAAGCACGAGCTTTTTTAGCTCGTCAAATATAAACCTTGTTTGCTTTACTTTTTCATGCATAACAATAAAATGAATGTTTAGAGGTTTGACCAAATTGATTCAACAAAACAAGTTAAACAAGTAATAGGAAGAAAGTAATCGGAACATATCAGCCTAATGTCTAAGAAGTTGTTTGACTATTTTTCCAGCAGTGACACTAAAGTGACAAGTTATTTATTTTCTTTGTTATTCAGGTTAATTTTCCTAGAAACAGCACAGTCACTGACAAAGCAGCTTATTTTTTCCTTTCACTGAACCCGTCGGCTGACTCCCAAAAGGAGATGCGGGTCCTCTGCACATATTGGTGCTTTATCACTGAACAAATGTTTGCCCATTTCTAAAACTTTAAATACTAAACAAGTCCAATTTCAATATTACATTTTAGCTACCAACGAAGGATTTGGAAAGCTATTTCCAAATTGCACTCATTAAGCTTTATCACTTCTCATCAACTTAAATGCCAGACCAGCCGGACCTGCTGTCTGAACTGCTCTGCTCAGGGCGGTAAAAACTTTAATATGACAACAACAACCGCCACCCCCAGCTGTCAGCATGTTATGGGCTAATTTCAGATTAAACAATGTTGCACATGTCAGAGGCAACTGTCAAGCAACAGTGGCTGATCATCCACAGGGAACATGAAGGCTTCAGAAACTTAAAAAAACAAAACAAGGCTTGAGGCACAGCAGGAGGGAAAGTGAATTTTGCTGGCAGCAGTACAGAAAACTTAAGCGGTTTAAGAGACAGTTTGGATGCAGTCGCTCCCTCTAGCTACGCGCTAACAGCTGACAATGGCCTGAAACTTGATGACATGAGGTAAAACATATATTTTAAAGTACAAGATACAGCTGAGATCATTTGCATGAGGAGTATCAGGTGTCTTAAACAAAAAGAGATAAGGTCCTCTCAAAAAAACTGTCTACATGGCAGCTACAAGCTCTGACAGATCAGAGATTTCAGGACTATGGCGCATTAAACTGCCTCAACGTTTGATTTTATCTATGAGATGACTGCTTAGTTATGTGAGCTCTAATTTACTCTGACACATTCATACAAAGCATGGTCAGATGATGTCATTATGATGAAATGCACCCAATGCAGATCGTCTTTCCAAACTGGAGCATGAAGGGCAAACACAGTTTTAATTTCCCTTGTTAGGAGATCAGATGAGATGAGAGCATATGTTGTTGGAACTGAAGTGCTGCTGTACTGATTAGTTCGTGATGATCTTTAGTTAGTTTTAACTGAAGTTGAAGAAATTTTACTTACATTAACAGAAAGTTTGTTTTATATCAATGAGAATAATTTGTCCAGGTGTCTTACACACTAATTTACACTAATGTAACTTTTTAACTATTTCATTAATACAGTTGTTTTTAGTTATATTTAAAAAAGCACATTGTAAGCTTGATAGACGATTACCACTCCATCCTATTACTATGCACTCCTGTTTTGAAGCCTTGAGTATTATGATTTGAGCCAGAAGTGATTTATTTAGACAACAGGGTGGCACGCTATGTTTTGAGCTAATTGTTGCAACTTGATTAGCAAGCTGCATCCACAGACAGTACCGGTACAATGCACACAGACATAGATAACTGCTAATTAGTGCTAACATAAATTTAAAAAAAGACACTAGATGTTTAGTCACTGAAAAAACAAAGACTTCTTGGACAGCCTGTTAGCATAAAAACAAGCCACAATATTTTTAATGTAAAGTAATTGCATATAAAAATGTTTTCAAAGGCATAAATACAGTGAAGATACATAGGTGTCTATTTCCACCTGCTGCTTAGATCAGACAGACCCCTAATGAGCCTGTGAAGGTTCTTATCTATATCAAATATTTTAATGCACCATGTTGCTTAGCAACCACCTACTCATGGGCAAAGGTGACCCATTTATACCATGTATGCACCTATAACATCTATTATTTAATGACAGTAGAGTCAAATTTATATTCACAAACCATGAATTATGCATGGTATATTATGATGTCACCATGTTGACTAGCAACCAATTCTTTTATAAGTTAATAAATTAATTTTATAAATAAATTTAGGCACTCTAACAGGGGCTGACTCCTGACTCATGTCATCCTATAAAAGAACAATATAATTTTAATTTAACATCATGAACATCTAATTTATCAAACATAGAATATACTAATTTTTGATATTTCCAAATTGTGATGTTTAAACTAACAAGATTACATTACATCAAATTACGCAATCATATCTACTGTATTTAGGCACTGAAGCATGGGCATGTACTAGTTTATTAAACGTGTGAACTGCAAAACATTATTTTAAAATAATGCCTGTTATGTAGAAGGAAATTAGCTATAAAGAACATTTTTGTACCAGATATAAACATGTTTCTATTGGTTCTTCTATGAAGCTGGCCATTTTAACAAAGGACTCAATATGCGTTGACTCTCTTTTTGAGTCAATCTCAAGTGGCCACTGGAGAAAATGCTGTTTTGGGGGGATTCTGCTTTGGAGTAACTTTTTAGTCCACAAAGAGGTTGATTTTAAATTTACTGTCATAGAATAAAACAAGGAAAAACAGTTAAACCTCAGACAGGCTGAAACAAGCACTGGACTTTAAAGGTCGATAAAGTAACTAATAAAGTAGAATATGTGAAAATGTACCACTTCATGCCAGACACAAGGCAAAGCTGTATGAGCCAGCAGATCTGAAAGATGCTGTAATGAAAAAGAAGTACGTGGCAGGGCATTATAAACCAGCATCAGTAATGAGGCTGATACAGTCTGAGCTGCCACACTGGTGTGCAGCAGCATCGCTCAAGGAGTTTTACTGTGGGCAGTTAATGTGCATCTTATATTCTATCGCCCATGTGTGAAAATGGGGGGGGGTCACATGGTATCAGAGGAGGCTGAATGTTTGCAATGAATTCTGGGTTATTAGGAAAATTAAACCTGTTCTTCAATTTAAGCAGAAAACTAGCAATATGCTTTCAGATTAGGGTTAGTAAAACATCAAGCTTCTACGTGTGTTAAGAAAAGATTATGCAACAGTGCAGCATAACAACAGTACTAATGTTTAAATGCTCCTTTAGCTTCTACCTGCGAGAAGAATATATTTAGTCCTGAAGTCATGAGGGGTAATGCTTGTTTCTTTGGTTATGCTTCAGGGTTAAGACTAAATGCAGAAAATGGTCAAATATAATCTCAGCTGGTGGGAAAATAAGGAAAGCACAAACATGCAAAGCTTTATTAACAAGAGACCAAACTTTTAAATAACAACTACCTGAACCTGAAGCCTATAACAGCTCAGGGGAACTATCTGGATTGTTCAGTGCATTGATTTTTCACTGTCTGTGTGTGTGAGAGCATGTGTGTGTGCATTTGTCTTGGGGAAAGAAAGAATGGCCTACATGAACTTCTCACAGGTAACTGAAGAGAGACTGAGGAGTTGTAATTGGATCTCAGTGTGTCTAGCTGACACTTTCACACGCACTTGAACACACACACACACACACACACACACACACACACAGAAGGGACCCTGGGAGCAGCCAAGGTAAGAGGGTAAAAGTGGAAGTTGGGTCTCAGGACTTCAGCTATTATGTGGAAAGTGAAAAGCTCCAAAATACCTCTTTGCTAAATTGAGGTCGACTGACAATGGCATGTTTGTGTGTGCCTACGCCATTAAGATGATCCAAATGCAAACTGCGCATCTGTAAAAGCAAGCGTGTTTACATGCATGAGGCTGTTCTTGTGCGCATGCCAAGCATGACAGCATGTCTGCAGCTACAGTATGCGCTGTATCCCTGTATCTGTGTGTCTTTGCATGACTGGCAGCGTGGGTAATGAGGCTATCTACAGAGAAAGACTTGGCTGTGCTCTTATATAAAGCTGAACATAATGGCACACATACCACAGACAGCAACTGCTGGTGACAAAATGCTTGATATGCAGTGAAGATCAGAGCAGACAGCGTGGTACAGGTCAGTTTTAAATATTTTCAAGGAAGAATGCCAAAAGATGGAGCAGCCATAATAAACTACTTAATTAGAATTGCTATACACTCCAGTTACAGCAGCTTACATAAGTTTGATTGAGGTTCCAACATTCAAAACATCATTGAGGCGAACTGAATAGAGCCGTTCACACTGGGTAGAAACACATAATCAGCAGGAGTGTTACATTCTTTGATTATGCTAGCTTACATTTTATTTTATTCACAGGATTTGGTGTCCTGCAGTTAATATATGGTTACATTTAGAAATTGGCTCTTAACCCTGGATACACTTAATTTGTGGTGACTGCTTTCCTATCGGGCTGTCAAAACCCTTAAAGTCTCTCTTTAATTCACCTTATAGAGATTTTCTTGACCTCCTATTTCACACAGAATTATAGATAATATAAATTCCAAAATATAGAGATTTTAAAAATGACATCCCAACATCCATATTGTCAGAAGTGTGCAGCAGCACTTGATATTCTGTTGTATCGTTTGTAAAGTATGGTGCAATTGCTTTATTGCCTACCATAAGAGAAAACCACACAAGGCAACTGTAGCATTTCAACAAAAAAGACAACAACAAACATCACAAAAAAAACCCTACATGGTCACACTTTTAGTAAATGTATTAAAAAAGACAATAAATTGACATAATACATCTGTAGACACCAAACTTGTTGCATCAGCTTTGTATGTTATACGTTAATTTCTTCTTGATTCATCAAACTAGGACAAATACTGATTACAGGTACTGAAGTCATCTTTTAATTGTTATTTATGAGACAGTCAAAAATCAAAAAAAAAAAAAAAAGATCTGGTATCTTCATGTTTGAATTTTCTGGGGGAGGTAGATCTCCTCGGTTGTGCATCTGAGATGATGAAACGTTTGTGTCACCTGTCATTTCATTAATGAATTGTGATTTCATCCAGAGCAGATGAAGCGTTACTTGCCTTCCTCTCAGGCACTCGGGCAGCAACATGGGGCACGGAAACAGGTTTGATGAATCACACAGCCGTATACTCCTTCAGCTAATCATGTAGGCAACATAACAGTAATTCAGCACCCCTGGGGAGTCATATCCGAATCCAAATCCTCATAAAGATACAGTCCAACATAAAAAGGCTGGAAAGGAACTTGACAAATAAGCTGAGATATCAAGAGGAAAGTGGTGTTTATTGGTTGTGTTCAAGCTAAAAAAAAAATTAAAAAAAGAAAAGCAAGAATTTTTTCTAGATTTTAATAATTTATTTTTTGGTGGCTCTCCAAATATATTTGAATGTTGTTGACAGAAGAGCCACGAAGAAAAACACATTTAGCTGAAAACATGTATTTTTGAGGGTACTGCATCATTCAAATGAGGAATAAAACGTGTCATTAACTTTATGTAACTCATTCTTTGTCATCTTTATCACCACTACAAACAGTAACCATTTATTATCATTACCTCCCTTACACTAGCACTGTTCCATTGGACTGATTATTATACAGACATGCAGGATCCTCTAGAGGGCCACAATTTCTAAATCTAACACTTCAAACACATTACACTACCTTTTAGAAAAAGAACATACTTTATTCACTAACTATGCAAACCTACTCTCACAGGCCATGTTATTAGTATAGTACATACATTATATAGTACAGTTACAAAGAAGCAACTCAGTTCATTCAGGTGCAGTATGTAGATAAAGTTAAGGCGACTTTCTGAAGTTTAAATCGAAATTCCGTGATTTAAGTGACTTTGAATGTGGCATTATGGGTTCCAGATGGGCTGGTCTGAGTAACTGCTGATCTACTGGGATTTCCCAAACAGGCATTTCTAAGGTTTACAGATAATGGCCAGAAAAAGAGAAAATATCCAGAAAGCAGGAGTTCTCTGGGTGAAAATGCCTTGTTGACACCAGGGGTCAGAGGAAAATGGACAGACTCGTTTGAGCTGACAGACAGGCAACAGTAACATAAATAACCTCATGTTTCTACCAAAGTATGCAGACCCAGAAAACATTCCAACGTGGGCCAACACTAGGGAGCTGTGGGTGAACTGTGGGGCTGTACGGGCAGGGCAAACCCACACTTATACAACATCCCCAACTGCATTTGTCCATACAGGGCCAACAGCAGTTTTGCCCTTTTGGGCATCCAAGAGGGATTTCTATAGAATGGGTCCAAGTGGGGTGTGTTTGCTGGGGAAGAGCATCTGAACAAGCATCACTTTGAACCTTCAAGCAGAGTGGCTACAGCAGTAGCGAACACACAGCTCCCAGTCCTGTCAGTTAAGAACAGGAAGCCGAGGCCACAGTTGTTATTGGGCTCATCGAAAATAAGCAATAGAAGATTGGAAAAATGTTGCCTGGTCTGATGACACTCGATTTCTGCACAAACTACATGACAGAATGGATCCATCGTGCTGGATCACTTGTTCAAGTTGCTGGTGGTGATGTAATTGTATGTGAATATTTTCTAGCAACACTTTAAGCTGAGTATTGTACCTGAGTATTGTTGCTGTCCATGTCCATGCTTTTATGACTGCAATGTATCCACCTTCTGATAGCTAATTCACCATGTCACAAAGCTCAGATCACTTCAAACTAGTTTCTTGAACATGATAGTGAGTCCACTTTACTGAAATGACCTCCACAGTCACCAGATCTCAAGCCAATAAAGAACCTGTGGATGTGGTGTAATGGGAGGTTGGTATCATGGATGTGCAGCAACTCTGTGATGCTGTCATGACAATGATAGACTGTCGTCAAAGTTAGCTTTCTTCAACTTAATGTACTTCTAAAGGTGAAACCAGTTCTTTGCTTCAAAGATTGAAATTGCTATTCATTACTCTGATCTGGGCTCATGTAAAAGCCTTTATTCTGCAGCTATAATGCTGGCTCTGGCTCCTGACCTAGTACAAGGAAGAAAATCCAATTATCATCCATACTGCATGACAGTTTTAGAGCTGATTTTATTACTCATTTGTTTTTAAATAACTGTATTCCAAATTGTGGACCAGCCTACATCTTTACATCAGGACCTCACAGCTGCTATTTTTAAAATGTGTTTTTAGAGGTTAAAACCAGACAGACTGGGCTTTATTATTATTATTATTCACTTGTGGTTTTATTTAATATTTTCAAGACACTTATTGATTTAGTTTTACATGTAATTATTATTATCTTTGAGATGCACGGCACATTGGTCAGCACCTGTAGCTCTCTCACCTGTACCTTGAGAAAAAATGAGCACCAACAAGTACTTTGCGTCTGTAAAATTCAACAGTGAGGTGATTATTTCCTGCTTAAATAACTGCACAGTGTTTTTGGTTTGTTTTGGGTAAATTAAAAAAGAACACTGACCCATAGCTTGTTATCAGATTTGATGTTTTATTTATTTACGCACTGTTTTAATATTGATGTAACGCTCTCACAAATCGGTTTATAAGAAAAACCTGAATTTTCTTGAGGTTGTGTGTATCAAGTATGGCCTGTCCACTACAATTAATGCTTAATGACATAAGCACCTTGGGGTTGGGTATTATGAGCTCTGAAATGGAAAATGGGCCTATATCTGCACAAACTGGGGGCACATTTAATAGCATGCTTTTCTCTTATTCCTCTCAGCTATGAAAGCTGATTCCCTCAGGTCAGCATACAAGTAGAATCTTAGCAGTATGACAGGAGCTAGCAAAGCTTTTCAAAAGACAGAAATGGACCAGTGAAAATCACAGGAGGCTTTTAACATTATAAGATTGTCTGAAAAGACTAAATATTCTCAAACCAAAACCAAAAGTTGGAGAGCTTCATCCCTCAAGAATTTTAAATGTAATCAGAAAGCAAGCTGAACCTGATATATCTACACATAGATATATGGTAATTAGTGTTAAATAACATATAAAATATTCTAATCAAAAAACAAATGTAAGTTTGTGTTTTACATATATTTTTAAACCAGTACTATAATATATGCATATACAAGATAATTAGTATAGCATATGCCTTCCTCTGGATGCGATGTAAGCAATCACTCATCTGCACAATTGTGCAAGTATTCTGTTCATGGAGGAAAAGCTTTCCATTTATGGGTGATTGCAGCCTGCAGCTGTGCAGAGATGATTGGGTGTGGCTGCTTCTGATGAACAAGTCAACCCTGACCAAGGAAGTCTTAGGATATGCTCTACTACTCTGGCAGTGGGCACAGTTCTGCTGAAACAGCTGCAGGGAAAGATGCTGGCACAAGAATGGCACAATTACAGTTGGAGGACCAAAAAGTACCTCTGTCCAGTCAGATTTTTACCAAGAGCAATTAGATCAGAGATTGCGCTCTTATAAGCGTGCAGGTCCGCAACAACACATTTGACATGCGTCTCAGCATCTAGCATCCCAATAGCATTGCTTCTGTAAACTCCAGTCAATCACGACACGATGGCAATGATGACACCAAAGTTAGGCACTCATTTTTTGTCATTTTGTCTGCATTCTCACTGGCTTGAGAATGCAGTAAACTGAACTAATTCTGAAGCTTACAAGTGAGTTTCTTTATGTTCTTCATGGAGAAACCCCCCCCCCCCCAAAACAGTCATACCCAACACTACCTTAATGAAACCAATCAACCAGAACCAAAAACAACTCCAAGTATACTGATGTATTCTAAACAAAGATTAAAAAATGTATTAACCGACAGATAATCATTATTATAGAATTATACAAACCAAAACTGGACCACAGGCATCTAGGGTAATGTAAACAATTAACAGAATTAACTGCACAACAAGCATATTACTTGTCAGATAACTGCTTTAAAAACTATTCAAAAAGCAGCAACACCTTATGTCCAGTGTTTCTGATGGCCTAGATCAGGGGTAGGCAACTCCAGGCCTCGAGTGCGGGTGTCCTGCAGGTTTTAGATCTCACCCTGTGTCAACACACCTGAATCAAATGATTAGTTCATTACCAGGCCTCTGGAGAACTTCAAGACATGTTGAGGAGGTCATTTAGCCATTTGAATCAGCTGTGTTGGATCAAGGACACATCTAAAACCTGCAGGACACTGGCCCTCGAGGCCTGGAGTTGCCTACCCCTGGCCTAGATCCACGCAATCAAATTCATGTCTTTCTACTTAAAAGTCAAGTACTTTAAGACAAAAGTCTTTTAAAAGGGGCAGCACGGTGGCACGTGGTTAGCACTGTTGCCTCACAGCAAGAAGGTCCTAAGTTCATGGCTGGGGTCTTTCTGTGTGGAGTTTGCATGTTTTCCCCATGTTTGTGTAGGTTCTCTCCTGGTGCTCCGGCTTCCTCCCACATTCCAAAGACATGCAGTCAGTGGGGTTAGGTTAATTGGTAACTCTTAATTGCCCGTGAATGTTTGTCTGTCTCTATATATTAGCACTGCAACAGACTGGCGACCTGTCCAGGGTGTACCCTGCCTCTTGCCCTAAGACAGCTGGGGTAGGCTCCAGTCCCCTCCCAACCCTGAGAAGGATAAGCAGAAGAGCCAGGATGGATGGACTGATTTTCTTTGCTTTGCGCTGTCACGAAAAGAATCAGGAATCCAAAAGAAACCCAAACATAACCAGCAAAATGATCCTGAACATTTACTCAAACAGCATTTCCTCTGCAGATGTTCAAAGTTACTCAGTTATTAGCTTTCTCCCATCTTTGGCTCATACAACAACTTCGACGGCTATCCAACTATTCTGCCAGACGTCTGTTTGACCTGCTGAGTAAACTTCAAACCTTCAAAGCATATGGAAGATGACACATCAAACAATGGCGTTGCTGTCCAAATATTTGCAGTGCCATGTTAAATAAATCATCTTTTAGCCTCTTTCCCCTTGCCGTGGCATTGTGTGAGTCACCTAATAGCCTGAATAGACGTGTTAGCTGATGCATTAGCCGGCTCTATTAAGATGAATCATCAAATGGCATCACAGGACTGAAAGTAAAATATTGCAAACTGAAAAAAGTAACACAAAATCTTTTACATTAAAAACAGATGAAAAAGAAGATTAAGCTATGTGGACATGCTGCCAGATAAATTTTCTCAACTCAACTCAAAATTGTATCCGTAGCTTTTAAATTGACAATCTCACCACGAAAGGTCCGATTAAAAGTTTTTTGACACAGGGGAGCCTCGTGTACACTCTCATTCTTTTTTCTATGTAATACAGCTGCTCATTAAAGAGGGAAAAGTGTCTGGTTGTGAATATGAACCCACAGTAATTATCAATTGGAACAAATATCCACTTAGCGTCTTATCTGCGTATGTGTGTGTGTGTCCTCCTGACCCTCTAAATGGATCTATTCATCCCAAAGAGGATGTGGCTTCTCCACAGACTCCACACTGCTGTTGCCTCTAGCATACTAAACTATTCTTCAATCCACCCTCCCTTTCTTCCTCCACACCACCTCCTTTATTTGACTTTAATCTGTTCATCATCAGCTCATCTCTCTCCCCCAACCTTCCACTACTTATCTTTTCGTTTTTCCTCGCTCGTTTCGCGTTCCCCACTCTCATTTGTTCTGTCTGTTCCTCTGAAAACCCCTATTGGTCTATGGTGAGTTATTAACCTGAGAGGCCTTTAGTCTTCCTTACACCTAACATGAAACACAAATAGTCAAATGATATGATAAATTATCTTATCTCATACATCATCGAGACTTCATCGAAAACCAGCATGGAAAGCCCAGAACTGTGCACACATTACAGCAGCAAACTATCCAAATACAGTGCAAAAATATACTGACTGGTACATCCTGCTTGGACTGGTTTGGACCCCTCTTTTACCTTAAGAATTTCCTTTATGGCAAGAAAATAAACAAGGTGCTGGAAAGATTTCTCATTTCTCCATATTTACATGATAGCATCACACAGTTGGTGCAGATTTGTCGGCTTGAATTGAGATGTGGGGGACATTTGAGTACACTGAACTCGCTATCAAGTTCAAATTTGAGAAGATTTGAGCTTTGTGCCATGCGTTATACTGCTGGAAGTACCCATCAGGAAATGGTTAGATTATAGTATTTAAACAATACTCAATTGGTACTAAAGGGTGCAGTGTGCCAAGAAACTATGTCCCACACCATTACACCACCCCCTCCAACATGAGCCTTTGATGCAAGGCAGGACGGATCCATGTTTCCATGCTTTTATGCAAAATTCTGAACTGTTGCCTCCGTTTTCTGGAATGTGATGTGAGTGGCACCCTGTGTGGTCCTCTGCTCCTGTAGCCCATCTGCTTTAAGGTTTAGCATGTTGTGCATTCAGAGATGATTTTCTGCATACCTTTTTTTTTTTTTGGGGGGGGGGGGGTTGTATAATCATGGTTATTCAAATTACTGCTACCTTCCAATCAGCTTGAAGCAGTGATTCCCCAGAGAACTTCCAACAGCTGGGTACTGGATCTTCTTTGGACCATTCTCTGTAAAACCTAGAGATGGTTGTGCAAGAAAATCCCAGTAGATTAGAAGTTTCTGAAATACTCAGACCAGCCTGTCTGCCACCAACAACCATGCAATGTTCAAAGTCACATACTGTAAATCCCCTTTCTTCCCCATTCTGATGCTGTTTGAACTTCACATGTCTCCATGCACTGAGCCATAAAAAGTGTAATTCTAATAGTTCCCTTTAGTCGTAGATTGTAGATATTTGATGAAATATATTTTCAACATTTATTGTGCAAATATAAAATCTATATATATATTCTAAAAGTCATTAGACAAATTAATTCTGTCTATCTTGCTGGGCTTAAATGTGTAATTCTTTTCTAATCATTTTCTTTTTTAATCATTTAAAACATAATAACATGAGGCATTAACGTGCATTTAATTAAAACTGACATCATTTAAGATGAGGTTTTTAAATCACCACAGTGCAACTGTCATTGTTTTAGAACTGAAATGTTTGATAAAAGATCTCATGGATGTGTTGGGTATAAATTTAAAGGAGCTACAGTGTGTGCAGTAGGTGGTGGTAAGACAATGACACCACATGCAGCACAACAGAAATAGAATTAAGTAGGACGAGGTGACATTTCTATTCATATGTGAATTCTTTAGATCATTTTCCTCAGTGGTACGGCAGCAAGTGCTCATGCCATTCATTCAAATTCCAATAATATCCAAACCCCTTATTTGTAGTCTGCCGATGCTGCGCAACTAGTAATAATCCTTTTAACTAATCCACATCAAATCTCTGACAATGCTAATCCGTTAGTCATGATGTTCCACCACAGCCATTCATCTGTGCACACTTCTAACTCTGGCATGCATAATTAAATTGTAATGGTAATTTTTTTGTATTGCTGGGCTTGGCAGCGTCTTAAGTATTCATGTGCTGGGGTTCACACTTATACATAATGGGGTGGGATGTGAAGCGGTTTTGCATTATGTACAAGACAAGAATCACGTGAAAGAGGAAAATAGAAAATTACAGCATGCCATATTAAAGAAGTCATTACAACACACGAA
Organism: Simochromis diagramma; assembly: GCF_900408965.1. Taxonomy (NCBI): domain Eukaryota; kingdom Metazoa; phylum Chordata; class Actinopteri; order Cichliformes; family Cichlidae; genus Simochromis; species Simochromis diagramma. Next base: position 6,203,694 of record NW_024386782.1, read on the forward strand.
TAAAACAAATAATTAAATATATGCAGAGATGGCATATAGAAGATTGGAATCCAACTCTATATTAACAGTACATGCACTCACTGGCTACCTGGGTACACCTTCACAGCACAGTTATTATTATTAGTAGTAGTATTTTCAGAAGCTCTACTGGGATTTTCCCACACAACCACCTCTAAGGTTTATTGAATTAAATTGTAATGTAATTGAATGTATTGCAATGTAATGTAATTTTATCATGCCACCATATTTCCATCTAAAAACTAAAGTTTGCTTAACGTCTGTTGATTAAGTTCTATGAATGTGACATACATTCATCAGTTAAATTTCATTCAATTATGTAGCTTTAAATTATTAATCATTCGTTTCGTCTAAATATTGAGCTTTACCAAATCCAACAAAATGTCTGTTAATTTCCAGAGCACCAATCAAATACCTCAGAGTAACAACATGTTGCCTTGTTATATCAACTACTATGTACTTAGTGTAAGAAGTGTCAGTCTTGTTGAATGAATTAATAAACTGTTAGAAAATTTTATGAATATTAATCTCGTTGTTTCAGTTATTTAGATATCAAAGTTGACCACAGATAAATTACATTATTAGCACATCCAAAGAAATGTAACATTTTCTCTGTAGTTGGCAACGGGTAACAGCAACCAACACTACTGTTATAACTAGTTCTTCCTCCTTTAAGACCTCTGTCATGTGCTAATCTTTCTTCAGTTGCTGTCCATCCCACAAGCCACAGGATTAATTAAGGGTCATTTTGTGCTGATGATGTTTGACCCTGTCACAGATTTGTTTCCATTATTGCTCTCTGTTCGGTGGAGGGCTGACTTTAAGTGCTATAAGGGGTGAATCAGAATTAAATAACGTGAACAATTCACAATTTGTGAGCACACAAAAGCTGTAGACAAATGTTACGTTAGTCAAATTCGCCACATGTAGGATTTTCACTCATTCCATTTGGAAAGCTCTGTTGAATCAACCGGTTAAAATCAGTCTTTGAATTGGTGTCACATCAAATCAATTTTAACCTGCGCTGTATTGTAACAGATACTAATTTTATTTTTCCTGCCCCCATCATATACTTTTATGAATGTTATAACTTTTGTTCACAGAAATTACATCCAGTACCGAGAAAATAAATAAATTCAGTTTTTTGACAGTCAATATTAAGACATATAATTTAAAATACTGTAACTGATACTTTTAACATATTCTAGTTTAGCATTCATGGGTGCTGTTCTTTTGATGTTCTGATAATTGATAATTGACAATCCTCCGTTCTGACGCTTAATATGACCAAGATTTGCAAAATGGACTTAAATTTTTATTCAGTACCTGAAATGAGTGACACCATTAACTCAATAGAGACTTCATTTTACAGACCCAGAAGCTTCAGCCATCTTTTATACTCGGATGCTGTCAAAATAAATGTATACAAAGTAAGTACTGTGTGAGTACTGTGCAAAAATCTTGAGCCAGCCTTTATTTCTTTATATTTTTCTTCCAAGGATCCAGACTTTATTTTATTTTTTAAAAGTGATCTTGAGCAATAGTTTTCCAGGTTTTCTGAAGGTTTTTCAAAGTTGTTGGGGTTTTTTTATTGGATGCTTTATCACTCGATTTCAGTCTGAGGAATCAAACTACACATAACCGACAACTTAGCAAAGAACCAATGTTTACCTGTATATGAAGGTACTTTCTTTAGCAGAAAGCTGAGCAGAAAGTTGCCTCAGAAAGTTGAGGCTGTGTTAAATAAAATTAAATAAAGTTACTCAGTCTTGTTTAACTTGTCCTAAAAGCTTGTTTTTGCAAGTTTGTGCCTTGGATGAAAATTTGTGTCTATCATTCCAAGATGTATTTGAGCTCTGGTGGATCGCTTAGGTCTGTTCATGTTGTTGGACATAGACAACATGAAAACATGGATCCATCTTGCCTTTTATCAAAAGCTCAGCATGCTACTGATGGTAATGTTGTGGGGGGATATTTTCTGAGCACACTCTGTACCCCTTCATATCAAGTGAAGTTTATGCCTAAGTTCAATAAGGAAAATCTATGGTTTCACATCTGTCTGCTTCCTAGGCGTTGCCGGCTAAATCTAAAGCTACATCCACACGTACCGGGGTATTTTTGAAAACGCAGATTTTTCTATGCATTTGCATCTTTCGTCCACATGTAAACGCCATTTTTGGTCACTGAAAACTGAGATTTTTAAAAACTCCTGCCAGGGTGGAGATTTTCGAAAACTCTGTTCTTGCGTTTATGTGTGGACGAGGAAAACGGAGAAAACACCTGGGTGGGAAAGAGTAAGGAAAGATGGCACATAGAAGCAGAACTGAGTCCTATGTGTGGAGGGACAGTAACTGTGTGTAAGCATTTAAACACTGCAGAGAGTAAAATTAACAGTAACAGTAACCAAAACAATAACCTGGCGTACAGTGTGACATCAAAAAAGGCGCACACCTTTGACGCTGAGTTTTCTTTGTTTTCCTCGTCCACATGTAAACGCAAAAACTGAGTTTTCGAAAATCTCCACCCTGGCAGGAGTTTTTAAGAATCTCAGTTTTCAGTGACCAAAAATGCCGTTTACATGTGGACGAAAGATGCAAACGCATAGAAAAATCTGCGTTTTCAAAAATACCCGGGTACGTGTGGACGTAGCTTTAGATTTAGTCGGCAACACCTAGGAAGCGGACAGATGTGTTTTTGAAAGGTGCAAACGCATAGAAAAATCTGCATTTTCAAAAATACGTAGCCTAAGATTCACATCAGTTCCACTTTTCCATGCTGTCAAGCTGATCGTGACATCAGTGGTCTAGTCCAGTCATCTTTCTGCCAGCCTTCATTCCAATCAGCATACTTTAAATTTCACTTCACATCTGTCATTCTCCCTTGCAGACGCCTTTGTGCAACCCACCTCCTCCCTATCATTGCCTCTCACTGGCTGGCTCCATTCAAGCCTCCATCTTCATCTCCACCACCAGCGTATAGACTCCAGATCACTGCTGGGATTCTGTTCTGCCAAGGCGGGCCATCGGACTCTAACCGGCAAGTACCTCTATCTAAATTCTGTACATCAATAAATCACATTCAGTTCCGTCTAATGAGCTCTCCTTATTCAGCTGACCAGTGTTGAAACACCACAGCCTACCTGAGTATTGTCAGTGTCAATGCCCACCATTTCAAGTTGCGAGATGGAGGAGTGCATACTGCTTTGGACTGAGATGGAAAAGAAATCAGCTCTTGGGTTAATGGTAAACATAATCATTTCTATGACTAAATATTTAAATGTTGACTCTCAGGGATTAACAGCAAATTGGTTGGGATATCTCCATCCACTGTCACATAAATTATAGTGGGCTGTTTGCTTGATGCCAGTGATTACTCTCATCTCTGATTAGTGGGCTAATTAATGAAACTCAAGGCAATACCAACCAGCTCTAACATCAGCATAAAGACTTTAAAAGCATCAGCCCTGCAGACTAATAAGGTCAGTTTATGTCCTGGTATCATCAGATGTCAACTGTTCTAAAATTTCTTACATTATAAGAGAGAAATTGAATGTTCAGCGATAAAAAATGAAAAACAAAAATCTGTAGCAGCACTACTTCTCTGAAGTACAGCCAAACTGCACTGAATCAATCTGCATACCCCTACACATACATTATATCAACTGCTCTCTGACCTTGCTCCTCTAATTAAAGGTCTTGAGTCTTTTGTGGTACTGTTTCTCAAGTTCATAATTATTTCATATTATAGGCCTACAGGTAGAAATATTGATAAATCCTTTTCTGTTCAGTCGGTGCAATTTTCCCACAAGCATTTGTTTTATGAATCATTTCAAGGCACTAATCAGTTGTTACACTGGGAGATTTCCATTGCTAAGCGGCTGAAACGGCAACCTCTGCACCGCTAATTAATATATGCACAAAGCACTGTGAATGAATGATCTTTTAAGGCACTGATAGTCCCTTGTTTAATATGCTGAGATCCACCTACTTAGACACATTAAAAACTAACCTAGCAGAGTTGTGAATATGACAAAAAGTCAGCCCACACACTGTATTCATCCTCTCTCACTGTAACAGCATGAGAGCTCAGGGGCTTCAGCATCGTGATGTGCCGTGATTGATCTGAACACAAGTTTTGATTTTTCAAAGTGCTGTTTCTTTCCTGCTGGTGTTCTGGCAGCCTCTTTAATATCATCCTAATCAAAAAAAAAAGTTCAGGGCATATAGTGTGAGATTCTTTTTTCTGCAGGACTTTAAGGCTTATTTTATAGTTTATGCATATTACATATATTCTGTCATACAATGGGGTGTACTGTATATCTCCAAGTCAAAGGCCTTCTAATATTATAATCAGTTTACTCTACATAGTTTCACTAAAGAGACTAGAGTTTTACTAATAGAGTTGACATTTACTTAAGTGTTTTGAGTTCAGCGTAAACCGCAGCATTAACACACCCCCAATAATTGGCATAAATGACATCGCTTAAGTACCAAATTTAAATCTAAAATTCTCAAAATAAGTATTTTTTCTCTCAGATGTAGCTGCGATGCAGTAGATACTGAAAAGATCCTGCACAATAACAACAACAGGAGGAACAGCAGTGGCAACTGCAGGTGAACCAACACATCCGCTTTGCGTTGAACTGAACACATAGTTTTGATTCTCAAGGACCAGTGAGACATAAGTTACAGACAGCGAATGCTAAATGAAAAACACATAAACACATCAAAAGTCCTAAAGAGAGGCATCCTGAATTCAAGGTGAGCAAGTATCAGTTATTAACTTCATATTAACATCATCAAAATGTCCTTGACAGCTGAATCTGGCACTTTTCACAAGGGACATTTTGATGTGAAACAGCATGTAAACACAGATGTTACCAATCACATTAATTGAAGGCCTGTGCCTAAATACAACAGAACATTTACTAATGTCATTAGTAACATCTGTGTACCTACTTATTAGTGTCAAAATGGTATCAAAAAGTGCAAAGAGCTGGGTGCTGCTTATGATGTTAGTAAGGTACCGTAACGACCTGTCCGCATGTTAAAGTATAACATGCATGCGTTTGTTCCACTAGCAGTTTCTTATTGAATTAGTCTGATTAGATCTCTGTAGTATCAAATTTTATGTTAAAAAAAATTCAGTGGAATTTGTGTCAGAATTCTTGTTTTTTTGTATTATGACCACTCAAATGGAGCATTTAATGCAATCATTTGCTAACTATAACTTTCATATATAACGTATTACACACATTGAAATTTTGGTCTTTCTGTACCAAATTTTATGCCTTTAAAAATACAAACATGTGGCATAAATGTCGGCACAACATTTCAAAGCAAATCTATGCATCAGTTCAAGAATTGGACCAAAGCAGTCAGCTCTCCACCAGATGGGCCTTGTGATCCATCCAACTACTCTAGGTAAAAACCTTTTATTTATTTAACTTTTAGTCTGTTCATGTGTGAAAATGTTGTGCATGGAGCAAAAGAAATATACTTTAACAGTTCAATCATATGCCTGAGCATACAGTGAATCATCACCTACACAAATGATTTGATGCATACTGTAGCTGTTGGGTGACAACCAAGTGATGTCAAGTTTTTCTGAACCCAGTCATCGGCTGTTGTTAACAACAACAACATAAATCAATCGTCTCCCACCACCCACTCAGCTTAATGAGAGCTTTTACAGATTTTGGGACGTATTATCAGATCCTGGCGGAAGAAGGGAAACAGAACAGACCTGTCTATAAAAGGAGAAAACAAATTAGTTTCACATTTAATTTAAACTCTAAACAGATTTTAGCACTGATGACTGGAAATTATTGCTTGAATTTTTCAGAGCTTCATAACTAATTGCTTACATGGCTTTTAGTTTCCTGGGGTTTGTTTTCATCTTGGATTAGTGGTCTAATTAATGAAGTCAAAATGGCCAGGATCAAGAACAACTCAAAAACCTCTTGTTATATTATCACCAACTTTGTATACTAATCAAGACAACTAAATGTCAGGGAATTTAGTTTTATAGTAATAAAATATACTGCTGTCAAACTGTGAGTCCTTGGATTCATGCAAATGTAGCATTGATGCATACACCTCATCAAAAAATGAACCGGTAACAATTTTTAATGTGTAAATAAACGGCTTTAAACTGTATCTAACTCACAGGACATTTTAAGAATCTCAAAAGCTAACCTTGCAGGTCTGTGCATCTGTGATTCACTCAAATCCAACATGTTCCTTGAATCTTTGCACTTTAGGATACACAGCCAGAGAAATCTGCAGGCACCCAAACATACACGCTGTTCTTGGTACTGTGGGATAGTCATTACTCAATGATGAAAGATTGGTCCCTTTATTATTCTCCGCGACCAATCAGAGAAGCAGTTTGCATTTAAAATCCCTATAATCGCTCCCTTCCATCCACTGTTAGTGGACACGCATATCCACAAGCACAAGTATTACAGCTGTGAACATAGTCCCACATTTACAAATGTTTAAAGGAGAACACTCAGGCATAGACTAAGGAAGACGTCTCACATTAGAACACATAACTCATTAGTAATGAGTTTAGTTGGCCTACATTTCCCTCACTAGAACCATTAATACTCAGTGGACTCAAAGGGAAACTATATTTTCACGAGAAATAATAGCTTCTACAATTTTCATAGTGAAGGTGTACAAGAAGGCTTTGTGTTGTAGGGTGGCCTTGAGAAAGAAAAATCAAAGGACACACTAAAATAATGATAATAACAATAACAGCAGAGAAATAACAATGAAAAGACACCAACAACTAAGACACACATTAAAATAAATGAAAACGAACACAAGGAAAATGTAAAAACACAAAAATCGGATTATCTATCTGATTGAATATACAAGAATATATTATCTTAGCCAGTAAGAAATTCTTTATAAAAAACAAAAAAAAAGAAAGACCCATGACAATACACAGCAATACTTTTGGTTTCTGGTAAAAGTCTTTTTCCTCAGCTCCTATTTGCTATCTTATTTTTCTACTTCAAACCTTCATGAATTAAGAGCATCACATACTTGAATGTGACCATGAAAGTGCAACTGAAACAAAACCTGTTTGGCAAAAAAATAAACCTCTCATAAAAGTCCCAAGTCATTGACGATAGGCAAGCTCCAATGCTGAATACTTCAAGGGTCATGGTAAGGGTTGCTGAGGGCTCAGCATTGACAAATTCCTACCGAAAGTTGTACATAGAGAGGAAAAGGCATGAAATGATGACAGGTTGTTTGGAAATGCGGAGAAGAAGGTCTGATCAACAACTCACTCCAGCTTGACCTGCTGTAAACATCTTTAAGTCCACTAGGCTATTTTGACTGATTCTGACTATTAGGCTCTTAAATTGCTCTTATGCAACTTAGATTCAAAAGACTCGCTTAGTGAGGTACTAGCCATGAGGTGACCATGGCTAGTACCATGAAAAAGCCAAAGAAATTTGCCAACTTGTTCTGATGATGGGCCAAACAACTGTTGACAAAGCAAAGTGGGCACATAACAAGTTAAACCAATCTTAGCTTTGCAGCAAGCCATTGAAAAACATCCAGTGTAATCAAAGAATGATGCTGGCTCAAAATATAAAAGACAGATGCTTACACAACAAGAGTCTGCAATGACCACGAGCAATTAACTGTCAGCTACAAAGCAATGAGCCAACCACAACAAAATGAAATCTAAGACCTGCTTGTTCTCTATGGTGAATATTTTTGATTACTGCTGAAAAAAAAGAAAAAACAAGGCTGTCATTTGTGGTTTGATTTCAGTATTCTAGAAGGACACCCAGTGGTATTATAGGTTTAAATACATGACGAGTCTGTGTTCAGAGCTTTCTGCCAGACAGGTGCTCTATAACGTTGTTAATGCTGTTGAAAACTGTTTTTACTGAAACCTTGATCTTTTTTAAATCAGTTTTAGTAGTTTATCGCCTAAATCAACTCAAGCTGTAACAGAAAACTGAAAATGATATTTAAAACAAAAGAAAGCTTTTCTGCTGAATGACTGCTTGGTGTAAAGCCTTGAGGGCAAACTGTCACTCTCAATAGCAAAGGCAAATCAAAATTGACCCTAAATTAAGCACCTTGATTTGGCGATATATAAATAAAACTGAACTGGATCAAAATCCATAGCAAAAGATTCCTACTACAGTCACACTATGAGACAGGTCTATTAGGGAAACAGGTCTACTACCATTTGTGGTCAGCTGTCTTTATCGAAAAAACTTTAATGCACCACAACGATGATACGGCAATAAGACTGAGTCGATTGGGTGAAGTTGACAATTACATCCAATCTGTTTGCGATAAACTGTCACAAATCGGTTGTCATCAAAATACACAGAAATTCTTTTTATACAGAAATTTGTAGTCGGAACCTCATTGATTTGACACAGAAATTCACACATTCCTCCACAAATAGTGACAGAATTGCTGAAGGATTTAACAGAAAAATGGTACAGACTCTCAGCAACCTTAGTGTTACACAACCAGAATACCACCAGTGTGCCATCAATTAGGTCAAGTGCCCTATTGCAAAGAGAAAAATTACAGGTGAATTCCACTGGTTGGTAAAGACTGACTCAGATTGTTGGCACATGTAAATCTATCTGCGTTCATAAATTAGATGGCAACTAGTTGCAAACCTTCGACAATCTGTCTGAGAGTGACTGCAGTCAGTGCAGGTCTACCTGTGATTGTCTGGCTCCCACCAAGTGATCTGAACAACTGCTTTGGTTGCCCAGAGGTTGGAGGTTTTGCACATTTAACCAGAGGCTAACTATTTGCAATAGATCTCTGAATGTTTCAAGAATTCATTAATTAATAAATTCTCCTAGTTGGAAGAAGGCTGCTATTTTTATTTTTTTAAAACATTATCTTTTGGGCATTGTTGCCTTTACTTTATAGGGCAGTGAAGATTATAGGGGTGAAAGAGCCGGGGGTTGGATTACATTTTCTGCAGTTTATTCATTGACTTCACGTAGACCCCAAACTGTCACTGCCATCCACCATCTGTTTTCTATTCTTTATGTTAAATGCTTTTATGTTTTATTTATTTGTTCCCTTAATAATTTGTTTTCTTCTGAAGGACCATATTCATATTACTTTTCGTTTCATCTTCTTTATTTATTATATTTTGCTGTTTTTGCAGACATGTGAGTGATAGAAACAGTCCAACATCTGAGGGAGAAAAGCAAAATGAGGCAGGTGAGAAAGAAATAATTGAGTGAGATATTGAGAGAGAGAAGGTGAGCAGTGAGCTCGAGTGTGTTTGTGTGTTTGTGATTGTGTGTGACAGAGAATAACCGACCGTGTTTTACCAGATGACAGCAGTGTGGAGGCAGCGTGTTTTGTCATTTATCACTTGGAGAGCTTGCTTGTTAGAGCACACATACCTTAATAGTCATTCTGAACTGGGAGAACTGAGATGAGAGGAGGCATTTCATTACCACGCCAACACTACAAACACATGCAGCATACAGTATAATGTGAGAGCACAAAGACAGACGTACGGCGGTAACACAACATTTAGTATAAACATACACAGACGCAAAACGGATCCGCCTGTTGACAAGCACACTATACTGAAAAATAATCTGCGGCTTTCTACTGCACAGTCGATTTTGTTTCTGCACGTTTTTATTGGTGCCTTTTGCAGTTTGGTGTAAAATAATTTTAACAGTCATTTAATGTTTATCTTAGAGTGTTTGTTCTAGAAAATGTGATAAACTGTGAAAATGTGCAACTTTCTACAACCCAAACAAATATTACCATGGAGATCGTTTTCCTTGATATACTGCACGGTCTAAACAATTACATAATGCACATTTATTTTCTCCTCGGTAATTATTTAAATTCATTCTTTGAATTAATTTCTCCAATTTTATTTATAAAGCACATTTAACAAGTTATGTATATAAAAAGCGTGTTACATTTTAAATTAAAAGACCCATGCCCATGTGCATTGATAAAATTATCCTAACAGATAACAAAAATACATATAAAAGCCTGAATTCCTACAAGTCTCACTCTGGGTTGAAAGACAGAATAAAAATGAGTTTTAAGGATAGTTTACAAATGTGCAAAGTAGAAACCACGAGAAAAACAACTCATTCCACAGTTTAGAGGGTTATAGATGAGAAAGCTCACTCCCCCCTGTTCTTCAGTCTAGTCTTTGGAACACAGAGGTCAGCAGATCATAACCAAGATATGGTGTTGCCAACCCATCAAGGGATTTAACATCAGATTAGATTAAATCAGATTAAATATAAATACGACAAAGCTTATTTCTGCACCTACAGTCACTGGTCACAGCAGTGTAATGGAAATCAGTGTAAACCACAGGTGTTATTTGTGCAGTCTCGAATCTCTCATCATAAAAGCATTTATTGTCCTTTAGCTATTTATCCCTGTCAATAGACACTTACCTGAAACCGGCAGTTCAAGCACGAGGTGACTAATCCACCGGTGTAGTTCACTCGCTACACATCACGTTTCCTGGTCTGATTCTTGCATGTACGTAAAGCACCAATTGTGATTCTGCCCTCTGTTAATTAAACAGATCTTTGCGGGTGATGAGCGTGCTGAGACAGTCAAGCTCTCATTGTTACACCGTTCAAAGAAGGTGAGGCTCAGCTTGCATTTTACTGTATAAAAGCCCAAAAACTATCTCGTGTTTTAAATCAGAAAAACAGGACAGAGACAGAAAAATAATGACAGGAAAATAGGGAAGTCAAAAACAAATATGGAGTTAGACCGATGAAGAGACAGAACTGGATAGTGAAAATAAATTGTGCATCCACATGCGGATGAAACTCAAACGGTCCTGTGGAAAAAAACATGAATGGCACAGAGGAACGGAAGCAGGGCCATTTTAATGAAGTTATGGCAGTCATTATGTTGTCAAGAGCCCTTTGCCTCCACGGCCATGGCTGCGTTAGCTTCCTGGCTGTGTGGGAGTGCATAGCAATATGTTTCTGAAGGGACCAGCCTTGTTTATTGGCTTGATTGAAACCACTGAGGAAAACAGGCAGTTTTCCTTTCTCACTCGACTGATGTTATTTCTTTCCCTAATGAACACAGCGATAGCCGAGGAAACACAAGACAACCTCGAGGTTGTTCTCTAATCGTATTTTCAGGTTTTAAAAGGTTCAACGGTTTAAGTAAACACAAAGTCGCACGAAAATGCGGTTGGCATTAACTACTCCCTGCCATTTTTTGTCAATAAGAGGTAGCACAATGTAATTAGACTTGGCGACTCCAAATGAGTAAACACAGAAGAGTAAAAATTTTAAGAGAGTTCGAGGATAAGTATATTGAACTTTTTTTGCAGAGGTTGTTTTAAACTTTTACGTTTTGATGATTAAAGCTTAACACCTAGTTTGGTGGAATATAAATTCCTGTGAATTTTCCAGTTCAATTTGTCACCTGTTGCACTCTGGTGCAAATCAGACAACTAAATAATGGGTTTTAATCATATTAACCTCTCTGTTGTTGTGACAGCAAAGCAGACCAGACAGAGCACCGTCTGTATGCTCAGTGAGAAACCTTGTATGTGAAAGAGCTTAAAATGAACAGTTTATAAAACATCATTTGATAGTAACATCTATATATGTTTGAACCAAAACGTGTTGTACTAGCGATATTATATGAGAGGGATAAGGCTCTCATAAAATACTGAATAGAAATTAAACTCTTTGATGAAAAAACCTGTCTCCAAAGAGCCAATCGGCAGCCAAACCAAGAAACGTATGATCTAATCAGCTGCACTGATACATACATACTGATGAAGTTCAATTTCATATGTTTTAAAGGCATTTCTACTTGTTATTATACTGAAGTTGAAGGCAAGTGTACTTTTTTTGGCTTATTGTTTCCATAAAGGGCTTTGTGAATGAAATGTCACTGTAGAATGAGCCTGAATGAAGCTTTTATGTCCTGAAATTGTGCACATCTACAGTAGTAGTATAACTTACGTCTTTTTAACCCATATCTCTTTGGCAAGATTGCCAAACCTTTCCTGAGTCTTAATTCTGTACATGTAAGAGTCCCTCTGACCACTGACATTACAGATATAGCTGTTAACAAGATGGATGCAGAGTTGCAAGGCTTAGTTTTGGAAGGACTCTGCATATACCTAAACTCTTCACCCTATTATCCAGATGTGATCTGCATTTTGAAAGACTCCCGCCAGAACTTTCTTCCTGTTAAAAAAGAGTTTTTCCTTCCCACTGTCGCTAAGTGCTTTTAAAGGGGGTCATTTGATTGTTTCGGTTTATTGTAGGGTCTTTATCTTAAAGTGTCTTGAGTCAGCTGTTGGTTTTGTGATTTGGTGCAAGATAAATAAAATTGAACTGAATTCGTATCAATAGATTTAAAACCTATTCCATCTTTACCCAAATGCAACCGTCCATCCTGACATCACACTGAAGACATTCATTGTCTTTGGGAAAAATGCAATTTACAGAAAAGAAAATCAATACCAACAATGCCTTGCAGCCCTTTCACACATCATCAGCCATCGCATTATTTCTTTTCCCACTGTTTCCTTGTTTCCTATTTTTGACAGAATAACTTTTACAAAAAGGAAAACAAAGAATAAAACAAAAAAAAACACCCACGCACTAACAACTTTTTTTTTTACAGCCCATTTCATTTTTTTTTATAAAATCCACTGAGGGCTATAATACCTTAATTAGTAGACACTAAACTCTGTATTATGATGACTGGAATTGCTTCTCTGTGACACAGTGTCTTATTTTCAGATGTTAATGTTAATGATGATGATGATGATAATGTTTCTTTGTGCTGATTTTCCAGCTTTGAGTGAGTCAAGTTTGAGTGAAACTAAGTCTTTGGAAACCCGCACCTTTGTTTGTCTGCCTGATAGTTCACTGCAGGCTACAGAGAAACAAACAAAAATAATTTCCCTGTCAGAATCTCTTGCTGCATAAAAAATCAACAAACCATCCAAAAGCAACGAATCATGTGACTCAAGAAAAATACAATAAAAATGCAATACAATTCTGCAGCTTTTTAAAACCACCTTATGAAAGCAGGTGGTGCACGGGCTTCTGTGCAACCTTATAGATCTAATGCTAATGGAACAGACCAGAGAAAAAAAAGAAAAAACAGTCTTAACCTCGAGGCAACTCTTGCTAGTGTTACAAAAATAAATCTAGAAGTGCTCAGTGTAGCAACGTCATAACATTATCAATCCTTTAATAAGGGAAAATGACACGGGGAAAAGCAGAGGAACACCACATGGCTGTTAACTATAACATTTTAAAGCTTTTTTTTTTTTTTTTTTTTGCCTGTCCCATTTAGTTCTTTAGCCGTCAGAATTGTTGTCTGAAGACCAACAAGGATACCCAATGGATTTACTTTGCCAAATGGATCATCACGGCCTTGGTCCATTTGATCGACCTTTGTTGTTATTATTTATTATTTTATTTTCAGTTGTTACAGATGGGACAGACATGACTGGGGGATAGGAAAGGGAGAAAGAAAGATGAAGGAAAAGAAAATCAGAAGGGAAGAGGGACAGTGAGAAAGGGCACTTAAAAAGAGAAAGAAGAAAAGAAAATCTCCTGGATCACCTGTCTCAACATTTTAAATCATCATAGTTATCCAATCGCCAGCATCACAATAAAGGCCTTTACACACCAGATGCCTAAAATCTGTGCAAACATTACGTTTGTTAAAAATATTTTTCGGACTCCCCTTTTTCTCCTATTAATGCAGCTGTTCACACTGAATGCATATTTACGCAGGACGAATTTACGAGATTTGTTTTTTCAGTTTGCAGCGGAGCACAATTAAAGCGTCCAACATGGCGAAACATTTGATTGTTGTTGTGTCACAGAACGGCTCGCAATTGGCTCTCTGAAATGGTTTCTCTGCTTCTCCAGATATGGTCCCAGTTCTTCCAACAAGAGCTTAAACTGCTCAACTGACATTTTAAAATATGCACAAAAGCAATCATGATACACCTTCAACTCCTGGATTAAACTATAAAATTCTCCCTGTTGTTGCTTTCTCTTACGAATGGTTTATTAAAATCAGACACCAGTTCATCATTGCTTGATGTAAACTCCATTTTTTTCACAGTGCATTATACGAGGACGAATTTTTTGCAAAAACACACCTCAATTGGTGTACACGTCAAGCTCAAATTTGGAAAATTCAGGATAATGTGTCGGTTTTACCCAATGCTTTTGGTGGCACATTCACCATCTACACTTCTTTTCTGTGTAGTCTCCATGACTCCTCCAAACATGCTTTGGGCATGATGTTACAGTCACCTTAACATAAACATGTGAAGAGCCAAGAACGACCAATCAGAAGGAACTTTGAGTCTATTATTTCCTCTTCCTTTTAATCCAAAGGATGATGACGTATGGAGAATTATTCATTTCGTGGGTTCTTTCATATCTTTTGTTTGCCTCAGAGGTCAGATCAAATTGTCTAGTATAAAATAATTTTGTCTCCCTGCAAGGTTTACTTAAAAACATAATGTTTGTTTCCAGAGCTCCACTGACTGTGCTAACACATTGTTCTAAACCTAAGCATTTCTATTTAAACCCTCCATTAAAAATGTAGGAGAAAGGTAATAAAACATGCTGTGCTACAAACCCACTGTTCACTGAGCAGCAGGAAGGTAAGGGCATAAGGACCTCCCTGGATTCAAGCCTGCCCTTAAAAAAATGAGGGAGGGTGAAAAATTATTCAAGCTTGCCTGATGGGCTTTCCCCACAGTGGACATACATAAGTCAAAGTTACAAGGGACATGTCATTCTGTTGAAATTACTCGCTGGCTATGAATAAAATAAGCATTTGTGGTTCAGAAGTGGGAAATGGGTCTGCATAATGTACAAATGTATTTGTTTCTGCAAACAGTTCAAGCTTGTCAGTTATTATAAATATACTTGATCTTGCATTTTTGCATGTTCACGGTTCAAGTTATAAGGTTCTATCTATATTTTATATCTTTTTTATTTCATGCATACAAACACATGTAAGCATTCTCCGCTGGATGTAACCAGCATTCGTCTAATCAGTGTTTCAAATTACATATACAATTCCACCTCATCTAAGCCATGTTCTCTGTAGAGTCTCTGTAGCTGTACTGCAGAGCAGAGTAAAGAGTCGTGGGCATAGTGGGCTGTTGACCTCAGTGTGATACAGTTGGCCAGTGGAAGGAATACTTCAAGGATCTCCTGAATCTCTCTAACATGTCTTCTGTAGAGGGAGCAAACACTGGGTACAAAGGTGGTGGCATTCCTATGACCACAGCAGAGGTCTGATGTGGGTTAACCCTATCTCTAACTTTTTTTCACAAATTAATATAGTGTCTCAATGTTTAACTGTTAATGTTTGGGTTGATGCTCAAGAATTTGAATGGAAAAATCTTCAATTTCTGCATTTTTCCGTCATTAGCAGATCTAGTGATCCAGCCTTTTGGTGTACAGATCACATCTCACCATTCAAAATGAATCAGTATGAATATAATAGGCAATAACATGTTTTTTCCTGAGGCTGTTTAATAATTGTTATTTACAAAGCAAATGGAAAACATTTTACATTTATTTCATTTTGATGGGGTAAATTGAGCAAAGAACTTCAGAGGGTTATATGCACTAACTATCCTCTCCCCAGCCTCTCCTCCAAATCATCCAGACACCAAGGCATTCCCAAGTCAGCTGGGAATCTCTCCAGTGTATCCTGGGTCTGTCCCAGAGCCTCCTCTCCGTAGGATATGCCCAAAACTCTTCAGCTATGACACATCAAAGAATCATCCCATTCAGATGCAGAATATATAAAGACAAGGTCTCAGTTAGATGATCCTTGTCCCAGCCTTCAAAAATGTCCTGCTTAGTTGACAGCAACTAAATGAATCAAATGCAACCGTCCTAGGATTTCTGCTTATATTTAGCACTTTTGTACATTAAGCAGCTCAGTGATTCACAGCTTTTTTTGCACTAACTTGCATATCAAATAGAGCAACCCCCTGTATTTGTAGACACTAAGACGAGGTACATGAGCTAACCTACGTCCTCTCTTTCAGCTGCTCCCTTTAGTGGTTGCCACAGTGGACCACCTGCCTTAATCTCACACTATCCCTCTTCTGTCACACCAACCCTCTGCATATCTTCCTTCCCTACATCCATGACTCTTCGCTGGGGTCTTTCTCTTTTCCGGCTGTCTGGCAACATCCAGCACAAGGAACTATAAAAATGATTAACAAATGAATATATTTTCTCAATTTTTAAATGGATTTTTTAGTCATGTGACAAGTAAAAACTGAAAAACGTGGCGTGAGCATGGAGGGTGTTAGAAAGTGAGACGCAATAGCATGACAGATGTGGAAATTACAACGTAGAGAAACACAAAGCATTTAAAGAAGAAAGAGCAGGTTTTTTGACAACATAATGCATAAATAAGAACAAAAACAAGCATTAAAACTTAATGGCGTAACCTGAACCATTAAAATAGAACAAAAATGAGGAGAAACTAAGAAAACTGTGGAAGAAAAATGAAAGAACTATTAATTACATCCACATACACTGATTAAACGTAGCAAGTATTGGTACCAATGTCCTTGATCCACCCTTCTTAATGGTCTGACCAATATCCAGAAACCCGTTGCTAGGCAACACCCCTACAATTCTGGTATGCCATTCAATACTAAATCACCTACCTCCAGGAAGACATAGTGAAATGTCTGTATTTGTACGTTTATGATGCTAACAGTGCAGATTTTAGTGACTTTAGTATTTATGTCTTGGTGGACAACTGCAACTCAGGTGCATCCCGTTTTGGATCAACTGCAGTTTTGCACGATGCAGAAGTAGATGGCTAATTCCTGCTAATTACATTTGATTGAAAAAACCCAATGGAGCATCCAATTAAAACAAGGCCTGGGAAATAGCTTTTAACCTCCCATTGAGCTCCCAGTGCATGTGTGTGTGGTCTGGGTGTATGCTCAAGCATCCTCATGTCTTGTACATGGGACATCATGAGTAATAGCAGGAATAAATGCAGGGACGTGAGGAGAATTCACATACATGGACTTGTCTGAACTTAACTTGCGCGCAGAGAAAAATGCATACGGAATTTAAAACCCACAAATCAAAACTAAAAACATGACAGTACATATCAATATGCAGCGAAAAGACACCTATTTTTAATGTGAGGCTAGTCTGTCATCAAATAATCAAGAAGAAGCAACAGAAAAAGATCAGTGGCGAAACTGAGATAAATAAGAAGAAAAGAGCATTTAAAAGCAGTAAAAATAGAAAACTAAATACGGCACAGACCATAAAGCTATCTTAAATATAAATAAAAATATTAATTAATTATTAAATTTTGTTATTATAAAAAAAATCATAATTACAAATTTAAAAAATGCATTTAGTGTAAATACATTCAGCCTCATTTACACAACCATCACTTACATACAGCCAAATGTATGCCTCCAAGTTTCAGGTTAACTCCTACTAATCTGTCAGATGTCATATTTCAGTCTATTGAAATTCTAGCCAATTACCAGAGACTTTAGGATTTAGTCACCTGTAACACGTATAGTGAGATAGCGTCACTTTAATATCCTGACGGCAACATGACGTGTGCATCACATGAAATTATCACATTGCATAGTTACCACATAGCAACAGGCTCAAATAACAGACCAGGCATCAGTGGACCAAGTAGCATACATGTTGTATACATAAAACCTGACTGACTTGTTTTTTTGTGCCAAATCACAACAACAGTCATCTCAAGGTGCTTTAAGGTAAGGACCCTAAAACGATACAGACAAGAATTAAAGTTAGCTCACCATCAGCCCTCACTTACACTCAGGTACTCGCACTCAAAACCAAAAACACTGCATGTGAACTAAAAAACAGTGTTTGTGATTTTCATATTTTTTCTTCATTTTTACAGAGAAATTGTATTTAAGTGACAAACATGAACTCCTTAATCTGTATTTTCTTAATATCTATATAAGAATTTTCATAAGGAACTGGTGGTTTGCAAATCCACAAGCCAGCTAACACTAATAAACACAAACACACGGCCACAAACAGAAACGCACACATTCAGGATATAAACTGTGGATGCTAGCCACTCATACAGGAAGCACCTGTCAGCTGGTGTTGTGGGACAGCCAAGGACTTGCTTGTTTGTTTCTCCCCCCTTTTCACTCACTTTCTATGTGAGTTTGTGTGTGTGTGTGTGTGTGTGTGTGTGTGTGTGTGTGTGTGTGTGTGTGTGTAGTGTGTGTGTTTGTGTATACCACTGTCCAACATCTCCCTTTCTCGCTCTACACCCCCCTCACCTCTCCACCTGCTGTTCCTTCCTTCAGTCCATCCCGCCTCTCTTTCTGTCGTACTTCATACAAACCATCATACCGCCATCAGAGATCACTCTCACGCTTTCTGTGCACCTGTGACTGAAAAACAGACTCGCTCAGTCTTTCTATGCCTTCCTGCTCATTACAGCCCCAAGGCAGCCACTTCATCACTGAGAAAAGGCAGAGATAAGCTACAAGAGTACACCTGTGCCTGGTATGAATGCCAAATCCAGTGTCAGTGACAGCCAATTCCAGGCCAAATAATGGAATCAGCAAACCTCAGCTTCAGACAAATCAGCCTGACAGCTTTATCTCTCACTCCCAATTTCAAAGCACGTTACCAACCTCATTATCAAATGAGAAAAGCAATCAGTGAAAAAAAGTGAAAGATGTTCACTCCCCTACCCCCCACTGTTCACGAGGGATTACGTTTACTAAGCTCATTTACAAATGGAACAGGTGGGAAAGAAAAAGAGACATGTTTTTTTTATTTTACCAGAAGATGTTTTGAGGGTTTTTTTTAACAAAAGTGTCATGATCCAACCAGCCAGGAACACACAGGCACAAATGTAATCTTCAAAAAAATGGGTTTTATTATACCCCCAAAAAGGACAAGATGATTACAAAAATTCAAAATAACAAAAATAAAGTTTTTAAGAACCAAGTGGGCCCATAAAAGAGGTTAACTTAACAGAACGCTACTCAAAAGTCACTTAACAAAAACATAACTCAACAAACTGACCTGCTCAAATGAGAAACAGCTCCAGTTATATAGCAAATGAATAAACCATTATATACACCAAAGGTGAAAACTAAAGAGATAACAGCTAACCATCATTCAAGAAGAACCCCATTCCCCCTGCATGATCACAATAGATGGTCCAGTCCACTTTATTGGCTTCTGCATTTAAACCAGCTCCACCCTCAGCCTTCTCTTTCAGCCAAACCAGGAAGGACTGAAGCGGAGGTCAGGTAACTCAGAAAGAGCAGAAATATAATCAATATAACATATACCTATATAAAATAACAAACAATGCAAAGCAAAGTCTATGCCACCATTTGGGCTATAGCTTAGTGCTGTCATGCATTACAGGTAAACTCAAAATATCAAATTAGTTAACTTATGATCACAGAAGCTTTAGAGCATAACGTAAACATAAGACAAAAGACCAAATGAATATTACCTAAGTATCTCAGTTGTGTGGTTGCATGCATCCATCACAAAAAGAAATATAAATATACAATGTTGTATATTAACCTCATATATATTTATATTTGTTGACTATATGTGCCAAAGAATACAGGATTGTGTGGCTGCAGCAACTCAGGAGGACGAAATAATCCAAACTATCACCTCAGATGTTTCCTGGAAGAAAAGGGTGCGGCCGGCACTACTTGAAAGTGACATAAATCCCTAATTAAACTGTCTCTATACATTTAGTCATTGTTCATTGTTAATTTTTGTGTTGTGACTATGTGCACAGTCTGAAACTGTCAATGCTTAACTCGCAATTATAATAAATATACGCCTGATAAAAACGTACATCGATTACAACAGAATTAAAAATAAAGAGCTTGCATAAAGTGAAAACCAACTGCTTCCATTCAAAGTTTAGAGCAAAAAGTAAACTTTTTTTTTTACCTTTCTCTGAACTGCAGGCTTAACTTAAACCACATGAAAGACAGCAAGTTTAAAAGAGTAATATCAAATAACACATTTTCATTTCAAGGTAAATATTTAAAAAGTCCACCTACTCTTTCTCCCTCACTGAACTATGAAGAAAAAAAGATTCTCAACTTAAAAACTGCTGGAAAAGTCTGTTTTTACCGTATGGACAGAGTGCTGCAAAAAAAGGGTTGACCCACTTCCTGATTTCTCTTTTTTGAATATTTGTCACAGTGATGTATTTCAGATCATAGCTTTTTTTTAAACTTACATTTAAACTTAAAATGTGGTTGATTTCAATTAAATGTAATTTATATAGCATCAAATCCCAACGACAGTTGCCTCAAGGCCCTTTGTATTGTAAGGTAAAGACCCAACAATAATACAGAGAGTGATAGAGGATAGAGGCTGACGATCAGAAACAAGTGCAACAAATATGCAAAGAAAGAAAAGAAACCACAAAAAAAGACACATAAACGCAATTAAACTGAGACTGACTTTCAGCACAATGAAAGTTTCCTTTCTGATGATGATTTTAAAGAAATGTTGCCGTGTCAAACTGGAAAGTGAGGAACAAACATCCAACAACCGGCACAACAATTAGTCCTTCTTCTCTTTTTGAAAGGAAAGAGACTTTAAAGTAATGGTAAATGGCCTGTATTTGTATAGCGCTTTACTAGTGCCTAAGGACCCCAAAGCACTTTACACATCCAGTCATCCACCCATTCACTCACACATTCACACACTGGTGATGGTAAGCTACATTGTAGCCACAGCCACCCTGGGGCGCACTGACAGAGGCGAGGCTGCCGGACACTGGCGCCACCGGGCCCTCTGACCACCACCAGTAGGGAACGGGTGAAGTGTCTTGCCCAAGGACACAATGACCGAGACTGTCCAAGCCGGGGATCGAACCGGCAACCTTCCGATTACAAGGCGAGTTTTTGTTTTGACTCATTAGGATGAATTGAATGATGCTGAGATAAGCAGCACTCAGATCACAGGTCAAGCCTACTTTAGCTAATGTGAAATAATGACAGTCAGAGTTCCTTCCTGAGCTCTATTTATCAGTAAGTCTTCATGACAGAATGTGTGTGTGTGTGTGTGTGTGTGTGTGTGTGTGTGTGTGTGTGTGTGTGTGTGTGTGTCTGCATGTGGGTGTGAAGTAAGTGTGTGACCACTATGTAATTATGGATTTAGTGAACCCCAGGCTTAGTGTGACTCTATCGACCTCAGATTTGTTGGGTGGATACATAATGATGATATGTGTGTGTAAGCAAGTGAAGGTGCCCTGTGTGCAGCTTGTTTTACATGCATATCGAATATTTTCCACCTATTCCCAAAGTTATTCGTCTAAGCGTTACTGCCTCCGTGTGTGTGCATGTGTGTCTTAAAATCTTTTTGCTGACGATGGGAAGTCTTACAAAGTCCACACTGTTTACAGTCCCACGGTGCATTCACAGGGCAACCCGGCCAGTCTCCTAAAAAACATACTGGCTCTAAACCGAATTCACTGATATGCAAGTCAGAAGGTTGGGAACCAAGAAGCCGTCTCCCCATCAGACGATGTCTTCACTGAGTTTCAGTTTTCTTTTTTTAACTTTTAAATTCTGTTTTTTTTTTTTTTTTAGATGGATAATTCTGCAGTTACACTAGAGAAAACAGTGGTTTATGATCTCAACATGACAAAAATTACTGTAACCATGTTTTCAATGAAGGTCTCATGTTAGCTTTGAAATAGCTGCTCTAAAAATGGAGAAAATGACTATGGCAGTCAGTCTGCTATCAGTTTGCATTTAAACGGCATCAAGGTAGCAATTAACTATGACAAATCTGCAAAAATTACAAGTCTGTGGCTGTAGCAAACCACTTGCTATGTACATACACAGAAATTCACATTTCATAGAGATTCAACTACAAAATGACATACAGATAGTTGGCAACCAGTCCAGTCCTCTATCGCAGATCGACTGCAAAGTGCTGGCAACCTGTCGATATTTATAGAAATACATTTGTAAACCTTAGACAACCTGTCTGAAAATGACTGCAGACAGTCCGACCAGTCACCAGACCACAGTTGTTATGTGACTGGTTACCTCCCACCACTTGTGCAATCACTACAAGTACTTGCATTTAGTCTTTGACAGCAGAAACATTTAATGTAACCACCAGGCAAACAGTAATTTGTCCTGGCAAGGAGCCCGCCCCTCTGTTTTAACTCTAATGTGACTGAGCCATAAGAAACCAAAGCAACTAACTAGGTTGAGTAAATCGGGTTAAAATAATGTTAAAATAGAGCCTTTCCTTTGTTTTTAAGTTTCAGGGTGATGAGCCCACATTCTTTTTCTAACACATTTTTTTTTTTTTGCCTTACAAGAAACATTACTACTTTATATATTATATTAACATTTTTATTATAACGCTAAGAACACTAAACAACTAAAAAAATGCAGGACTCTTTTAAAACTGATCCTGCACCCTCCGCTTTCATCTGTGCTGCTGTGTGTTTGTGTTTGTGTCAGCTCACGTGTCTCACTGCATGAATTAATAGCTCCACTGTGAGTCTATAAGGTTGAAATACCACATTGTAAATTGTTGACATTAAATCCATTTTATGTTGCAGGCTGACCCAGAAAAACAAAATTATGGTTACACTTGCTCTTTTGCTAATTGGAGATGCATTTATTTACAGAATATAAAGTAGTACCTACACAGCTTTAAGCTCTGATCGAAGGCTCATCTAACTACATCTGCATCTAACATTACTCTAATGAATGATGTGCAAATCCTCCTGGTTTAGTTATACAATTACTTGGTATACAGTACAAGCAAACTGGATGAAGAATAAATAAATAAGCTACGTATTATCAGAAAAAGCTAAAGAAGTGTAAAAGCAGAAAATTAAACCTCAAACTTGTGTACACCGTAACTTAGATCTGACTTGAGCTAAAATGAGTTGTGATAGGAGCTGAAGAGTACAGTGTAAGCACAACAAAAGCTAAATGCTAGTCCACACATATTATATTAAAAGCAGGAGTTACAAGGGAAAAGCTTCTCCTAGAAAATATGATCATGAAATCTTTGTTGTTCTCAGGCAAAAAATTCACATCTTCAAAAGATTCAATTTGCATTAAAAGTCAGATCAAACAGAGATGCACACAGACGTCTGCTTCACATCTGTTCGTGTCATCAACATCCCCCTGATATATGCAGAATCCTGTCTATCTACAGTTAGCTTGCTGGCTACATGACAAAGACAGACCAGATAAAGTAGAATCGGCAGACTGCTGCTGCGCCCATGGTTTCGCCTCCCAAGAGGAAGTGTCACAGACAAACACAACTACAGACAGGAATATTTTAAATCTCACATTTTTGTGAAAGGCAACTGTGAAATTTCTCCCGGGTAGCTCCACCATATTTAAAGTCACCGCCAACAGCTTGACAATAAAGACAAAAAAATCTACCTGTTTGTACATAATGCACATGTGAGGAGCGACTACACTGACCAATCAGAAAATCTGTGAAAACATATTAAGGGTGAGTGTGTGTGTGTGTTCTGGGGTGAAAACAACTCGTTATTGTAACTACAAAAGAATTGGAAAAAAGCGAGGGAAATGTAGGAGAAGTCTGTGACATTATTACTCACCAAGGCCAGGCGGGCTTTCAGGACATGGTGGCAGTGGTTTGGGAGACGGTGTCTGAGTGTTCTCCGGCTGCACACTTGGCACCAGCTGCTCGCCTGTGGCCAGGTAGCTGGCTAATGTGGCGTTGGGCCTGGAGAGGTTGTAATAGTAATAATGATGTCCGCTCCCTGCCCCACTAACATTGCTCCTGGATCCGTTGCGGCCATTGTTAAAGCGACTGAAGAGGTCGAAGCGCTGCGAGTACACATCGAAGTACAGGATCATCATGATGAGGAAATGGAGCAGGCAGAGCAGCAGCACGCCTTTACAGATGCGCTCCAGAGTCCGGCCCAACATCAGCCGGGTCATGGCAGAGGAAGACGACTGTCCTGCGGCGGCCAGCCACGACAACGCTGACGTGGCCAGGTTAGGGGCATGCGCTCATCCCGACGGACATGTGGGTAAAATCAGGCTACTGTTAGATCTCTGATTAGGTTATTTCATACTCAACGATCTGACTTCAGCAGGGGTCATGGGATTACTGATGAGAATGGGCAAGGTACACCATCACCTACGCCTGCTTTTCCCAAAATGTGATCAGCCAGCTTGTTTCTGGCGTGTCCTGAGATTCCCTGCATGACAAAAAGTACTAAATGCTATAGTTTCTATTTATCACAGCACTCCTCGAGCCTGGTGAAAAGCATGGATAGATCAATTTAAACTACAAAATAAGGTGGCTTTGTGAACATACTCATATGAAAATGTGGTAAAGGGTTTAGTTGGCCATCATCAAAGTATCAAACTATGGCTGATGCCAGAATTAAAAGGCAGTCCACTTCAGTAGCTAGTGCTGCAAAGCTCTAAATATGTGCCGATACCAGAGATGGCTCAGATGTTCATCGTTGTAAAGAAGAAAAGTGTAAAGCGTCAGCTGACATGTCTGTTGGGTCGATCTCTTCTCACATGTCTGCTCACGGGTCCATCAGACTTTGTTGGATGGTGAACACGGTCCTCTTTAGTCTCGCAGCGTTAAATGTGGAAAGCCTCAGCGACCTGGAAGATAGAAGTTAGATAAGAAAGAAATACTTTAGGATGAAGCCAAATCATCTTAAGTTCATTTTAATTACACTAATAAATCTTTTTTCATTAAAATAATGGCTTTGTGCTGTTAAATAACATTAATATTTTGGCTTCTTATTTAAACAGGAACAGGTGAAGTGTTATTAATTGAAGCTGTGCATTTCGACTCCGTGCAGTGACTTTTTGTACCATTTGCTGCATAAAATCAAACTGGGCATCATCGATCTTCCGCTGGCATTTTCAGTATTCTGTGACCTTGTTCGTATTTGAAATGCCTGGTTTAATAGCAGTGAAATAAATTTAGGAGTTCTCTCTCATCAGAGAAAGAAGTACACATGGGGATTTGGCAAAAACAGAATCAACAATAAAAGCATCTACAGGCGCAAACAAACACCAAGCCTTGACTGGGGCGGTTCAGCCAAATTGACATGCCAAGTCAATTTTCCAGTCAAGTGATTTAAAAAGCATTTATGATAGAATGAGAAGGCAAGTGGGAATACACAATGCAATGAACATGTGAGCAAAAGGAGAGAGAGAGAGAGAGAGAGAGGGAGCACTTAGAGCATTCCCACAGGCCAATCGTACTGAAGGTTTATAGCTTTTCCAATCAATGAGAGAAAAGGAGGAGATGAGGTTGAAGATGATGATAAAAACCCTGAAAGGCACGAGACTTTCTGATGAAAAGAAAAAGAATTAGAGGGAAACACAGAGGCGGTAATAGATATCTGTATATGAATGCTGGTATTCTGAATGAACGTCAGCTCAGTTTCTCTACAGGTTAAAAAGACAGACACACTAGACAATCAGAGGAGGTTTTGCATACCCGGAAAAATTATTCTTGTCCTAACAACTCTGTCTTCAAATACAAGCGAAAGCAAGACCATCTTTAAGTGAAGACGTCACTTAAAGAAACGGGAGGGTTTTATCTTTTTAATTATCCGTCCGGTGGGCCCGTTTTACAAGTGCTCTTTAAATGACTGTAACTATGTTAGCATCTGCGCTAAAGACAAAAAGGGTTTGTAAAGAAGAGAAGATAAGCATTACTGTAGCACAAAGCATTCACAGCATACTGCTGTCTGGACACAGAAACAAAGCTCCAATTAGAGTTTACCATGTGCACTTCACATTACCAACTCCTCAACCATTTTCAGAGCCAAAATTACAAAATAAGTCCAGGCGACCATATATGTCAGTTTTTAAAATCCACTCCAACATAACATATACACTCGTGTACCACTTTGGTAGATAGACATTTTGAAAAATGAGAATAAAAAGAGAATATATCCAGTGACTGGTAGTTCTCTTGGCAAAAATGCCTTGTTGATACAAGGGTTCAGAGAGAATGGCAAGACTGCTTTGAGCTGATAGGAAGCAAAGAATAACTCAAATAATTGTTACAACCGTGCAGGAGAACATCTCTGAACACACAACACATCAAACATTAAAGCAGATGGGCTGATGCTTAAATTTTGCACTGGCAATAGGGAGTCCAAACCAGTACTAGTGTTCCTAATAAAGTTTCCAGTAAGTTTCCAGCAAGTCTAGAAACCTGTTTAAAACTTACATGTGGTATTAAAACAGGTCATTACTTACTCAGATGCATATTGGTTTAAATCAGAACTTAAATCAGGCAATTTCATTCAAGGTGATTAACTGGTCATTGAAATGTCATGAAATGATTCTAATAAAAAATGACCACAGTGATTTCCAAAGGCACAAGATGGCTTTTAGGAAATTCTCTTTCAGCTGAACAAAAACTCAGCGGCATTTACTGAACATTGAATAATAAAAAAAAAAACATCTAAAGTTCTCAGTTTGCAAATGAGTTGTCATTTTTTACAAGCAAAACTAACTGAATTATTAATTATCAGCATATCTGACTGAGTTTCTCTTGATTGAGCAACTAATCCTTTCAAGTCTAATGAGGCTTTCAGACAGGAAATGACAAAGGCACTGCTGTGCTCGGAAAGCCATTATTTCCAATGGCTTGCACTAAGCAGAGCACAGTGCAGCACTCAGTAATTTGTACAGTCAAACTTCAGCTGAGGTTGGAGCACTTCACGCTGTGACAAATGCACACATGGCTAGTAAAAAATCCATGCGGCGGCAGGCAGGGAAGGCAAAATGGTTTCTCTGAATGATGTGACTTGTGTATAAAGACCTTAAGAGGAAAAGCCTTTCCTGGAAAAAGGCTTCAATCCAAAAAAGACATGCCAGGTGTGCACTCCAAAATGTTTAGGTTTCCCTAAACAGTACTTTGGTGACATGTAAAAAAAACAAAAAACTTTTTTTTTACATAAGTACAAATTAAAATGTTACATTAAGTGGAATCAAATGTAATATAATTGATTGGGAAGCTTATACCAAGTATATTTTACTGATTAAATATTTGGATAAATAAGCTTGATTTGATATATTTCAGTAACATTTTACTCAAATTATTGGTTCATGTTTACGAGGGCAGTTTCCACAGTTTCATAGGATATTTAAAGCTTTTGAATTAAACCCCACTATGTTTTAAAAACTATACCTAACTTGTTTTGTCCTTTGTGCCCCCTTAAATGGTCGGCTGAATTCAGCAGTAGGAATATATTGCATCCTGAGATTGGCTTTAAAACAGGACCTGATTTTGTTGAGTTTTATGTTTGTATTCTTTTGAATTCTACTGTTTTCTCTTTCTATAAAATGGAAGAAAAAGAAAGATCTCTAACTTTCTACAAGAAAAACTTTTACAGCCAGAAAAATAACATTTTCAAATAATGACCTGTCCAACTGACAAAGTTTCCAGCCTTTGGGTACGATGCTGTACCATCTGCTTTACTCTGCGTTCTGATGCTGACTTTTGAGGCAAAATGTAATAAATTTAAACACATGTTGGGTGACTGAGCTGATGGTCGTGGCCTGTCCAAAAAGCTGGCTGCCTTTTGTCTGTGGGCAGCAGTGTTAAAACTGCCAAGACCGAGCCTCGAGGGTGCGTGTTTGAATGATGTGTCTGCGAATGTGTGAGTGTGCGCAACTTGCCAGTTAATGAGATGGATTTCTGCTGACCGAAGGACCCGGACACTGCATGTCAGTCACACCATAATGCTTGTGCGAGCCAGGATTTATTTCCCAGCCGTGCTGCTCTTCAGTGGCTAAACAGGCCGACACGTAATGTATCGGGGTAAATTTTTCAAACGTGCAGTCAGGCAGTCAGACAGATAATCAGTCAGACAGACTGAAGAGTTTTTGCCCCATTTTCTGCTTCAGCTGCAGAGCTCAGGGACAAAAAGGTTGCCACTGGTGTCGAGCGGGTATTAAAGTGTTTGAGAGTCAAGTGTAGCGCTACTGAAAATCAGCAGCAGCAAAACAAAAGAAATAAATCGGGAGAAAGGACTGAGATTCAGTTTTCCCTTGGACGACCGGCTGCACAGCATTTATCAAAGATCAATGTAGATAGCGTAAACATCACTGCTTTTGCTCTCTTGTGGGGTACAAAACAAAGTCCATGGGTGCTAAATCCATCTAGACATCGGCTTATTTATTTGCTAACATTTCGCTCAACTGACTTTTCTTTAAAGAAGTATAAGTTTGTTTTGAAAAAGGTCAGCAGAGCGAAACAAAAGAGGAAATGTGTGTCTTTCAGCCTCTTTTTAGCGCTTGTCTCTCCCGCTCAGCCCTTTATTATCTCTCTCTGGGAGCAGAGATTGTATAGATGGCAGACAAAGTGCTCACCTTCAATTTAATATGTAAATGTAAACTAGGGAGGAACACGATGACCAGGAATGAATTAATTACATCTCTAAAGCTCATAAATCTCAGAGTATGGAGATGCACCAGGCAGAGAGAGAAGAGACAGATAAAGGTAGAGACATAGATCTTTTATGTAGTTTGTGTAGTTTATTCAAGGATCCCTGAAACTCCCTTTTTAACAGCAGCAATAAATTTCATAACAGTCCCTGATCATATCGCGCCTGCCAAGGAACCCACAGAGAACTGCTGTTAAAATATGTGAAGTAGAATATAACTGCTTGTTTCCATCTCTGTTAAGTTTCAAGGCTGAGAAAGATACTGCAGATGAGAAGGAGGGGAATATGAAGATCACTAAATCTACTATAATGAAATCAAAGAGGGGATGGGCCACAGACAGTCAAAGAGATTGGAAATGAAAACAATGATTAGGACAGGTGAGTTTTTATTACAGTTTGTCTCTTACTGGAGATTAGCACGTTCACTAATCTCTATGTGAAGCTGCAGAAAGTACAACTCACTGCTAAATGGGTTGTGGATTAATTATGATACTGCAACTCTGAAAGAGGGTGTAGCTACAGTAAGCTTGTTGGATTAAGAGATGCGTTCAACAAAAGCGAACTTCCAACACCTCCGCTGTGATGTTGCTAAAATGTTTGTAGAGGGAAAACTTTTCACATTGTGCCTGGATGTTAGTACCAAAAGTTGTCTCTGGATCATAAAGCAAATACATTCCTGACTCGAGAACTTTTTTTTTATTCCAAAAACAACACAATATCCACTCACTGGTGTAACTACAGGCTAAATCATATGCACTAGGTATGGGATTTAAATGCTTCCTCCAACAGTCCAAAGACATGCTTGTTAGGTTAATTAGTAATTCTAAATAGGCAGTCACTGTGAATGTGAGTGTGAATGATTGTCTCTCTGTGTTACACGTATGATAACCTGGCAACCTGTTTGGGTTGTAACGTATCTCAGCTAATGTCAGTTATCTGCAAGCGTGAATTGTACAAGTGATTAAGAAAATAAATGGATGGATGGATGGATGGATAAGTACCAATGATAATAACATCTTGTAATGTACTGTACAACTAAATGATTATGATTGGAGTAAGTGGTCAGGTGGTAGTTATTTAAATAAAGCAAGTACAACTTAAGTGCTCTCTTTCTTTGAACACCCTCTTTGGCTGGTGCTTAAAAGATAAGTGAATAAACAACAGCTGGAAGACACTGCTGCGACAGGAGGTAGAGCAGGTCATCTACTAAGTGAAAGGTTGGTGATTCAATCATTGGCTGGTCAAGTTTGAACCCTCGTATTATTCCTAATTTCATAAGAAGCCTCTCTGAACTTTGAACGTTGTCACTTAAAATGGATTAATGGACGTACATACAGAGCACTGGTACAACGCTACCCTTTTAACACTATGCCTCGCCAGATATCAGCTCCAACAACCTTTAATACTTTTCAGCAAACTTTATGCAGTTCCAAATTAGATCTCAATGCTAAAAAAAAAAGCCAAATGTGTGTTGTTTTACAACACTAAATTAAATTCTTTGAATTTTCCATCTATCACGAATCTTCATTGTTTGAAGATTGATTTGATATCAGAATATAAAGACCTCAGAATTCTTGTTTCACCTGGGTGGTAACACTTTATTGTGCATTTTATAAACTGTATTTTGAAAAGCCCTGTCAGCAACAGCAGCAACAGTAACAGAAGCCATTTCCAAACGGCCTATTCATAACAGAAATTGAATTCTATGTTATGGTATCAATCAGTAGAGCCGGATACTACAACTACTAAGGGACAATAAAGCAGAACTCGCTTTTCATTAGATATACAGTATACGCAGCCAATCAGACTACTACCTTCCTTCAGCTTATGTTATATATACATATACTGACACAATGTTAGATGCTTGTGTTATACATGTCCACAATTTCAAATAACAAGGGCAGCGTAGGCACAAATACACTAGAATGTTCAGTTTCACACAGGATTTCTTTTTGTTTTCAACCTGTATGATTTGGGGAGCCAAGATTGAGATTCTGTTTTCTTCTGGGTTGTGCAGCATTTATCAAAGATCAATGTAAATAATGTACACATGAGTGCTTTTTCTCTCACGCGGGGTACAAAATAAAGTTCATGGGTGCGAAATCATTTAGACATCAGCATATTTGCTTGCTACGTTTCTCTCAACTGACCTTTCTTTAAAGAAGTACCTGAGTAATATGATCATCTCAGGCAGATGAGCAGTAGCCCCACCTTCCATTCCAACCTCAAGTTTGTGAGGAGCAGTGGATCAGAAGAAACCTGACTCAAAGAAAGTATTCACGAAAAAGCCTGATGTAAATTAATTATCATAAGTCTGGTTTTACTTGGCCTATCCACACAGTTTAAAATGGGTAAATAATTTGAAGCTGACATTTTAGCACTGGCACTTCCGTGGACACATATGGAAGTAGAAGCATGCAAGCATGTATATGCATATGTGAAACTCAGTGGTGGGTAGTCATTTAAAAACAAAAACTATACTATAAACTATATATATAGTTTTAATTTATGAATTATATGCTCAGCTGTTACTCTTTTCACATGCAGCGCTGAAATTTACATCTCAATAATACTGTAGAGCTTAGCTATTGCACTTTTGTGCCTGCCATTGCAAGAGACCTATTCATGTACACATTTATAGCCCAGTGCAATGCCTACAATAGAATAGAATAGAATAGCCCTTTAGTGTCATTGTACATGTACAACGAAATTATGAGTGGAACATGAATGTAAGATTAACTAGAGAAATAGAGAAAATATACATGAATCAGGGATTGTGGTAGTCAAGCCATTAAGTTGTAATATATCAGACACCCTGTCTATTGTAGTAAAGAGAGAGCTGAGTGTGAAAGCAAAACTGTTGATTAACTGGTCAATCTAAGTTCCTCGCTCATCTATGGGCTTCAGCTCGGGGAAGTGACCAAAAAAAATGAGACTGCAGACAGAAACAGTGGGTGTCGAAAGATAGGGCGAGGAGCTAGGAGGGGTTCAGAGTAGTGTCGTTATTCCTTCACATCGAAAGGACCCGATTGGCATGGGCATCTGACTAGGATGGGTTCTAGGTGAGGTGTTTCAGGCATATCCAACTAGGAGGAGATGCTGGCACAAACCAACTTGCTGGGGAAAGCGTGTCTCTGAGGGAGGTGTGGGCAGGTCTGCTTAGACCAGGGGTAGGCAACTCCAGGCCTCGAGTGCCGGTGTCCTGCAGGTTTTAGATCACACCCTGGGTTAACACACCTGAATCGAATGATTAGTTCATTACTAGGCCTCTGGAGAACTTCAAGAAATGCTGAGGAGTCATTTAGCCCTTTAAATCAGCTGTGATGGATCATGGACACATGTAAAACCTCCAGGACAACGGCACTCGAGGCCTGGAGTTGCCTACCCCTGGCTTAGACTATTGCCCCAGCGACACGGATGAGCAGAAGAAAATGTATGGATGGGTACGAGACGAGGTTAAAACCTTCTGTGTGGCTACACTAACGTTGGCAGCCTTTAAAGAAATTTCAAGATACTAGACTTCTTTAATTTTCCGGTTCTGTCACATTAACGTAATGGATTCCTCTTTCAAATGTTACACACTCACTACACACACATATCAAAAAGCACATTTAGATGAAGTGCCAACTAAAGCTAGCAGAATGTCGACAACATCTGTATCTTAAAATTTTAATTGGCTGCCAGACGGGTGGCAAGACTGGTAATTTGTGAGGGTACATAATTCATCAAGTAGAGGCCAAGCATATGCTGGAAGGAGAGATGGTCTCTGACTGAACAGGGGGCTTTTAATGCGAAGAGATAACTCAAAACAAAACATCACATCACTGTCGCACAGTTTCAGATGAATGTCTTTATCCGAACGTTGAGAGCCACAACAAACCACCAATTCAAAATTTGGAGGAAAGAGCTGCTTTTTATTCTCCGCCGTTAACCACTGGTCACCTCCGATGGGAAATTTGTGGTTTGAAGTTAGACTCAGTTACACCATATTCAGAAACGAAGGGTCAAAAGTAAGTGTATAGGGACTCTAAAATGTGATGATTTTCCAAACTTAGTCCCATCAGTCCAGAGCAGGGTTTAGATTTGATAAATGTCAGTTTGAGTGGTTTGAGTGTAAATGAGAGGATATCTAAATTCTTCCTTTGACTCACACGATAGTTTTTCTGTTCCTTTTAGCAGATTGTCTTCACTGTGCCATGCCGCTTCATATCTCTTTCAAACTAAGCATCCCGACTTGTCAGTTATTCCAGAATGCAGCCATGCATTTTACCCGAGTGCTCTCACAGCACGAGGCCATGTGTGCAAGAGTTAGCAGTTAACACGACTTATTTTCTAACTACGTTTTGCACGTCAGTGTCAGGTGTAAGTGTAGGTTACCAAAAGTTAACAAAACTTCAAATTTTCTGTGACATGTTAACAAATGAACATCAAAATCCATTGTTTAAAATATTTATGAAATAAAACTAAAGAGTCAATGTTGATAAAAGAAGATAAAAAAAGCATAGCACAACACCCCATCATAAAAAAGGACTATTTAAACACACCACTGTGATTAGTTTTTTTACTAGTACAACCCGATTGTGGTGATTTTATATAATTTACCACAACATGATGTTTGTATAATCATAATAAAAACCCCTGGGTGTTCTCTTCTTCATACACATGCAACCGCTGTTGTCACTGCAACAACTTCTACCTGTTCTCTCAGCCTTCCTCACACCTCTAATTGCTTCAAGCTGTGTTCCTACCAGATGTGTTTCAGAGGTGCAGCAGTAACACACAAGCCAACATGGAATTGCCTTCACTGTTAGATAACGTGGAAAAAAAAAACGATTTTAATTTGTTTTCAACGCTGAG
This sequence comes from Simochromis diagramma, assembly GCF_900408965.1. Taxonomy (NCBI): domain Eukaryota; kingdom Metazoa; phylum Chordata; class Actinopteri; order Cichliformes; family Cichlidae; genus Simochromis; species Simochromis diagramma. The sequence goes on from NW_024386782.1 coordinate 6,237,107, forward strand.
CTACAGCGACAGTCTTACTTGAGGGTACCTCAGGATGGACACAAGTTCAACTTGCTAAAACATATGGAAGTTGGAAGCAAGAAGAAGGATAGAAGGATGGCCAGTGAAACAGGGTAAGTAAAAGCTGTCCACCAGGGGCAGATAAAGTACTGAGCTACCCATTATTTCTTGATGTTTTGCTTTCAAGGAGAGAGACTTGCAATTTTTTGTAGTGCAAAAGTGGTAACTCTTCAGGCTTTCAAAAGGTCCTTCAAAACTGAAAACAAGCTATAATAATAAATTGTTCTTCTCCACATCCTGTACTTCTGTCCATTTGCCATAACTGAGCTGAACATATCAAGTAAATTAAGGATATGAGATCGTATTGTATACACTCGTGGATCTTCCCGTCAGTGCAATCACCATTGATCATTTCTAACAGGGTTTAATGCAACAGAGAGCTTTTTCACCACTACACACATCCATAAAGACATTTACAGTTTGTACTAGAAAACCTATTGATATAATGCATGACCCACCTCCTCACCCCATCATAAATACTTTACTTTTAAACCTAGAACCAGTTCTTTACCCTAAAACAAAAACAAAGTACTGTACGGCCCAAAAGATCCTCACTCGCAATATTTAAAGGTTCACACTGGTTCTTACAAAGACAGACATACAAGCGGATACACACACGTCCAGCATCATGAGTCTCCAGCTCTTTAGCAGATGTTCTCAGACTGCACTGAGAACATCTGCTAAAGCCTCAGGCTGTATGCCTTGTTTAGTTTATTTTATATACTCATCTTAACCAACTGATGAGGCAGACAACAGATAGAGGACTGACATTTTTGTCACATGCAAAGATTTTCTTTGTCATCAAAGTGGCTATAATAATTATTTTTGTTATAATAAAACATCACTACTTATTTAGAATTCTGTATTTTCTGTAGTCATAATAGGCAAATGAAGCAGTTGCAAATCAGACACTTTCCAAATACTTCATGGTGGATAAAAATTTCATGATAACTTTCTGCATTCACATTTTCATCAATTTTGACAAGATCTCCAACACCACTGTCTGAAGGGCCCAAAGCCCAAAATCATGACCGAGCCTCCACCATGCTTTATAGATGGCTGTAGACGCTCAATCTTGTACCTCTCTCCTGACGTCCTCTGTATATATTGATGATGATTTCAAGCAAAAATAACCCATCTGGTTTCATTATTCCATTTGATCTGTTGACTCTGATTTTCAGTGCAGTTTTTATGTAATTTGGCATTGCTTGGCCCTTACTCCTGGTTTCCCTTCCTTACGAATGACTTCCTGACAGCCACCGTTCAACTGAGACCATTTCTGATGAGGCTTTAGTGAACAGTAGATGGAACAACTTTCACTCTTCACTGTTCATCGACTGCAGATAGTTTGTTGGGACACACAATGCTAAGATGTACCAATAATTACTTTTGGTATTTTCTGCCATTTTTAAAGAAATAGGAGAAAAATTGTAACAGGCTGCTAGTAACAAAGTGCCTAAAGATACAAATTAAAATGGGCTGTTTGGTAAGATGTATGTTATGTGTAGACACAACACTGATTCATCCCTAGAGTTAGGTGCCTTTTATATGCATGAATAATTCAAAAGGTCAGTGTGAAGTGGCTTCAAATTTGAAAAAAACAAAAACAACAACAAAACAAAACATTTTAAACATGATAAAAAAGTCTGGCTCCTGCAGTACAAATATAAAGATATGAGGGGTGTCATGGAGAGTTTTGCACAGTACTGTAAACCATCTGAAACCCAAAATATAACTGAAGAGAAACAGTTCTTCCACATCCTGTACTTCTGTCCATTTGCCGTAATTGAGCTGAATATATCAAATAAATTAAGGATATGAGATCGTATTGTATACACGCCTTGATCTTCCCGTCAGTGCAACCACCATTGATCATTTCTAACAGGGTTTAATGCAACAAAGAATAAGACTTTTTCCAGCAGTGAGCTTTTTCACCACTACACACATTCATAAACACATTTACAGTTTCTACTAGAAAACCAATTGATATAATGCATGACCCACCTTCTCACCCCATCATAAATACTTTACTTTTAAACCTAAAACTAAGTATTAACCTTAAAATACACACTCCCAATATTTGCAGTTCACACTGGTCCTCACAAAGACATACACACGCAGACATATAAGTACATACACACTCGCTCCCAGCATCATGAGTCTCCAGCTCTTTAGCAGATGTTCTCAGCGCAGCCCTCAGGCTGTATGCCTTGTTTAGTTTAGTTTATATACTCATCTTAACCAACTGATGAGGCAGACAACAGATAGAGGACTCTCACTGTTGCCTCATAAAAACATTTTCTTTGTTATTAAAGAGGTTTTTGTTATTTTTTTAATTATCTGTTCAATTCAGTCTTATTTATATAGCGCCAAGTCATAGCAACAATCCAAACTGGGAGCTGGTTGCACAGAAGAGGGGCCTGGAAGCTGACGGCTCTGCCTCCCATCCTACTTTTAAACAATCTACGAATCACAAATAATCCTGTAGTTTGAGAGATAAGTGCTCTATTGCAGTGATACAATACTCTGAGGGCTTTAGGATAAGATGGGGACTTATTATTCAAGGTCTTGTATTTGATGAGAAGGATTTTAAATTTGATTCTGGATTTAACACGGAGCCAATGAAGAGAAGCCAATATAGAAGACATATGCTCTCTTTCTCTAGTCCCTGCCTGTAATCTTGCACTAGAATTTTAGATCAACTATAGACTTTTCAGGACGTTTTTAGGACATCCTGATATTAACAAATTACAATAGTCCAGCCTAGAAGTAAGAAATGCATGAACGAGTTTTTCTGCAGAACAGGACGCTTCTAGTTTTAGAGATACTGTGCAAATGGAAAAAAGCAGTCCTACATATTTGTTTAATATGCATATTGAAAGACTGGTCCAAAACAACTGCAAGATTCCTCACTGTGTTACTGGAGGCCTAGGTAATGCCATCTAGAGCGAGCATCTGGTTACATAGCACATTTCTAAGATTTTGAGGGCCGAATACAATAACCTCCGTTTCATCTGAATTTAGAAGGAGAAAATTAGAGGTCATGTCTGTGAGACAGCCCTACACTTTAAATAACTGATGTGTGTTATCTGGACAGATAAAGTTGGGTATCATCTGCATAGCAGTGAAATTGTATGCTATGTCTTCTAATGACACTGGCTAAGGGAGGCATATACAATATCCACAGAAGTGGTACTAACACAGAACCCTGTGGAACTCCATAACTATCCATCCATCCATCCATTCGCTTCCGCTTCTCCTTTTCAGGGTCGCGGGGGGTGCTGGAGCCTATCCCAGCTGTCATAGGGCGAGAGGCGGGGTACACCCTGGACAGGTCGCCAGTCTGTCGCAGGGCCTCCATAACTATCCTTAGTGTGTAAAGAGGACTCTCCATTTACATGAACAAAGAACATTGGAGATTGGCCTTTAATTAGCTAACACAGCTGGGGCAAGTGATGGCTTATTAAGTAACGATTTAACTACTTTCAGCTTGAAGGCCTCATCGGTACATGGCTGATTTTAAAAATTTATTTGTGAAGATATTCATAAAGTCATGAATCAAATGAAAACCAAGCTAGGAAAAAGCAACTTCCTGCTTAGAACCAGGAGATTTGGGCGTTGTTTTTCACAGACACCAATACAGTATATCAGGTTACTTGGTACTCATAAGACAAGGCTAGGTTTTTGCACTGTTTTTAGACCGAAGTTGTAAACTTAGTTAACTGATCTCGAATCTTAACATCCGGCATTTCCTCTAATAACAACTTTAAAGTCATCGTTTTCCAGGCCATAACTTCACTGTTCTGGTTTTCCCCACTGCACCCACACTTCTCACATTTTCAACTGCAGAAGCCTGCTTTTTTAAGTGTTTTTAATAAAACCACTGTGGACTACCTGCTTATCACAAAAGCTGGCAAACAGTTTTATTAACTAACGCCCAAGGTGTTTTACTGAGCTAGGAAGAGCACAAAAAGAGCTAGAGCTCATTCATCAGATTACCTGAAAATGCTCCAGAAAGTGGGTGAATAAGAAACCATTTACTAACAAATTCACCATGTCAACCTAAATATGTAATTATTGACCTCACAGTTTGCTTCTGCTGCCCCCAAGTGGTCATAAAAATGCGGGGCTGTTATATTTCTTCATATATTGACTACGACTCAAAACAAAGATGCTCAAAGGTAAATAAGCGTAAGTTTAAGTGTGAAGTTTGAGTGTGAAGGCAGGATGAAGGCTGGATGAAGGCTGGATGAAGATCACAGTCTGAGCATCTCTCTCTCTTTTCCTCTTCCACCCTCAATCGCATCTGCCTCTTGAGCCTCCAGCCTCTTGAGTTTTAACCTACAAGTCAGCCCTCTCAGTCTTATCAAAAATTAATTAGCCATGCTACACTTGATAGTATAGAGCCTCAGAGGTCTCTCGTGGCACCAACACATCTTGCTGTAGGCAAGTTCATCTCCCACAAACCAACCAGCACACACTGAGACAGACAGAAGTTATCTATGGCTTGGCACAAGCAGCCTGTAGAGTGTGAGTCTCATGTATTAGGAAAAGAAGCTAAATCTTTCATTCACACCACACAAAAAGAGGTCACTTAAAGGTGCATATCTGACGAAATTACAGATTTGGAATCCAGTCAGAGGTATTGCACCACATCTAAAGTCAACCAAAAAGGCTTTTTCAAACCTATAAATCAATTTTCAAAGAAAACCACAGAGTATCTGTGTCTTTGCTGAAAATTTGATCCCCATGATGAAATCTGAAACCAGTGAATGATATAATAAAAACGGAGAGAGAGGGGGGAAGGGGAGATGGTGGAAATAGAGCGACAGAGAACACACTGTCATTGTGAAGGATCTAGGTCACGTCCCTAAGAAGCAGGGTATGATGGCAACAATACAACATACTGCACAGGAGTTAAGTACTAACTACATGAATCAATTTATAAAATAGCCATACATCCATAGATCATAAATATGGACAAGGTGTTTGTAGGAGATCCTACACTTTGTGAGTATTCCAAATAATATAATGCCATCAAAGAGAAATGGCTGTACCACTGGAAACAGGATACATTTGTACATGTAAACTCAATCAGTGAGACTTAAGTTGTTTTTCTTTGACTTCCCTTAATGATAAAGGAAGAAAGTGGAAGTCAGGTCTTTAGATCTCTGAAATATTTTACCTTAAGTTCAGTTTTTTGGGGGTTATTGTTGTGCGCGTATTTCATGATCAGACTATGTTAAAATATTGCGGCAAGCTATTTTCTTAAACATTCTTGACTTCAAGAAACACAAAACCCCATAATCCCCTGTAACACTAACATGTTTTACATTCTTTTTGTAAGGATTAACACACAAATCGTAATAGTCTGTAAGCTTTAGAGATCCTGTCAGGAATATTTTAATTTATTTATTATTTCACTTATTCTGAGCCTGGCGAGCTGTTTCCACCTTTGTGCTAACCAACCTTTTAAAATAAAGTCATACTTTATGTTTTCCAGATGTGGTAAATTACTTTGTTGCAGCAGTTTAAAAAAAACAAAAAAACACTGGCTGTACACCTGCATATTTAAAATGCAAATACTGTATTAAGATTATGGCAGACTAATGTGCTCATAAAAATACATACTCAGATATAAGATTGTGAGAATAATAGAATTTCAAAGTCAATACCAATACCCAGAGAAGTACCTGAAACCTGATTTTAAATATCATAATAAAAATGAACAAAAAATCTGATCTTTTTAAAATAAAGATAGGAAAATACCAAAATAACATTAAGAGCAACACCAATGTTACATTGTGTGATGATCACACAGTAACTATAAAGTATATGTGACATATTTTAAGATGCTGTTCGAAAGTGCAAAAAAACAAAACAAAAGAAGAGAAGAGAACAGGGTTTTGGGGGATTTTTGTTTTAATTTTTTAAATTTTGTATTTCAATGCTGGTTGTTAAGGTAGGCTGCTGCTGTTTCTAGTTCTAGTAGCTGACAGAACCATAATCCAGCCTCAATCTGGGACCTTATGAGAAACTTTCTTCAAAACAAATAATTGTATCCTTCTGTTAAATGAAGACTAACCCCCACATTGTTGTTTTATCATTAACATTAGCCACTATCTTAATAATAACATGGTATCAAAACATTATGCTGCGTCTTAAGGATTAGTATCAAGTTTGAAATTCTATTATGGTGACAACCCGACTGCAGACATGAGACAACTAAAACGAGGAGTGGTACCGTTCAACTTCTCACTTCAGTTCAGCCTTTTTGTTTATGGTTCTTGCTTATGTAATTCTGTCCATTTCAAACCCTCTCAAGCTGATTTTTGAGCATCATTAGTGAAAAAACCGACATGTGCACACGTTAAAGGTCACTTTCAGTTTTATCAAAGGATCAAGCAGCCAGTCAAACCCAGTTTGTCTGAGAGCACGTAAGCTCAGTGACTGAGCTTCAACCTCACTGTCACAATGGGAAAGGACAAAGCATCATGGGTGAATCAGCCACTCCACGTCAACACAGCAATGGCCTTTCGGTGTTCATCAGCAAAGTTCATTCAGTTTAAGTTCACAGAGTTCATCTCACATACTGCGTCCCTCATGAGTGACATAACAAAAAGAAAACAATCTAAAGGTAGGCGAATCCAAAGTGAATCATTAGTGAGAAAATACATCGATAATCAGCGCGTCATTAACTTCTTCATCAACATAGTGACATTACTCTTGAAAAAAACACAAACTGCTAACAAATGACCAAAATAATGATAATAATACACTTTTCTTATACTTTTTGTTAATTTTCTAAAAAACAAGAGGTGAAATTGCAATGTTATTACACATCAGGCATCATCTTTTTTATTCTCAGGAAGCCTGTTATTTGACATGTAGCAGATTAAATAGTCAAAGATGTAACTACAGGAAAATCATAATCATCAATTCACAAGTATACTGCTAACCCTGAAGTAAAGTGCTGCAACTACTCAGCCGTTAATTAAATCAAGTCATTCACAAAATGAAAACACTGTGTCTGTATGTTTATGATCTTTTCATTGAAACTGTGTTTTTAATAGAAAATAAAAGGTAAAGAGAATATTTATCTGCCTGCAGCAGAACAATGTCACATGAGAACTCTACAGTTGACCCACCTTATGGTTGTGATAACTCCAGGCTCAAATGTGAATTACATTATTAATGCACAAGCTGTCATACAATCACGAAGTTCTCCTGCCTGAAGGTAGGACTGACAATAGTGTCTAGCCTGAGCTAGGTTTATAAAGACAGTTCTTCATGACTTATACAGTGTTGTGTGTCACTTTGACAGATGTTTATTGTTGCAAATATGTAGGCCTCTTTTTTTACCTGCGATTACGACACATACTACGAAATGCGAGGAGTGAAGTTTTAGAGCTTCGAGAGAGTGACCGAGATTAAGGGTCGGCAATCTACTGGGTGTTTTTCTATCCAGGTATACTTTCGCTACATTGTGTTTGGGATCTGATGGTACTTTGCTGTCTTTGTAATTCCAATAATTTCGACATGTCCCTAACACCACAGGCTGAAATACAGCCTTAAATCAAACAGAGGCTCCACCATGTTTTACTGTAGATCCTCACAGTTGTCACTCTCTCCATATATATTGATAATGATTGGACCAAATATTTCTAATTTTTAAATTTATCACTCAATCAGACATGTTGCCTTGATTTTCAATTCAGTTCTTGTGTAATTTGGCATAACTCAGCCTATTGTCCCCATTTCCCTTCCTTAACAATGGCTTCTTGACAGCCACCCTTCCACTGATGAGACTTCAGTGAGCAGTAGTTGGATCAACTGAAGGGTCAGATGCATCTCTCAGGTCCTGCATCAGGTCTTTGTTGGATTCTTTTTCTTCCATTTCTTACAGACAAGACTTTCAAAAACTGTTCACCTGCTGTACATAGTAGATAGCCTTTTAGTCTCAGCACTTCTTCTTTTGTCTTCCACTTGTCTAGTTTCCTCAGATTTTTTAAAGACACACTGCACACAAAGCTAAAATATGCCGCGCGTTTGGCTAATACATCGTTGGGTATCATCTTGTTGGTCTAAAAACCCTTTTGCATTCCTGTCAGACTGTATCATCTTTCTTGACTCAAGAATAGTGTAAAATTACAGTGTATGTGTGTAATGTATATAATGTATGTATATAATGTAAAAATGGTTCTTTTCTAAGTTTTCTGTTGTGTATAGACACAACACTTAAAAAACCTTGATAGACCTTCAGAAAGGAACAAAAAACAAAACAAAACAAGAAAGCTTGCTCCTTGGTAGCAAAATATAAAGAAATGAGGAGTGTCTCAAGACTTCTGAACTATATCAGCTGTCTCATTATCTACCCTCTAGTATCAACTATCTCTAAAACTTTACCAGTCTTTCTTTGTAGCCACTCGCACTATACAAAGCAATAACAATCCCCTCCAGACCAACATCTTTTTATTACCTATGTAATAAAAATATAAAAAGAAAAAATATTTAGTTTGTGAAACTTGTGAAGCACACCTATAACTGTAAACAACATCAGCTTTTAATCTTGTGTTATGGCTTTTTTTTAATAACCTCCCCTGTGCCTAGTCTACAGACTGAGTGAAATCCAGTGGGAGGCTGCAGTAGGCCACTCAACTCCAAAATAAACACAGAAGGCACAAAAGTATTGGCCTTATCTTTGGCATACAGTATCCAGCTCTCCATAATACAACTACACTAGTGGCTGTGTAAGGCTGTAGAAGCTGTCACGCTGTGAGCTAAATGACAACATCAGCTTGCTAATGTGCTCACAGTGGCGATCTTAATAGGTTAAATAAAAGTTCACCATCTTAATTTAGCAGGTTTTCACACAGCTGAAGCTGAGAGGAAAGCCAGAAATTTACAGCTAAATTTACAATCAATATGAAACACTAAGAGGTGCTGAATAAAAAATAAATAATTGGGATAGTGAAAATAAATGCAAATCATCTTAGGAAGATGACTGCACTGTCTTTACCTAATTTAATCGCAATCCACTTAAGAAAATAGGAGGATATTTCCACCCAGGCTGTGTTTCACCCTCGCCCGTGCACTATTGAGTTTTTCCTCAGTTGTTTGGGCCACGCATTAGGTTTTATGGTAGGTGGTAGGCATTACCTTAATCTCACCTGCCACCCAACATCAACCAGGGAGGTACCAAGAGCAAGGCCACATCTTTGGCTAAACGTTAAGCATCCATTAATTAAATTTAATCCTAAGGCTGTGCACTTCTCAAATCCTTGCCTCATATATTATTTATTTTTTTCTAATGGTGGAACAAAAATTACATTTAGCCTGGTGGCAAAGGTTAAAGTGGTTAGCACTGTCGCCTCACAGGAATAGCGATAGTAGAGTTCACCAGCAACGGGAGAACCGCAAAATAAACTTTAAAGACAAAAAATAGAGTATGGAAAACACAGACAGTGATTGCAGTGGGTACCTTTCAACGTTTTTGACACTCAGTTTTACTTCTGCACTTTGTATGTTCTAACTTTGCTTTTCTCAGCTGGTGGCTGACAGATCAACAACAACACGAGCAAGAGTGGCCCAAAGTCCGGCTGTACCACATACACTGCCTCCATCTGACAACAGAGCTCCCTGCAGGCAGACAGGCTGTCCCTGGAGGACCCGTCCAGGTGTATCCTGGCTTTTCTCCTAGGAGAGATGTAATAAAGTCCATAAATGGAGGGATGGATATCTACCCTGCTAAGTTTCACCTCAATAAATAAATAAATAAAGCTATTGACAGAACCTCTAAGTAAAGTGATGCTAAAGCATCCTTACTGCCTAATGTAGAATTAGCAATTAGAGATTATGGAATAGAGAACGATGGATCAGTATCAGCTATTTTAATATTGTGACAATGAGATTTTTACTTTTACTTGGAGCGGAAAATAAATTGCACCCCGGCTACAACAAAAACAGAACAGAACAAACAGATCCGGTAAATATATATTAAAAAAAAGAGAGAACAAGATGAAAGAAGCTGAGTGGGACGAGGTCGAACAGAGGGGAATAAAAGCCGACCAAATCAGAACAAAACTCTAGTGTTCTCTTGTCTAAAACTTCCTCCTCAGCTCTGCCCATGCGGATATTAAATTGCCTCTCAGCTGTCTCTGATCTCAAGGAGGCTGAACTGTTTAAAAGTCTGATATCACATTGCCTCTCTGCTCCTCTTCCTGCTGTCTCCCATCGAAGAACAAGCGCGCCGCTTTGTTTTAAAGGTCCACTCCCGCTCATATATTCGTAAATTTGTTTTTCCAGATGAAATTGACAAGCAACAGAGAAATCAATGAGATATCACAGTGGGAAAAAGTATTTGATGCTGCTTTTCACTGTTTCTCAGCAGGCAGGGCTGCACCCGCATTATGCAAATACAACAAAGCCCCGTCTGTAGTTACAATGCATGGACAACATTGGAAACATCATCATCTCCCTCTCTTTCTCTCCCTCTCTCTCCCTCTCCATCCTCTTTCTCTGTCTTCTTCCCCCCCTCACTGTCTGATCCAGCTGCTCATTTGGCAACAGAGCAAAGAAATAAATGAAGTGCTTCAGCGGAAGGAAAGCTTCACTGCGAGAGGGATTGTGGGCAGAAGGAGTGAGATGAGGATTTGGTGAGGGGGGGGGTTTAAAGACAGTTTACTTAAATGAGTGTCTTTTTGGCTTAAAACATCAGTGGGACTTTTGGCTTAAGGCCACCACTTTCCAATCAACCTGTGTCCTTGGGTGTTTGGATTTTGTAAACAATTTGAAAAGCGGTGTTTATTCTTTTTAAGTGCAAAAGAAAACAACATGTACAAACAACAGAGTCTGTAGTCACACTGAACAGAAGGAAAGGATAAACCTAAGAAACTAAGTGAAAGGAGATCTGTTGTTAGTTACTGCATAACACAGTCGTTCTTCAAACACTATAGGGTATCGTTACAGACAGTCGGTGGCCACTTTGTAAGAAACACCTGCTCATCAGCTTGTTCGTGTAAATCTCTAATCAGCCGATCACATGGCAGCAACTCAATGCATTAGGTATGTAGACATTGTGAAGACGACTTGCTTAAGTTCAAACTGAGTATCAGAATGGGAAACAAAGGTGATTTAAGTGATTTTGAACGCAGCATGGTTGTAAGTGCCAGATGGGCTGGTCTGAGCTGGTCTGATCTACTGGGATTGTCCCACAGAGCCATATCCAGAGTTTACAGAGAATAATCCGGAAAAGAGAAAATATCCAGATAACAGCAGTTCTCTGGGTGAAAATGCCGGGTTGACACTGAATGGACAGACTCCTTTGAGCTGACAGAAAGGCAACAGTAACATAAATAACCATATTTTATGACCAAGGTATGGAGAGCAAGTAAAAATGCCCATTGGGGTCTACTTTGGGCATTTGTGAGTAAGCTGTTGGGCCGTGTGGGCGGGGGAGATAGAGCAGGTCCTCTACCAATTGGAAGGTTGGCAGTTTTATCCCTAGCTGTTCCAGTCTGCATGCCAAAGTATCCCTGGGCAAGATACTGAACCCTGAGTTGCTCTTAATGTGTTCACTGGAGTTTCAATGGTAGACAGAAAGCACGATACTGCTTGTGTGAGTGGGTGAATGACACATGTTGTATAAAGTACTTTGAGTGTTCATGTAGAGTATAAAAGTTCTATATAAGAATCTTTCCTTTTACCCTTTTACCTACATGGAGTTCCTTTGGGCAAACCCAATATGGACTTGCCCATATAGGCTACCCCAGTGTCCAGAGCAGTTTTGTCTTTCTGGGCCCCCAAGAGAGGATTCTGTGGGCTGCTCGCTGTGGGCCACATGGCATGCGTGCTGGGGAAAAGCATCTTTGAACACACAACACATTGTACCTTGAAGCAGATTGGCTACAGCAGAAAAGACCACACCATGCCAGTCCTGCCAGTTAACAACAGGAAACTGAGACTGTAATTCCCACTGGCTCATCAAAATTGAACAACAGAAGAGTGAAAATGTTGCCAGGTTGAGTCTCAATCTCTGCTGCAACATTTGGATGGCGACAACATGAAAGCACAGGTCAATCCTTCCTTGCATCAACAAATCGGGATGATTGTGGTGGCACAGTGGTGAGGGGGGATTTTCTTGCTACACTTTGAGCTTTTGGGTAATGACTGGTTTGGAGTCCCATAACTAGTGACCATAAGTGGAAGAATATCAGGTGAACAGCTAAAAAAGATATGGAATCATAACATTTGCTCTTTTGGCTCTGTTTGACTTTTTTCTACTTTTAGTCTGCTGTTCTTTGTAAGTATTTCGTTTCTTTTTTCTAAAATGGCTCACCTGTCTCCATGTCAGTCATTACTATATCCGACACATATACAGCACACTATTTCAAACACACAAAAACCAGCAACGCAGAAAGTTATACAGGAAAGAGAAGAGACAATCTAGCATCTCTGCAAAATTACAATTAAATTAAGTTCTATTTTAAAATCAAGGCAGCAGAAGGAAGAAGCACCATTGTCTTCTTTTTTTTTTCTCGTTTTGAAATGATGCATGCTCCCCATACATGCATTCATTACGGAGATCTGAGGTAAGAGGCCAACTCTCCAGTCGTACTTGTCTGTGTAACAAGAAACTATACCCAAGCAAATGAAATTAAACACAAATCTGATAACAATTTTAAAATCAATACAATAATGGGAAGCCAAACTGAACTAAAAGCACTCTCACCATAGTTAATCTAAAGAGACCATAGTCCATCAGGACAACCAGACACCTAGTCCTCAAAAATAAGACGTTTATATGTCATACAGTCAAATGCAAAGTGCAAGTACAAAACTGAACAGTGCAGTCTTACACAATTTCAACTTTTTCTCTTATCATCTTTACAACAGCAAAACAACAGAGTGCATGCATCATACAGTATGCTTTCTGTCATGCATGGCATCTGAACTTCTTTAGGTTTTATGAAGATCACCTCTCATCCGAGAAGCTTCTTTACTTCTAAAACCAAAAAGTAAAGAGTCAAAGAGTCCAGAACTATGTCTCCATACAGGGAGTGCAGAATTATTAGGCAAGTTGTATTTTTGAGGAATCATTTTATTATTGAACAACAACCATGTTCTCAATGAACCCAAAAAACTCATTAATATCAAAGCTGAATGTTTTTGGAAGTAGTTTTTAGTTTTTTAGTTTTAGCTATTTTAGGGGGATATCTGTGTGTGCAGGTGACTATTACTGTGCATAATTATTAAGCAACTTAACAAAAAACAAATATATACCCATTTCAATTATTTATTTGTACCAGTGAAACCAATATAACATCTCCACATTCACAAATATACATTTCTGACATTCAAAAACAAAACAAAAACAAATCAGCGACCAATATAGCCACCTTTCTTTGCAAGGACACTCAAAAGCCTGCCATCCATGGATTCTGTCAGTGTTTTGATCTGTTCACCATCAACATTGCGTGCAGCAGCAACCACAGCCTCCCAGACACTGTTCAGAGAGGTGTACTGTTTTCCCTCCTTGTAAATCTCACATTTGATGATGGACCACAGGTTCTCAATGGGGTTCAGATCAGGTGAACAAGGTGGCCATGTCATTAGTTTTTCTTCTTTTATACCCTTTCTTGCCAGCCACGCTGTGGAGTACTTGGACGCGTGTGATGGAGCATTGTCCTGCATGAAAATCATGTTTTTCTTGAAGGATGCAGACTTCTTCCTGTACCACTGCTTGAAGAAGGTGTCTTCCAGAAACTGGCAGTAGGACTGGGAGTTGAGCTTGACTCCATCCTCAACCCGAAAAGGCCCCACAAGCTCATCTTTGATGATACCAGCCCAAACCAGTACTCCACCTCCACCTTGCTGGCGTCTGAGTTGGACTGGAGCTCTCTGCCCATTACCAATCCAGCCACGGGCCCATCCATCTGGCCCATCAAGACTCACTCTCATTTCATCAGTCCATAAAACCTTAGAAAAACCAGTCTCGAGATATTTCTTGGCCCAGTCTTGACGTTTCAGCTTGTGTGTCTTGTTCAGTGGTGGTCGTCTTTCAGCCTTTCTTACCTTGGCCATGTCTCTGAGTATTGCACACCTTGTGCTTTTGGGCACTCCAGTGATGTTGCAGCTCTGAAATATGGCCAAACTGGTGGCAAGTGGCATCTTGGCAGCTGCACGCTTGACTTTTTTCAGTTCATGGGCAGTTATTTTGCGCCTTGGTTTTTCCACACGCTTCTTGCGACCCTGTTGACTATTTTGAATGAAACGCTTGATTGTTCGATGATCACGCTTCAGAAGCTTTGCAATTTTGAGACTGCTGCATCCCTCTGCAAGATATCTCACTGTTTTTGACTTTTCTGAGCCTGTCAAGTCCTTCTTTTGACCCATTTTGCCAAAGGAAAGGACGTTGCCTAATAATTATGCACACCTGATATAGGGTGTTGATGTCATTAGACCACACCCCTTCTCATTACAGAGATGCACATCACCTAATATGCTTAATTGGTAGTAGGCTTTCGAGCCTATACAGCTTGGAGTAAGACAACATGCATGAAGAGGATGATGTGGACAAAATACTCATTTGCCTAATAATTCCGCACTCCCTGTAGTTGGACAGTTCCACACATACACCTTTATTATCTTTGCACAGACAAAACTCCAAGAAAACCCCTAGCAAACCAAAATGTATCACTAAAAACAACGTAAGAACATTCACTTTGCATATTAGCCAGATGAGGAACAAAAGTAAATACAGGACGACGGAATTTTAGAATACTCTGCAGAATAGAAAAGGTATTGCAAACATATGGATTTATCTGGGATATACTTTAGGGAAAACTGTACGCAGCAGGCTAGTTGCTGCGCCTACTAGTTGGGTCGGATTTGAGATTATATTCTCACTGTAAAAGAACCGCTTTATTGGGAACAGGACCAAGACCACCTCTTCCAAAGGGTCTCGATGCAGTTGTTTTGGTCCACACCCAAATCTGATTAGCATGTTCATATCTGTCCAAATAAATCACACCAAGGGTAAAAACAAACAGGAGTTTGATTTAAATGGAATCAACAGTGCATCTCAGCACAGTGAAACTGGTTGTGATAGAAGAGAAAGAGACAGTTTTAGCTGGAAATAATACTTCGGAAGATCATTTAGAAAAATACTTGAATAAATATTCAAAATCATCAAAAATATAAATATATATTTGAGAGTTATTTGGGTTTTGTTTAATCTGCACAAACGTTTCTTTGCTAATCTCTAATTGCAGTATTATTTTTTGTTCCAGAGCATTTTTGTAAGGTTGCCGAGCAACCAGCCAAGCACCTCCCTAAAAGGTCAAAGTGTTCACTGAAACAGCAGCACTGTCCACCCATGGTTAAGCGGGGCAATTTGTGCCGTATATTAAATGACAAGAAATGCAAGAAACTGTGCAAAAAAATATATGGTCAGCGATCATATCTGAGACTGAGGACACTGTGATTTAATGATATTAACACCCTCTCAGTCCACAGGGACACTTGTGCAAACAGCGCTGCCCTCACAGGCTGAATATAACAGAAGATAATACTTAATAATAAATTAAAGATGATAACTTAACCTTTACTTTACTCCCTAAAGAAAAAAAAATAGACCACAAACGACACCACACACACACTCTCTGAATTCCCCCCTTCGGCAACTCAGGAATGGCCTGATTAGTTCCCATGACAACAAATCCCAACATGAAAGGGCGATCAGAAAAATGAATCAGTAGCAGTCGCTGTTAAGGCCGCCAGAATCGGAAAGGTGAAGATAACGAGTGAACCAGAGGTTACCAACGTGAAACAAGCTGCCCGCTCTTCACTGCTTCATTCTGTAGAGTTTCTGTAAGGGACAGTAAGGATTAAGTTTATCTGTGGCAGCGTAACCTGCTTATTGTCCATTCCTGGAAACAGACGCAAATTCCTTTACGCAGGACGGGACATTAAAAAATAAAAAAAAATAGAAAAACTTGGAGTGTTTACGCAAGGCTGATCCAAACACTGTAACAGTGGTGCAACGTGCCGCAGCCAGCGAGGCTAACGAGAGGCTCTTGACTGAAAAGAAAAATGCCTTTTATATATAAAATATACATAAGAAATCAAGCAAGAGTCTGAAAGTAAATGTTACTCTGGACTCGGGAAACAGATACACAAGAAAATCCGATCACCTGTCGACACCATGTCACCTGTTTAGGTTGAACAGATTCGGACGAAATCTGTGACCTGGCAATTCAAACAATCGCAAATGTATCTTTTTAATCTTCCCGTTAATAGTTTTTACACCTGTAAAAAAAACTCTAAAGAGGTAGTAAAACCATAAAAAAGGTTTTAGAAAGTATAAACTATCAAGCAAATGCTAGGACTTAATTCCATTTTGCCTATTCAGCTGACTTATTCAGCCACTAATGATGAATAACTGGTGCTGACAAAAGTGGGGATGTCTGAGCATCACACACTTCATTTCCTGCGCTGAGGTGAATTTTGTGCATCAATTTGCAACTTTTTCTGCATCAGTTTATCAAAGAAAAGTCTATTTACATAAAAAGGAAAACACAAAAATCAAGCAGCAGGTAACAGCTCACCATACAGTGGAATGATGCTCTCAGGCAGGGATGCTTGCAAATAATTGTTATTGCTTATTTTCTTACTTAATATAGTTTCTGCTGATTCAACACACATACAAGTACGATTTAGTCCTCCCCCCTCTTTTGTGTATGCCTGGATAAAGAAACTCAAGAGTGAAAAGGGTTGATTTTTCTAGATATTAGGATATTTGTTTGTCAGCTGTTTGAGAAAGTAATCTGCTTATTATTATGTGTACATTACCTATGTTTGTGACAGATAAATTAATTCACTTTAACTTATCAACCTGGTAAAACAATGGCTCAAAATGTTCTTGTTTTTCAGACGTTTCAAGAAAAAAAACAACCTCATGTTGAACCCGGTCGCTTTGTTCTTTCTGACGCACCATTGCTGATTAAGGTAGGTGTGTGTGTGTGTGTGTGTGTGTGTGTGTGTGTGTGTGTGTGTGTGTGTGTGTGTGTGTGTGTGTGTGTGTGTGTGTGCAGTAGAGATGCCTGCTACCAAAAAAATAACCAGTTGTATGAATGCATACTTCATATTCATACTGTAGTAGTAAAAAGAAGCTGACCCTCTTGATTAATCTCTGACATTTGCTAAATAACTACTCTGCTGTTTACATCTTCATATCCTGAGGGTGGAGACATAGAAAACCCTGTCCGGTGTAATTAAACGTCCCAGTGCCACAGTCCCCTCTCTGCCATCAGATAAGCCTTGTGTGAAGTCACAGGCTCACTCCGAGGGTCAAAAGATGCTTTCACAAAACAGTGAGAAACTACTGCTCAAAGGGATAATTCTTCGCCAAAACAGCTTTGCGGAAACTGTCTGCATGACGTGACTTTCAAGCTTTCTTTTAAAATATAACACATAAAATATTTGTAAATTATTTACTCAGTAGACATTATGTTTATTATGTAACAGCACTTCGGGTGTGAAGAAATCATGGTTGACAAATCTAACTTTGTTCTGACATTTTAACGTGTTGTTTATCCAGGAATAAAATAGCAGATTAATTAATGAAAATAGCCCTGAGGTCAAGTACATGTGTTACTTGTACACTAAACTGGACATGATTTAAAAATAAGTACTTCTAAAGCCTAAATATACAGCACCAAAACAAGTACTAAAAAGTACAAATACTGCAGTTGTGGTACTTGTACTTCATTGGCTAGTATACGGTCTGTAACAGCAGCACTAAAGAGACACCGTGTCATACATGAGAGAGATGTCAGACTGGATTACAATCTAGGTCCAGTGCTTCTGTGTAAAACGCCTAGTTAAGCTATGAAGACACCCCCTCCTCCTCTTCCTCACTCACATTCCCCTAGTGTAACGCTGCCAGTGCAGGAGATGTTATTATAACAGCACCAGCAATTCTGCGAAAAATTGCACTTTCAGAGTGGATTTTTAGAGCTCCGGAGCCCATCCAACTAAACAGGAATGCTGTATGCTGAGATGGTTCATTTACTGTAGAAGATCAGTGATGGGTGGCTCAATGAAGCCTAGTATGGCGGGTGTAAAGATGCTTCTGGTTTGTGGGAATGTGCATGATAACAAAAGAGGGGTAAGGAGCATTGCATAGCGAGAATATTTCCACAATACCCACAAACTCAGTGAAATGTTGAAAAGCTGCAGGAATTATGCGGAATTAAGTGTGCAAATAGCAACAAAGGAAAAAGCGTGTGTACGATGCTTTATGAAACAATGCATCCCAGAAAGCAGATGGAGCACCTACCTTGATGTTGTCAGGCGGATACTTGTATCTGTGCATCTTCTCTGCTGGAGCACTACAAACTGTTCACATCATCCGAGGGAGAGAGAAAAAATAATAAAAACATTTTTTTTTTTAACTCTCAATAAGCATTTAGTTTGAAAAATCTGGGGGACAAAAGAAAACACAAAAAGCTAGAAGCTCAGCTCGACTCGACTCTGCTCGGGATAACTACACTGTTTTCCCACAGACTGGCTATTATGTCTGCTCTTCATCAGGGAAAAAGCTTCATGTTGTAGCATTACGCTAGTCAAACGTTAACGCAAGCGCTGACGATATTCTACCGCAAACCGGGAAGAAGAGAGATGCTCTGCTCGTGATTTCCCGTCATCCCGCTGTGTTTTGATGATGATGTTAAGAAAGCAGAGAAAGGATGCTCTCAGGATGTGGCAGCAAGCAGGTCCTTTCGCTCCTGCTGCCTACGGAAGCCTGAGCGCTCCGCGTTTTCCTTCGCTTTTTTTTTCCTGATACAAGGCGAGCTGATAATTTAGTATCCAGCTTTTGCCAGCTATTATTGTTATTATGCTGCAGTCATGAGCAAAATAATAATTGTAAGATTTTTTTGAACGATACCCAATACAACTGAAGTTCAAAAAAGTGATAAAGTCTACATTAAAATTTACAGAGAGACAGATACTTAAAGTAAAAATAATAATAGATTTTTTAAATCCCTTTAAATTGGTTTTAAACCCATTTTCTACAAGTTCGGTATGACCGTATAAATATTGGTAAATCCAAGCTTTAAATAGAACAAAATAAAGTGTTGTAAAGCTAAGACAATTACAGGCAGGCTAACTCCGCCCCACTTGCGTTTAGCCTCATAGAGACCTTTTACAAGATTATCTTTAACTCTAAACATCCAAAGTTTAATGGGTTGTTTTGTTGTTGTTTGTTTGTTTTTTCTCTCTATTTTTTCACTTTTACTTCTTTTTGACACTTGGTGTTCAAACACTTTAATTGACCACATGATCTATTTAAAATGTTGCTACATACTTGTAATCGTGCTTTATTTTGTTTATTTATTTTTGACTTTGGTGGCATTTTTAGAGCTGAGATGGTTTGGACATGTGCTGGGGAGAGATATTGGATATACTGGACAAAATATGTTGATGATGAAGATGTCAGGAACAGAGGTAGAGTACCGAGAAGATTATTGGATGTAGTTTTTTTTCCAAAATCAGCTTTGATGGGCACATTTTAGAGGTCAGCAAACTGATTGTAAGTTTAAAACATTACAGTATATTACGCCACGGTTGTAGGGCTTTCATTGTGATGAAATCATTATTCTTCAACTGCGCAAACTGAAAGATGGATATTAATGTTTAGCTGAGACGTTAACAGGACAAAAAACTATTTCCTCAAGAAAGTTTTCAGCAGCTGTTTTATCAAGGCAGATGCTGTGGATTTCAGAGCCATCTAGTGGAAACAAGTACAAACTGCAAAGAGTAAAGTGGCCTTTTCATTGGCCTGGGTGACAATACGCTCACATTTAATGAAGACAAACACACAGAAAAAGCCATCAGAGATCTCGATTGATTCATTTTATTTTCCTCAAGGACATTTATGAAGGCAGAAAAATCTGATTCTGTTTTTATTATACACAATTTTGAAAACTGAATTATTTTCCAAGTCACCATCACATCAACATAATGTACACACAGTACCACCTACAGTCACTGAAAGCCCGGGGTTTGGTACACAGCCTGGTTCTCCAAAAGGCATCTTGGAGTCACATCTGATTATTATCATTTATGAGAGCAAAGACCATCTCACTGCTCCGACACCTTTGTGAGGCCAGACTTCAGTGTTTGAACTCTTGAGTATGTGGAGGGAAAATTTCAAGAAACCAAAACCAAAAACAGGACAATTCACAAAAAAGCCGTGGTCTGTCAGCTCTGTGGAATGATGATCAAAAACATAATACGTTTTCAAGCTATGTTTACACACACACACACCACCATTACAGCATTTTCTCATTTTAGGCTAAACTCAATTTTATGTTACTGGTAGCTTAGAAAATAATCATTTACACCACCCAAAAGGCTGCTTTTCAACATCTACCCACAGACAACTGAGATTTAAAACATAAATGAATGGAACTTTAAGGAATGTTGAACATAAATGAGAAGAGTTGACATTTTCACACAAGACAAAACTAACACTCAAAAGAAAAGTTTCAATGAAACGAAGATTTGGCTGTTTTATTATTATGAATCAGCAAATATAACAGAGTCCGAGTTTTGGACCCTTGTTAAATGACAGTAATACCACAGGAAAAGGTAAAACCGGGTATTAATGGTGGTAAAGATTTTACTTTCCTTTCTAGTAACTGACTAGGACAGCAATAAGCTTCTTCTTTTGTTTTACTTCAAGCAAACACTATATCCTACAACTACAGGAAAGGATCACGACTCTAATAAAAGTGAAGTCAATTGGGAAGTTCTGGCTGCCGGATACGACCGCAAGACTCAACATTACATTTTTAAAGACTGCAGGAAATCTATATGTGATTTGACCAAATTTGACCTCCCATTGAGCCACCCAACCTTAGTGATCAGGAAGCCTGATAAATACTGTATTATGGCTGCTGTGTGGGTTAGGACCATCAGCCTATCAGCAAAGAACAGATTAAAAAAAAAAAAAAAAAAAAGAAACAGATCTGACAGACCAGGCTACAAACACAATGACAAACATCCTCATGCTTCACAGGAAAAAAAAAGATCACATGTCCTGCGCGCGCACACACACACACACACACACACACACACGCACACAGTTTTTCAAATACTCCAGTCTAATTTTTAACTACCATTCAACAAGAGCGGTCAGATAAAAATGATGCAAATTAAACAGTTATCGGTGTAAACCTCTCCTTAAATGCAGAGTGAATCTGTCCGTCTAGCCGCTCTTCAGACTGCCCCGTTTACTTCTACTGCTCATCAGGCTAAATCATCACAGAGTTCACTCATTTTTTTTTTTATTTTTAAAAAAAAAAAAAAAAAAAAAGGTATGAAATGCAAAATATGCTGTTTTCTTCAACTTTCCTTCTTCCCTTAAGAATTAAGAGCAGGGCATGGATGTACCAACTCTTGTATGGATGATAGTTAAAAAAAAAAAAATACCAGGCAAATAGAGACATTTAAATAATTTACGATGTATTTACACAATAATCGCTCTTTTTTGTTTTGTTCCAGCGTCTGTCTTCTCAGCGTTTGAATGCACATTCTAGTCACCCATCTTTACTTTCGACGTCTGAGGAGAAACAAAAAGCAGTTTTTAATAAACATTTACTGTAAAGCGTTATAATTTTGAAGTCTCTGCAACAACATCTGGGCCTTTGTCCAAACAACTATGTTGTGGAAAGATTGTCATAACAAACCAAAACTAAACTAAAAACTTAAAGTTTGCAAAAAAAAAAATTGTAAACTGAAATAAATTAAAAAACAAAACAAAACATGAAATTCTATCACATATTTAGAAAAAACTGTTTTAGCCTCGCTTAGATTAAAGCGAGGCTAAAACCGATAAAACTTAATGATAAGATTGTGATGATTGACAGTTTCTGACCTAAAATAATTAATAAGTGAAATTAAAAACTTCAGTTTGTGCTATGTGGCCGTTATTCTCCTGTGAGGCAAAAGATGAAGGGTAAAGGCATGCAAAAAACTGTATTTACCTGCAGAATAGCTACAATGACACCAAACAGGCCGATGGCACTTCCAAAGATTTCCACAATTAGGATCTTCACGAAGAGGCTGGCGTTCTGGGCATCTGCCAAAGCGGCTCCGCTGCCCACGATGCCGACACAGATGCCACAGAAGAGGTTGGAAAAGCCCACAGTCAGACCAGCTCCAAACATGGAGTAACCTAATAGGACAGAAAACAAAATGAGTCACAGTTCAACCTGAGTAACTCACAATGGAGTCGTCTACGAGATTCATGCTCCCTGTTTGATTCTGAAATAAGTCTGTAAGAGTTTATTGTGAAGCATCTTCACAGTTAGTGAACATATTTAGGTTTCTGTATCTGTTAAATTTTGTGAAACTATTCAAAAAATGGATATAAAAACTAAATATTTATTTAGTGAATACAGTAAATATCTTTTCTTTACTGTTGTCAACAGTACACCTCCAGATGTTTTAGTAATTTCAAATCTGTGCATCCCCACAGTGGACTTCAAGCAAATCAAGCAACCACTATGTCATTAAATTACATACTTTCTGCTTTCATTCACAGGTTTAACACATTTTTTGACCACTTTAACAGTTTTGTCATTTTAAATATAAGGATGGTTTGTAATATTTTGATAAAAGTCTGTTGCAGGCAACCTCTTCATTAAGGCTAGAACTGATGGACATCACCTCCCTTGAGAAGCCACCTTTTGTTGCTGCTGGTTTGTGGGTCTCTGCATCCAATTTTGTACTGAATAACTCAAGCATGTGCTACTGAAGAATAT
Source organism: Simochromis diagramma (assembly GCF_900408965.1). Lineage (NCBI taxonomy): Eukaryota > Metazoa > Chordata > Actinopteri > Cichliformes > Cichlidae > Simochromis > Simochromis diagramma. The sequence goes on from NW_024386782.1 coordinate 6,259,999, forward strand.
CTCATTTCTTTTCTTTGATAAACTTTTGGGGTGCTTTTGCAGTTTGCTTTGGGTCATTATCCGTTTGCACTTTAAAGCTCTGTTCAATCACTTCTGAAGTATTTGGCTGAATCTGAGAAGAGGTCCACTTCACAATTCATCCTGCTTCTTCTATCAGCAGTCACATCATCAATAAGTATTAGTTACCTGAGGCCATGCAATAACACTGAAAACACTGTTTGACAGATAATGTGATATGCTTCAGATCATGAGCCGTTTCACACCACCACATTCATCTGATTGGCCTTCATCTTAGTTTCATCTGTACAACCAATTTTTTTCCCCCACAACTGTGCAGACTCTTTTAGTTGTTTTCTGACCTTCCTGTTCCTCCACCTTGTTGTAAACTCTCTGTACATTCATAAAGGTATGCCTGGATTGTAGACTGTAACACCAGTACACCATTTATCTTAAACATGGAAATAATTCTGCGATCATTCTTGTGAGACCTTCGTTGAGCTGGTCAGTGCATTGGGCTCAGTGCTGTAACTCAGGTGGTAGAGCAGGTCACCTACTAACCAGAAGTTCGATCCCAGTCTGCTCCAGTCTGCATGCCAAAAATCCTTGGGCAAGATACTAACCCTATGTTGCTCTAAGATGCATCCATCAGAGTATGATTGCGTGTGTGAATGTTAGATGGTGTGACTGGGTGAATGAACAAGTTGTGTAAAAGCGCTTAAACTGCTCAGGTAGAGTAGAAAAGCACTATATAAGACCCAGTCCATTTACCAATTTTAAGACTCAACCAGATTGCAGATTTGCCCACTAAAATCTTCCATCTATGACAGGTTTATTTTGGCTTGGGGTTGTTTTCAGCCTAATGATGACACCCTCGCTTGCATAGATTCTCTTTGAACAGAATATTGAGATCTCCAGTAAACAGCTACCAAATACAAAGTCAACACTTGAAATCAACTCTGGATCTTTTGTCCTCCTAATCCTTCATGAAATTAAAAGGGCACAGGCCTCACCTGGACACTGACTGCTTGTCAGTCCAGTTAATTTTGAGCCTCTGAAAATGGGGGCCTATGTATAAACAGGGCTGAAATTCTATTATTGTTATTATTATTATTTATTTTTAAAACCCTAGAATTAAAGGTGAGATTTTCCTATTTCAGTCAGGAGTCTCTTTTCTTACCAGCTTGGTAGTTTCGTGCCCCAATAGTCTCAGGAGTCGTTCCACTGAAGTTCTGTAAGACGAAATAAATCATTTCAGAATCCTTATTCCGGGCTCTACAATGACATTTCACTTGTTTTTGTCTCTTACAACTGCAGCTTAATTTCAAGGTGTCGCTCTCCTCTGTGCAGGCTTCCTTGCATTATTTATGAGTTTTTAAAAAAAAAGGCTTCCTCAATCATCAAAAATGTGTTCCTTACCTCGGCCATATTGCTGATGACAATAGCCATGATGATTCCATAGATTGCAACAGCTTCACAGAAGATAATGCTAGAGGGAGAAACAGAATAAGCAAGGGTCACTGTCTCTGCAAAACACTGCTTTGGACCTGCAGCAATAAACTGATGTTACTGGTGCTAGATGGAACCATAATTCACTGAATGCCCTTCTTAGCAACGTACAGCTGTTGACGGGAACAAAACAGACAAGAGCTCTCTTTGACGGGGCTTACCTGACCAAATTTTTGGTTTTGATTCGTGGAGCCTTGACGCCACCACCAATAATGCTAGAGCCAGTGACGTAGATCCCCCTAGGAAAACAAGCGGAAAGAAAAACAACATCACTTACAAAAACATTTTAATGTTACAGAAAAGTCAACAGTTGGTATAAATGAAAACAGGAGAAGCATAAAAACACAGCATGAGTTAAATGACTACCATTATTGAGCTTCACTCTAAAACGACCCATTTACACGTAGTATAAATACACATCTTCTGTGATCCAAACGATTTTCAATGCACTCAAGACTTGTAATGATGCAAAAACAAGGTAAAAAGGATCCGTTTCAACACACAGTGGCAGCACATTTTTCATCGAATGCACTTAATGGGATAAAATACTAAACAATAAAAAGGAGCTCAAGGTAGGCAATTAAATGAAAATAAATCTTCTGAACACTGATCCAAAATAAGCAGCCAGCCCAGAGACTTGTAGGTAATGTGTGTGAAAACAAATAAGACGATGTATTTCTCATTAATTCCAAATGACAGGAATGTGTAGGACAATCATGCAGAAGAGATAAGTTATTCAGTGTGTAAATCAAAATTATTAAGCAAACACAGGAATCATTTTGTAATCCAGCAACCTGTGGATCGGCAGGTGGCGGTTTTTCCCAGAGACCACTGGCTGTAGCTGGCCTTTACCTGCAGCTGTTCAGCCGAATCTGCTTTAAAGGAATTCGGTTAGAGTTCTCAGAAGATCTGTGGTTCGATTCCCGAGTCTTCTAGTCTACATTTTGAATTCTTCTTTAAGATAACGAACCGCAAACTGCCCCGAAAAAACGGATCAATGTTAGTGTGTGAAATATATAGGTGTGCAAAGTCCATAAAATAAAGTGCCGTGTAAGTGGGTGAATGTGGTATTTTATGTGTAATTTCTGCAATTTATTATTTCACAATCGAAAACTCTGAATACAAAACAAAACAAGAAACTTGTCCAAACATCTATTTTTCATTTCACACAGTTTAATATTTTACAGTTCTACATTTACACCTGTTGTTTTAAAAAGTAAGGTCAAAGGTTTTAGGGAACAGCACTTTTTTTTTTTTTACTCCCCTTATGTTGAAACAAGACAACTGACAGAGTTTGGCATTTTGTGTAAAATTATGCTCATGTTTTGTAATCAAACATAGATGGATACTAGTATGCACTTAAAGAAGTCTTACTTACCAGGCAGCTCCCACCACAGACAACGAGATGGCCAAACCAATGCCTAGATTGGCCCACATGAAAGGAGAAGTCTCTGTCAGGAACCTGCGAGTAAAGAAGTAAAGCTCACTCAGCCTCAATTTTATAACAACATCATTGTTTGCAATACCTTTTAAAAACACGATGTACACTCTGTTTTAAACTCTAACCTTTTTCTCAACAGTCTGTTAAAATAAATACCTGTAGTGGATAAATCCAAGCTATGCCCTCTTCAAGTAGTAGATGAAACCACTTCATGCGTTTCTTTCACATCCCAAATTTATTTGGGGAAAGTACAGACAGACCTCAAAAATGTCTCCAGTGACACATTCACTGTTACTTTCACTTTCAACATATACAAATTATCTTGGAAAATGTCTGATCAGCCAAGTGAAACAGATTGGTGCCTCACTATCACTCTGAAAAAAGGGAAATGGCGGGCCCTGAATCTGTCAAAGAGGAAACAGGCAACGTAGACTAGCTTATGTTGTAAGGCATGTCTCTGTACATTTACAATTGTGCAATGTGGGAAAGGTCAGTGCTGTTTTATAACTTTTATTACCCAGAATGTCAATATAATATTTTTCCTGGTAGAACCACTTATAAAATATAACTAAAACAACAGACTAGATGTCAAACAAGGTCAAAAATCATCACTTTCTTAATTCTTTCAGTTGCCCAATTTAGGTGGATCACCTGCCTCTATTTCACCCTATCCTTAGGATCCTCATCTGTCACACCAGCCCTCTGCATGTCTCCATCTATGAAATCTTCGTCTTTTCCTCCTGCCTGGCAGCTCCATAGTCAACATCCTTTGTGCAATATATCGCCCATTTGCCCCTTTTTCAAACCATCTCAGCCTTGCCTCTCTAACTTCATCTCCAAACTGCTTGACCTGAGCTGGTCCTCTCATTTCTAATCATGCTCATTCTGGTCACTCCCAATGAAAATCTTAACATCTTCTACTCTGCCACCTGTCTTTTTTTTTTTAAAAGTGAAAACCATCTTGAAACCATACACCATTGAAAGTCTTACTACCATCTTGTAAATCTTCCCTTTCATTCGTGCTGCTATCCTTCTGTCACAAATCACCTCTGACACTCCTGCCCACCTCCTTTCTGCATTCTCTTCTTCACCTCTCTTGTGTACACTCCATTGCTTTGTATGGTTGACCCCAGGTATTTAAACTCATTGACCTTTGTTACCTCTTCAGCGTTACACCCATCTCCCTCTCATTCACTCACACTCACATGTATTCTGTCTTGCTTCCACTCAACTTCATTCCTCTTCTCTCCAGAGCATACCTCCACCTACTCTCACTACACATCACAATGTCATCTGCAAGCATCATAGTTGGCAGAGACTCCTGTCTGACCTCATCTGTCACTGCAAACAAGGAGGAGCTCAGAGCAAATCCCTGATCCCATTTTGGCCATCTGTCACTCCTACCAGACACACCTCACCACTAGGGATGGGTACCGGTGTCCGGTGCCATGACGGCACCGGTTCTGACATAAACGGTAGTAACCAGACCGAAAAGCAGCGCACATTTCGGTGCTTTATTTCGGTGCTTTTTTTTCCTGAGCTGTGATACACTTCTAGCCAATCATTTTACGTTTCCCAGGATAGTAGGCGGGGCCAGGTACGTACGTTCAGTTAGAGCAGAGCTACAGATTAAAAATGTCCAAGGCGAAGCGGTCAAAAGTCTGGCTGTACTTCACAGCAAAATATGCAAACTCAGCAGCCTGCAACAAGTGCTTTAAGCTGATACTGTGATACTGTCAAAGGAGGTAACACCTCAAATCCGATGAAACACCTGGCGACGCATAGCGTTTTTTTTAAAAGCCGAGAAATGCGCCGTATTTGATAGCTTGCTGCGAGACCTCACACTGTGCACGTTGGGTGGGTTGCCAGTTATCGGACCCGGAGCAACATCCCCCAAAAACCCGAAGAATAGAGTCCTGGCCCCTAGCCCTGCCAGTGTAGCAGGGATGATGATGGCAGCAGAAGCCGTTCTTCTCTGCGTGAGTCGTTTAATGTTGTTCGAGTGTAATTTACGTTGAGTAAGTGAACTAGCAAACATCATCATAGCTACATGCGGCTGTCTTCTTGTTTGAGATACTCCCTTCACCCTGGACAAAAAGGCTAAAATGACCAAAGAAAAAGTGGGAAACAGCTGAACATGAGAGGTTTTTGGACAAAGTTTGTGTTTTTTTTTCCATTGATTAAGCACTGCTTCCAGCCAAGAGTGATACCATATATGCCCCATAGCTGCAGAAAAGGCTAACATTGTTATCTTTTTACAAAAAAAAAAACAAAAAAATACAGCTGAACATGAGAGGTTTTTGGACAAAGTTTGTGTTCTCCATTCTTTAAGCACCGGTTCGAGCACCGTTTAAGCACCGGCACCGTTTCAAAAGTACCGATTTGGCACCGGTATCGGATAAAACCTAAACGATACCCATCCCTACTCACCACTGTCTAGCTGTCCTAAAACATGTTCTACACCACCCTGACTTCTTCACGCAGTACACAGTTCCTCTCTTGGCGTCCCATCATATGCTTTCTCGAGATCCAGAGTGAACCTCACTCTGACCTTCTCTATAATTCTCCGCCAACAGTCACAAAGCAAACATCTGTACAGCTCTTTCTCAGCATTAAGTCATAGTGCTACTAACTGATCATCACGTCTCTTCTTAACCTACCTTCAACAACTCTTTCCTATAGAATAATGGTGTGGCACGTTAACTTTATCCCTTGGATACTAATGATTTTAGAGTATATATGAATCTTTACCTCCAGACAGCAGCTGTGTGCAAAGAATACTTACCATGCCACATCAAAGCGGAATCCCAGGTCAAATATAGTGTAGCAGATCCCTGTGGAAACAGTGACGGTCATTTATAGGCATATGTGGGAAAAAACACGGTAACACTTTAAAGATGAGCCATTTAGTCGACCCGTGTGTATTTCTGCATGAGTAATCTTGTGTTTTGCAGGTTGCGTGAAACACAGTCACACTTCTGTTCTAAAAGAAGCTGCAGCTTCGGTGTGACCACTCACACTCACGTGAAAACCACTGTAGTTCCTACTCAGCACAGTCAGCTGGACACACAAACACCTAGACGGCTAACCTTAGCACGGCGCAAACAGACGACTTCAAACTAAAATAAGAAAAGCGATCCAAGCATGGTAAAATATTTCCAAATCATACAAGGTGTGACACTAATAAAAATAAAATACAATCACTAACATCCAACGTTAAAACCTCTGAAAATGTGTTATGAGAGAACGCTGTAAGCTAACTACCCTTAGCTAACAGCATGCTAGCCAGATGCTAACTTAAACCGTGTTGTTTATATAATGTGAGCACACAGCGATTTTTAAAATACGTTCAACAACGAATTGGGTTTTCATGTATCCCTCTTATCATGCATTAGTAAACCATTTTTCCCATATGCTAACTAACCTATCGACTATCCCAGTATTTAGACAGGTCCTGAAGTACAGCTGTCAAACATACCAATAAAAATCACAATGTCACGAAGAGACAACGATTAAATACACGACCATTACTGCAAATTACATGAAATATATATTTTCATTCATTCATTTAGGCATTTTCCTGTAAAATAAAACCTTACCAACGATTAGTATGGTGCTCCAGAAGGCCAAAGTGACCCCCGTGTAAAGAATGGCGTGTCCGTTCATCATCCACTCTAGTAGCATCTACCCACTGGGTTAACCTGCTGGATCAGCAAGATCTACTTGGCCCAAATTTCAAATCTGATGCCAGTACAGCCCAGGTAGCGATATAATGCAGTTTTACGAAGCGCTATCAGTCGATGGAGGAAGAAGAGAATCAAAAAGAGAAGCTGGGTGATGTCAGCTGATCCGGCTCGACTAGCATGTGACCCAGGAAGGAAGGGAGGGAGGGCTGCGTTCGCTTACGTTTTTACTTTACCCACTGTCGCTTTACAACAAGCGTTTAAAGCACTCTTTGTGTTGAATTTACTCGGTAATTATTCCACCGTAACTTACACAAATATAGAGTTAAATAAAACAAAACGACACCCAACCAAGGCAAAAGAGGTTTAAATATCCTCGAAGATAGTATCCGAAACCGGAGTGTTAACTGCAGCGCGCACAGTGGCCGAAAGATGTCACTGTTGAAATATATATGGCGCAAAGGCAACAAGACTGCAGTGTACACGATTTATAAAGGAAAAACCCAATCAATACTAAGTCTATTTGACTGTGCATTTTTATCCTATAATTAAATATAGTTAACTTGATAGGACATGTGCAAGACAATAACCTCATCCTTAGACCACGAGGGACACTATTATTTTTCAATAAGTGCAAAAATGCTGTGATGGAAATGTTATGGTCTTTGTAATAACCTGATATCATCTGAATAATTATGGGAGATTTGGGACCAACATGTTGAGCAGTTGTGTTTTGGATAAATGTTACATATTTTTCCTCTTGCAGTACTTAAGATATCAAATCAAGGCCAGGGGGCAGGGAAGCTGTTCCCATGACACATGGTAGTGAAACACAACAGTAAGATGTTGGCTTTCATGTTGGCTTTTTTCTTTAATTCATTACCTTTTTGAAACTTTGTTTGTTTGCTAAGCCACTTAACACCAACCTGTAAATAATTCAGGCATTGAAATGACACTTAACTCCAACCGGTGTTTCATTCACACATGATACTTAGCAAAGAACAGATTTAACAGTTGCATATTCACACACTTTGCTACTAGCAGCCTGTTGCAAAAGTACAACATTTCTTAGGTTGAATCTACAAAAAATGCCAAATATAACACAGTTTTATATTCATTGGCACTGACAAGGTGATTCCCAAAGATCTATTGGCTGAAAACTTGGTACATATTGGCATGGCAAAAAAACTGAGGAAGCTAAACAATTGGGGGACAAAAGAAGATATTTCAGACTTGGATGGAATTATAAATGCAGAAAGGAACCATCACATCCACCATGTAGCAACATCTCAAAAAATAAAATTGTCAATACTTTCAGTGTTCACAAATGCAGTGATCCTAAACATACTGCAAATGCAGTAAAAACATACCTCGATTGAAAACCACACGATGAAACACTATTAGTCATGGACTGGCCTCCCCAGAGGGGAGAGATGCTTGATCCATGTCTCAAGTCAGTATTTGGTATGACCATGGCCATACCAAATACTGACTTTCAAACGTATTAGAATTGTATACAGTATTGTGCATATGTATATAAAATAAAACACATTTCTATTTGCAAGCACTATCTGCCTTGTTGCAAGTGTTCTGACACAGATTACTAATTCTTACATTATTTGAAAGCTAGACACTGTGCTTTGACGCTCTCGGTGTACTCTCAGTATACTCCAGATTTCTGTTGAGGTATGTCTGCTCATCCTTTTAGAACTGTATAAAAGATTTCCTGTGTGTTTCAGCTGAAACACCATAGTATACAAGAACGTATGAAGCACTCTATCACCAAAGCCTTAAATGAAAGTTTTGAAGTTTTGAAGTTAATCCTAGTAATCCTTTTTTTGTTTGTTTTTTCAACTACTGTGAAATTTAGAAGAAAAACAATAACCTTGCATCAAATGAAAATGCCATGACACTGCGTTACTCATTATCTATAAAAGCTATTTTTCTTGAACTGTTTCTTTCATTTTCACTGATCTGTATACTTTTTTTTGCTGAGCTATACATCTTCAAAAAAACTATCAAAATGCAATACTGAAGCACTGTTATATCTCTATGTGGAGTTTTTGAATTAATGTTGAACTTCTTTTTAGTGATGAGCCACCAGTTCTTTATCTGTTATTCTTCTTATAGACTCATCTTCATTAAAATGCAGATGAACGAACTGCACATCAAGTGTGTTTTTATGACAAAATCCACCAAAGCAGGCCTACAGCTAGGATTTGGGAAGCTACACCACTGATAACAAAATGACATTTGCATGTGTGATAACATAATGTGTGTCATGTCAAACATGTCTCTCAGCAACATGAAAAGAAGCAAAAAAAAAAAAAAAAAAAAAAAATCCCCCATAAACCAGTTTTCCATGTGACTAACAGCTCAGAGCCAAAAGCAATTCAGAAGTCTGATTCTCCCTTTTCATTAATTTCCGCATGGGCTTCCAGACAGTGTGTATCACCTCTGAGGATGTTGTCTCCATCCTGTTTTTTATAATTCTGGACAGTCCGTGGCAGATTTCATCCCTGAGACCACAAAAGTCAGTCGCCAATAAAAGCCATCAGTTCTTTCTTCCGTTCTATCACATATCTGAAAGGGTTTTAATGAGGACCAGAGACCCTGAAGACAACTTAATTACACCAGCTTTCCAAGTATATAGGGGAGGCAGCTACAACCTGTAACTGTTTCCTCTCTTTTGTAGCATCACATTGTGTTTAACTGTCAAGCTACCACTGCATTTCCCCTGAAATGAGGCTTTTGAACTTTGGTTGTCTGGTTTTGTACCCTGGATTGATTATAATAAAGTGTAATGCATTGCTTTTTGAATCTGTGAACATACCAACACTCTCTAAAACATTTCTTTTCAGCAGAAAATAAAGCCTCATCCTGCATTTCTCCTCATTTAAGACGTATAAATGTTCCACTTTAATGCTGCTTAGAGACTGCTTTATAATCACTGAAAGATAAAAAAACAAAAAAACAACCCAGCTTCTAACAGTGTCTGCCATGAAAGTTATGATGGAAAAAACAACAACTCCTTCTTCTCCCAGAAATCGACTAATATGGTAGCACTTAGCATGCTAGAGCAGAGGCAGCGTTTTCTAAAGAGAGGGTTTAAGACTAGCTGTTGAATCTGGGGATACTAGAGTTCATTCTATGTTTATTTACAGCTGTTGAACACATTTTTAACATAACCCTGGGATGTTTTTCTCTTATCCAACAAAAATCCTGTGAAGTGGAAAAACAAATTGCTAAAAATGCCCGGACTTTATAATTGCTTACATTTTGTGCAGTTTCTGACATGTTATCATGATTTCTCCTCTAAAGTAGTCCAAAGAACATGATTTTCACCCCCTATAACTTCTGACCATGATTTTAGCATGTGTGGACTATTAACTAATTACTTACAGAAAGTACAGCCTCATTCACTTGTAGGGTTTTACATATCAGGGTAAAATGAAAAAAATCTTTGGTAAGTCTTAGTAAGTCTTAAAATAAATTAAATACAACCTCAGATGAATGAAAACTGAGAATAATTAAAGAAAGAAAGAAAGAAAGAAAGAAAGAACTGAAGAAGCTTCTCAGATGAGAGGTTAAACATCTTCAAGGCCAAAGGAGCTTGCAAAGAAAAGCGTCTGAACTTCCTTAAGTACTTTTCTTTCCAAGCTCCTTGGACTACAACGACCTGGACGACTGAAAACCTTCAGACAAATAATGTTATTATTCAATTAATTATAACATAATAAAGATCATCTCTTTGTTAAGAAGCCTTAAAGTTTGGTAAATACAACCTCAGATCAACTGTGAAATATGTTATACTCTATCGTTGTTTTTTAACAACAGCTAAGCCAAATATTTACAAATTAAGTACTCTAAGTCATGTGACAAAAAGGTTTTACTGTCATGGCCTGGGTCTAGGGACCCAGGGCTCATGTATTTTAGTGTATGTTTATGTTTATATTTTCCTTGTGGTGTTTTGGTTTTCTCTCCTTTTTTCTCCTGGTTTCTCCGTGTGAGCTTCCGGATGTTTTGGTTCGCTGAGGAGACTGCAAACCCGGAAGTGTTTCTGCACTAGAGACAGCCACACCTGCTGCTCGTCCTCCTCTGCCAGCTGCAGCAGATTACGCTCGTCAAGGGAGCGGTATTTAAGACTGCAGCTGAGCTGAGGCCGACGCTGGATTCTTGAGTCAGAACTCGTCAGTACAGCCGTGGACTTTTGTATAAACCTTCGAGATAATAGATGTCCTGCTAACCTTAATGTGTTTGTGTTACCAGGAATCTGGAGCGGAGTGTGTTTTGAAGTCACGGTGTAGGAGTTTTTTGGAGTCGCCACTTTTCCCCTTTCACGGACATCTGCACTGTGTGGGATTCAGTAAGAATCGCCACAGGACCACAGTGCCTGGATTTTGTATATAGTTGTGTGTTTTCCACCCCCTGTCAATAAATCCACTGTCCTTCACTAAAAGTCTGCGTTTGGGCCCTACTTTCACTGCAACTCCATGGTCTGCCGTCGCAGCCCGTGACATTTATTGGACTCTGTGAAGTCCTGTGCAAAACTTAATATACCCAATGATTTGGTAACCTGTTCAATGACCTTTAGCAGCAATAACTTGAAAAAAAAAAATGCTTTCTGCATGACTCCATCACTCTGTCACATGGTTGTGGAGGAATTTTGGTCCACTCTTCTGTACCACATTGCTTCAGTTCATTAAAATGTGTATATGCACAGCTCTGCCACAGGATTAGAGTCAGGTTGAGTCGGCCATTAAAACACCTTAATTCTTTTCTTTTTCAGCTATTATATCATACATATGCTAAGAATATTATCCTGTTGAATGACCCAGTTTCGTCCAAGCTTTAGGACAAATGTGAGGCCTGATGACCTCACATTTGTCTCTAGAATACTTCAGTGTACAGAGGAGTTAATGGTTAACTGCAAGGTGTCCAGGTCCTGTGGCTGCAAAACAAACCCAAATCATCACCACCGTGCTTGATAGTTGTTATGAGGTGTGTCCCGATGTGCTGTGTTCGCTTTTCTCCAAAAGTGTTACTGTTAGCACCAAAGCTGCACTTCTCTGTCTGAAGGACATTGTTCCAGAAGTCTTGTGGTTTGTTCAGATACAACCTTGCAAACGTAAGCAGTGCTGCCATGTTGGTGTTTTTTTTTTTTTTTTAGAGAAAAGAGACTCCTGGAAACCCTTCCAAACAAGCCAAACCTGTTCAGTATTTTTTTTAATTGTACTGTCATTTTTTTTGCAGTTTCTTTGAGCATTGCACAATCTGACCTTGTGGTAAATTTGCTGATACACCCATTTCTAGGAAGAATGTGGCATTGTATCGATACACACCTGAACCCTCCAGACCAGCAAACTGCCAAAACGTGTACTGGACATGTTCATGCATTAAATATGGCATCAGAAATAGCACACCCTTGCCTCAGATAGCTGGAACAGAAAGAATAAAAGCATGAATCAGTTAGGAAGGCACTCATAAGAGCACATTACTCCAACATGTCCAACAGATCCCTTTGATTCAGCCTGTTTAATGTTTCCTTCCATTTTGTACTTCACACAAGGTTTTACTCCCTATCTGCCAGGTCGTCTTGTCCTGTTCATTTTTTGTCTCAGCAGTCTTGAACTTTAACTAAATGACATAAAAGTACGTTTCTCATTGGAATACAATTCTCTCTGGAAACTACTGAATCAGACATTTCAGGCTCTAAAATGCAAACCAACCAACAACACCTAAAATAGAATAATACTGTGGAAAAAGCCAAGGTTTAACCACAATCTAATGTGTTTTACAGTGTTTGGGAAATACAACCGCAATTAAAACATATCCGATCCCGCCTATTCACTTTGATCCTGTTAGTGTAATGAGATTCTGAGTAGTGTCAATTAAAATGAAGATGCTGTTAGCTTTGTTCATTATGACAAGTACAAGCAAGAAAAAAACAAAACAGACCCTTCCTATGAATAATAAATGAGACAGGGAGACCAGCACCAGCTCCTACATAAATTTAATATTTACTTAATAAATATTCCAGTTTGCTGAATTATAAATATAACAAGTCAAAGTAAAAAAAAAGAGAGAGAGAGAGAGAAAAGAAAGACCAGTAGGATCAACAACAAAAACAACAAAGCACAATAACTACTTAGGAATAATATGATGGTAACAAAAAATAAATAGACAGAAAACCTCCCCCACATATAAACTGTACAAATAGGAGATGAGACGAGAAGCAAATTCTGAGATTAGTGCAGCTCAAGTTACTCTTCTGAACGATATTTAGGGCATATAGAGTTTACCAGTAAGAATATAAGTGCTGAACTTTCAGAAACAGCCGCATATTTGCTTCAGTAACTGGCCCTCGATTTGAGTCAGACTTAAGCAACAGTTTGGCCATTTATTCTTGAGGCTGACGGTCCTGTCATAAGCTGCTCACAAACAAAGGCGGGCGTAGTCAGAAGAGGTTCTGAGAGTCATTTATTTATGCCGGCCTCCCAAAGTGCACAAAGGAATATAAAACAATAAATAAATTACAAAAAAAAGTCACGGCAAAATCTAATTCCAGCATCTTTTCCACAGCTCGAATCACATAACTCAGCGACGTCATTTCAGAGATCTTTGGTCACGTGATATTCTGATACCCGGCCTCGATAGGGCTTCATTTGAACACGCCCCCTTTACTAGACAGAGACACTTTTTTTTTTTTGCACAGAAATGTACAACAATTATGGCAATCTCTACAAAGATTCTATTTTCCCAACATGAAATAGTATCAGAACAGGCTGAATTCCAACATATAGAAGATAGATAATGAACAGGAAGTACAAACAACAACAAATAAATAAATAAAAACAAACCCCAAAAAGAATCAAAGCAAACAAACAAACAAACAAACAAACAAACAAACAAAAAACAAAAAAAAAGACGTTATACCTTAGGGGATTTCTAGCAGATCTAGTTCAATAATCATATGATTCAGAACCAGAGCTTGTTTTTTGTCCATACATGTAACAGATGAGAGGAAGAGGCAGAGTTCTTTGTGAAAAGTAAAAAAGGACGGCTTTGTTTTCAGAAAACAACATTTGTGAATGAAGAATTTGCCCATAATAATTATTACATTTAGAACATTTTCAAGCTTCTTTTCTTTTCTTAGAGAACCAAAGATACTTGAATTTTCTAAAAATGATAGTAAGTTTGGAATCTTTTGAAAGAGCCAGTAGTGCACATCGTTCCACAGTTCTTTACAGAATATACAATTATAAAATAAATGTTCTGTAGATTCAATATCCCCATCACAAAAAGAGCAAGAATTATTATCAATAGCTGCGACGTCTGAGAAATTCTTTGGAAGGGTAAATACCAGAAAGGATTTTGTAGTGGACCTCCTTAGCTTTGGGAGGAGTGGGAAGTTTTAGGTAATTTTTTCTGATCTCTTTCTTTCTCTAACAGATGTGAGATGGAATTTGGATTGGATCTATAAGGGAAAAAAAACTGTATGACACATTACTGTATGTCTTCTGTATGTGAATCATACAGAAATCAGTTACTTGTCCCCATACTTTTACTTAATTCACTTAATGTACAGAATTCACCTGCTTGCTGCATACAATGCTACTACTGCACATTTACATAATGTATATAATATATAATATTCTTCCTCTCTCCCCCCTTTTGCACAAGTCAAGGAGCGTGTCAGGTTACATTTCACTGCGTGTTATACTTGTATAACTATGCATGTGATGAATCTTGAATCTTGAATCTTGAAAGGATTCCTGCTAAATGTAGATCTACAAGCAACCAAATCATGGGGTGTACTTAGCTTTTCATACACTGCGTCTACATTTTGGCCTAGATTTTGTTAAATAAATAACACAGTGTAATATGTCATGTGTTATTATATTTGTCTGAGGTTGTATTTACCCAACCAATAAGGTCTGGGTAATTTTTATATCCTGATATATAAAACCTTAGAAGTTTTCCCAGGACTGCATGATACTGTGATAACTTTGGCATGAGTTAGATACAGATACTAAAGTGTAAAAATTGAGCTCACTGGCATGTATCTCAAGAAACTGCAGTGACAATGTAATATTACATATTATTACTGGTAGGAGCTTATGAATACTTAGATTGTAATTTCTTTCCTCAGCATGAACATATCCAAGTGGTATTAAAAATTAATTTTGTTCTAGATTAATCTGTGTCTTTCATCAAGCTGCTGCTGTTGATAGATCACTTGTAGCTGTCTTTAATGCTGTTGCTGTTGCACCATACTGTTTATTAATTATCCAGAGCAAAGACTTCTCTGGTGTGTCACCACACGAGTCGGTAACGTCTGGTTTCAGACACGTCTGTTCACTTAGGGAGTATGAGTCTCCTCACGTACTTCAACACAGATTGAACATCCTTGAGTTTGCAGAATAGAGTTTGCATTCTCTGAAGAGATTAAAGGAACAAAAGGAGGGATATTTAATTGAGGCACCAAAAAGATACTTTTTTACTAACATTTAATTTAATAACTAGAAATGAAGGCAGTTGGAAATGTGATGAAAAATCAATGCAATTAGTTTGTATGCTGGAATGAGACGAGACTGGGCAAATGTTATTGAACTGCTCAGTTTCAATTGCGAGCCTGTGGAATTGACCATCTCGACACATGTGCTGAGTTTAAATCTGACTCAGAGGTCTTCTGTTAACACACAGAGGTCTTATTTTGCTTGTTAGCCCCTGCAGGGTCATTTTGGCTTTCATTCTTTTTTTTCTTCTTTTTTTCAGTGGTTAGTTGGTTTATTGGACATGAAGCACCGTTCAACTCCAGCAGAGTAGTGTTTTGATTCCCGTTATTGTTTTAAATTTCAAAATTTAATGCTAAAATTACCCTGGACAGAAGTTTAAAAGGTCACCCATTTGGTCCATCTTAGAATTTTAATGCAAGAAAAATAATTTACCTGCAACATGTAAGACGTTGTTTAACTAACACATGTTAGTTGCATTCACTGGTTTTTGTAATAATTTCTTGACTCATTGTGAAGCATTGCTTGATTGCAACAGTACAGCCTTCTAATAAGAGAATGAGTACAGCTGGTTAGGAATAATGCAGCGGCCATCCAAGAATGAAATCTATTAAATTTTTATTCAAATATAACAAAAGAGAAAATCTTCATGGCAGCTGTATTCCATGCAAGTAGAAGGACACATTTTTAAGACATTTTCATTAATTTGAAACCCTGAAAAAGTGTTTATCAGCTTGATCTGTGTCTAAAAGTGTATTTGGTTTCTGGAACCTCCTACCTAAACATATTGCTATCCGGTCGTTAAGTGATGACGTGACGAATCCTACTTCCGGGCCTAAAGTAGTCTGCGTTTAATATGGCTTTTGTGTTGTTAACATGTTTAATGTTTTGTATTTTCTTCTATTTAATCTCAAAAAGCTCCTAAAACAGTCAGTGATTACTGTTCACCTCCCTCGGCTTTTATTACAGCTAATCATTTATTTAAGCTCAGTTTTTAAAACCTTAGGATGTAACTACAGCCCAGCCCATGCAACAGTATATGAATGACTAACCTCGTATTGTGGATGGATTATCTCAGTTGTTCTCCTGGCTGAAGTTTGGGTCTTTTACAGCATCCTGCCATGCGATTACATTTGTTCCTGACCACCAAGAACACTCACGTTAACTTTTATCGAGTGGAAAAAAAGTTAGCTTGTTTATATTATGCTAACATAGCTGTGTGGCTAGCGGTCACGTAGCACATCATTATATACCAGCTAGCCCAACTTCAGTAACCCTACAAACGTTACTGCTGTTTAGTTTTCTGTCTTTTCATAGTTTCATAGCTGGTAGTTTCAAGATGGCGCCGGTGTGCATGGCTGGCCGTCTTCGACTCCGTCTGCGCCTCGGCGTTGTACTCCTTGTGTCTTTATCTTTGGCACTTTGTTCTCTAGGTGATTGTACACTAATAACCTATGATAGAAACACGCTCCTGAATCTTCGTTTCTCCTGTTCTCAACGACCGAACTGTTTTGGGACCGCGGGTGATGCCATTCCCCTGATGCCCGTCTCTCCCACTCATCTGACCGACTTACCTCTTCCCATGCCCCGCAGGATACGTCCCAGGAGACGGGGTAGAAGGAGTGGTGTCCGTGTCCGCTTCAAGGCTTATATCAGAGCCATGGCTACGGATTACCCCTCTACTAGCTGTGAATTTTCTCGTCTCATCCACCATCTTGGTAGCCGCTTTGCGGCTAAACTGCTCAACCACCGTTGGATATGTCCCGTTGGCCCTCAGTCCTATCCTGCCTGCCCAGTGGCCTTCCACTCTGCTCGTTCTTGGATATCACTGCCTGGCCGTGGTGTTCAACAAAATAACCTCAGTACCCTCAAACGAGCTACTACTAAGGACAGGACTCCTCGGACTCGGATGGCCTTATTTAATGTTAGGTCTCTTTCTAATAAGGCCTTCCTCTTAAATGATTTTTTTCTCTCCTCGGGTCTGGATGTTTTATTTTTGACTGAGACATGGACCTCTCCGGGTGAGTTCATCCCCTTTTCTGAACTTCTCCCTTCTGACTGTGCCTTTTTTAGCTCATCGAGGCTTACTGGTAGAGGTGGTGGCTTAGCCTCGGTTTTTAGAAATAAACTTGAGGCACGGCTGCTACCCTCCCCAACCTATTCTAGCTTTGAAGCTCAGCTATTGGAATTGACTGGCCCTCGAACTACTCTGTGTGTCGTGGCTTATCGTCCGCCTAAATATCATAAGATGTTCATCTCTGAATTTGCTGATTTTTTGGGTTCTATTCTTTTTAAATATGATTCTGTAGTTATTTCTGGTGACTTCAATATTCATGTTTGTTGCATGGATGACCACCTGTCTAAAGATTTTTCTGCATTGACTGACTCTTTTAATCTTACTCAATGGGTAAATGAACCTACTCATGTTAAGGGTCACACCCTTGATCTGGTTTTTTCATTTAATGTGGATATATGCATTAAGGAAATTAGTAATACTGGACTTTCTGATCATTCCCCGGTCATCTTTGACGTTGACCTGGGTATCACTGACCCTTACTTGGAGGTTCCTCTCCATCCTACTCGGACTATTAACGCCGATACTGTGGTCAACTTCTCTACATCTTTTGTTAATTCTTCATTTAATATGTCGGACTGTTTTATCCCACACACACTTGAGAATTTTACCAATACTTTTTTAACTACATGTTCCTCGATTCTCAACACTGTTGCACCTATCAAACACAAACGCCCCAGAACCTACTCGCAATGCTGGTTAAACGACTCTGTCCGTGTTCTACGGCGTTTGTGCAGGCGCGATGAGAGGAGGTGGAGGAATGACAGACTCCAGTCATCATATGACATTTTACGTATTAGCCGCTCGAAGTTCCAATCTGCTGCCAGAATGGCTAAAGCAGCCTTCTTCGCTAAGATTATTACTTCTAATGGTGACAATCCTCGCATCCTATTTAAAATTTTTAACTCAGTGGTGAATCCTCGTCCCTCTATGCCACTTTCGTGCTCCCCAGGTCTCTGTGAAAAATTTTCAAACTACTTTCTAGATAAAGTTTTATCTCTTAGATCTACGCTTCCTTTGGTGGCTGACAGTATGTCTAATCCTGACTGTTCTGCTGCCTTACATCAATTTGAATTAATCTCACTTCCCACTCTGAAGCGTATAACTGAGAAATTAAACAATACTAATTGTGTACATGATGTTCTTCCATCTCGTATAGTCAAGGATTGTTTTAATGTAATTGGACCCTGTCTATTGTCTATATTGAACCTGTCCTTGCTTTCTGGTTATGTACCTTCAGTTCTTAAACATGCTTTTATTCAACCCGTTTTAAAGAAGAATAACCTGGATCATAGTGATTTTGCCAACTATAGACCGATTTCCAAGCTTCCTTTCTTGGCTAAAATCCTTGAGAAGGTGGTTCTACTTCAACTGCAGACCTACCTGGACGAGAATAATATAAATGATAAATTCCAATCAGCCTTTAAACAACATCATAGCACTGAATCAGCGCTGCTTCGTGTTTTTAATGATCTTTTACTTATGGCTGATAATGGTCGTCCTTCTGTTTTAGTTCTATTGGATCTTTCATCTGCATTTGATATGGTTGACCATAACATCCTAGTCGCAAGATTAGAGCACTCTGTTGGCATTAAGGGCACTGCCTTGGACTGGTTCAAATCTTACCTCTCCAATCGGCTCTCTTCGGTACATCTGGCCTCATCTTCCTCTCCCCCTGTACCTGTTTGCTGTGGTGTCCCCCAGGGTTCTGTGTTAGGCCCGACCCTTTTCTCACTGTATATGCTTCCTTTAAGTGCTATCTTTGAGAAATACCACATTGCTTTTCACTATTATGCGGATGACATCCAGATTTATTTTGAGTTAAATGATGATCTCGCTTTATCTTTAAATAACTTTCGTGAGTGCATGAGTGAGGTCAAGAAATGGCTGTTGGCAAATACTCTTATTCTCAATGAAAAAAAGACTGAAATCATGATTTTTGGCAGTAATGCCCTTCGCGCCAAACTTCAAGATGCCTTTGGCTTTCTTACTAGTTCTTTCTCTGATACTGTCAGGAATCTGGGTGTCTTGTTTGACAGCTCCTTTAAACTTGATAAACAGGTGTCTGCTGTTGTCAGATCTAGTTTTTATCAGCTTCGTCTTATCTCCAGGGCCAGACACTATATCCCGTATAATGACTTAGAAAAGCTCATTCATGCTTTTGTAACGTCAAGACTAGATTACTGTAACTCACTCTATTCTGGTCTCCATGGTACCCTTCTACACAGATTACAGACAGTTCAGAATGCTGCGGCACGTATTCTAACTAAAACCAAGAAGTTTGACCATATTACTCCTGTTCTTGCTGAGCTGCATTGGCTGCCTATCAAATATCGCATTCAATTTAAAATTTTGCTGTTTACTTTTAAAATTATCAATAATACTGCACCAACCTATCTTAAGGAACTTTTAAACCCTTATGTCCCTGCCAGGGCTTTAAGGTCATCCTCGCAGTTATTGTTAGTTCAGCCCAGATCTCGGTTGAAATCTAGAGGCGATCGATCGTTTGCCTTTGCTGCACCTGAGTTATGGAACAGCCTCCCGATTGGCATCCGGGAGTCTGATTCTATTTTTTCTTTTAAAGCACGCCTTAAAACTTATCTTTTTGAACTTGCCTTCTCTACCCGTTAAATGCTGACTTGTTAACTGCGACCTATTGCATTAACTTTTTACTACTCCTTCATTCTTGGTGTTCTCTATCATGCGGCACTGGGTCTGCTATAATCTATGTGCTGCAGTCTATTTTATCAGTGGCTTTTTACTGTGAACATTGTCTGCTGTTCTTATTATATTGACATTAATTGCTCTTAACTGTATTATTTTATTGGTTTTTTTTTTTTGTAAAGCACTTTGGTATGCCTAAGGCTTTTAATGTGCTCTATAAATAAAGGTTGTTGTTGTTGTTGTTGTCTTCATACGTTTTAATTTGTTTCCAAACCCCCGCAGTCAGGACATGCTATATTGTATTTAGATAGAAGCTAGCGAGCTAACTTCCTGCTAACTTCTAACTCCGTTAAATGTCATAAATTCCGTTTTCATGGATGCCTGGATGTTAAACTCAATTGTTACACCTGGTAGAGCAGAACGCTGATCATTTTATTAAAGATGAAAGACTTTAGACAGTTTTCCAACTCTCAGTAATGCCATAGTGATCGTTTGATATATGGACCTGCAGCGGCGATTAGGCCCAGACATGGCTAGTGACGTCAGACTTAACGACCGGATATTTATGATTCATTCCAGAAGACTCAGACGTCTTATGGGGAAACATTTACTGTATTCTCAATGCTGAGGAATTTCTGCTTCTTCTGTAGAATGTTTTGTAAGCAAGGTCTACCTTCATGAAATCAGACAAAAGAGACGTCTCTCAGGCTCAGATATTTTTTTTAACTGGATCATTTATTGAGCTTTCCGACAAACAAACATGTGGCACATTAGCACGGCATGTGTCTGATTGCATACCTCGGGTTTTTCAAGAAAAAAAAAATCATACCAATGATGTAAATGTCCCAAAAACTCAAAAACAACCCATGTGAAATATACACAGTTTAAAAATGATTGCAGATCTGTCAGCACAACTCAGATTGGTTGATCATAGCCAGATGGATAAATGGTCCTTAACACATTACACTGGACTAATTACAAATGAGCTTGCAGGATCGATTTTTATTCTTCTATACCAGCCATAACTATCGTCAAAGGGGTTATATTTTAGGATTTTCGGTCAGTGAGGAAGTGATGAGATTTGAAATCCAAAAGATTTAAGATCTTTTTCGCTGTGACTTTATATATTTTGTGGCATTTTAGCAGAAGAGATTTTTGAAAATTGGTACTTGAGTGGTTAGTAGAAGCATATTTTAAACATGTGGTTTGTTCATTCTGGGGAATGGTAAGAACTTTGTAATGAAACCATTGACAGTTTAAAAGGTGGTTTAACTTTCCTTATCTGAAAAGTGAAGCCAGTGTAGAAGTACATGAAATCTGCATTCCTTTAAATAACCAGTATCGGGCAACGCCTGTGAAAATGGTCCTCAGCTCTCTCACGCCATTGAACACTTTCCTCATGACTTTGTGGGCTTAATTAAAATTTTCAGGTCATACTGGATGGTCATTTTCAGAAAGGAGGATTCATCAGAATTTGGTCATGCTCATCTGTGACTGTCCTTATCTAGTGAGCATGTGGTTTCACTGTAACATTCAGTGGGTGAAGCTGGCAAAGTTCATCTGTTATACTGACTGTAGGGGAAAATGGCAGAGTGGTGGTGGTGGACCTCCTACCACCTTCTACTAAAGTCAACAAGGAACATCCATCGTCCATTCATCCATCCATAGTCTATCTAAGCTATAATAGGGCAAGAGGTTGGTACATCACAGACAGGTCAGCGGTCTACCAGCAGGCTAATACAAAGGAACAGAAAACCAGTCTCACTCAGATGCACATTTATGGCCAATTTAGAATCAACAACTAACCTAACATGCACGTCTTTGGTCTGTGGAAGAAAGCTGGGGTACCAGAGAAAACCCATGCAGACGTGGAGAGAACATGCAAACTACACACAGAAAGATCCCAGGTCAGGAAACAGTACTAACCACTGCACCAGTGTACAGTAATTTCCAGATAATTATACATTAAAAAGACGAATTATGAATATATTATCCAATTTCTGCTGATTAAGTATTTCACACTGACACTTAAAGCTGAAACGACCAGCTTGAATGAAAACAACCGCATGTTTACACACCCTGTTTCCATTAAACATATCAGTCTAACCTCACTTAGACAATACTTACCAGTCTAACCATTATCATCAACCTCACCACTGCTCTTTTCACTGAGTAGGGAAAAAAAAAATCGGTATTCCCAGATTCAAAATCTCGTGGAGAGTCTTTTTACCGAGATGTGGAAGCTACTACAGCAGAAGATTAAAGCTGGACTTTAGCGTCATATTTTTTAAATCAGTAAACAACAACAACAACAACAAAAAAAACCTTTAATAACCTTCCAGCATATTCTAAAGGGTCTGAGATGGAACCGAGTGCTTGCACCCCCTCTAGGCTCTGCTTTGAGGCTGTAGAAAATCAAGCGAGACTGGCTAATCACAGGTCTTTTCACTTTTCAGATCCTCACTGTGTGAGGATCTGCATAGGAAGTAAAATATGGTGATGCAGTGGGTTAGGCAGAGTGCAAAAGGAATGTGTGTATGCGTGTGTGTTTTAGCCTTTTCTAGATTTAAGCCTTCTGCTGCTTTCCATGATTTTAAAATAAGATGCTCAACAACTCAACAATATGTGTGACATGGTTACGTTTCCTCTGTAGCATCTGTACACTGTGTAATGGCTTGGTCTAAGGAGCTTGGAAAGAAAGGCATCCGGCCTTCTTTAAGTTGCTTGAAGACATTTCACCTCTCACCCGAGAAGCTTCTTCAGTTCTAAGGGTCAAATGTCGGAGAGTCCCAGATTTAAACCCAGTGGGAGAAACCCCCCAAAGAGAGACAAAAGGACCCCCTGATGATCCTCTACTTAATCACATGAGCCAAGGTGTGAAAACGGGTGTGGGTCACAATCAGCCAGGGTTTCGGGTGAGCTCATTGTGAAACCTGGCCCCACCCTATCATGTGATTTCCTGAGGTCAGATGGCCCAGGATGTGAGTGGGCGTTAAGGCATCTGGGAAGGGATCTCAAAACTGGATTATAGATGGCAGACAGTTGGTGTCGTAAGCCACCACCTCTGTTCAAAGATGGTCGCTCACAGTGGACATAGATGTCTTCTTTCACTCCTCTTTCAAACCATTTGTCCTCTCTGTCCAAAATGTGAACATTGGCATCCTCGAAAGAGTGTCCTTTATCCTTAAGATGCAGATGGACTGCTGAGTCTTGTCCCGTGGAGGTGGTTCTTCTATGTTGTGCCATGCGCTTGTGAAGTGGCTGTTTGGTCTCTCCGATGTAGAGGTCTGGGCATTCCTCGCTACACTGTACAGCATACACCACATTGTTAAGTTTGTGTTTTGGAGTTTTATCTTTCGGGTGAACCAGTTTTTTTCTGAGTGTGGCGGCTTGGTTCAACCATCCGTTTAAGCCAACAACTTATCCAATTCCTGGTCACCAGGTGGGCATGGGTGGACTTGGAGCCCATATAACCCAGAGAAAGAAAGAACTATTCCCTCTCTTATCCACACTTTAGGGCAATTTAGCACCACCAATTAACTTACCAAGCATGCCTTTGGACTGTGGGAAGGAGTCCCTGGAGAAAACCACTGCAGCCCCCCCCCCCCTAATGATTTTCCTCCACAATCCAAACCTATTGGATAACAGTCTGATCCCCCCACCCCCCACCTCCTGATTGAAAACAGATCATGAAACCAGAACCTCCTGTTATTTCATAACTGACCCTATCAGAAATAACGTTTATACATGCAACCAGAAAGGCATTACTTTATTGGCTTAAATGGCTGAAGCCAATTCAAAGCACAAATCTCCCTATCAATGGCCCCAGCTCCTTTGTGTCTATGAATGTGTTTACACAGACCTATTCTGTAAATTAGCCATAACCAAAGGGCCTATTTGTGTTGTGTTGTTTCAACATGCCTGTCAAATATAAGTTAACCGACTCCAGTGTTGCCATGGAAGCAGATTATGTACACGCTATATATATATATATATATATCTATATCTATCTATATATATATCTATATCTATCTATCTATATATATATATATATATATATACACACACAAACGGGCCTTCTTAAGATGACAACAAACACCAAGGGTTAATAAAAGACACAGGACAGAAAGCATAATGTTCCATTCAAAATCATCAAGCTCCATTAACTAAGCTCCACTGAGGATGTTTACATGCACACTAATACCTTGTTATCCTCTGGGGTGTGTTTTGCCTTTTACAGTTTGTACATTTATAAAGATCTTACAGAATCTAGATTTATAAAAAAAAAGAATGAGTAATGAGCTATGATATTAATATTTAATATAAACCAACTGTTGGGGATATAAGGTACACAGTATTGCTAGTTAGGTTTAATTAGGCTCTAATCAGCATGTAAGCTTTCATCCCGACTGTGTGCACATGAATTACAGTTCTGTGTAATTCTGTCTGTGGATGCTGCAGATGCTGTTCTCCTCTGCAGACCTAATAATGCATCCATGTTCTCCCAGCCACACAAATTAACCATCTTCAGAAAAGTACACAGAGTCTCAATAATAGGCTGGAAAAAATGTGTTTTTACATTACTTAATGGTTTATCAGCTGTGCTCATGTAAGGTGGAATGAATCATTCTGTTCAAATCGGGCCTATTGTTTGTCCATTTCTTCGCTCGGCTGAGGTAAATACAAAACTTTTTCAACTGAAGTGTCTTGACAACCTTGTTCTGTCTTGGACTGTGTGCCAGTGAACCATCACGGTGTATTTCAGCATCCGGGTACATTTCCCTTGGCCAGTCACACTTTCTCCATCCAGGAAAGACAGTTTCAGTGTCAAGTGTGATATGATTTCCCTCCTCTCTATAACAAGTCCAACCAGTGAGTCATAACCAAGTTAAAACCTGTCAAAAATGATTCCTGTTCGGTTCTCTTTCTGTTCTTGCCTTTTGTAAAATAAGTAAACCATAAAAATGTGTTCAGGCAGAATGATTTGTATTGACTTTCATAGATACTGTCTTATGGTTAAGACTATCACACCCAAGAGCTACATCTCAGACTGTACACCCCTCAGTATATTAAACGTTAAAGCTCAAGCCTCATGAGAAAGCCCCATCTCTCCAAATCAAAACCTTTTAGTGGTCCCCCACACTCGTTTTAGAACTCGAGGGGACCGATCTTTCCAAGCTGTTGCACCCAGACTGTGGAATGCACTTCCTCTATTTCTACGGTGTCTGGACTCGGTGGAGACCTTCAAAAAGCAGCTAAAGACATTTTTTTTAATTCAAAAAGCTTTTAATTAGACCAGGGTTTTTATGATGTATTTATGACTGTATTGTGTTTTCTCACCTTTCTTGTACAGAACTTTGTGACACATGTCTGTGAAATGTGCTATATAAATAAACTTTACTTACTTACTCACTCTAAAAGACTGTGGCAGCATGGCTTAGGATAGGAAGTTACATCTCAACAAACCAAAATACTTCTAGACCAATGTACTTTGGACATGAGACCAAAGTGAAGATGTTTGACCAGAATGCACAGCACTATGTTTGGAGAAAGCCAAACACAGCATATCAGGGAAAACACCTCAGCACGGTGGTGGATGATGATGATTTGGGCTCGTTTTGCAACTTCAGGACGTGGGCACCTTGCAGTCATTGTGACCACCATTAAATCCTCTTTTTTCCAAAATATTCTAGAGTCAAATGTGAGGCTTTATGTCCAATGGCTAAAGCTTGGCCCAGATCAACTTATACAATACAACAATGACTCCAAGCACAGCAGCAAATCTATAACAGAATGGCTGAAAAGGAAGGAATCATAGTGCTGCGATGATCCAGTCCTTAAGAGAGCTGTGCACAAAGGAATGCAAAAACAAAAAAACAACAACAACACTAAATGAACTGAACTGATGTTGTTTAGAAAAGTCCTCCACAATTCCTCCACAATGATGTCACAGGGTGATAAAGTCACACAGAAAACAACTACACTGTAAAATGTGGTTCTGAGCTATTGAATGTTGTTTTGTTGTTTTTGGTATGACTGTACATTTTCAAAATACATTTACTTTTATGCCTAACATTAAGAATTGCAATTGTAAAAATATCTTATATCATCAAAAAACAAGCTCCAAATTGGCAAAGTGTCCTTAATGCAATTTTGTTTTAAATCAGGCCAACATTTTTAATTTTTTAAAGTTTTTTGCTTAATAAAAACCTCTTTCTGATTGTTCCTACAGTACAGCAATTAACAACAGTTGTGCATTGAGGCAACTGTTATTTTGCACTTTATAAATAAAACTAAACTGAACTGGATTGAAAAGAAGTTGCTTTGATTCTTTCCTAGCTGCAGTCTTTGACATAGTTGTAAATGTTGACAAGAAAATGTGCTCCCCTGTGTTTAATCATAAACTTGTTCCACACATTTGATGGTATAATCAACCACCAAGTCACCATTATAAATAAATACTGCAATGAACTGCATATCATGTATCATTTATAAATATTTTGAAAGGGTAATCAGTTATGGGCTCCCTGAGGCTTGGACACTTGTTCGATATATATCATCAATCTGAGTGCTGGTGTTATAGAACAGCAGGCACAAAGGACTTCACGGCATTGATCTGTCTGGGATGTTAAAGCTTAAATGTTCTCTGTAAATGTATTCTTGTTGAATGGGTAATCTTTTGGGTCATCGTGTGTTTTTCAAAAAGTGCTATTCAAGTAATTGTAAAACTGCATCCTATCATACTAGTATTAATTTGTGTATATTCTATGCCATCACCTGCCTGCCATCTGCCTAGTTGATGTCAATGTGCTTGTTTTAAAAAGCTTTTTAAAGTGGTGCCATTAAAAACCGAGTGTGCAGAGATACACGCATAAAAGCAGATAATGAATCTGCTGTGAACGTTCAGACAAAAGGGACAAACATTAATTGCAAGAAACACGAGAAGGCTCGACAGCATCTATTGTCAATTTTGTCGCCTTCCTGCACTTTTGTGAGTGTTGGTTTCAGCAAGCAGTAATGTCGTGAACTACTCCACCAGTCATGATTGATTCAATGGGCTTGATGAGCTGGAGTCTTCCTGATGACTGCCTGGGGACAGATGCACTGCTGCGCTGGTTACTTACCGCAATCATTAGCTGCTTCTATAAAGAAGAAGAATTGCTGGACCACAATTGACTGACTTTACATTTCAAGGATGTGTAAACTCATCGAGAGTGTCTTTATGCCATTTTCACCATATTTTATCAGGATAATCAGCTACATAATGAATCCGAATCAGGCTCACCAAATAATTAATGTGCATCCCTGTGCACAAATTGCCATACGAGGATTAAAAGCCTCCAATTAGTTGTGTTAAGTGGAAAGGCCAAACATTACAGAACGTTCATACAGTTTAAATGATCATTTTCAGAATTATAGGCATATCAATCAGCCAGTTGTTTAAAGCAAGTTTGAGCTTTTCTTAAATATACCATGGCACGGTTAAACAATTTCATTCCTAGCTAGAAGATTTTGAATTCTAAAGTCAAAACTGACTGCTCTTGCAGCTGGTTTAAAGAGCTGATTATTACTATTTACTTTAAATGGGATGTAAATGTACCATGCTCTAATGAATAAACTGTAACTTGTAACTAGTGATTGAGACCGTAAACTAAAAAATGTCAAATGTGTTTTAACATCAAGTAACCACAAAGGCGTCTCACAAAGGACGAACACTTACATTGTTGCTGTTTTGTATTTTAACTCCTTGTCTGCAGCAGAAACATGAGACGGTCATGTTGGATAGACGCAGTTACTGCTCATGATTAATCTGAATCAGCTGGAGTGATCAAGGCTGATATTTTTTTATTAACCGCATTAAGGAGCAAAATCTGAAATGGAACAAATAAACAATGTGCTGGGCATTTAAGACGACTACTTTCTCATTTTAACATAGATGATAACTTAATACATGACAAATGACAAATGTCAAATCATCATTATTGTCAGATGTTTGAAAAACTCTAAAAATTGCCAGACACTCCCCTTATTTCCAGTGCTGGAAAAGTGTGGGATGAAATGTTTTCAGATGCAGTTTGACAACCAAACAAGCCCTTTTGTTAGCAGCATATTAAGCACACAGTTATTTATGCTTGGCCGATGAGATGCAAGTATTGAGGTCTTTGTGTTTAGTCTGAATGGCACTGAATCATTCCTTTGTGAGTAATAACACGAAGAGAATAAACAAAGCTAGACAATTTCAACCACTGCAGACCATAGAGCAGACTCTTCAGTTTAGACTCTGTCATCTCCTCTGTTCGTACTCTTACAGATTATAATTCTTATGATGAATTGTTTTGTACAGAGACAGGTTGATTATGTAGCTGGGTACATGTTTCTGCCATTTATCATGCCTTTCACTAGTGCTTAGTCCTGTTGATTACCTACGCGCGTGTGTGTGTGTGATCAACAAAGACAGAAGCCATGCCCCTAGGGTCCTATCACTATATATAGAGCTGAGGAGCATGTTTTTTGTTTAACACACTGTAGGTCCCAAGAAGAGCACGTACACCGTGTAGAACTGCAGAAACACACCACCCTCACGCAGTGTTATGTATCTGTACCACATAAATTGAGAAACATGACAAAATAATCTGCTGGTGTTGGAATGACTGTGAAAAGAAATACATCTGTGCTTCCTTCATTATAAATAGTTTCTTAGTGCACATACATATCTCTCATGTAAAGATCTGCACCTTACACTTAACACTTAACACTTCTGTGAAGTGCTAAAAATAACTGAAGGACATAAAGCTCCGAGAATAATCATTAAAACTCGCACAACCAGAAGTAAAGAGCACTGGATTATGTAACACAATGCTTTATATGCTTGATCACAGAGATACTGCAAGAATTAAATAACTGGTACTCACTGAAATATATTGAATTAATTTCTGCTCATTCTGTGTTTTTAAGAAAAATAAATGTCAGTTTTAATTTGAATTGAATTGAACAGTTGGTGCTGTATCTGCTTGTTACGTTTAACATCATTCACACATTGGTGCTCCAGCCTTTTCTGACTGAGAGCCATGGCCTCAGACTTGTTGCTTCACACCTGGCTGCAATCTGTCTCACTGCAAGCTGAAGGTTGTTGGTTGATGAAGCCGACGGAACCACATCATCGGCTAAAAGCAGAGACGAAATCTTGTGATCACCACATGTGACGCCCTCCACCTCTTGGCTGCATCTAGAAATTCTGTCCAGAAAAATTACGAACAGAATCTTTGACAAAAAGCAGTCCTGGCAGAGCCCGACACCGATTGGATAAACAGTTCATTTGGAAAGTATTCACAGTGCTTCACTACTTCAACACTTTGTTGTGTTACAGCATTATTCCAAAATTAATTAAAGTTTATTAAATATTTTAATTCAATGCATTAAAATAAATTCATTTTAAAAAGGATACACGTTATATGCAGAGCATTTGTGAATACTTTCTGGGTGCACTGTCAGTCTGACTTACCAACATCCAGCCAAGATCTCACGATGGTTTTACAGGGACCGAATAGCCCAAAGCAACAAGCCCAATACTCCTGAAGCACCCACCACAGGAAACCTGAATGCCTTATCTAGATCATAAAAACACATAAGGACTTGTTAAACAAATAACGATGTACCCATGAATATCCAGTCATTTAAAATTGTAACTCTTTCACTCTCTCGCACACTATCAGAGGACCTCCTTTATTTAAAGTCAGAAACAGTGTTGGTAAAAGGTCAATACACTAAATCCATATTTTACACCTTTATATATATACATATCCATGAATATTGTCTCGTGTTTTCTGTGGATGAAGAAAACGTATGTTTTGGAAAAAAATGGGGTATATCTTTTTCTGAGTATGTGGCAGTGAAGTCGAGAGTGCAATTTAATATTTGATTTAAGTGCAAAAAATCAGGAATCAGTTGTAAAGTCAGAAATGAAAAGCAAAATTCTGAACAGCTACACTTGAAGGTGGAGATGAAACACCGCTTAAATGTGGAGAAAACAAAGCACAGTTTCAGATTGTCTCTCGTGAAAGGCATTCGTAATATCGTCCTTGACCGATCACACAAACAAGACATAAATAATTGTTTCAAAAGGAGGAAAAAGGAGCTATAAAGAGAAATTCAAACCCTGGCTCCGTCCCTCATTTTTGTACAGCTAATCATGTGTGAAATAGCTTTGCATACCTGATCAGCATTTTCAGAAAGCTTCAGAATTACCAGACACAAAGGGCCCGTACACCCCATCAGAACTGCTCCCCTTTACACCTTTCCAGAGATTGGGGCAGTTCCAAGCCTGTTTCAACTATTGATAAGCACATTTGATGGAGTGTGACCCAATAATTGGGATCTTCTGATCGTTGCTGAACGAAGGCAGCCAGAGTACAAACCTGACAGAGCCGTGTTATCACCTGGTCAACACCCTGGTGTCTCGCTTTTCTTTTTGTGCTAGCTCACTAATTTTCCCCACTTACGCTTCAACAAGGTGGTGAGGTTTTCTGCTGTATCTGGATATATGATATATATATTTTAAGTAGTTAGATTTGCATTCATTTGCATTAATATATCTCCTCCCTTGCTTGTTACTTGGATTTTTGATCCCACTGACAACAGATAGGCTTCTACTGGGAAAATTACAGGCTCTTTCGAGCAATGGACCCCTACAATCACCATTTTCCAACACAGTGGCAATTCCTGTGGGACCGTGAATAGGCAGTGTCAGCTGTTACGAGTGCCCTGAATCCCATGGAGTCCTGAAATGAGAAACTGAAAAAGCACTTTCTGCTGCTTTTCACAGAAAGCGGGTGGGTGAGAGGCCACTGTGCAGTTTCAGTTTTCCCTCCAAATAAAGCTCCTCAGACAAGTGAAAAAGTGTGCTAAATCGTTGTCCATATATTTGCCTGTTTTCTTTTTTGTCCTCAAATAGGCCTAACTTAATCAGCTCTTTGCCAGTGTTAATGACCAACATGTGTTGTGTGCATTCACATTTATACAGCGCCTTTAACACTATACAAACCTACTGTGCAGTGTATTTCCTGTCACAGACTTACTGCTAATTCATTGGCAGTGTTGGCTTCAGTCTGTGTTATTTCTGTAAGCTCATCATATTTTTCCTAAAATTACAGTTTTCATCTTCATTTGTGAAACCAGCCGCTCTGCTGCTAGCAGGCTTATCCATGTTTCTGATTGATCAGATGCTTCCTATGGCATGTGAATGCGCTCATAGCTAGACTGGGACCACTTAGCAACTTAGCAACTAGCTTCATGTGACCAATTATCCGGACTACCGAAGTGTCAGGCTAAGAAAAAGCAGATAACTGAAAGCTGCCTTGGATATGTTTTTTACTTGCTTCGTATTACACAGTCCAGCGCTAGGAATTAACACAGAGGTGATTTTGTTTGGACTTTTAGTTATCTGTAGAAGGAGTTAGTTAACATAACAACAGCAAAACCAGGAAATTTGATACGTGCCAGGTCCTTTCTCTTTTCCCTCCCATCTCCTTTTTCCTATTTTATTTTTTTGTTAAGCACCTTGGTATACCCTTGGTTTTTAGTGTGCTTTATAAAAAAAGTTTATTATTATTATTATTATTATTATTATTATTATTATTATTATTATTATTATATGCAGTCATTCAACTATGTAGAGGTTTTATTAGGCTCAGCGTGAAGGCCAAACTCATGTATGTATGAACTTATGTACTAATGACAACTCATGAGTGCTAATGTAAAGACACTTCAGGGAGGCACATCTGGTCTGAGCCAACTGCAGGTTCTAGCTTTAAATCTCGGCAGAAGGACTTAAAAATCTTGGAATAAATGAATAATTTTAAACACTGACATATGAAGGAAATTCTATACATCGGAGGGCCGTACTACCAGCCAAGATTAAGGGCTTAGCGAGCTATGTTGACCTTGAAGTCAGGGTTTTGTGAGATAAAAGTGGCTCCCTTTTTACCTGACTAAATCACCATTATAACTTATGCTGAACACATGACCCGGTTGGGAGAAAGTTATGTTTAGAGTTTTGGTTTAAAATCATCTGGAAGCACCACATTTTTGTTTGCTATATTCAAAGTTACCTATTCATACCTATTTAGTCAATAAAATTAATTTAAATTTCATCTGGTAACAAACTAAGACATTTTCTGTATCTCTTTTTGTAAACAGTTGAACAGTAACCTTTAACATTTAAATACATCCAGTTTAAAGTTTCAGAGCTGTAATGAGCAGGAGTCATGTTAGAAACAACAGCCTTAAAATAATTGACTCTTCTAATAATTTGCTTTCTGTGCTCCCAGGGTTATCAATTTTATTCAGGATTAATAGTATCTTTGTTGCTGCAGTGTTGAATTTTACACTTTATATTTTTATAGATTTTTATCAACATTTAATCATCATCACCTGATAGTTTCTCTGATTGTAATAGGGGGGATGCATGGAGGACATTGTGTGCAGTAGAAGAGTCATGTAATTCATAAAACATAAATTTTTAAGAAACAACTCACAGAGCCGGAAGCAGAAAGCTCAGCCTAACAAACAAAGTTCATAACTACCAACGTGATACCCGACGTCTCTGACTGGTATTCTAGTTTTTTCATGCCAGCTAACTCAATAAGAGCTTGGCTGTGTTGATTTTTTTTTTTTCGTTCTACACGATTCGGCTTTGTGCTGACATATCTTCAGTCTGGCACTCACTGAAAGCAATGCACAGGTACCACCTACTGAATTCTTGAAGACAAGGCTCAAATGTAACGGGGCTGCCTTATAGCAGCAAACTCCCCCAGACAGGACGCTGCACCCTCCCACACAGACGAAAACTACTGATCTAAAGGAACACAGCACAGCAGCACGTTTAAGCATAAGCTGCATTCAGGAGACTGACAGCAGTGTTACAGTTTTTATTATAAAATAAGAACAACTTTATTGAGAAAAGGTAAGTGACATTAGAGGGAGGTTTCTCAGCAGGAGCTTATGTCGGAGAGGAGAAGAGATGTTAGCAGGAGCTGAAGTGGGTATGATAAGATTTTGCTGTTATTGTGATTTGACTTGGAGACCTTGCTTGTTTGCATCGTGGGTAGATGATCTGGTAGGCAGGTGAGATTCCAGGGAGGCAGAGAGAGATTTGGTGGAGCGTGGGCACACAGGTGAGTTACAGGTAAGCACTTTCCTGTGTAGTAGCAGCGACCGGCTGGGTGTCCGTAAAACCACACAGGGTAACATTGATCGGAGTGGGAAACTGAAGAACAGGTGAGAAAGCAGTGTGTCAGAAACACAAGAACTAACTAACTACTATAACGACAACAACAAGCTGGTGGAGGGCCCCAGCCTTTAAATATCATGAGCAGATGAGTTACCAGAGAAAGTGCAGACAAGAGAGCCCAGGAAAGAGATGCTCCACTCACAGACGAGCCAACGAGGAAACACCAGCCCACGACTCCAGCTGTGAAGGAGGAAAGTAAAGCGAGACAGAGAAAAGAGGAGAAAATATCACAGAGTCCCCACAGAGTCCCCACAGAGTCCCCAAACCCAATCTGTGGAGGCCCCTCCCCTGCTAATGACACTTTGTGAGACACCACAGGAGACCCCAGTGTTCAGATGTGTTGTGGTGGCACTAGGGGGATGTGCGCAGCACTTGGCAGGTGGTGGTCCTTCTGAATGAGTACAGATTTTAAGTGTGACAAACTGTCTTCTCCTCTCTCCCGTCACGGTCATAAAAAGGACACAGTCAGCACATGTTACCACAACTGTCGCTCAGAGTCTCTCATTTTGTTATGTGATGATTGCATACCTGTGTATTTTATTCATTGACCTTAAAAAAAATACAGAAACACAGCAGCCATTATGAGACTATAGTCATCGAGTTCCATTATTCCACACTGGCTGACAATCACACAAGACAGCAACACAGCAGATAGGCAATACTCAGTGCAGCAGCAGATCTACATCTGTCAGCATCCTATTACTCTTTATTATTTACAGATGTGCAACTATGTGCCTCATTTGTCTTATGCTGAGACACGATGCACTATAAGCATTCATTTGCACCGTTCACTCTGTTGTGGAGACAAGTAAGCAGCATTTTAGGTGCTAAATACATGAGCAGAATACAGAGGATAATTATTCTCTGATCTATTTTTAATGTAAAACTATTGATTAGTGCAGCTTTGATTAAAGGTCCATCAATAGTTCATGGTTTAGTTAATTGAATTGATTTTCCTTTCACTCACGTTCTGGATGAAGTTACAGAAACATGCAAGACAGCTGAAAGCTAAATACAAATGCATGCAGTGGCATTAATTTATAGCCTTATGGGAAAGACTTCTTAGTGCACATTTTGTTCTCTGTACATTGTGTTCTCAGACCTCTATCAGCAGGCTGCTGGTGTTTCTCAGCTCAAAAAACAATCCTGCAAGAATCCATTAAAAGCCAGCCACCTTCCTCCTGTGCACCTACTGCTTGTCTGTCTTATTCTCCTCAGTCTCCTCTCACCTCTCCCACTCCCCTCACTTCGCTCTGCTCTTTTATTCTCCCCTTGTCCCACTCCCTCTTCCCCACTGTCTCAGTGCTTTCCATTTCTTCCCCGTCGTCTTCTATTGATGGATCCCAAAGTTCAATTTCTCAGCCCTCGGAATGTCAAACAGTGTAGATACTGCCCCAAAGCACAGCTCAGAGCCTCCACAGCAAAACCATAGTGCCAACATTTAGCCGCAAGTTAAGGAAAATAACAAAAGATACTTCTGTGGCACTTTAAAAAGAAAATTGTTAAATTACCCATCTGTAAACCACGCGGAGATAAAATAAACGCCAGCTATTACAGTGTCGGTTAATGGAGTCTGACCAATGCGGCTTTTTAAATGGATTGTGGCCAGCATACGGACAGACATTTTCATCTGTGCTTCTTGGTGGACACTGAATATGTAATGTACATGGTGCCGTGTGTCTGCACTCATTCTGACAGTTTTGTTGGTCCCAAAGTGACATTTGTCCAAAGAAGAATGTCATTGTGAATATGTGAAACTTTCTTTTTGGCCATGAAGAACTGTTTGAGTGATAGTTACAATACATCTTGTATCTAGCCGCCCACTGCAGTGCTTCAGCCAACGGCTGTCTGCAGGTATCTGCTCATACTGTAGAGATTAGTCAAAGTGCTGATGACGTAAGCGCCTATGCCTGCATTTACGTCCTCACTCACCACACAGCAGGCACTAACCAATTAGACTCAACTGAATTAAGCAG
Source organism: Simochromis diagramma (assembly GCF_900408965.1). Lineage (NCBI taxonomy): Eukaryota > Metazoa > Chordata > Actinopteri > Cichliformes > Cichlidae > Simochromis > Simochromis diagramma. The sequence goes on from NW_024386782.1 coordinate 6,295,147, forward strand.
GAGTCATGGAGGAGACGTCAACCGCTGCCTTTTTTTTTCTTTTTTTAAAAAAAGTTTAGTTATATTTAGCTTCAAATATTCTTTTAACTATTAAAAAAATATTTCACTGCATATGATGTGATGTCATGTGACAGCAGATTGGGCTTGTCAGAGATTGCTGGAACATGCCATTCATTTAAAACCACACCACTTACAGATGATTTTCCCTTCCAATTGATCGTTTTAAATAATTTAGAGACCTTTTTATGTCCTGTAGCAGTCATTAATATCTGAGAGTTAAATACGGCAGATTTCGCATACTACTCACAGAGGTGGTTCTCATTGCTTTTTATGCATGGGTCTAATTTTTGTGGATATACTAAAAAAGCAATATATTTTCATGAAGTGCCCTTCTAGCAGCATATGGATTTGTATGCAGGATCTTCTTGTTTGACTGATTATTGTTGTGATATTGGATCAAAATTCCATCAAAACTGAGAAAATATTAGATGTCTATTTGAAACGGGATCCTATATTCTGCCTACTGGATCTATCTATCTATCTATCTATCTATCTATCTATCTATCTATCTATCTATCTATTAGATCTAATGTACAGCACTTTGTGTCAGCTGTGGTTGTTTTTAAAGAGCTTTATAAATAATGATGATGATGAAGTAAACATCATAATCAGACACATACACGGTGGAGATACAGACAGAAAATGCAGACAACCTTTTGTTTTTTCATAATGCAACATTTTTATTTAATCAGCCGTTAAAGCTTGTTTTGTTGAGCATGGCATTCAGTTTAATATTGCTAATATTCTGTAAACGGCTTCAATATCCTTTATTTATCGACCACAGGGTCTCAGGAAATTACATTTCTTAAGAACTGCATTTGAGCAGGCCAATTTAGCTTGTGTCTTGCTTTCAGAGGCTCCTCTATGCAATTCAAGACCCTGAGCGTGACTCACGCTCCAGTGAGTATTGTTACACTATCACCATTAGCCAACATTGAAATAAATAAAATAAAATCTGTTTTATTGTTTTCCTCTTTTACACTGTACAAGTAATTATTGGTGAGCAGTTGTTGAACACTATACGAAACACCCACCTGATCTGACAAGAGGCTCCACTTCACCTGTGGTTGTCTGGTCCCTTTATCGCTACAGCTAACTGCTACTCTGGCGCAACATTGTTTTTGTTTTCATGTAATAACAATGCTTGAAATGAGATGGTTTCAAGTAATAATTCACTGTAATTATTTACTGAGGCCCAAATGAAATGTTCAGAAGTAGGACATCAGTCACTTTCTAAAGCGATTTCTAACGATTTGAAAGTTACTTTCCAAAATGTCCCCTTATTTAACTAACAACATAAAAAACAGCTGCATTTAGGTGCGCCAGCGCTGGGATTGTGGTATTGTTCTTACTAGCATGAATCGTTAGTCATCAGTGGCAGCAAGGCTTCTCCTTCTGATGGAGACAAAGCAGCAGGAGCTTTGAGTTACTCTGGATGAACTCAGATTTAGAGGAGACACAATTCAAGAATAATGCTCAAACTCCAACTCATTAGATCATTCATGGTCCTTTCAGACATGCTTCGGAAGTTTGTGTAATTACACTGATACGTGAATGATTAACAGCCTTTGGAGGTCATAGAAGAAAAACAAAATGAAGGTTAACAGGGGGTATTAAAAGATAACTGACACCCAAAGACCTATTATTTTTCACTGATGTACTGTAACTCCTCTGCAGTTTTGCAGTTCTTCATGTCTGAAACTGCAATTACAGCCTGAAATCTTTTATAAATGATGACAACCATTAATTAACCTGGCCCTATTTATGCATGAATTAGGCAAACACACTAAATGCCTGCTCAGAAGACTCTTTTTAAAGAAAAATAAAAGTCTGCTTGTATTTGTACTCAAAGCAGCACACTGAAAGATGAATTTCACTGTTAATCATCGGGGAAAGAGGGGAATCTAGATTTTATGTTACTGTACTTGTTGTATTTTTCCTTGAACTCCAATTGTGTTCTCTGAGCTTCAGGTTCCCTGTTAAGCTGTCAGATGAGAAAGCATTAAAAAGGTGTCGCTTTACAACATGTTTAACAAAAACACAATGAACACCTGGCCAGGAGGTTAGCTTAGTATGTGTAGCTCTCTGCTGCCTCGCTCCAAGATGGCCAGTATGTTGTGTATGTGGACACAGCTGGCTGGAGAAGCTGCATCCCTGAGAGGTTGATGCTGCGTGTTCAAGTGGTTGCTGTAATTTTGGTGTCATTACAGTCACATGCTGGCAGGTTATTGTTATTGTTTCTTCCCTCCCTGTTTCTGTCATGGACCTCATGTCCTCCCATGTCAACCTGCCTGTCTATCTGTCTCCACACTTTTTTGCTCTCTCGTTCCCTCTCCTGTCTGTTTGTCTGTTTGTCTGGTTGTGTGTGTGTGTGTTCTCTAAGCTTCAATTTATGATCTTTTTCTCAGCATGAAGCTAAACTGCTGCTCCCTGAATATCACCTGTCTTTCTTAAATTTCCCATATCTTCATGTCATGGCTTCTCGGCTTTATCCCTCAGTAGTTGGTGCAGCTCTGCTATTGTTCAGTAAGCTTCTTCTTCATTCCTCAAGCATCCTCACTCTCTAGGACTGTGTCCTCTCTCCCAGACATCTCCCACACCTTCACAGGTTTGTCATGTGGACAAACTGCCTTTCCACTCTGTATCTTTTTCACATCTGCCCTCACTTCTTCTTTATAATTCCTCTGCCCTTCCTGATTCACTAACTGTCCTCCATCCATAACCCCATTTTTGCACATTTTCTTCATTCAGCTCCACAAAGTAGTCCCTTCATCTTCTCAGCACACTTCACTCTTCACTTGATGATACATCACCATCTGTATAACCTGCTGCACATCCTTTCCAGCACAGTCCCATTGCCTTGCCAATCAAATCTTTTTCTCAACCCCCTTTCTCCTGCCTTAGTGTCCAGCCTCACATACAAATCACTATACGACTTTTCCTTTGCTTTTACCACCTCTCTCCTCGTCATTTGCATGGTCTCTCAGTACTCCCGCCTACTTTCTTCATCTCCCTAAAGTATTCATACTGCATTTCACTGAGACATTTGGTGGTGGTCTCTGGCACACCCTTAGACTCCTCAGGAGAGTGAAAGCTACAACTGAAGCCTTTCCAAAATGAGCAATGCCAGTTTTCTGAAGAAGACTAGAGAATAGTTTTTGATTCATTTCGATTGTAACAACAAATCCAGAGGGATTCAGAGTAATCTCAATGAGGCCATTTCTGTTCATTCTGACTATTTATCAGAAACTGTGGAAACAACAATTTATAGTGTGTATGGTGCTCCCAGATATGAGGTGAATCATACTCCCCCCCCCCTCCCCCCCCTTAGGGTGACAAGCCTCCTGTGTGCCTCTCTATTTCTCCAGGTACGTGTTAGCATTTTTCAAGCCTGGCATGGTTGGGGTGCCTGGGGTTCAGACAATAGCACCTGCATCTGGCAGTGCATGCTGGGCTAGTAGTGTGTGCATAATGTAGATTTGTAATTTGTCCATTTGTACTGGGCAGCAGTCCTGCTGGCATGATCAGTGGTGTGTTTTCTTAGGAGGATTCATTAGCTTTGCAATTTGTACAGTGTTATCACTGGTTGTCACACTGTTTGCATTAGGATTTAACATTAAAAAAGGTTTTCATATCAAATATGATGTTTTAAGACCCAGTTTTACATTTGAAAACAAACCTTTGGAAAACCAGATTGTAGCTAAGTGAGAGGGAAAATCTGTAAATTATTTCCAGATTCATCCTTTCTGATGATAATTTATTTTTCTGGTGTGGAATAAAAGGGATTTTGACCATAGATGGTCCTCGGAGAGAACACATGGTTAAGAAATATAAAATCAATATCTTTAGAAATGGCTTCTTTGATATTTGCAGGTATTTGTTTTTTTTAAATAGACAGCTTTCTCAATTTAACAGTGATATTCTTGATGTTTCCTGTCTGCCTCTGTAAAGGTATTTTAAAATGCTATCTTATTGTAACTCCATGTGGAGCACGGTGAAATCGGTTGGAGGGTGTTTTTGGCAATTGTTACTAAAAGATTTAGGGATAACGTTGCTAGGAGACCCTTACATCAGCTATTTATCCCAAAGTCATGTAGAAACCCACACACAAACACACTGACACGGATTCAGTGTGTGTGCGCGTGTATCTCCTCTTCCCACTGCGTCTGTGCGTTCTTGCTCATACTATAAAGCTGCAAGCACCTCGTTCACTCTGCTCGCTGCCGTCTCCGCGAAGCATGATTTCTATTCAACTCAGCTCTGCTTAGAGGATCCACAGCAGATGAGGGTGTTTTTTTTGTTCCCAGTTCTTTTTATTAAAAAACAAACCATTTTGTCAGACACAGTTTTGTCAGGGTTAGAGAGCAAATATCAACTCATTTACTAGCCTGTAGTTATCTTTTAGTCAAGTTACTATCCTTTCCTCTAAAGGAAAATCCCTGGATGGAAGGTTAGGTGATGGATTGAATTGTGGACCTTACTACAAAGAAGTGGAACAGTGGGGACAAATCAGCTGAAAACCAACTCAAAGAAAAGAAGAGGGAGTTGCAAGTACACTGGATTTGCTTCGGAGTATTTGATGACCGAGCTTGGAGAAGACATCTGTGTGCCTGTCAGCATAACCTCGGTTGTTAATAATTTCCCAGGGCTATCGAGACGGGCGTTTATCTCTCGAGTCAGAAAAACAGCAAGCTTTAAAGCTCAACGGTGTTGGCAGTGGCAGTTTTCATCCAACAAGCTTCAAAGAAAAGAAGCCCTTTATCCACTCCTGCTCACCTCTTTTTTTATGACCTGTTGACATAATTTCTCTATCACTATGATCCTACTTTGAGTCCGACACTTGAGCAGCTTAAGAAGTCTTTTTCCATCTTGCCCGACCCCCTTTTCTCCTGAATTGCATCCCTCCACCTTTTAATTTACCTTGCTACCCTTTCACTTTGATTAAACTGCTTGCTATTCACTTCAATTTTGCCTCATCTCGTATCTGGTGTTTTTCCTACAATCTGCCACCCCATATACCTTTCACTGCTCAACTTTTCTCTCATGCAGTCTTCCTGCCAGACTTTTTCCCTCCTTATTATTTGCTTTTCTCTCATTTTCTTTGCCTGAGGGCAGAGAGGACTGCATACTGCACACTCTCTCTCTTCAAATTGGTTCTAGACCTCATACAACCTGCTCACTTACCCGCTCGCGTCCGTCAATTATTCCCCCTCTCCTGTCACGATGTACTCCTCCGAGGAGCTGTGGAACTCCACCGAGCAGGTCTGGATCAATGGATCCGGAACAAACTTCTCTCTAGGAAGACACGAGGAGGAGGAAGAGGAGGAAGGAGACAAGCATCCTTTCTTCACGGATGCCTGGCTGGTCCCTCTGTTCTTCTCTCTCATCATGCTGGTCGGACTGGTGGGCAACTCTCTGGTCATTTATGTCATTTCAAAACACAGACAGATGAGAACGGCGACCAACTTCTACATAGGTAAGCTTCCATGTGCAAGTTTGTATTTATGATTCTTGGTAAATGGACAAAGACTAGAAGAAGATAATGATGCATAGGAGATGTGACTCATATGGACAGGAGGGAGATAAACATCAGCTATGTTATTAAACATCTCTTTCGTCTATCCTGTAAAATTTCATCAAATGCTCAAATGGGGATCACGAGAAAGCCAAGTGCAAATTTCCCTGAATATCCATTTGACAGTTTGAGTGCACAGCTCATTGGAAAAATGTCTGTGCTGATTAAAGATTTCACTTTAATTATTAACGACAATGACAGGTGCTCAAATGTGTCATTTAACTTAATGCAGATGTCTTTCTTGAAACAAGAGAAAATTAAACATTTTTTAAAAATAATTATCTGCTGTTTTGGGACCAGTGCAACATGGAATCTAAAATTTATCTGCACCAGAAAAATATTTTTCTCACTCAGTGGTTCATGGTTTGAAATATGCATCAGTTATTTGTCGCTATGTGCAGAGGTTATTTGCAAATAAAGCTCCAAGGATTCATGATATTAAATTCATCAATACAAAAGAGTAAATCATGAATTATATTTTTATTTCAGCGTGTTTCATTTAACAGCAAAAATATCTATCCTGAAGAGACATCAACTTAAAACTGAAATCTACCTTTAAATGCAAATTTGAAATGTAAAAAATGCTGGCAGAAGGAGGTAGGTGTGTTTCCATCTACATTTAGCCAAACTCTATGAAGGACAAGGTCATGGCAACAGGTAGTATTCAGCGGATGCTGCACTCCACAAAAAAGGGCTGGGGGTCTGGGAGGGAAACAAGGTGAATGTTATTAAAACATTCAAGTTAAAGAGATGCTGAATCCTCTGTGCCAAAAGTCTGAAACAAAAGAAAGTCAGCGGCAAATCTGGAAAGTTGGAAAAAGTCAAGTGCGATCATTAAATGTAAAGTACACTCTCCTTTCAACAAGAGACACAACAGAACCACTCACTGATATAACACTGCCAAGCTGGTCCAGCACTGGGCTAGCCAAGTCCTCTCTTCAGTGCAGTAGCCAGTGCTGACTGCCAAGTGGAGACAGCTGTACACTGGCTCCACAGGACACAAGGGATTGTATCTGAGTAGGGGACACAATCACACAACAAAACCTTCCTCTGTCCTTCTGCCTGTGACCCGGAAGTCAAACACAAAACGCTGAATGATGCTTTAAGTCCTTAAAAAAACAAATACAGGGGACAAAGGAGAGAGGAGGCATTGTTTTTGTTGTTTAATATAATCAAACCCTTCCTGTGTGTGTGTGCGATTCAAAAGTTATATCTTGTTACTCTGTGCCAGATGTCTTATTTAGTTGAGGTTGCTTGAACGTGATCGCTCCGAGGCCTGTTTACTCGCCTTCTCCACTCTCAGCTCTGGTGGGAGGGACTACCACCCAAGGAGAGGAGTTGAGGACGTGCAGTTTGGGAAACGAGACACTACCTCAGTGAATATGGCTGAGAAGAAAGACTTGGATGCTTAAATGTCCCAGACTGCAATACCCCTACATGACCAGCAAGAAAATCATGTCAGGGCAAGATTCAAAGATAACCACATATGCATGGTTTTCTGCTTGAGTCATACATCAGATTAAGTCTGTCCATAAGGATGTTTAATTAAACAATGCTGCTGATGTTTTTATCTGCTTCAATACCTCTGCTCTTTTGTGAAGTTAACCTTTTATTTGAATCACATTCTTCACAAGTACAGTCTGAGACTTGACTGGTGAAATTTCTTTTTGCTGGTTTGTCAACTCAGCCAAGCAGGCATTTGCACCTACACTAAAGCCAGCATTAACTGTACTTATGAAAACAAATGAGACAAACACACTTTAATGGAAGGTGCAGGTGTTCAGACATGTCCTGAGTCCCAACTGAGTGCAGATTATTTCTAAGACCATCCACATTATGAGAAAAAAATCTAATTAAAGGGGTATAATAATGATCATGTTGGAGGTGCTTTGGGATCCTCATTGCATACAGGTTGGAATCATTAATTTCTGCAAGCAAGCAGTTTTCATGGTTCAGTAGACCTCGTAGCTTAAAATCTGCTTCCCTTTTCTGTGCATGTTTGCAAAAGGTTTTCTTCTTAGCAGATAATGCTCAGGGGATTCATATGAAAGGAATCAAAGAAAAAAGATTTCTTACTACGTGTTTGCTGTCTCCAGTGTAGTCAGAGCTTCGGTGGACATTTAAACCAAATTATTTATGTACTGCTAATTGTTTAATTGTGGTTGGTCACAATTGTAACAGTTAACTTTGCCTGAGACAGCTCGGAAGTGACATGACAAGACGAGTGAGATGGAGGAAAAAGTCAGAATATAAGTACTTGTTTTGCAAAAATATGAATTAATCATGAAGCAGACAAAGTCAGTGGCTTTCGATATCATTAGTGGTGAGGGTGTGTGAGTGGGTAAGTGCTTGGTACTGTGTGGCGAATGAAACAAATCATACAGAAATGCCTGTGAAAGAAAAGCTCCACTGGGACTGAGGAAGTGTGGAGCTTTACAGCTAGGAGACACAAATGATGCACTCTAAGTGGACGAGGCAGACAGGCAAGCAGATTATCCCAAAGGACATGGGTGTAAATATTTTATTTTAAATGTCACATAAAGTAAGATAGAAGGGGGGAAATAATTCAGCCCCTGCCGAAGGTGTAACTTTAAAATGAACCATCTTCAATTTTATGGTAGCTTCATTTTCAAAAGACACAGAATATCAACCAAAAGTCAAGAAAAACACACATTACATAAAAGTTATGCATTCATTTTCATGCCATTTAGTGAAATAAGTATCTGATCCCCAAGAAGAACATGATTTAGTACTCGGTGGGAAACCCTTGTTGACAACCACAGCAGTAAGACGTTTCTTGTAGTTGGTCACCAGGTTTGCACACATCTCACTTTACAAAAACTCTCTAAATCCTTTTACAGTGAGGGGACACTAATGATATGCTCCTTTGTAGACGAGCCAGACAGGCACAATGGACACATGCATAAATATTTTACATGGAGAGTTGCACAGATTTTCAATGTCTGAAATAAAGTAACATAAATCAGTGTCCAATCATGCTCCGATCTGCTACCTCGTCTGGTCCTTAAAGCACCGAGACTTGCAACCTGTGTGATTATTCTTTTACTGTTTAAGTCAGCACGCCGGCTAGAGCTGTGGTGTCTACTGTCGCTTGAAGAGAAATGCAAAGGTGATTGATTTACTGGATGAGCACACAGAACAAACAAACAAAATATAATTTCAAAAATGGCTTGTCACAGGCATTCACGGTAATGAGCTCATTTGTTGCGTAAATGTTGCAGTTCGGCGATTTACTGCAGAAATGATTTGCGTCTCTCTTTGCACAGTGCATTGTGGATATGACGAGAATTTCATGTTGGATAATATACCTCAAGACCGCAGCATGGAAACAGCTTAATATTCAGCAACATTTCGTTAGGGCCTGCACCATCTGCCTATCCTCTCGACATAATGGTTCAGTAGCTACAAAGTGATTAGATCAACTAAAACAAAAGGAAGTAGTGTGTGGCATATTGGAATGATGAATAAATGAAGACAACACCAGAAGCAGGCTATAAAAGTTTATGCTCTAACTTCTGCTTGGTGTGTGTGTGTGTGTAGGTGTACTGTATGACCTGCCGGCAGTCAAGTAACAGCTTGAGTCTTGATTTTCTAAAGGCATCATCATGTAAATACATTTTCCTTCTGAAGCAGACTATCAGTACCTGAAAAAATGTGCCAGTTTTATATTTCTTACCTTTAAATTGGAAGCTTTATGCATTTTCCTGTTTCTGGCGTGTGTTTTAAGGTCAGTGCATATGTTTGTTATATGAGCCAGAAATTCTGACTTATTTCAGAAAGTAAATAAATTTGCGTGCTGAATCGCGGTGCAGCATAAAGATTATTTTGGATTATGAAAACTTGCTAAGCTGATCTAGTGTTCAAGAATTACCATTTTTTTAAATGACTCAATACAGCAAAACCCCAAAGAGGACACTAAACACTTCACTCAAAGCACTACAACCTTTATAATAGCTGTATTTTCATGCGGTCATGTGAAAAAGAAAGTTTTCACTGGAGTCTGTGAAGTCCTGTGAAAAACTAAACACACCCCATATTTGTAACCTGTGGAACCACCTTTAGTAGCAATAAATTGAAGTATTAATTTTCTTTATAAATCTCTCACATGATTGTGGAGGAATTTTAGCTCACTCATGTTTGCAGCGTTACTTCAATTCATTGAGGTTTGCATGTATTTGTTTATGCACAGCTCTCTTAAAGCCCCTCCACCGCATTTCATGATTTCATGGTGGTGGATCCTGTTGCATGACCAAATTTTAGCCAAGCTTTAGCTGTCAGACAGTTGGCTTTGTGTTTGACTCTAGAATACTTTGGCATACAGAGGAGTTCATGACTGACTCAATGACTGCAAGGTACCCAGGTCCCGCAGCTGCAAAACAAGCCCATATAATCACCATCCTTCATAATTGGAATAAGGTATTTGTGCTGATGCTGCGTTTTGGGTTTTGCCAGATGTGGCCCTGTGCATCTTTGGTGTTGTCTGTCCAAAGGATGTTATTCCAGAAGTCTTGTAGTTTCTTCAGATACTTTTTGTAGAGAAGATGCTTTCATCTGGCAGTCCTTCAAAACAACTCGAATCTAGGCAGTATTTTTCTAATTGTATTGTCATGGACTTTAACATTTAAAATGCTAACTGAGTTCAAGATGTAGTTCTTGGGTTTTCTTATGCAATCTGACCTTGGGGTGAATTTGCTGTGGTGCCCACTCCTGGCAACACAGCCTAACGCTTCAGATTGGCACACAGCTTTTATAGAGGTTGTCACACGTCCTGATGATCACTTAATCAAGTGAGTGTTGAATAGCAGCACCTGGTTGCTGCTTATCCTCTTAATTCCTATGCAAGCAGTAAGGATGTACTTAGTTTTATCAGGATGTTTACAGGACTATGAAAACTTTTCCTTTTTGGATGGCCATGACTGTACATGCCTGCGAGTCTGCAAACTTGCATTAGATTGCACTAAACTTTACAACGCTGCTGTTAGTTCCTAGTAGTTGATGTTACTGCAAACAGGACTGCGTGCCTCCATATCCATTTTCCCACAGATGGTTTAAAAAGACTTGTTATGCAAAAGAAGAAAGGTGGGATGATAGTTAGAAGTCCTTATGCTTTTTCCAGGATTGTTGAAGAATCCATGCCACTGGCTTCAAGCGTTTTCAGTTAAACACTGTTCTGCAGACTGTACAACATTCATCAAATACAGCGTTATCTTTTCTCCCTGTGCAGCAAACCTGGCCGCCACTGACATCATCTTCTTGGTGTGCTGCGTCCCCTTCACCGCCACCCTTTACCCCCTCCCTGGATGGATCTTTGGCAACTTCATGTGCAAATTTGTCGCCTTTCTGCAACAGGTAATATCTTTTGAACCACTTCAACTATTCTGTTTCTCAGCTCAGAAATGTGCTTTCATGTGAATATTATATTTTCAACACTTCCCTTAAAATGATCTTGGATTCTTTAACTTTCTCACAGTAACAGCATTCAGGGCTTTAACACTCCCACTCCCATGAGAACAGTGAGCCAGCTCGGCGTTGTCACAGAAAAATCAATCTATATAATCCTGTGAAGGTGGTCACAGTTCATCCTCATAAAATTACAGTTCTCAAGAAAGCTAATCCAAAATAAGCCATTGTTGAATTTAGAGTTTCTTCAAAAATGACAATGAAAGTAGGTCGAACTCTACAGCTTTAAAAGTCAAACGTGTCAAGATGTGTCATACACAGCTGACAGAGAATAATAACAGTAATCAGCATCAGTCACAAGAAGGAGGAGACACAAAAGAGAATAACAGAATCTTCTGTTAAGGAGATGAAGGTGTTACGTGATACAATGCTTCCATAGACCCAGACATTAATCAAGATTTAAAGGGGCTACTGAACACCGTGTGCCAATGAAAAAACATTATTTTCGTGGGATCCTTTATAATATCTAATCCAGGAATTCAAAACAGATTTCAGCCACTTAAATCAATCATGCCTCTCAATTGTTTTGTTTGATTAGTGAGAGGCCAAAAAAAGTATAACAAATATTCAGAGTGTCATAATAAAATAGGTTTGCACAGCTGCTGTTGGTTGGAATTATCCAAGGCACTGACTGACGGTGAGGAGCTGCAAACTGGGTAAAAAGCCATTTTCACCTTTCATGCATGAAACAAACCACAACTAAAAGCCTGTGCAGCAGACAAACCACCTAACGAAACAAAAAGGAAAACGACCTGTAGACAGTATGACAAAAGCTACCTGTCATGGCTTCAGCTGCACTATAAAGGTGTTGCTCTAAATTTGGAAATGTGGATGGAATAGCACAACAATCCTTAACTTGGAAGTGTCATCTGCAAGATTTTGAACTTATCTGTTATTGACACATAGTCACTGATGGAAACTGTGTGAAAACAACCTGTGAATTCAGTGTTGGAGAATATTACTAAACTATCCTGCCACTTAGTAGCAGTGCAAATAGCTACAAACACCATTATCATATCAAGTGTCTAGTTATGCACTCACCAGACAGAAATACTTTTTGTTTGGAGTCATATTTCCAGGCAGTTGATAATTGTTCTCTTTTAATTCTAGTTTACTCAAAACCCTCCCCCGAGGGAAATATCTAACTCGATATACTGACACATGATACATCGAAGCAGGAAGAATGTTAGAGGCAGGAAAAATGGGAGTGAGGATTTTAAACATTGAGTCTGACAAGGGCGAAATTATGATGGCAGGACGTCTGGGTTAGAGCATCTTCAAAAACTGCAGCTGTTGTGGGTGTTCTTGATCTGCAGAGGTCAACATCTATCAAATGTGGTAAAGGAAGGAGCCGTGGTGAACCAGTGACAGGGCAGCAAAAACTCACTGATGCACGTGGGGAGAGAAGGCTGACCCGTGTGGTCCGATCGAACAGATGCTGCTGCAGCTCAGATGGCTGTAAAAGATGATGCTGGCTCTGATAGAACAATGTCAGTGCCTTGCAGTTGATTGTGTATGGAGCTCAGCCAAAGACCAGTCAGGGTGCCCAAACGGATCCCCATCCACTGCCAAAAGTGCCAACAATGAGCACGTGAGCATCAGAACTGGACCACGAAGCAATGGAAGAAGGTAGCCCGGTCTGATGAATCACATTTTGTTTTACCTCACGTGGATGGCCGGCTGCACATCCATCAGGGGAACACCTGAAATCAGGATGCACTATGAGAAGCAGCCAGTGGAGGCGGTGCGATGCTTTATGTAATGATCTACTGGGAAACTTTGGGTTCTGCCATCTATGTGGATGTTACTTTGATATGTACCACCTGGACAAACAAATCTGATCCGTGGAGCCCCCACCTCTCAGCTTACAGGACTTAAAGGATCTGTTAGTAACATCTTGATCCCAGATACCACAGCGCACCTTCAGGGCTCTATTGGAATCCCTGCTTTGATTAGCCAAGGCTATTTTGGCAGGTAATCATAATGTTGTGCCTGATCGGTGTATATCCAGCACAAATCAACAAACTGAGAGATGTAAGAAAGTAGGGTTAGAATAAAAGTCGAGTTAAATGAAGTGAATCAGGTCCACGGGACTTATATTGAAGAGCTACAGGGGTTAGGATCTAAAAACAGCTGGAGCACAGTGAGTGATGCAGAGCTACACAAAGAGATGACTCAAGAGGAATAATGGCCAATTTTAGATAATGTTTCTCTTTTTTTGTGGAACTTTTTGAATGCGTCAATTACGTCCATGTTTTTTTCTTTCCTTGTACAAGTGCATCACGAGGGGAAACTGTCCAAGGTATTTTAGCATCGCCCGGCTTATTCACGGAGAAAAGATGTTAAAAACAACATTAAATGCATAGTGTCTGACAACGAGCAGACGCTTTAATTACACTCAGCCTTGCACTAATAACCAGTTCTCTGACTACTCTAATGACAAAGTCAACCGCGAACCAGATACAGTCACTCAGAGAGACCCACAGCTCCTGTTCAGTTAATAAGCACTTTGTCATTACAAGCAAAATCACTTTCCCCAACATTTTAATCTTCAATATCAGAGGCTGATAAAGTATGCAGCAAATGTATTTAGCTTTCTATTTCGTGCAGCAATTTGATTAAATTTCATCTCATTCGACATGCAGGGGATATTCTGTCAAACTTAAAAAAGAAACACTTTAAAAATTTTTAGATGTCAGCCTCAAAACAAAAAACCTCAAGAAAAACATAGGCATGATTTGATTAATGGATGTGAACAATCAGACTACGTGGTCTGTGAGCGTGTCTTGATGACTAAGACCAAGCTTTTTATTCTGAAAGCAGAAAGCGTCTGTCAAACATGACTGTCTCGTTTTCCTCTCTTATCAGACAACCATTTTCTCATCTCAAACCTTCAAGTCAGTTTCTATTATGCTAGCCTACCATCATTTATTATTGCATACAAGGGAGAAAGGTAATTAGGTAACGAGATAAGAGAAGTGGCCACTCTCTTTGCCTCAATCACTCAAATTTCTCCAAGAAATAAGAGCTGTTAGTGTTATTAGTGTCTCAAAATTTCCACAGTTTAATAAAAAAAAAAAAAACAGTCGATGGGTAACAGTGGGTGACGCATTCCTGCTGTGTTTACATCCAGCCTCTGTTAAAGGATCGTGATGACAGATTACCCAACTACTGCTTGTCGGATAGTACAGTTATATTGTAGAATAGCAGGGAATGTCTAAGGGCTTTATAGGATTACTGCTCAATACCAATTCCATCCAACCTGGCCATCCATTTTCTTTCGCTTATCCAATTCAGGAGCCTGGAGCTGATCCCAGCTGCCATAAAGTGATAGGCAGCGTACACACTGGACAGGCCACCAGTCTCACAAAGGGCTAAGATGGAGTTACAGACAACCATTCACACTCACATTCACCAATTTCAAACCACAAATTAGATGTGTTATTGCCCACTTAGGAGAAGGTTTGTGTAAAAATACCATCACACTTCATCAAAGGTTCCTGCCCTGTTGTGCTGTTTGAAACTAAATTAAGGAAGCAAGATTACATTGCTAGGGTGGGATACTGCTCCTTCATCTTTCCAGTCTAATTAGCAGATGTATTTTCATGTCCAGTTATTACCAGGCTGAAGATTAGTCTGAGAGGAGCATTGATTACGTTAAATCAAAGATCTCTGCAGGAAACTTTTAGCTCTTCACAGACTTTAGTCAACATTTAATCTGCCTGTTATTTTCTTGAATAATGTATTAATGAAAGTTTTCAAACCTTTTAAAGTCCAAGCTGTATGTGATCTTCAGAAGTTTTATGCGTTTTAAATCTGGAGGAGATTAAAAAAATACTGAAAACTGCTGTTGGGAGGTACAGCGGTGCAGTGGTTAGCACTTGGGTTCAAACCTCCTTGTTGGCTGGGCGTTTCTCTGTGGGATTCTCCATGTGTCTGCAGGGGTTTCCCTCTGGATAATCTGGTTTCCTCCCACAGTCCAAAGGCATGCACATTAAGTTCTGGGTGTTTCTAAACTGACTGAGGTGTGGATATGAGAGTGTGTGCTTGAGAACCCTGAGATGAACTGGTGAGCTCTCAAGGGCGTGGAACTGCCTCTTGGTCCATTTCTATTTTGCACAGGCCCCAGCTGATGGACAGATGGATATTTGAGAAGCTAAAATCACAAAATGGACTGGTATTGATGATTTTTTTTCAGATGAATAAAAGTAAACTGTCCCTTTAAATGTATCTTATATATAAATATTAGACTGCATATCTCAAATACTTTAAGACACTGATGTAAACAGCTTTATCTGAAGCTTATGGCTGAATGTTAGGAGAATATCCCCCGTGTAGCCCTATGATTTTAATTACCATGTTTAAACTGAATAAATAAAAAAGATTAGGAAGCTTAAAGAAAACAGATTCTTATTATTTATTCCTCCCTCATTTTCTTCCATCATTAAAAAGAAATAAAACTACAGTAGAATAGAAATTATGAGCTACTAATATACCAGACATCTTAAAAAACAAAACATAGGAAAAATGGTATCCATTTCCTCAGCCGCCTCAACACTGAACTTATGATGACCCTTTTCTCTCTCTCTCACCATATCTTTTGAAATCCTGTGGTCCTGGTGCACAAAACCTCTGGAGGGTAATGTGAGCTGGCTTCGTAGTCGCAGATGAGAGGTGGCGAGAGAAACAGGCAGACACATAGACAAAAGAGGGACAAAATTAGATCCTATTTGTAAAAGAGCACAGAGGGAACTTCAGACCCCTCATTTTTCACCCTGCTCCACATATTTCAAAACAAAAACTGGATTAGTTTGCCTACATACAACCCACTAAGACCCATAGAGGTGATGTATCCAAAAAGAACAAAGACGGTAGAAAGTGTTAGGCTTGCTTTCTGTGTCATCCTGATGACATCAATGCACAGTTGCGTATGAAACAAGAAAAGCATCTGTTCTTTTCTTGCTTCTTTTTTTTTTTACTCTAGAACACAACTATAAGTCCTAGTGGAAATATTGATTCAATTCACTTCATTTCTCAATGTGCTTTATATTGCAAGAACCATCAATTACACAGAGAACCTCCCCCCAAAAAATTAAACACTAATGCCCCCCTGTGAGCAAGCACTTGGTAACAGTGGGAAGGAAAAACTCCCTTTTAACAGGAAGAAGCCTACGACGGGACCAGGCTCAGGGAGGTGCAGCCATCTGCTGCAACCGGTTGTTAGTGAGGGGAGGAAGACAGGATAAAAAGCACACTGAGGATGAGAGCCAGAGGTTAATAATAAGTAATGATTAAATGCAGTCATTTAAAATTTTGTGTAAGATGGAAAAGTTTGTCAAACTTTAATGTACGAGTAAAATTCTATATTTGGTCTTCAATTACAATTCTTCTGATTAGCTCAAGTTTAATTGAATCAAGCATCATTGAACTCCATTAAAAATGAAGTTGGATGATTGCTTCATATGCTAATGAAAAACACTCATCACAAATGCTGCCACCTCTGCACTTCCTCTGTACGCGTCCTCTCCGGTTCTATCCCTCGCTCTTTACCATTCTGAATGATCTGCAGCTTAAAAGCATGCAAGCCCATTAGTAAAAACTGGAGAGGGAGTCTGAAATAAAGGACAAAAAAGCTGCTTGAACGTCTGCTTTCTAGAGAGCAGCGATTAAAATATAAAGCCAAAAAAAAAAACAAAAAAAAAAAACAAGTTTGCAAGACACTATAAGAAAAGCGCTTCCTCTAATAGCTTGTCAGCAAACTGTAAGAGCTCTTGTAAGAAACACATTTGTGTCAAAGTTAGTTAGGTGCAGGACTCAAAACTGGTGAAAAGTGAAAGGGGTTTATTTACAGATGCACACCAGGTGAAATATATACAGCAACAGGGGAAGGTGGCTCCAGGGAATCTAAGGGGACAATGTCCAGGGCAGGGAAACCTTCACACTCCTCTTCACACAGTCCATGAGTCACAAAACCTCCAAATCCAATCCAAGAAAGTTCACTCACGCTCACTCACACCCACTCAGGGTCCACAGGGCAGGAGAAGCAGGTAGGGATAGGGAAGTCTGCACAAAAAGAACAGATTAGGGAGAAGCACTAGGAAACACAAGGAACTCACTAGCCAAGCAGGGTCTACACTGACACAAGTTAGCACAACGATTCAGCAAGGAAGCAGACTCCACTGAGGGTAATAACCTGTGATGATTGGCAGGTGAGGGATCACAGCAGATGGGTGACAGGTGAGTAGAGCTGAGTAGGCGAGGACAGAGGTGGGGAGCATAGTCTGACTCCACCCTGGTGAGAAAGAGTGAAACAGCAAAAAACAACAACAACATCCTAGAGATCCTTGAGGTCGTGGCAATGTGTATGTTTGACTGTTTAAAATGAATATATTTCAGGTGCGTTGGCATTTTAATGTCTCTGTTTGGTTTATGGATCCAGTGTTAAGCCAATTTCTTCTCCTCCTATTCAGTTTGACCAACCAGACCATGGCATCTTTCTTTGAGACACCACCACTGCCTAACTTACATCAAGGGATACTCTTTTGGAACACGCTCTACATATTTCTGCAACTTTTCCACAAATGTGCAATATGAAATAATGCCAAACATGATCATTTCTTTTAATTTTAAGCTAGTTTTAAATTTGAGTCTTTCCACTGAACACATAGCTGTGTTATGGATTTATCTGTGGTGCTTGTGGGGATATCTTCTATGAAAGTAGACTAGAAAGATTACATTTGAATTTATTTTTCGGTCATTTATCCCAGTTTTGTTTGCTAGCCTGTTTTCCCTTTGTATGCTTACTCACTATTTAGTTGTTTTTCTTCTTTCTTGTGGGTGATGTAACATTATAAAGCACAGATGGAGCAGAATGAGGACTCAGCTGTCTAAAGCTATTATTTTTGTTAGCCAAGCTAAATAGACTTTATTTAATATATTTCTGCTTTTCAATTTTTTTGGTTCACAGCTGTATTGTTAAACATCTGAGAGTCATAAATAATATTTCTTCTCCTTTCCTAAAGCACAATAGCTTATGTACCTAGAATCACGTCCATTATTATTTGGACAATGACACATTTTGTAATTTCACATCTATACACCACAGCTGAAGTGCAGACTTTCAGCTTTCATTCAAGGGATTTAACAAAAGTATTAACAGTTTAAGAATTACATCCCTTTGTATTCATAGCCCCCATTTTCAGTGGGTCAAAATTAATTGGAAAATTGACTCACAAGCTGTTTCATGGTCAGGTGACCCCAGATTATCCCATCCTCTGGGTAATATTTGATTATTTCATAAAATAATAAAAATAATCTCTGCACGATCACTTTTCTTCTCCAAAAGGAAGAAATGTTTTTTTCTTTTTGGAGAAGAACCGTTTTTGCTCACACAAACTAATTTGAATAAGACAGCTTCATAATTTATCTTTAATTCTATTATCTTTTCATGTATTTGTCATTTATGTTAAGCACTTTGAGTTTACACGTAAATGAAATGAGCATCGTCTTCATTTGTTAGGTGACGGTGCAAGCCACCTGCATCACCCTGACTGCCATGAGTGGAGACCGCTGTTACGTGACAGTCTACCCCCTGAAATCTCTTCGGCACCGAACCCCCAAAGTAGCCATGATTGTCAGCATTTGCATTTGGATCGGTACGTCGTGTCATTATCGACTGACTCGTTAAAAATAGTTGCGTATGTGTATAAAATTTAAAATGCCATCATTTCACCTAACCATGTTTCTCCTCTTCAGGTTCTTTCATCCTCTCTACACCAATTTTAATGTACCAGCGTATAGAGGAGGGCTACTGGTACGGCCCGAGGCAATACTGCATGGAGAGATTTCCCTCTAAGACGCATGAGAGGGCTTTCATCCTGTACCAGTTCATTGCTGCCTACCTGCTGCCTGTGCTCACTATCTCTTTCTGCTACACTCTGATGGTTAAGAGGGTTGGCCAGCCCACTGTAGAACCTGTAGACAATAATTATCAGGTAAGGGCAGGTGTTATATCGGCCTGGGCTTCACAAGTGCCTCACAAACACAGCCACTAATGCACAGAGATATTATTGTCACCAGCTGCTGCTAATTTTCAGCCAATTAAAAGTTTAAAATCTCTCTTCTCTTCTCCTCTCTTCTCCTCTCTTCTCTTCATGTCCCAGTCTTTGAAAATGTGTTTTAAAACTTCTTTAAAGTGGCTGCAGTCAACTCTTTATTTTATAATTTTCTTCATTTTATAATTTTTTATTGTGGCTTTCTTTTTCAATGTGGAACCTATTCATAAAAAAGAGCAACTGCATTATACCTGCCAACTTCTGCACACGAGTGTTACAGGAAGACAAATTATTGTCTTTGTGTTAACACAAAGAGATCTTACACTTCACTACATTTTGGGAACATGAGCAGGTAGACCTGCTGTGGACGGAGTGGGAGTAATGTTAATCACTACAGGTGTTATATTGAAAGTGTGACAGGGTAAAGTAGAAAACAATTATGGGCAATTATGTTGCCAAACATTCCCACTCAGTGTGGGAGTGATTTTTTTTTAAGCACTAATGCCCTGATCAATAATTTACACCAATATAGGAAAGAGAGTGAAACAAATATCCTCTAATATCAATGGATAAATAGGTTGCAATGCATTGACAACCTCAAGGGGAAATAAAGCCTTTAATACAGTCACACTAGGAAAAGTAGTGGTTGGTGACCCAGCACGACAAAGGTCTGCAACCACTCTTAGTCAGTTGCTGTCTCTAAAGCAACTTTGGTGCATGAATACATGAAATAAAACCACAACAAGATAGAACTGACTATTCTGAAAATCTCATTCACTGCTTATATTCAGTGTCCAGCCAGAACGTCACAGATTTGAAACAGAAATTAAGAAATGTCCACAGAAACATTGATGTAGTTGCTGCTGGTCAGTTTTGTCTTTAGAATGAATCGAGCATAACCAGGATACAACAAACTGGCAACCGAATAAGTTGAGTCTCCAATTACAATGATTCAGTTTAATTTTAACTGATCCCCTATGAGCAAGTACTTGGCGACAGTGGGAATGACAAACTCCCTTTTAACAGGAACAAACCTCAGTGTAGTGGTTACCCAGTACTTTGTGTGTTGCATGCTCAACCTCACTTACTCACCGAGTCACCAAGTGCAAAAAAGTGCAATCACCTGGAAACCACTGATGGTTCTTCTTGGTCCCGAGGACGTTACATTCTTATTTACTCGAATAAGAGATTCTGTAGCTACCCGAAGGAGCGTTTCTGTGTCCTTTAGTTCCTTCTTTTGATAACTTTCTGTTTTGATTGACTGTTATCACTCTGGTAACACTGTTACATATTCTAAATATTGTCAAAAACATTACAAAGAGGGTTCCTTGTTTTGTCTCTTCAGGTGAATCTCCTGTCTGAGAGAACAATCAGCATCCGGAGCAAAGTTTCCAAGATGGTGGTAGTGATTGTGCTTCTCTTTGCCATCTGCTGGGGGCCCATCCAGATCTTTGTCCTCTTCCAGTCTTTCTATCCTAACTACCAGCCTAACTACGCCACATACAAGATCAAGACGTGGGCCAACTGCATGTCCTACGCCAACTCCTCTGTCAACCCCATAGTTTATGGCTTTATGGGAGCTAGTTTCCAAAAGTCTTTCAGGAAAACTTTTCCCTTCCTGTTCAAGCACAAGGTCAGAGACAGCAGCATGGCTTCCAGGACTGCCAATGCTGAGATTAAGTTTGTTGCTGCGGAGGAAGGCAACAATAATAACGTGGTGAACTGATCCCGATCATTTAACATAAGAAGGATACGGACAGTTTTCTAATGTGAACCATGAAAAAAATAACACTAATGTTGTGTAAACGTCCTCAAAGAGCAACTGATCTGAAAGAGACACTGTTTGGCAGCCGGGGTGTATTTATATCAGTGAATATAACTAATGAAATGATGTGAGGGAACTCAGACACATAAAACAGATGGGCACTAACAGTATTTGGCACAATATGTTACCTGTTCCAACTGCCAAGGCTGGCAATGCTGGCACATGTCTGCCAAACACCAGGTCTGAATAACACAAAGCTGAACACACCAGATGACAAAAGAGGAGAGTTTGGCCTGAAAGCTGCAGGCAGGACATTTAATCCCTGTTTGATCTGATGAGGTCTGCAGCTCTAGAATAAACTGGACCGAGGACAGATGATGATTATAGATATCATATGAAATGAAACAACACTGAATGTATATTTGAATTTAACACTCTTGACTAAATGGCAGTTGGCTTGTTTTTTTTGTTTTGTTTTTTTTTTGCTAGTTTTTCTGTGGTTGACATTTACGTCTTCGTTGGAGAAAAAGAGAATAATTTAACACTTTGAGTATGCGTCACTCCGAAGAACAGCGAACACTGTGACACTGTGTAAATGTTTAAAAGGTGAGCGTTCTTATAATTTCTTTAAGCAATCTTCAGGAATACTTCTCCTGGCTTCTCAAAGGACATTCAAAGCTCTTCTTTGGATGTTCGCTGCCTTTTGTTCCATTTTCTGTCAAAATGATCTCGTGCTGTTTCAGTGGTGACTGACTGATGGTATTTCATTGTGTGTTTTTCTATCGAGGTGTGCTTTGAATGCATTGGCAGTGTGTTTGGGATCATTGTCATGATGAAAAATGAAGCTGTTTTCAGTCAGATGTTACTTTATAGCGGATTAATATCTGATAATACTTTTCTTTGTTAATAATTCCATCAATTTTGACAAGATCCCCGACACCCCTGACTGAAATGTAACACCCCACCAAGTCTCCACCATGTTTTACAGACGGTTGTAGACACACTTTGGTAATGGTTTCTTGACAGCTTCCCTTCCACTCAGACCATTTCTAATGAGGCTTCAGTGAGCAGTAGATGGGTCAACTTAAGGGTCAGATGCATCTCTTTAAGGTCCTCTGTCGGGTCATTTCTTAGGACATGATAGGACTCTACTTTTTTTCAGGTCTGCAATTTTTTATTTTCTTCTCCACTAGCCCTAACTCACAGTTTTTAGAACACACCAAACACTATGCCAAGATATGGCAGGTTTTCAGCTAATAGTTCTTTGGAAATTACCTCGTTGGTGCAAAAAAGACTATTTTATGCCTGTGAACCTGTGTTATCATTAGCATTCTTCATAGATTCAACTAAAGAAATGAGAACAATCTGTTTTTGCTACAGGTACTAGCAAAGTGCCTAAATATACACATTTTAAATGGATTCTTTACTAAAATATCTGTTATGTGTTAACACAATAGTGAGTTAGGTGGCTTTTTCATGCTTGAATCCTTGGGAGCAAAATATAAAGAAATGAGGGGTGACTCACAAATTTCACGTAGCGAGGTATACTTGTTATTACACATTTGACAACACTGTTTAAACAAACAGCCTTGAATGACTCATACCGATACACTGACCACTGTAACGCCAAATTTGTCAGCTTTCACCAGCTCTCTTATCATACAGCCATGTTAAGGTTCTTATCAATCTCTAAGCAAGACAGCAAATATGCAAAACTCCTCAAATATCAAACTGTTTGTTTAAAAATTATGAGTTTATCTCACTTCTGTTCAGTTTTGTGAGTTTGTGAGTCATGTGGATCCAGATCCACATGACTCACACAAAGATGAATCAATTTTATATACTTCACTACAGGCTACTACATACGTCCATGGTATTATAAGTGAAAATAAAAGGGAATCAGATCGTTTCTTGAGGCAAAAGAAGTTAAAGCTGTGCTTTTTTGTTTGTTTAAAAACAACTGAATCCAGCTGAATCGTTTCCGTTGCTGGCAGTATGATGAGTGGTGTGATGGCTAAACCGGGGGTTGTAGTCAGTGAAGTGTAGACAGTGTTTACTTTGCTTTTGTGTCCCATGCACAAACATTCGCACCTTACTTAATTGTGCATTCACAAACACTATAGAAACATGCACGCATGCACACAGGCAAATACAAGCACGCATCCACATTTCGCCCACTGCATCTACTTTTTTCGTTAGTGGTATCAGTTGTTACATCTTCTCAGAAAAAAAACACCCTTGCACGATCTTGTCAGACAGACGGCGGAGACGACCTGCTCCATTGTGAGAGTGCATTCTGAAGGAGAAGGTGATGACGGAGCAGCTGTCTGGCAATAGAAATGCAGCCTATCATAGTTAATAAATCTGTAAAGCTGTTAATTAGGGGGGAAAAAAACATGCAGGAAGATTTTTCTAACATAGGTTGAACTACATGGCCACCTTAATGCAGCTATAGATAATGTAACCTTACATTATACTGGTCATTAGTAGATGCTAATTACGTACTTGCAAGAATAGAGTAGAACACAGCAGAACATGCATCTTGCAGCCGTGTGTCAAAATGTTTGTACTCGTGCTAAAAAAAAAAGCACTTTGAGTTTTGTTGAAACAATTTGAGCTGCACTGTTTTAGCAGCAAGTAATTAGTCCTCCATTTGCAATTCAAATTGTACAAAAAGCAGCCAACTAAAGAAAGTGTCACCCACTAATTAGAACAGGAAAAAAGGGGTATGGCATGGAGTGCATTGTGAGACCATTTTTTTACGTGAGCACTGCTCTAAAACACATCTTAACATGTTTGAGTTCTGCCTAATGGCTGCATATTGCTCTTTAATAATCCTCCACATGTATGTATAACCATTAAGGCAAAAGTCATTAATAAAATTTTCATTACTTGTACCACACCATCATTGTGCAGCCTTGACAGCTTCAAACATGCAGGCAGAGGCATGAAAGGTTTTCAGCGGGTCTTCACTGACAAGAAAAACAAGAAATCCTGCAGCACAGAGCCCACAGAGCTCCAACATCACGAAATCATCGTGAAATCTTGGATTATGTAGAGACAGAAGACACTGAGCCATCCTATATAAAAAGAAGCGTAAAGACCTGTATTTTAAACTTTTTCTGTTTATCTGAGGTTAACTGATGGAAAACTTTTCATGGTATTATTTTTTTTAATTCTTTCCTTTGCACAGCAATGTTTTGCACACATTCTCATGACATTGACACTTTTTATGTCTGTCTGGTTTAAAAATATATTCTGCTTGGGTTCAGCTTGAACTGTCTTGTGAGATGAAATATGTTCAGCTTTAGATGTACATGTGAGCCGCTTTGTTTAAAGAAATGATTGTAGTGAAACAGACAAATGATTTCAGAATTTCTCAGGGTTTTGAAGAATCCTGCCTGCAGTGAGATTAATTCTAACTTTTGAACAGAGGTAGTAATGTAAATAAAACCTTGATTCTAATCATGTTGTTGGTGCCAGCCATGCATTGCTCTATACTGTAGAGATGTTGCTGTAATGTACCGCACAGCTTCTGGAAACATTGTTTTCTTTGGTCATTAAACAAATGAAGAACAGGTTATTGGCTTGTGTTGTGAGTAAATTAGCAAAATTAGTAAAAATGATTACCTGCAGGTAAGATTAGAGGACGAGCAAGAAAAAAAAAAATGCTGACAAAGGTTTTTTTGTTTTTTTTTTGCCCCTTAAGTATTGAACACATATTAAATCTTTAACATACATACATATTTAACATTCTGGATATTGTAGTATTTTTCTGGTATTTTCAGTTTATAAGATCACGTCTCCCTTTTAAAAAAGATTTGATCTTCCGGCATGGTTAGCCCAGGGCCGACTGAAACAATAACTTAGGCTGGGAATTTGATATCATCCCTGGCCACTCAATTTTATAATCTAACCCTATGGCTTCTTTACAGTTATTAGCAGTGTTAGATTAAAAAGTTCTATCACATTGATTATTACCTTTCCTAAATGCAATGCAGTATGTTACCTATTTAATTATTATTTATTTGTTACATTATTGTTACATTACTTTCTTGTTACTCCATAAAATGGCCTGAAACATATTGTCACATAATTACCAGTTAAGAATATGAACCTGTGGATACAGTTCCACACAGTAACACAAATCCCTATCTTAGTGAGCGTCACATCACTGCTGGTGTTACCTGCTGAAGTTCA
Organism: Simochromis diagramma; assembly: GCF_900408965.1. NCBI lineage: Eukaryota > Metazoa > Chordata > Actinopteri > Cichliformes > Cichlidae > Simochromis > Simochromis diagramma. The sequence continues at coordinate 6,320,282 of NW_024386782.1, forward strand.
TACTTTGGCTGCTGGGCTCGGGTCAGCTTTACATTAGCATGTAGGTATCTGTTAAGAGTGGAGGTTCTGTTAGCATTATAATGCAGTTGTTTCTGTCCTGGATGCAGTTTGCCGTCATGTTCTTGTCCTTTTGTGCAGTCAAAATAAAAATAATTTTAACACCGATCTGCCTGGCATTCAGATAACTGAAGAACCTTTGTGACGCAAGTAATGACATAACTGTAACTGCAACTGAATTTAGTACAGTAACGCGTTACATTACTGTGTTACTGATAAATGTCATGTGATTACAGTAAAGCATTTCTTTGTCACCCGACAAACTCAACACTGGTTTTCGGAGATTCACTACAGAATCATCCTAACCTAAAGAATTCCTTTTCATAATATTAATGCTATATCAGTTGATCAGTAATGCTTAGTGGAATTCATGTTTCAATAGCAAATGAACATATAAGTTTACAGGGGTGAAGAGAGTCTATAACCATGAATGTATAACAGCTGTACAACAAATTAACTAGCTAGTAGCTAAGGTGTTCTTGACTGGCCTGGTCGCTGACTGGTGCATTTCTCCTCCAAATGTACTTTTTCTTGTTTTATGGATCATCTAGCTATCTATATAGTGGGTGCATGTTGACTGTCTTTCCCAGAGAGAGTAACAGAGAAAGAGGCTGCGAAGAGGCTGTGTTTGCTCACACAGAAGAGCAAACATACTCCACACATCAGTCACCCCTGAGAGGTCTGAAAGGTCTGTCAACTCAATACTGCTTGCTACAATGTCACTGAACAAGCTGACAGTTCACAGCAGGGCTAAAATAACTATCAGGCCACCAGTGCTCCTGATGTGCAGTCTACCACTAACTGTAAATGACTGAGAAATAATCAGGCCTAAAGTTGTTTTGTCCTGAAAATAGACTGGCAGATTCTTAAAACCACCACATTGAATCCTCTCAGAAATATCTCAGTTACCCCTGGATGGATTGTCATAAAATTTGGTACAGGTATTTCTGCTTCCTATAAATAACCTCGATAGACCTTAAGGACCCAAAAATGTGATGACGAATCACTGCTGCTGTGGTGAGAGAAGGGCTCCAAATTTGCTCATCACCTGACCATTAACTGTTGACCGCAGGATGGTCTGAAGAATATAATAAAGAAAATCGTTATCTTCAAATGTCAGAGATTGTAATGTCACAGGAGCGGTAGCGTCTGGTTAGTTTATAGCGTTCCAGTACAGACAACAGAGGTCAGTCCTAATGGAAAAGTTTACAGAAGAACAGTTTATTGTTGCTTTTCAGATGCAACAAAAATGTAAGAACAGCCACTAACAGATCTGCCTTCTGTGCATCAGTGCAGCTGGTCATGATGACCTTGGTCCTTTTGGCAATAGGTTAACTGACAGGTGGCTTTTAGCCACCTTATCTTCAGATGAAACTCAACAAAGTTTGAACGAAACAGCATGCAATCAGAATGTGGGAGGCACGATTCACTGAAAAGGTCTAAAGCTGGAACACAGAGGTCACACGACATGTATGTACTGTATATGTTCTTCTAGGACAAATCTTATGCACTCACCCTGCTGGATTATCTTACAGTATATCTGAACACATACCTAGACTTCAGACAACACTATTTTAGATTACCTCTGTGACTTTTTTAGATGACATCCTATCCTTCTAATGCTAGAACCCACGGTGATACAGTGTGGGTAACTGAATAGATGTCTTAATTTAGGTCGTCCACAGAACATTTGGTATTGAAAAGTAAGTATTCAAGTTCAACATTCAACATTCAACATATAAAAGGCCGAAACCCAAAAAATAAATTATTGACCAGCATCCCTGCTGCCCGCCATTTGCCTGCCTGGCAGTCTGACCGTGTCTGCAACTGACAAATAGCTCCTGTTAGGTTTTTGTGTGCTTTCCTTCAACTTAGAAACCTCACTTGTGTTCAAGCGCTTCCTCTGGCAGCAGCTTTTCAAGCAAGTAAACAGAAACATAATGTTGATCTGTAACATTATCCAACCTGTAAAAGTGTTAAGCTGTTGACCAACCTTTCAATACAACACACGGTACTACATGATTAATAATATCACCTGGCTCAATGTGCGGCTCCCAGAGGAAATTAATTTCTGAATTGGAACACGTTACCCCAACGGTGAAGAAAAGCTTGTGAGGCTCGCGAGTTTCTATTTACCAACCTGTTTGTAGCCTCACCACTTCACATTAAACCGCAAATGTTGTAGAGCATAAAAATTATGTTAATGTCAAACTGACACAGCCATTATTTTCCTGCTATGCTGCCTGCTAAGTGGAGTCATATTGATGCCTAAATGACTTCTGAGCTAAAGGCTAGGCCTGAAACTCTGATTGTGGGTGACTCTGCCGTAAAGGATGTACAAAGGATGTGCGGTAAGAACACTAAAGTCCTCTGCTTTCCTAAGGATATGGTCAACAACCTGAAGGAGAGAATTCTTCAAATTGCAGATGAATATCCTACTGTGACAAACATTGTTCTGCATACAGGGTCAAACGATGTGTCCAAACAACAGTCGGAGGTTCTGAAACAGGACTTTACTGGATTACTAAATACTGTAAACTCTCTGAATGCAGCTGTATTCATCAGTGGACCTGTACCGCCGGTCAGAGGAGGAGACGAGAGATTCAGCAGGTTGTTTGCACTGAATAAATGGCTTATATCAGCATGTGCTGACCACTCAGTGCATTTTATCAACAACTTTAATATTTTTTGGGAACGCAGGCATCTGTTTAAAGCAAATGGATTTAATTTTAACAAGTCAGGGGTGAAACTGTTCACCTCCAACTTGTTTTATTCCATACGTCATCCATCTGTGCTTGGTGCCAAGGCTGAGATAAACGAGGAGTTATCTCATAAAGAGGAACAAACAGTACTCCAAGAACAGACAAAGCCCAGCAGAAACCTTGAGGAGGAGCCTCATTTGCCCCCACCTGGGAAGAGCCTCAGAAAGGAGAGACATCAGAGGCAAGAAGAGGGGTCCCTATTTGCCTCCAACTCTCTCAACAACACCAACGACCAGGACCAGGGACCACGATCTTCCCCAGTCCCCCAAACCCCTGACAGGCCATCACCCTCCTCCCCCTCCCTTTCTCCCTCCTCCCCACACCTGAAATTCACTGAGGAGATGATGGAGCGGGTCAATGCTGGGCTCAGATCTACCCCCCGGCCCAATCCCTTTTTGTCCCCCATAAACCCCCCACCAGAGCGGCCAAAGGTTCGCCATCGAGCCCCACCCTCAACAGAGCAATCGAAGTTACATTGCCCAGCCTCGCCCCCCTTAGTTCCTCCTTACCACCTTCATGCCCTGTCTCCGCAGTCTGATGTGTGATGTGTGAAGGGTCCGGGCTGCGAGGATTATGGCAGTGGTGACTTTTCCCAGGAGAAGCTGGGACCCTGTTTACTAGAAGGTTTTAAAATTTCTGTACTTTTAGGTGACAGGAGATATGTGGCCTGGTCAAAACACAGAGAGCTGCACTCTAAAAGATCTTTAAACATAGTAAACATACCTTATGTGCCACAGACTGCTCCCAAACACGAGGGGACAAGTAATGCCTCTAAAACACTTAAGTTGGCTTTATTAAACGTTAGATCTTTAGCTGGGAAAACATTTTTAATTAATGATTTAATCACTGAGCACAGCCTTGATTTTATGTTTTTAACTGAAACTTGGTTGGACCAAAGTAACAGTGGAGCTGTTCTCATCGAGACGACCCCTCCTAACTACAGTTTTATCAGTGAGGCCAGGGTGAGCAGGAGAGGAGGGGGGGTCGCTGTCTTATTTAATGAATCATTTCAATGTAAGCAGCTATCTCCTGGAAGTTTTCAGTCTTTTGAATATGTGGCTTTACAGCTGAAGGCCCCATCCAAAGTTGTGTTTCTTAATGTTTACAGGCCTCCCAAATACTGCACAGACTTTTTTAATGACCTCAGTGAACTGCTGTCTGTGATCTGTGTTGATTTTGACTGTGTAATTATTGTTGGGGATTTTAACATCCATGTAGATGACCCTCAGGACAAAGGGACTAAAGACCTGAGTAACACTCTGGGCAACTTTGGGCTGACTCAGCATGTAACAGAGGCCACACATAATAGAGGACACACTCTTGACCTACTGATCTCCAAGGGCCTGAGCATTTCAAAGGTTACTGTGTCTGATGTGGGCGTGTCTGATCATTACTGTGTTTTCTTTGAAAGTAAAATCTCAGCCCACATAAATATATCAACAACAGTGATCACAAAACGGTGTATAACTGAACACAGTAGTGCAATTTTTAACCAGGTCTTCCCATTAACACCTGACCTGTCCAGAGGGTCAGTCAATGAGGTCGTCAATAGCTTCAATGCTAACATGTTAAATGTAATGGACACTATTGCTCCCATTAAGGTGAAGGTTATCTCTGGAAGGAAAAAGTCTCCATGGAGAAACTCCACACTAGTGAAAAATGAAAAAAGAGAGTGTAGGAAAGCTGAGCGCAGATGGAGAAAAACAAACCTCCAGGTTCACTATGACATCTATAAAGAGAAACTTCACAATTATAATTTACAACTGAGGAGTGCAAGAAGGTCCTACTTCTCTGACATCATCACTAAAAACAGCCATAATGCTCGGGTCTTATTTTCTACAGTTGACAGGCTAACAAACCCTCCTGTGTCAGTGGCAGCTGAACTTCATTCGACCATGGCCTGCAATGACTTTGCCAAATTCTTCACAGAAAAAATCCAAAAAATTAGACAAGCAGTTGGTACATCAACAGCAGATCCAGGATATGTACTGTGTCCACCAAAAAAACTGTTTAAACACCATGAAACAGTTTCACCCTATTAACAGCAAAGACCTGGAGGACATCTTAGGTCAACTGAACTCCTCCTCTTGCTGTTTAGATGTCCTGCCAACAAGTTTTTTCAAAAAGGTCTCAAAGACTTTAGAGTCAGACCTATTACAGATCGTCAACTTTTCTTTATTATCAGGTGTGTTTCCAGAATCACTAAAAACTGCTGTAATAAAACCTATACTGAAAAAGGACAATCTTGACAAGACACAAATGAACAACTACAGGCCGATCTCAAATCTCCCATTTTTAAGTAAGATCATTGAAAAAGCAGTTTCTCAACAGCTCAGTTACTTCTTAAAACAGAATAATTGCTACGATGCCTTCCAGTCAGGTTTTAGACAGAACCACAGCACTGAAACCGCTCTGACCAAAGTGTTTAATGACATATGTCTGAATACAGACAGTGGAAAAATGTCAGTCTTAGTTTTACTGGATCTCAGTGCAGCATTTGATACAGTTGACCACAACATATTACTCAAACGACTGGAGAACTGGACAGGTCTTTCAGGAACTGTACTAAACTGGTTCAAAACATACTTAGAAAACAGGAAATACTTTGTATCAATAGGTAACTTCACATCTGAGCAGACAAGTATCACATGTGGAGTTCCCCAAGGTTCCATCCTGGGACCCCTTCTGTTTAACATCTACATGCTCCCACTGGCACAGATTATAAAGAACAACAAAATAAACTATCATAGCTATGCAGATGACACACAAATATATATCACAATGTCACCAGGAGACCAAGGCCCTGTGCAGGCTCTTGGTAAATGCATTGAGGAAATTAATGACTGGTTGTGCCACAATTTTCTCCAGCTAAACAAAAACAAAACTGAGGTAATAGTCTTTGGCGCCAAAGAAAAACGATTACAGGTCACCAGAGAACTTCAATCTATACATCTAAAAACCACAAACCAGGCGAGAAATTTGGGTGTAGTGATGGATGCAGACCTAAACTTAGAAAAACACATTAAGACAATAACAAAGTCAGCTTACTATCACCTCAAGAATATTTCAAGGATAAAATATCTGATGTCTCAACAGGACCTGGAAAAACTAGTCCATGCATTCATCTTTAGTAGGCTTGATTACACTAACAGCATCTTTACAGGTCTACCTAAAAAATCAGTCAGACAACTACAGCTCATTCAGAACTCTGCTGCTCGAGTCCTCACTAAGACCAAAAAAGTGGACCACATCAGTCCAGCTCTGAGGTCTTTACACTGGCTGCCTGTCCGTCAGAGGATAGACTTTAAAGTTCTGATGCTGGTCTATAAAGCTCTGAATGGTTTAGGACCAAAATACATCAGTGACCTCCTGACCCAGTATGAACCTTCCAGATCCCTCAGGTCATCTGGATCCGGTCTTTTATCAGTTCCCAGAGTCAGAACCAGACACGGAGAAGCTGCATTCAGCTTTTATGCTCCTTATATCTGGAACAAACTCCCAGAAAGCCTCAGATCAGCTGAAACACTCAGTTTATTTAAATCCAGGTTGAAGACTCACCTGTTCTCAGCTGCATTTGAATAAAGCACCAAATCCACACTTTTAAGCTTAAATTTCAAAACTTACATTAACTACTGATTTTATCTACTGTTCTGATTTTATCTGTTTTGATTTTATATACTGTTTTGTTTGTTTGTTTGTTAATTAGTTAGTTTGTTTGTTTGCTTGTTTTAATCTATTTTAAATCATGCTTTTTATTGTTTTTGTTTCTAATGTCTCTGTAAAGTACTTTGAATCACCTTGTTGTTGAATTGTGCTATACAAATAAATTTGCCTTGCCTTGCCTTCTGAGGGCTCATTTTGTGAACAGAGGTAATTCACTACTCACAAGGGAAGACAGACAATCAATCAAATTTTCAAACTCCCATTTGTGCCTGACTTCCGCTATCTTGACAACACAGTATAAGATCTGTAGAAGAATGAAAGCTGACAGATCGATTCGGCTGTTAAGAAGAAACTTCTTCCAAACAAGTATTTTCGCCCTATGTCTTCCCTCCTTAAAGTATAGCGACAAAAGCAACCAATGATTTCCTCCAGTTTCCTTTGTCATTTGATGATGCAGCATTTTCATAGTTTTTTTTCCTTATATACATGGCTCGGTGTGACTGAATGTGACGGTCTGGTTTTATGTGTGGAAAAATCCATTAAAAAATTCATTTGGCTGAAGTCTAAAGAAAAGTATAACATGACAGGAGAGACCACATCAAGATATATGGGGAGCAATCAGACACATTCTTCAAATTAATACAAAATAAAATAAAATAAAAGTGTTAGTTCAACTCTTTTAATCCTGTTGCACTCTGTTACTTTAAAGTGATTTAGTGACTGGAGGGAAAAAAGTGTCACCAAACGTTTGTTCTGATGTGCCCAACTCATAATGTTTATATGCTTATATGAAAAGTTTGAGTCCTTCTGATGACCTGATTAGAAAGCTGAAACTTCAAAATTCAAAATTAAGTCAGGTTTCTGTTCAAAAACAAGCAGTGCAGCTCTTCTGTGGTACTAGCAGCACTTTTATCAAATGTGCCCTTGGATTTATTATTGGAGTCAGTCTCAGCGCCCAACAGTGTTTAGAGATATGATAAGATGACCTTCACTTAGCTCAAACAGAGCACCAGAGACTTCGCATTTATGTACCAAGTAGTCCTTTATAAAGAGTGTGTTATTGGTTATACTATTCATGCTCAAGCACTCAGTACCTGGGACATGCCTCATAGGTTTCAGGGCTCACTTAGGTTAAAAAAATATGTCTCTTAGGAAATTCAAGGCTTCTTTTAAGTTTTATATTATGAATTATTTTCATAAGGGGTCTCTGTTTACCTATAGTGGATGCAGAGAGACACAGTGAAGTGCATTCTCTTTGCAATATTTGGGAAGAAAGAGCACGAGATGCCGTTATGGACAAAGCAGAGACTTTAGTTACACCTGCGCCTGCTCTCGCCGTGCCTTTCGTGCAGCGTGAGACCAAACGTGGTCCTGCATGACAAATTACTGCTTGGATCTCATTACGGAGAAAAGTCAAAATCAATAGCAATCGCTCAAATTTATGGGCTGCATCGAGTTAAGCATCAGGTAGGTCAGAGCCTTTCTCGCAGTGGGATTTTGGAGAGAGGCGTATCTTATTAGGATCACTGATCTCGAGTCTCTTTCCTGCCACCAGGATGAGTGTGGAGGTGCCATTTTTGAGCTCGTTCAAAAAGCTGGGGAGTTTTTCCATCATTGGAGGTCCTCACCCCTGCGGTACATGATGGGAATGCAGCTGTAAATTTAAACCAACAGGCAGCAAAAATATTTAAGGTAGAAGCTGTCAGAGATAGCACTGAGCCAAGAGGGGCGTGACGCAATTATCAGTGCGATGATCTCCTGAGAGAAACCTGTCATTCCTGAAGAGGGAGACAGAGAGTCAGAGTCACTGGAGGAAAGACGTTTGGTAGCAAAGCAGCAAATCACTGTGAGAAAAACTGAGAAAAAAGGATGTCTGACAGATGGCTAATGACCCGTGGTATGGTTTCTTGGCAGTGCTTCACGCTCTTTGGAAGAAAACTGTTGAGCATGTATCAAGTGTGTTTGTGAAGACAGAAAAATAGTGTTTCACTTGAATTGCAGCAGAAAAACATGTATGACTGTTGACACCACTGCTTCTGCTCTGGCCCCAAAAACCACATCAGATCATCCAGTGGGTGGGGGGGCATGAGACGGGGCCTGGGATGTGTAATGGAGCAACTGGACACAAATGAGAGATTTAAATTTGGGTCCTATATATTCAAGATTTTCGTTCTCATGCAGAGATGGTGTTGTGAGTCATCTAAAATAAAGGATATATCAAAAAAGAAAGTCATACAACTCTCAGCAGCCTGGACACTGCAAAATAGATACAACACATAAGCCCAAAATGTCTGAGGCTGCTAAGTTTGTGAGTCCCTGGAGTTGTCGTCGCACTTAAAGTCGTAACGTTAAAAATCTAAACCCCCAGCTCTCCTTTTCTTTATGTTTTTTCAGTCTTTCTTGCTCATATATGAAGTCGAATGATGACGGTGACTCAACACACCAAGCAGTCAGCTGAAGGTTGGAGGGGAAAATAATTGTCAGTGGTGGAAAGAGCGCCGAGGCAGACGGCTGTATACAAAGAGGCCTTTCTACCAGTGAGCAGAAGTGCCTCGCGTCACAACACTAGCAGGAAACCATACCAACACCAGCACCACCAACTTGCCCCTGGGACTTACTGTATGCGTGTGTGTGTGTGTGTGTGTATGTATGTGGGAGAGAGATTGGTGAGGGGGCTGGAGGAACACTAGGAAAAAGGAGGGGAAAAGGAAATCAAGGAGCCTGGAATGTTTAATGAAACTAAATATCCTGCCTTTAGTCTAAAAATAAGTGGAGCAACGAGTACATAAATAAACAAAAAATATGTGTGTGTTTTGTCTGTTTGTGTGACGTATAGGCCCAGCAGTGAACTGTATTGATTTGCCTTGCTTATTTGAGCTGAAAACGAATATTGTTTGCCCCCCGCTGCCCCCGTTATAGCACACACACATCAAGTGGTGCGCACAAAAGCATGTAGAGGGGAAAAGTCAATTTGATTACAGGAACTACTCGCTGCTGTATATGCAATTAAATGGTAGAGTGGGTGCAAGTAATTAAATAGTGAGCTGAAACTTTACTGCTGCATATTTTCCGCAGTGTTATTCTAAGAGTATGTGACTTCTAATAATTACTAATTAGTCAGAGAAACTATGTCTCCATTAAAGTTTTTCACGTTGCTGAAATAAAATTTAATAAAATCTCTATAGCATTGCATGCCTGCCAAGCACAATATACATATATGGTTAAAATGATGCAGGTGCAGGAAGCCGCTCACTAAACTGCAAACATTTCAACATTACATTTAAGAAATCGCAACCTGTGGCAGACCTCACTACTTCTAATAGTATCTAGGCTCATTACTTTGGAGTTTATTTGCTCGAGTTTCCACATATTTGCTCCTTCAGTGCAAAAAAATACAATTATAAAAACCGTGGATTATCGATAGTAATCATGACATTGTTTCCCAGTTTGGTCATTGAAGCCTGAGAACGACTCAAATAACCTTAAGGAAGTTAAGCTTCTCCAGGTAGTTTTGATGTTTTTTTGTCTGAAGTCCTCTGTATGCCATAAATATGTATAACATTGCAGCTATTCTTGTGTCTTTGTATTCAGAGCAGAAGATGTCCTTAATGCTTCACTGATTTGCCTTCTGCCTGATTGCGTGGATGTCAAGAAAAGTGCAGTAGCCCCATGCTGTAATAACATAAAAGTTTACGTCAGGCTTAGCTTGAATTCCTTGTTTGCACTGACCAATTGTTGGTAATTTAGGGTAACACTGGTGTAGTAGAGAATTGGCCGATTTTCTGCATACTCGGTCCAGGACGATGATTAGCCACTAAGTCTCACAAGCAACAGAGTATGAGCCGGTCCATGTCATGCCTGCACATACAGTTGCACAATAGTGGGCTGGGGTCCCCTGGTGGGAGGAAGTGAGCTGCAGCAATTCAACAGCAATTCAGCTTGAAATTACTTACAGTTACATATTCATATATATATTTAGTTTGCGATGTTACTCATTACTTTGAACTAGCTTTACAGATCTTGTACTGAAGTTTGTGTCCCAGTGGCGGATGGGTCACACATCGTCTTTAACACGTTGCACATGACTGGGTAGCAATTTATAACCAACAGCCTGTGTTGTTTATGTTTTTTAAATAGAAGTAAATACAAAACTCAATTTTGTATTTAGATTTTAGATTTATGACTGAGTGGTGGGATTTTCTGGTTTTTAAATGACACTCTTGACTTTGAGAATGGCTGAACAAAATATTGGTAGCAAAATCCTCACTGTGAACGAGGAAGAAACAAAGTTCTCCAAAGTCCCCCACAAATCCTGTACAACAAACATAATTAGACACTTTAACGAACTTTACTCAACTGAACTTGTCCAGTTTAAAGTAGCTAAGAAAGGGGACGTAGCTAAAGCTAGCCAGAGCCCAGCCACAAGCCAGCAGCCTCGGTATGAGCAACAAGTGAAAAAGAGAAAAGAATTAATTTCCTATTATGTGGTGAATTTCAAAACATGCTGGATATTGATACAAGTACACTTGTTTAGTTATATTAATGTGTTGCAGCTCCTTTGTTTGGTGGGGTAAACTACGTAAGCGGAAAGTAAAAGTGGGTGTAAAGCAATTCATTTAGGGCTCATTATTTGTATCTCTTTCCAGTCACAGATCACTTTATTTCCAGATTGTTGAATGAGAGAAGATTCTGTAACTCACTGCTTTTTTAAGGGAAGTTTGATTTTATTATGAAAATAAAAAAATTGCATTAAAGGAAAGATATTTTTGCTTGTATATGCTGTCAATTACAGTTAGTTAGAACAGAAATTGTAAGTATTCAAAATGTAATTTGCCAAGAAAATTGCAATCAGTGCATTTCTAGCATTTAAAAATCTGAGGAATAGCCTTTTTCTTTATTTACAAATGGAATAATAGCATGTTATCAGTATTTTTTTTAGTAATGTTTGTTTTTCAGTTGTTAAAAAATAGTTTGTGAATCTCTAAAACTAAGAATATTGAGCCATCTTACTCATATTTCAGTCACTTTGTTTACATAAAATATTTCTTGCCCCCATTTGTCTCTGTCATCTGGCACCCTGAATACTAAGTGGTGATATTTTGTGTTGGCTGTGAAGGTTCAACTTGCTGTCTACACGGCTTGTCTATCCTGACCAGGAAGGGTGTAGCATTCACGTCATGCTGGAGCAAAGGTGGAGATGAGAAAGAATCCACTGGTCACGACTTCCATTGAGTTCACAAGTTCAGGATATGTTGTTAAGCAAACATGCACAAACAGAACAATGCTGCACGTTTAAATCACGCCGACGGGACAAAAGAGAAAATAATACTGTGACAGTTACGTCTTTATTAACAATCAGCTCATACCCACAAAATCCCTCCTGGGTGCCCTTGAATGAGACAGGTAACCATACTGTGATACGGTGTGTGCTTATATGTGCGTGTGTGTTTGTAGGAGGTGCCCAGCCACCTGGAGCGGGGCAGGTATGATTAGCGATGGTGCCAAGACACACATAAGATGCAGCCACTCTGTCTAGCGCAAACACACCTGTCTGAGCTCAGATCAGACGAGTGTGTGTAGGTGCACATATACCTGTACAACTATCTGCGTGAGAACCAGTTTGACATCAGAGCAGGGCCAGACGTCTCTTACAAACACGCACACCGCTTTATAAGGCTGTCCAAGGGTTAACCTAGGCCTAAGGTTAACATCAGGTTAAGGTTGGGTGTATTTTACATCAAAAGACGTGTCGAACATGTTGTTCTTGGTGTGCCCCGGCTGAGGTGTCGACTTTCAAGTAATGCTGAATAGGAGGAGGCAGAGATTAAGATTTTTTTATTTGGTTTGTTAAGAGGCTAAAAGAAATGACTAGGTTGTAGAGGATTGCCCGTGGCAAGTGTGGTATTTTAAGACCATGATGTCAGATTTAAGAAGAGATATTTAAAGGTATAGTCAATCATTGAACGTATGTTTTTACAGGGAGTCTAACTGTTTAACACATTTCCCATACAGTGCATGAAACAGAAAACTACAGTATACATTTTAAATATACAGAAATACATCAAATAGATTCATTACGCTTTAATAAGAAATAATTAAAGTAGCGGGCAAATTTGCAAAAAATAAAAACATACTTAAAAGATTTTAGGGGCTCATGAAAAATGTAAGTACAATTGTGAAGAGATTGAAAAATATATATATTTTAACTTAAGGGTGACTCATGAATTGCATGAGTAATTACACTAATTACACGATTGCTGCAAGTAGAGATAATCCTGTGACTAAATATTATAAGTAAGTGCATTATTATACAGCATTTATCAGCGTGTCAATAATAATAATAATAATAATTATTATTATACATGATTATATATAATTTTAGTTCATAGAATTCAAACAGTTATGAAAGGGCTCGTACCCTTAAAGTTACTGAAATAAGTAGCTGAAAGAAGTGAAAACGGGTCTTTTTTTATATGAGCTTGTTTCCATCGCTGTGAAAAAATACATCTGCAAGTCAAAATTCTGAGTTGAGAATGTTAAAACTCTTAAGTTTGAGTCAGTACAGGTCAAGATTTTGAGATACCTAACCCAGAAACATTTGCGGTGCACTCAAATTCCACAGAGTGACCACACACGCGCACTAATTTAAACCGTTCACCTCAGGGTGGTGTAAGACACAACCAAATGGTCTTCTTGGTGCAGCACAGCCCAGCCAGGCATTTTATTCTGAAAGACGGTGTCTCTGCGTAGTTTGTAGTGTTAATAGAGAAAGTGATGATAGCAATGTTTTTCTTTTTCATTGCATGCACTTAGAGGGGTTAGGTTATCTGAGCCAAGTCACCTGAGGCATGTTCAACGTGATAATGATGCGGTGTATTAAAAACGTAGTGCACACAATAGATCCACTGCCATAGATACTGTAACCCTGTTTTCAGTGTGTCAGCCTCACCATTCAAATGAAGGTCCTGTTTTTCATAGACCTGCTGTAAGAGGAAGCGTCTTCATCTGGATTTTCTTCAGAAATACCTAAACATTGAATATGTATATAATGTTTAAAATCAAATATTACATGAAAACATCTGGATTTGAAACATATCTAACCAGCTAAGAGGTTGGTCACAAAATTATATTTGGAAAATATTATTACATAAGTGATATCAAGTGAGTGTATTCTTACAAGCAGCGCTTTGCTGCTGCGTTTGAAAATCTTAAAAATAAAAAACATTTGCGAACACTTCACAAAACGTAATTTCATTTTTCTCTGGAGCGGCAGCAGAGGTCACATCAGTGAGTGCTTTCAAATTTCATTTCCTTCACCTGTGGGTATATAAATAAATGTGCTTATAGTGAGACTGTTAGCAATTTGGTAAGGCTGACCCTTTAAACAGCCCCTGCCATCTTCTAATAAATCCAGGCATACGGCCGCCATCCAAAATACAGACGTTACACCGCTCACACAAAGATACGTGAACGGTGCGAGTGTGAGCTTAACGTTTGGTTTGCAGTAAAAAGTGCCGTTCTGTTTGTACTCTGCAGCTCGCATACAGTCACCGAGGCGTCATTTCTCAGCGACTGACCCCAAATGACTTTTGTTATTTGGAGATTTTCCATTTGAAAGAAATGAAATGCACTATAAAGTATCTTCAGCTCTGAATGTTTGCTGTTATATTAACAGTTTATTGTATCATGAATCAACAAAACATGCTGTCAAATAAAAAATACTTTGAAGTCCAGGCACAAATCACTTTAATTGACTAAAGCTGACATAGCAGGAGGGGCAAAAATATGAAATGTATAATGTGACAGTATGTAAAAAAAAAAGAAAAAAAGAAGAGTTTACACAACAAACATGAGCTCCACATTTAACTGATTTCAACAGACCGCTGTTCAGATAAGAACGTGTGGGAGAGCGTAAACACCCAGTCAGCATATAAACACTTGAGCTTTTTTGCTCTGAAGTCCGCCACAACATAAACAATAGGGCAGTGGGATGGCATAACCCTATCAGGATGAAATGGGGGTATTTTTTAAAATCTTTTACACTGATCAAATATGAGCTGGTGGAAATAAATAAAGTTAAATACATCTAAATGGAAGTTCAGGTCAGCATTAACTGCAAATCTGAGTGCCTAAGTTGTGCTTGTGAACTTCACTCTGTTTTAAAATGAAATGACTTCATGAATTCCATAAGTTAAAGGTCACAATCACACTTCACTAGGTACGAAATCCCTTTTCAACGCTTAATTCCCGTTCCAATAATATTTGCATGCCATAGGCCTGTTCAGTCAAAGACACAAGAGCCATCATTATCTCATTTAAGTGGCTGTACCTTCCATTCTTTTCAGGTGCCAATAAAAGGCAAGTTTTATAAGAAGCGCTGTCAAAAACCCTGTTAAAAGAACTTTGATCACAGATTTAAATGCCTGCGCATCTAGCGGTCGCACGCAATCCAGATCACCAAGTATTCGGAGAGATGGTTTAACATGTGCGGCAGCTGAAGACCAGAAGTTTGTCCCTCTTTGACCTGCAAATGCTTCGATTGTAACTCTTTTCATATTTTTTTTTTTTTGTCCTTTTAACCTTCATTCGTCATCATTATATACTGGATGTAATACGCTTTCTTATTCATTCCCGATATTCCTGTGTAAACTTTGAGCACTCACTACGTTAGAAATCCAACTTACAGTAACTCACTGACTGATGTGGTTACATGACTGCTTGTTGCCGTGAGTGTACCAGTGTGGTCATCTTTAATCATCACAAATGGACCAGTCACATTTGCGAAACATGTAGAAAGACTGGGTTCTTTCTAGATGACAAAAACAAAAGGGAGCGTTCAGGGCCCATAAAAAAAAAAAAAAAAGACTGTGAATGAGCTAGCTGAAAACTGCGCTCTCGCTAACCACTTAGAAGCCGCAATGCTAAAAGGTAACGCTAGCTAAGAGTCGAAGGTGATTCAGTGTAGCTTTAAACGAAGACGACGGCTGCAGTTATCGGTGCATCGTGCAGTTAACATTTCTAAAGCATCACAAAAAGTGAGGAGACTTCAAATCCTACGAAGACTTCATGAATTTGTTTTCTTTCAATCTGTCCACAATCTGTCCCGCTGGATCTCCTCTCATCCTCTGTGTCCCCTCCTTCCTTCAAACCATTAGAGACAAAAAGAAGCCATGAGCTCATCGATCATACTAACCTCCTGTGTGACCTCTTGCCAAATAACAGCCCCCCCCGCCGTCCCCCACATTTAGAAAACCAGGTCTGCTCCATGCTGCTCTTTGTCTGCTCTCTTCCTGCGTTTCTCAGAGCAGCATTGTGGGACTCTCAACAAGTGGCTCATTTAGCCGTTGCAGCAACAGCAGATCGACGTGTTGAAACATACATCCTGCTCTAAATGGAGGTTTGGTTGCAAACAAATGCAAATAGAATTTTTGGTATTTTCACCAGATATCACACTGCTAAACAGCAAGATTATACTGATGTCACTTTTCCGGAAAGATAATTTCGAGCTGAATACCTGTTTCAAATCAGAAACTTCCAAAGGTCTCATTTCTCTCCTGCGGGGCACTGATTTATTGAGAACACATGAAAACTCTTCCGCTTTCATATCACTGAAAATATTTACAGTTAGGGGCAATAATTGCACTTCCCGACACAAGAAGACAAATGCGTGAGCTGTTAACAGCAAGAAAATACCGATGAAAATACCGTGGGTGAACATTAGAGGAAAAGAAGACGTGGAGAGCCAAAGTGTTAATTTCTCACAAAAGAAACGAGTCAGGGGTACTGATACGTTTTCTGTGAGGTAGGAATCCAGCTGTAAACAAATCTAAAATGGGTGTTCAAGTTGCAAAGAATATATTTGCATGATAAGAAAGGACAAATCATGACGCACATGTTAAAATGCTGGTGAATTTAAGTAATTCTGGAGCTTTTGTTGGACTCACGAGCAAAAGGTCACCCCAGTTTATCGATAGCTGCCGTTTAATTTTGCATGAACTGTTATGAACTTTTAGCTACGTATAAAAATGCAAATGAATTCAGCCACAGAAATGTTTCGCAACTGCTGATTAACGATAGATGGACAGAAATGATGTGTGTGAGCGCCGAAGTTTTATGGCTTCGGTTTTAAGGCAGATATTTGTCGAAGGAGCAAATATCCGTTGGAAAGAGGCATCTCCCAGCAGAGGAAGGTTGTGACTCATTCACCTTGAAGAAGAACATTGCTGGTGGCTGAGTCACCGGGGTCACACCCTTACACACCCACCAGCCACTCAACCGGTTTCATTTCACACACACACAAATTCAAGTATTACAACATGTCTGTGCTTTGTGGGAACACGTGCGTTGTGTGCGATAGTGGTTCATTCAAATCCAAGTTAAGTGTTAACGTTAATATTTCTCTTCTGTAAAAAAATACATTACATATAAAACCTAACAAACCGCCGATGGATTCAGTTCTGACAAAAAGGGGACATCTGTAAATATTAAGCTGTTAAGGCGAACGGTATCGGCATGGTGTGGATGTAAAGAGACGATTTACATTGTTCAAAGTAATAATTAAATTTAAACTTTGGTGCATTTACTGCCATATTTTTGCATGCGCTCTGTTTTTGTGTGTAAAAAATGCAGAGAGAAACTGTAAATGTTGATGTGCTTAGTGCTAATTAACACACTTTTAGACAAATTTACAGACCACATTAACAATTATAAAACAGCAATAATTTATTTTTTATTATTAATGTACTCAAACTTTAGCTAGCGCTATACATCAGAAAGTATTTGCTGTCTTAACTTCACAAAAACACCCAAATCAGCTGCTTTTAATGCTAATGCTGAACTGCTGGCAGTTTACACAATCATTGTACACACTGTACACATCTGCACTACAGCCGCTACAGTATTTTCAGTAACCTGTTTTTATTTATTCTGCTCTTTTTATTAATATGATTTCCTTTATTTTTATAGTTTCGATTTTTTAAAGTGTTATGTTATATGCAATATTTGCTTCACTACATGCAATATTTGTGGGGGCTATGAACCTAAGAATTGCTTTGCCGGTACTGATGTACCATTGTTACACGTATATGACAATGATAAAACTTGAACTTGGATTTACGTGTGCAAAGGCATAACATGGATCGAGCATCCTGTTAGCTTGTGATCCACATTTTTAGGCTACACTGGCTTCAAAGTAGCTGGATAAAACTACAACTTTTCACTGGTGCTACCAAAACAACTCTGACATTATTTAACAAAATTTGAAAAAAATCACATTTATATATTAGGAAATTGTTTTCCAGCGTACATTGTGGAGACAAAGGAATCGGTTGGTAGATGAAATTCAGAGCTGGGATGAATTTACTCTGTAATCGTTAACAGAAGGATGTTCACAAAGCCTGAAACAAAAGCATGCTGGTTAGGAAAGAATTAAATGTTAATAAACACATTCACGAACAGTGGAAATGCACAAGCTTGTATTTAAACTCTCTGTACAAACATTTTACATGCAAATTATCATTCATCGTGTTTTCTGTTTAGTTTTTTTTCTGTACTTAAATCATGGAGGTGAGATGAAGATAAAGGCCCAGCTCTCTTCAAGAACTACAAAAAGGTTAATTAAGCTACATTCATTAAAAAGCCATTACCACTGCACTACCATATATATTTAATATAAGTATAAAATTGATGCCCTTTCATCTCTTGTGGATGTCATTACTCTGTGGATCTTTGTTCAGTAATTGCAGTGAGTCTGTCATCTTTGGCTGATAGATCAGGCCGTCCAGTTTTTTGTAAACCTGTGTCACAGATCCTGTCAGAGGACGCAGCATATACATACTCAATTACTGCAGCCCACATGTATTTGTCTTTATCCAACCGCTGTGCCTTTTTTTTGGATCCCACCTCAGGCACTACTTTTTAAATTTCTTAGTCATGAATCTCGTGAACGCCACGGCAACCTGCCCGGCCTCTCACCCTGTTATAGATGGAGTAGCATGCAGCCCCACTGTGACCCTGAGTAGGATAAGTAGATGAAAATGGATGCACGGATGGTTGAAAATGATTTTTGCTGCTTTTGCTTTACAGCAGCAGCCTCGCTTCTCTGAAGCACTGCACCACCCTGTCCACGCTTCACCTCCAGGCTAACATATTTCATTGCATAGATGAACGGAGGTGCAGCAGCTCATGGTCGAACATTTTTCCAACATCATACACTTTCCTTTCATCACCAGGCATTAACATTTGAATGTAAACCCCCTCGGCGCTGTTTGAGATCAGAACGAACAGATTCTCCTGAGGGTACGCTGTTATTCACTGCGGCGCTCCTCTTACAGTTAAACTGTAAACCGTGAGTGTCATCAGTGTGAGCGTGTTGAAACCACTGACCTTGAAAGACATGCTGATTTGTACTAAACGTTAATGACGATCAAATAGAAGCCTGTCATTATCTGACATTTTTTGCCTCTTTCAAATTATACACATAAATGGCTGGGCTTGTATTTGTATAGCGCTTTACATGTATGTAGCAGAAACATCCAAATTATTATTTGTTGTTCGTCTTGTACCACTCACCCCTCTGTCAGCATCTTTTAGCTCCTTTCTAATGCAAATGAGTTACAACTGCACCCTTTACATTTGAGACGTTTACCCCTCAGCGTACAATTTCAGACGAATTATATTGAAAAATGGTTAAATATCAATGAATGCTTGCTTCGTCATTTCATTTTTGGTCTAATATTTGTCATAAAGTCTCATTTAAGTAATTATTTAGACAGATATGCATATATAGAGAGAATTATTGTTATTATTGTATAGGTCAATACCAACCAAACTGCAGGTTTCTTGTATAACTGGGACTTTGCAGCTCACTGCGGTGTTCCTGTAAGACAGATAACTGATCCAGCTTCTATTTTATTAAAACACAGCTTTTGTAATTTGGGTGTACGTGCCTACTCTCCAGGTCACGTAGACCAAAATGCTGTAGTAAAGTAGCAAAACGTGTGTGTGGGAGTTATTTTTTGATTCATTACACTATCAGATAGGCTAACACTAAAGGTGTTTTGAAATATTTAGAAACAAACTGCAAATGAAACATGAATAAATCAAAGAAATGCTTTGTATTTGTGCTTGTGTCTCGCAGCAATTTCTATTGGGCCCCCAAATTTAACAGGCTTTATAAAACATAATCCGCCTTTGACTCTGCTTGTGTTTTCCCCTTGGGACATTAGGTAAGTGGATAATTCTAATGTTACATTTATTTATTTATTTAAATTATACTACTAGCAGGAGACCTGGGGTTTTCCCCACCACACAGCCTTTATTAGTTTTAAGTTCCCGATTGCCAAGTTTGGGTTAACACTGTAAGCTGCTTTGGTGCTTCATGGTTCGACTCCTCTCTTGCAGTCAACATAATCCAGTCTTAAAACCTTATTAAATTTATAAATCATCATTTACTGATGTGATTGTTCTTTAGATGAACCACAAGGGAAGGAAATCAGGCCCAGAGCAGAGTCAAAATAGTGACTCTGCGAAGAAAGGTTTCCCTCTCAGCACACACGCCTACATTCAAACACATGCAGCTCAAGCTACACGCTATGAAAGAATGCCCGTGTGAAGCAGACTTTCCACATGGTCGGCTGGCTCTTCCAGTAACCGGATGGCACACTTCCCTCTTTTCCATGGAGGGAGAAAAACTGAGGGTAAAAAGGGTGTGGACAATTAAAATAGACATTTCTCATGCTGCACGAGCAAACAATTTGACTCTTCTCACTGACAGCTGTGGTGGACAAAACTTGCAAAATATGCTCTACTGTTGCTTAGCCTTTTTAAATAAGATAAAGCACAAAGTGTGACTTCCAGTTCAAAGATGACGAGCTCAAGTGTCGTGAAAATCTGCCATAGGCTTAGCCCCAAAGTTAACATGAAGGAGTCAGTCTGACCAAATGTTCAATTAAATTTCAATTCAATTTTATTTATATAGTGCCAAATCACAGCAACGGTTGCCTCACGCTCTTTATATCGTACAATAATACAAAAAGAAACAGAGAGAACGCCAAAAACCTTATGACCCCTACTGAGCAAGCGCTTTGGCAAGAGTGGGAAGAAAAAACTTCCTTTTATGCACAAAAATAAACCTATGAGCCTCCTCAAAGGTCTTAAGTTGTTATTTTATGTGAAAAATGTGTAAAAATCACACCAGTAAACCCACACCTAGCTTCAAAATGATCTTACAAGCATGCGAGTATCTGTTTTTTTCCATATAAGCTAGTTCAGAGTTTCAAAATGCCAATCCTCTTCTTTCCAAATAAAAATAAAACAACACAAATTTCTTTAAGAAAAAAACTTTTCGGAGGATCTGAACCATTATTCCCAAACAGCAATCTACGCAGAGTCAAACACAATGCAAATACTTTCTTTGTTCCTGTCTTTGTGCTACCAGCAAACAAAGCACAGCTTAACACCCACAAACACAATTTCAAACAACAGCTAAATTACAAATGAGAGAAACAATCGTTGTGTGAAGCGAAATTAAGCCGTGCATGGCTGCATTCATAAGGCATCATTTGCGCCACACCTGGATTTGCCACTGAAAAGCAAAGTAACGTGGAAATTATGGCCTCACAGTGAAGATGCATACTGTATGCGCACAGGTAAGACAATTCCACTGCAACAAGCCAGCTTGTACATAGCCAAGTAATAGTGTCATCTGGCATCACAGAGTTGTGTTTTTGTTAGTTTTTACAGGGGGAGGTTAAAAAAAATGTAGAAAACGGGTCATAAAAGTGAAAAACAGTAACCATGTGCATGCAGGTTATTACTGGGCTCTTTCCTCAAAGGTTTTTGTGTTTTCTAAATGAAAGAAAACATCACGAAAACAAAGGTAGTCTGTGCAAAATAGCAATTTCAGCAGTAACAATATATGTCCCTGTCAGTACCAATGTTCCCACATCAAGTATACGTAGACGACAGGGCTGCAATCTGGGGCTCGAGCCTGCTGCATCTCTTCCCTTTTGCCTTGTAATGAGGGCTGACTCAAGCAGTGATTAACTGCGATCTGGCTTACGTTAAACACCAGCAGCTTCGCTAGCTTCAGATAAGGATTAAATATTTTAACATGGGACTCTAAGGTGGAAGCTCATTTGATTCACTTAGTTTGTCAAGTCTGTTCATGAAAAATACACCCAATTAGATGGAAATGAATGAAGAACCCTGAAAAGTACACCCAATTATAGAAAAATAAATGAACATCTCCAGGAGGGAAACCTTGTTAGTGTAAAATGAGTAAAAGTCTGTCCGAGCTGATGAAAGTCATAGAGAGCTGCAGAAATCGTGACTAATCCCTGACAGCTTATTTTGTGAAGTCGCCCAGGGTGGAGATGGAGATTACAGTGAAGCAAGAAGCAAACAAAGCCAGTGTAATGCTTAAACACATAATGAGATGGATTTTTGCCTCTCGTGGCTTGTAAACCCAACTTTTAAATTCACCCTCAACTCTGTACAGCTCAACAAAACGCGAAGCACGAGGCCTGTAAATGTGGCTGCCAAGACGCCACGGTGCCTCGGCACCGGGATGAGCAGACCTCCCAAACACTCGTGTACCTGGTGCATCACAGAGACCACAGCGATACAAGCACCCAGCATGAATATGTATAGGCGTGTGTGTGTTTTTCTTATGTATAGAAAAAAAACCTCAACAACAAGTAGCTGTAACTCAACACAATGCAAAAACTGAAATTCACACAGTGAGATTGGTTCCAGGTGCTGTTGGCTCACTGCTGTCCGCTGCCAAAAGGTTAATGGTTGGATCATTTAGGAATAATAAAAAAAGTTGTTAAGTTTGTCATATTATTTAAACAAGATTGTCCAGACGTGAGTTAGTCCTGCTGAAATGTTTTATTTATAATAATTCATTGTTCAAGGAGGAACGCGTTTACAGCCGGTTTAACAGTTATCAAAGTTTCACATTTACAGTTATTCTCAAGTAATAACTGTAATGCTGGCTTTATCTATGGTCACATGAATGACCTCTGAACTCGTGCTGCTAATTATTTCAACCTTACAATCAGTTTTTTTTGTTGTTTTTTTTACTCACCACTGTGAAATTAACTCCCAAAATCATCCTCCAAACACACACAAAGATAAAATTAAAGATATTAAAAATATAAAAAATAAATACAAACGTATAAAACTGATAAAACTCTGAGAATGGAGCCTAAAAGTAAAATCATAATCTTAAAATCTCAATTATAACAAGGTGCAGGACTGTCCTTCAATGAATGAAACACACCTGAATATGTTTATACTCACAAAAGCCCTTTTATTAAATAAAAAAATGATAAATCCATAAAAAATAAATAAATAAAAGTATACCCTCTTATTATTTAAGCCTTGTGTTTATCAAATAAAGCTAATTTAACAAACTACTGTGAGAAAGAAATACTTGGTTGTGGAAACATTGCTAAGAAATCTAATACACGAAACACGAGAGGCCAGATGTTCAGGGAGGCTGGGAGGCTTTTTTTTTTTAAAAATATGAAATTTCTTAACATGAGCACATTACGTTGATTTAATCCTTAATTGCTCAGGAGCAGAAACTCGAGTAGGTATTGTAAGTCGGCATGTGCAGTACCTACTCAGAGCTTTCGTTGCTCATCTCTCTTACCCCTTTACTTTCTTACTTTATTATTAAGACGATGAGTATATATAGTTAAATATGATTATTGGGAACACCCAGTTGTCATAAACCAGAATTTTCCCTTTGTTTTATCACACATGATAAGGATTGTGTGTGTTTTCCCTCTTTGTTTGAAATCAAACTCCTCTCAGCCCTGAGCTGGAACGCAATATTTAATTCACCTTTTTGTCAGTGTTGAGTTTCACGTCTTGGGCGAATGCAAATCAGGTACTCTTCACATCCAAAACTGGCATTCTGTATTTTATTTACCTTCACCATATTAGCGATGGCTAGAGGGCAACTTCAGCACATAACTAAGGCGAGAAATTATATAACGATTTGCATCCAGGTTTCCCTTAACCCTGTGGGTTTAACTCCATTTCTGTTTTGAGACGTATTCATCCATCTGCACTCTCTTGATCCCCAGTCCAAACCACAGCGATGACTCATGGGTAAATGAGCTGAAAGAGGCGGGGCCCGTGAGGCCAGAAGGAGGGCGGCAGAAAACGGACAGATTAAGTGAGAGGGAACGGTTTGTGGCGGCGAATCACAGAGATGCAGTTAGAATGAGACTGCTTGCGGGACTTGGAGACGCATCAGGCGGTGCAGTTGCCTAGAATAACAGAGTCTGTCAGGATGACGAGCATGGATGGTGGTCCCTACAAGTAAAGCCTTTAATAGTAGATCCTTTTCCAGAAAACAGGGAGAGGAGATGGATTTCATTTTAATTCTGGAAAGGTTTTGGGAGTTCATCCAGTGTACATCCACAGAGGATACTAAAACACTCTCAGATGGATGAGAAGTAGGAAACACTACTTTCATTCACATTTATCAGAAGGACACTTTGGTTATTTATATTCCCCCCCCCCCACACACAACCTCACTATTCTCCTACCATGGACACTCTTAAGCGAACAAATGTGTATTATTCTGCAGATAAAAATAGTCCCCCAAGAATTCGCCAAGTCATTATATGTTCTTTGTGTGTTTTAAGAAAACACAAGATTTATTAAAAGTGAGTGCAGCTGGGGCAAGGACATCAGAACGGTTGAGAGTTTCACTGTTTATTATTTAGTCAATTTTAAATACTGGTGCTGGCTAATGTTCGCTGTATTGGGTCTTAATTTGTAGGATAGAATAGAATAGCTTAAAGATTGACATTTCAAAAGAGTAAAAAGGCCTTGAGGGGAAACTCATGGGCTGGTTGTGATGAACAGAAGCACTAAATCACTGACTTATTTAGGTCGCCAGACAAACACACCACATGCAGCATTCATTGAGTTTCACATTTAAGCTTAAAACAGGAGAAACCTGCACGAAGATGAAATAATTTTGAATTGCAAAACAAAATAAGGTAGCTGTAAACGCATCTTGTTTTTCAATCTTTCGAAAGATAAATCTAGTCTCCATTTAAGACGACCGTGACCAACAACAACCCGGTGATGCTGTAGATATTTTACTTTAGGCAAGAAGAAAAATAAAGAAATCACTTTACAAGTATCAAGCTGAAGTTAAGGTGAAGGGTGTAAGAAGAACATAGTAGCTGAGATGTTTTTGACTACCAGTGTTCAAGCATCCCCACATGGTTTCAGTTGAGCGCTGGCTGTCTGCCAGTCCACTTCACCAGAGGCACTACCGTCCAGACCAGAGTCGTCTCTGCTAGCGAGCGTCCAAATGTAGGAAAAAAAAAAAAAATCTGTTTCTGAGATAAACAGCCTTTGAATAGGAGGGCAAAACTAACTGCTAGATGAATTAAACCATGTGGGGTTTAAGTTTGTTAAAAAAAAAAAAAAAAAGTAACTGATTTTTCTTTTCCTTTTTTCTGCCAGCACAGCTTGGACATTTGTTTCCTGAAGCGACGTCCGCTGACATAAATAGCGACTGAAAAGACCTCGCAGGGCTAAGCTGCGAAAACTGGCCTTTCTTTCTCGTGCTGCAGTGTCTGTATGTTGCATGCACGCAGCATATGGAGCGCATTTATTCACTGCACATAAACAGTGCTGCGCTTAAAAGACGGACGTTCTTAAAAGAATGAAAAGGTGAAGATTTTTAGTGTGGCTTTAAGAAGAAATATGGAGTTGTTGATAAATAGGAAAAAAATGATAAATATAAGTGATTTTTTTTGGGGGGGGGGGGTCACCATACATGTAAAACACAAATAAATCAAAATAAATAAATGACATTGAAGTAAATTTTACTTCAAAACGGAAAAAAAATTGGTATGCTGAATGCATACAGGAGGTGAGATCTGCTACAAAAGACATTTTTCTATGAATTTCCTGTGAGAAAAAAAACAAATAAAAAACAAGTTAATCAAGTAATCATGAACTAATCATCCTGCACCACAAATCAGTTGGCTTTTTTCCTCACTTCTGCCCGCGTCGCCTCTCTGAGGTTACGGTTCTTGTCGTAGAACAAACTGCACAGTTCAGCTGGTCAAACACTGCAGTGAAAAGGGCCCGCCCAAACCTTTCATTAACGTGAGTAATGACAGTAAATATGAGTTGATAATAGCAGAGTTCAGGCAAACATGACTCACAGCGTGTTGGGAATAACAGATGTCCGTTTTGATTAAAACGTCTGCTTATTGTTTGTTGTGATGCTATTATCTCTTCATCTTTTTTTTTCTTTTTTACGCAAATGTCTTTAACCCTTTGAAGCTAAAGCCTGAAAACTGCTACATGAGTCATGATGTATGTTCTTATTTTGCTTACAGCATATATTCTAGGTCCACAAATTCAGCCCTCATAACTATTTAAAACAAAACAAAACTTGTATTTTTACTACAAATTGATGGGAGACATATCCACTTTGTACTGCATGCTTTTATTGTAATAGTGTGGCATCCACAGGTATGTTAGCTATTAGTTCATTCCAGTAAAATATTTTTAATGTAATCTGAAAGATTTTCTTTTCTACAGAAACAGTCTTACTAAAAGAATTTAGAAGTTGAAGCAACCCCTGGATTCATGAATATTTTGGATTATATTTTTGAAGGATAGAAAATATTCTATATAAAAATCAACGTTTAGTTGATCGCACACAACAAAGCAGAGGTACGGGACAAAAACAATTTTATTTGAGTACAGCAAAAGCTTAAAGTGACAATTTATGTGGGCTTTACACACATTCACACGCACGTCTTCACACTTTTTTTTAACCTCCATGAAAAACTCTTGAACCAGGGGGAAAAAATGTTTAACAGTTTTAATGGTCTTGAACCAACCTGCATTGTCCAAACATGCCATGTTGTATTACAACTGCAGCCAATAAGAAACTTGGTGAGTGACTCATGAGTGTATTACCATTTTTTTGATTTGTCTGTAATTTTTAACAGAGTTCTGCAGTTCACTGACCTCGCTTCTGAAGCACAGTTCATATTTCTCCCCCTGAGCTCTCGCTCAGCCTTTGAAATAAAAGCAGCATGTAGCGAGGTCGACTGAGGTAGCTACGAGTCCTTCGTTATTCAGAGGAGGATGTACTACTCACGCATCTGTGTGTGTGTGTGAGAGAGAGAGAGCCTCACCATCTGGCCTCTATCCGCAGCCTGAGCCGAGGTCCTGCTGACAGTCATGACCAGCTGGCTGACTGGACAACTGTGCATTTGTACCAGAGAAGACCAGAAACAGAAGGAGGCGGGTTACTGCGACGTCTGACCCGCACTGTGGGAGGAAAAAAAACCAGACTTTATTTAAACTTTTATTAGATTTAACAACTTTAATCATACAGTCCATTCAGCTATAAAAAGCAAATCCAGTATATTTACTGTTATTGCAGCATGCTCTTTTCTTTCATGTTAGAATCACAAAATATTCCTTTAATATTCTTTTGTATGGCACACACAGCAGTAATGCATTCATATATGTCGATGTGGATGAGTAGGAGGTATGCGATGTTACTCAATGTGCATTACTTATGTGCATTTATGTTTTATTATTATGAATAATTTTAACCGGGTCTTATGGGAGGTGCTATAACCCCCTCACCCCACCCAGGTCTTTGGTGCCAGCCATAAAAGGCATTTCAGAAAATTCAATTTACTTTCAAAATAAATCTCATTTGCTAGTCTGAACATGTGTCTTGCATTGTGGGAAAAATACAACATCTACAGTAATAACAGTGATGAACAAAACACCCTGAATGAAGAAAAGCATTCCACTGCTTTAATTCCATCTTATTCGGTTACTTTACCGACAAAGGGTGTTACACTGTATGATCAGCTTACAGGGATCACACTTCACCTAAACAAGAAACCCACCAGATAAAATCATTTAACTACATAATTAGACATAAGCAATTCATCTGTGATATTGTAGCTTTACCTCATAAACCCTCTGTACTTGTGTTTTACTGTGATTTCTGTGTTATTTTATACTTTTATTCTGGACTTAGACCTGCGTCCATAGACCGCTGTGCTTTAAATACTTCACAGCTTCCTGTGTTATGTGTTGTCTGTGGCACTCAGCACATTTTCATACTGAAAACACACAAATCTGTGAAAACTGGTGCAGATTCATTCAGATCAAACACAGTGATCCTTGAGTGTTTTTAATATATGCCTGTTGTGGTGTAAAATACGAGAATAAATATATGAGACATCGGCTGCACACAGCTGTACTAATTTAAGCGATGGATTCATGGCTGCTTCTGATCATATTAAGGATTTTGGTGAAAATTTGGTGGAAATAAGTACAAAAATTGCATTTTTTTGTTCTTTTTACTGCGTCATCTATGTAAAGGATTCACCCCTCACAGAGTCTCAGACAGACAGAGCACATGGAGCAGCTGTCAGTTTGGGAAGTAGAGGTCTGCTACATTTCCTCCATATTCAGCCCTGGATGAGATAAGAGGGCAAACCAGGCACACAGCAGTAAAATGCAGAGGACTGAGACATCCTGTATGCCTGCCAGCACCCAAGCTGGCACATTGCCTCCGTCTGATTATTGTATATTCCACCGCCGTGTTTCAAGTGCTCTGACGCACATTTGAATACACTGTGGAAATTGCCAAGCGGCCTGTGCAATTGGTGACTCAGTGAATCGTTGTTACGGCCCACCTTCCTCAAAATGTCCCCGAAGGGCCAAAATGGACCAGAGCACAGCAGAAAGAGAACAAAGCATGGCCTCTGGCCCCAGTGTTGTTCCCACACTTCCACCACTAATCATAGAGAGTCCAAAACACTAGACCAAAACAGGCTTAGATGAATCAAAACAGTTTCTATAATCCATAAAGTCTGAATAAGTGATAAGAGAAATTATTAACAGTTATAAAGATAAAAACATCACGCTGCTAACGTATCAGATATCTTCATTCATTTGAAAATTACACCCAGTTTTGTGTTGTTCAGAAGAAAGCCCTCATGGTTTAAGCCATGCAGTTTGTGACATGTGATTGTCTCTTATTTTCATTTCATAAAAAAAATGTATGTGTGTATATTTTCCCGAGCACGTCTGCGCCAACATCTTGTGCAATAACGGCACATCCCACGAACCATGAAACAAAAGCACACACGAGGGCTGTGATGGACTTAGAAAAACAAAACAAAATAAAAAAACTACAATCTTGACAGGAGAAGTAAAAAAAGCCATGAGTGAGTACGTGTCTTTTAAATCGTTCAGCTAATTAATCACAAGAAGTAAACCTAATGCTGAAATAGTAGTAGCTCACTGTAATGGGCTGAATGTGTTTAATCTAGTAAACGATTGTCTGGTGTGGAAAAGCGTGATCCCTGTGGTGTAAAAAGATTCATTTTTTAAAGATGGTGTCTGACTCATTTACTGTATTTCTGCAAAACACTTGTGACATTTCCAGCGATCATGTATTGTCTCTTTAGAGGCGAGCCTGGATGTCTCGGAGGTCTGAGGCCTGTGACTCATGCTCAAAGCTTTTGGGCCTGTGGCATGAAGAAAGGAAATAAGAGCCAGATGCCAACAGATATCTACAAGCACATGGCTCGTGCAACCAACCCCACTCTGTGTGTTTGTGTGCATGCATGTGTGTGTTTATTTCCAGCTGTAATACAAAAGACTCAGGTGTGACTCAAGTGATTTTCCAGTGGCTACAAAATTTCTCAGAAACTCACCTTAGGAATTAAACCGTCAATAGAAAAACACATTCAAAGCACAAACATTTTTTCAGTGTTTACTTTTGAGCCTATAATTGTATTCTGGTTTTTAAGATTTTGGCAGAGGTGAAAACATTTCAGCTAAAGCAGATTTCACCAGCCATATTTTACAGACTTTACTTTCCTGCAGGGATCCTAATATATTGGCTGTGCTGCCAGGAAATCATTTAAACCATTTAAAATTCAAGATCTACCAAACTGCCGAAGTTTAACCGTCTGCTCTCATAGCCCATTGAAAGAACTCTGCTTTTTGAAGTTAAGCGTTCTCAGGGGTTTACAAAGTGTATGTCATTTTAAATAAACTTCAACAGTCATTTATTCTTTGTTAGATTATTACGAGGCTTAAAACAATAGTTTGGCAGGTATTTGGCAAGAAAATAAAGTAGCGTCACAGTTTGTGGATGGTAGCACGAACAGGAAGCAGACTTACTAACAAAAAGCAAGACAATGTATTGACGTTGATGCAGGAGTTAGGAGATGAGGAAAAGCCCAAAAAGCAAACAACAAATATAATTGGTAGCGCTACTTCACACTGACGTGTCAACACTGTGTCAAGCTTATGCAGTGCAGATGTTTTGAAATGCTGCTGTGGAGTGTGGTTCCTGTCACCCACCTCACGTGACCACGGCTAATTGAGGTTTTGATGTGTTTCGGTGCAGTTTCTACTGGTGGCTTACCTGCTGCTTTTAAGTTTGATTGATGATGTGTAGAACAAATCTAATGTCACCACAAACTCCCAGAAAAAGTCATCATCATCATCAACAGCAGGAGTGTCAGAAGCAGCGATAGCAGAGGACTGTTTGTAGGAACTTTTTACTGGCAGGTGAGTTTAGTACATACAATGCAACCGCTGATACCACTGTAGAGGTCAAAAGATACCTCACAAATGCATTTGTTTCAAGGGCACATGGTCCACTAGTTTATTTGCAGGAACAATGTGTTGTATATTCACACTTTTAGAGCTTAGCAAAAATTATTTATGTATATTCGCAATAAGTTTGAACAGGTTTTTGGCAAGTCTCAGGACATAAGAAACTGACCCTAAACAGCTGAACTACAACAAATGTAGACATTATTAATGTGATGTTCTCTTATTCATCTTCAATCTCCATAAGAATAATTAACTACAGTCATTCACACTTTCCTCTGTAGATGATAAATCTTTCACAGAATTCCCTGTTGTTTACATTTAGCCTAAATGCAAAGTACGTGACAATTAAATCTACATAACAAATGTAGTTATCACAATAAACACTGCAGACTGTTCTCTATTTCTCCATTACACTGAATTACTAAGAAAGTGAAACAGTAGGTAAAGTATTTGCTGAAAAAGCCTTACAGTCACAGCCTGTTGTCTAACACAAAATATGTTCTTGCTTTGGTGTGACGATTTCTCCAAAACATGTGTTGATTATCGATAATTATTTATTGATAATCTTGCCTAATAATTAGCCTTGACTCCAATTGTGCAACAATCTTCTTTGTTAGTATTTAACGGAACGGTTTTTTAAAGATGTAATAATAACAAAAGTGTCCAGTAGGTCCCTTTGTGGAGATGGATGTCCGATTGTTTTGAAATCTCTGTAAATTTCTGGCTAAACTGTGTTAAAAAAATTTCAGTGTTTCACAAAGCCTCACTTTGCCCATCAAGAATAACCAAGAGGAGCACAGAGTACAGACAAGGTAGAGAAACAAACATCCTGCCAAAGGACACAGGGAAAATTGGGCTATTTGTACACACAGAAGCCTGACTAGTGACAATGCAAAGCTGGGGGAACGAGACACAGGGGCAAACAATCAAGAGTCCATCAGACGGTTAGTAAAAACCCAAAACGAGACACAAGAGGAAACTAGTGATCAGAACAAAACAGGAAAGGAATTATGACGCTAACAGAGGTACAGTCATGGGGAATTAGCAACTAACAGAGTATAATAGTAAATCATATAAACAGGCATATACAACTCCATGAAAAGTAAACATTCTTAAACTCAACACACTAAGATAATAATGAAATCATGAACCAAAAACACAGGACTGGCCAGGTTTAGAATAATAAAGAACTCAAAACAGGAATCCAGTTAAAGCTCAGTTTAAGTTATGATCCATATCCATCATTATTTGTTTCTAAACAACATTAAATTTGAAGCACAGTGAATTTAGTGAGTGACTTCTTCCAGCAAAAGCAAGTGATTTTTCTTATTTTTCAGGCACACTTCCTGCAGATCTTTGTTCTGCGCTATGAGGCTTGTCACCTCATTGAAAAGCTCTCCATGCTGCACCTCAAGTTTCTTACACCTTTTCTGCAGTTCTTCTCATGTTTCTTGATTTTCTTCATGCTTCTCTTGCAGTTCCTCATTTTTTCTGTGGCAGTTCTTTATGTTTTTCTTCTCAAACTTTCTTTTCCTGCATATTGTTGTTTGTTTCTTGTACTTTGTCATGGATGTCCAGTAACTCTTGATGTCTCCTCTGCAGTTTGTGTAGCGTACACTGGATGTCATTATGCTTTTTCTCCTGTCGTCACTTCTCCTCTTGCATTTCGATGTTTGTAGAGTGTGCTTTGTTATACAATCCTTGCAAATAGTTTTTGGGTTTTTTGCTCACCAGTGCTTGGACTTTACTCTGCATTTCTATGCATATTTTCTCCAGTTCTTCAAGCTTGCACTGCAGTTCTTTGTATTTAGCTTCAATGTGAAATGTGTTTCTTATTATTTAATGGTTACTAACAGAAATCGTGAACATTATCTGTTAAAGAAATGTTTGTCTATTAAAATTTAAATGTTTATTTGTTTATTTTTAATATTTTTTAAATCCAGATCATTATAGAATCCATGCCCTTTATTAATATACATAATGCAAGCTATGTCTCAGCCATTGGAAGTATTTTGTATTATTTAATATATCTGATGCCATTTCAGCTCATTACACAAGAGAAACATAATTATTCTATATTACTGTCTCTGTTACCTGAGTATTCATCACTTCTATATTCAACACTATTTCACAACATTAAATATAAATGTAAATTTGCTAACTTAATCTAAGTTAGTTACTTCGTAAAATTAAAAAAAAAATGTATATAATATAGTAAAACATTACAACAACATTAAATTTAAATGTACTCATTTAATGTAAAGGAGTTATTTTATGCACTTGCGGGTGGACGATGGGTAACTGTTTCAGGTCATCTAACCAGTTATTTAACAAAGAAGTCCTTCTAGAAGCAAGTTTCCCCTTTTGAAAGCCCTTTTATGATTCATGTTAAGGTTTCTCGATGCATTATCATAGTTATTTTTACAATCACAAGTGAAATGTGGTTAAAAAACTTTACTTTGCCCCAAAGTAAAGTTTTCTCTGCTCTTCATAGAATTTGTTGCTAGGTACACGGCAAATGAAGACGAGTTTGAACAGAATAGGAAACTAATAGTACACGAGCTCTTAAGGATATACCAGCGGACCTATAGTTTAGAAAGCTAAAATTAATTCGCTCTAACAATCTAGCCTACATTAGCTAACATTGTAATGCTATTTAGAGAACAAATAAGCGGCACTTATTGCGTCACAGTAATGGCCCTGAGTTATCAGAACTATTGACCCTTTTTTGTGTTTTGAACCTTCACAGCTGAACTGCGTCATGAAATTCTTCTTTATGTTGTAGTAACGCAAAATTTACTTAGAAATGACAAGCCGTGCTGACGCATGCAGCACCTCTGTGGGAGCGCACTGGTTACGTCATCACCTCAAGAACAGTGCCCGGAAAAGGCCCGGCAAAGATCTTGCCAAGTGTAAGGCTTTGGTAAATATGTGCATAGATTTCAAACGTGTATTTAAGTTTTTCTTTCGATAAAGAACTCCCCACTGCCATTCCCACTACACCAAATAGTTATGAAATCAACAATTAAATCACAGAAAAATTGCTGTTTTTCCAGTATCAACTTTAGAAAAAGAGCCTTATTATAACCTTACTATAACTTTATTATAAACACAGGACAGTCTAGCCAATGAGCTACCAGAACCTTTCTGGTATTTTACACATTCATCATGTAGAAAACTGTGATGTAAATTGCACTTCTTCTTTCTTTAGGATATGTCAGGGATTAAATGTTTAGTTAAATGTCTGAAGACACTTAAGATCAAAGTGGGCCATATGTGGCCTACACTGCAAAATTAGTTTAATATCCCTCTTCTAAGGACAATCAAACTAATTTTATTAACGATCAACTTCATAGCAGTTATAAATTGCCCTCTGGGAACCATCACTGTGCTCCATCAACAGACCAACATTGCTATTATTGATGCAGTAATCTATGAAGGGGAGCCATGCAGTTAGGGCTGGGCGATATGGACTAAAATCCATATCGCGATATAATTTGAAGCACGTGCGGTAACGATATATATCGCGATATATTCTTTTCTTCTGTATAACGTATTTTCCACACTATAAGGCACACTTAAAATCCTTTAATTTTCTCAAAAATCGAGTGTGCCTTATGTATGAATTCTGGTTGTGCTTACTGACCTCGAACCGATTTTGGTGTGCAGAAATCTGTTAAAAAATGTTTTGATGGATTGTCAGAGCATTACGGCTGCCGTAGTGAGGAGCTTTGCGGAGTAATCTGGATCCAAAACTCTGTCCACTTCAGGTCCCAAAGTCAAACAAACACAGAGTTAAAAACGGTCTAAATTCTTTCATCTTTAATTAAATCATCAGCATTGCTGCTTTATCGGGTGTAACAATTAAGTTTAACATCCAGGTATCCATGAAAACAGAATTTATTAAATTTAACGGAGTTAGAAGTTAACAGGAAGTTAGCTCGCTAGTTTCCACCTAAACATGACATACCATGTTCTGACTGAGAGATTTTTGAAACTAATTAAAACGTACAGCTCTGCTACCACTTCCAACATAAATGAAAACAGAAAACTAAACAGCAGTGGCGTTTGCAGGGTTACTGAAGTTGGACTACCTGGTATATAATGTTGTGCTACGTGATTGCTAGCAACACAGCTATGTTAGCATAACATTAGCACAGTGAAGCTGGAGGATGAACGCCAACTTTTCTTCCACTCGATAAAAGTTAACGTGAGGGATTCTGGTGGTTAGGGACAAATGCAATCGCATTGCAGGATGCTTCAAAACTTCAGTCAGGAGAAAAACTGAGATTATTCATCCACAATACAAGGTTAGTTATTAAATATACTGCAACAGCATGGGAATAGAGCAGCTGCGAGAGAATTCAACATTAATGAATCAATGTTATGGAAGTGGAGGAAGCGCAGTTTTTGGCTTTCCCCATATTTCAAAAGTGCTTCATCTCTTTGCTATGACTGTCGCCTGGCATAATTTGCAGATGATAATGGTTGTAGACTCTGCGATGCTTTCGACCAAAACAGGCGCAGCTTGATGACGTCATCAACATGCGCTATCGCGATAGAGCGGTATAGTCAAAATCTCTATCGTTGGCCAAATTTATATCTTTTCTATCGTATATCGTTTATATCGCCCACCCCTACATGCAGTAGTATGAAAGTTACTCCCTGAGCCTTGTTTTTTCTTTATCCAACTTTAGAAAATCTGTCTTCATCACTACTCCCCTCTGGGAAAGAAGTGGTTTCATTCACACAGAGGTTTCTTATTATTTGCCCCTGATCTAATATTTGCTCCTGTCAGAATAAGTAGAGTTCACCATAACCAACAAAGAAGAAACTCGTAATCCTACATGTCTGGGCTACACAGAGCAGTTCATCCCGCCAAAGAAAGATTACATTTGCACATGTAAAATAATAAAACAAAACTCTCTCCCTTTTTATCAGGATGCATCATTTTAAAAAAGAGAGAAACCAAGAACTTTGCAGTGAGTAATACACAACGCCAAAAAGATATATCTCTCAAAGGCTAAATGGCTCAGCTATGGATATAGACACACAAAGGAAGGAGATTATTAAAAAAATATGGATGTGCCTTCAGAGTAATCCATCATTTGTTATTAATTAAAACAGGGAAGTAATGCATCATGGTACTCGAAAAGGCAATAACAAATCCATCTCTCCAAAGGCTGACACACAATCGCACTGTACCGTGGATAGACGGAGTAATTAGAACATGAATCTTTAAGATGTTATTAAAAGCTGCAGTTTGGTTTATTTTAATCAGAAGGTGTATGTTATGAGGATATCTACAGAAATAAGCTGTCTTATTCTGCAAACAGACGCACTGTTGGAAGTTACTTCTCAAATATACAAATACAAGTGACGCTGCCATTAAAAGTGCCATATTTCAGACCTTATTTGCCCTAGTTACATTTAACGCCTCATTTTTTAGATTTTTAGAGAACTAGTCAACTTTACATTAGTAACCTGATACTCATCCATCACCGAGTAACAAGACTTACAATGAGGGTACTATAAATAAAAAACATGGTTAGGCGGTTCCAATTTGTGAGTCTGTGACCCATAACACTGCTGCTTGTTTGTGCAATGCTTTACAGCTAGACGTGAGCCCTGATGTGACTCATGGTGTTTACATTTTCCACCACATTCTCCTCTGTACTGGAGGACACGGTGAAAGACGTCGGCCTCAGTAGGTGTGGGGTGTGGTCGAGGTCAGTTAGAGCAGATTGATTGCAGAGTCATCAGCAAATTGTTTAAACTTGCCTGACTGAGTCACTTGGCTTTGTTTTAAATTCCTATCTCCACTTAAAAATGCACTGTTTACTGTAGCATGGCAGGGGCTTTCTCCGCTTGTTTCGATTTATTAGGACCACATATATAGTAAGCTTACCCAGTCACTTCAATTAAACTGCCTGAAGGAGCAGCACAGAGAGAGCACTGAGTGTTCTTGTAAATGACATACAATAAGCATTGTGCATATAATAAAAGAACTGCACCCCCACCTCTTCGTATTATTCTGTACAGTTTTTTTCCTAACAATATTGCATATTGACAAATTTCTCTTACATTCTTATGTGTATATATATCCTAGATTCCTTTTTTATATACCTTTAGATTTGGATTTATTCATTTTTCCAGCCTGATAAATAAATGAAATGAAACTTTGTTCTGATGTGCACTGGTGTATGTTCTGAATGACAATATTCTATTCTAGTCTAGTATAAGAGGTCAAGCTGCCTCTTACTATGAAGGGCTGTGACTCCATATGACTTTATACGGTGCTATATATATATACACAAACCCAACACTTAATTAATTACACCTTGCCCATACGGGGTTGGCTCACCCTTTAACTTCAGCGCTGCCTTAAATCTGTGTGGCATAGATTTAACACGGTGCTGGAAACTTTCCTCAGAGATTTTGGTCCATACTCATATGATAGCATCACACAGCTGATGCAGATTTGTCAGCTGCACATCCATAATGCAAATCTGTCATTCTACCAAATCCCAGGGGTGCTCTGAGTACGGTGAGCTCATTGCCACGTTCAAGAGATGAGTTTAAGATGATTTGTGACATGGTGAACTATCCTGCTGAAAGCAGCAGCGAGGGTCGGCTATGATTAGCAACAACATTCAGGTAGGGTGTGGTGTTTAAACAATGCTAGGTTGGAACTAATAGGTGTTGTGCATTCAGAAATGCTCTTCTTCATACTTTGGTTGTAATGAGTGATTATTTGAGTTACTCTTGAGAGTCTGGCCATTCTCTTCTGACCACGGACATCAAAAGCTATTTTCAAGAGAGAAAACTGCTGCTCACTTTCTCTTTTTAAGACATCCTATACAAACTCTACAGATGGCTATAGATCAGCAGTTTATGAAATACTCAGACCAGCCTGTAAAACAGCTGAGGTCACTTAAATCACATCACTTTTCCATTTCGATGCTCAGGTTTTATTTCAGCAAGAGCATGATGAGATGAGATGATGAGATAGCCTTTATTTGTCAGTTGCAGGTCTTTTGCCCACAACCAAGATGACAGACCTTGCTGACCCTACATACAATACACAAACATCACATTGGGGAGACAGATCAGGCTAGGTAGCATGTCTTCATGCCTAATTACACTAAGTTGTTAATATGCGGTTGGCTGATTAAACAGTTGAATTAAGTAGCAGTTGAAGAGGTGTACCTAATTAGGTGTCCAGTGAGTTTAATTGTATGTGCAAATGTATTTTTTAATCTCTGTGAACTGAAAAAAACCCTCATAAAATAGAAACAAGTAGCATCCAGATCTGCAAAGACGCTCATACTACAATACAGGCTGTCACATTTGATATATGAAAAATTAAATTATGCAACATTTCATCTGTTAATCGTCCAGTAATCACTCAAAAATAATGAAGTGTCCAAAATGTCAAAATCAGTCCAGTGCCTTGCTCCTGTTCAAGCAGCAATTTATTATAAATCTGAAAACAAACAACATGTGTGTACATGGGTTTATTGATCACAGTCACCACTTTTTAAGTCAGCAGCCACACAACTGCCACCACATTTTCCCATTAAATTACTTTTATCTTTATTTATTTTTGCATTTGGGAAATGTTTTTTTTCTCAAATATCAGAAGACGCCAGAACTTCCAGCTACTAGCTGTCCAGACAATTACACACAGAGAAACTAAAGGAAACTTGAACCTTCTTGTTTTACGGTCTGCTGGTTAATATGAATGACTTTCTCCAGACTGTTTACATTCATACACTCAACTGTTGCGATGCTGAGTGTTTCATATTTTTTTCAGACATAATCTAATTGAGGTGACAAAGATAATTTCGCTGGCTAAATTCTGATTTGCACATTGTTTCTATTTTGCCACGTCGCCTTTAAGTTGTACCTTCTTCATTTGACCTTCCTGCCCTTTCAGTCCACAAACTGTGAAAGTTTAGTGTTTCCTGGCACTCGAACACAGATAAAATAAAATTATGCATTTTTTTTTTCTCTGAGCGTGCTCCCAGAATTTCAATATGTTTCACAGGCCAGATTTGGATGATTTACTGACCTTTATATATCCAGAAGGGTTGTTTATGGACTCCTTTGAGGATTTCCATATACACATTGTTTCAGTCTCTATAATGTGGACATAGCGATACCCTGTAGGGTCATAAAGTGAGACAAAAAGCAAGTTTGCCAATTAGCCTGACGAATGCACAGATGTGCAAAAGCTGATAATTGGAAGAAGACAGCAAACATGTTTTAGAAAGGTTGCTGCTGTGGCATCATTTATTTAAAATGATGATTGCTGTAGGATAGATGTTTAAAAGCACCATTAAGTGGAAATTAAAATTGTGATCTCCGTGCAAGCCAGCAACTCTGGTCTTTACCCTCAGCATTTAGATGAAACTTCAAAGAAGAGGATGTCAGACAATGAGCAGCACAGATTCATAACCAGGACCAGAGTGAACTGGAGCCACTACTCCCGTAGCAGCTGTTTATTCATCTGAGAATGCCTCTCTCTTTATTTTCTTACTGTGTAAGAACTTATTTGACTAATCAACACTGAAAATTGCTTCTTTGCATGAGGCACTTGGTGCTGAACTGAAACATTTCTGTTGCAGTATAGTAAACTATACAATTACACAGCAGTACGTTTCCTTGCCTTTTTGATGCAGAACTATTTAGTATTTAAGGTTTATGTAAAATAATAATGTGTAAAACCTTTGATTAGTTACCAGTAACTCGTTTTTCTGTACATATGATACAAAAACTGGTTATACTGCGATAGAAAATATAAACACAAGTTAACTAACTGATGACTGTAACTAATTATTCTGCTGTTTACTGTAGTGTGATTTGATGTCAGGTTTTTCAGGAATTCAAGGGTTAACGCACGCTTCATTAGCAAGTCAGTGTGACAGGACTCCGCCCTGACCTGATGCTGACATCAGTTGTTCAGTTTTAATTGAAAGGCGTGATATGACATGCATGCAGCTACATTTAGGGCGGTGCTAAGTTAACTCAAGTCATAGAAAACAAGTCCACTCGAAACACTAGCTTTGTGTATGTTTAGTGTATTACTGTATAATAAATCATTATTCAAGCCTTTATGGCAGCTATTTTTTCTTGGGCCTTTATTGTTAATGATAATGTGGTCAGTGAGATCAGTCTAAATGTAGTGATTAGACTCGTGGCATCTCTCATACTTTGTAGGTGAGATTCAGAAGATTCAGTTGTATTGTCCACAACATAAAATATTTTTACATCCTTCTCTTGTGCAGCATTATGAACTTATATTACCTATGTTTTCTAAAAAAAAAAAAAAAGATTGTTTAAACATTAAATAATTATTCGTGTAATGCAGGCCGCGCCTGTCCTGCTGCATTTTTATTCCTATTGTACTCTTTTATTGCCTCTTTGAGAAATTTGGACTCTTAACAGCTCAACTCTGCCCCACCTTAATATAAAAGGACCTCTAGTGTGAAGGTGTGCGTAGGTGCTAGTGGGTTGGTTTGTTTAATCCTTTTGATAAAGCGTACTCTTATTTCAAAATTTCATGTGAACTATCCATTTTAATGCTAAATGGATTATCAAAACAAGCCAACTGGGATTTCTTGCTAACAGTAATTTTTAACTAGACAGTTTTTACGTTATTACGACATATTTTCAAGCTACGACTGGTAACCATTTTAATCCAAGAAGTACTACTTATAACAGCGTCTCTGTTTTCTCGTTATAACACAAAGCCGCTGTGTGTCGTTAACAAAATGCCTCCCAGTAAATTCAGAGGATCAAGAAACTTACCAGCTTTGCTTAAATGTGAAAAAAGATACTTTACAGTTGAAGAAATATGACACAGATTAATATATAAGACGATGATTCGAACATATGCTGAGGTGTTGCTATATATTATGGCAGGGCATTTCTTTAAATGCTTAATCATGTTTAGTATCAGTGAAGTATCAAAGTATGAAAGGGCAGATACACCTAAATGTGCTTTAACCTCTCTCTACATCATACTTACTCAGTTTAAAGTAACTCTGTGTAAAATTGCAGTCAACTGAGTTCTCATCTTACTCCTCACAATTTAAATGCATTATTCTAGCTACAGTTCATAGCTAGTAGTTATTGTAGGCTGTTAGTACGATGTTTACTTTAAAGCTTGTTGTTTTTGCTGCTCTTAGCTGCTTCCAAAGCTTTTAGGACCCCTCACACAAAATGCCTGTTGACTCGCTGCAATGAAAACATCTTACTGTTGTAAATTACTTCAACTTCTGTTGCCGTTTGCAAACACTTTGCTGATACCAAGTGATTATTAAGCTATTTGCAATGACCTCTACCACACAAACAAAAGTAATCCACAGTTATATTATCAAAAGTTACAGTAACCTTTAAATTTAATTATGAGCTTTTTCACATTTTAACACCGTGTATAAATGTCATGTTGCCATATGAGCTTTTTACTTTACGACTAGAAAAGTTAGGAGTAAAGAAAAAAGAGAACTGTTTGAGATTCTGAGATTTGTAATGAAAAAATATATCCATCCATCCACTTATCCTTTCAGGGTCACGGGGGGCGCTGGAGCCTATCCCAGCTGTCTTAGGGCGATAGGCAGGGTACACCCTGGACAGGTCGCCAGTCTGTCACAGGGCCAACACATAGACAGGGAAAACCAATCGCACTCACATTCACTGCCCCGTTCACACCTAGTGGTGATTAAAATGAGTGTAAATGAGAGCTTTACAGTTTAAAAGGCAGGTTCATGGCAGGGCTGCTGCAGCATCGTTTAGGTCTGATCAGTGATTTGCTGGATAAAGGGTGAAAAATGACTCACCACTCTAAACGGCAGTTTGGCGAGTAATTTTGGCACGTGTGAGGATATAATTGCGTGAATTTAGTTTGTCATTTGTTTTTCAGCCCAAACCAATCTCATGTTTTACTTGTGATGTGAAAAGAAAAGAGAGAGCATGGACAGCTCTGAAATCCTGGGACTCCTGTTGGGCTCCAGCTGAAGTGCGACTGTCTGTCAATCACACAGCAGGCAGCAGGTTTGGTTTTTTATCTCACTAACATTCAGCACCAGACTGATCTACCTGTCGGGTTTCTTCCAACTTGCTTTCATCCTTTAATTCTGCATTGCTTTTTGAACAGCCTGACAGCCTTCTCCTAAAAAATAAATAACATATAATAAAGAATAATATATAAACATATATATTTATGTGATGTGACAAAAAGATGTAAAGTGGTGAGTATTCAGCAGCTTCAACCCTGTTGACCTTTTATGGGATTTAGAGCCACTCATTTCCTCTGCAACTGTGGTTTTCTGATGGCTTGGACTGGGACCAAAACCAAGAGTTACCAGGGTAAGAAGAAATAATGATTCAACAAAAAAAACTTCCTTGCGGTGCAGTCAACCCTGAAAGAAATACATGATTTATCATGATCTTTAAATTTTTCATCTTTGGTAAACAATATAAAGCAGAGCTTTTATGGTTGTGTTGCAAAGAAGGATATTGAATATTAAAGGTGGAAATTTTCTCTGTCTCTTTGATGTAAAGATGCTGTTTTCTCCTAATGCTGAAGTCGAGCTTGTCAGAGGAGATGCTGAATATGGAAGGCCTGCATAAAAACACCCAAATGTGTTAACGTTTAACCTTAATTTAGGCAATGAAAATCTACTCCCACTACTCCAGGCAGTTTGCAAGAACATGGCCAATAATGTAAAACTGTTGTCAGACATAATAGAATAGCTAGTGAATTTGTGAAACCTTGAACACTGGATAAGGTGACGCAATAACTTCTAATCTACTGTGAAATGACATTAAGGTGTTTAAAGAAAGCAGTCAGATTCTCATCAGCTTGTGTTTCGCTTTGGCACAAGTTAGCTAAGCTAAAATTTGTTTCAAAACAACTTCAAACGCTGCCACAAAAGCAGTTTTTTGTGCCCTGAGAAGTAACGCAGGAAAGGATACTAAATCCTTTCACTCCGCTCTTCACAGTCATGTGCCAGTCTTTTATTTTCCTCAAAGAACACACAGACTTGGTCCCAAAACTGTGAACTCTTTGAAGATAAATAAGACCCAATGCAAGTTCAGAGTCTCCTTTGTTTAAAATCAAGCTGGGAAAAAAAAAAGAACTATTGGTTGGATTTTTAGGATATGTTACCAGCCAGTTCCAGGCAGTAATATTATGTGGGTCGGGCAGTACAAAACAAAAAAAAAAAAAAAAAAAAAGAGCGCGAGTGGATGCCTTCCCTTCCTTTGAGAGGAGTGACATTTGAAACAAAGAGCCCAGTTATGAGCAGTTCTCGGACAGGCAGACTGACGGAGGCCAAATACTCCCAGCCCGCCAAATCAACCGCCCACATAGGGTGGGGTCACCCTGGGATGACTCATTCATACATGTACAGGGAAACATGAGCGCACACACATACACACACACACACACAGAGAGGGGGGGAAAAGTATACAGTGTATGCAACTTTCTCAAAACACTACATTTGTAAGGCAAAACTGCAGAAAAAGATGCAACCCAGTAAAACTGCGAGTACGCGCTGAATGAAAATGAAAGAAGAAATAAATCTCTCTGCTCCACTCACGCGCTTTTCCCCCAGCAGCTGCTTTTGTCTGCGGCTCAGGTGAAAGTGT
The DNA here is from genome assembly GCF_900408965.1 of Simochromis diagramma. Lineage (NCBI taxonomy): Eukaryota > Metazoa > Chordata > Actinopteri > Cichliformes > Cichlidae > Simochromis > Simochromis diagramma. Next base: position 6,363,088 of record NW_024386782.1, read on the forward strand.
TCCTCGTGGGATTGCCTGTCTGGCCGTCTTTCTCTTGTCACTGATAGTCCGTGCGTAGGAGGCCTTTGTTTTCACTTGCCGTTCGGGCAACCTGCCAGACATTAAGACTTTTTATAGTTTGTGTCTAGAGCACTCCTTTGTGAGATAGCTCGTTTTATGGATCCTTGGAAAGGATTTGTCAATATTTCAGCATCCATTTAGTCACAGTAAATTACAATGGCCAGACAAATAAACACCATTTACTGGCGTTTGTGTGGTTTTTGTGTCACTGATGTTAGTCAATTCCAACAGTAGCTTCTGCATCTTCCCCTGGAACATTTCTTTGTGTTTCTCTTTGAGGCTGCAGAAGAGAACAGATGACATCAGACATATACGTTTCTGCCACTCACTGAGCTGCTAATGCTAATTTGATAACTCTGATAGAGCTGGCTGTTACCTAGCAACATAATATTTGGCCATAAATAGAAACTGATGGACAAACATTGCCCTGCTTGGTTACTGTCCAAACATCACCTCTGATTTCAATGAACATTTTCATGAACAATTTTTTCTGAAACGGCTGATTTGTGAACATTGATGACTTCAGCAAAAAGGAAAGAAAACTTTTACAAAGTTTTTGGAGTTGTTTTCACATTGTAGCTACAAAGTCACCGGCCTTGAGTCTTCCTCATTTGCTCCGTTTTTCTTTTTCCAGTACAGACAATACATTTTAGAGAATTTCTTTTGATTGCACTTGTAGATGTAATTCATTTAAAAACAAATAAGGATAATAGCAGCATTTTCCATGCTGGGATTGAGTGCGACTCCAGTTCACCATGTCAACGCTACGGCTGAAAAAGTAAATAACAAGTTATTGACTCATGACGTTTTTCACAATGGATCTGAGCACACCCAACACTATGGGCTGTACTCAGGAGGGATACAGCAAAGTATCTCAATATCTTATCAATACAGGGAAACCAAATACTGATATTTTATTTAATAAATTTTAAAAATGTACCACCACCACCATCCTGAGCAAACTTGCATTAGATAAAAAAAAATGGTGGCTGCCTGGTGATCGTATTGAATGTTTTTTATATTCTGCAACACGTTGTAAATTGTGATGGCTAAATAGTTGCTCTGAGCTTTAGGGTGTTACAGACTGTTGCCTGATAGCAGGCAACCTTTCTGCAAATAACTGTAGTCTGACTTAGACTGACTGCGGTCACTCTTAAAGGTTTGCAAATATTTTTAAATGTAGACAAATTGCCAACATCAGTCTGCACAAATTGAATTTAATTGGCTGCTAACTTGTTGTATTCTGGTCTTGTTCCATTGGTGGGAAAGCACTCTTTCCAGCTTGTGTACCATCAGAGCTGAAAGAGCCATCTGGGTTATCAATCCTGTTATCCTGTCTTCTTCCCATCACGCCCAACCAGTGGCTGCCAATCCCTGACCCTGGCTCTGCTGGAGATTTTTCCTGTTAAAAGTGAGTTTTTCCTTCCCACTCTCACCAAGTGCTTGCTCCAAGGGGCTTGTCTGATTGTTGGGGTTTTCTCTCTATTATTGCAGGGTTTTTACCTTACAATATTGATTTGGCGCTATATAAATAAAACTGAATTGAGTATTGGGCTGCAATGTACCATAAAAGACAAAAACATGAAAAGACAGCAACCCACATCTAGTCTTTGTTTATTTGTTCAAAATCAGTCTTAAAGTGTTTAGAATTTCAGAGTATGCTCCTTTTGTGTGCTAATTTGAAGCATTTTCCTTGTGTTCATGAAAATTAAATGAAATCCACTGCCGGGAGCGCACAAAGCCTTTTGTGTTCGCCTTTGCAGCCAACGAAAGAACATTTGGCGTAGTGAGATTTTAGAGTTGGAGAATTGTCTCAGTTACTAAAACAAAAGACTGAACTGAATATGAATCTCTCAGTGTCAAAAAATCCCACAAAATAAAAAAGAAAAGAACAAAACCAACAATGAACTGAGCTGACTTGCTAGTGCTGTCAACGTGTAGTCAAATCCTGATATTGTGTAGGTCACAGAGCTCTGCGTTGTCCTAAAATGATTAAAAACACACACTGGTGCAAATAGCGACATGAGAGCTGTGTTTTGTTTTAAATGGATCCCACATGCACAGTCCTGTTGCCGTAAATGTGAGCTAGAGCGCCAAAAAATTCTATTCATCGACAAATGGAAATTAAACACAGAGAGGGGAGAGAAGTTTTAAGGCACTGGGAAACATGTTCAGCTGTGGTCTTTTGTGTAAATGCGAATGCCCTGTCCTAAAAAGGTAAATGCGTAGCGCTTGTTGACAGCACTGTTTATTTCAGATACGCTGTGAAACTGACTGCGATGTGAGACAAAAGGCAGAACGTGGCACAGACGTCGCGACAAACAGGAGCTTGATTCCTGCCGCGCCACCCTCACTATTCACGGCGCTGTAAAAAGCCTTTGGATGAAAGGAGCCACCAACGGGCCTTCTGTTATAATAAAGTGAGATCAAATAAACGGAGGGATGGAAGAATTGCTCTGGGATCACACGTGTTTGGTTAACGCCAAACAGATGTAGGCATACTGTATGATTACTACATCATAGCATGGATTGTATACCCACTCAGACAGGAAAGCGGTGGCAGCTGTTAGCCATCAACAAGAAGGCATAGGCAGGCCTTAACTATAGGCTGCAGCCGTGCCTACTCAAACACACATGAACGCATGCACGTGTTTGCAAATGTACACGCTAAGCAGCCGGATGCACACTCACAGGGGGGAGCGTGGGGAGGCCCGAACACACACGCACACACACGCACACACACGCACACACACGCACACGAGTCTCTTTTATCTAGTTAATCTAAAGTTTAACGTCAGGGCCCACCGTACGCCTACCGCCATCTTAAAAAGCACAGAGCTTCTCCAGAATAACATAAACATCCTGAAATGATCGCTGCTCTGTGTCATAATTTACTTTTCATAACAGATCCTACTGCCTGGTTATTTAAAGGCTATGGGTGACCCTGAAACCAGAAGTTTCCTCACTCCTCCTCTGTTGTTATTTAAGGAAAACTTCAGTGTTTCCCTTTCTGCTGGGTGACTCCCTCTCTCCCTCCCTCTCTCTCCTTCCCTCTCTCTCTCTCTTGCTGGGTGTGGTTTTGAAGAGGCAAACTTGTGTGAATGATGTGGACTCTCTGTAGTCATAGCTCTGAGTCAGTCCACACCCTTCAACTTAAAGAGGAGTTTTAAGGAGGTGGAGCAAAGCAACCGCTTGGAGCACAGTTTGAGCTCGGACTTGAGCTCGGAGGCTTTTGTGAGCAACAAGTATGCGCGCTGCTGTGACCTGTGTTGACTTTGTGCCGCGCTCTCTGAGCTCTCTGACTTTTGGATCTCTTCGCTCCGAGCGTGTCGAGGCTTCAGGGGCTCGCTTTTATCTGTCTCCTCTCGAAGATGTGTGTGAGTATGAGAACAAATCTTGCTTGCTTCTCTAAGGTTTTGGAGCTGAGTGAAGTTTGTATGTGGCAGCGCATACAAAGGTGAAAATGAAAGAGGTGAGGGAGAAGGGGGGCCCTTCATGATGAACATGCATTACTTTAAAAAAACAAAACCAAAAAAAACAACATCCACAGAGGAATTGCAGCACTTGCAAGACTGCCATATGTGACAGATGCTCAGTTACAAAAGTTTTACAACCAAGGTTTTAAAATTGGAAAATGTATTTATTGATTGGCTTATTTATTTGTTTCTTTATTTCCTGGGAATCCCTTTAAACAAGTGCATGTTTAAAGAATTATTTAGTTATTTTGTCTTGTGGTTGCTAATTTCTTCAGAAAGGTCAGGTCAGGAGTGTCTGTGAGGAAAGTGATAAAAAGAGACGGAGCGGTAGAAGGATTAGTGAGGCGGCAAACTTATAAAATGTGTTACAAGAACAGTACAAAACTGTCAATTTAAATCTCATAAAAGTTTTTTATTTTTTTATTTTATTAGGATAATTTGCAGATTGTTCAGATTCAGACGAGTGGTTAAAGTTAAGGTGAAGGAATGAACGCGAGTAAGCGTAAAAGCGAGGCCCGTTCTGCTGGCTGAAGATTAGAAGGTTAATATTACTCACTCGCTCACACTTGTGTGTAAATGGCCGGCTATTCAGCTGTTTTCCCCTTTTATAAGCTGCTAAACATATTTGTTTACATTGAGGCTTTTTTTTGGGTGAAGTTTCCATATGTTTACAAATATAAATGGATCCTCAATTCATCATTTCTTCAGCCTGCCTCAGCTCTCCTCACCAACTCAACTCATTGCTCCAAAGCTACAAATCGCTTTTCGTTGGGATTTCTTTCGCTGTTTTGACTGTTTCATGTTTAACTGTATAACTGATAACGAGTCAACAAGTTTTTTCAAAGGTGATCTGAATCACTCTGAATGTGGTGACGGACGTATAACAAAGAGAACATAAAGCTCAGGCCACGTGGCTTCTCTTCACTCTTTTCTTTTTCTCCCTCGCTCTTCTCAGTCTCTCTTCCTTCCTTCTCTCCATACGTTAAAAATTGGCACAGATGGAGGAAGTAGCCGGGCTATTCCACCTTACATCACTTTGCAGTTGCGCACACACACACACACACACACACACACACACACACACACACACACACACACACACACACACACACACACACACACACACACACACACACACACACACACACACACAGGCCACAACTCACTGCGTACTCGAGTGGCTTTACCAGTCTGTCTGGGTTTCCTCAGCGAGCAGTAAAATCTAACTGATATTGTCCAGAAAACTACGGCAAAACATATCAAACTCTGACTTGAGAAGAAAAAAAAAGCGAAGAAAAACACCTGCCTCAGTCTGTGTCAGAGGGAGGTGTTGAAATTGTCAAGAGATAGTTTAACTTCTCATTAAGAAAAAAGAAAAAAAAGCGGGAGCACTGAACAAAGCGCTGCTTAGAGCAGTAGCATGTCACCGTGACAAACTGCTGTTGACATGAAAATACGAAATAAGTCAGTACTTTAAGCATCTGCAGCTGTTTTTGGAGTCATTTTGCTTTTAATTTTCATAATATTTCACACATGCTTATTTCTAAAAGTATGAAATGTACTTTTTCCTTGTTTTTACACCAGCGGTGATGCATCTGCCTCATAATTGCAGCTGACACTTATTAAAACAGATAGTTTTAAATATCCAAAAACGCCTGCTGCAGCAGCAGCACACAAAAACAATTTGATGATATTTTAATTTGCAAGAAGCAGAGAAAATTACAGGAAAACGCTCAAACTGCAGCAGTGCCATAAAACTGCTTTACATCAGCACCGGATCGAATAAAACACACATCAGAGCAGAGTGCGCTGTGACAGTGTCCAGGCCTCGCTGATTGAAATTTATTGGTCTGATATTTCACGTGCACAGTGGAAGCCTGGATAACACCCTCGAATGAAGCTGGTTTTTTTTAGTATTTAGTATTTAGATTTTAGTATTTATCTATAATAAATTCCCCAAATTTGGGAACATGCTGTTATAAAGCTAAAAGATCATCCAGGATTTAACACATGTGAGGAAAAAGAAGCTCGACAGGGTGCTTTAGAAGAAGGGGAGGGAGACTACAGAGCTGTTTTGACACAGACTGGATGAAGTGGCAGACAGAAAGAAAGTTGGAAGTCAGAGATCGGAGACTGGAAGTGTAGAATAGCAAGGAAAAAAATGGAGGAAAACAAAGATGAAAGGCTAATACGAGGCAGCGTTGGAAGAGCGTGAGGGGATTTGTTCTCCTCAGGCTTGTTTACAGGAAGTTCTTTTAAAAGTTCCACAGATGGCTGCATTCACAGAAAGCCTCTTTTATTGCATTTTTCCAAGGCCCATAAACTCCCTATACCTTCATTTATGTGTGGGAAACTATGACTGATGCTGCTGCTTGGCTCGAGGATGGTCTTGTGAGGTTTCTTCAAAGCGAACTGCAGGTTGACTGCAGACATCACCCTCTGAAGAATTCATTTTGTATTTGGCAGTGTGGATTTCTGTCAGGATTGTTTTAAGGTCAGAGCTTTCGAGAGGTTTTAATCTTCTCATCAATTAACACGTCGTAACAGAGCGAACACACAACTACCGACGACGCCTAACAACATGTTTAAGTTCTAGTTCGCGAAGATGGGCCTGAACATAGCTTCACCTCACAGCAATTAAGCATCTGGCATCGTTTATTAATTAAAACGTATTGTTTTGTTCAAATGGTTAAAACTATAAACTAAATTATGGATGTAAAAATCTAAAAAAGTAAAACAAACGTTTTGGTCCTTTTCAAGTTTAATAGCAACCAGAATCAAGTAACGTCGCTGACGGACTTTGAAGTCCTTCATCAGATTGCACTCATGTGAAAATTAATAGAAAGGAATAAAAACATTAATAAAAAAAAGAAGATGGCAAGAAGGAAAAAGAGAAAGGAAAAAATCTCAGTCATTGTCAGTCTACAAATTATCAGCTTCTAAACAGTCAGAGAAATTTGATAATGTATATAGATTGTAATTTAATTATTTAAGGATGCATTCAGCATTCATTCAAAAATAAACACAGATCAAATCAATACTGCTGCCTCTGCACCTTTAAGCTTGCAGTCACAGAAGAAACTAAGTATTCCTATACATGCTTTATTCTGCAGTATCGCAGGTCTTAACAAGTTAAAGGGTCTGTTTAGTTCCAAGTGCCCAGAGCAGTAATTTGGTAACTTGGAGGTCCCTCTGAGGCCTCAAGTCCACAGAGGGCTCCAAAACCTTGCACTGCCCTGCTGGCATCTTGGGAGGTAAATAAAGTTAAGCACTCTTTAAAGGCTTCTTAGCCTCCGGATTTTCTGCGACGTTGGTCTGTAAGAGATTTAGTGGGCACGGCATTTCTGCAGAAGTGATTTGGCTGCTGTGGCCAAACCTCAACCTAATTATTTTGTGTTGATTTATTTTACAGGCAAATGTAAACCATCTTATGACTTGTAATTATCCTTATTTTGCAGATTTTGTTTTCTCAATTTTTTATTTACTTTTTGTTTTTTTACACATGTGTCGACAATTTAGACTTCTATGTGGAAAAAACATATTCAGGTTATATTCGAACGTGAAAGTCTTCAGATGACTACCAGAGGAGCTGTTGAACATGCATTCAATTATAAAATAATTATGTCCTGGTTTCTCTCATCTTTTGAGCTAAATTACTACTAATAAGCACAGGGAAGAAAAACTTTTTCCCCGCCTGCAAAACATAAAAGACCAAAGGAAACGTCTAGGTATTTTATTCTACTGAGTTCTATAATTGCCACAAAGTTGTTGCTTTGACAAAGACAGATAAAAGTAGCCCATAAAGGGTGGAGTGATTGGCTAAAAGAAATAGGTAGATTATTGAAAATAGCTTTAGGCTATTCATATGAAAATGTCAAGCAAACATAAAGTGGAACCACTGAATGTCATATAAGAGAGCCTTTAAAGCCAGAGTTCAATCTGACCTTCTCTCTATATAATGCATAAAATATCGCTCCAAACAACACTACTTTAGGTTATTTTAACCAAAAAAAAAACCACTCTGTGCTGTGTGTGGGCTCCTGGCTCTGAGTATTACAAGTGCAACAGCACAAATCTGCTGTGAAAAGGCAGCTAAAGGACATCTGAAGTTAAACCCCTCAATCTCTGAAGCTATTTAGTCTTGTTAAAGTTCTTGCTGTCTACACACACGTCATGTCTCCTCCGTCTGACTTTCCTCTTTTCTATCTCAGCCTCCCTTTCTGTTCTGCCACTCTATCCCTCTTCCTGCCCGCCTCTCTTCGCGCCATCACGAGCATAAAGCCAACTGCACTGCAGGCTCAGGAAACCCCTCCTATAGATTTGCAAAAAACGCAGTGCCCACTTTGTCCACATGGGCACTGGAATTAAGCCACCTTAAGATGTTGACAAGTGAATGACTTTGAACCTTTGAACATTATGACTAAAGTGCCAGAAACTGATGATCTAAGTGTCCGGCAGGTGCTGTTATTTTTTTCTTTGGCGCGGGATACTGAACGCTTCAGGTCAAACTGGGATAAATCAACCATGCACAAGCCTCAGACAGACCCCAACCAATCATGTGTGCCCTTGGCCTGCTCCCAGAAAAAACGTGTCTAGCCAAAATACAGCACAGCTGAGGCTGTTAAAATCACGGGGTAATCACAAGAGGAACGGCTCTGGCTAGTAGCTCTCCAGAGAGCGAAGGTAAGGTGAGAGGAGCAGAAATTGTTGAGCAGTCAGCGAGGGCTCCCATATATGAGGTCCATCTATGTGTTGAGTGTTTGGTTAATGCATCCCCAGATTGAGGTGGCAGCCAGGAAATTGATGCGCTGTCAGCATAGCCATAGCAGCACTCTGTTTTTCAAGCATACTTTTCCACCAGATAAAAGGAGGGTGAGAAAAAGCAATTTTCTGCAAACTTTATTCCTGTCATTCTAAAGAACATGCCAGCACTCGTAGATATAGCGCTTCAGTACTTATGTTCTGCAAAGGCAGCACAGCAGATGAGCTTCGAGCGTGGCTGCAAGCAGTGTGCTATTATGAGCACTCTAAGTGGAAAGAAAAACGTTTAGTGCAGCGGCTCAAAAAGTGATTTTAATTGTCACGAGATGTCTTCCTTCAATCCGTGACGCCATTTCCACTCTTGATTGGTCAAAAATCAGGAGCACCTCTCAGTATTATATACATACAGTGAAGACCTGCACGTAACTGTTAACCTCATTCATTTATCGTCACATCTTCTGTGATTTTCATTTAGAAACAAACAGTCAAACGTGTTGCAATGAGCAGCATTTGCCAGTTGCTCAGTTGTGAAAGATTGAAGTGTGGAAAATGGGAAAGAACAAAAAAAAAGCAGTGTGAAGTCTGAGTGGAGGGCATTAGTCATCTACGTTCCTCCAACTGTTATTGAGTAGCTCAGGCGGTCTGGAGCTCGGCCAGGCCAATTGTTGCTCATTTAGCTGTCAAACACCCATAGCCCAGGGGCAGCCACAGGCAAGGAGTGAACAAGTTTTATGCTGGTTGAAATGTTAGACTCTGTTTCCATGTTGTCATGTGAGTTTGTCTTTGGAGACATGTGATGAACCCCTTTGAAGTACAAATCAGGGTTATGCTCCACATCCTGTGTCTAACTTTAGCAGTGTCAGTTTCTGCTAATTTGGTGCTCCCAAACAAAATCTGATAAAACCCTCACATAGGGTCTCGTCTAACAGCCCCTATGTGTGGGTTTGTCACTCCTGCCATCATTAATTCAGCGGCTCTGCATGAGTGCACCTCACTGTCTGGATATATACATCTATAGGCTGGTGTCTGACAGCTGGAGAGCATGTGAGGGAGATGGAAATGTGGATGGAGAAAGGCAGACAGCACCAAGCTATCGAGTTACCGCGACTTGACTGTCAAAGCTGAGCCCAGGAACAGACTAGCTCGGGGCTGTTACTGTCAGCGAGCTGTGAATCCAGACAAACACAACAGGAGACGCAAACGTTTGAGACAGAGTAGAGACCCAAAATAAGACAACTATTAGCACAAACATAAAGCAATTAAACAACTAGAAAAAAAGCTTTAGGACAGCGGTGACGTATTATCACCTCAGTGAAAAGCTGTTAAGCTGGTTGCTTGCAGACATTTCATGTGCTGGTTGCCTAGGAAACCCTCTAACGTATTTACTACCAGGTCACCTTATTCACTGTAATCTCAGGTTTACGTCTTCAATGTCCACCAGCTTCGTGTAGTCACTTGAAGTCACTGGATTCCCGCTTTATGATCTCTGGTCACCTTTGGTCGTCCTTGCAGCCTTAGCAATTATTTGCCACGCAGCCCCTGTTAGCTCTGTTTTGGTCGCCATCAACTGCTGAGGCAGCTAAATGCTGTCCTCTTATTTCCCAAGGGGTCACCACAACAGATGCATCCACATGTTTTGATTTGGCACAGATGCCCTTCCTGATACAACGCTCCCATTTATCCAGGCTTGTGACCCCCCCCCGAGGTCGAGTTTGTGTCTCCTCCTAGAACTGAAACAGGGGTTTTGACTTTGACACCATGGAGCCTGTGTGTTGCATGGAAAATAGTAACTGCTAGTGATTAAATTGGTATACAGGAGTTTTTAGACCCCTTTTTTTGGATTTTTCATGTATTCATTTAACTTTTGGCTGAAAATTGATGGCTCTGAAAAACACAAAACCTCTCCATGAAGCTGTGCAATCGCACACAATTAGTTGATACAAATTGTTGTAAAACATTGTCACATTGAGCAACTATTGTATTTTAATACACTGAAAATATAGAAATATTGATTGCACCAGCTTTAGCACTTAAAAGATTTTTCGAACTTGTAGGTCAATGTGCTCATTCTGGTGTGTTATAGCTGCGTTCACACACATCCGGGCTCTACACATTTTAAAAGAAAACTCATTTTTTTTAACACGTTTGTATTAACAGTTCCAGGAGTTATGGCCAGCAGGCGCAGAAACATTTAACTGAGAATATCAGTGTCGAACAGACAGGAAGGCTGTTGTTTACTCTGGGTTGGTTATTCATATTTCCTCTTCTATCAAACACTGTGTTGAGATAAATATTTGGAAAAGCCAGCCACATGCGCCCCATTTACTCCTGTTTCTTGGATGCAAAATCAGGAAGCAGTTTTCCCAGTAGTCAGGTCACATTTTCTGCCTTCTCATGTTCTCCGGTACCTGGAGAAAAGGCTCTTATTTTAATTTTAATACTTAATCAAGAATACAGGCCACCAGGAAAGTTTTTCATGTTTCAGAGAAAAGTTGCCTAATTGCATATGTTGCAGGACATTTGTAGAGACAGATCAATCTTGACAATAGAGACAATCTTGTCAGTCAAAAGCAAACGATCGCATTGTAAGAGAGAACCTAAAGGCAAAGTTGCACAACACATATTATGGATTTTTCTTATGGGTGTGGTCTATCCCCAAAATACTGAGTAATGAGATAATAAAGATACAAAGTATATAGCAATGTAGAATGACTACTGAGTGCTCATGTAAAAAGTATTTATGGTAAAGTAATAATGTCATTAAAGGAGAATAATGATGGTTTAAAACGTCAGCATGTTGACAGACACCTCATCTGGGATGTTTCAATCACAGAGAGACAAGCTTTAACGATTCACAAAGGCTACAATAACTAAAACGGGCCATTGTCATAGAAATGGAAATGACACGTTTCAAAATAAAATACTTTCATGGGTGAAACATCTCGTCTGGTGTGGCAAATGAGCAGATACTGTTTTATTTTGGAATTGACTATGTTTTATGGAAAAATGATTACTCTGTGTTCGTATGCCTGTATACGAGCTGTATGCCTGTCACTTTCATAGCGTGTTGTGTTCCTGCTGTTTGTTTCCAGTCTTTTCATAGTCGTGTAGCTAGCCCTAACCAAAGCCAAGTCCTTTTCTTCACTCTCGAGGGCTTGCTGTTCTCATACTGCATACTCCAAACCTAACAGAAATCCAGTGTTTATAATTTGTAACATGCAATGTATGCCAGAAGCATACTGTGGCTATATTGTAGGCTTGCGTGATTGCTGTATGTGAGAGCGTAGCAATATAATCAGCACAGTCCTGCTCAGCTCCAAACACACTCGCACACACTCTGTGACCCACCTGTGCGAGTTCCTACAATAACCCGGAGCCTATAGATTTAAAATGCAGATCTGTTTGTCCAGGTGCGTCAGTGAAAGAAAACTCTATTGACCCCCCCCCCACACACACACACACACACACACACCACGCAACACAAGTATGACATGTGGGTGTGCATGTGTTACCATTTAAAAGTGTGTGTCCCATAATGACATAGTGATGAAGGGGTAAATCTACTCTGCCGTGCTGATGTGTACGCAGATAGACACCTGCAGTCTGTGCCCTTTTTTCCTTTTTCTCTCTGGCCTCACCTGCAACCTTCTCTTCTCCACCATGACTTACATCTTTTTTTTTCTTTCTAAAATTGTACCGTCTTCCTCCTCAGCTTCTGTCTTCACAAACAGGATACTGAATGGTTGGTTTTGCTGGAGGGATTCCTGGCAGAGTGATTTGGTTGTGATGTAATGTAAATCACATTGCCAGGGATTTCCAACCAGCTACAGCTGAAACCCACGTCTCCTACGCCTGACGGCTGCTCGGCAACATCAACGTTAGCACAGCCCGCTGCTCTAAATACTTTGACGCATCCTCTCGGTTCGAAAAAAATGAATCAATCTTATGTTTTAAAGGTCCCATTTGCTAAGATGCTGTTAAACTGTGTAAAGTAATTCATACAAAAAATGTTCTAAACCACATTTAGTGCTAAATTTGAGATAATCTCAGTGGATATTTGTGATTCGGCCTTTTTTTCAGTTTGTCATCGAAAAGAACAGTTTGCTACCTATTCTCCCAAAGTGTAGGTTGTGGTTAGGGTTAGCACAGTTAGCTAAGGTGAAAGCATGGTTAGTCTGGTTCATTTTAGAGGTAAAAACCAACATAAGAGCGCCTATAAAGCTTATTAAAGTGCAAGAGAAAAAAACGTTTTGTGGTCAATGGTATATATGGCCCAGGCTAACATTTGGCTAACACTCCAGAAATGTTAAACGTTTCCCTTAAAAAGTGATCCATGTGTATTCTTGCTCAGGCCCTGCATTACAAAATGTAGATGCAGTGTCCTCCAGACGGCTTCAGCATTAGTTTGGTGGAGGTGAAGGACTTAGCTCGCTCCGTGAACAGTTCAGTGAAGTCCTGTGTTCACAGTGGCTAAGTTCCGCTCCTCTCAAACCTTTCCGGCTCTTTGCTCCCTCTGCCGTAACAGATGTAAGATATCAACAAGTAATCAAGGGTTTGTTTGGTTGGTTGTTTTTTTATTAAAAATTATGTTCTGCTAGCATTATATGATGTATAATTCAATATATAATTGATTTTGGGCGTTTAACGTCCTGCTCTCACTGCTGAGAGTGCTTGAGGGTGCATGAGGCACATCCTGTATTGGTTGTGTAACTGATCTGCTGTAGCAGAGAGCACAGTGATTTCCTACCAAACCATTAACATGAAAACAACAAGCTTCTCTTTTACAGTTTGTCAGATGGAGCGACTCAAAGGGTTTCTGCAGTGCACTTCCCTTCTTCTCTTGCTGTCTACATTATACCATCTGTTATGCATGTTATGCAGCAGTCTTTTGTGCGCTCTCTGAGAGGACAAAGATAAGGCTTATGAAAAAAGAAAGATGGGTTAGACGTAGGCAGGAGGGAGGGACGGGTAAGTCTTACTCATACAGGAAGGAAGTACAGGAAATGTCCCATCGGGAAAACAAGTAGCGGCGTAATTGTGAACCCTGGGCTCATTTACTGTCTGGGTGGTCATGAAAGCAAGGTACTGATTTTGTGTGTATCTCTGTGTGTCCGTGCATGTGTGTATTCATGTTTCAAGTAAACACTTCTGTGAACTTGTATGTTGATTACACAGTGCTACTAACACTGTTCTTTGTTTAAATCTGGAGATTTGAGATGGTTTTTAAATGTTTCTCAGCGCCGAACACTGTAGAAGCATCACGGCACTCTCATAGGGGTTATCCTGTGTTTACAGCAGCTATCTCTATCGTTCTTGCTCACCCAATCGCCACACGGTTTAAAATAAGAGCTACGGGAATTCGAACAATGTTGTTAATGTCGTTAAGAATAATAAAATATGTCTTCAATCCGACTCCGTTTTTATGTATTTTAATATGTTAATGTCTTTTAATGTACAGTGTACTTTTCAACAATAGATTTAGAAGCTTAACATCAGTGCTGGTATCGGACAAGTCCAAATAAAATTGGTAGTGAAAATTGAATTTATAATGGGAAAAGTCATAATGTATTATTCACCCGTTTAAGTTTATATGTATCTTTAATGTTCAAGCTGTTAAATACTTAAATAATAAGCTTTTAAATACTTATATACCTTGGTAACATAATCTATGAGAATGCAATTTATCTGCAAAATAATAAAGCTTTAAAATAAAGGGTACCAAATATAGTGGAAAAAAACGAAAACAGAACAACATTGAAATACTTCAATTAAGTGCACGCATGTTAAACCTGTACTAGACTAAATGTACTCAGTACACTTGTACTGGTCCTATTCATCCTTTCATCCAATGATGTTGGGCTTTGTAAGATTAGTACTCTACTTCTGTGGCATTGGTGGGGGGCAGTCATGGCACCCTATGCCCTCTTGCAGTCACACCACTGCCCCCAAAGTCAAGTCAAATTCAGTTAAATGTACCATATGTACAGATCAGACACAGGAATTTGAAATTGCATTGCTCCCACAGCCCTCAGTGTACAGAAATCAAGAGGTGCACAGCTAAAAATGTGGCGCACGGCAGCAGTTGTGACATCACTTTTGGCACGGTCTGTAGTTCAGTAGTTCAATTTAATCAGGACTGAGATTGTGAACCAAAAATCAAAAAACATTTCACTAAGCAATAAAAAATAGTCCCTAACTCTATGTCTTTTCCTTGCTATCTAAAGCTTACATGGAAATTTGTTTCTTATTAAAATCCTAAGCGTTCAATGAATTTTAATACTGTTTGTAGAACTAAATGTGGCTTCTACTGAGCCCTTTAAATGTCCTTTTTAGTGATGTAGGGGCACAAGTTTCAAATAATACATGACAAGATATAACATAAGACATACACACGAGGAAATATTCTTCTGTAATCTTCAGGAGGTTTTGCTTTAAATCGACTTTTTAAAGCCTCTTTTTTTTTTTATTTTACCTGTCTGTTTTTATGTTACCTTACCTGTATACCTGTTGTTTGCTTGCCCTTGTGGTGAAAGCAGGGTGGTGCTGGTGCCTGGGCTCAATCTCCTGTGCCTACTGAGCTGATAACAGTTAGATGTTAACAAGCACTGGCTCAGTTCAGCAGGAACCGGAGTTAGGCCCTCTAGAAACATCGAATCATCGAGCTGCAGTCTGAACCATCTGTCTAATTACAACAGCACACGGCAGCAATCTACATGTTCAATTAGCGTTTCCTATATACTGTACTACATATGTAGCATTATAGCTGGCTTGCCTCCAACAGTAGTTGTGGGATTTTTTTTCTTTCCTCCTCTAAAGGTCCATTAGACTTTTCCCACAAATGCTCATCAAGGCCAATCTCCAAGAAAAAGCCAGAGTGCAATCATCTGTTAATGAGAGCAGAGGAAGCACAGACCCACACATCCTCTCTTAATTTAACTCTCGCAGTGTAAAGCTCGTGATGGAGGAAATCTGCTTCTGTTGGTTTGGTATTACTAAAACATCACAGGAGCAGAGTTTTTCCAGCTGTATTCAACACTTCTTAAGGTCCCAGGAAAATTCCTTTGGATGCGATTTAAGCCAAGCCGTGTATTTCAACAACTATTTGACTTGCCTTCAATTAGCTCCTTTTCGCTCATAAATCTGTGAAACAGACAGTTGCAAGTTGGCTACATTAGCAAAGAAGTCCTTAAAAATTACAACCTTCTCACAAAAAAAGTAAAAGAGTACTTTCTACTTATTTTATTAAACCTGTTAAATACAGCTAATGCGATAATAAAGATTAAACCCAGGTCAGGCTGTGGCAGAGCGTCTGGCAGAATAAGTAATACTGTTGTTACTTTTGATATAAGCACATTTTGCTGGTTTCAGGGAAATTTCCGAACTAGTTTATAAGTGATTACAGGAGGTTGCTGGTAGTGCTAGGTGAAACTGGTAACAACGAGGTATACAGTGTTGCACCGAAAAACCTCCTCATGATGGCTCTGGTTGCTAGCAGATTGCCATGGTTACCTGTAGTTTGTATGGAAGACGCCAGCTTGCCTGCGCTCGCCAACTACTTGTGGAATTGTGAAAAGGAAACAGAGAACATTCGCCTTCAAAGTAAATCCTTCATGCAAACGTTTGACAATTACTTGCTGACCAGTTGTGAAACCAGAAATGAAGGATTACTTTCAGATTAAGGAACCCAATGTACCTGCCTTATCACTGTGTACCATTAATACCAGCAGTTTGGACACGAGTACCTGCTGCAGCATTCTCCTGAAGAAGGTCGTCACTCAGACGAAACCTCCACTTCAACGCTGCTGTAGAAGAGGTCAAAATGGGAGGCAAAGAGGTTTTTTCTTTTAGGGTTTTTTTTGAGAAAGTCAAATTTTTATATTGTTGCAACATTTCCCTCTGTATAATCTGTGAACCTCTGAGCCTCTGTATATCATTATTTCTCTGTATGTTCTGTATCAATAAAATGGTGGTAAAAAAAACCAACACAATCATGCAGTCGTATTTTCAACCTATCTGCAGTGACAGCAGCACAATGCATCAGCCTACTAAAAGGGAGAAGTGCATGACTGGTTAAAACAACATCAAAGTGGCAGCTTGCATCAGTGGATGTTACGTCATCTCATCGCTACAAACAAACAAAAATGTCAAGCATAATAGTCCCGTGCAATTCTACAAAAAGTTGCTCAACTTTACCAAACTACTGTAAATCAAAAATACAGCAACTTTACTGTAAATACAAATTACATGAAAATACTGGGAATTCCAGTTACAACAATTTATCTTATGTCACTAAATTTATGTCATCGCACTTATATGTAAATTCAATTACAGCAGAATTTTTTTCTCCAAAAGAGGTTTTCAAAGTAAAGTTACTCTTATTGTAGATTACTGGCATCCAGGTGAGTGAGTTAATGCAGAATTTACAGCAACTTATCTTAAAATTAGTTTTTTCTGGTGTAACAATTGCTTTACTGTGAACTTGGCACTCTGAAAAGTGGTAAACACCAGAAAAGTGCCACTGTTTGACTGCTGCTGCCTCTCAGTGACAAAGTGCCGCTTCTCCAACAGTTTCTCCAGATTACTGATGACAGTAATGTGAATCCCGAGTTCACTGTCAGACTGCGTTTTCCAAAGTTTGTTCGTGCACTTGCAAAAACAAGAAATATATAATATATCATATATTTTGCTATCATGTCTACGTTCTTTAATTTCTTGCTGTAAACATGTATTTTCTTTCTCTAAACAAATAGTTAGAGAAATAACATGAAATAAAGCAGAACAGCGAAGTAGCTTTGAAAAAAAAAAACCCAAAGCACTGGTTGTTTGATTTATTATTTATAAATCAATCACCGTGTGTGCAGTGATGGTGAGTAAAACTCTGCTAGAGATTGCTCCCCTTCCCTTAAATCCTGTACTTTGTTGTTTTTCTTAGAACAAGATATTTTACCAATATGCTGGGGGCTAAAAGGATATTTTGAAGTGCTGACGTTTCTGGTGTTGTACCTTAAGTACAAAGTTACACAGAGCAGGTGATATGAGGGATTTTTAGCTTCTCATCGTCATTCTTTTCCACTGTCTGGATTCTGCAGCCATGAGTCAGGTACCTGTTTCTGTTTGACATCTGGCCTGTTGTATCTGCACACAAGAGCCCACATTAACACAGGCACTTTTATACACAACCTTATCCACACAAACTCTTACATAATGTTTAATTTTACACAGGTGTACACACTCCCATAGGCTCAAACCGCTAAAAGAAGAACATTCACACTAGTCATGTACACATCAGGCCTAATTTTTGCTCTGACTTTGCAGCGTCCCAAAACTAATGCACCATCAGTGTGCCCTCCTGTATTTCTTCTATGTTAGAGAAAACACAGCTGTAACGTTATACTGAAGAAGAAGCCAGATTGCGTGACAATGGATCATCTTCCCTATCTGGGAGAAACCACAGCAACAGCTGTGTGCGTGTGTAAATGTGCGTTTATGTTCTGTACCGTCTGCGTTCAATATGAAAATGAATCATCTGAAAGTGTGTGTCACGCTTGTTTGTGACAGCCCCAAACCCCAAACCCAGAACGAGGGCTCACATTTCAGTAATTAAAATCGGCTCATACACCATCAGGCTGGACACTTTAATCCTGCCTTTCAGAGGCTATTTCACATGTGAGGCCACAAATAGAAAGGAAACATATAACATGCTGTTTTTAGATTTAACAAATTGGAATCCGGAGAAAATTTGGGAGACACGGGCTATCCTGAAGCAGTCTTTCCATTTAGATCGAAATCGTTAACTAAATCATCTGTCACAAGACGGAGGCCTTCAGTTTATTGTGTGAGAATGGAGAAACTTAAAATAGATCCTTTGAAATTAATCAGATTTAAGAAAAAAGCAGTTTTGTGTGTTTTGCACATTTTTAAATACTTTATCTTGGGAGTCAGACGAGAAGAGAAATGAGGAAAATAAAATGTTGGCTGAGGAAATTTAAGGTTCCTTAACTGGCTCCAGTGTGAAATGTAGACTTTACAGAGACAGAATCTCTGACCTGTGTTTGTGTGTGTGAAGTTTCGCTTTCTCGCTCTGTTAGCTGAAATCTGCTTTGACCTGTGGATGTTTACTTGGTAGAGTCTGCATCTTTGAATTAAAGTTCATGTTTAGCTTCTATCGTCAAAACAGTGTGTGCACGTAACTGCTATACAAGCAGATTTAAGCTCCACTGACATTACTGCGGTGGCGGCGTGGAACGAAAATGGTTTATACTGACAGGGGAAGAAAAGATGTTTACTCCAACAGATAAAGGTTGTCAGTGTGAATGTTGAAATTGTTCCGTCTCAGCACACATCTGAAGTTGGTTATGATACAGGCTGTGAGACAAAATCAACTTTAACATACCACTCTGTCCAACTTCCACAGTATAGATGTGAAAGTCTCGTGTGAAGCTGGAAACTGAACATACAATTACTTGGTGGTAGAATTACAGATCAGCCATATGATTAAAACCACTGACTGGTGTCATGAAGAACACTGAGTATTTCATTACAATGCAGCGTCTTGCAGGGAGATCTAGGATCCTGGCATCATCTAAATGCTACTCTGACATAGACTCAATCTTGCAGACTCCTATGGCAATGGCTCTCTCCACTGCAGTGCAAGAACAGATCGGCTACATTAATTCCAAATTCCCCAACTTTCATCATCTGGTGCTGATGCTCCTGGAAAATCCTGATCCAGCAAGACACTCCCAAAAGTCAAGTCCCTATGCTCATCGGTCAGAGCTGCTTTGGCAACACAACAGAGGATCTGTACAACATTAGCCAGCCGTTTTATGTACTTATGCTTATTTCATTTTTAATTTAGTAAATGTACTTATTTATTATATAATGATATAATAAAAAGGAAAAAGTAAACATGCAAAAAGTGGAATTTCAACCAGGAAAGCCATCAGGATAAAAGTAGGAAAGCTGGTAACTACTGTAACCATTTGTACTCTCTACACAGAAGATTTCACTCCATTGATCTACGTTTTGAGCAAAGTGGTCAAAAGATGAATCAAAAGAAAACGTCTCTTTGAGTTGCTGGAACACAGACTCATTCAAATTACCGTCAATCTTGTTGGAGTTCTGCAGATTGGAGAAACTTTTGTTTTATTGTGTTTTGATAACAATATTATATTATTGGTATTATTAGTATTATATTACAATACTTAAAGCTTCTTTTTTCAGCTGTTCTCTTTAGAGGTCGCCTTCAGCATGTCTTTCACTACATCTCTGAACCTCCTCTGTGGTCTTCCTCTTTTCCTCCTACCTGGCATCCCCATCTTCAAAATCCTTTCGCCAGTATATCCACTCGCCCTCTTTTGTACATGCCCAAACCATCTCAGTCTTGTGTCTTTAACTTTGTCTCCAAACTGCTCAAGCTGAGTCACAGCGGTTCACGCTACCATCTTTCCTGAGACTGAAGGATGAGACTAAGTTCACAAAATAGAAAAACCTTTTTTTAAAGCCAAAAAGTCACCCGTGACACAATTATTCCGACCCACATGAAGATTTACACTGCATACAGTCATGATGCAAACCTCACCCTGTATCTAACCTTAATATCTACAACCCATTGCACTTACACACTTAGAGAAACCTTGGAGGATGTTACTCTTCGTATATTTGTAGATTTTTTACCAAAAGGTTTATTGTGACGATGAATTGGTAGATTTAACAGTTGGAGGTTGGATGGGTGAATTAATAGATGGTTGGATGATTTTTTTTTCTACGCATTCAAATAAGAAGAAAGAAATTACAATTAAGGAACAAAGCAAACCACAGTGCCGTCATGCTACTGAAAGTTTCAGTACATTAGGATAAAATCAGCTTACCTCACTAATACATCCACCATCTTAGCATTTCCATTTCTTTAAAATTAACAATACAGAGATTTTGTGTAACACAACCATACATTAAAGTGAGGGAATCTCTTAATCAGTTATAAGGTTAAGCAGAGTGTTTTGTTCTCAGTCTGGTTGTAAGGAGGTTAAAGGCCTACCAAGCCAAAAGGGTGGTGTTATTTAGACTTCTTGGTGTGTCCAACAGATTGACAGGGAACATGATAAGATGTATGCCGGTGTAGTTAAGTGAGGAGGAGTTTAAAACTTGGGATTTTAACAAATATAGTCATTGTTTACAAAGTGGTCAGAAAGTTGAACCATTATGTTCACAGAACATGGACTTGGTGACGAGTCAACCGCAACACAGAGTTCGAAAGCACACCTCCTGCACTCTCATCCAAACACAGCTATCCCCACAGCGCTGTGTGTTGAGCTCAAAGCTCCGCATACTGTTTACCTATGACAGTTTCCCCATCTGCACCTTGAGCTCCACAGCTAAGTTCAATCATTGTCCTCATTTCTAACGACGGTGAAAATACCTACAAGCTGAAAGTGGATTATCTGATGGAGTCATTGTTATTGACTTCAGGGAGTTTACTATTAGGAACATCCCCATAATCAATCAAGACGCCCTGCCTGAGTTTGAATCCAGCACCCTCTTGCTGTGAGCCAGCATTGCTAAAAACTGAGCCCGTCATGCTTTACCCTCGACAGCAGGCCTGGTCGCCACCACAAAGAGAAATATGTACTGCGAAACTATCACAGGCAAAATACCCAACGTGAGAAATTATATTTCACCAGCATCAATCAGCAGCATGAAAACACATTATTGCAGCAGTCAAAAGTAAAAAGAAAAAAAAAAAATCACCATTAATAGCAGTGCACATACTGCACAGTTGACAACATAAATAAGCAAGCAGACAGACACCATGCTTAAGCATATATGGAGAGCCATAAAAGAGAAACAGATACTCATAATTCATAGCTTACTGGCATGGGACCACAGAGGGAGTGACTGAACCAGAGTCACGGTATCAATTCCCAAATGCCGTGCTTGCACAAAAACACACTTATTTTGTGATCTGAAGCAGTTATTACCAAAGAATAAGTCTTTTTTTTAAAGAGGGTGAAAGCATCTACAAGCAACTGCATATTTCGGGGCCCACAGTTTCTATGACCTAGTATTAGTAGCAGAGAAGGCAGCACAAACCCAAGCACTACATGTGTCACATTGAAACAATTACAAATAAAAAATAGATCTACCTTATTTTAATCTTGCTGATCTTCTCTTCAAGCTCATCTCTTTGAGCTTGCCTGCAATGCTTCCAGCTCTGCTGCTACTTGTAGATCACTACCAGGAAGTCCTGTCCCTACATCTGTGCTCTGTAATGCATCTCGGTTCTTCCACTCTGTTTTAAAACAATCTCTCTTTAATTTAAATTTTAGAATAATGTATAATGTTTGCAAGTAGCTGAATCTTAAAAGTTGTGACACATGCATGTTGCCTCACCTTCAGATCTGGATAAGAAAGACTGGAAACTGCCGTTTGGTCTCTCGTTTGGTCTCTCATCATCAGTGATTTATTTTATTTTATTATTTTCTCATGCGAGGACATTCATGTTTTTCGCAAAGCCATTTTATTGTAATGCTGACAGATTAATATAAAATAATTTCATCATAGGGTGCATTTGATTTACAATGTTGGCCCAAGACTAGAAAGAGAAAGTGTTTCCAAACTCTTCAAATACAGTGACAGAAGAGTGTGCATGTGCTATGTAATTTATTATGTGCACACAATCAATGACCAGCAGTGTTCCACTGTGTGTTTGAGATCATTGTCATGATGAAATATTAAGCTATCTACATGGTGTTGCATGGAGGATCAACATCTGATGGTACGTTTCTTGTTCATAACTGTTTGAGGACACACTGCACACTATACCAAAATATACAAGTTATCAGCTCGTATATCTTTCAGGAAGAATCTTGTTGACACAAACATACGATTTTAATTTGAGATGCCTCTCAAATTGTGTTATCTTTTCATTTTTTGTTAATTTCAACAATAGAAATGGGAACTCTCTTTTTTTTTTTTCACAACAGACTGCTCGCAACAAAGTGCCTAAATACAAAAATTTAAATTGGTTCTTTATTAAGTTGTGTGTTATGTGTAGACACAACATTGCTCCACCTCTTGAGTTAGGCAGTTTTTATGCTTGAGTGATTGATAGAAAAAGCAGCCAGTGTCCAAATAAAAAGAAAGACCTCCAGAAAGCTTGGAGAACTATTGCTCTAGACCACTTTTTAAAATGACAACAAAGTCTGGTTACTTGGAAGCAACATATATAGAAATGAGGGGCGGCTCATGACTGCTGCACAGAGGTATAGTTTATATTTACAAAGCTGTATTTTCTTGATCAAAACTCTCAGAAGATCCAAATAGTCTGTTGATGCATTTCTTATTTTCTTGTCTCCCTCCTGTCTTTATTTAAAAGCACAATTCTTGGCGCAAGAGAGCCAAAACACATAAAGCTACCATCTGTTTACTTGTTACACTGCACTGTTAGAAAAAGACGAATGCTTTGCTGCAAGGATACGAATACATCTCCCAAACAATGTGTTTCATTATTAAAGCGAGCTTGCAAGTTAAGAACTGTGAAGCTTATTTGCCACCTTTAAGCAAGTCTCCTCCACATAACAAATCGCCGTCCTCCACTGATCCATCAGCCTATTTTTCAGACTCATTTGCAGTCTCATCTGTCTCCTTACTGTCTTACCAGAATCTCTGTCCCTCTGATGGGGTGTGGGTGGAATTAAATATATAATTACAACTGTCTTCACCAAACCATCACATCCCCTGGAACTCTTCAGCATGAAAGAGGAATGACTTAACTCTGAGGTCCTTGTGCACAGCTGAGCTTCCCAGAGACTGAGAAAAAAAAAAGATCAATCTGTGAATCAAGACCTATGTGGAGAGGTTCATAACTCTCAATACCTCTGTGGTTTGGTATAATGATCACAGTACTGCTGTTAATGCGCTCCACTATCCAAGCCGAGCGAGGTGCAGGGATTTGTGCTATAATTGGTCCCTTTACGCTACTAGACTCCAGCAAGAGTTCACAATGTCACAGTGTTGTTACAGAACACAGTTCATTTGCTGACATTAGCATGGGCGATCTGCTGTTTGCTGATGTTTTTTATCACCTATCTGTTTCAGCTGGTGGCTCTCAGGTAAAAGACGATTAGCTGCATAAAGGGGAATAAATTGTGTTCAGCATCTCGTTGAATTTTGTGATCATTAGGAGCAGTGTAACAAGCACCAACAGATTATATACCACCAGGTTCATAAAGCAAACTTGGTGGTAAACATGTAGATCACAAATATACTTTATTACGTTTCTGATCACCTGATATATTTAAGTCTAAAATAACCCATATCATCGTTAGATATTTGACTTTTGATCTTGCTAGTTTTGTGTGTTCTGATTAGTGCACAGAGGGCTTATCGGGGGATTTTTCAGATTTTTCTTGAAAACAGCTACGTGCATTGGCTGAAACAACACTGTGAGAGAGAACAAAAAAATAAATAAATAAAAATGCAAATCAATTAGAGCCATTTCATCATAAAAATGGTGGGTATAGCAGCTCTCAGGCTTGTGATGGAAACCAGACTCAAACCGATTCATTCATATTCTTTCACTGGAGGACCAACTCTGGGAATTTTATTATAACAGATGTGCCAAGCACAGTTCGTCTAACACCTGATACGATTGTTCCAACTATCACCTTCATCTGACTTTTTTCGCTTTTCCTCATTTTCAGTTTTTATTGCTTTATCCATTTTGTAAATATACACACACAATAATCTTCTTTTGGAGCTTGAGCACAGATTGTCACAGATAAAATCTGCAAGTTGGGAGGAAAGCAAAATCTAATCAGAATTCATCTGACATCAAATTTTCTGCAAGTTGTGAACTGCACTGTTTCTGATGGATTATCAACAGCGGAAACTCTAAAGAGGACCAGACGGCGAGAGGAAATGCTAACAGGTAGCAAAGAAGGGGAGAAAAAGAATGATTAGGATAAAGATGCTAATTTTAAGGACTAAAAAAAATGTAGCTGCATATGGGATTAAAACAAATGACTTCATCACCTCAGTGCTGGCAATCAGCAGCACACTTCCCTGCAGACCAGCACACAGAACTGGATGAGGTCCCTATCTGTCTTCGTAGCCTGCAGGGCTACGACTGATTACTGCCCGCACTGCTGATCTATCTCCAAATGCGCATTCGTGCCAACAGCCAAAACAAAGGAAGTGATGTCATTCGTTTTAATCTCAACTACATGTATGGGCCATTTTATACCATGAAAGGCAAGATTTACGTCGTCACTGCAGCTTCTGTACACATCTGCCTTTGTCTTTCTGTCTGTCACCATCTATTTCTATGACTCACAGCAAGTATCCTTCTGGATCACTGTGTAGAACACCTCACTCTTCTATGCTCTTAGTCATATCCGGAGCACATGTCCCCTCCTTACATTATTTATTTATTCACTTTATTCGTTTATTTTTTTGGTCTTTTACTAATGCTGATATTCCCAATGAGGAAAGTTCATACATTTGATTTCTTGCAAAGAGTTACATTAGAAAATTAAAGCTTCTGCCTTTACTAAGATGCCAGGAAGTAAGCGTAATGAGTGGAAACAGGGAGAAAGAGCCAAGCTGTGTGAAGGTTGGAGTGTATAAATAAATAAAAACACAAATGATCCCTTATTTCCCTCCCTTTATTTTAAATTATTTATTTTTTATCAACCAGAGGCATCCTATGCTGTCATTGAGAGGGAACTGGTTCTAAATCAGAATAAAGAGGGTGTTCTCAGTCAGCAACTATAGACCAAGCTTTACTTAAGAAGGCATTTCTCTCATCTAAATCTTGAAGGTCATCAAGGAAACATTTTTAAAAATATCTTACTCAGGAAGCAGTTTGAGTTGTGCATTAAAGTAAATTACACTTTTTCCAGTTTCCCATTATACCCAAAGTTACTCTAAAATAGCCTCAGAGTTCAATGTTTTTCCATGCCATTGCATGCCTGTTTGCAACCTTCCTTTGCTTGTTCATAAATATATTGAGGAGCTGTCAGACTTACAGTAAATGTAATCTAAAGTGTTAACGTGAAATGGAAAATTCTTTCTGCTTTCTGAAACCTGTTTTACTTCGATTATATTTCCCTGTAATCTGAGATGACAAGTTTGGTGTTTTGCATTGGTAGTTTTAGCTACTTTCAAAATAAAACACTGGGGGTTGTAACTGTGTTTGGCTGGGAAACAAGTTTGCAGGGGATGGGCACACCATCATTTGAGAACCATTTGACAACATCAAAATATAAGAACATACGTGCAAAAGACTTTAACAAGGTGTGCTTTTCTCCCTAAAGCCTTTCAGGGGTTATAAGATATTAGAGAGCACCCTCTAGTGATTTGCTGTTTAAAAATCTAGTTGAAGTTCCTGCCAGTTTGACCGCATGTATATCCACTTTTTGAATTGCAGAAAATGGGATGAGAAACCTGCAGAAAGTCATCACTGAACTTTTCAATTTGCTTTACGGCCATCTCAAATGTGAGAAATTCTTCCAGCTCTACAAATCATTTATGTTCTTGCGTGTGAAAGCATGCAGTGATTTGGCTAAAGCTATATAACAGTGAATTAAACAAATAGTACCGGGTGTTGGGCGTTTACCTGGGAAATGCAGCTCTGGCCTCCTTTCTTGTTTGTACTTTGGTGCTGCTCCAGTTGTTTTGTTTAATGTGGCCTGTCGGGTGAGTCAGAGGATAGTGAGTAATGATTCAGTCATGCCTGTAATACTAAAAAAAAGAAAAAGAAATTTACACCCACACGCACGGACTACTGTACAAGGTACAAGTTTTGTCTTTTTCATAGTGGGATAAAACCTTTCAGTTAATTGATGTAAAAATAATTTTAAAAAAGGTAAGCACATTTTTATCTCTATACCACCTTTCAAGATAAACATCACAAAGTGCTTCAAAAGAAAATACCAGAGTATAAAAAAAGAGCTAACCAAATGCAAGCGTAAAAAGTTTTTAGCAGTTTTTTAAGACAATAAGAATTGAATAAGAATTTGGTGAATTACAAAACTAAATAAAACCAAACATAGAGGAACTGTCCATGATTTTATGCTTTGTCAGTTTGGTTAAAAAAAAATAAAAAATCAGCAGTGCACAACCTGACGACCTGTCCAATTAGGAGAGTTTCTGAGGTCAACTGCCCTCACAAAGTCTTGTGCTTGTATTGTAATACCTGTTTGGACTTTCCTAAATATTGCCCCTCATAATGTGCTCCAAACAATAGCCTGACAATTAAAAGGGAAAAAAACCCAAGAAACATGCTCCCTGGAACAAATAAAAATGGCAGGCTGCTGAAACTAAAAATATAAGTAAAAACTAACTTCAAACAAGAAAACTCACCCTGGAAAACCTGAAACTAAGCTGAATTGAAGTCAAATCCTCAGGTTACCGACTGGAAATTTAGAGTTGTTACTGAGTCACTTCAAAATCTGAGCTACCCAAAATTTACCCCAAATTTTGACTTACAGGGGCCGTTTTTTCTTTCTTTTTCCAACTTCTGAGAAAATGAGGTGAATTTTTGCGTTATTAAGTCAAGTTTTTTTCAGATATTGACCGAAATTTTTCACTTATTGATGGCAAAAAATATATATTTTTGTTAGTGGCTGAAACAAGCTTCCATAAATATTTAACTAATTGCTCTCAACTTTAACTTGCGAACGGGCACATCTCATTTTATTTTGAAAATCGACGACCCGGAAGATTGCTTTCTTCTTCTGGTGACCTCCTGGGAAGTCCTCATCATGGCGCAGGCAGTTAAGAAAGTTGTGAATAAAGTTCCCGCATTAGTCGGTGGTAAGTCTTCTCACGCTTCTTTTTATACTAGAACAAAAAGTGAGGTACTTACCATGAATCGTGTAGCAGGGGCAATGTCGCGTTGCTTACAGTTTGTAGCAGTTGCACTGTGACCTCTGGCGTCAAAACATCAAACCCTGCAGCAAATCTTTATAAGTTTGTGAATTTGTATTTGTACTTTATAAAGTGTTTCATGTGAGGCGAAATAACCGTGTTGCGTTTGGCTTTGCTGGCTTTACTGCTCCTTGGCTGACGTGGTCTGTGTGTGACTTTCAGCCGCTCTTACATACTCCAAACCCCGGCTAGCGACCTTCTGGCACTACGCCCGAGTGGAGCTGGTCCCACCGAGCCCAGCTGAGATCCCCAAAGCCATAGAAGCTGTAAAAGGTCTGATCAGGAGCTATCAGACGGGACGCCTGGGACAAACTACAGTGAAAGTAAGTTTGAACTGAGTCGATTAACCTCTGTTGACCTTTTAGATTAACTTGGCTGCACAGAAAGTAGACCTTGAAGGAATGGCCAGCCTGTAATTTGTAATGAACAAATAGTTTGACAGATGTGTGCTTCCATGTTGCTGTGGGAGTTCAGGGCCCTGAGTGATTCGATTTTATATTGGGCACCAGAAAGTACCTATTTTGAATATTTACCAGTAGGTTGTGAATTTTGCTTGAGGGTCATTCCAGATGAGTTCATCAAACACCTCGCACCTACAGGGAGTGCAGAATTATTAGGCAAGTTGTATTTTTGAGGAATCATTTTATTATTGAACAACAACCATGTTCTCAATGAACCCAAAAAACTCATTAATATCAAAGCTGAATGTTTTTGGAAGTAGTTTTTAGTTTGTTTTTAGTTTTAGCTATTTTAGGGGGATATCTGTGTGTGCAGGTGACTTACTGTGCATAATTATTAGGCAACTTAACAAAAAACAAATATATACCCATTTCAATTATTTATTTTTACCAGTGAAACCAATATAACATCTCCACATTCACAAATATACATTTCTGACATTCAAACAAAACAAAAACAAATCAGCGACCAATATAGCCACCTTTCTTTGCAAGGACACTCAAAAGCCTGCCATCCATGGATTCTGTCAGTGTTTTGATCTGTTCACCATCAACATTGCGTGCAGCAGCAACCACAGCCTCCCAGACACTGTTCAGAGAGGTGTACTGTTTTCCCTCCTTGTAAATCTCACATTTGATGATGGACCACAGGTTCTCAATGGGGTTCAGATCAGGTGAACAAGGTGGCCATGTCATTAGTTTTTCTTCTTTTATACCCTTTCTTGCCAGCCATGCTGTGGAGTACTTGGACGCGTGTGATGAAGCATTGTCCTGCATGAAAATCATGTTTTTCTTGAAGGATGCAGACTTCTTCCTGTACCACTGCTTGAAGAAGGTGTCTTCCAGAAACTGGCAGTAGGACTGGGAGTTGAGCTTGACTCCATCCTCAACCCGAAAAGGCCCCACAAGCTCATCTTTGATGATACCAGCCCAAACCAGTACTCCACCTCCACCTTGCTGGCGTCTGAGTCGGACTGGAGCTCTCTGCCCTTTACCAGTCCAGCCACGGGCCCATCCATCTGGCCCATCAAGACTCACTCTCATTTCATCAGTCCATAAAACCTTAGAAAAATCAGTCTTGAGACATTTCTTGGCCCAGTCTTGACGTTTCAGCTTGTGTGTCTTGTTCAGTGGTGGTCGTCTTTCAGCCTTTCTTACCTTGGCCATGTCTCTGAGTATTGCACACCTTGTGCTTTTGGCCACTCCAGTGATGTTGCAGCTCTGAAATATGGCCAAACTGGTGGCAAGTGGCATCTTGGCAGCTGCACGCTTGACTTTTCTCAGTTCATGGGCAGTTATTTTGCGCCTTGGTTTTTCCACACGCTTCTTGCGACCCTGTTGACTATTTTGAATGAAACGCTTGATTGTTCGATGATCACGCTTCAGAAGCTTTGCAATTTTGAGACTGCTGCATCCCTCTGCAAGATATCTCACTATTTTTGACTTTTCTGAGCCTGTCAAGTCCTTCTTTTGACCCATTTTGCCAAAGGAAAGGACGTTGCCTAATAATTATGCACACCTGATATAGGGTGTTGATGTCATTAGACCACACCCCTTCTCATTACAGAGATGCACATCACCTAATATGCTTAATTGGTAGTAGGCTTTCGAGCCTATACAGCTTGGAGTAGGACAACATGCATGAAGAGGATGATGTGGACAAAATACTCATTTGCCTAATAATTCTGCACTCCCTGTGTTTTAGGGACTTTAAGCATCATTCTATGCTAACTTTAGCTACACTTGTGAGAGTCCATATTCATACAGCCATGGCACGAGATATTGCTGTAACATTTGAGGGCAATTCAAGTAGTTTATGTAATTGGGAAAAACAATATATTAGGTTTTAAAAAACCCTACCTTCATCTATTATTCTTTTAAAATAAAATTTAATATCTCACTGTAGGGACCTGAAATCCCCATTAACTTTGCCCTTTTCATGCAAATCTGTGATGGTGAGGTGGGACGTGTTTTTTTTTTTTTTTTTTTTAAATTTCATGGCCCAACATTGACCCTTGATACATTGGTCACTCAGTGGATATTGTGCTTTTGAGTTGGAAAACTTAAAACACTAACTGACTAACATCTTTATTAAAGCACATGTGATAGTTATTACTATCCTTTATCCTTTACAAAGTCTGTTTCACTGTCTCAATGTAAACATTGTGGGTCTCTCACACACACAAACCTTTACAGAACGTGTTAAAGTAAAAATAGGTAAACACACCATCACAAGTGCAGTAACACCAGCTGAATAAAATGTCAACAATTATTTACAAAACCCTCTTTGTGTTACATTATCAGGCCTCATGCAGGGACTGTTACTGAGTGTGTTATTCTAGAAACATTTAAGGAGTTTTCTTGAGTGACAACTTTGTTGTTTCCTTGCAGGACGCCATAAGGAATGGACTGGTGACCACTGAGGTGCTGATGTGGTTCTACATCGGAGAGTGCATTGGCAAAGGAGGCATTGTTGGATATGATGTCTGAAAAATGAACTTTTCTTCCTCCTCTTGCTTTTCCATTCATTACATTCTCAACAGCCTGCACCAAATTCTTCCAAATAAACAGATGTTTGTATACAGGAGTAGATTTTGTGTCTCGAATATTAATTTCAAGAGAGAACTGGGTCATATTTTATTCATAAAAGATTTACAAAATGCAAGAAACCAACGCTGAATATGTTCTACACCTATTGTAGAGCATATATAATGTTTGCATACATGTATAATTTAGAGTGAAAATGTGGTAGTATTGCAGATGGCAACAAAACACATCTTAATTCAGGCCGCATATTTTATAGATGCTACTGCTACGTAATGATGGACATCTCCTCTCTCTCTCGACTCTCCGACATCGCGTTCACGACGTTTCCCAGGTATCTGCAGAAAGCTTGCCTTACATCCTCTGGCTCTTCTTCTAGGTTGGAGTGAATGAGCAGCAGTCTGCTTAGATGTGACGCTGCACAAGAAAATGTGACTACATTAGCCCAGAGATAATGATTCTCATGACTCTCAGAGGACTGCAGCACAAGTTACCTAAAGGCAGCCGTCTGTCTTCCACTCCACTGCCAGGCTTGTGGTGAGCTATGAGCAGACACTGGCTGTCCTGCAGATCTTGAGAGGAGATGAACATCGAATGCCACGTCTCTATTTCTTTGAGGTGACTTGGAACATCGGGGTTAAAAATGATCACCACACCGCTGGAGTCCTTCATGATTGCAGGCCAGCATGACTCAAATCTGTATGAAAATACATTTTACTACCATCATATTACAACGTAAGTAACAACACTTCTCTTAATTGTCACATAAAGGTAAGGATAACATCTATGCCTCCACTTACTTGAAATCCCCTGAACAATCCCAAAGTTCAACCTCGCACGACTTGTCACTGCTGCCCTCAGGCTGTGATTCAAATTCCAGTATCCTTGAAACAACAGAAAGTAGCTGCACTTTGTATTGTTACACACAAAGACTGATATCTGTGAAGGAAGGCTTTGATATTGGTTCAATCTTGTCATTGCGATGACTGATTTTTACACTAAAGTGACACTCGGAGTGGCTTAATGTTGAAAGCAGTAAAGCTCACATAGGATTTGTACCTGACTCCTTGAGTAGGTCTGTATTCACCACCCACATTTTCTGTTGTGTCTGAGAGAAAATTTGCAAGAACGGTTTTCCCACTCTGAAAAA
The DNA here is from genome assembly GCF_900408965.1 of Simochromis diagramma. Classification (NCBI taxonomy): domain Eukaryota; kingdom Metazoa; phylum Chordata; class Actinopteri; order Cichliformes; family Cichlidae; genus Simochromis; species Simochromis diagramma. The sequence continues at coordinate 6,394,467 of NW_024386782.1, forward strand.
CAGAAAAGCAGCAGATGGCAAAATAGTAGCACATTACCCCGCCTGACAGACGGGAATTATTACCTCCGGCAAGGAAGTCATGTTTTTGGTAGCATTTGCATGCATGACATTCTTTCTGTCTGTAAGCACGATAGTTTGAAAAGTTTTGAATGAATTCTGGTAAAACTTTGTAGGGGTGTAGAGTGGGGCCATGTTTACAAGCTATTAAAATTTGACTTGTATCCAACAGGTCTTTGGGGTCAACTTAATGATTTACTGGTTGAAAATTGACAAAAAAGTGTTAGAACTTAGAAACAGTGATTCTTGTAAGTATTCTGTGCATTTTCAACATATAGAATGTACCATACAAAGATCTGAAATGTCACGTTTGACCTCTGACCACAATATCACACTTTAGATGCACACTAGTTTGCATCCAAATATCATGTCACATTTCATATCTGCCTTTCTTTCACCTTGACCCAAAAATGCATTATATCTTTAAAATAAGTACTGTCAAGAGAAAGAGAATGAGCTGCAAGCTCAAGTTATTCATGAGTGAACTGCCTTGTGGAGGTTTGCACTCTCATGTTTTTAAGTAAATATTAACTTTAAAGTTAACTACTAGTATTACATAAAAAAGTAAAAAGTGGAATATGTCCCTTCTTCTCCTTTCACCTGCTCCCTTTATCGGTTGCCGCATCAGCCACCTCAGCCCTTTTTGTGTCCTCCTTCACCACATCCATGAACCTCTTCAGTGGTCTTCCTTATTTTCTCATGCCTTGTAGCTTCATTATTAGCATCCTCTGTGCATGTCCAAAACATATCATCCTTGCCTCACCAACTTAGTCTCTAAACTCAACCTGTCCTCATGCATGTCTTCCATCACCCTCACCCTACTCCTGATTTCCTCATCCAGTACCAACCTCCATCATTTCCTTGGTGGCACAAAATAAGCATTCTTGTATGTATGAGCACATTAAAACCAATACACACCCCTCAATTAATATAAACAAGTACAGTAAGTTTTGATATTTATTTATTTTTTAATATTGTGCAAAAGTCTTGAGCTACTTTTTGTCGTTCTTCCAAGGAGCCAGAATTTTTTAAAACTGGTCTCGAGCAATAGTTTTCCAGGCTTTCTGAAGCTCTTTCAAAGTTTTGTCTGCCTTTTCACCTTTTAACTCAAGGGATAAACCAGTGTTGTGTCTACACAGAACAGACAACTCAGCAACAAACCTGTCTTAAATTGTATCTCTAGGCACTTTGTTATTAGTAGCCTGTTACAAACATATAATTTTGGTCCCATGGTTCTGGTTGAACCCCTGTTACAGACTGGCAGGGTGTACCCGGCCCTGTAGCAGTTGGGATAGGTTCCAGACCCCTCCGTGACCTTGATAAGGGTAAGTGGAAGAGAATGGATGGATGGATGGATGCACTGTGGTCACGCCAGCATCAAATCCATCCAAGTTACATGGTTTATTAAAATAATCAAATTACAGCACTTATATTTATGTTAGACTACTTTTAATTAACTGCCTTAGCCCACTTACAAGGAAAATTTAAAAAAAAAAATCTTGTTCATGACCTGTGTAGTATGTTAACACTATTGGAAGTCCCAAACATATTGCCCATGCAGCAAATGCACACACAAATAGTACAACTGAAAAGCACGCATTTTGAACACAACCAGCCATTTATTGGGCTCCCCAGAGCCCAGTTCTCAACAGAACAGAAAAAAGTCGGCCACCATCTAAAGAATGGTTTTGAATGTCCTTCAAAACCCGTAGAGAAATATTCCTGAAGGTACTTAAAGAAATTACACGAAAGCGTGTCTCAAAGAGTTCCGACTTTCGTTGAAAGTTGATCATACCAAATATCGACTTCCAAACTTGTTATAATGTTACAAACTCAGTTTTTAATTTAATATACTGTGTTTCAATCTATGTTTGCACATTTTTCAATAAATCTCTGCACCCATTTACCTATCAAAATATAAACAAAAACATGAGGGGTGGCTCGAGACTTTTGCATAGTACTTATCACTCCTTTTCCCTTCGTTACGACTGAATTTATACATTACTTTGTTGAGCAGTGACAAATAAACTCGGAGCGTAAATGTAACGGTGAAGGGTATGAATACTTAAGTTCAGTGCTTTCTCTGGTAATATTAGCCAAGGCAAATTTCACTGTTGACGCTTTTCGCTACCTGCTGGAATCTGAAAGGTAAAATAGCAACCGGTGTACAGTCAAATGAGAATTTACTCACCTCATTGGGACCAACAAAGAGTATTTTAGCTTTGAACATTTCCACTCAACTGACGCTGGTTAGCATTAGCTTTTCAGCTAACTTATCTTTACAAAATTCCGGGATAGCGAAGCAGTATCGCAACAGCAAGGTAAATGGAAATCAGCCAAACTTAGCTGCGTACATATCTAAACCACGTCATACTATATTTTTACCTTTACTTAATAATATATATCTCTTTAAATGATCTTCGATGCTTCCCGAGGATGGCGTACTAGCAATCGCGACAGTAAACTTCTTTTCCGTTTCTATGGTTTCAACCAGGCTCTCTGCTTTCTCTTGTTCATTGGCTGTTTATGGGTCTAATCAAATTTGGCCCCGCCCATTCAACCCTTAGGGAACGAATCAACAAAAAGATAGTCAGTTGACGTCGTTACGCTGCCTCACATCTAACCAATCGAGTGAGACTTTCCAAGAGGCGACTCCCCAGAGTGGAGGAGCGTTATTTACAAGAGGTACAAGGCGAAGGAGTAAGTGTTGTTTAAATTTTCAGGCATGCTTTTGTAAGTGGTTACTTGGTTTAGGCGTTATTAAACACGCTAGACTTGAATGGCGATTTACTTGGTATAATTACTAAAGTGCTTGCTACGCTTAGAGTTCCTTAAAGCTTAACAGCCACTTAACCTCGTCTGTTGCTAAGAAGTAGCTTCCTTGGCGATTGGCTTTCTCATGTCCAAGCAGGACTTTTAACCTTCCTCTTGTGTTAGCTGTCTGTAACTATCTCTTATGTTGAAGGGTCGCCTTTGACCAGTGTTCTAAATAACCCAGAAAATACCCTCAAAACAGCGGTTTATCATCCAGTTTGTTTGTAACCAATGGGTTACATTGTTAGGCTTTTGTATGAATTAAAATGATCAATTACAGCACAGGTGTCAAACTCTGGCCCGCGGGCCAAATTTGGCCCGCAGCCTAATTACATTTGGCCCGCGAAGCCATACCAAATTACTATTAGAGCTGGCCTACTGGTATTATACAGCTAATATATATATTGTTTAGTATTAAGCTTTGCTTGTTCCATATTCAGTTTTCCAGCAAAAATTATTTGAGTCCATAAGAAGAGATTCATTCTTAAATCTGGAGGAAGATTTTTTTTTTTTTCAATAAATATTAACGTTAGCCCGCGACTTTGTTCCAGTTTTGAATTTTGGCCCACTGTGTATTTGAGTTTGACACCCCTGAATTACAGCATATCGCTTCTTTTCATTCTAAAAAAAACCCCCGATAAACTGAACCTTACGAGAATTTTATGAAGAAATAAAAGGTTGTGGTTCTATTACCTAACTATTACTGAGAAGTATTACAACAAAATGTCTAAAATACATTTCTTCTGATTATTATTATTATTATTTTAATATTATTAACTATAGTAACGTTATAGTAAAGTAAAGTTGTATTATTTTATTTTATTTTGTCCACCATGGTAAGTTTCCTCCTGAGAAGGTATTGCCCCAGATCATAGATGCTAAAGAAATTGTCACACATGATATTGTGACTCCACAGTCCAGTAGTCATATGAAGGACTACGCGCTTTCCTTGGTTTCACCCAGGGATGCCACTTGGAGGTTTGCCTGTGTAACTCTGTATTTCCCATGCATAGCCGGTTTTTGCGCATAGTATATTTGCACATATCATTTGAGCATATTATATGCACATCTGTTGACAGTAAGAGGCATGTCTCCAGAGGATGACCTTCGAAGTCCCCCCCTTGGTTTCAGCGGTACCAGGGAGGATTTCACTCTGAGTCGTGGCAACCTAGACAGCAGTCATGAGCCTGTTGGTAGGACCAGGGCACGCAGCAGTCTCCATACAGGAACCCCAGAGTGTGAGATCAGCTGGTGAGGTCCTACAAGGATGATGCATTTGAATATGCACTTGCCAGCTACCACAACTTTACTGATTCAAAGTGTTTTCTTGCTTTCCTTTTTATTTTAGTCTCAGAGATTTTGGCAATAAAAAGAATCCTTTCCTGAAAATGCTAATGGATGCAGAAGCAGCTGCCAATTCTGCAGCAATCCAGCTAGTGTCGTTTAAAGACGCCATGGACGATGAGTATGCTGTAGGTCTGCAGCAATTTTGGATAAAGCTAGCTTTGTGTAAAGCCAAAGGGTTTCCTACATTAAACGTATGTTTTTGCAACTGCTGTCCTGCATTTTCTCTAATTTTCTTTTTTTTTAATGTCAATTAAGGATTCAAGACAGTCTGCCAAAGATAAACGCCGAATTACAAGACAGCGTGGGCTTCTGCTGGAAAAGCTAGAGGACTTTAGACGAATTAATAAGTCAGTGCGACAGAAACTGAAACAGCTCCAAGAGGCAGAGGTTTGTTAAACTGCTACTACACCGTATAAGTCAACTGTATTTAGTCTGAAAATGTGTTTATTTATGTCCTTGCTTTAAATAATTCCGCAAAGGCAAATCGAATTGATGCAGACCAGCAGATTGACACGCTGCTGAAGAAGATCATGCAGGCTGAGAGTGAAAATGAGGTGAGTGTTTTATTACACCTATGCATTGGCACAAAAGAGGGAAGTGTAAGGGAATTAAGCTTTGTGATTAGCTTGTGAAGATTTAGTCAGTGAAACAAAGTGATAAAGGATAAGTTATAGTAGTTAGATAGATGGATTATTAATAATATTTCATTTATTCAAATTCCATTGTCTCTGCCTGTGATCAAATTCTTTATAGATTCCCTCACTGATTAAATTTTTCTGGGGAACAGAAGTAGAAATATAGTTTTCAGTATCAGCTCAACTGTTTTATTACCTTTGAGTGTGACTCAGCTCTAGGAAGTGACTGAAAGAAAGAGATCACAGATAAAAATAGCCGAAATGGGCTTTCTCCAAGCATGGTTGGGCTCTCCTTTATAAATAGGGTGAAGAGCTTGGGCATTTGGGAGGTGTTCAGAGTAGAGCCACTACTCCTTAATATCAAAAGGAGCCAGTTGAAGTGGTTTGGGCATCTGGATGCCTCCTCAGTGAGGTGTTTCAGGCATGTCCTACCAGGAGAAGGCCCTAGGGTGGACCCTTGACACGCTGGAGATTATATCTCTCAGCCTGAGAATGCCTTGGTGTTCCCCCAGATGAGCTGGAGGAAGGGGCTGGGGCAAAGGGGCAGCCTTTGGTGATTAAACTAGTGAGAGCACAGCCACATTGGTTCTGATGTCACAGGACATACTCTAAATGTGTTAACTTTACAAAAGCGATTTTAATGCACCTAAAGTGAAGATATTGTGATGTGATAATATGCATTGGTTTCCATGTTTTTTCTCGCAGAATTTAAAGAAAGATTTGAGTGAGAGTGAACAGAAGGTCAGGGAGCTGATAGATCTGCGGAGAAAAGAGCAGGTAAGTACAGCAGAGATCATTTGCGGATGAATTAAGTCATTGCCCATGAAATTATATGTTCACGCTGGCTTCAACAGGAGAACGTAAAGAGTGCAGTTCACATGACCAAGTCAGCAGAGGCAACACGTGCTCACCTACAGGGACAGCTACGCAACAAGGAAGCTGAAAACAATCGCCTTACTGTACAATTACGGGTACAGACACCTTTATCAGCTGGCTGCGCTGTAGACTAAACTGCTTTATTAATGTATAAATTAAAACTGCACACTTGTGGGTTCATGGTCTTTGCAGGCTCTGGAGAGACTCATAACCGAGCAGAAGCTGGAGATTGATGATCTGAAGGGGTCTATCACCTCTCTGTCTGCGAAGGCAGCACAGGACAAAGAATCTCTGAAGAAAGCCACCCGAGCTCAGAAACTGAGAGCGGAGAGATTTGAAGCTGCTATTGAGAAATGCTACGCACAGCTGAGGGAAAAGGTACGAGGTCAAATTGGTTCATTATTTTGGCTTCAGAAGCAGTTGAGGATCCCGTTTGATCTTTGTTTGTCTTGTTTGGCAAACAGGATGCTCAGCTGGCCAAAGCCCATTCAGAGAGAGACTCGAGGAGACGACAGAAGGAGCAGACGACAGATGAGAAAGACAAACTCGTTGCTCATATAGACTTATTGAAAAGGTTGGTTGGTTCTCCTTCCCAGCCATTTCTCATTTCTGAGTACATCAATATTCAGATGATGCATTAACTGTAAGTGTCTGTTTCCATTAAAGCCAAATTGCAGACTTGACAATGAGAGTGCAGAAGGAGAAGGATGAGCTAACTGCAGCAAATGAAACTCTGATGCAAAGGCTCGAAAAACTCAGCTCAGACAACGGAGAACTCGGCATAAATAATGCAACACTCAAGGTACAAGTTACTGAACAGCTTGTATGTGAGAGTCATTACTGTGAAAGGCAAAAAGCACAGACATGTTGCAAGAAGTCCGGTTTCCATATTTAGGAGTTAGGAGGACCTTATTTTACTAAAACTGTTTGGATTTCTCTGCTATCCCAGGAATCTGTAGCTCAGCTGGAGCAGCAGCTCGCTGAGTACGAGTCTGCCCTCGTAGAGGAGAAGATCGTCTCACAGGAGAAGAAGCACCAAGCTGAACAGTGCCGTTATCAGGTTGGTATTTTGATTTAAAACCTTTTACTTTCTCGTGTGCTGCAGCCCTGAAATATTCCAGACATCACCCAGTGACAGTGGGTCAGCTCCGCAGCGCTGTGCCTGTGAGATGTCCGATGCACCCAAGATTAGTACAGGTGACTGTCCAGTGACATCACAGCAAGGAATTGAGCATCTGGTTTGCTGCCCTCTTCCTTTTTTTGTGCAGGCAGAGCCTCAAAAATCAAACGTATCAAAGTATTTTTTTTTCCAGCAGTGACAAACCAGACCTAGACCGTCCCTTGTTCTCTGCTACGTGTGTGCAGGGAAACTTTTAATCATGTTTGTAAATGACTGTTATTTTTATAGACCCACTACTTTACTCTGGAGTCAACAAACATCAAAAAATGTGCAATGTCGGGAAAAAAAAGGCACTCTTTCATCATATTTGATCCTCTTAAAGATCATTTCTGAATAAACACTGACACACAACAAAGAGTGTTTTATGTTCTTAAATCTTTCAAACCTTTTACTTCTCATCTATTAATTTCAAATATTAACCTTTCAGTTCTTGTTTTTTTATTAGTATTTTTCTATCTTTCTATCATGTTTGAAGGTCTTTTTTTTTTCTGACGCAGTTAGGATAAAGTAGTTTCCAAACAGGATTACAACAAACCTATTATTTACAGATACAGAATGTGGTCTGTAGAAGCCACTGAATGAATGACACTAGTTTTTAATGACAGGGAAGGCCACAGCAGGTTTCATGTTAATGTTCTGTATTTTTTTCCCCCTCCAGGTTGCACAACTTCAAGCTGAGCTCCATGATTTAAAGATAAAATATACAAGTCTTTTAAGAGAAACAGAGAAGACACGAGATGGAAAAGAGGCAGAAGTTGAGAAGGTACCACCGCCCTTCTCTTTAATTTGCCTTATTTTATTTACGTTACGTGCACAGTTTCTGTTAAGCTAAAAACTCATTCTAACAGCCCATTACAAGTCTGTCCAGCTCTGTTTCACCTGCTGTTTAATGGACAGTCATTGTGCACTTAGTTTTCTTTTTTCAACTGCATAACCACAGCTGAATGAATCATGTACATCCGTGAGCATCTCTTGGAGAGGTGTGCTGAGTTTTAAAGCATATTACTATGTTTCATTTCCCGAAACCCAACTCTTTTTTTTTTTTTTTTGTGCCGTTCCTCCTCTGGAGCCCAGGTGAGGCAGGAGCTGCAGGGGCGCGTGGAGGAACTGAATGCTTACCCCGAGTTACTGAATGCAGCTGAGCAGAGTCTCTTTGAGTGCCAGGAAAACCTGCAGCGCTTGGAGAGGAAGTGCTCAGAAAAGTCAGAGTCCATTAGGCAACTGCAGGTTAAGGTGTGCAAAGCCAGCTGCTGTGGTCAATGTAAAATGCAGTCATTTTCCTATTTTTTGACCACTGGGTGGCAGTATAGCCTCAGGTGACCTCTGGTGTATTGTGGTTTCTAATATTGCTGTGAGTTTCGATGTTTGTGATTGCTGTGCAATGTTTAGGTTGAGCCCACTAGCGAGTCTTTTGTGCTCCCCAGTGTGATCTCTGGTAGAACCAGACGATCACGTGTTTCCGTCAGAAATACTGAGTTTTTATCTCGAATCTGCTCGATTTGAGGCTGATAAATGTTCAGCAGTTTGTGGAGGTAGTTGTTGTTTTAAAGTAGCGTTTGTGCACGTGGTGTGATTAAATGTTTTCTGCACGATTTACTTGTAGCCCGTGGAGGCAACTCTGAATTTTATGTTTTGCACACGCAGATGGAGAGTCAAAGCAAACTGCTGAGATCATCTGCAGAGATGAGGGAGTCCATTCATGAGGCCAACTTACAATTACAAGAAAAACTGATTTCTATCCAAAAGTAAGACCTCAAATATCAAAAACCTGCTCATATTATCAGTATAGAAATTGATGCTTACTCTGTGTGTGTGTGTGTGTGTGTGTGTGTGTGTGTGTGTGTGTGTGTGTGTGTGTGTGTGTGTGTGTGTGTGTGTGTGTGTGTAGAGAGACAGACAAACTGCAGCAAGAGAACCTGGAGCTGGTACGGAGGCTCGCGGCTCAGGAGGAAGCTCTCAGCTACAGCAACCGGCAGCTGGATCAGCGCTCATCAGAGTGTCAGGCCGTCAGCCGACAGCTGGAGGCAGCTTTAGCAGACGTCAGACAACAGGTACGGGTTAGCTGTTGGAGTGCTGTCCAACAATTCAGCACCTGTTCTTCACTCAGATCATCAAGTAAGACATTACAACCTAACAGTTCAGTCGAGATTTGTTTGAAGCCATGCCGTAAGTAATCCAGCTGGAGCTACATAGTAAACAGGCAAAGCTAGATATGCATGTATCTGTATACAACAACTCGTGTTACTCCAGTTTGGTGTCAAAGAGAGATTTATCGTGCAGAAAATGGCGCATCACATAATGATATTTCACATTTTCACCCCGTGTAGGTCACTAAGGTGAAAGAAGCGGCTGTTTCCAGGGAAGAGGCTCTTCAAACCAAAATCCTGGAGCTGGGAGCCGAGAAGAGCAGAAGGGAAAGCGAGCTGAGGCTTCTTCGCCAGAGCAAGCTCAACGTAAGGGCCATAGAGAAGACGCACTCATATTAGATGGAACATTTCTTGGAAGGCAGCGCTGAGCTGTATTATCTGTCTGTGTGTCTCTCAATCTGCAGGCAGAGAAGCAGTATGAGGTACGTCTGAAGGACCTGCAGCTCAGCCTGGACCAATCAGAGAGCCACAAGCGAAGCATTCAGAATTATGTGGATTTCCTCAAAAACTCTTATAAGGCCATGTTTGATGAAGGACTGCAAACATCAACATCTTATTTTCTGAAATGATGGAGGTTTGCATTTTAAATCCTGATTTGTTTTGCACTCTGATATTTATTGGGTCTGTTTAAAAGGGCAACATGGGGGTAACTAAACCCTGATTTTTAATTGGTTTGATCAGTTTCTACTTTTACATTCAGATTTTTGAACTGCATTTCCAGGAATCAAGTAATCTGCTGCTGTTTTTTTAAAATACAGTAATGTTTTCAGATGTTTGTACATCTTGAACTATGATGTTTTGGTGCTATTCTGTCCGTATGACAAGGAGCTTGTTGCATAACTGTTACATAAGATTGGCCAAACTCTGAGTTGAGTAACACCTAATAGTACTGTTGCATAAATATTACACATTTCCGGTGTGAATGTAAGATAGCAAAGACTACACTGGACTGCAGGAAACCTCTTTTCAATTTCTATTATTTTATAAATTTTAATAGATTCATTTATAAAAAACAAAACAAAAGGACTTTCCAGCAGGGTAACACGAAATTGCTAGAAGGACTAGCAGTCAGGTTATTTTAGGCACAATGCAGTATGTACTTGATCTGTCTTATGCAAGTGGCTACAGCTGAACAACTTTTTTCCACAGCCTGCAACTGAACACCAACGAAATTATGACAACAGTTGTTGGCCAATGCAAGTGGTGCTTGAAAACGAAACATTTTATTGGTGCTTACATCCTTTTCAGTAACCTTTGTGTCTTTATAATGCATTCAAACAGTGCACGTGTGCGATGATAAATTACATGTGCAAGTAAGGCAGCAGGCACTGCACTCAAATAATGTTTGATTGTAAGTCAGATACATGTGTGATTAAAATGTGAATTTATGAATTGAATGAATTCAGAGTGAACTGAAAACATGCAAATGTGGTGCACAGCACAGTGCATCACTGGTGGAAGGGTTTCCCAGCTGCCAGTAATGGCTATCTACACTCTGCCATATTAAAGACATAGTACCTGAAATAAGTGCCACCCTCGTGTAACACTATGGCCTCTTCACTTAAACTTGCACATTCTGTCAGGGTTGCGATATCTGATAATTGGCAAAATTATAAATTAGCCCCTAAAGGCTGCCAGAATAATATAAATCCCGATTCAAATATAACATTCTTGCTATCAATATGCAATAAGCAGTTCATACATTTAGAAACAAATTTCTGCTCCATCTTCTCCACGGGCTTGATCTTATAACGCTGATAACTGTGGAAGCTTCCACGCCGTCATTCCCATCGTCAGTTCAGCAGAAAGCAAAACTTTTGGATTCACAAAAAAGAAAAAATCTAATTTTAATTGCAAATGACTTTTTGTTTGGTCACATTTTGTCCCAGCTGTGTTTACCTGCGATAGAATGAATCCATATTTCCAGCTGTGACTTTGCCCATCACCCATGATAAATCTTCTGCTCTGACTAGTGAAGCTGATTCAAAATTCAGCGTCTTTACTTTTAATTTCCCTGTCATCCTCCCGGTGCTGGAAACAGGCGTTTGTTTGTTTGTTGGTAGTGGACATAGCAAAGGTGTGGTGTGCACTGGTTGTGTTTTATATTAGGATTCTCAGCTGGACTGAGAATAATTATGTGTAGCCATTAGCTGTGAAGTCCATGCCTTTAGGTTGCAAATGTAACTGCCCACTTCTATCTCTGTTGTTGGTTTGTCTAATAAAAATCTTATATTAATCTGGCCTGGAGGCAAACACAAGAGCTCCGGTATCAGTTGCAGCGTGACTTACCGAGATTTACTGAAAAACTGAGCCATAAATGTACTGTGTTTATTTCTTTTGTTCTCTCACTGTTGCTTGTGCTTCCCTGCTGTATCTATGGTAATAAACTACTGTGAGTCCAGACCTCTGAAAGACTGATGTGTTCCTGCATCGGACGTATTCCCTCGAGTGAGCAGGCCTCCTCTCAAGTTCTCAGAGACAAAGCTCTATTGTGCTCTCCTTCAGGGGATGGAACGATTTCATGGCTGCGTGCGTCAGTACTTATGTTTTTTTCCTTTGCTCTTGTGGTCTTGCCTGTTTACGTAATTCTGTCGATCACTTTGGGAATTTGCTTTTTTCTGCTGCTTTCTGCTTACATCTGACTTTCGGCATTTCAGCACCGAGATGGGCACACCCTGTGCTTATGTGCTTGTTAGGCTCAACAACTTTGATAGCCCTGACGCATAAACCCTTGCAGCTCTGCGTAAACCTGTTGGTTGGGTTAGTAGTTATGTCCCAGCTCAGCTCAGGGGTGGTGGAAAGTGCCATTCAACCAGACAGCCAAACGCAAGATTTATGAATTACAAAAGAGGCAAACTGCATGGATAAATAGGGGTTGGCAAATCAAAGAAAATTTAAAAAAACAGACGGGAGATTTATGGAGTTCAAGAGATTATTAAAGTTCAAAAGAAAATAACTCCCTGCCCAAAACAAAGAGCAGAGCAGCAACACCCTTTCCCCTAATGTAGCTTAACAAAAGAAACGACTGATGTGTGCACAACCCCAGGCATACACAAGCACCTCAAAAACATCATCACTGCTCCTTATTATCTGCTCATAGCCTTAAAACCGAATCAGCAGAACACATCTTAGCGTGTGCATCACAAACAGCAGTCTTCAGTGAGACCTTAACCAGGTGCATCTAGTGAATGCTGGACAGGAACAGCATCTCTCTAATCAGCAGCAGAGACAGAGTGATTGATTGCGACAGAGCCAAGTGATGGCACAGCAGAGCCCACCTTTGACAGAAATACTGAAGAGTTAAGGACACGAGAGCAACAACAGCCACGGCCGTGCAATTCACAGTCACATTTGCCTTCTATTCTGCGTATCGTAAATCGCAGTGGAGGGTTTAGATTATCGGTGTAAGCCTATACCACTGCCAGAAAGCAAAAATCTGCAACTTGTGCCCAGCATCTGTGTAGCACCAGGCAAACTGCTGAGAAGTTTACATTACAGACATTCCCAAAACTATTCAGTGACATGTAGGTCCTCTCAGAAGTAGGTCAGCCAGATGCTAAAGAGACTGAAAATCGTTGCAGCAAAGACCCCCTGAGAATTTCCAGTTTTTCTCAAGACAAACTCTTAAGTAAGATAGTGGGGAACTGAATTGGTTTTCCTTGAATTTATTGGAGATTATAATCTGCTAACCATGAAATTAACAGTCTGTGTGTCCAGGCTTCAATCATATTTCTGTTTTGCATTGACAACCAATTACAGAGACCAGGACAGTAAACCAAAAGTACAGTTTTCCATGCTTAACATTAACTTTGCATTAAAATGAAAAAAAAAAAGAAGTATGAAACATAAATCCCTTTAAATAACACGAGTGCAGTGAATCAAAAGAAACAGCCACCGCGTGACGACACATTTAGCAGCTGCCATAACTTTCCACACTGCGATTTAACATGTTTTGTCATTAGAGGCTTAAATATTATTAAGTATGTACAAAGAATAAGCAGGAAAAACATTTTTAAAAATGCAGCATTCACCATTTAAAAGCAGCTTCACAAAGAAGCAAACCACAAGGCTCCAATAATATGAAGCAGAAGTCTTCTTGCGCTTAAATCAAGCCTTTCGGTTAAATTTTCAGTTTGTGGATGTCATCGAGAGGGCTGTAGAGCTCAGGTGTCTTTTTAGCGTTGTTGGAGCAGTTGAGATTACACTTGCACGATTCGATCGTCATCACCATCCTCCTGAAGGTCTCTCTGTTTTTGCACCGAAAATGGAGAGGCATTGTCCGGGTCCTGTGTGGCCTGCAGCATTGTCCGTCTGAGCAGGATCCACAGTACCTGCGCTGCAACTTTTTCAGGCTACGACAACCTGCGTATGACAGGTGAACTGGATGGCTTGCTTTTCCTCTGTGACTGCATTTTTGACCTTTCTGCAAGAGAGAATGTATCTAGGCTTTAGTCTTAACATGGATGGGTTCTCAGCCTCTAATGAAATAATCACTGTATATGTTCATCAGCATATGGTGTACCTTCAAGGTCAACTGTTTGCAGGGACGGATTTCACAGATCCGAGTTTCTTTCACCAGTTTGCACTGTTTGTTGCGGTTGGTCAGCCTCGTGGACACACCAGAGCCACAGGATTTGGAGCAGGGTGACCAGGCTGTGGTTTGAGGCATGCACTGGACTCCTCTGGCAAACATGTGGTCCACTGAATAACTCCTGAAAGCTGTGCAGATGTTTTTAAGCAGATATTTTTTAAGTTAAAGGTGGGTTAAAATAATGAAAGCAAGCAAGACTTAAATGCAATAAATATCAAGACTGCTCACCAGGCAGAGACTTTGATTCTCCCCACACAGAGGTGAACTCGTTCTTTTTGGAGAGGTCGTCTTCAGTGGTTTTGACTTTGCTGAACTTTCTTCTGTGCTTTTTTATCATAGCGCTCTGTGCCTCTGTTTCCTCAGGGCAGACTAGTTGTTTGCAGCACCCTCCCGGTACCTTGACCCGTCTTAGTTTGGCACAGCCCAACAAGGACAGCGAGAATTCACGTGGGCAGAGGGAGACACATCCGACTGCACCGTCGATGCAAGTGCACTGGTGTTTGCAGTTAGGATGGAAGGTTTCCCCATTCTGATAAATCTTGCTGTTGTACTCGCATGTTCTCCCGTTTAATTTGGCTGTTAAACAGAAGCAGGGAAAGGCTGATGTGATGAAAAGGGAAAAGGTGACAGTTGAAAAAACAAAAAAGATCAGAAAAGGGAAATGAAGTCAGCGTACCTCGACAGACTCCCTTATCCGACCCTCCGAAGTTGCACTCCAGTCCCTTCGCGGCATCGCATGGCTGTGTCTTGCTGCAGTCTTCAAAGAGCTGCCGGGCACAAACCTTACAGCATCCACAGCTGTCCAGCACGAGGCTGACGCTGTCTGCACATGTTGGGACTTCAAGGGGACACTGGCAGTCCTTCGGGCACGAGGCTGACACCTGAGGTTAGACCAAACATCCCACCTTTGTAATCAACATTTCTTTCACCCACAGAATATAACAGCAGGCATAAGACACCTTTTCCTCACCAGCGTAAAGCAGAAGATCTCGACGACAAAGACCTTCCACATCTTCTCCAGCTGAAGCAATCTCTCCTGAGTGAAAAAGAAAAACCAGCCTCCTTAATATCACTCAGCAGACCTGGCAGCGGGATGACGGCTGTTTGTTCTCCCTCTTTGAGAGTTCCCATCCCCTTTTATCCACTTCAAGCAGATCTGACGTAGACTGAAGAGGTGTCCCGAAACTATGAGAGGAATGCTTCTCCACACGTCCTCCCATAAGTCAAGCAGAAGTTTCTCCCTCCCTCCTCTCACACTCGCTGTGCCAAGAACCACCCTGTGCAGCTTCCACTCTGCCAGGGCTTTCTCTCCGGTTTTACTGTGTAATGCTTTCTCATTTCCAAAGAAAGCAGATATTTTTGACCATTAAGATTCTCCAGAAATAAAAGCTTACATAACATGCAAAACAATGGCATGGATAATTCTTTGATTGCAGTGCTGGGAACTGATTTTATTCTGTTTTGTGACACAATGGTTGCACTATTCAGTCTATATCACTGTTATGAAGGAGCTCTTTTGCGCCTAACCAAGACTTTACCAGCTGGTGCTGGACCATATATGTATGTATACCTGGCAGCTGAAATGCATGTGAACATTGCTCCTTAAGGGAATTGACACCGGGCCACTGCAAGTTCTGACATAAATATTGAAGGAAAGCCACATATTTCTATGACTGACTGAATTTCTCCCTGAGCTGAAGCTCTGTTTAGACTGTTGCACGTTGTCTGAGAATAATGTTTGTATTTTCCAGCCTTGCTAGTGTTACAGGTTAAATTTCCCTTCAGTCACCCTGTAAGGGCGTGTGGATGGAATTGAGTTTAACTTCAAGATTTCACAATGAGAGACGAGAGCCTCCTGGAAATGTTTGAAACTTGATAATCCTCTGTTTAGTCTAAATCAGAGCAGTCAGAATGAGATGCTAGACAAAAAAAAAAACAAGAATAAAAAGAAAACCCAAGCAATGCCTGAAGAAAAATTCCTCTCAGGATGAGCATTGCAGGTTTCTTTGAAATAGATGCCAGGGTAAAAAGCATCTTCTTCCATCCACATCAAAGAACAAAGGCATTTATAAGGGAGAGAATACCTTTCCTTTCATTATAACCTGTGAGAATAAGAGGCTGAGCAGAGCAGATTGGCACAGCCGCCGTCTTATCTAACTAAGGTTACAAAGGCCGGTCTGAGTCAGCGCCAGCTCCGGCAGATGAAGAGCGAACAAGCGGGAGCTTGGTGTGTTTACCGATGCCTGGAAATCGCTGACTGTTGTGGCTTGGTGTGGAAATTTCCTTCCAAAATTATAATATCAAGAATCTGCACAAACATGTTAGGTAAGAAGAACAGAGGCGGATGTGGAGGGCAAATTGCATGTTCTCTTCCCACAGTTCAGAAAATGAATGTGAAATAAAACAAGTGAGAAATTGAATCTTTCCTGTTTCTTAACATCCTAAAACACTGTTACCCCAACAGTTTGAAAGCCAGGGTGTCAAACACTAGGCCCAGGGGCCAAAACCGGCCTCACGGAGACTCCAGTCCAGCCCACTGGACAGCTTTAGATAAAAATGAAGGAAGGCATGAATCTTGGACTTTTAACTGTGTTTTCGTAAGCTTCATTTTTGCAGGTAAAGACTTCAGCCATGGTCATTCACGCTACACCAAAGTAACTGGTCTTTTCTAATGGGAAACTAAGCTTCTTTACACTAAGACTGGCCCATGTAAGATCAAAGATCTGCTCCTCGATGAGTTCAAATGAGTTTGACATCCCTGGCTTAAAGGAGTAGTCATCACTTTTTCGAGCAGATATCAGTGATGCTGAATATCTAATATGGCAGCAACTCAGTGCATACAGAAAGCAGAACGATACTTTAGATATGACTGTTTCTGGAAGCCACTGAAAGTTTATATTTCAAAAAGAAATAATAAATAAAAAAGTGCCACGCCGTATTACAAGCTGAACTGATCACTGTAAGTGAAACCTCCACCCTACCTCAAATTTTCACATCATGTGCAAAAACAACAATCGATAAAATAAGACACTGACCCACGGGCATAAAATCAGTAAACTAAAAGTAGACAAATTATAAATAAGAAAATCGTATTAGAAAGTTCAATGAAAGATGATCAAATTCAAGGAACATCCTGGGCTTCTTACTACATTTTACAAGATCCAGAGAAGCTTATTCATGTCTTTATGTCTCGCAGGGCTGCCTAATGCGAGGCTCTTTTTATTGTCCTTACTAAAAAGACTGTTAGACGGCTCTGATTCTCAGCTCCCTGCCTTGACTTCCAGTAAGGTACAGATTTCAAACAAACAGCTCTAAATATATATCTGAGATGCTTAATGGATATGAACCCAGTGGGTCTCAAACCTGGTTACAAGAGCAGACAGATGTGAAACTAAAGAGATTTTTAGTTTATATACTTTATATACGCGTCTTGCAAAGACGCGTATATAAAGCGTGCATTTTCTCATATCTTGCAATTCACTTAATGAGAGCGACATGTAATTACTTCAAAGTTATTGTGTTAGAGAGACCTTTTATCCTCCCACAGATACTTGATACAAGCCATGGGTGGACGTGCATTGCACAGTACTCTGCAGCGCCCTGTTAAAATTACATATCCCTGATACTTAATGGGATACACTCGAATGAGTAAGGTGGGTGGGCAGGTTATAATAGGCTGTGTGAAAAAAAGCTATAAAAGAAGTAATTTTGCATGGTTCTTCGACTGAAAAGCACAAATACCTCCTCCTCACTTACGCATATTGTAAAACCACAGTGGATGCGAGGTCACGGTGGTGTCTTGGCTGTTACGTGAGAGTGGGTTTTGTGCTGATATGAATGAAAGTCCCGTCGGTGACATCATTTCTATAAATGCCTTCTTTTCTTTTGTGTCTGGCTCTGCACGAAGGGCACTCTGGAGTCAGCACACTGGGTTCATTTGAAACGCACAGCTGGTCATTTCCAGGCTGCTGAGCTCTGCTGTCCAGCATGAATGAAGGGAATTGTGGCGAGGACAAGTGGGCACGCATTGTCTGTTTCTGTTAACGCTCATTCCACATTTTTGTTTAACATCTGACATTCTCCTGCTGCGATGAAACAGCAGCCAGACAGCTGTGAGGGGCTTTAAATCATTATCGCTGCATGAGTCCTGCGATCTGATTTACAGTTCATATACATTTCTGCTTGCTGATGGTGTTTTCACACAGCACATACAGTACTACACTGCAGAGCATGACAAAACAAGCCTGATAACAATCTCCTCAGGGAGCGCCCGTCCTCTCTTTGTGCTATACTGCGATTAGGGGGAAGTGAAAATCTGTATGCGTTCAGCCATTCTGTGATAGACTTCATGTTTACCAGAGTGTCACATCACTTCTACTGCGCAGCAATTCCCTTTGTATATGTGAACTTTGACCCAGTGTTCTCTCTGAACTGCTGATGATTTTAATGCTATGACCCTTCAGCTTTATTTGTATATAAACTGTTCTGTGACCTAATCGATGATACAGGCTCTGCCTGCTGAAAATTTACATTGTGATCATCGCATTTCAAAGCTCAGTACTACACTTTAAAATGTGTCCAGCTGCATGACTGACAGTAACAGAAATATATTTACTCTAATTCTCCGAGTTACTGTGCAGATTTTCCAAACAAGACCAGCAAATCAACAGTTTACATAAAATCAGCTCCACCACAGCCAAATAACTTATTAAACCCTTAGTTGTTTGTGTAGTAGTAATAACCTTATTATTATAATTATTTTTGCAGATGCTGTTTCAGATTGTTTAGTTTGTGGTGCTGTTGAGCTTGTCTTTGTTGCATTCTGAGCTTTTTTCCAAGGCTCTGTTCATCCAGTTTCTACGGAGGAACTTAGACTAAATATTAACAGTTTAAACTACAGACTAGAAGAGAACAATCTAATGTTCAGATGTCTTACGTCTTAGGTGCACATAAGAAACTGGCAGGCAAACCTCAAACGTTTAATTTACTCAAGTTTAAGGCGCTTGAATTTTCTAACACTATTTAACTTCTATGCTGTTTTTCGCAAGGAAAATTTATCTGATGGCGACAGCTACTTTGCAGTGACTCCACATACAAAACATGCAAACAGATTGTAAAGCATAGACGTTTTTTGTGAAGCAACTGAAAAGCCCTGCATCACATTAAAAAAGCCTACGTTTCACCTCAGATTTGCGTCATTACAATAAATCAGCAACAAAAATTCAGAAAAAATTATAAATTGAAATTGAAATTAACTGAGAGTTGCTCTGTACTTAAGTTACTTTGTAGATTAGAGAAATATCTTGTGCAGTATAGCCACGCAGTACAGCAGGGGTGCCAAACTCAGCTTAGTTAATTGCCCACAAAGAGTAAACTAGTAAAGTAAAAAGCTCATATCCCTCCTGCTTCTTTAAAACCCTGCCAGATTACAAGTGGTAACATTTCCCATTATTTTCTTTTCTTATTTAGTAAGCAACCTTGAGATCACATAAGAAAAATAACTGCAAAACTATGTCTCAGTTTTTCCACATTCATCAATATTATGGGAGCCTTTAAGAGGGCCACTTCTGTGCCCTGGACCACATGTTTGACACCACTGGCCTATAGTTTACTGGGTGTATTTAGGCAAGTGTAGCACTTACTTTTCTTTGAATGAATGCTGTCAGACTAAACTGTGGGGTATAGCAAAACCTGCCAAACGTGGTGTTTGTATGCGAGAAGGTCCAACAGCGCCACCTAATGGAGTTATCGAGAAGCGCGCGTGGCCATGGTCGGAAGTGCAGAAGCGCAAGAAGTCGCACATCAGAACTCAAAGCGAAGAAAGTTGCTCAGTTTGGAGTTGTTCTGGTAAAACAGGAGAAATCTTGAGGTGAACGTGGACTTTTTTATTCACAGTTACCGGTTTAAACCAGCGCTGAGTGTGAAACCGACGTCTCTGCCGTGTGTTGACGTAGTTAAGCCTCGACACAATCAGGAAGTCCGGGGATTTTTTTTCCGTTGTTGAAACAAAAAAAGTTGAATGGATAGTCGACAGACCACCTTTTATCGATTAATAATAAGGTGTCAGCTTATTTAACTTCTATAATTTATTCGCTGTTGTGTTTTAATCCACCACTACGAGATTATTAAAATAATCTTCAGTCGTTACCACCTGGATTTTCACTTTGCGGGGGAGAGGGATGGATGCTCCTCACCTCACTGAAGATGAAATGGCAGAGATAAAGAAAGACGTGAGTATTATACTTCAGGCACGCTCTGGCTTCCTAACAGATGCCAGATCAATCTGATAAGGGGAGCCATGTGGAAACAGATTCACTGCTAAATATATATTTATGCTTTGCTTAGCGCTATAGGCCTATTAAAAGGAGGAAATGCCCCCACCACACCCTCTTTGTGCCCTCACAATTTCCACTTTCTGTAGGATTTAACAGCAGGACAATAAGATGGACGTTTAGGGCACATCTGGACACCCAGCTTACTTTGTATGTGCCACAGAGAGAGCAGATCCAGGCCTGCTGTAGTCTTTGATTTGGGGGAAGGGGGGGTGAACCCTGGACTGTGTGTTTCCTGTTCATTGACACCTCACTTTGCTCTCTTTTCATCTGCCCTCCGTGACTTCCTGTGGCTCTCCAGGTGCTGACCAGATTGCGGCACTACCTCTGCGATAAAATCAGAGCAGATCGCCACCTGGACTACCTGCGCTCTCGCAGGATCCTGACACGAGATGATGCAGAAGAGATCAGCTGCAGGACTACGCAGACCAAGAGGACGGCCGTGCTGCTGGACATACTGGCTGAGAACCCCCGAGGCCTGGATGCCTTGATCGAGTCGATCCGGGAGATGCGCTCGCAAAATTTTATCATCACAAAAATCACAGACGAGGTGCAGAAGGCCAAAAATGAGAAGATCGAGTCCCTCAGAGGTTAATACGTCCATTTCTAAAATAGTTGTGTGTCTGTGTGTTTGTGTGTAATGCAAAAAAGTGCTTAATGCGTTTGTTCTTTATGACTTACAACTGTTCCCCTTTTTTTTCCCCCTCTTCTATTACTCAGCGGCAGGAGCTTCCAGTTCCTCATCTGACTCCACTTTCAGCACTCCAACCTCAACCAGCGACCTCCCATCAACATTTTCAAACAACTCCACCTTGCTCTTTCACCCGGACAGCGAGAAAAGCCCTTCCAACTCAGATGTGGGCACCTCACTCGATCTGCTGTCTTCGCAAAAAGCTGGAGACTCCTCCGTGGCTTGCGCCAGCATCGCCACGCCTTCCACGACTTCATCCAGCCTCCCGAAACCCGGAGACCCCGGGGCGCCTCCTCTGCCGGACGAGGTAATGGTCGAGTCCCCCTCCAGCATAGATGCTGGAGCGCCGGGGTGCACTAGCAGTGGAGGCGATCCAAACTTCCAGCCCCTCCGGTCGCGCTCCCTCACGCCAACTTCAACTAGGAGCATCTTTTAGGAGCATATCTCAATAAGACAGTTCTCAACCGGTTAAAAAGACAACCACAACACTCACTCTCTCTTTTTCAGTGATATTCGTGCCTTCGATGAGGCAGTTGGTGAGAAATTGCTGCACATGGGCATATACTGTATACTACCACTATATTAGCTAACTTTTAGAATGAAAATGGGGGCATTTTCTCATCAGCTAGGCTAACTTTTAAAGATTGTTTTTTTGTTTTTCAAATGGTGCCAATTTGTTACCAAACCAAACCCTAGGGTATGGAGATTGCCTAGTTTAAAATGGAAAATATGACTAAAATGAAACAACGGTGCCATCAAAGAAGAAAGAGGAAATCTGCGCGTGCATCAGATGCATTTCTAACGCGGTTAGATTTCCAGCGTGATGTGTCAGGAGTGAAGAAAATGTGACTCACCCTCTCTAACCTCTCCTACTCCCCTTCTGTGACAGGAGGTGTGATTTTTCTGATGAGCTGTAAAGGCCGAATGCAGTTCCTATGTTGTATACACTTGAACGACTACTTGAGCATATATATATATATATCCATGTGTGTGCGTATAAAGAGCCAGTCTTGGAGCAGAACTCCAGCTCATGTTTTTCTGTTGTTTGTTTTCATGTGTGTGCATTAAGTCATCAAGAATTTGCTTCATGTTTTTGTCACTACAATAGTCTTGAATTAGTAAACATAGTTTCAGTGACATCCTATTTCTTTCTTTATTCACTGGTCATGTAATAATAAAACTAAAGGTTGTTCATATACGGACTGGGCTTGTGTTTCTTTTTTCCTTTTTTTTCATTGTGTGGTTGATTTCCTGTAGTGATTATGAAAAATCTAAATGTTAGAGTGCCGATAATTGTTAAAATAGGGCATCAACTGTCGAGGTCAAAATGAAGTTATTGACAGGCCTCCAACGTCTAAATGTGTCGTCAGCTTCTGGGTGTGCAGACGTACTTTTTTTTTTACTTCTGGAAAAAACTGGAAAAGCTACAAGTGGCGCAGAGGAATGACAGTCATTGTGGTGACGGCTGCAGTGGTGACTGTATCACCTGGTTTTTCATACACCGCTGAGAAGCCCTGAGTGTTAGACTGGGTGAACTTTGGGTCGCTGGTGCTCGGCGAACGCTAACAGGTATTTAATTTATTATCATAATTATGTGTAGAGTGAAGTTTAACAAATGTAGTTAGCATCTGAATTAAAAATATATATAATTATATAACAACATCCAATATAAGCAGCTAACTTTTATTTATTAAGCAAAAATATGTGTAGTAATTGTTTTCACACACCTCTCAAATCTGTACATTTCTCTGCTCCCTGTTGCAGGAAGCCCTATGAGCTAAAATGGGCCAGTGTGTGGTAACCACACGGCTGTGGTTTTGTAGTGTGTTGTGGCTCAGTGTTGCATAATTAGTATGTATTGAAGTATAACAATTAAACTATAAAGAAGAGAATAGTAGCAGTGTACACAGGCTGGAGAACCAGTTAGATAAACATCAGGCTGACTGGAATGGCCAGATGCTTTCTTTATCTATTAAACATTTCTGATGCAGGTGTCACAAAGCTGCCTTCAGCCTAATGGAGGACTCCAAGCAGCTTTTGGCTGCCAGGTCAGAGGAGAGTCAGCGAAACAGCTGCTGCGGCTTAGATACAAAGACGGTGGAGGATTTCAGACGGAGGCTCAAATACTTCTTCATGAATCCCTGCGAGAAGTACAGAGCCAGGGGTCGGAAACCATGGAAACTGACGATACAAATATTAAAAATTGCAATCACTACTATCCAGGTAATCCTTTAGTTACGTGTGAATGTGTACAGAGGTCGGGAGCTACTTGTTTTTTTACCTGTGAGACTTTCTTTCTCCCCCTGTTTCCAAACAGTTGGTGTCTTTTGGCCTGAGTAATGAAATGATGGTGACTTTCAAGGATGAAAATTTGATGACATTCAGGAATCTGTTTCTCAAAGGATACAAGGATCACCGGCACGGAAGCCTTTCCCTTTATACCAAAAGAGATGTGAATGAGCACATTCACTACATTATCAACAGGGTACTGAAACCTTTGTTTAATCACGTGGCATCTTCTATTTAATTCTAATTTTACACCATTAAAAGATGTTGTCTGTTTTCTCTTTGTCTGTTTTTTTCAGTATACCAATCTCCAAAACCTGACTGTAGGTAATCTTGCATATGAGCTCATTAATGGCGACTACACTCCTCTGACTTTGTGTCAAGTGTTTTATAGAAACAGCACCATCGATCCTGAAAACGACACCTTTGATATTGATCCGCATATTGATAAAGGTACAAAAACATAACGTAGCTGCAACACTGTTTAGGTCAATGCTTAATATTCTGTGCAAGATATATTTATTGAAGCTGATTCATGGCAAGAATGGAAAATAATCACACCGTGCACTTGTGACGTGAAAAGAGGAAGCTTGTTCTACTCTTCACGGGGATCTGTGCTTCATCGTTCCTCTGCTAAATAATACAAACTGAAATAACTTCTGAACACATTTTCTCCACCACAGATTGTATTTCCATACACCCTATGCAATCATTGAGCAACGACACTCTGGCAACGCATCCCAACTTCTCTTTGGATTTCAGAAGGTGGCTAAACTAAAAATATTGGTTTCGTGTCCAATGATAAGAGTGTTGGCTGCTAATATATGTTTGTGTGTCCAGGCTGCTATCTGTGAACATCTACCTAACTCTGAAAACCATCAATCTGCAGACTGTGCGGCACCACGAGCTACCAGACTGTTATGACTTCCACATAGTGGTTGGTGACGCTATCTGAAAAGTGCCACAATCTCAAAGATATATTTTCTATAATATTTTAGAAGATTTTACAAGCTCAGTGACTGAACCATCCTTTGTTTTTACACAGATCATTTTTGACAATCGTGCACACAGCGGAAAGATAAAGGTTGATATTGAAAATGATGTTAGAATTTATGAATGCAGTGACTGGAACGTGGAAGGCACATGTGAGTAGAAATAGTACTGAGAGACACCAGAAAGCAAAATATTTGTTAGTGTTAGTCAAACGCCAGCAGGGGGCACAGTAACACTTTTCTACTTTTCATAATGCAGCTGTGTTCAGACTCATAGGCATGAATGTCATGGTCATTTTGTGCTTTTAATGATTTCTTTGAGGTCTTCTTTTTCCAGGGTCGAATGAGAATTGGATACAAAAGGATTTTTTTGGTCAAAAGTATAATAAGTGGTGCAGAAAGTTTTACATCAGCATGTACTGAGAGGGTGTTGACCAAGAAAGAAGCTACTGTTCCCAAATCAACACCTTTAAGAAAACCCAAATGCATTCTGGAGAAAAGTTTCAGATGTTCAGACCAGATAGACTGATCTATTTGGCCACAGTGGTGAGGGGTAAGTTTAGAGGAATAAAGGTGAGGCTTTCAAACCCAAGAACAGTGTACCAACTGTTTTTCCTGCCACTGGTACTGGTACATTGTACAAAATGGGTAGAATAATTATAATGATGGAGAAGCACATCCAAATTCTTCAACGTCACCTCAAATTGACAGGTAGATGGTTGAAACTTGGGCACAGTTAGGTGTTTCAAAAGGACAAACACATCAAACTGGTTTTGGAATGGATAATATAGATGATAATTTCATTTCTCATTAGAAATTTTTGGACTATGCTTGAAAGCTGGGCTCATGTCATGAAACCAACCAATTCAAATGAACCCTACCAATTCTGCAAATATGGTCACATATCCAGCCAGAATTACACAAGAAGCTTGTTGATGGCTAACAGAAGCATT
Source organism: Simochromis diagramma (assembly GCF_900408965.1). Classification (NCBI taxonomy): domain Eukaryota; kingdom Metazoa; phylum Chordata; class Actinopteri; order Cichliformes; family Cichlidae; genus Simochromis; species Simochromis diagramma. The sequence goes on from NW_024386782.1 coordinate 6,419,368, forward strand.
TATTTGAGGTGCAACTCACTGAAGGACATTTAAACAAATATTAGTGGGGGTGTGTGTACATGTTTGAGCTGCTATGTCTAACTTTGACCCTATGTGGATTTGAGAAAATCCAATGTAAATCCAATGTCGTACGCTGTACAATCACTCCACCCTGAAAAAACAAACAGTTCAATCAAATCACTAAAAACCCCAAATTACTATGACATCCATGCCCATATTGAGTGTACGTAATCTTTTGATTGCAACTGTACCTGCATGATCCAAGAAATGACAAAGGTTATGTCTCAGTTTTATAGAGACAGAGCCCCAAAATATTAACACCTGACCTCAAATGTTCTAGCTGGGAAGAACGATTATCTCCTCTTGTCGTTTGATTCTGTGGTCATCCTCGCCTGTTTCGCCTCTCTCATCCTCTGCATACGATCTGTCGTCCATGGCATCCAGCTCCAGTTTGTAAGTATCACCACAGAAATACTTTTAGCATCTGGCTCAGTTAAGACACTAAACAGCACCCGAGGCAGGCCATAATTATAGTTGATGAGGTCAATCAAGTAATGTTCTCTATACTTTTGGTGAGGGGCTTTACATACTGGTAACATGATGTAGTTTTTAAGAAGAGCACATATAATTTTGTGAAAAACTCTTGAGCCACCTTTCATTTCTTTATATTTTGCGGGGAAAATGGGACATAGGTGCAGAGATTTATGGAAACATACAAACATGTTGGCATGACCACCTTTATTCTTCTGTCTATCAAGATGATTTGACACTACCACTTATTTTCAGTCCAGTCCTTCTGTAATTTGGCAGAACTCTTGATAGCCATGCTTCCACCTAAGACTGTTTCTGATGAGGCTAGATGCACTTTCAGATATTGTTCTTCAGCTCTAGATAGTTTTTAGGCCTGCCACTTCTTTTCTTTTCCCGTTTCCTCAGATTTTTAGGGATACACTGCACACCATAAAGAGATATCCCAAATTATGGCATAATAGCTCTTTAGAAATCACCTTGTTATTGCAAAAATATATTTTATGCCCGTCAAACTGTGTTATCTTTGTCATTTTTTGTAAATTCAACTTATGAAATGGGAACAATTGATGTGTGACATGTTTTAACAGACTGCCAATGTGTGAAGATACAATTTAAAATTTATTCAAAGATGTTTGATATGTGTAGACCCAAAACCATAGTCGGGTGACTCAAGATTTTTGCACAGTATTGCTTTATAGTATTAGCTAATAGACTAAGCATGTTAAAATGTGCCTGTTACTACTGCCTGTAGTAACAGCTCATTAGCTGACTTGTTTGACAGTCTGTTTGTTTGATAAATTTCTCATATGTAGGAGTTCAGCATATTTTTCAGTGCCTACTACAATAAAACTGTGTCCTGGTCAGACCGCATGGAGTTTGTGAATGGCTGGTACATCCTCATTATTGTCAGTGACATAATGACCATCACTGGATCAGTGCTGAAAATTGGGATACAAACAAAGGTTTTCTCTTTTTTTCTTTTAGAAATCAGTGAATATTTTCTAAATGGTCTGAAATCAGTATGTAAAAACACATATACTTGGCCAATAAACACGATTCTGATTCTGATGTAAAGGGTTGCAGAATTAACAAATTTATCAGTAGTATTTTTTTTCTTTTGCAGTTCTTAACAAACTATGACGTCTGCAGTATCTTGCTGGGAACAGCCACGATGCTTGTCTGGGTTGGTGTGATTCGTTACCTGAGTTTCTTCAAGAAGTACAATGTAAGACTTTCCTAACAGTGCCTAATAAAAAATACTTTATACAAATAAAGAGCAAATGCATTTCCAGAGGGACTGGCATTTTTTCTTCTTCTTTTTGTTTTAGATCTTAATCTTAACCTTGAGGGCGGCATTGCCCAACGTGTTTCGATTCTGCGTCTGTGCAGCCATAATCTACCTCGGGTACTGTTTCTGTGGCTGGATCGTCCTTGGACCTTACCACGACAAAGTATAAACACTTCAATTCATATTACAGTACAAACATTAGGGTGATCTGTTCCGACATGATTTCCAGAAACATGATGTCAGAATGTTAATCGTTATTTAAACATTGTTTTACAGTTCAGAACACTGGCTAAAGTGACAGAGTGCCTCTTCTCTCTCCTCAATGGTGATGATATGTTTTCCACCTTTCTGAGGATGAGAGACAAAACCTACATGGTGTGGCTCTTCAGCAGACTCTACCTCTATTCCTTCATCTCTATCTTCATCTACATGGTGCTCAGTCTGTTCATTGCTCTTATCACTGACACGTACGAAACCATCAAGGTCAGTCCGAGCAACCCTGATATTTGATATCTTGCAGGGATGTAATTTACTGTTGAATTTGAGCATATTTTATTTATTTATTTATGTATTTATTCTTATAATGGTTCTTTTTTTCAGCATCATCAGAAAGACAAGGAGCCAGTGTCCCAGCTTCAGGCCTTCATTGCAGAGTGCATAGATCAGCCTGAGTCTGGACGATACCAGAATACTGACGAGTCGACCTGCTGCATGTTTTCAAGTGGTTGCTTTGGATAACAGGGTGTAGTATCATCTTTTTGCCAAGTGTGAGCAACGGGTTGCCCTCATGTGACTGCAAAATGCCCCACAGGGTCCTGAGAGTCTGTATAGAGCCTTTGTTAACACTATTGGGTGATAGTGATGGAATATCTTCCAACTTAAACAGATGTACTTTTACTTGAGTTTTGACTTTTTTAGAACTAGTAAATTAGCAAAGTTCCTATGTTAAGGACATGCTGATATTATATGGCCACATTATAAACCAATGTAACATCAATATCAAGCATTGCCGTATAAATATGTCAAATAATATTCTCTTCTTGCCAGTGTTGCATTCAAACATGGAGGGCAGATGTCTCAGACATTAGTGGAGAAAAACACTAAGAAGAACTTCCTCCTGGCTACACAACAACGATGTAACTTGGCGATCTTTTACATACAAGCACTTAAGGAGAAAATTTAAACATCTTTCTATTTTCATAATCATTTGTCCAACTTGGAGTCTTCCTACCCTAGCTGACATTGGTTGAACAGTGGGGTTCACCGTGGACAGGTCGCTAGTCCATCACAGGGTCAACACAGAGAGAAAAACAATCATTCACACTCACATTAGCACATATGGCCAATTTAGAATCACCATTAGCCGAACAAGCACATCTTTGGACTGTAGGAGTAAACTGGAGCACTTGGAGGAAATCCACACAGGGAGAACATGCAAAGTCCAACAGAGGGTACAAACCCAGAACCTTCTCACTGTGAGGAAACCATGCTAAAAGATGCAACTCTCAAATAAACTTCACAACTTAAATGCAAAGTAAAGTGAAAGTGAATTTCCTGAAACATAATTGCTTTTCATCTCTTTATTTTGTGCTGAGCACAGTTTTTTTTGTCAGCAATACAGAAGCATATCCTATGACCTGTATAAATAACTTTGTGTATTTTTGCTATACTTGTATTTTTTTCTTTTGCACAAAATGTCAAATTGAGCACCTTATTTAGATAATAAAGCTTGAATTTCAGTACTGAGAGCTACTTAGGATCAGTCATGTCCCTTCTGGATATATTTCAGCGCACCTTTAGCCATAACAGTGGCACCTATTTTAAATTTAATCTGGCTTTTTTCTCACAAACATGGTCGGCAAAATATCTGAAAATAAAACATTTGTTTCAGCTGAATTAATTTTACCTCACAGCACTTATGACATGTGCCAATGATGTCTCTGAACCAATCATAGCACAGAAGCAGCTCTTATAAAGTCATCAGTGACCTTAAGATCAGCAGATCTTAGCTCTGTTTGATCTCACTGCTGCTTTCAACACTGATGATCAGGACATTTCAACTCAAAGACTTTATGATCCAGTTGATTTAACAGGTTCAGATTCTTAATTGGGTCTCATTGTATTGTACCTAAAGGCTCGAGGTTTTTTTGTTTCAATTATTTGATTTAGATCTGCATAAATGAACATTCAATCAGGAGTTCTACAAGGGTCTGTCCTTGGCCCATTACTCTTTAACCTTTACATGCTCCTGCTTGGTATTACCATAGAGAATAATAATATATCCTATCATTCTTATGCAAATGATACTGATGTGCCTACCTTGTTCCTCTGATGATTTAACCCCTGTACATAACCTAATAAGCTTCTCTGATGACATTAACTACTGGATGTCTACAAACCCTTTGAACAGAGCTGAACAGAGACAAGACAGAAATATTTGTTGTTGGTCCAGAAAGTCAGAGACAGAATTTTTTTTTTTTTTACACTAATCATCTCTTTTGCGAGTAAGTTGAGAATCCTTGCATTATTTTGGACAATGATCTTAGTTTTGATAATCATATTAATAAGGTTATCAGAAGTGCTTTCTGTCACATATCAAAAGTTAGAAAATTCTCAAACTGGCTCAGAGAAATTGGTCCTTATAGTCAAATATAGAAGTTTAGACTAGTGAAACACACTATTTGCAGGATTATCCAATTTATCAGTTGTACAGTTTCAGCTCGCCCAGAATGCAACTTTTAGAGTCCTTATGCATACACAGAAATTTGAACATATACTTTACTATTGAAGTCACTACACTGGCTCTCGGTTCAACACAGAATTTCCTTTAAAATCCCCTTTATGAACTAATCCTTCTGTTAGTTCATAAAGCTCTCAATGGTTTGGCCTCCGGAACATCTCAGACGTGTTTAACCCAAACAGACCTGCAGGACATCAGCTGTTGCCCTGTTCTTTGGGAGGAGCTGAGTGCTGACCTGAAGTGAATTACCTCTGTCACTCGCATTTTACTTTTTTGTAAAGTTCTACTGTCTTGTTTTCATTGTCTTGAGGCATTATCTTCTATTTCAAGCACAATGATTCTATGTGTAATGACAATTAATTTGGCAGCTCTATATAAATAAAGCCGTCAAAACGGGCTTTATGTGTAGTAATACCTCCTTCAGCCACAGGGGGCGCTGCAGTGACATTTATGACACCTGACTGTGGCACCTGACGGCATTTCTCATTTGCATAATGTACACCCAATGCACGGCCCTCATACTGGTTGCCTAACAACGGTGCCACCAATAACAATGCAGTTTGATTGGACGACAGCGGAGGAATAGACTTCAAAAAAAAAAATACAAACGCCGCAGCAGCCAGAGTCTGCCCATTAACCTGTGGAGGTATTTTCTGGGCTGTGTCGGGAGTTTTGATACTTATTGCCGCTGTTGACAGGATGTTGACTGGAGTCTACACTGGAGTTGGAGGTGTTTTCAGGGAAGGAGTGTATTAACCGTGCCAGCAGCAGCACGGAGCTAAACTGTTGGATTTAGTTGACCCGTTTCACGCCCTTGAGTGAGTATCTTTGTAGTGTTGTCATGTTAGCATGGCTATTATCCTGTTGGCTAACTAACATCACGGGGGAGAAACACGGCATGTGTGAACGTTATTTATGCTTAGCAGCGTTAAGCTTCTAAGGTATTTCTCTATTGCCATGTAGAGGTCTAGCAAACGACACAGCAAAGTAAGCAAGCATGTTTGCTGGATTACGTACGTTTAAGCAGCTCCTGACGTTAAGCATTGAGTGTGTCACGTCGTAGCACGTCTGACTTTATCGCCTCCTCAGTGTGTGTATTTCTAGATAAAAGCTGTGTAAGCTCTCTGCTTCATTAGATAAACTGGGAAGAGTTGGCTTGTGAGGCAGCAGGCATTTCCCATGATTGGTGGTTGCGTCCAACCGTTTTTACACGCCCCAGCCTTTCAGTGCACCGTTTTTTCTTTTTATTCATCAACACAATGAACCTGTACCTGAATGCAAGTCACGGCAGTAAGGCTGTGGGAGTGGCCCCTTTAGTTTAGTGTGTGGTTCAGCCTGTTTCACCGAGCATGTCAGTGATTAAAGTTAAAAAACAAACACGTAGAACAAATGAGTCTGTCAGATTTACTCTCTGTAATGGATTCTCTTATTTTTATCTCTGTAATCCTTTGGTTTGAGGCTCAGATCATCTTACAGCCCAGCAGTTTGGATGCCAGTAACCAATAGGAGCACCCTCCTAAAACCCATTCGAATCCCCCTCCAAACCGGCACACATCTGACAGTTAATCCTGTGAGGATGAAGCTTCGGCTCAGATTATCTGTTGCTGGTCTGTCTCATGACTTGATGCTCTGTTGCAGCGCTCTGTTCCAGTGCTGTCCTCTGATCCACAACCCCCGGCTGCTTAATCCATCTCCCTGGTGACAACTTATGACCTCGTGTCCTCGTGTCCTGATGTGTTGGTGATATGGGAGAGTGGTGGACAACTGAGGCATCGATGGGTAACTTTTGTGTGTGTGTGTGTGTGTGTGTGTGTGTGTGTGTGTGTGTGTGCTAAAACGATGCATTTGATAGAGCACTTCAAGAATAGCAAGTCCCATTAGCTTTTTTTTTTTTTTTTTTTTTTTTTGGAGGGGGGCTCTTTAGAGGTGACCCACATTTTTGTTCTCATTTCTCATCTGCAACCTAATTCAAGCCTCTCTTTAGAGGAAGAGAGCAGTAGATGTAATGTTTCCACAGTTTCAATATTTTTTCCCTTTCTTTGTTCTGTGTTTACAGAAAACTATGAGATATCCAGCATATCACATGTTACGATGTCACCCTCGAGACAGAACAACTTTGTGTCATCGTACTCGTTTCCCTTGGCAAAAAGCTCCTACAGTGTAATAAGTGCCTTTTGCACAGAGGATAACATTCTTCAATGCATTTCATACATCAATCAGGTATGGAAGGCCCTAGGTTTATTATTATTATTATTATTATTATTGATTGTTATTATTACTACTTGAAGTGTTTGGTTTATATGCAAACGTTTTATTGTCTCCAAAAAGATAACCCCTAGACAAGGACATGCTTTTAATTTCCATCCCCCCACAGGAGCTCGCCTCACTGGGCCTCTCCTCTACATATATTGAGGCCACCTCACCAGAGGGGACTGGCCTGAATGCATTGCCGGCTCTGAATGCCATGTATGAGCTGCTACAGATTCACAGGCGAACTATGAGCACTGTAGAAGGGCTTGAGAAAGAGCAGCTAAAGAAATCAAGCACCATGGAGCTTATGCAGACGAGCAATACCAGACTCAAGGCATGTATAACCGCTGATCTTTCTTTTAATGTACTTCCAAGAGAGAAAGTGTCTCTTTTGTTTCTCTGTGGAGCCAACATTTTATTTCTTCGGGCTATAATCTGCGTATCGATGTCTTGGAGTAAAGGTGGAGTAATGCAGTGTCACATTTTTCATCTCTTAGAGATATGAAAACACTGTAGTGTGTATACACTGTGAATATCCCCACTGAACATTGTCAGTCAAGCAAAGACAGACGTTTTAGAGCTGTGTGCTGGGAGGTCTTGACGTGCTTTCTGTCACTTTGATGGTATCTGGTTGTGATGCATAGTCCCTCTGTTTTTTTGGGGGGTTTTTTTGTTTTGTTTTTTTGTTTGTTTGTTTTTTCTAAACATGCTGCTAGGAAAAAATAAAGGTCATTTGATTCACAGAATTTCATTTGATTATTATTTATTTATAGTGTATTTTTTAGTTTATTAATTATTTAATTTGATTTATAGAAAATCTTCAGATGGCACATAACAGTTACGTCATGTATCATGTGTTTCCTTCCAGGATCAGTTGGAACTGTCAATAAGGGAGAAATGTGGTCTGCATGAAATGGAGAGGCAGCTGCAACTGAAAATTAAGACTTTGCAGAGCTGCTTAAAAACAGAAAAGGATGAGGTAAAGCTTCTTCTCACACTGCGGTTTTGTTACTAATACTAGTTATTTCAGGATGCAAAAACCTGACGGCTTGTAAATAATCAATTATTTCTGGACAGGTTCAGAAGCTCCAAAGTATCATTGCTAGCCGTGCCTCTCAGTACAGTCATGATGCCAAAAGAAAAGAGAGAGAAGCTGCAAAGCTCAAAGAGCGCCTCAGCCAGCTGCTGGTTGACAGAAAGGATAAGAAACTAGGTAAATGTGCTTAACTTAAACAAACAATGATTTGCATAATTTTGTGTCAGTTCTGTTGGATTTTCTCTTTTTCCTCAAGTAGCTATCGATGTACTGAATTGCTTGGGACGGTCAGATGGGAAAAGGGGTCACTGGAAGACTGCAAAAGCGACAGCCAGGTATTTTGAAAGTGAAATTCATTTAACCATGGAAACTGAAAAATGTGTTATTATTTACATAAACGGATCTGTCATTGATTTCTGCAGCCACGAGGGTAAGATGTACAAGTCTTTGCTCAGTGACTACGAGGCAACTCAGAAGTCTTTGATGCTGGAGAACGCTGAGCTTAAGAAAGTCCTCCAGCAGATGAAGAAGGAGATGATTCATATTCTGAGTCCATGCAGTTCTTCTGGCAGAGGAGCCACTGCTGATGACAGCCAGGAGCAGGTATTTGAAACACACACACACACACACCTCTGGTAGATGGATTTGAAAAGATTGATGGTTCTTTTATGGGCAGGAAACCATCCTGATGGTGAATCATGAACTTCATATGTACATTAACGTGTCAGGGGAAAAAAATATCAGATGATATTTTAGATTGAAAGTTTGGTACTGGCTATAATATTTATCCTTGCATGGTGTCACAATAATGTGATGGTATCTATTCATAACTTTTACACGCCTACCTTATGAATAAAAGTCTTACTATAAAACTAAAAATTGTTTAATCAGTGATCCAGTAAATTGTTTTGTTCTGTTTTGGGTTTTTTACCCATAAATAGCTCGTGCACTGAAATTACCAGGTTGTTTTTGGACTTTGCTTTTTGGACAGTAAACCAAAACATAAAAGAAGAAGAGGACCTTTATTGCTGTTACAAAACTCAGGTGTACTTATGCCTCCAACAAGGGGGGTATAAGAGCTGGGTGTTGTTTCCTCAGCAGTACATTTAATACAGAATTGCAAAAGGCGGGTACTTTCTTGTCACTGCATAGCTTGTTAGTCCAGAAAGCTGTTCAGGGCTTTGTTGTAAATTACTTTAGATCATTAGAGGTGGGAATCGCCACACCCCACAATACGATGTTATCACAACATTATTGTGAATTTTTATTTTATTTTATTTTTTAACACTATACTGTAGGGCTGCACGATTTTGCATAAAATGAGAATCACGATTTTTTTTTTTTTTTTTTTTTTTTTTTTTTTTTTTTTTTTTTTTTTTTGGCTTAGAATTGAGATCACGATTCTCTCACGATTTTCTTTTCCAGTATAAATATTTATTGCATTTATTAACTGCACATCAACTTCGTAACAGTTGAGACTGAACATAAAAAACAATAAATAAACATAAAAACAACAAATGTCTCACGTTTTGTTGTTGCCGCAAAATGTTGTACTGCTTGAAATTCCGTCTCCACCGTTGCTCGACACTGCGTGTATAGAGCAGGTAGTGCAACAATAGAAAAATAGTTGCGGGACGGCACTATGTAGCGTTTGTCTAGGGTGTTGATCATTTTCCTAAATCCCTCGTTTTGCACAGTGTTGATGGGAGCCATATCTTTGGTCAGGTGATAAGTGATAGCCTCCATAATTTTGTGCCTGCGGGAGTTCGACGGGTATAGGGAAGCGCTGTATAAGGTTCCCGTTATTGATGTTTGTGTGGTTGACCGGGACGGATTTTCTCTTGTCACTTTCTTGTCATCCCTGACGTGCTCTCCGTTGTTTTTTTCCCTGCTAATTTTAGCATCACACGGCACAGCTTCTGTATCACGTGGTATAAGGCTCCGCCCTTGTCATTTGTTGAGCAGGAAGAGTGAGCGCTTGTTTTCATGCAGATTACGTCCTGGATCAAAATGCGGTACAGTCGTCGTCGTCGTCGTCGTCTTATTTTATTTTTTATTTTTTTTAATCGTTGTCATTTGGAAATGAGATCGCACATAAGTATGAATCGAGATCGCGATTTTTTTCTAGCGATTAATCGTGCAGCCCTACTATACTGTATGTTGCTATCAGTCTGCAGTCGGATAGGGTCGAGTTGATAATCACATGCAATATGTTCCTGATGAGACAGAAACTAACTGTGATTGTCAAAAATATCACTTCTAATCCTGTCTATAGAAAGTCACATTTAACAGAAATTCACATTTAACTATTACATTTCCATTGGCAGCTGGTTGAGTCAAATTCTCTCGAGTTGTGCTCACTGACAAAGCCTCATTCAAATTGATGGAAACGAGGTAGCAGTTAGTCTGCATTTATAAATTAGATGGCATTTATTGTCTCTCCTAGAGTGATTTCAGTCAATCAAGTCAGACTGCAACTGTTTGTAGAAAGGTTACCTCGTATAAGTTGAGATGAGCCCCCTTATTCATAGCATTTTCATTTATTTAAAATGTCGATATTTGGTGTCACTGTATTGATACGCTATCGCCATAGAAAATTTATGTTCCTACATGCGTACGCACATGTGGTAGTGACAAGAATCCCTGAGAGTATCTGGGCAACAACAAGGAATGAGATGCCACCTTGTGGTGTTACTTGGTGTTGAAGTAGAATATTTAACAAAGCAGACCAATACGTTGTCTTACACAACCTTGCCAAATGGACTCAGCCAATACACCAATAGATCATACCTGTAAGCGAAAGTGGTACAATGCTTTAGTCTTGTTACCATATTAAATTGTTGCTTTTGTTTGTTTTTGTTTTTTTTTTTTTGCATAGAGATACTTTCAAAATACAAAGAGCACTAAAACTGGTCCATAAATGTTTACCAGAGTATTAGAAATGACATGTCTGAAGTTCAGATCTCCTGATTTCCTCCTTTTAAGCCCACTATATTGTTTTGGCTGATTTGCAGCATCATGATTCAGATGGGGAGGAGAAAACAGCAGACACCAGCAGAGAAACTCTGGATCAGTCCTGTGAGCATGCCAGGGAGCAGCTAACAAACAGCATCCGTCAGCAGTGGAGGAAGCTGAGGAACCATGTGGAGAAATTAGACAGCCAAGGTAGATTCGGCGTAGATACAATGGCACAACTTTAAACATTTTTCATCTGCAAAACCTTTCTTATGTAGCTGAATGTGTCATGCCTGGAAAGAAACCAAAATTATCAGCTTATCCATTTGGTTTTTGTTTGTCAAGTCTCTCAAGTGCAGAATCAGCTGGAGTCTAATAAAGAGATGATACCTCTGGAAACCCACGAGGATGAGATGGAGAGGATGAGGTGTGAAGTCCAGCAGTGCAAAGAGTTCATTCATGCACAACAGCAGCTACTTCAGGTCAGCATCTGATGAGAGGCAGTCAGTGTGTTTACAAAGGGGGGGACGTGTGTGTGCACGGGTTCTTACTATCTTGGTGGGGACCAAAATCCAGGTCCCCACGGGGTTGGAGGCATTTTTCACACTTAAAATATGGTTTTACTGTCAAGGTTACAATTGGGTTATGGTTAGGTTTAGGCTAAGGGTTCGGGTAAGCGGCTAGGGAAAGCATTATGTCAATGGGATGTCCCCACGAGGATGTTTCTGGCCTGTTAGTCAGTATCAAAAATGATTTAGGAACATTAAGAAATAATGTGCTATCAAAGGAATAACCACTCCTGCTTTTGCAGCAACAACTCAACACCTCGTTTGACGATGAGACTGCCGCTCTCCTTAATGACTGCTACACACTGGAGGAGAAGGAGCGTCTCAAAGAGGAATGGAGGCTCTTTGAAGAACAAAAGAGAAACTTCGAGAGGGAGAGAAAGAACTTCACCGAGGCTGCTATTCGTCTGGGCCGAGAGGTACTGAAGGCTTCTGATTTGGTCCCGTAGTTAAATTGAGCACACATTGTGATGGTGGTGCATTTATTTCTTTGGAATCGTTTTTTTATTTCGACAGAAAAAGGCCTTCGAAGAGGATCGCGCTTCATGGCTCAAGAATCAGTTTTTGAATTTGACTCCCTTTACAGACCGAAGGAGATGCTCCTCATCAGATGGTCACAGTGCCTTATCAGTTAGTAAGTTGGTGCAATTTAAATTAAGGTGCTTTCTGGAGTGGGTGGTTGAATGACATAGCCTCTCAGTGGTTAAATGTTTTACTTACTAAAATTGGGCACAATTGCAACCCCATTGCTGAAAAAGTTGGGATGCTGTGTAAATGCAAAGAATTTATTTTATTTATTTATTTTTAATTCCAGATTTTTATTCAGGGTAGAAACAACGACATAGAAAGCATCAAATGTTTTTAAAATGGACAATTGTAAGAAAAATATTCACTCATTTTGAAATTCGATGCCATTAACGGTTTACCACTGAGCAGCATCCCCTCTTCTTTCTATCAATCGTCCATAAAATCTTACGAGAGAACAGTTATACGCTTTGCCACAGTCCATTTAAAAGCGTTTTAATCCATAGAAGATGTCAGCATTTCTCGATCGTGTGCAGATATGGTCTCTTCTTTACATGATGGAGCTTCCACCTGTATTTGTGGGAGGCACAGCAAACCATGAGAGATTTCTGGAAGTTTTCCTGAGCCCGTGCAGTGACTTCCATGACAGAATCGTATCTGATTTTCATGCAGTGCTGCCTGAGAACCCAAAGATCAGACATCCAGTGTTTTCAGCCTTGTCCCTAGGACACAGAGATTTCCCCAGATTCCTCCAATCCTTTCAATCTCATTTACTGTAGATGATGACATATTCATGGTCTTTGCAATGTTATTTTAAGGAACACTATTCTGAATTTTGCGAACCCATTTCCATCTTTCCTTTCTAGAAACTCAGCCTCTCTAAGACGCACTTTTTCTTTTCTTTTTTTAAATGCACTCCATCATATTTCTGTTACTAACTAACCGATTTACTTGCGAAATGTTCCTCCTGCTGTTCTTTAGTACCACCTACTGTTCCAATCTGTTGTGGCCTCTGAGCTATGAAATGTGTCACTCCCATCAAATTTAAAATGAACCAATATTTCCCCCCCTCAGTTTAAACGCTGGATCTGTTTCCTATGTTCTATTGTGAATACAATTTATGAGCTATCCAAATCATTGCACAGCTCCACAATATCACATCGCCAAGTCAGTCTTGTTTATTCAGTACAATCTGCTTGGGGACATCAGTGTGAAAACTACAAAAACTTGGTGTAAGAGAAAGGCTAACAAATAATCATTTTCTAATACTGCATATGAACACCTAATGCATTACCAGAAAACTGTTGTCCTTAAAACACTGTCTGTATTGCAGGAAGTGAGCCAGAGATCAGGATGTCTTCAGTGAAAGCTCAGCTGGCCAAATCATCTACCTACACGACGTTCTCCACTCCCAAATCTTCACAAAGTGCTGCTGTGCCATCAACTCCTGAACTTTACCGGACACTCCGCTTAATACCAGAAAGCAGGTATTAGTGAGTTACTAGATAACTGTTTTCAGGGATTGCATTTCATTCATGCAGTGAAATGCTCTGCACGATATTAAATGTGAATGTCTTAATAACAGATGCATGAATCAGTGAGGATGAGAGACTCTTACTTAGTGTATATATTTTTCTCTTTTTAGTTCCTCCAGACATTCAAATCGAGGACTCTGGCAAGAGTGTAGCACCATTGAAGATGGAGATAATCGGGTCAAGGCAAAAAACAGAGGTCGATGCAGTGACTTGAGTATTTTCTCTATGGGTGAAGATGAGAACAGCCTCAATTAAAGACCTTTTAAGTGCCTTTTTTGTTTTTATCTCTGCAACAAAGTTTAGTTTCAATCTGTGGCTGAAACCCATCAGCTCTGAACAATCATTTTTCAATGGATGTGCACAGACAATTCACCAAAGCTTGATCACACAAGAAAGCACTTTAAGTCTGCCATAGCTCATTTCTTTACTGACAATTCAGATTTTAAGCTGTGTTTCAAGGAAGGGTACCAAGCAATGATAAGAGTGTGTTGTAGCCAGAAATTATTTTCTACCTGTTGATTGTACTGAAATTACCTTTTATGTTTACATAATCTATAAGTATAAATTATGACTTGAAGTATGTATTGCATTAACATTAGATCGATTAGATCTGCTTTCAAGAAGTAATAACAATAAAGATGTTTTTTAATATAATGAAATAAGTTTCCCTTTCATTTGTCGCCCCCTGGTGGATTGAATCGGGAGTTGCAATTAAGTGTGAACAACCGGAATCCGGATATCGTCATCTTTGCTTTTGTCTCAGCAGCAACCAGCATAGACGTGTTTCCCTCCGCCCAGCGTTTTATTTCAATCACAGAAAAGGCATAAAAATGTCGGGTTCATCCAACCTGGTGACCATGAAAAAGGTGGTACAGCAGCTTCGTTTTGAGGCGAGCATAAACAGAGTTAAGGTAAGTAAAAGTGACTTTTTTTTTTCCCGACAATTAACGGAAAAATCTGCGAACAGCACTAGCTGTTGCTGGATGCTAGCACCGTGATGCTAATTTGGCCGAGAGTATCTGTGAAGCAGGGCGTTGTTTGTACCGAGGGGGAAGTGTTGAAGTTTCGCGCTGCTTGTAATCATAAAACAACGCCCGAGTAACATAAGATGATGACGACACGATAGCTGTAGTTGGTTACGAATTTAACGAAGCCATTTAAGATCAAATGTTAAAACTATAGCTTAGCAATGTTTTCTCCCCCCCAAGTGTAGCTAATGCTTTTACTTGACAAAATAATTATTCAAAGTAAGGTACTAGATAGCAAATTTCTTAAACTTACAGAACAGGGAAACGCCATGTATGAGACGGATGTATTATTTTGTTTTAATTTTTGTAAATTAAGTGTAGTGGGCATTCCTTTTTGAATTCACATTTTATGTTATAAGATTTGAATAGGTAACTTGACATAAGCACATAATTGATGAATAATGAGAATGATCGTTTTTATTAGCTACTTCTGCAAATTCAAACACTGAACGTTTTTTCCAAATACTGTCTATAACGACATTCAAACAACCTAAAAGACTGGATTCAGTCATGGTTGGAGAAGATGTGCCTTGTTTACAGTTCCATGTAAATGAAGAGCATCTATTTTAAAAGAATTCCTGCATTTCCAGTTGTACCGCAAGCAAAATTGGACACAAAGGCTTCATCTCTGATATTGGTCGGGCTTAAAAAGTGCATTCTACAGTTTCCTTCACAGTTGTGCAGTGGAGTATTATTAGCCCTGTTCAGGTCTGCATCTTCAGGGGTGGCTGGTAGAGCAGGTCATCTGCCAATCGGAAGATTGGTGGTTCAGCCCCTAGGTCCTCCAGTCTGTATGGCAAACATTCTTGGGCAAGATGCTAACCCCGATGTTTGATAGAAAGCACTTAAACCTTCCAATAATGGCTGAATGAGCCATGTTATATAAAGCACTTTTACTGCTCAGGTAGAGTAGAAAAGCATTATAGAAGATCCAGTCCATTTTCCATTCTTCCCAGCTACAAAAAGCATCATACAGGTGACTGAGCAGTCATCCAAAAATATTGGGATGCAGCTGCTCTAAGTGACTTTTTCTTGTCTTCACCAGGTTTCTCAGGCAGCTGCAGATCTACAACAGTTTTGCATACAGAATGCTCTCCAAGACCCCTTGCTCACCGGTGTGTCATCCAGCACTAACCCTTTCAGACCGCAGAAGGTCTGCTCCTTCTTGTGAAACCTCTGTGTCCATTGGTAAGCCAGCCACACTTTAGAATATGCACATACATGTTCTGTTGCTGAGCTACACATGCCGTCTTTACTGTGTATTCAGATTTCTTTCTTGAATTGAAAAACATCTCAGACTTGACAGTAACATTGACAGTATTTTCTAATAAATTGATCTAACGCTTGTGTGACCTGCAGGTGGATACTAAAAGAGTTGCTTTTTTTTTTTTTTTTTTTTTTAATACTATGAAACTTTGTTTCAGTTTATACAAATACTGTTGCATTGTAAATCAGTAAAAATAGTCTGAATAAAATCTTCTCATCCTGAGCTGTTTAACCATTTAAAATGATCATCTTTTCTTTTTTCCATTTCTCTTGTTCTGTAGGCCTTCATTTTGATGCTACAGGGAAAAATTGACCTCAGCACTGCTCCTTATGCCAAGCCATTATACTGCCACGGGAAATCTCAAAAGTAGAACTCAATGGATTTAAAACAGGAAGAAGACTGGCTATTTTTAGATAAGGTAGAAGACAGGACACGGTATTATTTTCCACGGCACAGTGTGATTTTTGACTCAATTATTGTGCCTTTTCTATTCTATTTTAGTCATCACTGTTCTCAACTTTTTTGTATTTAATGAATAAAATATTCTTTACTACTCAATTTATTGCCATTATCTTTTTCTTGTTTAAAACAAAATCAGAATTCAGCAAATTGATATAGTTCCAATATTATTGTCAAATTCAGCTAATATGAGGGAAATTAGTTTCATGTAGCCTTAGAGGCAACAGTTATGGAAACAGCTTGTGTATGAATCATTAAATGGACCAAAGGAAGAGTGGGTCAAAAGATGCTGCATTATACATGAAATTGGTGATGGGTGAAGTACTTTGATCTGTTTCTTGAGCCAAAATTAAAATGGGCACAGTGTAAAATTTATAGCAACTCTATACTTTCATGCTATTTTTTATTTTATTTTTGCAGTGTCCTAGGTCATGATCGGGACTCCAAACTGTGATATTTAAATGTGCATACACAGAGTTTATAGTGCATTAAATTTGACAGGATTTGTTTCCTGTATTCAACTTACTGTACCATACCACCTTTATAAATAAAGCACTTTAAAATAAACCAGGGTCCACAAAGTGGTGTACATATACAAATAGCATAAGCAGAAAATAAATCAAAACATGAATAGAGAATTAGAGGAAAAAAACAGTCAACTTTTTAAAAAGTGCTAAAGGCTTCAGCAAATAAATGTTTTCTGAGTTTTAAACTCAGAAAGAGAAGAGGTCTGCTTAACCTGCAAGGCCAGATCATTCCACAACTTTGGAGCCGCTATAGCAAACGCACGGTCACCTCTAAATTTACGCCTAGTTTTGGCACCTTAAGGAGCTGCTGATTGGAGGACCTAAGGGAGCAGGCAGGCTGTAGTAGCTCAGTAGTTCAGGGACTCTGAAATTAGACCCAAGGGGTAGCAGATATAGGGAGAAAAGAAGGCCTCAACCTGAACCCTGTAGGACTCCACATTGAAGAGAAGCAACAGAGGATAAAAACTCACCAAGTTTCACAGAGAAAGTTTCCTCTGCCAAATAAGATCTGAACCACTGCAGTGCAGTACCGCTAACACCCACCAACCGCTCTAAATGAGAAATAGAAATTTTATGTTCCACTGTATGAAAGGCAGCAGTTATATCTAAAAGCACAATAATAACACAGTTACCTGAGTCAACTTAGAGTAATATAGTCAACTACATTTATGATACAGGATGTGGAAGAACTTGAGAGGAAATGGATATTATAGGAATTTTATGGTATGGCATACTGTGCAAAAAGTCTGCTGCCATATCTTGGGATCTGGAAATGGGAAAGGAGACCAGCACTTTATTGAAATGTATGTAAGCACACATGGAAATCCAGTCTGAACAGTATTGAAACATATGTGGAAATATAATCTATAAGCAAAAACGGTTTGTCCACGTCTAAAGGGTTTGAAAGTCAATATTTGGTGTGATGACTCTTCAAAACCTGAACTCTGAGACAAGCTTTCCAGTAATTTCTTTAAGGAGTCTTCAGGAATAGTTCTCCTGGCTTCTTGAATGACAATCAAAGCTGTTTGGATGTTTGCTGCGTTCTGTTATGTCAAGTTGTTCCCACACTGATTCAATATTGTTGAGACCTGGGCTCTGGGGAGGTCAATCCACGACTGAAGGTGGCCCACTGTATTTTTCTATCCAACTATGCTTTTACTGTATTGGCAGATCCCTGTCATGATAAAAAAAAATTAAGTTGTTACCAATCGGATGGTTTCCATATAGTACTAACATGGTGGAACAAAATCTAACAGTGGCAATGATGGCTGCGCTTCTATTGAGACCATTTCTTCTGTGAACAGTAGGTGGAAAAACTATGGAAGAGGATTAGGGCCACTGGGGAAAAAAAGGACACGTCTCCCCCTCCCAAATTCTGAGATTAAATTCTGTTTTTTTTCTCAGAATTCCAGAAAAGAAAAGGAAAAAGATGTGCCCAATCTTTTTTTCTCCAGTTGCCCTAATCCTCTTCCATAAAAACTAAAGTCCCAGATGCATTGTTTGCAAAAGCATATATATGTGTATATGTATATATATGTGTGTGTGTGTGTGTGTGTGTATCTATATATCTATATAATTCCATTGTATTGGGTTAGTAACAGGAGTCCTCTTTATTTTAAAAGTTAATATTATTGAATTACAGCAATTATTGATGATAAAATTGCATCTCATCTTTGATTTAAAACCTGGTTACTATCCCAGGACCACCCCAAACAAAAGCAATACAAAGAAATGACATTCTCTATTCTCTTTGTACATTTTTATTATATTTATATACAGAAGGACACTCTTTAGTCTGCTCTGTTGATTTGCAGCTTGCATTTGTACAAACGGTACAGCATTTTGTATAACAATGTTCTGGGAAAATGATGAACTGGGCATCTTATCTGCTCGCGACTGAGGGTGAGCAGTTGGTTGAACTCTCGCGAGATGTGAACGTACGGAAATCACACCCGTGTTGAGAGTCGTTCCATGTACGCGGGCACTGAACCCAGGTCGGTCTCCATGTCCATCTCCTTGAGCGGTTACATCAGAGCGGTTAAGTCGTAACTGCAGCTCGACCAGCCGAATGAAACCGCTCTCATCAGTGTGAAGAATGAATCATGGGACAGCGTTACTGTGGAAACGACGGTAACTACTTTTGTTAACCTGACATATTAACTACAGTTAGCTGACAAAGCTAGCCGGCAGAATATATCCGGGTATAGTAGCTAGATTTGCTGCTTGATAGCTTGTCTCATTGTTCGTGGCCGGTTCAGTGAGCTGGAAGAAAATGGATTACGTGATGCTAACGGCTCACCCTAGCTGATGCAACTTTACTCGGTCATTGTCATTATACAATCAGCTCATTTAAACCCGTTAGTTAGCTGGCTCAGTAATCTCATGCAGCTGAATAGCTAGATTGTTGAGCGTATGTATAACCTTAAATCACTACTGCCACGATGATGCTCCAGGATGGCGCTACACAGCTTCTTTGCCTCACAGCCAGCAGCGGGGTCCCTCTTTTCACAAGAGGAGCCTCCAAACAGCTGCCCTTCTCTGTCATAGGCTCTCTAAATGGTGTTCACATGTTCGGAGGTGGTCAGGGGGTAGTGTTGACCTGCTCTGAGACGCAAGGTGGAGGGAAGGTGGTGTGGAGACTTTTCCAGGACAGTGTGATACTCATCGCTGTGAGTGGAGGTGGAGATGGCGGAGTGGGCAGCAGCAAAGAGGAGGAGGCCCGTCTACAACGCCTCCTGGAGAATGTGTGGGGCTGCATGGTGCTGGTGTTAGGGCTGGATGAGCTGGTTAATGTCCGGAATGTTGAGAGGCTTAAAAGGGAACTCAGGTCCTGCTTCAGTCTTATTGATGAGCTGCTGGAGGACAAGCAGGAGGGTATTCTGGGAAACCTTACACATTGTGCTGATTCACTGGTGCCCCCAAATCCTGCTCTTTTTCAGGAGGCAGTGGATGGTTTTGCTCAGGCTGCAGACAGCGAGTTTGGTTGCCTCGTTGTTCATGGGCGAATCGCTACAGCAACTGAAAAGTGGTGGCGCCTCGCTCCGCAGGAAGTTGTCCTGCTTTCTGCTTTGATACGCTCACACTCAGCCTCTGGATCTGCTTCTTGTGATTACCCAATTTTCCTTCCTCATGGCAGCCCCACTGTAGCCCACCGTCTTCTCCGCTTCCAGCTGCTGCCCGGAGCAGACGTATGTGTGCTGTGCGGTCCAACCCCATCCCTGCATGGAGCTGAGACTGGGCTGGTGGGTCGTTTCTGGTCTCCTTTGGTCGAGACCCTGAGAGAGTGCCTGGCTGTTGGAGAACGCTGCCTACCAGGGTCTGTATCCATTCGGCCTGATGTGCTGGCACTTCTTCTCATCAACCGTGAAACACGTCGTGCAGTCTCCTGTGTACGGACTTCCAATTACCATTACGATGATCCATTACTCTCCAGGGCCCGCTGCTGGGAGCTGCTGAAACTCTTTTATATCTTCAGCACATCACGGTACTTCACCCAGGAAGAGCCTTTATGTGTCTCCACAGAAGAAAAGGCTCAAAGAGGCAACACTGAAGACTTTCCTCTTGGATTCTCCCACCAGCCCCAACAATGTTATCTAGTTACAGAGGAATGCAAAAGCTATGGACTTCAAACACCACAGCACCAGCTGTTTCTGCTCATCTTACCATCTGTGCCCACGTTTGCACTGCGTACACTGGCTACACAGACTCTGTCTGATATAGTAGCAGCCACAGGGTTCTAATTGAATTTGCTGTTTAATGCCTTTTTTTTTTTTTTTTAAATCACAGGTGAATATCTATAACATTAATGTGAATTTACATTTTCTTTACTGATTTACGCAAGCATATTATATGCTCACACACAAATCTCACATCATAAAGATAAGCTACTATTTTTGTAAAGACAGTTATTAACTGTGCACTGGTAAAATCTATGGTAGAAACAATGAAACACTACTCAAGCTCTTACAGTTTCTACTACGCTGCCTCTAATGCTGGCAAAATATAAAACACATTGAAATGTTACACCAAAGTGCTTTGAGTTTTGTTTTGCATCACTGTTGCACAACTGCCCTGCCTCTCTATGAGCTGGTTATTACATTAGAGGGCAGCACTGTTACAATGTGTATTAAAATATACTGGAGAATAATGTGAAGATGTTAAACTGGATTTAAAATTGCCTGCTGTTTTTGTATATTTTGTATATACCAACTATATTTTGTCTAAATATAGTTGGTTAATTTCTCTGGGTCTTGATTTCACTGAGTCAGTCATTCACGTGTTTTCTCATGTTGATGGGTCTGCCCACTACTGGCTGAGAGATTCATTGCAAAACTCAATAGCTGTAGAACAAAAAGTACAACGTCTAAACCACTTCCTAAATGAAACTAAATGTTTTCAATATTATTTAAGTCAGTCAAAGCTGTGTAATCAAAGTGGTCAAAACTGAACGTTTCCACCTCAGCATTCTTTGAATCAGCTGATATTTTTGTGCAGTAACTTTAGTGTATTTAATAAAGCCTTGCACTGAGAGTATGAACGTTTTGAGTTACAAGCCCTCGAAGTATGTCTGGGGCCCAAATGTGGCTGAGGAGACACAAGTACAGGAACTAGCTACATGAAATTTTG
The DNA here is from genome assembly GCF_900408965.1 of Simochromis diagramma. Lineage (NCBI taxonomy): Eukaryota > Metazoa > Chordata > Actinopteri > Cichliformes > Cichlidae > Simochromis > Simochromis diagramma. The sequence goes on from NW_024386782.1 coordinate 6,440,701, forward strand.
AAGTCTGAAAAGTACATTTAAGCTGTGTTTTAACTGCAACCAGATCAATTTTATATCCAGCTGTACAACAGAAAGTACAACCTCAAAACCCACTTCCTAAATGAAACAAAATGTTGTCAGTAGTATTGAAGTCTGTCAAAGCTAAGTCATAAAGTTTAAATTAAATTACAGTATATGTTTGAGGCCCAAATGTTGCAGAGGAGACACAGAAATGTTGAAGTCTGAAAAGTACATGTAATCTGTGTTTTAAAAATTGCAACCAGTCCAATTTTATATCCACTCAAGTCTTGTTTGTGTGCAGAATGTATAGTTTCGGTAGCAAGACTGCACCAGTTTTATTGTCCATTATATAAAGTCACAGAAACAAGGACTAGCTACACTTTTTATTTGAGCTCAAATGTGTGTTTAAGATCATTTCTGTCTTCCAGCATGAAGAAATAATTAGAGTATAAAATGCTGAGAAAATTGAGCATTTCGAAAGCCCATAACCATAAAAATGTTCATAGTATGAGGGTAAAACTTTGCAGGGTTTCATTAAATGTGCTTAAGTATTTATGTATTATAACCCAGCTAATAGCAGGTGTAGAAAAATTTTCACATTTCTAGAAAGCTGTGAGACAACTTACATGCAAGGGGGGGAAAAGAGAACATCTTTGCGTTACAAAAAAATTATTTTACAGGACTTGATGGTGTAATAACAGCTGTGATTACTGATGAAACACACCATTGCTGAATGAGCACTTCTGGTGGTGATGAATAAATGACAGTGTTTTTGCATTTCTCTACAACTGCAGCGATAAATTGAGGAACCCAATTGCACTCTCACGTTTCAGTGTGAAGACTCAGCTTTACTGAAAATCACTGAAGATCAGTAGCATGTAAGTGCTTTCTAGTCCTCGCTTCTCATCAGATGCACTGCACTCCATACTCATTCTGCATTTTGTAGAAGTTGCTGTGATCCAGGAGACGCAATCCTAGACAAAGACCACCCCATTCTGAAGTACCAGTGTTACCAGGCCAGACCTTATTCCTTATGTTTGACCCTTACTCCCAATGGCCTGGAAACACTGCTGAGCATGAGAAACGGTAATGCCTCCTTCTAATCCAGGAACAGTGTACGTTTTGTGCCGATTTTTACATAAACTGCAGCGTGGTTCAGCTTATTCCTGTGGTACAAGGAAATGGAGATTTCTCACATTCTTTTGCATTAATCCACGGGGATTGGGACGTGAGTGAAGTTTAACAAAGCTGCAGTCCACGCAGGAGGGGCTTTGATAACTATTTAGTTCACATAAAGGAGCGCTTCTGTCTCCACCCAGGCCGCGTGGGCATCTCGGGACAAAGAGAAAAGCGCGGTGAAGTTAACAGTCAGCAGCCGATTAGCTTATTTTCCGGCGTGGAGCAGTTTAGCCCGAGTAACCGGAGAACCGTCGCTGATTGACAGCCTCACGGAGCGGCGGGTAACGGAGGAGAGCGGGTGGGATATAGATGGTTACACAAAAAGGGGAGGGGTACGCTCGCTGGCGGTCGTGTTGTTAAATATGCACCGCCTAAGAAAAAAGTCCCAGTGAAAACTTTGTGTAGTGTATTATAACACAGTCGTATTTTGTCACCACCCTCAGATTCTGACGCAATTTTTTTTTTTTGGTCGAAACCTCCTTTTAACTTCAGCGCGTGCTAAAGGTTCGACTGTGCACGCGCGGAGTCGTTTTTAGGATCCCGGCGGTCACTCCTCTTGCTCAACTTTATTTTCACTCCTCTTTCTCCGGTGAAGCAATCGGCGCGGTACAGCTCGCTGTGCCCGCAGAAGTGTTTTCTAAAGTCGCTCGGCTGTTTTGAAAGAGTCTGGTAACATGTCAGCCGCTCGGATGCAGGTGCTCTCCTCCAGAAACGTCCGGCTTTTAAGCCGCGGGCGGAACGAGGTGTTTGCCGGTAGAAGCGGAGCGCAGCGGCCCGGCGGCGACCCCAGGACCCGCTCACTGACTTGTCCCCCTCTGTCATCCTCCTCTTCTCCCGGCAGAGCCCTATCGAGTTTGAGTGCGACGCGGCGTGGACTTCCCAAAGAGAAAATGTCCGAGAATGGGATCATGTCCCGGGCCAAGGTGCTGACTATCGACACCATGAACCCCACGGTGAAGAAGGTGGAGTACGCCGTGCGGGGACCCATCGTGCAGCGCGCCGTGGAGCTAGAGAGGGAGCTCTCAGAGGTTTGTACAAGGGCGCCTAGAGTCCTACTTGAACACTACTTTGTGTCTCACTAGACAATAAAGACTAACTTCTGATGTGGCCATGTAAGATGAATGTGGTGTGTGTGTGTTACTTTGGTTCACAGCTTTGCAATAACTTTCAATCAAATGCCACTCACCTCCCGTGCCCATTTAAATCTCATGGGACTTTAAATGTTACTTTGTTCTCAAGTCCTACAAAATGATAGATATGATTCAGTGAAAGAGTTTCAGTGTGTCAACAAGTTAGTGTATGTACTTACTTGGCTTGAATTGCAGCTCAGCAGGTTAACTAGTGTTCTAATGTCTACGCACAAACTACTGTTGCCAAATAAAAGTCTTTGTTTACATTTGGTAAACTCCTCTACACGCCCTGTTATCAAAGTCCGTCAGAAGGCTACGTTTTGTCTCTCTGTGATGCACCTGGTTAATTTCTAACTTGTTTTTCAGCTGGTCTTATTGACTCCTTGTTTCTAAACGATGACTGCTTATATAAAAATACAAACTGACCTCACAGCGAAAATCCATAGTCTAATCCACAGACGTTTTTCTGCATTCCAGCAAAAACTGTTGTCATTATGGTGAATTGAATTACTAAGAGAGATTTGCTCTCTTCTCCTAAAAATGAACTCTCAGCTCTTATATAACCACATTGAAATTAAGTAAATAATAGAAAAGTTTCTTTGCACTTTATTGGCACCAAATAAGAACCTGTTGCTAATTTCTCACTCTCTCTCTCTGCTCTGCTCAATCCCTTCTTCACAAGCTGTCTATGGTGATGTGGCAACCAGCTGTTAGTGTGCTGAGTGTAGTCTGGTGTGAAAACTGTCCTCTCTTGAGTGGTTTGCTTAGTTAAAGGATGAGTATGCGAGCGGGTTCTTGCTCAGGTCAAATGCACGGTAACATCGGGCAACAGGGTCTCTAATGACGGTGGTAGCCCTTTACCCAGATGGTTCAATTACTCCAAACATATTATGTTCTGTTTACTTTGACTGATGCTCATCCACAGATGAGCACTCTCTCTACATATGGGATTTTCTTCTCAGCTACAACAGTTATATCAGGTGCTAAGTGATGTTTAGGTGCTCAAAAAGCAGACACAATTGTAGCTGGATTCAGTTGGTAGAAGCACAGTTAAGGTTTAAAGGTACAGGAGAATTTTCACAAGTGAAACAACTTTTTACAGCTGTTGGTAAACTGTAATAAACTTTACTACTAACTAAAACTAGTTCTCTAATTGCATACTGTTGCACAGCCAGAAGGGAGAAATGTATCTCAGTTAGGCTTACTCTCAGCTTCTCCATTTTTTTCTGAAGCACTCACCAAATGATGCCAATTATTCTTGGAATTGTTCGTAGTTATTGCAGCACGCCTTACTCTTTTGTGGACAGCTGCTTGTTCAAACAGGTTTGGTTAGTCTTAGATCACTTTGGGAAATGAGTCAGAAAAATATTCTCTCTTTTGTCTGGGCATTAACCTCCTAAGACCCGAAATCTCCCACGGCATGCATTTTTGATTTCTCTTTGATATTTGGGCATATTGGGGCTCAATGAATGTAAAATCAAAGAATTACCAGATTTTTTTGATTTTTTTTTACCTGATTTTTGTTTCTAAGAAAAATGAGAGCCACATATGAGGATATTCATTTAAAATTTCGGTAGAACAGTAGCAGTATAATGTCCTCGTAAGTGGATATCAGGCCCTTGTAGAGCAACATTGAGTATTTTGGTCTAAATAACCCAAAATGTGATGTCCACATATGTGGACGCCAGGTCCTAGGAGGTTAAGCATGTGCGCGCACACAAGAAGGCACGCTGTGTCCCCTGTTCTGTAAATTTTGTTTGCTTTTTGGATGAGGACCAGTATTGCCTTGTGCCTTCTAGCATATACAAAGTATGTGTTGTTCAAAGAGCACAGAAACAAGACAAACTGCACCAACCTACTGTACCAGTATGCATATGCAGTGATAAATATCACACTGTCGTTGTTGTTTAGTTTTAATGAGCGGCTATCTGATAGTGAATGGGGCTGTTTGAATGAGCTGCCAGATATTTTAATTCTGCTGGAGCACTGTTAGCTGAACAAACCAAAGAAACAGACACATAAGAGTGCAAAGTGAATTTTTATAACAGACTTTTTGCTGCAAAATCGAAACTGTTGAAAGCCCCTCAGTAGAAAGAAACACTGCCTCTCCTGCTGGACCTTCAGTATTGTTTTTTTCTCCTGTTTTATAAGTGATGACCAAAAAGCACAGGCCAGGAGCAGAGGTCAGCCTTTTTTTTCTAAAAGATCAACATCATGAATGGATGCTTCTTTGACCCAGGGGTGTTATGCACACTGTCTAATGTTATTGGCTCAGCCTGAGAGACGCCTCTTGTGTGTGACCAATGGGAGAGCGAGGGAATCATGTTTCCTAAAATCTGAACTGGACTGGACAAATCAAATGTGTTGTTTGGATTTCTGCAGGGTGTCAGCGTGTAGTTTCACTGGTTGATTTTCTGCACTGTCGCACTGTGTCTTAACATCTGGTGTTAGCAGCATGTGTTTACGTGCATGTTTCTCTGTGTGGTTCCCTGTATTGCTGTTTATCCTCCGTCAGAGGTCTCAGCTGGTCAGGAGATTATCTTTCAGACCTTGGAGTATTATATTATTTGCCTGGGAGACCATAAACAAATAGCTCTTATATAGATAATATTCATGGCTAATTATTTCAAACATTTAGCTTACTGTTGCTTCATGTAATCTATGCTGTTTTTATTTTTAAAGGTTGCACAAAAGAGATTGAAAGCTTTTTGTGTAATGTTAGTCTGTTTGTTTCACAAGGTTAATAGAAGTGATGTGATAAGCTGGTTTGCTCAGGTAGAAACTGTGTCTGCACATTTGACCTCCATCAAAGCTGTTCTAGACTCACTAAACTACTTTTCCAAGTGGTCTGCGTCTCCTCCTGAATAAACACAGCTTACACAAATGCTGTGCATGCTTATCTGTCTTATCTGGAGTTTATATTTTACTTAAATGACCGGGTTCGTAGAATTTAATCATAAGCCTTGAGACTTTGTTTTATTAACTGTCTGTAAGAGTTTTATTTTTTTGCTCCTTTTTTGAGGGGGTGGGGTGGGGGTCGTTATTTGTTTACATCAGTTTTTGTTGCTTATCAGCCATGCCTTTCTTTGGCTTTGTTGATGCATTACTGAACAAACAAACAACCCCCCCAACTTCCACCCAGAAAACTTGCTGACTGAAAAAAAATTAGAAAGAATTTGCATTTTGCTATAAAGCTGCTAAAACTTTCCCCAGTGTTTTTGTTCAGGATAATATCTGGGACATGACATTCAGTAAAGCAAACTAGGGATGCACAAATTGTGAATTTCTGGGCCGATTACTATTTTGCAGATAACCAGTGCTGATTTGACATTTAGAACAGCCAATAAATGTAAAAAGCGTAGAGGAGACTCAAAAAACACAATGTTCAACCATGAGTGTTGATGTTGCATGTTTGACACTCTAGCTTCCCTGTTGTGGTGGAGGGAGGAATCAGCTGATATACTGAAATATCAGATTTCTAACTCTCCACATATTATATCAGTCCTTAAAAATCGTCAGTCAGACTCTCGTACCTTTATTGTTTTCTGTTTTCTTCTTTTCTATTTTAGTTCTTTCTCTGACTGTCTTTCCACATTTAGCTAGCAGTAAACTGATATGACTCAACAGATACAAATTAAAGTCACTGCCATGTGTAAATATCATACTATTTGTTGATAGGTGATTATCAATCATATCAGTGTCTGCCAACATGTTACTGGATCCCTAAAGCAACTTTTTAATTTTTCTGCATAACTTGCAGCTGCATAAAGTCTCATGTCCAGTAAACCAGTGTGGGGTCCGTGTGTATGGAACAGTTATGTACGTGTTTAAAAGAGTGCAGGCATAGTGTTAAGGTTATTTAGGTGCAGCTGATGGTCTTTGTCTATTTTTAAAAGCTTTTTGATGTATCAAAGTAGTTGTTGTTGTTGTGTACAAAATGTATAGTTAAACTGCTGCTAATTGTGTTTATGTTTGACAGGGAATGAAGAAGCCCTTTGCAGAGGTCATTAAGGCCAACATTGGTGACGCGCATGCTATGGGCCAGCAGCCAATCACTTTCTTCCGACAGGTCTGCTCCTAAACCCTTCCCTTTACTTCTATCTAAATATAACAACTCTTTTCATGTTTGTTAATGTACTTCACACTAACGCTGACTCTTCAAATACGTCATTGTCAGTGTGCCCGTTTTATGTATTAATGCATGCAGATAATACACCCTTATGCTCACTCAATCTTGTTGTTTAAAGGTCCTGGCGCTCTGCTCCTACCCTGAACTGCTGAGTGACAGCACATTCCCAGAGGATGCTAAAAGTAGAGCATGCCGCATTCTGCAGTCTTGTGGCGGGAACAGTATGGGTGTGTATGAGGTCTAGGTTTTTTTTTTGTTAGTAATTATCACCCTTAGTCCTTTCATACACCTACTGAGTGATATATAGCCACTGCGGTGATTCTAGAGCTTGTGTTACTATAGCAGCTTGCATCGTCTCCATATGAATCTCCTTCAGGTTCCTACAGTGCCAGTCAAGGCATAGACTCTGTGCGTCAGGACGTGGCCCGTTACATTGAACGACGGGATGGCGGTGTGGCCTGTGACCCAGATAACATTTATCTCACCACAGGAGCCAGCGACGGCATTGTGGTACTGTGATTTATGTCTCCATTTTAGTTTTAATTATGCACATTTGTCTTGTAGCAACAGTGAAGGAAGTAGCTCGATTTTGATTTTGAACACTGAACTACAAAAACAGGCTTGTGAAATTAAAGCCTCAGCAGTGAGCCTGCTTTTAAAGGATGCATTGTACATGCAACAATTAGCAGGGAAATAAATACGTGTGAGAACAAATCTATTGAATGTCAGCCAATCAAAGAAAGGCTGAAACTGGATCACTGATGCATGAACATTTTGGCTAGCTAGATGGGTATTACCTTCTCATGACCCCTTTCATGGGTTGTCTGGGCTGTTTAACGGTTTTGTTCTCCAAGAGAAATGACCTAAAACGATAGCATCTCCATCTGGCAGTAATGTTAGCTGGGTTTTTACTCAAATATAATATTTATTTTTCGTAGAATGCTCACAAAGAACCAATTTCTTGTGCATTTTTGTCGTACGTGTATATATTTGTTATATATTGCATTCAGGTTAAGCAAGATGCAGCCAAACTACTACGTAATTCGAAAATCTGATTATATGTACATGCAGATGAGGGCACAAAGTTTTTGTCAAAAATTTTCCAAGTGCTTTTTTAACAGAGCATGAGGTTTTAACATAACATTTTTAAACATCCTAGTTTCTCTTAGAAAACTTAAATTATTTCTATTTGCACACAATAACCTAATTATTTTTAGAAAACAACATCATAACCCTGCGGGGCCAGTGGGCAACGTGCAGATGTAGGTTTGCAAGAATTCGAGAACAAGGTAACATAGGAGTTTGAAATTGATACCATAGAGGTATCTGTAAAAGTTTAAGACTAATTTGAATCTCAGTGACTTCATCGTAAAGGTCAGAGGTCAAGTTTTTTGAAAAACTTGTAAATGCAATAAAGAACAAAGCAACATAGGATTTTGAAATTGATACCAAAGGTGCATCTACTAGGAGGATGAGAGTTAGCACTGGCAGCCACCAGTATTTAAAAAAAAAAAGTCATTTTCATAGTGCAGTCAGCATTATAACTGAAGCATCACAAATCTTTTCCGACCTGTTCTTCAGACAATGCTGAAGCTGCTGGTGTGTGGCGAAGGTACAACCCGTACCGGTGTTATGATACCCATACCTCAGTATCCCCTGTATTCAGCTGCACTGGCCGAACTGGGCGCTGTGCAGATCAACTATTTCCTTAATGAGGAAAAGTGCTGGAGCCTGGACATCACTGAGCTGCAGCGTGCTGTAAATGAGGCCAGGCAGTACTGCAACCCCCGAGCCTTATGCATCATCAACCCTGGAAACCCCACAGGTAAGTTCTTTATGATTTGGGAGCCATCACTATCATTACATATTATTGCATATGTCAAAGTCAATTAATCAAGTAGTTATTACAGAGAATTATCAGAATTATCATCATTTAATCTAGTTATGTGATTAATTTGTGCATCCTTGTTGTTTTAGCATTACATTTGCATCTTTTTTGTTGTATTCACACACATATATATATATATATCCTAATAGACAAGCTAAACACCATAACACACTGATATTAAATTATCCATCCACCCAATTTCTTCAGCTTATCCAATTCAGAGTTGTGGGGGAGACTGTAGCTGGATTAAATCTTTTCTGCAAGAAAAGACTGTCCTGTCTCCTAACCAGGCCCAACACACATTTCCATGTATTTTGGAAGAGCCACTAGATGGCAGCAAAGCTAAAGTCACTGCCCTATCATGAGCCTCTTAATTTTTACAGGTCAGGTTCAGAGCAGACAGTGCATTGAGGATGTAATTCGATTCGCTGCAAAGGAACGTCTCTTTCTCATGGCTGATGAGGTAATCTCTCTGAATGTCTTAAGACATCTGTCTGATGTATAATCTTCTTCACCTTGTTAATATCTATCCTATTGTCCTCATCTCCCAGGTGTACCAGGATAATGTGTATGCTGAGGGATGCCAGTTCCACTCTTTTAAGAAGGTCCTGTTTGAGATGGGGCCCGAGTACGCAGAAACAGTGGAACTGGCATCTTTCCACTCAACCTCTAAGTGTTACATGGGAGAGTAAGTTGTGTTTTTTTCCCCTCTTATTTGTGCTGGGGATAAAATAGCTATGAAAAAATAGTTATTTGAAGGGGAGGTTTTACAACAATTAGCTCCTATAGCTAATTGAAGCTATATATTGAAGTAAGGCTGCAATATATAGCTTGCGTTTAGCTCTTTCTTTGTGTTTTGTTTTGTGTTTGCTGTAATTCTCACATTATAATCTGCCTTGTAGGTGCGGCTTTCGTGGGGGCTACATGGAAATCATCAACATGGACGATGAAGTGAAGGACCAGCTCACCAAGCTGCTGTCAGTTCGTCTGTGCCCTCCTGTTCCTGGTCAGGCTCTAATGGACCTGGTGGTTAACCCTCCACAGCCTGGGGAACCTTCTTATGGCAGCTTTATCAAGGTACACAGTCTACCATCATGGGCTGTATATAAATAAAATGATGACACTGAAGCTTAAATATCATAAACCTACATTCTTTATCACAGCTAGCAAGCAGTGACCCCTGTGGTTGCATAAAAGCTGTCAATGATCAGTAAACTCTCTTCTAATGATGACTTACAGCCCCAGTCACTGGTTTGAAGTCCTTTTGAATACAAACTATTGATTATGGATTTTACTCAACTTGCTGACATACCAGAATACATTAACCTCTAGACATCCAGCCCATCAAGGGTTAAGCGAGGGTTTCGCTAAAAAGGTAAATTTACAAAAGACAAACTTCCTGTTAGTGCTGTCAGGTAGGGCTGCATGAACACAAAAAATCAGCAGGGTACAGCTTCCACTTTCTTCTACTTCCCTGAGATGTCCATTTCTTACCGTGTTTATTAGGTGCACTTTTTTGGCCAGCTGTAGTGCGATTGCATTGGTGGTTTCAGTGCGCTTCTGTGAGGCGGATGGCGGCGCTGGCATGCTGTACAGCTTCGCTTTTATCAACATCTGAGCTGATGTTGGGTGACTGACGTTAGAAACCACTGCACTGCTTTTCTTGGCCTTCATGCATTCATCATTACTGCACTTTGCGGTGTCTTTTCAGGCGGCTGAATAAGTTAGTTGTATTGCTGTTCATTACAGACACACAGCACTCTTTGCAAATGATTTCTTTTTGGAAGTATTTTCAAATAACGGCTAATGATCGGCTTTCAGGGACAAGCCGTTCATCTTCTGCTCTGCCAGACATTTTGTTCTATATCTGTTTTTAACGCAGTGTCACTCGTCCAGATTAATCCAGGTAAATTCATGCCTTGCGATGGAGGGAACACCTGTGATTGGCTCATGCAAGCACGGCATCAGGAGCTGATTTATGGACCACTTGATTTTTGTTTGCTTTGCATTTTAAATATCGCTCAGTCATAATCATTTCATTGTTTTGCAGCCCTACATTCACGTATCACTGTAGTTCATCCAGAAGAACACAAACGATGTTTCATGGTTTGCTTATAACAAAGCTTAAAATCAAAAGCCCTTGAGCTCAGCATTATCCTGCCCATGTTGTTTACTTCTGGTCATGTGTGATGTAAATCTAAGCAGTAAACTGTTCAAGTGCACCTCAGAGTCATTTAGGCAGGGATGAGATAAAAACCCTTTGCTGAATTTGAAACTTTTTTTTGGAGCTTACAGCACAGAGGATTGCAACATGCAGATAAAGTACTCCAATCAAGTGAATCCCAGCATCATAAATGTATATATGTTGGATCTAATGTTGCCCCCCCCCCCCCAATATCTCTTTCCCACATCCAGGAACGCACAGCCACATTAAGTGCCTTAGCAGAAAAGGCCAAACTTACAGAGCAAGTTCTCAACACGGTCCAAGGCATCAGCTGCAACCCTGTGCAGGGTGCTATGTACTCCTTTCCTCGCATAACCATCCCTGAAAAGGCTGTCAAAGAGGCCACGGTCAGTCCTGAACCTTCTTTTATAAATAATTCACCATTTCTGTTTCAGGGTGATGACATTGGTCAGAAGCAACAAAAGAAGAGAGACATTGCAGTTATGCAAGAATTTCTACAGAACATTCTCTCTAATCTCCAATTGCTCATGTTTGCAGTTCTGCTATTATTGTTTTAAAAATGTCTCTCTGTGACCTTCACGGCCTTAACTGCACTCATGTCACACTACATACAAGCCACATTAGGAATGGCCATTAAATACAACATGCAGACCGGTGGTGGATGTGCAACGTGCCAAAGAAGCTCAGCTCGTTGCCAACGCGCCACCTTGCTGTCTTAGAAGAACAAATGATTTCCAATGGCTCAGGGTTTCAGTTCTGTCCCACGGGCAATTGTTCTGTAGGAATTTCACGGAGAGCGGATGAATCAAAGCACCGAGAATCTGATCAGCCTTAGAGAGGGTAACGTCACATTGACCCACTGACATGTGGTCAGCTCCTGTGACTGACCGCAAAGGAGTAGCATTATCCCAAAAACACACACATACCTGCATTATCACAGATCTGCTGTTAATCCTCTTTAACTTGCCTTGTGGCCTGAGATTTAAAAAAAACAACCCAAAAAATATCTTTTTAGAAAACACAACTTTTACTTTGTCCAAAAGTCACAGACAGCGTTTCTTTTTTGTTTTTTTATGTCATATATCTTCTATCAGCTGTTCATTATCAGATAAATTAAAATTCACTAAATAAATTAAAATCATATGAATTTTTTTCCTTTCAAAATTCAAACATCATGTTTTCTTTTTAGTTGTATTTTGTACCTGAGGGTCACCATAGTGAAGACATTTAAAATATCTTAAACTTCTCATCCAACCTCAAGTCATGTTGTACAGCTTAATGTGGTACTTTATTTTATTTTATTGTGGTATTTGTTTTATTGAGCTTTTTCTGTTGTAATTTGTTCCAGTTGAGCTTTTAATTGATTTGTTTTGTTTATTTGAACTGAAAATACTATTTACTGTTATTTAAGTTAAATTAAGCATATATCCTCACAGTTTTCTGTTATAAGTATAGCTTTTAGTTAAAGAGCCCCATGCCACCAAATTATCAAGATTTGTACATATATTATTTCCTTTCCTCTCTCTCAGGAAAAGGGACAGCAGCCAGACATGTTTTATTGCATGAAGATGTTGGAGGAAACGGGAATCTGCCTCGTACCTGGCAGTGGCTTTGGCCAAAAAGATGGGACCTACCATTTCAGGTACACAGCAAATGTGCAACCTACAGTCAGAAAATCAAGATATTCAGTTATTCAGTAGGTGCACTTTTATAAAACAACAATCACACCTTCATAAATGTTGGTTTTAGTGCAGTCCTGTTGCTTTAGAGTGGCTTTGAACAAGTGGCTCAAAACATTTTTTATGTCATTTTTTAAAAAAATATCTTAAATATTATCCCTGTCAGAACCTCTAAATTAATTCTTCTGGGATTCTGGAAGTCCAAAGAACTCTCAGCTGGGCCATCTGCTGTTTTCTACATCACTAGGGTTAATTTGTGTTTTCCTTTTCTTTGCTCCTCTTGCCCAGAATGACCATCTTGCCACCGACCGACAAGCTGAAGATCCTCCTCAATAAAGTCAAAGAGTTCCACCAGAGATTCACCCAGCAATATTCTTAAATTCCCGCATTTTTCCCGCTCCATTCACAAAAGGAGGAGCTGGCCAAACACAACAAAAAGTATCAGCCGACCAGAATTTTATCTGTTACTATTAAGTGCCTTCTCTGCAGTGGCTCTGGTAGTCTCTGTGATGACGCACTCCAACCTCTATAGCTGTCACATTTGGACATTTGCAGAATTTTGTCTTAAGGCGCTGTTTGTGCCAAAAAAAAAAAAAAAAAAAAAAAGAAGAGGTACAAAATTAAATTAAATCAGAGACCTGTGTCCTTTTCTTTTTTTTGGTGCAACATGGCTTAATCTATTATCTGTGTCGTTTTTAAAAGATGTATATACTCCAGGTCTGTAACTTTCATTTTGCTAAATGGCTTGACTCTGCGTCTTGAGTTATAAAGAAGGTGCAACGAAGAATGACGAAAAGAGTGATGCTGCTTAGAAACTGAGAATGTGCAAAACAAAATGGTTAAAATATTCCACTTCTGTAGGCTTTGCTCAACTGGAAGAATATGCTGAAAAAGCTTCTTTTGCATGATGGTTTGGTAGTAAGTAATTTGGTAGTGTCAAAATAAATGTAATGCTCTGATGTTTTGCCTCATTATTTTGGAGAGTGTGTTTAAAAACAAGAGCCTCCTTTCTCTTTTCCTTTGACCTTGAATTCTATGGCAGCGATCTTATTTCCTTGGTTCAACATGCTTCTGTTGTTCACTGAAGGTGTTTTATGTCACATACCACAAACTGAAAAAGTAGCATTGTCTTTACTTGACATCTGTTCGTCTGAGTCTGGTGACCCTCTTTAACCTCAGTCTTCATCCTTGAGACAAATGATAAAATCAGCACATTGTGTGTAATTTTAGCAGCCTTAGCCTTTCAGTTCAGCTTTATGTATAGAGCACCATTCACAACAACAGTCACCTCAAGCTTTATAGCTTCTTCTTTTCTTATAACATTCGACGTTAACGAGAAAACCCCAGCAGTCAGACATTCACCTAAGAGCAAGCACATGGCAACAGTGAGGAGCAAGAACTCCATTTTAACAGAACTAGACTAAGGGAGGAACAGTCAGTCTAACCAGTTTTTTGTTGTTGTTTTGCTGGGGGGGGAGCACAGAATATAAACTATTAGAAAGAGAAGGCATACTGTTGTCAGCTGGACTTCATCTCTTGCTTCCTCCTCCGTAATGGTAGTTCAGAAGGCTGGGTGAAAACTGAAGAAAGAAAACATTTCACAGTCACACACACTTTTAAATTTGACACCTAAAATTAGAAATATCAGCATCATGTTATTTTTATTTTTTTTAAGTAGCTTTTATTTTGAAATTGTCAGTTTTAGGAAGACAGTGAATTGGATATATATTATGAAAATAAAAACAGAAGGATGTAAGTAACATTTAAAAAAAAAAACACTAAAATATTATACAACAGTAATTTGTGTTATGTGCAAATGGTTATAATATACAGTAAAATACACTAAAAGGCAGACCATTGATGATTTCCATTAAGTAAATGGAGGATTTTATTTAAGTTTAAAGAATCATGTTCAGATCCTATAACTGTCTTGGGTCTTTTATTTTGAAAGTTGCATATTGTTGCCATAAATAAAAACCTCTGTGTGTAACTGGTAGCTCTTCTCAATAATCTTATTGCACAAATTTTAAAACACACTGGTCTCCCAAGAAGAAAGTGAAGGGTTTTATTTTGAAAATACAACACATACTATACTGTACTATGAACAAAGTTTACCCCAGTATATCTCTATTATTTGGTTTCAGTTACCCTATCATTACCAAGCAGGATAAGGGATCATGCAAAGCTGAATATTAACTCGCTGAGTTAACTCCACATTTACTCGTGCATTCCCAAGAAAGGTGTTGGCAGCATCTGACCAATCTGACAAACACAGATAAGTGTACTGATCTGTGAGCTTCAGCATGCAGCAAGAAGAAATGGGAGTGAGACAAAACATTTTTTTGAGCAGGAAATTTATTGAAAACAATGCTTAAACTGAAGCAGGCTGTTTTACAGCTGATCAAAAGTTTAAGACCACACCTCTGAAAAAAAAACCCGTAAATCCTCCCAATACAGAAGTTCCAAACATGAACTAATGAGTCGCTCTACCATTATTGTTGATCACTTCAAAAATTTGTTGCGGCATGCTTAATGCAAGCGTTTACATGAGGTTCGTGGGAACATTTCTCCAAGTGGTGAAGACAGCCAGACGGAGGGCATCTACTGTCTGGAACTGTTGTCCATTTTTTTAAACTTCCCTTGCCATCCATCCCCAAAGGTTCTCAGTTGGATTTAGATCAGGGGAACATGCAGGATGGTCCAAAAAAGTGATGTTATTCTCCCAGAAGAAGTCCCTTGTCCTGCTGGCATTGTGTACTGTAGCATTGTCCTGTTGAAAAACCCAGTCGTTACCACACAGAGGAGGGCCTCAGTCATGAGGGATGCTCTCTGCAACATCTGGACATAGCCAGTGGCCGTTTGACACCCCTGCACCTCCTGAAGCTCCATTGTTCCCCTGATGAGAACTTTGAAGACATTTTTTGTTTTTGAAGCCCTTCAGTCTCGGATGAAGGGCCTGATATTTATGGGGCTGCAGTCGGCACCAGTGACAGCCTTCATTTCTTAAGGTCCAACCATGCAAAATATGATTTTTTGCGATTTTTCAAGTGGTCTTAAACTTGCAATCGCAACTGTATGTTATATTAAGCCCCAATAAACACAAAACAAGCAGGCTTAATCTTCAAAAAGGAAAGGACTGAAACATATAAGAGAATGGAGAAGAAGAATAAGAATGACCTGGCAGCAGCAGGTCACAGGTCAATTTTTGTCCTGCTGCTCAAGATTTTTCTTAACACATCTGTGACGGTGGAGTTATCTTCAGCTGTGACCCTGCGTCATTTCAGTGGATTCCTTTTGTCCTCTTCCCTCTCTGTTTGATATGTGAAACACAAGCTGCAGCATTTTTTTTCCATCTTTATTTCAAGAAGTTGCTTTACCTGCAACACTCAGAGACAGGTGGATCATTAGGTTTAAACAGCGTAAACCTAAAGTGTGTAATGTTCATTTCAAGCAGGGCAGAATAATAATTTTCTCTGAGAGAAAAAAGCATTGTAATGTGAACGCGCATGACAGGTCAAACCACACGGAGAGAGATTAGAGTCAAACAAACCAATCAGACGGCAATATTCAAATGAATCAACTGTCAGTTAGTGACACTGTGTCAGTGAAGCAGTGAAAGTTACCATGGCGATGTCATTCCGCGTGACTGACAGTGAAATCTATGTGAAGTTTTGCTCAGCACTACCCACGAGAAGCGGCTGATAGAATCAGAAGTCATACTGACGTGGTTTAAAAACCGTGAACTTCCTGATGAGCTGCTCTACAGATCCTTTTTTTGTTGTTGTTTTCTGTTCCTGGTTTTAAACCACTGGTAGTTTCTGCTTTACTTCATAAGTCCTTGAAAAAAATATATAAATACTTTCTGTAGGGAAGTTAGATGGCACATTCAGATGCCTACAGATTAAAAAGTGTATGTCTGTTGGCTTTGATTAAGACATTGTTTGAAAGAAGCCAGATTTTTCTACGTTTTGGTAGTAAAATGATTTCTGTAGAGATAAATTTGGTACCACATGATCAATTTTTTTAAATTGTCAGCTTCTTCCTCTCATGTACTTAAATGGTGAAAGATTTTTGGGAAGGAAATAATAAATTGTAATACGTCCTTCCAACCACTTTGTTTATTGGTTATCACAAGTCACACCCTGAACGGGTCATCAGTCTATTCCAGAGAAACGATGACCATTCACACTCAAAATCACACTTATACTCAATTAAGAATTAGTCTAATGTGAATGTCTGGGAATCCAGAGTACCCAGAGAGAGCCCACACACTATGGTTAATTACGGAGTTCCACAGGGCTCTATGCTAGGACCAAACTCTGTTTACATTAAACATGCTTCCCTTGATACCCATCTTTATTTATCTGTGAAGCCAGTTGATACACACCGAAAGCCCTTGAACATTTTGACCCTAAAGCAAAAGTAGCATCACTTTATGAATTAAGTCTTAACTTTGTAGCACTTTTAAAGGCTCAACTTGAAGATGAACAGCATCTCTAAAATATTAAAATAATCTCTAACACAAACAGGAAACCAGTGGAGAGAAACTATGATTAAAGTGATATTGCAGGATGCCTAAATGCCATGCTCAACAGGTTGGAAGTGAGAAAACGTTTCATTTCAGTATGATCAGAGGGAGTTTGTCCCTCTAATCCGTAGCTACTGAATTTCCCCCGTGGTATCAGATGGGATTCTGAACAGGCTCCATATAGCAGGATAGTGTAAGGGAGTAAACAGAGCAGTGCAAACAACCTCTTTCTGTCACTTTGATCCATTGCTCATATAAAAATATCGAGCAGAGCAGCTTTGAAATACAGAAGTATTCAGTGGCATCTTTAATCAAACCAGTTCAATATAGGAAGATGTCCTTGTAATAACAAAACGGAACAGTTAAATAGACAAGCGATGTAGAAATATTCCATTGCAGCAATAAAGACTGAAGTCGAGATGGTGAAGTGTGAGCTGTCTGCTCACTCCTGAAGCTGTCTCCTCTAATCACGTTGTTCAGATGTTTCTGGCTCAAGAGGACGTACATGCAGATACCACAACTACTTTTACTGTCTTATTTAATCTTTCATCTATTTTACTGCCTAGCATGCAGTTTCGGAGCAAGTAGGGGTGATGGATGGTGATACAGGTTTGTGTGTGTCAAAGTGTGTATGAGAGGCAGAAAGAGTGAAAGACCATGTAGAGTGTGTGTTAAAAGTGAAGCTTGTAGTTTGAAGGGGTTTTCTGCTCTCTTCCCGTCTGCTCCACAGTGGCTGTCAGCTTTAATTATCTTTGACAAAGGGCCTCCTGAATCCTAATTACACTGAGCTTTGTCTTTTCCTGGAGCCCTTCACTATTCACTCCAGCTGCTTGACGCACTCACACGTTCCAGTCCTCTTCACCCAAAATTAATTGGGTGCGTTTGCAGTTTTTCTCCCGTCTCCTGACATCTTTTGGGAATCAAAGGTCATCATTAGTTCGGGTGAGGATGTAGGGCGACAGAGGGACAGTCATGCATCAGACATCAGGGCCGTCATGTGGCTGTCCTGGTTTTGACAATGACCAGTCTTTATTCACTGTGTACAGTCTTATACGAGATTTATTTGACTGACTGGAAGATCTTACTGAGCCTCAGCTGTGTTTGTGGACAGACAATGATATTTTCTTCATTATATTTTATGCGTGGACACTGATGATAACCAGTTCGGTCAAAATTGTAACGCTGTAAAGTGACTTAACATAAAATCTCATGTGAACCTTATATGAAAGGTGCTTTAATTTGTAATTAGTTCATTTAATTATTGGGGAAAAAAACATCAAAACAATATTTAACTGTGAGTTTTAACTGAGAAAGGGTTGCAGCCAGCTATTGTCTTATTTTATTTTTATTGGATTAAGCTTATTATTATTTATATTATAATAGCTTAGTGAAACTGTCCAAGCTTAAAAAAAAATAAAAAAATAAAAAATCTATTATGGATGTGACAAAACTGCAGTTCTTTAAATGTCCACTTAAAGCTGACTCCAAGAAATCTCCACAAATTGCCAGGGGAAAATGCCGAAACTTAGACCACAAATTAACATGTTTAGATTGCATTACCCTACAGAGCTTCTGAGGGCCACATCATCAAAAGATATGATGATGCAGACAGAAAGGGGTCTGAAATTTAGAAGCCATCAGCGTTGAGTAAAGACAGAATCTATTTTTGCCCAAGTAATTGCTGATGTCCTCACCTGGATGGAAACCTAATGCTGGTTATTTCTTTGTTATCTTGTACGTTTACACAAGATACTTTTAATTTACAATTAAGCAACCGGCTTAAGGAAGCACTTGGCAACAGTGGGAAGGAAAAACTCAACAATCAACAAAAACAAGATAGTAATCCATAAGGTCAAAATATATGCTTCAAAACAAAGCTTAAAAAAATCAGTAGTTAATATTATTGTGGCTAAGTCCAGTTTTTACATGCAGTATATGGGTACTAATCACACTTTAGCTGCTCCAGGCTACAGCGTAGCTGCTGACTTTAGCTGTTTGGTATGAATGCAAAGTAGCTGCATATAATTTTTGTCTTCTTATTCGAAAAACATTAAATAACTTGGTTAAAATTTATTATTGTTCATTTCCAATGATAAAAAAAATGGACACTTGAGTGTGACAGGTACGATAACTAAGCTATGCAGTCACACTTGTTTTGTGGAGCCTTACAGGGTTGGACTGTATAAAAAGACAAGTCAACAAAGAAGGTAAAATACTCCAAAATATAAAGTTATTTTGGTCTAGTTCTTTTATCGTCCTATGCTGTCATCATACTCAAAGTAAAATGTTCTGAAAATTAAACTGATGCACTGTAGGAGGTGGAAATGAGTGAAACAAACACTCCTCATCTCCAATCAACCACTGCATTGTTTCCTTGAAGACGTATGTGGCTGCTACTTAAGGTTAAAGTTAAACTTAGCTGTTACAATCACTGTTTTGAACATAATGATTTACAAGTAGGTGTGGTGTAATCAAAGAAGGAGATTTTCTGCTTCCACATTCAGGTGCTCCGTTGCCATTTTCTTTCTCAGTTTTCTGACTGTGAGCATAATTTTAGTCCGGCTGAAAAAAGAGACGTTCTTTCATTTTCATATAAGAGCCACTTTCCCCCTGCCAGAGTCACCATGAACTCAAAAACTGTAACAGTACTAGTGAACTGCCTTATTTATTCATGGCACAGATTCAGCAAGGTGATGGGAACATTCCTCTGTGATTCTGGTTGATATTGACTTGACAGCATCACACAGTTGCTTAAGATTTGCTGACAACACAGCCATGACATGAATCTCCTGTTCCACCACATCCTAAAGGTGCTCTACTGGGTTGAGATCTGGAGACTGTAGAGGCAACTCATTGTCATGTTCAAGAAACCAGTTTGAGATGAATACAGGGTCCTCATGAGGGCATGGACATGGTCAGCAATAATACTGAGGTAGGCTGGGGCTTTTCGTCATTTTGGCGAGCCCAGGCTGACAAAAGTGTGGTCTCCTGCTGCTGTAGCCCATCTGCTTCAATGTTTGGCTGTTTGTGCACTCGGGATGCTCTTCTGCATACTTTGGCTGAAGCAGAGCTGACGGGTTATTTGAGTTAGTGTTGCTGCTTGAAGCAGTCTAGCCATTCTCCTCTGAACTCTGGCATCAACAAGGCATTTTTCACTTCATGAACTGCCGCTCACGGGATGTTTCCTCTTTTCAGACCATTTGCTGTAAACTCCAGAGATAGTCATGTGTGAAAATCCCAGCAGATCAGCAGGTTATGAAATGCTCAGACCAGCCTGTCTGGTACGAACAAACACGCCATTATCAAAAGACACTTAAATAACCTTTCTTCATGATTCTGATGTTCAGTGTGAACTTCAGTAGGTCACCATATCATTAGACAGAAGCGTGTACCTAACAGATTTCCCAGAAGTGTATTTTGATTATTTCTTTTAATCGTGCACCCAAATGAAGGTGTGCGTAGCATATTAGGATTTCAGTAGAATTTTTAATAACAACATTGACTATTCTGGATGTTATCAGAAGGTCTCTCCATTCATGAACATCCATTGCAAGTTCATTGTAAAATATCTCGGAACAGCTTTATATCCTTATGTTTATCATTTTATAACCTTACTCTAACCTAACTGATTTTTTTTACGTATTCTAAATGGGGTCAAAAATATTAAAGAGCCATTCAGACTTTTACGAAACACACTCAGCTCTGTAAATTAAGAAGGCCAGATTGGGAAAAGTATGAAAAGAGAAACCAGTAAGAGGGGTGGAGTGATGATACCGAGATTGGGTGATAAATCTTGTTCTGATCAGGTTTCTCTGGTGCCCTCACACCTCAGTCTCTTTCTTGGGGTAATTAATCAATCCCAGACTGGAGCCATTGATCGGCCTCTTGTAGCCCTCGGTATGTTTACACTCCTCGATTGTATTTGCCACTAAGCCCCTCGCTGCCGCTCAATCTCATCGGCAGAAAATGTGACACTCCGCCCTCTGATGCCTTCAGCAAAACAGAGCATCGATTGACATCTCGATGAAAATCAATCTACCTTTTTTTTTTTTTTTTTTTGGCATGGGGGATTAAGTTTTGTCATAATCCTTTGTTGTAAATCTGTTTTTCGGGTTGCAATGCATTAAGTTTATTGTGAGCACACAAGTGTGTGTAACTTGTGTGTAACTTCTCATGGAAGTTAGCTGTTGTTCATAAAATATATATAATAAACAATATTTTAATATTTTAATCAAGTATCTGTTACTTAAAACCATTTAGACTCTTAAGTAAAAACCACCGTTAGTGGAGCAAAGAATACACCGTTTTATTCTGAATAATAAATCACTGGAAATAATTTGCAAATGAACATAACAGTAAAAAACCTGAATGCACTTTTGACAAACTGCATTAAAGTTCATTTTTTTCATTTTCAAATATTTTTTTTCTTGTTCCTCCACTGTCTGCCTTACATGTTTATGTTTATTTAAAAGGGTCAATGCATATAATGCTGCACTCCAGCTACCTCGGAAACCAGATGTTGCAGCTTGGGAATGACAGAGAAGAAAATATCTGATGTTATGTTGTGCAGCCCAAAGAGCTTCTAACTTGATAACATACATCTCAGATTTTATCCTGCATTGCTTACATTCCCAGAAAGAATTAAAGCAACAAGCAATGCTTTCCTTGTACATATGGGTGGTCTGTGTGGCTGTTATGAAAAAAAATCTCATGTTCTGCGCTTGTTCTTATATGTTGTAGAGAAATTTAAATATATTTTTAATACCTGCAAGAACTGCTGTTTTGAACTAAAGCTCCTCTCAGCTTCCACATTTCATCCCTGGATCTCTGATTGCCTCCCCCAACAGTGAAGTGGAATGAAATAACAATTCCACCTGATTATCAAGCCATTAAATCTCAAGTGAGTCATCTGGACTAAGTAGTTATGTTGCACGTCTAAAAAAAATGTTAAAAAGCAAAGCATTCATATAACTTTTCTAAGTATCTTCTTACTGAGTCTCTAACAGGCAGCAGCTCATGATTCAACATCTTATTCAGAGACTGTTTGTGAGATGACAGCTTTGTGCTGCTGCTGGAGGACAGGAGGATGCCGCAGAGAAGGCAACATGATTAGGAAATTAGTTACAAGAAATGGTACCCCAGTCATTAATGCTATTAAATAAGAAGCAATTTGCAGCACTGTTATTAAAGGTGTTCTTAGATATTTTTTTTTTGGCACTTTTAATATTTAAGAAAACTTTGTATCAAAGGAAAGTGTACAGTGCCTTGATTAAATTATTGTACAAAAAGCCTCATTATTGGCTGACGTCAGGCTCTCTTTGATCACTTGGTTTGACACAAATAAAAATACAACAATGACCCATTGACAGCGCCAAAAGCCACTAACATACTTTATGTCTGATTTAATGTTTGAAACAAGGTGATTTTCAATGACTCTCAAATCACTGAGATATTGTTTTTTTTCTCTCTAAACTTTAGGAAAACACTGAAAGGGGGGAAAGGTGGATTTCTGTTTATGCATTTGTTTTCTAAGATTTCCCGTAAAGATATTTACTCAGCCCGTTTCTGTTTGTTCTCTTCTGGTCAGTTTGGATTTCAGTGATATTTTTGACATTTTGATCTTCTCGGATTACAGGGAGACGTATGGAAACTTGCATCAGCCAATTAAAAAAATAATTAAATTCAATATTATGTTATGATTATGCCAATATTATATTCTCGAACTTGAGTCACGTTCTCTGAAGTTTAAGTCTGTAACTCAAAATTTTGAGATAATTCTCTTAAATTCCGATGCGCTTCTATAGAAACATGAGGAAACTTGGTAATTTACATGTAAAAGTTTATACAGTTCAGAAACTGGCCTGTAGAAGGTGCTAAAATATCTATAGCTGAAAGAAGTTCCAAGGTGTGTGTATACTATTCTATATTTATGAACTCTGATCCAGGACTTGTTTTTCTCTGCACATGAGTCAAAATGTGCTTGAAGCTCTGAATAGGTTGCTCTTTTAAAAAAAACATTTTTATTCATCTTTCACTTTTAGGAATTATAAGCTTGCTTAATGCTTTTGCATGTTAACAAATCTAAATTCAGTTTCTTCTTTTAAAAAACCCTCACAAGGTTACTATCTGAGCTCAACAAGGAGCTTTTTTTAAGCTTTTAATGAAGACATATACTCCAAGGACAGCGATGCAAGGACATGAACACATATCAAAAAGGCTTTAAGTGCAGCTGTTTTCTGGGTAACTGGAATGAAGTGAAGAAATCAAAGAAAACAATCGCAGCCAATCACGCCCTGATTTTCACTTGAATGAAAAGCCCTGCTCTCCAGTCCCACCCAGGACATTTGTGATTACTTCTCCTTCTTAAATACAGTAAAAGACCAGCTTTGAGTGGGTTGTGTGGTAACGCACGCTGCTTTCCCCCCCGTGGTGCTGAACTGTTGAGACCAGCCTTTTTTTTCTTTTTTTCTTCTTCTTCTTTTTTTTAAAACTGGCTTTCAGTGGAAAGAAAAATAAACAACCAAATTCTGAAAGAGCAGCATGTGAAAAGTACATGCATCTCCTCACAGATACCCAGCACACATGGTGTTTTATCAGTTGATAAACACTCTGCCGTCAGCGGTCACATAATATTTCTCTTTATATTCCTGGCTGCTTATGAGAGGTCCATTCGCTTTCCTTCCCATTCACCACATAAATTCCTTGACAAACCTGTCTCGGCTTTGATTGTCATAACCACAATTGAACCCTGCTTAGCCAATCAGGTCAGGCTACCTAAAGGTCATACATATTTCATGCGGCATCGCATTTATCTGACAAAGTTTTTTTTTCTTTTTCCTTGTTGAATTGAAATCACGCCTCATATTTCATTAGACACTCGGAAAGCCGCCGATCTGTGGTCAGATGGGCTGTATGTTTTATTCATGTCCTCTGAACATCTGCTTGTCCGGGTGTCAAAAATCATCAGATTCCCAGAGGACTCCTGCCTGACTGGTTGTAAATGAACTCCGAAGCTGAGACTCAAAACAACCTGTCAGATCTCCTCACCGCCAGAGGAATCTCTCCGCACAGCTACAGAGGTGGGCTGCTGAGATCTACTGCTCCAGTAAAGATTCATTAAAGTCAGCTTTGGACACATGCAAGTTGTCTCTTTCTCTCTTTTTCTTTTCTTTTCTTTTTTTTTTTGAAGTAAAACATAATATTTAGACTCTGATTCATGATACTGTGAAAAGCTTTTAATACAAGTTGTGCCTTCTTCCCACAGCTTTTGGTAAATTTTGACACTGCTGTTCACTCTGGCTCTTGGTCGACAAGTCTCCCTGAGTCACTGGAGGTTTGTGCCAACTGGAGGGAAAGAGCCTGACCACTAACAAGTGCTCACTGACTCAGAGCCGCCACAGTATGTCCCACTGTGTTGGTGCATGTGTGACTGTGCATGTGCGTTTTATATACTAATCAATTATATACCATTCTATTTATCACTTTGCACCCATCCCACAGAAAATGTGTTCTTTTAGAAATGTTCATGTATTTTAGCTCACACACGGTGCCCTTAAGAACCACGGCTTATCAGCAACAACGCCTAATTGATAAAATGAAAGGATATAAGAGTAAAAATAGATCCCAATTCAACCGTAAAGAGAGTCTTTACAATAACATTTCACACAACCTATGATCTACGGTATAATTTTGCTTCTTTGAATCAGCTGCTTAAATTAGATATTGTGAAACATAACATAACAAAACATACTGGAAAAAAGGTAGCAATTTTAGTATCTGGATAATTAAGGCATTATTTTAACGAGTACTTGCGAGCACATTACTGGGTCACAAATAGATACTGAGAACAGTAAATGAGAAGAAAAATTCCCTGTTAATTTTACATTTATACACACATTTTTCTTACTGCACAGTTAAAGGAAAAGAAATCTTAAAGATTAGTTCTAGATGTAGTAGATTACTTTTTTAGTTACACTCTTAACAAACCTCTCAACATATCACTCTACCCTTTACAACCTGCTTTATCAAATTTTCAAAAGCTTGGAAATGTCCTTTGATTCATTCTTCTTTGTATATTTAAGTATAAAACATGAATTCATGTGAAAAAGAAAGTTTTCATAGGACTCTGTGCAGCCCTTTGAAAAACTCAGCTCAGTAGCAGGAATTTGAAGTGATTGTTTTCTGTATGGCTTTATCGGTCTTTCTGATCATTGTGGGGGAATTTTGGCCCCCTCTTCTTTATAATGCTGCTTCACTTCATTCAGATCTGTGAGCATTTGTTTATGCACCGCTCTCTCAAGATCCCACCACAGCATTTCAATGAGGTTGACGTCTGGACTTCAGTGTTGGTGTCATTACTCAAAAAAAAAAAAAAAAGAGAAATATTTTGTACATTACTCATTACTTTTCTTAATAGTAATGCAGTATATTACTTAATTACTCATTTGGAGAAAGCACTTTGTTACACTACTTGTTACATTGATTCCTTATCACGCTGTAAAATGACCTGAAACACATTGTCACATAATTATCAGTTAACAATACAAACCTTGGGCTACACCCCCACACACCAGCACAAATCCCTATTCTATATTTTTTCTTTTTGTTCTTAGTTATGAAAAGAAAGCCAGCAACACAACGACAAGAAGAAAACCAGCACAAACAGACTTTACAGTGATCGCCACAGTGATTCTACTTTAGAACCACGAACAGGTAGAAATAAAGTTAGCTTAGCGTTAGCATACAGTCCGTGCAGATGCTTGCACTCTCTTCCTTTTGTGCTATAAAAATGAAAGTAATGTCCATGTCTCCAACCCTATTGACAGTCCACTGTTTTCCATAAACTGAAATCAGCTGATTGTAGCAGAAATGCACATAAAGAAGAAAGTATTTTGTTAGATTTTTTATTTTTTCATTTTATCCGCCTCTGCTATGTATTGCGATCATTGTCCCGTTGCATGACTAAATTTCTTTCGCTTTTCTGATAAACGGGCTAATACTTAACTCTAGAATATTTTGGCATACAGAAGACCTCATGGCTCATATGACTGCAAGGTGCCCAGAATCCTGTGGCCTGTATGGCCTCCCTGCATTGTCAAATACCACTGATATGTGTACCAGTGACATCTGACCCTCCAATTTGGCTAGAGAGTCAGCAACACCAAATGTTTACTTTCACCCAGAAAGATGATGTCCTCTAGTCCAAATTTACAATAACCCATAAAAAACTATTTTAATGGTTCTACTAATGGAAGAAGACCAAGACAAGGCTGCATGCCCAAACATGAACATTGCATGAAAATGATGCTAGGCTACATCATCTAAAATCATGATTAGGGAAGTTGCACCTCTCATAAATTGTTTTTATGTGGACTAAATTATGACATCAGCACACAAAGCAACCAGCACATATTGTGGGCGAATGTGCTGCTGATGACGATCAGACCAGACGTCACTGAGTCGGAAACCTGAAGACATTAGAAGGGGTGAGCTGGTTCAGCCCCACTAACAGTAGGTTATCTGTGAATTTAAGTTGTCTCCAATGAAGGTTTCTAAAACCTAAAGATGTAAAATGTTGAGTGCAATGCAGAGGTGGGGATTAATGCTATTTCTTTACATCTCCATCAGTGTGGCTAATCATAAAATCAGCACACCTTTTTGTCTCATCACAGGAAATGACACCGAGCTGTTGTACTTCTAAAAGTCACTGAACACCACCTGGCTGGCACCAAATGGCAGATGAAGTTAGCAACTGGTGTTGAAAATTTAGCTGTTAAAAAGCCATTTTTCCCAAGAGTTGACACAAACGGAAGCAAAGCAAAGACTTAAGTTGTTCACACTTGTTAGGTTGACAGAAACATGACTCTGAATGAATGCTAAATTTCTAAGTCTAACTTACTCCATGTTTAATAAGCACTTTTTTGCAATCCTAGTAAACTAATAAGTTATAATATATAGTCACCAGCCACAGGTACACCCGTTCAACTGCAAATATCTCATTGGGGGGTTTTAGGGGTGAAAATGCTTTGTTGATGTCAGAGGTCAGAGGAGAATAGCCAGAATAGTTTGAGCTGATTGGAAGGCAATAGTAACTTAAATAACTACTTATTACAATGAAGGTATGCAGAGGAGCATCTCTAAAGATCACACTGTGTGCCACTGAAGCTATAATTACCACGGGCTCACCAAAATTGGACAACAAAACATTGGAAAAACATTCCCTGGTTTGATGAGTCTCATGTTTTGCTGCACCATTTGGTTGGTAAGGTCAGAATTTGGCATAAACAACATGAAAGCATGGCTCCATCATGCCTTGGAACAACAACTTAAGCTGATAATGGTTGTGTAACTGTGTGGGGGATATTTTCTTGGCTCACTTTGGGTACCTTAATAACAACTGAGCATCGTTTCGTATCGTCTCTGACCATGTCCATCCATTTACAAACACAGTGTACCATCTTCTGATGGGACAAAACCTCTGAGGAATATTTTCAGCCTTTTGTTGAATCTCTGCCACGAAGAACTAAAGCAGCTCTGAAGGCAGCGTGAGGTTCAACCCGAAACTAACATGTTATACCTAATAAAGTGGCAAGTGAGTATACATTCACTTTGTGGGGTTTTCCATTAAAAAAAACATCAACTTTGAAATGAATTTTTCAAAGTAACAAAAACAAACATAAAACTGATGTCATGTTTTATGGCCTTTAAATAAAGAATACCAGCAAATTCTAAGCTTCATATATTTCTTTTCCCTATCAACACTGTGTTCAGGTAGTTCAGCTCTGTGAGTGATCTCAGGACAATATGAACAAAGGAAACTATAGACTAGAATCGATTTATAGAACAGAATACTGATAGGAGATTTATCTTGAATATCAAAAATGCGTCATTGTTAGCTGGTTGATTATTCCTCAGTTGGAGGACTTCGTCTCCCTCTTTCATAGAGAGCAGGCCTTGATGTATTGTCAGTCTAAGAAACTGATTCATTTTTAAATGAATCATTTAAACCACATCTAAAGCCTGGTTTCCCTTTATCGTTCACTGGCCTGAGACAGACAGAGGTGGAGAGCCTTCATGGCCGAGCTACATGCCAGCCGGTATTCTGGACATTAACTCGCTCACTTTTCAAACTGACTGTGAATGCCCTTCAGAGCCAGACACCGGCTTAAATGCCACTACATGCGGCTTTCTCTGATTGTGAATGTATGCAGGCTTTATTTCCATTTCCATTATTCCCCCTAAATCTGTTATAAAACAAACAAACAAACAAATCCTTGCAAAAATGCTCACACATGTGTAATTTTTCACACATAGGGATCTGAGGTGCTGCGGTTATCATTGCGGTTGTTGCTTTGAAATGAAATAAATGTGGAAAGAAAAGTATTGATTAGCCTTTGGGAATACGTAAAAAGCCAGATGGACTCTGTGAAACCCTTGATCTGAGGTGGTTTTATATAAACACATAGCATAAATATATAACCTTTGAACTGTTTAGTTGATGGGTTTGATGACCTAAGTTTGTAAAGTAACACCATTTTCATTGTGAAATGTTACACCATTTAAACAGCATATACTTTTAGCACTGCCAGCAGCTTTCTTATGGCAACTTTTGAGTCGACAATCCCACAAACACACTTTGCATTTTGACTTCCATAAAATTTGTAATCAAAGTTTTCCTCCTCCAAAACAAGCCGGACCATCCGTGTTTTTTCTTCCTCTGTGATCCATCTTTCCCACCTGGCAGCGAGGTGCCATCGACAAAGTGACATCCTCTGCATTCATGAGCACATCATCATCTGCTCTCCTCACCAGGAATTAGCCCTTCATCACTCAAATCTCACAGAAGCTTTAGAAGTGCTTAACTTTTATCTGTATGGGGCACTGAGACATGGCTGGGGCCATTTGAATCGGGTTAATAGGACAATATTACAACATTTTTCTTAAACTAATGGATGCAAATGGTAAATTCCCACTGGCAATTAATAAGTAACTTCAGCCTATTTCCCATCGAATTGCCTCAGCATTCATTTCATGACTATATCTGTGCAAAGTCATCCTTCACTGCCAGCTCCTAGTGACTCTCCTCTTTCTATCAGTGGCTGTATGGATTTTTTCCAAATGATAAATTGGACACAGGGAGCCGCTGAGGTGTGACCAGGTGTCAAAGGGGTATAGCTTTTTTGTCTTAAATGGTCCTAATTATGCTGAGGACCTTTAGAGCTGTTCCAATAGGCGCTGATAAAATGTTGTGGGATGTAACGCTACAATAATCAATGAAAGTAATGCAAAGCCCTCTGCATTAAATGTTTGTATTTTTTAAAGTAAAGTTGCTCCCTTATTTCAAAATCGACTGCATAAAATAAAATAGTCACGTTTCAGTGCTTCAGAGTTGCATCAGTGTTTGTCTGTCGTTCACCTTCTCTCTTTTGACTGAAGAAACGCACCGATTGTATCCCATCCATCACTTCCATCCATCCCTCCTCCCACTCTTCAAACCCAGAATCGAGTAACGGTTAATTTCTTTTCCACTCTCTCCTTTGGCACCGTGGAAGGCAGAAACTTTGCACCGCATAACGCAGACTGGCATCTTCCTCCAAGCGATTCCAAACGACTGATGCTCTTTCACGCGTTGAGAAAGTGGAGATGAACCAGTTCGACGCTTAAAGAGAGGCATTAAAAAAAGTTGTGGATGGTTACTTTCGCGCACAAATATTTAAAGGACTATTTTGTCTCCATAAGTTGCAGGGCTGTGCAGAAGCAGGTCAAATTCTTCCCTCAGCAAACCTATCCTCCGCAGGCAGGCTGGAAGACCATCCACCCGGGAGATCACAGCGAATCCGAAGAGCGCAGATGATCGCATCTGGTGTTTGTGGCGTCGCGCTGGTGCTGGGGTTGGTGGTTCTGATTCCGGTGGTGGTGAACTCCGCCGGAACTCCTGCCCGCTATGAGATGCTCGGATCCTGTCAAATGGTGTGCGACTCCCACGGGACCGCAGCTACGGCTACAGCCAAGGCAACCAACCCGATCAAAGACAACCGCCTGGTTCAGTCGCTTCCCACGTTCATTCAGGGTCCTCAAGGAGAGCCGGGACGCGTCGGGAGGATGGGTCCCAGGGGTCCGATGGGCGAACCCGGGCCACCTGGACCTGCCGGTCCTCCCGGGGAGAGGGGGCCACCTGGCCCTCCGGGTCTACCGGGGGCACCGGGAGCGAACGGGCCAAACGGTGCCATCAGTGCAGCCACTTACAACACCGTCCCCAAGATAGCCTTTTACGCAGGACTGAAGAAGCAGCACGAGGGATATGAAATACTGAAATTTGACGATGTTGTTACAAACCTTGGAAACCACTATGATCCCTCTAGCGGGAAATTCACCTGTTCGATACCGGGGATTTACTTCTTTGTTTACCATGTGCTGATGAGAGGCGGGGATGGAACAAGCATGTGGGCTGACCTCTGTAAAAACAACCAGGTAGGACAACTCACGATTGCTTTAAAAAAAATATTAAAAAAAAATTAACTTGATTATTTTGACATTAGTTTGCTTGCAAAAAATGTAGACTTTTTGAGATTTTTACGCACAAGTCGCAGAGCGACACTTCCTGGGTATTGTGAAACAAACAAAGTTACGTGGGGGATTTTTAAAGCTTCAAATCAAGATAAGACGTGGAGCTGTCCGCGGTTCTGATTTCGAAACGAAGCCGTTTCACAAACTGTCACATTTGCCTTTCAGGTGAGAGCCAGCGCCATCGCCCAAGACGCCGACCAGAACTACGACTACGCCAGCAACAGTGTGGTTCTTCACCTGGAGCCCGGGGACGAGATTTATATTAAGCTGGACGGCGGAAAGGCGCACGGGGGCAACAATAACAAGTACAGCACCTTCTCCGGCTTCATGTTGTACGCTGATTGAAACACGGACAGATCTGCTGAAGAGACGAGAAAGAGAGAGAGAGACTGGGAGGATAAAAGAGCTTCTCTGCATATAGCTTGCTTCACCGCTCGTGCTCAGTTCAATGTCAGCTGGATTATTAGAGGCAGAGCTCACCGTTTCTATAACTCGAACAGAATCAGCAGTGATGTGGAGGAGGTCATGCAAAAACAGAAAACTGTGCTGGGCAATAGCGACGAGCTGACAGTGTAATTACAAAACCAAAATAACAGTTTTAATTTGTACAGCACCCACTTGTACCCTTGTCACATTGATTAGTGTTGCTCGTGCTCCCTGAATGAAATGTCGTGCTTTATGAATTAAGTTTGCAGACGGTAGCTCGTGTGGTTACACATGTCCCTGTAGATGGAAAGTTTATAATGTGATGACTCACCTATAGGTGCAAATATGATATTATATATATATATATTCACATGACCGCTTACAGTGCTGTTAAACCATTTGTGTGCTTTATTTAAAGGCAAAAAAAAGAGTCACAGTGGGTGAAATTTGGATGAAAATGTTGAAAAGCTGTAGTTA
Source organism: Simochromis diagramma (assembly GCF_900408965.1). Taxonomy (NCBI): domain Eukaryota; kingdom Metazoa; phylum Chordata; class Actinopteri; order Cichliformes; family Cichlidae; genus Simochromis; species Simochromis diagramma. The sequence continues at coordinate 6,471,888 of NW_024386782.1, forward strand.
TGCATGTTTAATCAAAATGACGTTTTAACACTGTGCAACATTAAGAGACTTGACAAGAAAAAACTGTAAAGGGCCATTCGTACTGATGCACGAATTCATCAGTGTAACTCGTTTTTCTTGCGTGTGTCAACATGGCATCTGGTTGAGACAACATGGTGGTCTGGTGGTTAGTCACAAAACTGGACAGCCACCGCTGACAGAAATGTTATATAACGCTCATCAATCTGCTTGCTGATTATTAAACTCCTCCAGAGTCGACTGTCAATTCAGATGTAAAATGTAGTGCGGTATTAAATCCTGACGCTCACTTTGTAATCCTCCTCAGAAGATTAATCAAAGTTAGATAGTTGTTCACGCCGCACAGTCAGCTGTGGCGATCGCGCCATTGATCATGTGGCGAAGTCACCCTGCGAGGCCACCTGTTCCCAGATGAGAGGAGAACATGTCCTTCATCCGGGCCTGCCAGCCAGTCAGCCTCCCATAGACACGCAGACACCCACCGAGGGGCAACAGGACAACTCATCTAACACAGCCACATTGTGTCAAGAGCAGAGCAGCATACTGATTAGTAATGCGCTCATTATTTCCCTTCCATATAACGTGTTTGCATAAGTGTCGTCTACGAATACAAAGAGAGCAGCTATGACATTGAAATTACAAATAACAATAAAAAAAATTGAAAAAATCAATTAGCACCGTGTTTGTGAGCACCTGGAAATATTTATCTTGGATTGCAATCACACTTCTACTGACGAGCAAAAGATTTTCTCGTGCCATAACAGGCACCGTGGCCCTGCAAGGCCTCCTTTATTAATTTGCTTACAAAGTGAATCATGTATAATCACAAATATTTAAACAAAGAGAACATGTTTTGCACTAAAAGAGCCTCTATAAAAATCCAAAAGCCTGTAATTATTTTCCTTTGAAATATAATGGACGTTTTGTTTTGCTGAAAACGGTGAAATTAAAGAAAAATTTACATACAACGGTGGCAAGCCCGTTGCTGTATGAGCCCAAGAACACATTAATGCATGACTCCGGATCGTGATCAGTATTCATTACGAGTCGTCATCAGAAGATGAATAATAGCCGGGTGAATTCGCCCTCCTCGCGCCTCTATTTTTTTAATTATTTGAAGGTCAACCAGCATTTAGGATTGTCGATAAGGATCTTGTCCACCTGGTGCTGCGATATGCCCCTCGTCAGCATCTTTGGCACGATGTTCTTCAGGATGTGAGAGTAGCCGTGGCCGCCGTACTTGGTCAGGCGGTTCTTGGTGTGGATGTCATGAGCGATCACGATCTTGTCCTCATAGCCCTCCTTCACCAGAAACGCCAGGCTGAACACGAGAAAACAGTGGGGTGAAAAATGAGGGGCCTCGGTCTTTTAGCCTTCATTCATATATAGGAACAACATATATACATGAGCATAACTTATTCAGCTCTCTTAACGTTATGGGAAATTTGTGTTTCTATATAGCGTTACTTTAAAAAAACAACTACACGATGAGCTTTTCTTTATAGTGAAAGTAAAAGATTTAAGGTGGAGTTAAGCTCCAAACACAAGGATTTCTATTACTGGACTGGACACTGATTCCTGGAGGTTTCAAAATAGTGAACAACACGCACACACAGAAGAAATCCTTACTCACGCTTTCACTCTCTGGCTGTCGCTGGGCATGTCCACGTCCAGGTTGTATGGATAGTTCAGCATCTCAGTTCCAAAAAGATCATACTCCAGGTAACTCCCCAACTTAGCAAACTCCAGCAGCTCACCTTCATCCAATATCGTCCTTTAAAAAAGGCCAAAATAAAGCTGATAGTTAAGATGCTTTGTTTGGAAAAACGAAGCTGTTGCAAAGTTGCTTTCCAGATAATGATGCACGGCAGATCAGAAAAAAGATGGCGCTTTTTGAAATTTGAATTATCAATCCATGAAACCTGTTACCACTAATATTCATTCCTATTTTTCTGTAATTTGGCATACCTCAATCACTTTCTCCTCATTTCCCTTCCCTAATGAAAAGGCTTCTTGACATGCTCCCCTCCACTGAAACCATTTCTGATGAGGCTTCAGTGAACAGAAGGACCAGATGCATCTCTGAGGTCCTGTGTCAGACTTTTGTTGGATTTTTTCTTATGTCTTAAGTTCATGACTTTCACATATTGTTCATCTGCTGTACATACCACTTCTTCAGTTTCTTCAAGAATTTTTAAGATTCACTGCACATCATGCTGAGATATTCAAAAAGCTATCAGTTTTAGGCTAAGAGCAACCTTGTTTGTGTAAAAATAATACATTGTGCCTATCAAACTGTTTTATCTTTGACATTTTCATAGGTTCAACTAAAAAAGTTGGAACAAATTATGTGTTTTTGGCGGACTCGCAACAAATCCTAAAGATACAATTTAAAACTGGATCTTTGCTAAGTTGCATGTTATACACATACAACACTGATTCATCCCTTAATTTAGATGGGCCCGTGTTAAGTTAAGTAGTTAAAAAAGCATTCCTCTAAATATGGTCAGGTATACATATAAAAGGTATAAAATTACTGAAATAGCAGCCAAAGAAAAAGAAATGAGGGGTGTCTCAGGACTTTTTGGCCAGCTGGAACTCAAGTCTGAGAACCAGAAAGCCTTCAGCAGCTAAAAATTAGGAAATATGGAGCAAACAGCCTCATTTCAAGCAGTCACTGGCAACACAGTCTCACGAGCCTGACCAAGGACACCAAGGTCCAGGCTTTTTCCCCCTTCCATCTGCTAAATCACTAAAATGTATTAAGATACTGAAATAAAAAATGTTTCAAATTAAATGTCAGAGAGGGCACGTGTCACAGGAAATTGTGTGTTTGACAGGAAAAGGGCACCCTAATTTTCGCTGTATCTTAATGACTTTATTTTAGTGACATCTCACCTGTCTAGGTGAGACATAACAGTTTTGCTGATGTCACCCCCGGCCTCCTGGAGTATCCGAACGATCTCAGCTGGAGCGGCGTGATCCCTGCCAGGATGGATGATAACAGGACAGCCCAGCTGAGCCTGAGCGTGCGCCGAGGCTCGCAGCACCTTAGTCTCGCTCTCCGTGATGGGCCAGCTGGTGCCGATCTCACCGATCACACCACAACGGATGTCTGTGCCGTCAGCGCCGTGAAGGACCTCACTGATGATGATGTCTGTAAGCTGAAGGTCAGGAAATGAGGAGCTGGCGTGTGTTCATTTATTGAGAATACGTTTTCTAATTTCCCTCTTTCCCTTTACTAAGGATTGAAGGAGATGATGAAAGCATAGTTATAGTGTGTCTAAATATCGCTGAGTACGGTATTCTCAGGGTCATTCTCAGGAGTAGCTATCAAAAGACTAGACAACTTTGTCAGAAATCCATTCAAATCAATCAAAAGGTGTGAAAAAAAAATCCTCACATACTGAAACAAGCATGCTTAAAACTTTCTAACAAAGGTGTGTGAGCTCCAAACCCCACCACAAACTGGGACGCACCTTCTCCACACTCATTCCTTTGGTGGCCTCAGAGTGGGTGCAGTCCACGTAGTACCCTGCACCTGCAATGATGTGGACCCCGGTGTCCTTGGCCAGCTGTCGGAGGGTGGGAAGGTCCCGTTCGATTCCAGTGGTGGTGTTCTCCACTATCGTTCCCCCGCCGGCTCTCCTGTAGGCCAGCAGCTCGTCCCGCACAGCGGCAGTCTCCTGCTTCAGGAGCAGGTTCTCGGGGGAGCTGTACGGGTTTTGCCTGAGCCAGAACATGTGCTGCATCTGAAACGGGTTCTCTGCCACTGCCTCGTCTCCTGGGGGAGGGGGCGAGAAGCAGCACTCGAAGCTCATGGTCAGGTGCTCGTGGGTCATAGTACGGCCAAGCTGGTCTGGATCTACTAAACCCAGCACGGTCTGGACCCTCCCGCTCAACTCAGACATGATGCTATGAGGAGTGTTCAAGATTTCCCACAACCTGAAAAGACATACAGTATCATTTTTTATTTATTTTTTACATCTATTTTTTTACATCTCTCAGACAAATATTTCAGTTTTTATAGAAAGATCATTGAGATAATTGAGGAATTTGGTCATCCCATGACTGTAAAGCAGAGCTGCTCCTTTTCAAAAGTGACATTACCTACAATTTCATGTCTGCACCCACAAGGTTCAGGGCTTGCAAAATCACTAGCCCGACGTCCCGGGGCTAGCGATTTTTCCAGTCGGGCTACCAAAATCTATCTCTGCCCTGCCCCTCGGGCTATCATAGGAAGGAAAAATATATGTCAATGCTTTTGCATTCTTTCGGAAATGTAGCTGGGTAATTATGTCTTTGGCATCGGTGAGCCACTGTCAATATGTGACATTGAAATCGCGTTTGAATTTGCGCTTGTTTTTTGCTTTCACTTTGCAAATGTCCAGGTGCCTTCTTTTGGCGCACCGGCCGGTCACAACACCGGCGGGGGAAAAGTCACTCGGGTCAGAACATGGGGTGCCACCATCATCCCACTTCTGACACCAATGTGGCGAGCTCAGACAACGAGGAGACGGAGGTATCGTTTGGTCTTGCTTCCCGTGAGCTAGCCAGGGAGCACAGCCGTTTATTGACATCTGCAGAAGAACACTGCTGCTAGCTAACTGCTCAGCGCGGCAACCGCACAGCAACAACAACAACAATACACAGGGCGCCCTCTGACCCCGGAAGGACACACCGTCGCAGCGAGAGGGCGTCACCCGTCACTATGGCAACATAAACAAAACATAACTGTACAAACAGAACCCCGAACAGCCCTGACCCGCTACAATATGCTGCTGAGAATATAGCCCAGAAGAAGCGTATAGTATAGCTTTTATTTTGGAAAGAGCCATTTCTCTGTAATAAACTCTCTTTTCCAAAGATGAGTGATTCCTCAATCAGATACAGGTGTTACCGCGCCCGATCCGCGGCCCCGAACCGTAGTAAGGAAACCTCTGGCAGTTACTTGAAGGTTCCGTAACTGACTCGTAGCCGGCAACAGCTTACTATACAGGTCAACTCCGCTAGCAAAAAGATCGAAGGAGGCGTAGGAAACTGCTTCACCGAACTTTATTTCTTCTCTAAGGCACGAACACCGCTTACAGTGGGCTGAAACAGTTTACTCACAGCGAGCATCGCCGACACAACTCTGGCTGTCGAGGGAGTTATTATATTCCTTTTATTTATTTTCTTTTCGTCTCTTCTGTAGCTAACCGTTACTTTTTCCCCTTCTCCGCTCTCTCTCTTCACACACACACACACCAGGCAGTCCCGCTACACACATCCCGAATACATTTCCCATCAGGCTTCATCCTTAAAGGGCCATGCCTGTAACACAGGGCTTGCAAAATCGCTAGCCGACGTCCCGGGGCTAGCGATTTTTCCACTCGGGCTACCAAAATCTATCTCTGCCCTGCCCGTAGGGCTATTGTAGGAAGGAAAAATATATGTCAATGCTTTTGCATTCTTTCGGAAATGTAGCTGGGTAATTATGTCATTGGCATCGGTGAGCCACTGTCAATATGTGACATATTGAAATCGTGTTTGAATTTGCGCTTGTTTTTTGCTTTCACTTTGCAAATGTCCAGGTGCCTTCTTTTGGCGCACCGGCCGGTCACGACCGGCGGGGGAAAAGTCACTTGGGTCAGAACATGGGGTGCCACCATCATCCCACTTCTGACACCAATGTGGCGAGCTCAGACAACGAGGAGACGGAGGTATCGTTTGGTCTTGCTTCCCGTGAGCTAGCCAGGGAGCACAGCCGTTTATTGACATCTGCAGAAGAACACTGCCGCTAGCTAACTGCTCAGCGCGGCAACCGCACAGCAACAACAACAATACACAGGGCGCCCTCTGACCCCGGAAGGACACACCGTCGCAGCGAGAGGGCGTCACCCGTCACTATGGCAACATAAACAAAACATAACTGTACAAACAGAACCCCGAACAGCCCTGACCCGCTACAATATGCTGCTGAGAATATAGCCCAGAAGAAGCGTATAGTATTGCTTTTATTTCGGAAAGAGCCATTTCTCTGTAATAAACTCTCTTTTCCAAAGATGAGTGATTCCTCAATCAGATACAGGGCTCGCAAAATCGCTAGCTGACGTCCTGGGGCTACCAAAATCTATATCTGCCCTGCCCCTCGGGCTATTGTAGGAAGGAAAAATATATGTCAATGCTTTTGCATTCTTTCGGAAATGTAGCTGGGTAATTATGTCATTGGCATCGGTGAGCCACTGTCAATATGTGACATATTGAAATCGCGTTTGAATTTGCGCTTGTTTTTTGCTTTCACTTTGCAATCGCTGTGTATAGAGAGCCACAGTACTGATTGGTGAGTGATGATAATTTGCGCACCAATTCCTCTGACATCGTCTTATCAATCGTTAGCTTACTATGCAAACATGACAAGTGAAATCTCCCGCAGCAAGCTTAAACATATGAGAGGTTGATCGCGCAGAGAATTGCTGACCGTTATGTGTGTGTGTAAAAGCAGCAGGATATATATTTTAGTTCTGCTGAGCCAAATAAGACAGGTCAGGGTGAAGAAGTGACAGCCAAAGAAAAGCTTACCACAAAACGGAAAAGTTATGACAAATCAGACTATAAGGCAAAAAGAAAGTGCAGCTTTATGGTTTCATGGACAAAATAATTTCTGTGGCTGCAATATGACGAGCTATATAACCGGGGCTGCACATAAGTGGTCCGCAGGTGCGCATTCGCTGTCAAAAAAACAAAAAAAACAAAAGAAAAAACGCGCACAAGATATGAAGTTGCAACGCGTGTTTGCATACATAAGATTTTCTGGAGGACAGACATTTGTTTAAAACTCTTAAAGATGTCGAAGAAGCTCCTTTAAGCAATTACTTTGGTGTTCCTCCACCTCCAAAGAAATGTCAGGAGTCCGAACCACAAAAGAAGCGCGTATTCTCGGAAAAGTGGTTGCAGGAGGTGAGCTGGCTTCAAACAAATGATGAACGCACAGAGATGTGGTGCGGAATGTGCCGTGAAAATCCCACTCTAGCGGACAAAAACAGTGCTTTTTATATGGACGCAAACGCGCATTGCAACTTCTTATCTGGTGCGCGTCTTTTATTTTGACAGCGAATGCGCACATGCGGACCACTTATGTGCACCCGTGTAAATAACATAATGTTCTGCCGGGTGTGTTGTTGGTTTTCTCTCGATTTCTGAGTCGACAAGCGCCTTTGTTACTGGGACCAGTCATTTTAAGAAAGGCCCCCATTAGAATTCTAATAACCCATGAGAAATGCAAGAAATGCATTATTGCTCAGTCTGCAATATCTTTCCCAGAACAAACACCAATTGCAAATAACATACTAAAAATAAACCTGAAAAATCTGTTTAGAACAGCGTACTATGTTGCAAAGAGTGAACTACCACTGGCAAAATTTAGCAGTCTTTGCAAACTTCAAAAAGCAAATGGCCTAGATCTTGGTTCAACTTGTCTCTTACCCGTGACTTCGGCGGAAATTTCAAATTCAGGATCTGACACAGACTGATTCATGTCCTACACAGTTCTTACAAGTTCATAGAAATTTCTGTTCAATTAGAACCAAGTATTTGAGTTGATTATTGTAATTTTTATACAATGTTGTAATTTGTTTTTCAACAATTTTTTGATTAATGTTTTGTTTCCTTTACAATATTATACTTTAATGTATAATATTGTAAAGGAAACAAAACATCAATCAAAAAATTGCTCTCTTTTTTTATTCGGGCTACTTACATTTATTTTGGGCTACCAAAAACTGAAGAGTCCCTGCCCGAAGGGCTACCAGGGATTTTGAAATTTTGAGAGCCCTGAGGTTTATTTTCAACATAAAATACCAACTCATTTAAAAGAATCTCAAACTAGTTTTTACCTCGATATGACTACGCTGTACATGCCTTGCAGATGTAGCCGTGATTTACACAGGGGGAAACAATTATCTGATCCCCAGCTGAATTTGAAAGTTTGCTCACTTCCAAAGAAATGGGAGTTTCCCCTCAATGACCTCAATGTGCTTGGTGGTATGTTTTGGGTCATTTTTAATGCTGAATCTTCAGTGTTCTTGCTGGGAAAAGGAGGTTTTCGTCCAAGATATTACGGTGCATGGCCCCGTCCACTGACGTCCAAATTAATTTATAATTTATAATGCAATGTGATCTTTTTCTAGATCTTTGGTTGACATTCTGTCTCGCTCTATTAAAATGAAGCTTCCATTAAAATTAGAGACTGTTCATTTCTTTGTAAGTAAACAAACTTATACATTTCTGAGGGTCACTGACGTTGCTCAGCTTGTGAACACAAACAGCAGGCATCTTTCATTCCCACCTTTGGCTGCAGCAGGTCTGCTTCTTTCAGCTTCTGTTATCGACTCAATTCCTCGTATTTATTTAGGATTACTCATAGACTGTATATAAGAGGATTACCCACGACCCTTTACATAAAACATGATTTAAACCAGCACTGAGTAATAAATGGGCCGCTGTAGACCTGTCAATGTTTGCCACTGTCATCTGTTAGCAACTCCACCCTCTGAATGTGCACGCGCGGAAGACCCGAGCTGACCCTGAGAGCTGTTGTAGGCTTGACAGTCGCCGTCACGTGACCGCTGAGCCTGGTTACCGATCAGTGAAGCCAAATAACAACATCCATCCTTTGTTTTATAGTCCCCGTGTAAAGTTTCGGCCGTGCCGTGCAGCACTGTTACACATCAGGCACGTGTGTGAGTGCGTGTGTGTTGGCAAAAAGACAACGCATTCGCTCACTCTGCTGACTTTACAATGCATACCAGAGCGGGACCTTTGGACTGCCAAGTACAAACCCCGAGCCACACTTTGAAAAGTTGCATTTACTTACTCAAATCTTTGCTGTATGCTCGATGAAAAAAAAAAACCTTCAGACCAGCACTGTACGCGTTAAGTTGTTGCTCTACTGGAACAAAGTAAAACTGCTTCTATGTAAATAATGTGCAGCGGAGTCAGACCTGCAGCAGTATATTTAGGGGATTTAAACTTTCACCGAGCTTTATAATAAACTGTATATAAACTGTAAGACAAACAGTCTGCTAGACCTTGTTTCTGCTCACTTCAGCCCACCTCCTCCTTCAGCCGAGTACAGATAGCTGCTTTGACAGGTTAGCCGAACGCCTTCGGTGATCATCGCGAGACATCGCGAGAATACGCTTCTTGTAGCATATAACAGGGAGAGCAACAAAGTTTGTTGAAATATAGCGCCAAATCACAACAGCGGTAACCTCGGTGCGCTTTATTTTGTAAGGTAGATCCTTCAATAATACAGAGAACACCCCCAACAATCAAGCAACACCCTAGAGCAATTAATTTATTGTAATTTTTTGTATTGAAGCAGCTATCTTCTATTTTTATTTTATTTTATTTTTTACATCCATCCAACTTTTATCTGATCAGGTAAGGTTAACTCAGAGGTTCCCAAAGTGTGGGGCCCGCCCCCTAGGGGGCGCAGTATGAAAAGGAAAAGAAAAAACACTTGGACACTGCTAGCATAATGGACAGGTCTTTTGACGGGGCTCCCACACAAACGCAAAGCAGGGGATGAAGCATAGCCAAATATGTTTTCAAACAAACTTCCTTCTAAGCCAAAGACTAGAAAATATGGTGAAGCATATCTTCCCTTTGGCTTCACCTGCACAAGTGCCAAGGTAGGTCTCCCCTGCAGAATTAGTTTTCTCTGTCGGGAGCACGCATTGGGTTCTCCAAATCATGGACAAACAGTATCCCACATTCTTGATTTTTAGTTCACAAACACTTCTTGTAACCACTAACTATTCTTGACATTTTGGAGATGTTAGCTCTTTATATAATAATAATACAGTGGGATACAAATAATATCAGACTGATCCTGCTGTAATTTGTTCCCCCGGTTCAAATCACAGACAAACAGCATCCCATCCCACAGTTGTTTATGTTTTTAAACCCATTTTGCACAGAGAGGCATTTTTAAAAAAATGTATTGATAGCAATGTTGAATATTATTACACAGGAAAAAAAAACAACTACATGTAAAATAATTACACCGTGACGCCTCTGCCTTTCTAAATGGAGGGACAGTAACTGCGTGTGTATATGTAAGCGTGTAAAAACTGCAGATAGTCAGATTAACAGTATTTTGTCTCTATCTGCCATTCTGCAATTCATCTCATGTAAACAATAACGTGGCAACATGTTACCAATTTCAATGGAATTTGAAAACAAAATATGGGTGTGTGTGTGGTAGGAGGGTGTGTTTGGGGGGGGGGGGGGGTTACAACATTTTTCTTGTAAAACAAAGGGGGGCCCAGCAAAAAAAAGTTTGGGAACCACTGGGGTAACTAAAGCTCATCCCAGCTGATTGTGAGTTGGACCTTAAAATGGACCTTAAAAAGACTAATCAAAAGTGTTATTAAAACACTTTATAAACCTCTTATAGATGGCGATTAATGAAATGTTAACACCAGTTTATTTTGAAAGCATGAGCAATTTAACAGATTTATTCACGTAACCACATCAAATGGGAGGACATATGAAGATGATGCAGGCTTCGGCAGACAGACTGTGACTCTTTCTGTTTGCTCTTCACTCAGCAGATGGTCTCCACAGCAGCATTTGGTCTGCTGGTGCAGGGAACTGCCCTGTGAGCACTCACCATAGCTCTGGCCGTCCCTGCAAATGGTTTGGCTAAATCACATGATGCAGGGGCCCGTGGCATCCATTTGTCAACAAGATGACTCCATAGATCAGAATGATAACATATGGGACTGGGTTCGGTTTTCATGTTCAGAGTGAATAAATGGCCATATGGCTGTGGTGGGTTTTTTGTGTTTATTTTTTCATTTATTTATTTTTTAAGCCCCACGGCAGACTGGCAACCTGTCCAGGGTGTATCCTGCCTCTCGCCCTAAGACAGCTGGGATAGGCTCTCTGCCGCGACCCTGACAAGGATAAGCGGAAAAGGATGGATGGATGGATGGATGGATGTTTATTTTTTTTGTCTTGCTCTAACCCAACTGTGGTTCAAACAGGATTGTTTAGGTTTTATTTCATCACCTCTAGATCCTTGTTCCACTTGAAGTTGAAGTTGTGTCCTTTGGACTAAAAATTGTGGAAACCCCACTTATTTTTATCTATTTCTATCACGTTTTATGTCTCTATCTTCCTTAGTTTACTCTGTTGTCTATTCATTAGCATTTAATGAAATAAAAACTCTTAACAATAAATAAAGGAGAAACATTTTGACTCAGTTTTACTCCCCAAAACAGGCACTCAAAATGAGACCAAAATACACGACAAATCGCAGAAATATACAAAAATGAACCTTACACAAAAAAGCACATATATATATATATTTAAAGAAAACCAACCAATATTACTTATAGTAAGCTGAGAAACAAAATCAATGCTGCCAGCCACCGTGACAGCAACTACATAAGCACATAAAATAATCAGGCAAAGTAGCAGGAATACAGAATAAAGGTAGTGAGTCAAAATATAAGGATTTTTCCAGTGCTGTTACTCATGAGCCCATACCATACCACTGCAGGGTTCCTCATTACAAGAGAAGATGTCACCTCCCGTTCATCTGCATGGATGACATATTTCTGAGGGTCATAACCAGAGGGAGATTCTCTGGCATGAGTAAAACCATCTCTCATGTGGACTTATACTTCCCGAGGCCCAGCTCAGCCTTTAACAAGCATTTAAAATAGATATATAGTTTGATTTTATGGAGATAATGTTCTTCTTGGGCAGTTGTTCAGTCCTGATCAGAACCATCAGATTTGAAAAGTAGAGTGCAGGCTGTTCTTTTTCCGGTTTGGAATGATTGTACAGCATACATCTTTAATCACATGAATTGGTTTGAATTTGTTTTGGATTTTCTCTAATCCACACAGGGTCCAGACCCTACACCTCCACTAATATTTGGTCAAATGTCCCTTAGCAAGTTACAACTTGAAAAGACGCTTCAGGCATAACTGTGGCTCGATATTTGACAATTCTTCTTGGCAGAATTGGTAGAGTTTAAATCAGTTTGAGGCAGATTTTAAGGATAACCTACACATTTTCAATAGGATTGCACTCTGGGTTTTGGAAAAGCAATTCCATCAGCTTAATGCTTGGCTGCTTTATCCATTACAAAACCAGTTTTGATGCATTTGGCATCATTGTCCTTTTGGAGCACCCAGTTGTGTCCAAGTTATCTCCATCTAGCTGTTGATTTGATGTGAAGTTGAAGAATTTCATTATTCCGTCCATTTTGGGGATGATGTTGTCACCACCATGCTGGACAACTGGTACAGTGTTCTTGGGTTTGAAAGCGTCACCTTTACTCTTCCAAAAATACTTCTTGTCATTGTGACCAAATAGCTCAATCTTTGTCTTGGCTGGCCAGAAAACTTTTCACCAGAAGGCATTTGGCTTTACCACGTGGACAGCTGTAAATATCAGTCGAACTTGAAGGTGTCAATTTTCATGCAGTGCTTTATTTTTTTGGTCAGCATCCCCTCAGTCCATGGTGAAAACTCTCCTCACTGTGGACAGTGACAATGGTGTTCCAGCAGTTTCCAGTTCATGGCAGGCTTGAGTCTTGGTGGCTCTTTGGTTATTCCTGAACATCCTAACAAATTTCCTCTCATCTGAGGGTCACAGTTTGGATCTTCTTCCAGACCATGGCAAAGTGATGACAGATCCAAATCACTTCTACTTATGTAAAACAGTTTGAAAAAATGATCCTGGAATCTGCAGTTGTTTGGAAATACCAATAACCAATTCTTTTTATGGTGGCAAAGAGAAACAACCAGTTGTAGTTGATCATGATCACTAATGAAAAGTTAATAGATCTTGTTGAGTTGAAAGACTGTAGAACCTTCAACATCACACAATATTAATGTGAGTTTTACCCAGTGTGGATAAAAGAAAATCCAAAATAAATTCAAATTTGTGCCCCCAGTTCTTCTTTGTTTTTGTTTTTTTTAAGTCATTAAAGATGCATGCTGTACAATAATTCCACCCTGGAAAAAGTTTTTAAAAAAAATCACTGAAAGCCCAAACTTACCACCGCGATCGCGCCAATGAATAGTGTATGGAAACGTATTCTTAATCTTATTTTCATTTCTCCTTTTTTCACTGTAATTTAGATATAAATTCAAGATATGATTGCGCATAACCTAAAATCATTGCTGTGACTGCTAAAAACCCTCTGAGACTGGACTTCAGGCAGTATGCGGAGCAGAAAATCGGACAAATGTTGTGCTCTGGCGCCCTCTGGAGGCCAATTAAGGGAACATCAATTGTAGTTTTATGTGAAAGGCAAAAGATAAAATGCTTTAATCGTTTTAAATACCCACTGTTGTCCACTGATGTAAGTGAATATACACATAGCTGTACTCTTGCCTGAGGGGGGGGACTGTGGTTCTTTCAGTCAATAACTCTGATGTGAATGACAATAAAAGCTGTGGCGGCCTGATTGTTGTTTCTGGTCTGTGTCACATTTTCAGGCTGGTTAGGCTGACCAGTGCTTCAGGCTCTGTGAATCAATAAATTAGTGTCAAGAAATAAAAGTGAGACAATGCATTATGAGGACAATGAACTGTGATGTACCGCAAAACTCACCCTCAAGTAGCTACAAAATTCAGGCAGAGGCAGAGGTTTCTTGATGGTCCACAGACAAGAAAATGTGACTGAACACTGACCTTCCATTCAGGTTTTATTCATTAAGATTGTTATATCATTTAAAAGACACATCCTCATTATGCCTTTCTTCATGCCTGGTTTGATTTAATGGCAGGAAATACATAAATCCAACTAAAGTAGAAGAGAAAGTACATCTATAAAGATTCACCATACAGCATCTGAAACACTGGATATCAGTTGAGTATCAGCTACAGCTTACGCATTAATAAGTCACTGTAACAGTCACCACTCATTTGTGAAGGCTTTCCACAAGATCTTGATCTCTAGCTGCAGGGCTTTTTATCCATTACATCATCAGACGCATCAGTGAGTTCAGTCTGATGTTAGCTTGTTAAAGCATGGCTCGCAGTGTACTTTATATTTAAGTGTATTGTGGTAGATGTGCATGCCTCAGGGTTGTGTGCATGCTCTTGGTTCTTTGTTTGCCAAAGAAAGTCAACTCTTTTTTTTTGAAACGAACCGCTTTTGTGTGCAGGAACACTTGAAACAGGAGATGTTAAAGCTCAGTTTGAGATCTTTTTCAGCCAGAGGGCCCAAAAAAAGAAAAAAAGAGATAACTGAAGTGAAATATAGTACCGAGTTATGTTAAATTTCCTGAATCTGATAAACACGACAGACTGTTTAAAAAAAAACAAAAAAAACCAAACGGCTGTGTGCCCACACAGACGGTCAGAGAGAGTCCATGTTTCAAAAAAGTTTCTGTTGGAATCCAATTAAATATGAGTCCAGACTGGAGATTCAACATAATGCTGCTTTTACTGATTTTAGGGGTTTTGTTTTCTTTTAGGGATAAAGAGATTTAAACTTGAAACACAATATTGTGTAAAATATTAATACAAGCAATCATTTTAAATCATCATGATGCACCGACTGTTTCTTCTTGCACTGTGCGATGGGACGCTGATTAGAGGTTTCTAAAGTCCATGAAAATGTACTTTCTTACTGTAAATCCCAATCGATTTCTATGAAAGAGGCCATGAATTTTGCATAAAGCATCATGCTAATCCTTTCATCACAGGTCCACATGACAAGTTGATGGTCTTCAAGTTGCTTCTGATCATGTGATCTCCAATATAAAAACCAACTGGGTAAACATCCTTCCAGTTCAGCTTCTGGAGCAAAAAAAAAAACTTCATCATGGCTCCGAAAGCTTTGGTTGTGGTTTGTGCTCTGTTTATGGGAATGTGCATCATCACAACAGGAAGACCTGCAGTTGCAGCACATGCCTCCTGCAAGATTATCTGGTAAGAGTTAATTTATCCATGACTGGACAGACTTCAGATTTCCTTCTTTTAGCCAACAGTGATTGATAGATAGATTACATGATAGACTTTTTCTTTTTTTTATTCTGTGCCCAGGTTATTTGGAGTCCTGTGTGATAAAGTTAGCCTCACCATTGTGACACAGATTAAAGCCATGGGTTCATACAAGGTCAGAAGACTGCTAAAGTATTGTGTTCTTTTTGTAGGGTGAAATAAATATTTATAAATAAAAAAAACATTTGACTGAATTTCCATTCCAGCTGGGCCCTGTGACTCCATTCCTAATCCAGGCCACACTTCTGCACTCGGTCAGGTCGAGAGCGTTAACTTCACCATGATCTTCACATCTATGAGCCTGGGCTGCCATGTAGAGGTAAAAGATGTTTTCCTCCACCTGATCAACACCTGATCAACACAAGATGATCTCTGACTTAACTCTGGTGCAAAATGTGCTAAACATGCTTGTTTTGATTACTGATCAGGGTTCATCTGTGTCTGCATTTTGGTACAGCTTGTTTGACAATGGCACTAATTACTGCAATCTGCACAATGTAATACAAGGCACGTTTTCACACACTCTGACTGGATTCATTCTTACGCTAATATTAAGCTCTAATGTTTCTTATACGCAAAGAAAACCTTCCACACAAAGAAAATCCAGTTCGAATCCAAACCTATGATGTGTAAATGAGTTCGGTAACTGTCTGTCTTACCTTTTTGTCTTCTATCTGGATAGGAAGTGGACTTACCAAAGCACCAGGCTTTATTGAGTTCACTAATGAGTGGCTCTGCCTCAGATTTGGAGTGGCTCTGCCTGCAAATAATCAGGAGATTTGAAGTGATCTGTCACCGTAACTGGAATTTCTGACAATATTTCAAACAATAAGAAGAGGTTCACTGAAATCAAAGCCACTGTTTCTGCGTTAGCAAGGGAACTTCTTCTCTGAATGGTTTGGTTTTGAGTAATCTGTCTCAGCTCATGTTTGCATTTGCTGCTGCAAATATGTGTGATTTTATTTTAAAAAGTTTCATCTTATCCATCTATATTATACTTATTTTTCACTGAAAGATGACAAATGTTCCAAAAATAAGAATTCAAATGTGCCAGCATGAACTTACTTGGAGCACAAATCAGAAGCATGATAACGCAAGACCTCTTTATCACGTTCATAAAAAGAGGTAATAATAGACTAACTGCCTTAAGTGGCAAACAAACACCTTACTGACAATAAACAATAATCCTTTATTCTCTATTTTCATTCAGTTTTAATTTAAGGCATATAAAGTCCAGAGCGTTGGTCATTTTGAATATATTAAAAACCTTAAATGTTGTAAATAAATAATAGTAAAAAACAAACACAAGACCATTAACAGACTCCCCCCCCCCCCCCACCTACAGCATGCTGTGCTCTGACTCTCACAGGCTTCGGGTCATGCTGAGCAGATTTATTGGATTTTCTTTAAGAACAGCTCAGTTATTAGCCTCACAGAGTTAGGGTTCACAATTATTAAGAATTATTGACAACTCTTAGTTGAATTTCTGTAAACACTGTTATCATTTGCTTGATTTTGCAAGTCTTGGCTTCATCGTCTGTGTTTTCTCAGCGGCATTGTTTTTTTGTTTTTTTTGCTTTATTCCTGTTAATCTGATAGCAATCAAGCATCAAATCAAACATGCTGGCCTGCAAAAGCCGCCTGGTCAAAAGTCAGAACAGCAATCTTAGTTGGTCACAGCATGTAATATTCTCATCTCTTATCTTCTCTTCACTTCACTAAACTGTGAACGGGTTCGACGAGAGGTCGCCCGACAGCGACTATAAAGTGATTATACACATAAAAGAGTAGGAGCGCAACACTCTGATTTTGTCATGCAAGCCACAAGATTCTTGAGCAGTAGGAAAACAACCGGTCATGGTCGGTTTCATTTGTTTTCCTTATCAGAAGAATTCTCCTCTGCCTTCTGGCTGAACACAATCAGGAGGCAGTTAGTCAATCTGATTGGTGTATTATTGTTGCGAGATCAGGCTTTAAGGAGGAGGTAATATGTTGTTACAGGCTCGTAGATCTTCACTGTAGTGTCAGTGTCTTCATTTATCCAGGCAACCAGAAAGCAGCCAGCACTCCAAACCTGAAATGATTAGCTGATCAATGAGGTAGAAATTTGGAAAAAAAAAAAAATCAGTGGGAGTTTTTTCTTCAGTTGGTTAAAAGTGCTGTCAAAATAGGTTGGGATCAGCTTGTCCTTTAGGTGGAATAAAGCTGAATTACCCAGTTTATAATCCAACCATGTGTAAAAGTATACTCCGTGTTCCACTCCTTTTGACCTTTTGACAAAACTTTTCCCCCCATTTTGAAATAACGATCTTGAGAAATGTACAAGAAATAAAATTCACTTGGGTTCGATGTTTATGAGCACCATTGACTTGAACTGGAACAGAAAAGTCAAATTCTCAGCCCAGAGGATATTTGGGCTTTCTGGTGATTTATTGGTTTGAGATTGTGGTTTAAGGGGCATAAAATCTGATGTTTTACTGATATTTTCAGTACTAGTACATCCCTACTGTACAATGCAGTTCGGTCTGTTTGTGCTGTCGGCAAACTGATATACTTAATCACTTAGAAAGGGGAATAAATACAGGTGGTGCAACTTGTTTAAATAGATATGATGTGTATAAACACTGTATTTTTATATACATCAAAACGCATTTGCATTTACGTATGACTGAGAAACCACATATGCAACCATAGTGAAAGTTATGGTTGTATATTGTATGTCCACTGAACAAGTGGATGACAAAGAAGTGGCAGGCCAAAAAAACAACAACAACAACAAAAAAAAAAAGCCCACTGCAGTGGTTGAGCATTATTTGAAAGTCACGTGCTTAAGAAATAGGGGGGAGAAAAATCAGAACCTCAGAGATGTATCTGAGGCCCTGAGTGAAGTGCTCTAATGGACCCTTCAGTTGGATCAACTGAAGGGTCCATTAGAGCACTTCACTCTCGTACTGCAGGCTTACTTGTTGTTCCTAGAGTATTTAAAAGCAGAATGGGAGGGAGAGCCTTTAGTTTTCAGGCCCCTCTTTTGTGGAGGGGTATTGAGTGTTCCTTCTTCAGTCACTTGTCTCACTGTCTATGCGTTAATAGACCTCCCTCTAATGAATCATACTTGTTATTAAGCTCAGTCTCTCTCCCACAGCATGTCTTTTGTCCTGTCTACCTCCTCTCACCCCAACCAGTCGCAGCAGATGGCCCCGCCCCTCCCTGAGCCTGGTTCTGCTGGAGGTTTCTTCCTGTTAAAAGGGAGTTTTTCCTTCCCACTGTCACCTTGCTAATAGGGGCTCATATGATTGTGGGGTTTTCTCTGTATGTATTATTGTAGGGTTTGCCTTACAATATAAAGCACCTCGAGGCGATTGTTGTTGTGATTTGGAGCTGTATAAATAAAATTGAATTTAACTGATTTGGACTATTTACTACAGAAATGTTCTCAGTAGAAAGGAGACTGTTTCATTAAGGAAAGGGAACAGGAGGAAAATACTGAGGTATGACAAGTTACACCTTAAACATCATACATTTGACAAAATGAGTCAGGTTTACAGAGCATAGCTACGGATCCAGAGCTCACATCAGCGCAGATTTAAAAATTGCACTTTTTCTTTTACACAGTTTTGCTACAGTGTATCAACTGTAGCAAAACTACAACATTACCAAAGTCAAGCCCATGCTCTCATCGTAAGTAAATGAGGCTTCTTACTAAAATCAAATCAATGTTTATGGAAATTATTTTTCCATACTGTAATACTTTCATGATGGTTCCCAGTTGATTTTGTGGCTCAGGAGGTCTATTAAGAAGGTCAGCAGTTCAATCGCTGCTTCCCAGTCAGCATGCTGAAGTGTCTTTGGGCAATGTACCAAACTCCAAATTGCCTCTGATGCTTCTATCAGTGTGTGAGTGTGTGTCTGAAGGATAAAGTGTGTATGCATGAAAGCAGTGTGCAAATATGAGCAGCAGTATGCACATTCACATAAGTCATTCCTGTTTTATAAAAGATACTCACCTGTCAGCCAGTTTTAGAGGCTGCGGTGGTTGGGGCCACTGGATATGAGAATACGAGAGAAGCAGGATGACCCTGTATAGGAAGAAGGTTAAAATAATAATGTTTTATGTCCTATTTACTTGATTTAAAGGACTGACTTATAAAAACACTGCCACCACCTGTTTTTTACAGTTTATCTGATCATTGCATTGTCTGACCTTTGGGTGAACTTACTGGGATGTCCACTCATAAGAAGATTGTCAGCAGTCTGGAATGTTTTCCACATGTGAATAATCCTTCTCAGTGTATAATAAAGAACTTCAAAATGTGTTGGAAATGACCTTATGACCCTTTCCAGATTGCTGGGTAAAAACAGTTGCTTAATGTCTTTCCTCCTTGGCATTGTGTTACTCTCCTCCTCTCCTTTCAGACCAGCCAAATGCCAAAACTTCTGCTTTTATATAAGCTGCTGATGTCCTGGCTGTTACTTACCCTCTTAACGCCATTGGAAGCTGTAATGGTATGTTTAATTTTTGACACTCTGCTTCTGAATTCTGGCTTCATGTTTGTTGAATAAATATTGATGTAATGTAATTTTTCCTGTGTTCTGAGGATGTATTTAAATTTTAAGCTCAGATTATTTTTATGCCATCTTATGTAAAACCTTTGAACTTTTTTACCACGACTTTACAGCGATTCACCTGGAAAAAACAAACAAACAAACAAAAAAACAGGACTGTAAATCACAACTAATCATAAATGTTTGTTGCTGTCATGTGATTACTGAATCGCTCACAATTAAATGTGTCACGTTCAGACGTCCTGTTTGAGAGAAGTAAGGCAGTGGCTGTCTGAGCCTCACGGGTACTGCTCCACTTTAACTGCATGATGAAATCATGTCCTCTCCTGTCCTCAGCACTATCAGCCATCGCCGCGGCTTAAACGTGGCCTAAGAGTAAATTTAATCAGGATATTCTCATTTGCCCAAGTCAAACCACAGTTGACAGTGACTAATGTGAAAACCCAGTTCTACTACCCTGTATTAATCCACACTGTGAGGATCAGAAGAGGGCAGTGACAGTCTGCTTTTGTAAAGATGTAAAGAGATTTCTGTAAATCTCTTTACATTAAAGAGATTTTATCGGTTATTTAAGTCAATTTAAATACTTAATGCTCAACCTGTAGAGCCTCATTGAAAATAAACAAAAGAAGATTAGACCAAGTAATTTCTTCTCTGTACTTTATCAGGCTTTTTGGGTGGCAAGTTTGTATCCCAGGCAAAACCAGTAGTTGGTTAATGCCATGAAGTCCAATGCAGAGGTGAGTTCACTTACTAGAATCAAAATGAATTATTTAGGATGTTCCACCTTCTTCCAAATAATCAAATAGTATGTGTTTATTCAAAAAGATCCTGGCTAGTACTCTCACCTGACAGCAGGTTGGGCACGTTGCTGTAACTGTTATTAAGAATGCTGCTGAATCCATAAGAAGTAGACTGGGCTTGGAAAGTCATTAAAGTACATAAACAGATCAATACAGAACTCGTACGCATTCGCATATCATAGAGGCAAATTAGAGCTTCCTGGTAGGTGGAGTTAATTATTACAACTGGGAGCACCTGGCCAGTCTCCCTGGGCATCTAAAAGTTTGTTTGGTTGGCTGCGGCCTGGTTATTTTAGGTTTTCCTCACACATAACACTCTGCGCCTAACACTCACTCACTCTTCCAACTGCTGACACACTGGTGAAACTGATGAACGCATGTTATGAACTTCATTATGATTTATGATTAATAAAGTGAATCTCCCAATATTTGTTTAGGAAAAAACTGACATATAACCAACACCAACCAAACACACAGATACTCAGCTCAAAGAAATTGTTAATCTGTTTCAGCTGCTTTGGTGTTAATGGAATAAAAGCAGGTGCACTAGAGGGGCAACAATGAGAAAACCCCCTAAACAGGAACAGTTTTGTCTTTTCCGACTGTTTTTTTCACTAATTTTTCCATATGACTAGGCTCAGTGTCACTTCTACTATATAGCATGAGCTGATACCTGGACCTTGCTGAGGTTGCACACATCATCTAACTCCTCCTTCAAAATGTACCATCGCCAGAAACATGGAGTTCCTTTTGGTGAGCTGCACAAGGCTGTAGAGGGTCTGGTATCTGCTCCTTTGTGCAAGGAGGAACAGGATGAGCACTTCCAGAGACAGATACAGACTTCATGAGGTTGGCCTGAGGACCTGATGTCCTCTAGTTAGGTCCTATGCTCACTGCCTGGCATTGTGAAGCCCAATTAGCATTTGCCGTAGCAGATTTTCAGGACCACCACTGGTGCCCTATGGTTTTTACAAATGAGAGCAGCCATGACAGGCATTATGTTATGTGTTATGTTATGTGATGGTCTTGGAGACATATCCATGGAGGGATGCATACTAAGCAACAGGATCCTGACTGCCATTAGGTATCAGGATGAAAGCCTTGGGTTCCAGCTGGTGCCCAACTATGCCCGTACTCATGGCGAGAGTATGCAGGCAGTTCCTGAAGGATGAAAGAACAGATCCCATTGTTTAGCCCCACGCTCGCCTGACTTAAGTCTAATAGAACACCCCTGGGACATTATGTTTCAGTCTGTCCGACGCTGCCACGTTGCACCAGCGAGCCCTGGTCCAGATCTGGAAGGAGATCCTCCAGGATACCATCTGTCGTTTCATTTCCAAACATTGTCAGGCAGGAATTCAGACAGAGAGATATCCTTTTTTTTTTAACATTGTTTTTCCTAACATGCTACCCAGTATCTATGTCTGTAATGATATCCAACATGCCTTCTGTTCTCAATGAGGTCTGATGTGTTTTTAAAATGTTTCTTTATTTTTTTTAACATGACTACAACATCAACAGAGAAATCATCATTTAGACAGACTGGTTCGTTCGTGGGGTGGTTTTGCAGTTACAGGCACCTCCTCTCATTTATGTCTTTCTGCCATCACTTTGCATTTTCAGGCATGACCTAAAAACAAACAAGCCTAACAGCAAAATTTGTGCATGAGCAGCTTATGCATCTTAAAATTTTCCTCAGTATTTTGAACACATTTTTGTCATTTTATTTTACTGAGGCGGAGCAGTTTCCCATTTCCATGGTATTATCACAGAAAGAGCAAATTTATCATGCCAAAGACATGCTACTAAAATTAGCTCTACACATAAAAATACATTTATTTGCTCCCTTTTTTCTTTAATAATCTGGATGTGTAAGGCATGAGAAGTGTAAAGGATCTATTGCTCAGGTGAAACTCACTTTGCACTGTTGCATTTAAAAAGACTTGGTTGTCAGGCTCTGTGTGTTTAAAAAAAGATCCCATCCCAACTGATTTACAGGCTCTGGGTCTGTGTTGTAATGAAAGGTGGCCCTGCTCTGTCATCCTTGTGTAGCAAGTGACGCAAATATTGCTTTTTCTAATTAGACGTCTTAAACATCTTTGATAAGGGAAAACGACATGCAGGTGACTGGCGTAATTTTTTAAAGCTCAACAGTTACACACAGCTCTCACAGCCATGTTACTGTTATTAAGACCGATGTGTTAATAAAAGCTTCAGTGTAATGAACAAAATTAGAGCCATAACTATCTCTGAAGGCTACATAGCAACGTGGTAGAAATTTGGCTGCAGAATTCAACCCTCAGTATGTTGTAGTGCTTGGAGTAAATGTTTCCAGCTCAAAAAGTCTGGTGAGTCCAAGAGAAACAGACTGTGCCAAATTAAAATGCAATTAAAATGCAAGTAAACAGGATTTCTAAAGGATACATGCTGCTGAGTTTTATATAGCTCTTTTACTAATGATCATACCTACAAGCAATTAAAAGAAAAGGTAAATCAGGAAATGATCTGGAGTGGAATCAAACCCGAGTTACCTGCACTGCCAAGTGCCCTGCCATTAACTTATTTTGACCTTTAATGACCATTAATGTCTATTAATGTAATAATCCATCCACCTGCTTCCTGTTCACCTGGAGCATGGGATAAACTATCACTTGTTATACAGTATCAAGTATAAACATGTCTCCCTGGACTGCTGAATCACAAGATGTAACGCTAAGGGAAATCGTGTTATTTGCCAGTAACTACTGTCCTACTGTGAAATCGAATAATCGTGTGATTTCACACAACATAGCCATGACAGGCCATGGTTATTACAGCCACACACATCTCCAAATACCAGCACTCACACTTACATGCAAACTCATAAACAGTCTCCCACTAGAGAAAGTGAAACCAGGTCATGCAGTATTTGTTTATTCTCTTTAAAGAATTACACCTGCAGCACTGATGTAAGCGATACTCAGATGCGAACAGGCCCAAATGTAATAAAACCTTGAGAGGTACTGTGTCTTGCTGATTTGCTTGAAGGCTGCTTGTTTTATTCGGGGCTGACATGTTTACTTCCTCCACAGCTGTCTTGTTGTGTTAGAGGGGTTTTGTGTGTCCTTGCAGTGCCCCTGCAGCACACTATGAGCAATACGGAAGCACTAATTAATCAGCTTAAAAATGTGCAGAGTGTCCACTGGAAAGTGGGGCACCTTCTGGCAGAGGTGAGCATCTGGTGGCAGAGCCCGCACCCATGGGCTTCGACTTGGACAGACTAAGTTCCCTGTCCCAGAGAACTGGCTCTGGAACAGTCCAAAGACCAGAGAGTCACCTCCAAGCACACCCAAGGTACAGGAAGGAAGTCTGTCTGTTGGGAAGGAAATGGCAGTTGAGGCTGTTTAGGCCGTTTGAGAATTTAGTGAGGGGTATAGGAGACGGTGCGATTAGGGGACTTCACAGTTATAAAGTTGCACAATAGAAGGGAGTGGCTTGTTTCATAGCTCCTGTGATCTGTGCTACATTTAAACTGTTAACATTAATTACACTCCTATATGGTTTAAAGAAGAAGAACTGGATTTATAATAATTATTATTTTATTTTATTTAATAATAATTTATAATAATTTGAAGTATTCACCGTGCAAAATAGTTGTGAAAAGTGTAAAATGTACTACCTTGCAGCTTGTGTGTTGTAATTGCTGTCTGAACTATAGGCAGGAATTACTGTTCTCTGTAAATGTCAAGCATTCAGGGAAAGTTTGTGTATTTTGGTCAGCAATTATTTTCCTTCACGTATAAGCTTCGCTGAGTTTTACAGTTCAGAGGTTCTTCATCTGCTTTGAAAGGATAAAATTTTTCTATGCTCACTTCTAAACTCTGTTTAATACGAGTAAAATAAGTACAATTTTTAATGTCAAAGGCATTAGTGTTCCAACAGTCAACATATACAAATATGAGCTGGGTCTTTCAGTAATAAATATGACTTTTTTATTTTGGCCAAACCTTTAGAAAAAGAAAATCACTTCTGGATTCTTGAATGAGGATTTCTAACCAGGAATTTAAACTTTTTATTTAAAAAAAAAAAGAATGTTATTATTGTTAAAGGTTAAACCTTTCAGTTATCTATTGAAGCAAACTATGGTGAAGTGCTTTCATTTCTGTATGTCAGCTGGTAAGGTCGTGATTTAAAAGAGACAATAATTGAGCCATGTAAAGAGGTACTGCAGTCGTTTGAATCACATTTGTCTAATAGACAGATGGGAGTCTTCACCACACACAGAGGTTAATTAGATATGGAGTTCTGCAGGGTTCCTTGGTAGGACCAGTTCTGTTTACACGACATGCTTCCATTACGTTTTTGTTATTAGAAGGTATAGCATGCATTTTCATTGCTATGTAGATGATACCCAGGTCTATCTGTCAGTGAAGCCAGAAGACGAACACCAGTTACTTAAACTGGAATATTTTGAAAACATAAACATAAAGACCTGTTTCTAAATTTAGATAAAACTGAGGTAATTGTAGTCTACCCTAAAAATCTTAGAGATATGGTATCTAACCAGATGCTTAGTCTTACACAGTGTTACTGGACGGCATTGCCCTGGCCTCTAATAACAATGTGAAGAATCTTAGAGTAATATTTTACCAGCATATGTCCTCCAAAGCATAATGCATATTAAATTAGGGCTGATTTCTTCTGTTTGTCCAGTATCTCTAAAATGAGAAGCATCCTGACTCAGAGTGATGCTGAAAAACTAGATCATGCATTCTAGGATGGACTTTTGTAATTTATTCTTATCAGGTTGCCTTAAAAGCTCCCTGAAAATTCTTCAGTTGATCCAGTGAGAGTAGTGACAGGGAGAGAGAAGGTATTAGCTATATTCTCTTCGCTTCATTGGGTCCCTGTAAAATCCAGAATCAAGTTTATAAGACTTATTCTCACATACAAGGTCTTGAATAATCAGGCCCCATCTTATTTTAAACACCTCACATACTCTATTATCCCAGTAGAGCACTGCAGGTTTACTTTTGGTTCCTAGAGTATTTAAAAGTAGAATGGGAGGTAGAGCCTTCAGCTTTCAGGGTCCTCTTCTGTGGAACAAGGTCCCAGTTTGGATTCTGGAGACAGGCACCCTCTCGACTTTTAAGATTAGACTTAAAACTTTTCTTTTTGACAAAGCATATAGTTAGGGCTGGATTAGGTGACCCTGAATCCTCCCTTAGTTACACTGCTATAGGCTTAGGGTGCTGGGGGTATTCCCATGATGCACTGAGTGTTTCTTCTTTACTCACCTTTTTTCCACTCACTATGTTTTTACACACCTCTCTGCATTTAATCAGTAGTTATGATTAATTTCTTTCTCTGTACCACAGCACGTTTTTGTCTTGTCTTCATTCCCCTCACCCACAGTTGGTCATGGCAGACAGCTGCCCTTACCTGAGTCTGGTTCTGCTGGAGGTTTCTTACTCATAAAATTGAGTTTTTCCTTCCCGCTGTCGCCAAGTGTTTCTCATCGGGGGTCATGTGGTTGTTGGTGTTTTCTCTCTATTATTGTCGGGTCTTTACCTTAGAATCTAAAGTGCATTGAGGCTACTGTTGTTGTAATTTGGTTTTAAAATAATAAAACTTTCTTTTACTTCTGTTTTTCTCAGTCTATAGACATGGTAGTGTATTCACAGTATTTATTAGGCTATTACGACATGTTTAGTAAGACTCTTGATATCTAAAACACTGTGCGTCAACTGCTTTCAGTAGTTGTGTTTTGATTGTGGTACCTGTACTGATTTTACTAAATCTTGCCTCTATGCAATAATGCTTAAAATGACTAAACACTGAAACTAATCAAAATTAAAAACAAAAACACACAAACTAATTAGAAAACACAAAACTATAATAACTCTTATTCAAACCATCAATTCTTCCTCGGAAGTGATGATGCTAACCATCACACGAATCACTACAAATGTAAACTACTGCATATATCAGAGACAGACATGTTTTATTATCATCATAAATCATACCTTTGTTGTCCACCTATTCTAACACTGGAGTTTGTTCATCTTTACCAGTGGTGAGACCCTAACCCAGTACAGCAGCTCAGGTCAGTCCATTTCCTAAAATCAGGAAATGGATACAAACAAGGTATTTCCACACTTGAAACTCAGAGAAAATAAGCACCTACCTTCTTTAACATTTGATTCTAACATGTGGAAAATTTGAACCCGAACATTTTCTGCACTTTTCTATTGTAACTCTGAAAGAAAGTGGAGAGGCCCACACAAAAGGCTACATGTTGAGTAGGCTTCCTTATCCTGCATGTGCCATCGTCAGTGATTTAATAATAGCTTTAATAATGTGATTTTTTTAATCTTCTCAAAATCAAGGCCTAAAAGCTTGGAACATTGAGTCTTCTTGATTGCTTTTGTCACTGTTCATTTCAGACATGCTAAATGTATCTTGTGCAAAACTGAATCCCAGTTTCTTAAATAAATTATCTTTTAATGCTGCATATAAATGCGCCTTTGCATGCTGTCGCTGTAATGGAGAGACGGGTTATGTTTGTGTGAGAGCGTGATAACAGGACACGTTCATTATGCACTTGTTTTATTTACAACACACAGCATGTTCTTTATCCATGAAATGGATGGATTAAAAACAGAACTGCCTGAAGGAAACAGTATACAGTCTGGCTTATATATATATATATATATATACATATTATGCCAAATGTTTACTTCTTATACACTGTGCCTTGGAGTATATACGGCATGTACTGCATCTGGCTATCACATCTAGACTGCAGTGACTGCAGAATGCTCCTCGTCTCTTGCCTCTCTGGTGTAATGACTGCTGTCTAATCAGCCTCATCCACTTCCTTTAATGACACTCTAAATTAGCCCTAATGCTTAGCAGCATGTGTCAAGGCAGACCTTAAAAAAAGCACTCAGGAGTCTGGGGACAACCAAGGACATGTTGACGCGCTGTGACCTTCTGCTTTTCACATATCTAAAAAAAAGTCCAGCGGTTCGTTCACTTGATGCATGACAAAGTTCACTGAAGAGTTTTTAACCTTTAAACATTTGGTCTCCCTCTCAAAGACGGAAAACCATACGCCACACGAAATGGTTTGTTGCTTAGGCAGTAACAGAAGGACAAGGATTACTTAGTAGCTGTGAGACTAGAAAAAATATTGCATTTCAAACCCATTTTATTGACAATTTCTTGCCCTCAGTACAATGCAATGCAAGAGTTGAGGTTCTGAGCACACAGGAATAAATACGGCAATAAATACAGTACTGACCTGCCTCACTTCACACGCTCTGGCGCCACCAGATCCTCACCACAAACACACAAACTGATAAGACATCATACACGACACTGAGCCAAAGGCTTTTGCTTCAACCTGATCATGGATCGACAGGGACTGATGTGCACAGCGATTTAGCACTGCTTCGGGAAAGCAAAGCTGCTCCTGTCTTTACATTTTCTTTCATTACTGTTGACTGTTGCATGAAAACTAGAACAGCAAGGACAGAGAAGGAAGCTAGCCATTTTTACATGGATCATATAGCATGACTGCCAATGCTTTGAGCAGAAAAAATCCAAGTCTGATCAGCCACTTCATTTAAATACTGAGGGAAAGACTGGTACGAGGATGACCCACGGGCAACGGCTATGAAAGAATGACATCTTAGTTTAAACACGGCATGCATTGCCCTTATTTAAGATTTAATTTGTATCTGTTACAAATTATGTATAATAAAGGTTTTAACCCATCAATCACAGCTCCATACATGTACCTTTCAGTAGATCATTCAAAGATAAGAACATTTTAAATCTAAAATTCCCTATCTGATATGTTATAAAATGGCATTGCCTCAATATCAGCGGAGGGTTATGTAAGATATCCTGTACAGTTGGTGCCGAGGACCATTTCAAGTAAAAGAGTAGCAAAAAGAACTGAAATCACATTATGAATGGAGATGGATCATCTGGCATACTCTGAGAAATGCTACGCCGCACAACCCCGTCGTTACATATATGGCAGACTGACATATTAATTAGGATCCAGGCTGTATTGCATTTATAACACATTACATGGTGACAGAAAAGCTTTTGCTCAGTTTGGCTCCATCTCACCTCGGAGAGAGCCTGTCTTTTTATGTTGTTTTGTTTTCCTAAATTCATAAGATTTATATATGTACTATGCATATATTAAATGACACATATTATACTGTATATGAGAAATATTTTAGATTAAATTTAGCTGTTTTTGTTTTTCCAATAATCCTGTTAATTCCATTTTTTATTAGTTCTATAAACTGGGATTAGTACATTGTTAATGTAACATAGTGTTTGTATAGTGGTTAGTCAAGAGTTAGATTGCATAAAACAGCCTGAGTTTTAAAAACACAGACAAACCTGGTTAAGAGTTTTTTCAAATATCAAAAAAAGTTAGTGTCTTTATTTCTGCTTTTTAATTCCTCTGCATGTTTAGACATATTTTCTTGATTACAGCAGTGCTGTGCATCAAAACCTTGTTGCACAAAGTAGTGAGACGATGGAGCAATCTGGGCAACAGCACTGGCCACTGATATACGTGTTGTGCTTGTGGTAAGTAGAGATTATTTGCTTCTATTAAGAAATAAGTTGTCTTAAAAAAAACAGGTGGATCAAGTTATTTTGTTCGATATGAAATATTATGTAAACTTACAAACCTTGTACCAAAAAAACATGGATTTGTAAAGCTTTTTAAAATATATGGATTAACGCTGTTTGGAGTACTGTTGTCCAAACCGAGCAGGTAAAAAGGATGCAGGTTGTTGGTTGTTCAATATAATAGTTCAATAATAGTACAGTACATCTATAATGTGGGTATCCACCCCTCTTTTCCCTCAAACCTACACTGTAAAAAAAAATAGTAGAAATGCAGTACAATGTACGATTTTAAAATGAATTAATTTTCCATATTTATATTTTACTCATGGTTTGTTTTTTTAATGACCTTCTGTTTTTACCACTTACCGTTCATGGAAACTTCTGTAAAACCAAAAACAACAACAACAACGAAAACAGGTAATGCACAATGTAAATTACCCGCACATTTGTGCCTTTTTGTTTGTTTGTTTGTTTTTTACAGTGTACAACAAACGCCCTCCTTTCTCATACCCTCAGGTGATGGAGTAAATGAAAGCTGATAGCCTACTTTCCACCAGGCACAGCTTAGCACATTTCAAGAACAATAAACCTCCTCAAATACTGCTTTAACGTCTGGGCAGTAAGGAATTCACTCAGCATCTTCAACTCTCTGGACCAGAGAAAAGGAGAAAGAGAGCAAAGGGAACTTTAAGCAATGTGTGATTAAGGCAGTCTCATGAATATTGCAGAGAGGTTTTTTTGGCCCCTGTTTTGGAGATAGACTCCACAACAGTCTTGAATTCCTACCTCTAACGGCTGCGTCTTATCCCAACAGATTAGCGAGCAGACGGGTGGATATGAATAGACATGGCAAAAGAAAATCAGAGTATGGTCCACGAAGTTTGATCAACGCAGGGGGAAAAAAAAAAATCCCATCAAAAACAACACATCAAGCAGTAATCCTCTTTGGAAGAAAAAGGTCATATTTGGTTCGTGTGTGAATCCGCAGCACAATGAATAATCTTTTACAGGGGATCCTAAATTAAGGAAAGCACAGCTCAGGGCAATTTAATTAAGAAATGAAAGCAAAGTAGAAGCCTATATCTAATTTGTCCACTGAAGTTAGTGCTTGGGGCTTTTTAAGTGGCGTGCAGAGATGGGGATAGACAAAGGTCCCACTTACACAAGCTTAACTCTGTCTCACTTAATTGAGTTCATTCCAAGATACAGAAAAAGTCAAAGCTGATACATACATATTAGTTAGACATAGGTGTGGCTCCAGCACCGTCCTCGTTTGAGTTCTGCTGATCGTTTCACTTCTTTGCAGTTTGCATGTCACGAGTTCGAGCAGTTCTGAAATCTGCCTACATGGCAAACCTCATCTGCTGTACCCTTTACAGCGCTCCCAATTACTGTACTTAGGGCTTGGAGCAATAACTAGACCTTTATCAGAGCTTTACAACCCTTTCTATACAGTGCAGCGACAATCCCTCAGACCCACTCCTGCATGGAGCGTTTGCAGTACAGTATGTGGCGCTGCGTGCTCTTCCTCCTGAACTGGAAAACAGTGTAGAGGAGGACCATCATGCACAGCGCCAGAACGCAGGGGATAGCAATGGCCACCGCTTTCTCCGTACCTCCAGCGCTGTCTAGTTTGATAACAACGTCTGCATCACCGTTGTCATAGTGGCGCTCCTCTACCACCGTGGGGCTCCAGTCCCAATCGGGGTCGGCGGGTAGGCTGTCGCAGCCCATGAAGTCCCTCAGAATGGACCTCGGGTAGTTAGGCTCCACGCGAAGCAGCTGGTTGTTGAATTTCCAGTACTCCTTTCCTTTGTAAAAGTAGGTGAAACCTGGGGATTTAGGGATATAGGCAGTCTTTTAAAGACTTTTTGGGGATATTTTGAATTTGTTAAACAGTGTAGAGACAGATGGAAAACAAAGTAATGGATTGAAAGATGCATCAAAGGTCTCCAGCTGGAATCAACATGTCTTATTCAGCTGCCCCCGCCGCCCACTCAAAACACATTACTTACTCTAAATGTATTTCACAGCTGGTTGCACTACTTTATAGTACTACATACTAGTCAAAAACAAACTGGATATTGCCACATAAACTTATCAACTTCCTGTTTTTGTGTTTGTTTTTATTACCTTTTACAGGCATCTGGTATCACATTATTATTTCTTACAGATTTTACAGTCAGTAATGCAAACATACCGTTGGCCTTGTCCACAAAAGCCCCTTGTGGAGAGTCAGGGATGCCCTTCCAGATGGTGATGGGTTTTGGGTAACCCGGGTCCATGGTTCTCATATCCTCGTTGTACCTCCAGTATCTACAACAGGACAGGCAAATATATCAAAAAAAGAGTCAATACAGAGGTTCAGGGACACCTGTTAGTTAGTGCAGTAGTCATAATAAGTATTAAAAAATGTTAGCACACTTGTGTTACCACCACTTAGTCACTTAAAATGGAAACAATAGATGTATTTGTCATTTTAACAACCCTGTAGCCTTGAACATCACAGGCATTAATATCATACAAAGAGTTAGGACTACTTTCCTCAAAACACACTTAAATATTTTTTTTTAAAAACTGTCGCTAAGTTTTTCTTTTACTCGACAGCTCCCTTAATCTGGACTTCACAAAGGCGTTGGGTGGCAGTGATTTGTAAAGAACTGCTGGCCAGGACCTCAATAATGACACTGACGTTTTAGCTAATTGGAGATATTAATACTGATGGCGACAGATTTTTTTAAACACTCTTCACACATGAGCAGGGATCATGCACATATACAAGCAGACAGTGGATCAGTGGATAAGACATAATAATCAGACACAACATTAAAAGGAGAAGTTGGGATAACAGTGGGTTGCAAAAGCAGCTGACAGACGGGATTATGCTGAGCTTGACATCATGGCCTGCCTGAATTTATGCTACAGCTCTGTTTATTTGTGTAACATATAAATTATGCAATATAGAACAAAACCACTTGGGAGACAAAGTCTATGTTTAGCTTGAGATAATCAGGACTCACCAACATGTCTGCAACACTGAAAATAGGTCTACTGCTCAGTAGGTCAACCAGTTCAACACAGAACAGGCCTTCATTTCAAGTTGATCTGCTTAAAAGTCGCACTAAGCCCAGAAAGCAATAACTGTAGTTCAGCATTTACCTTCAGGAAAACAAAGACATTATAGCCTGGGATGACGAGAGCACTGCACTGGATTTCTGCTTACTGTCACAAACTCATATCTATAACTCACAATCAAATGTCGTTTTTTTCCATGTGACTATTTAACGATCAGCAACAGACTTCAAGTATTTCACATGACCACAGAAAGTGGTAAATCAATCATCCATGCTCTGTGTGTATCTGCCACATAGATCTGTTTCACTAGTAGCTGTGATTGATGTGCTTCTCATACACTCGTGCTCACGCACATAAATCTTACTACAAACTGTCATTTCTTTGAATTAGAACAAACACCTCCCTGTCATACACGCGGGGAGAGAGAGAGATAAAATCACGCTCAAGACAAAATGTCTTGTTTGTCAAAATGTGGCAACTTGTGGTTTGGGATGATAGTATCATGACAAAGCATTTTGTCAGCTCCCATCACAGCGTCCTATGACCTCTTAGGATATGATTTAACTTGACAGCTTAACATGTGAGTCACTCTGGCATAAACTCAAACTTTAGGACTTGCAACACACTCAGATAAACACCAGATTCTCATATTTGGTGTCTTGGAATGAATCCTTGGATTCAATTCAGTTCAAACTGCAGGTACCCAATTATACTCTGCATGAATCCATGCACAGGATAACATACAGTCCAGATGCAAAGCTTTTAAGATCAAAGAAGGTAGTAATCTCCATCATTCCCAAATCAAAGAAATCTCAAATCTCCAGCGGTTCCTTGATCTGGCCAAACAGATCAAACTCAGTAATCTGCTAACTAAGAACCAAGTGGTTACTTTGAATCAAACCATTCCTCATGAGGGCCACCAGGCATTTGCCAAAAGGTACCTTAACAACTCCAGAGAAGCAACATTTTACAGACTGAAGACTGAAGTATATCACCATGATTCTAGGCTGGAAACCGCCCACTGAGCACCACCTCCACAAACCCATCTGCACAGTCAAACAGCGGTGGCAACCTGATGCTGTCAGGAGGCTTTTCAGCAACAGGGACTGGACACCTTTTCCAAAGTGGTCCAGCTTAGGCAAAAGCTCACGTCTTGAATTCTGGACCCAAAACAGCATTTCTGGAGAGACTAGAAAAATGGGAGCTCATTGACAATCCTGATCGAGCTTAAACTGTTCTGCCAAGATGGATGAGAGATAATGTTTTTAAAAGAGAAGATGTGCCAAGCTTGACGGACACTTGTAGGAGACTTCAGGCCATCAATGCTGCAAAAGGTGTCCAAACCAAACATAGCCAAAAACCTTCCCCTTATATCGCAGTGGAGGAAGAGGAAAGCACAAAAGATGCTTTCTTTTGTCTTTAGGATCTGCTGCGTAACATAAAGGTTAAAACATATTTAAATTGAATTCAACTTTATTTGTATAGTGCTGAATCACAACAACAGTCTTTATATTGTAAGGTAAGGACCCGACAATAATAGAAAAAGAAAACTCTAACAAACAGACGACCCTCTATGAGCAGGGACTTGGCAACAGCGGGAAGGAAAAACTCCCTTTAACAGGAATAAACCTCCAGCAGAACCAGGCTCAGGGAGGGACAGCCATCTGCTGTGAACGGCTTGGGGTGAGGGAAGGGAGACAGGACAAAAGGCACACTGTGGATGTGATGTAATCAATATATGAGTGTATAATAGATCTATAATCTAATAATCATATTCTATCTATAATAGAATATGTTAAAAAACATTCTATCCTTCAAATGTCCCCATGGTGCATGGTGTTTTTACTCTGAGCAGTTTCAGTTCTGTCCAAATCTTTACACGACTAATAATCTGCACAGACCTGTCTCCTTTGAAGAAGTAGGTTTTGGCGACATCCTCCCACCAGACAGCTGTCTCAATACTCTGTGTGGGCATGCTACTCCCGAACAGCGAGATGTCCTGAGGGTACGAAGGCTGGAGAGTTGTGTCCTTGAAGACCCAGAAACGGTTTCCTAAAATACACGGGCAAAGTTAGATTGCACTGGGACAAAGAAAATAACTAAATATGAGTTCAAAAAAAGCACCACGGGCTTTCAGCTCATTCAACTCTTTTGTGTTGTTGCTTTTCTTTTTTTTTCATTGAGGCTTTTTTCCCCTGCTCATGTAATTTCAAGGGTCAGAAGATGCCACCTTGTTTTAAGAATATGTGTTCAGCAGAAAAATCTATGCAGTGTTATCTACAGTACAATACAATAAACAGCAAGCTGATGCTCTGAAGACAACTCTACTGAGACTTGTTGTGTTGAGCTTTATTGAAGCTATTGTTGCATTTAATTCAGTTTGATCATAAATGCCTCAGGCGGAGCAAAGAAGGGCTGCTGTGCAGTAAGTAGCTCGACGCTCACATGCACAAACCCACCAATACACACACACACACACACACACACACACACACACACACACACACACACACACACACACACACACACACACACACAGTTAAGTCCCTATGAGTGAATAAATAAAGCATGAGGCACCCTGATCCCACAGAGTGACAGATGTCATGTTAATCTGCCTGGTGGACGGACGGCTCCACTGGACCTGCACTCGTTCTCCTACCAGACAGAAAGCAAAACAACCTCACTGTCGCCTGTTACAGTAAAAAAAAAAGAAAGATATGTACTGTAAAGCTTGCCCTGCTCCCCTGATTTTCACATTCCTTTGTATTTTGTGCCTTAATGCTTTGTTTCAGTTCCTGTTTGCTCCCATTAGTATTCTGCTTATGCTTTATTTTCTGCAATCTCTTGTTCTGTCCTTTGTGTCCTTCTGTGTCAAGCTTAAGTCTTGTTGCGGTTTCTTGAGTAACTTCCTGTTTTATTTTGATAGTCTGTTGTCACTCATGTAGTGCTATTAGCTTTACCATGTTAACCCTCAGTGTGGTCCTAGTATAAATAGTTGTGTGCTTTAATTTGTGCTCTGTTGTGTCGCCTGTCACCTGCATGTCTGTTTCTCTATGCGTTTCGTTGTGGTTTGGACTCACTGGCTTTCATCTTGGATTAATCTTTGGACTAATAAACGTTTTCTCTGCGCTTTGAATATCAGGTCTTTACACACACATATACATACCAACACAACACAACATGCCCTTTCCAGTGTTCTTGAAGTGATGGTATGCAATAAAATATTATTTTAATTAACCAGAATATGGAATTTCTGCAGAAATTGTGGTGGGATTGCTTATCCTGCCTAATTTGGTCTGTGGCTCGCTGCTAATAAAAAATTGGATGTAAACAGCTTGGCTACAAACACAGAAGGAAGATAGATGTTAACATTTAAAAGCCTAAAAACTTGAAAAAAATAGTTGGGTTATATTTTTAAAATGTGGAAAGAGGTAGGCTGTTAGAGACTATTAGCATATTTGGACTTTTGTGCATGTGTGTGTGAGAAAGAGGCAAACAGCAGCAGCTTTACTAGTGTCTCTGAATTTCTCATTCTGTATGGGAGCACACCCATGGATGAACTCTCACCCAGGTGTGCTTTGGGACGCCTAAGAACTCATAAATGACTAAAAAATACTGGCGTGTTTGTTTATCCCATGTTATATTCCCATAGTCAAAATCACAGACATTATTAGATACACATATGTAGCCGGTGTGTACCCAGGATACTTAATAAAAGCACATTTTGTCCATTTTTTTATTGGTAGGAACATTTCTTTAGTTTAACTTTTAGTGGCAAACTGTTCGCTACATATATTGTAGTTAAGGATAAAGAAGATTTGTTGTATAAATTTGTGTTTTTTACACTAAAATGTTTTTTTTAGTAAAGCCTGGCAAATATGAATGCATTTCCTTGCCCCAAAAGCATATGTAATTTTAAACGTAGCATTGTTTTTACATTTATTGTCATATTGGAGCAACAGCTTCAATTTTGGCATGTGTGGATCAACCAATCAATCACACCTCTGGTGCCTCCAATAAACAGGAAATGGCACACGCGCACAAAAGCTGTCACTTCGTCTAATTTGCTTTCCTCTAAATAGGCTCAGTTCACGCTAAACTGTGGTAATTCTGGTAATTCTGGCCCTTTTGATTGCAAAGTATAATATGATTAGGTCCGCCACTGAAGCTATAATAAACAGCCATCGGTAGCGATGAGTGCAGAGGCTGATTCTGATTTTCTTACATTTTCTTAATTCTTCTTTTTATTGAAATGAATGACCTAATCATCTCAGAGAATATTTGATGTCTCGTTCTAAAATGGTAAAATTGTGAGAAATTTATTAGAGGTTGTTTGTGCAGTATCACACATTGCCCCCCTGCTCTTTATGGTTTAGTTTTTTCTTTACCTACCTTGACTGAAATACACCGTCATATTTACATTCATGTTTAGAAACCTACATTATTTTTTGGTCCTGCAGTCATTAGACTGTTTGGTGCCCTAATGCCATCAACAGATCATTTAGGACCAGTTAACGTAAAGGGGGTGTTAACTACCAGTAGCTGAACTACACACACACACACACACACACACACACATAAAGAGCGGTTGCTGTTATTACCTTTGAAAAAAACAAATTTCCCTTCGCTGTTTTCATACACGGCATCAATTTTGGGAGGTAAGCCATTCCAGAAGTAGCTTATCTGCATGGGGTAGCCAGGAACTACCGAATTGTCTCGTACCCTCCAGAACCACTGGTCCTGTAAAAACGGACAAGGTCAAATCATCACTGCTCTTTATCGCCACCGATGAAATCCCAGAATGCTCTGATGTGATGACCGATTTTACCTTGAACACAAAGAGCTCATTTCGGAGAATGGCCAGAGTGTTGAAGCCTCCATCACAGATGTTAGGTTTGGAGTTTGGGCTGGAGGGTTTGGCACTCAGTGGAGGCCGATGGGGTCTGGCATGGCGATCGTGTTTACGTGGGTCGGAAGGAGGGTGAAAGCGAGGAGGTGGGACTGTGGGTGGAGGCCGGGTGGGCTGTGGGGCTCTATCCGGTGGACCTAAAAAACCCAAAATAGAACGTATTTTATCTGCATTCCTTTATATTCGTCTTTTTCAAAACTTTCATCAAGATTTAAGTCGGTGTCCAGTGAGTTTACAGCTTTTTGGCCATTGCGCCTTTTATTTTGGCACGGAAACTGTATCCTTTTTTTGGCTGAGCATTAGTGGACTCACGTTGTTTTGAAAGCATAGATTGGCTGCCCTCTTTAACAGCTGACAAATGCTGCTTACTGGCATCGAACCCAATATGACTGACGCAGCAGCATTTGAATAAGCAAGTGACTAAGCTTCAGCGCTTGTCTATTTATGTTGTTTTGCTATACAGCTTCAGTGAAGTGTTGGAACAAAACAAGACGTAAGAGTCTTGATTACGTGCTCTTTCAGATTTTCAGCTCGTGCTCTGAAGAGAAATTCACTTGGGAAAGTTACCGTAGATTTTCTGGATGCCCTGTAGGTCATCGTGAGGTAGTTTGAAGTCCTCAGTGTCCATGTACTGATAGAAAGGAGCCATGATAGCAGTGGGGTCATTGGAATGCTCCAGACCGAGGGCGTGGCCCAGCTCATGAACCGCAACCAAGAATAGGTCGTTACCTGGAGAGAGGAAGAGGATGGCATGAGTTAGAATCCAAAAGTTCAAAAACATAAAAAATAAAGAGAGATTACACATTATGATAAAACAGAACAGGCAAATATTAACAGTATTAACACTCATAATGGTATGATGACCCTGATTCTCGACCTTTTCAATTAAAATCTGTTTGCTCTTGAGTCCAGGTGAACCTGTAAACACAGGTCTCCATCCACAGCTATCACCAGTGCAAAAGCTTAACAAGTGAAAAGTACAGAGACACCCTGCAAACTAGATTCACAAAAAAGAAAAAAATACTGTGTGAAAAAAAGTTTTTATGATTACCTAGCATCAATATGTAACCTGCTCTGTGCAGACAAATCCAATAATTGTTTAACCATTTATCGAGCCCAAAATGCCAAACACGTACTACTCACAGGATTTTAAATGTGAAAATTTGATTCTTTTTATTGTTTTGTTATTTAAAATCCTGCTACTTTAGGATTACTGTTGATTAAAAATCACAAAGTATTTTCAAGGCTTTGCATTCTCCAGGTGCAGCTTTCACAGTTTTTCTTTTCTTTTCTTTCTTTTTCTTTTTTTTTTTTTATAGACTAACCATTCAGTGCATAATAGTTAATTTATCAGCAGCGAAAATCATAATTACTCACTGCCATCTGCTCCAGTTGTACCTCCACTGAGCTAATGTGGTGCAAAAAGTTACAAGGAAAGCGAACTGGAGGTAAAATACGAAACAGGTGCACTTTTTCTCTTTTAGTACTTAAAGGAAGATAAGCCACATGAGAGCATCAGAGAGCGGGGAGGGACACACTCACATTGCTGCCCAGGGCATCGGGCAAGAAGCGCTCATTTAATGCACCTGAACCCATATGAATGTTGGCACAAACAAACATTGTGAGTCTACGTCACATTGCATGCAAGCGCGCGCGCACACACACACACAAATGAAAAAATAAAAATGTCACAGTTGGTACATATGGCCAGCGTTCAGCTCATAGTGTCAACCTGATTTAGAGAGAAGTACACCATTTAAGTACAGCTTGTGACTGAAGCTGTCCCCAGGAGATTGTTGCCCTTTACAACATGATATCCCCCTCTGCCAGGAGCGCTGCACAGACCAGCGACTGACCGTCAGCCAGCAGCTAAAAGGTTACCCACCCCCACCACCATTTATCTAACACCACCAGCCTCTTCCACCTAACCCAAATTGTCCCATAAGGACTCCCAGGAGACAAGCCCGAGCTACCATTAGCGCACATGTCAACATGCAACATTTACAATTACACCGCTGTGAAAGCCCATTAAAGGTTGCAAAGCTTTCCAGACACATAAGCTGAGACGGGTGCTTTTCAAAATCAGCCCCACCACTCCAAATGGATAACCATGGGATGCTGCACAAGGGTGAACGTGAATTCAACTTGGAAGCCTGAGACAGTTACCATTAGGGCATGAGAAGAAAGGGGAGAGAGGGAGAGGGGCTGATGGGTGGCAAACAGGTTACCAGAACAAACACAAAGTGAACTGTAACCCCTCCCCTGCCTCCCCTCAACCCCGATAAACCGGATGGGATGGGAGAATGCAAGCACTTAGCATATGGATATTAGCAAAGTAGCCTAATATCATTAATATTAAATTATATAATGGTACAAATACCAGTGGGCTACATCAAATTCAATAAAACTGAATAAGCAAGCAACCACTGTCTTAAAATAGTAGGGCCTTCTATCCTCTCGTGTGAAGAGCTTATTACACCACAAAAAAACATCAAAATCCTGACAGATGGGGTGATGCGTCTTTACAGAGCACGGGCGGATCAAAGACATCTCTGCATTCTTAGTTTTTTGGTTAAGCATCCCTCACACTCATGCCCTGTGATACCATCTCTGTCATATTGCCCTCCTGCCGAGCCATCTGTATTTAGATGGTTTTCCTTCAGTCAGTCCTCATTTATCTCTTTTTTTTTTATTTCTCTGTGCTTTCCTCACATCTTCCATGCAGTTTTTGTTTATATACCTTCCTGCCAACATTCAGCATTTAAAACCCTTCTTTTTTTTATTATCTTAAAATCCCCCCTGCCCACCTCCCTCCCCATCCTTGCTGTAGCTTCTCCTTTCTTGTGCTTTGCTTGCTCCATTGTTGCCGGTCTTAGTCACCTTGTCTCATCCCTCACGCCAGCTTTCCCTTTCACTCACCATCATGGTTGGGGTTCCCAAGCGTCCAAGGCTCATCGGAGTCAAAGTGTGTATCTCCTCCTATGCCTGGGCCCGGAAAATAGGCGTGGGCGAGGAATCCTCCCTCCCCATCGAAGGGTGAGCTGTCACCGTGAAAACCAGAAGCGAAGATGATAGTGATGTCTACGTCACGCCTGCCAGTCTCCAGGGCGCTGTACGGAACGGCCTCGAAGCGTAGGGGAGTCACACCCTGCCACACGTCAAACGCCCGCCGGATGGCATCGTGAGTCTCCCGGGCGCCCACCTTCGGGGTAACATTTTTTATGCTGCAGGAAACCGAACAAGCATACCAAGTGAAAAGATTGCTGAAGAGGTGGTCGAGGAACTCGCTCTAAAAATACACTGAAAAGTCTGAGTTTAGATAAAGACACAAATCGCATATAATTCCAAACTTAAGGGAGGAAAATAAAACACATCCTGCTTCATTGTCCTGTTAATTTGTCTGATCACCCCCCCCCCCCCCACACACGCTTTTCAGAATGAGAAGAAGATCCTTAAAAAAAGTTACACTTGACAACTATTTCAAGCCCGGCAGCTTTTTACTGAACTTTTAACACAGCAGTCGTTATCAGTGTCTGGCAGGCAGAGAGGAATGGGAAATCTTCTCCTCGCTCCCCGTTCATTTTCACGAATAAAGTGCAGTCAGCAGCGGCAGCACTGGCTCAGCACTGATTGACATTCCATTAGGAGAGGTGGCTCATCAATTCAAATTCAGGCAAGAAGGGAGGATTTGAATAAATTGACAGTGTTATCGTCTATTACTGCAGAAACCTGTCAATTTGCAGTTGTGCCAGAGACCCGTTTATCGGTTCTTCTCAGAACCTATTAAAAGCGTGGGCTTAATCGGGCCTGATAAGATGAGTGTTTAAATATTTCTGCTGAGATTATGGATAATTTACACTGTGAATTTTCAAACAATTTAATATCGGGGAGCGAAAAGCCCCCGATTTTCATGCGGCTCTGCTAAAACGGCTCGTTTTGTTTTATGAAAATGATCGAGCAAAACAAAAAACAGGAGAAAAAAAAAGCAAAACAAAACAGCCTGATCTTGTTTTGTTTTTTTGGTTTTTTTCGTTTCGCCACCAAGTTATTTATAACTGTGGAGCAAACATACTCGCAGCACACATGGGTACATTTATGTGTTAATTTATGTGTTTCTGGATGTGTGATTATCACTGTATTTTTGTGCGCGAGCCCCCCACACACGCGTGACGTACTTGCTCGGTCTCTATGACAACACGGAGCATGTGATCCCAGGTGGTTAAAGAGGAGGAGATGAGAGACAGAGGAGAGCTGAGGAAATTAACACTAGCAGATCTGAATCCGTAACCTCTCTATGACAACATGCCTCAGCCGTCTGTCACCTGTAGGTTATGTGTGTTCGCTGCCACTTCTGTCCCGTCAGAGCGTATCTCCGCCTCCGTGACCTTGACGTGCTTCTGAATTTGTCCGGAACACCGCAGCGTGGCTTTTGCATCCAGCTTAAAAAGTGAGAAGAGAAGAGAAGAGAAGAGAAGAGAAGAGAAGAGAAGAGAAGAGAAGAGAAGAGAAGAGAAGAGAAGAGAAGAGAAGGTGACTTAAGTTTGCTGACTAAAAAACTTTGGATCTCAGTTTTGCGTCACAAGACAACACAAAGCATTGAAGTGAACTCAGCAGTTCTCTTCCTGACAGGTGCCAGAGAATCACAGAACCAAAATAAGGAATGCAGAACAGCGCTAAACTACTCCAAACTACAGCCCTTCATGTTTCTCATTCATACCCACGTCACAACTACAAAACAAACACAATACATAGGCAAAACTTTAATTCTCACCTCAGGGTGATATCACTGCATCATCATGCAAAATGAGAAGAGGGAGAAGTGTTAAAACCTTCAACTGAGGTTGTGTGAGGCGAGGTGACGCGAGGTGAAACAAACATCTCTGTCTCTTTACTAATTCTTTGCAATACTGATAGCCCATCCTGCATTTTAAATGAACGAGTGGAGCATAATGCATTAACATGACATTAATGGCCTAGTGGAAGTGCATGTGCTGCTCAGCTGTTTGTGTTTGCGCAAGTACGTCCACCACACATGTATACACTCACTCCTTGGTTTTCTCATCCAGTGTCCCTGTGACATTGAGCCCGTAGACACGCTGCATGGCAGCAATAGCTGAGTGCATGGTTTGGGCCGATCGCAGGACAGACATGCCTGGTTCTGTGCGGGGAAGGTAGCCATACCTCTGTAGCCATCCCTGCAAGGGGTGAAGAAGGAGAAAGATTTGAGCCATCATATTTTGTCTTGGTTTAAGACCAAAGCTCAGATCTGAGAGAGGAAAACAGGAAAGATTACACTACAGTGTTGCACATTTTGCAAGTTTGGGAATATTACAAAAGGCATATGATTCACCACACAACACACATATCCACCAAACTCCTGTAATGTATACAATACATTAAAAGTGGGAGTATAATAATAATATGAAAGTGCATCATTTATTGTGCATCTCACAAGAGACAGTGACTAACCTTTGGCTACAGTACTACTGAATATTAACAAAACAACAGAATGAGCTGCAGCAGTGTTTTATTTAACATCACAGTATGCCTGAGAGTATCAAAATTTTGAGAAACACACACATATACAATAATCTATAGTCAGTTATTTAGTTAAATTGTCTATCAAGCACATTTTTTAGGGTTTAAAGGGTTGCTTGTGTGGACAGCACTGCTAAAACAAAAGCAGCTGAATCCCTGCTGCTGACCTTAGTCAG
Source organism: Simochromis diagramma (assembly GCF_900408965.1). NCBI lineage: Eukaryota > Metazoa > Chordata > Actinopteri > Cichliformes > Cichlidae > Simochromis > Simochromis diagramma. Next base: position 6,514,630 of record NW_024386782.1, read on the forward strand.
TGTTCGTGTCTTGCGGCTCTCGGTCAGTGTTCATGAGCAGGACTGTGGCCCTGCCTCCTCCTGCCCTAAAAAGCCAGAGTGTGATTTGATGCAAACAAGTGAGGTGAAGCTAAGAATCATTCAGGGGCACCAGCAGGTTCAGTCCTGAAAGTGAGCTTGGCACCCACACTATCCACAGCTGTCCACACTCCAACCAGGTGCCTCCCTATCACCACACAGCCAATGAGATATGTTCCAGCTAGCTAATCTGACTAACTGTCTCCTCTGCCCATCCCTCCCTCTCCCTTCTCCCTCTATCCCTTACTCAGCTTTGCTAAACGCCTTTTTTTATCCCTCTTATTTTTCCCGGTTTCTCCCGTGGTGTGTTTCCTGTATGAGTTGTGTTTGTTCAAAGGCACAGATTTCAGAGAGATATCAGGCAAGATTTCATTGAGCCATTAAATTGAATAATGGTGTGTGTGTGTTACTGTCAGCTTCAGCATTTAATTTCTTCAGAGTGGTGGGAGGGGAGCCTGTGGTGAGGATGGAAATGACATCAATTAATAAGGTAGAAAAAAGAAGCAAATCCTATTATGCAACTTGTGTCTGTAGATGTTTTATCTCCTCCAACACTGTGATGCTGCCAGAGCACATCTCACTTCATGATGACCTGTCAAAAAAGTAGCTTCTCTAGCAATACAACAGACGCGCTGAGGCATTTTTGGGTTCATTGTACTTTAAATAGACGGATCTCAGTGCATTCATATGTGCACATTTTGGATCAGTGGGCTGGATCACCTCACTTCATGAACCGCAATGTAATAACCTGAAATGAGCATCCTTCTGTTTCATTGCACCCAACAAATGAGGGATATTTTTTTCCAGTGCGTGAGCTGTCCTGACAGGCTTGGAATGTCTCCATGTTATGCTTTATCGCATGTGCCCACGGATAGCGTGGGTAACTCAACATACATGTTCTGTTTTTTTGTTTTTGTTTTTTCCACGCTGAGGCAGACGATGTGGAGGAGAGAGCACGGTCATTTATGATTCTCAGAGTCGGGGGGAGGTGGTGGTGGTAGGGGGGTAGGAGGCCATTTATCTTACCTCAACGCTGAACTGATGATCCCCCTCTCCGGACACGGCACACGAAATCCAAAGCAAAAGATGCAAGCAGAATGCTGCCGCGTAAAAACAATCCGATGGTTTTCTTTTACTGGAGGATACTAAGGTCATAATGACCCGTTTTTCCCAAGTGTTTATTAGAAGAAGCCGCCCGTCTGCTTTGTGTCAAATGAAAACCATCGGGCGAGCTGTCAAGACAGATTCAGATGAAAAAAACGGACCCCGCGTTTTTCTTTCTTTCTTCTTAAATATAATCCCGATGGTGTGATGTTCCGATGTCAAGCAGAGATAACTCGGCGTGTCAGACCCGCTGCCCTCGCCATTCTTATTTACGTCGGGGGCTACATCTATCCAGCAGCATCAATGGCCATGTACAGTATCCAGCCTGCGCAAGATAGGCTCCCTCCCGACTCGACGCCTGCGCTTTGATTTCTCACACAGCGCAGCGCTGCTTGGCAGCATCATAAGAGCTGCCCTACAGAGTGCATACGAGATAAAAACGCAATTTCTCAGCACTGCCTGCACATCTGACGTTTACATTGCAAAGGCGACGGCTCTGTGCAGTTTGAAGCGCACACGTAGCCGCATGTTTTGATCTTAAATACCGAAAAACAAAGGCCGCAAAGCCAGATTTTAAACTGTGTGGCTTGCATTTTCGCTCTGATAAAGTAGGTAACTGCCTTTATGCGCTAGACAAACTGCTAAATAGTCCATAATAACCATCAAATACAGTGTATCAGGACAGATGCTGATCAATTGCATGATCGTTTATCTTTAAATGTTGATCCTGCACTTATCCCACTATGTGCCCTCAATCTTGAGGACCCAGAATAGAAGACCTGATCGACATTTTTAGCTCTAACGGCACCAAAAACCTGCCTGAAGCACAACGAGCCACCAGATGGCAGCATTTCGTTGAAGAAAGAGCCCACTAGCTGCTTGTTTTATTTTGTATTTTTTTGCCAGGACACTGAAGACAGGACAAACTGAGACCGGAATCCACCCCATATAAACTAATGAGGCGAGAAATTAATCTGACATTCATTTGATATGGCACACAGAAAGGCCCTAGGCCTGTGGGAAGGAGTGCAGTAGGAGCTCATGACAAAAATCAAATCAGACTTTAGATTTTTTAAAAATTATTATTTTATTATTACCATCATTATTAATGTTTGCACACAGTTTGCACCCAGGAGGGAGGCAGGTGTGATTTATTTGCCAGCAGACATGAAAAATAATTCAGGGACTGAATGAAAAGATCATATGGAGACATCAAGGAAAGCTGAGTGGCCTAGTTAACGTTTAAGCCTCCCAGCGTGTCCTATCCTGCGCTCTTCTGTCTGGCCTATGGACAATTTCAAAAGGAATTCTTGTTTTTCAAAGTGTCTGAATCTGATGTTCAAGTGGAAAGAATGAGGCTACCTGCAGAGAAATGTGAGCTGATTAAATCTACGCTGCATTTCTGATCTGTCACTTGCACAATACAATGTTGGATTAAATATCACCTGCAATGTGCATTGCTGCAGCCAGTCAATCACTCACGAATGACTCAAAGTTTCCTGTAGTCACGCACATTGAATGGCAGATTTGAAGAAATATGATGGCATGGGCACGGAAGCGATCAGTGTCACCAGATTTAGGAAAGTAACCCTCTACCCAGCCGTGATGCTGAGAAATGAAAGCCTATTAAGGAGCACACACATAAGTGAAAATGTCATCTTAGATTCTAACCATTTATTGTGACTGTTATGCATATTTAGATGTTTATAAGAGTAAATGGTAAATAGCCTGTATTTGTATAGCGCTTTACTAGTCCCTAAGGACCCCAAAGCGCTTTACACAACCAGTCATCCACCCATTCACACACACATTCACACACTGGTGATGGCAAGCTACATTGTAGCCACAGCCACCCTGGGGCGCACTGGCGAGGCTGCCGGACACTGGCGCCACCAGGCCCTCTGACCACCACCAGTAGGCAACGGGTGAAGTGTCTTGCCCAAGGACACAACGACCGAGACTGTCCAAGCCGGGGCTCGAACCGGCAACCTTCCAATTACAAGGCGAACTTGTAATCGGAAGTCTCAACTCTTGAGCCACGAGTAAGACTAAATATACTCAAAACATCAAAAATGAACTTATTCTTAGTGAATCTGATCTTTTAATCATAAAAGACTCCATGTCAGACTGTCAGACTCCTGAACTCTGTCTCCTGACATCTGACGCACATTTAACTCATGGACTGAACATACACACACACACACACAACCACCTATAACTGAACACACACACAATGGACAAAAACAAACATGGACTGAACCACCACTCACAACCACTTGCACTTTATATACCCACTGTAGAAATTAGCCACATATCACTAATCTAAACTGCACTACTGTAAATGCTGTATAGACAATCATTCTGTACAAAACAATAATTATAGTTCTACAACTTTTTACAACTGTTTATAACTTATATAGTTAATATTTCATATTTCTGTATAGTTTTCATATTTATATCCTGTTCATAGCCTGTACATACTTATAGTTATAGCATATTCATAACAAACCTTCATACCGTGTACATTGTAACATACCTATAATAGACCCTTTTTTGTAATATATCTATATTATTGCTAAAGCACTTTCTGGATGGATGCAAACTGCATTTCGTTGCCTTGTACTTGTGACATGTGCAATAACAATAAAGTTGAATTCTATTCTATTCTAACATATGTGTATTACTTTGTTGGTGTGTGCATTTACTACACACACTTCTATATTTTGTAAAGTGCTACTACCAGTATGGCTTCTTCATCTTAGCTGCACACATCACAATACTAAAGCTACACAGCTCAATTACCTGTGAAGCCTGAGCACACACAACCTTCAGGAGATTATTGCCATTACTCATAACTGTGAACAAGCTGTTCCATGTTTTGAAACAGGATGTGACTGGTTGAGAAGTTGAGAAAGGGACGGTCATTGGTTTAAAACCGTTCATTCATTTACTTTGAGGTGTCTACTGTGTAACGCATTGAGATGTCATGGAGACCACATGCTCCGACAAGTTGAACGTGGCTCAGAGCCAAAGACCAGGGGCCTCATCAGGAGAGGTAAACCATAATGCAATAAGACGAGCATGCACGAGCACACGCATGTGTGTTTGTTTGTGCGTGTGCACGTGAACTCGGTATTACAAAACAAACAATTCCTAAAATCAAATATTTGCCTTTTACTATTTTATTTACTAAGTTTAGCTTAAGGAGAATTGCCTTGAGGGGGGCCAGATGGTGCGATACAAGGTAATCTCACTGGCTTCTCTAATTAAACCTAATTAATTGGTGGCTGACAGTTTGCTGTGAATGCCTGGGGCTTTTCAACCATACCACTGCAGACAGGATTTAGCATGCTATTATTAAAGCTTTTAGGGATTCACTCACATCTAATCTCAGCCTTGCAGTATCTCACATGTCATGAATATGGCAGCCATGACAGTCCAAACTAGAGCAGTGAGATTCACAGGAAGGAGTCAAAGAGTTAATGCTATACACTCGAAGCAGATTAATCTGCATTATGAAGATGCTGAAACAAAATTTGATGGTTCCGCTCATCATTTTCCAGGAGAAGCACCTAATGTACAATAATGCTTTCTACAAAAAGGTAATCGTGAGTTCTCAAATAAATGATCTACTTATTGTTGTGCCTTATATCTACTTTAGGGGGGAAAAGGTCTCTCACATTTAAATGCTAAACAGTAGAGCTTTCCCAGGGTTTTTATTCCAGCTTAATTAAAATGCATCCTTTTGTGAGGACAATGTAAAAACACAGTAAATTTATCATTTCTTACAGCCCATTGTAAATTACTTTTTTCCCCACTCAAACAATAGGCCAAAACATAGTTTGTTTTGTGTTAATCTATCACACGAGCAAAAGAAAGCATTAAACTTCCCGTCTGAGAAGCTGGAACCAGCTAAAGTTTTTAGAAGATCAAAAACTGCTGCTATGCTACTAAACTGCTTCATTTGTGTTGGTTATCTGCATCCTCCTTCTCTGGATCATAACTAGGGATGCTATGGCTCCGAGTGACAGCTGATCCTGTATGATCCGGTATTTTTTAATCCTCTTTTTTGCTTCTTCAGCGCAGTCTCAACCCTGCCATGTACAAGAAACAGCATAATGACATAACAACAGCAGCAGCGGCAGTGGGGATTGTTATTTTGTTGCACTTGTTTTAAAACTATATATATTTTGGGATGTTGCCAGTCCACCTGGGCTTTGTCATGCTTATCAGATATAAGACCTTAGGGATAAAGGGGTAATCTCCATCAAAAACATGGTCACATACTGTACCAGTTCTGCCTCGTTGAACCACTTAATAAGAGTCCTTGTATAAACATTAGTCAAAGAAATGTTTTTAGAGGTTGAGGATTATTTATACTGCTCAACTTTTACTGCACTTCAAAGACCTGAAGCTGCGAATATGAGCTTGATTAATTAACTCGTACTGCTAATCTATAATCTTACTTGAGGAACAAATACCGCAACACGCAGCGCTTATTTAGCATGAGAGATGGAAAATGTGAGACTATTACAAGGTAGCACATGCAATTATTTTACCAGCCGTAGCTGTCATCTCTCATCCTCTGAACACGTTCGCCTCTCTCTTTCTTTATCTTACTCTGTTTTGATTTCCTGGTTCTGGCCATTATTCTTGTTTGTTCAGTGTTTCTGCTTTGTCAGCTCTCCAAGACACACAGAGCCTCAGAGCAGAATGTGGATGGCGACTACAACGCCTTTCTTTCAGACTGTGAAACATTTCATAATTGAAATATTGGCCACTGGTGTAGAAATTGGTCTCTGGAAAGAAGCCGAGGTGATTTCTCTCCCCCGTTTTTTTCCTCTCTGCCTCAACTGTGGCTGAGTGTGAGACAAACCTTAGTTTCAGAGCTTCTGAATGTGATAAATGACCTTGAAGTGAGGCTGAAATGTAATTTCACTAAAAGTACAACAGGAATATTTTACCTTCCTGGCTCACTTTATGAACTTAGTACCAATTTATATCTTCATTGTGTTTCCTTAGTTTACAATATCCCCCCACCCCCCACCCTCAGTTACTTAGAGTGGGGGGAAAAAATCATTTGAGCTCCTGATGATTTTGTCAATTTGCTCACTTCCAAAGTAATGAATAGTCTCTAACTTTTATGATAGTTTAATTTTCATGGAGAAAAACAGCATATCAACCAAAAGTCCAGAACCCCCCCCCCCCCCCCCCCCCCCCCCCCCGCCCCCCCAAATCACATAGAAATTACACAGCCCAGCAAGGATTTTGGCTCCCGCACATTGGCTACGTACCCATGTGGCACACAGATTACAGTCAGTCACGGATACTCCTGAGCTCGTCACATGTATAAGGCACACCAACGAATTCAGCTTCTTCTATTGCAACCTCTCCATCGCCATGGACAAATCAAAGAGCTGCCAAAGGACGTCAAGGAAAAGGTTGTAGACCTGCACAAGGCTGGAATGAACTACAAGACCATCAGCAAGAAGGTTGGTGAGAAGGTGATGCTACTGATGTGATTATTCCAAAATGGAAGAAATATAAAATGACCATCAATTACCCTCGGTCTGGAACTGCATTCGAGATCTTATCTCATGGGGTGAGGATGATCATGAGAAAGGTGGTGGATCTGCCCAAAAGTACACAGGAGGAGCTTGCTAAAGATCTGAATGCAGTTGGGACCACAGTCACCAAAAGCCCCTTTTCCATTGGTACTTACTCAGATCAACTCGGCACGGTTTGCCACGGTTTTCCATTAGGGAACACTACCTGGTACCAGGTACTTTCTAGTACCAGCTCGCTCCGGGTTCGAAGCGAGCCGAGTAGGTACTAAAATGGGATGTTGTCAGACTGCATGCCACTGATTGGCTGGTCCGTAGGATCACTCAACAAGTCATGAGAGCATCTAGTCCACGAAAATTAAAACCACCATTTTTTAAACCCGGCAATAAGGGAATTGGCTAAAAAAACCCGCCATATTCCCTGAGCCTGATGAAAAGCCACAGTCCGAGCAGCAGTTATAGTCTTTATCGTCCACCTTTGTTGTAGTGTTCATGTCGCTTATTAATTACACCACTGGAAGCTCGGATGATGACAACAACGCACGTTTGGTAGTACCAGATTGTACTAGATATCCACTCGACTCGAGTCGTGGTGATCCGTGGCAAGTCGATCCCAGTAGGTACTAATGGAAAAAGGCGCTAAAAACACCACTGCAGCGCCTACAAGGTCCTCCTGCTCAAGAAGCCACCTGTATATTCCCATCTTAAGTTTGCAGTGAACATTTAAATGATTCAGAGAAGGTGTGGGAGAAAGTTCTGTGGGCAGATGAAACCAAAACTGAGCTCTTTGGCATGAACTTGGCCCAACGTGTTTGGAGAAAGAGAAATACTGACTATGACCCAAAAAGCACCAACCTCAGAGTCAAACATGGAAGTGGAAACATTATGCTTTTGGGCTTTTCTTCATCACATGGCCACCGGATGTAGCCATGTACTCTTAAATCCTGGATGATTCCTTCCTTCAGCCAGAACACTGAAAAAAGGTGGTGAATGGGTCTTCTAGTATGTTCTAGTAGTGACTCAAAACCACCAAGGCAACAAAGGAAAGGCTAAAGATAAAACACATACAGAAAACAGCCAAGCAGCATCCAAGAAACCTAAAGGGTTTAGTGAGTTTATGCAAAGACGAGTGGGTCAAAATCCCCCGAGATGTGTGCAAACCTGGTGACCATCTATAAGAAACGTGTTCCTGCTGTGTTTGCCAACAAAGGTTTCTCAACAAAGAACTAAGTCAGGTTTTGCTTGTGGATCAAATGCTCATAAACAACAAGGGCCACTGACTTTATTTTTCTTTAGCAATCACAATACGAAGAACAGTCAAATTGACAGTTGCACCACGACTATAGCACAGGGAACAAAAGCTCACTGTGCTGTCTCAAGTGAAACGTTAGCCTCGCATTAGGTAATTTCTCCTCGAGGAGAATGGTTATAATTTCACCAGACACAATAACCTCTTCCTCCAACAGTACGAGCAAAGACGCTTTGCTGTGCCATTAGGCTGCGATAATGAAATAAACACCAGTGTGAAAAATGATTTCCATCACTCCTGTCCCCATAGAGTCTGATATGTGTACAACAACAAACACATCTGAGCACCTTGACGTCCAATTAGGCTCAGCTCTCATAAGACAGACACTCTGTCAGCACTCTCGAGACATTTTGTACATTCAACCCCTGCTTGACACTGATTCTGACGACCGTCTTTCATACATCGCCAAATGAATACGGATAACATCAAAACAGGATGTCAAAACTTACTGTTGGCTTTGTTTTTATGGGCACATTCAGTGAGGCCTCTAAAAGTTATAGGCCTTGGTATCCTGGATGAGTCATCATCATACTAGCTTTTTCTGCCTAGGTGTTTACTTAAAATAGATTCAGGTCTTCTGCAAAGTGACAAAAATCCACCAGTAAGGAGGCGCTTGGCTGTAAAATAATGCTGTACGTACATATTTGTCTCTCTATAGTCCAGTTGCAGCCACTTGGGTCAGTGTTATTACATAAAAAATACCTAAGGATTGAAATCGCACCAAAAACAGACAGAACCAGTCTCTGTTAAAGCCGCATTAGAAAACTGGGCCAAGGAATGTGGCCACCTTTCAGTAAATATTGGCTTAACCAGCAGGAAGTACAGGAAAACCAGTCAATGTTTAACCATTTTGTACTATCCTTATTTGCAATTCAGAAAATATTTATTTGTTTTTTAAAGTGAATATGTATTTGATTTTGATTAGATATCACAAATTACTACACAAGCTAAAAAATATCAGTCTGATTTTAGTGCAGCTATACATTTTTGTAGATCTTAGTATGAGTGCACTCACTGGGCACCTTATCAGGTACATCTGCTCAACTGATTGTTGGTCCAAATATCTAATCTGCTAATCACATGGCAGCAAGTCAGCAACACGTGATCAAGACAACATGCTGAAGTACAAACTGAGCGTCAGACTGGGGCAGAAATGTGATTTAGGTGTTGAGGTCAGCCGAGCTGGTCTGAGTATTTCAGAAACTCCTGATTTGCTGGGATTTTCCCACACAGCCATCTCCAGGGTCTTTTTCTGGTCTGGAAAAGAGAAATAAAATCCAGTGAGCAGCAGTTTTCTGCACTAAAATGCCTTGTTCGTGCCACAGGTCAGAGGAGAATGGTCAGACTGATTCAAGCTGGCTGGAAGGCAAAAGTAACTAAAATAACCACCTATTACAACCAAGGTATGCAGAAGAGCATCTCTGAATGAACGACACAGCAGCAGAAAACCACACCGGGTACCATACCTGTCAGCTAAGAACAGGAAACTGTGGATACAATTTAAACAGGCTCATCACAACTGAGCATCCTTCAAAAGCCACAGCCTACCTGAGGATTGTTGCTGTCCGTGTCCATCTTATTATGGCTTCTTACAGCCATCAGACAGCTCAGATTTTCTCAAACTGATTGTTTGAACATAACATTAAGTTCTCTGTACTTAAACAGCCTCCAGTTACCACATTTCAGTCCAATAGAGGACTTTTGGAATAGAAAGAACAAGAAATTCGGATGTGCAGAGACTGTGTGATGCTTAATATGGACAACAATCGTTGGGGAATGTTTCCAGTGGCTTGTGGTTCTGAAGGCAAAAGTGGTCCAACGCGGTGTTGTGCCAAAAAGTGATTTCCAGTAATTATATCTATTTTGGCAAAATGGCAAATGTTGACAATGGTCAACACGATTTATGAGGAAGTTGTATATAAAATTAAAAAAATAACCTGTTTTCCGAGTTTCTTCATGACTCTGCATTATTGTACTCTGATGTTTTATTTGCTTTAATTTCCGCTGGTCTCTTCACCACATCTCTTGATAAAGACATTTTTAATGTCAATTACACTTTTTTGTAGTTAAATAAATAAAGGATATTCAAAAGTCACTTTGCTAAAAAGTGATTGCAGCTTCTATGCTCTGGCTAAATATGGCCCACAAGTGAACTCATTTACCTCATTTATTCAGCGTTTTTATTTGTACCTACCTGTGTTAATGCACGCTGTGGCTCACATTATGGCCACTTTTATACAGTGCAGTCCATTTTTCGAAAATGCTGCCTTTTGTTTTCCCTTTTTCCCCCCCGTTTTTTTCCTGTTTGGTTTGTGCAGTTCTTTGTACATCCGGCGTGTACCTGAGCAGCGCGAGAGGCGCATCTGTCCTCCCTCCTGGTGACGTCAGATCAAGCCAGTAGTTTGTCCTCAGTCGCTGCCTGAGCTGGGACTGCTGAAGATATCTGCGAGGAGGAGGAGGAGCTGTCAAAGTTTGAATTGCCCACAGAAGGAAAGGTGTTTTTTACTCCACGAGGAGAGAGGGGGGGGAAAGGCGACGTTTTTAAGTTTTGGGAAAGCGGAATATCTCGGCTTGTTGGCATGGAATGACACCTTCTCACCGGGAGCTTCAAAATAACACGATGGCAGCCCGTTTTCTCAAGTGGATCAGTATCACTTTTCTGCTGTGGCTGAGCTTCTGCGGTCTGGCAGAAAATAAAGGTATGTGAGGTGTACGTAGTTAGGTCTTAATGGTAAGCAGGCTTTCACTTTCTTCTCTGTCTGCGTGTCCAGTGTTTACTTAAAATCAGAGAGAACTCAGGCCGGTGTTCCAGATTAACCGGCGTAGCGAATTAACTGGCGTTAGTGAACCAGATGTGTGGTAGACTTGCTTTTCAGGAGCCGCTTGTTTAATATGGTATTATTTTTGTGACACTATTCTGAGCGCACGTAAAAAAAAATTTTTGAGCGCACCTAAAAAGAATTTGCCAGCACAAGTGTTGGAGAAATTTATTTTGAGCGAGGAAAAGCTACATTTCAGCTACATTTCAACATTATTCATTGCTGCGTGCAAAAAATGTATTTCAGTGTTTGCTATTATCCATATGCACACACAATAGCAGCCCCTCTCGCTCAGCTTTATCATTTGCTCCTTCTCAGAACTCTGCGGACCTGCTCGCAGTGTGTCGCTCGGGCTCTCAACATTTCTTCCCCTGCACGTTCAACTTTCTGTACACCGTTATGTTTGTGCCACAAAACCAACCAATCACAGACTTGGATGCAAAAAATTCTGATTGGCGGTTTTGGTCTCCAATCAGCTCGAGAGCTACTGTAGGCAAATATCCCAGAAACTCAAACGAAGCAGTGGCGGAGGCAGGGGCGTAATTTCCAGGAGGGTTAGAGGGGTTATGACCCCCCCAGTAATCAGACTCAACCAATATAACCCCCAATAAAATTATGAATTATCTTGCATAAATAGGCTGTTGATTTGATTAGTGATGTGCAGCTGTGATGACAGATATGCTGTGCAGTACTATTAGGTATAATTACTCTTCGTTTTGCTACTTTCCACCCCCCCCCAATTGATCTCGTTTGAATTTCCAGGGAAAATGTGAGTCACGATATATATCGCGATATATTGTTTTCTTATGTATACCTAATTTTCCGATTAAAATCCTTTAAATTTATCAAAAATCGACAGTGCGCCTTGTGTGTGAATTCTGGTTGTGCCTTCTGACCTGAAACTGATTTTATGTGGTACACGGCACACAAGAAATTGTCAAAAACTCTTTTACAATGACTTTGGTGAGCTACAAAGCCGCACTGCTTGATAGATTGTGGGAGCATTACGGCTACCGTAGTCAGGAGCCTCGCGGAGTAATCTGGGTCCAAAACTCTGTCCGCTTCAGGTCCTAAAGTCAAACAAACACTGCGGCATCACTGAGAGTTAAAAACTGTCTAAATTCTTTCACCTTTAATAAAATGATCAGCGTTGCTGTTTTACCAGGTGTAACAATTAAGTTTGGCATCCATTAAAACAGTATTTATTAAATTTAACAGAGTTAGAAGTTAGCAGGGAGTTAGCTCGCTAGTTTCCACCTAAACATGATTTACCATGTTCTGACTGAGAGATTTCTGAAAAAATAAAGACGTACAGCTCTGCTATCACTTCCAATATAAATGAAGACAGAAAACTAAACAGCAGTGACGTTTGTAGGGTTACTGAAGTTGAGTCAGCTGGTATATAATGATGTGCTACGTGATCACTTGCAACACAGCTATGTTAGGGTAACATAAACACGGTGAAGCTGAAGGATGAATGCTAACTTTTTTCCACTCGATAAAAATTAACGTGAAGGTTCCTGATGGTTAGGAACAAATGCAATCGCATTGCAGGGTGCTGTAAACGGATCAAACTTCAGTCAGGAGAACAACTGAGATAATCCATCCACAATAAGAGGTTAGTTATTAATATACTGCAACAACATGGGAATAGAGCAGCTGCGAGAGAATTCAACATTAATGAATCAATGGTACGGAAGTGGAGGAAGTGCAGTTTTTGGCTTTCCTCATATTCTAAAACGTGATTCGTCTCTGCGCTATTACTGTCGCCCGGCATAATTTGCAAATGATACTGCTTGCAGCTGCTGCGATGCTTTCAACCAAAACATGTGCAGCTTGATGAAACCATCAACATGCGCTATCGAGGTAGAGCGGTATAATCAAAATCTCTACCGCTGACCAAATTCATATAGTTTCTACCGTGTACCGTTTATACCGCCCACCCCCAGTTCAAGTTGTTGTTGATTTGTGTCTTTTTGGCCAAGGGCTGAGACAGATGTTTCTATGTGCCATGCTGTGTTTTAACTAGCACACAGTGTCAATAGCAGTCAAACTGATTTGAACAAGATGGCAAATTCATCTTCATGACAACATTAATGACACTCCTTTGGAATCAAAAGTCCAAATATCAAAAGTCTGTGTTATGTCTTCTAATATTCAATTACTTTTCCTGATGTTTTAGATTTTGACCGGCACTGTCATGTTCGTACATTTTCTTCTCTAAGGACACACTTGTTCTGGAAACGGTAACGGTTAACCTAGCATTTATGTCTTTGGACTATGGGAGTACCCACACAGGAAAAACTCCACAGTAATGGCCCCAGCTGTTTGGTGGATTTGATCCCATGCCTTTTTTGTTGTAAATTGATGGTGTTTGCCACCACATCACCATGCCACCCCCGATATCACATTAAAGCCATAATTTGGATATTGTGGCACCAATAGTCAACATAAAAAGGAAGGAAAAACTGTCCAAGATCGGTGACGATGCATTTGTGAGGTAATCCAAAGGGGCTTGAAGGTTTATTGTGGCTGCTGTCTGCAGCAGTTATGCAGTTTAAGGTAATTTCATGGGTTTAAGTTGCAATAAATATGTTAAAATACTGTATTTTCAATAAGTCAGATTTAATGTGTGTGTTGTTGGTTTTAAAACACACATATAAAGGTTCTACAGAATTAATGTTCAGTCTGTTTTTTGGGGTTGACAGTATTTTTCAGTTACATGCCACACTCTGTAGAGGGCAGCATGCTTTCTTTTCTCAGTTGGTGGTAGAGCTATGTAGACACATGCAATGAAGTTTTCCAGCTGTGGAAAAGAGTGCACTGCAAGATCCGTTGTCATTAGCCCCTTCAAGTTAATGCGGCCAGTGAGGTATGCAATTTGTATTTTATATGTTGGTAGAAAAATAAGATGTTTGTTTGTGACAGAACTGTCGAGTTTATGTTAGTTACGTGTAATATGTTAACATTTTGTAAAGCTCAAATTGTGAATGTTTTTATGTTGTTGAATAATATGCTTTATTGTTTAATCTCTATGAGAACAATTTACTATGGAAATTGATTATTTTATGTTGTTTGTACAGTTCTCATGGCATGGTTGGTGGCACCTGTGTCCAATAAATGCCTGTAAAAATCAAGAATGCCTTGTGTCTGTTTTTCAACTCGGAGTTTCAGTTATATAAGTTTTAAGAAAAAGTACAGTTCTTTTCTTAAGACATCAAGGAGAGTGTAATCCTTGGACTTCAAAAAAACAAGACCGGCAGATCCGCATTTTCCAGGGATGCTCAACTAGTCAGTCTTACTTAGCAGTGTCTGTTTGACCTATTAAAATGTGTTTGTGTTGCTGGGAAGCAAATGAACATCTAGTCAGTGGTTTACGCTAAGATAAAGCAAAAAAAGAAAGAAAGAAAAACCGAAGTTTAGAAAAATTTGAAATTGGTTGTGATCATGGCATACTGTTCGGTGTTTGGACTCTTTTTTTTGTTTGTTTGTTTGTTTGTTTGTTTGTTTGTTTGTTTGTTTGTTTTTTGTTGTTTTTAAATCTCAGTTTACAGATCACGTGACCTATTTCACCCTGGAGGTCTCTGTGCTGGGACTGTGTTTCTGTCATGGAAACACAATCAGCTGCATTTTTTTTAAAGGTTAAACTGAAGAGGCCACCTTTTAGAGCTAAAATACATGCCGTGCTTCAGTTCTGTTACATCAGATTTAAGAGCATTACAGTTGAGATCAAACTCGTGGTCGCTGGCAAGATTCAAGAAGCATTACAGATGTAACTTTGCATTAATTATAACTTCATATTTACTTTGAAAGGAATATCTCCGGTAGTTCAAAGAAGTAATTAAAGTAATGCCCACAGCTTCACCCAGCAGCCGACCACAAGTAATAACGGATGATTTAGCCTGCCCGCAGAAGTCGAGTCTACAGTAGCGCAAAATCTACAGTCACTGTAGATGGTTACGTCTTTTCATTGGCCCAGAGTCTACGGTGACTGTAGACTCGGGCCTCGGGACTCTCTATTATTCTCTAAAACTAATCAGAAAGTTATGTTTAAATGTGGTGATTTTAACGTTGACTTGTTGAATCCGAAAAAGCATAAAATGACCACAGAATTTCTAAACACTATGTACAGTTTGAGTTTACATCCTAAACTAACCAGGCCTAGCAGAATTACACCTCATTGTGACACTTTAATGGACAATATTTTCACTAATAATATGGAAAACAACATTGTGAGCGGATTATTAATTAATGAAATCAGTGATCACCTACCTGTTTTTGCAGTTTATGACACTAATTACAAGAGAAATCAGCGTGAGGAAACACTAAGATACAGACGTGTGAGGACAGAAGAAACCATGAATGCACTTAAGAATGATCTATTACATCAGAACTGGGATAATGTTTACAAAGAAAGTGATATATATATTGCATATGGCACATTTTTAAGAATATTCAGCGAATTGTATGATTTAAAAACTGTCCAACAATAAAAAATACAACAGAAAGCACAAATATTCAGATAGACCATTGATCACTAAGGGTTTACAAAATGCATGTAAAAAGAAAAATGCACTCTATAGGGAATTCCTAAGACAAAGAACAAAAGATGCTGAAAATAAAATATAAAAAATACAAAAACTGACCAATATTTTACGCATATGTAGAAATGAGTATTATAGTAAAACATTGATCAACAATAAACTGTCATGGGCGATCTGCGATTGTGGCTCAAGAGCGGGCAGTTCGACTTGTAATCGGAAGGTTGCTGGTTCAAGCCCCGGCTTGGACAGTCTCGGTCGTTGTGTCCTTGGGCAATACACTTCACCCGTTGCCTACTGGTGGTGGTCAGAGGGCCCGGTGGCGCCAGTGTCCGGCAGCCTCGCCTCTGTCAGTGCACCCCAGGGCAGTTGTGGCTACAATGTAGCTTGCCATCACCAGTGTGTGAATGTGTGTGTGAATGTGTGGATGACTGAACGTGTAAAGCGCTTTGGGGTCCTTAGGGACTAGTAAAGCAAATACAGGCCATTTACCATTTACGGTCAGTGTGTGTAGAGTGTTTGGAGGACCCAGGTGCGGACACAGACGCAGGAGGCAAAATTTTTGCTAAACTCAAAGCGAGCCTTTATTTGGGGCTGATACAGAAGGCAAAATAACAAACCATAAACTACAGCAATGACAAAACTAAGAACCTAAACTGGAAGAAACTAAAGGCTATGAACGAAGACTGGGACTGAGGACTGAACTATGACGAAGTACTATGACTGACTATGAACACGACATGAAAAACTATGAACAAGATCTCGGTGCTGGCACATGAAGGTAAAGGAAAACATGACTAGAGTAAGTGACTATGAACATGTCCGATACTGAATCTTGCAGGCTAGAATCATGACGTGCAGCTAGAATAACAGGGTGGGAGAAACAGACGACACGACGACGAACACAGGAAGACTGAGGACTTAAATCCACACATGAGGCCACAGCTGACTAGAATGAAACATAATGACAACACATTAAGACTAAATGCAATGAACAAAGGACATCAGACTCTTTCAAAATAAAACAGAAAACACGGAGGCATAGACATTACACGAACTTGACAACAAGAGCCACACAGACATGACACATGACAGGTAGGTGCACGAACCAGGGAGAATGAGTACAGGGGGAGATGACAGAAGGAGTTTAGGAAACAAAGGACTAAACAGCAACCTGGAAATTAACTAGATGAGCCAAACTGAAACTAGAACACCAATGAATACAAAATGATACATTACCGTGTCGTACCGTGACATAAACATAATATGAAGGAAATATGGGATATTTTAAACAGTATCATTAAAAATAATTCTGGACAACAAAGTTATCCTTAATATTTTATTGAGAATGGCAATACAGTGAAAAACACTGCTGATGTGATCAATAGCTTTAATAATTATTTTGTAAATATTGGACCAAATCTGGCAGAACAAATTCCCGAGTCACTGACATCAGTAGACTGTAGTGAATGCCTGATTGATAGGAACCCGAACTCAATGGTCCTCACAGCAGTGGACGAAAAAGTAATAATTGACATTGTAAACATGTGTAAATATAAAACATCTACTGATTGTAATGATATTGACATGAAAATCGTCAAGAAGGTCATAGAAGGAATCATAGGACCTCTAACATACATCTGCAACTTATCATTTCAGACTGGAAAAGTTCCAAACAAAATGAAAATAGCTAAAGTTGTGCTGCTGTATAAAACTGCGATAGACAACCACTTCAAAAATTGCAGGCCTGTTTCTTGAATAAATATAAATTATCTCTGACAGTCAATATGGATTCAGATCAAAAAGATCAACTTCACTGGCAATAATCAAATCAACTGAGGAGGTTACAAATGCTATAGATCAAAAACGGTATGCAGCTAGACTATTTCACTATATTTAAAGGAGCTACTGGATACAATTACATCAGAAATGAGCAAAATTAAAGATAGTTTGACAGGAATGAACTATCGCTAAATCTCAGTAAAATTAAATAGTCTTATTTGGGAATTCCCTAAGAAACACACAAGTCCAGATTCATATAGATGGTGTGGAAATTGAAAGAGTTCTCGAACTCAAGTTGCTTGGTGTGATAATAGATGATAAATTAAGCTGGAAGTCGCATATAAATCATATACATAACAAAATTTCAAGAAGTATTTCAATTTTGAGTAAAGTAAAACACATTCTGGACCACAAATCACTCCACATTCTCTACTGTTTACTGATTGCACTGTATTTGCATTACTGTACAGAGGTTTGAGGCAATACTTACAAATGTTCGCTATCATCAGTCTTTATATTATAAAAAAGGGCCATAAGGATAATCCACAAAACTGGTTACAGAGATCATATAAATCCACTATTCTTAAAGTCAAAAATACTAAAATTCACAGATCTGGTCCCATTTTCTCATGGCACAAATTATATATAAAGCAATAAACAACCTACTTCCTAACAATATTCTAAAATTGTTTTCTAAAAAGGAACCGGGATCAAATTTGATAAGAGAATTAAATTTAAAACATCCTTGTATCCGTACAACACTAAAACGTTTTTGTATCTCTGTGGAGTGAAGCTGTGGAACAGACTAAGTAAAGAAATCAAGCAATGTCCAAGCATGAGTCAGTTTAAAAAGCAGTCAAGGGTATGGTTTTTGCAGGGTACAGGGGGGAGGTAGAGCTCTGATAGGGTCTTCTTGTCCAATATTTTCATAATGCTGATGTGTATTTATGTGTGTGTGGGTGTACGGGTACGTTGGTATGAGTATACAGTGGGGCAAAAAAGTATTTAGTCAGCCACCGATTGTGCAAGTTCCCCCACCTAAAATGATGACAGAGGTCAGTAATTTGCACCAGAGGTACACTTCAACTGTGAGAGACAGAATATGAAAAAAAAAATCCATGAATCCACATGGTAGGATTTGTAAAGAATTTATTCGTAAATCAGGGTGGAAAATAAGTATTTGGTCAATAACAAAAATACAACTCAATACTTTGTAACATAACCTTTGTTGGCAATAACAGAGGTCAAACGTTTACTATAGGTCTTTACCAGGTTTGCACACACAGTAGCTGGTATTTTGGCCCATTCCTCCATGCAGATCTTCTCGAGAGCAGTGATGTTTTGGGGCTGTCGCCGAGCAACACGGACTTTCAACTCCCGCCACAGATTTTCTATGGGGTTGAGGTCTGGAGACTGGCTAGGCCACTCCAGGACTTTCAAATGCTTCTTACGGAGCCACTCCTTTGTTGCCCGGGCGGTGTGTTTTGGATCATTGTCATGTTGGAAGACCCAGCCTCGTTTCATCTTCAAAGTTCTCACTGATGGAAGGAGGTTTTGGCTCAAAATCTCACGATACATGGCCCCATTCATTCTGTCCTTAACACGGATCAGTCGTCCTGTCCCCTTGGCAGAAAAACAGCCCCATAGCATGATGTTTCCACCCCCATGCTTCACAGTAGGTATGGTGTTCTTGGGATGCAACTCAGTATTCTTCTTCCTCCAAACACGACGAGTTGAGTTTATACCAAAAAGTTCTACTTTGGTTTCATCTGACCACATGACATTCTCCCAATCCTCTGCTGTATCATCCATGTGCTCTCTGGCAAACTTCAGACGGGCCTGGACATGCACTGGCTTCAGCAGCGGAACACGTCTGGCACTGCAGGATTTGATTCCCTGCCGTTGTAGTGTGTTACTGATGGTGAGCTTTGTTACTTTGGTCCCAGCTCTCTGCAGGTCATTCACCAGGTCCCCCCGTGTGGTTCTGGGATCTTTGCTCACCGTTCTCATGATCATTTTGACCCCACAGGATGAGATCTTGCGTGGAGCCCCAGATCGAGGGAGATTATCAGTGGTCTTGTATGTCTTCCATTTTCTGATGATTGCTCCCACAGTTGATTTTTTCACACCAAGCTGCTTGCCTATTGTAGATTCACTCTTCCCAGTCTGGTGCAGGTCTACAATACTTTTCCTGGTGTCCTTCGAAAGCTCTTTGGTCTTGGCCATGGTGGAGTTTGGAGTCTGACTGTTTGAGGCTGTGGACAGGTGTCTTTTATACAGATGATGAGTTCAAACAGGTGCCATTCATACAGGTAACGAGTGGGGGACAGAAAAGCTTCTTACAGAAGACGTTACAGGTCTGTGAGAGCCAGAGATTTTCCTTGTTTGAGGTGACCAAATACTTATTTTCCACCCTAATTTACGAATAAATTCTTTACAAATCCTACCATGTGGATTCATGGATTTTTTTTTTCACATTCTGTCTCTCACAGTTGAAGTGTACCTCTGGTGCAAATTACTGATCTCTGTCATCATTTTAAGTGGGGGAACTTGCACAATCGGTGGCTGACTAAATACTTTTTTGCCCCACTGTATATTAGTGGTACAATGGATCACGGTTGATCTGTAATCCAAACCGATCCCACTCCACGGTTCAGCACACACGTGACCCGAAGATTAGAAAAAGAAGGGAAAAAAAGCATATGGTGCGCGTGGTCGTTCTGTCAAGCGATAGCTATGGCCAGCGCTAGCAGTCCAAGTGGAGGAGCAGAGGAGTTTGTGGTATTTAAGCAGCCCTTTGCTGCCCAATCCGACCGGGCTAAAGCTATTACAAAAGCTATTGGGGTGTTTAGCTGCAGACGGATGTAAAATTGTTCTGTTTCAAATGATTTAAATTGACTTCATGCAGCTGACTGTGTAAAGCTTGGTTTGAGAGTAAACATCAACTGAAAAGGTAGTTGTGTTGAGTAATTTCTAGTCAAATAGAAAACAAAAGGGATTTATCTTTTTTTGTCCAAAGAATTTGGCATGTACTGTGGAAAAGAAAAACAGGTTCAGTGATGTTTCTACCTTTTCTCTGTCATTCAGCTCGGCTTACACTTCGGCATTAAGAGAAAATAGGCTTGTTGACTTCATGAATTTAGTTTAAATTCTGTGTACACAGGAAAATTGTGTGGTCATGTGCTATGCTCACATCTACAGACATTCAGAATCTCTTAAATTATTTATTTTTTTCCAGTCTAGACCTCCTTTTCCTGTCTTTGAAGACTTCAAATTATAAGAGTTCAAAGCAAGATCTGAGCTTACTGGGTGCCTCTTCTCTTCTAAAGCCCGAAATGAAACAACATACATACGGTAGTCTGTTTGTGGCTGCATTCTAAATAAGATAATGGGAGAGAGCGCTTGACTGAGAAACGCACACAAAGAAAAGGAAACGTGAATACGTCAGCCTCACAAACCCCAAGTCTCGGCACAAAGGGTTCCTTATTCAAGACTTTGTCTTCTTCGAGACTGCTTTATCTGTCTTCCTTGACTTTAACTTGTCATGTGGACATGACTTTACAACCCTGTGTCAACAGAGAGGAGAAAGGCATGCCTGTTAGCTGTTGAGCTGATATTAAATCAAGGCATCAAATCCAAGTTAGATATAAAAGTTGGTTTTTTTTGTTTTTTTTTTAAGGGAAATTTGTAGAAATGAAAAGCTCCACTAAGGCACAGCTGTTTAATTGGATTCTTCTGAGAATATGATTACATATTACAATGCTAACACACGGATGTTTAAGTATAGTTTTTACTGTGTTAATGATCAATACAGCTAATTTTTCAGATTTTTAGACCAATGCAGCTGGGACAGGTGTAATGATGTAATTGAATGTAATAGATTGTAAAGCCACACATCCAGTTGTCTAATACCACAAATTTCAGGCAAGCATTCGTATCAAAAGAAGAATGAGTGGACACCAAATGCATTTGGACTTATCTTTTAGTTCTTGTCCAGTTTCTTCAAATTTTTTCAGGACACACTGCTGACCATGCTGAGATATGCCAAGTTCTCAGCTAATAGCTCATTGGGATTCAACCTGTTGGTGCTAAAAGACTATTTTTATGCTTATCAAACTCAAACTGCGCTATTGTTGGCATTTTTTGGGAGATTCGTTGAAAGAACAAATTATGTATTTCTAAAATCACTTTAAAAAACTACAAGTAAAGGCATCTCATTGAAAGCAAAATATAAAGAAATGAGGCTTATGTTTATGCCTACAGGTTTGTCTCCAAAACAGAAAGAGCTCTGTGATTACCACCAGGTTATCTCCTGATAGCAAGTAAAGTACAATTCTGACAAGTGAATAACCGTCCTTCCTTATGACAAACCTCTGCCTCAGTTACGAGCAGTTATAACGCTGTTGGCAGAGTTTTGTGGCAGGGTGTGTTAGAGGAGGAAAAGAAGATCAGCTCTTCTCTTGCTTTGGTTCCAGCATTTTACAAGCCAGCATCACCTCTCGCCGATTTCATCACCATCGTAAAATGTATTTCATCGCAGCCATTTATAGATGAGCTGACAGTGTTGTTCATGATATTGTAGCTTGATTTGTTTTACTCCAGCAGCACTAAAATGTAATATACTCAACGCCCCTCGTGAGGTACCTTTTCTAATTGCCTGGTAAGTTGTTTTTTTTTGGTGAACTCAGAATTAATTTCCTGGTGGGACTTTGAGCGGAACATCTTCATTACTGCATGTTTTCATAATTGAACCCAGAGGTTTGTAAAAATAAATAAATAAATAAAAAATAAAAAAAACCAAAAAAAAGGGACTCCTGCTTGCTTCACTAGCAGTTTTTCCTTCTATAAAAAAAATTAACGATTGAACCCAACCCTGTCATTGCGAGACTTCCCACTAAACCATTAGCAAAGCCCACATATTTAAGTATATACCTAAAAGTCACATAACTCTTAAAGCATTACTGATAAATGGTCAATATATACACCTCCGCTTTCATTTTTATAACAAACCACTTCAGCTTGATAGCTCTGTAGCTGGGTGGAGGATGGGTAGGGCTGATATGCCCTGGAGAGTGCAAATCTGGACCACTGCCAGGAAGTAGGATTAGTCCGCTGAACTGGCACTGTATCCACTTCATCAACAACCTCTTCCTGAGCTGATTAGGCAGGAGTCTGAGATTATTATTTTTTTGTCATATCAATCCACTTGTTTTAGTATTGTTCCTATTATCAGTTACCAAGCTTTACACAAGATTAGTAATACTTTTTTTTAATTCAAAATATTTTTATTGAGTAATTGTGGATACAGTTTTTTAAAAAAAAAAAAAAGAAGAAGAGGGAAACACAAAATCTGTTTGCATTGAATACATAACAGAACTTTTCATGTTAGAAAATTGGTAAATAAAAAGAGGAAAATGAACAAGCAACGAAAAAAAAACAGGGAAAAAAGAGAGAAAAAAAAAACAAACAAAAAAAAACCCCAACAAAACAACAAAAGCCAAAACCTGGTAGGGATTATGATAGTAACTACCCTTTTCCTTAAGAACCACACAGAAGTTAGCTGCAACATCACTGAGCTTCCCATTAACACAGACAGGCATCAGACCTCTATGGAAAAGCAAATCCGTTAGTCAGCTGGAACATCCTTAAGTTGAAGTTTAGAGACGTTTTTCAGAAAGAGACCCCAAATGTTATCAAATGTGCCCTTTTGGTTCTGGATGGAGCAGTGGATCTTTTCCAGACTGAGACACGACATGAGATCAGCAAGCCACTGAACATGGGAGGGCAGGGAAGCAGCCTTCCACCTCATCAAAATGGCACGTCTAGCCAGGAGGGAACCAAAAGACAGCACCCTACGCTTTGCTCTGGGAATATACTTATCATCCTCTCCCGCTGTACGAAAAAGAGCAAGTAGGGGTTGAGAGCTAGTTTCTGGCCGGTAGCCTTGTTCAAAGTGCAGAAAACCTCCTCCCCAAAATTTGCCAGGGCAGGGCAGGTACAAAACACGTGGGTTAGATTGGCATCATCAGACCTGCACCTGTTACAGCGCGGGTCTAAACTGGGATAAAGCTTAGCTAATTTGGATTTAGATAAGTGGGCCCCGTGGACTACTTTGAATTGTAATAGGGAATGACGGGCGCAGAGTGATGTAGAATTTACCAGAGAAAGGACTGAGTCCCAGACGTCACCTGACACAGATATACCAAACTCCTTTTCCCATGTGGACTTGAGGCCTACAACGGGAGCTGGGGTTACACTGCACAGTTTAATGCGAGACATTACACCTTTGCCTGATAGTTGCAAATGAAAGAGCTCGTCCAGTAAGTTTGTGGCTGGAGCTTCTGGAAAATTGGAGAGGTGGGATTGCAAAAAATGTCTGTTTCCTCTCCACTGCACAAGTTGAAAGACCTCCGAGTCCTTATTGTGTACATAGTGATGGTCCAAGTCTTTTATTTTATTGTCTCATTCTTGCCTTTCTTTTAAGTTTACCCTCTTCATATTAGCTGTATATGAAATGATCTGTCCTCGGAGATAGGCCTTCATTGAGTCCCAAACTAAAAGGCTAGAAATATTTGGGGAAAGGTTTGTGTCTACAAAGAGTTTAATTTGGTTATTTATAAATTCAAGAAAGGTATTATCAGATAGTAGTGTGGGGTTAAAACGCCAACTCCTGTCTGTTCTAAGTAAGTCGGGGATAGACAGAGTCAAAATTAAGGGGGCATGGTCTGATATAACTATGGCACGGTATTCACAGGCACATACAATACTAGTCAAGTAATTATCTAAGAAAAAGTAGTCTATCCTAGAAAAAGTGTGATAGACACTAGAGAAAAAAGAATACTCCCTGTCGGTCGAATGCAGAAGTCACCAAGTATCCCTAACCCCATATGTAGAAAAAAGGGAATGACTTACTAAGACAGGCCAGTTTTAATGAGGATCGATCCAAAACAGGGTCCAACCAGCAATTTAAGTCTCCGCCAAGTATCAAACAGTACGAGCCTAGGACTGGTAAATTAGAAAAAAAATGTTCGAAAAACTGGGATCCTCTGTGTTAGGAGCATATGCATTGACCAAAACTACCTGTGTTATACAACCTCCCTGAAACAATGACAAAACGACCGTGTCAATCTGAAATCACGTTAAGGTGTTCAAAGTGAACCTTAGGGCTGATGAGAATGGATATTCCTCTGGCCTTGGCCTCATAACATCAAAGGAACTGAAACATAAGCCGTGAGTTATCCAAAACTCTGATATGGGTTTCTTGTAAAAAGACAATGGAGGCATTTTCTTGCTTAATTTGTGCAAAAACCTTCCTTAATGGGATGGTTTAAACCTTTAACGTTCCAGCTGAGCAGATTTAAGGGACTAATCATGTAAGATTATAGGAAGATAATGAAGGGATGTATAAACAGTCTGTCATACCTGGGTGAGAGAAAAGTATGGGAGAAGCCCAGAACAGAACATGGAATAACACCCTATACGAGTTCTGTGAGTTAAAAAAGAGACCCTCCAACAACACACACAAAAAAAAATGCCTGAACCCCCCTCCCTCGCCCTGACCAAAGGAGAGCTACTGGAGAACACAGCAGCAAGCTCCCCCATAAAATGTGCATTCCTCCAAAAGGAAACAGCTTGCAGATCAGAACTACTACTACTACTAAGTCGGCTCTCGGTCAAGTCTGGAAAGTGTACTTGAAACTTTAATCAAGAATGAAGAGTGACTTCCCTATAGACAAAAACAGAAGAAAAAAAACAAAACAAACAAAAAACAAAAACAAAAGGGAAGACTGACAGCACACTCTGTTAGTGTAAACAGCACAGTAGAAAGGTATGGAAAATGTATGGAAAAGAAAGCCCAAAGCAAAAACAAACAAAAATACTAGCAAACACACACCCAGAAAAAAAAACAGAGAGAAAAAAAGGAGAGATATATTTACATAGATAGTGGTAATGAAGGCAACGCAAGTGAATAAATTAAATAAAAATAAATATACAAGTAATACTTAAAACCTAATTGGGTTTTCAGGTCAGAGGACACGTAAGCAACTAAATTTGATTCCTTTTAAACACTCGAGTCACTGACAGTATTGATGTTAGAAAGTCGTCTTTCTTTCTTTCTTTCTTTCTTCCTTTTTTGTTATTGAGGCTTGGCGCGTTTACAATTTGGTTACCGTTTAATCCACTGATTCCTTATGCTTCTGAGCTATGTATAAAATGATCAAAGTAATAAATGTTTGGCAACTGTTGGCCAATTTAAAAAAGAAAGTTACAAATCTGAAATGGGTATGTATGTTTTTCAAAAATAAAAAACTTAAAATGCACTGTTCCAAATTATTATACACACAGAGTTTCAAAAGATTTTATAGGTTGTAGAGAATTGAAAATGGCCATTTGTTGAATTTGCAGCATTAGTAGATCAATTTTACTGAAATCAAAAGCTATTTCAATCAAAAACATCTTAACAGGTCAAGTTACATATTAACATAGGACCCCTTATTTGATAGCAGTTTTACAATTCTTGCATCCATGGAACTTGTGAGTTTTTGGAAAGTTTCTACTTGAATGTCTTTGCAGCATGTCAGAAGAGTCTCCCAGAGCTGCTGTTTGGATGTGAACTGCCTCCCATCCTCATATTTTTTTTGCCTGAGGATGCTCCAAAGGTTCTCAATAGGATTGAGGTCAGGGAAAAATGGGGGCCACACCATGAGTTTCTCTCCTTTTATATCGATAGCAGCCAATGATGCAGAGATATTCCTTGTAGCATGAGATGGTGAATTGTCTTGCATGAAGATGGTTTTGTTGCGGAAGGCACAGTTCTTCTCTTTCTACCATGGAAGAAAGTGGTTAGTCAGAAACTCCACGTACTTTTCAGAGGTCAGTTTCACACCTTCAGGGACCCTAAAGGGACCGACCAGCTCTCTCCCTCTGATTCCAACCCAAAACATGACTCCACCACCTCCTTGCTGACGTTGCAGCCTTGTTGGGACATGGTGGCCATCCACCAACCATCCACCACTGCATTCATCTGGACCATCAAGGGTTGCACTGCACTCATCAGGGAACAGGACTGTTTGAAAATTAGTCTTCAAGTAGTTCTTGGCCCACTGCAGCTGTTTCTGTTTGTGAGCATTGGTTAGGGGTGGCCGAATAGAAGGTTTATGCACAACTGCAAGTCTCTGGAGGATCCTACACCTTGATGTTCGCAGGGCTCCAGAGGCACCAGCAGCTTCAAATATCTGTTTGCTGCTTTGTAATTGCCTTTTAGCAGCTGCTCTCTTAATCTGATATATTTGTCTGGCAGAAACCTTCCTCATTGTGCCTTTATCTGCACAAACCCATGTGTGCTCTGATTCAGCCACAAATCTCTTAACATTATGGTGATCACGCTTACGTTTTTGTGAAATATCTAAGGTTTTCATCACGTGTCCAAGGCATTCAACTATTTCACGGTTTTCAGCAGAAGAGAGATCCTTTTTCCTTCCTATATTGCTTGAAAATGGTCTGCTTAATAATGTGAAACATCCTTCTTTAGTTGTTTTTCCTTTAATTGGACTCACCTGGCAAACTAATGATCACAGGTGTCCGAGATTGATTTCAGTGATCCAAAGAGCCCTGAGACACTAGTCCATCCATGGGTTTAATTGAAAAACAACTTATTTAATCTTTATGACACTTAAACACAATTTGCATAATAATTTGGAATGCCGTGTAAAAGATATGGTTAGTCCACATGCCTGTCCATTCGAAGGGACTTAATAGGGGAAGGATTGAAGATGGTTGCCTAAATTTCTTTCTTCCTTTTCTGCAGGTTTTATGTTGGAAAGTTGTTTTTTTGTTTGTTTGTTTTTTAAATCCCGGCGTGCACACTTATCGTCCATCCTCTGGTGTAGTCATTAGAATTTGTAGTGTGTGTTTTATACACTGTGCATCTGAGCCAGGGTCCTTGTGTTCAGCAGTGTAGCTGATAGCGAGGAAAGAGTCTAGTCTGCCAAGTCTCATGCCTTTGATGACTGGCCTGAGGTTGTGCAAACGCCCTTCTCTGTCTCTGTAGTGAGAGGGTGGCCTTGTAACAACGGCCTCCTCAGTCATAGTCATCTTAAGCAAGCAAGCTTTGGACATTGTTTTGGAGCTGCATGTGTGATGTGCTTTTTTTGTCAGGAAAAGGAGAACGCCCCGCACGTTAACAATGGAAGAAAGCTGAGCTGTGGGCTTTGGAGAGGTGTTTGATGATTAAAAACTAACAACACTTTCTGTCAGTCCCTGCTATTCATGCTTCTATTGTGGAGATGAAAATACTCCAAAGGTTTTAACAGAGCACTCCCTGGATTCATGTGCTTGGCAGCGGCCCACCATAGCATCTCAAGCATTTTTAGCTTGATGTGTCATCAGGAAGACGTAGCTAAACTGTAAAGCATTTCTGTGCAAATTAAATCGGTCATGCTTCTGGCAAGTACAACACAACACGCAACTAAATACCCTTTCAAATACCCAATTCAAAATTATGAGAGTTCCTCAGCTGTACAAACTTATTCCCTGAGCTCCGTTTGTCCCTGACACTTGCCCTCTGCCAATGTGGATGAGGAAGAAACTACTCATCGGTGGACTTGGGGCCTGCTGATGTATAAAGCGCAGGCTGAATTTGTGAGTAAGGGATGAGCCACAGAGCAAAGCTTACTAACACAAACCCCAGGGCTTTTACAGAATATTCCTTTTATGGGGTCACTCTCTGTGAAGACTCCAGTGGGGCAGAATTGCTGGAGACATGACTGAGGCTCTAACAGAGTTGTTGGCAGGCAATGCTGTGAAGCAGTGGCTAGAGCTACACAGAAATGAGACAGAAATTAAGCTGTCAGCTATTGGGCTAAAAATAAGAAGTCCTTAAGCAGAAAGGGTGTCTCGAAGAGCGTCTGTCTCTTCTGTTTGGATGGACTGAGGAATGGAGGATGTCACTCTAAGAGAGACAGACTTGACCTCCTGACTATGAATGATGAAATGATAAGGTGCTGACTCAATGAATCCATAATCTCAACAGGGTTGTCCGAAAAGAACAGATGGGCTTATCCACAAATCCACTTCCACTCAAGTATCTGTCGTTCACTCATTTATTGAACAAGAATCCAAGTTACATATCCATAATGTGAGTGAGGGGATTTTAAAGTGCAGTAAAATGCTATATGCTGTGTGGTGAAGTGATGGTGTGGTTTCTGTTGGGAAAGGACATAAAAGTCTTACATAATTATGTGAACAGAGTGAATTAAATATGTAATACAACAATACAAACAATACTGGGTAGTAGAACATTCAGTAACATAAGGGAGTATCAACAAATGCTAGTTTTACTATTTACATAAATCCTAACTAGACACTTTACACAAGAGCCAACATGAGAAATTAGTGACGGTCCTTTAATGACCACATGGCAGAGGCTGCTTCGCAGTAAATGGCAGTAATATTCGATAAACAAAGTGTGCGCCAAGGATTTAAACAAGTGAGGATAATGTCCGCAGCAAAGAACAAAAAGGATAAAACACAGAAACTTAGCAGGCTCATGGACGCACTCCGCTAACACCATAAGAAGAAACGAAATCCACACAGTGAGTAAACCTCTGCTGACTCTCCCCACCTGCAGCTCTGACCAAACTCTCTGCGTCGAAGTGTGTGCGTATTGATGAGGTAGAATTGCGTCTTCTGATTGGTGAAAAGGATGGGTTGCCTCACCGCTGATTGGCTAATCGGCAGCTGTATGCTGATATGTTTACTTGGCAGATGTGGCTCCGTTCGTCAGTACCGCCAACTGGCTGGCCTTTTGCGGAGCGAAGGTGCACTTCACTTAGGAAGGTCAGCCAGTAGACTCCAGTGGAAGAGTTGGAAGTCTTATGAGTCGGGCCACTGGTCGTGTAAATCCCTTGTCTCCCACCTGTTTCTGAGCAGTCCGAACCCTGCCATCTGCTCCAGGGATGACTTGGATGACCTTTCCAACTGGCCATAGGGCACAAGGGAGCTGCTGGTCCACAATGAGAACGATAGTGCCAACAGTCAACTCGTCCCTTTCCTGTTGCCATTTGTGCCGCGTCTGGAGTGAAGGTAGATAATTCCGAATGTAGTGGATCCAGAATTGATCCGCCAAGGCTTGGCACTGCCTCCACCTACGACGGCTCATGAGTTCTGTTTCTGGGTAGACAACCTGTGCCATCAGGCCGCCCTATCAACAACATGTTGGGAGTGATTGAATCAGCATCTGCTACATCTTTGAGACATAACCTAGCGGCTTAGAGTTGATGATGCGCTATACCTCGTTGCGTATCATCCTAAAGACTTCCTCAGTGAGATGCTGCGAGCCGAGAATGGTATGCGGGAGATTCGTTCCATCAAGTCAGCGCTGACTTGATGGAACAAATCTCCCATTCCCAGGAACCACCGAAGTGTGGAGGGTTGAAACAAAAATTAATCTGCTGGCTGGCCAACTGTGATTTCAGAGCAGGGTCAAGAGTGTTGAAAGCCTCCTGGAGTTCAGAGCTGCCACCTTTGAAGTTGGTACCTTGATCAGACAGTAGCTCGAAGGGCTTCCCATGTCTCACGATGAAATTGGCTGTGCCACTTCCTGCATTCAGGACAGTTATACTGGTGCTTCCGGATGGCCTCTCTCCCTCGAAGTATCCTGAATCTGCGCCGGAGCTCAGCAAAGACCCTGTCGGAGCCAGGGTGAGCAAGTTGGTGATCATAATCCTGGATGATGAGCTTTGTGATAACATGCTGAGGGTTGAGAATGACAGGATGCAAGATGTCTTGGCTGAGGGTTTCACATCTGCGAAGCCGCCCCTTACACGAATCAGTCGAGCCTCTGGGTCGTACTCAGGAGCCAAGGCAAGTAGTCGACTGCTGGGAGCTACCGTGTTGTGAGATGACAGCCGAACAAAATCTTCAGGGAAACTGTCTTCCTGTACCTTCTGGAGAAGTGCTAGCTCTGCTTGCCTGTAATCCTCTAGTGACTTTTTCTTTTGTCTGGGTTTGGTGAGTAAGATTGTACACTCGATCTCATCTTGTTTGGTTAATGTCTCAAATGTTTACTCTATATTGTCTGCTTTCACTGTGGTATTGTGGCCCGTTGCAATTTGTACCTCAATAAGTAATCATGTTTTCGCCAACAACTTTTGCCAATATAATCTAAGAATATTTACGCAAACTCAAACATATCACAGCCCTTTAGTTCATGTAGGGCTGTTCGATATAACGATATATATCGGATGACCGTATGAAAACACCTATTGTTTCATATTACGCTATCGTTTGAGTAGTCTTTATGTTTGTCATCATTTCAGTGTATTTCGAAAAATCTCAACAGGATCTTAAGCTTTATTGTGTAAGGTTTATTTGCAAAATAAACAACCGGACAGCGGTGCCACACCCGGGGTTTACCATCGTTGCTGTGACAACGTGTAAAAACAGTGGCTTGTCCGTCCATAATGTGGTTATTTTAAATATAAGAGAAAGAGAGAACTTTAAGAAATTAATATAGCCACTACAGTGACCATCAAAACAATGAAAAAATATTGCCGGACACACACACACACACACACACACACACACACACACACACACACACACACACACACACACACACTCGGCTACAGATTGTCTCTTTCAGAATGAAGGTAGCTTACTGCTTTTGCAAACTTTTGTTGCACATGTGATTCAACATGAGCAACTTTTAATTGGAGAAAGTTCTCAGGTTAAAGTGTAACACACATTATTCCCGGCAGAGTTATGGAGCAATATTTCAGATTTCAATTAATTATGTCCCCACAGTCAGACCTCATTTCTTTTTGTTTTGTTGTTCTAGGAAGTCCATTTATGGTCATGCAGTGTTGGGGAGTAACGGAATACATGTACCGGCGTTACGTATTTAAAATACAAAATATGAGTAACTGTATTTCGTTACAGTTACCATTTTAAAAGGTGGTATTCAGAATACAGTTACATTGTTGAAATAAATGGATTCCTCTTTTTTCTGTTTCCTATGTTAAGCAGTGTTGGGAAGGTTACTTTTAAAATGTATTCCACTACAAAATGTATTTTGTACGTATTCCGTTAACTTTCCATTAAGTTAGTCAATGAGAGTAACATATTCTGAATACTTTGGGATTACTTAATAATATTATTGTGCTTTTTACATTTTTTTATTATTACCAACTAGATTTTTTTAATCTTAATATAAAGTGAGTAACAGTAGGGTGGACATTAGGTAAGGCTGCACTTTTTGCAGCGATCTTGTATAGAAAACTATTCTGCACATATATAAATCAGGTCCGCGGCTCCGAACCGTAGTAAAAGGACCTCTGGCTAATACGTCAGGTTCTGTGTTGGGCTCGTAGCCGAAAACCAGCTTTACTTTGTTGTCTGGGTCAACTTTGCTAGTGAGAGACAGAGAGGCGTTTAAAGGCTGCTCCCACGGAACTTATTGTTTCGGAGGAAAACACGAACACAGTGTACACTCGAGTCATAATTAGGGGTGCAACGATACACAAAATTCACGGTTCGGTTCGGTTCGATACTTTGGTGTCACGGTTCGATATTTTTTCGATACAAAAAAAATGTTCATGCCTTTTTAATTTGTCATTTATTAAAATTATAAATATATATTTTAACTCAAAAGTACAGTTTTTAAATTTAATGCTGTCTAAATGACTTGGGTAAAGTTTGTAGCATGCGTGCTTGTTGTTTTTGTCTGCTTCCACTTGTCTTTGCACTAGGATGATGTCGGCGTAAATGTGCAGTCATATTCATTGTGTTCCCACTAGTGCTGTCAGCGTTAATCTGAAATGACGTTAAGCCACAACACAGCAAATCTCCGTTAACGAGCTACCGCGGATCACCCCGTGCGTGGGGCTGGACGGCGTCAACACGTTAACGAGCTAACTGTGCTAACGCACTAGTTCCCACCAAAGTAATTGAGCATTGCGTGGCACATCCAACATACTGTTTTACTTTTGTCCATGACGCGCTTACCTTCAGGGTCATACGTCACATGAAAACCAAAATGGTTCCAAAGGCCAGATCTGAATGAGGGTGGGGGAGGTTCAATTTGCCATGTTGCAACGAGAGCTTAGCTTCTGTCTCGCTAGCTTGCCCTGTGCTCAGTGAATCTGCGTTCGACTACTCCGCCTAGGCTGCACTGTCGAGCGCAGATCCACTGAGCGTTCAAAACAGACAGCATCGTCAGAAGGAAAGTTGATAAAATAAATTTAAAATGTTGTATTGTTCGATACATATGCGTACCGAACCGAAAGCACTGTATCGAACGGTTCAATATCGATACAAGTATTGTTGCACCCCTAGTCATCCCATATGGAAAAGATGTATATAAATCTTATAAAGTTTGTATCTGTCTTGTGTGAAACTTGTATGAAAAGCATATAACAGTGAAAACAGATATAAGAGCCCTTAAAAAATTATATAATGAAACTTGTATGTTTTGGATACTTACTAAAACAATGTATGAAAGTAATGAGAAAGTGGCCACTTTCATGAGTAAATCATGTAATCCTTATATGATTTACTCATGAAAGTGAGTAATCACATATAAGTTGTTACTATTTCTTTTCCATATGGGATAATAGCTTACTTACAACTGGGCTGCAGTGGTTATTATTATATTTACATGCTTCCATCTCCTGTTTCTGGTCGGTGACAACTCTACTGTTCAACTCTCCTTTTTCTTCCTCCCTCATGCTCACAGACACATAACGGGTATGGCAATGAATTCTCCCTGCAGCACAGACTACACTGCCCAGGCTACATTCTTTAGGGCTATACCTGTAACACCATGCAACACTAATGTTAGGCTATGCCCTTTCTATTTTTAGTTATTCCACACCAGTGGAAACCCAAACAAAACACGCAATAAAAGGCTCTAATGCCTGTGTCTCAATCTTACGGCACATGTCACCCGTACTTGCGGCCCGCATAAATGACGTGAAGAACAAAGTAAAGTTGGTGTTCGGCGATGAGCCCGACACGGAAACCGACGTATTAGCCAGAGGTCCCTTTGCTACGGTTCGGAGCCGCGGACCTGTTTTATATACGCGCGGAATAATCACACAGCAATAGTACATTCATGTAGATGTAAAATGCACGATAATATTATTAAGTAATCCAAAGTATTCCGAATACGTTACTCTCATTGAGTAACTTAACAGAATACGTTACAAAATACATTTTGGGTCATGTATTCTGTAATCTGTACTGGAATACATTTTAAAAGTAATCTTCCCAACACTGTGGTCATGGAATATCAGATCATTTACCACCTGCAAGAGAGTTGTGAAATCACCAAAGTGGACAAGGAGAACTTTTACTGTGGCCGTGTGCCTGCTTGCTCGATCAATTGGCACTCAAGGTCTGATCTTCCCTTGCAGGAAGTTTGTTGAACCATCAGCCTCACCTGTCTTTTTCCACCTTCACTGCTCATTATAACTCAAAAAGGGAGCAGGCTGCTTATATATAACTGGGAGATATGCATGTATATATACTCTAAGTGATTGTCTCTGTTTGCAAAATAGCGTTCAGGATGTTCAAATCAGGTTTATTAATATTCACAGCTGCAAAAACCCGACAACCTTTTGTTTATTACAGTTTGGTTTTCACAATCTGAGTAATAATTAGAGGGCTAATTACAACTCACGTGGCTCTTCTAATTAAAACTGTCAGCTTGCTTTGCTCATCTGCCTCTGTTACTCTGGTGTTGGGCTGCTGGACTGCAGGGTTCATGTCAGGGAGAACCCTCAGGGACCAGCTAATGAGGAGGAAGAAGAGGGAGGGCGGTTGACAGCTGTTTGTGCCTAATTCTCACTGATTAGCTTCCTTTTGCGCTTAGTGTGTATGAACCCAGCACAACATCATAAGTAAAACACACAGTGCGATTGAAAAACGCAGTTTTATCCTTTGATACCAGTTGAGAAGCCCTGTTCTTTTCCCTCAGTGATGTGAATCACATGTGTCTTGGTTAGCACAACTGCATGAGCTGTTATGTGTTGTGAGGTGTGTCTGAGAAATCGGACCAAGTTGTTTGGCTTTCTTTTGTCAAGAGCAGGCATGTTTGGGAATGTGCTTTAGGGATTACGCCAGCACCGCAATTTCTGATAACCACGAGGAGGAATATTTTGTTTTTCAGAGTTAATTGCTCAAGTGAACCCATCATTTAAATCTCAATCAATTACTTGCTTATTATGCGTGCATACACTGTGTGTGTGTGTGTGTGTGTGTGTGTGTGTGTGTGTGTGTGTGTGTGTGTGTGTGTGTGTGTGTGTGTTAAAAAGCTGTTGCAGTGATTAATTCTGCTGGCTCTCTCTTCATTGCCAGTCAGAACCTGTTTGACCAGCTTGGGGCCTAAACATGCATAAGAGAAGATGAGCTGTTCTAAATAAAATCCATTCATTCATTAAAACAAAAAAAAAGAGCCTCCCTGTTTGTTGCACTACCTTCCTTATTCACACATTGTATTACGTAACATTAAATAGGCGAATTTATCAGCCCATAGTTGTTCTCTGGGAGCTGAAAACTCAGAGAGCATTCATTTATCAACATTGTTTAAGCACTAAATTGTCATTTTGTCATGTCATGAATCCTGCGATTGAGTCAAATATGGTTAAACTAGAAATTAGACTTTTAATTTTGAGATGTAGACGTGAATCTCCTCTCCAAAAAAACAAAAACCTACAACTGTCATGGAATTTGTGACACACCAGAACTTTTCTGGAGAATACCACAATGGGTTGGACTTACTGGTCACAGGGATTGTTTTAACCAGCCTTCATACAAGTGGAAAGATTGAGACCTTTGCCAGCATAAAAACACGCAGCTGACTTTGACTCGCGGGCCAGAACTTAACTCGTCACTGAGATTTGATTTTGTTGCAGATGCAGCCCAGATCTGTTATTTTCACATGAAAGCATGCCAAGTTATGACTGCACAGACTAAATTCTCCAACAGAGATACACACACACACACACACACACACACACACACACACACACACACACACACACACACACACACACACACAGAAAGTCATAAACGGAGCCAGCGTGTTGCATAAGCAGGGAATGTTTCTGTTTCTGACTGATTGAACTGTGGGCCTTGGTTTAAATACTTCAAATTCAAATTCAAATTTTATTTGTCACGTACACAGTCATACACAGTACGATATGTAGTGAAATGCTTGGACAACTGCTCGTGACCCAAAGAAAACAAAAAAGGAAAAGGCTATGAATAAGATAGGAAATAAATATGAAAAATTAAAAAGGGTAAATTTAACTAGGAAGGAATAAAATATAAATTAAGGTTAAAAATGAAATAACTG
This sequence comes from Simochromis diagramma, assembly GCF_900408965.1. NCBI lineage: Eukaryota > Metazoa > Chordata > Actinopteri > Cichliformes > Cichlidae > Simochromis > Simochromis diagramma. Next base: position 6,550,164 of record NW_024386782.1, read on the forward strand.
TACAACACAAATTAGAATGAAGGGTAAATTTAACTGGGAAAGAATAAGATAAAATATATAAATTAAAGTTGAAAATAAAATAACTGTACAACAAAATACACAATATAGAACTATATAAGAATGTATGAAGAAATATAAATAAATATATACACAATAACAGCAGCTGTACAAGTATTAACCGGAAATGAAGAATGTAGTGACCAGTGTTGTGCAATCCACATTATGTCTTGTGCAGTGCAAATATGTTTAAAGTGATTTAAGTGATGAAGTGACTTTGGTGACTCTCCACTGCAATTCCACATGATTTACAATCTGAATCTTTTAACATTTAAATGAAACAATGATGAATTCTCCTTTCTTGCAGTGTGCCAAGGTGTAACCAATCGTTTAAACCTTTTGGGAACTAAAGAGGACCACTACAGGAACATGGTGAAGACCTACAGCAACTGCACCGTAGTCTTGGAGAACCTGGAGATCACACACATGGAGGATCACCGTGACCTGTCCTTCCTCCGGGTAAAAGCTGCACTTTGTTAGGAGTTGAGGATAAGCATGTATATAGCAGATTAGAGAAAGAGTGCGATTAAAAGTTGTCCAAGCCCCTTATACTGGATGTGTGTAGCCTCTTGCATCGCTTCAGTTCAGATAATTAAAATCAGTGGAGAGTGAATAGGTATGATGATTCGGTGTATTTATAATGCTGTGGATGGAGCTTTGCTTAAGGTTGTATAGGGGTTTGCACACTGGGCACACACACTCTCATGAAGGGTTGCACACACAAAGACAGAAAAGCATACAGTCAGCGGATATTATTCAGAGGTTTTAAGGCTTTATTTCCACTGATATTAAGAGGAAGTGTCTTAAATGATGTCACTTTTAGTCCTATTTTTTCATCCTTACTTTTCTCTCTCATCACTTTGGACCTGCCCAGCGTCCACAGTTCAGATTAGCCCATCTCTATTGTGGCTCTGTGTATTACCTATTGAGCAACATACTGTACATACTGTGCTAACCATTCTATTAGTAGTACTGGTGGGCTGTCTGTAGCCCTAGAGGTAGACCTGAGGCAATATAGTTTGGCTGAAAGTTTTATGATTCAGTGCCATCGACACATGCTTTTGGCTTGTGAGCACATCTGTCTATTTCTTATGTATTTGATATGTGAAGAGCGCATCGAAGGAATCCTTTACATGAAATATCTCAAGAAAGATGTCAACAATAAAGGTCACCCTGACTTCATGAAACACATTATTTTGTCATAACTTAAGCATTCATATGCTATTGATGACCGCTTTTCACCAGAATAGTACAGAATAGAATTAAAGGGATGACATATAAAGTGAAACTTGACTGGTTAGCAAATACAAACAACTGTGAGTCTTATTCTAGTTAGACAGAAAACCCGATTTGATTTATAAGATTTAGAGTTGACATTGTGGAGTTAACCATACATCTCATAGCTTTTATTTATATTTTCTTATTTTTAGCATCCATCACATACACTGTATGAACAAAAGTATTTGGGCCACACCTCTTAATCTTTGAACCCAAGTGTTTTCAGTCCCATTGCAACAGGCGTGTAAAATCGAACGCCTACCAATGCAGTCTGCATTTACAAACATTTGTGGAAGAATGGGGAAAGAAAAGACTGAATTTGACTTTGGTGCTATTTTAGGATCCCACTGTTGCATCAAGTCAGTTTGTGAAATTTATTCCACCATCAACTCTATGTGCTGTTATTGGAAAGTGAAACTCAGCCTGAAAGTGGCAAGTTACCAGTCACCAGTACCTGAGGAGCACGGTGTGCAAAAGTCACCAACACTCTGCCAGAGGAGGTTTAAACATCCTCTGGTATTAACATCAGCACAAAACCTGTGTGCTGGGAGCTTCATGGTATTTTTCGATGTCTAAGCAGCTCATTTAGGTGATATGTGTAGGTGTCCCTGTGCTTCTGAACATTAATTTACACACCTCTCACAGTCAAACCGAATATGACTCTAGCACAATAAAAATAGGATTAATCTTTGTCTACCAGTGTTATGGACCACCAGTTTCACAGTTTTCTCTTAAAATATTAATGTAAATGTATATAAAGGTCGTTCAGAAAATACAAAAGTTTTTGTTTTTTTAATTCAAAAATTAAGTTTGTCTTTTTTCGTTCCAGTCAATCAAAGAAGTTGGTGGCTACGTCCTGATCGCCCTCAATACAGTATCCAGGATTCCTCTGGAGAACCTGCGCATCATTCGAGGCCATTCTCTCTATGATGGAAGTTTTGCTCTTTCTGTGATTTCCAATTATAACAAATCTACAAATAAGGGCACCGATCAGATTCTTCTGACCAGCCTGACAGGTAGGTTGACCCCTAAATATAATCATGTTTTATATGACACTCAGTATTATTACAAACTATGTAAATATTCCAACGTGTGCATGTTTGCGTAGTAGTTCATATGAAGTTTTCTTTTTGCAGAAATTCTTAAAGGAGGAGTAAAATTTTTGACCAACCAGCTTTGCAATGTGGAAACAATCCAATGGTCTGATATTGTTAAATCAAGACTTTTTCTGAGGCAACATTTTTCTTTTGTTCGATTTTGGTGAACCTTGTTTGAATTGTACCCTCATTTTCCTGTTTTTAGCTAATAGGAGTAGCAGCCGATATGGTCTTCTGCTGCCATACCACATCTGATTCAAAATTCGACGTGTTGTGCGTTCATAGATGCTCTTCTGCATACCTTGGTTGTAACAAGTGGTTATTTGAGTTAACCTGGCCTCTAATCTCGTATTTTTAAGCACTGATGATTGCTGCTCACTGGATATTTTCTCATTTTGAGACCATTCTCTTGAAACTCTAGAGATTGTTGTGTATGAAAATCCCAGTAGATCAGCAGGACCTAATTTACTCAGACCAGCCTGTCTCATACCAAGAAGCAAAAGTCTCTTGACTCACATTTCTTCGTCATTTTGAACTTCAGCAAGTCGCCCTGACCAAGTCTACATGTCTAAATGTACTAAATAACGAGCAGTTAAACAGGTGTACCCGGTGAGTGCATTTGTTTGCAATGTTACCACTGTGGTCTCCCACAGACATCGACCTCAAAACATGTTTGTCAGGCTGAATATGCCTATTTTTTAAGGCTCCCAGTCAAACAGAAACCAACACAAAGTCACCAAAACTAATAAAAAACTTTTCCTAAGTGCAACACTACACTACGTAATTCTGCTACTCCATAAGTTCTTGAAGAAGACCTTCCAACAGAATAAAGCTCTCATTCTCAGACATTAGAGAGTGAGAGTCTCATCTCTACTGAAACCAATAACAAACTTCTGATGATAAGATGTGGAGCGTCTGATTAGATCTTGCACTTGGCAGTGCCTTGAATAACAGCGTCTGTTCTGCCTCTCTGTGCAGCTATGAGTATTAAGCCAAGGCTGTGATAAAGGAATGCAGTGTTATCATTAGTGCGGGGCTCTGTTTTGGTCCCAGTGTGCTAGATGACGCTTGTTTGTGCTGCAGGCCTGTCGGGACTTCCAGGATAATGGGGTGTGTAAGGACTCCTGCCCAGGCCTTCATCGTTACGACCCCAACCTGCACCAGCTGGTTCCTAATCCGCATGGAAAGTACAGCTTCGGGGCCACCTGTGTCAAAAGCTGCCCACGTAAGGCCGGCTTTAACCAGATAAATTTTTTTGTTTAATTTTAGTTTTTTTCACCTATTTCTGTTAAACTTTAATCCTAGACAGATATATTAGGTTACCATACATTTAAATGTGCATTGTAGCTATGACTCGACAGTCAAGATAAATAAAAGTAAAATATGGGTTCCAGTCGCCAGCATGAACCTTTTGTTCCACATTGCGGCATGCTGACTTGCTGAACAGTTGCCCAGGTTGTCTTTCAGGGTTGTCCAAAGTTTAATTTTAAACTGTCTAAACAAGAAAAGAAAATGATTGAGAGTGTGTTAATGCAACAACGGCTTTTAATAATTTTAACTTGCACAGGTCTGTCCCTGTATTTCTGTGTTTATATTATATCATCATTATGCATCGCTAGTTCAACTGCTGTATAACTAATAAAAGATTATTTCCTGGAAAAAATGAAATTAAATTTGGATTTTTTTTTTTCAGATATTTTATTATGATATTAAGATGATTTAATATCTATCCAGTGCATGATGAATATGAGATTATCATTATCAGCGGCAGCAGCAGCAGCAGAAGCTTATATTTTGCATATTCTTTCAGGTAGTTATATTATTTCTGATTACGGCGCATGTGTGCGGACGTGCAACGATAACACATATGAGGTGGAGGTAGGAGGAATCAGGAAGTGCGCCAAGTGTGATGGGCTGTGTCCAGAAGGTAGGAAGATAAGCTGTTACTGTGCAATCTGGACAAATATTTCTCACCGTGTACAAAAAACAAACTGTTTGTAGCTACGCTAAGAACAATTTCTTATTATGTTGTTTTCACAGAGGTTAAGCTGTAAAATGTAAATACGACAGAATGCAGTAATTTGTAAATAATTTAACCCTTTTTAATTGAAAACAAATGTTTCATTGTTTTTAACTTGATGCAAACGACTTCAAAAAGTTGGGACGGCAGCATGTTTACCACACTGTAAGTTCTAATGGAAATGTATATAACTCCTGCCAAGTTGAATCTTTATAATGAATGCACATTAGACACATGCATTAAATGCACATATGATTTCGATTTCAAAGACATGTCACTCATCCTTAAGCTATTTCTGTTTGGTTTTATATTCAGAGGAACACAGATACAACTGAACATTTGTATTAAACTCAGTCATTTTAAGGCATTTTAAACAACTGAGATGATTTTTTTTTTAAGCAAATGGTATTGTTTTGGTGAAAACTCATCGGCCAGATTTTATGCACCGACTTGTTAAAATGTTCAAGATGACCCGCTGAAGCGAGCATCAGAACAGGAAAGATTTTAGTGTGTATTGCAGCCAGACGGGTTGCTCTGAGTATTTCAGAAACTGCTGATCCACAGAGAAAATACCAAGTTAGCTGCAGATCTCTAGGCAATTAATGCTGCTGCTGACCATGTCTTCCTTTTATGACCACCATGTACCCATCTTCTGATGGTTGCTTCTAGCGAGATAATATTTCACGTCACAAAACTCAAATCATCTGAAACATTTTGAGTTCGCTGTAATGAAATGACAAATCGGGAATAACTGTGTGATGCTATCACATTAATATGGACCAAAATCTATGAGAAACTATTAAACTATTATGATTATTTTTTATTATTATTAACTAGTATTTTTTTAAATATTTTTTAGTGTGTAATGGACTTGGAACAGGAGAATTGGTTCACACTCTGTCTATCAATGCCACAAACATTGGCTCCTTTGAAAACTGCACCAAAATCAATGGAAACATCGACATCATCCACACATCAATTTATGGGTAAGTCTGGGCTATGACTAGCATTTCTTCCTTTGTGCTCGATCACCTTTACCAGCAGTCAGTACGGTGTATTTTCTCATTTTTAGGGATCAATTCACCAAAATACCAAAGATGGATCCTGCCCAGCTTAATGTGTTTAAGACAGTTAAAGAAATTACTGGTAAGACTGCGTAAGGGCTGAGTCATGCATCTAAATGCGTGCATCTAAACAGTTTTAAGGTTAACAAACCTTGTTGCTTCAGGGTACCTGTGGATTCAAACGTGGCCAAATACCATGAGCTCACTGAGTCCTTTTGAGAATCTGGAGGTCGTTCGGGGGAGAACTAAACGGTATGTTCCTTGTAAAGACCCCCTGTTGATTCAAACCGCAGTGTTATTCAACCCGTCACAAAATGTTTTCTTTTCTTCTTCTCATTTTGTTCTCGTTTCCCATTTGGTCGCAGAAGCCGCAGTTTGGTTGTGGCTGGTCTACATATCACCCACCTGGGCCTGAGGTCCCTCAGAGAAATCAGTGATGGAGATGTGTTTGTCTCTAAGAACTCTGAACTCTGTTACACCGATGCAAAGCACTGGCAGAAGCTTTTCAAATCACCACACCAAACTGTTAATATAGAGGGCAATGCCAACGCTGCCACCTGCGGTAAATTCTGTTTGTCTCACACCGGCTTCAGTCGCATCTTTGCTGTTGTTGTTGCTTTTGATTATGCGCTGCACGAGTAAGATTTAATTACAGGATCTTAATTTCAAAATTGGATAATTATGCAGGAAAGAGCTCTCGCTAAGATTGTGTGTTTGTGTTTCAGCTCTGAGAAACGACACTTGCGACAAGAAGTGCACGGCGGACGGCTGCTGGGGTCCGGGCCCCAGTATGTGCATTTCGTGCCGTGACTACAAGCGCGACGGGGGCTGCATCGACTCCTGCAACATCCTGGAGGGGTGAGGGAGGCATCTCTCTGACTGCCTTTAATAAGCTTAGAAAAACAAACAAGCTAAAAACACAACAGGTCTCCATGCTGTACAGTTCACTCCTTCAGAGTCTATTTTTGTATTTCCAAGACTTTGACGCTACACGAGCCTGAGGGTTAATTGACAGAAAAAGAAAAGCAGATATGATCCGAAGCATTTTGAAATTCAGTCTCCAGTGGATTTAAGACAAACACTGGAGGCGAAACGACACAGTCGCTCACATCTGTTTATCTTTGGAGACCTCTGTCCAACAAAGAATCTCGACGTGCTTACAGTTGAAAAAAATAAATAAAACACATGTAACAGTTTCAAACAAGTTGTGTCATACTTTGTTGTTGTCTATTTATTTATTTTTTGCAGAGAGCCGCGTGAGACAGCTGTGAATAAAACCTGCATCAAGTGCCACCCCGAGTGTCAGCACATGAACGGGACTGCAACCTGCAGCGCGCCTGTATGTTTGCCATCAGCAGCTAAACTAATATTACAAAACAAAACACTTTGCAGTTGTGTTAAACAGTTCAGTGAGCGTTGCTTAGAAGAGATTAACATTTGCACAGTGTGAAATCCAATCCAGACACGTTAGTTCTGCGGATTTGTCAGTCAGCAGCAGCTTTGATTGGCTGTAATGCAGCGCAGCCACAAAATGTGCAATCTGGTTGTTTTCTTTTTCTTTTACTTTGATAACTGGGAAATAAACCCTCCAATTATCAAAAACAGAAGCACAACCTGACAAAGAGAGAGTGGGAGGCAGATTTGGGGGATGTATTTAATTACCTCTATTTTATTCAGGTGTGATCAGTGCATTGAATTGTCTTTTTACTCGCCTGAACTAAAAAAAAAAAGAAGAAGAAGAAAAGAAACATGGATCTTGATTGCACAGGTCGTATTTGCCAAACATTTGCTTTGAGAAATTATTACTATGAGAAAGTGTAATTTACCAAATATTTATAACTGCTCTCAATAGAGTCGTAAACATAATGAACCTTTTTCTTTTTTCTTTTTTTTACTTTCAGGGGTCTGCTAACTGCACTAAATGTGCTAACTTCAAAGATGGACTGTTCTGCGTGTCCCAAGCTTGAAGCGTCCACTGAGGCGGTTCTTGGTCCTCTGATTAAAATCAGACACCCCAAGAGACATGTTGTTATTCAACACTGCAGGACTTTTGAGTGGTTTGGGGTGTTTTTTCATTTATGCCTTAATTTCTTCTTCTTTTAAATGCTTTTTGGACCTAGAAGGCTTACGATCATGTGAGGAGGGAAGTGTTGACAAGGCTCACTGATAAGAGCTAAGAACACCTTGTGATTCTGTAGCTTGTTGAGACACCTTTTTGTTTTCTGTGTGACTTATCAGTCTCTCATATTTCTCTTCTTTACAACGTTGCTTCAGTTCATTGAGATTTTCTCTTAAGGTCCTAGTGTGGCGACCCACTAGAGGGCTCCACTCACACCCAATCTTGGAGGAAGGGTTGTGTTGTGTTTGGGTGCGATATGCTCAGTTAATGTACGGAAGAGAATAAATAAATAAATACATTTGTAGTGGAAAACTAAAGCTCCTGTGTCGTGTGTTCCATGCTTCCATATTGGTGACTCTACCTTGAACACGCGGCGACCCATGGAGATCGCCCTGGACGTGCCAGCTACTGTCGGCCCTCTGCCTCATGCTACGGCTACGTTTGCCGTGGCGGTGGACTTCTGGCTCCACGACCCCTCGTCATCGTTCGTCCACATGGAGGCTCTGTTTAGCTCTCCACAGCATCTTGGCTGACGACAAATTTCATGTGGGGGTCATGTGCGGGTTGAGCGATGTGGTGGCATCGCTCAACCCGCTAGCCACCCGCCGTGCGATGGCCCTCCTTCTGGACCCGCCCACGCACGGTAAATATGTCACCCATAATGACCTACTGCTGCGCCAATACATCCTCTCCGGTGCGGAGCGAGCCAAGAAACTTCTCTCCCTGTCTGGCCTGGGCGGAGGCACGGCTCTTGAACTGATGGAGAACATGTTGTCCTTGCTCGGTTCGGACGACGGGGGATTCCTTTTCATCCATCTCTTTCTCAGACAACTGCCTGTCGCTGTGAGGACCAGCCTCGCCAACTCCCCATTTCTAGTGGCGCAGGAGTACCGCTCCCTGGCTGAAGAAGGGGATTGTATCCTGCTGGATTCCCACACGTTTGGAGTGCACGGCCTGGTTGCGAACCCGCCGGCAACACCCCCACCTGCCTTCTCGAGAGCGGATGGGCTGGCACTGATGGCAGGACCCGCTACACAGAGGCACCGCAGGAAAGGATTTTGTTTCTACCAGCAGTGTTTTGGCACCAGAGGGGGTCGCTGCCTGCCACCCTTCTCTTTTTCCGGCTCAGGGAAACAAGGCTGCCACCGCGCCGTAGTAGTCGCGGTTGCTGACGATATGGAAAGGCTGCTTTTCATTGGAGACTTACTCTCTGGGCACTGTTTTCTGGTAGACTCTGACTCCCAGAAGAGCCTCATCCTGCCCACCGCCATGGACAGTTTAGTGGCAGGCCACAGACTGCGGCTGATTGCGGCTAATGGTTCTCCTATTGCAACTTCTGGAGAAAGGTTAGTGACTGTTTTTTTTCCACAGCAGGGAATTCCAGTGGAATTTTGTTGTTGATGCCAGCTCGGTGCCTATCTTAGGCGCCGAATTTCTTTGTGCCAACGGGCTGTTAGTCGACATTGCTCACAGGCGTTTGATTGACGCTCTGTCATTCTTTTCACTACCCAGGCTGCGGCCGCCTCATGAGGGCCAATTTAGTGGCCTCCGGGGACGTGTTTCAGGGTTTGATGTTAGAGTTCAAGCAGTGCCTGGGCCTTTCCACTTGATGCCCAAGTTGGATGGGCGGTGCCGACCTTGTGGGGATTTTGGCGTTTAAATAACGTTACAGAGAACGACCGTTACCCAATTCCCCACATCCAGGACTTTTCTGCTCATCTCGCCAGAACCTCGATTTTTTCCAAAATCAATTTGGTGCCGGGGTATCACCAAGAGCCGGTACGTGCTGAGGATGTTCCAAAAACTGCCATCATCACCCCATTTGGCTTGTTCGAGTTGCCTGGCTGCCTTTCGTTTTTGTCTACCTGGACGATATATTGGTGGCCAGCAGCTCGGCGGGCCAGCACAAATCTCATCTGTGCCAGGTTTTCTAGCGTTTGGCGTAGCACGGCCTCAACATCAACCCGTCCAAGTGCCAGTTAGGTTTGCCGGTCCTGGATTTCCTGGGGCACCGCTGATGGTGTGGTCCCATTGCCGGATAGCGTCCAGTTCCTGGGGATGGTGAATTTTTATAATCGTTTCCTTCCCCGGGCCACTCAACTGTTACAACCGCTCTACGCTTGCTTTAAAAAGTAAAACGGCTAGACCCTGATGACTGGTCCCCAGACCGCGTCCGTGTGTTTTCAGCGGCGTAGTCGGCGCTGGCCAACACTGCTCTGCTGGCCCTCCCATTTCCATCAGCAGAGATCGCACCGACGCGTTGGATGTAGCGGTGGGTGACGTGTTGGAACAGCAAGTCTCCGGCGTCTGGCAGCCCCTCGCCTTTTTCAGTTGCACACTCCGAGACGCTGAGCGCAAGTACAATAGTTTCGACAGAGAGTTGTTGGCTCTGCATCTTGCAACGGGACATTTTCGATTTTTCCGGGCCTCATGCTGGAAGACACGCCAGTGTGGGGAGGTGGTCCGCATTTGCTATGCGACGTGTCTATTGGTCCCCCACACCCGGTCATTCCCCTTTTGTGGCGCCGTCATGTTAGTATGGCGACCCACTAGAGGGCTCCACTCACACCCAAGCTTGGAGGAGTGGTTCTGTTGTGTTTGTGTGCGATATGCTCAGTTGATGTATGGAAGTGAATAAAGTTGGAGTGGAAAACTATACTATAACTATATAGAGAAGTGTATATATACACCTCAGGAAATGTATCTCATGTCTTATAATACATCTTATAACACAAGAGTAAATGTCTCATATGAGTTTTCCATATAAAGGTTTTTCTGTCTGGTGGGAGACAGAGACCACCTGATCGCTTCAAGGCCATCATGGCAAAGACATGGGCTAATTGGCAGGGAGTGAGGTACACAAGTCCTCTGGACCTCATAGGACACCCATTAGAAACAGTATGAGATGGTAAACAAGGAGAAAAGTGAAGAATACCGGGTTTTCTGAATACCTGCCAGAGTAAACAGAGGAGCAGAATTCACCGATTGGGTGAGGTAGGTAGACTCCCCTCCAGAGTCCCGCGGCAGGTCCATCTTTTATTGTGTTCAAGTATTGGGGGGGGGTTAGAGAGAAGAGCCATACTCAGCCTGTCTTTTTCTGATTGTACTGTCCTGAACTTCAACTTCATTTAACATGCTAGCTAAGGCCTACGGAGTCTGAGATGTAGCTTGTGGGTTTTTTCCAGTTTCTCTGACCTTGAGGTGAGTTTGCTGGTGTACAATCCTGGAAAGATCATGGCATTCTGTTAACACACACCTGAATGCTCCAGAGATTCTCACACTTAGTGGTGATAAGTTAAAGTGCTTTTGATTAGCTGGATTTCTTTAGAGGGCCACATTAGATTCCTGTGAAAAACTTTCCTTTTCAGACAATTATATGTTGTTTTTGCAAGTCTGTAGTACTTTTGAGAACAAAGAAATAATAGGAACAGCAGAAGTAAAAGCAGACGCGGTTTTTCACAATGATAGAGGATAAGGGTTAAGCTCAATGAGTAACTCGGGAAGTTGTCTGAGATACTTTTAAACCACTGAAAGCTGCTGTGTTAGTGAGCCTCAGTGACTGTTACGAAGAAGAATAGGATATGTGTTTCTACAACTGGGTTTAGTTGTTTCATAAATAAACCACTGGACTGCGTGGAAATAAACAGTCCCCAATTGACCCCAGTGACTGATGCATTGATGAAAATATTTAGTCTTATAGGGATTTTACAGATGATTTTGGTGCTTCATGTGGCAGAAATGAAATCAAGCATGCTGGGAAGCGTAAGCGTGGCAACACCCATATGGAAAAGATATATATAAATCTTATAAGGTTTGTATCTGTCTTGTGTGAAACTTGTATGAAAAGCATACAGGGTGAAAACAGATATAAGATCCCTTGAAAAATTCTATAAATCAAACTTGTATGTTTTGGATACTTCCTAAAACAATATATGAAAGTAATGAGAAAGTGGCCACTTTCATGAGTAAATCATATAATCCTTATATGATTCACTATATGAAGCAAGCCAAAGCTGATGCAAGTCTTTAATAAGTTTTTCTTATTTCTTTTCCATATGGGCAGTATTGGTTTCTGATTGGTTGCAACATGTTTTTCATAGGAAAATAATGCAACATGATGATGCTTTTCAACAAGCAACAAGGACTGGACATCTTTTCCAAAGTGGTCCAGCTTGAACAAAAGCTCACATTTTAAATCCCTAAATATTGTTCCCGGAAAACAGCTAACAGTTTGGGAGAAGTCAAAAAGTAGCTCATCAAGAGATCTGGGCCCAAGAAAACATCTCTAGAGAGACTAGACAATGGGAGCTCACTGACAATCCTGACCGAGCTTAAACTGTTCAGCCAAGATGGATGGGAGATAATCTTTTCAAAAGAAAAGATGTGTTAAGCTTGACGGACAATAGTAGGAGACTTGAAGCCATCAATGCTGCAAAAGGTGTCCAGACCAAATATAGCCAAAACCCTTCCCCTTATTTCTGAGTGGAGGAAGAGGAAAGCATAAAAGATGCTTTGTTTTGTCTTTAGGATCTGCCCCATGAATTAAAATATAGTTCAGCTGAATTAAACTTTATTTATATAGCGCTGAATCACAACAACAGTCTTTATATTGTAAGGTAAAGACCCTACATTCAGACGACCCCCTATGTGCAGGGACTTGGCAACAGTGGGAAGGAAAAACTCCCTTTAATAGGAATAAACCTCCAGCAGAACCAGGTTCAGGGAGGGACAGCCATCTGCTGTGACCGACTTGGGGTCAGGGAAGGGAGACAGGAAAAACGACACACTGTGGATGTAATTTAATCAGTTTGGCAAGTTACTTTGAAAAAGTCAATAATTATAGTTACTAGTTACTTCTTCAAAAAAGTAACTGAGTTAGTAACTGAGTTACAAGATTCTAAAAGTAATTAATTACTTGAAAAGTAACTATTACGTTACTTTAAAAAAAATGTTTAACCCTCTGACATACTGTATTAACACAATTGATCTAAAATCAGACAAAAAACACAAAATCAGAGTAGAAAAAAATTTTTTTTTACTGTAACAACCACAAACATGTTTATTGAATCATATCTTATAACTTTAAATGCAAATATAAATTGTCAATTTTAAAATCATATGCACAAGTTTTGCAAACAACAGAGTTATTTGCAGCCATTTACCTTTTACCTTTTTTTTTTTTAATAACCATTTCAAACTATTTACAGAACAATCAGCTGTTCTGCATTCAATAAGATGCCACACAAATTATTTGTGCCACTCCAAAAAAATAATTTCTGTCCACTATAAAGTAGAACATCACAGCCTGATACCTGCAGGTCTAACAGCAGCAGGTGTATCACTCCTCCTGTTTTTTACCTGGAGACAGCAGTCGCCTCATTGTTCTGACACACAACACAAAACTCTCCAAAACACTACACACTAACTACACAAGACAACAAATTAACTACACACTCCAAACACGCTACACATCACAAATCTTTCATATCTCAAAACTCGCTCTCTCTTTTTCTGCTGTCCTTCTCTCTTTCTCGCCATCTCCTAAAACTTCCCCCTCTTCCTAAACAACCAAATGTCATGTTGCCACAGAATCTTTTGATTGGTTGACATGGTACATTTTTCCACTAAAACGAACGGGCTGTTTTTTGTTTTGTTTTTTTATTTTTTTGGTCATAAGCAGAGAGTGCTTGCTAGCGCTGTCCTTAGACAGTAAACATGGCGAAACTATTCAGGAAAAAATGCGGCGTATATATTGTTTATCATGACTCTGGTTTTACGTGGCCTATCAACACAATTTAAAAACTGGTATATATCACCTTGTTGCTTTGTCATCTTAAAGTGGTCATGTGATTGGCTTACCACGACTACTAGGGCTGTGCGATATGACCAAAATCTCATATCCCGATATAAGACATTTATCGTCCCGATAACGATATAAATCACAAAAATTTAACATTTTCTGTAAATTCTGTGAATCTCGGGCAGCTCGACTTGCGTGAAGTGTTTCCAGCTGGGCGTCATGTAGCTGGAGTCGAGTGTTTTAACTGATGCGAGAAACTATATATTTTTAGACATAAGTTGTAACAGCCGCCATTTTCTTTGTGAGTATTTATTACACAGCGTGCTGCGGGGAAAAGCCTGTTCTAACGTTTGAGTCTAAGGTTTATTTTTTAGCACCTGACGGCTCTTTTTTGCTTCTCATCCGTAAATACTCTGCATACTATTTCACGTGATTCAGTTTATTTTGAAAAGTTTCAGCAGGATCTTGAGCTTTATTGTGAAAGGTTTATGTGGAAAATAAACGAGTGGACACGCGATGGTTTTACCGTCGTTGTTGCTAATGACAACGCATAAAAACAGGTGCTTGTCCGTCTGTAGTGTGGTTATATTAAATATAAGAGAAAGAGAGAACTTTAAGAAATTAATTTAGCCACTACAGTGACCATCAAAACGATGAAAAAAAATTGCCGTAAACCGTTTATTTTGCGACACCAATCAATCAATCAATCAAGGCTTTATTCGCCACGTGCAGGTTGCCCTGCAGTGAAATAGGACCCCCCCCCCCCCGACCTTACACACACAACACAGACATCACATAGGGATACAGGTCGGAGATCGGTGGCGTTACAAAAAAAAAACACTGAAATATACACTACAATGGGAAAGTACAAGAGGAAAAAAAGAGACCTCTACTCATGCTGGGCTCCTGGGAGGACAGCATGAGAACAGGAAACAAAAAAAACTCCTCTGCACAAAAAAGCACATAAATGTCCACAGCACAACATTATGGAACACGTGACAAGCCACAGGGTCGGGTGGGGGGTCAGGAGTAATCCGAAGCAAACACAGCAGCCATCCTGCCCAGCACTACCATTCCACCGTGGGCTCAGACCCACCGTGTTCCCACGAAACAAACGATAGCGTAAAATGAAACGATAGACATTTTTATATCGTCATCCGATATATATCGTTATATCGAACAGCCCTAACGACTACTATATTCTTCCTCAGTCAAACAGCAGCACTCATGCGATTGTTTTGCCCCCTTAGCTCCAGGTGTTGTGCCAAAAAGTGATAGTCTACCAGAAAGCGATTGCCACCCGCGGGAGCGCACGCAGCTGCTTAAAGCTGTAGCCCAGATTACTTACATAGACAGCTGCTTCCGTGCAACTGATGTAAGGTGCGGTAAGCTGAACACAGCTTCAACCATCTGTTTGTTGAAAAATAGTAACACGACCGCGCCGCATTTTCTTTTTAGTAACGGTAACGGCGTTGTACGATAGGAATAATAATTAGTTAGATTACTCATTACTGAAAAAAGTAACGCTGTTATTCCCATCACTGGATTTAATCAATATAAGAGTGACTCTATTGGTTTTAATGATTTTATTTATACAAAATAAAAATTTCTACTATAATAGAATATGTTAAAAGACATTTATCCTTCAAATGTCCCCATGGTGCATGGCGTTTTTACTCTGAGCAGTTTCAGTTCTGTCCAAATCTTTACACGACTAATAATCTGCACAGACCTGTCTCCTTTGAAGAAGTAGGTTTTGGCGACATCCTCCCACCAGACAGCTGTCTCAATACTCTGTGTGGGCATGCTACTCCCGAACAGCGAGATGTCCTGAGGGTACGAAGGCTGGAGAGTTGTGTCCTTGAAGACCCAGAAACGGTTTCCTAAAATACACGGGCAAAGTTAGATTGCACTGGGACAAAGAAAATAACTAAATATGAGTTCAAAAAAAGCACCACGGGCTTTCAGCTCATTCAACTCTTTTGTGTTGTTGTTTGTCTTTCTTTTCATTGAGGCTTTTTTCCCCTGCTCATGTAATTTCAAGGGTCAGAAGATGCCACCTTGTTTTAAGAATATGTGTTCAGCAGAAAAATCTATGCAGTGTTATCTACAGTACAATACAATAAACAGCAAACTGATGCTCTGAAGACAACTCTACTGAGACTTGTTGTGTTGAGCTTTATTGAAGCTATTGTTGCATTTAATTCAGTTTGATCATAAATGCCTCAGGCGGAGCAAAGAAGGGCTGCTGTGCAGTAAGTAGCTCGACGCTCACATGCACAAACCCACCAATACACACACACACACACATACATACACACAGTTAAGTTCCTATGAGTGAATAAATAAAGCATGAGGCACTCTGATCCCACAGAGTGACAGATGTCATGTTAATCTGCCTGGTGGACGGACGGCTGATAACTACTGTAAAGTTTGCCTTGCCATTGTGGAGAGGAGGGGGACTTTTCTTAGTTTGTTTGTTTTTTTTGTTTGATTTTCACATTCCTTAGTATTTTGTGCCTTAATGCTTTGTTTCAGATCCTGTTTGTTCCCATTAGTATTCTGCTTATGATATAGTTTCTACAATCTCTCGTTCTGTCCTTTGTGTCCTTCTGTGTCAAGCTTAAGCGTATTACGTACTTGTTGCCGTTTCTTGAGTAACTTCCTGTTTTATTTTGATAGCACTACATGAGTGACAACAGACTATTAGCTTTACCATGTTAACCCTCAGTGTGGTCCTAGTATAAATAGTTGTGTTTTTTCATTTGTCCTCTGTTGTGTCGCCTGTCACCTGCATGTCTGTGTCTCTATGGGTTTCGTTGTGGTTTGGACTCACTGGCCTTCATCTTGGATTAATCTTTGGACTAATAAACATTTTCTCTGCTCTTTGAATTTCAGGTGTTTACACACACACATACATATCAACACAATACAACATGCCCTTTCCAGTGTTCTTATAGCGATGTAATGCAATAAAATGTTTTTTAATTAACTAGAATATGGAATTTCTGCAGAAATTGTGGTGAGATTGCTTATCCTGCCCAATTTGGTCTGTGCCTCGCTGCTAATAAAAACTTGGAGGTAAACAGCTTGGCTACAGATACAGAAGGAAGAAAGATGAGGAGATGAGAGACAGAGGAGAGCTGAGGCAATTAACACTAGCAGATCTGAATCCGTAACCTCCCTATGACAACATGCCTCAGCCGTCTGTCACCTGTAGGTTATGTGTGTTCGCTGCCACTTCTGTCCCGTCAGAGCGTATCTCCGCCTCTGCAGTGGCGTGTCCAGCGGGGTGGCCTGGGGGGCACAGACCACCCCAGGTGCCACCCCGAAGCTAAAACAATAAAATTCAATGAAATATCAAATGTATGATTATGTTTTCACAGTGGAGTGTAAGTGAATGCAGCATTGGCTTTTGCACTATGAGCATCATGTTAGCAAAGGTAGGAGAGCCAAGCACGAGAGAGGCACCGCAGAAAACAATTTTTCAGCGAAAGATTAACAGGTTAACATAGCTGGACTGGCCATCGGGCATACCGGGCATTTGCCCAGTGGGCTGATGACTTTTTTTTTTCTTTTTTTTTTTGTAACGGCATGAACAATGGATTGGCCATTGTTGGATTGGCCAGATGCTGGCCGATGTGTAAAAATAACTCAGTTGTTTGGTGGTGGCTATGGCGGAGCTTCCACAGAGGCCAGCAGGTGGATGAGAGACCCGAGGCAGCCGCCAGTCCGAGTGTCAGGTGAACTGAACCAGGTTTAGGGGTAGTTTATTTTCGTTGTGCTGACTTTTTACAGTCAGTTACAATAACTGGTACTGCGTACTAGCTAGCATGACAGAGTTTCTATACAGCTGGGTGGGTGCTATGATGTTACTGATAGTGAACTTTATTTTATTCATAAGGTTAGTAGAGTTGCCAACTGCTCCTTAAAAAATGGAATGGTCCCTCATTCAGAGAAAATATTACACGTTTCGTATTGAGCTGAGAAGAGAGGCAGTTTGTCCCGGACTTTAGCTATAATGAAAAAAAGACACAAAGCTGGATTTATTCTGTGTTTACGCTGCACAGCTGCCTCTTCTCCTCTCATTCTCTCCCCCTCCCTCTCCTGTTGCTACTTCAATCATGAAACTGATAAATGATCAGCTGATCAGCTTTTCTCTCTTGTTTGTTTATCGCCCACTTTGTGCCAGAAAGAGGAAACCAGCGGATGTCGCGCTAAACAACAGCAGCACGTTTAAGCTTGATCAGCTGTTGTTAGAATTTATTTAATATTAATTTCTAGTATCAGCTGATGTTTGCTGGAGCCACAGCTGTCTTTCTTATTCTCATTTAAAATATCTAGCTTTTATTAAATAATTATCTGAATCTTGCGAACAAAGTTTTTATCTGACGTAAAATGTATAGAAATCATACATATACCAAAAAGACAGCGTACATCACTGTCACAACAGCGTTTGTTTTCATTCAAAGGCTTTATGGCTTTAATACCTGGTGGGCCGGTCTTTAGTCAAAATGCCCGGGCTGTTTTTTTGTCCCAGTCCAGCCCTGCAGGTTAATACTGGCAGTGTCACCATGCCAGCTGACTGTATTTCATCATCAGCCAATGTTGTTCTCAATATTACCAAAGTTTACCATAAGGCAGCATGGAAAGTATTTACTTGCTTTCAGGTTTTATTCAAATGTTAGTCTTTTAATTTGTTTCCCCACTTTTTTCCTGTTTCAAAATCAAACAACAGTTTGTGAGAAGATTATCTTCTTTTTTTAACAGGCAGATAAAGTTTTACATTGGAACTGGCTAATTTGCCAATTGTATGTTAAAAATGTTCATATTTTAATATTCCAAGATGTTTTTGCCCAAAAACATATGTGCACTATATGTCAGTAAAAATACTATGCAAATATTGATGTCCTTGAATGCTGAATAAACACTGACAAAGCACTGATTGTATCTCTGGTACTTTATCAACGCAGTATCTAAAAACTTTGCACCGTAGTGGTTAAAATCTCATTCTAATAACAGTTAAAAGCGCATTCGGTTATTAGGTTTACAGGGTTATTGAATTATGGTGAACGGTTGATAGAATTTTTTTTTAACATTATCTGCCAATTACATCTGCCACCCTTCTCCAAATCTGTGCCCCTACCTGCCCCCCCAACAAAAATTTTCTAGACACGCCACTGCGCCTCCGTGACCTTGACGCGTTTCTGAATTTGTCCGGAACACTGCAGCGTGGCTTTTGCATCCAGCTTAAAAAGTGAGAAGAGAAGAGAAGAGAAGAGAAGAGAAGAGAAGAGAGGTTGACTTTAGTTTGCTGACTAAAAAACTTTGGATCTCAGTTTTGCGTCACAAGACAACAAGAATCATTGAAGTGAACTCAGCAGTTCTCTTCCTGACAGGTGCCAGAGAATCACAGAACCAAAATAAGGAATGCAGAACAGCGCTAAACTACTCCAAACTAGGGGTGGGTTTTGATTATCGATTTATCGATTAAAATCGATTCTAGCTTGGATAACGTGATATCGATTCATTAAAATCCTGAATCGATTTTTAAATATAAATTTATTTTGCCCGAAACGCCAGAATCTCAGGTTAAACCTCACAAAATTTCAATGACCACCAAAGAGCTAAAACAGTAAATGAGAGCAGGTACACGGATTCTGCACAAAGACGTAAACACAAAGCGCGGACCAGCCGGCGGATCAGAATCAGTGAGATGTCGCCTTTCTCACCCGACGGCACGGACACGGTCGGGGCTGAAAGCCGACAGCTCGCTGATTCTGATGTTTCGGCGGGTCCGTGCTTTGTGTTTATGCCCTTTTTGCGCTGATTCTGAAGCTGCAGGTTTTTATCTTTCTCCAAACAATATTGACTGAACCAGCAGCAAAAGAAGATCCAAACTACGCTTCACATTTCGCTTCACAAAAACATTGTCATGAATTTCCTCTTAGTTTTGCTGTTTTGCTTCCACCATGATAAAATCACACTTCATACGCAGCTGTCTCTCTCTCTGTGTGTGTACCTGAAGAACAGTTTCCCGTCTAAAAATCTCTGTTTTCTGCATTATTCGCTTGTTTATTACGCACAAGTCTTTGAAAACGCTCCGCGTCCACACTAGCGTTTTCAGTCGTTTTCACAGAGTTTTGTGTCCACATTGAAACGCCTGAAAACACTTACGTTCCAGTACTGTGCATACGTGAAACGCAAAAAGATTCGACCTGCCTCATTTAGTCTGCTGCTTATTTACTTCCCGGCTCTTTGAAAAGTCGCGGCAGAATGTTGAGGAAAAGCACCGAGTTTTTTAAATGGACTAACAATGACGTGGAGTTGTTGCTGCGAGTAACACAAACATACGAAGTTTCAAAAGCGAGTGAGAGTTAAAGAATTTGAAGAAAAGCTATCTGGAGCATGTACAGACTGATATTAATCTTTAATAGGGATGTCAAAATTGAGAGCAAACAAAACAACTGCTGTATAATGCCCTCCGCTATCTTAGTTTAATTGGTCACATGACTGCATCACATGACAAAAATGCGTCATCGTTTTTGAAAGTCTGCGTTTTCCGTCAGCGAAAACACCATCTCTTTCATTTTACTAATTCTTTGCAATACTGATAGCCCATCCTGCATTTTAAATGAACGAGTGGAGCATAATGCATTAACATGACATTAATGGCCTAGTGGAAGTGCATGTGCTGCTCAGCTGTTTGTGTTTGCGCAAGTACATCCACCACACATGTATACACTCACTCCTTGGTTTTCTCATCCAGTGTCCCTGTGACATTGAGCCCGTAGACACGCTGCATGGCAGCAATAGCTGAGTGCATGGTTTGGGCCGATCGCAGGACAGACATGCCTGGTTCTGTGCGGGGAAGGTAGCCATACCTCTGTAGCCATCCCTGCAAGGGGTGAAGAAGGAGAAAGATTTGAGCCATCATATTTTGTCTTGGTTTAAGACCAAAGCTCAGATCTGAGAGAGGAAAACAGGAAAGATTACACTACAGTGTTGCACATTTTGCAAGTTTGGGAATATTACAAAAGGCATATGATTCACCACACAACACACATATCCACCAAACTCCTGTAATGTATACAATACATTAAAAGTGGGAGTATAATAATAATATGAAAGTGCATCATTTATTGCGCATCTCACAAGAGACAGTGACTAACCTTTGGCTACAGTACTACTGAATATTAACAAAACAACAGAATGAGCTGCAGCAGTGTTTTATTTAACATCACAGTATGCCTGAGAGTATCAAAATTTTGAGAAACACACACATATACAATAATCTATAGTCAGTTATTTAGTTAAATTGTCTATCAAGCACATTTTTTAGGGTTTAAAGGGTTGCTTGTGTGGAAAGCACTGCTAAAACAAAAGCAGCTGAATCCCTGCTGCTGACCTTAGTCAGTGTTCGTGTCTTGCGGCTCTCGGTCAGTGTTCATGAGCAGGACTGTGGCCCTGCCTCCTCCTGCCCTAAAAAGCCAGAGTGTGATTTGATGCAAACAAGTGAGGTGAAGCTAAGAATCATTCAGGGGCACCAGCAGGTTCAGTCCTGAAAGTGAGCTTGGCACCCACACTATCCACAGCTGTCCACACACCAACCAGGTGCCTCCCTATCACCACACAGCCAATGAGATATGTTCCAGCTAGCTAATCTGACTAACTGTCTCCTCTGCCCATCCCTCCCTCTCCCTTCTCCCTCTGTCCCTTACTCAGCTTTGCTAAACGCCTTTTTTATCCCTCTTATTTTTCCCGGTTTCTCCCGTGGGTGCGTTTCCTGTATGAGTTGTGTTTGTTCAAAGGCACAGATTTCATTGAGCCATAAAACTGAATAATGGTGTGTGTGTGTGTTACTGTCAGCTTCAGCATTTAATTTCTTCCGAGTGGTGGGAGGGGAGCCTGTGGTGAGGATGGAAATGAAATCAATTAATAAGGTAGAAAAAATAAGCAAATCCTATTATGCAACTTGTGTCTGTAGATGTTTTATCTCCTCCAACACTGTGATGCTGCCAGAGCACATCTCACTTCATGATGACCTGTCAAAAGAGTAGCTTCTCTAGCAATACAACAGACGCGCTGAGGCATTTTGGGTTTATTGTACTTTAACCCTCTGGGCTCTATCCTGGCCATTTGTGGCCACTTGTGCAGTGAATTTCTGTCGATGCAGGCTATTGAGCTTTGAGGTTCCCAGTCAAACTTAGCTTTGAAGCACATGTTAAAAGCACTTTTATTCTTGTATTTTTCATAAAAAGATACCATATCCAAAATATTAACTCTTTAAAAAAAACGCCAATCATAGGACATTTTGCAGAGTTCAAAGCTACAGCTGCAGCTTGATCGACATTTTTAGCTCTAACGGCGCCAAAAGCCTGCCTGAAGCACAACGAGCCACCAGATGGCAGCGTTTCGTTGAGGAAAGTATCCACTAGCTGCTTTTTTATTTTTATTTTTTTGCCAGGACACTGAAGACAGGACAAACTGAGACCGGAATCCACCCCATATAAACTAATGAGGCGAGAAATTAATCTGACATTCATTTGATATGGCACACAGAAAGGCCCTAGGCCTGTGGGAAGGAGTGCAGTAGGAGCTCATGACAAAAATCAAATCAGACTTTAGATTTTTTAAAAATTATTATTTTATTATTACCATCATTATTAATGTTTGCACACAGTTTGCACCCAGGAGGGAGGCAGGTGTGATTTATTTGCCAGCAGACATGAAAAATAATTCAGGGACTGAATGAAAAGATCATATGGAGACATCAAGGAAAGCTGAGTGGCCTAGTTAACGTTTAAGCCTCCCAGCGTGTCCTATCCTGCGCTCTTCTGTCTGACCTATGGACAATTTCAAAAGGAATTCTTGTTTTTCAAAGTGTCTGAATCTGATGTTCAAGTGGAAAGAATGAGGCTACCTGCAGAGAAATGTGAGCTGATTAAATTTACGCTGCATTTCTGATCTGTCACTTGCACAATACAAGGTTGGATTAAATATCACCTGCAATGTGCATTGCTGCAGCCAGTCAATCACTCACGAATGACTCAAAGTTTCCTGTAGTCACGCACACTGAATGACAGATTTGAAGAAATATGATGGCATGGGCACAGAAGCGATCAGTGTCACCAGATTTAGGAAAGTAACCCTCTACCCAGCTGTGATGCTGAGAAATGAAAGCCTATTAAGGAGCACACACATAAATGAAAATGTCATCTTAGATTCTAACCATTTATTGTGACTGTTATGCATATTTAGATGTTTATAAGAGTAAATGGCCTGTATTTGTATAGCGCTTTACTAGTCCCTAAGGACCCCAAAGCGTATTTACACAACCAGTCATCCACCCATTCACACACACATTCACACACTGGTGATGGTAAGCTACATTGTAGCCACAGCCACCCTGGGGCGCAATGACAGAGGCGAGGCTGCCGGACACTGGCGCCACCGGGCCCTCTGACCACCACCAGTAGGCAACGGGTGAAGTGTCTTACCCAAGGACACAACGACCGAGACTGTCCAAGCCGGGGATCGAACCGGCAACCTTCCAATTACAAGGCGAACTTGTAATCAGAAGTCTCAACTCTTGAGCCACGAGTAAGACTAAATATACTCAAAACATCAAAAATGAACTTATTCTTAGTGAATCTGATCTTTTAATCATAAAAGACTCCATGTCAGACTGTCAGACTCCTGAACTCTGTCTCCTGACATCTGACGCACATTTAACTCATGGACTGAACATACACACACACACCCACAACCACCTATAACTGAACACACACACAATGGACAAAAACAAACATGGACTGAACCACCACTCACAACCACTTGCACTTTATATACCCACTGTAGAAATTAGCCACATATCACTAATCTAAACTGCACTACTGTAAATGCTGTATAGACAATCATTCTGTACAAAACAATAATTATAGTTCTACAACTTTTTACAACTGTTTATAACTTATATAGTTAATATTTCATATTTCTGTATAGTTTTCATATTTATATCCTGTTCATAGCCTGTACATACTTATAGTTATAGCATATTCATAACAAACCTTCATACCGTGTACATTGTAACATACCTATAATAGACCCTTTTTTGTAATATATCTATATTATTGCTAAAGCACTTTCTGGATGGATGCAAACTGCATTTCGTTGCCTTGTACTTGTGACATGTGCAATAACAATAAAGTTGAATTCTATTCTATTCTATTCTAACATATGTGTATTACTTTGTTGGTGTGTGCATTTACTACACACACTTATATATTTTGTAAAGTGCTACTACCAGTATGGCTTCTTCATCTTAGCTGCACACATCACAATACTAAAGCTACACAGCTCAATTACCTGTGAAGCCTGAGCACACACAACCTTCAGGAGATTATTGCCATTACTCATAACTGTGAACAAGCTGTTCCATGTTTTGAAACAGGATGTGACTGGTTGAGAAGTTGAGAAAGGGACGGTCATTGGTTTAAAACCGTTCATTCATTTACTTTGAGGTGTTTACTGTGTAACGCACTGAGATGTCATGGAGACCACATGCTCCGACAAGTTGAACGTGGCTCAGAGCCAAAGACCAGGGGCCTCATCAGGAGAGGTAAACCATAATGCAATAAGACGAGCATGCACGAGCACACGCATGTGTGTTTGTTTGTGCGTGTGCACGTGAACTCGGTATTACAAAACAAACAATTCCTAAAATCAAATATTTGCCTTTTACTATTTTATTTACTAAGTTTAGCTTAAGGAGAATTGCCTTGAGGGGGGCCAGATGGTGCGATACAAGGTAATCTCACTGGCTTCTCTAATTAAACCTAATTAATTGGTGGCTGACAGTTTGCTGTGAATGCCTGGGGCTTTTCAACCATACCACTGCAGACAGGATTTAGCATGCTATTATTAAAGCTTTTAGGGATTCACTCACATCTAATCTCAGCCTTGCAGTATCTCACATGTCATGAATATGGCAGCCATGACAGTCCAAACTAGAGCAGTGAGATTCACAGGAAGGAGTCAAAGAGTTAATGCTATACACTCGAAGCAGATTAATCTGCATTATGAAGACACTGAAACAAAATTTGATGGTTCCGCTCATCATTTTCCAGGAGAAGCACCTAATGTACAATAATGCTTTCTACAAAAAGGTAATCGTGAGTTCTCAAATAAATGATCTACTTATTGTTGTGCCTTATATCTACTTTAGGGGGAAAAAAGGTCTCTCACATTTAAATGCTAAACAGTAGAGCTTTCCCAGGGTTTTTATTCCAGCTTAATTAAAATGCATCCTTTTGTGAGGACAATGTAAAAACACAGTAAATTTATCATTTCTTACAGCCCATTGTAAATTACTTTTTTCCCCACTCAAACAATAGGCCAAAACATAGTTTGTTTTGTGTTAATCTATCACACGAGCAAAAGAAAGCATTAAACTTCCCATCTGAGAAGCTGGAACCAGCTAAAGATTTTAGAAGATCAAAAACTGCTGCTATGCTACTAAACTGCTTCATTTGTGTTGGTTATCTGCATCCTCCTTCTCTGGATCATAACTAGGGATGCTATGGCTCCGAGTGACAGCTGATCCTGTATGATCCGGTATTTTTTAATCCTCTTTTTTGCTTCTTCAGCGCAGTCTCAACCCTGCCATGTACAAGAAACAGCATAATGACATAACAAAATCAAATCAAATCAAATCACTTTTATTGTCACATCATATGTGCAGGTACATTGGTACAGCACATGTGAGTGAAATTCTTGTGTGCGAGCATCACAAGCAACAGAGTTGTGCAAAATACAATAATGTAAACAAGCAAAATACAAGAATGGCTACATCTGAAACTAATAAATATATGTACAATATATAATAGTATATGCATTTCTGGGTGTGTATACTAAATATTTTTCTACGTGTGTGTGTGTGTGTGTGTGTGTACACATATTATAACAACATATAACATATAACAACAGCAGCAGCGGCAGTGGGGATTGTTATTTTGTTGCACTTGTTTTAAAACTATATATATTTTGGGATGTTGCCAGTCCACCTGGGCTTTGTCATGCTTATCAGATATAAGACCTTAGGGATAAAGGGGTAATCTCCATCAAAAACATGGTCACGTACTGTACCAGTTCTGCCTCGTTGAACCACTTAATAAGAGTCCTTGTATAAACATTAGTCAAAGAAATGTTTTTAGAGGTTGAGGATTATTTATACTGCTCAACTTTTACTGCACTTCAAAGACCTCAAGCTGCGAATATGAGCTTGATTAATTAACTCGTACTGCTAATCTATAATCTTACTTGAGGAACAAATACCGCAACACGCAGCGCTTATTTAGCATGAGAGATGGAAAATGTGAGACTATTACAAGGTAGCACATGCAATTATTTTACCAGCCGTAGCTGTCATCTCTCATCCTCTGAACACGTTCGCCTCTCTCTTTCTTTATCTTACTCTGTTTTGATTTCCTGGTTCTGGCCATTATTCTTGTTTGTTCAGTGTTTCTGCTTTGTCAGCTCTCCAAGACACACAGAGCCTCAGAGCAGAATGTGGATGGCGACTGCAACGCCTTTCTTTCAGACTGTGAAACATTTCATAATTGAAATATTGGCCACTGGTGTAGAAATTGGTCTCTGGAAAGAAGCCGAGGTGATTTCTCTCCCCCTTTTTTTCCTCTCTGCCTCAACTGTGGCTGAGTGTGAGACAAACCTTATGATGCATGCTCAATCATCCAGGTAAGTAAATCTCCAAAAGTTGATTCTGTTCATCTGGACGTAGCGTTTTGTGGGAGAAACGTTTTGTCACTTCTTCAGTCTCAGCTGACTGCCGGTTTCCCCAATCATATAAACAGTACATTTGCATAATGACTGAAACCAGCCCACTGAAGAACTGGGAGGTCAGTTCCTTAATCTTAATTATGCAAATTCTCATGACCATTGATCAACAACCACTGACCAAAACCCACTGATCAATGGCCATGAGTACCATTCACAGACAGTTGGGGAATGGCTGCAATCACAGCATTGTAAGATGGCGAAAGATGTACCCTTAGGCCCCCTCCTCGATTCAGAGATGGTCTTTACCTTTTCACGTAAATTGCCTCCTTGACTCTGCACTCAAACCAGCGTTCCTCTGAATCTTTTAGTGAAATTTATTTCACTGAAAGTACAACAGGAATATTTTACCTCCCTGGTAAAATCGCTCGCTTTATGAACTTTGTACCAATTTATATCTTCATTGTGTTTCCTTAGTTTACAATATTGGTCTTATTGATATATATGTATGATTTCTATACATTGTACATCAGATGACCACTTTGGTTGTAAGATTCAGAATATTATGTATTAAAAGCTAGATATTTTAAATGAGAATAAGAAAGAAAATTATTTCTTTGTGCCCCTCTTTCCCTGTTAATGCCCTGCCTGCGCCCCTGTCAAAATTTTGCTAGATCCTCCTCTGCACAGTTACCAGCTGTCAGCTACTTAGAAAAGGATCCTGGTGTTACTTGTCTCTCAGAAACAGTTCACAACTTCCCTTCAACTCATTCATGTCACCTAAAAGGTAAACCTGTTTCTCCATCACCTGTTCAGCTCTACTGATTAAGTAAGGACATCTCCTGGTTTCATCTTCACGTTTCCCTCTCAACAGATATCCAAACTGGCATCATGACCAGCAGCTTTTACCGATGTGGCTCCAGCAAACATCAGCTGATACTAGAAATTAATATTAAATAAATTCTAACAACAGCGTATCAAGCTTAAACGTGCTGCTGTTGTTTCACGCGACATCCGCTGATTTCCTCGTTCTGGCGCAAAATGGGCAATAAACAAACAAGAGAGAAAAGCCGATCAGCTGATCATTTATCAGTTTCGTGATTGAAGTAGCAACAGGAGAGGGAGAGGATGAGAGAAGAAGAGGCAGCAGCGTAAAGACAAAGAATAACTCCAGCTTTGTGGGGGTTTTTTTCATTCTAACTGAAGAAAGGGACAAATCGCGTTCCTTTTCACCTCAATACCAGGTGGTCGGTTGCATGTGTGCAAACCTGGTGACATCTATAAGAAACGTGTTCCTGCTGTGTTTGTCAACAAAGGTTTCTCAACAAAGAACTAAGTCAGGTTTTGCTTGTGGATCAAATGCTCATAAACAACAAGGGCCACTGACTTTTTTTTTTTTTTTTAGCAATCACAATACGAAGAACAGTCAAATTGACAGTTGCACCACGACTATAGCACAGGAAACAAAAGCTCACTGTGCCATCTCAAGTGAAACGTTAGCCTCGCATTAGGTAATTTCTCCTCGAGGAGAATGGTTATAATTTCACCAGACACAATAACCTCTTCCTCCAACAGTACGAGCAAAGACGCTTTGCTGTGCCATTAGGCTGCGATAATGAAATAAACACTAGTGTGAAAAATGATTTCCATCACTCCTGTCCCCATAGAGTCTGATATGTGTACAACAACAAACACATCTGAGCAGCTTGACGTCCAATTAGGCTCAGCTCTCATAAGACAGACACTCTGTCAGCACTCTCAAGACATTTTGTACATTCAACCCCTGCTTGACACTGATTCTGACGACCGTCTTTCATACATCGCCAAATGAATACGGATAACATCAAAACAGGATGTCAAAACTTACTGTTGGCTTTGTTTTTATGGGCACATTCACTGAGGCCTCTAAAAGTTATAGGCCTTGGTATCCTGGATGAGTCATCATCATACTAGCTTTTTCTGCCTAGGTGTTTACTTAAAATAGATCCAGGTCTTCTGCAAAGTGACAAAAATCCACCAGTAAGGAGGCGCTTGGCTGTAAAACAATGCTGTACGTACATATTTGTCTCTCTATAGTCCAATTGCAGCCACTTGGGTCAGTGTTATTACATAAAAAATACCTAAGGATTGAAATCGCACCAAAAACAGACAGAACCAGTCTCTGTTAAAGCCGCATTAGAAAACTGGGCCAAGGAATGTGGCCACCTTTCAGTAAATATTGGCTTAACCAGCAGGAAGTACAGGAAAACCAGTCAATGTTTAACCATTTTGTACTATCCTTATTTGCAATTCAGAAAATATTTATTTGTTTTTTAAAGTGAATATGTATTTGATTTTGATTAGATATCATCAATTACTATATAAACTAATAAATATCAGTCTGATTTTAATGCAGCTATACATTTTTGTAGTTTTCAGTATTAGTGCACTCACTGGGCACCTTATCAGGTAAATCTGCTCAACTGATTGTTGATCCAAATATCTAATCTGCTAATCACATGGCAGCAACTCAGTGTACACATGATCAAGACAACATGCTGAAGTACAAATTGAGTATCAGACTGGGGCAGAAATGTGATTTAGGTGTTGAGGTCAGCCGAGCTGGTCTGAGTATTTCAGAATCTGCTGGTCTGCTGAGATTTTCCCACACAGCCATCTCCAGGGTCTTTTTCTGGTCTGGAAAAGAGGCAATAAAAAAATCCAGTGAGCAGCAGTTTTCTGCACAAAAATACCTCGTTCACGCCACAGGTCAGAGGACAATGGCCAGACTGCTATAAGCTGAGTGGAAGGCAAAAAATTGAAATGAACACTTATTACAACCAAAGTGTGCAGAAGAGCATCTCTGAATGCACAACACAGCAGCAGAAGACCACAACGTGTCATACCTGTCAGTAAAGAACAAGAAACTGAGGCTCATCACAACTGAATTCAATTCAATTTTATTTATATAGCACCAAATCACAACAACAGTCGCCTCAAGGCGCTTCATATTGTACAGTAGAGCCTACAATAATAGATACGGAGAAAAACCCAACAATCATATGACCCCTTATGAGCAAGCACTTTGGTGACAGTGGGAAGGAAAAACTCCCTTTTAACAGGAAGAAACCTCCGGCAGAACCATGCTCAGGGAGGGGCGGGGGCCATCTGCTGCGACCGGTTGGGGTGAGAGAAGGAAAACAGGATAAAGACATGCTGTGAAGAGAGACAGAGATTAATAACAGGTGCGATTCAATGCAGAGAGGTCTATTAACACATAGTGAGTGAGAAAGGTGACTGGAAAGGAAAAACTCAATGCATCTTGGGAATCCTCTGGCAGCCTACGTCTATTGCAGCATAACTAAGGGAGGATTCAGGGTCACCTGGTCCAGCCCTAACTATATGCTTTAGCAAAAAGGAAAGTTATAAACCTAATCTTAAAAGTAGAGATAGTGTCTGTCTCCCGAATCCAAACTGGAAGCTGGTTCCACAGAAGAGGGGCCTGAAAACTGAAGGCTCTCCCTCCCATTCTACTTTTAAATACTCTAGGAACAACAAGTAGGCCTGCAATACGAGAGCGAAGTGCTCTAATAGGGTGATATGGTACTATAAGGTCATTAAGATAAGATGGGGCCTGATTATTTAAGACCTTGTATGTGAGGAGCAGGATTTTGAATTGAACTGAGCATCCTTCAAAAGCCACAGCCTACCTGAGGATCGTTGCTGACCATGTCCATCTTATTATGGCTTCTTACAACCATCAGACAGCTCAGATTTTCTCAAACTGATTGCTTGAACATAACAATATGTCCTCTGTACTTATACAGCCTCCAGTTACCAGATTCCAGTTCAATAGAGGACTTTTGGAATGTGATGGAACAGGAAATTCGGATATGCAGCCGACAAATCTGCAGCGATTGTGTCATGCTTAATATGGACAAAAATCTTTGAGGAATGTTTCCAGCGGATTGCTGAATCTATGCTACAAACAATTAAGGTGGTTATGAAGGCAAATGCGGTCCAACGCGGTGTAACTGTGTTGTGCCAAAAAGTACTTTGCAGTGTTTCTATTTTCTATGTATAATGGCAAATGCTGACCATAGTCAAGAAGATTTTTTAGGGAGATATATATAAAATAAAGAAATAGCCTGTTTCCCAAGTGTCTTCATGACTCTGATGTGTTATTTGCTTCAATTTCCACTGGTCTCATCTGTTGATGAAGACATTTTTAATGTCAATTACACTTTTATTTACCCAGATAAATAAAGGATATATAAAAGTCACTTTCAAACAAACAAACAAACAAACAAAAAAAAACTGATTGCACCTTCTATGCTCTGGCTAAATATGGTCCACAACTCATTTACCACAATTTAAATACAATCATTTTTGGCACAAAATTAACGAGGATTTTTTTTTCCCTTTTGCTTATTTATTTATTTATTTTCGTATTTATGACAAATTTCAAAAATAGAAATTAAAATGTACTGATGAAAGAAAACAGCTGATATTCCATTCATCGAATATCGGCGAGGCTCTTTCAGGTTGTCAGTGACTTTATGAGGGACATCTTCCTCTTTTGCTTGTTTGTCTTTTTCTTCACCAAACTAAGAAAACAGTCCATAAAAGCCGGTGTTTCTGTTCTGCAGCTACTGAGCTACTGTTATTGCCTTTGTTTGCTCAAGGAAGTTTATTCAGCTTTTTTTATTTGTACATGTTTTAATGCACGCTGTAGCTCACATTATGGCCACTTTTCTACAGTGCAGTCCATTTTCCGAAAACACTGCCTTTCTTTCCCCCTTTTTTTCGTTTTTTCCTGTTTGGTTTGTGCAGTTCTTTGTACATCCGGCGTGTACCTGCGCGAGAGGCGCATCTGTCCTACCTCGTGGTGACGTCAGATCAAGCCAGTAGTTTGTCCTCAGTCGCTGCCTGAGCTGGGACTGCTGAAGATATCTGCGAGGAGGAGGAGGAGGAGCTGTCAAAGTTTGAGTTGCCCACAGAAGGAAAAGTCTTTTTTACTCAACGAGCAGAGAGGGAGAAGGAAAGGCGACGTTTTTAAGTTTTGGGAAAGCGGAATATCTCGGCTTGTTGGCATGGAATGACACCTTCTCACCGGGAGCTTCAAAATAACACGATGGCAGCCCGTTTTCTCAAGTGGATCAGTCTCACGTCTCTGCTTTGGCTGAGCTTCTGCGGTCTGGCAGAAAATAAAGGTATGTGAGGTGTACGTAGTTGGGTCTTAATGGTAAGCAGGCTTTCACTTTCTTCTCTGTCAGCGTTAACTTAAAATCACAGAGAAATCTCGGGCCGGTCACGAAGCCGCAGAGAAACTTGATCCAGAATAGGAGGAGGGGGGGGAGAAAGTTTCTCACAGTCTCGCTGCTCCGGTTGTAACCTGGTTAAAGCTACAGAGGGGCTCAGAAGAGGTTAGTCACTGAAAACGAACACACTGATTTTATTATTATTATTTTTAAAGAAAGAAAGAAACGAGAAAAAAAAGTGATTTTTCCTTTTAGTCAATTGTTCAAATCTTTCCCCACCAAAAAAAAATCTGGCACTGACCGTACCGAGAAAATCTGCACCACTCTGAGGACCATGCAGGCAGGCAACGGATGTGGATTTGGGAAATTTCTGCCTTTTAATCTCGTCTGTTTATGAAATGTGCGAGCACTGTGTGAGCTTTCCATACTCCGTTTTGTGACAAAACTCTTACTGGCATATGCTGAAGTACACTTCATAAATGTGGATTTCTTATCCTTTCTCACAGACCAGATCTCACACCAGTGGTCACATTTGTTTGTTAGTATTTTTAAGCATCTTCAGACGTGATAAACATCTGATCCTAGATCAGCTCGAACATTCTCCTTAGTCGACTTGCGCAAACGATATGAAGTTGGGTTTTGTTTAAGTGTTCTTTTGGCCCTGAAAATAAGGTCAAAGTAGTCTTATTATTTTTAAAGATAGCAGTGTTATGACTGTTCCTTTACTTTTCTCCCCCTATTTTCAGTATCCTTGAGTTATTTGGAAAATCAGTAGTACGTTAGTTGTTAGCCTACTTTCAAAAACTTACAAATTATATATATATATATATATATATATATATATATATATATATATATATATATATATATATATATATGTATATATATATATATATATATATATATATATATATGTTATTTACTCCTTGTTGGTTTGAGTTACTCAGGACCCACAGAGGGGAGATGTTAGGAGAGAACGTGACCAAACATATCACTTTAATCCCTAATGGATTTAACTTCCTATTCTCGTGAATCATGTATCATTACTCATTACAGTGTTGTTCCCCTTTTTAAGCGGATAAGCGTGTACTCATAGTGCCACCGGCCCACGTGCAAGCCCCATCTCTCCTGTCTGGTTCCACGAGTGGAGACCAGTGCCGCTTTGAAGAGAACCATAACAAATCAAAAGTGTTTGCGAGCCAAAAAGACAGAGTCCCTAAATATTTCTGGGCTTCTAAACAAACTGGACATTTCATGCAGCAGCAAGTCTCCCACAGTAAATAAGGATTTTGGAATTTTATTAAGACAAGAGAAGATTAGTGATGAGCAGCTGTGATGACAGATACGCTGTGCAGTACTATTAGGTTTAATTACACTTCTTTTTGTTAGTTTTTTTTTTTTTTTTTTTTTTACAACTGATCCCATTTGAATTTCCAGTGAAGTGTGAGCTGCAACATATGTTTCTGACAGTTCAAGTTGTTGTTGTTGATTCGTGTGTTTTTGGCCAGGGGCTGAGACAGATGTTTCTATGTGCCACGCTGTGTTTTAACTAGCACACAGTGTCCAGAGCAGTCAAATTGATTTGAACAAGATGGCAAATACATCTCCATGACGCTCCTTTGGAATCAAAAGTCCAAATAACAAACTATTGGATATTTGGGCTGTTGTGCAATCGTAATAAACTCAAGTAACATGTAAATGAAATCATGTTATTGATTAAAGAAAGAGTTACTAGGAGGGTCGTGCCATCGCTGTGCTGCAGGTTTATCCAGTAACTTGAGAAGAAACCAAATATGGAGTGAGTTTATTAATAATTACATGATGAACACTTGAAAACTTGAGCTGTTTAGTGCTTGGATTATAGTCTTGTCTTGGGGAGATTTACATGTGTATGTGTAAAGACATGCTGATACCAGTATACTTACTGTAGGACTGGATATACATGATATTACTATGGTAGTAATGGGGGCGCGAGTGTGTTACGCCTTCTAGTATTTAATTACTTTTCCTGATGTTTTACATTTTTACGGGCACACCTTCTCAATATTTTTATTGTGATATTTGTGGAGATGTCATATTCATACATTTTCTTCTCCAAGGTCACACTTGTTCTGAAAACTATACTGGCTGTCACAGGGCAAGAGGTGGGGTACATCCTGGACAGACAAAGACATATTTTCACCTATGGGCAATTTAGAATCACCAATTAACCTAGCATTCATGTCTTTGGACTGTGAGAGTACCCACACAGGACAAACTCCCCAGTAAATGCCCCAGATGTTTGGTAGATTTGATCCAATGCCTTTTTTGTTGTAAAGTGATGGTCATCACCATGCCACTCCAGCTTAAGCTTTAGAAAAAAGTAGGGTCGTTTTCTTAGGACATCAAGGAGAGTGTAATCCTTGGACTTTAAAAAACAAGACCGGCAGATGCACATTTTCCAGGGATGCTTGACTAGTCAGTCTAACTAAGCAGTGTCTGTTTGACCTATTAAAATGTGTTTGTGTTGCTGGGAAGCAAATGAACATCTGGCCAGTGGTTTACACTTAGAAGAAGCAAAAAAAGAAAGAAAGGAAAATGTAAGTTTAGAAAAATTTGAAATTGGTTGAGATCATGGAAACTTTTTTGCATATTGTTCTGTGTTTGGACTCCTGTTTTTTGTTTTTTTGTTTTTTATCTAAGTTTACAGATCATGTGACCTATTTCACCCTGGAGGTCTCTGTGCTGGAACTGAGTTTCTGTCATGGAAACACAATCAGCGGCATTTTTTTTTAAAGGTTTCACTGAAGAGGCCACCTGGTAGAGCTAAAATACATGCAGAACTGCCGTGCTTCAGTTCTGTTACATCAGATTTAGGAGCGTTACAGTTGAGATCAAACTTGTGGTCGCTGGCAAGATTCAAGAAGCATTACAGATGTAACTTTGTATTTATTATAATCATAACTTCATATTTACTTTGGAGGCATAGCTCCGGTAATCCAAAGAAGCATTTAAATCAGCCAAAGTTGCCATCTGTGATGATTTAGCTTATTACATTTCTACACTTTGCTCGCCCATTTAGCCCACCTGTTTCTAGGGGTGCTACTGACAGGCCATTAAGGCTTTTGGAAATGAATTTGAGATTTGATAATGCAGAAGCTTTTCCCTCAGGACGCCCGCCTGTCACTCTTGTGTTCCTGCTGCAAAATGGAAAAGCTCCTCGTTCCTTACACTGGCATAATTAGTTTGTTATTGCGAGTAATGCCCACAGCTTCGCCCAGCAGCCGACCGCAAGTAATAATGGATGATTTATTTCACATTTGCTAAATGGTTTTAGAATGATTACTCCTTTGTGACTGTTTGTGACTGGCTTTGTACTGCAAAGGCGATGATTATATATTTTTTTTATTGTGCACTCAAAAATTTCTAAGCACTTCTACTTTTTGTTGTAGAATGATGCCAAGCCGGAAATATGCAGTAAAACCTTCCTAAGAGCCACTCTAACTGACACATGAGTTAACCAGTGAAAGATGAAACTAATCACAGGAGCATGTCAAGAGCTAAATCCTTAATCCCAAATCGAGGCTCCCTCGCTTGCTTTTGACACAATGTAACCCGCTTATATCAATATGCTTCCCCCCCAAGTTAATCAAGTTCTGGATAGAAAGCGATAGAAAGATAGGAGGAAGTCTGCCTCAATCACTGCATTTACATCTGCTTGCACACCTGCAAAAGTTAAGCTGACTCATGACAACATTTCAGTCCTGCAGTGCATCCTGAGTAAGTGCTTTTCCCTGTGTAACAAGCCAGCTTCCCCCATAAGTCATCTGTTTTTTTTCTTTTCTTTTTTCATCACTTTAAGAAACCCATTTCTTTTCTAGGATTGGATGAATGTTAGTAGTGAAATATAGTTTATGATCTTGTGTAATCCTAGAACATCTTGCATGCATTTTAGTGTTCTGAGTGATCCTAGTACTGCTGTGGCTGCTGCTATCTCTTGCAGGTCTGCTGATGACCTTCCCAGATTTACATCTGCTGCAGTCATTGTCAGAAATCATGTTTTTTTTTTCCCTTAATGTTTGGGCCATGGGAGCAGGAATATAATTTCTTCGTCCTTCTTCCGCCTTCTCTGCTTGCTTTGATGAACTGCACCAGGTCTGAGCAGCATAGACTGCTGCAGAGGTGCAGGATTTCGGTTTCACCCTGTGACAATAGTGCCTCTGTAGAAAGCAGGTTATCTGGCAGCACTGATACTTTTGTCGAGCAACTGAGATCTGTGCTGTGTAGCAGACTCACCCGAGGCTAGACATCCATGTCATCAAGAGGAAGCCTAGAAGTGAAGCAGCTTTTGTTCTTTTTACCTCATTTTTTTTTCTGAAAAGACAATAAAATCTATTGTGTCGACCTACAAGTCAAGTAGTATTGCACTTCTGTAAATGTTATGCATTTGGTTCCACTACCATGAAGCATAAACCCAGAAATCCTCGAAAGCCTAAAGAAGAAGTTTCTTCGATGAGTGATGAAGCATTTCTCCAGATGAGCAGAATTAGCTTTCTGGGGTGTAGCGTGTAGACTTTAGGCAATATTATCCATTAAATGCTCCAAAAGCCTCCAACACCACAAACAGAATCTTGTTCATTGAAGACTCGATAGTTTATAGACAGTAACCAATGGATATTCACAGCATTTGTGCAAATGCCATCCCTCCTTACCATACGGACTGTTTACCTCAAGGCAACCGAGGCTTGCTCAAACATGACTGGTCAAAAGAATTCAGACTACAAAAGGAGGACAGATTGAAACCAAACAGCTAGAATACTAAAAAAAACAAAACAAAACAAAAAGAACTGCAACCATTGCTGCAGATTAATGTTCATATTGAGATATGTGTTTATAGTGGCAATGGGGATTGTCTGGCTTTTGGAGTCAGCCTCAAGTGGCCTGGATTGCAGTCTCTAAAAACTTTGTTTTCTCAGTCAGTAAGCCAGTGTTTTTACTGCAACAACTAAAGATGCTACCCATTCTGTAGTTTATATACATTAAGTGAGAAACCAGCATGGAGTAAGGGGCTAGATATGTGGGTTACTTATTGGGTTACTTATGGTAACAAAGCCATCCGCAGCACTTTATGGCCTTTCCATGATCCGCTGGTTGTGCATGGAGTATTCAGTGGAAAGAGACCCAGAGTTGAGCTGGAAAAAAAGGCTTTCTGCTATCTCTCATCTCATCAAGTGCAGTGTCGTGTCAAAAGGGAAAGGAGGCCAAAGCTCCAATAGTTTTATTATGACTGCATTTGTATGTCTTAAAGAATGCTTTGCTGAGGTGGGGGGGGAAAGGGGCGTTGTGGGATTGTCACACTTTTGTCTGATTTCATTCTTTTTCCTTTTGGAGTAATGCTTCAAGCCCTTGTTTGGCTGAAAAATAACTTTATCTTTGGTAAACATGCCATACAGCAGCTCACATCTGATTCATAATGTACTAGAAATTCACAGTGTGTTGATAATCAGTGTTTTTCTAGGAGTGCCTCATGTGTAAATATGAAACTTGGGTTAAGCTGCAGTGAAACTGCTGAAACAGTAAGCTGACTTTAGCTGGAAAGTGGGCGCTGAACATATTTCCATCCTGCAGGCTTTTAGCCTGAATGAAAGCCATGGTTCTGCCACACTGCATAGCCTGTTCTGAAACACGTTTTTCTTTAGAAAGAAATAGGTTGCTGTATTTGTATTCAGTGTGGAGCTCTATAGATGTGCATGTCATTGAGATGTCAATGGGACGGACAGGGGTTGTGCACAGATCAAAGGAAGAATCTCAGCAGCAGAGACAAGCAGGAAAGTCGGGATACGCAAACAAACATCAGAAGGATGGAGTGCGATCTTTGACTTTGTTATCCGTGTCCTTGTTTAATTGTTCATCAAAGAGGCGTCGTCTTCTTTTTTTAGTTTGCTGCCGCTTCAGTGTAGCATCCAAATTGCAGATGAGAGTCTCTCAGCATTATCCTGCAGACCTCCTGCAGGTGTGTCGTCACCTCTGTTGACCTCCACGTCATTATGAGGCGCGATGCTTCAAACTGCATCCCAGCCAGAAGAGGAATCCCCTACAGGGACGAGAACAATAGCTTCACAAATAAATGTCCATCTCAGAATATTTCAGAAGAAAGCATTGTTTGTGAGGGGTGGTGACCGATCTCAGAAACTTGCTTCCCTAATAGCATTTAGGCTCTTCCTGTGCGGTCTGAGCGTGATTCACTAATGTGAGACTGTGTTAGAGGTTTGGACCTTGTGGCACAATATGGTTAATTAGTCCAGGTTATGTATATGAGTCCCAACGTTTGTCAAAAACTATTGCATTAAAGGTCCAGGATGTTTAATTGTTCACCACTTTGCAGTGTAAAGAGAGGGGCTTTCCTGCTTCTCTTCCTGATTACAAAAGGATGTTAGAGGTCCCCCAAGAGCATTTAACCAGAAGCATTATGCTATTTTTTTTATTGGCGTGCATTGGCTTTGGTCCATTTTTTTGCTCAAAAGATTTGTTTTTTCCATGCTCACTCCTAACAGTGCTGACAGATACTGATGTAAAATTGTTCTGCTTCAACTGATTTAAATTGACTTCATGCAGCTGACTGTGTAAAGCTTGGCTTGAGAGTGAACATCAAACTTTATCAGCTTAATTTTTGGCAAACATAAATCCTGATGCCTTTCAAAGGAGTTCTGATCAGGCTTGTCTGGTCCGTAGTTTTTATTACCTATGAAAAAGAGTGTTTCCTCTGTTATTAAGGCATTATATGCGCCATTAAACGTTTGCATGTCATGTCAATCAAGACAGACTTACAGTATATGACTCCCTTTTATAGATTGAAAAGGTAGTGCTGTTGAGTAATTTCTAGTCAAATAGAAAACAAAAGGGATTTGTCTTGTTTTGTCCAAAGAATTTGGCATGTACTGTGTGTTCAGTGTGGAAAAGAAAAACAGGTTCAGTGGTGTTTCTACCTTTTCTCTGTCATTCAGCTCGGCTTACACTTCGGCATTAAGATAAAATAGGCTTGTTGACTTCATGAATTTAGTTTAAACTCTATGTACACAGGAAAATTGTGTGGTCATGTGCTATGCTCACATCTACAGACATTCAGAATCTCTTAACTTATTTCTTTTATTCCAGTCTAGACCTCCTTTTCCTGTCATTGAAGATTGATCTGAGCTTACTGGGTGCCAGCTGTGGTGAGCTTCCCTAACAGGAAGGATTCTCTCCTAAAGCAAATTTTAAAGCTCGAAATGAAACAACATTCATAGTCTGTTTGTGGCTGCCTTCTAAATAAGGTAATAGGAGTGCGCGCTTGACTGAGAAACGCACACAAAGAAAAGGAAACATGAATACATCAGCCTCAGAAACCCCAAGTCTGGACAAAGGGTTCCTTATTCAAGACTTTGTCGTCTTCTTTGACCTTATCTTGTCATGTGGACATGACTTTACAACCCTGTGTCAACAGGGAGAAGAGAGGCGTGCCTATTAGCTCAAATTCATGAGGCTGCTGCGTGAATAGCGGAATCAGTTGAGCTGATATTGAATCAGGGCAGCAAATCCAAGTTAGATATAAGAGTTTTTTTGGAAATGAAAAGCTCCACTAAGGCACACAGTGTTACATATTACAATGCTAAAACACTGATATTTAAGTATTGTTTTAACTGTGTTAATGATCAGTACAGCTAATCATTCAGATTCCTATACAGATAAAGCTGGGACAGGTCTACTGATATAACTGAATGTAATAGATTGTAAAGCAGCACATCCAATAGTCTAATACAGTGGTCCCTCGCCATAACGTGGTTTACGTTTCGTGGCCTCGCTGTTTCGCAGATTTTTTTGTGTGCAATTTTGCATGCTTTTTTCTTTTTCTTTTTTACAGCGCATTGTGTTCTGCGTCCTGATTGGCTGTAGACAATTGTCAATCAATCTCGTGCCGTGTCTCCTGTACAGTACAGAATGCGTTCAGCTTGTCAAATTTACATAAATCTTTGATTGCTGGCAGGGTGACTCTGAAGTGCTGTACTGTATGTTTGTAAGTTTTCTCCACAACAAACACAACAATGTTGACGAAACGTTTGCACCGTCGAACGCACCTGTGGTAGCACCCAAAAGGCAGAAGAAGATGCTAACCATCACTCAAAAAGTTGGACTTCTGGACATGCTAAAGGAAGGTAGAAGTTACTGTATTTTACAGATTATAAGGCGCATTAAGCGAAAACAAAACATTCAGATAAGTCAAACTTTACTCAACTTATTCTTCTTTCTTCTACCACTTCCATACCATTGATTCATTAATGTTGAATTCTCTCACAGCTGCTCCATTCCCATGTTCTGAACCAGAAAACAGGGTTTGATCTTTGGTTTCATTCTATAATACTGGACTTATTTTTCTACGAAGGTCGAACTTTGAGAGTGTTTAAACAAGAGAGAAAAGTGTGACAATGTTCATGCCTGTCTAACAAAAGTGTATAAAGTGTGCAGTGAGGGGTTTTATAGCCTTAAAACATCTCTATATATAATTGTAAAAAATAAAGCTGACTACTTCGCAGTTTTCACCTTTCACGGGTTATTTTTAGAACGTAACTCCTGTGATAAACGAGGGACTACTGCACCACAAATTTCAGCCAGTCATTCATATCAAAAGAAGAACCGCTGGACACCAAATGCATTAGGACTTATCTTTTAGTTCTTGTCCAGTTTCTTCACATTCTTTTCAGGACACACTGCTGACCATGCTGAGATATGCCAAGTTCTCAGCTAATAGCTCATTGGGATTCAACCTGTTGGTGCTAAAAGACTATTTTTATGCTTATCAAACTCAAACTGCGCTATTGTTGGCATTTTTTGGGAGATTCGTTGAAAGAACAAATTATGTATTTCTAAAATCACTTTAAAAAACTACAGGTAAAGGCATCTCATTGGAAGAAAAACATAAAGAAATGAGGCTTATGTTTATGCCTACAGGTTTGTCTCCAAAACAGAAAGAGCTCTGTGATTACCACCAGGTTATCTCCTGATAGCAAGTAAAGTACAATTCTGACAAGTGAATAACCGTCCTTCCTTATGACAAACCTCTGCCTCAGTTACGAGCAGTTATAACGCTGTTGGCAGAGTTTTGTGGCAGGGTGTGTTAGAGGAGGAAAAGAAGATCAGCTCTTCTCTTGCTTTGGTTCCAGCATTTTACAAGCCAGCATCACCTCTCGCCGATTTCATCACCATCGTAAAACGTGTTTCATCGCAGCCATTTATAGATGGGCTGACAGTGTTTTTCATGATATTGTAGCTGTGGCAGTGACTTCTACAGAGTTGATCCTTGATTTGTTTTACTCCAGCAGCACTAAAATGTAATATACTCAACGCCCCTCGTGAGGTACCTTTTCTAATTGCCTGGTAGGTTTCAACAACACCAATGTTTCGTTGAGCTCAGAATTAATTTCCTGGTGGGACTTTGAGCGGAACATCTTCATTACTGCATGTTTTCATAATTGAAGCCAGAGGCTTGTAAAAAAAAAAAAAAAAAAAAAAAAAAAACAAGCACTCCTTCACTGGCAGTGTTTCCTTCAATAAAAAAAGATTGAACCCAACCCTGTCATTGCGAGACTTCCCACTAAACCATTAGTCAAGCTCACATATTTTATATACCCACAAATCGTATCACTCTTAAAGCATTACTGATAAATGGTCAATATATACACCTCCATTTTCATTTTCATAACAAACCACTTCAGCTGGGTGGAGGATGGGTAGGGCTGATATGCCCTGGAGAGTGCAAATCTGGACCAGTGCCAGGAAGTAGGATTAGCCCGCTGAACTGTCACTGTATCCACTTCACCAACAACCTCTTCCTGAGCTGATTAGGCAGGAGTCTGCGATTATTATTTTTTTGTCATATCAATCCACTTGTTTTAGTATTGTTCCTATTATCAGTCACCAAGATTTACACAAGATTAAAAATACTTAAAACCAAATTGGGTTTTCAGGTCAGAGGACACGTAAGCAGGCGACTAAATTTGATTCCTTTTAAACACTCGAGTCACTGACAATATTGATGTTAGAAAGCCGTCTTTGCTGTCTTTCTTTCTTCCTTTTTTGTCCACGTTGGTTACTGTTTAATCCACTGATTCCTTATGCTTCTGAGCTATAAAATGATCAAAGTAATAAATGTTTGGCAACTGCTGGTCAATTTGAAAAAGAACGTGACAAATCTGAAATGGGATTCTGTGTTTGGAGTTGGAAGCATCTTTACATCTGCTGAGCTGTGTTTAAATCACGGTTATATAATGAACAAAGCAATCGCACTACATGGTTCACTGAGGAACTAGACTGAGGCTTTTGATTATGGTAGATGAGACGTTCAGATTTCCTTTTTCCGCCACTTGAGAGACCTTCTCACTTAAAGGTTAAGTCAGTTTAACCTCAAGGTCCATTTAGTAGCCGCTCTTGAGCTTTCAGATATGTCAACTTATCTATGCCTGCTCTAGAAATTTGCACTCAAGCAAATTTCCCTAATTTTATTTGTTTATTTTAAAGGAAATCCACCTGGGAGAGTGGGGATTTAGGCTTGTGCATAGTCAGAACTGAGTTTTAACTTATTTTTAGCCAGTATAAAAGACATGCTTAGG
Source organism: Simochromis diagramma (assembly GCF_900408965.1). Lineage (NCBI taxonomy): Eukaryota > Metazoa > Chordata > Actinopteri > Cichliformes > Cichlidae > Simochromis > Simochromis diagramma. The sequence continues at coordinate 6,592,256 of NW_024386782.1, forward strand.
CCGCATGCCTGTCTGTTCGAAGACAGGCATGCGGCCATGGGGAAGGATTGAAGATGGTTGCCTATTTTTTTCTTCTTCTATCTCTGCAGGTTTAATGTTGGAAAGTTTTTTTTGTTTTGTTTTTTTGTTTTTATCCCGCGTGCACACTTATCGTCCATCCTCCGGTGTAGTCATTAGAATTTGTAGTGTGTGTTTTATACACTGTGCATCCGAGCCGTGGTCCTTGTGTTCAGCAGTGTAGCTGATAGCGGGAAAAGAGTCTAGTCTGCCAAGTCTCATGCCTTTGATGACTGACGCAACGCAGCCAGGCTTGAGGTTGTGCAAACGCCCTTCTCTGTCTCTAGTGAGGGGGTGGCCTCCTCAGTCATAATCAACTTAAGCAAGCAAGCTTTGGACATTGTTTTGGAGCTGCATGTGTGATGTGCTTTTTTTGTCAGGAAAAGGAGAACGCCCCGCACGTTAACAATGGAAGAAAACTGAGCTGTGGGCTTTGGAGAGAGGTGTTCGATGAAAAACTACCAACACTTTCTGTCAGTCCCTGCTATTCATGCGTCTATTGTGGAGATGAAAATACTCCAAAGGTTTTAACAGAGCACTCCCTGGCTTCATGTGCTTGGCAGCGGCCCACCATAGCATCTCAAGCATTTTTAGCTTGATGTGTCATCAGGAAGACGTAGCTAAACTGTAAAGCATTTCTGTGCAAATTAAATCGGTCATGCTTCTGGCAAGTACAACACAACATGCAACTAAATACCCTTTCACAGCGCTGAAAAATTATGAGAGTTCCTCAGCTGTACAAACTTATTCCCTGAGCTCCGTTTGTCCCTGACACTTGCCCTCTGCCAATGTGGATGAGGAAGAAACTACTCATCGGTGGACTTGGGGCCTGCTGATGTGTAAAGCGCAGGCTGAATTTGTGAGTAAGGGATGAGCCACAGAGCAAGGCTTACTAACACAAACCCCAGGGCTTTTACAGAATATTCCTTTTATGGGGTCACTCTCTGTGAAGACTCCAGTGGGGCAGAATTGCTGGAGACATGACTAAGGCTCTAACAGAGTTGTTGGCAGGCAGCGCTGTGAAGCAGTGGCTAGAGCTACACAGAAATGAGCCTGTCAGCTATCGGGCTAAAAATAAGAAGTCCTTAAGCAGAAAGGGTGTCTCGAAGAGCGTTTATCTCTTTTGTTTGGATGAACTGAGGACTTCAGTCGATGAGAGTTATCTGTCTGTCCTCTGTGTTGAGGTGCTCCAACCTGGGGGCAGTTGAACTGGGCTGGGAATGCTTAAACCAACAGGGATTTCCCGATCCACATCTGCTTTGTCTTGCTGGAACGATGTGTGAAGTGTGTGGGCTACTTTTGCTAGTGGTTGTTGGTTTTCTTTCTCGCTCTCACTCACCCTCATTTCTTCTTTTCCAGGCATGGCTCAATGATGATTGTTGGAAAGGAGGATTTGGGGGGGGGGGGGTTGGACGCCCACTCGCTCAGTCTTCCTCTCCAGCTTCCTGTGGGATTGAAGAGTAGTATGGTTTTAACAGGGAAGGAGAAAGAGAAGGAGAAAAAGTGGGGGGGGGGGCTGGGAGTTGTCTTGGCCAGAACGGTCTTCAATAGGGAGAATGTCTGGATGTTAAAGAGGAAGTGGGTTAAATGTCAGAGCATTTCAGGGGAATGGTGGGTGCATTATTGGAATGTAAATGGGGATGAAGTGGTGAGTTTTGAGTTACAGCAGTGGAGCTGATGGGTGCCTTTACTGAGCACTAATGGACTTTCCAACAGGCTATGAAGGAGACTCGCCTAATTAAAACTATTCCTCAATTATTTCAGCTGTTCTTTTATACTCATCATTTATACAGGAAGTGTTTCAGCTCTGGAGTAGAAGGAGCACAGTTTTGTTTAGTTCACTCCGGAAAAATCGACTTTCTTCCCACAAATTTCCTTCTGAAGGTTTATCTCTTCTGTTAACTATGAAGAGAAATGTTGATTATTCACAGGAGAAGCTCAAACAATAACTAGGATGAAAGTCAGTGAGTTAGGCCTCTTGTAAGTCAATAGGCACATACAGTAACATATTTATTTTTTAAGGATTGGGTGAACTTTGTTCACTGAAAGTTAAAGAAAACCAACACACTTTTTTCTCTCTCTTGCCTCCAGCAAACAGTTGCTTTTGTTTCTCTAGTTTCTCCTTCTCTTTGTCTGAGACTTCTGCCCATGGTGCCCCCCAAAACACATCATTTCATTCAGCAGCAACACAGCAGGCTATAAACACAAAAATGACACATATAATCACACGATGAGTATTTAACAAACACAAGCAGTAGATAGCAAACAAAGCTTTTTAAGGATTTTCTTTTTCCAAGCAACTAGGCAAACAAAACTTTGGCATCCACTGTCCCTTTCATTCTGTTTTGGTTTCTATTAACTTCTAAGCGAAATCATGTTTGGCGCAGTGGAATTATTGTGCAATAACCTAAACTGCTGGACCAAAACGGTAAAGCTGTTGGATGAGAAACCAAAACAATGAGCTGATAGAGTTTCGTGGAGCTCAAGGTAACTTCATAATCAGGTGTTATTTCTTTGTCGAGGTTTGTCCTTTCACACACTGTGAGCTGACCTGTTGTTAATATTAAATATTGATTATTGTTGCCTAAATTAGGAAAAGTAGTAGTTTTTTTTTTTTTTTCGTTTATAAATAGAGCTCACTGCTTTCTCCCAAAGGTCAGTTGATTATCCCATTAATGTAGCCTTTCCAGCACTGTGTACTGCCTTAAGGTCTTGAAAATGCTGATCACAGTATGCAGCAGTGAGTATACATACTTTTTTCCTGTGTTTGTGCAGAACCTAAATCCACAGTTTCCTCACACTGAGGTGGAGAGTAAACATTATGATGGGTCCAGCCACAGGTATCTGGAGTGTCTCAGTGACTGGTAGAGAGGAATCATCAGGAGCAGAGAGTAAACATGAACCTTTTTGGTCTTTATTTGGTCACTTTGCTGAGCTTTTAACAGCTAAACTTCACTGACTGCGCTCCATCTGCAGCGGGGCCAACAAATGTAGTCACTGGGACTGAACTGTTATGAGGACATGTGATGTATTGAGTAAGACCCTTCATTTGCTGGTCTTCTACAGCTGTCCACCCCTATGTTTTGTCCCCTTTGTTGGCCTTTAGGGAAAGGTCATCCACGGCCATACGTCAAGTGTTCAGCTTTACACCCTCTTTCCACAGTTTGACCCCACAGCCGGGTGTCCCACATTTACTTCTCTGTTGGCTAAACCACAAACCAATCCTGACATTTTTTTTGTTCTTTTTGGTTTCAGTTTTTTTTTCCCCTGTCTTTTCCTTTCAGTCACTTCTTATTCTCAAATAGTACATGAAGTTCAGTTTAAATCATTCTTCGTGTCCTCCTCTCCCTAAAGACGACTGTTAACAACCATCTGGTTCAACATTGAGGGGTAGCCAGCTAACCCCATGCAAGAGCAACTTCCTGAGATGTCAGAGGGCCTTGTGTTTTTGCATTCATTGGGGATAGGGAGGGAGAGTGTCTCCATGTGTGTGTGTGTGTGTGGAGGGGAGGGTATCCTCTGAGTCCACTACTGACCCCTTTTTCTTTTCTGAGGCCCGAAGATGTTTTCTCTTAGGGATTGATATGACTCCCACGCAAAGGAAGAGTGCATTTCCCCTCAGCAAAAAAAAGCAGGACTTAAAAATTCCTGATATCCTAACTACAAAGTATGTTTATATGAATGAAGCGCAACACCACTGAATGCACATATGACCACTTGTAGTGCCTTCTCAATCTCAGCCAATCAGAAAACATAAGAGAGGGAAAGGGGAGCTTGAATGTACTTCTTTGAATTTTTTTTTGCATCATTAACTTACTTGCCTTTGGGAAATTTACAATTCCCTTAAATCTGAAGGTTCAGGAACTAAAATAACCACAACACCAGTAATCGTCAACTTGAAACTGAAGCCAACTAAAGCAGATTGTATGGTTTCTTCTTCTCTTCCCATCACCATCCTCTTACAATACACATGTACTTCTAAATAGGTGAATTAATCTTGGCATCGATTTGTTATAAAAGTGGCGGATACACTGGAGATTGAATTGTGCAAGATATTTTACCGTAATGCTGTTGACTTGAGAGAGTCCTGTTACTTAGCATCGTTACCTCCCTTTAATCATGTATACGTTTTCAGGTAATGTAATTATGAGACTCTGGACAGAGCATAATTGAATCGCAGGTAGTGAGTGAGAGGAAGAGAAAGCGGCAAGACCATTTCTGTTGTCTGCAGAAAGGTATAAAGCATTATGATTTAATTTTGTAGATGGCGGCTCACTTTGTTGGAGGAAACCATTAGAGGGATATCAGGGGAAGTTTGGTTTACTTTCGTGAGGACTCGTTATTGCCTTAAAGGGGGGGGGGGGGGGGGGGGGAGCTAGGTTTCATCCAAACATGCAAATAAGACCTCAAATGTAAATTTGTGCGACTGACTTTTTCTTTTCTTGTCTGGGTTTAGTGAGTAAGATTGTACATTCGATCTCATCTTGTTTGGTTAATGTCTCTCAAATGTTTACACTATATTGTCTGCTTTGACTGTGGTGTTGTGGCCCGTCGCAATTTGTACCCATTTTCTCAATAAATAATTATGATTTTGCCAACCATCAAAGAAAAGGTTTACATTATATACATCAGTCTAAGAATATAATCTAAGAATATTTATGCTAACACAAACATACCACAGCCCTTTAGTCGTATGGGATGACGATATAAAAACGTCTATCGTTTCATTCGTTGACTGTAGAAAACATGGTTTCATTTTAGGCTATCGTTTGTTTCGTGGTGTCGCAAAATTTTACGGCAATATTTTTTTTCATGGTTTTGATGGTCACTGTAGTGGCTATATTAATTTCTTAAAGTTCTCTCTTTCTCTTATATTTAATATAACCACACTATGGACAAGCGCCTGTTTTTATGGGCTGTCGTTAGCAACAACGACGGTAAAACCATCGCATGTCCGCTTGTTTATTTTCCACATAAACCTTTCACAATAAAGCTCAAGATCCTGTTGAGACTTTTCAAAATAAACGGAATCACGTGAAAAAGTATGCAGAGTGTTGACGGATGAGAAGCAAAAAAGAATCGTCAGGTGCTAAAAAATAAACCTTAGACTCAGACGTTAGAACAGGCTTTCCCCCGCAGCACGCCGTGTAATAAATACTCACAAAGAAAACGGCGGCCGTTACAACTTATGTCTAAAAATGTGTAGTTTCATGCATCAGTTATAACACTTGACTCCAGCTACACGACGCCCAGCTGGAAACACTTCACCTACCCGAGATTCACAGAATTTACAGAAAATATTACATTTTTTGTGATTTATATCGTTATCGGGACGATAGATGTTTTATATCGGGATATGAGATTTTGGTCATATCGCACAGCCCTACCCTTTAGTTCATGTGTCATTTTAAAGATTTTTAAAGGAAAAGTGCAAGATTTGGAGCTCAGCAAACGGTATTTACCAGGATAGAGAGTGTTGACGTTCTAATGTAACCCCTACATCAGAAAACAAATGTGCATTCGCCAAAACGTTGACCCATTCCTTTGAGTCCTCAGTCATACAGGCCTAGAAATCGATCAGCAACCACCGGCTGCTAATGAAAAATGTGTATTCCCCGAATGGTTGGCTATTGGTAGCTGGAGGTTGATGGTGTTGCAGGAAAAGCCTCCTTGTGATTGCTTTGGTTGTTAGCAGGTTGCCTGTAGTTTTCAAGGAATCTGCTCATGCTCATGCTCATTGAATGCAAAGTGGTCGCAGCAAGGCCTTTGGTGCAGCACATGTACATCTTCACCTAGCAACTGCCAGCGGCCTCCAGCAACACACACACATTTTTCCTTGACAGCTTTAAGCTGACAGGTGAGTCATAAAAACTAGCACCAGTATAGTTTTTATAGAGACAGAAATTAGTTATAAAAGCCCAAAATGTTTTTCTTTGTTTTCACTAGGCAGAAAACATGTTTATTTGTGCTTTAAAGGTGGGCATTTTAATGCTTGGACCTGTGAAATGGACTCATTTCTGAAGCCAGCCTCAAGAGGCCGAGGGAGGAATTGCAGTTTTTGGCGCTTTTGCCTTGACTTCATTTTTCAATCCTGGATGTTGCAGCTCATATTTATGCTGTACAGACATTCAGTCTCAATTCTCTCCAGCCCATTTTCCAGGATTACTAGGTTGCCTACTCGAACATTGACTTGAAATCTCAAGAGGAGCGCATTTGACTAATTTAATAGAGCACCTGTCGTAAAAACAAAAACCAAAAAAACAGAAATCTTTTCTAAATCTGTCATCAAAAAATGTTGAAAAAATATAAAAGATGTTCTTTATTAGGCAAATAACAAACCAAAGTCACCTATATTTGAGCTGGCACACAGGACTTCTCTGAGAAGTAAAAAATGAACAGAACATTCAACGGCAAATATACGTTTTCTCTTCAGGAATCCATTACTTGTGTGGTGTATTTTCATCTTTTTTGCAAAACAGTAAAATTAAAGATTCATGCATAACAACAATAATTGCACTTTAGCATAGCATTTTGATTAAAGACGGCTTGCACACACTGATTTATTACAGCAACACAGCAAACAAGAGCAACCAGAGAGCACAACTTCCCCTGAAGGGCAAGGGCCATAGCCTACTAAAACTCTGGTGTTTTATGATGTTTTTGTTACAACATGCTGACATCAGCCTTTTGTATACAACACGCTGATGACTGAGCTTTGACCATGACCTTAAAGTATTACATATTAAAATGGTGTATTTTATTATCTTTATCCATATGATTGAAGCAGTATTGGCAGAATTTTTTTGGCTTCCAGAAGCTGAAAAAATGAGAGATTTTAAGATATTCATGTTGTGTGTGCTAAGCTGCGAACAAACAAACAGACAGACAACCGATTAACCCCCTTTGGGGGAAGAAGGACTTTGGTCATTACCAATACTGTTTATTTATTGTTGTTTTGTATGTGTGTATGTATGAATGGTGAACCAAAGACAATTTTCCATTGATCAGGATAATAAAGTTATTTTATTGTGGCTGTATGTCAGGTGGCAGAGCAGGTCAGCCACTAATCAGAAGGTTGGTGGTTCGATCCCAGGCTGCCTCCTGGCTGCATGCCAAATATCCTTGGGCAAGATACTAACCCCATGTTTGCCTACTGGTGGTGGACAGAGGGCCCGGTGGCGCCAGTGTCCGGCAGCCTCGCCTCTGTCAGTGTGCCCCAGGGCAGCTGTGGCTACAATGTAGCTTGCCATTGCCAGTGTGTGAATGAATGGGTGAATGACTGAATGTAGTGTAAATACGCTTTGGGGTCCTTAGGGACTGAGTAAAGCGCTATACAAATGCAGGCCATTTATTCTATTCTGTATTCTCTTTGTAAATGTTTATTAAAGACATAATGAGATAATTATCTCAAATACTAAACAATGGTTTCTTTTTTATGTAGTGGTGCAGATGCCATAGCCTCCAGAAACAGATATGTGCCCGCACACCCTCGACTTCCAGCACTAGTTCCCAAGTAAACATCAAAACATGCGACTGGACGTTTCTGCAAGTTTAGATGACTCGTGATCGGGTTTATCAGGTCCTTTGTCATTCTCTGACTGGGTACTGATCAACGGAGCTCAATCCAGCTTGTGCTGCTTAGAGTGTTGCACACTTGCATATATGCTAGTGCACACACCCACACACTCATGCCGTACCACTCCCTGCACCTACCTCCTGGACGTTTTGTGACGACAGTACAGCTGAAATGAGTGAAGCAATCTGCAATTAGTCTTTGTCACAGTATCAGTTACATCATAAGAAACCCCACCCTTAACCTTGCATTATAGCAGGCTGCAGACAGTAGGTTACATTTCAGAATCAACGGTTTATGGACAAAAAAAAGCAACTAAACAGGTTCCTGTCATTTCCAGTCTGCGTGTTCATTTCCTCACTAGCAACAGTTTGTCTCTTTCAGAGCGAAGGTAGCTTACCACGTCTGCAAACTTTTATTGTAAATGTGATTCAACATGAGTCATCTTCATTTGGAGAAGGTTCCCAGGTTAAAGTCTAACACACATTATTCCCAGCACAATTATAGAGCAATCTTTTTAACAGCAGATTTTAACAATTATGTCCCACAGCTTGACCTCATTTGTTTTTTCTTTTGTTGCTCCTGGAAGTCCATTTATGGTCGTAGAATATCAGATCATTTACCACCTGCAAGAGAGTTGTGAAATCACCAAGTGGACAAGGAGAACCTTTACTGTGGCTGTGTGCCTGCTTGCTCGGCCAATTGGCTGTTTGCTTTACTTCCTTGTTTGGCACTCAAGGTCTGATCTTCCCTTGGAGGAGATTTGTTGAACCATCAGCCTCACCTGTCTTTTTCCACCTTCACTGCTCATTATAACTCAAAAAGGGAGCAGGCTGCTTATATATAACTGGGAGATATGCATGTATATATACTCTAAGTGATTGTCTCTGTTTGCAAAATAGCGTTCAGGATGTTCAAATCAGGTTTATTAATATTCACAGCTGCAAAAACCCGACAACCTTTTGTTTGTTACAGTTTGGTTTTTGCGATCTGAGTAATAATTAGAGGGCTAATTACAACTCACGTGGCTCTTCTAATTAAAACTGTCAGCTTGCTTTTGCTCATCTGCCTCTGTTACTCTGGTGTTGGGCTGCTGGACTGCAGGGTTCATGTCAGGGAGAACCCTCAGGGACCAGCTAATGAGGAGGAAGAAGAGGGAGGGCGGTTGACAGCTGTTTGTGCCTAATTCTCACTGATTAGCTTCCTTTTGCGCTTAGTGTGTATGAACCCAGCACAACATCATAAGTAAAACACACAGTGCGATTGAAAAACGCAGTTTTATCCTTTGATACCAGTTGAGAAACCCTGTTCTTTTCCCTCAGTGATGTGAATCACATGTGCCTTGGTTAGCACAACTGCATGAGCTGTTATGTGTTGTGAGGTGTGTCTGAGAAATCGGACCAAGTTGTTTGGCTTTCTTTTGTCAAGAGCAGGCATGTTTGGGAATGTGCTTTAGGGATTACGCCAGCACCGCAATTTCTAATAACCACGAGGAGGAATATTTTGTTTTTCAGAGTTAATTGCTCAAGTGAACCCATAATTTAAATCTCAATCAATTACTTGCTTATTATGCGTGCATACACTGTGTGTGTGTGTGTGTGTGTGTGTGTGTGTGTGTGTGTGTGTGTGTGTGTGTGTGTGTGTGTGCGCGCGCGCGCGCGTGCGTGCGTGCGTGTGTGTGTGTGTGTTAAAAAGCTGTTGCAGTGATTAACTCTGCTGGCTCTCTCTTCATTGCCAGTCAGAACCTGTTTGACCAGCTTGGGGCCTAAACATGCATAAGAGAAGATGAGCTGTTCTAAATAAAATCCATTCATTCATTAAAACAAAAAAAAGAGCCTCCCTGTTTGTTGCACTACCTTCCTTATTCACGCATTGTATTACGTAACATTAAATAGGCGAATTTATCAGCCCATAGTTGTTCTCTGGGAGCTGAAAACTCAGAGAGCATTCATTTATCAACATTGTTTAAGCACTAAATTGTCATTTCGTCATGTCATGAATCCTGCGATTGAGTCAAATATGGTTAAACTAGAAATTAGACTTTTAATTTTGAGATGTAGACATGTGAATCTCCTCTCCAAAAAAACAAAAACCTACAACTGTCATGGAATTTGTGACACACCAGAACTTTTCTGGAGAATACCACAATGGGTTGGACTTACTGGTCACAGGGATTGTTTTAACCAGCCTTCATACAAGTGGAAAGATTGAGACCTTTGCCAGCATAAAAACACGCAGCTGACTTTGACTCGTGGGCCAGAACTTAACTCGTCACTGAGATTTGATTTTGTTGCAGATGCAGCCCAGATCTGTTATTTTCACATGAAAGCATGCCAAGTTATGACTGCACAGACTAAATTCTCCAACAGAGATACACACACACACACACACACACACACACACACGCACACACACACACACACACACAGACACAGAAAGTCATAAACGGAGCCAGCGTGTTGCGTAAGCAGGGAATGTTTCTGTTTCTGACTGATTGCACTGTGGGCCTTGGTTTAAATACTTTGGTGACTCTCCACTGCAATTCCACATGATTTACAATCTGAATCTTTTAACATTTAAATGAAACAATGATGAATTCTCCTTTCTTGCAGTGTGCCAAGGTGTAACCAATCGTTTAAACCTTTTGGGAACTAAAGAGGACCACTACAGGAACATGGTGAAGACCTACAGCAACTGCACCGTAGTCTTGGAGAACCTGGAGATCACACACATGGAGGATCACCGTGACCTGTCCTTCCTCCGGGTAAAAGCTGCACTTTGTTAGGAGTTGAGGATAAGCATGTATATAGCAGATTAGAGAAAGAGTGCGATTAAAAGTTGTCCAAGCCCCTTATACTGGATGTGTGTAGCCTCTTGCATCGCTTCAGTTCAGATAATTAAAATCAGTGGAGAGTGAATAGGTATGATGATTCGGTGTATTTATAATGCTGTGGATGGAGCTTTGCTTAAGGTTGTATAGGGGTTTGCACACTGGGCACACACACTCTCATGAAGGGTTGCACACACAAAGACAGAAAAGCATACAGTCAGCAGATATTATTCAGAGGTTTTAAGGCTTTATTTCCACTGATATTAAGAGGAAGTGTCTTAAATGATGTCACTTTTAGAGTCCTATTTTTTCATCCTTACTTTTCTCTCTCATCACTTTGGACCTGCCCAGCGTCCACAGTTCAGATTAGCCCATCTCTAAGCCGACCCAGTATACTAATTAAGATCACCAGAAGTTATTGTGGCTCTGTGTATCACCTCTTGAGCAACATACTGTACATACTGTGCTAACCATTCTATTAGTAGTACTGGTGGGCTGTCTGTAGCCCTAGAGGTAGACCTGAGGCAATATAGTTTGGCTGAAAGTTTTATGATCCAGTGCCATCGACACATGTTTTTGGCTTGTGAGCACATCTGTCTATTTCTTATGTATTTGATATGTGAAGAGCGCATCGAAGGAATCCTTTACATGAAATATCTCAAGAAAGATGTCAAAAATAAAGGTCACCCTGACTTCATGAAACACATTATTTTGTCATAACTTAAGCATTCATATGCTATTGATGACCGCTTTTCACCAGAATAGTACAGAATAGAATTAAAGGGATGACATATAAAGTGAAACTTGACTGGTTAGCAAATACAAACAACTGTGAGTCTTATTCTAGTTAGACAGAAAACCCTGATTTGATTTATAAGATTTAGAGTTGACATTGTGGAGTTAACCATACATCTCATAGCTTTTATTTATATTTTCTTATTTTTAGCATCCATCACATACACTGTATGAACAAAAGTATTTGGGCCACACCTCTTAATCTTTGAACCCAAGTGTTTTCAGTCCCATTGCAACAGGCGTGTAAAATCGAACGCCTACCAATGCAGTCTGCATTTACAAACATTTGTGAAAGAATGGGGAAAGAAAAGACTGAATTTGACTTTGGTGCTATTTTAGGATCCCACTGTTGCATCAAGTCAGTTTGTGAAATTTATTCCACCATCAACTCTATGTGCTGTTATTGGAAAGTGAAACTCAGCCTGAAAGTGGCAAGTTACCAGTCACCAGTACCTGAGGAGCACGGTGTGCAAAAGTCACCAACACTCTGCCAGAGGAGGTTTAAACATCCTCTGGTATTAACATCAGCACAAAACCTGTGTGCTGGGAGCTTCATGGTATTTTTCGATGTCTAAGCAGCTCATTTAGGTGATATGTGTAGGTGTTCCTGTGCTTCTGAACATTAATTTACACACCTCTATCAGTCTACCAGTGTTATGGACCACCAGTTTCACAGTTTTCTCTTAAAATATTAATGTAAATGTATATAAAGGTCGTTCAGAAAATACAAAAGTTTTTGTTTTTTTAATTCAAAAATTAAGTTTGTCTTTTTTTCGTTCCAGTCAATCAAAGAAGTTGGTGGCTACGTCCTGATCGCCCTCAATACAGTATCCAGGATTCCTCTGGAGAACCTGCGCATCATTCGAGGCCATTCTCTCTATGATGGAAGTTTTGCTCTTTCTGTGATTTCCAATTATAACAAATCTACAAATAAGGGCACCGATCAGATTCTTCTGACCAGCCTGACAGGTAGGTTGACCCCTAAATATAATCATGTTTTATATGACACTCAGTATTATTACAAACTATGTAAATATTCCAACGTGTGCATGTTTGCGTAGTAGTTCATATGAAGTTTTCTTTTTGCAGAAATTCTTAAAGGAGGAGTAAAATTTTTGACCAACCAGCTTTGCAATGTGGAAACAATCCAATGGTCTGATATTGTTAATGTTGGAAACATCAGCATTGATCCAACTCCTAGCAAAAACAAAAATTGTAAGTATTACTTTACACCAGAACACAAAGAAATAATTTGTTGTGAGTTAAAAGGTTTTTAATTTTGTGCTTTGCAATGTTTCTTTTTCAACAGGTGGAAAATGTGACTCAGGCTGTTTCAATGGCTCATGTTGGGCATCTGGTCCTGAAAACTGTCAGACTTGTAAGCACTGTTTTATTAATTGTTAGCTTATTCACTGCAAACAAGAGCAAGGTAAAACAAATCTGTGCGCACAATCCTCCAATTTTTCATTTGAACATGTTTAAAGTACTGTAATGCACGGTGATGATAGGGCATCAGAATCAAAAGCAGAACAAATTCATTCCTGGGCTTGGACACTCCACTCAACTTCTGCTGCTCTCATCTCCAGTGACAAAGCTGAACTGTGCCCAGCAGTGCTCCAAGAGGTGCAAAGGACCTTCACCAAGTGACTGTTGCAATGAGCATTGTGCCGCGGGGTGCACGGGACCCAGAGCTGAAGACTGTCTGGTGAGACAAAGACACTTTTAATGTTACTGTGTGATATCGTATAAACATGTGACCAAGGCCTGTGTTCACCAGCCAATGTTTTAGTTATGCCTTGCTAATATAGGTCGGATCCCCTTTTGCCTTCAGACGACCTTAATTATTCATGCCATTGATTTTACAAGGTACTAGAAACTTTCTTCAGAGATTTTGGTTCATGCTGACATGATAGCATCACACACATTTTGCGACACAAAATCTTCTTTTGTCCAATTTTGGTGAACCTTGTTTGAATTGTACCCTAATTTTCCTGTTTTTAGCTAATAGGAGCAGCCATTAGTGCCACGTGATTGGTTGATTAGATATTTGCATTAACAAGCAATGGAACAGGTGTACCTGGTGAGTGTAAGACTCCCAGTCAAACAGAAACCAACGCAAAGTCACCAAAACTAATAAAAAACTGTTCCTAAGTGCAACACTACACTACGTAATTCTGCTACTCTGTAGGTTCCTGAAGAAGACCTTCCAACAGAATAAAGCTCTCACTCTCAGACATCTGTTTTTATCATCCGAAGTTTGTTATTGGTTTCAGTAGAGATGAGATGTGGAGCGTCTGATTAGATCTTGCACTTGGCAGTGCCTTGAATAACAGCGTCTGTTCTGCCTCTCTGTGCAGCTATGAGTATTAAGTCAAGGCTGTGATAAAGGAATGCAGTGTTATCATTAGTGCGGGGCTCTGTTTTGGTCCCAGTGTGCTAGATGACGCTTGTTTGTGCTGCAGGCCTGTCGGGACTTCCAGGATAATGGGGTGTGTAAGGACTCCTGCCCAGGCCTTCATCGTTACGACCCCAACCTGCACCAGCTGGTTCCTAATCCGCATGGAAAGTACAGCTTCGGGGCCACCTGTGTCAAAAGCTGCCCACGTAAGGCCGGCTTTAACCAGATCATTTTTTAGTTTTTTTATTTTAGGGTTTTTTTTTGCCAATTTCAGTTAAACTTTTAAGCCTGCTAGACAGATATATTACATTAGCCTACATTGATGCGTGCATTGTAGCTATGTCTCGACAGTCAAGATAAATAAAAGTAAAATAATGGGTCCCAATCGGCAGTATGAAGCTCATCATGCATGATTACACTTTTGTTCCATATTGCGGCATGCTGACTTGCAGAACAGTTGCCCAGGTTGTCCTTCAGGGTGGTTAGACATTCAGTCGTGACAGTTTGTCCAAGTTTAATTTTAAACTGTATAAACAAGAAAAGCAAATGATTGAGAGTGTGTTAATGCAACAACTGCGTTTTATCATTTTAACTTGCACAGGTCTGTCCCTGTATTTCTGTGTTTATATTCTGTCATCATTATGCATTAGAATAGAGAATAGAATAGAATAATCCTTTTATTGTCCTACAAGGGGAAATTTGGTTGTAACAGCAGCAAGAAAAACACATATACAAACAAACAGGACACAGGAAACAGAACAGAAACATACACCTGTTTTTTTACATATTTACATCAAGGACAATAATTACCAAAAGCAGAGTACTGTACAGTTATTAAAATTAAATATGTATGTAAACAAACATGTTCAAATGTGTTTGTTGGGAGCGGTTTTGATTGTACAATCTGACAGCTGCAGGGTGGAAACGCTCCTTCATGCATCTAGGATGCAGCAGTCTGTCACTGAAGGAGCTCTGCAGTTCAGCAACATTGCTAGTTAAACTGCTGTATAACTAATAAAAGATTATTTGCTACAAAAAAGCTTTTTTTCCCAGATATTTTAATATGATTTTAAGATGATTTAAGATCCATCTAGTGCACATGAATATGAGATTATCAGCAGCAGCAGCTCATGTTTTGCATATTCTTCCAGGTAATTATATTATTTCTGATTACGGCGCATGTGTGCGGACGTGCAACGATAACACATATGAGGTGGAGGTAGGAGGAATCAGGAAGTGCGCCAAGTGTGACGGGCTGTGTCCAAAAGGTAAGAAGATAAGCTGTTACTGTGCAATCTGGACAAATATTTCTCACCGTGTACAAAAAACAAACTGTTTGTAGCTACGCTAAGAACAATTTCTTATTATGTTGTTTTCAGGTTAAGCTGTAAAATGTAAATACGACAGAATGCAGTAATTTGTAAATAATTTAACCCTTTTAATTGAAAAGAGTGAAGGAAAACAGATGTTTCATTGTTTTTAACTTGATGCAAACGTCTTCAAAAAGTTGGGACAGCAGCATGTTTACCACACTGTAAGTTCTAATGGAAATGTATATAACTCCTGCCAAGTTGAATCTTTATAATGAATGCACATTAGACACATGCACTAAATGCACATAAGATTTCAATTTCAAAGACATGTCACTCATCCTTAAGCTATTTCTGTTTGGTTTTATATTCAGAGGAACACAGATACAACTGAACAACATTTTTATTAAACTCAGTCATTTTAAGGCATTTTAAACAACTGAGATGATTTTTTTTTAAAGCAAATGGCATTGTTTTGGTGAAAACTCATAGGCCAGATTTTATGCACCAACTTGTTAAAATGTATGTAACTCCTGAATCTTTATAATGAATGCATATTAGACACATGCACTAAATGCACATAAGATTTTGATTTCAAAGACATGTCATGCATCCTACGTATATTCAGAGGGATTTTAAACAACTGAGATGAATAAAAAAGCAAATATTATTGATTTGGTGAAAATTTATAGGCCAGATTTTATGCACTGACTCACTTCATTAGGTGTGGCTTATTAAAATGTTCAAGATGACCTGCTGAGGTGAGCATCAGAATGGGCAAGATTTTAGTGACTTTGATTGCACCAGACGGGTTGCTCTGAGTATTTCAGAAACTGCTGATCCACAGAGAAAATACCCAGTTAGCTGCAGATCTCTAGGCAATTAATGCTGCTGCTGACCATGTCTTCCTTTTATGACCACAGTGTTCCCATCTTCTGATGGTTGCTTCTAGCGAGATAATATTTCACGTCACAAAACTGAAATTATCTGAAATTAGATTCTTGAACATTTTGAGTTCGCTGTACTGAAATGACAAATCGGCAATAACTGTGTGATGCTATCACATTAATATGGACCAAAATCTATGAGAAACTATTATTAAACTATTATGATTATTTTTTATTGTTATTAACTAGTATTTTTTTTAAATATTTTTTAGTGTGTAATGGACTTGGAACAGGAGAATTGGTTCACACTCTGTCTATCAATGCCACAAACATCGGCTCCTTTGAAAACTGCACCAAAATCAATGGAAACATCGACATCATCCACACATCAATTTATGGGTAAGTCTGGGCTATGACTAGCATTGCTGCCTTTGTGCTCGATCACCTTTACCAGCAGTCAGTACGGTGTATTTTCTCATTTTTAGGGATCAATTCACCAAAACACCAAAGATGGATCCTGCCCAGCTTAATGTGTTTAAGACAGTTAAAGAAATTACTGGTAAGACTGCGTAAGGGCTGAGTCATGCATCTAAATGCGTGCATCTAAACAGTTTTAAGGTTAACAAACCTTGTTGCTTCAGGGTACCTGTGGATTCAAACGTGGCCAAATACCATGAGCTCACTGAGTCCTTTTGAGAATCTGGAGGTCGTTCGGGGGAGAACTAAACGGTATGTTCCTTGTAAAGACCCCCTGTTGATTCAAACCGCAGTGTTATTCAACCCGTCACAAAATGTTTTCTTTTTTCTTCTTCTTCTTATTTTGGTCTCGTTTCCCATTTGGTAGCGGAAGCCGCAGTTTGGTTGTGGCTGGTCTACATATCACCCACCTGGGCCTGAGGTCCCTCAGAGAAATCAGTGATGGAGATGTGTTTGTCTCTAAGAACTCTGAACTCTGTTACACCGATGCAAAGCACTGGCAGAAGCTTTTCAAATCACCACACCAAACTGTTAATATAGAGGGCAATGCCAACGCTGCCACCTGCGGTAAATTCTGTTTGTCTCACACCGGCTTCAGTCGCATCTTTGCTGTTGTTGTTGCTTTTGATTATGCGCTGCACGAGCAAGATTTAATTACAGGATCTTAATTTCAAAATTGGATAATTATGCAGGAAAGAGCTCTCGCTGAGATTGTGTGTTTGTGTTTCAGCTCTGAGAAACGACACTTGCGACAAGAAGTGCACGGCGGACGGCTGCTGGGGTCCGGGCCCCAGTATGTGCATTTTGTGCCGCGACTACAAGCGCGACGGGAGCTGCGTCGACTCCTGCAACATCCTGGAGGGGTGAGGGAGGCATCTCTCTGACTGCCTTTAATAAGCTTTGAAAAACAAACAAGCTAAAAACACAACAGGTCTCCATGCTGTACAGTTCACTCCTTCAGAGTCTATTTTTGTATTTCCAAGACTTTGACGCTACACGAGCCTGAGGGTTAATTGACAGAAAAAGAAAAGCAGATATGATCCGAAGCATTTTGAAATTCAGTCTCCAGTGGATTTAAGACAAACACTGGAGGCGAAACGACACAGTTGCTCACATCTGTTTATCTTCGGAGACCTCTGTCCAACAAAGAATCTCGACGTGCTTACAGTTTAACTCCTGTCCTCAAAAAAACTTTAAAAATAAAACACATATAATAGTTTCAAACTAGGCATGTCATGCTTTGTTATTGTTTTTTTTTCTTTCTTGTTTTTGCAGAGAGCCGCGCGAGACAGCTGTGAATAAAATCTGCATCAAGTGCCACCCCGAGTGTCAGCCCATGAACGGGACTGCAACCTGCAGCGCGCCTGTATGTTTGCCATCAGCAGCTAAACTAATATTACAAAACAAAACACTTTGCAGTTGTGTTAAACAGTTCTGTGAGCGTTGCTTAGAAGAGATTAACATTTGCACAGCGTGAAATCCAATCCAGACACGTTAGTTCTGCGGATTTGTCAGTCAGCAGCAGCTTTGATCGGCTGTAATGCAGCACAGCCACAAAATGTGCAATCTGGTTGTTTTCTTTTTCTTTTACTTTGATAACTGGGAAATAAACCCTCCAATTATCAAAAACAGAAGCACAACCTGACAAAGAGAGAGTGGGAGGCAGATCTGGGAAACGTATTAAATTACCGCTATTTTATTCAGGCGTGATCAGTGCATTGAATCGTCTTTTCACTAGCCTGAACTAAAAAAAAAAAAAGAAGAAGAAAAGAAAAGAAAGATCTAACTTGACTGCACGGGTCGTATTTGCCAAACATTTGCTTTGAGAAATTATTACTATGAGACAGTGTAGTTTACCAAATATTTATAACTGCTCTCAATAGAGTCGTAAACATAATAAATCTTTATCTTCTTTTTTTTCCACTTTCAGGAGTCTGCTAACTGCACTAAATGTGCTAACTTCAAAGATGGACTGTTCTGCGTGCCCCGCTGTCCCCAAGGCGTGCTGGGGGAGGACGACGCACTAGTGTGGAAATACGCAGATGAACAGAAAGTGTGCCAGCTATGCCACAAAAACTGCACTCAGGGGTAAAAAGCACTGCTCAGCTGACCTGAGAACAGGCACAGGCATTTTCTCTGTTTTGGAAACATTTGTCTGTTGTAACACTGATGCAGAAATGTGCCCCGAGCTTGAAGCGTCTGCTGAGGCGGTTCTTGGACTTCTGATTAAAATCAGACACCCCAAGAGACGAGTTGTTGTTCTAGACTGCAGGACTTTTGTGTGGTTTTGTGTGTTTTTCAATTTAAAACAAACCGATTATGTCTGACTTAATTTCTTCTTCTTTTAAATGCTTTTTGGACCTAGAAGGTTTACAGTCATGTGAGGAGGCTCTCTGTGAAGAACTAAGAACACCTTGTGATGCTGTGGCTTGTATAGGCACCTTCAGCAACAATAGCAAAAGTATATATAACACCTCAGCTATACCAAAGGAAAATTATCTCATGTCTTATAGTAAATCTTGTTAAACACAAGAATAGAGGCCTCATATGAGTTTTTTATATAAAGGTTTTTCTGTCTTTGAGCGTATTTTGGTGGAAGACAAAGACCACCTGATCGCTTCAGAGCCCTCATGACAAAGAGATGGGCTAATTGACAGGGAGTGAGGTACACAAGTCCTCTGGACCTCCTTGGAGACCCATCAGAGACAGTATGAGAAGGTAAACATGGAGAAAACTGAAACATACGGTACCAGATTTTCTGAATACCTGCCAGAATAGATCAAGAAGGAGAATTCACTGATTGGGTGAGCTAGGTCGACTCCCCTCGAGAGCCCCGCAGCAGGTCTACCTTTGATTGTGTTCAAGTATGTTTTTTGGAGGGTTTTTTAGAGGAAGAGGTATTTTCCAAACAAGCCATACTTAGTCTTTTTCTGATTGTACTATCATGAACTCCACTTTCATTTAACATCCTAACTGAGGCCTGTAGAGTCTGAGATGTAGCTCGTGGAATTTTTTTCCAGTTTCTCTGACCTTGGGGTGAGTTTGCTGGTGTACAATCCTGGGAAGCTTGTGGCATTTTGTTAACACACACCTGAATGCTCCAGAGATTCTCACACTTAGTGGTGATCAGTTAAAGTGCTTTTGATTAGCTGAATTCCTTGAGAGGACTGGATTAGATTCCTGTGAAAAACTTTCCTTTTCAGACAACTATATGTTGTTTTTGCAAGTCTGTAGTACTTTTGAGAACAAAGAAATAATAGCAACAGCAGAACTAAAAGCAGACACAGTTTTCACAATGATAGAGGATCAGTGTTAAGCCCAATGAGTAACTTGGGAAGTCGTCTGAGATACCTTTAAACCACCGAAAGCTGCTGTGTAAATGAGCCTCAGTGACTGTTACGAAGAAGAATAGGATATGTGTTTCCACAACTGGGTTTAGTAGTTTCATAAATAAACCACTGGACTGCGTGGAAATAAACAGTCCCCGGTTGACCCCAGTGACTGATGCATTGATTGAAAGTATTTAGTTTTGTAGGCATTTTACAGACGATTTTGGTGCTTTATGTGGCAGAAATGAAATCAAGTACGCTGGGAAACATAAGCGTGGCAACAGCATTGGTTTCTGATTGGTTGCAAAGGGTTTTTCATAGGAAAACAATGCCTCTGTGCTGATTTTGTCAGTTGCATTAGACTCTTCGCACTCATTTGTTTACAGGTGCATTGGACCAGGTCTTGAAGGCTGCCACAGCAAAGGGTGAGTAAACACAGCAACACAGATCACCACTTCTTAGGGATAAGTTAACTGAGGTAGATGTGTTAATCACATTTCTGCTGAAACTCACAAACGCACTCTGTTTGACAACCTCCCCCCCCTTCCTGTTTTTCAGCCCCCTTGGTCTTTCCATGGTCGCGGCTGGTGTTGTCGGTGGGCTGCTGGCCGCTCTCATCGCAGGCCTGTCTGTTTTTGTGTTGCTCCGCCGACGCCACATCAAGAGGAAGAGGACCATGCGTAGACTGCTCCAAGAGAGAGAGGTAAGCTGAGTCACCGCGCTTGGAGGAGATGATGAAGGAAATGTCAGCATTCATTTACAGCTGAGACAATATGCAAGACTGTGATTTCTTCTCTCTAGTTGGTCGAACCCCTCACTCCAAGTGGAGAGGCACCGAACCAGGCTCTGCTGCGGATCCTGAAGGAACCCGAGTTTAAGAAAATCAAGGTGCTGGGATCAGGAGCTTTTGGTACTGTTTACAAGGTAAAAAAACAAAACAAAAAGCAGCACCCTGGAGTTGTTTCTTTTTTCTTATAATTGAACCCCAGTGCTGAGCTTTACTGAATCTGGGTCTCTCTCAGAGCCAGAACCAACACACCATCAGCGTTTTCACTCATCTGCTACATCTGTTGTCAATTTTTCTGTTATAAAACCACATTTTTAACAAGCCAGATCATGCACGGGTGACTTCACTCTCACTTTCGGTGCTCGTGTGTTAATTTGGGTTTATGCGTTTATGCAGTGACATTCTGGAAACTCTCCTTCCCTGTGGGGACAAAACACTGGTCTCCTCAAGGTTAACCATTTATTTTAGGGTTCGGTTTTAGGTTAGCGTAACTCTCCAGAGAGAGAGGGAGAGACTGTAGGTCAGCTCGATGTTCTGCTTTGTATTTCTGCCTGTTTGTCGCTTTTTGACCTTCGTAGTGTGGACAGTTTTGCAAAGAATGGACTGCAAGCAGAATACAAATGCACTGTTTACTGTATGTTTGAGAGCAGGTGTAGCTTTGGCTTGCACATGCATGTCAATATTTGTACTTGTACTGCACAGTGTATGCTAACATTTACACATATGCTTGTGCGCTCACTTGATGATTCAGGTCTAATTGCAGCACATAAAATAAAATGCTTGTGTCCATGCAGGGTCTGTGGGTCCCGGAGGGAGAGGACGTGAAAATCCCGGTCGCCATCAAGGTTTTGAGAGAGGCCACGTCCCCTAAAGCAAACAAGGAGATCTTGGATGTAGGTTCACTCATTTTATGTGGTAATTTTTGGCCTCTGTGCTTACTGTAATACTAAATTGGAGCTGAACACAACAGCTCATTTGAAATACTCCCTCCCTGCCTCCTTCTGTTAAGGGCTGGAAATGAAAGTATACATTTTAAAATTTACAAATGTTACGCACATTTTTTAAGGAATTATCACAATATTTTGACTCAAAACTACATCGGCCTTAAGGAGCGACAGTTGTTGGCTGCTGGTTGTCAAGTTTCCACTAATGTGTCCTATAATCTAGCTAATGGCCACTTTTCCTTGTAATGGAGAACGTGTCTGTTTACATGGCATTCATCTTATGGGACTGCTGGAAATGGGATTAATTCATGGGAAGGCAGCGTGTGGGCGTTGGTGTAATCCAAGGCTGAGGTGTTCTGGAAAGGAATGCAGCGCTGATGCAGTGCCGAGAAAGCAGCCTGTGTTAAATGCATTATGCACACAGACAAATGTGCATCTTGGATCCTGTGATTTTGTGGTTCTGCTGCTCAGTCACTGCACGTCCACTCACTGTGGTGGACACAGATGTCCTCTCAGCTTCTTAACTTAAGGGCAGTCTTTCACTGTAAAGTAGAACGTGTTTGGAAACCTTGTTTTCATCAGGCTGTCTGAATTGCGTAGCCCCAAGCCGAGAATTTATTGAGCAATACTGATATCGTATTAGGCGTGTAGACAATATTTTGCATGCATTTCTGCTTTCATGACAGGAAACTAGATAAAGTTCAGTTTGAATTACTGCTTGCAGTGGTTTCCTTATCCCCATTTTTTAAATTCTTAAAGTACTTTGTCTCTTTTGATAATTTCCACTGTCGAGCAATAAAATACACAGCTGTTGGTTCTGTATTACTGCTCCTGAGAAACTTATCGCCTGATAACGGGTATTTCAAAAAATGTCTTGTTTATCATTCACAAGGATATCTCTACCAGCCAATAAGTCACAGGACCTTTGAATAATTAAAAATGTATTTTTTTGCTTTTGTACCTTGAAGGGAACCTGTGCTTTCCCTTACTTACGTACAAAATGTGGACAAAGTTTGCAAAAAATGAAATTAAACACACATAAAAGTATGTGTCCTAAACACTTGGTTATTTGTTTACCTTGTGTTTTCTTTTTAAGTTTTTTTCTTTTAATAATCTTACATGAATCCGATGCTAGCATGGCATGGATTTCCTAAATGGCTTCCATCACTGGGTTTCCTCGCAGAAGTCCATTAAAAGGAAGAGGGCGCTAAGCAGACACGAGCTCAGGGGCTGCATAAACAGCTAATACGTAAAGAAGAGAAATAAACATAATTTTGAATTGTAAATCATGTAAATCATTTATGTCATCTTACAGGAAGCTTATGTGATGGCCAGTGTGGAGCACCCCCACGTGTGTCGTCTCTTGGGCATCTGCCTCACCTCCACGGTGCAGCTCATAACGCAGCTCATGCCTTATGGCTGCCTGTTGGATTATGTCAAAGAGAACAAGGACAATATTGGCTCCCAGTACCTGCTCAACTGGTGTGTGCAGATAGCCAAGGTAAGAGGGAAAGTTCATAAAGGTGTCACGTTACAGTTGAGTAATCTGTTGATTAGGTTGGACCTGTTGTTGCTGGAGTTGTTTTACATGCGCATAGCTCTGTATCAGCCAATGAAGATATAAATCTAGGGATTTTATTTTTTTTATTTTCAATAACAATAATATTAATCACATGCTTTTGCGGGTTTAAGTCTTAGTGGGTGTGCAATTTAAAAACATACGCTTAAACTTAGATTTGCAGAGCGAGTCAAGTCGTCAGCGTTTTTGTTTTTAGAGGTTTTGTAAAGAAATACCGTTTCTTTTATCTGAGTAATCAGATTATCATGACAAGTCTGTCGTGACAGATGTCATTTTTCACTTTGTCGGAGCAAGCGGTGTTTTCACGTTTCCAACAATATCGGCGAGCCCGTGAAAGCACGGCTCTTATGTAATCTGTATTTCACTATTTGTTTGATTAAAGGGTATGAACTACCTGGAGGAGCGCCACTTAGTGCATCGTGACTTGGCAGCCAGAAACGTCCTGGTGAAGACTCCTCAACATGTCAAGATCACTGACTTTGGTTTGGCCAAGTTGCTAAAGGCAGATGAGAAAGAGTACCATGCAGATGGAGGAAAGGTTAGTTGTTTGTTTTTTTTTTTAATTTATTAGTCAGTTGTTGTGAGCACTGTTGCATCACAGCAGGTGATCCCAGAAGTTTAGAATCCACTCGGCGTCCTCCCACAGTCCAAAGACACTGATGGCTTTGTGCTAATTGGCAATGCTAAATTGACCTTAGAGTGAATGTGAGTGTGAATGGTTTCCTGTCTCTCTGTGTTAGCCCTGCATTAGACTGGTGGCCTGTCTAGAGTGTACGCTCCAGCCCCCTCACAACCCTGAATTAAATAAGTGGAAGAAAACTGATGGATAGAGTTGTTGCTGCACACAAATGGGCCTAAATATGAACATGATCTTGTTTAATGAATTTATAGCCAGTTGCCAACTGACAGACCGCTTCCTGTAGTTCACTCAGCTCGACTGCATGAAAGATATATTTTTGTACTTTGTTTTGTTCTGTATCTCATGCAAGTGGTGCTGTATTTAAATAGCTTCTGTCAGTGAATTACATTCAGAGAGAAATGACAAATCAAAAGGGTTTCTTGTCTTTTGTTTCCTTTGGGAAACTGAAGGATTCCTTACTCAAGAATATGCTGTGCTGTTTGTTTTTTGTGCCTGTAACTACAGGGTGAGCAGTGCATGTTATATCTGGTGTAATTAGGAGAAATAATATAATACAAATTCAGCCCAGATATCTCTCTGTATTGCATGTCAACACCAAATGTGCAGGTGTGGAAAAGAACAGGTCTTTAAAAAAACATCTGGACAAATCCAGATGAATCACTAAACTTCAGACACTCTTTTGTGCAGTGCAATTAAAAAAATATCATTGGCTTATGCAGAAAAACTGCCATAAGGTTTGTGTGATGGTCTTTGCATACCTTAAGTCTGCCTTAACCTCCTAGGACCTGGCGTCCACATATGTGGACATCACATTTTGGGTTATTTAGACCAAAATACTAAATTTGCTCTACAAGGGCCTGATATCTACTTACGAGGACATTATACTGCTACTGTTCTATCAAAATTTTAAATGAATATCCTAATTTTTCTTAGAAACAAAAATCAGTTAAAAAAAAATCTGGTAATTCTTTGTTTTTACATTCATCGGGTCCCAATATGCCCAAATATCAAAGAGAAATGAAAAATGCATGCTGTGGAAGAGTTCGGGTCTCAAGAGGTTAATAATAAAAAGAGACTTTTGTATATCTCACCATTAGGTGGCAGCAAAATTGCATCATAAACTCTAATGAATTGGCCAGAGACATTAATCAATTTCAGAAATATAAAGATCTGCAGCGTTTTAAGTTGAAAACATCCCTGCAAATACTTGATGCAAAGTGATGCCAAAAAATAAACTCACTGTTATCAGTAGTGTCACATTTAATTCATCCCATGCATGCATATGCAACATGATATACACACCATACATTATAAACGTGTTAGTGGGTAACTTGTCATTAGTTTAAGTGCACACGGGTTTTCCATTCTTTTTAATCACACTGTAATGATTATTCCCACAGGTGCCGATAAAATGGATGGCTCTCGAGTCGATCCTGAACAGAACTTACACGCACCAGAGCGACGTATGGAGTTACGGTGAGTCACAAGGAAAGAAAACCTCGCTTGCGCTGTCCCAGATTGAGCCCGAATCCTTGTGTAACTTCTGATAAGTAAAACAGCTGGCCCTCCGTGCTCCTGAGCATTGGTGACATTCTCACTGGAGCAATATTCATTCATCGCTAAATAAAGCGTTTTAACAGAAAGTGAGGCAGGGAGCGGGCAGTTGTTTTGAAGCTTCGGATAGCGTGTTGTTTTTGGAGTCAATAAAGCTCATCAAACAGGGAGTGAAAAGGGAGAACATCTTGTTAGCATCTGCGATTTTAGGTAGCGCACACCTACATGCTGGCAGTCTCGGATGGACAATCTCACATCAACCCACATATACAGTTCTACCAGCCCAGGAGCACACGCACACACACACACACACACACAGAAACCAAACACAGTACAGCTTTTTTTGTGGGCCAGCTTCCAAATCTTCTTTCCCCAAGGGTTTGATCATGCCTTCCGCTCAGTATGGCAAAAGCATCAGCAGACCCTAGAAGAAGTGGCGGGCTTCCTTTTCTCCTTTTCCCTTTTTCAGTTCCTCCAACGCAGAGAGGCATCCTGCTCACTCCCACTCCTGCATGCAGAGCCAATTTGTCAACATAGCTATTTTGATACTGTGCTATACTTAAGAAGCGTACATCCTGTCACTCTCATTTCTTCCCTTCTTTTTTTTTTTTATTGGGAGCAAAACAAAGTCAGTGACAGCTCATCAAACTGACATTTACCATCTGTCCTCGTCTCTGTACTGTAGGTGTAACAGTTTGGGAGCTGATGACATTTGGGACCAAACCATACGATGGGATTCCAGCCAGTGAAATAGCTGGGATACTGGAGAAGGGAGAACGCCTGCCTCAGCCACCAATCTGCACCATAGATGTCTACATGATCATGGTGAAATGTAAGCTCGTGTACAAAACCCGTGTGCATTTATTACTTTATGTAAGAGCTGCAGTAATTAGTAGTCTGTTTTGGGGGGTGTTTTTTGTCTGTTTCCTCCAGAACAAACACACACATGACAGTTAACAGCAAATGAATCAGGAAGGAAAAAGTAATAATTAGTTACATCACCATTTGTTTTATTGTTTTTAAGACATAATGCACTTTAGCAAACAGTTGTTTTTTATGTTACCCCTGTACAGCCTACAGCAGGGGTGGGAAACTCCAGGCCTCAAGGGTCCTTGATCCATCACAGCTGATTTAAATTGCTAAATGACCTCGTCAACATGTCTTGAAATTTTCCAGAGGCCTGGTAATGAACTAATCATTTGAGTCCGGTGTGTTGACCCAAGGTGAGATCTAAAACCTGCAGGACACCGGCCCTTGAGGCCTGGAGCTCCCCCACCCCTGGCCTAGTGTATCATATCTGATACGCGAGACTCCTACATCATCGATGTGATGTAGCAAATATGATACAAAGTAATTTCTTTTTTGTTTAGTTTTTTTCGTCTGAATGTTCAATAAACACTCAAATTTTATGGCAGTTGTTTCGTGGTTCAGGCTTTTGTTCTAGTGTTGTCTTTATCATCCGTCTTTCCCAGTTCTGCTACCTGCTGTTTTTACAGATTATGTCTGCTAATGTACTCACAAATTTAAAGCTTCATGTTACTGAGTCAACCCACCCTGATGATCTCTGCTGATGCATGTGCACAGGTTGGATGATTGATGCAGACAGCCGCCCTCGTTTCCGAGAACTCATAGCAGAGTTTACAAAGATGGCTCGGGATCCACCGCGTTATCTTGTCATCCAGGTATAATTTTAAGCCACTTCTTTCTTTAAAATTGCTTAAATATATAGAATATCTGATGATGAGCTGCAGTGATTTGTTACGTATAACAAAAAGGGTAAACTCTTTGATTTTAGGGGGATGACCGCATGCACTTACCGAGTCCTTCAGACAATAAGTTCTACCGCAGCCTGATTAGCGGGGAGGACATGGAGGATGCCGTGGATGTTGATGAATATCTGGTGCCACAGCGTGGCTTCTTCAGCAGCCCGAGTACCTCCCGCACCCCACTGATTCACTCAACAGTAAGACCCTTTATGGAAATGTAGAATCAAGTCTGTACGTGGTTTACAGTAATTTAGCTTTTAGAGAAATCTCATAAATCATGCAATCCTTACACAAAAAAAGAAATGGCGTGAAGCGTTTCTGCTTTGTCAGGACAGGCCTGTAAGAGTAAAACTAAAAATCATTAGAAATTATGCAAAACTTAGGAGTCTTGGAGAGCGTGCTCCTGCTTAACTAGTGCAGCTCAACTGAAAGCGAAATCAAAACTGATGTAATTACGAGACGGGAAATCATCACAACTTGCGTTGGTGTCACACTGAGTAGTGATTACTCCTTATTACACCCACAAGGTGACGCAGCTCACCAGAAACCCACTCTATCGTTCTTGTGAACATCACACAAACTGACTGTGCTGTGTGCACCTAGTAATCAAAAGGCTGAAGTCACTGCTGCTGTGAATACTAGGAACTAAAGTACTGTGCAAAAGTCTTGAGCAATTCTTCATTTCATCACATTTTCCTTCCAAGGAGCCAGACTGTCTTGTAATTTTGTAAGTGATCTTGAGCAATAGTTCTCCAGACTTTCTGAAAGGTTTATTAAGTTTTTCATTGGCTGCTTTTTCACTCATTTTAATCCAGTCCTTGTACATGACCATTTTCCAAGGAATGTTTTTTTGTTTTTTTTAAGCCTCTTAATACTTAATAATGTGTCATTCAAGCATAAAAAGGCACCTAACTCAGGGGATGAGGCAGTGTTGTCTACACATAACAGACAACTTAGGGAAATAAAACTTATTTTAAATTGTTTCTTCAAGCATTTTGTCTACAGCAGATGAACAGTGTCTGAAAAATCCAGGATCTGAGAGATGCATCTGCCATTTTTTATGAAGGGAAACAGGAAGAGTGAGTGAGGCTCAGTAAACGGTGTAGGCTCTGTCATGGTTTGGATCTTGCAAAATTGATGCAATTATGACTATAGACACAGAAAGAGCCCTTATATACTTACAATATATCCTCTCTCTACATATATATATATATTGCTGTCCCTAGATTAGCACAAGGCTGAAGCCAAATGCTGAACTGCTGACCTGTTTCAGCACGTTCACTTCTAATTTTAAAAGATTTTGACACAAATACAGGATCGACATGGAAAATATTGCCACTGTATTTTGTGCTGTGAGCTGTAAGGCCCCTAATGAGCCATGTAATGGTGCGTTTACCACAGACACACACCCACACCAGATTCACTCACACTGACCTTCTTGGTTCACACAGCTTTAGCTGTGAACACTTTACCAACAGGCAGTCAACTGTTTGAAAATGTAATTGTGCTGTGTTAACTGTGTTTTGGGGAAATGAGATTTCGGCATAAATCATTACCCTGTGAGTCTGGATGGAAATAAACACAGTCATTTTTTTCTTTTTCTGTGTTGAAAACAATTGCTCATGCCTTCAGTCAGGAGAAACAGAGCTGCAGCTGCTAAACTCTACCAGAGGTGTTTAGACAGAATTTAACTCATTTTACTGACTTGAAGTGGGAAAAGGCTGCTTTTGACCCCAGCGGCCCTGCTTCTGTTTACCTGGCCTGTCGTGACTGCCACCCACTCGCCCTCCTTAATCAGCGCCTCTCCCACGTTTCCTCCCAGTTGTCCTGTGATTGATGAAGGTGGAATAAGCAGAACTCTTCTACTGCGGGTTTAGTGAAGGCCATGCGTAGGTCTGGCTCTTTTACCTGGGATTATTGCCGGCCACTGACAGCCTGGTTAGTCCATATGAGGTTTCAGGTTTGATTACCTTTACAGGCGCCTTTTTTTCCGTTGTTGTTTTTTATTTCTGTCCAATAAAACTTCAGAATAGGTCTGTTTTTGTAATATTACTGTTGGGACATGGCCCAGTAAGGCCTTCTTTCTTTCTTTTTCCCCACATGATCAGTGCTTCAGCGTATTTAATTTCCTTTTCTTGTTGAAAGTAATTGCATTGCCACGGCTGTCACCCTATTTTCCCTGTTTTCCCATTTTTCATGGTTTTATGCCGCTCACAGCCCTTTGACTTGGACACAGCAAAGCTTGTCAGATTGTCTGAATCCATATGAATCTGCACGGCGAACGTTTATTTTGATCCCTATCAGCTTGTACTAAGAATGGCAGCTATAACTTCTCGGGGACCATAAAAACACGTTCATGTCACAGTTCAGAGAGAACTTGCCGTCCCTGTGTCCAAAAGAAACATGCAGTAACAAAAAATAAGAATAAAAGAAACTAAACAAAGCAGCCTGTCTTTGTACGGTGCCTTATGCCTGCTTAATAAAATGTTAAACCTTCCTCTTCACTCAGTGGCTGCTTTATGGTTTATAGAGGATTATTTAATTATGTTATGGCTTCATAAAACACAATTTCCTGTGTCGCATTTGATGTGGCATCATCATTTGATGTTTAACAAAACGTTTGCCGTACCTATTTTTCAGAGCCTCAACAGCAGCATCGGGACGTGCCACAGCAGAACTGGCTTACTGGTGAGAATGCATTAAACCCTTATTATACCTGTAAAGAAAAGGATTTTTCTCTTTGTGCTGGCCTCTTTGCAATATTTTCACAGGGAGTGCCACAGCCCTGAAAACCTCTGATCTTTGTTACAGAACGGATTCCCGAGCAGAGATGGAAGCATGGCCCTGCGATATATTCCAGACCCCACAGACAAATTTCTCGATGAAGCCTTCCAGCCGTCTCCAGGTTAGTAACCTTCAACTAAATGCCATTACTTTTTAATTTAGTTCAAGAGAAATCTCAGCATGGCTTGCCTCTGTGTTCTTTGGGTGATTAAGTGAGGAAGGGGGACATCTAGTGGCCAACAAGTGTACTGCCCCCCTCTTCTTGTAATGCTATTAGCAGAACATGCAGTAACCCATGTATTGTTTACTGGTTACATTAGTGTTACCACTCAGATCTTTAGCCTAAGAACCTCTAGTGGGGAACTTAAAATGAGAAATGCTTAGCAATCAGGCATTAGATTTTATGAGCAACTATTATTACCATCTCCACTGGGATTTGACCGCTTCTTTTTGTCAGACGTTGTAAGGCTTTTGCATATGTGTCTTTAATGCTTATCAACCTTGACGTGCCACACCTATTCATGTCCCCTTGTCATTTTGGCTACTTGTGACTTTCATTATCCTTCAGCCTGTAAAACCATCTAGCATATAATGGCGCAATAAGAGTGTAAAATACTCAAAGAGATGCAGTAAAATAATCAAATTTAAGAAAACACCTGAAAATATGAAAGCAAATAGGATTATCCAAACCAGTTTCTTTGGAGATGAGAGGGAGGCAGGTGAGGCAGGGATGATGTGAGAAGTAGAGTAGCGAAGGGGGCTGACTTTAAATACCTGGGGTCGACCATCCAAAGATCAGACAGTGCACAAGAGAGTACAGGCAGAGTGGAGTGGGTGGAGACAAGTGTCAGGGGTGATTTGTGAGATAAGGACAGCAGTGTGAAATAGAAGGTTTACAGGATGGTGGTGAGACCTGCTATGATGTACGGTCTTAAGACGGTGGCACAGACAAAAAAAGGGAGGTGGTGCCGGAGGTGGCAGAGTTGAACATTTTCATCAGGAGTGAAAAGAATGGACAGGATTAGAAACGAGTGCATCAGGGGGACGGCTCAGGCTCGGAGACAATGCTAGAGAGGCTGGGCTGAGATGGTTTGGACATGTGCAGAGGAGGGATCGTAGATATACTGGACAAAGGATGTGAGAGATGGAGCTGCCGTGGATGTAATGAAAGAGGACACGGAGAGAGGGTTAGTGATGATGAGGATGATAGGGACAAGGTGAGATAGAGGCAGAAGAAGAAAAACAAGAAAAAGAAGACTTTCTGTGTTGGATAAAATGAGTCTTATTAATGCCTTTCTGCATAGATTTGTAGATTTGTAGCATTTTATCTTCAGAATCAGAATACTTTATTAATCCCTAAGAAAAGTATGTGGTTACAGTGGCTCCAAGATAATAAGAACAGTAACAGACTGAACTAAATTAAATAATACAATATATATATATATATATATATATATATATATATATATATATATATATATATATATAATATAAGTTACAAAATATAAGAAATAGCTCTAATATATGCAAATAGCTCAACGTAAAGATTACAGCATTATTTGGGAGCTTTCGGAAAAGACCTGCACTGATGGTTTCAGCTCGTGGCGCATCAAACCAGGGGTCTCTGCTGCATGTCATGACTCATCTTTTAGCCTTCACTCATGACATGTCTAAATAGTCAGTTGATCTAAAAAAATAAATACCCTACAGTGTGCGGCGCTCCTGTTATGATCATTACTTTTTTCCTATGGAAAGAGAAATTGTCTGGTGCCCTCGTTAATGTAAATGCCTTTCTTGCAGGCTACATGAACCAGAATCCCATCTCAGATGTGGTGAATCCTATCTATCAGCATCCCGGTCCACCTCGCACCCTTCTTCCCACCATCTCCTCGGACCATACGGAGACAGAATACCTGAACTACTTTAAGAACGGGGCCGCCGGACCAGAATATCTCAATGAGATTCTGTCCCCGGCCGTCCTCCCGCTCACGTCAAACGGCACGGTCCACAGCATTGAGAAATACCTGCCTCAGCAAAGCATAGACAACCCCGACTACCAACAGGATTTCACTCCCACCTTCAAGACCCACACCAATGGACACATACCGGCAGCGGAGAATGCAGAGTACCTGGGCCCGGACTGACTTAGTGGAATGTGACAAGAAATAAGAGACTACTTATGAAAGGCGTTATCTTCAGTATCTTGGCTGGATTGCTGAGTGGTACCACCCTACTCTGTCCTATCTTATGAAGTCAGCTGACAGTTTGAGCAGCATTGTTGGCATTCTTTCAAGTTAAACCAGTCTCATTCCAAAGACTTTTTTTTTTCACACCACCTCCAAACTACCAATGAGAACGACAAAAGTTGTTTCGCATGTCTCAGCTGACCTTAAGAGACCAGATAGACTCCACCTTTGTGACATACCTCCTGACAGGAAGAGAAACTCTCTTCTGAAAATGTGAGAAGTAGAAATGTGTAGATGCTATGCACAAAAGATGTTGTGCTCCAAATGTGTTGGTGGAGGAATGCTATTAAAAGCGTGTAAACACCTCCGGTAATATTTCAAGAACGCCGAAGCGGGCAGCGCAACCCAAAAAACACAACTTGAGGTACATGCATTGTAGACTCGCTAGTTAGAGGCTGTTTCTCTGTGGTGAAGTCAAAAAGATTAAAGGGAGTTTTTTTTTTTTTAAAAGATTCCCCAGAATTCCTTTGGCACCCCGCCTAGAGGATGAGTCAGATACCTTGGAATGTAGGGAATGTACAGTCGGCATAAAGGGGAATTCTGGTGAATTGTCATTTTAATGTGTGATCTTTATGTTCTAAATTAATTCTGTATGTATTAAAAAAGACTGTCGCATCACCTGGCATAGAACAAGAGAGCTGAGCTTCTTGTTTTTCCCTGTCATAACTATGTGGAGAATGTGATGGTAAATACAGCAAATGTTCCCGTTCGTCCTGCTGTGTTTTGTAGCTCAGAATCGGCAGCATTCTTGTAACATGAAGCATATTTGTGGAGACCCACAAAGCGAGATAGTCTGCGGTTTTTTATCAGTGTGTTATACTAAAGTCTGAGTATTAAGGAAGTCATTTGTAGCCCTCATGACTGAGTACTTTTCAGAAAACAGCTGGGGTTTTTTTGTTTTTGTTTTTTATTTTTGGCAAGCAAAAACCGCATCATAGATAGACAAGTTGGGGAAAAAACTCAGCAGCACCAGTTGTGATCTAGATATATAGTACGTTTGTCTTGTTTGTACCATGTTTGAAATGCTGGTTGACCTGTCTTAGGCCGTTTGAGTAAATTGTTTGAACTGTAGCAGTAGTTGCACTTCCCTGGGACATATTTTAGAGATGAATGTTTCTGACGCCCGCGGTCTGTTATTATCACCAGAACCCCTTTGGCTGGTTCCTTGTTGTTTCGCACAAAATGTTGACAGTGAATCTATGAATCTGTTCCTAGCTTTAAAGCCTTTTTTAGTCCTGCAGCAGCATTAAGCCTCGCAAATATTTATTCCTAGTTTTAAGGGAATATAGTTTTGTAGCAGCCTGTAAACCTACCTTTGCAGATTTTACACAGGTACATGTACAGGTAACAGTGTGTATGCTGTAATATAACCCGGCATGGTCGCCTGTAATTTATACTCAGTACACAGTTTTGTCATATCATATGTGAATATGCACTTATTCCTGAATTGTGATTATTTCATTCAAAAGTGTAAATGAATAAATCTTATTTTCTATGGACATGTCTCCTGTTTGTTGTTATTTCAGTGCAGCCTGAATGCTTTCCTGTTTCTGTTTTAGTGAAACAACGATGCATTAAGGTGTTCTGCTCACAGCTTTAAAGAGATCCGGACATCAAGATATGCTCTTGATTGAATTTTAGCTGTGTGCATAGACTAAAACATTCAATTTATTCGGCAGAACAAATGACAGGTTTATATGTCGCTTATGCACTTTTTTCTGTCCTAGCAGACGACTTTTGGTGGACCTCAAAAACTAGGAATGTGAAGGGAAACAGAGTCATTACAAAAAACACAAAAGGTTTTTTGCAGTACCAGGACATGAGATAAGGTAATGACTGCTGGGTTGTGGGCAGAAAAACTTGAAATTAAAACGTCAGCCTGCAGGAAAGAATTATTTAAATTAGATTTGCGACTGCAGAGAGCCACTAACATCACAGCAGGATCAAAGGTAAATTAAATCGTTTGGCTTCAGGGGAAATGTGGAAATATCCTCTGCTTTCTTGAAGTTTCTGTCCTGTCTTTGGACATTTCCAGAAGACATAATTATAACAGTAATGTAAAGCTGTTCAGGTGACACATGAGCCAGAACTCTGCCCTGTTTTGGTAAAATATTCAAACTTGTGTGTTTCAAAGGAATGCTGAAAACACATGTGGTTTGTGGTATCAGAATAAAATAGAAATGCTCACTTCCTGGTTGGCAGTGTTTAAAAATAGTTGGGAAAAGGAAGGCCAAGGAATGCCACATCAACCCCGGGACAAATCTTGAAACAAACAAACTCTTGGCACACATATTTACATAAAGTACAGTCTCTTTTTTAATGATTATATTTATGACATAGGTCAGGGTAGGGCTGTGAGTGGTAAACTGATACGGATGATTGACTACTGTATGATATGTTCCATAGATGTTAAAAAATGTTAGATTTTATTATAAGGTATATGTGGTTTCCCCTTATAAGCTAAGGTTAAATAATTTTTCTATTGTCTTAAAATAAGGTAAATCATTTATTATGTAAGCTGTAGCAAGAAGATGTCTATCACTACAACCCAAATGTATCTGACTCAAGAACACTCTAATCCCTAGTTTAATCATGTGAATTCACGTGAAGACAATAAAAAAAAAAAGGTAACGGGGATTATTAAATTAAATGGGGAAGTTCCTTTCGTGGCCTTCGTGGTGCAGTGGGTCATCTTCGTCGCTAGGGGGCAGCGCTGGGATAAATATTTATCTCCGCCCCAAATAAATATTGGGAGGAAGAAGAAGAAGAAGACAGTTGTGAGGAAATGTGAAGTTTACCTGAGCAAGTCAGTTGAATTTGATCGTTTCAGGCACCGAGATGGGGCTCATGGCAGGGAGAAGCTTCTTAAGTCTGCTCTTCCTCGTTATATTCCTGG
This sequence comes from Simochromis diagramma, assembly GCF_900408965.1. Taxonomy (NCBI): domain Eukaryota; kingdom Metazoa; phylum Chordata; class Actinopteri; order Cichliformes; family Cichlidae; genus Simochromis; species Simochromis diagramma. The sequence continues at coordinate 6,627,108 of NW_024386782.1, forward strand.
CCGAGGGTTATTTTAGATCGGTAAGTTTGATTTAACCTCACCGCTCTCGTGACTGTTTAATGACTCAGCTCAGGCGTAGCTAGTGTTTGTTTATCAGTTGTCGAGGGAAACTCGGATTTAGGCTGAGTTAAGCTATTAAAAGTGTTCAACCTATTTTGCATATATTGAAGACAATATTAGCCGATAATTGGCTTAATGTCGGTTTGAACATATAGCTGGGGTTAGTACTGCTGCTTTGTGGCGGACTAACATGAGACCGGCGGTGCGTGTACAGGTTCCAGGTTCCAGGTTCAGCGAGTGTCGAAACCAGATTTGTGTGCTGACTAATGGCTCCCGAAATGTCATCACAGCTATGATAAATGTCGCTAAAATCTCAAGCCTGTCAAAGGGTGAACAAAACCTGCGAGTTAAAAGCTAGCTAGTTAGAAGGAATAGCTGTGGTGAAAAATTCGCTTTTTATTTGGATGTATCAAGTATTTGAACTACACGTCATGTAGCTGATGTAGTAACCGCGGAGCTGGTAAAAAAAAAATAGTGCAATGAGAGAATACAGACGCTCATGAAACTTGAAACTACTGGGGTTTATTTTGAGATTAACATCAATTCACATTAAAAAAAAAAAAGCACAGTTTTGTGTGCCAGCTTCAACTTCTGCATGTATTGATAAACGTTTAAATTACTGCATCTCCTTAAGAAATACCCATAAAATAATTTAAGATCAGTTTAAGAGATTTTTGATCAAAGCAGACAAAAAAAAGAATTTGTCTGTGATTTAATCAGATGTAGATAATGCTAAGCCTCCCAGCTCCTGACTGTCACTGCATTGTTTGCTCTCCTCATGATGTAATTAGGTCAGTCCACTGACTGCACTTTTTTGAAATCCTGCTAAAACACCAGAATCTGATTAATCATTACCTCTTTAGGATAAGATATCCTGACAGAAGCAGCAGGAATGTCAAAATCAGTGAAAGAGTATTGATTTGTGGCTGCTGTGGATGAAGCTGAAAGTATTTTAGCAAAGGCTCTGAGTGTGCATGGCTCCTGAGTTGAGGTGAATTTCTCTGAATATTCCCAGGCGGAGTTTTTGCTTTTTACCCTGAATTAACAAAACTTAATTTTGATAGATGCAGAGTTTGGTCACTAGCTCTGGCTGCACTTTCAATTTTTAGTGATATTCTAATGTCAAGTGTCATCTTCGCACCACAAGACACGAGTAGGACAAAGTGTGACAGGCTTTCCCATAAAAGTTTGTGGAGTAAGTGAATCAACTTCCTTAAGTTACTCATCGGAAAGCAAAAAGCATGTGAGAGCGCACTGATGCTGAATAAACAGAAAAAAAAAAAAGTTTAGTTTTAAATCTTTATGTAAGAGTATCTCTCCATGGTTGACTGATTGGAAAACAAAAACTGAGAAATGTGTCTGTCTGCTTTTCAAAGGGTATTCCTAAAAATACCAGATGAAAAGAAAACATGATTGCAGAAGTGAAGTGACTATTTTCAGACATACAAAGCACAAGATACTAGAAACACAGGAAATGAGACCCGGTCTGATATTTAACTCTGTTAAATGTCGTCTGCATCCAAATTTGTTAAATCCCCTTAAGCAGTTTCAATGAAAGTCACACAGTCTGCTGGAGGAAAAGCTGGCGGAGAGGAGTGAAAGCAAGGAAACCTCCCTCTATTCACTTCAGCTCTTCACCCTCTTGGAGGGATGACAGGAGAGGAACGGAGAGAGACAAATGTGGCCACTCTTTGCGTTTGTGTAAGGGAAGTGAGAATCTGCAGTCATGTACCGATGAACTCTCATTACTCTCAAACACAAATACAAGAATACATAAATGTGGCTCTGTTAAGGGGTGGTCTCTTTTCACACATATTTGAACGCTCGTAAGGGCCACCCACTTCTGCTGTGGCTCAGGAGGTAGGTTGGTGGATTGATTCCCCAGTTAGCCCCAGCCTGGGCACAATGCTGAACCCCAGTTTAAGTTGGTGTGTGCGAATATTAGACCTTATAGAAAAAAGTGATTGAGAGTGAGTGAGACGAATTTAAAAAAAAAAAATCACTGTGTAAGTGCTAGCATTTCTAACTGCTGCCACTGTTTCAAGTCTCGTTCCAACATCCTGAGTTGATATTTAATCTTGTAAACTTTTATCAATTACATTTAATCACAGTTTTAGTTTTTTGGTTGTTGTTGTTTTTTTCATAAATATCTGCAGCCCTCAAAGCACACTCATTCTGAAAGTCTTTGAGGCGGAAATGTATCTAAAGGAAGTCGGGTCATTGGTCTACAAAGTCATATGGTCTGCTGTAGCCTTTAGAGAAACTAAATGCGTCTGGGCTTTCTCTTTGCCCTCTTGGTTTTGACCATATCATCACTTGGTGAAAATTGAAGTTGAGTCACATGAGTTAAAAAAACAAAAAACATGTTGTACTGGACTGTGCAGCTGAAACGAGCATAAACTTGCACTGCAGTTTTCGCTGCGATCACTAAATAAATGACTTCTGATTTTCTTGTTTTACAAGTATCATGTTGCGGCCCATCACTGCGTGTGGTACGGTGAGTGCGGTAACTCGCCGGTGCCTGGAAAAAAGTACAACTGCAACTACACTGGTCCACCTAAGCCACTACCACCTGATGGTTATCTGCTTCTCACCGTACGTACAGCCCTTCGATGTTTTTTTGGGGGGGGGGTTCTTCTCTTATTGCTCACATTTTTTGACACCTAAAGCATCCCACAGGTTTCCTCTTACAGAAATCTTCTTATAAAGTGTTGTCATTCTCTTTGTGTTTGAATATGAAGGAGCTCTGTCCTGGGTACGACTATGGAAACAAAAGTCTCTGCTGCAACGTTGACCAGTTGCGAACCCTCAAAGGCAGTCTCCAGCTGCCACTTCAGTTCCTGTCTCGGTACGCAAAGATGTTATATAATAAACTGCCAGAACACATGACCTGCTTGACTTGGCATCGTTGTTCCCTTTTTTAAAAATTTCTGATGATAAACTCTGCAGTGGCACACACAGCATACTGACAGTCTTCCATGTTTCAAGTGTCAACGTTGCATTTTCCAGTTAATTGGTTTAGACATGGACTCGCTCAAAGGCCAAAGGAATTTCATTTTATGTCAGCATACTTTTGTTTTCTCCAAGAAACCTTTACAGACTCTTACACTTTAACTTGTTTTATTATTTTGTGAGTTATAGCAGCAAATCTGTTTCCTTGTTTCTGTCTGACTGTGCGGCTGCCTGCAGGTGCCCGGCGTGTTTCTACAATCTCATGAACCTCTTCTGTGAGCTGACTTGCAGTCCACACCAGAGTCAGTTTATGAATGTCACCAATATTACTGGCGAAGACGTAATGGCAGTGCAATACTATATTGGACAAACATTTTCTAACGGTGAGGTTTTTAGCCAGAATTCCCAGTATTGTAACAGTAGGGAGCTTGATCAGTTCTATACAAATTCTTGTGTAATTGTTTCATTTTTGGTGACTGATAATTATAACATTTAAATTTGGAGTTGACTTAATTATTTATATGCCACCTTTTTGTTTTTTGCCTTGTTTTTAAAATTGTCATTTGACTTCTGCCAGCCATGTACAATGCATGCAAGGATGTCCAGGCACCATCTAGCAATGTGAAGGCCTTATCTATTCTGTGTGGCAAGACTGCAGAAGCATGCAATGCTACCAACTGGATCCAGTTCATGTTCAATACCAAGAATCAACAGACCCCTTTTCCCATCGATCCAGTATTCACAGGTCAGTATTTTTCAAGTACTTTTTTTTTTTTTTTTTTTTTCTTCCCCAAAAGCAGTAGTTTTCTGAGTTTGAGTATTTTTAAGTGTCTGATCCCTCTATTGTCCTGTGATGTGCAATGTCTTTACTCTAGATGTCCCGTTGGCTGGTTACACTCCCATGAACAACAATACTTACGCCTGTAACGAAAGCCTGGACGATGGTTCAGGTCCGTGCTCCTGTCAGGACTGCGCCAAGTCCTGTGGCCCGAAACCCGTACCTCCACCGCTCCCGCCTCCATGGACCATCCTTGGTATCAATGCCATGGCTGTCATCATGTGGATCTCCTACATGGCTTTCCTGCTCATCTTTTTTGGAGTTCTTCTGGGAGTGTGGTGTTACAGGTAATGGAATTTTTTAGCTTTGAACACACACTGTATAGTTGGATGTGGAGAGATTTGTATGATGACACACTTCAAGGTTAAGCAGGGTTTTTCTGGTACGAGATAAGCCTTGAGGGTTGACTGCACGCGCATGATGGGTAAAGGCGATGACTGTGTGAAGAGGTTTGTGATGCTTTGCCAGGCCTTAACTGCAGCTGATTTCAGTTGTCAGGTTTTTTGTTTTTCTGCTTATGGTTTGGTTTTCATCTGGGGAAATACATCGTCACTCATGCTGATTTTGCGTTTGTCTGTCCAAAGAGTTGATGTGATTCTTTTAAATTATCACTACTGTTCAAAGGATCCTGCAAGCATCCACCACTTTTGCATTGAGTTGGAACTCGAGCCTTTTCAAGTTGCCACGTTTTGTGATTCATTTTATTTTTCCCATAAGTTTACCAGACTGTTTAGCCCACTCCTGATATTCTCTCTCTCATTCATTCACTCAAACATTCATATGAAAAGAGCAGGAACCTGTGTTGTTTTTACAGCATAGGAATTGTCTGATTTACTTGCCCTGAGAATTCATTTAGTCGCAACTTCCAAATGCAAATGCCACTCTCTGAAGTTAAGCAGGCAAAAGGTCATAAACTAATTGATCAAGCAAATTTAAAAAGAAAAAGGGCGGGGGGCAGAGTGCCGTGCACCTTGCTTTACATTGAAATTGTAACTGCATCTTATAATTCGTTGAATAATTGAAATAACAAATCTTTCTGATTGTATACTGTTGGTTCCTGTGTCAAGCAGTACATAATGTAGCTGAATATATTTCATAGTGGAAAACAGATTTGGATGATATCGTATGTTTGTCCTTCTTTGCAGGAAAAGAGCTATCACATCTGAGTATGGCCCCATTTTGGACAGTAATAACCCACTGTCACTTAACAGTGATGATCCTGATCAAGGTACAGCTATGAAATGTCATTGAGACTGCATAATTTCTCCAAATGTGTCTTAATGTAATTACCACACAGCCCAAACTAAGTTCTAGGTATTTCCTACCTTTCAGTAAATGCATCATGCTGTGAAATGCTGGGTGAGCGTTTTGAGAATGGCCTGCGGATGCTCTTCAGCTCCTGGGGTTCCTTCTGCGTGAGGCATCCATTTCTCATCCTCTTCTGTTGCCTGGTACTGGTGGGAGCCTCAGCTGGGGGCCTGGCCTACATGCGCATCACCACCGACCCCGTTGAGCTCTGGTCATCTCCCAAGAGCCAAGCTCGTCAAGAGAAGGATTACTTCGACAAACACTTTGGACCTTTCTTCAGAACTGTGCAGCTCATCATAACTACTCCACTCAAGCTCAATGAGACCTACAATCCGTATTTTGGAGGATCTTTCCCATTCGGTTCGGTTCTGAACAAAGAGCTCCTGCATCAGGTGAGTTGAAGTCAGACTGGTTTGAAAAAAAACAATTGGCCTGTATTTGTATAGCGCTTTACTTAGTCCCTAAGGACCCCAAAGCGCTTTACGCTACATTCAGTCATTCACCCATTCACACACTGATTTATTTTGGAAGCCTGTTCAGTCTACTTTGACTATTTTTGACACACATAAACTATATAGAAGTTTAAACAAAAGGTATTAACGAACCATCCAAATATTTCAATGAGGTTAGATATGATTTAATGCTCTACCAATGTACACAAGCGACTTTCTTATCTTCAATAAATAAATAAATACAGCACCATGGTGTCTCTGTTTTGAGCGTATCCTTGGCTAATATATTCCACATTAATGGCATTGGCTGAACATGCAGACTCACTCAGGTTTTCAACCAGAGACTGTTCTGCTGTGAAGCAACATTGCTAACCACCGAGCCACAATGCTGTCAGTGTGTAAATTCTGTAACAACGTCACTGTTTCCTTTGTTAGATAAAATGGAAGCTTTGCACGTGAAAAGCAAGAACATTTTTCATACGGTGGTTAAAAGGTTCTCCTTTCTTTTTCCATTTTCTTTCAACTTACCAGGTCCTGGATCTGCAGCTTGAAATTGAAGGCCTCGTAGCCTCATATAATCAAGAATCCGTTACCCTGAAGGACATCTGCTTGGCTCCTCTGGCTCCGTACAATGACAACTGTACAATTCTTAGTGTCCTAAACTACTTCCAGAACAGCCACGCTACACTGGATCACTTGATGGGAGATGAATTTTTTATCTGGGCTGACTATCATGACCACTTCCTCTACTGTGTCAGGTAAAAGTATTTGTATCTGTTTTATTGATAGATTTAGCCTTTACTTTTCTTATCAGCTTGTTTTAATTGCTGTCACATTTGTGTTGAATGTCTAAGAAATATTTTTAAAAGTTAAAAAAAGCAAACCAACAGTTGAAAAATGGCGCCTGCAGTTAACAAGAATCTCCTTTGTGCAGTTGAGGTCACTGAAAAAAGTGTCTTCTTAAAATAGTACACTCAAACTTCCTCATTCGCTGTCATGTGCAATAGATGTTTATGTGACGCAGATTTCTGCAAACCCTTACTGACGGTTGTCTTTAACCTAATTGTTTTCTCTTTGCTTGTGCAGTGCACCGGCTTCCCTCAACGACACCACTATGCTACATGACCCTTGTTTAGGCACCTTTGGTGGCCCTGTCTTCCCTTGGCTTGCACTGGGAGGATACGATGGTGAGTTGTGAAGTATATTCACATGACTTCGGTTTGACTTTTTTTTTTTTTTTTTTTTTTTTTTTTTTTGGGTAATTAATTTGAGTTGGGAGCATTTACAACTTCAATCAGAGCATGGGGGTTATACTGGCACAGCTTTGTATGTTAAAAGTTGTTTGAACGCCATCCTGGTAGTTAAACTGTTGCATTGGTGGGGGGGGGGAAACTTGCGTATTCACCAATTCTGAATTTTCTTTTAATGAAATTGTACATTTAAGTTGCATGCAACACGTTTCATAGAAAAGCAATTCTAAGTGCAAATCATTACTGCTGTTTGTCCCAGAACTGTGGGAATAGTTTTTTTTTCTCCCCTACAGTAGTTACATAATTGGTTTACAGCTTCTTGTATTATTCTTTTATTGAGTTTTACTGCGCTGAAAGAAACACTTTGGTCTTTGATCACTCACTGTACTCTGTGTATAAACTTTCCATTTGTAGCAGGGTGTGGAGGGCCTAAAGTGCCAAAAATTTGATTAGAAATTATAATTAAAAAAAAAAAAAGTGCCATGAAATGCATACAAAACAAACAATGAAAAAAGAAGAAAGATAATTCTGTGCAAGTTAAAAGCAGGAAAAATCCAACGGGGAAATAACATGTCTAAATTTCAGTGTTGTTAAGTTATAAAATATATAAATAGGTACTCCTTGGTGGCAGAGCCCCTGGTGTTGATGAGGTCCGCCCCGAGTTCCTGAAGGCGCTGGACGTTGTAGGGCTGTCTTGGTTGACACGTCTCTGCAATGTTGCGTGGAGATCAGGGGCAGTGCCTGTGGACTGGCAGACCGGGGTGGTGGTCCCCATCTTTAAGAAGGGGGACCGGAGGGTGTGTTCCAACTACAGGGGGATCACACTCCTCAGCCTCCCTGGGAAAGTCTATGCCAGGGTGCTGGAGAGGAGAGTTCGTCCGCTAGTCGAACCTCAGATACAGGAGGAACAATGCGGTTTTCGTCCTGGTCGCGGAACACTGGACCAGCTCTTTATCCTCTCGAGGATACTTGAGGGTGCATGGGAGTTTGCCCAACCAGTCTACATGTGTTTTGTGGACCTGGAGAAGGCATTCGACCGTGTCCCTCGGGGTGTCCTGTGGGAGGTGTTGCGGGAGTATGGGGTGTCTGGCCCATTGCTACGGGCCATTCAATCCCTATACAACCGTTGCAAGAGCTTGGTTCGCATTGCCGGCAATAAGTCGGACTCGTTCCCGGTGGGTGATGGGCTCCGCCAGGGCTGCCCTTTGTCTCCGGTTCTGTTCATAATTTTTATGGACAGGATTTCTAGGCGCAGCCAAGTGGCGGAGGGCTTTCGCTTTGGTGGCCTCAGAATCTCATCTCTGATTTTTGCGGATGATGTGGTTCTGTTGGCTTCATCGGGTGAGGGCCTCCAGCTCGCACTGGAACGGTTCGCAGCCGAGTGTGACGCAGCGGGAATGAGGATCAGCACCTCCAAATCTGAGGCCATGGTTCTCAGCCGGAAAAGGGTGGAGTGCCCACTCCGGGTCGGGGATGAGTTCCTGCCCCAAGTGGAGGAGTTCAAGTATCTCGGGGTCTTGTTCGCGAGTGATGGGAGAAGGGAGCCGGAGATCGACAGACGGATTGGGGCTGCGGCTGCAGTTATGCGGACGCTGCACCGGTCAGTCGTGGTGAAGAGGGAGCTGAGTGTAAAAGCGAAGCTCTCAATTTACCGGTCGATCTACGTCCCTACCCTCACCTATGGCCACGAGCTGTGGGTAGTGACCGAAAGAACGAGATCGCGGATACAAGCGGCGGAAATGAGCTTCCTCCGAAGGGTGGCTGGCCTCTCCCTTAGAGATGGGGTGAGAAGTTCGGCCATCCGGGAGGGGCTCAGAGTAGAGCAGCTGCTGCTCCACATCGAAAGGAGCCAGCTGAGGTGGTTCGGGCATCTGGCAAGGATGCCCCCTGGGCGCCTCCTGGGCGAGGTGTTCCAGGCATGTCCCACCGGGAGGAGGCCCCGGGGCAGACCCAGGACACGCTGGAGAGATTATATCTCTCGGCTGGCCTGGGAACGCCTTGGTATTCCCCCGGACAAGCTGGAGGAGGTGGCTGGGGAGAGGGAGGTCTGGACCTCTTTGCTTAGGCTGCTACCCCCGCGACCCGACCTCGGATAAGCGGATGAAGATGGATGGATGGATGGATGGATGGATGGAAATTAAAAAATAATAATAATAGTACTACAGTGCATGATTGTTGTAGAAGAAAATGTATGTCTGGCCTTCCAAATGACTGATTATATAATTCATTAATACCTACGTTAATTTTATTTTATTCATTTTATGTTGTAATATTTTGTTGGAGTTACCAGGGAAGGATAGGTTTTGTAATAACTTTAGAGGGGACAGCTCAGGTTGGAGACAAGTATCGGGGCGAGGTTTAGATGGTGTTGGGCTATGTTGCAGTTGTAGTAGTGTTGATTCAGAATAAACTGTGGCATTGCATTTATTATAGTGTAGTGCAACATCATTAGAACTGATCTTGTACTACAATTAGAAAATGAAAAACAAATGACTTAAGTACTAATAGCAAGAATATGGAGCATTACTAGATCTGAAATGTTGCATCCAAATAAAGCCTAAATCAAAAGTAAGAACAACTTCCCATTTTTGTCTTCAGCCAACTGTGACGATGTAATTTAGAAGCCATTTTAATCTGTACACTTTTTCAAAAGGAACATTAAGCAATAACTGTCAGTTCAGTAATCCTAATTATTATGATTGATAAATGAGAAGCATTTTAAGTGGTTCATGCATCTTGTTTTTCGTTTTCCTTCTTTCCCCACTACAGACACAAACTACAACAATGCCACTGCGCTCGTGATCACTTTTCCCATCAACAACTATTTGAATGATACTGTCAGACTGGAGAAAGCTCGGGCATGGGAAAACGAGTGAGACAACAAACGATCAATAAGCTCACGGTAGCTCAAGATGCTGCTCGTACGTTAACATCTGGGTTTTTTGCTTCCATTTCAGGTTCATCAAATTTATGAAGAACTTCAGCAACCCCAACCTGACCATCGCTTTCAGTGCAGAGAGGAGCATTGAAGATGAGATCAACAGAGAGAGCAACAGCGACATCAGCACTGTGGTCCTCAGCTATGGCATTATGTTCATCTACATCTCCCTGGCCCTGGGTCACATCCACAGCTTTAGAAGAGTGCTGGTAAAAATTAAATTCTTTTTCTTCACTGTGCATGTGCTTTTAATGATCAGTGAACATAATCCATGCCTGAAATAGTTTGACACATTATGCTTTGTAACTCCTCCTTCCTGTTTGTGACCATAGAATTTAACACATGACTTTAATTTAGCTAAACTGGATCAACATGATTGGCGGCTTTTTTTCTAGTCGTGCATAAAGTGTGCACATAATGGGCTTTTTATACTTTTGCCCCTACAGGTGGACTCTAAGATTTCCCTGGGTATAGCAGGTATCCTGATTGTGCTGAGCTCTGTGGCCTGCTCACTGGGGATCTTCAGCTACTGTGGTGTCCCACTAACGCTCATTGTGATTGAGGTCATTCCCTTCCTTGTGCTGGCTGTTGGAGTGGACAACATCTTTATCATAGTACAGACATACCAGGTAAGCTCTTTCAATCCAGTCCATTAAACTGACACATAATTAACAAGTGGTTTGCCATATAATGTGGTGCTACTCTAGACCTTTATTAATATTAAATATAAATTATTGTCCAGTTTTCTGTCTCTCTATTATGTTTTTTTATTTTTTATTTTTTTTATTTTCTTATAAGCATAACTAAACGTTCAGATAATGAGGTCAGCTTATCTGCAAGTGATCCATGTTTGCCAAAAGGTCAGTCAGGCTGACAGTCAAGTCAGAGTAAAGAGGGGGTGGTCTAAATAGAAGGGGAGATAAGATGGCATGTTTCAGATGGATGATAAACTGAGGGGCTGCGCTCAAGCCCAGTGTAAGATTAATAAGGATTATTTCGGACGGTGAATCATGTTAAGCTACTCTGGTGAGTCCAAGAATAGAAAAATGGAGCTGTAAATAAAAATGGGACCCTTTTGTACCAGCTACGTGTACTAAATTGGTTCTTCGTTTGTATTTTCGAACAGAGGGATGAGCGGATGCCACAGGAAGAACTCCACCAGCAGATCGGTCGTATTCTTGGAGACATCGCCCCAAGCTTGTTTCTGTCCTCCTTCTCTGAGACTGTCGCCTTCTTCCTGGGTAAAATAGATCGGTTATTAAATTTTCCTTTATTACTACATCAAGTACACAGACAGCTCTCAGATCAAACTGCTCTTTTTATCATCAATACCTACCCTGACATAGTGTTCATACAACAGTGATTGTATAATAAATGCTCTGTAACACTGTTTGTACTGATGGGACTATTTCAGATCTCTAACAACTGAGTCACTTGGCAGTGACGGTGCTATTTATTTCACTCTTCTGACTGTATGCCAAGGCTGTGTAACGCTGATTGTCTGAATCTTGATTCTAATAGTGTTTGTTTCCATTACACTTATTAAAGCCATTAAAAGCTAGAATAATTTTTTTTTTTGTTTTGTTTTTTTTTTTTTTTTTTTTATTTAATTTTTTTTTTTTTTATTTGGTCCGAATTGTTGCCATGGCCACAAAACGTGTCAAAGTGCCCTGGTGAGTCACATACTGATAAAATAATCTTTTCTTTTTCTTTTCCAGGAGCGCTGTCCAGCATGCCAGCAGTCAGGACGTTCTCCATGTTTGCTGGCTTGGCTGTTTTTATTGATTTCCTTTTGCAGATCAGTTGCTTTGTCAGCTTGCTCGGTCTGGACGCTAAAAGGCAAGAGGTGAGACGATCATATGAACAGAGTTATAGATTTACAGACTGAGGGTTTATGGAGATGTTTTGCCAAATATTTAAGCTGAAAGTTTCAGTCCCAGCAAACTCTTAATCTAATTTTGAGGAGATTTAAAATGAAATTGGTGCAGTGATGTCTCTTCTTATTGTTCAAATTTCCTAGTGGAGTTTGGAGTGTATTTGAATCTCAATAACAAATGTTTGAGTGCATATTCTTGATAGTTTCAGACTAGGTCAGTAGTGGTAACGTACACTTATCAAATGCTTTGTTGTTTGTGTCTAATAGAGGAACCGACTTGATATCTGCTGCTGCGTGACGCTGCCAGAAGGACAGGAAATCAAAACAGATGGCTTCCTGTTCCAGTTTTTCAAGAAAGTCTTCGCCCCATTCATCCTCACAGAGTGGGTGCGACCGGTCATAGTGAGTACCTCAGTGCAGTCATGCACGCCTGCCTTTTAATAATTAGCTAAAAAACAGGTTTTTGGGTTTGATTTGAAGAATTGTTTATCACGAGCATGCATTCATGATCATTGTTATTTATAGGTGGCAGTGTTTGTGGGAATGCTCTCCTTCAGTATTGCTGTGGTGAATAAAGTTGAGATCGGACTGGACCAGAAATTATCCATGCCGGATGTAAGTTTTATGTACACCATTTCAACCATTTTGATACTTTTGGAAAAGTTTGTCTACAGGTTGATTGTAGCAACACTCAGCAGTGACATTGAAATTTGTAGTCTGGTTAGTTTGCTGCTTAGTCATTCAGGAAGCTAAATCATGCATGTAATGTGTCGTCATTTCTCACAGCTGTGTGTGTGTGTGGGGGCATGGAACAAGCATGATATCTTGTCTCACATCCTTTTTCCTGCGGGCAGCTCTGACAGTTTCTTTCTCTCTAGGACTCGTATGTATTGCAGTACTTCAAGAACATGAGCGAGTATCTCCACACTGGAGCACCTGTTTACTTTGTGGTAGAGGAAGGTCTCAACTACAGTAGCCCAGAGGGTCAGAATGCTGTGTGTGGAGGGGTGGGGTGTAACAACAACTCCCTGGTGCAGCAGGTCTACACAGCCTCACTTATAAGCAACTAGTAAGTTTGAGCTGAGGATGACATGAGCTCCTGATCCAACTGTTTAAGTGTTTGTGTAAATTAATATATCAATTGCTAAACTTTAGATCCTGCAAAGGTTTTGAAACCTGTCTGCTTTGATGTTGTGATGCCAGAGCTATTTATTTATTTGTTCTTCTGCTTATAGCACAAGCATTGCCAGCACACCATCCTCCTGGCTGGATGACTACTTTGACTGGGTGAAGCCTCAGTCCACCTGCTGTCGGTACTACAACACCACCGGGGCCTTCTGCAATGCCTCCGGTAAAGTTTTATTCAGTGCTTTGAACGCTTATTTCATAACCCCATAACCCTGCCGTTACAATGGGCCAGTCTGGCCAAAGGTTTTTATTTCTAGTTCTTCATATGAAACAATGGCTGTAAAACATATAATCCATGCCAAAACAACAAGGCAATATAAGAACTCAAACGGTTAAAGTAAGGTGCATTACATTTTTCAGAACAAAAACAAAAAACAGGTGCAGGAATCTGTATCCATGGTGATGATAATGGTAATCTTAGTAATAATGTTGACAGTGTGATCTGTATATATTGTATGTTAATCACTTCTATGTTGTATATCAGACTTTCCAAAACATTCACTTGTTACTTTATTAGTTTTCAGTTCTTGTGTTTTTTGTCACAATAAATGTGCAGAATTATATGTACTGATTAATGTATTTTTCCAGTGGTGAACTCGTCCTGTGTATCCTGTCGGCCGATGACTCCCAGTGGAAAAAAGAGGCCTGAAGGAGAAGACTTCATGCACTTTTTACCCATGTTCCTGTCTGACAACCCCAACCTGAATTGCGGAAAAGGGTAATTTTAAAGCTCTGTCGACATCTCCTCCTTCTATTGAAAGCACTGTGTACCAGTTTTGTTGTGGATTATGATGTTTCACTTCTTCCCATATTCCTCTAGTGGCCATGCAGCCTATGCTGCCGCAGTTGACCTGTATCCCAACAACACAGGGGTAGGAGCCACGTACTTCATGACTTACCACACCATCCTAAAGGAGTCCTCAGACTATATAGAGGCTCTGAAAATGGCTCGAATCCTGGCCAAAAATATCAGTCAGTCCATGGACCACAAAGTTTTCGCCTACAGGTAAGACCTATCGTATCAACCTGCCGCGCATATATATATATATAAATCATTTTATAGTTCTTTATTAAAGTTTGTTCCAAATGAAAAGTTTTCAGTTTCAGCCACTGTTTTCTGGTTTATGGTGGTGTATGCTGAATTTTTTGAACTGAAACTTTAGGGTTATCAGAGGTGGGGAAGTAGGTTGTAGATAAACACACAGCAAAGAAAACAACATTGCAATACAATACAGTAGAATTTTATTTATATAGCAGATTTAAAACCAAAGGTAGACCAAAGTGCTTCACAATAATGCAATAAGTTATTGATATAAAGCATTAACGAAGTACAAAAACAGGTGGGAAGCACTAATTAAACCAGGAGTGGGGGCTAAATAAAATGGGTACCGCACCTCAGGGTCAATTCAAAATATAAAAATATTATCTAGGAGGAATAATGCAGTGAAAGGTTAACATTAACATGCAGATGTTTGACATCAAAGCGTTTTCTGTTCTCTACAAATTTCACTTTATTTTTTATGAAATTACATTTGCTGTTTGTCAGAACAGGATGATTGGTAACTAGTTTAAAAATGCAATGTAATAAAGCGACAGTTCCTTGTTGTTTTTAAACATATAGACCAATATTTCAATACAAGTATTAAACACAAACTCTTTTATCTATTGAGATAACAGTTTATTGCTAACTAATGTGTCTTCTCCTCCTTTGCAGCGTCTTCTACGTGTTTTACGAGCAGTACCTCACCATCATGAATGACACGATTCTGAACCTGTGCGTCTCGCTGGCAGCCATATTTGTGGTGACGACAGTGCTGCTGGGCTTCGAGCTGTGGGCAGGCGTGCTGGTCAGCATTACCATCGCGATGATTCTGGTCAACATGTTCGGTGTCATGTGGCTGTGGGACATCAGTCTCAATGCAGTATCACTTGTGAACCTGGTTATGGTAAGAGCACCTTGAATTCACTGGACTCGGAGTTTAGGTTTGATAGAGTGAGCCTGTTTTACACTGTAATCATGTGAAAGTCTATCATTTAACCAAAATATCCACTTTAATACAGTGGAAAACCAAAAAGCTTTGTATTTTAAACCCAGATTTTGTTGATTTTGTTTTCTATTGCATGCTTTTCACAATACAGTAACAACTAATCCTAATATACTGGTTCATTGAGCGTTAAGTGTTTTATATAGGTGTTGTTTTTTGTGATATTATTAAAGATATAACCTTTAATAGCTCAGTCACAGTAAAAGAAAAATGCCGATTTTTTTTTTTTTTGCAAATAGGAGTAAAATCTGCACTGAATTCTTTATTTTATTTTTTTTTTACTTTAACATCCAGCAACTCATTGTAAGCAGTTCCAGCAGCTACTTGAGTCAATTGCACAGATTGCCTTGTGGGAGGCAACCTGTCTTCAAACAATCACAGTCTGACTGCAATCAGTGAGACAAATTTCCAAAGAATTCTCTCACTGTTAAACGCCTATAGATTGGCAACACATCTTTGCAATCAGTGATCCCGGTGGCTGCCAGCTTGACTGTGTTCTCGTTATATTTGTATATAAAAGCAAGGTTGCCATGGCCGATGTCATTTTGTGCTGCTGCCTCCAGCCACTGTTTCCCCAATTGTTACTGTAGAATAGGTGAAATGGAACACAATGTAGGTGTAGTCAAGTTTTGTTCCTGTTTGCATCTGGTTCACACGCTGTACCCTTTAAACTGGGACTGTTTACATTTTCAGTCCTCCAATCAGGGATTTTGTCTTTGCAATGTAACAGTGTCCCTAAAGGTTTGCAGATGTGTTGGCAAAGTAATATGTTGTATTAATTAAAAAAAAACAACAACACAAAAACATTAGAAAACCTCACACAGAATAGAACTCCTGAATGTTCATGTTGGTGGTGCTGAGGTGTTTCCTGTCCTCTGTTGCAGAGCTGTGGGATCTCGGTGGAGTTCTGCAGTCACATCATGCGAGCCTTCACCGTCAGCGTGAAGAACAACAGAGTGGAGCGTGCTGAGGAGGCCCTAGCTCACATGGGCAGCTCAGTAAGTTTTTCACCTCTCATTAAATCCACAAGAGGGCGTCGTATTATGATCTCTTTTGGCTTAAAGAATAATTTTGGCACTTTGGTAATGCAGTTCATAAAAACTGCTAGATGAAAGGGTCACGTTTACTTTTAATTATCACTGCCTCATGTAACTTTTTCCTCTTTCTGCAGGTTTTCAGTGGGATCACATTAACAAAGTTTGGAGGCATCTTAATTCTGGCACTTTCCAAGTCGCAGATCTTCCAGGTCTTCTATTTTAGGATGTACTTGGCCATAGTGCTGCTGGGGGCGGCGCACGGCCTCATCTTCCTCCCTGTACTGCTCAGCTATATAGGTCAGTAATGCGGTAAATAGAAGAAACAAGTGCACCAATATAGAGGCTGTTTATACTGACTTTAACGTGTTTGACTCTTCACAGGTCCGTCAGTGAACAAAGCAAAGGTGTTTGCCGCTAAGAAGCGCTGGTCTGGCACAGAAAGGGAGCGCCTACTCAACTACTAGCAGCTTGCTTGAGCCAGTGAACAATGAACTAACTATTTGTCTGTGAGCGACGTGCGTGGGTGTGAGCGCGAGCAATTTCTGTGACCACTGACGCACTCGTCGTCATTGCCACTACTATGCATGGATTCACTCAGGAATATACTTTGGGAATGGGAGCGCCAGAGGCCTTGCCCGAATACATACTTACCGAACTTCCTCCGAAGACTTTGGATCCCACCAATCCTCCTCCTTCCTCTTCTGCCTACTCACACTACAGGATAAGTATGACTTCAGAGTTTGAAGCTTGAGCAACCTACCACAGAACAGACACTTTGTCAGTCTGAATGTGGGAGATTCACCACCCCCGGCATCATTTTACAGACAAACCCTCAGTCAGTTCCAAATGGTGCGTGTGGTTCTGATTCGAGAAAACTAAAAAGGGTGATATTGGTTACTTTTATTATAAATGTATATAACCACAAAAACATGCAAATGGATTTTGTCAAAGCAGGACTTTTATATAGCTATTTGATATTATACAACATTAGAGCTAATGATGATAATGGCATCACAGGCTCTTATGATATCTGGCATTAGCATGAATCATAACTTCAGCTTCACATCACACAAAACAACACATCAAGCAAATAATGATCCACCACATTTTCCAATTCCAGCGATTTGACCCCAGTGGGCTGCGTGTAAACATCTAAGGTTAATCAGGTTTAACAAAGCAATACAGAAACTGCAGCTCACACTATGCTTAGCAGCAGCGTTAAAGAAAGACGACTTTTTCTGCATCTGGTGGATATAAACGCCATCAGTGTTGAAACACTGTGACACAGAGCCCAACCAAAACATTCCATATATGTGCATTCCGCATTGTTTGCTTCCACATTGGTAGTTGTCGCTTTTTACTTTCAAACCTGCTTATTTATCTTTAGTGCCTCAAGCGACTGCAGATGTGGATTGTTGGACTTAAATGCAGCCAGAATGCATGTTGATGCCAGGTGCAAAGGGAGCCATGGTGCTTAGAACGGTTTTATATTGAAGTGTTTAGATACAGTTACAGTGCAACGTGTTGCACCAAGAAGGTGGAGAGATGCGGCTTCACATTCAGCCATGAAAAAGCTTTCACAGGACTGAATTAAAATACACTTTATTGTGCTGTGCTCATCTAGGGTCATCCCTTCACCTTTTAATTTATTATGTAGTTGATTTTTAACTATTAAAGTTTTGTTACCATGCATTACTGTCTTAGAATTCCTTCTGGTGTCCTTTTAAAAACAAAAACAACTAATTTGTGGGCACTCTGAAATTGTAACTACATTCCAGGACCTTGTTCACTTGCTTCACCCAGGTCACAGCACGTCTGATACGGGTGATGGTGTCTCTCCACTAAAGGAGGTGAACTTTTTTTTTTTTTTTTTTTTTAACACCCATGGTATGCTCTGCTGACACCATTGATACCTCCCATTGCTTCCCATTTATGGTTCCATGTTTGTTTTTTAGTGATGCAGTGATATTGTTTGGAATTTGAACTGGATATGAAGAATGCTTTTGCACAGCTGATGTAATCATTAATAATGAATTGTGGTGTTTTTGTTTTCTTTTAATAGAGCTGTGCTTTAACACAGTTAATCGCGTCTAAAATGATGAATTTTGTTGTCAAAACTGAATTTAACAAACCTTTGGGATTCTTAAGTTTCTAAATATTTTAAAATAAAATAAATAGTACTTTTAAAAATACTGCAGAGCCTACTTCATGTTGTTTTCAGAGTATATGCTATAAATCTTGCTGATGTAGCTTTTTGTTGTTGTTGTTGTTTTTCATTATTTTCAGTGCTGTGAACTGTAACTGTAGCAGACGCTAATGTAGCATAACCCACTCAGTAAATGTAGCTGAGGCTGCTCAGACTGACCACTGTGTGGCGCCTGAATCCATGCACTGAGCTCTGTCTGCATCACGCTCTCAGTTATGTAGTGGAAGTGACCTAATTTTTATGGTTTGCAGAGACGCGGTCCTGCAGTGCTTTTAATTAGTCAGTGAATTAGTTTTCTGCATGTCACTATTTCACAGCTACACAGACGTCTTAATGGAGTTGATTGTTTAGCATCTAAGTTTTGCAGCTTTTTGGAAATCAACACCAACACTTCGGGGGCCATCAGTCACAGTCGCATCCCATTTGAAAGCAGTTGCCAAACCTAGAGCTGTCTTCTTCCTGCCAGCATGTGTTGTTGTGACTGTCTGTCGAGCACTGTTGTCACACAATCCTCCAGCTCATGACTTATTTATCCACTGCCCCGTGAGAGCAGGGAGTGTTCTTTGAATCAGGCAGACAGGTTGTCGGAGTACTATTATGTAAGACGTGCGAGGCTTGCCTCTCACTGGACTCTGACCTGTCCTCATCTTTCATTATGACAGAGACAGATGTGCACAGTAAGGTTATTTTAGAAAAACAGGAAGCATGGCAAACATTTCGCTGCAACCCTTTGTGTGTGTGGCTAAAATCAGCTGGTGTGAAATTATTTCCTCTGCACTACTGTACAAGAATCTCTTAAATACGAGACAAATTTTGCTGGTAGTAACGCCCAGAATAGATGATGACTCATGATTATTCCTGAAACCCAAAACCTGAAACTAAAGTGAAAATCGAAAATTGTGGTCTGGAATTGAAACTAAAGATTAGTTGATTTACTAGTGTGATTGTAATCTATAATTTACCGGCAGCCCAATAAAATTCTAGTTATTATTACAGCTGCTGAAAAGTTTGGGTTACCCATGTTTTGTTTTTTCAAAAAAGAGAAGCACGTTTGTTTTTATCTAGCTACATTAAATTGATCAAAAATGTACATGACCATGATTAACAGTGTCATTCATGACACATTGTTTATAATTTGTAATGTAAGCTTGTGTTGGCACAACTAAAGCTGTTTTACTGATTAAAGAAGCAATAAAAAAGGGTGGTGTTTTTCTGCAACTCATCAGCATTTTTAAGCTTCTAACAGATGAAGGTTGCAAGCAGGAAACTCAATTAAAGCCGAAGCTTCCATATTTACTACTCCCTGCAAAAACCAGCACAGCTTGGCTCTGATAACGTTTCATTAAGTTAACCCTTGAGGTGTCCGTTTGTCAGATTAGAGAGTCGGGGATCCTGATAAACCTCTGGGGGAAAAAAAAAAAAAGAGCCAAAGTTGTTTTCTACTGCTCTGCTCTGTCTGGAGCCAGTGTGCACGGTTTCGTCAAAGGTCTCAAGTGTTTTTAGCCATTCTCTTCATCTCTTACAATAAACGATAGAACAAAATGTTTCTGAAGAAATTTCTTCTGTTTTTGTTTTTTTTTTTTTTTGTTTGTTCATTTTTTTTGGTTTTCCCTGAATAGATTTTGGACATCGAAATTTGTTGCATCTTAAGATTATTCTTCAAGTCAATCAGCTTTTTAACATGCTAAACCAGGGGTGGGCAATCTCAGTCCACGAGACCTGGTGTCCCTGCAGGTTTTAGATGCGTCCTCGAACCAACACAGCGGATTTAAATGGCTAAATTAGCTCCTCAACATGTCCTGAAGTTCTCTCAGAGGCCTGGTAACGAGCTAATCATGTGATTCAGGTGTGTTGACCCAAGGTGAGATCTAAAACACCGGCCCTCGTGGACTGAGATTGCCCACCCCTGTGCTAAACAATGATTGTTGGTTTAAAAAAAAAAAAATGGGTCTAGTTGTGTATATTTTCTAATAACCACTTATATTTCATCTTTGCAATACCATCTACTTTTTGTGCAAAGTGTGCCAGCTCACCTAATCGCAAATCTACTCGAGGTAGATTTCATTTCTGTGAAAGGTTACAGTATGTTGTGTAAATCCCCCACATACAAAGTCACCGGGGATGATTTTATTATTTTAAAAAAAATCTCATTGTATAATTTGTACTGTGACACTGACTGCTGTCTGGGTGAAGGTGACTCTGGATTATCAGCAGCTGGAAACTATATTATTTTTTTCTTAGGTAACAGGACTATTCTACAAAATAATCTGTTAGCTAATACTGACTGTTTTTAACACAAGTGTATCCTGGTAGATTTTAAATTCTGAAATGTCATCTATCACCATCGCATCTGCTTTCAAAGATCAAACATAAAGCCTCGTCCTTGAACTCGCACTGGAGCGTCCACTCAACCTACTTAAAAAGTTGATCTGTGTGTCCATCAATAAATAAGTGGAAGAAGCGTTTAATGACCTGCTTTGCGTCACTGGTTTTTTGTTACAGTGGGCTCAGTTGTCCCTGAAATAGACTCTTGGGGTGGAACAAAAGAGATTAGGTAGCCTCGTCAAACATGAGGAGAGGATCAGAGTTTTAGGTCTGCCTGCAGAGTTTTCCCCTCCTGACCGTGCAGCAGCATTAGAAAAATAGCACAGTGGTTACTGAAAGATGAAGCAGATGTGAACAAAGAGACCACCAAACTCGCTGCTCAACAGTAATTTGCCTCAATCCTTAGCTTTCATCGTTTCCTTGTTTACAAACTGTACATGATGGAAAAGCCCTGAGTCACTGTATCATGACAGGAAAGGGGGCAAAATGCCATTTCAGCCAAATGTTGTTATTTTAAAGGGAAGGGCAATAGGCTGCAGCTTGCCCCAAACGATGGTACACATATTTTCACAATGAGGGTCACTTATGTGTGAGCAGGGCTCAGGAAGGGCTGTCAATAGATCCCTTTATGAGGTGGTGAGGGGGGAATTAGGCCCTCAATGGAGGGGACTAAGCCATGTAGGACATGTGCCCACACTCAGGCCTGACCTGTTTGTTTTGATGGCAGCACGAGACCGGCGTGACTGCAGGCCTTGTTTACTTTGGACGTGTCAGGAAGAGGACAGTTCCCACTTGATAAGAAACAGACCTCTCAGATTGCATCAGAGGAGCAAGTGCAGAGATTTTCAGTGAAAGCAACTGAAGGGAAGCATGGTTTCATGCACCTAAGAGAGATACTGGTGCAGGCACTGTGCAAGTAGCTCAGTTTGTTCCAGCTATTTTGGATTTTGTGCAATATTACATGTGCTCAAAATAAATCCACAATATCGGCACGTCAAACTGACATTACCCAACTTTAAGTGTACAGCAAGACTATTTATCAATAAAATAATATGCATTGTCTAAAAGATGAGTTACCTGCCAGCTCGATTGTGCTGCACAGTTATAAAAACAATACTTACAGTTCGACTTTCTTCCCTTTCTGTATTATGGCATGAGCTCAGGTCAAGTATGCAATAAGTGTAGCTTGCATTACAACATGATTAATGTATCTCAGCATGCAGGCCTATTGTAGACTATATCCTGCAACAGTGCAACACTAAGGGAAGGCTTTCAGGTCTGTTTCAAATGGACGGTTTGCACTGGTTAAGCCTGAAATTATGGTACATTGAGCCTGAAAACTGTGGGAGGACCTGGTTTATCAGGTTTAGATGATGGGGGGAAAAAAAACTAAGGTGGCCCGATGTTTTGTTTTTGTTGATTTATTTATTTTTAAATTAAAGCAGTAGTTACAAAACGGGGCAAATGGAAAGAGAGGGGAGACATGAGGTCTAAGGGGGTGCTGCAACTATGGTCACTATGCTAACATGCTAAGTAGGTGTAATGATTAGCATGGTTCAATTTAATATTTTTAGCTGGAAATATTCATTCCCTCATTTACTAGTAATAAAAAAAAAACAAAACAACATATATCTGAACAATATTAAGTTTGATGACGCTGGAGCCAAAGAATTTGAAACTTATTGGAAAACAAAGGCAGACACACTCCACTAAATCTAGTCACCATCACTTATGCGCAGCAGATTTGGGTAAAGCAAGAAAGAAAAAAAGAAGCATGCATCAGTCTTTTTCTGTTTTGATTGAACAAGCAAAGCAATTTATTTACACACACACGCACGCACGCACGCACACGCACACACGCACGCACACACACACAGAGAGCATTTAGTGTGCATCTTACAACAACGTCTTTGGGCTTGCAAACAAACATAAGCTCAGCATTTTTACCCAACTTTGAATCAAGACAATCAAAAGCGGTTTGGTTTCGTCTCGTGATCATTTCAGCTCATAATGCTCTGAGTAGCATCAAATACCATCGTTCTCTGTCGCCTCAGCTTCTGATTCAGTGGAACACTCTGTGGTAGTGTGCGAGACAAGTGCAAGGTAGGAAGCAAAAAGATCAAGTTGTGAAAGTGACATGCCAGAAAAATGGAATGAATCACCTTTAAGTGGTCGCGCCGGTCGAGATGTTCAGTACTTTTTGTTTTTTAATAAAAAACATTGTGGATTTCAAATCAAATGATGATTCAAGGTATACGTAAATGTTTGATCTATGACTAGATCCCACGTGAGATTTTGTCTGGATTTTTCCCCTCTGCAGAGATCAGAGAAAGGTCAGAGGTCAGGGTCAGCTAAAGAGATGCATCTCTGCAGCCTGTAGGGGCTCAAACACACTTGTAGTTACTGGCATGTCCTCTCGGCACCCGAGCATCCTGCTGATACTGATCACTGGTTAATAGCGTGTCCTCAGAACAAGCATCTGTTAAAGCACTGTAAACGTGCTAGCGATACACTCTAACATAGAGCACAGAAAATTCAACTCTGATAAAAGACTGTGGTAGAAAAATGAATGGAACACTTCAGTGAAAAACAGGAAGTCAAAACTTCTCGGCAGGTACCTGCGTACAAAGAATCACTACTTTTCATGCAGACTGTGGTCGGAAAACTGTGAATAAACCATAAGAGAGAGAGAAAATAAAAACTGAACAGTCCGTTCCAATGTCTTCTGTACGGTGCTTACGAAGACCGCATACTTTTCAGCAGGGGCTACTTCAGGGTTAGTTCTCAAGCTTATTAAAAGTCTGAAAAACCGTCACCCTGCCCCAGTGTCTTCTTCAAAAAAAGTGCACTTTTAATGAAAACATGATTCACGCTGAGGAATAACAGTCCAGCCACAAAACCAGCCTCTTAAAAGGCTTCTGTTTAAATTGTATGCAGCTCATGAGGCAACCAATCATAAAAAGTTTACAAAAAGATTAAAGAAAGGATCAAATTGTTACAATCACAGATTGTTTTAACTGACAAAGATCACTATCAGATTCAGTTGTTTTTTTAAAAAGAGCCTCGTGTCAACATGAGGACTAAGAATACAAAATGATGAAGGATGCGATGTGAGAGATGCAAACTAGAAAAACCAGCTTGCTTCCAGACGGTTGAACCCTTTTCTTTCAGTCCATGTAGTGATGCCGAATGCAGAAGTCAAACAGTGGAGGAAAGTTTGTTTAAAAACACGTGTCCCTTTGGCTGATGTCGGTCCAACGAGGGGAAGGAGCGGGCTGTCTGTAGTGA
Organism: Simochromis diagramma; assembly: GCF_900408965.1. NCBI lineage: Eukaryota > Metazoa > Chordata > Actinopteri > Cichliformes > Cichlidae > Simochromis > Simochromis diagramma. The sequence goes on from NW_024386782.1 coordinate 6,650,871, forward strand.
TCAGTGGCTGTGGCTCGCCAACAGCCAGAGGTACCTTGAAGTGATCAAACAGAGACGAGGAGAGAAGACAGAGGATGGATACTGTGGTAAATGTGGAAAGCTGGGAGATCAGAAGGAGAACCTGGCGGTCGTCCTCCTGATGGATCACTAATGCTAGGAGGTCTGCAGGAGGCGTCTGTAGTGAGGCATGATCTCGTGCTCTGGCAGGTGCAGATTAAACTCCAGCGCCACCAACACGGGGAACTCGAAGGCTATCAGCTCTCTGCGGTTCACTCTGAACCTTTCCTCCAGTTTCTGGCAGAAAAATAAAGCAAGTCCGTGTGAGAGGAAAAAAAAAAAAAAAAATGCTTCGACTCATAATCTTCTTATTTTAATTTATTTATTTCTAACCCTGGATGTCGTAACACCTGGCCCTGCACTGCTCACAGCACACTTGGCTCAGAAGTGTGAAAGTGACGGCTTTATATTTAGTCGCCGTGTGCAAGAAGCCAACAAATGGTCACAAAAAGTGGAGCATTTGCTACTCTAACAGGGCTTTATATATTAAATATTTCCTTCTCTCATAATCATACGATGCACTTCTTTTATTCACTTGAAATTGAAAACCTGAAACTGCACTTTTTGGAGATTAAACACATTGAAAACTAAAAATATTTAAAAGGTTTGTTTTTATTATGCCGCTGTGGTAATGTGGGGGTGGACTTTAGGACCCTGGGAAACTGGGTGGGGTGTGCATCCAGGTACCAGGTTGCCAGGTGCAACTCAGCACATATCTCACCACACCCAACCAGAGGTTAAGGGTTCAACACTAATTCCCTTGGATTCCCAGTTAAACAAAGCTGTTGTTAAAGCATTGAAGAGACTAGCAATGTGTTACCCTGTAGGGGGAAAAAACAAAAAGCTCTCCTATTTAGAGAGTCGAGCTTCAGGCCCTGTTCTCACTATTTTTTTTTCAGGTCAATTAAATATTAGTAAGTTTTTGAAACACTTTATCTTGTAGACCACTTATTACAGATGATGTTATTCCATTATGTTATGTTGTGTAGGCTGTTTAAAGTTACACTTGAACCCTGAGGGGTCGATTTTGCCTCATCTGCTACCCACACCCAGCCCAGTGGACTCTGTCACTGAGAGCAGTGAAAAATGATGCTCAAATATTTGGAAAGAAAGCCCTCTCCCTTTGATCAGAGTGAACTGACCCTTTAATCTCTTGTACTGTAATTAAACATTGGGGTTGGATGGGGGAGGGTTGGATGTGTGCATGAGGAAGCTTACATCTATAAGAAGTTTGACCTCCTGTTTCTTCAGATCACCCCCGATCTTGGCTGCCAGCAGGACACAAGCTCCAGCGCAGAGTTTACGGTTCTGCTTGTTTAGTTTGCCTTGGAGAACGAGTTTTTCAAAGTAGACGAAAGCCATGGCCACCGTCGGTTCCTCAAAGCCACACTCATCCTGAGCCAGTTTTCTTATCTCCCTTTTCAAGCTGCACAGAGTTAAAAAAAAAAAAAAAAAAAAAAAGAACAAGGAAGGAAAAAATGAAGAGAAAGAAGTTGGTAAAGAAAACAAAAGAGCTTCTGTTAAGGTGAATATATTCTGTGTGGTGTTTGTTTTACCTCCTTATTTTGCTGAGTGTCAGCTTTATGTGTGGGAATTTTTCCTTGAAGGTTTCGTTCATGTCCTTTTTGAGGTCAGAGGGTTTCACGTATTCGATGACCGTAGTCTGGAAAAGAAAACCAGAGGTGGTGTCAAAATAACCACACTTTCTATCGAGTAATTAATCCTAACACTTCACACATGATACATTATACTGTGTCAATATTTATTTGAAGAAAAATAAAAAACTAAATGCAGGAGCAGCTGTGTGTAAAGCTGTAGTTGCATAGCAGCAATAACTTGAAGTAACTGCTTTCTCTGGAAAGTTGTGAAGGACCTTTGGCCCACTCGTCTTTATGATGTTGCTGCAGTTCATTGAGGATTGTGGCCTTTCGTTTATGCGCAGCTCTCTCAAGGTCCTGCAGCAGTATTTCAGATGGATTGAGGTCTGGACTTTGAGTGGGTGCAATACTTTGTTTTCTGTTTCACTCATGCTGTTGTAGGTTTGCTGCTGTGCTTGGCATCACTGTCCTGTTGCATGACCCAATTTGTCCTACAGCCCAAATCATCACCGCGCCACCACCGTGCCTGACAGTTGGCAGTAAGTGTGTGGCCACAATGCACAGCACCAGGGTAAAACAAATAAAACAACCACAAAAATTTCCATTTATGTCTCGTCCATTTTCTCCTGGCATGACTGGTAAGTCTTCTAAACAAGCTAAACTTGCTCAGTCTTTTTCTAATTGTACTGTCAGTAACTTTAACATTTAACATATTAACCAACGCCTGTAGGACTTTTGGTTTTTTTGCAGTTTTTCTGAGCAATGCACGCTCTGACCTTGGGGTGAATTCGCTGGGACATCCACTTGCTAGAAGATTGGCAGCTGTCCTGAACGTTTTACACTTAATAATAAGTAATCTTTCTCACTGTAGCACTTCAAATTATTTGGAAAGGCTTCTCTAAGACCATTGCTGGCGACTTTCCTCATCGGCATTGTGTTAACACACACCTAAATGCTCCAGGCCAGCAAACTGCCAAAACTTTAGCTTTTGTAGGAAGTGTTCACACCTGCTGAGAATCGAGTGCATTAGAGCAGCACTACCTGGCTGCTACTTTCCCTCTTAATTCCTATGGAAGCAGTGAGGGTGTATTTAATTTTTCACACACTGCTTCTGCATTTTGACTTTGCCTTCGTTAAATAAATAATGGCATTATATAATATGTTGTTCTTCTGAGGTTGCATATGAAATGATTTTAGAACCTAGTAGAGACCAGATTAATTTTTTATTATGTCCTGACACATAAAACTATAGAAATGATGAAAGAGTGTGTGGTTTTTGGGGGTTTTTTTGTTTTGTTTTTTAAAACCAAGACTGTAAAAAATTTTTTTTAAATTGCTCCGTGTCACAAAAAGTAGCATTAAAAGACAGTAACAAGATAAACTGATGCCTTTGGCCAAATTTTAATTCATCATGACGGCCACAAACTATTTAGCAGTCAATCCCACACAGATGGTTCTGCTGCTAAAAGCAGGATTTTCAGTTTCGCTGCATCTTTCCATCTTATTTTAGCATTATTTTAATCTTAGTTTTCAGTTTTATATGGTTTATAGTTTTTTTTTTTTTTAACTTGCCTTTCTAATGTCTCTTAAACAATCCTTAGCCACATCATACTCAAAGCATGCCATAACAAGCACTGAGTCACACTGGGAGAGCTTAGTGTGGGTGTGAGTTTGGGCTAGGAGTTAGATCCCTGTCGAGGCCTGTCTATTAATCCCAGGATTAAAGGTCCATAAAAAAAAATGCTTTTGTTGCTCTGGGATGGTGAATTTGTAGTTTGAGAGCTGATAGGACCAAATAGGGAACCTTCCTTGGGTGTAACCCATTTACTATGCAACGTCGCCAGAAATACAAAGAAGACTTTCAATATGCACAGATAATTTTATCCCCTGTTTGAACCTGAAAGCTTGAGAGTCAGGTCTCCCAAGCAGCCTGTGTCCAATTCCTGAAGTGCTGAGAATTCACTGCTTCCATTGCGGTAGTAAACACAATAGCTATTGTTGTCAAGAGTAATTGGAGGAAGAGAGGACAAAAAAAAAAAAACCCCTGGCCTTGACTAACATTTCAACTGTGTCAGTACTCGTTGTGCATTCTGCCAGTCTCCACAGCGAAAACTGAACCCTGGAAAGAATGAGGAGGGAATCGGGCCGTTTTGTTTTTTCCCTCGCTTTTCAAACCAAAATAAAACATCCGCGCTTTTCCGGAAAAGTAAAAGGAATGATTAGTGTTGAGGGAGAGCCACAGTAGCTCTTTAATAGCTACTGCCAACTACACAGAGATAAAGTATCTGCATCGTTTCAGGCCCAAAGCGGTGGGAGAGCGTCTCATCCAGTGACCTTGCTGATAAAGACTAAATAAGCAGATAAAACTGAGGGTTTTTTTTATTTTTGGTGAAGGAACCCTTAGACAAATATTTCTGGTTTTATTGTTCTCTGTTGTGGTGGGAAAACTGAGCACAGAAGCCCAGCATGATAAAAAAAATAAATAAATAAAAAAATACCAGTGAGATATTTCAGAACATTTCAACAAAACATCTCAAAGCAAATGAAGCTGCGGATAAAAACAACCATTCCTTTCTGCTCTCAAGAGGCTACGAGGCAGCTGCTGCTGTTGTGATTGTGATGTATTAGATTAGTATTTTCTCACCATGTAGGAGGGGAAGATGAGGACTCTCTTGTGTTTACCACAAGGCCACTGTGGGTCATCCAGCAGATTAGGGTCGTACTCGCGAAAGTCCCCGAAATCATTCCCTGCCATTTCCACGCAGACAACAACGAAGGTTGAGTCAGATTTAGAATTTCATGCATTTCCTTTTTCAATAAAAATATACAGTTAGGGCCAAAAGTGCTCGGACAGTGAGACCGTTCTTCTATTTGTACACCAACACAGAGCATTTTAAGATCAAATAATCATGGTGTGACTGACATGTGGACTTTGAGCTTTAATTCGACAACTTTACCCAAAATTTTTGGCATTAAATGTTTAGGAATTACACCGAGCTATAGACAACGGGTGATTATGGTTGAAAAACTCAAATACAGACTGAAAATGGAAGAAGAATACCATACTGGGAGAAATAGTTGCCATACAAAGTGAAGAAATGACTTGAATTAAAGTAACTTAAATTATTAGAAGAGGCAGATTTGCTCCAACTCATTGTTTTTCTACATATAAACAAAGCAAATAAAATAAAGTTATAAATGTTTAGGAATTAACAGCCATTTTTATTTGTAGTCCCCCATGTTCAGAGGCTCAAACAATCAGGTGACTGACTGATCCTTATCCACTTGTACTGAGAAGCGTCGTCTCATCAGTTCTGCGGCGTTTGGCTGAATCTGAGCAGAGAGTATAGCCCTGGCCACGTCACAGTCCAGCCTGCTGCTGCTATCAGCGCTCACATCATAAACAAACACTAGTGGCCCAGTTGCACTGGCAACCATACAAGCCCACAACACAACACCTCCTGTAGCACATTTAGCAGGTAATGTGGTTGAATCACAGACTGTTTCTTTTCACTTTATTCGAATATAATAATAATTATTATTATTATTATTTTGTACACTATTCTGATATGAGGAAATCTTGCTTTCAAGATTTTTCTTTTGGATTGTACGGGCTCTTTTAAGTTTGTTTAGATGCTCTCTGACAAAGTCTAAATTGTCCTTCCTGTTTTTATGTGTAACCAATAGCTGTTGCTGATCTGGCTGGTGAAACGCTTCTTTTTAAGAATGAGCCAGATTTTTGCTCTCTCTCTCTTTTTAGCCTAATTACGGCCTCTCAGCTCCAGACGTTTTATCTAATCAATTTGTCGTGAATAACAGGGTCTCACCTGGCCAAGAAATGCTCATCAGTGAGCTGTCCAATTAATTTTGTGCCTCTGAAAGATGTGCAAGGCTTTTGTTATACCCTATGAATTAAAGCTTAATGTTTGTACTTCAATCACATCTTGATTTAAAATAAACCGATGTGGTGTACAGAGACAAAATTGCCAAAAAAAACCCCCCAAAAAAAACAAAAAAAACAACGAGCCCTCATTGTCCAAACACGTGGACCCAACTGTAGTAAACGATGAAAAGGTAAAGCCTGCAAACCAACCTGTGTCTAAGCTGCTCTGGTTGCTGTTGGCTCGGGCCAAGCTGAGGCTGCGGTGGCTTGCGTTGCGAGACTGAGAGAAGGACGAGGTGGAGTCGATTGTGTTTCTTCGGCCACCCAGCACATAAGTGGGATACAGGAACTGGGTGTACGACACAGTCTGCAAACACAGATACAAATTATTATGTCTATTCAGTAGAGCCAAAAAAAAAAAAAAAAAAAAAAAAAAAAAAAAAGACTTGCTCGCTCTGATGTTAAACCCGTTCAACCTATTAATGTTATCAGATCCGTTTTCCAGCACAAGAGGACCACAAATACCGTAAGTATTAGCACTAACAGTGTCCCAGTATAATGTACCCATGAGACATCACACACAATAACAAGAGACTGGAACTGACTTGGCTAAAAGGAATGCAGTTGTTATTAATGTGCTTAATTGCACATGGGGCGTTTGGACTCCCCTGACAGCAAAATAGTGCCAAAAAAAAAAAAAAAGGCTCATTGCACAGGGTTCTGGAAAAAAAAAAATCTAAGCACTAAAAAAATAAAAGCCTTTCACTTCATTTTCCTCATTTATGAAAACTAAACAATGTTTATAACATTAATATTTAAATGGAAGTAATTTGTGCGAGAAGAAACTTTTATACATTCTAGCTTCTGTAGCAACTACCAAGCTAGTTTGCTAGCTAACGTCCATCAACAGTACAACACTTCTGAACTATTACGATGCTAATGTGCCATTTTTAGCCAACCTTAACCATTTTTGGCCTTTCTGTATGTGCAATAATGTGCACAAGTCTCGATCTACCCCTCATTTCTTTATAGTTTGCTGGAAAAATGAGAAATCTTTGCTAAAACATATATACAGTTCTCCAGACCTCTTGAAGGACATTCAAAGCTCTTCTTTGGATGTTGGCTACCAATCTCTGTTGAGACGATCACACACACCGATTCAAAAATGTTGACGTTCTGGCTCTGGAGAGGCCAGGATCAAAATCTGACTGCACTTCATGCATTCATAATTCCATCAGTTTTGATAAGATCTCAAACACCACTGGCTGAAATGCAGACTCAAACCATGACAGAGCCTCCACCATGTTTTACAGACAGCTGTAGACACTTACTGTTATACCTCGGTCCTGACCTTTGTACATAAAGATGACGATTTGAACAAAAAATAAATAATGTGTGCATTTTGCCCCTTTCTCCCAGTTTCCTTTCCCTAAAAATGGCTTGATGCAAACACTTTCACTGACACAATTTTAGCAAATAGTATACTGTATGGATCAACTGAAAGGACAGATGTAGCTCTAGACTCCATTTTTACTCATTTCTTCAGGCCATGCTTTTCAGATATTGTCCTTGTTTTAGGTCAGCCACTTCTTTTATTTTCCACCTGTCTTTGAGTTTCTGGCTAATAGCTCTTTTGAAATCCCCTTGTTGGTGTAAAAATCCTGTTTTATGCCTTTCAAGCTGTGTTATCTTTGGCTTTCTTGTAGATTCAAATAAAGAAGTGAGAACAATTTATATGTTTTGTAAAAAGTAAGGCACTTGTAACAAAGTTCCTAAAGATACTTTGCAAAGTTGTTGGGTATTTGTTGACGACACCCTCGAGTTAGGTGCCTTTTTATCAAAGACAAACTTTAAAAAAAAGCTTTAAAAGTTATACCAAAGTCTGACTTTTGGAAACAAGATATAAAGAAATGAGTGGTGGTTTAAGACTTCTGTATCAAGTATCCAGTGAAGTGTCCCAGTAAACACACCAATCTATATTGATCCACCACACATACACATATTTGCTGGTTTCTCACCTTTCCATCTGCTCCCAACTCCACTCCCTCCAGCCCAATCACCATCTCCCTGGCGCCTCCTGAAGGATGCCGCTGACGCCCTCCTTCCAGCTTTGCATCCCTAACGAGAACAAGACTTTTTTTTAAAAACAGATCTTTCATGATACAAAGTTTTCCTGCAGCTTCTTTAAACTCCTTTTCCTTAGCAATCTTTCAGAGGCCTGTTCTAGCTCACCTCTTCACTTACACACTCTCCATTTCACAGATTTGGGTCCTGCATCGATCTGAGCTCATCAGCTGGCCTAGTTTCTGTAACCGCTCGTGTCTTTGGGTGCATCTCGGGGCAATCAGTAATAAAGTGCGCCCTTGGGAGGCAGGACGGAGTAGAGTACGGTTTCGTTTTAGCAGGCAAGCCTCTTCAAACTCAGCTGCTGCCTGAAATGCCATACTGCTGTGGGAGATTTGTAGGTCAAAAGCTCTCCTGAAGCAGAAAACAGATGGCCAAAGAGGGAAGTGTGTCGGTGGAGCTTGACCGACACATGGCCCAAATCAAATATACCATAATTAAAGTAAACACTGTTTACTGCTAAGATTTAACGTGATGCGATATTTTTAGGCCGCTGTCAGTAAAAGCTAATTTAAATTGTGTACAGTGACAGAGAAGATTACATGCCTGCAGTCTGCCACAAAGAATAACCGATAACACTGATGGTAAGCTGAAGGCTAACTCTTTCCAGCGATTTGTGATTAAAAGGTTGGTAGAAAATTAAAATGCTCTAAGCAGGAGCTGATATTCATGTTCTCCCATTTTTCCTTGGGTTGAAATAAAGCCCACAGCTATTAAAATGTGGCCTGTTTGCTGACAGATAAATTTCCACCTGTGTTTGTGTTACATTAACTTTAGCCTTATCTCAATATTTGTACTGTTGCAACATTTCACAGCGGCGGCAGAAAGTACAGGCTCTACACAGTCTTGTTTTTCTGCGGCTCCCTTATCTTTCCTTTCCTTTGTCTTGCATTCTCTTTAAAATGTCGTTCATACACAAAGCGTTAACGACACGGCGGGTCCTCACATGACTATGCCAGTGTTTTGTTGACATGTGGGGCCAATCGGTTTTCATAAAAACAGCGTTATCTGGCAGACAGGCACGGCAGGACACGATGATGACAGATGCATCGTAGACACGGAGATCCCCAGGCAGTGGACCTCTTACAGAACAGTGAAAATCAAAGAAGAAAGGGGGGAAAAGAAGAGATGGGAAGCTTTCTAGGGAGAGCGCTTTTCTATGAAGCCATCCAGAAAATAAAAAGGTTTTGCTTCATTTGGTTGAGAATACAGAGAAATGAAAGGAAATGACAGGAAAAGCTGCTCAGCAGCATGCACGAATAGGAATCACTGGCGCCAAACATCTGTATGTTAGTATTGGTGAAATTCTTGCAAAGTGCTCGTCACGCATGCTTCGAAATTCAGCGTCAAGAAAGTAAAAATAACCACAGCTTAAACAACTTTGACCCCATTACAAATACTTCACAGTTCACACGAACAGTCGAGGGTGACTGCTTCCAATTATATTCCAAAGTCTTTTTTTTTTTAACTTCAAATATCCCTGTGAGGAAATTCATCCCGCATTCGATCCATGTAATTTTTTCCACTCCGATGCCAGAAGTGTTCCTTAACGTGCCAGAGAAACATCGGAATCCAGCGCTGCTAAAGAGGAAACATGCAAAGTCTACACAGGAGTGTTTGAACTCAAAGAATTAGCCCATGAAAAGACAGTGATGACCCACAGCCTGAGGTTTAACCGCCTGAAGCCTGCTGCATTCCACCTTCTTAGTTTACAAAGTCCGAGCTGGACTTTGAGCTGCAGATTTAACCATGTATTTAACTTCTGTATTGAAAATTTGCAAAATTACTCAAGATGCAAGGCATACCAGTCTGCTGAATGTACTCTGAAAATAAATAAATAATTTAAGTAACAAGTTGTCTAATAAAATATTTTTGAGTTTTGGCTGACCCAGCCAAAGTCGAGCTGGAAACGGGCGATTAGCGTGAAGGAGCAGTGAAACATGCTTATCGGAGAGCCCCGGGAGGTTTATTAACCCTTGACCTTGCACTGATTGGCTGGCTTAGGAAATTCCCCGCTCTTCACTAAGCCGTGGTGTGTTGCTTTTCTTTCTGTGCATTGTTTCCTCTGGTGTTTATCTGTCGCCCTTTCACTTCCTCCAAAACACACCGTTTTTTGTTTTTTTTGGGGGGGGGGGGGCGTCAGAAGTAAGGCCATACAACAGCTAAACTCCCCAACACAGGGCTCATGTTGCTTTAAAAGAAAAGCAGGAAAAATTATCTATAGATAAGATCTACGCCGCTAAGACATGTAAACCCTGGCAGTTAAAAAAGAAGTGGTTAATAACATGTTATAAGTGCGCAGACAATAGAAATCCTAGTCTGTCAGCACAGTGGAGAATTAAAATCAGTTGACTACACACCGAAAACGTCTATTTCTAATAACCAGGTAAGGTTCATATTAAATGCTGAATAGCGAAGCCAGCAACAGCTGCAACAGACAAGAATGGGTTGACTTGAACAAAGAAGGATGAGTGCCCAAGAGCCACCACGGGAAAAGTATCACAAGCAACAAGCATTAGGCGACAATCTAAGTCTTAAAGTCCTTGTTAGATTACTTTAAAAAAAAAAAAACAAAAACATTTTTATTAACCTATTAAGATAAAAATGCATCCACCAAAACAAGAGGGATGAGGAAAACAAAGGGAAAGAGGAAGCACAGGTTGGAGGACGTTACGACGTTCGGCATGCCGTAGGATACATACCCCACTTGGCTACAATCTCGATAGGGCAGGACAGAAAATACACTATAGAAGGATCTTCTGCCACTGATAAGGACTATCCTACAAAAACAAAAATGGCAAACAAGCTAATCAACATCTATCGGACAAGATGCACAGGTTACACTTGGTAATAGTTTGCAGTAACAGAATGAACTGAACATTCTTGGTGTGTTATTCTGAGTTTCTTGCAGTTTGGCACATACACTCAGTTTGTGTGTAACAGTGATGCATTTGTTACAAGACCTTATTTTTAATGACTAAGGCATCCAATCAGAGCCCATTTCCCGATGACCTGAGGTCAACAGCACAGCGAGCAGAACGGCTCTGACTTTAACTACAACAACCTCATAATTCCAGCTTCCTAACTCGGGCTCGCAGACACGTAGTGAACCTTATTACTACAAATCAGCATCAGGAAACAAACTCCACATGAGGGTCTCAAAAAGCTGAGTCTTTCAACATCAGCTGAAAACTGGATAATAATTTCAGAGGTGGTACACGGAAATGTTATCCAAATGTTGGATAAAATAAGTGAAGACTAACTCATAGAGCTACACTTTGAGACAATTGAAAATCACCGGAGCACGATTGTGCCACGCAAATCACCGATAAATAAAAGCTAACTGAACTCTCGTCTAAATCCAAACGAAGTGGCAGTGATAATAAGAGTCACCCCGTCAGTATTACACAGAAACGCTCCCTAGATACGTTGACCTCAACTTCAACATCAGAACATTTCTGCCAAAATTTGTTTGCATTTAAAGATTTGCGTGCTGCATTCATGCTACAGCACAGTCATCTTATAATTTAGTAGCGAGTGATTTGTGGCGTGATTACAGAATTTGTGACAGTGATCAAATAAAGATTGACATCAAAATTCATCAGATTCTTCTGCACGTGCAGGATTGGCAGTTGCATCTATCTATAAGCTGAAACTGTGGCCGGGGCCTGGCCTGCTTGTCTGCGATGTGGCTTGTAATGTGAGAAACATCCAAACTGCAGTTCATTGACTGGGGCAGCCTCCATTATTCAGTGAGGACTTGTATCAACTGCGGGGAGGCGATGTTTGGCTTCATACCTTCCATTGCGCATATCGTGTTGCCTCATGTTCTTTACGAAGTGGACCTTCTTGAAGCTCTTTGGTCGGGGTGAACCCGATAGGGTTCGACATCTGAAATGTAAAACAAACAAAAAAACTTAGAAACAGACAGTTCCCCAAGTGGGGCGCACGACACTGTGCTAAGTGACTCATGTTGAGACACAGAAATACACAGGAATGGTAAAAAGAAAGCAAACCTTTTTTTAGCTTTAAGGTTTTACATATTGGTACATTATACATCTTTTTTTTTTTTTTAAATAAAATCATATAATCCTTACCAGTAATACTAGGGCTGTGCGATATGACCAAAATCTCATATCCCGATATAAGAATTCTATCGTCCGATAACGATATAAATCACAAAAATGTAACATTTTCTGTAAATTCTGTGAATCTCGTCTTGCGTGAAGTGTTTCCAGCTGCGCGTCATGTAGCTGGAGTCGAGTGTTTTAACCGATGTATGAAACGATACATTTTTAGACATAAGTTGTAACAGCCGCCGTTTTCTTTGTGAGTATTTATTACACGCGTGCTGCGGGGGAAAACCTGTTCTAACGTTTGACTCTAAGGTTTATTTATTAGCACCTGGCGGATCTTTTTTACTTCTCATCCGTAAATAATCTGCTCTTTCACGTGATTCCGTTTATTTTGAAAAGTCTCAACAGGATCTTGAGCTTTATTGTGAAAGGTTTATGTGGAACATAAACAAGCTGACACGATGATTTTAGTCGTTGTTGCTAACCACAACGCATAAAAACAGGCGCTTGTCCGTCTGTAATGTGGTTATATTAAATATAAGAGAAAGAGAGAACTTTAAGAAATTAACATAGCCACTACAGTGACCATCAGAACGGTGAAAAAAAATATTGCCATAAACAGCTTATTTTGCGACACAACGAAACAAACGATAGCATAAAATGCAACGATAGCAGTTTTTATATCATCATCATCCGATATATATCGTTATATCGAACAGCCCTAAGTAATATTGTGCAATACTGCAAAAATGTTGGTATCAAACCAGGTAAATACAGAGCCAGTAATGTCGATACCAACACTGATATAGATACTTTTAACCTACAAAAGCACCTTATGTAGGCGATAGCAGTGTGTCATGGTTGCTGAGATGATCACCATCAATTTGCAAATTGTGAACATATTTTAATGGACGGTTAAATCTCTGTGATTTTTACTTTTTTTTTTTTTTTTTTTTTTACTTCAGCTTTTCGTGTATTTGAAGCGAGGTTTTTGGAGACCAGGGATGTAAAAGTGTCCGTTTCCAAAAAAGCAAATTATTTAACTAAATTCAGTGAGCTACATTCTGAACTCAGAGGATGGAAACAAAGTATCGATCTTATCGTGCTATTATCAATCCAATACCAGCATACTGATACTAATCGATATTTGGATCGATCTGCCCACCTCTACATACCAGACCTTAAAATAAGCTACATACAGCCTCAGAAAACACATAGTCCTTGTTTAGTTAAGAAAAACTAAGCCAATATGCAGAAGCAGTGTGGGAAAAGCTAAGTGCCATAAGAATTAAGAGAGAAAGAAGCATCCAGGTTGTGTTAATCAAATACATTTGTTTTATTAATCATGAGTAAATGTGAGTAAATGCCTCTATAAAAGGCAGTCATTTTGGCAGTTTGCATGTCTGGGGCATTGGGGTGTGTGTTAAATCAATGTGTTCTTGCAAAGCCTTTGGACAGACGAGACCAAAGCTGAGATGTTTGGCAGAGGGGTGATGATTTGAGTGGTTTTTGCAATCGGAGGATCTGGGTAACTTTCAACCACTGAGGTTAAAAAAAAAAAGAGAAAAGAATCAAGGTGTTGCAACGGCCCAGTCAAAGACCAGACCTCAACCTGATTAAAACGCTGTGGAGGGACCTGTGCATAAATGAATGCCTGCAGCGTTGAAATCGACTAAACTTCCTCTAAAATTTTGAAGAGACTGATAAAGTCATACAGAAAAATATTACATCAAGATATTGCTGCTAACGTTTCTACCTGATGCAGCTGTGCACGTAGTTTTTCACACTATGCTTCTGCATTTTGAATATGTTAAATTCATATTAAATGAATGTGTGATGATTTTGTTTTTAAACACGTCCAAATATGTAAAAGCTTAATGAAAGAAGGTGTTTCCCCCCCCCCTTTCCACATGACTGTAGTAGCAGTGTGAACATGTAAAGCGTTTACCTGCGCAGAGGAGCATTTTCTTCAATGTCCTCTAGAGTTTCAAGCGACGAGCGCTGAGAGATGAGCCTTCGTCTGGGGGGGCACATAGAAGGGAAGTTACATGTTACGGGATATGAAGAAATATCAACATCACACCAACACTTCACAAGTTCAACAGTCAGCTTTAAGAGGAACTACCTTTTTGAATAATTCTTTCCACTGTGTCAATGTTATATTTTTAGTCTGTACTCAAAAAGGTTGAATGTTTAACACCCAGGTTTAAAAACAATACGTGTGGTCAGCAGTGGCCTGGAACAAAGGTTAAACTGTGGTTTCCAATTTTAACTTTAATTTTAAGTTTCTATAAATTCTGAGATTAATTTGCAAACACCGGTTTTGGATGGTTGACTTATAACTGTCATCAGCGAACGCCACTGTGCCCCTGTGTGGTCAATGATCGCCCCCCCCACTCAGTCTTGCGTGGATCACAGTGAATTTTCCAGGATCAGAGCTGCTGAGAGGATAACGAGCTGGCTCTGTGAGCACTTTGTGTAACACATTTGGTCACAGATGGCCTTTATTTCACACTTAAGTTGCTCGACTCAACAGTCTAATTCTGCTGGATCGCTTTTATATGATCAGCTGCCAGTTTCAGAACAAACCCACATGTGACAGCTAAGAAGGTCTGAGCCGTGCCAAAATTAGGTTATAATTGCACGTTTAGCACCACAATAACAACACGTCCTTCAAAAAAAAAATAAAAAAAATAAAAAAGGGGTCTACATTTAAAGGAGTGGAAATTAACGTATTAGAGGTCAGATAAGAAAAAGCTCACACATTTCCCCAGCGGGTTATCTGTCATGACGTAGAAGACAAATCTGTAACAGTGCCAGAGGGTAAATATACTTACTACTGTATACAACGCAGGACTTTTTCCTGCAGAGAGAAATTTGCAAGCAGTCTGTGTTAATTGGGGTTTGGATCGCTTGAGCAAACTGTCTGAATTAGCATAAAAATGCAAACATTTCTGTCAAACAGAGGTTGCACACACTTTGACTTTACTGTACAAGGACAGATAATGGTTATGTGCATAGGCACGCTCCCCCCAAATGCCCATTCTGAGCCAGGAAAAAGCCTGTAATTGTGCAGCATCCAATTCTCCTCATAAATCAAGACGTGCTATAGCGCTGCAAGATGCTGCAGCATCAAGACAAACCGAAGACATCCAACCGGACACACTTCCCACCCGCCGGAGCGTTTCAGCTGACCAAAGGGAGAGACGGTAGAGTGTAAAGTAAAGCGGCTGGTTAATAAGTGACAGAGCGTGCAGACAAATGAACAAAAAAATAGCTCCATCCTCGAGGATCCAACACAGGCTGAGTGAACAGTGTATACTAGAGGAGACTGGGTGAGCTGAGTGTTTACATGAGAAGCCAGGCCACTGGAGCAGACAAAAAAAGCTTAAGGCCTTTGTACTGACTAACCTTCTGCACTCAATATAATGGGCCTAATGATCATAAACTGAAGGGGAAAACATCAAGCCTTCATAAAAGGCATGAGCAGTAAAATCGGAGTCTAAATGATAAGAATGATCAGACCTGTGGGCAGCTGACACAAACTCTGTCTCCTGCTTGCGTGAGTTGAAAGGGCCATAATAAAAGGGTTTGGCCTGACCTCTCCGTGAGGGTCAGACAAGTGGTGTCATGTGATTTATGGCCAGTCTTACATCATCCTCCTTCAGTGATAACCCTGAGGGATGGACTGGCTGGGTGATTTGGGATCTATGAGTGCAGATACGGAGGAAAGTAAAGGCTTCTCTACTGAACATCGCTTCATTCATTAAACTACTTTATGCTGCATGAAGCTCTTAGAGCGATTCAAAACAGGTTGATCGTTTTATATGGAGAATTATCAATTAACAGTACAGTCCTCTTCAGCGTTGCAGAGCACTTTAGGCTTTTCCAGCTCCTTGTTTTGACATTATGGCCGACAAATTACCATTTTGGTTTGCTCACCACTTTTATCCTCTCTGTTTGCAGCTGCAGCATTTTAGCAACTCAGAAAACGCACACCAGACTCCAAAAGCCCTCCACTACTACTAGTGTATCCTGGTTGTGTAAATAAGCCAGTGTTTTCCAGCAATAAGACCCATGTTAAGGGTATTACCATGTTGTTTTTAACAGCCCGCATGAAGGAAAAAAAATTTAAAAAGTCACAAAATGAATCTTTAAACAGGTTTTACTTGCTTTTCAAGTTTATCTGCATGTATTACTCACATGCTAATGAATCCACTGAAAAAGTTATTCTTTACTGTAACTGTTCTTCCACGTGGATGTAAAGAGAGGAGATAGAATCCACATTCCACCAAGACAATGTATATTGGAGCTAAAGCTAATTTAATACTGGGGCGGATAGAGTTGTTTTCTTTGTTAGATAAATCAGGCAAGCTTTCAAATTTACATTCTTGGCAGTCTCTCTTTATGACCATGTGGTGCTGCAGTGAGTGAATTGCATTAGAAGCCCACAACTCTGCAAGTTACCTGCTTCATTTCATTATCTTGAAAGTTTCTGAGCTACATTTCTTTCCAAAGTCTATCAATCAAGTTACCAACCGCTCCATATGCATGTAGGACTACAACAGGAAGAACCCCCCACCCCCCTTAAAACTCTGCAAAGAGTGTGCTAAATGAGAAATAATGTCTCCACATGAACATCAGCAGCAGCACGTGCTTTTAATGCAAAAGATGTTTTCCAGGCTGGTGCAAATCCTGGAAACAATAACACGGGACAGGCCACTCATTCACTTCAGACCCTGCCAGAGAGGGTTAGAGCAATCCGTTTCCATCCAGTCTGGCATTAACTAGGCCCAGTGAGAAGGGTCAGACAAGCGTCCGTGTAAATCAACAGCAGAGTCTCTGAAAGCAACTCCTGCCACTGTTGCCTGGGAAGTGATTTTATTTAAACACCTTTTCTTGAATGAAGTCAGGCACAGTGTAAAATTATTTTCACTACAAATGCACACCATGCTCCTGCAATATAAGAAAGAAATGTTTTTGAATGCTATTGACAATCCTGCTAAGCAATGAAGCCGTAAAACTCAGGTTGACTGTTTAGATGTGGAGATTAAACGGTTTCACGCGTACGGCCTGTTGGCAGCTTGCCACAGGACACAGTCTTCCATTTTCCTGCAGAGTCGCTGAGTGAAAAATACATGTAATGTTGTGGGCTTATTCACACAAATATAGTCAGGAAAAAGGGAAATGTGATTACTGTGATAAAAAAAAAAAAAAAAAAAAAAAAAAAAAAGCACTCTGGGGAGTTCAGCCCGTCTGGTCCGGAAAGGTTCAAAAGTATAATGAGTACAAACGGGATGTAGCAACAAACGCGAGGAATGAACGGGCAAAAAGGAAACAAGAGAAAAAAAAAAATAATAATACAATAATTACATCAAAATAACTTTCAAAACACGTTTCCACACACAGGCTGATCCTGGTTAATTTTGGGGGCTTTTCTTAGCTTTCCTTTTATCCACGACTCAGACGCCGAAAGATTCAGGGAAGGAAAATGAGGCATTCTTATATAATCCTGAGATTATGCCAACCATGACCTCAGCGAACAGCAATCGGCCTCATAACCAGAAGTATGTGACCCGAACACACAAGACTCCAGAGAGCCATTACGGTGGCTTGTGCTGCTTGCTTTCCAGCCACAGTTTTGCTTCCACGTGCAAAAAAAAAAAAAAAAAAAAAAAAGTCCTGTTAAAATACTTTAAAGTACGTGTTTCTGGGTAATCTAATAGTGATGGGAATATAACCCACGCAGGACGTGATAAGACTCAACCTGCCGGTGTTTTACAGGGGAAACAATATAATGAACATTGCTCTACACCTCAGGCAGACAGCACCAGATGGTACTCACTATTATATATTTAAAGCACAGCTCTTGGCTGATTCTTGATGGATGAACGCTGAGGAGTGGAATATGAAATTAGCTATCGTTTCCACGCATTAGATTCTGATGAGGATATTGTCTGAAGCAGCTTTGGGCTCAGAAAGTCTATTTTGGCGGCACATCAGAGGCTCTTCGGCTTCCTCAACGAAAGCAGGATTGAAGGCCAAAAAGTGTGAGGGGAGAGTGTGTCTCCGATTCCCCTGGGAGAGGAAGTGGAGGACAGAAAATACAGAGCTGAGAGCCAGAGCTGCTCCTCAGAAAGCCCGGGCATCCTGCCTCTCCCGGCGAGGGACCTCTGTACACGTTTCCACCAGCTGCCCTCAGAAAACAGACCAGGCACTGTGCAGAGCGCTCGTCTGTCCGCACGCTGGTGGAATATGGCCGCGCTCAATCAGCAGGTTGCATATTTCTCGACATCAGAATTCATTTTATGTGGGCGTCCTTCGAGCGGATATCAAAAACAGGGGGTAAAGTCAGGCTTTAACAAATTCCGACTGTATTTGCAAAGCAGAATAAGAAGCATCAAATCCATTTTCTTAACCGCTTATTCAGCTGAGGATCTTTGGGGGATGGAGTCTCTCCCAGCAGAGGCGGGGTAAAAAACACAAACCGGTCGCTGGTACATCACATGGCAAAGCAGAAACTGGATCCAACATGTGCAACACTGTGGCTGGAACTCAGTATTTCTCTGGTGCTGAGCTTATTAGCACAAAATATGAAAAGCTGGCAGGTTTGTACAAGCTGACTTCCAAGTATTTAAAACCAGCATTTAAAAGCAAAAGCTTATCGTAATCTTTAAGATGTGTAATGATTAACATTTGAAAAGTTTGGCTTCTAATGATCTGCAGCCTGACCAATACTGGATACCAATGTTTTAAAGGTGAAAAAAATAAAAATATGATATCAGCAATGAATGTCACAAATCAATCTGCAGCTTACTGTGAAGACGCTGCTTCACTACTAGGGATGGGGCAACAATACAGCATAGTATGGCGCTATTATGCATAGCGATATTGTGTGTGTAAATACTCTGGTGATGCTACTATACTTTAAGAAGAGGGCTAATCTCCTGCAATATATTAAATCAGCTAGCTTAGTGAAAAAAAAGCTAAAAATCGCAACAATATCGTATTGAGTGTGAAATATGGGATGATTCCCCTTTCTACTGATTGATGAGCTCTGATGCTACTCTGCTACCTGTGCTACAGACAGCATAGAGTAAACAGGAGCTGAAGCCCTCTGCTGGACAAACTATGTGATGACACCCTGATCAACTTAACAGAGATCTGCATGTTCTATAGGTAAGTTTTCATACTAGTGAATACTGCACAACATATGAACCAATACCACTTCTTTTTTTATTATAGCAACTCTCATTAGTAGATATGTTGTTTGGTTCAATAATGCTGCCTCTTGTAAGCTAAACAAGTTAAAATGTGTTAGTGGTGTAATGATGTCAGTCATACATTTTTCCCCCCCCACTATTTAAATATATAGCAAAAAAAGAAAAGTAGAGAATAAGACATTCCAAACAAGTTGATTTGACAAATCAATTTCAGTGCGGTAACTAGGCTCATGAGCGTTTCCCTGTGAAGCAGAACTTCCTGAGAAGTCTGGCACGGCCTTCAGCAGGAGGCGAGGATTTGGATAAAAGACGAGGGGGCTCTGAACAGAGAAGATCTGACGGCAGGTTCTGACAGTGAGAGAACCACAAGATGATCCGCACTGACAGTCGTCCCTCTTCGAGGTGGAGACCTCCAAACTCTCCCCCTTGTGTGAAAATAAAGTAGACAAAGAAGGCAAATAAAAAGACACTCGTGTGAAACAACAAGCCCCTGTTGCATGCGGAGCTGGACAGCAGTGCAGAGTTACAGGATGTTTACGTCACACAGAAATGAAGTAGACAGTAGGTGTGTGCCAAGTTTTGTCAAGACACTCACTAAAAATAAGCTGAGGACAATTTGACAAAGAGCCGAAGAACGTTTATGTAAGAAAGACAAACAGAGACTGAATAAGATGCTGGATTTTCTCCTCGGGGGGGAAACGAGGGTGCACAGCTCCACGGTTTGCTGGACTTGTGATCAAAACTATCTGCCCCCCATCCCCTGTGCATATCAGTGAGTCATAAGCCTGCAGGCACCTGCATGGAGTAAAGCATACAGCTGAACTTTTTCCTCATGCTGTGTTGGAAAGGCTGATTTCTCAGAAGTGCAAGTATCTTTTGAAAACAGCTGATCATAAGAAACCTGCAAAAAAATTGCCAAGAGTTCATTTATTTGGACGCCCCTCCGTTTTTGTCACACAACAATGAGAAACTACTAAATCAGGGACGCTTAACTTAAGAAAAATAATCTCCTTCATATTTTCAAGACCCATGCAGTGGGGCTGGTGCCCCAAAAAGTGATTTCCAGTGTTTCTATGTGTTCTTATGTCTAACACCTCTGTTTATTATTGATAAGCAGTCTGCAGTCAACAGGATTTCTGAAGGGGTTATATATGAGATAAAGAATTGACCTGTTTTGCAAGCATCTTTATGACTCTGCGTTATTGAACATAACCTGTGTTGTACCTTACGATGAATCCAGTCCTTTTTGATGGCTTAAAATATCTTTATATAACTGTTACATGATATTTGTTGCAACTTCTACTGCATCTCTTTTGAAAAAGACATTCTTAGTGTCGCTGATTGTTTTCCATTCATAAATAAAAGGATATATAAAAGTCACTTTGCAAGAAAGTGACAGCAGCTTCAACCCCCTAACAGAAATGTTCTTTCTGGCCTAAAATTGCTCAATGTCATTGACGAGAGATAAGTTTGACAAATGTTTCAAAGATCATGAGCCAACAAGTCATTTACAACACCGAATTGGAGTCCTTGCCTGGCTAAATATGGCCCCTGGGGCTTATGTTTGACACCCCATTTCTAAATCATAACATAATAAATAACAACTGATGTAGGAAAATCTGGAAAGCTAATCATCCTTAACATTTCCTTAAGAACTTGCTGGAACACAACATACCCAATAAAACTGGTTTTGGAAAGTGCCATGGTGCTTTAGAAATACTAACAGATATGCAACATACAGTGAGTGTGCAAACACTTTGCAACTTGTTCTCTAATGTGTGCCTTTCTCTTAATTTGTACATATATACGTCTCTTGATTGTGTATATATTCCTGCTGCCTACTATTAATATTTCATTCCTGCACAGTTGCTGTAGAGCACCCACAATCTCGATGTACACGTACAATGCCAATAAAGGGCTATTCTATTCTGCTGGCGAGATTTCAGAAGTGAAAAAGAAAGGTTTGCCTGCGAGATGCACTTCGTGTGCAGTTTAATGAGCAGTCTATGGCGATCCTGCAGTGCAGAAGTGAACTTTGGTCGTTGTGCGCTCAGACAGTGAAGTAAAACCGTTGTGTACACAGTTACCTTGACCTCTGCTGCTCTATCTGTCCGCCCTCCGGGCAGTAGTTCTGGGAGACTTGCCTGGAGTAGGTCGCAGGTAGGATTCCCTGAGTGTACGTCTGCAGCCTCCCTCTAGTCGAGGCTGGGACCGCGGAGAAAGGCGAGCTGAACGTCGAGGGCACAAAAGCGTCGCCCTCCGCGTCTGTACCGGCGGGGGGAGCAGTGGGACCCGTCCCAAAACTGGCCCTGCTGCTGGCGTGGAGAGCCTGGTTTGCTAAAGCGAGCGCCTGGGTGGCTGTGGTGGTGGCCGCCGCCGCTGCAGCCGCCGCGGCCGCCGCAGCAGCAGCGGCTCCGTACGCCGAGGGCTCCGTAGAAACCAGGCTCTGTCTAGTCCGAGCTTCCAGCGGGGTTTCCCCTTCGCTCTGACTACCCGCATCGTCCTGCACGGGCCGTCCATCCAGAGAAATGTTGCTGAGAAAGGACAGCGCCGCTTGCCTCCTCCTCGGGTCGATGCGTTTCCGCGTATGCTCGAGACTGGAGTGCTTTATCTGAAGCGTGGATGTGTTGCTGCTCGTGGCAGCCGCCATGGTCCACTTCCAGGTGTCCGAGTCCCACCCTCAGCAGCGGTCTCACCTCGCGGGCATGAGTGCTGATGGGATGGTCGTGCTTGTGTTGGCGAACGGTGGTGCCCGTCTTTTTAAGTACACGCGTTAAACTGGGTGAAAACAGCGAGGTCACGTGTGCGCAGTATTGTGGCAGCACAGGGAAAATTTGGACCAATGAGCTGTCGGGAATACATGTGTTTTTTTTCTTTTTCCTGACTGCTGAAGCCTCCACTTCTCTGATAGTGCGTGCTAAAATTACATAAACTCCGAGATGTTCGTAACATCTTCAATAAACTTTTTCTACCTGCTGTATTGTTTTTGCAGCCTTCACACTCCTGCAGGGTGAAAACTTTTTTTTTTATCCTTCTTTGTGCATTTCTAATTTTATTCATACATGTAGAAACTGGACTTTCTAAATGTGCAGACGTGTTATGTGCGGGGATCGGTGTGCGCTGATAGAATGGGGGCCTTGCTCTGTTTGTTTTGATAAAATCCATCGGTTTCGTGCACCGTATGAGTCAGCATATCTGAAGCGATAGCGCCATCTGTCCGCTTGTCATGTACTGGGTATGCTTTTTTTTGGCCATAACCCAATTAAATATGCCATCTAGTGGAGTTTTTTGACGGGTGCTTGCAGCAACCAGCATATTTTAGTCTAGAGCTAAAAAGGGAAATTTGGAGCATGTTCAGTGCTGGGCCTAATGTTTGATACCCCTGTACTACATAGTTAGCAAATCAATTATAACGAATAGAAAACACACATTAACAATAATAATAATAATAATGGTTGTAACAGTGATAATAAAAAATTAAATATGACAGGAAGACATAAAAGGGGTATCTTGTCCCATGCCTTGTAGTCTACTACATCTACACTATGTTTCCAAAAGTATTCACTCACCCACCCAAATGATTTAATTCAGGTGTTCCAATTACTATCATGGGTGAATAAAACCAAGCACCTAGGTGTGCAGACTGCTTCTACAAACATTGTAGGAAACAGTTTGGGGATGACCCCTTCCTGTTCCAACATGACCACACACCAGTGCACAAAGCAAGGTCCATGAAGATGTGGCCAGAACTCGACTGGCCTGCACAGAATCCTGACCTCGACCCATCAGAACACCTTTGGGATGAATTAGAGCGGACACTGCAAGCCAGGCCTTCCCATCCAACATCACCTTACAAATGTGCTTCGGAAAGAATGGTCCAAAACTCGCTTAAACACACTCGTAAAGCTTGTGGAAAGATGTCCTCGAAGAGTTGAAGCTGTTACAGCTTCGGAGTGGGCTGGCATCATATTAAACTCTATGGATAAGGAATGGGATATCAGTTAAGTTCATATGTTTGTGAAGGCAGAAGAGAAAATACCTTTGGTATTATTCACCATAGTTCTTCTCTTCTAGAAGCCCTTTTCTCAGGCCTGAAGGTAGATACTATAAAAAAGTGACTAGACCCTCAAAAACAGCTCATCATTTCCTTTTATAGTTGCATGTAGTTTTTCATGTGGATAAATTAAAAATTCCCCGGTACCAAATGCTAACACTTGGCAGAGAAGCTTTGATTCAGTTGTGTAAAAACCAACTTTCTGCCAATTAAAAGAAGCTTCTCCAGATGTCTGTAATGTGCTGTGGGTAGATGCAACTCTCTAGAGGGCAGGCCTAAGAGTGAAACACCAAGATCCTTTTTTTTATTATTTGTACTCAATTAAATTCCTTAGAAATAAATGTTCAGAACCTGGAAATCAATTTACACTCCCAGAAGTAGTGAAAATATGTTCCCCTATCAACAAGGCATTTCTAAACATATTAGTTTTCGTTAGAAAGTGTAAATTATTTTTATTTGCACACAATAACAGAATTATTTCAGAACAATGAAAAATTACCAGGGTCAACATTATTAGCCACCTAAAAAACGGACCTCTTTATGGAGCCATAGCACAAACCACTGTTGTGCAACGGTGTGCTTTAACATTGTTATGGTCAAAGCTTGTAAAATCCAGTTAAAAGTTTGCACACAATATAGAAGGATTTGAGCTTGAGAAAGCATCATGCACAAAACAAAAGAAATCGGTTTAGACTTGAGTAGAGTAGTTGATATACAAAGTTATCACAGCATTTCCTGCGTCATGAACTAGAGTGAGAAGCATCATCGAGAAATTCAAAGAGAGCCACACAGTGCAGCACAAGCCTGTCAGAGGCAGGAAGTGAAAGATTTCGAAGACTCTGGAAAGAAAATTGAGGTATGCTAAAAACAACCTGAGGAAAGATTACTCATACTGGAAGCTCGTTCTTTGGTCAGAGCTTTGGTTTGGCCACAGAGATGCACTCAGAAAAAAAGACATTGAGTGGTTGTTACTTTTACAAGAGTCTAACTTGTAATTTGAAGAAAAAAATCGAATGTTTCTATGGTGAATGTAATTAAATCTTTTATGATCTGCATGAAATTTAACAACTTAATTTGTTCTTGTGGAGATGACATGATGCAATAGTGGTTAGTCGCCTGGACTCGAGAAATTCACAAGATGACATGAGATTTCAAACCACAGGAAATCACTGGGGTTATAAGAGGCAGAAAAGCACATGCACACTTGTCTGCTATTAGTATTTATTATGGTTTAACCTGTCAAAAACAAAAATCTAAAGAAAATTCTGTATCAAGCTTTGTCGTCATAGCTTTCCTACGTTTTTTAAAGTATGGATTGACAGCTTGGTGGTGCACTTTCTGTGTGGAGTTTGCATGTTCTCTGCATGTCTGCCTGGGTTCTCTCCTGGTACTACGACTTCCTCCCACAGTCCAAAGACATGCAGTTAGTGAGGTTAGGTTAATTGGTAACTCTAAATCACCCATAAGTGTGAATGTGAGTGCAAATGGTTGTCTGTCTCTCTGTGTTAGCCCTGCAATAGACTGGGAACTTGTCCAGGGTGTACCACACCTCTCACCTTATGACATCTGGGAGAGTGTCCAGTACACCCCGTAAGATGGATGGAGTAACCAGTTGAGTAACACTGGAACTGGGAATCTTGTCAAGCCCCCAAAAGTTGATTCTGTTCATGTGGATGTAGCATTTTCAGTGGGAGAAACATTTCGTCACTCATCCAAGTGACTTCTTCAGTCTCAGCCGACTGCAGGTTTCCCCAATCTTATAAACAGGGAGGAACGCTGGTTTGAGCGGGGAGTCAAGGAGGCCATTTACCTGAAAAGGGAAAGACCATCTCTGAACTGAGGAGGGGGCCTAAGGGTACATCTTTTGCCATTTTGCAATGCTGTGATTGCAGCCATTCCCCAACTCTCTGTGAATGGTACTCATGGCCATTGATCAGTGGGCTTTGATCAGTGGTTGTTGATCAGTGGTCATGAGAATCTGCATATTAATCATCAAGGAACTGACCTTCCAGCCCATTGCTCCTTCAGTGGGCTGGTTTCTGTCATTATGCAAATGTACTGTTTATAAGATTGGGGTGACGAAATGTTTCTCCCACTGAAAATGCTACGTTCAGATGAACAGAATCAACTTTTAGGGATTTACTTACCTGGATGATTGAGTATGCACCAAAATCTTGTCAAGGCAGAAGGAGTCATGAAGAAACAGGGAAGTGAAGATTTTGAAAGAAAACCTCCAGCAGTCAGCAGCAAGACTGGCTTGAAAGACATTTTCTTTGTCTTTCAATGCGACAGTGACTCAAAAGATACATCATTCCTGGCGAAGAACTACCTCAAGGATCCAAAATGAATGTTATTGACTGGACGTAGGTAGCACAACTTGACCGGGGAAAAAAACAGTATTCACAAAGAACTATTGGCAAAAACTTTGCATATCTCATCATAGTGTTCACTGTGTTCTTAAAAACTGAGGAAACTGGACAAGATGAGGACAGAAACAAATGAACAGTTCCTGAAAATCATGTTCTTAAGAAACAGGAAAAAAATTTTAAAGTCCTGACAGAGGACCGGATAAATATATCTGACCCTTCAGTTGTTTGCTGAAGCCTCATCAGAAATGGTCTCAAAGGAAGGATGGCTGTCAAGAAGCCATTCTTAAGGGGAACAGGGCAAGAAGCTGTAATATGTCAGATTAAACAATAGCTGGAGTAAAAATCATTGGCAACAGGTTTTATAGAGTCATGAATTCAACACACACTGATGACAATTTACCACCAAAATTAAACCAATTTAAACAGTGTGTACAGAGGACGTCAGCAGAGAGGTACAGAAGTGAGTGTCTACTGCCAGCTGTAAATCAATGTGGACGCTCTGTCATGGTTCAGGCAGCGCTGTTGGGGATGTTGCCAAAATGTATAAAATCATGAACACAGAAAAGTGCCATCAGATTTTGAACCACCTTACAATATCATCTGGAAAGCAAATGGTTAATTTTCTTCTAACATGGCAATAATCCCAAACACACTGCCAGTGTGGTAAATGCATACCTGGATAGAAAACCATGCAGTGCAACACTATCAGTCATGGACGGGGCTCCCCACAGCCCGGAGATCAACATTACTGAGGATCATCTTGACAGGAAATAGAACAAAAGAAAGTAACCACAGTTTGGTTTATTTTGGTAAATGCATTCAAAAGAATTTGAAAAACAGTCTAATAAATTATATCTGCATCTATCCAGTTTTATAATTGTCATTCTTGGCGAATGAAAGCTTTCATTTAGGTCAGTTCAGGAGTTTAAACCATACTTGACTACCTGATGTCAAAGAAGCGATTAACATGATTTTTTTTTTTACACAGTAGGTAAACATAGGTGTAACCGATAACTTTAACAAAGACTCAAGAACCTCTGAAAGGCTTGACAGTGTGACAACAAGCCCTATCATCTCACTGAAGCCAAAACAACCGACTTTCGTTTAGCCATCAATCCCTTTATTTGCTCGTTTATTTGCACCTGTTCCTACACTGTGACCTCTGTGACGTCTGTTTAACAATGTGTGCAACTTGTGAGAAAATACATACTTGAAGCCAAAATGTTAAATTATCATTATGGTAATGGAAAGAAAACAAGAAAATAATACAGTCTGTCCTAAAGAACAAAACCTGTTAAATCAACTTAGAGCAGATGTTATAAAAAAGACAAAATGGGCCTACTGGTCGTTCTGCTCTTAAAAGATTGCAAGTAGCATAACGTTTTGTTACCACTAGAGGTCTCTGTTGCACTGTGTTGCATGTTTCCGACTGAATGCTCTGCATTGCCAAGAGTTTATATTAATTTATACTAACTGATGTTTATGACACTTGTCGCCACATGTATATAATGACATTAGTAATAAAATCCTGGCAGTGTTTTTATTTTATTTTAGATATATCATAACTAGGTTAATATAATAATGGCATTGACGATTTTGACCTTATACTTAAGGTTATGTTAATGATATTTAAAACTATACAGATTTAAAGACTGATTCAGTTCAGTTCAGTTTTATTTTATTTATACAGCACCAAACCACAAGAATAGCTGCATTAAGATCCTTCATACTGTAAGGTAAAGACCCAGTAATACAGTGAAACCCAACAATTAGACAGCTTCCTGTGAGCAAGTACTTGGTGATGGTGGGAAGGAAAAACTCCCTTTTAACAGGATGAAACCTCTGGTAGAACTAGGCTCAGAGAGGGCCATGATAATATATTATAGTTACATAGATAATACTAATTTTACCTTTTGACCTGGTTCCCAACATTGAAATCCATATATATATATATATACATACTATCTAAATTTAACATTAGGCTCTTTTTTTTAGAACACTAGACCATATAGATCTATGCAGCGACGTCTTTCTGTAGACAGTCTGGACAACAATGAAGAGTAGGAACTGCAGGTTCTTTGGCCCCCGTTAATCTGAGCAGCCCATCAGTCCCTGCAGCGCCACAGCAAAGACTCCTGCCCTTGGTGAGAAACAGTGAGCTTCCTGTGTTTGTGTGAAATTTCCTACTCATGAAGTACTTCAGCACCTCATTGTGAGGCTCTGCGCACATGACTCTGCTATTACTTGCACAATGATTAAAGAAAAACATGCAAGCATGCATCATACATTTTCCTTGCCCAAAGAGGTATAAACACAATACAGTCAACTCGTCATGGATATATTACTGTGCAGCACAGCAATAATTAGGAGAAAGGAGAGGTCTGAAAGAAAAATGAGATGAAGGTGAGAGGGCAGAATGTGGAAGGAAATGGGTAAAGATCAGCCACAACAATGGGAAAATAAAGTTGAATCGTCCATAAATTTACTGTACTATTAAAATCATGGAATTTCACTCTCAGTGGGAGAAAGTCGTTGCCATGACGTGCACTTGAGTTCCTGGTAATTTACACCAGGAAAGGTTAGCCTTTTTGGTTTTTGGTTTATTTCTATGCCAGCAAAATTTTGAGCGATTGCAGGGTAAAGCAATTAAAATGCCTGTCAAGCTATTTCAGGCGTGCTAATGTCACTGCTTGCCTTAGCTGGCCTTGCTGGAACACACATTTGACACTGATACATCACACAAACACTCATTCAAACACACGCACACATACACACAGAGGAATGCATGACAGAAAGAAGAAAAAAAAAAGCAGGGCATTAAGTCTTTATTCAGGGATTTGAAAAAAAAAGGTTTTGATTTTTTTGACACTGAGTTACTCCCGAGAGAGAAATCTATCAACATTAACAACTGTGATCAGATTAGGTGTGTGCTGATGAAGGATTTAGATAAGAGCAAGTGTGTGAGGCCAGCACAGAGCTCTCAAACGGGGATGGCCGGTCTTAATGGGCTGGGGTCTTATCAGAGGAATCTAACGAGCTCCCTGAAGTTCACCTCTGTTTAACCACGTGCTTTTGAATGACACTTATACGGCTCAGTGATGTGCTCTGGCACGAGGACCATTCACTTTCACCAGAGTGAGCATCATGGGAAATAAGTTTGTGACACAGAGAAGGGGGGGGAATTAAATTAATATTCATTAAATCCCTGAGGATTCTACTAGAAACTGAAGATTATAAGAAAATAAATATTAGGAATATTGGACTTTTGGGGACTTTTTGCCAACACTTAGAACGGATACAACACCTCATATAGAAAATATGAAACCAGCTGTCAGCTTAGAAAACAAGAGTAAACCGCTAGCGTGCCTCTCTCTTACCAGCACACCTAACTCTCAGAAACTTGTGTTTCAACAGGAGGGTTGTGTGCCACACTATTTCTTGCAAATTCCAGCGACAGTGACTTCCTGAAATCTTGTTGCCACTGTGCGTTTTGATTTAGGAATGTGTGTCTATGTGTCAAAAGCTTACAGCCTCCCAGCCTGCACAGCTGTGCCTGACACAGGCAGATATGCTTATCCTGGTTGAGTGTTAATGCTCTGTGGTCAAGAGGGCAGGGCCGGTTGTGGTTGGATACACCAAATGAGGAGAAGGTGGGTTTAGGGAGGGGGGTGGTAGATATATTTGGCAGACGGTGTGATGAGGTAGTTGGATGTGCAGTGGTGTCCCAGGATTGATGTCTCCGTCATAGAAGGCCCACCCATGTGACACAACCCCCACCCCCAACATCAAACGTGCCGTATTACGTTGATCTATGGAGATGGCTGGGCAGCACTTTCAACCGAGTCAGGCCAGGTCCATCAAAGGATTTATCTCTTCACAAGATTAAAGGAGGCCAAGGCGTCTGCCAAACAAAGACTAACTCTGAGGGTCAGCCTGGGTCCTGAACTGAGAGATTTAAACTGATACAAGCTTCATGTCGTACTAAGAACCAGGAGAACGCTTAAAATCAGACGGATCCTAGCTTATACTCATGATTGTCAGCAATGATTGATACATTAGTAGTTTCTGCATGTACAGCAACACTGTAAACACATTAGCGCATACTTTCTGCCAGACCTTAAGTCAGGCAGGGTTATTCAAAACCTCCTTTATATTTCTGACATGTTCCTGGCATCTTTCAGGATTCCTCAGTAATGAGGAAATCACTTTTTGGGAACATTAAGGTCAATTATTTTTTCCTGTTTCCCTTTTAAATGGTACGCTGGACTCTATGTACGTGAAAATCGGAACCGCCTTTATACAAATTCATGTCACGTCCAGTGACTTGTTCCTGTTGCTTTGACCTTTGCACTCCTTCCTATTAGTCACTTTGTAGTGTTTTTGGGTCTAGGAATGCAGCCTGGTTTCACTGTTTGGCTGAGACAGTTTGGCTAATCTAACAGATTAAATGCCAAAAACAAACCTGCATATGTAGAAAGTGGTTTCCAGCATGAACATAATTACTGGATTTGTGCCCTGTTCTCATGTTAATGGTCTTCCTCACCTTACTCTTGTGCCCCAGCTGTTCTTCAGTTTGTACTGAATGCAGACATGAAAAAAACAATTTAGCTACTTCTCTCTTTTTCTTGGCAAGAATTTCCTTCTTTTGTTTTTCTTTTACACGAGCTTGCTCTTTTTAAGAGTATTAGTGTTTTTGGTCACATAGTTTGCTGTTTTTGGTCTGTCCCACAGTGAAAACACTCATTTATATTCATTTGGAATTCAAGTGGGTGAGAGACAAAGTGGACTGGTAGCGAGATACAATCAGGTACTGGATGACGTGGCTCCTTTCATATTAACGTGTAGGTTTTCAAACGAGCTGAGAGCCCGAACATGAACGAGACGGCCTTAAATCAGGATAAAACATCCTCAGGAATGTAGCTTTGCATACCTTGCAGTTGCTTTCACGTGGGAATATTTGTCTCACTTATAAAATCAGTGGCTGAGAGTGTCTGGTGATGTTAATGGAAGAGCGAGATGAAGGAGAAAGACGACTTTTATTTGAGTTCTTTTGTTCTTGTGGAGCAGCCAATCCATAATAATTATACAGTAGAGGAGAAATGTGACCCGTGCTGACTTCTTTTATGCACTATCATCATTCAGCTGATTCGACTGGCGGCTTGCAAAGCGATGTCTGGTTCACAGTTAACAGTGCTGCTATGCGCTGCGCCGCCAAGCCTCGCCCATAGTAGGAGGAGAGTGCAGGGCAGGGTGAGCACTGTGGAGGAGACTCTGTGCCTGGCACGGAGACACACACACACACACACACACACACACACACACACACACATGCACAAACACATGCACACACTAGATAGGTAACCTTGGGAATCACAGCCAAAGCAGAACAGAATGTACATTAAGGAGGGAATTTCTCCTCCCCTTTTCTTCTTATTTCTCTTCCTGCAAAACTCTCTCCTAACTTAACGGTGAGGCCGAAAAGTTCCCCAAATTATCTTCCTCATTTAGGCAACTTTGTTCCCTCTTGCTTTTTCAGTGGCGCAACTTGCATTGCCTCCATTTTACTGCAGCAATGTTTGCTTCTCAACATCAGGCGTGTTTAAAGGTTGAAGAGCACTATGCCATAATCAAGCCCTCACCCTGCTGCTCCCTTCCTCCTTCACTCACTGTCAAACAGTTCAAGCGCGGGAGGTCACATGGGTAAACTTTGCCTTGTAAACACCCATCAGAGGGTTTTACCTTTGTGTTAAAGGTCCTGCTTTAACAGTTCATCCAATGAGGAGCAGATGACGGCAGTGGTGCCAGTAAGGGTTTTAGGTGTCTGTGTGTCAGCGTCAGGTGTGCTGTTATGCTGGACGTGGAGGATCTATTGCAGGTCTTTGGTAATGTAGGATTAGTATGAGGAGAACAATGCTCTGTTTTGCAGTCAAAATGTCAAACTTTATCCTTAAAGGTAACTGACCCACCGAACACAGAGAATTTAAAGCCAAGGAAGCATAAAAAAGCTGCGCCTATAAAAGGATAATTCTCTTTTATTAGAGGTTTGGAGGTCTTGGCTTTACAGCTTAAAGATGACATGAGAATTTCAAAATGTCATTGTTTTTGAGCATAACTACATACCCCCAGTGTTTCTTATGAATATGATGCTTTGATTTGGACCCTGCTGTGGTGTCAAAACAGGCGAGGCTCCTCCCCAGCTGGAACAGACCCAGCTGTGCACTGTCAAAGGGTTAGACAGCCAGATGGTGACGTTGTTTCCACATGCAGTAACGGTCCAGTTAGACTCTTTCTTTTTTTTAACATATTTTTGAGGCTTTTTAGCCTTTATTGCATTAGGACAGGAAAGCTAGGTGAAATCCCAAGGGATCAACATCTTAAAGCAGATTCAAACTTGGGCCTAAGCAACAAGCCTTCCAACATTCACCCAGTGAGCTAAACCAGCATACAGTTAGGCCATTTCTTAAAAATCAGGAAATATTAATGATATTGTAATAATTAATGCACATACTGGTATCTGTTTGATTGAAAACAGTTTTTAAAGATGAAAAAACACATTTATGTATAAACAGTATACACGTAAATTATATTCTTTCCGCATTGTCTGTTATATGGACTTTGTTAGGTACACCTGTTTAACTGCTCATCATCACAAATATCTAATCAGCCAATCACCTTAAAGCAGATGGCTGATTACATCACACCAGGTGTACCTACCAGACTCCTGACTGGTAGGTACAGGAAACTGAGGTTCATCAAAATTGGGAAAACATTGCCTGGTGGTTTAATGTGTGTGTGTCCCCTTAGTACCAGCTGAGACATTTAAACACCACAGCCTGCCTGAGTCATGCTGATGACCATGTCCATCCCTTTATGATCACAGTGTACCCATCTTTTAATGCCTGCTTCCATCACATAATACACCATGGCGCAAAGCTCAATTCATTTCGAACTGATTACTTAAACATGACAATGAGTTGTCTGTACTCAAATGGCCTCCACAGTCACCAGATCTCAATCAAACAGAGCATCTTTAGGATGTAATGGAATAGGAGATTCCAATCATGGATACGCAGCCAACACATCTGCAGCAACTGTGTCATGATGTCATGTTAAGATTGAGACATTTTTCCAGCACCTCGATGAATCTGTGCCACAAAGAATTGAGGCAGTTCCGAAGGACAACCTTGTACAAGTAAGGTGTACCTAATATAGCGTCCACTGAGCCCATGTGTACTGTTACATCTCATAACATCCGCCCTTTTTCAGTTCCCATGTCAGCCATATAAGCCTGTGATTTCAGTGTGTTGAGTGCTTAGCTCTATAGACGTGTTTAATTCTGAATTTCTTTGTCTTCCAATGATGTAGACTTTTTTATTTTGTTTTCTTCAGTTTTAAATGGATAATATACAAAATTTATTTGCACAAACTTCCCCTTGCTAAAATGTCCAGGATGGATGTCCAGCCAACAATAAAGAAGGACATTGAACAGACGGTGAGGTAATGTCGGCGACATCCACACAACTTTAAGTTTGAAACTATTTTTCAACCAGGACTAGATGTCTGAAATGGACGGTCAGCCAACGGTTATTCAGCACTGAAATGTTTTCCGGGAAACTGTGCCCTTAAATTCCAACCTAGCAGTCGCTTTGCTGTCTGTCATTTAATTCATTTTTAATCGCACTCCAAAGCTGCTTCTGCTAACTCTCACTCTAAAGTGTCTCAGTTAAATTTGGGTGAAAGATGTACAGCGTTCATTGGAGTTCAACCGTATATGTTCCAGCAGAAAGGGTGCCGGCATTATGGCCATTATGGGCCATTATGGGCCAGGATACCATGGGTATTGTACGGTATTTGAGCTGGAACTTGAAAAACACAATCCGGCGACATGTCAAAGTTAAAGTAGCTTTTTAAAATCATGTAGGACCTTTAAGTTGTGATTCTGAATGATAACAACAACACTCTGAACCTTTTAACTTTCTTTATATTGGTCTGGTGATGTTACAGAATTGTCCAACTAGTATAGAAAACAGTGTTTGAACCAAAGAGTCGAGAGTAATCAAGCTTACTTCAAAGATAAATCACAGGTGAATGACCTGTAGTACCTACATGTACTGCTGTTTTCACTTTCAGTTTTGCCTCCAGTAAATACGTTTTGATAATCTGTTCTCCTATAAGTGTTGTTAAAAACATGTGAGTGTGTGACTGTGATTGTTTTAATTCTCAGCTCCATTGCACCGGTGTTGCCAAGCACAATATTATCATACCCAAAAGAAACGAAGGACAAAATTACAAAAATACGTCTGAGAGCAAAATAAAAGATGTAAACGATTGGGGGGGGTTGTTGGTGGCTAAGTGGTATTTTGTATAATTTACATGCAGCGTCTGCAGGTCAGTTTTGTTTGGGGATGTTAATCGCGTGTCACTTTGTCCCAGTAAATCAGAACTGCCGACTTCTTTGTCCTGCTATCCCTTTTTCTGTTGATGAGAAAGGGTTGAGGGAGAGAAGAGAAAACACAAGCAGCAGATTTCAGGCATTCTACAATGCATTAGGTCATGAGAATTGGAACTCGTACTGTTTAAATGATGAAATGGCTCACCAAAGGGACCTCAATTGAGGTCTACACGATTTGGTCACCAAGAGGTCATTTCCATTCGAGAGAAGAGAAGGAATGATAAATACGCTTGGCTCCACACAATTATTAAATTTCTGTGTTTTTTCCCCCCCTCTCTCTCTCATCAACAGTAAATGAAGTTGTTCTCGAGGGCTGTTTAGATTCGAACATGAGCTTGGTCTTCGTGTGGGAATTCAAAAGTGACAGACGCACAGAGAGCGACGAGGGCCAGAAAACAGAGAGGTCGTAGCCAGACATCAGAGCTATTTTTGTTTGTAGAAATTCAGAAGTGGTCCTGTTACCCTGGAGGCGGCTCGTGTTTTCCATATAGCTCAGCGACTTGGCAGGCCTCTGGAAGGGGCAGTTTCACATTGAGCCCCCCTCTCCTTCCCTGCTTTATCCTTCCCTCCTCCTACCCATCACCCCCCCCCCCTCCCACCCCTCTTCTTTCCATCTTATATCCTCCAACCATGCTGCTCTCACCCCCTAGCAGGAAAACGCTCGTGGCCCGCAATGGAGACAGCCTGACTGCGCAGGCGGCCCGGCAGATGCACTGGAGATAAGTTTGTGTGCGTAAGCTAGGCCGCGACCCTCGGCGGCAGGACATTGACCAGATCCTGTCAGTGAGAGGGCAAGAGCCGGCCCAGCACCTCCTCTGTTCATATGTTTCCATGCTGCCCCCCACCCCTCCACCCCCATCCTACTGTCTCCACGCCTGATTTCCCCAGGCAGCCCAGGATGGGGCAGAGGGAAGGACAGGCCCCCCTGGAGCCACAACTTTCCCCTGGGATCCAAGGCTGCAGCCTTGGTCTCCCCAACACCCATACCCAAGCACAGTACGAGTGTCACCAACTCAATTAAACACAGTCAAAACTCCACCAGACACACAATAGGTCCCCAAGACAACTTCCCCTGTCCCAGAGAAAGATAATGGATGGTGTTGTGTGGCAGGCTTTGTGACAGAGACGTCGAACCACTTATGAAAACACCATCCTTCATGCTACATCAGCACTTTTTGGTTTCTTTTGTCCCTGGAATGGTTTTGGAGGAAGCACCTAGGCTGGCTGGAAATGTGAATGATTTGTCATGTGAAAGCATAGCTGGTGGCACCAAGTGGTGACTGTGAGAGAAAGTTGCTTACGTTTTTGTATAGTCAGTGTTTTTTCTCCCCCCAACAGCTCTAATGCAGTCTATAACAGGATTTCTTCCTGTCTGCAGACACTGGCTCAGGGATTCAGTGATAACTGAAAGTAAAGTTAGGACAAACTGCACCATTAGATTACAGGTTACAGAAAGAAAGTTTGGCCATATAAGTGTTCTTACAAGGATGGTTGTTTCTATGTCGTATACAGTGTTCTGTCTGTTTTTCCACATCCCAGAATGCCAACTAGTACCAATGACTTCCTGGCTCCATCTAAGTGCCTGCTTCTCAAGGACCATGTGTGAGATGAAAGAACTGGCACAACTTGAAATGCTATGCGGAAGTATTGACAATTTGGCTGCTTTGAAGTACAGATAATTGAGCTTTCACTAGTTTTTATCTCCTCCTGCTGTGACTATATTTAAACCAGTGTGCGCTGGCCAATGTCATTTAGATCTTGCCAGCAAATGAGTGTCCAGATCTCTCTAAACAGAAATCATGCATACTGCACTATTACAGCAGTTTGCATGTTAAGGGAAGTTCAAACAGTAGTTGACAGTCATACCTCAGCCTTTCACAAACAGGGACGACAATTTTAATCTACACTTAGCGTCCACTTCATTAGGTATACCTGTTCAACTGATCCTTATTGCAAATATCTAATGAGCCTTTTACACGGCAGCAATGCATTTAGGTTTTTGTCAAGATGATCTGCTGAAGTTCAAACTGAGCATCAGAATGGGGAAGAAAGATGATTTAAGTGACTTTGATTGTTGAATAGTTGTTAGTGCCAGACGGGTGTATCACTCTCAATCATGTGTTGTTTTTGTTTTCCCAGTAAATGTAGACATAGAACTTTTTCTCTTTCCATTATTGGCATTATTATAAAGGAAGGTTTTACCATGCAGACCTCAGTTGCAGCAACTGAAATCAAAGATTTGCTAAACTAATACTAATGCAAAACATTGCAACCAAAAATAGTCCTGGTAAAATTAACAATAAAGCTCATAAACATAATATAATGGAAAACAATCTAAAGAGACAATAAATTGTGTAAACCCCCCCCCCCCCCCCAAAAAAAAACAAAAAAAACCAAAAAAAAACAAAAAAACAAAACAAAACAAAACCCATCATGACACAATATATAACAGTTTAGCCAGTCTAGGTTTGTAAAGTAAAATAACCAAATTTACCACCTGAAGGTCAGGGACACAAAAGAGGATCTTTTTGATGTCAAAGGGCTGAGGAGAATGTGCAGACTGACAGGAAGGCAACCAAGGCATATAGACGAACATCTCTCAACACACAACACGTTGAACCTGGAAGAGGATGGGCTACAGCAGCAGAAGACCACACTGGGTGCAACTCCTGTTAGCTAACAACAGGAAACAGTGAGTTTACTGTATTCAAATGGCTACCATATTCATGCAAATGCGCTTCTGGAAGAATGGTCAAAAATTCCCATAAACACACTCATAAACCTCGTAGAAAACCTTGCCGGAAGAGTTGAAGCTATTATAGCTGCAAAGAATGGACTGACAGCACGTTCTCTATTGCAGTTCAACTAAGGATTGTCGTGCGTCAAATCACAGTATGCTGAAAGGAAAATACTTCTACACTTCCTTCTTCTCTGAATCATAAAC
The DNA here is from genome assembly GCF_900408965.1 of Simochromis diagramma. Lineage (NCBI taxonomy): Eukaryota > Metazoa > Chordata > Actinopteri > Cichliformes > Cichlidae > Simochromis > Simochromis diagramma. The sequence goes on from NW_024386782.1 coordinate 6,687,651, forward strand.
CACCACTAGAATTCATCTCTTCACTAGACAAGCAACTCCTCCACACAAAGCAATATGAAGCTAAACCCAGCGCCTCATAGCTGGGAGGTTAAACCTAGTTTGTCATCAGGGAGGGATGAAGACATTGTGCAAAGAGCAACCAGGTCTGTTAACAGGCAGAGTCAGACTCCTACTGACACCTTTTCTTGGAAATCTCATCAGCAAATTTCCTTTAAAACCAGATGCTTCATAACTTTTAATATGAGTCCTCTTCTTGCTCCGTAGTTTTTCTGGGAAAATTATTGAATAACAATTCACTGGTCTCTACCTAACACCTGCAAATGCAAAACAAAATTACATAAGTTTGTGACTGAATAAATTTATTTTACGGGAAAGCTTGACATATTTCGTTCTAAGTGTTGACTGTTACTTGTATGTATTAATATGTCTAATATAAATCTGGAGCCAAAAAAATGTGAAAAAGGAAGCACTATATGGCTTCTCCAACAGGTGCACATCAGTAGGACAGAAAGACTCTTCTGAGTAAATCTGGAGTCATTAAAAAGATATGTTAGCTTAGTATAAAATGCATGTAAGCTAAAACAAACTGTTACTCCCCAAAGTTAACAACATCTATGTACAGCACCTCAAAGTTTTCCAGTTAATATTTACAGTATTGCTACATCTTTGCTAACAACAGATTATATGCTAGCTATACGCTAGTCCAACGATAGCTTAGCCTTAGTTACGCTTCAATAGACTTATAGGCCTGTGTATCCAGGTCCTTATTCACCTGACCCTACATTGCCACATGTCCAAAATGCGAACACAGTAATGTCAGATAGTTACACGTGGTGACTGTAAAACCTTAATACATATGTAAGAAAATTAGGCAGCACCATCTGAGGCTGAAAATTGCAACCAACATGGTGGCTCTGAAAATAGTTCTCTTGGTCACTTGAGGCCAGTTCCACAATTATCTCAATCCCCATCCGGTCGCATGTTAAAATACCCAGTGTAAACCACGAAAATAACATTTCTATAGTTTTGGTTTTTATAGCCATAATTTTCCTATTCATCCAAACATATGGGTGTTATTATGTTTTCTTTAGAAAACTTTACCTTTTTAGGTTTTGTTAAAGCTTAACATTGGGTGTGTACTCCTGCCTAATGAAGAGTCTTGCCCACACAGGCTGCTGTAGGTGATGGTTGTCTCTGCTAGGTGTTATCTTTGCTATATCCACTTTCTGAATTGGACGTTTGACTGTTTTGGAGTATTTTAATGAAATTATCTGGGAAATAGTACAGGCTATCGAAGAACTTGGTGTTTCAGTTTTGGTGAGTGGAATTTAAATATTTGTATGTTACTTGCCAAAAATTAGCAGCTTTTTGCTTCTATGGATGCAACCAGGCTTGCTAGTGTTAGCTGATAACTTAGCACTAACCCTCTCATTTAAATATATAAATGTGAACATCTGGCTTTTAAAAAGTCATGGCTAATACTCTAGTTTTTAGTATTTCAAATGTGGAAACAAATGGCGTGTGCATTGTTAAACCTATGGTAAAATGAACTCTTGGCACTGGCAGGTGGAGCACTGAAATTAGTTCATCTCTTTCTCAATCACTTCACTATGTGTGAGTCACACAAGCTGTAAAAGGCAGCAAGCTAGGATTGGTCCTGGTTTAAAATGTAGTCACTCACATATGACCCTATTGTAATCTGTCACTATGACTGTGTCAAGCAAAATAAAATGGTCTGCTCCCAGAATACTTAAAACATCCAAGGTCAACAAAGGTGAGTCACTAACTCTTGTGAGGGAGAGAATTACACTTAAAAAGTCTGCAGCCAGCAGATGTGTTCTGATTATGTTTTGAATGGTCGCTCTGTGGATCTAAAACTCTTATATTTACAGCAACATTTAACCTGATTGTGTAAAAAGATGATTTTAAAGTACATCAGTGTGATTAAAAGCTATTTTTGCCAGCGTCAAAACAAATGCCAGTATCATACTCACTTTCTCATGTATTCATGCAGGCAAATGAGGCAGATTTAGATATTGACAGCAACATGTGGAGGTAACAGAGTCAGTGAAGTTGCTTATCTATTGTTGTGGCTGAAAATAATAACTTTACAACAGAAGTAATGCAAGCAGTCACACTCCCTTCTATCTTCCCATGAATTTCCTGTTTCATTGCTCATTATTTGAGAGGCTGTGATCCAGAGTAAATATTGCCCTAACATGATTCACTCTCCAACGCTTAAATGGCGATTTTCTTAGTCATCAGTATGCTTCTGTCCCTGGACGCAGTAGCGTGGTGTGTTTTTATGTCATAGTGGGAGTGTATTAAATGTATTATCTCGTGTCAGGGTCAAAACTAAACTGTATTATATTTTATATCAGCGTTGGTAGCATGGCCATTAGATTCAGTCTATAGGTGCAGAGAGTCCTGCTGGAGCTCAGTCGTGGAAAGTAACTAAGTACTGAAGTACTTCGCAGCTTACATGTTTAGTTGTTTTGTTTTGTTTTTTTCTAAGACTAAAGCTACACTAATTGTGGCAGGTAGAGCTAACAAAGAAAAGATTCCTGTGTCCTGCATGCCAAAGGTTGTAGATGTGTGTGAATGTTTGATTAGGCACAGAGGAAACGTGCTTTTATGAATGCCTGTGTGAACGAGGCTTTGAGTGAAGGTTGTATAAAAGTACCAGCCTATTTTCCAAAATGGGAAATAAGTACGCTAATCTATTAAAAAATGTGCAAACAGAAATAGAAATACAGTAACTTATGGAATTAGTACCATTCTTACAAGCTTGAAAATCAATGTTTGGTATGACCACCTTTATTCTTCAACACAACCTGAACTCCCAGGCAAATCTTTCGGTAATTTCTCTGAGTAGTCTTCAGGAGTAGTTTTCCAGGCTGCTTGCAGGACATTCAAAGCTCTTTTTTGGATGGTGACTGCCTTTTGTTCTGTTCTCTATCAAGATGATCCCACACTGCTTTAAGAAACAGGTTGCCAATCACAGGGCTACCACAGAGAGACACCTACGGCCTATTTAGAATGACCAGTTAACTTAACCCCACTAACTGCATGCCTTAGTACTGTAGGAAGATGGCAGAGTACCCAGAGAAACCCCACACAGACATGGTGAGAAAATGCAGACACAGAAAACACTCATCGAGACTGTAATACTGAGAAAACCCAACAATCAACCCCTCTCTGCACAACCAATTGGTGACAGTGGGAAGGAAAAACTTCCTTTTAACAGGAAGAAACTTCTGGGAGGGGCAGCCATCTACCGCAGCCAGTTGCGGGTGATGGCGGTTATTTTTCTTCTTCACCATTCAGTCTTGTTTACATAAGAACTATAGTTAAGTAAAAAATAAAGATTTAGTTGAAACTAGCTCATCCTCAGCCGGCATCAGCATTTCAGTTCTGCTTGCATGTTGCTGCCTTAGTGAGATTAATATCACTGAAGTTACAAATTGAGAAAAGCTCTGATTAACTGTGTTTGTTCAGTGTTAGGTAATACACTCTCACTGTCTACTAAGAGCGTGTCGCAGATAACTTCTTCCTGTTTGTTTTCTGTGCCATGAAAATTAATACAAAATGCTTTTTATGAGAATTGGTTACGCCATAAGTCACATTAGTATGTGTATCACCATGGTCCTCAGGGAGGCTCTTGTTGCAGTTAACATGCCATTTCTTTGTACTGTGCTCGGCAATCACGGGAATATGTTTTTTGGTCTTAAGACTTTGTCTTTCAGCACGGGCAAGGTTTTCCAAGCTAAAAGATTTAATGAATATTACAAAAACGTTGGGTTACTTCCCAGATTAGAAGATCAATGATGTTCAAATTGTTTTTTCCCTTGGCTCTTCTGAGAATGACAGAAACATTAGCATGACAGATGTGGCATATTTGCTGCAGTTATGGATGAACTTTGTTCAGTTTCTACTGAAAAACATCTTTATTTAATTTCAGGCTACTAAACATGTTTGGTAATGGTAAAGCATATGCTTTGAAATACATTTGTTGTTAATAATTAGGAGAATGTCAAGTGATTAGGCCAAGGTTATTCCTTATTTAAATATTTTACTGAGTTTTCTTTCTTAAATTAAGCCTAATTTAACACATCAAAGGCAAATATCAGTCAAGTAGTACACCAATAATCTGCACATGTTCATATGTCATAATAACAAGCATAAAGAAAGTAGGAACGCTCTATTTTGCCACCATACTACACCCAGCTTTACAACTTACAGCTTAAAAGTAAAAACATGATGAGAACAAACTGCATGCTCACAATCCTCGAAACCTTTTACTCAAAACTAAATAGTAGAAAGAAAACTGACTGACACCAACATCCGCTGACTAAACCTGAAGTGGGTAAAATATTGTTCTCTGCTGTTTACCTCAAACAGTGACTGCCTTTTAATCTCTAATCCTACTCTGAGCCATAAAACAACACGAGCCAGAGGATCCATTGTATGGAATTCCACGTTGCTCTCTCAAGGTGTGTGATTAACCCCTACTGTACATAAGAGTAAATACACCATCAAAGGCCAGCCACAGAGGGAGTCTGCAGGTGACGGGTCAGCCAGAGGTGAGGGGTCAGTTGCAGGTTGACAGAACAGCCCAGGATTTTACTATTGAACCTTCACTCTTGCTCCTCCGCTGAAATGAAACTGCTGCCTTTAAAACCAAATCGTCCCAATGTGCCTGATGAAAAACGAGCCAACAAACACTGCCGCTGGTCATTATGTGATAAAGCGGACAAGACACATTCATCAAAGAACTGGCTGAGTAAGCTGTGTGTCTGGGGTAGGCACAGATTTTAAGACACTGTTCTTGTAATTGGCTAATTTGCAATAGCTGTCTTCTCCACAGTTTAATATACACTCATAAAGTCTGTAAAACATATCCAATACTAATATAAATTGCCCGTGAAGGTGGAAATACAAAACAGACCCATGTTTAATGACATGAAACATGTTTTTGTTAACATTATTTTCCTGCACGGTTCACACAGCTTAATAAATGATTTGTTTTCTTAGTCTTTGGTTTGCTGTAATGTGTTGTCGGTCTGTCTGTTGTTACATTAGCTTTCAATTTTGTTCCTTATGCATACCGTATACAGTCTGTCAGATCAAGTTCTGAAAGTCCAGTTTGCAAGACCTGGATTATAAAGGATCATTCTAGTTGAGTGCACTTTGGGTCTTTGAATGTTTATTGCTCTGCAACTGAACTGAAGAAGCTTCTCGGATGAGAGGTGAAACGCCATCAAGCAACTTAAAGAAGTCCAGATGCTTTTCTTTCCAAGCTCCTTAGACTACGATGACGTGGATAGCTGAGAACCTTTACAGACATATTCCTCTGCAACCTCATGCAGCTGTGCAAAAAAGGCAGAAATGCAGAAAAAAGAGGAGACACTTGAAGTCGTTCATAGTTCAAGGACTACACTTTCATCCGCAGTCACACAGGACCACAGGAGCTCGCTAGCAGTTGAAATTGGTTTCAAAGAAAACCGTCACGTGATTGTTTTGGTTGCTAGCAGATTGCTGCAGTCTGCTGTGTCTGTAAACACTCGTCAAGTGGTGGTGAATCTGTAACAATTGCAATGAAAAATAATTGAGACAGTTCCTCATCAAAGTAAAAGTAGCATGTCTTGGTTGTGTTACTTTTAAGGCAAATGATCTCTCTTTCTATCTTGCATTACACTTGTTAAAATTTCACTACTTCTCAGTTTCAGAGTGTTTGCAGGTAATGCAGCATCTCCGATGCAAACTACGGGCAACTGCAGCAAAGTTCTAGGAACCAGAACAACAACAACAGACAACCATCTCAAGCAACCAGTCAGCAACTCTGCTTAATTGAAGGATTTAGCCAATCTCCTCTTCAGCTTGTGGGAGAAAAAAATCATCGAACAGCTGAATCAAGAACTCCAAAGTATTCACAAGTGGGGGGTTCCCATCAGGTCAGGAGAGTGAGGAGAACATTCAGCACAAATGACCTTCACCGAGGTGCATACCATCATGGACACACTAAAAATTCCCTCCAACACAATGATCTCATTATCACCTCTACACATCCAGTTTAGCTCCCTTACAATGAAAGTTCAAGTTGAAGTGTTGGAGAGCTGCTCAAAGCTGAACAACCAAAATGTTTCCTTTTTTAAAATCAGTGGACTAATTCAGGTCGATAACGTTTAGTTGAACTAGTATACTGAATATCATGTCATACCATAATGTAATGTAAAACTAGTACTTTTAAGCATACATCACAACTACAGATCAAAGCTCCTGGTCCAAATTTGAGCCACCATTGTGTGAATGGATCTCATGCAATATCTCACTTTGAGATATTATTTCCACTGTGTTTGTTTTTTATGCTTTGTAAAAATGTATTTCTGTCCTGCAGATACAGGTGCAAGCCCTTTTAGATACTGAGGTGATAGCCGTACTTGGCAGGTGGCTGAAACCGAGTGGGGTCCCGATGCTGTTGCTCTCCATAAACAACAAGAGAGTGAGCACAAAGACACGCAAACAGTCTCACACCTCTTCCCACCAACAGAGAGGTTGCCACAGGACCACACAAACTGTATTTACACCTTGCAGTTCTCTGCATAAACACTGCTGCTATTAATTAAGTGCCTGCTGTTTGTATATTGCTATGTGTTGCTCTTGTTGGCCTTGGAGAACAAAGTCCTTTCAGAGCCCTCCTCCTCTCCTCGATGCACTAATTGAGTGATTCATAACAGGGCTCAGACACGACGCCCCTGCGACTCTGACTGGGATATTATCGGAGTGGCTGTCAGACAAGGGTCCAGAGAAGCTTGAGAGGAATGCGGTCTACAATAGTGGGCCAGCAACAGCCTCTCCTCTGCTTCTGCGGACCCTCAGTTCTCCCTCCTTATTCCCCCAAACCACCTCAGGCCAATCAGTCAACAGGACCCCAGGGGCCATTTTCAAAAACAATCACTCTCTCTAAGTAGTCAAGAGGTGCCAGGGCTAATTATAAACAAACTATTGATGTTCTAGCTAAGGATTGTGCTGCACCGTGCCAGCGTGGTAAATGTTTGTGTGTGCGTGTGTGCGTGTGTTTAAGGGTCACTGGAAGGTCCTGCTTGACAGAGCATTCAATTGGCCATTTAACAGACCTCACCCGAAGAGAAAACTCAGTGAACATCTACAGACCACATGACAAGTGCTTGGATTTCCCTAGAATAAATAGAAAGTATCTGTAAATAGGAGGGGAAAATCCCATTATTAATTATTTTTGTTAATGTTCCATCATTTTAAAAAGAAATTTAGCATTTAAATAATAATTAGTGACTAGTACCATGGACCTTTTTATTGTTCAAGTGCAGTTCCTAGAAATCTCAGTATTCTATGTACTAACACATTAACACAAAAATTATGAAAGTTAAAAAATGTAACTAACTTTAAAAAGCAACTAAGGAAATAATGTATCAACATTTAAATCAAGTTTAAGAGTTTTTATGTAGCTAATGCTGCAATACTAAATTGAAGGATTGTAACATGTTAACTTCCTACTTAATAAAGCCATGCAAAAATCTGAGGCCACCCTAATTTCTTTATATGTTGCCTCCAAGTAGGCACTGTTTTTTAAGTGTTCTTGAGCAATAATTCTCCAGACTTTTTGAAGGTCTTTCAAAGGTTTTCTTTAAGCATCATCTGCTTTTTCACTCATACTCAGTCCAGTCGTTAAACCTGACCCTTTTCAGAGGAATGTCTTTAATTTGTTTGTTAAACCACTTAACACTGACCTGATGAATTAGCAGTGTGTGTAAACATAACAGACAACTTGGCAAGGAACTTGTTTTAAATTCTATCTTTAGGCACATTTTTACTACCACCCACTCACAAAAACATAACTTGTTTTAATTTCTTCAGCTGAATATATGGAAAATGCCAAACATGACACAGACTGACATAAAATAGTATTTTTGTGCCACCACGGTGATTCCCAAAGACCTATTAGCTGAAAACATGGCATATCTTTGTTGTGTTCTAAAAAATTTTAGGAAAGTGGATAAGAAGAAGTAACAGGTCTTAAAAAGAGTTTTTGATGTTCTTTAAGAAGTCTGGAGACATAGTCCTGAAAACTGCTTAAAGAAATTACTAAAAGTTTGCCTGGGAGAGTTCAGGCTGTGATGAAGAGGAAAGCTGCATTTCAAGTAAATATTGAAAATATTAAATATTGACTTTCAAGCTAATTAGAATTGTACTTCCATTTATTTATTCAATTTAGGGGAGTTTTTCCTTTCCACTGTCACCAAGAGCTTGCTCAAAGCAGGTTGTTTGATTGTTGGGGTTTTCTCTCTATTATTGTAGGATCTTTACCTTACAATATAAAGCACCTCGAGACACCCGTTGTTGTGATTTGGCACTATATAAATAAAACTGAATTGGGTTAAATTCATGTTTGCACATTTCAGTAAATCGATGTACCTACTTCCTACTTCATAGGAAGTAGGTACCAAGTTGCCAAGTTCTAGACATTTGAAGTTCACAGGGTTGAGGCAAAATTCTGCATCTTTTAATTTGTATAATTTTTCCAGGATTTTTGTACCAGTTCTTAAGCATAGGAGTAAGACACGTAACATTTTCATGGCTGTTTAAAAACAGTTTCAGCCACTTAAAGTGTCCCAATCTAAGCTGTTTTTTTTTTTCATTCAGCATGATTTTTTTCTATAACGAACATTTAACATCAGTATGATGGGATAGCTATAGCAAACCTGTACAATTATATTTGACTGTGACTGTGAATAACAGAAACAAGCTTTTGTCTATTTCTGATAATTCACCAGAGAAAACTTTAAAAACATCTTCTGTAAACACTGTAAACCCTCAAGCGTCGTATCACCATGTGGGATAAGTGGCAGGTCAGAATAAGTTATAGCAACTACAGGTCTTGTGTTTACCTTCATTTTATTCTCGTCTTCTTGGCGTGATACCTGCGGATATAACCAACATAACCAATCTCAGAAATGTAGAGCCAACATGACTTAAAGGTTTTATAGAAGATACAAAAATGGCCCCTAAAACCCAAGGAATCGAGCTCTTGTTCAACCAAAACAACTCCCAATCTGCAGCCAGGGAATCTGGTTTCAAGCCTGAGTGTTGTGGATGTAGGCAATCCACTTTAAATTAATGTATTTAGGTCTAAATCATGTGATAAGAGTGTGAGCTGCTGGTCTGCGCTGTGTGATAGAGACAGAGAGCAGAGTGACAGACACTCTGCAGAGCCAAAGAGTTCCATCCTCCTCCGGTTAAAACAACAGCCTCTTTTGAGGAGCTATCGCTATGACACATAGTCTGATCCAAAAGGGCTATATTTATTTTGGTATGGGCTACATTTCTTTCCTTTAAGTAATGAATTAAGAAAACACAGGACCTGGCGCTGGGATGTCGAGATGTGTGGGAGAGAACTGCTAGCGCTGTCTCGCTACAAATGGGTAAAGAATGGAGCTGGGGAGTGTTGGGGTTGTGAGGTATCCAAGGATAGAAGCATTCCCCTCATCCTTTCATCCTCTCATCCTTTCATTTCTTGACCTTACAGCCTTTCTTTCTGTTGAAGTCATGTTTTCAGTCATGTGTCCCAGAGAGAAAGCCAAACTTGGGAGAACTCGATGATGTGGGAGCTCGAGACTAGAGGAGTTCCAAGGGAGTCGGGGGCGGCGGCATCTTGAGAACAGTCTAAAAACACTTAATGTTTGAGAGAAGACAGCAACTATGTGTTTCTACATTATACCAATATATGCATCTCCATCAGCTTTCCTGTGTGTACTTCTGAGATTTCAGTTTGTTGGTTAATGTTGGCAACAGGTCAGACGAAGAGATTCGGGAACAGCTCCTTTTCCCTGCACTCCCTCTCAGAGAACACCTTCTGCAGAGAGGTTAAATAAATGTTAGTGGTGTGATAACCACCCTGTTTACTGAGGGGCCTCTAGCAGGACGGCTAGTAGGCCTGCTTGGGTTTCCTCTCTGATGATGTCATACCACCAGCTCACTGATTTAGCCAAAGCATTTGTCTCATCTGCTCTTATACAGTCATGTAAAAAAACATTTTCACAGGACTCTATGCAGTCTTGTCAAAAACTAAGTACAGCCTTACTGCTTCCATATGAATTAAGAGTTTAAGTAGCAGCCAGAGACTGCTAATCAAATGATTCATTGATCATCACATTATAAGTGTGAGCAGCTCTATAAAAGTATAAGCTTTGCAAAATGCGCAGGTCTGGAATATTCAGGTATGTGTTAACACAATGCTTCATTCTTCCCAGGAAGGGATTTCACAGCAAATTCATCCCAAGGTCAGACAAACAACCCAAGAGCTGCAACTCAGGTTCTGCAGGCCCCAGTTAGAAGGTTGAATGTTAAGCCAAACCAGCTTATAAAGTTCTTTAAAACAGCAAGTGATGTGATTAAAATTAAGAACTGAATAAAAGTACGAAAAGAAAAATAATAATAATGTATGAGACTGATGACATCATATAGAAAACAATACTAAGTTATTGAAACATGGGGTGTATTTAGGTTTTCACAACTTTCTGTTCCACATGACTATGAATGTAAATACATGTAAACTAATAACAATGAAATTTAAAATGATCCACTTGTGTTTTTACTTGAATAGTATGGCATCAGCTTTAATGCAAGCATGTCCGTGCAACCAAATATTAGTCGCAGAATCACATGTAAAGGAATCATGGCAGAAATGAAGCTCACAAAAGTTCAGATTTTTCTGGTTTTTAGAATTTTCTGGAAAACTATAGTTAAATTATTTTGTAGTTTTTATAAAAACGACAAAAATAATTTTGTTCTTTCATCCACCACATTTAATCCATTGACAACTGTTGTCACAGTGTTCTGCTGGGTGACACACATCACCCGGCAGGATTTATCACACACAAATTGCACACCACCAAGGGATTAGCATTCCCCCAAAAGACCTACAACCAAATAAGATGGCCTGTAGATGTAATAAAAACATAGTTAAGTTAGAAAAAATATATTTTTGTATAAAGAGTGGTAGGATGGTATGAATCACAGGCCTTTTTCCATCCTAGCTGTTAATTGAGATAATGTGAAGAACTTTCTCCAGAAATGTTTGTTGGACTCTTCCTACTTGCCCCCCACTCACACTGTTCTCACAACAGCTCATTAGCGGATATCCAGCGAGTATCCTGGCCACGTCGTTATACAGAATATCCTGTGACTGCTTCTTTTTGAAATAGTTCTTGTATAGTTTGGAGCTGTGCTTTGTGTCATTGCCCTGCTGCAGGAGGAAATCGGCTTCGGTTAAACATACATATGGAGTATGGCATAGTGTTGCCAAATAGAGCAATAGCCTCCTTTTATCAAGTTCCCTTTAATTTTGTACAAAATTCCCAATTCATCACTTCCAAAGCACAGCACAGCATCAAATGTCCTCCTCCAAAACACTTGACAGATGAAAGACTTTAGTGTATTGTTATTTGTTCTACATATCACATTTTCTTTATTACCAGAACAACTAAAATTTTGGACTAAGCATACAGGAGCAACCTTCAGAGAATACACTCAGACTAGTGTTTTGGAGATACGAAACTATTACCAGTTGACAACTTGTAATGCATCTCAAGCTAGAGACTCTGATGTTCTTGAACTGGTATCCAGTGGTGCACCCTGGCCTCCCGTTTCTCTCTCTACTCTGATTAAAGCCTGGTTGTATTTTCTGTTGAGGGAGTAGTATATACCAGTGTCTTTTTATTAGCAGTGTCTTGTGTAGAACAACCTTAATTACTTAATTTTTTTCCATGTATCACTTCTTTAATCATCGCAACAGTATGTAACTATGGCGACATGATTGTATGTTTTTCTCTTTTAATATGATGCATTTATGTTAACCTTCTGAGGTTTAAATTCTCACTGGTGACAGCTCTAATCCTAGCTCCAAATCCTAACTCGATGTTTTCGAGACAAGAAAAAAAACTTTATTGGAATTAAAAAAATAATAATTTTGATGTGTGTCAGTTATTGTGCCAGGTTACTTTTTGTCCTTTAACTGCCAATACTTGGGACAGCAAATTTAACAAGTTTAAGATTAGGGTCATCGCTGATCATGACTTAGACCTCAGAGGGTTAAGAACACAATGAACCACTGGAAGACAGGAAGGGCTGTGTATGTACAGTACTATGCAAAAGTCTTGAACCACCCCTCATGCTTTATGTTTTGATGGGAAATCGGTGCAGGGATTTATTGAAACATGCAAACACAGGTGGAAATGCAGTATGTAAGGCAGAAAAAGAGTTTGTACAAGTCTGACGAGCTTAAAAGTCAACATCAATATTGTCAATAAAAGTCAAAAGTCAGTATTTGGTATGACCACCTCTAGTGTTCAACACAGCCTGCAAGCCCTTTGTGATTTCTTTAAGTAGTCTTCAGGAGTTCTCCAGGTTTCTTGAAGGACATTCTGCCTTTTGTTCTTTTCTCACACTGCTTGTATGTTTAGGTCCAGGCTGGTGAACCACTGTGTGCCTTTCTATGCAGGTATGCTTTTACTGCATTATCAGTGTGTTTGGGATCATTCTCGTGGTAAAAAGTGAAGCCATTGGCAATCAGAAACTTTCCAGATGGTATTGCAAGGTGAATCAAAATGTGATGGTACTTTTCTGGATTCATGATGATTAGAACCAGAAATTTTAAATTTGCATTGATGTTTCATAAAACCTGTTCTCGTTGATTTGCTGTCCAGTACTTGTGTAATTTAGGAAAGTCTCAGTCTCTGTTCCTGTTTCCTTTGATTAATGAAATAGCTTCTTGACAGCCACTGTGACCATTTCTGATGAGGCTTCAGTGAACAATAGATGAATGAGCTGAAGGGTCTGATGCATCTCTCAGGGCTTGCGTCAGCTTGTTGTGGAGTGTTTTTCTATTTCTTAAGGAAATGACTTTCAGACAAAGGCGTAGATTTGGCATGGACGGAAGGGACATGTCCCCACCAATATCCAGCGATTATTGAATTGTGCCTACCAATAATTTGATTTCTTCGAGTAAAGAAAAAAAAACATCTGTCAAAGTCTCATTCACCCAGCGGTGCAGAGTTACGTTCTCTACTGGGGTCCTACGTCATGTGACAAATATGGCCAATGTGATTGGCTATGCTTTTCAGAGAGCTCTGTTTAGTTTTAGCAGCGGCAAGCCTGCGCTGCGAGGACCTGCAAAGAGGAGAGGAGGATGGCAGCACAAAGGAAGAACCTGGATATAAGAAAGTATTTTTCAAAGAAACCTGTAAGTCACTTAAAGCCAAGTAAACCAATAAAATGTGTCCGTCATAATAACGTTACAGGCTATGCTAGGCTTTGGCCCACATCAGTCTAAAATTGTATGCAACCATGATTAACGTGTTTTGGAAACTAACTGCACAACATGCAGCACTATTAGTTATCTCAGTCTCCCAGAGTAGCATTTCTCATTTTGATTGAAACTGTCAGGGGAAAACGGCAGCCTCGAGCAAGCCAGGATATTACAGAGGCTGTTAAAATTATATGTCTAACGTTAAAATGTTGGTGACACAATAATTTCATCCTAATGGTACTGACATATTCATAGGGTTAATTTTTGAGACAATATATCATGAAGTTCATGATTTTGCAAATATTCCACCTTGTAGTTGTGGAACAAATTGACAGAAACACTGAAGCAGCTCCCCATTGTATTCTTATTGTCATGTATGTCCTATTTGTCAGGTGACAGAAGAACCGACACAAAGCTCAGAGAGCAATGGTGATACAAGATCACAGGTGAAACTGGATGATGACTTGTTGGTTCATTAATGTATTTGAAGCACATGTGTGACTGCATGTATTTGGAATGTCTCACTGTTATTTATCAGGTGACAGAGGCAGCTCTGCCAGGTTGTAGCTCAGACAGAGGTGAAGAGGCGAGGTCACGGGTGACTGACTGATGATTTGGTGCTATAGATTAACTAGTATCATGACAATTGTTAGGCTGCTGATGTAAATTGATTCATTAGTGTATATTTGACAAAGAATCTGAATTGACATGTCTCACTTTTTATATGGCACGAATCAATGTGTTATTTTATCAGGTGGCAATATGTCCTAGTGCAGTCAGAGGGGAAGAGCCAGGGCCAAAGGTGAGGCACATCAAGCACACAATAATAATTTTAATCTGAGGATAAAACGCAGGTACTGAGGCTGGAAGAAGCTTCAGTGCTCCCAGAAGACTAAAAAGATGGCTAAGGTCAACAATGACTCAAATGAGATTAAACAATGATGCTGTATTCCATGTCCACCAGGAGAAACTGGACAGTATAGATATAAAACAAATATGCCAGCAGTTTATCCCAGTTAACGAGAGGAGCAGGCATGTGTTTGGCTCCTTCACATAGTGGACATTGAGTTGTTGTGTGGGTCACCAGTAGTCCATGTCTGTTGCTGTAACAGTAGTTCATGTTTAGAATAAAAAATCCCAGCTCACTGAGTTGATCGGGGCAATAGTGCCTAAAATGTTGCATAATTTTGCTGAGAGATCTTTTACTTAGTGGTAATTTTAGATGAGTAGTTTCATGGAGAAAAACCACCAGGTCATTCAGTGTTCCCTTAGTGCTAATGTATCAGAGATGTTGGTGTACTATAACTGAAGTAATGTTGTTAAGTCCTTAAAGTCATATTCTTTTATTGTCATGACTCTATTTTTATTTTTGTATGATACCTGATTTATAATAATAATGGATTGGATTTATATAGTGCTTTTCAAGGCACCCAAAGCACTTTACAATACCACTATTCATTCACACACTGGTGGAGGCAAGCTACAGTTGTAGCCACAGCTGCCCTGGGGCAGACTGACAGAAGCGAGGCTGCCATATCGCGCCATCGGCCCCTCTGGCCAACACCAGTAGGGTAAAGTGTCTTGCCCAAGGACACAACGACCAGGACAGAGAGCCCAGGGATCAAACCGTCGACCTTCCGGTTACAGATGTGACTCCCAACCCCCTGAGCCACGGTCGCCCATGGAATATGGCTGAAGTAAACTAAAGCCTACAATACTTAAGTAATTTAACATTATATAATTCACATATAAAACTATGAATTGTAATTTTAAATGGTTTAAAAGCATGTAGAATAGCATATAGGCAAGTATATTTCACCTTTTTTTTTTATCAAGAAGCAAAAACAAAAAGGGGGGAAAAAAGAAACAGGGCAGGGTTCGGTGGTTGAATCATCCGTCCCCACCAATGCCAAAACTAAATCTACGCCCTTGCTTTCAGATACTGTTCATTTGCTGTTGGTAGTTGTTTAGGTCTGCCACTTGTTCTCCACTTGTCTAGTTTCCTCTGAATTTTTTTGCCACTGAAATCTCTTTGCTGGTGCAAAAATACTATTTGATGCCTGTCAGACTTTGTTCTTGGTATTTTTCTTTTGTTACAGAATGTGTAACAGGCCATTTGTACAAAGTGACTAAAGATACAGTTTACAATTGGTTCTTTGTTGTCTGTGACGTGTAACAGTGGTTCATCCCTTAAGTTAGATGAGGTTTTATGCTTCAAAGGTTCACAGATCAGTGTTCAGTGACTTAGTAAACAAAAGAAAACTTCCTATGAAAAGGGTCAGGTTTAACAACTGGACTGGAAATGAGTGAAAAAGCAGCCAGTGTCCAAAGATCCAAAGACCTTCAGAAGGCCTGGAGAACTATTGCTCAAGACCACTTAAAAATTTACAAGAAAGTCTGGCTCCTTGAAAACAGCAAAATATTTAAAAAATGGGGGGGTGACGTTTTTTTGCACAGTGTTGTTTTTAAGCTAACTAATATGCTTGACTTAAAAACTATAATTTCTTACTGACCTCGGTGCCTGTGACCGTTCTAATACTGACTACTATTAACTTTTTGACTCACAGCAGTTTTAAAGTAATAAAGGTATAAATCATCAGGCCTTGGAAACGGTGTGAAGATAACACCTTTTGTCTGTGTCACATTGCATAGTACTTCTCACCTCAGCGCCCAAACAATAAGGTTCAAGGTTTGTTGAACCTTCTAACCGTTTTGCTCTGGCAACCAAAGTTTAATGGCTTCTTCACCGTCATTGTGTGGAACTGAAAGCAGTCGTGTTTCTTTTATTTTTCTCCTGTAACATCACTGATGTGACACAACAGAAAGTTTTCACCTGCCGTGGCTTATCAAAGAATGAGTCACACTGGAACGAAAGCCAAGCCAGGGCTGTTTCTGATGAAGTACTTCATGTATATTCCCCCATTAGAAATGTTCCGGCCCTGCATTTGCGTCCACGTACGTCTTCACTTTCCCCACCTTTTTCCTGTTTCCTTGTGAACACAGAGGGTGAGGCCTGGAGTTTCAGGTTCAAAGTTGAAACGAGCACAACGCTGAAAAACCGGCAGGCTTTCTGCTCTAAAACACTCACTGGAGATTTAGTGTAAATGGGAAAAAAAAGGGGCAGACAGAGTGAAAGAGAGAGAGATTTGAAGTGTGTGCTGCTGCTGCAGACTCTTCTGGCAGTAGTAAAGTTGTATAGGGGAGCACAGTATGTATATCTGTGCATGGATCGAGGCCAGCCAGTTGAATTGTGCAGTGTAAGTGAAAACTTGACCTCATAACTGCTTAGTTTTAAATACTGCAGGAATTCATTTTCAGGAATTTTGTTTTCATAAATGAGGACAGGAAAGGGTAACAGTGGAAGCATAAATCAGGGATTTTTTTTTTTCTCTTCCCTCAGAATAAGGGACTTACATGAGTGTAATAATAAACATCTCTGTCAGAGATTGATGTTGGATGGGTCTGACTGAAGGCACGTAGTAGCTAAATTGTGCTTTAGCTGTGCCCAGCCCGGGCACCAGCTCTCCCCACAATTCCCACATTACGCGGAGGTAAAGCAGGAAGAAATGACAGACGTAATTTCCCTCTGATCAAACACTGTTGATCCGTACATTAACACGACAGATGCAATCTGTACTGGGCGCAAAATAATTGAATGTGCTGAAATTAGGAACTATTTTGAGGCATTTCCTCTCTTTAGAGCAGCAGGGCAGATTGGCTTAATTAAAGAGGGAAAAACAGGAAGTTTTAAAGTCGCGTCTATAATTAATTGGTTGCCTCAGCCAAAGGGTCTGCCTGGTCAGGGGCGCACAAGGAAGCAGCTCTGTTGTTGAACTGAGCCACTGGGTTCATACTACAGTCAAACTGTTGGCATACTTTAAAAAGAAACCACAGTTTGAGGTTAATTTTTGTATCATTGTGTATCAGTTGTGATGACTTTGTGCACACCAAAACAAGTAACAAATAGGATCCGTTGGGAAGTTGAACACCAACTGAGAGTTGTTATTGTTTATTTTGGGGTAAATCTGTTAAAAAAAAAAATGACTGAAACACAAAAAAGCGAAGACAAGAGCTGAGCAATAACGGATGTATTTGGATGTATTTATAACCTATAGCGCTTTAACACAAAGAAGTCCCTTTCATTCAAGGTTTTGCACACCCACCCACCCTCACACACACATACACTGACAGCAGCAAACTACCATGCAAGGAAAGATTTTTTAGAAAGGAATGTATGTTTTTTTTGTTTACAGAAAACAACAACTGGGGTTTGGCCCAGTTTAAGAGCAGAGCACAGTGTAATATAGCTTTTTTGTAATTCAGTAATCACATTACAGTTACTAAATAATGATGTCGTTACTCGACTTGTTCAATTATGTGCACAATGGATGGGTAGAAAAAAAATCATCAAAAGTGCCCTTTTCCTGCACTTCTCTTGCAATCAGCTGACTTCAGTTCCTGTTGCGAGATGAGAAAAATAACAAAGCCGTCTGCTGCTTTTCAGGAGTGGAGATGTGGACAGTACTTTTTTTTTTTTTTAAATTTAATTTAATGGAAGAAAAATGCCAGTTGTACCCGTGACATAAACTCTGTGCTAACACAGAGCATGCATGAGACCCACAGTCATGTATGCTGACTCCAAGCTTGATCTTCAGCAGGAAATAAAAACAGCGATGAGCAGTCAGACTTGTAGCACTGAAGTCTCTGTTTAAACCTCTTTCTATCGTCACCGTGGCCACAGGATCTTCTGTGTGAGGTCTTTGGGTTTGTTTTCAACTTTCTGTCAGCACTGAAATGCTAAAAATAAGATTCTATGTGTGTGTTCCCAATAGGACAAGGACTTGTGCCTGTGTTTGGAACTGTAGCTTAGGGTTTATATTATTATTACAATAAAAATAGGACAAATATAATAAATCTACAGCTTCTTACAAAAGCTCCATACATTTGTGCACATACATCTCTTTTAGTTTATTGCATATGGCTTGTATTTCTACTAGCTGGTCCATCCATTCTGTTAACCACTTACCCAGTTCAGGGAGGCTGGGTATATCCTGGACACATTGCCAGTCTATAACAGGATTTTGATGAGATTGAAGTAG
The DNA here is from genome assembly GCF_900408965.1 of Simochromis diagramma. Lineage (NCBI taxonomy): Eukaryota > Metazoa > Chordata > Actinopteri > Cichliformes > Cichlidae > Simochromis > Simochromis diagramma. The sequence continues at coordinate 6,706,092 of NW_024386782.1, forward strand.
AAAGAAAAATAGTTTATTTCAAGAAGAGTTACAAAATATGCTAAACATATCTCCTGTAACACATAAAACCCCATAAAAACCACTATCAGACTCACTTCCAGCCTAAGATAAGCAGTCATTACACTTGTAGATATGCTCCACAGATTGTATACAAAAGGCAGCTCTAACCACTGTGCCATCACCTTTTGTTTTGTGAACTGGCTGTTTTGAAGCCTGCTGAGATTTATCCTGTTAGATTTTTGGAGTTAGAAGGTCAGCTGGCAACGTGCATCTACAGACTCTACAAATGAATCACAGACTTCTCAGATGGTCTTTTTAGTTATTAATTACACTTGTATCCTATAAAAATGCTCTAAAAAGCACCAACATCATAATGCTGGCTGAAAAGTCCAGTTCAGTAGAGCTGTGCGATATGACCAAATTCTCATCTCCCGATATAAGACATCTATCGTCCGATAACGATATAAATCACAAAAATGTAATATTTTCTGTATATTCTGTGAATCTCGGGCAGCTCGACTTGCGTGAAGTGTTTCCAGCTGGACGTCGCGTACCTGGAGTCGAATGTTTTAACTGATGCATGAAACGATACATTTTAGACATAAGTTTTAACGGCCGCCGTTTTCTTTGTGAGTATTTATTTCACAGCGTGCTGCGGGGAAAAGCCTGTTCTAACGTTTGAGTCTAAGATTTATTTTTTAGCAACTGACGGCTCTTTTTTGCTTCTCATCCGTAAACACTCTGCATACTCTTTCAGTGATTCAGTTTATTTTGAAAAGTCTCAACAGGATCTTGAGCTTTAGTGTGAAAGGTTTATATGGAAAATAAACAAGCGGACACGCGATGGTTTTACCATCGTTGTTGCTAACGACAATGCATAAAAACAAACGCTTGTCTGTCTGTAGTGTGGTTATATTAAATGTAAGAGAAAGAGAGAACTTTAAGAAATTAATATAGCCACTACAGTGACCATCAAAATAATGAAAAAATATTGCTGTAAAGAGTTTATTTTGCGACACCACGAAACAAACGATAGCGTAAAATGAAACGATAGACATTTTTATATCGTCATCCGATGTATATCGTTATATCGAACAGCCCTACAGTTCAGTATATTGAATTTTTGTCTAATTTTCAGTATTTAAAATAAGAGTTTATACAGGTTGACATATTTCTCAAGCCAGCCTCAAGTGGCAGCTCGAGGTACTGCAAGTTTTGATATCTCCACCTCTGGAGTTTGCTACTTTAGCTTTGTGCTTGCTCTGCTAACCCTATCAGCTATATTGTACTTGCTGTGTAAACTGAATCAAGTGTCTTTGGAGAGTCTTCCATGGACTGCAATGGGGATTAGTGGTGATATTTTATGGAAGAGTTCACATTTGTACTCATATTTCCCCATAAATGTTAGCTTAGAGCGGGTTAGGGTTAACGGTATTGAGATGTCTCAAGCGACATCACGCACACGCTTAACTTCACATGTTTAGTGGTATGTCCCTCAATAACTGATGACTTAAAATACTAAAGTGATAATTAACTGGAATTCTTAAAGTTCTGAAATAGCTACCATTGATGTTTGAATGAAGCTAGTCAAACATGGACATTTTAACGAATCAAAGAGTGTGCTTTAAAACTAGCAAGTAAATTACTTTGTTATATTCTATTAATATTATTTTGCACATACTTGGGTGTTTTTTTGGATTATTCTCAACAGAGCATGAGATTTTAATGAGCTTGTGTATTTTCTGTTTGGGAGCCTGCCATGTGTCAGCTAGTTATTCACTTTAAATGCTCATTTGGTTATCAGGAGCGTTCACAAGAGTTCTCAGCAGATAAACGGCCAATCAGCAGACATGAGAGGAAACCTCGCTGGTCTCCTCTGTCAGGATGCAGCATCCTGTCGTTTCCTCATGATGTGGCTCTGATATCTTGAGCTGCAGATGAAAATTTATAACGTTTCCAGACTCCTGTGAGCTGAGCCGTGTTTACACAAGCATAGCTCATTCTGAGAGAGTGTGGGTGCTAAACTATGAGACTCTGCTTTGAATTCCTGAGAATCAGTTGGTAAAATCCCATCAAAAAATTCATAGCCTTATAGTGACCCGGGTGACTAAAGCTGTGACTCTCTGGAAGGCTGGAGACGTTAAGCTAAACAACTGCTACCAGCCAGGAAGGCTTGATTTCCCCCTGTTGTATATCCAAGCCAAACAGAGGCACACAGACACACATATAACAAATATAAAATCGTGAGTATGGAGCATGGAAATCACCATGTCTGAGTCATTATAGCTTTTCTGGGGAAAATAAAGCGCAAACAATGGCAAAGTCACAAAAAACAAACAAGAAAAGGAAAAATCCCATTATTTTTCACAATAGTCAGTCATTAAAAAAAGAAACAAACCCATTGGTCCAAGTGTCCCATGAAAGTCCCAACTGACTTCTGATCATACTTCAGCAGGAGAGAATTTGGTCTCCCTGTGGAGTCAATGATTAGCATATTGCTTGTTGACATATGTTTAATTGATTAAAACAGGTCTGCTGTGATTTCACTGTGTTTTGTTTTTAAAGGCTGGGGTTCTGACAGAAATACTCGGGGAAGTATTGCATTTGGCGGCGAGCTCGAGTTCCCATACACAAGAGCACTGAACTTAATTCAAAGCGCCTTGGACACAAGGCTGACTGTTGGGCTAGTAAGAGGGAGAGAGATAGCTGTAACCTTGCACTGAACTCCCAAGAATCTCAGTGTACTCCTTTGGATCACAGCAGCAGAAAATACTTACACAAGTTACATGATTTAGTGGGAAGCGTTTCAAAGCCCGGACCCCTTTAGGCAGAGGGCTTGCTAGTGAAATAACTTTTCCATGAGACACTAAGAGAGCTCTACCCCAACAAAACTGCCCTTGCATTGTTTCAAAAGAGGAACTGATTTGATATGCAAAGTTTGCCATGCTTGTCACAGGCATCACATACTTTGCTTTGTCCCTGCAAATATACACAAAAAGTGACAAGCAACAAGGCTAGAGGAGGACCAGGAACATGGCTCCACAGAGTCCTGAAAAGCCCCTTTCTGCTACTCTTTTCAGGTAACACTTTTTAATGACATCACCAGCTGATAAACACCAGAAATTAATCACAAACCCAGACAGGCAAAATAATAAACTAAGAAAATGTGTGGCTGTTACTTTTATATACAGTCTTTGACCTTAAATAAGCAGAGTTAGATGTAATCACACCCAATTTCACTATATTTTTCCGTAATGCAGTAATATAAGTTTTATTGTTAGGTGCGTTTCAAATGTCCTCATTTGTGGGCTTTTTTTCCTTCTTCCTCACACTTGCCCTGCAATCAGCTGATTTCAGTTTGTGTGTATGGAGGAGGAGATTGGTTGAAAGGTCTATAACTTTTGAGGAGTGGCGATATGGGAAAAAAAAAATTCTTGCACAAAAGGTGCAAGCTACCCAGGCCACAAAAATTCCAATGGTGATAGAGAAAGCCAACAGCCAATAACCCAAAGAGATGTTAATAGGGGCGCCATTGGGGAGGGGGGAGGGGCATGACTGACAGGAGCCCTAGAAAAGAGTAGAGCTGTCAACTGGTCTTTTTTCCAAAAATAATATTAACCTGCCAGCATTGAATAATTTTTCTTCACAAGGTACTTATAAATCTTTCTGTTTCCTATCATCAGTTTTGGTTGTTTTTTGACAACAAAGAACAAAATCCAGTCCACCTCCCCCCTGCTTATTTCATGATTTGGTTTGGTCCGGGTGCACGCTCTTCGAGCTCATGCTGAACGCGAGAGCGGTTAGCCTGTGGGATGGCTCCATTAAGAAAGAAGTTTGAGTTTCAAAAAAGAAATAAGAGACAGGTGAAACTTGAACTCATAGTGAAGTTCCTAGTATTATAAGCTATTATATAGCTTACTTCATTTCTAACAGAAAATAATGTGTTTGTGTTACTTTAGCTAACGTGATTGGTGCAGGCAGACCCTCTCTATATCAGCATACAGAGTCACTTATCTGACAGTACTTAAACAGTGACACTGATAGCTGAAGGAGGGAAGTTCTTTGTGTCAAAAAATGTAATCGCAGGAGACCCCCTGTGAAATCTTTTTTTTCTACGCACTATAATAATAATAATACATTATTATTATAACCCACATCAACAGAGCATTTTTGGAGAAGTGTGTATTGCTCTGGATATATTTAGCGCACTGCCACTAGCATGACTTTAGATGGTCTTTACTAAAAAATAATAATAATTAAACTGGTTGGCAGCCAGTAGATGAGCCCACAAAGAAAGCAACACCAAAAATATCAGCCTTTTTTGTACTCAAAAGCTTTTGAACATAAATCTTAAGATAAATATGATGTGATTTGTCACAATAATAGTAATTTGAGTGGGAGTGAAAGATAAAAACTTGATTCTTTTGCTGTTAGTCACCATTTGTGCGTAATGTCATACCACAGGACTGTGGAAAATTATATACACCCTTAATGCTCCCACAGGAGTTAAGAGGGTAACCAGTAGCCAGGTGCTCCTAATAACATGCACTTGAGTAATTGATCATCCAAAAGTGTGAGCTCTTCTATAAAAACAGAAGTTTTGTCAGTTTGCTCCAGAAAACACAGCACACAGTGTTTCCCCGGGAGTGGATGAGCAAGCAAATTTACCCCAAGATCAGACCGTGCAACCCTCAGAAAATCTGAATTTTTTTTTTTAAAGGAGCTACATCTCAGACTCTACAGGCCTCACATAGCATGTGAAATGTTAAAGTTCCTGACAGTACAGTTATGGAAACACTGAACAGGTGTCTTTGTTTGGAAGGTCTGCTGGGAGAAAGTCTCGTCTCTCTGGGAAAAAAAACACAAAAAAACCAAAAACGTTAAAGCACAGCTTAAATTTGTTAATTTGCATCTGACCAAACCACAAGAGTTCTCCAGTGATGTAATTTGGACAGATGACACCACAGTTTCGATGTTTGGCCGTAACGCAAAGCACCACATTTGGGGGATAACCAAACATGTCATATCAGTACAAACACCTCATACCAACTATTGGTATGGTGGTGGAGGGGTGGGTGATGATTCGGGCTTGTTTTGCAGCCACAGCATCTGGGCACCTTGCGGCCACTGAGTTGATCGTGAACTGCTCTATATAACAACAACATGAAGCAACCTGTCTGACAGCTAATTCTTGGCCCAAATTAGTAGATGCAATGATTAGGACAATGATCACATGCACAGGAGCAAATCTACAACATGATGTCTAAAAGAGGAAGGAATCAAGGTGTTGCGATGGCCCAGTCAGATCCAAGGTCAGGCCTCAAACTGATTGAAATGTTGTAGCGGGCCTTAAGACAGCTGTGCATAAACAAATGCTCGTAAACTTAAATGAACTGAAGCAACATTGTGAAGATGAGGGGGCCAAAATTCCTCCGCTCTAATATAAAATACTAATAAAGCTGTAGATAAAGTCTTTTCCCTTTATTGTATATAGTTTATAATATTATAGCATATTTTATCATTTACAATGAAATTCACTTTGTATATATAGTCCATGGTTCTGTGGGAGGTCTTTTCCTGTTAAAAAGGGAGTTTTTCCTCTCCACTGTTTCCAAGTGCTTGTTCATAAAGTACTGTCTGATCAATGGAGGTCTAAAAACAGGGCTTTTACCAAGTAATTTAAAAGCTCCATCTCAATTTTGTCATACCTTACAATGCAATACAAATAACAAATCTAATAATAATACTAACAAAGCTTTGTCTGACTAAAAGTCAGATGGGTTCGAATAGAATTTGTCAACCTTGCAATGACCTCATGTTTGTGTGCGAATCAGTGGTGAAGTATTCATAACAGAAACTTCCCAGCAGCCTTCACCTTTAGGAGGAACAACAGACTGAACAAACACAAAATGTGAGCAGCTTTCTCGCTGGCAGCCGGGGTATTAATCCCAGCATCGTTTTATTTGTCTGAAATGTTTGCATATCAGAGTGGAGCTTTATTTACTGTTCCAGCAGTACCAGACATGTTGAAGTAGAAAAATATTTCCCCACTCTGTAAAATTGCTCGTATCATTACTTAGTCACTCAAAAACTTGTGTCATGAAGGGGAAGCCAGTCAAAATGTACTCCTCAGTTCGAGAGCTCGACTTTGGAGATGATCTGAGGTTGACACTTTTGATTTGTAGTGAACAACTGGACTGTCATTTCACATTTGACAGGACATTCTTGCCTCCCAAGGATAAATCTCTCCTGCTTGGGTGGTACCTGTTTATCAAATTCAGCTTCAAAATTATCATTTACTTGATGTTTAATTTATGACCAAGTCCCAGGAAAAAAAATAGTTAGCATAACAGTGACACCTGCTTCCCCTGCAATTTTCCCTAATGTTTTGTTGGGGTGTTTATGATAAACAGTGTGCCTTCTGTCAAAGTGCGTGTGAATGGGGGAATGTGGCGTGTGTGGTACAGAGCGCTCCGAGTGGTTCCTAAAGCTAGAAAATCACTTGACAGAGTTGGTGTGTTTACATTTTACTGTTGCCCTCTGTCTGCAAATGTCAGTGAGCATGCCAGCGCTAAACAAGGTTAACACAGAGGTTAACTACAATGAGCTTCCTCATTTCTAATTTATCCCATTGTCCACTGTGGAATTCACCCGGAGCAGGAGTCTTGAACCTGCAGCCACATGTGGCTCATTTTCCCCATCGCCGCTGATTCCCTGCGGCTTTGACATAACACTGGATTTGACCATAGAAATGAACGAAATTTTGTCCTTTTGTCATTTTGATTTATATTTCACATTTCTGTGTGTGATTATTACACATTTCTACATATTTTCACATTTCGTGTGTAGCCAAATCTTGTCTTAATATGCACGTTATATCCTGCATCACCTTAGCCTCTTGGGTGGACGGAGGTTTACACATGACAGTTTGGTGTCGAGTCTCCCAAATCCAAAAAATAAATAAATAAATAAAAGCTGTGGAGAAAAATAGAGCATCAATAATTTATCAGTTTGTGGACAGATTTGTGCTGCTGGCTTACCTGTAGGCTTGAAATCGTCTTGACTTAAATCAAAATTATATAAAAATTTGTTTTTCTTTATTTATTTTTTATTTAATTATTATTTAAAATGCAAATCTTTACACATATTAGTAATGTAGATAGGCTAATTTATACTTAATAGTTTATCACCTCACAATAAAACCAATAGTTACTAAAGGTTACTGACCTCTTTCTGACCTACAAGGTAGCCACAAACTTATCATGACGAATGGAGAGAAAGAGCTTGTATTTATTATATGTGGTTGTAAAGGGGAAATAAATAAATATAAATATATATATGTGTGTGTGTGTGTGTGTGTGTGTGTGTGTGTGTGTGTGTGTGTATTAGTTATGTCTGAAATAAAGTGAAACAAGTCTTTTAATTGTTCTTACAGAGAAACTGATTTAGCCCATAAAACGCTCTGCCAACACATGGGCCATTAAGAATTTACAAGGTGACATTCTTTATCTGGCATCCTTGAGGTTTTTAAATAGTAAGCTACAGCAGAAGTTAGGAACTTGGCTTTATCAAACCAGAAACTTACACGAGTCCGTAAGAAGTGGCAACTGAGGACTGCTGTCAGGTGGCTGCTGCTGCGTCGTGCCTGAAATCAAAACAGCCATGAAGTGGCCACCGGTGCTTTGACTTTACTAACGCTTATAGAGAGGTATTTTAATGCAACCCATATCCACAAATAAATAAATAAATAATAAAAATAGCTACTGTCTCTATCACATCTGTCAGCAAACGATCAAAAGTGGCCGGGATGGAGAGGAAAGGAATGTTCTGGTTTTTTGTCCCCAGCACCCCCCTTTGAGACCGGGTGCTTGCTAATCTTAGCATTTAGCTCAAAGAGAGGTATAAACGCAGAGATCATGTGCATGCTCGTAGCAAGGGTTATCTAAAAGGCTGTCATAATATTTTGGCTACATTCAGGAATATAGCATGATGGTAAACATTCTGGGCAACACGTTCACACTATCACCTCACAGCAAGAAAGGTTCGGCTAGGTCCTCTGAGTGGAATTTTCATGTTCTCCACGTGTCCTTTCGGGTCCTCCAGCTTCCTCTCCAACACCAAGGACGTGTGTTAGGTTACTTGGCAAATGTGAATATGACTGTAAATGGTTGTCTGTCTCTCACTGATATAATAGAATGGCAACCTGTCCAGGATGTAGCCCACCTTCTTTATTTAACTCCAACTCACAGCTGCTTCAGGGCAGTAAAGCCCCTATGATAGAGGAAAAAATCCCAATAATCAGATGACTTCCTGTGAGCAAAAACTTGGCAACTGTGGGAAGAAGGAACTCCCCTTTAACAGGAAATAACCTCTGGCAGAACCAGGCACAGGGAGGGGCATCCATCTGCCTCAAACATTCGGTTGTGAGAGCGAAAGACAAAAAAGAAAGGCGAGTACAGGCTCTAGAAAATGGATGGATAGATGGATAAACACTGTAAATGTCAGATTACAAATTTCATAAGATCACAGTTTGTTATAAAGGCACATGTTGGATTTTATGTTGATGTTTTTCACATAAAATAATGAAACAGCTGTATTTCTTCATTGGCTAATGGTTTATCTTTACTGCTCTGTCGTGTAACTTGGAGTAAAGAGAGAAATCATAACAAATTTGATCAAATTATCCAATAAAACTGTTCTTCCTGCTAATTTGCGACATCTCCCATAAAGATATTCCTTGTAAATAGCAGTTAGAACAGCCATTTCAACATAAACTTGTTATCTGAAGTAATTTCTCTAATTTTGAAAGGTAAATAAGGGATTAAAAGCAACATCATTCACCCGAGCTCATTCCCGGGTGACACGTGTAGCACCTGACTCGCTTTAGGGTCAAAGGCTTTCAGGTTATTGATGAATCATCGGACCAATGTTCATTTCATGTTCAGCTTTCTATCACATCTCCTCCCATTAAGTCCAATTCCTGACAGCTTCCTTGCATTCCTTACAGTACACACACGCACACACAATCGTACACAGTCAGAGTCAGGCCAAGGACATGTGCTCAGCCCTCTGATTTTCACTCTTCTCTGCCACAAATGTCATTCACTTCTCAACGCCCTGCCTTCCCTGAACACACGCCCAGCGTTTCTGTAATAAATAACACTGACTATACATAGCTATATGATGTAATCACTACACTGCAGATTTATTTTTATAGATACTGTTTATCATTGTTTCCTATTATTTTGCACTGTCCCTTCCCCCTCGTGTGTAACAAACTTCCTGTGAATATGACTCGAAGAGCTTACGACAGGGCAGGAGGCGGTACCTTTATGATTGGTTGTGTTTGCCAACCCAGAAGGCCGTGTGTACACGGTTTTGAAAGCACAGTTTGGCTTTCTCTGAACCCTTTTAAATCACATGATAACAATAACAACACGGAACAATAAAAGGGTGATGGACACAAACGCTCCTTCCATTTGAGAGACTTTTTGATGCAAGTCCAAATCTGAAAGACTCTGCAACCAGCACAGCTTTAATGTTTTAAAGTGTTTACTCTACCAGAGTATTCCACAGTGTCTGTCGAGGAAACCCAAAAGGGCTGAGTCAGAGATCCCATCTCTTCCGGAGGCAGGGTTGAGCGTTGCTCTCCTTTGAAAGGCAGCATGGAAAGATCAACGGGTATCTCCTGAGGGAGCCACTGCTCCATACTGTGCTGCTGTCCCATGGCCAAACAGCCCGGGGCCCTGCAGTCTGCTGCTGTTAGCCTGTCTTGTTTACTTAGGGAGGACTTTCAACCCTGGACAGCCATCATGATCTGTATTCTGTCTTTTCTGTTTGTCTGTCTCACCCTTCCTTGCAGCATGTGATCACTTATTTGCAACAAATTCAAACTCTTATTTCAAACCTGCAACTGTGTGACAAGCATCGCAGCTTTCCAGCCTTCTCAGGTGGCAACTCTAGCATGAAAGTGACCCTCGGCTGTGCGGATAGCAATCCAGATGAGAGCGCAGGGAGGATTTCTGCGCTGCCGTGTTTATATTTCCTCCCTCGTAGCACCATGGATACAGTGCCAAGCTAGGACCTCCTCATAAATTCAGATACCCATAAATATTTGCCTGTGTTTTGAGCTCAACAGTAGTTTGCATTTACATATCTAAAGGTGCTTTTGTAATTTATCTCGTTGGAAGCTCGAGGACTTAATGCCCGGTGGTCTCGGTGGACAAATTGGGTTTTATATAACACTCAGCAGCAAATCATCACAAGCCGTGCTTTTCCATTCAGTTTGAACACACAAGTAAAATTTAAAGAAAAAAAGGAAAAGCAAATATTGTGATGGATATGAAGGAAATAGTGAAAAATAGTGTCATTCCGATCTGATGTCAAAAGTCAAGTCAAGAAAAATAGGTGCAATAACCGTTCACCTGAAAACTGTGGATTTGTCTGTTACGCAGTGCCGCGCATTCCTCCACACTCAATAAACTTAGCTGAATCAATATGTCAAAGAGCAGACAGATAACGCTAAGCTCAGGCATAAATCCTAACCATCTCTAAAATCTTTTCATGTGGAATTACTCACAGGCCATATTCTCTTAAGTACAGTAAACATTGTGACAGGTACTTTGAGCTGCTGGTTCAAGAGGACATAGGAAAGTGGATTGTTCTTTAAGCCCACAGGGGCCCGAAGAAAAGGAAAAGTCTCGAGTGAAAACGTTACCAGAAAGGACAAAGGTGTGGTTTGGTGAAATCACCCAGAAAAAAAAGCTGGGTAAGTCTTGCTGTGCAACTTTTAGGCGAAATTCTTGTCTTGCATTAGCTGGCCGTGATGTCTTCTTCTTTCCTCCCAGTTGTGAAAACATCTGAGAAAATAAAGCTCTCTGGTATCTGTTCAGCCAAGGAGAAACGGGGAGTTAAAGTATAGATGGGAATGACTCACACAAAAATATGCAGAAGGTGGTTCTTTCCGTAATTTCCAAAACACTGACGCGTTTTGCTCTTCTTTTAAAAACAAACTGCAGATTTATTTGCATCACCAGAACAATTTATTGGATTGAATTTAAATAATTTCTCATAATGTTAAAAAAAAAATACTAAAACAAAAAGAAAACATGTTATTTCAGAAAAATAAATAAGTCCGGTTGCGTGAATGACATGCTCTTTTTTTAGGATGAAGCAAGTTGTGAACAAAAGCAAAGAAAAAAATAACTCTTTGTGCTAACATTTACATGTAACTTATCAGCCTTCAGTATTCAGTCTCTTCGGGTGAGGGTGGGGGGAGGGTTTTTTTTTTTGTTTTTTAAAACCTGAAATAGCTCTTGAAGCTCCCACACCACTTGCTTAGGTCATGCAACAAAATGAAAAATCAAAAAGGCTTCTCAAATTCATGATTTGGCATGACCTGTGAGCTTCATAAGAACATGTTACATTAACAATTCTCCTTTTAATCATTACAGCGATTCATCACAGTCATCACAGTGAGCACAGATTTGTTCAGAGGTGACCTCACGCTACACTTTGGTCTAATTTTGGCTGAAATATGATGCAACAGCACATGTTATTATCATGAAGGGTATACAGTTTATAGTGAGTCAGGTAGCGCGGCCAGCAGCCTTCGTTTGCAGTTTATGTGTAAGAACATAAAGGTCAGAGGGTCCTACAGCTATTCTGGGCGTTCTTTGTTCAAACAAGCCATCCAACTGCTTTACATGTGCGAGATTTTGTAGAAGTAGTACCGTAATGCTGCCCGTTGGCCGACAGTGTTCTCATGTCAAAAATTAAGTCTCAAGAAGTTGATTGTTTTTTGCATCTTTTTCTCTCTTTTTTTTAAATGATTAAACACAACACGATGTGATATAGTCATTTATACCCTGTTTAAACCAAACTAGTTTCAGTCAAATACAGTAAGTAAGAGCTTTCAGTGGAAAACGTGCACATTCAACACTACTGTACTACCGCTTATCGAGAGACAGAGAATAGAAAAGAAGACATCAGAATGGTTTAACTTCTACTCTATATTGATATCTTTATTAACAATCATAGACATGTTTTTCAACTATGGAAGATTTATAAATATTTTTCTTTCTTTTGATTCATGTAAGTTGTCTCGGCACTTATGGCATGATTCCAGTTTTGGAAAAAAACAAAAAATCAAAAAAAGTCCACAAAGAGTTGAGTGCTTGTGTGAAGCACTGATATCCAATCAACATCTTCAAAGAGAAATCCGTTATGTACAAGATGGCTTTCTTTAAGGAACCCAGATTTGGTTCTGTGTGCCACGGATGGGAGAGATACCAAGTGCAGGTCCAGCAACCATCCATAGCAGGCCACCTAATTGATCATTTGGCCTGGCGTTTCCCTTTTGTTGTTGATGTTGTTGTATTTTAAGGCAAAAAATAAAAAAAAGACCCTGACATCAATCTGGAACCCGATCGCAGATACTCCATGCTTGATTCAAGCTTCTAGTCTGACTTAAGGTCATCTCAAACTTCTTCCCCCCTCTCGTCCAACTCTTCTTGCATCAGCTGAGAGGGAAGGAAACCAACACTGCACCCAAATACTTCCACTGTACACAGCATCCAGACACGAGGGGCCGGGGATCTCTGTCCGCCCAGAAGGTTAAAATGTTCAGGCTAAGGCCATGGGGCACCAGGGTTCGCCTCTCACTGAAGCCACGTCCGATGACTGGGTCAAGCCCACGCTGCCGTACAGGCCGTCCTGTCCCGAGTACTTGACAGCCGAGCCCGAGCCTGCTCCCTCCCCGGAGCTGGACAGCACAGATGAACTGATCTGCAACCAGAAAACTCTCTGTTAGCAAAAATTGTAAGTTTATTGTATAAAATGTCAGTTTTTTAATTATTATTATTGAGGACTGAAATGACATTTGCATTGCAATGTTGGGGAAAAAGGAGCATGATCAATGTGACACTCATATTAGTGTAATATCACAGTGACATATTAGTTAGCAGCAGTCACAACCACAGAGCATCAGTCAGCCTGCATGTCATCTCTTTATCACAGTTTGTATTTTACAAAATATTCACTCGTGAAAATTCTGGCTTTTTATAGTAATTTCAAGTGTAGAAATTCCTATTTAACACACACACACGCACACACACACACACACACACACACATACATGTATATATATATATATATATATATATATATATATATATATATATATATATATATATATATATATATATATATATATATATATCATTGTTTTATTAATTATTATTTTTATTTTAAACTATTATTTGAAAAATTTTAAAAGCAATTAAAAATCAGTTTTACCCCTGACACTTGTCCAGAGGGAGAGCTGGTTTTCGAGCAGTCTTCGGAATTGGATGAAGAGGTGGATGTAGGAGTCATGGAGACAGAGTTGCTACTTCCTGGAAACATAAAAAAAAATGTTGTCGTTACATTATTTTAAAAGAGATAAATATGACATACATATTCCTTCGTGCAGCAGAAATATTGTTCAGCTACTCACCAGAGGATCCCTTTGCTTTATTCAAAGTTTTCGGTTTTCTTTTTCTCGTCTGGATTCCCTCTTTCTTCATGGCGAGCGGCCGAGGTACCTGTAAGATGTGATTTTTTTTTAATGAAAATAAGAAATGATTTTTTTTTTATCAATAATGCGACGATTTTTAAAAATTAAAACTGAATTAGAGGGGGGAAAATTCAAATCGCAGTGAACTTACTCCGTGTAATTTTGTGTAGAGGCCGCACGCGTTACACACCGGCTCTCCCTCCGCGTTTCTGCGCCACAGAGTGGTGGTACTGGTTTGACAGTTGGCGCAGGAAAGGCCGATTCTTCTGGACGTTGACTGTTGAGGCAAGCAAAACATAACATCAGTCACTATAATTAAACGTGGGTATCCAGGAAAATAAAGCACCACACACTCAACCAATGTATTCATACCTGACTTTCCAACAATAATCCACACCCTGTTAGAATCCCAATTTAATTGGCATTTACGCACGGACTTATATTATTATTCATTTATTTATTACAGGTTGTTAATTCGCAGAGAGTTCCTACGTGCCATTTCACTTCCTTGTAAAAACTGTGCGTAATGGCACCATGGAAAATCTGGACCCACTGACGTCTTTTTAGATTAGCTTACCCGACAGTAGCTGGGAGTGGAGCTTGAGATAAAGTGTCTCCTTACATTAACGCTTTCCACGTGTGGATTGATTTAATGTGAATTTAGTGAATAACATTTTTTTCTTATGAAACAACTAAATGATTGTGCTTGACTGATGAATTTAAAACACTGGCTAAGCTAAAACTATCATTGTCCTTTGCAAAGCACAAGTCCTTGATTCAAATGTGAAATGCATGCTTTATTTATTTATTTTCCCCATTTTATAGAAATCACGTGATCTTGCGTAAATAAATTTTCCTTGATTACAATCAGGTTTGAACTGGGGGCTGTATCATTGAAACCTTCATCCAGAGGCCGAATCGTGACAACGACAGTGACCTCCAGCAATTGTTTGAAACAATTAGGCAGGAAATTGGTTGATTTAAGTGGCCCTCGCCCCCCCTCCTCCTGTCTCCTTACCGTCCGTTTCGGTGGTTTAATTAATGGCCGGCTCAGACCATTCATTTTGCTATAGAGGCCGCAGGCGTTGCAGAGAAAGTGGCCCGTGCCATCGCGCCTCCACAGCGGCGTGGAGATGGAGCCGCAGTTCACGCACTCTCTGCTCTCCCCCATGTCGTCCAGAATATCTGAAACTGAAGAGAAATACTGGAATCAGAACAGGGAGCGAGTTTGTGAGAATTACACATTGTTGCTGGTCATTATTTTATAAGCGATTCTGCTTCTGGGACTTCATGTCAAAGAAAGCAAGCGGATAGATACGGCGGGCAAAATGATCTGTTCATGGATTATAAATTGATTAAAATTGATTAAAGCGAAGTGTTTAACAAAATTCACATTTTTAATAAATTTATACTGTTGTGGCAATGTTGTTTTAAAAGCCTCGGTGGATTTTACTTCATGTAAATGATTTATTTTATATATTTCTGGGCAGTCATTTGCGCCTGTTTCTTGCACACACACACACACACACACACACACACACACACACACACACACACACACACACACACACTATCATAAATTCATTTTTGGCAGTGTATGAAACATATTTTTATTCAACATTTTGAGGTCAGGCCTCGACGAGGGGAACCGGTTTCTGTTACAAAGACGCGCAGGCGCTTGGTGCCTTCACTCCAGACACTTCAAGGTTTCGCGCGTGATTAAAATACCTTTTTTTCTTTCCGTCCCACACAGTGAGAAGGAAAACTATTCCATCTTTGTGCCTCCCTCTACTTTGTTTTCGTTTGATTTTTTTTCTTACCTCCATTTGGTCCTCGAATCAAGGGCGCACTCCTGCTTTGCAAGGTGTGGAGCATCGTGTTATCAAAAGGTGCCCCGGGCCAAGGCGAGGGCAGCTGGGGTGCAACGTACGGGGAGTATGGGCTCGGGTAGGGCCCGCTGAGGGGACGAGAAAGGCTGTACTGGTCTCTGCTGCTCATATTCAGTGTGTTACTGTAGCCCGTGTCCCTGGGGGTCCCGTTATTGATGGGTGGGCTTGGAGGGTAGTGAAAACGACTGGAGGCGTGCGGGCTCCCGGTGCTGTACGAAGGGCTCTCCGGGGTGGACTGTGACCACACCGAGTGACTGGAGACGGCGTGGCCGGGCTGAGCAGACACGTTGGCCGGCAGATAAGACAGACTGGGGATCATGGTGCCCACCCGCGAGCTAGGGACATACACTGGGGAGTTAGGGTTGGAGTGCATATAACCACCAGAACTCGAATCATATCCAGTCTGGCTCTGGGCCGCAATGGCCAGTGTTTGGTACATGTCGGCCGGGTCCACCAGCAAGCTTGTCTTGTGTGCTCCGGTGGAGAGGACGAGTTTGCTCCCCTGGTCTAAATCCGTAAACAGCGGGATATCCTCGGTAGTGGTCAGGGTGTTGTTATGGTGTCCGAAGTGAAGGTAGGAGTGCAGGGATCTGCTGTCGGAGCGACGGTGCCCTAGCGCGTCAAGCTCGTTCGGAGGTGTCCTCAGCTCATCCGAGGTGGTGCCGTCCCTCCTGCTGTCACCGGGCAGGTAGTTCTGCTCAGCCGGTGACCCTGGGCTGCTGGACACTTCTCGCTTGACCATGGACCAGCTGTTTTCGCCCAGTTCCATCCAGGAGCACTTTCCATACACCGTAGGGGTAAATAAAAATGGCCAGGGAGTGGTCTACCCTGTAACAAAAAGAGTCGGAACCGTTAGGAAACCAGAAGAAATGACCCTTTTTGCGATGTTAAGGATAAGTGAATTGAAAATATATCCACAAAACATCCTGACAGAAAGTCGGCAGGTTTCTGAAAAAGGGAGGAAATGCAAACGGACACCTGGTGTACAGACCAGCATTCATCTTTGGATGAACTACATTTTTCACAATAGAGAATAGGGTAATAAACTACGAAAGCTCCAGTTAATTATTACTGAGTCAGTATCATCTCGAACTCCAATAAAAACCCAGTCTACAGTGACTGCCATGCTCTCATGAAGCGCTCTTAAGAGGCACTGGATCCATCCGTGTCAAATCCCTGTCCTCCCCTCCACACGCACATACGCAAGTAGACGCACACATAAAGAGATAGGAAACAAAAACGCAATATGTCTTCACAGCAAAAGAGATAACCGTTTGATAAGAGTCAAAACAGATAAGGACCGAAAGGCTGACTGGAGCGATAAAACAATACCCCGAAATTATGAGTTAGGTCTCGCTGCGCTCGCCAAGACACCGCCAGATGTTTAAAGCAGCTGTGCGCGCCGCAAAAGTGGGAGAAGAAACGTTTAAAAAGACGAAGAAGAAGACTTACCTGCTACAAGTGTGCCATATAAGTCGAAAGCAAACTTCCTAACAGTGAGCCTCTGCTTCTCTTGGAAGTAATGGGAAAGTTTACCGCAGTTAGAGGAGGTTTATGAGAGGAGGCGCCTCTGGTGGCTGCGGCCGCAGGAGGCGGACCAATCATGTGGAGCGTGAGCGGCTGGAGACGCGATGGGGGTGCCAGCCTATGAACTCCTCCAATCAATCACGCTGAAAAACAGAGAGAGAGAGCGAGGGGGGGAGACACTTCACTTGATCAGGTCTGAAAGTTGGATTAATGTGTTGATACGATCAGGTTTCATTATTCGAAAGTTATGCTTTCGGTTACAAATGAATACGCCTCCCCCCCAGCTGTTTCTTGTTTTTCTTTTCTGTTTGTTTGTTCTTTAAATGAAATTGTTGTTTGTCTATCTTGATCTATTTACAGGTGATCCACAAATCTGGTGATGAGCCTACAGCAGCTGAAACAAACAGAAACGAGTGTCTTTGAGATTTTAATTTCACCGGACTACTCTTTAATATCCAGCTCTTTCATAGGCTACTCCTGTTTTATGGGAAATTGTGACATTTATATGACAGACAACGGTTTGATTTAATAACTAGATCGTTATTAATTAAACTGCCAAGAAATGCAGTTAAAATTAACTTACCCGTCACCCTGAACAGGAAAGTGCTACTCACATGTTTACGCATTGCAGTAATCACGTCTGCAAGGAGCACGCTTTTAACTTTCGATACTTTGGAGATTTTAAAATGATTATATTTATAATCGTTAATCCAGAGTTTAAAAGCTGGGACTTTCCACTGCAGTCTGTCCACGAGTTAAAGACCTGAATATTTTGTTTTTACTTGGAGCATTAGTGTAATAAAATGTTTCGCCTGGACAACTTTTTACTGATGAGAATCCTTAATAAAGACTCATTTTATTAAAACAACAGCCTATTAAATGATTGATCAAATATATATTCCGTGTGTGAAATGTGCTGTAGGCCTACTTCTTCTTTCTGGTTTCATCTTAATTCAAAGTCCTATCCCCCCCCCGTTTGTTTATTCTCTGTCATCATTCCAATGATCAATAAATCCCCTCTTAATTAGTTTAAGTCAGACGGCTCTCATTGAGCGTTAAAGGTGTGTGTGTGTAGCCTCTCTTTGAAACGCGATGATTCGTTCAGCCCGAATATACATTGAGACGAGTGAAGTGATCAAAAGTGGGGAGGTGTCAATTGAATCATTAACGCATTTGCAGGTCACACTCGCAGCCATTCAGTGGGTATTGTTACGGGGTTTTGTTTGTTTGTTTGATTTTTTTGTCTGGACAGTTGATCAGATTACCTCCAGCAGCCCATTCATTATACTTCCAACTACCGCAGGGAAGTCCGAGAGTACACTCTGATACTTTTATAATATTCACCCTGCATCCATCACACTGATAACAGGCACCGAGCTGCATCCATGTTCATTGCTTCTGCAGCTGTACAGCAGACAAAACTGAGGGAAAAATCAACTCACCGCAATTTATGATTCATACTGTAACACCATCTGTATCGGTTACTCATGTGTCATAGCAACAGAAGGCACAGCTGCACTTTTTGATTTACCAATATCGTCCCAAAAATTGTTAATATGTTATTAAGTATCCCTGTCCCTGCCAATTAGACTACCACAGCACGGAGTTAACAGTTCACAGGGCCTAACAGTAACAGAGTCTTCGGCGGGACTTATGTTCAACGCGTGCCACTGCCAGGCCTCCCATTGTTCCTCCTCTGTCTACCTCTCGCACAAACACTATTATTGTCAGACAGTCATGAATATTATTACTGTAGAGTTATTTTCAATGCTAATTCAATACCCGTGGGCGCAATCGTGCAGCCGCTCTCCAGCAGGTGTTCCTGCCGCTCTTATTTTAATACTGGCGTGATGATTCCTGCTGCTGGATCCTTCTCCTCGCATAACTTCAGAGGGAAACAATGCAGCCCGAGTTGCGTGGCGATCTGTGTCTATTTGTGTAGTGGTTATGCTAATCCATGTTGTCTATCTGATTTCCACAGAACTTTTGCTGATAGAAATTCACGCTTGAGGCGATATTGTGACTGTTAGGCGTCGAGTCTTCGCTCGCTCTCAGGTCCGAGAGGTGATTCTTATCAGAGGCAGTAACCGCACCAAAATGCGCTGCCGTCTCCCATCACCTCAGCCAGCAGTTGTCAGGAAGGTGAGAGAATACAAAATCCTGTTGTTGCTGTTTTTTTCTTCTTTTTTTTTTTCTTCTCTTTGTTGCCCCCCTATTCCACCATCACCCCACCCTCACCCCTCCACCCTCCCTCCTTTTTTTTCTTTGCGGCTTCTGGCTCACTGGCTGCGAAGCCTCCAGTTGATAAATGAGGTGTTTTCGCAGTAATGTCAGCGTGGGCTGCTCTGACACACGGAGCCCGTGAGAAGAAGTGGCAGGACGCCGCCCTGTCTCCGCGTTTATCCAGCACAGCCAAACACTGCAGGCCAGCCACTGACTGTCAGCTCCGGCCTGTGCGCTGACCATCTCCATCACACATAATTCAACCAGATAGCCTGCAACTGGTGGATAATAATAATAATAATAATAATAATAATAATAATATATGGAAACGATAAATAGTGAACGAAATATTTCATTTATGTATTGGAATAATATTGTCAAACTGTATTTAAAATATTTAATAAATACTATTTCGTTAGGAAGTAATGAAAAGACGCAATAATAATCATATTATTATTATTATTATTATTATTATAAGCTCTTTAATGGTTGACCCTCTTCAGGTGCCTGAGCCTTATGTACCGACTTGATAATGATTATCTCCAGCCCTCGAGTGCTCGTTGCAGCTTTCTCCTGATTATGTGATGTTATGGAGATAACGAGGAGCAAGAGAACGAATTACGCACGAAAGGGACAGTTAGGGGCATCACACGGCGGCGTGGGCAACTTTGAGACTATTACTCACTTTTTAAAAAATTATTTACTTCTTTAAAAATGCCCTGCTTGGTCGTTAGTTTGACTGTGACTGTGTAGAAAGGGCAGCTCTGATTTCTCTTACACGGCAGGGCAATAAAAAGCACTGTGGACGCCAACACGCCCCACGTCCGAAAACACCTTTGATGTCTCGATTATGATTAATGAGAAGCGACTGCAGCTACATGTAAAACACGCAGGAAGGAGACGCAATTCATCATCTCAATCACCCCACGGTTGCTTTTTTTTTCTTCCTTTTTTCTTGCTATGTTTTTATCTTTGCATTTCACACACAGAGTCTGTTTTCAATCAAATCCTGTATAATTGTCTTTTAATAACGACGGAAGATTAATATCCAGTATTTAATCTGTGGGGTGTTGTTTGGATTAATTGTATTTTTATTTTGTCAAACTGTCAATAAAGCAGCTATCCTGCATATATTTGCACCACAGCTTTGGTGACAATCCTGCGTTACTGTATTTAAGAATCTGGGCTTTTAACGACTTAAATCGCTTTAACGTTTATGCCACGTGTTCCCTTTACAACACAAAGATTTATCTTAGAAAGCGAAACATGTGTAGAGTGAACTGGATTTGCACACAAGACGCCAAATATTTCCAATTTAAAAAAGAATACCTTAGAAATTAAAATAGAATACACCAATTAAATAGACATGTTTCCTCGCATGGCTATATAAAATACACTTTGGATTTTGTGGTTTAATGATTAATTGATTGATTTTATTTCATCCATACAAATCACACACACACATGTATACACTATGACCATGATTCTGTGTGTGCAATAAATAGCAGAATAAGGTGCACTAAAAAAAGTCATCATAAAGAGCAACTTATAAAAGTGATTTAACATCGACAGAGATTCAAAGTTCAGCTTTAGACACTGATTATTACCATTATTTTTACATTTTAAATGCATTGCAGCTGTCATTATTAAACATGAAATATTAGCAGTAATTCTGTTTGCATAAAAATCAGATTGCAAGTCTGGTTTAATGAATTATTCGTCCATGAAATCCAAAATGGGAAAATTGAATTGTTAACAATTATTCCAAAGAATCTTTTTTATTATATTACATGAGAAAAATGTAATATATTATCCAGTATATCCAAAAGCAGTGCAGCATATGGAAAAACAACAAATATCCACTCTCCCCACAACAATAGCACAATAACAATGAAATACATGAGAGGCGTTGTGAGTTCACGCTGTCTTAACGTGTAGCTCCATCCTTAAAATCTAGATCATTTTGTTCCTGATATAAATGTATTCCCGCTCACACTCTGTGCTTTTCTATATTTACCTCCAGTTCCCAGCGCCTATAAACACTGACGTATTTGCTCTTATTTTATTGAAGACACAGTTAAGTTTTATACCTGCGCCGGTCTTTTTCTCCCTGTCCTCCACAGAATGGCAGCTTGTCCAGAGCCGCTGGAGCAAAGGCTGCTGGGAGGCCGAGAATGCCAGACTCTCCTGTTTGAAGTGGTAGATGATTAAACGGGTCATGACAGGTGTAAAAGCAACCTTTGTCATTTTGGACATGTACCGTCCTTGCTTCCTTGGCTCGCCCACAACGGAACGCCCTGCTCACCTGCCCGAGTGTGTGTGCACTAATGTGTGTGTGCACGTTTGGGTGTGTTTGTGTGGAGTGGATTTTCTGGAGGGGATTGATGGCTGTTAACAATCCTGCACCATCACGCTCCCTGCCTGTCATGTGATGAATGAGTGACGGATACACCCCTGATGGATGAGACGTGAGCCTGTTGTCTGCATATTTGTGATCTTGGCTCTGTGCCGCTCGGTGTTAAAAAAGAAAAGAAAAACAAGCATAACATTGCTCCAGTGGAAATGAGTGAATTGTCTGTGATTTGAGAAGGACTGAGGTTATATTTATCTCTTATTATTTGCGTCTCCAAGAATTTCTATTTATCAAATCAGCGTGGTGATGTCATATCAGCCTGACATAAGTTTCAGGGTTCGTTTGACCTATTCTCCTAACTTTGGCTCCAATCGTGTATCGACTGTATCATATTATTATATTACAAGCTGTTTTTTATCACTTGTACTTCTCTTATCTATTTTCCTCCCCGAGCCATCATGATGCATATACAGCAGTGAAATGAAGATAAAGGGTTTGCTCTGGTATCGTAACACCACAGCTCAAATTCAAATGGGGTTTTGACATATCAGGTGAAATCACTCTGTCATATGCAGGATTAAGTGGAAGAAAAATACCAGCATTTTGTTTTGTGTAATTAAAATATTAGCTTGCTCATTTTTGAGGCTGAATTTGGAAGCAGACCCCCCCCCAGGAAAAAGTGAATCCCTAATATAATAAATAAGGCCGAAATGGAAAAAATCTTTACTCATTCTTTGTCGTTTTCATCTTCCCGTGAAACCGTCATTCTGTCTCATAACTCTTGAACAATGAGTCTGACTCACAGCAGGACTCTTCTGTGGAAGCTCTGAGCGAAGCCGTGATCAATTTTGGGCTCACGTCAAAGGAAACGGGTAATCTGATAATCCTGGTTGCATATAAAGCCATAAGAGTTTAAACTTGCATTCAAACAAATAAGGCAAAGTTGGTCCGCTTGACACACAACACTCCTGGAAGCTACATTTAAATTCATATCCTGCTATGATTTTAGATTCAGTGCACATCAGGGCCAAATTTCATAAGGTTAGGTTATTTCAAAGTCCCAGTTTGGCAGCTGTGTTTCTCGCCAATAGCCAGATGAGACAATATGGCCATCTAACACTAAATACAACCACTTTGACAACCTTGCTTTCGACTTTAGACCCTTTATTGAATTTAAAACAGCACAAAAACATTCAAATCTGAAAGTGAGAAACTGTTTCACTAAAAGAAAAAGAAAGTCATTATAAAATAGATGACGTCAATATGTTTCTTTTTATTAAAGGTGCGGCTAATGAAGTTTAGAAAGGTAAATATTTTTCCATTCCTGCTTCATAGAAGAGCTCAGCCACTCAAGAGTCTGAGGCCTGCTTTATCACAGATAATGTGCCAAATGTGGTTAACTGGGTTCATGCCTTCATCCGCTACTACACCCACATACCATTACACATTCGGCTCTGTGCTGATAACACACCTTATGGTCATGATTTAGCCCAGAGTATGTGGGCCTATCAACAACAAAGAAAGAAAGAAAGAAAGAAAGAAAGAAAGAAAAATCCTCCCGTTTCGATTTGTTTCGAGTTGTCTACTTCTCCTCAGTCGATCAAAAATTAGATTTATTTTTTGTGCTTTATTTGTATTCATGCAGTGATTTCCAGCACCCTCCATTCTCTTACAGAAAACATAGTTTTATATTAATCTTTCAAGGCTTTTATGATATTGTGTCCCATTTTCTTTGCAGTTTTATGGTAAATGTAATGTGACTGATCTGTTTTCAATAAGCCAGACTGATTTATTCTTTTCAGTGTAACTAATATCAGTAATATTATTATTAAAATAATAACAGTACTACAAAAAAAAACTTCTTTTAAAAAACATTTTAAATGTGATGTTTTTGGTTTAGAATAATAATTATAATATAAAATCTTTTTTTTTTTTTTTTTAATATAGGGTTTAAATCAAAATAAATCACTGAAGTCTGTTTAATTGTGTAACGTGTCCAGTACAAATATTCAGCTAGTTGCCAATTAGTTTAGGTAAGACAAGAGACTGGAGGGTTGGGATTATTAAGAAATTCTGGTTCTGTGTATATGTTAAACAAACGAGATGCAAAATGCCAGGTATTGAGCATTAGCATTAGGTTTTGTTCACTTTGGGTCAGACAAGCTGTTTTTCTGCGCTACCATGTTGTTAAGTGTTGATAAAATTAACAAATGTTCACTGATACCATTATTCAGCCTGACGAGTATTCGGCTCGTTTACAAATGTTTGTAAAACTTGCAGCGAAAGAAGAACGAAAGAGGACGCAGCTTCGCTCACAGACGCCTCTGCACCTCTGTCTCTGGAAAACAGAGCCTCATCTCTTGCGTAGATTCTGAGGCTATGTTATTGTTTCCATGCTAGCGTCTCCATCCTGTGGAGCCAGTCCCCCTCTGTGTGTTTTGTCTCAGGAGAGAAGGTCAGGTCTCCAGTACATTTTCTGACTTTCCCTGAATCAGCTGTTTGGAGCCCCAGCCTGAGAGAAAACAGCCTTGGCCAAGGCAGCATCGCTGATAGCAAAGCAGAGGCAGCCTGGAAGCAAGGAGGTGGAGGTGGCAGGATGGCTTGAGGGAGTTTGGAGGGATCGGATACTCGGGCATGGCGCTGCATTGTAGCAGCTGGGAGATCTTGCTATCCCACTCAGGCTTCAAGGTCTACGAAATCTCAGCTGCTTGTTAGAAAGATAGCAGAGGAGTGTGTGGTGGAAATAAGACAATCGCCAATTGTTGAACTCACGAGTGGGAGACAGATGGGATATTGAAGGAAGGAGGGCACAGTCTTTCACAGGTTTTGTTAACGGCTGAATTAGTTTATCTGTAAGTTTTTGGGTCTCGGTGTTGTGCATGTTGCTTCTCTCTGGTATGGCTTAGCGGGACACTTGACAAGAACACATGCTATCTCTGCTTCACCTGTATCACACATCAAATGGCACAAATCACCCAGGGTGATTTCAGAGTTAATGAAAAGACATATTACCTCTTCCTTCTGATGGCGCCTTAGTTACAGATTCTTAAAATCAGTGAAAAACCTGCAGAATTTATGTCATATATATTTGTGTTAAAACTCAACAAAAACAACAAAATCTTTACGTTTTTAAGAAGTTGACCAGGTGTTTGAGAGTGTTAGACTATAAGAAGGGACTCCAGTGCGTGAAAAAGCCATAAAAGAGTAATGACTCACCAGATTTTCTCAAGCCTTCCTTATTTATTTATTGCCATTTGCAAGAAACCCATATCTTACTTCAAGCACCGCAACTTACTCAAACTTGTGCAATCTATTTTTTAAGGCTTTGTCTTGGTCGCTTGTGCTTTAACCCTTTAACGGCAAGTTTATCAAATTTGATACAAGAGATTTTGCAAAAACTGCCGGTGGCAGCAAATATTATGTAAATTTAAACTCATATAGGCAATTAACATATAATGTCTGGGTTTTTTTGGGGATTTTCTTTTGAAGACTCCATTAAAAAAAGGTGGGGTTTTTTGGTAATTATTTCCTTTTCCATTCTTTATAGGGTTAAACACGTCATGCCTGAGGTTTAAAATGAGACATGGCTTCAGAAAAAGTGCAAAAAGGAGCAACTGTGACGCTATGGAGCCAAAGAAAGAAAACTGAGATACTCTTCTTTACATCACAAATTCATCAAATGAATGAATGACTGTGTGTATAAAGTTTATACAGCCCGATTATGTACATCTATACAATTTAGACAGGTCAGGCCACAGAAAAGGTCACATTTAGTATCAGTTAAAGTCTATCCTGTAACTTTTTGAGGGTTCTCTCCTTCCATCCTGTACAGAAATCTGTCTTTTAATTTCACCAAAACCACTTCCTACAGTGGTCATTGGTTGAGAGAAAACTCTACAAAAAGCATTGACTCAAAAACCTGCAGATGTGGGAAGATGAAATCAAAGTTTCGATTTTGTCATTTGGGCACGTGGATGTCGCAAAGAACTACCACCGATGTCTCATAGTAACCCTCCAGTAGGAAGTGTCGAACATCGGCCCTGACCTTTTTGTAAATACACTCCTTTCCAGGAGAAAATGTGTGCAAAAAATGTCTGCAGCTTTTCAGCAAGTAGAACAAATAAGCTCTTTTATGATCTGATAAGCTTCTCTCAAAAGGGTCTGGAGCTCCACCAGACATAGCTGACTTTGCACGGCGCTTGTCCTTCTGTGACCGTACGGCCTCGCTTCGTCTCGGCCTCTCACACTTAAACACACATGCAGATAAACGCACGTACACGCCGCTCCCCTTCCGCACACATTAAACACACTCTCAGACTGACTTGAAGGTTTCTGTCGCCCTCTCCTTCACTTGAGTCAGTTGCCAGACAATGAAAACATTGAGAGGCAGTTTCTATGGCGTGACCAGGGCTTTTGTTTGACTGAAAAACATATGCATTCTACATGCTCCAATTATGGTTTTATCAGATCGCCGTCAAACACACCAATCATGCACCTTCCTTTGTGCCCTCTCTAACGGTGTGTACTGTACCACGCGGAGCAGTGGCTCGCTGTGTTTGCATGTTTGCCCATGGTGGGAGTATAATATCTCAGGCTGGTCTGCGTCCCCGTTGGCGGAAAAACTCGCAGCTTGGTCGAAAAAGCAAAGGCGAGACTGTCCCTTTTACTTCACAGCAACAGATTGGTTTTGAATGCACAAGTGAATTAGCACGGGGCCCTTCTGCTCTTTCTAACAAACACATTCAGCTTCAGCTCTGACCACCACTGGGTCGGCTGTTGGACACAAAAAGGGCCATATCAGGCCGATCTGCGGCACGTACAGTTAAGTCGCTTATTGTGACTTGAACTGTGTGCTCCAACAAAAGAGACTAAGAAAGACACGGCTGATCTGAATTACCATTGGCTCAGTTCTCGATTGGCCCAACTTCCCTTCAGTGTCAAAGTCACGTCCACATCGCCAGTTATTTCACAAGAATGTTATCAAAACTAAAGTTGTATAACCATAATATAAATATATGTATAAAAAAAACCCAGAATAGCACACCTGTGGCTATTAAATCATTGGTACATTACTTTGGGAGCATAGACGCTGCCTTAAAAAGAGAATTTGATTATGTTTACAAACCAGATTCTGAACTTCAAAAGGAGCTGTCCTCCAGTTTGACCCCTGCCATTATTCTTACTGACATTAAGACGAACCCTGGCCAGTGTGTGTGTGCGCTTTGTTTTGATAGACGCCGGTCAGCAGCTTAGCCTCGTAGGCTCCACTAAGCCAAGTGTTTACAGATCTGCTAGAACGCAGCCTTGTAGATTCAAGATGCTGCATCCAGGCAGACGTCGCTCCAGCCCGAGGCCTGGACTGATATTATCCATGAAGCACGATTAACCCGACGTGATAACAGCGGCGAATCAAGGCGAGGATGGAGCTCTTGTCAGATACCAACGGTATCTTCAGTGTGACCACATGACGCAGTGTGAGAAAATGCGTGGAACAACGGCAAAGATGACCTGAACACGATGCCCAGGTTTTGTCTTTTAGTTATTATCATCGGAGGTGGGAGGTAACGAAGCAAGTACTTGAGTACTTCTGACTGCTCTTGCATTTGAGGGAAGTTGCATCACACATCAAACCCAACTGACTTTAATGGAGGAAGCACATAGACAGTCCCATTAATGTATATGGTCTATGCATCACTCAGTCAGCAGGAAGTACAAAAGGCGTGTGTGTAAAAACAACAAAATCAAGTCTTTTATGTCAATTCTATCATATTATATTGATTTCTGAGACATTTTTAATTTCAGCAAAACTTTTTACCTAAATAAATAAACGATGTAAAGAAATCACTTTGTCAAAAACTCATTGCAACTTCTACCTTGTATGAGAACTGTTCTGTTTCCAAATGACTTTATATCATTAATGACAGACACATTTATAACACTTTCATTTTTAGGTAGACAGTCAGTTTTTGGTATGTCAGCGGGACATCCGGATGTTTCAGCATCTGTTTAGCAACAGAAGAGGAGCGAGCATAAAGGGAGCAGTGTTTTTTCAGCAAGTGAAAAGCAAAGAAAGACGGAGGAGAGGAAGGAGATCATTTTAAAGGTAAGGATTGCTCAGCCACATCTGATAAACTGGAAAGTTAAAGCTTACATTTAATGTCCTCATTCTGAACAGTTCTTTTTTTTTTTTGAACGGATACATGGTGTGAAGTTACAGGGTTTTGGTTTTTTTCATATTGTAAAATATTCTGCAAAACAAACTGAAGCATGCTAACTTTGTGTTATTCAAAGGTTGCATGAAAATACTATGGTGGACTGATGCAGAACAGAACAAAAGGCAGCCAAGATCCAAAGAAGAGCTCTGGATGTGCTTCAAGAAGCCTGGAGAAATCTTCATGAAGACCACTTAAAGGCTTTGCTGAAGAATAAAGGTGGTCATATCAAATATTAACTTTAAACGTTGTATTTTCATGTTTGTTTGGGCACATATTCCTTATTTTCTTACCAAAGTGAGGGGTGACTCAAGACTTTTGCATAGTACTGTATGTATGATAGGTACTTACTCTAATAACGCATACATTTCTGCTGGGGAGAGTTGTCCCTTGTTGGACATGACGCTTGTAGAATTGCCCTGACAAGGATTTCCTCTCTGTCACACCGGCTAAAAGCTTAACACTTGGTTTATAAACAAAACCACAACACAAGCTAATGCGCGAAAAAACGTGTTTTTTAAACGCTTAGCCGGTTAGCTATCCACGGGTTCCCTATATATGCTAACCTAGCATACAGCAGCTATAAAAAAGGCAATTTTGATTTATTATCAGTAGGAGGACTGAGACAACATAGCTCCAGTTCAGATTTTTGCAAGGTTTTGATTGTATTAAAATGCTTGTCTGTAAGTATTTAGGTCGTTACATCACCAAAAGATACTTTACAGCATTCATCATTTTATGCCAGCAGAAGCGGAGATTCATTGCTCGATGAAAGTTGCTTTCAGCCACCAGCTGCTTCTCAAACAGGTCGGCTCTATTAAAGAGGTTATTATTTGGAAACAGGGGCCATCAACTGGGTAATTATAAATGTTTAACTAACCACTAAGCATCAATTAGGAGAAAACAAAAACATAGAAGAATTTGACTAGAAGACGGTGTAAATAATGGTTTTCTTTTTAGCTGTTCAGACTATTTCGCTATAGCCATCTCAGTATTATGTATAATGGGATTCAAAGGAAGTAAGGAAGCTTTAGGTGTACTCTGGGGACCGTTATAGTTAGAAGTGTAAACCATTTAATATTCAACTTGTTATGTTTCTGCCTGAAAGATTGTTGGACTGAAAAGAGGTGAAGTTGGATAAATCTGCTATAAAACTGTTAACTGTGTGTATATACACTTACTGGCTACTGCTCAATCTAACATAAATATCTAATCAGTCAATCACACGGCAAAACTCAAAGCATTTAGCCATGTAGACATGGTCAAGACCACCCGATGAAGTTCAAACTGAGCATCAGAATAAAGAAGAAAATGATTTAAGTGCCTTTGAACATTGAAACAGTGATTGTAGTTCAGAAACTGCTGATCTCCTGGGATTTTCCCACACAACCCTTTCTAGAGTTTACAGAGAATTGTTTACAAATGAGAAAATATCCAGTAAGCAGTAGTTGTCTGAGTGAAAATGCCTTGTTGATGCCAGAGATCAGAGAACGGTCAGACTGCTTCGAGGACGGCACCACTAGCTCAAATAATCACTCGTTGCAACCTATGCAGAAGTGCATAACTGAAGACACAGCATTTAGAAGCCTTAAAAACAGATGGGTTACAACAGCAGAAGACCACACTGTTAAAGAGAATTACCAAAACCTTACAGCACAAGATTGGAAAAATGTTGGCAGGTCTGATGACTGGTATGATTTCTGCTGACACATTCACATAGTAGGGTTACAATTTGGTGTAAACAACCTGGAAATATAGATATTTTTTTCTTGTATCAAAGGTTCAGTGCAGACTGGTGGTGGTGTAATATTGTAGTGGATATTTACACACTTTGGACCCCTTAGTAGCAAATAAGCATTGTTTACCATGTTCATCCCTTTATGATCCCAATCTTCTGATGGCTGCTTTCAGCAGGACAATGTGCAATGGTCACAAAGCTCAAATCAATGAGTTCACTCTACTCAACTGGCCTCCACAGTCACCAGCTCTCAGTAGATGTGCAGCTGACAAATCTGCAGCAGCATGTCAATATGGACCAAAATCACTGAGGAAAGTTTCCAGCACCTTGTTGAGTCTATATCACAAAGAATTAAGGCAGCTCTGAAGGCAAAAGCAGGTCCAACCCAGTACTAGCAAAGTGTACCTAATAAAGTGGCCTGTGACTGTATGTATGCCAGCAGGAGAGAAATAAGTGAATGCAATAAATGATTCAGCATATCTTGATTAGTGGACATAAATGGATAGATATCAGCTGAAAGATAGTCTAGTTTACTACTCTTTTTTTATTATATTGTAAATCTTTATTGTGTTTAGTTTTTAGAATTTTTCATATGTAAAAAATTTTTCCAGGAACACTAGGCTAATTAGATACATTTGTAGCTTTTGTCTAGTAAATAAAATAATCACTGCTTAGGCCTGGTGGGGAGTGGGAGTATAGGAGGGGGTTCAACTTAGGTAAGGCATCAACTACTGAATAAGATATGATTAAGCTTTAAAAAATGACAAAGTAATGTGGCGTCTTTCAGCAGCGTGCCTTGCTGTACATATGCTGTGAGTCATTCATTGTGGTCCCCCACACCTTAGACTTTTGCCCCAGATTAAAGTACCTCCAGCACTACATGCTAAACATGGTTCCACTTTTTTCTTATACCAGACATCTTCACGTCTTGGCGTTCTATGGCAGAGAGGATAAAGGTCACCATGAAGGTCACAGAAAAAGATCCAGCGAGGGAGGTGACTCAGCTGCATGTCTGTGTGGGAGGGAAGGAAGCTAAGAAGGACAATGAACAAGAAGAAGAAAACAGAATTATGAAAAGGAGGGAGGCCGCTTTCCAACACCACATGTGGTGGTTCTGGTAAGTGATCCACACCATGAGAGCAAATCCACACCTATGTGGGATTCCTACCTGTGACTCAGGTCAGTGGGAGTCTCAGGAGCGAGAGGTGGTAATCAGTAACAGTGTTATATGGCTGTGTTAATAGTTAACGTGGCCCCTAGACACCGTGCTCCAAGGCCCAAACACCTGCAGCCTATTTTACAGGCGTAATCCATGGAAAGAACAAATAGTGAGAATGCTTGTTGGGCACATGAGCTTTTCACGAACTGGCTCATCTAGCATGCCAACAGATGTTTGTCAAAAAAAAAAAAAAAAAGGTAGCAGATTCTTGGCTAATAATTGTAAATCAAACGTTGTTATTAGCTTCATAAAAACAGGCGTTCTCTGTGGGACTTTATTGCCAAGTTTGTATTTTTCTCTCTTTTCTTGATACCCTTCCAGGGTCATAAGCACAGCAGTGTATGCTTTCTGCCTACTGACTCCCCCAGATGGCCTTCTGGCTTTACACACACTCTCTCTCACACACACACACACACACACATCTTTGACAAATACCTTTGTCAAAATCTTGTAGCTGCTTCAAAAAGTAACTCCTGCCTTACAACGTCTCTCTTTCTCACTGCAGAGGTGCAAGCATGGCAGGAACACAAGCACACAGAAACATGCCTCCCTGGGTTCTTGATAA
The DNA here is from genome assembly GCF_900408965.1 of Simochromis diagramma. NCBI lineage: Eukaryota > Metazoa > Chordata > Actinopteri > Cichliformes > Cichlidae > Simochromis > Simochromis diagramma. The sequence continues at coordinate 6,737,373 of NW_024386782.1, forward strand.
ATACACGGTTAAAATCAAGCCCAGATCAGGATAACCTCTTGGTGACCTCTCTCACCATCTACTAAAGCCGCCCGGTCAGTCAACACCGCTGCATGAAATTAAATGCAAACCAATGCAACCAATTCTCTTCTGTTATGATTGGAGGTTCCCCATCCAGGCAGAATTAACCAAGACTCAAAGTCCAAGAGCTTGATGCAAACGTAATGGCAGTGACATCAAGAGAGCACTAAGGCAATGCTAATGCCTCTCTATCCGGGCAGATGGAGGTTTGTGTGCACAGTGCAAACAGACCCTTGTACCGAGGAGGCTAAGCTGGAGCACTCTGCAATGTAAAAAAATCTGAGCTAATGTCTGTTTCTCTCTCTAAATTGTTTTTTGATAAGGGAATATCTGGAGATAAGTGTTGTCACTATCCTATCTAAAAAACCGGAAGCCAGTTCGATAAATCTCCTCTGTAATCTAATGGGAGTCATGGGCAGTAGCTGCGATCAAGGGAAGACTTGCTTGCTTTCTCTCCTCAGTCGGGTGCTGAGGCGAAGACTCTGATTATTAAAGAACATGGGAGAAGTTAGCCAACACTGCAAGCTTGTAAAAATTGATAACATCTTTACATTAAACAAATGACTATCACTACTCATTCAGGATTACTTTGGATTTGTTGACATTGAAGTAATACTGATAGCCTTTGTCAGTTGCCCAGTGACAGTACATCTCTGTGAAAGTGCAAAACCTTTGTGGGAAAATGGGGCATATGCATTAACCTACCTTATGTGTACCTAAAGCGGGGCAAAGATGGTGACACTGATGGGAAACTGCAGTGTTATAATAAAATAACAATAGGGTTGTTTGTGTATTTTCCAAAGCACAGGAAACATCGCAGCCATCAGAGTTAGGATTTAGCCCACTGTAAGGTCTGTAACAGCTGAAATAAAAGCACTTCCTCATTAACGCGCTTTACTGTGGGAAACTCCGACGTCTGAATTCAAAAGTCGGCTGCAGAAACACATTGCAGTTATGCGGCGTGATGTCAGGAAATCCAATATTGATAACGAGCAGTGTGTTGGCTCAGACAAATACGAGCATTTTACTACAAGCTCGTAGTTACTGGCATCACGTGTTTGGCTGACAGATGTTACAGCTTCTTCGACTCGGATGAAACAGATGACGGTAAGAGTCGTTAAGCGAAACTTAAAGTGTCAACAAAGCCTCATTATTTCGGCAAAGCAATAAAACTGTGAAATGTAATTGTTATAGTAATAATAGTAAAAATGTGTGTTATACTTTTAAAAATAGCAGGGTAGGTGATCATTTTAAAAGTAAGTCTGTTGGTCTCTTTAGGGATTTGATAACTACTTATAAACTATATCAGCAAACACAGAGGCCTTTCCACTGTCCTCCTTTTCCTGTGACAAAAACTTAACCCTTTGAGCTGGAGGCGAATGTGCTCCCCCCCTCTGTGACCCGTGCTCCCAGGGGTTGGTGTTAAGTAAACTTTGTCAGCCATGCAACGATCCCCAGCAAAGCGCCGTCTCCCTGCTCATCAGGAGACCTTCTCCCTGACCCCCACCGCTCCCTGCTTTCGGCATTCCTCCACCACACCACCTCTTTGACCCACCTTTTCCTCATGTGCCCCCCCCCCATCGGACCCGCCATCCGTCCGTCCGTCGTCTTGAGTCCTGCTCTCCGTCCCGTCGGCCAGCGCGGCCGGCTGGTGTCTCCTCCTTTGGAGACAGCCTATCAGGGGCCTCACGTCATCTGTCTCCAAGATTTGACTGACAGGTCAACCTCAGAGATTACGGCTACTATCAGAGGAGGAGGGGGAGGACGGGGGTGGTTGTCTGCCCTCCCTAAGTGGATGCTCCTTTCCCTCACCATGACGCTGGTTGGGAACTGCATCCTGCTTTAGGCCTCTTAAACTCTGATGTGGCATTTTATCTGTCTGGGAGCCACTCTGTTGATTTACCGCAAGGTCTGCAGGGACGAAGGACCAGACGGTGACAGATATCAACTATCTTGGCCAGCGTAGACTGAGAGAGGCGAGAAAATTTCAAGCTTGTTGGCCTTTGCTGTAAAAAAAAAATTGCGTTAGTTCCAGCTGTCAGTACCAGCAACACTACAAGAAAAGCAGGGGTCTGCTATCGAGGCCCATGTGTTGCATTCCCAGGCTGCACACCGACACAAATATTAACAGAAACTGGAGGCAGAGGGCCGCATTTACAGCTCAACTCATCATATTTATTCCAGTGCGGCTTGAAATATCACAGAACAATGTTTATATCTGTGAAGTTCATGTCCTTAACGTGGCTTTAACAATTTATCAAATCATAAAAAATAAATCAGTTTCAGACTAATAACTGATCATATGTTCTTGAAAGATTTTCCCGCAGTGGATTATGGGAGAAGACTGAGATGATTACCAGCACCTCTTAAGCCCATTAAGCGATACAGCTTTTTTTTCCACTTAAATTTTTCATCCAATCCAGTTTAACTAATGTGTAAAATCAACCGTCTGTTTCTTAACTGAGCTTTTTTTTTTTTATCTGACGTGACATTCAGTTTGATGGGGAAAAACTTCAAGCTGCAGATATCTCCTTTCATTAAAAGACCAGTATTAACACCGATTTAAAAGCAGCAATGCATAGTTTGAATCTGACTAACACAGTCTGACCACATGCTTTTCACGCTGACTCTACCAGAAGCTTCTGGCCTTCCACATCAGATCATTCTCCTCTGGCAGGTGGTGTAAAGCTGGCTAACTCTCAGGCCCTCGTCATCGCTCCCCATCCAGAACACGGAGCCCTGAGATATTTGTGTATCACGTATTGATTTGGAGGTACAACCCTTGGCTGTAAAACAAAGATAAAGAAGTTAGCCATTAACTATTTTTCCAGGGGTCACTCTGAGCTTGTTTCACATAGTTGGAAGCCACCTGGAGAGAGAGAGAGAAAAAAAAGCACCAAATTGCCTGGCCATGTGATGGACTCTGGAATATTGATTTTTCTCTCAGAACAACAAAAAAAAAAGAAAGAAAAAAAAAGGTCTTTGCAGTCAGCATTTCCCTCTGAGCTCAGATAGGGCTGCTACATTCCTGTCTACTCCCTCCAAGGTTACTGCCTGCTCGGCAGAAGCGAGCACCTGTCAGATGTACATTGTAGCATTTGCTGTCTCAATAGAAGCCCCTGTTTTCCAGTAATGAAAAGAGAACGTAAGAAAGAAAGAAAAAAGGCATCAGTTGGGGGAATTCAGTAAAGTCTGGCTTCTGGGGAGTTTCTTTGTTGTCTCTATCTGGTTTTACAATGATTAGAAACTGTGGCTTTGAATGCTGATCTCTCTCCCACCCCCCCCCCACCTCCCCACCTCACCATCCCCAAGCCTCACCTGGCAGCGTGCGGAGGACAGCGACACCAACGCCGCCTTGTTTGCTTAGCTGAGGGTTCACAGTGTGTTGAGATCTGCGCTTGTTGATGAAGTACGGCTACCCCATTGTTCAGCGCGCTTGTAATGCCATGAAACTAATCACATCTAAAGACACCCACAGTGTTGGAGCTGGTTACTAGCTGCCCTGATTTGATACTTGTATGTTTAATGATTAATTGAAGTAGCTTAAAATGTGAACATAATGCCTCTTTGAAAGGTTTAGCCGTGCGTGTGCCTTAGTAAATCAATGTAATCACAAATTCTGGATGTACTTTGACCCATTTTTACTTGATTTGAAATTCTAGGCCTGTTAATCTTTGCAGCTTTTCTAACCTCATCATGAATCTTTTCAATCTGAGCACTTGACAGTTTACTGCCCAGGCAAAGGTTGCAGCGCCACGGCTTTATAGAATTATTAAGTAAGCAATTATGATAACCCACTGTTTTAAAGATAATAGGCCGATAAGGTTCTGCCAAACTCACACCGTAGTTTGCCCTCACGTCGCTCTTCCTGAGGGGGGGGAAATCAATATCTTTTGCTCTCTAGACCCACCGAGTATTTATCTTAAACTCTTGAGCATCAGCTCGTTCCAGATGTTCTGCAGAAAAAAATAATAATAATTGTAATCTGAAATGACACCTTGTAGCTACACAGCGTAATGACCCTGCTCGCTAGTGGCATTTTATCAAAGCTCATAAACCTTGAATGACTATATATTGATAAAGACTGTTTAAAGTGTCACTGGAACGATAACATTTGCACTGTAAATGTGGCTCGACGGCTCCAGTTTCCAATCGTGCTGCGATGATAAGGATGGCACAAGAGTGGGCTACGACCAATAGGTCAAAAGCCGCAGGATGTTTGCTAAATTTTAAACAGAGTTTAAAGCCTCGCATTAATATTTTTCAGCTAGCAAGGCATCAAATGTTACTGCGATGATATGCAACGCCTGGACAAAGCATTTGCAGCTGATGCAATGTCAACTGCCATTAATGAGTATTTATGTCGTTCTGAGTGCTCAGCTTGCAGCTGTGAATGTGCAGCACCTCCACGCCTAATAAACTGTAATTAATTCACATAAGGATGTGATATAGCAGCATACTTTTCCACGCTTGTGCTAGTATAGGCAAATTCTCTAATGTTACATCAAATTAAGATTAGGAATGGGCATGAATAATCCCTCGGCGGCAAACCATTTGAATACAGTTGCTCATGATTACTTACAGTCCAAGGTTAAGAAAGGAAAGGTGTGAAAGACAGAGGGAAGCAAATTGGAGAGCCCAATAACATTTAAATGAAAAGCTACTATTGACTTGTTCCCTGTAATCTACTGTTATCACTTACAGCGACTGCTATTACGGCTGTATGTCATTTCATTTTTAGTATACTGGATTATATTGAGCTCACTTGTATTGACTTGTGTTGCTTAAAAGGGTCGTAAAGCTTCATTTCTTAAGTGATTATGTCCTGACAGCAGTCGTTTTATGATGATATTTCTATAGATTGTTGCATTTTTTTCACTACATTTACTATTTTCCATGTTCTGTCATAGACATTTGACATTTTCAGTAAACTACATGTCTGTGCAGTCCACTGCATGGATTATTGATTGGCGTTTTAAAGCTCGCCTGGTTATTTTTATGGATGTATTTGTGATGGCTCACTGTGGACACGTGTTTCAGGTATTCTGCGTTAATAGAGTACCTGATAAACTGGCACTGAGCCTCCTGCTCCCTTATGCCCTTACACCTACAGGACTCTGTTTCATTCAGACGTTGTTTGTGTCGACCTCCCCCATCTCCTCCCATTGCATAAATACCGATTAACCGCTTCTGACCGAGATGAACAAGTGGTTCGACACTTTGCCCAGATCGATATCAATAAAGCAATCAGCAAGTCGGGGGCCTATATGTTTTGAAGAAGGATCTGAGGTAGAGGATAACTGAGTTTATGGCTTTACTGTCTAAGGTGGAGCTTGCAGGTACACCCCCCACCACCACCGCCACCATATAAACACATGAAAACACGTGAAGGATTGTATCATATCGCGCCATTCGAATGACTTTAATTAATTTCTTTAAAAACAACTATACACTGACAAACATGAAGACATTTTATCTTTATTGTGGCAGTGGTTAAAAATAAAACTGCTCATGTCTGTCAACAATTTACTGTGTTAAATTCCTTTACAAAAAAAAAAAAAAGTGATCCCAAAATGCAGCAATGTACAAATCCAGGCCCCCTTTGTCACGTCCCTCCCTTCTTCTCTGGTCCTCGAAGAGTTTGTCCAGACAACCAGATTGCACTTTGCTCAGCCCGACCATAAACTGAGACAATAAATTCAGCCAGACTTCTGAACTGCATGACATGAGAGAGAAAGAGAGAGAGAGGACCTTCAGACAGTCAGAGATCAATGCTTCCAACATGGCAGGAAAAGCCCAACCGGGCCACAGCAAGATGGATGAAAGTATTTTCACCGTCTTTCTGTGTGGCCCGACTGGAGTCATGGAGAAATTGATTTCTGAAGCTCAGAAAACATTAAGCTTTTGAATTCTGAAGTTCTCCAATGCTGTTTACACTAAGAAATGGCTCGAGGTCTAAACCCACACCAAGTTTACCTTCTTTTTAAAAAAACTAAACAAAACTCACCAGTCGATACAGATAACTCAGAAAAAATGCATTTCATGTGCAATAAGTAAACTTGTTTTCATTGCGTGTTACCTCTGGGTCCAGGGGTACGTTTTTGCTCAGTTAGCAGAGGACCCGTGGGATCACAGCTCGTCATGTTCTGCATGCAGTCGTAAATTTAAACTGGTGCGGTCGTTTTGGAGCGGCAGGATGAGGAAAAATGGTGTCTAAAACCAAAACAGACTGTGTTGCTGTCCACAAATACAAGGCCCTTCATGACAGCAGAGACCAGTAGTGTTTAGTCGCTGGGTGTACTGCCACCTTGTGATGTGCTCTGAGCTCTGCATGTGCAAGCCCTGTGAGGAACTTCACTCCACTTTAGATGTGTGTGGAGTGCATTTATTTCTGTCTGTTGGGTCATAACTTCAGAGCCAGTGCCAAGGGCGAAGCCTGAGGGGGTGGGGAGCCATACACCTTCCTCCCCCCTGCGGCACGCTCAGTCCTCCGACAGATGGATGTCACTGACCCTTCTCAGTGATCACAGCAGAGGCTCGAAGCGGGGTAGCAGACATTTTCCTGATCGTGGTCGCCCCGGTCCGCTCTCCGGGGGTTTGTTTCATATCTATCTGCTGCTCACTCAAGCCTGCCCGTGCTGGGCCACCATCACTCACACTCCGCGGGGCAGCGAGTGGATTAGCTGACCCCCCGGTGTGGGAGTAACAGGCCCCCGCAGCCTCGTCAGCAAACACTGGAGTCTTCAAGCAGCTGAAACTGGTGGGTGAGGTGGTCAGGGATGCTCCCCAGGATCAGGCAGCGGCAAGGCGAGAGATAGCAGCGTCTCCGGCACCCCGACTGTCAGTCAGCATGGCAGCGGGGTCTGCAGTCAGTCAAGAGTGATATACACAGAGTAGTCTGGCTCCACCAGCCAGTTTTGTAATGGTATTCAAATGATTTATGGCTTTATGAGGCGAACATTACACTCACATGTCATGGTTGAATATCCCAAACCAAAGTCACTCTTGTGAAAGACATTTCCAGAGAAGCAATGATGTCTGCAACATCGTTGGGCAATAAGGTACGGCTTCACAGCTGACCCCAGATGAGGCTGAGATCAGTCAAACAGTTCAGTTTCTTACTAGTCTCAGAAAAATAAGTAACTTGTTGCCCTCTGTGTGTGTGTAAATGTGTACTGGTAGTCAAGCCTATGACCTGCTACTGCTAGGAAATTTCCAGCTTTAGCCTTTTTAACCAGAAACGACTTTATGGAAGCACATTCCCGCCACTGAAGTTATTTTATCAGAAGTTTGAGTTGGTAGGTAAAAATTTTGACTCGTAGATATCCACTCCCAGTGGTGGAAACAAGCCTCCACAGATTTGTGTCAACCACACCACTTTTATCCATCCATAAAAGAAAGTATGTCGCTTTTATCCCACTGACACGTAGTTTAAATTAGATTTAGGCTAGCGACTCTGTATAACAATGTAGCTGGTCAACCATATGGTCTTCTACTGTTTTAAAGACTAGTGCTTGCATATAAATAACCAAGCATCACAGACTTGCCAGGAGACTTTACAGCATCTGTAAGGGCCTCGTGCAAAAAGTCCAAGATGGTATGAAAAAGTTGTCAGAGCCTCCTGTACAGTGTTCACTGAGTGAGAGGGTGACAGCATGATGGATGTCTCGCTCTGAGCAGCTGTATACTGCTGCTGCATGTGAGACAAGCTCAAAGACGTCCAGGTTATGAATGGACTAGTCAATGAGCTAGAACATAAATGGCCTTTGGTCATAATTTCTCACTGCTCAGGAGATGCCCTGCTGTCGCACTGCTCAGCGGAGAAGATGCATCACTCTAAATTCCTTAAACCCACCGCGCCGCACCCCACTCTTGTGCTTTTCTGTCTCTTTCTGATTAGCATAGCTGACCTATCACACGCTGGTGCTGAGTCATTATGAGGTGTTAGCATTTTCAATTACCTCTCGCCTCCCTTCTGGGCTACCCGTCTCCTCTGCGAGGGCAGACACTGCACAGCAGGAGAAAAGCAACAAAATGCTAATTTTCTCGCCTATAAGACCCTAACATGTGAGCTCAACTTTAAAACAAAAACAAACATAAGAAAAGCTCATTAAAATTTCAGGAGAATCTAAAAACAAACAGAGACTTTAATGTCTCTTGGTTCACGGAGGCCTTTATTTCAGCTATATGGTTGTTTTTGTTGTTTTTTTTTAAAAGCACTTATTCGCAATACAGACTGAACGTTTTCTTTTATTGACACAGGTCGTACTGCATATGTCAAACATTCATGCCAAAGAAAATACTACCGTCTACAGGTCTAACAAGGACAGTTACAGGTACTGAAAATAAAGAACAAATGGGCTTTTTGTTCAAACACAACCATAACAAAAAATACTACCATAAAGCGTATTAGTGCTTCTAGCTTATAGAGTCGTGACCAGGAAAGAAACAAAACTGTACTAAAGTTGCTTAAAAGGCAAAAAAATTTAGCTTGCACGTGGTTGCAAATTCCCAAGCAGTTAGTTAGTCGCTTTGCTGAGTCGCCGCACGGGCAACTGCTTTTTAAAAGAGGTAAGGCAAGTTTATCTTTCCTCTCAAATAAAAACACAAAAAACAGACACTTTATGACAAAAAAGGGTTTTTTTTGTTTTGTTTTGCAAACGAACAGGTTTGCCTTAAAACTGCCACAAAAAAATAAAAAGCTTCTACTGATGATTTCTAGAAAGCTACTGTCAAAAAAATGGGGAAAAAACACAAAGATTGGAGCAGAATGTTTGAGAGACTTTGAGGCTACATCGTAGGAAGGCAGTGACACCTACAAGTCCTATTGTTTGGGCAGCGATACAAAATAATTTACTCTATATTTTCATCTTAGTGTTGTAATAGATTGTACTAGGTAGACTTTGAGAAAAGGAAATACGCTTAAATTAAAAAATAGTAACACAAAGAGCACCTTACCCCCCCAACGTTCGTTCACAAGTTTTGTTTTGTTTTTTGGAAGCAAATGGCACGATGTCATCACTGATAAATTAGCAATTCAGTAAACTGTATATATTTATATATACATATATTTTTTGTTTGTTAGACAATACCAACAAGTCTCAAAACACTTTAACACTAACTTGCGACAAGATTCTCCTGTTACAGAAATGTTTGCCTCATGTGAGTTTGTGTGTGGAACAAACAATTACAACAAGAGAGGTGGGGGGGTGTCAGTGGACAGAAGTCAAAAGAGTTGTGTTTGTCTTGAATCCCTACACGGCAGTTCTTAAATCTGCAGCCGATAGGGTGCCGCAACACTGCTGTCGTTACTCAGCTCAGTAAACAAAGTACGGGGTGTAGCACGCTACCTGGCAGTTACACTACTATATCTGCGTTTTGTCACTGAGCTCCAAGGGTTCCCCCTGGAGTCAGCGTGGGGGGGCGGCGGAGTATTTAAACCCTGCTTTTTGTAGTGCAAAAACTGCCAACATTTGGTTTTTAAGAGCAGGGACAGTCGGTGAGCAGAGCGTTGCAATAGCCAAAGCTGCAACCATACTGCCATACTGTCGTGATAAACGAAGGAGCTTCCAATACAAATACACTTGAATAAAGGTTTACAAATACAATAAAATCTGCCTGCAGTGGGCACTGGACTGCAAACAGATGAATGAGAACTTTATATCAAACGGTAACAGGCCGCCTTCGTCGCCTCCACGCTTCTCACTCAGCTGATACCCCCCAAAGTGATCACATCCAAAACTCTGATTCTGAACTTCAGACTCGAGACGGGAAAACTGTTTGAAATGTTGAGAGAATAAATGGAAACAACACAAAAAAGGGAGATGGGGGGGTGGGAGGGAAAAGGATGAAGTCTCTGAAACAGGCGTCTTTCTTTCTGGCTGCACTGACGGCGACAGGACAGCACAATTAACTTCAGTCAATTCATCGATTTTCCTTGTTTTGTAACAGGAATTCCACCTGAACGCAATCGACCCACTGAGAAAGCGTTTGTGGGACAGAATTAGATGTGCCTGGCTGACGCGGGTGGCTGTGAGGATGGAGGCAGCAGCAGCAGCAGGTGTGGTTGCCGCGTGGCGAGCGTGTTCAGCGTGGGCTTTAAGAGAAGCAAAGAGAGTTCGTCGGCGGGTCTAGTAGAGGAGTATGCGGCGTTCGATGGCCTTGCGGCAGATGGGACACTCGCTCATTCGATCCCCGCACAGCTGGCAGGTTCCGTGGCCGCACATGAAGATCATGTTCTTCAGCCGGTCCAGGCACACCGGACACATGGTCTGCACACAAGTAAGCAACAGTCGTAGTAAAACCCTTTCAACATTTAACATGTCAGTATTACTACCGAGCCGAGCCCTGCACAATAACTTTATGGTGCCGGCGTGCATTTGATCCCTAAGAATTTTACAGCAATGGTTATTGTTTTGCAGTTCAACTGCATTTTATTCTTCCGCTTTAGTTCACGAGCCACACCTGGTTAGTGACCTTACCTGTTCCTTGATGTCTTGGAGCTGTTGTTGTAGCTTCTGCACGTCAGCGTTGACGTTGGTGTTCGCCTTGTCTCTCTGCAGGGCTGGGATGTTTCCGCTGGCTGTTTGGACATTAAAAAAAAAGAAAGATGCAAACAGATGGTGAGAATAAAACAAACTGCACTTATCAGCCAAAAGATTAGCACCAGTGGCAATACCTCAGATTTGACCTCTTAAACTATAAACAATATTGCCAATAAAAGTGAGTGCAGCCACAACAACATTACCGCTCTGAAACGAGCCGGGTGCTCGAGTACGTTTTAAAACATGGGTTTTGGAAAATGGAGAAGGATCACAAACACATGCGCGCTGAAGTTTACTGTTGGCAAACGAGCTCGGGCTCTGGCAGTCCGTGCTAACTTGCTTTTACATTTGATTTCTGAAAAGCACACTTTGCAATTATCTGGAATATAAATTGGCACGGGACAAATGATCATGCAGCGCTCGCTTGCTCGCTCGTATATAATGAAATGTGTGTGAAACTTCCTGAACGGATTATTTAAGTGCTCGACACAAATTTTCTGGACTGATGCCCTCCTGAGACTTATTCTCGCTGTCCAAACATCTGCCAGAACACGGCGAGCACCAGTGTGACTCCTGGGATGTGCGTCGTACGTATATATATCATCACACTGAAAGAGAAACGGAGGAAAGGGGGTTAAGGGGAGGGGGAGAGGGGCCAGGGCAGCACCTTCGGGTGGGGGGTGTAGGTTTGCAGGAGGTTCTCTATAAACAAGGCTCTCATAAGGGAGGGGATCATGGAGGTATACTTACACCAACTTAGTGCCAGATTGTTGGGCTGGAGAAGATCCTGGGATCCCCCTGCCATACTGTTAGAGCTCCCTGCTGGGAATAACCAGTCACATTGTTATAGCAGGAGCTGCCCTCACCAGCTCAGCGGCTGGCCTGATGACCAAGACTACTCACTATAGCCTCTATGAGAGGTTCAGAGAAAGAATCTGAGAAGCAAAACTAGCAAGTTGGAAACAGTGATCAGGGAAAGAACGGGAAACAGAGTTTCTTCTACTGGTTGCTTAAAGTCGCACGTGTTTTTTCCCCTTTTTTGCTTACAGCTGACTATTGCCTGGGTTAGAGGTACAACATGAAACCCATGCACCAAATTAAAGAAGAATGGCGTCAAAATGCTTCAAGTGCCAGGTATATTTTGCACACTAGATTTGCTTTTAAAACAGGAAGCAACAAGCAGGGTTACTGGGGAAAGGGGGAAAATAAAAGCATTCAATGCTGCCCCTTGCATGAGTGTATGTGTCACTGCTTGGGTCTGCATTCACTTTTGCACGTCTGGTAAGTACGACTTGCTGACAAATGGAGAAATTAAAAAAATTAAGATGTATGTGTGTAAACATGAAAGTTGCGTACTTGCTACAGTGCCACTGTTAAACTCAAATTAAAACAAAAACAGAAGAAATCACTAGTGATATGCACCGCTGTCAGAACAGAAAGATGAATCGTGAATGCAACCAAAAATAAAATAACTTGTGCATCTTGTCATCACAATATTTTAGGTAAAATAAATCGAAACTGGCTCTTTTGCAGCTGGAAAAATTTCTTTTCAGAAATGGGGGAGAGCTTATAATGTGGATTCATGTGGGTATTTTATACATGCATCATAGGAGGAGCTGCAGGTCATTTCTGCGATACGCTTAAATGAGTTCATCCATTCTATGTGAATGTGATTAGTCAAACTTTTGGAGGCCACAGGAACATTATTAAGGTTATCTGTGTGCTCTGACATTATTACGTTATTCAGTAAAAGTCAATCTGGAGATGGCTTCTAGGGTTCTACATTAAAAGATTGGGATTTGAAACGAAATCTTCTCTGCTCTGAAGATCTGTGTGCTGATTTCAGACATGGCAGTGAGACTGCCCTCCACTAAGTGGAGGCTACTACAAATGGTGCGAGCCAAATGGTTGTAAGGATTACATTATGACAGATTTAGATGTAGAATTCAGTTTGGAAAACAAGCGTAACAATTTTATTTATTTATATATATTTTTTAAATGCGTCTCTATGGATGAAAAAATACAAAGAAAACATGACAGTGATGATCATTCCACCTCAAATCATAACATATTTATAACTTTTTCTGCTCAGCCACCTCTGATTTGCCTTAATGTGCCTTGATTGAACTCTGGATATATATGATGATGATTTTGGATCGTTTGTTTGTTTTTGTGCTACAGTACATCATATTTGCTGACTCGTGCAAGAAAACTGAATGACAACAACACTTTTCTTAATTTTTTGCATGTGTGGTTTTGCATTAACACGACATGCAGGTACATTGTATTGTATTATTTCTGCACTATCAATATTTTTCTTAAAGCGTGCACAAACATGGAAGTTTGTAGGACAGCTTTAATCTTTTTTTGCCATATTTTATGCTGAAAAATTCTGAACATTTCTTGATGCAAATTACACATTTTATTGTATATATAATTTTTATGGTAAGAAATAGTGGTGAGATTTTCATTTGTAATATATCTTAAAACGTATTTGATATATGTAGCAAAAATTTCCCAGCAATCATTATATATGTCCAGACTTTGGACCATAAACTTTTTAGGCGATTCAGGGATGCTCGAGCAGAATGGCCACGATGATTTGAGATATAATGACGCAAACATAAACAAACTGCAAAAGCTAAGCAGCAACAAAGCAAAAGATAAAAGTAAAGCAGATTATTTGGAAAAAGTAAAGAAATGAGAAAAGAAAAAGAAAAATCTTTGAAGAAAGGGGGTGGATTAAAAGGAAACGTGTGGAAAATTCACTCACTAAGGTCATCATCATCATCATCATCATCATCATCATCAGCGGCATCATCCTCCATACCTTTCCCTCCACAGCAAAGTACGAAGGGGGTGCGGCGTTCCACCACAGCCCGGCACTGTACGCACTTCTTCATGAGGCTGGCACAGTCTGGAGGAAAGATGAAGAAGATCATCAGTGCAAGAAAAAAAAATCTATATTCGCTTTAATACTCACACAGAAGCCAAAAGAGGCAAAATGATGCTGAAAGGTGAAGTTAACTTACTCTCACAAGCGCACATGTGACCACAGGGCTGGAATAACACCGCTGCCTTTTTATCGGAGCAGACTACACACTCCTCGATCTGTGGACGGACAAACACAAGAATAAAAAAAATTAAATAATCCTCACTCCTGTCTGTGTCAAGTAGCGGCTGTGCTTCTTGATACCTTAGTTCTCGACTGCACTTGTTCTTTGCAGATGAGACACTTCTTGACACGAGGCGAGCAGAGGGAGCAGGTGGCGATGTGTCCGCAGGGCCCAAAAAGAGTGTCTCTCTTCATGTCCGAACACACCATACACTCCTCCAGTGACTCGATGTTGCTGTTCAGAGACGGGCTGCGGGTGCCCACCTGGCCGCTGGAACAGAAGAGAGTGTGTGAGCGAGAGAGAGGAACGATTACAAGCGAGAGGCCGGAGAAAACGAAAGATGAGGAAATGAAATAAAAAGAACAAAATAGAACATGACTGTACCAAAATGTTATCTCTTCCTTTATATCTTTAACCCTTTAGTGCATAGCTATAATTAATACCATTCAATGTGTCCCAGACCGCTGCTTCCTTTCACTAATGGGTTTACAGATATCATGTAAAAAGCGCATACAACAACAAAAACATTATAGCCCAGACACAGACGCGCTACGGATCTGATCAGCTGTTCACAGCACTTCCTACGTTGGAATATACGTCATCACGTTGTCAGCATGTATTTTGACATGTTTTTATGTTCAGCAACTGATGTCATCTTCCCGGGAATTGTAGTGTTTTCCCCTCCTCCAAGGCCTATCACAGCTCCTCAGGTGCTATTGAAAGGAGATGTCTGACTCTGTGCCTCTCTAATTACAAGTTCCTGGGATACTTAGAACTCTGATTGTGCTATTGGAAATACTTTATTCTTTTTGCTAAATATGCATTTGATTTTTTTTCCCCCTCTCTCCACAGTTTATAAAAAATGATTGCATCTGAGGTTTTAAAAAAACTCAATGAAAGCACCAGAATTTCAAGTTTTTTTCCTGTCCCCTATGCTCCACACGTCTGCTCAGTCTCATGATATTCAGTTTGGTCATTTTTGTGTAATCTTGTTGATAGACGAAAAGGCATAATAAGCATGCTAACTTTCCAGCTTTAAGGTTGGTTGTGTGTTGAATTCCTGAGACTCCATGAAGCAGCTAGCCAAGGAACAGCCTGGCACATAATGTTCTGTGAAACTGTTTCACCTAAGCTTTTATGCAGATTGTCCACGCTTGTTTTTTTATGCTGAGCTCGGCCCGGCACCTCCTAGCTCCAGCTTCATATTCACTGTTTAGTCATGAGTGGCATCGATCTTCACATCCAATTCGGCAAAATGTCAGATGAGAACATTTACCTGCTCTTTTCTTTGTGGCATTTGGCCAAAGCCTTGCAGAGGCTGGGGTCCGGACACAGGTCTAGAGGGGACTGGCCCTTTTTGTTACGAATGGTCAAGTCTGCTCCATTAGCTGCCAGGAAGCAGGCGATGGATGCTGCACTCTTCTTCTCTGCCCCCTGGGTGCCCAAGCCCATGATTAACTGCAGAGAACAAGAAAGAAGCAGGAAAACACATAAAGTTAGAGATGCACCAGGTTTTTTTTTTGACATGACAGATTATTTTAAAGTTGAACCTGGGGAAAGGGGAGGTCTGTGATGTGCCTCTACCTCACACACAGTGGAACTTGAACCAGTAATGTAGTTAGGAGTACAGTTTTTTTATTTTATCAATGTCTTCAGATTTAAACTCATGTTAAAATACATACGGGGTCACTTTGAATAACACGATCAGAAAGACATCTTAAGATGACTGTCAGAAAATATATTCTTCTAACCCCGAACCCAAAATCCCATTAACTGTAACATCAGTCTACCCCAATTCAAAGTCTCTCCTGCAATTTAGAACTTCCATGTCTGATTGTCTCCAACCAGTAGCTTTTACATCTCATGCTGATGGAGCCATCGGGCCGGCTAATTCAATTCTCGTTTTGATGGGAGGGGAGAGCCATGGGAGAGTGACCCAACTGCACACATCTCAATTAGGCCTGCTGTCTGTCGGTTCCGCTCCTCCGCGGGGGGAACCAGAGAGGGCAGGAAGCGGGACAGAAGAGAGGAGGTGGAGAAAGAGAAGAAAATGGAGTGGAAGGGAGACAGAAGGTGACAGGTACGGAAAATCTGTCACAGAAGCCATGCATTAAACTTCTCCCCATAGGGCTTAGTGATGTGGTGTTAACATGGAGACAGTTGAGGCCTGACATGGCCCTTTTGGCCTCTACAGAGGGACAGATTCGTTCAGGATGGGTAAAAGGGAGCAGCAAGCCAGCTGACTGTTGGCTGCTGAGCGGATGATGGGCTGGTGCAGTTATCCAGTGATGCTGGTGATGGAGACTGTGGAGCGCTTTCATTTTTCACATATTGGAGAGTGGCCCACGTGCTGATCTTATTAAAGGTGTGTATACAGGTCCTGAAGAGCACTGGGACAACTTCCAAGTTTTCCAAGAATGCAAATGCTAAAAGCTATAACAAGAATCTACACTCAGTCACCTGAGAGGAAAGAGGAAAATATGGAGAACTATACTATGATGCCAGACGTATTCACTCGTCCATCCAAATCATTGAATTTAGGTGTTCCAATCACTTCTGTAGTCACAGGTAGTGCTGGGCGATATGGAAAAAATATTTATCATGATATGAATTATTTTATATCACGATAACGATATATATCACGATACACCACCTGACCTGTGGTCATCTGGAAAGTACGCAGTCTGTAAACAGCGAGCGCAGAGGGTGCAGTCTTTGTTAATGAAATGGTTAAGCTCATGTAGGGCTGCGTATCTCTGCTCGTCCGTAGGTCAGTCGTCAAGGCATAATGCACGACACTGCAAACATCCTTCTCTACTTTGGCCCGCCATGCGTCATATAAGCGAGGCAACTCGACTTTACTGAAGTGCTTACGTACCTCGGATGAAGGACTTTGACGAGGTCACGAAAGCTGTCCTTCTCAACTACGTAAACAGGGGCCATGCCTTTACAAATGTAATGCGAGATGGCTCCTGTGATTTGTTTATGGCGCTGGGACGTTTTCTCATAAGGGCCTTGTGTGAAAGACTGCTGTATCTTCGGCTGGCTATAGTTTTTCTTTTCCCAACTTGCTGTAAAGAAACAGCATCTGCATCAAAATAAACTATTTCCAACAGTGTAATTTAAGTTCTAAGCATCCCAGAAACAATACAGAAAAGCATAAAGTCAAACATAACTTTTAAAAACACCAGCATAGGCTTATAAGGCCCTGAAGGTAAAAAACTAAATTTTCTGCAAAAATGACGTCACTTCTGGTTTCGGCCAGGTAATGGCGGACATGCGATAGTTCGCGCTGACCTATATTCCAACGTAGGAAGTGTTATGAACAGCTGATTGGATCGGCAAAGCGTGTTTCTGGAATATTATGTTTTTGTTGCTGCAAGTGCTTTTTATGCAGTTTTTGCAAAGCCATATTTGGAAGGAAACCGTGACCTAGGACAAGCTGATGGCATAAGATGTAAGTACAACTCCTCCGGTTTCATATGCAAAAAAATTATTGCGCTAGCTTACGTGGTTCCAGTTCTACAGGGATTTAAAAATAGTTAGGCAAAACAGAGCGTGCCTGCTCCGACCAGTTTTAAAGGGTTAATGATATATTTTATGTAACAATTTATAAAATTAGGTTAGAAACAATAGAAACGATAGAAGACAAATGGCACAATAGACACTTTTCTATCGTCCACACGATATATATATCGTCATATCGCCCAGCACTAGTCACAGGCGCATAAAATCAAGCACCTAGGCATGCAGACTGCTTCAACAAACATTTGTGACAGAATGGGTCACTCTCAACAGTCCCACCATGGGACCGTGATAGCATGCCACCTGTTCAACAAATCTACTTGTAAAATGTTCTCACTGCTAAATATTCCAGTCAGTGGTAGTGGATCTATAACAAAGTAAAAGTGACTGGGAATGATAGAAACTCAGCCATAAAGTGGTAGGTCGTGTATTTCTGGAGGATTATTGTGTGGAGCTGTTTTTCAGGAGTTGGGCTTGGCCCCTTAGTTCCAGGGAAAGGAACTCTTAATGCTTCAGCATACCAAGATATTTTGGACAATTTACGTGTTCCCAACTTTGTGGGAACAGTTTAGGGATGCCCCTTTCTGTTCCAACATGACCACACACCGATACACAAAGCAAGGTCCATAAAGATATGAATCAACGAGTTTGGTGTGGACGCACTTGACTAGCCGGCAGAGTCCTGACCACAAGCCGACAGAATACCTTTGGGGTGAATTAGAGCGGAGACTGTGAGTCAGGCCTTCCCGTCCAACATCAGTGTCTGACCTTACAAATGTGCTTCTGGAATAATGGTCAAAAATTCTCATAAACACAACTCTAAACTCCTAAACTGTTACAGCTGCAAAGGGTGGGCGGACATCATATGTGGACTAAGAATGGGATGCCACTTAAGTTCATATGCGTGTGAAGCCAGACGAGCGAATACTTTTGGCAGCATAGTGTAAGCTGCATATGTTACAGAGTCACTAGTAGCAGAAAAACAGTGGCTGGTGACCAAACTCGTTAACGAGCCATATTACTGTGCACTGCCTTCCTGGCTTAATATATTTGGGAATGTCTAAATGAATCAGAACATCAGAACAGAATCATATAATAAGATGGCATTCCTAAAATTACTAAGTCAGCCTTTACTGCAGTATACCAGCATTGTTCATTATTACTGAGCTACAGTAAAAAATTCTAAAAACCTAAAGTTGTATATCAGTAAACACAGATACACAGAAACAAACATTTGTTTTATTTTTATGTATGGCCACCTCCTTAAGAATCCCTGACACACGTAAAATGTGATATAGGATGAACAGCGAGGTTAATAATAGATGCACATGTACCGTGTTCTTGGAAGGTTCCCAGGGCTCCACTTTGCTGACATCTTGCATATCTTGGAGCTGCCGCAATTGGGACAGCGTGTGGTGACGCAGTGCCTCGTGAAGCGGCGTGTCCCCATCCTTGTCCTGCACGTCGAGCTTGGCCTCTGCCCGCACCAGCAACTGTTAAAGAGAAACACATAAACAAAGAGTTGCACAAGCCGACAGCGGAGGGAAACTCGCAGCCGCCGTGAAACAACTTTAATTTAATGCTACAATGCAAATGCCACATCCTGATTTATAAGGTTGCCGGCTGCTCACAATGAACTGCTTCAGCATTGTGCTACCCAATTATAGAGTGCATTTTTTTGTGAGTCCACAAGGTGGCAACGTGGCAATCTCAATCCGATGCTACGCTAACACACTCTAACCAGCCTTAGAGAGCCTTTTTCCCTCCCCTCTGAAGCAGGACTTTGTTCAACTGCAGGACATCCAACCGTATAAATTAAATGTGGAGCTGCACCAATGTTTTTCTACTCCCCTTTGTGCACAGTGTAAAAAGACCGACTGAGAGATGACTAAAGACACAATGCTCACTAAGTAAGGCAAGAAAGAGAGGGAGAACAAATGAAAAAAAGAGGAATCACTAACCCGAACTATCTGGGTGTGCTGGCGCTCCACTGCCAAGTGTAATGCAGTCTGCTGGTTGACATTCTGAATGTCTAAGCTGGCGTTGCCCTGGGTGGTGGGAACAAGAGGGAAGCAAAAAAGCTTAATATACACAAGGGCAACAAACATGTTGTGCACACAGAGATGATAGACAAGTAATGAAATAAGAGAAATAAAAACAGGAAAAAAGAAAATATTTTATATTTAATTCCTTTGCACTTGAAAGACTGCAACATTTTTATTTGCCGTGACAGAACGTTGTTTCCTTTAGCCCTGCCGACCAACAAAGTATCACCCAGGAAGCTGGTGGGGGGAGAGAGAAAAAAAAGGCATCCTACAATAACGCTGCATGTGATTGTCATTTCCAATTGCAAACACCTCAGCTGAGGAGATGTGGAGGGAAGATAAGTATTGTGATCAGGCAGCGTGTGAAATCCCAAAGTAATAAGACTGGCTGACTGGCTGGCTTGCTGGCTGGGAAACTGCAGTGCACCTTGTACTGTGGTGCAGTTTTTGAATAGAAAGCTGAGCCATCACTGCGAACAAGCCCAATGCAGGAACTTGGGGAGGAAAAAGCTGTCCCTGCTGAAAGGTAGCTTGCACTGCGAACACTCATGCACTGGAATGTTGCAGCAATGTTACTGCCTTGCACCATATCCTCATTAACCCAGTTCCTGCTTGATCAGGTGACTTTTGCTGTAAACCCGTGTGCGAGTTAGTCTCCAAGGAGCTAAACCTGCAATCTCGGTGAGGAAAAGAAAAAAAAAAAAGAGCATGAACTTATGATTGCAGGAGGAGGAGGATATGATGGCCCAGCAGCACTAAAGAATACTCCTGGAGGACCAGCGAAGTGTATGGATTCAATAAAAAAAAGAAAAAAAGAGGCATGTATAGGAGCTTCAACTGGTCTACAGCTTGCAGGCTGCAGGGGAGTGCAGTGAAAGCTGCTTTAATGGTCTGTAGGCAGGTAAAGCTAAGAGTGCAGGTTGCTTCAGTGCTTTGGGATAATTGTGAAATGTAAATTTTTTGTATTATGCTTTACACAGATGACTGTTTAAATGCGTTTTTCATTCACACGTCTCACAAGGGTCTGACAAAACAGAAATCCCCATGCCGTAGACTGCACTTCAGCGGTCTACGGAGGCAGGATAGATTCAAGACTCAAATCTACTTTCTGAAATTTTCATGGAACTACAGCATTGGCGTCAAACACTCCCCAACATCTGCTAGGTAGATACACAGGGAGCATGCTTCTGCTGCGCTTTTAAAGTGATAATGGTGCCTCTGTAGACATGCTGTTATAAAGTATGTATTACAGAAATAGCTGCCAGGTTAAGTGATTAAGCATGCATTCAAATGTTGCTACCTGGTGCACCAAAAGCTCAGCCACCTCCACGTGGTTGTTGAGGGCAGCCAGGTGCAGTGCAGTATAACCGTCATCCTTCTTCTCGTCTACGATCCAAGGCCTCGGCAGTTTGGATAACAGCACACGCATGGCACTGCACAGAGGAGGAGGAGGAGGAAGGCAAGGGAGGGAGAGAAGTCAGTGCTTTGCTAGATTCTGGGCTTTGGTGCATGAGAAGACAAAAAATCCTTCAAAAAGTCAGGACAATCAAGTTATTTTGCTATAAATTTTCTGATGTAATCAAAAACCTATCTATGACTCTCAGTCACTGTGCCGTACACGTCACAGCGACTGTGCCACTTATACACAGCACACTCCAATACACAGCTTTTCTTTTTGCAGCAGGGCATATCCCATTTTCACACATGGCGACAAGAATACTAAATCAACTTAGGGAGGAGTTGCTTTACCAAGCACAGTGTTATTTACATCAAGCTTTGAGCAGTGCAAGTGCTGCGTCTTATCTGAGAGTGTCCGTCCCCCCTACAGACTCTTGATTTAAAAAGGGCGGTCACTTTTCCCTTGATGATGCGCAAAAGCGCATATCATTGGAAGGCAACTTGGTAATCAAGATTTAGCTGCATTCACTCAGGTCTCCTCCTGGGGAAGAAACCGACAAGGTGGGAAGGGAGAAACATCTATTGTTTAAACAGAGCTGTTAAACAGAAGTGGTCCCGTGTGTCGACAAGAACCGGTTCAGTGTCACTGAAGGTCATTTAGAGGATGTGTGCCACATAGACATGTGGCTGCAAAGGCAAATGTATGAGAGGAGTCACAGTGTCAGAGTAGGGATGAAAAGAAAAAAAGAAAGAAAGGCCGACAGTGTCATTAAAGAAAGACAGAACGGCACATACATATTTCCATTGTTTATTAACTACAAAGGCAGGAGAACATTAAAGTCAGAGAATGGAAATCTACGCTGAAGTCAAAATATGTAGATTTTACTTAAAAAGTTGTAATTAACAGTGTTGTAATTAAATGTCTTAGTGGCCTTCTTCCAATTAAACAAAGCAGAATTCACAGTATGGCAGTTTTACTTAAATATGTATTTCACCTCATTCATTATCTCTCTGTTCTTGACCCTAACTTCGTTCCTGCTCTAGCCCATGGGCATACAGAAGACAGAAATACTAAACGCTCAAATGAGACACATTCCCGCTTTTAATGTGCAAACAGTGCATCAACTCACTTTGTTCACATACAAAGAAATATAAAACAACATTTAGAAAAGCACATCCCTGAACTCTTCTTGTATCTTCTCTGTAGATAGGTACACAGTGTACCTTCAGGCACCATTAAGGCAGCAGCAGCAGTGCTGGGGGGAACACTTCTGACCTTGTTTAACCCTGAATACGCATGCAGGGCATATCTTTAAAATGCGACAAAAAAGAAACTGCCAGTTCGGCTCTGGCTCTTTGATACAACTGACCAGCGTGCACTGGGGTGCTTAAGATAAGCAGGATCTCAAACAGTAAAATGAGGCAGTGGGTTTGGGCACAGGGCAGGAAAGGCCACGGTCGACACTGGTCAGTGAAAATGCTCAACTGTTCGAAATAAAACGATAATCTAGCAAGCTTTTGGTCTAAATGGGAACAGGATGGCTGGCTCTCTGCGGGTGTTTTTTTGCTAAACCTATAGCTCGCCTCCCTCCCACTGGAATAATGAAAGAGAGCATCATCAGCACACCCTCTTGAGGAAAGCAGAGAGGCACGGGGCAGGCAGTCAGCACCTCTGTACGGACAGAGATTCAGGGCTGGCGTACTGCTGCAGTGATGAACAGCGCAGCACACTGATCCCAGTCTCCCTTGCTCTTTTGCTCACTCTCTCTCTCTCTCCCTCTCATTGCACAGACCCACACACACACACACACACACACCTGCATTGCTTGCAGCCATCTTCAACCACTTAATGCAGAGGAGCACTGCTTAAATGTGATAGCAACCGCACCCATTCTGCCTAATCTCACATTCATAACGTGTCCCCTTTGTTACAAAGACGTATTTGCTTACATACTGTAGATTTTACATCTCATAGGGGACTTCTGAGGAATTTCATCCGTGGCCCACCCGCTGGGTAGGAGTTGAGGCTTAAACAAGCAAATCATTCAAGAAAAGATTTTGCCACATAAGGTTATCGCCTGAAGCTGCAACACAAAACTTGTTCTCAGTGGTTCAAAACAACACTCGTTTAGCCTTGGTGAAGAATTGGCTACATAGGGACACGTTGCATTTTTTTAAACCACAAGTTCCCACCAGAATCAAGGGCAAAACTGTCCCACATGAAGCCCCCGTTCTTACCAATTTTCTCACTCCTACTGGCAGAACATTCGCACATCTGGATTGGCTGGAAATATCCACCATCTATGGAAAAACCGGCCAATGAACGCACACCGGCTTTAATACAAGGGCACAGTGGCGCCTTCTAGCGTCCGAATCAGGCGCTTGGGCACTGAGGCAGGTGTTCGCTGGCGTAAGGAGCCCCTCCAATATAAGTCTAGATTGACAGGCTCCCCTGCCACGCTGGGTGAAATGGGCAGACATTAATATTAATGCCCCATACTAGCACTGCTGCAATGCAGTTAAGCTATTTGCTGTAAAAGCAGAAAAAAAGACTGAATTAAGAACTGAGAAATAAATTTAAGTTGTGTTTTTATCTCTGGGGTGAGTGGTGTTAGCTGCGACTGAGGGGAGTATAGGAGAAACTGCGTGTTAGCTGATGAGGTCGGACGTTGAGAGGAAGAAAAGAGGAGAAAAGAGCGATTCTGACCAGCCCAGGCTGCAGAGGTTTTACTGAGCAGAAGAATGACTTGACCTGGGAGCTAACATTCACATAATTGAGATAACTGATGACTGAACCTTATAAAATAATGCTAGGGTGAATATGGAAAAGGGTATGCTAGCATATAGGGGATAAGGGGGTACGTCATGAAACTGGGTCACCCTGTGAGAGATCTCAAAGAGCCCCTCAGGAACGCCACACTGGGTCTTGTTGTCTTTGGCTGCTATTTGTCATTGACTGTGACTCTGATGCCCTCAGCTTTGTGTGTGTTGGCATTTGTCATTGCATGTAAGACAGTGTGTGTGCTCGCAATTGCTGTTGTGAGTGTGAGGGTCGACAGGGCCCTTCTGCTGCCCTCGCCTGGCTGACAGCCATCTGTGTGGTGGTCAGTAGCCGTTATTACAACAGGAAGTGAGAGTCAGGGGACAATAACGTGGGTAGGACAGGGCAGAACAGGAACAGTCAACATCCAGTCTAAGATTAATGGCTGCGCACAAACATATGGTTACTCTGATGTGGGAGACGTGTTTGGCATACCGTTACCCGTTAAATAAGGCTTCGAGCCCAAGAAAAAGATCCCAATTCTGCATCGGAAATGAGTCACCAAAAGGTGCCACCTGCTTCAAGAAAATAAAATTGCTTTATGCAGCCATTAATGAAAATGATCAGTCTCGCAAATCTTACAGTGTTTATATGGTTGAAATGTACAGATCCAAAGAATATGGCTGCAAAAACCCAGTACCTTCACCAAAGCTTCTGTATCAAAGGTAATTCTTGGCCTTAAAATAAAATCCCAGCAAAAACTCTTCTTCTGCAAAGCTTCCAACAGTTTCAGGGACACAAATAGATCTGTTTTTATCCATATCAGGTAAAGGAAATTTAATGGATTGTATGACAACGGAGCAAACTGCACCTGCCAATCAAGACCATGTAATACAGCTGTAAAGCGTTTGGAAAAAGCTGATAAGCAAACCTTTGGCTCACTGTATTTTGTCAAAAAAAAAATGTTATTTGCCCAGCCTTTTTTAAACCGCCTCAACAGAGCTGAACTGGTAGCATTCCTTTCTACCTTACAGTAGGATTCTTTCCCCCTCCCAGGTCCTTCTTGGAATAGCCTTTCCAGAAGAGGCAAGTTCAGACGATACATGAGGTGTCAGCTCATTGAGGACTGGATCAATATATTCAGGTCCTTTGAAATAGTGGACCCACTACCTGACAAATCATTCACAGCTGCAGCACACTACCGCTGAAATGGAAAACCCACTTCTCCCCTTCCCACTGCGAGCAGGGAGGTGCTCTTCATCATGTGTGAGGCTCGATCCCCCAACTCACCAGCAGCTGGTAGGGGGAAGAGTCATAAAACCGCTTCAGTGATGTTAAAACATGCTTACTGAAGGAGACTGCTTGACTGGTATGCTGCATGCTTCTAATGCCTTGTGTGTGTGCACATATGTGCACAACTTCAATTACAGTAATTCAAGTAGCTGATATTCTTAATGCAAATATAACCCTCAGAGTTCATCGCGGGCACTGCCACACCCCTAGATGCAATTAGTTACAAGTTCACTTTGTCATGACCATCCCACAGGTATGTGCCATCCTGCTGTGGACAGAGTAAATAAACACAAGTAGCGTCCAGACCAGCAGTGCAGCAGAGAGCTGGGGACAAGAACCTAACTGGCTCCGCTCGATAAAAAAAGCTTTCATTACCATGCCGTGAAGAGAATAATTTTCCCCACAATGTGACCTTCCCCTGCCTGCCTCTACCTGAGGCCCCTGAGTGAGCATGCTTTTATTACGGACTATTTGCATAAACCAGGAAGGAAAGGGGTGCATTTCTCTGATGTTTTGATTATCGCTATAGTATTGCCGCTGCCTTGAAGGTTGTCCAGGAGACAAGAGATGCATTTTGAAACATCTCCAATTCAGTTTTCTGTCCATTTGGGCAGTAGGTGTGGTCTATAAAGGCTTAGCTTTAATTAGCCGTAAATCACCTGGTGATACGGAGTGCCCTGATTCATGGCAAGTCATGAAAAAGGAAGAAAAAAAAAAAAAGGGACAGCAAGACAGTCAGAGAAGCCCAATGGCGCGTTAATATCCCATTGGTTCGAGATGACCCAATTATTTTCCCATGCTCCTCTTCCTTTGCACTTCATTCTCCTCAGCACCTTGAAAAAGCCTCATTTTCATTGCTGCACAAGCCATAATAGTCATAATACACATCCTTTTACTTAACAAGGGAAGAATGACATAAAAGACGGAGCAAGGACATGCAGATTATATTAGACTAAAGAGACATCTAAATCATACTTACACTTACCAGAGAATGGCTCAATAACATCATTACTTATAAAACATCTATATAATTATTGAACACCACTTTTCCCCCTTATAGGCTTGGATAGACCGGGACTAGTGCAAGTATTTTGACAGCAGGGAGAAAAAAAAATGTATATTAACCCACTGAAAGGTTTAAAAAAAGATTAATTAATTCCACTTAATGTGAAAAAAATGACACAAATGTAAATGTTACTAAAACCATGCGTTAGTAAAACAAAGAAATAAATTGGAATATTCTGGAAAACAACTTGGAGCCATAACTTGTCCAAAATATGAAGGAAAAATATGATCTTGGTAAGCATGACTTCCTGTGATAGCCCTCAATGGAAGCAAATTATATCATTTAAATGAATAAAGCATATAAGGGAAGTGCAATGAGAATTAGACCATGATTTTATTATGGATTGTTAATGAATACTAAAAATTCAACCGCATCTATAAAGGGAAGCTGGGAAAAAGAACTCAATATTGAAATATAAAAGAGTGACTGGCAAATCATATGGAAGAACCCCCAACCCACTAATTTTTGGACGTGGAGGGAATTTTGCAGAAATAATGTAATTATATGTTTACTTTAATCCTGCCTGTGATAAAGCAAAAACCCTCAAGTAAAAAGTGAGAGAGAATGCATCCATAAATGTTAGCACTTGGAGAAACATCAGAATAGCTAAAACAAATCGCACAGTATGCATAATGGTAAAAAAAAAAAAAAGAAGAAGAATTAAATATGTTTCTCTAACTTTTCTGTGCCTTATGTAATTTTACAAATAGCCCGATTCTGCAAAGGGATGAATGACTGGTGAAAATATTAGAAGTGGCTTGTTAAAAGTCTATAAAATGGAAATGATGTCACCCTGACCCCTCAAACTTGGGTCTGTAGAAAAAGTCACAAGTAGGGTGCAATATGGTGAAGAAAGGACTCGACGATGAGGATTCAATAACCAAACCCTTTGACATGTCATTGGATCTATAATTCTGTTTAAAACAGAAGCTACTTTCAGCTGCTCCCTTATTCACAAGGGGTCGCCACACCAGGAAGCGCCACATGTTTAATTTGGCAGAATTTTGCCCTTCTTTGAGCAACCCCAGAGGGATTTGTGTCTTCTCCTGAGATTGAACCAGGGATCTTTCAGTTTTTAAGCGAATGTATAAACCATTACATTTTCAATCCTAAAACAGATTTGGGAATGATAATACCACTGCACTGCACCAGAAGAATCTTATACCATCTATGAAAAGCATGGTGTTAGTATCATGTTTTTGGGCCTGTTTTACTACATGTAGGATAGGATGGTGCATCGTCCTCAATATTTTCCACAGTAAATAGTCTAATATACTCTAATATTTTTATTTCATTTGGTTTACTGGCTTCTCTACTTTTAGTAAAGTGATTGTATTTTTTTAAAGGATTTAGTGAATATGGAAATCCAGGATGGTACATATGTTTTAAACAAGTATAACAGTCAATGCTGATATTTGGACAATATATTGGTGCATCGCTAACATAGTTGGTTATATTGACATAGAAGTATAATAAACCTTGAAAGCAACAACTTTCTCTTGCTTGTGTTAGGCCTCAATCATCACACAGGCTTGCAGGTTGATTGGAGCCCCATCTGGGATCTGGTCAGTGGTTGCCAAGGGCCCTTCCCTTTCTGTGTCATGCCACCACATCACTGCCGTTTGAATGCTTCTCAAATGTTTAGGCTAAAGCTCTTTCACTCAGCAACATCTACACTGCACAGTCTGTGAGGCCAGTGTTTCATTCCCGATTAACAATTATTTTGCTGTGACTGAGATACTGGTCATGCTTTAATCATAAAGCTTATTTCACACTTATTTTAGAACCAAAACTAGACATACTCCTGCTTGGTAAAATTAACTACAAGCCTTTCCAGATACACGCTCAAAGCAGTAAATAGAAACGAGTGACTGGCTACGAGTTCTGCAGAGCGGTGGAGAATTCGGCCACTCTGCAAGTCCTTCGATCGACAGCCACTCATCAGCCGGCCACTGTCACTGTATGGGAGGACAGTCTGAGAGGCCCCTATGATCTACAGGCTCAGGGAAAATCTAACACCTTAAATCACTCCTTACTCCCGACCCCACCTCCCACCTTTTCATGCCTACAACCATGTCACAAATACATAAGCCCCACATTTCCCCTGAAACACTCATTTCTCTATGGTTTAAGCTGTATTAGTGGAAACCTGACAGCATCCCCCCTCAAGCATGATGGCAAAATGATGACAACGCACCATCAATTTTTCTACCACAGTAATTGGCAGAGCAGATCCAAAGTGACACAAACAAACTGCAGTGCTGCAGCAGATGAGTCTGACTTCTTCGGCATTTTTACTTATAGTCACATAAGCAGAAGACGACGCTGTGGCTGAAGGAGGAGTTTGGTAATTACAATCTATTGTTTGCAGTGGAAAATAATGGGGATCAAAGGACATTGTATCAGCTACTGCCTTCCCTAAGCACTGAGACAACAGGCCATATGTTCCACAGCAGCACAGAAAATGTCTAACAGCCAACTTGTTAATGGAGGGGAAATAGAGCTTATATCAATGTACTGTACATTACACACATACAGCACGGAAACAGTCAACAGATTCCCCATAGATCCAGACTCATGATTCATTGCACAGATACTGCAATGAAGGTTTTCCACAGCAATTTTCCACATAGGCTACTCTGCCTAATCCCAATAATGTTTTTTTTTTCCTCCACAAAATGAAAGCCAATTTTCTTGAGCATGCAAGCATCACGCGAGTATCCACACAGCCACATGCACAAACACACCAGGAGACATAAACTAACAGAACTTCTTATCCTCTCTGACCTGTCGTGCTGCATTTACATGGAGCCATTGACTTCGGTGTCCATACGGGTTACCAAGGTAACATGGCCTGCATTATTCAACAGCTAAGCTTCGTTTTGATCTGAACACTGACCTGAATGTGTCCCTCAGAGTACATTAAGATTACGAATACCCACAAAAAACAAAAAAAAATAAAATGTATACCTTAACTGGACATAGAAAGCTAAACAAAGACAAAGCACATTTAACCACACATAATAATTACATCTCTCTCAGAGACTGATACTCAGTACTGTCTCAGGGATATGAATTTGAATCCTAAAAAATACTCTTGTGACATTCCCAACCACAATCTAGGATGATGATAATGATATTCACTGTATGATACTAGTAGAATTTTGATAAATGACAAAATGTAAGAAATTCAAAATATTTGGTTATCTGTATAACTCTGGCTCTCTGAAAACCTCACTCAGTTATCTGAGGGCAGGAAGATATTAACATAAATTAACCCAATGCCCTATTAAACAGTAAAAAAGGGCAATTAGGAGCTGCATCAAAAATTTTATATCAGTTTACTTTGCTGATGCTTCACCTCTCTACCAAGTTTTATGAAATTTGACTTAAAAGTTTTTGTGTAAAAAAAACAAACAAAACAAAACGCATGGATATATATGTATAAAGTAGAACTGACTGAAGAAATACCTGACAGCAAGTAACTAGCTGCATAAAATGTTACATACCAGCAAATTTTCTTCAGTTTTGTGTGGCGTGAAACTGTATTTAGCAATATTGAACTGTCACAGCAATGTTTTACATGCGTTCACTAAACTACGAAACAAGCAGCAAAGCTCAATGTTTCCTAAAAACACAAACCAATGTGAAACACTGGTGTTAAAGTGTCATCTAATGCACAAATAAATTCTAAAACTTATTCCAATACATCAAATAAATAGATAAACTACACTAGTTTTTTAAGTGGTGGAGACAATATTAAAGATGTCTGACAGCTGCGCTGTGAAAGTATATCACCTTGCTATGTCATATTTATTACCTGCATTGCTGAGGCACTTAAAGTGCCACAAATAAATCCTGCTCTTTCTAGGTTTGACAAGTGGGCAAAAAGGGGAAAAAATGCCATCAGTTAGTACAATGGCTTCACAATGCAAGCATTTCTCTTTGCATGCTATAGTCACTTTCCCAAAAGCTCTTTATGTCCTTGAGTCCCTTCCGTATGGGCTGTACCTCTCCCTCACTCCTTCCATCCCTCATTTCTTCTCTTCCCCCTCTATCCATCCATCCATGCCTCCCTCCCTCCGCTACCCCCAACCCTCCCTCTCCCTGCATGTGCTATAGCAACATAGCAGCCAGGACTCAATGTTTCAGCATGCCACAGGACAGACAGAGCATTACAGCATGGCTGAGCTTATCTATTGGCTCAGAGCCACTGTTGGCCCAACCCTAGGAGGAAGTGTGGGCGTTCTGATTGGTCATAGGGGGATTGGGGCTTGTATCAGCGTGTCCTCTGGCTGATCTGTTGGAGTGGTCCCAGCTCATAGAGAGGTGGACAATTGAGGGACTTTTCAAGTAACTCACAGTGCATGCTGCAGCAAAGTGGTACCCAGGCTCGCTGCATGAACCAGTCACTGCACTACATCTTTGATGGTTTCTCACTCCAGTGACTTAACTATTGAAGAGGATACAGCGACACAATGCAGAGCCTAAATGAACAACCAGGGGAATAAAATAAAACAAAGGCCTAAATAATTACAAAATACAGGAGCAGCAGCTTAAATCAAGGTGCACAGTGTGCATGGTGTGGATTTCTAGGTTTATGTTGAAATATCGCAGTCTTGATTTATCTTTTAATGAACTGTAGCTACCCACCTGGAAATAGGTTCATTTCCACCAACATCCCACAAGCAGGAATGATCTAATATTACTGTGTACATTGGATTGAACATGGCAAACGGCAGATAAAACTGAAAAGACTAACAGATGCGTCACTGTGTCTGAGGAAGATCACTAATTTTGACCAAATTATATGACGTTCATGACAGTCTGCAAAGTTTGTGACAAAGTTTTCACACTGTTCTCAAACGCTAAATCATCTTTGTGTCTATAGAAGCTCTCTTGAGTCAGGATAAAAACAATCTTTAAAATCAGAAAGTCAAATTGTTGTTAGGTTAGGGCAAGCACAACAATAAAACCTATGCAGAGTGCATGGGTTGTTTGCAGCCTTCCTTCTATAAAATAAAAAGAAAGAA
Source organism: Simochromis diagramma (assembly GCF_900408965.1). Lineage (NCBI taxonomy): Eukaryota > Metazoa > Chordata > Actinopteri > Cichliformes > Cichlidae > Simochromis > Simochromis diagramma. The sequence continues at coordinate 6,768,214 of NW_024386782.1, forward strand.
AAAAAGAAGAAGATCATAAGCTATAAATTGAGGATGAGAAAATGGCCGTGGATCACAGGCATTTGTGCGACGGTATCTGTGGAGTTTGTGAGTCACTTATTGGTTAAAAAAAAAAAAAATGTGGCACCAGTAAGCCACGGTAAAATATCAGAGAGGCAGAGGAACTTCCCCTGCAGTGAGGCTGAAGGGAACAATGGGCTACTGGATCAGAGAAGCTGACTGCCACTGGCTTCCCCCTCCAGCACCCAGGTAGGTTGGCCCTATTCATAAATCACTTTTATTCCTCCAAGCGCTCAACAGCCTCACCTCTTCAAATGATGCACTGTGTAAAGGGAAAAGGAGGCAGGCGGGTGTGGGGGGACAGGATACAAAAGCGGGGAGCTGTGGGAGGAGGGAGAAGAGAGGTGCTGATGGTGAAGTACGTCGAAATTAAGATGGTTAAAATCGTAAACATCTTTACTCTGTTTAACCGCTTTCTCTAAACTAAATCAGTATTTTTATCCACCTGAAAACTGAGCTTTCACAAAGACATCCCCAGAGGGTGTAAATCTGGAAAGGGCCAGTGCAGTGTAACAGTGTGGATACGCTAAACAGAACCCTCACATAGTAATGACTTAAAATAAGTCCAGTAACGATCAGGGGATGAGTGCCAGAGTGGACTGATGAAGAAAGTCTTGAATCTCCTCCAAAATGTTCTCTCAGGTTATTTCCCAGCCAAATTTTTTCCAAATTTCAAAAGATACCGTCAATGTTTTCTGTTATGATGCCGCTGCGTGTCCTATGGTCGTTGTAGCGTGACCTTTTTTGGGGGGCAATAGTACCAAATGAGAACAATAAACGCAGGACAATTAGGGAATTAGGGTAGAGGTGAGGGAGAGGGAGGATTTACAGGACACGTGAAGCCAAAGCCAACTTTGTATGAAATTGGCAAAGATTTTTTGCATACCTGAGAAAGAGACGAATGGACAACCCAAAAACGTAATTCCTCTGGACACGGCTGTCGCTGTCACTTTCATGGAGATTTATGCCTCTGTGAAAACACTAATGTGGATGCAAATCATCCTGTATTTGGACAGCTTAATATAGACATAACCACAGGGAAGGCCCAGGCTCATGGAAAATGAGCATGAAGATGTACTTAAAAAGCACAAACTGAACTTATTAAAAGCACCTTTAATCCCTATATGATGTTCTCTGGTGGGAAGGTACACAGAAAGGTGAAATTAAGATATACTGAAAGACTGAACAAAAACTTCCAGGCCAGCTTGAAGCTCAGCGAAAAAACAGATGTTACACCATCAAAACAAACCAGAATTCCCAGTGCAAAACTTCCCAATCCAAGAGGAAACCTGCCTCTCACTTAGGTAAACTGATAAATGAGCTCTCGTAGGGACTGACCATCATAAGAACAAACCTAAAAGACATAACGCTTATTAAGAGACATTTATTCCACAACCATGTGAAAAAGACTCGTCCTACTGCAAAAGGCTATTTTTCTTGTAAGTAATGGTCACAGATGCTTGCAGTAAATTTTGGAATACACTGCTGAATACACTGCTGAATACACTGCTGAATATAAAGTTTTACATACAAAACCTACAATCGTACACACAGCAGTTTTGCAAGCATGTCTGTAGTCAGTGCAATCAATGCTGTTGCTATGTGGGGGGGGGGGACACTTTTACAAATCCCCTCGTTGTAAAGGAATGCTAAACAACCAGCAACCATGCAAATCCCCTCTTCCTAACAGTACATTACAAACACTTTGTGATATACCCTGTGAAGCTGGAATCCCACTAGGTGCAAAAGCTCTTCCTAACACCAACTGGAAAGAAGCATCCATCCATCCACAATTTTCTTCTGCTTATCCAATTCAGGATTGTGAAGTACTGGTGCCTATCCCAGCTGTCATGGGGCAAAAGGCAGGATATACCCTGGACAGGTTGCCAGTATGTTACAGGGCTGAGAAATAAATGCACAAATTCAAAATGACAACAGGTCACTGCAACTTCCTCTTCAGGAAAATAACTGATTCGCTCTAGTGACGCTAATACTGAATTTAAAAGAAAAATGTTTGCCTGACAGTCGTCAAAGACGATTAAAAGAATGGGACATTGATTATTTTGTTTTTGCATTGCATCTCACCTAACAAGCAAGAATGTAGAATAATGTCAACATAAAAGTCCAGTCAAAAATTCTCAAACCTTTGAAATCTGAACTATAATAAAATTGCCAGAAAATTGAAAATGGAGTGTTTATTGAACTGACAAGTAAAAAAAAAAAAAAAGAATTTGCATATATGAGTTTTAATTTGTATCATATTTGCAACACGCAGACTTTTTTGTTTTTGCAATTTATTGCTTGAAAATATATTTTACTATTTATTTAGAGTTTTCTTTTGGGAGGGTAGGGCATATCACACTGATGATGCAGAAGTCTCAAAAACTGGCAAATACTCATGTATTAAATGTGACAGACTAGGAATTAACGAGTTAACTGCAGGTCTTACTTTGCCAGTTGTGCTAAATCATCATCCCACCATGGCCCTCAACTATCCCTGAGTTATGCTGCTACAGGCTCAGGCAGCTGGGGGCCTTTTCATACTTTTCCATGCTCGCCTATTTTCTCTTCTCTTTCTCTTCACCCTCAAGCGGTCTCTGCAGACGGCTTAGCCCGGTTCTGTCAAACATCTCTTCCTATTAAAAGCAAGTTCTTCGTTCCCACAAACGCCAAGTACTTGCTCATAGAGGACCAATTGATTACTGAGGTTCTCTCTAATATTTTAGGTTCTTTACTTCATAGTTTAAAGGATTTTCCGATGACTGCTGTAGTGAACTGAAGTGAACTGAGGCTTTCATGAGGCCTTGTGTTTTTACCAGTACTGCGCTATAACGATATACTTGACCTAACATTGTTGTTGTACTTTAATATCACTTTTTTTTAAAGGAAGAAAAAAATATATATATATAAAAAATATAAAGTTCACACCTTTATTTTTGTACCATTTAAAAAGATTAATTTATAGAAGAAACACAGAAAAACATTAAAATATTTTACTTATTCTTTGTGCAAATGTCTTATCAGATGTAATCAAATGTTGCATTTGTTTAACACATGTGCTGAAGTTTTTTTTTTTTTAAAGTGGAGATATGTCCTAACCGGTAATCATGAAGAGAACAAACGCACCCACCCCTTCATCCAGTGAAACAAAGCACATCCATTAGTAGACCCTTTTCTTATTGATCGATTAACTGCTCAGCTAAACATTCAGCCCTGTGCTATTCATCATGGAGGGAAGATATAAGCCATGCCGCAGAGTTTCGGGGCAGGAGGGATGTCGGGATGTAATTGAGATTAAACTGGTGGGTTGGGTAGCTGGAACAGGCAGAGAGGAGACCCAAAGGAGGGGGATACACATAACACACAAGGGCATCCTCAGCGGAGTTTGTTGGAAGCCACAAAAACCTTAACCAACTTAGGGGAGAGAATAAAAACACAAGCCCAGACGTGCATGAACGGTAAGTGCATTAACTGTGTGTAAATTTAAACAGAGTACATAAAAAGGCTGAAATTACCATTTATTCAATTTGAAGTGGTTTGCAAACAGAGAGACTGTGGGACAGTCATTTATCTAGCTGCAATTCCCAGCCTTGATTGGCCGTGTATGGTCAAGTTCTGAGCTTGAAATCCATTTTAGCCAGCAAAATGGTCATTTCTTTTAATTGAAAAGCTATCATTTGCAGTGCCAATACATTACTTACACTACACACTTAAATCTATGCAGAATAATCTCCACAATGAAAAGGGTCTGAGATGTAACTAAGGGACTGAGCTTCTTAAAAAGCTTATCAAATAAAGGACTAGCAAACTGCGTGAAATTTTTCCACCTCATGAGAAGACAATGAAATGCAAAAACATTAGCTTTCTTAACATTCGGTTTTTTGCTGTTAAAATGCAGGCGAGGAGAGTAATAGGACTCGTGGAGGTACCAGTGGGAGGCTAGAATCTGGAAGTTTAAAACAGAGAAGAACAGAGAGTAAAAAGAGCGAGGGCACTGAGGACGGTGCTTTCGTACAGTATAGATGTGCACCATGATGAGACCAACTAATTAAATAGATTCTTCTGTGGTCGCGCCTCGGGAAAGCTTGAAAAAGACACTTGAAAATTAATGAGAGCTCAAAAAAAAAAAAAAAAAGAAGGAAAGAAAGAAAGCAGCACAAACTTTTCAGAGCCTCAGAGGTAAGGGTTCCACTTGTCTTCCTGCACTGCCAGGAATGTTACATATAAATATATAAATAGATAAACAACGATATTTCCTGTTGTCTAATCTCTGCGCTACACAGTCAGCCTTACTCCTCCGAATTTTGCAGTTATTCTAAGTATAGCGGTGAGAAGACAGACGCTCAACCATAGTCAGCTTGCTCTACATCTATTTAAAAAAAGAAAAAAAGAGAAAAAATGATAAAGAGTGTGGGTGGGTCAAAAGGACACAGGGAAGTGAGGGGGTGGTATCAGAGGAGGCAGTGGTGGTAAGGATGTAAAGCAGGGGAAGGGGAAGGTTTCAAGAATACAAAAGTGGAAGCACGGGAGACCACTTTATTTGGAGCTACTAAAAATAGCGCAGCAAATGGTAGCAGGGGCTAGCTGGACTAACGCACCTCTCTCTCCCTTCAGGCCCGTGGAATCGATAGGCTGGGAGCTGGAGGGGAGGCTTCCCGGAGCCTGCAGCCAACAGTTGCTGAGGGGGGGATATGGAGAGAGTGGAGAGGAGAGAAGAGTGGAGTGGAGTGGAGCGGGAACTATTTTTTGCACTGCTTGACTAAATATGGTCAGGGAGGTGGTGAGACAAGACACAGGAGCAGCCCGGCAAAACGGGGCCAAGACATGTTTCGAATGCTTCTCTTCCCACAAAGTGCTAACCGTTTAGCGTAGCCCTCCACGACGTGGAGCCACTGGTCAGTTGGCCCCTTGCCCCCAACTTGCTGCCAGTGTGTCCTTCCTCCTAACTGCAGCAGCATCTCAATTTGATCCACTCGCCACACAAAGGTGACCCTTGCAATGCACTGGAATGTATACGCTGTGATATTGCAACATCCTCCACCTCTCGTCTCCGACAATGCTAATCGAACTTGCATGGATCACAAGCAACTATTAAAAGTACAGCTGTCTTCTACCGCAGAGACACAGCCTGCTGCTCTTCTTCTTCTTTCAATTTTTTATTTATTTTTGTAAATACCTCCATCCCATTTCCGCTTTCAAACATTCAGCAAACTCCCCTCATCTAACCTGCTGTGTGTAAAGTTCCACTGAATAATAAAAGCGCATTTTAGGAGCAGAATAAAGCTCTGGGGCTGCGCTTGTGTCGATGGAATAAGAAAAAGGCAGGGTGGGAGTACGGTTGGTACACTTTCTGCCTCATCCACCGATCAGGGCATCCTCCCAGCTCTTCCCCCTCAGAATGCACATGATGGAGAGAAGAGTGCTGCAGTTTTTTTTTTCACTCCACCCCTCCTTTTCTCCCTCTTCTCCCCTTTTTTTTTCTTCCTCTCAAATAGCATCTCTTCATGTCAGCTCTACGTCTTCCTCCTCTAAAGGTATGACTTGTGTTTGTGTGGGAATGTGCGTGCATGTGTGTATGCCCGCTGCTCCCCCCTCCCTGACTCTGGCACTCAACCCGCCCCGCCAACACCCCTCCTCCTCCCCCCAATCATAGAAGCTGATTCAGCGAGTCAGGCGTGCACCCGGCACACACGATGGCTGCAGCAGCTGGAGCGCTCTCTAGGTCATTATGGCTCTCTTCACTACGGGAAGAAGGAAGAGAGGAAAGGGGAAGAGAGGAGGAGCGGCTCAGATAAGAAACTGATCTGACAGGTAATATATGCTCTTCCATCGCTTTTGGACGGAGTTTACCCCTGACGGGCCTTGATGTCTCCCCCCGTCCTGTCTCTCTTTGCGCTCTCTTCTTCGGATGCAATCAGTTATTAACCGCATGGTTTGCCTGTGAGACGCGTAGTCGAAAGGGGGAGAGGACTGTGCTGTTCTGCAGCAGCAGCAGCAGCAGCAGCAGCAGCAGCACTGGGACAGAACTTAACCAGAGAACACCTTTGGGCTTTTTTCCCTCCCCTTCTCCTTCTCTTGTTCTTCTTGTCATTAGAAAAAGGGAGGAAAAAAAATCAAAGCTTTGTAAAAAGAAAAAGTACGGAGAGGAAGAGGATGCAGGAAGAGGTGAAACAGGGCTGGGGAGTTGCTGTGGTCCACATGGATTTTAGCCCTTTTTTTCCCTCTCCCCCCCCACCACACTCTCCACTCTATCTCTCTCATCTTTTTCTTTCTCTCTCCCTCCCTCCCTCCCTTCCTTGTCTTGCTCTCTCTCCCTCTCTTGTGTTCCTGGCACTGGCCGGACATGCTGCAGCAGCACAGCTCTTTGGCTCATTAGGCTTCATGGTTGCAGCCCTGCCGCTACCTAATGACGGACTCGTTAACTCAGACCTGCATTGGTGTGGAGACGTTTCCTTATCCACACTTCGCCCTCTGCATCCGACACCTTCCAAGATCCTTTTTTTTTTTGTCTTCATGACTAAAGGATACTAAATTGCTGGGACTTTTGAAGTGTCTTTTGTTGTCTTTTTGGTTCCTGTTTTTGTTTTTTGATGTTTTTTCTTTTTTAATACCAATTGTTAACTAAACAGAGGGCGGGGTGGTCACTGCCTTTCTTAATTGATAGGAGGTAAGTTTGAGGATGCGTCGCACTCTTTGAGACCAAGGTTGACTGGCTGTGGCGGAAGAGTGGAATTGTGACCAGAGGAATGACGAAGCATCAGAATAATGAACAGCGGGCAGGTCATGAGTTCTGAACAGGAGGAAAAGCGGATTGACAGCACACAGCTGTGAGAAGTGTATTAACACAGATGTGGGAGGAAGGAGGGGGAATGGTGGGAGGGGATATTGGGCAGCAATGGCTGGCTGAGTAGATGTGTGTCACTGGCTGAACCCAGAGCACTTAGGGTAGTAACCCAGTTTCTTCTCTCTCCCCCTCTCTCTCTCTTTTTGAAGCAGATTGGTGTAGGTTAGGTAGGGCATGCAGGGCACACAATACTGCAGTGCTATCGCCAAAACCAGAACAGACACAACAACCACTGGGCTAATTTGCTGGTTCACGTCTCCCCAACCTCCACCGTGCCCTGTGTAGGAAGGAATTTCACTCCCTCTCACTCTCTCTCGGGCAGCTGTGACATTTCCTAAGCAGGACGTCACACCTTTAGGACCAGGCTCATCCACCTGCCCAACCCCATCTTCGTGCTGAGAACAACAGTCACCTCCACTTACACCTACCCTCATTACTATTCTAAACGCTTCAACTGCAAAAACATTGCACCACGTTTCCCATTTATTCAGTCCTCCTTGGCCACCTTAGTCTCCAAATTCACACCTAAGCTGCTCTCCCCTAATCCATTTTTTGTTGCATCCACTGCCTCAGCATTCAGCCTGCCGGCTAGCTTAGTGTGGTTGGAGGCAGTGTCGACTTGTGGAATGTGCTGGTCCGGGGCAAAGATTCATTAGAGACTTGCTGTACAATTCTCACCACCATGCAAATGGTTATTGATCTGGTCCACCCGGCAATAAAACAGCTGGTTCCACTGTAAACACAGACAAGTGAGGTTTGATCAGAGGGAAAGGGGGACGCAAGAACAGTCTATGTGTGGTAAAGGGAATGATTAACAGAGAGAGGGGAGAGAGAGAGAGAGGGAGGGAGAAAGAGAGGTGGCGATGACTGTGTGTGTGTGTGTGCGTGTGTGTGTGTGCGTGTGCGTGTGCTGGGGGGGGGGGGGGGACCAGGACCAATCCACAAGTGCTGAGTGGGCATTAGCGCCTTCATGTGACCTATGGCCTGCCTCTGTGCCTAAAGCCCAAATCCTGCTCACAATAGCTTCCTGTTCAACTTGGATCACCCTCATTTTCAAACATCAGCAAGCGCTCCAGTTAGCCACTGGGGACGTTGCTGACACCAGAGAGACAAGGGACAGGAGAGAGAGGGGGGACGGTACATATCGGTCCGTGAGAGGTGGTTAAAGGGGGAAAGGACACCAAAAGCGGGGCGGGAGGTGTAATAAGAGAACGAAATGATGGTGTGGAGGAGAGGAAGCGAGGGTCTAGTGGGTGGAGAGAAGTGATATGTTTAGTATGTCAGCGGGACCGCTCAGCTTATAGGTGCACCCCTGCTCCCAGGACACAGCAAATGATCGTCATACGAGAGCGAGCACACCTTACAACACTTTTTTTTTCCTTTTCCCCCCCCAAGGAGAAAACTCTTATCTACTCTGCTGCTGCTGCTTTTTTTTTTTTTTTTTTTTTTTTTTTTTAAACCTCCAACCACTTAAAATCTACCTCCTCAACATTTTTCCTGGACAGAGAAAAAGGCCACCTTTTGACTGCCTTAAAAAAAAGAAAGGAAAAAAAAAGCTGTATTCCTCCCTCTGAGCCTCCTGGTTTCTCCCAGTTGCCTGGAGGACAGCAGGGGTCACTGGGACAGTCGACTATGGTATGGACTCTAAAACTTCTGTTATGTTCAGGGGCGGGGGGACTGGCTGTTCAGCCTTACATGGCAACCAAAAGGAAAGCCTTGAGTGTTGAACTGAATTTACACTCAAAGTCACCTTACAGTGCAGACTACCATACTTGGGAGAGAAAGAACGGTGAGGAAAAATGTTCTGCTCCTAACTTCCTGACCTTGGAAAGAGGTGAGAAAATTTCATATCTAAGATTACCTCCTTGGTGCACATACTTCTTTATGTACCCATATGAACATATGATAGCTATGGAATGTAAAGAAGTATGTATTCTTGGTGAGGTTCGAGCCCTCGTTCTGGAAAACTGATGTGCAGCACTGTCACAGGATACGTTTATGCTTTGTGTCAGATGGTGAAAAGAAAAACAGCAAACAAAGGTAAAAGTGAGGCAGGAAAAGAGTGAATTAATCTAAGTGGTGAGGCTCATACATTAGCTATACTGTCTCTGGGCAGTCTCACTGCAGCAATACTCGCTGTAGGGAAGTTTCTGCTTTCTCAAACTGGCTGACTTGGCCAATAAAAATCTCTCATCCAAGATACGTTAACAATTCATTTGACAATTACTTGGCATAAAATGATTGCAACCATGTTTTAGGCTCTGACAGCAACCTACACCAGCTATGAGCAGCTGCCTTGTGAGAGTGTCATATGAACAGAGCTTCCTTTCATTATTGAGTGATTTTGCTGCATTACAGCCCTTGAAATTCAGCCAGCTGCAACTTAGCACCAACTTCAGCGAGCAGCGAGTGGTATGCTAGAGCTGTTGGACCATTAATACCATAATCTTTTCCAGTGCTGCAGCACAGTTCAAGTGGGGAAAGAAAGCAAGGTGAATTGAACCAGCAGCCTGCCACGGTTGCTGGCTGTTTAAAAATAAATAATAATAATTATAAAACAACTAAACGGAAAAAAAAAATGGAAGAGCGGTAAATTGTTGCTGAGAAGGCAGAACTGTGGCCGCTATTGCTGCTGTCACAACCCGGCTCTAACCTATTGCTGTAACATATAGCTTCCGAGTTGACAACCTTGTGTGTTTAACTATGGCCACCCTTCCTTTATGCTAGTGCCCTTATCGACATCCCCACCCCACATCAACCCCGCTGCCCCGTTCTCCCCTCCCTTTCTCTGATTTCTGTCCTCTTTGTTCACGTTTGCTATGCTTGCCAAATGCTTTGCTGGGCTGCATGGCAGCCAGATTAGACCATCAAAAAGTGACAATGCAGGATCAGGGTCAACTCTGGCCTGTCAGCTGATTCCAATTGTCAACTGTTTCAAACAAATAAAGGCAACAGAACATAGGCAGAAGCGCAGTGAGAGAAATGAAGCGAGGAGGGGAAAGAGGGAGGCGGGGAGTCGTTTGCATGGAGAGCTATTCATATCTAACACTCTCACCTATTCTGACCCCCCGCTGCAGCCCGTGTCTGGATCATATATAAGGCTTGTACCAATTTTAGCACAGATTTACCACCCTTTAACCCACTTTAATATACACAATTCTCCCAAATTTGGCTCCAGATTAAAAAAAAAAAAAAAAGGAGCACATGAAAGATATATTAATTATAAAAACAAGTGTGTTAAAGGAAGTGAAGAACTATCAAACCAAGTTCAGTGGCTTAACTTTAAAGAACATAAATTCATACTAGCGATTTCTCTTTTCTGCAGTAAACGTGGATGAAGCCGACCTTTGAAAAGACAGGATAAACGCCTTTAAAATCCCTCTATAAAAACTCCTGCAGTGGAGTATGTACGCAACCATAGTATATAGGCTGTTGTCACATGAACTCATTAATATGCTAAGTAAAGGCCTGACTTACTCTCTTTCTTTTGAATAAAAGTAAAATCAAAGCAGAGAAGATAGGAGTGCAATAGACACATTATCTACTGTTATACGCATTTAAGCCATACAGCTGTTTGTATTCTATAAATTCGTTCCTTATTTGAGTTTTGCTCTGATTAATTTTTGTCTTTCCGAGTATGAGGAATACTGCAACGTTTTAAATACATGAGGATTTGAACAATGTTTAATTGTCGATTGCAGTTTTTACTATCTGGAATCAAATTAGCTTATAAGAAGTCCTTGAGGAACAGAGAAACGAGCAAACAGAAAAGGTCATTTCAATCCCAATCGAAAATAAAATACAAACCAACTTCTTTATTAATTTAAGAAAAACAGAGTGAAGCAGGCTTTTAAGCCTTTTCCCCTGCATTTATACCCATGTGGATCATATTCTCTCTGTCTTTTCTGTCAAAACATCAAAGGCAGGTGGGGTTGTGTGGCTCGCGCCTGCATGTTTCACCCAGGCCTTCAATAGCAATGACCTGCTGTCTGAGTGACAAACACAGCAGATGCTGACATTATCAAATGCTAAGTGCCTGTCGTCCCCCCCGTGCTTTTGCCCTGTTATGGCCCTTAGACGAGGTGAGCGGCCCGGCCACCTGACTCTGAGGGACAGTGTGTGTCTACGTGTGTATTTGTGAGCAAGCGTGAACGTGCATGTGTATGTTACAAATAGACCTGCCTCTGGTGTGCCATATCAAGCTGGCCCTATGTTGACCTCCATCCTGTCTACAAGCAGTCCGGTATATCCCTCAGCTGTCGCCGGCCACTCTGAGAACCTAATTTGTGCCACGGCAGGAAAAGTCAATAATTATAACAGCTGTTTCGACATTTGTTAGCACTGTGAAGGAATGATATATTTTAAAAAAGTGCCAAACAAATGTCACTTGACTGTATTTTAATGCAGCACGCGTGCTCCAGTCAAGTGTTTTACAGCACAAATGAGAAAAAACACTGCAGCTATTAAGATTTTAAAGAAAAAACTATAACACCCCTATGCATGGCTAAAATATGGAGATTGTTTTATGTCTCTACGATAGCAGAAATTACTTAATGATTTCATAATTAGCAACAACTACAATAAGTTTAGAAACATTCTTCTCCATGTGGGTGCTCTTGATCATTTTTATATGAACACTGTAATGACTTTAGGTACAAAACTGTACAATACTGTACTACCACAGAGCCCCGAAAGAGACATAAAATAATCTGCCCTCAGTCACTGTTCAATGTTCACAGTACTCTTTATACTGCAAATCAGTCCCCGTGACTTAAATGACTGGTTTAAATGAATGTTGTGACTTGACACCCCTCAGTGCTGCTGCAGGAGTATGAGTGAGAGAGCGTGTACGTAGTTATGCCTCTGCATTTGTCTGTTGGGCGTCTCGGTGACCGGAGCAGAAGCGTGCTTGCAGCAGGGCCCATCTGTCAGAGCCTGTAATTGCTTCATGACTCCAGGACATTTGACTCAAGTGCAGTGCCACAGATTATTATTATCCTTTTCTCAGGGAACAATTTTTCTCACTCTCTGAGAGGGGGGCAAACATAAAACTTAAAAAGATAGTGAGGAGGATAAATAGACTGCCTGGGAGGCAGCAAAGGAGAAAGTTGGGTAAGCTTAATCAACTGTACCTGTGTGTTATTGGTGTGCTGGTAAATGGGGTGGAGGGTGCTAAATGTACCTGTGTGTCACACAGGAGTGGATGAATGTGAAGAGGCAAAGGGAAAAAATAGGAAAAAGAAACCCGGCAAGTAGGTTTGCATGCCGTGATGAGCCACGTGTCAATTTTTTTAAAAATGTCTTCATGTGTTTCCTTCCTTCCTTTTTTGGATAAAAAAAAGATTGCTGTATTTTCAACAGTTCAAGCGTTTTGTCTCTGACACAGTGACTCCACAATGCTTTGCTAAAGCTGGTAAAATGGAACCAAATCACCTCTTGAATGGATTTGGTCCCCTTCAACCAGCTGTAGCTATGCTTTGATGACTACCGGAGCTCCTTTTGCTGTGACGCATTCAAAACAATCACTGGAATAACAGCAGGCTACTTTTTGATGATGATGGCTTATGGCTTTCTCTCCACCAGCAACATCTGGAGTGTTCAGTGACTGTGCTAAACTTGTCTCATTTGACTAATAAAGAATCCAATCGCAGCTTCAAAACTCTTGTATGGTCCCCTTTCCTGAATCTGTGTTTCCCCTCTCTCTGCCTCTACAGGGATTTATAATCTCACCAGACTATCAACGGCTGTTTCAAAAATAGCAGGGGGACAGAAGTGCGGTGTGCAGTATTTCAGAAATACACCACTCACATGTCTGTGTGAGAATGTACGGCTGTCTTGCTAAGACACTTTCTAAACTCACTGTCACTAGATGCTAACAGTCAATTACACTGTGGGTGGGAGCAGGCAAAAGGGAGGTAGGGGGATACAATGGAACTGCAAAAGAGATTGTGAATAAGAAATACAACAGCAAGACTGCAAGAAACCCAAGAAGGAGCAAAATATAGCCGTTTAGACAATGTACATTACACACAAGCACACTCAGACTCTTTGGACTCCTTTTCATTAAGCCTGATGTTAGTAATGTTAGACTAGCTGTGGTAGATGAGAGCCAGATGCTTCGGAGGACAGAAGCTTCACGCACAAATCACAGGAGCAAACAGCTACAGGCTCCCACATTCACTCGCTGTGGGTGCAGAACAAGCAGGAAGCGCAAACCTAACTCCCTGTCACAGGACGTCTCCTGCCCGCACACATGAACTCCAGAAAATGTCAAGGGCATCTGGTCAGGACATTGTCAGAAGTTATCGTTTTTCACATGTACCACACAGCAAGAGATCGTTCCAGTGAGCATTCTTTCTTTCTTCTGGAAATTCAGTGTGTTTTGTTTAGGTGAGGATGGTGCATCGCGTTGAGCTTGAGGACACGGGACAACCCCTCGCTAGTTGTGAATTCACCTGAGTGAATAGGTATTTGCGCTATTCTCTGGACCTAGCATGTTAATGGACCTAACTGGACCTAACTGATTAATCCCCTTGTGCCTCAGATCTTTGCATTCAAACACACGTCTCTATCGGCGGGAAAGTCCTAGAAAAGTCCAGGACTGCAGTGCATGTAAGAAATGCCTTAAATGCCCTTTTTTAAAAAAAAAAAAAAAAAAAAAAAAAGAGAGAGAGAAAATATAAAACATAAATATAAAAATCAGTGCTAAATCATTTGTTCCACAACTGATCTAAAAGATGTAATTTGTCTAATTATTTAAAGCAATTAAGGGGATGTGGGTATAGCATACAGACATTGATTAAATCTCAATTTGATTTAACAAACTTGGTTATAAATTCTTTTTCATTGGACTAATGACCATGAAATGCATTTGTGCACCATAACAAGCACTAGTTTTCTCAATCAAAGCAGTCCAACTCGATTAGGCTGAAAGAAGCAAGAGTGAACAAACCTCCTGTTTCATCGATGTCAGCGATAAAGAAAATCTGAACATGCAAACGTTTTAATGCAAACATTTGACCCATGTCTCCACTCCTTTCTAAGTGGGATCCCTATTACAATACTACCATTATGGTGGTGCCTATTAGTGCCGACATTACAAAGGGAATAAATGTCTGCATTTCAGAGCACAGTGTGATCTCCTGCACAACCCTCCATCTCCTCAGGTGAGCCAATTACCATACGGGGTTTTGCCTGTATGTTGCCGTATTAAAAGAAAGCTGAGAACTATAAGGGGAGAGGGAGGAGGGCAAATATTACAAGGAGGTGACACGTAAAAGGGTACGGACGGCCGCTGCAGGGCTTGTTTAGAGCCCGTTTATGAGTCATGGGCTATTAATCGTATTGTTTACAGTATTGTAGCAGCTACTGGCTTCGAGCAGCCCGGGGGAAAGACAGAGATGAGCCAGGCTCCCCTTGCAGGCTAGAGCTGTGGTAAACACACAGGGAGAACACACAAGAAAATCCTTCCCGGACATGTTACTGCTGGTTATACCAGCACTTTCAATTTACTAGCAATTGTAAAACTTAACAACTAGCTTTAATTTATGAGGAAATGCCTTAACATGCTGCAGCCGTGTCTGTGTGTGAGTAATGAACAAGGTAAAATATAGTACAACTCCCCAGTTCCTGCTGCTCGCCTGTTGGTAGAGTTGATTTGTCTCAGTGTTTGGGACTCCAAGTTGAAAGATTCATCTGTCACCCACAGGGTTCTTCCTATGTGTCTTCCTCAATCTTGTTTCCACTGCTGGAAGACCCACCCACGCACATAACACATTACAAACACACCAGGGACTCTGACGCAGTCTCTACTTGAACCCAAAAGCCAGCATTTGATGTTTAGAACATACATCACTTAGCGTAACAGAAGAGAGGAAGCTCATTTTTAAATTGTTTTTCGCACTGTCGTGGAATTACACGGCAACAAGAAAATTATATTTTACACTTGTTTGAGCCACGAATGCCAAAAGTGTCTGTGCTCAAACACAAGCAGGTCATCGGACTTATTAACCTGACGGGTTTTGTTTGATATCCTCCATCTCACTGCTCTCTGATTGGCTTCCAGTTTCAAGCAACTCTCATCTACAGCCATCAAGGCTTTTACATTTTTTTTCCCCTTTTACAGAAGTATGTCAGGAATTTCTTTAAGCACTCAGTCAAAACAACTGCCTCTCCACTAAAAACACGCCAGACAAGGTGCTCCCACTTCAGCCAAGGGAGACATTTCCGAGGGCTTTAGGACTTGTAGACCGTCTCCACGATATTGCAGGAGCCCGAGTGTGAAATAAAAGTAAATGGGCAGACTGCAGAAGGTGACATATATCTTTGTCTTTCTGACGGCATGGGGACAGAGAGTGGACTGAGACAAGCAAAGCAAGCACAACAGGGCCTTTGGTATAGAAACCACCGTACTCAAATGAATCTTTCAGCAGGTCAGCTCTCTAACATATACTCTCAAACCCGACACAGACTATTCTATTTAAATATTTAAAATGCAAATATCTTTTTTTTTAACGGTGCCATTTATTCCTTGAGCATGTTTACTGTTGTTCATTAAAGTTTAAAGGTTGTGCAATAAAAGATAACGGTGGCCTTGCAATATTTTTTCCGCCCTCACCCTCTCGGATAACACAGACAGACTCGGACTGCAAACATATGGCCAATTTTTCAGTTTCCTGTCTGTCATTTTCACTTCTTTCTGCAATTTATTCAATCAATTCTGAAATAGATTCAACAAAGGCAGCCCTGAATCTATGTAATCATGTTTAATTACAGAATTTCAGGGATCATCAACTCTGGAATTACCTGCTGAAGAGAAGCAGGCAGGCTGGTTATGTATCATTTCAATAACAGAAAATAAATGAAACACTGCAGACTTCATTTAACATATTTCTGCACCTGTTTTTGTTTTTCCAGAGCATGCCGTGTATCAACACTGGCTTCATATTTCATTTAAGTTATAATTTATATATTATAATATTAATATAATATATTTTATAAAACTGGATCTGCAATTTGCTTTTGAAATATATATATACATATACATACATATACATATACATATATATATACATAACTGCTGTTATAGCTGATATTATTCTGAGTATTTGTTGGCTTGAAAAAAAATAAAACATAGCCCCACAAACTGTAAGATCCTTATAATATTTAAAATTTGCCAATATATTTGAACAAGGACAGATTTTAGCCTTGATAAATGCAGTTTTCTGTATTAATAAAGTGATTTTTAGGAGGTTTTTTCAATCTGAAATTAATCAATGTTGGAAACAGGCACTGGCTTTAGATAATCTGACCTACAGGGTACCAGATGTGGAGGGGCTGGACCAGGCCTGTGACCTTTGACAGGTGTTCCACAGCCCTGTGACCTTAATTCCATTTGTCCTAGTGCCAAAGGAATAAATGCCAACGAAGGGGAATGACATTTAGCCTGGGATAACCACGCTCATGCGGAAACACACACCTGAAGCACTCACAGCGGAAAGCAGATGTTAACTTTTCTAGAAACTGCTCCACTCCCTTTACCGTGGCGATGAAACATCAATTTCCATCACCTTAAGAGGTGGATGATAAACCTGATACAGACAGTCATTGCTCAGAGCCATCTTTAATATGCTCATGGCTTAGAGAGCAGAATAAAACAGATAAAGACTGGAAAAGCAACCTGCTGGCCGGGAACAGCACCGACAAGGACAAGACGAAGTGCTGCCGCTGCACTGCAAGCCACTCCACACACACACGACACACACAATCGTGGAATAGCAAAACAGTGTGCAAGCAAACACAAACGCTCCAGGTTTTTAGCTGTACCAATATAACAGTCAACACAGGAGACCACAGCATCCTTTTGAAAGATAGATACGCCTACAGTTCTTTAAATTAAATAGTCAATATAACTGAGATACCAAAGTAGAGCTTACAGGAGGATAACTTTTCTTTTAATTTCTTTTAAAGTGTTTTCAACTTAAACAAAAAAAGCAGCGGATTCAGTGGAAGCAAATTTCAGCATGAAATTGGTAATTCCCTTTGAGATACTGTAGTACCACATTAAATTAACCCATGACTGTCCTCATCTAGACAACAGAAGGACTCAGTTAAAGAAGTGTAACAGTTATTGGACCTATACTAAGTACAACTATATTCCTGTAGGGTGGTGAGCCCAAATCCTTCATCAAGAGGAGGATAATGAATGATTCTGCCTGGCTCTCTGTCTTCTAGCTGCTAACAAGCAAAATATAATCCCTACTTGTTGTAATTTTAAATAATTCTGTGCATTGTGTGGGTTCATTAGATTGAAATTAATCCTCTCTTCCTGTTTGATGACACATCAAATTTAATCTCATGCAGGAAAGTGTGAATAATATATCCAGGGTTTTTCCTACATATAACAAATTCACAGACATTTTTGTTTATTAAATGGCCAGGCCAGAAACAAGACGGTTAAATCACCAGGATAAATAAACAAAAAAACAACTCATATACTGAGACCATCTCATCACTATTTCTGGGGCAGGGAGACCAACTAAAATGTGATTTGTACACCACACATACACTTCAAGATATTTGGTGTATCGCACAGTGTGGGTTCAATATGGCGTTTAATCACTTTATTCATATTCATAAAGTTCTCACTGAGGCAATTCTCTGTGGGACTTTCCTGTTAATCTCTGGAATTTGAGAATCAACAAATGAATCAATCAAATGTGGTTAATTTAGTGTGTGGACATAAGCAATGCACATGTCTCTAATTTTGGTTCCACTGAGCATATGAAACCGTTATTAACTGAGATCTGCATCGGCAGATTCCACTGAAACAAGCCTTCATTCGTCATAGTCGCCAAACCGAACATGTCACACACCTGGGGTTTCCTCTCAGGGCGGCGTGATGCAAAGCATTGAACCCGTTGTTGTTGGTGATGGTGACGTCAGCACCCGCCTCCAGCAGCACTGACAGCATATCATCTCTCTTCTTACTAATGGCATCGTGAAGAGGTGTGTCACCCTCTGAATCCTGAAGGGGAAACCTTATGTTAAGGACTGCTGTTTAAATAACGTAATTACAAGTCAGGTCTACAATGACCCCTCAAGTGTTACAATGTACTTCAAAAGCAGCTTATTCTATTCAAATTTATTTATATTGCACCACATCACAACAATAGTCGCTTCAAGGCACTTTTTATGGTAAGTAAATACCCTAAAATAATACAGAAAAAACACCAGCAATCAGACAACTCCTATCAAGCACTTGGCAACAGTGGGAAGGAAAAACTCCCTTTTTGACAGGTAGAAAGCTCTGCGTACCATCTGTGAACGCCACACTGTTGCTGTTTTGTTGTATACAATGTGGAAATTTCTGTAGGACGTCCTGCGCCTTTACTGAAGTCTTTCGCACAACACTCAAGCCACTTTGTAACTTAATATTTATACCTTTGCTCCCTTATTGTGTGTTTTTTTATTGTATGCTTTGACACAGTGTTTGCTTTTTATCCTCTTGTTTTGTCATTTATATATCTTTTTATATATCTTTCACAGCAGCACCCACAGTTCAGTTATACGTGTACAATGACAAAATCGGGGGAAGTAAGCAACTAAGCTATGCCATGAAGTATTTTCTTAAAGGTAAATAAGTCAAGCGATACATACCTGAAGGCTAGGGTGGCAGCCGAAGTCCAAAAGGGTTTTAACCACCTGTAGATGGCCCTTGTTGACAGCTATGTGTAATGGAGTCTGCCTTCGTTTGTTCCTGGCATTCAGGTCTGCACCGCCCCTGTGCAGCACTTCAATGACAGAGCCTTCATCACCAAAAGCTGCGTGGTGCACTGCTCGGTCTCCATCTTTATCCTGGGAACAGTGACACATCCAAATAATGACTCAGTGTTGTGTGAAATCTGGTGCGAAATGCAATATAAAAGAAAGCTGAGATGCGTTCGCGATAAGAAGAAGCACACATCAGAGACAGGTTATTTTTTCTAATTAGACAAACCTCAGCCTCCAGGTCCACATTGTGTTTAAGAAGCAGCTTTAGGACATCCACGTGACCGTTCTGACTGGCTGCCTGCATAGCGGTGTGTCCAGCACACTGCCCGTTCACCTGGAAAAACACATCAAGAGTCACTCAGAATACGGCCGCGTGTCAGCGTGCTGTTTAATGTTTAGAGCTGCCAAACACATGGTGATGAAACTGGTGAGGGTGTGTTTTAAATATTTGGATGTTGTACATGTGCATCCACAGTTGTGTGAGCAAGTTTCATCACCAACTGCAGCACTGCAAAAACTCAGAGCATAAATATTAATGTGAACTCCTTTGGGAGTCTCGAGACGTCTCTTGTCCTGGCAGCCAAATCACTTGGCCAGCCTCAGTGTGCTCAGCTTTAAGCAAATAATTCCACTGAAAGGCAACGGGGCATCTGGCCAGCACTCACCAATGACACACACACACACACACACACTCATTCAGTCTCCCTTTCTCTAAAGTGAAGACGGCATGGCAGACTGACGTAATCTTTTTTCTAGACCTATAGAAGGCACAGATTTCTGTCCTGCTGCCTGAGTCAGAACAAAATCTACAACCGTGTGGGGTTTGTAGATCTCCACTTGATTCTGAGAGTGAATCAGGCTCTGTGCTGCAGTGCACACCAGTGCTCATTGGTGCCTCCTTTGGGCCCAGCCTTAATGCCTTTCAGATTGAGAGAGGTGCAGGGGTGGGAGGATCTTTGAGAGGTTTCCTGGGAGACTCTCCTCAATATAGCCTCCTCAATATACTGAGAGAAGAGCCGAGCACAGCCAGGGGTATTCCAGCTCCAATTATAAATGTACCTATATCTTCTGCATAGGTTTAATGGTAGAATCATTCATCAAAAAGTCATCTAGAACTTCAATAGTTCCTTATATCAAAACATCAAAATCCTGGAGCACTCACATCCACATCAGGTCTCTTAAGAATGTCCTCCACTTTGGCCAAGTCTCCATTGGCTGCTGCCTTGACCAGCTCCTCATTGATGTCCCCAGACTCTTGTGTCTCAAATAGTTTCTTCAATAACTGAGACAGGCGTTCTGGACAAGCGAGCGGAAAACATCAGAGATTGATAGCATGTAGGTGCCAGATAACAGAGAGCAATGAAGCAACGAGGACAAAAAACTAAAAATGATGCTCTCTCTGAGTTAGCAGTGCATGTTCGCACATACCTCCAGAGGCGTTGCTGACAGCGGAGCCGGAAGGGGCGATCTTGGTGACGGCAGCAGGGTTGTACGTCCAAGATGTCCCACAAACCTCGACCTTAAGGTCACTGTCAGAGTAGATCTGCTGCACACGGCCTACCTTGCCCAGGGTCTGTTTAGAAATGTTGTGACAAACTCATTAGTATATGAAGGCTTATTGTCTTTGGGCTACGTCCTGTGTAACACAGTCTGTAAGTGGCAGAGGACAGATGAAGAGGGACTGCAGTGAGGAAAGTAGAGCTGCGAGGGAAAGGATAATGTGGAAAGTACAGCAGCTCAAAAAGCCAGCATCCTACACAGAGCAGCTTATTATAAAATAAAACACTGACAGAAAAAAAACAAGGTATGAGAGATGTTTGAGCAATGTTCTTATTATTCAGTGTACTCACTTGCACAAGAAAGAAGATGGATATAAAAGAAAGACCCTTCTACTTGCTAGACCATTTTTCATCTATACAGGCAATTTGGAGAGGACAGAGTATAACGCATTCCAATTTTGAATTATATCATCTCGATCCCGGCTATAAGGGAAAGAGGCACTTTGAGTGTGTTGAGCCGGGTCTGGGGCTGTCCTGGAGGATGTCATCAATAACAGGGACTGCTGCAGCAGAAGCGGCAGCAGGCGGCAAACAGCCATGGTTAGTGATCAAAGCTACAACCCATCTCAGAGTTTTAAGGCTCATTAGCTGCTGAGGGGGGCCAGTTTGGCAGGGACAAGTGGCATATTGGAGTAGACTGGTGTTACATAACCCACGGCATGCTGGGCAGCGATGAATAAACTTCATAATACGGGAAGAATAAAGTCATGTTAAGACTGAGAGAAGATTTTTTAAAAGAACTGGCAGCAAAGCATCCATAGATTTTACACAATGCTGCGTGTAAAGTCTTGTAGTAACTAAGACAAATGTAGCTACAATGAATAATTTCATTACATGTCCCTCTTTGTAGAAAAATTTTATTTATCTATACACATTTATTAAATAAATTTAATTTTTTTCCCCCAGCAAATCCTTAACCATAAAAATTTTATTTAAACATGTCCACATTTATTTCCTGTTTCTATTAATGTAACAGCCTCAACGTGACTGTGAGTGCGGTCGACTCTGCACAAATCAGTGTGAAAATCTATTAAACTCTTACAGGCAGCATCGCCTCAGCCCATTCTCCATGGCCTCTTTGTAGTAACTTGATGCGGTCAATGTCGTAGCAGATCTGGACCAGGTCTCCCACATGGAACTGGGAAGTGCCTCCCTCTGCACCAGCTGCGACTTCGCCACTGCGCACTACGTTAGCCTTTGTCAGCACTGCTGGGTTGAACGTCCATCTGAGGACAGAGAGAGCGATGCATTCAAGCAACACCGACTAGCTCCCCTAAACTGTGATAGCTGATGTGAGGTATAGAATTTGAGCAAGCTACGCTGGAGCAATAAATAATAAGGCACCAATAAATGGGCAAAATGGGAGCATTTCTTCTGAATTAATGCAAGCATTTCTCCCCAGACGTGAATGTAAGAGCATAAAGTGTTCAGGCTTCACTGATGTTTGATTTCTGACACAAAGCTTGCAAAAAAAAAAAAATAGGGGGCAAACTTTTTTCTTTTCTTTTGCTTTGGTGAAACAAAAATGGTGCATGAATTGTCTAGCTAGGAACTTTTCATTTTAAACATCCTTTAATTTACAACATTATTTAATTTGTATTTATTTCAACAACATAATTCTAGGCAATATTAATGAATGCAAAAAAACCTATAGTAAAAAAAAAATTGCTGTTATTGAATTTGCTTTTTTAAAATCAGTCAGGACTCATTCAAAGATGGTATGTGAAGCAAGGAAGTATCACTCTGTAACAAGCTTCTTTCAGCTACTCCCTTACCCACAAGGGATAGTCACAGTGGATGTATCTGCATATTGAATTTAGCCCACATTTTACACCGGATGCCCTTCCTGATGCAACCCCTCTGAGGGTCTGTTCCTCTTGTTCGTGTGTTAGGCAAACGTGTTACAGAGTGATATAAGCCTCACTGTGTAATTAAACTGCAAAAAAAAAAAAAAAAAAAAGCAGAGAAAGCACATCTATACCTCCAACAGAGCAGAAGTCTGAAAGGTCTTCTCCCCAGTAATTATCTTCACAGCATTTGAATAATTTAAGCTCATCAACGTAATAAAAATAAAGTGGGCTAAATTTAGATCGCTTTTACATTACTGGTCCACATGCCCAATATTAAACGACTCCCAAAAGAACTTGATCGAGGTATATCTATGATCACTATCAAAGAGCATGTTGAGAACATTTAATAAACACTAGAAGCGACAAAGTGCTTTTACATTCACAGAAAATCCACTTTAATTATGCATTTCACTAGAAATTGACTGCTAATTTATTGAGAGTCTCTTCTCTCGAGTGTTAAAAAGCATAATTACATCCTACGGTGAAGATGTGCTGAGAAGTGTTTTGCTGCTTCTGAATGACCTTAAGTGAAAGGGGTTATCTAAAACTAAGAAATATGTTTTTTAGTAGTCAAATACTAAAAAATAAGTAAATCAATTATTCCGAGCCTCCATGTCAAGCGCTGCACCTGTTCCCGCTGGGGTACTGAACCACAATGTCGTGATCCTCATCGATGCCGCACACTGTGCCGGTGGTGGTGAGCGTCTCAAACATGCCGTCAGTCCACCCTCCGTGTCCGTGCTGGAGGGACTGTACAATCTCGAGATCCAGATCAATGTTTACCAGGTCCCCAATCTGAAGGCCACCAGGATTTCTGTTGCCATTCTGTTCACCTGAGACGATTAAGGTAACGTTAGATTTATTAAAAATGTGATTTGCACGAGTTGCCCTGAAGAGAGGCAGCACTGCAGAGTGATTGTATATACTACACATCAAAATTTGTTGCAGTTTTAAACCCAGAAAGACAATTTATTCCACGAGTACCTGAACACTGTAACTGCATGACCTGAGTCTATACCTGGTTTTGGAGCCATGTGACTATGTAGTGCTGACATCTAGTGGCCACACAGACTTTACTACAAGAAAAACTCCTCGAATGTCCTTGAATTCACTGCACCAGCACGCTAGGTGAACAAATTGGTGCAATAACGACGCAGACACATATCACCAGCTTGCTTACCTAAAACCGGACAGTGGTCTCTGTAAAATGTCCCTCCTTTGGCATCCTGGACACATTTGAGGTCCGACTAAAAGGGGAAAAAAAGATGGAACGGGTTACATAATTAACCAAGGTAATTCCATTAGAGGGGAATAGTGATGGATAATGACACTGAGAATTTATGCACTTTAGTTGCAGAAGCGCCTCAGTTGCCTACAATACCCACAATATCAGTGCCCTAAGCAACATGGTATATGGCAGGAAACTGAAACACTATACTGCTACACGGAGAAAGCATCATATCATTTGTGATGACTCAGATGTGCAGCCACTGTAGCAGAGTTAGAGGGCAGAGATCATCATAAGACAGTGCAAACGCTCCTCTGAACTGATGGATCGCCAAAGTCATGACTGCAACACGTCTCAGTAAATTAATAACTGTCTCTTGGACTGCATGCAGCCAGCGGGATGTGTTTGATCTTATAGTACTGTGCACATGAAGCAGGCATCGCAACAGAGGAAACGCTTTGGCCTCTCACGCTGCGTTTGGAAAATACAGTAAGCTGCAATTCTTTTTTATTCCTTTGCAGGATTTATCCGATCTTCATAAAATAAAGCCGAAATAAAACCGTCAATACGGGGGTCTAATCCATGATTTACTTAATCCAAAGGCAGATGCCACCTACCTTCCTTTCAATCTATTAGAATAACAAAGGACAAATCTGTTATGCAACTGAGAAACCCGATTGGCCGCTTTCATAAAAAGGAAGAGGCAGTCTGCACCAATGAAGGACACGCTTTTCATCTGGAACGCGTGTGTAGCTGAGCCCATGACATCCCCAGGAGAATGTCCCCCCTTTCTAAAGTTGACCGCCATGTTCACCGTGTCCCCTTATAAAGCAGAAGGGACAGATTGCCTTTATCATGCAGATACCTCCCCCTTCCAGCTGCCTGGACAATAGTGCCGTACTCACGCTGGCTGCGTGTCTCTCACAAAGGCCTGGCAGTAAAAGAAAGAGCCTCAGCTCCACGGTTAGATACAAAAGCCAACTGACAGCTGATCTTTTGTGTGAATCCGTCTGTGTGAGGGAGCATGAGGTTCATACTAGAAGTTTGCTCACCATTCCCTCAAAGCCAACTCTGTACAGGTTCTTGGCCCCGTTGTCCCACAGTACGTAGGCAGCGCTGTGAGGGCTGGCCGCACTCCAGTCCTGGATCTCTGTTACCTGTAGAGAGGAGGGAGAAGATGAGAAACAGCAGAGGACACATTAAAAGCAGGGTGTTTTAATCTGAATTACATGAAAATAAAACAGCAAACATACAAGGAATATACAGCAAAGGTTTGTAAAACACCAAAGCTCTTCTCTGGGTGTTGGCTCCCTTTTTCTCAGTTCTCTGTCAAGATGAGCCCACACTGCTTTAATAATATGGAGGTCCAGGCTCTGAGGAGGCCCATCCATTACTGAAAGTGTTCCTCTGAGTGTTTTTCTAAGCAAGTATGTTTTTGCTGCTGAAAAATGAAGCCATTGCCAATATGTTGGTTTGCAGATGGTAGTGCACAGTGGGTTGAAAGAGAGTCCCAAACCTTGACAGAGCCTCCACCGTGTTTTACAGACGGCTGTTGACAACTTGAACCAAAGACTTAAAATTTGGATTCATAACTCCATGAGATCTGTTCCCTCTGATTTGCAATCTAGTTCTTGTTTAATTTGGCATACCTCAGCCTTTTCTTCCTGTTTCCCTTACTTAAGAATGGCTTCTTGACAGCCACCCTTCCAATGAGATCATTTCTGATGAGGCTTCAGTAAAGTGTATCAACTGAAGGGTAATGTGAATCTCCCCAAGACTCTTGCCCAGTACTACGTTGTTTCACATTCTCTGCAAGTTGTCCAGTTACTGAGTTTTTAAAGGAAAGTTTATTCCCTAAACACTAAGAAATATTAGGGGTGGGACTAATCAAGCACAAACCCAATTAGGCGTTGATGTGTTGGGTCACAATTAGATTATGATTTTGTTCTTCCTGAATTTGCATTTTCACAGTCAATGCTAAACCTTTTATTGTTTCCACAGTTATTTAGACCTGTGCAACCTCCAAGGATATTTTAATGAAAACAAAGTGTTTGTTTAAAAAGAAAGAAAAAATAGGCGTCGTTTAGCCAAAGTGCAGACAAAGCACGTTTATAAAAAACACGAGTGAGGTTTTAACTAAAAAAAAAAAAAAAATCAAGTATCATGTTTTGTTGCTTTTCTTATTGGAGTTATTTATTTTTAAATCTCTATAAATCCCTGAGCATCAGTACACTGATATTAAAGCACCATTACACAGTTGTAACAAAGTGTCATCTGACACCATGTCCCAAGTTCCCACTTGCTTGTTTTTACACACTTTGGAAACATACAAGAAACTGCCTTACAAAGACACTCCCACCACTACCAGACCCTCGTTTATACAGAGATATAAAAAAAACAAAACATTTATTTGTACATGATAAATATAATAACGCCAAGTGCCATTCGTTCCCAGAGAGAAGGCTGTTCTTGTTCTTGTGGTGATGCACTATTAAAATATTAATAAACTCCAAGTAGCTGGCTGCGCTAAACTTCTCAGTGTGTGGATCCAAGTTTTATAATTAGAGGGGAGTTAGTGGAAATCAGTCAGGCTATTCTTGACTAGCTTGTAGGTCCAGTGTAATGATAAAACTATCACTAAAGACCCCAACAGGGTCTTTAAAGATCCTTTTTTTGATTTAGTATTCACTGGATTAAACCATCAATAATGCTATACATATGCATTTGTTATGAGAACATGACTTTTAGCTGTAAGCTAACTAAAATGATGCGTTACAGGCATAAAAAATAAAAAAAAAGCAATAAGCTATGAATATTGGACTTCAAAATCCATTCTGCTTTGAAAGAAATAAGGATTTTTACAAGACAATTCTCTCCTCATCAGAAGCAGCTCAGAGCTTTCATATCGCCGAGGAGATGCTGTGGAGGAATAAATTATTTCTTTAATTAAAGGCTGTGCCTTAAGTAAATACAGAAAACAAACTATTAAATTATGTTCAGCCCCCTTCCAGTGTTAATTGATTAATGGGCCTTAGGAGGTAATATTCATGCTAACCTAACAGAATATCTAAGCTGGAGGACATGTAATAGTGGTTTTCTGGAGAGCATACTGCTTACAGCATCATAAAACTGTAATGAGATATGCCATTAAATAACACAGCAAAATGAAGTCTTAAATTGCCTAGAGGGACTCTTAAATTGAATACTCTGGGGACTGGACCAGAGTCAAAATACACGCACTTTACAGCACAGCAAGAGCATAAATCTAAATAGACTGGGCTAAACAAATTCAACCTCATCAGACATCGCATTACTTTCTAATGACATATTTAAGGCTAGAATAACCTGCAGCAAAGAAAAAGTGTTTATAATCACAGAAAAGATGAACAAGAATCAGCAGCGTGAACCTAAGGGGAGGAAAACAGGCGTTTCAGTGACGCACACAAGGTTATTACCAGTCCTGTGTGGAGGACCTGACAACTAAATTGAAGGGTAAAGTTGGATTTTTGTATAGAAACAAATCCTGTTTCTCATTTTCTACTCGTGAAGACAACTGTACAATTATGTCTGCTCTTGATTATGGCCGTATTGTGCACATCCACGCCTCTTCCTCCCCCTGTGGTTACCACAACAGGCCCGCACAACATGCAGAAAACCTGCGATGTGAGATAACACCAACACGACTTCTGATAAAAAACATTTGGAAAAATGCTGAAGGGATACATGTACAGGGAGTGCAGAATTATTAGGCAAGTTGTATTTTTGAGGAATAATGTTATTATTGAACAACAACCATGTTCTCAATGAACCCAAAAAACTCATTAATATCAAAGCTGAATGTTTTTGGAAGTAGTTTTTAGTTTGTTTTTAGTTTTAGCTATTTTAGGGGGATATCTGTGTGTGCAGGTGACTATTACTGTGCATAATTATTAGGCAACTTAACAAAAAACAAATATATACCCATTTCAATTATTTATTTTTACCAGTGAAACCAATATAACATCTCCACATTCACAAATATACGTTTCTGACATTCAAAAATAAAACAAAAACAAATCAGCGACCAATATAGCCACCTTTCTTTGCAAGGACACTCAAAAGCCTGCCATCCATGGATTCTGTCAGTGTTCTGATCTGTTCACCATCAACATTGCGTGCAGCAGCAACCACAGCCTCCCAGACACTGTTCAGAGAGGTGTACTGTTTTCCCTCCTTGTAAATCTCACATTTGATGATGGACCACAGGTTCTCAATGGGGTTCAGATCAGGTGAACAAGGTGGCCATGTCATTAGTTTTTCTTCTTTTATACCCTTTCTTGCCAGCCACGCTGTGGAGTACTTGGACGCGTGTGATGGAGCATTGTCCTGCATGAAAATCATGTTTTTCTTGAAGGATGCAGACTTCTTCCTGTACCACTGCTTGAAGAAGGTGTCTTCCAGAAACTGGCAGTAGGACTGGGAGTTGAGCTTGACTCCATCCTCAACCCGAAAAGGCCCCACAAGCTCATCTTTGATGATACCAGCCCAAACCAGTACTCCACCTCCACCTTGCTGGCGTCTGAGTCGGACTGGAGCTCTCTGCCCTTTACCAATCCAGCCACGGGCCCATCCATCTGGCCCATCAAGACTCACTCTCATTTCATCAGTCCATAAAACCTTAGAAAAACCAGTCTTGAGATATTTCTTGGCCCAGTCTTGACGTTTCAGCTTGTGTGTCTTGTTCAGTGGTGGTCGTCTTTCAGCCTTTCTTACCTTGGCCATGTCTCTGAGTATTGCACACCTTGTGCTTTTGGGCACTCCAGTGATGTTGCAGCTCTGAAATATGGCCAAACTGGTGGCAAGTGGCATCTTGGCAGCTGCACGCTTGACTTTTCTCAGTTCATGGGCAGTTATTTGGCGCCTTGGTTTTTCCACACGCTTCTTGCGACCCTGTTGACTATTTTGAATGAAACGCTTGATTGTTCAATGATCACGCTTCAGAAGCTTTGCAATTTTGAGACTGCTGCATCCCTCTGCAAGATATCTCACTATTTTTGACTTTTCTGAGCCTGTCAAGTCCTTCTTTTGACCCATTTTGCCAAAGGAAAGAAAGTTGCCTAATAATTATGCACACCTGATATAGGGTGTTGATGTCATTAGACCACACCCCTTCTCATTACATAGAGATGCACATCACCTAATATGCTTAATTGGTAGTAGGCTTTCGAGCCTATACAGCTTGGAGTAAGACAACATGCATGAAGAGGATGATGTGGACAAAATACTCATTTGCCTAATAATTCTGCACTCCCTGTAGATGTGCACTGCTCAAAAAAACATTAAGGGAACACCCAGTCATCACATTGTAGAGAATGGAGTTTTAAACATGGCAGACATACTGTATAATACTCTTTCCTTAACCCTGCTCACTTATTTTTCTTTAGCTTTGCTTTTTGTTTCCTTGTTACATCAGGTAGCATCAGAGAACACCTGCAGCACAGGTAGTCCAGCTCTTTCAGGATACCTCATCCAAAAGTGCTGTAACAATACCCCCATTACATGGGGGGAACTGGACTGGGCTCTGGAAGGGCATGAACCCAGCAACAGAACCTGTATTGGCTTGGTTGTGTGAGGAGGAACAGAAGAAGCACTGCCAGAGTGCTACAAAATGATCTCCAGCAGGTTACTCACATGCATGTTTCTGACCAAGTGACGCAAATACATAACGTCGAGACATATGAAGGTGTCCCAGCATCCTTGGGACACCTTAGTGCTCACAGGCCCATGCTGTGCAACTCAACTGGCATTCACCAGAGAACATCAGAACTGACAGGTCCACCACAGGCACCCAGTTCTCGCTACAGATGAGATCAGGTTTACACAGAGCACATGTGACCGACATTAAAGAGTCTGGAGACACCCAGGCAAATGTTACACTGGCCTGCAACATCATCCAGTATGACCGGTTTGGCAGTGGGTCAGTGACGGGCAGGTTCCACAGATCTCCATATGTAAGCTAACGGTACCCTGACTGCTGTTACACACCAGGATAAAATCCTCAGACCTGCTGTCACACCTTATGCTGGTGCAGTGAGCCTTGGTTTCATCTTGGTTCAAGTCAGTTCTTATGGAAAATGCAGCTCAATCTTTACAATCAATTGTCACCTTGTTTTCTAATTTTGCTTTTTAAATTTCCTTTTGCTGTCCACAGAAACTTAAAAGTATAGAAGGAGCAGTAATGGACTGATCTCTTTGTGTTACGCTCCTAACATGTTGAGTCAAGCAGTGAACTTCCTGTTTTGTTTCAGGCTACTGTGCTTTGTTTTTTAACCAAACCATATCCTGGGATGTAAGATTGTTTTTTTCCTGCCTAGGATTTTTTGTGAAAAAGATCTTTGAGATTTCTCTGGCAGGTTTGCTAAGCCTGTATTACCTCCAAGGATTTATAATCATTTTAGTTGTACAGCTTTAAAATAAGGCAGAGACAGTTTTGCCTGTATTTCTCAACGCTACCCATTAATAATCATGCATATTTATCTGAACAAACAAAGCTCACTTGTGAAACAGGATTTAGTGGAGACAAATTTCCTGTCTTTTTATTACCATTGATGTTTGAGTTGACCACTGTTTACCTTTATTGAATGTTTCAATACTATGGTTGTTAAAGATTATTCTAAGTGACTGGGACCCAGATGAGCTCTCAGATGAGCAATTTTATTTATAATTTTATTTATAAAATTGCTCATCTGTCCTTCTCCGTAAAGCTAGGAATAGTTAGTAGGCACTGAAAGCACATCGCTTTGCCATTCTAGAAAATTGGTACATTGCTTGCTTTTGGCTTGGGGAGGGAAGGGAGGAAAAGGCACAGTTGGAAACTCCAATTTTTCTGGCAGCTTCCCTTACCTTTCCTCTCCTCCCATTCCCTCCATCCTGGTCTTCCCATTGCCAGTCGACTCCTCTCACAACCCGACCACCAGCAAAGATTCCTCTGGCTGTGATTTTCTTTGACTTGCGACGTGACTCCAAAAGTACTCTGTCAAGACAAAATCCGTTTTATAAATGTAGGCCATTATTGTTTATTTGGACAAGCATTAATCACATGCGCTATACTCATCCGTAAGGGTTTCTGTCAACTGTGTTTAGGTGGATCAACTCACATGCATTTTAATTATGTGTAAATACTGCAGCGGAGTGCCTGTTGCACAATAATTACTAAATTATATGCCACTATTCCTCCAGCCACAGCTCGTCCTTAACTGTGTGCCTTCTGTCCAACTTCACTTTCAGTACATGGGACGCTGTTACCATCCTCTTTTGTCACTCAGCACCTCGTGTTTGATTGAAGTAAAAGATAATAAACAAAAGACTTCTGTTACAGTTAGGCTGGATTCAGACTTTTGCTGGCAATTTTGTAGAGCCTGTAATGTAACCTATGGAAGTGTTTGGCGTTGTCGCCAGTATTTACTGTGTGATCATGTCCTGGTGTTTTACACGCAGTGCCAGCGATCCAATAGAAATAAATAAAATGCTGGGACTTTTTTCCCTTCTGGGCCCCAGCTCTTATTTCCCCACTTCTTTGTAAAATCCTTCACATTCATTCCGATAGTTTTGGCAATCTCCCTCCAGGAATCTGCTGACGTTTATGAGTCCTTTTATTGATGCTATGATTATTATACTTTATTTTGAGACAATAATTGTAATTCTCTCACTGATAAATTTTTAAACTTTGGCAAAAAAGTAGCTGGAAATGTAGAGGACGAATCGATAGAATCAATAGCTGTAGGCCACATCGACCTGATGTGTAGTTAACTTCTAGGGAGGTGTGTAGGGTATGCCGTAGGGTACTCCATATGTTACATCGCAAATTCCCAGCTAAAGCAGTTAGAAAGGGACTGGAATTGATTTTATTTTCTAGTCTTACTGACCACTCAAGGAACTTTACACTACAGCCAAAAACACAAATGCATTCAAACAGAGCTTTACTGAACTTCATGTATTTAACACAATTTAGAATTACCAGTCAAACTAACATGCATGTTTTTTGCAGTGTGGGAGGAAGCTGTAGTCCCCAGAGGAAACCCACACAGGCACAGGGAGAGCATACAACCTCCACACAGTGATGCGCCAAACAACCCAGAACCTTTTAGCTGTGAGGCAGCAGGGCTAACCACAGCAGCACTGTGACAGCTCCCCTTCCTACTACCATCTTCTCAGGTATTTTTTAAAATCACAAACACACAATGTCACAGTGAATAGCGATTAGCTCTCTAGAACACAAAAAGTTTTTATGCACTCAAAATCAGACACTAAATTTTTTGGCACAGCAAATGAAAAGTAAGAAGTACTCAAACACACCATTACAATGCTCTGAGGCATGCTCAAAACACCAGCATAGCTATAAGGAAAACAAATTAATAGATATTGGCAAATAAAACCTCAGACAGAGCTCTAACAATCAAAGACCATATGAGTCTTGGTAGGCACAGCAGCTGGACAGTGTAGGTCTAACCAATGCAAACAGCTTGTGGCCTCTAACCACTCCCTCCTCAGCAGTTACTGAAAGAATCTAATGTGGTGTAACAAAACACTCCTCCATGCAGTAGGAGCAGTGTGAGTCAGGGAGTCCTCAAGCACCCATTGTACATTATGCAATGTCTGTCTCAGGGGAAATGCAGTTGAAAAGTCTGCCAGCTGTTGGACCATGTGTTCATTTACTAAACTACGGTGTTTAGCTAATATAGGCCTGAAATGGATGCATCAGAGTACTGACGGTATAAGTGGAATCACAGTCAAGTGCTGGTTGTGCAATTTAGGAAGTAAATACTCTTCCAACAAAATAAGCATCCTTACTCTTCATCTACAGCACAGAGAGGAGCCCCCTGGTAACTTTAAGCTCAGCCCATGAGCAACTGTGATCCGGCAGCTCGGGGTGAGACCAGAAGAGAATTTCTCTTCCATTTCAACTCTTCTGTTCTTGTTGTCATAGCAGAGAAAACCTCTCTAACACTAAAAAAAAATAATAATACAAAACTATAAATCAATGGAAAATCCTGCAGGATATTACTCAGACTGTTCAGGTACACTTTTTTGCTCTCAAACATATGTTGGCACTTAGTCTATAAAACTTAAAGATCCTCTGATAGAGGGCAAGGCAGAGTAAAATTCTTTTCTTCAATCTGACCTGATCTTACCTGTGTGTGAATTATTTAGTAACAAAGTTTCTACTTTCAACTCTGAAAAATTTATCAAAGCAGGAATTCAGATAAAGGATATAAAAACAAAATTCATTTTCCCACATAAACCATGTCATCTGTAAACAGGCGATTTGGCACATTAATTTGATTTTGGTGAATAAGACAGAAAAGACTGATCGCATCAGATGTCATATGCTCCTGCTGTCAGCTGTTTAATGCACGCAGTTCCTTGTGAAGGATTCATGACAAATAAAAGATGTTTTTGTAACATTAGCTAAGGTTGCTGACAGTGTCAGTACTTCTTGAAGAGTCTTTACTGTAATCCTACCACTTCCTTTACAGTAAAACCAAAATTGTGAGTTACATGATCTTACCCATCGCTCTAGAATTTTTTAAAAGGTATTTTCAGACAATAAAATTAGCTTTCAACAGACAATAAAGCCCAAAAACGAAAACAATGGGGCACACAGTGACACAATTCAATCTGACTGTCAACATCAACTTCAGGTAAATACTGATAACAATATAAAGTAGGGCTGTGTGATATGATCAAAATCTCATATCCCGATATAAGACATCTATCGTCCCGATAATGATATAAATCACAAAAATGTAACATTTTCTGTAAATTCTGTGAATCTCGGGCAGCTCGACTTGCGTGAAGTGTTTCCAGCTGGGCGTCATGCGAGTCGAGTGTTTTAACGATGTATGAAACTATATATTTTTAGACATAAGTTGTAACGACCGCAGTTTTCTTTGTGAGTATTTATTACACAGTGTGCTGCAGGAAAAAGCCTGACGGCTCTTTTTTGCTTTTCATCCGTAAACACTCTGCATACTCTTTCACGTGATTCAGTTTATTTTGAAAAGTCTCAACAGGATCTTGAGCTTTATTGTGAAAGGTTTATATGGAAAATAAAAAAAGCAGACATGCGGTGGTTTTAACGTTGTTGTTGCTAACGACAACGCATAAAAACAGGCGCTTGTCCGTCTGTAGTGTGGTTATATTAAATATAAGAGAAAGAGAGAACTTTAAGAAATTAACATAGCCACTACAGTGACCATCAAAACGATGAAAAAAAATTGCCGTAAACAGTTTATTTTGCGACTCCACGAAACAAACGATAGCGTAAAATGAAACGATAGACATTTTTATATCGTCATCCGATATATATCGTTATATAGTGGGGCAAAAAAGTATTTAGTCAGCCACCGATTGTGCAAGTTCCCCCACTTAAAATGATGACAGAGGTCAGTAATTTGCACCAGAGGTACACTTCAACTGTGAGAGACAGAATGTGAAAAAAAGATCCATGAATTCACATGGTAGGATTTGTAAAGAATTTATTCGTAAATTAGGGTGGAAAATAAGTATTTGGTCACCTCAAACAAGGAAAATCTCTGGCTCTCACAGACCTGTAACGTCTTCTGTAAGAAGCTTTTCTGTCCCCCACTCGTTACCTGTATGAATGGCACCTGTTTGAACTCATCATCTGTATAAAAGACACCTGTCCACAGCCGCAAACAGTCAGACTCCAAACTCCGCCATGGCCAAGACCAAAGAGCTTTCGAAGGACACCAGGAAAAGTATTGTAGACCTGCACCAGACTGGGAAGAGTGAATCTACAATAGGCAAGCAGCTTGGTGTGAAAAAATCAACTGTGGGAGCAATCATCAGAAAATGGAAGACACACAAGACCACTGATAATCTCCCTCGATCTGGGGCTCCACGCAAGATCTCATCCCGTGGGGTCAAAATGATCATGAGAACGGTGAGCAAAGATCCCAGAACCACACGGGGGGACCTGGTGAATGACCTGCAGAGAGCTGGGACCAAAGTAACAAAGGTCACCATCAGTAACACACTACAACGGCAGGGAATCAAATCCCGCAGTGCCAGACGTGTTCCGCTGCTGAAGCCAGTGCATGTCCAGGCCCGTCTGAAGTTTGCCAGAGAGCACATGGATGATACAGCAGAGGATTGGGAGAATGTCATGTGGTCAGATGAAACCAAAGTAGAACTTTTTGGTATAAACTCAACTCGTCGTGTTTGGAGGAAGAAGAATACTGAGTTGCATCCCAAGAACACCATACCTACTGTGAAGCATGGGGGTGGAAACATCATGCTATGGGGCTGTTTTTCTGCCAAGGGGACAGGACGACTGATCCGTGTTAAGGACAGAATGAATGAGGCCATGTATCGTGAGATTTTGAGCCAAAACCTCCTTCCATCAGTGAGAACTTTGAAGATGAAACGAGGCTGGGTCTTCCAACATGACAATGATCCAAAACACACCGCCCGGGCAACAAAGGAGTGGCTCCGTAAGAAGCATTTGAAAGTCCTGGAGTGGCCTAGCCAGTCTCCAGACCTCAACCCCATAGAAAATCTGTGGCGGGAGTTGAAAGTCCGTGTTGCTCGGCGACAGCCCCAAAACATCACTGCTCTCGAGAAGATCTGCATGGAGGAATGGGCCAAAATACCAGCTACTGTGTGTGCAAACCTGGTAAAGACCTATAGTAAACGTTTGACCTCTGTTATTGCCAACAAAGGTTATGTTACAAAGTATTGAGTTGTATTTTTGTTATTGACCAAATACTTATTTTCCACCCTGATTTACGAATAAATTCTTTACAAATCCTACCATGTGGATTCATGGATTTTTTTTTTCACATTCTGTCTCTCACAGTTGAAGTGTACCTCTGGTGCAAATTACTGACCTCTGTCATCATTTTAAGTGGGGGAACTTGCACAATCGGTGGCTGACTAAATACTTTTTTGCCCCACTGTATCTAACAGCCCTAATATAAAGTGTGGTAGAGTCACTCTCTGAAAACTAAATAATGCGAAAACACTGGATTTCATATGCCTGATGTTATTTTTTCACATCCTGAAGCAGTTATAATAAGTGTATATTTCTATTTTATTAATTTAATGTAAGGTGTCAAATACCTAACAAACTGCTATTCCTCATGTGCACAATGTGTCTATAAAAATCAATCTGAAAAAGTTCTGAAATCTTAATTCAAAACATACTTTATAATAATTCAGTACTATCACATTTCAATGGCATAAAGACAAACTCTGCAGCAATACTTTGTCTAAACTTCAAAAAAGTAAAACGCCTAACATTTCCCACTTAACACCATCACAAACTGTTGTTGGCAGGTGTGTTGTTTTGTTTGCCAACTTATAAAATATTTTTCATTACTCTATAATGCGCTGACACCATCTCAAGCAGTTTTTTTTCATAGAGACCCAAGGGGATCTGACCTTGCACTAAAGGGAAATCACTTGATTCTATTACTAGTGCTTAATTAAACCTTAAATACATTTTGAAATCAAATGGACAAAAACTCTATAGTTTTGCCTAAAGGTATATTTTAAATCGTGAAAACAATACCATAAATTTGTAAAAACTAGTCGACTAATCACTTGAACTGACAACTACTAGTACACAAGAAAAAGAAGCTGCATGCATCCTCCAGGAGACAAAAAAAGATTATATGTTCTCTAAATGGGAAACACTGCACTAATATGATTTTTGAAAAGGTCTGACTGATCTTAAGGTGAGGCTGAGTTGTTGCCAGGCAACTGAGGGCTGGGAGCATAGAGATAGACACAGTCTGCCTAAAATGCAGGGTGCACAAAAGACCCACAAATATCATACACACACAGCTACACAGAGTGTGTAAAGGGGGAGACCAGCCAATCACAATGAAATACAGGGATTACCTGTCTACTCTATGTCTACTTTATAATTGTTGGGTCTACGATGAGGAACAATAAGAGCAAATATTGTTAGGTTACACTAGAAAACAGCTGTAGTAAAGGGCCGATCGCTGCATACAGATGAGAGCAGGGAATAAAATGTGACACATTTTTGCCTCTTGTGATTTTTCGCCTCTGTTCACATGGCAATCTAGAATTTTATATAAATATTAACTAACCTCTCGCTGCCTGGGGTGGTGATCCTGTAGAACCGGTGTCTCAGGTGATGCTTGTCTCCATGGTAACAGGTTGTGCAGAGGTCGTAATTGGTGCACTCTGCACATTTCCAGCGAATACCAATGATGGGCTGTTGACGGCAGGTGTCACACATGGTTCCATCATGCTTGATGCCTGAGGGAGCAGAATTAGTCGAAATTTAAACATAATAATGTGCACAGTACACATCGGTAATATTACTGCAACAACTTAGCAGCACTTTGCTACCAACAATGTGCATGCTATCAGTTCAAAAAGAGACATATTCTTCATACTATTAAAAGAGCAAGATAACGGATTTATTAATATACTGGCAGTTGTATTCGTTTTTCCTTTACAGCTCCTGAAAATCTTTTCCCCTTCAGCATGTCCTTACAGGTTGATCAACAGTTTAAATTACTGCAGGAAACTGCTTCTTATCCAGTGACTAACCAGGGGGCGGATATGGGATGTCTGTCAATGGGACGTGTACTGAACGAAGTAATTGGATTGACATGTATTGCTATTGGTCCTTAAAACCACATCATGCTTGAAGTTCAGAGTCATGATATGTGCTGACATGTTTACGACAGTGACTCATTTTCATACCTTCTATACAAAGCTTTCACTGCCTGTGTACAGACAGGATATAAATATAAATGGGGTAGTTCGTCTCAAATGGTGATCTTATTATATATTCTTAAGTAAGTTGCTTCCGAGAAACTTGCAATAACTGTTGTAGCACCAACTCTCTGTTATTCTTACACACTGTAAAAGCTCCCAAGTTAAGCCAAAAAAAAAAATGAATACATATTAAAAAGTCCCGTAGCTTGCAAACGGAGCACCCCTCTGTTACACTGGAAGCCACTTCCATGAGACTAAAACTCAGCCTGAAAGTGCGAGCAGAAGCAGGCAGCTGATGTGAAGTTACCTGTTGGAGCACTGTCTAATATCCTCACGTCATAAGCTCCAGAACAACGGTAGTTGGCAGCCGTCCCGTTATCCCAGACAACCACCACCTCCTCTGGACTTTCAAAACTCCTAACGGTGCCGACATGTCCCTCTCCTCCATCCTGCTTCCCCCACTTCCAGTCAGGTCCGCGAACCACTCTCGCTCCAACTCCTTCCATCATGGCTCGGTTATTCCTGCCGGTGGTCATTTAAGAAAAGATGTCGCAAAGGTACAACAATCCTGAAAAGTTGCCGAGCTAGCACTCTTTGCTAGCCAACTATGTGTGCACTGGTAGAGAGTTTCCAAACGCAAGCGAGAGCAAGTCCTAACAGGAAGGAGACTGGAACAATCCACAAAGCTAGCCTGTTAGCTGTGTGTAGCTGTAGTTAGCTACCCAAGAAGGATTCTGGATCCTCTCCCAAAAACTATTACAACAAGCTAGGATCAACCTCGAACCAGTGGCGTCCAAGTGTTGCCTCTGGCAGTGAGGAAGTTAGTACCCCAAAGTAGCCAACAGCTAGCGCAGATAGATCTCAGTACTCAGCAAACTGCCAGTCCCTCTCCTCCAGTCCACACACTTGAATCCCACCTCTTCAACTTAGCAGGCTAGTGAGCGGAGTTGCTAGCTATCGCAGCTAGCAGGATAAAGCTCTCCTGGCTCCCTGTGGCTGGGGTGAATGTGCTCCTTTTCGATGTTGCTTGTCCTTATTATTATAGTCTGCGATGCAGAAAAAACCCTCCGACATGTATCCTTTATCAGCTAGAGACGGTGCCATAGACTACTCTCAGAATAATCGCGTCGCCATTATAGTCAATCACCGCTCAGACAAGCAACAACTAGCTCCGGAGCTGGACGATAAAGCACGAAGACGCGAGGCTTGGAAAACAAGCGAGTCCAGCCATTGCGCATGCGCACCTGTAATACGCTCGAGCATATGGACCATCGCCAACTCATAATACATGTATTACCGATTATTACACGTTTTTTGTTTGTTTGTTTTTTACGTTTTTTTATGTTCTTAACGTGTTTTTCTTTAACTATTAATTTTTTCTTAATTTTCTATTTTATTTTTTATTGTGATTATTCCTCGTTTTTATTTATTTTGTTTTCGTGTTGGTTTCATTTTGTACGTTATTATTTTTACTGAAATAATTTTAATACATGGCAATCATTTTGATACATATTATAATATCAGGGTTTTAAATCTTTTGGTGATGAACATTTATATAGTGCCATTTAATTGCTTCACTAATTTTCCAATCAGAATGACAATTTAAACTCTCCCACATTCTAATTTAAGTGATTTCACTAGTAAAGAACAACAACAAAAATTATAATCATAATGACGATCATGATCATCGTTATTATTATTATTAGTAGTAGTAGTAGTAGTAGTAGTATCTTTCAGCTTCTTCCTTTATTGGATTTCTGCCTTCATTTCACATCTCTTTAATCCTCATCTGTTACACAAACTCTCTGGATGTCCTCCTTCGCTGTTTCTCCTCTGCACATGTCCACACTATCTCAGCCTCTTTGTTTCTCTAACTTTGTCTCCACATTGTTCATCCTGAGATGTCCCTCTGAAGTACTCAAATTACCAATCCTGTCCATCCATTAACATCTTGAACGCTCTAACCTCCAGCTCTGCCTCCTGCCTTTTTGTTAGCCTCCCAGTCTCCAAACCAAACATCATAGGTCTCACTACCATATTGTAAAACTTCTTTCACTCTTGCTACTACCCTTCTGTCACAAATCACCCCTGACACTCATCTCCACCCACTCCACCCTGTCTGCACTCTCTTCTTCGACTCTCTTGTGCTGTCTATTGCTTTGGATGGTTGTCATTTATCTTCATGCACGTTCAGATTTCCACCTGTCTCCCTCCTGTTCACACACATGTATTCAGTCTTGCTTCTACTGACTTTCAGTCATCTTCTCTCCAGTACCTATACCTCTCCCGGTTCTCTTCCACCTGCTCCCTACTCTCACTACAGATCACAGTGTCATTTGCAAACATAATGTACTGAGACTCCTACTTGACCACATCTGTTATTACTACTGCACAGGACACTCACTGTCTCCATACATGTCCTGCACCACCCTCACATACTTTAGCGCCTCTCCTGACTTCCACATACAAGACCACAGTTCTTTCAGTTTTTTTGATTTTTGGTGGGCTTTTTGCATATGAATTGACACGAATTTAGAACAAAATGGGATCCAACACACAGAAAATGCATAAGTCATGAATGGGTAAGTCAGAGGGCACCTTTTTTAATTGTTTCAACTGAGTAATAATGTATACTGTAGTTATCAAGACACATATTGATTGTCCATTTATTTATTATGATTTTTAGAGTTTTTCTTTCTGTACAGTCAAATACCAAATATATTGATAGGATAGTGAAGAATTACTGAATGAAAACTAAGCTCACCAATAAAAAATGTTAAACTACATTTACCTACACTAGAACATATTTAAAGTAACTTCCATATTCATTGTAAGCAGTTTCAGCCTTACAGGTACTCATCAGCTTATGTTTTCCTTGTATACAAAATTATGTACCAGATTGTAAAACTATTAAACTTTAATCACCCCAGATTACATTTTAAAATGTGAGATTAGATTATTTTTTTAATTGTCTGTTTAAAAATTGAAAGGACTAATTCTCATATGAATATGTTCTACTTTATCCCAAAAACGTCTCTCATGTTATTAGCGCGCTAGCTATTTTCATGGTGATCTAACATTTGTTTGTACTGGAGATTTTGTTCCTTTTTATTTACACTCCAAGTGAAAGAACAATTCTTTAAATGATTGCTCTCTTGGGTCCCGAGAGCAAAGCCTTCCATAGGGTACTGCAAGTAAAAAGTACTGCAATAATGAGCATAAACATGCACAGAAAACACAGCATCTCACACAATATACCAGTACTTTGTGTAAGCACTGTTTTTGAAAGGCTGTTTGATCAGGCCAGTTGTACAAGCTGAATGTACAAAATGCATTTATTCACAGTAAAAACATCTTTCTAAAAAATTTACATCATTTCATTTTTTATTTAAAGGTAATCCAAAAACAATCAGATTACATTACACTGGTTTCCAATCCAGCTGAATATACATATTCAATATACTGAATGATTGTAACCCTTTGTATGGCCCTTGGATCAAAAATGCTCTTTAAGCCCAGTGATTCCCTGTTTTTGGACGTGTGAAAAACTGAAAATAATAATAATTATAATGTATTGAAGTTTTTTTTTTTTAGCCCAGGTTGCCTGTCTGTGGGAATAGATTGGAAAACAGTTGCCATAAGGCCCCTCCAATTAAATTAAACTATACAAATTTCCACAAGGTAAACACCACCACTGGTCCCCATGGAGGTGTGTACCCGCTGGGGCATTTGCCTGTTTTGCTTGGTAAGTAAATTAATTTCACCCTGTACTTCCACAGCAGTAAGTGTATTTTCTGGAGGTCAATGTGCACAGTGATGTTGCTGCTGTTTTTCCAAACACCTTTTTATTGATTTAATTCGCCAGCTTTAGTTTCGCTTTAGTTTTTGGCTGAACCGTCAGCTTTCCAATCCCTGTGCTGCACTGCAGGTCTGTGGACTGCAGGGGGCGCAGGGATGATTCTGAGTTCCCTGTTCTGTATAGCCGGTCAAAGAGCGCCACCTGTCGCTGATACCTATATATCTCTGTCCTCATCGGGTCCCCTTGACTGTCTCCTTCACTGTGGGCTCGCAGGCACACACAGCCGCGTATCACCAGAGCTGGCCGCTGTCCTCGCAGTACCTGAAACACCAGGGACCTTGCAATGATCTCGCTGGACTTAAATTTCAACATTTTGACTCGGGA
Organism: Simochromis diagramma; assembly: GCF_900408965.1. Lineage (NCBI taxonomy): Eukaryota > Metazoa > Chordata > Actinopteri > Cichliformes > Cichlidae > Simochromis > Simochromis diagramma. Next base: position 6,809,471 of record NW_024386782.1, read on the forward strand.
CCTGTCGCATTACCTGGAGAACCAAGTGAAAGTTGGGCTGTTCGGTTCGGGAGTGGGTCTGTCTCTGGTGCTGGGCTTCAGCGCGGCGTACACCTGCTACTATTTGATCTCAGTAGCGAAGGTAATTGACATTAACTTAAGGGTCTGTGTCTTTTGAGGGGAGTCTTCACGGTATACGGCTTGTATATCACATAAATCCCCGTGTGCGGTGTGTGGTCTTTCGCGGAGAAGCATCTTAACTGCCAGGGTACTCGGCGTAGGTGCTGATGGAGGTGTCTGTTAGCTGGCATCAGTTTACCTGGAGGGATAACGCCGCAAAGCAGCACGTGTACGTCGGATGTCAGGCGACGGAGCAAACACTAATCCGTATATAGACTCAAAATGGGTGTTATCCATATTAAAGTTTAGCTCGTATGTAGCGAGAGAAGGACTGCAGTTAGACGTCGGCATTAGGGAAGCTAGGCTAGCTTTTACTGTAAGCTAGAAATGCCGGTAGAAGGTGTTACGTAACGCCCGCTGAGCTGCCGCCGTTCATCTGTAAAGGATGGAGACGAACAGCGTTCACTAAATGAATAAAAAGAAGCTTTTCGTCTGTGACTTTAGGGTTTGAATGTATAAATGTGGTTAAAATAAACGTGGATCTGTGAAATTGCCAGTCAGAATCTCTTAAAGCGGTGGTGTCAAACATGAGGCACGGGGGCCAGAACTGGCCCGCCAAAGGTTCCAATCCGGTCTACTGGAAGGGTGGAAGTTTTTCTTTTTGTTTTTTCACTTTCTTCTTCACTGTACTACACAGGGATGAAAAACGTATGGCTGTTTAAGTGTTGGTAGAGCTAAAGTTGTTTAGCATAAATAAAGATTAAAATACTGTAGTTTTTTTTTTCTTGTTCCAAAAATCATTATTTTTTATTGTTTATTTTATTTTTAATTTGCATTTATTTATTTCTGCTTGTAGCAGAAGTCACTTGACCTTTGAATACACCAGAAATATTGTAGTTCTGTAACTTTTATTAAGTTTTTGTGACTCACAGTCTTGTGAGTGGCAAAGTCTCAATAAAATTTCAGTTTTGATTTTGTTTGGGTTTTTTTTTTTTGCCAAACTAACAAACACTAAAACTAAAGATATTGCCTTTATAATTTTATTTTATTTTATTTTAGTCAGTTTTTTTTCACATCTAATTTTAGTTTTGTTTAGATTTAATTACCTAGATTAACATTTGTAAACAACACATAAAAACCAATCACATCAAAATAATGCAAACAATATACACACACTTTCTTCTACTTTCAGAGGTTTGATGGCTTGAGACAGAAAAGACAGTTTAGACCTATTTTTTGTGAAAGGGGGGGGGGGGGGTAATTGTGCTGTGGAGATGGTAGTAGTTTAAAGGAAGAGGTCTCATCACTCACAATGTTATTTGCTTTTCTCCACACACAGTCCGTATAAATGCTTTCTAAACTTGGCAATGCAATTCCCAACAACATGTAATGGAAATGTAATAAAACCTGTAGCTTAAATTGCTGTAAACTGACTTCCCCACCATAAGCGATGTGATACAACCACCAGGTACTATTTGTCAGTGGATCCCGGAGGTTGCTGGCTCTCAGTAGAGGAAAACCTTTAGCAGATTGAAATGGTTGAAAATATTTGTTTTGCAGCACAAGCTGGAATTGGGGAATGTTCGCCTTCAAATAGAAGTTGTGGCTCTCTGCTTTTGCACTGAAGGCAAACAGGATCTGTTTCTAGTTTGCACCACACTTTTCACCGTTTCACTACAGCTCGGGGACTAGCTGGCCAGTGTTTGTGGATAAATCTGCCACTTCCATTCAAACTACACCAGCTACTAAAGAAATACCTATAGCCATTTTTCCTAGTGACAGGTGGTTGCCAGGGGGTGAGTGACTGGTCTTTAGACCTGCGTTGCCATGGAGAGTACCCGCAACCTCCAGCAACCACTTTTATACCCTCAGTCAGGGAATGCAAATTTTTGTGTGTGTGTGCGTGCGTGTTTATTTCTTTACATTAAAAGGTTGGTTATTATGCAGTTGTTTAACTAGGCCAGCTCACTTGAGATTATATTGGGCCATGTGTGGCCGATGAGTTTGACACCCGTGACTTAATGCAAAGTAAGCAGCTTGCTATGCTTGAACATGGTTGTGCACATTAATCATGCACAACTGTAGGTTTATGCACTCATAAAGCAAACTCTGTCACAGTTAGATCTGTATTGGTCTGTATTAGATGTGATGATAATGAATATATTTAGATTTAGCTTTACCACATGTGACAGTAAATTTATTATTACAGTAATGGATCTATTGTTAAGACTAAATAACAGTACTTTAAATGAGTCCTGTAGGGAGACGAAGTCTCTTATATGATTTTAACCTGTGCCATCCTACATTCACGTCTGTTTTGCAGAAGCCACAGCTGATCTCTGGAGGTAAGAAGTTCTACCATTTTCTGAGGGAGCAATGTCCAGTAGTGTCAGAGACCTACTACCCCACCTTTTGGTGTTGGGAGAGCCGCATCCAGACTCTGCTGAGACCTTTCGTCACAGCCAAACCGGGGGTCATCTACAGAAAGTAAGTCCCCGCTGTGACTGATGTGCCAATTGTCACTTTCATCCTCTAAGCTTATATTTTATTTCTCCTTTGAATCAATTTTGTTCCACAAGAGATTTCAGCATTACTAAATGTCAGGGAAAACATTTTGAGTATTTTGCTGCTGACTGTGCTTGGCTTTATCAAACTTGCTCACTGAGAAATTGCTGTTGGTCGTTCTTTCCAGTGCCACAACTGGAAACAAATCCGGCTCTTGTTCTTTGCCAATCTCCAAAGCCCAGAGGAGAAAGAGATCCTTTGTGTCACCGTGCTGGCTTGGTCCGCCAGGCCTGCTCCTTGAAAATGTTCATTCTGCTGAAGATTAATTGGCACTGCATTCCCTACCCCCCACATATCTCAAGATAAGAGATTAGAATGAGTGAAGACAGATTTGGTTTTAATTATAACACATGTATAACTTATTTATTTGTTTTCACTTGGGGAAAAAAAGACCCTCATTTTTCGCGTACATGCGTTTTGCCCAAGTGTGTGTGTTTATAACTGTAAACTGTACAACTGATCTGATGTCCTTATGTTTAGGTGTCTGTACCATGTACTAGACATTAGAGTAAAAGACAAAAATACAATCTTTAATATTCTTTTTCCATGTTTTCTTAATTCCTTACATAAAACCACAGCTGATTTGGTTTAAATATGACTTTTAATTCAAGGGAAACAGTAAAGAATTAAGAACTGTACACCATTAATCTGCCACAAGGACTTTGACACTGCCTCTGCTTTTCACAGAGATCTTTGTCAAGGAGAAAAATGCTCCCATAATGCCCCTGGGTGTACAGATGCTAGTGGAGGTCTGTGCTACCGCATCAAACCTAGAAAGACTGATAGTTGCATTCACTCAAGTTATTATTACATGGCCTCTGGGGACAGCAGGACACTCCTCCTATTATGAAGTTATACAAGGTTGACCCAAGGACGGACAGCGTGAAAGATGTCCGATGTATCATAGGCTGTCTGGGTGAAATTCCACTCAGCTTGTTGTCATAGCTGGGGATTAGCACCACGGACTCTGCTGGTTTCTCCGAATTGGCCTTTCTTGACTTTAAAGTCTCGCCTCAGGTGCATATTTCATGGCCGTTCTGTAATTTCACGCTGTCTCTCTTAACCGCCGGACGGCCAAGTTGGGCTCAGCGGCTTGTGTGTTTGTGTGTGCGGAGCAGGTTTAAAAATGCACCGAGACTGAATTACATCATCTGCCACGCACGGGTTGTGCATCCACGAAATTGATTAGCTATAAGAACCCATTGGTGCAATGCCCTCCTCTTTATTTGAATTTGCTGTGTGTTGCAGAGTCTGCTGACAAGGTGCTCGCAAGGGAAATGAGGCAGCTGTCAGTGAGTGTTGTGCTCACATATCCAGTCCCCACTTTAGCAGCGTGTGTAACGGATGCAATGAAGTAATCCCGTTACTTAAAAGTATTAATTGTGATGTGAAAGAAGAAGTGGACTATTTCCACTGTTTTTATAGCTATTTCATTAGCAGATATGCTTTTTAATTCAAATTTCACACCAGTGTTGTCCCATGTTTGTGTCTGACTGTATATATACTGTATATATACAATGGATGAAATGAAGAAGACGATATATACAGGGGCACAGAGTGATCATTGTCAGGAAGACCGGTGTTGCTGACTTGCATGTCCTTCTCGTCTCTGCAGTGAGCTCATTAAAGCAGCAGATGGAGGACAGATCTCTTTGGATTGGTTCGACAACGATGACAGCCTTTCTCATCCCGACCCTGCCACCAGGCCCACAGTCCTCCTCCTCCCCGGTCTGACCGGCACCAGCCGAGAGTCCTACATCTTACACATGGTCCAACAGAGCCGGGATCTGGGCTATAGGTGGGTGGTCTTGGCTGAATAGCCTGGCTGACTCAAAGAACTGACAATTTCTCTGCTTTATGTTCTAATTTGCTATCCACAGACTGCAGATTTCATGTCCAAATAAAGTGAAAGAACTTTCACTGGCTTTCATGATTGCAAAGTAAAATCTGCAACCAGTTCTGTAGTGCTTTTGCGAGATTTTTTATACCTTTATATAATGGGTCCATGAGTGACAGGGGCTCGGGGTTATTTGAGGTGAAATCACAAATAAAGTGGGCAGCTAAGCTCCGTGTCGAGAGCTGCTTTTGTAAATAGCCAAATGTAGCCCGAGCTTGAAGAGTTGCAGAGGGAGGCACTTTTTTTCCCCCTCCACTTTCCTTCATCTCCAATAGGCCCTGTCTATGTTCTCTCTGCACTCATTCTTTCACATAGATTTGGAAAGGCATGGGAAGAGAGCCGGCAAACTCAGCATCTTCCACCCCTCTCCCCTGTCTGTGTAGCTTAATTAATTACAGCTTATCCGGGTACAAGCTTTGCAGCTTAGCCCGGACCAGCCTCCGAGTGTATGCTGCAGCGTGTGTTTAAGCACTCCACCACCACCACCACCTCCTTCTCCCCCCTCCTCTCGCCCAGCACCCTGTGCAGCTCTGCCCTGCTGCTGCTGCTGCTGCTGCTGAGTTATGCCGATTATAAAAACAGCAGGTCTGACTCCAGCAGATAATAGATGACTGGCGAGATGCTGATGCCTTTGCTTTGCAGTACAAACACAGTTCCTTTACACAGCTGTGCCTCCCTGCGCACTTCATCGTATACACAGTTCATTTCTTTTATGTAAGAAATGTTTGTTTAAAGAAATCTGGGCTGTTGCTTTCATTTGGACGTGAGCTTTTATAGGTTTTTGATTAACTGTAAAACCCTGAAATTGGCAGGAAATGTAAAAAATAAGCCATTTACTAGCGATTTAGCCAGTTTGAAATCTGAAGTTGGTTAGTTTACACCAATCGAAGGCACATTTGAGGATGTTTTATCAGCAAACTTTGGATTTTCTTCTGGAAAGCTAAGTAAAAGAGCTAGTCAGTGGTTGTTTAATACACTAATCAGTTCAGATCTCCTTATATTACATACACATGTACAACATATACAATTACTTTGCAGCATGCAGTTAGTTTTTATAGTAATAAATCCAAATATTATGTATAAAATGTCAAGAAACAGCACTACATTCTCGACAAACTCAATCTAATATATTCAAAATGTAACATTTACCTGCTGCCCATTAAATTTGACAGTGATTATTAAAATGGTATATGTTTTGTGGATTTCAGATGCGTGGTTTTCAACAACAGAGGAGTTTCTGGTGAAACATTACTGGTAAGATCTGTTCCAACACGTGTCAAAGATTTCATTCTTTTTTTTTTTTCTTCTTTTTCGTCCGTGAGCCCCGTCCATGTTCACAGCGTCAGACACGACTGTTTAGGACAGCTGACCTCCCTGTAGAGTTGCTCTTTTTCTTCTGTTGCACACGTGTCGCAGAGCCCACAGGGAGCCTGAGTGGACGCCGAACAGACAATGTTGCTGCACAGCAGGGATTAAGTTACAGACAGATACTGTATTTTAATGCCGAGCCACAGAAATATGAGCTCGCCAAACACGTGCTGTCCCGACACCTGGCTTAATCTCTCCTCTTGCACTCGGGTATATTGAGCTAATACAAATTAGCTCAAACTTGGATATTGTATTCCATGCACATTGCATTTAATGGCTCCACTCTCTGCACTCTCTGCATGTCTCTGCTTTAGAATAGAGATACCTTCTACTACCTGCTACATTTACTATCACCATTGCATAGAGATTTTAGTCAAAGTGGTGTTTTATCACCTGGAGAGAGTGCACAAAATCAAACCTTCAGATTTGAAACAAGAGCAAAGGATCCAGTGTCACTGTGTTTGATTGGGGTTTACATCCAGAACTCAGTTGGTTCAGCTGTTATTACATTTGAGCTGGACCCTGTAATCCTGGCACCGTACCAGGTCGTTGGGGCAGTTTTCTCCCTCTGTCAGTGGAGAAAATGGTGCGATATTCAGTGCAAATGCTTTAGCACTTGTATGCTTCTCTGTCCAGTAAGTGTGAATATCCTCCATTGTTCAACCAGGCCAGTTTTTCCAAATGGCCCACTGTGTGAAAGATGCACACTGATACAAAGATTATCCCTAAGTGCTATAGCCCTATTTCCAGACCTTGAGAAAACGCCTATTACATTACACTCTCCTGTGGAGTTGCTTTGCAGTGAATATGTTCACTCTGCTAAGTCTGTTCCCCTGAGACATTATTAATTTGTTGTTTTGTTACATATTCAATTCAAAAATAAGCATAGTAAGATCTGGTGGCCTATTAAAGTTCTGCTCTTGTCCAGAACTATTAAAGGAAGCATAAGAGAACAGAAAAGCAGGAATATAGTTTGCCTGAGCTTCTTCTTGAATCCTAATGAGCAGCCTTGGAGAGCTGAGAAACTGGACTTGTTAAATAGGCTCCTTCAAGTTAGAGCAGGCTTGTTTTAAATGTTAAGTAGCCTGCTCTGAGTGATAACACTGTTTCAAGTCGAATAAAATGTCACCCCCACATACACAGAAAAGCATTCTTATCATACTCAGAAATTGCCAAATAAACAATAATAATGAGTCTCAGAAAAATGGGTTATCCTGTGCTGGCCTGCTAAAACATTTTTTATGTAGATACACAGCGTGAACAGGTAAATGTGAATCCACTTTTCATGGCTTTATAGAGAAGAGATTCTCGTGGTCTACTGAGCAAATGACACTGAAGGTTTCAATAGAGTTCACTCACTGGATACTTCATTATGTACACCATGCTATTACTGAATTGGAATACCCTTTGCCTTCAGAGCTACCTTAATTCTGCGTGGCATAGATTCAATAAGGTGCTGAAAATATTCCTCAGAGATTTTGCTCCATATTGTTGTGGTAGCATCACCCAGTTGCTGCAGATTTATTTACTGCACATCTTTGGTTCCATCACAGGTGCTTTATTGGATTGATACTGACTGTTAAGGGCATTTGAATACGGAGAACTCTGTGACATATTAAAAAAAACAGTTTGAGATGATTTAAGCCTTAGTGATAACATGGTGCGTTATCCTGCTGGAACCAGCCATCAGAAGAATGGTACACTGTGGTCATAATGGGATGTACATGGTCAGCAACAATACTCTGGTAGATTAGGGCATTTAAACAACACTCAGTTGTTACTAAGGGGCCCAAAGTGTGCGAAGAAAATATCCATATTATCATGAGATCACTGGCAAAAGCTTGAATGATCGATACTAGGCAGGATGTATCCATTGCTTTCAACTCATCAGACCAGGCAACACTTTTCCAATCTTCTGTTGCCCAATTTTGGTGGTCCCAATGGGAGCCTCTCTTTCTAGTTCTTATCTGAGAGGAGTGATAGTCATTGTGGTCTTCTGTTGCTGCTGTAGCCCATCTGCTTTAAGGTTTAACATGTGTGTTTAGAGATGCTGTTCTGCATGCCTTGTTATTTGAGTAGCTGTTGCCTAAATGCCAGTTCAAAGCAGTCTGGCCTCTGGACAAACATTTTCACCCAGAGAATTGCAGCTCATTGGATATTTTCTCTTTTGATGGCCATTCTTTGTAAACCCTGGAGATGGCAGTGTGGAAAAATCCCAGCAGATCAGAAATTTTTGAAATACTCAAACCAGCCTTTCTGGCACCAACAACCACATCACATTCATTTAAATCACCTTTCTCCTCTATTCTGATGCACAGTTTGAATTTCAGTATGTCTGTGGACTGTCAGCCTGTCTCCATAAAATCCTTTAGAAGAAACAGCTGCTCTACCAAACTAATAAACTGTAATGTCATCTAAGGTTTTACTATACTAAGTTTCCAGTTTTCACTATTGTTGGGTCTTCATCGTGGTTTTGACAGAGACAAAGAATCAGAAAGGCAGGAGTGACTGTGTTATGTTGCTGTCATACCCAGACCCCAAGGACCTACTGTGCAGCCAACACAGAGGATCTGGAGACTGTTCTTGAACACATCCAGAGGGCCTATGAAGCTGCTCCACTCATGGCTGCAGGAGTGTCCATGGGCGGGTAATGGAGCCACTCTTTACAAGCTAGCTTGCACATACTGCTAATAAAAGTCAGAATAAACATTAAAGCTACTTTTCACGATGCAGCTTTAGTAAACTGTGAGATATTGAACATTTACTGTGTGTTGGGGACATGTCAGTGCTTTGTTTTATTATTTTCCAGTTGTTCGGCGCACTCTGCCAAATAATGTGTTTTTTATTGCACAACGGTAATCCTCTGAATTGGGGGATTGGTCATTCAGTTTCCCTCTGTCCCTTCATCTCTCCCTCTCTCCATATTCAGGATGATGCTGGCAAACTACTTGGGGCGCAAGGGCCGGGAAACCTGTCTGAAAGGGGTCGTGGTCTTCTCAGCGGGCTGGGATGTGTTTGAGTGCACCGCTTCACTGGAAAAACCCCTGGACCGTTTCCTCTTCAACTCCTACCTCACCAGCTGCCTACAAGCCTCTGTGCATAGGTCAGCCAGGGCCAGAGCAGGGATTAACACAGCCACTAAGTCACTGCCAGCGCTAGATTCTAAACAGAGGCTTGAACAACTGGGTTTCAAATATTTATGTTTGGTTTGCTCATTTAAAAGTTGTGGGGTGGAGGGGTATGCTTTATTATTTGTTAGGTGATGAACAAAACATTTAAACAAAGCCTGACTACATATCCACAATATATTCCTACTTGTGTGTTAATATGTGCAATGACATATACATATATGTATATTTACCTAGTGCTGCCTCATCATTTTTCTTATTGGACATCACTGAGTTTTTCCTAAGTTATTGTGTTAGAAGAAGAAGTAAAAGATGATATTTTTTATTTATCCGGTTAGAAAATTTAATTAAAACTAAATAGCTCAAATACATAGACTAGTGACAGCTCGATAAATTACAATATGACAAAACAAATATTTTAATAAGGTAAAAGCCTAATCGGAAATCAATAAATGCTTAATCATAATTAAGTAAATAATAATTATGATGATGTAGTGGTTTGCACTGTTGCCTTTCAGCAACAGGGTCAAAGGTAAAGGTCAAGGCTGAACCACCTTTACATGGTGTCACTCTGGGTAATCGAGACTTCCCCTCGCTGTCTCACTGTCATTTGCTGTGTAACCATATGTCAAATGCAGGATGGATAAATAGCCCAGTGTAAACCTAAAGAGCACCTTTATTGCATTGATGATGATGATGATGATGATAGTAAATCCAGAAATCCAGACTAATAACGGACTAAAGGACTAATAACTGATTTAATAGCCAGGGACAACACAAGGGTGGATTGATAAACACTGAGGAGAAGACAGTGCTATTTCTACACATGAGGGTAATTAGTAGAAGTGGACACAGCAGGGTCATGAGGCACATGTGATTGTAATGAAAGACAATGAGGCATGAGGTGAAGTAAAACTAAACACAAAGCACAAGTGAGAAATAACGCCTAAGATAAGACAGGAAGTGAGAAACAATAAACAGGGAAACGCAGACACGGGATTGAACTAAACGAAGAAGAATTGACAAGAGGAGAAGACGGGAAACACTGAGGAAACAAATGAAACTGGAAAAATAAATTATAACAAGAACTAAAGGCCCCAAAAATGCTAGAGAATAAATTAGGATCAATAGTCACCATTATGAACAGCTAATGAATTCAATGCCAAAAGTTCAAAAAGCCACAGTCCAGAATTAATAGATGGATAAAAATATTCTTATATAATACACAAATGACATCCACAAATGGCATCTTCATGTTGCCTAGCAACTGCAATTTTTTCTAGCATTTATGCAATTAACATTTAACAAAAGCATCAACTCATTTAGATCCACAAAAGTTGAATTGAAGCTGCCTAGCAACGGGCTAAAACGGCCCATTTTTCGCAGCCTCTACAACCCCCACGTTTTTTACTTCTCTTGATGCGAATGAGAATATCAGTTCATGCTTATTTTAAATAAATATAACTGATATTAGCTTATCATCAAGCCAGTTGTGTTCTTTAGAATATTGCTATTTAAGACAAATACTGATGACAACGTTTGCACATCTGAAACCGGGATCATGCTGAGAGGAAATGAAGGCTATGTATGAGGAGCTGAACTTCTTTAGCAGGAGGAATGTTCTCATATCGATGTTGAGGTTTTATTGAAAAAAGCTTTTTTGAATTTATCTTTTCTTTTCCGGGGTAGATTATTATATTGTTACAACCTTGTCAGCATTTCTGGGGAAAATTTTCAAATGCAAGTCATGTAACCTAACAGCAGTTAGTGACCTGTTTTTTGTTTTTGTTTTAAATCTGCCCCGCAGGCACAGACCAGTGCTCGAAAAATGTTACGACATTGATCATGTCATGAAGGTAGGGGATTATTTTCAGCGGCGTTAAGCCATGCCAATTTCATTAAATAAAGTAGACCAAATAAATCGTTTTACCGCATTCCCACAGGCAAGGACCATCCGAGAGTTTGACGAGAGGTTCACCTCCATAATGTTTGGTTATCCTACCAATGACGACTACTACCGCGATGCCAGTCCTGTCCACAGGCTCAAATCTGTGCAGGTGCCAATGCTATGTCTCAACGCTGCTGACGATGTCTTTTCTCCATCTCACGGTGAGTCTCCAGTCCAAAGTCCAGTTCATGGGTGAAAATACTTCAACTACGTGAACTAATGATAACATTCTGGCATGTCATGTAAAGAGATTGCACAGAGATTAAGCAAAAAAAAAAAAACCCAAAACAAAACAAAAAGTGAATTCTGTGTTTTGTTTGCAGCCATTCCAGTGGAGGCAGTGAAACAGAACCCTAACCTGGCCATGCTCATTACCCATCACGGCGGCCATATTGGTTTCCTGGAGGGCCTGTGGCCACGTCAGAGCACTTATATGGACCGAGTCTTCAAGCAGTTTGCAAAGGCGGTCATTGAGCAAAGCAACCAACTCAAAGACCTCTCCTGATAAGAAAATGTAACTGATGTTCTGGTTTTACATTTTTATTATGTCTTCTTGATACATTCTGTCCTTTATTTCTTCCATTTTAAAACCCATTCTTGTTTTTTATACCTTATTCAGCCCTTTCTGCATTACATCTACCTTTTCCTCTCTACCAGACCAGTTCTGCAGTTTTTCTTTCTTCCGATGACTTCTTCTATCCTTGCCCTCCATAGGTCTGTTCTATTTTTGCTGCCACAAGCAAAAAAAGAATCCTCATTCTTTCTCATTTTAAAGGGCACATTTTATTGAATGCAGCATTTGTGTTGCACTCAGCATTAATTTATTGATCCCATGCAGTTAAAAGTCTGTAGTCCTGCAAGCAAAGCTGTTCATGTCACAGCTGAAATACTGAATCTGTGCCCATTTGTGCATTAGCTAGCTAAAGAATTATGTGATTACCGTGTGCAATCATCAGTACTGTACATGAGATTCCAATCATTTTTGTTTATGAAGCATCCTCTATTGCTTTTATCATGAAGACATCTGTAGGATTTTAGCCCTCAGGGATTTTTTTTTATTTCCTTAACTTCATTTTCCTTAACTTCTTTCCCTCCTTTGTACTTTCTCAGTTATTCTCCTGGAGTTTGAGTTTTTCTAAGTTTACGTCCACACAAAGTTATTTATTTTCTTCTAAAGTAATAGTTTCATATTTTTGTCTTTTGAGTTGTGAAGCTTGAATTCACTTTCTTTTAAATATGATGCTAATATCATGAGATGAATAGCTTAAAGACTGGAAGCATAAAGATTGGAAGCAGAGGAAAGCAGCGCCTCTGAAGCTCTAAATAAAATGCAGTGCCGTGAAAAAGTATTTTCCCTCTTCCTGAGTTCTTAGGTTTTTTTTTTTCATATTTTCATACTTCAGATCAGCAAAATAAATTTTAATATTTAACAAAGATAACCAGAGTAAATACATAAAAATCTGTGTGATGATCTGAATCATGTAAGTAATGTAATTTAATAAATGTGCAAAAAAATAAACAAATCAGGAAGAGGGAAAATACTTTTTCTCTGCATTTTAGTGTAATGTTACTAAGGGATACTTCCCTCTCGTTGCCAGGAGAAGAATTGTCACGGGAGAGGAGTACCCACAAATTAAACATGAAATTGCAAAGCTCTTATATTTTGGCATAATTTTTGTCGCTGTTAATAAATAATCAGAAAGCAGTCATAAAGAAACGTAAGTCCTCGAATGCAGTAGTTTGAGCGCGCTGCATAGTAATTACACATTTTAAAGCAAAAAAGTGCAAATTTAATTGGTTTTTATCTTATTTATTTATTTATTTGTTGCATAGTTGACATTTTGCTACATCAGATGGTCAAAAATAACTATTAAAATATAGGTTTGCCTAAAATCTGTCCAATATTAATAAGTACTCACCTTTACCACACACAGACAGATAATGTAGTGCCTGGACTAAAGCTTTCTTTCTTTTACCTCTGAAGTTGTCAGAGGTAGGAGTGACGTCACTCTCGAGTTGACCGTTCCAGCAGTAGTAGTAGTACGTGGAAAATATCGTATTTTGGGTTATTTCCAAATTTTATGTAGTTTATAATTTTGACTTCTCAGATACATAACTCATAATTTTTGAGTTATTAAGTAATTTAGCTTCCCCCCCCCCCCCAAAAATAAAAAAATAAAAAAAATAAATAAAAAAATTTCAGCTTGTATAGAGTTCAAATTGGAAAGTCCTACATCAAAGTTGGGATTTCCAACTCTTCAGTTGGAACACAGTATATTTCCTAGTCTCATGAGTAACTTTAATGTGTTTGGTTACCCGTGTAACTCTGGTTCTCTGAGGTATCTCATGATAGGATATGCCCTCCGACGTAACGAAAAGCTCCACTAGCACAAAGTCCTTCTACGATCTTAATTGCTGATCTATTTGGTTCAAGTCCACTGGATGTCTTTGTCATCAGTGCTTGCGAACATCTGTGTGGGCATCTGCGTACCTGCCTGTTTTTTGTGACTGCACGGAGTCGTCTGTGAAGAATTTAAATAACAATGGACCAGCTACCCATCTATCCCAGGCAGTGGGCATAAAACAGACTTCAGAGAAGTGTAACAGAAAAAACTACGCAGCTATGGTCTAAATCAATGTCCATCTCTGCAACAGAGTATAACCAATGCTTAAAGCCTAGGTTATGCTCTGTTAGTTCATTATCATGTAAACTGTCTGCAAAAAGAATAGGCAGACACACGGACATCCACAGAAACCTGCTAACCATCTGATGACGAAGGGCTCATTTATAATAGCCCTTGGCTTCAATGTATAAAAGCAATGTATATTTGTCAGTCCGCTAGTTGAGGCTGCCATTTTAATAAAAAAAAAATTAAAAAAAAAAGGAAAAATCTACCTAAATCAACCTGTTTTAGAGCTTTACAGGGATAACCAAGCTGAGCTAGTTTCCCCCTTCTTTCATTCTTTATGCTAATCAAGTAACCGGCCTCTGGCTGCAGCTTCATATGTAGCAGACCGAGAGTGGAGTGGTGTCAGCCTCCTTATCTATCCCACACTGCGAAATCGAACAAGCATATTTTGAATTGTTCCTGTCTGTATGTCTCCTGCATGCACTTTTATTTTGACTCATTCTTCCATTCATGCACCAAATAGTTTTACGACATGGAGACAAATTCATCAATGACGAGGAATGTAAAATTGCACTATGTAAGTTGAAAAATTCCTTAATGCAAAGCACTTCATTTCATGAGAAAAATGAAAGTGCATCCCAAAGGTTGAACAGAGCAAATGAGAGTATGGAAATTTCACAAGGTTTTCTTTCTTCAAATGTTGAAAACGAGTCCTTAACGCAGGTCTGAGAGTGCTAGACTCAGTGGATGTGAATGAAATAATGCACACGGTGACTGAAAGTGTTAGATGTTGCTTTACTAAATGCAAAGCCTGGTTTCCAGTCATTTTTTGTTTTCTTTTGCCAACAATGATCAAGGGGCTGGCTACCATGTATGAGTTAGCATCAGTGAAACAATCAGATCTGACTGGAAGCCAGACTTTCAGTAATGCACTGCGTGAAGGATTTTTCCTGTTCCTGTGGAATTATTATTTTTTTTGTGTTTGTTTGTCCTACCAAGTGTCCATTGTGCAGCATGTGTCTTATCAGTGTCATCATGCCCTGAACGTTAACACCACTTTGTAATATGTAGCACAAAGGACATGTTTGTCTGTTCATAGGATTCATTTCATTTTTTTACACTGTATAAAAAGAAGAAAATTAAACATTCGGTTTAACATGTGCGGCAATAAAGAGTTTAACTTTAAAACAATGTCTCTATATAAGTACTAGTATATACGGATTATCAACATGAGTGTAATATGCTGTATTTAATAAATAAATAAACAAATTCTAAGTCATTTTGGCTCCTGTCTCCAGATTTGTTTCTTTTTTCTTTCTATTTTTTTAAACTTGTTTTTTCTGTAATAATTACATTTAAAACACAAAGTTGGATAGCCTTCCCAAGAGTCGCGTGAGACTGCCTTCATCATCGTCCTCTGACGCCAGGACATTTGACAGTCCACCATTTGAGCTGGCTTACTGCGTGACCGCTGTGTCACCAAAGGGTCACACTGTCTCTTCTCTCACACCATCAGATTGGGATTTGGGCCTTAGAATTGACTCGCTCCACACTCATGAGCTTAGCCGTTGATAGGATATGCATGACTGCAGTAGTGGATGTGATCCACCAAAAGCCAACTGTAATCCGCCAGCACTCCACTTCCCCACAGACCAAGCCCTCAATAAGCCCACAGACAGATGAGCTTCGGTTATATGAAAACCTGTGATTAATTAGAGTAGACTGCCAAGAAGGGTGAGTAATTTTGTCTATGTATCTAATATAAATGTCCCACTTTGGACTTTACCCTCCGTATCTGATCCAATTGTTGCTTTTTCTTGACATATCTACTGGGATTGCCACCAAAAAAATTTAAAAAGTGGCAAATTTCATATACATACCGGTACATATCTCTGAAGCATAAGCAATAAGCATGTTTGTGTGTGCTTGTTTCTTCTTCTACACAGTCATGAGTTGAGCCCCAAACTTGGCACACAGGTGCATAATAGTCCCCTGGTGGTTTTTTATCTACAGTAGATATTATGGCATCATCAAGTTGCCTGGCAACCAAATAGCAATGGGCTAAAATGACATGGTTTTAGCATTTGTGCACCTGTAACGCCTTATAATAGCATCATATCGTTTTTATTCTGTGACAATAACTTCTCATTAATATCCACAAAAGCCATCTTGTTGCCTGGCAACCACCTAGCGATACTCTACTTGTTTTTTGGTCTTTATTCACCTGCAACTCCTTGCAAAAGCAGCTCATCATTTCAATTTCACCAAAAACATCTCATTTGTATCTTTTTGTTTTACTTGTCTTCAGTTTAACCATTACACAGTCTTCATAGGTCATGATTTAACAAAGTATTGTAATATTCTGACATTATTAACTGGATGACTAATCCTTAATAATATTTCAAAGAGCAGGAAGAGTATATTTTTTAGGTTTTACGATACTGTTTTGGAAAAACAGCATCTATCCCCCAACAGCATGCCCTTTTTTACCTAAGACGTGAAAACACAACAGTAATGATGGCTTTAATATATTTTATTGAAAATGAAACTCGGAAGAACAGTTAGGAGTTATTATTATAACCATCTATAACCATTACAACCATTAAACTCTGTCCTCAGGGCTATATCATAAAAAATATTCATACCTATCATTAACCATTCCATTATTTATATTAATTAAACCCAGAATAAATGCTTTCTAATTTGGGTATTGGTTATTATCTATTGATTGGTATCCATGGGTGTGGCCAGGAGCAGCAAATTTGCATTTAAAGCTACATGCACCTGTGAGCGATCGGTGAGGTATTGCTGAGCTGAAACTTTGAAGATACATTCTGGGAATATGTGAAACTTAATTTAAGCTGATAAAATGGGCTACAGTAGGAGAGAGAAATAATTTAAATGCATTTAATCTTCTGACCTTGCAGAATTTGGAAAAATATCACCTCAAAGCCCAAATTAAACAATGAAACCAAACAAGAAAACTGTGTACCACAGGAAGCTAACAGTACTGTAAATTAATAGCCTTAAAATAGTGAGTTACCCCTCTGACATCTTTGCAAGCATCAGATTTCAAACGCATAAAAATCATTTAAAACTTTTCCATAAAGAACAATCATGAGGTGCCAGAATCAGCATCCCAGGCGCCCTTTCATGCCTTTACTTTCTTATCCAGTCCTGACAGCCGCTGGCTGAAAATAGCCTTGTGTTATATCACACAGAGGTTGTAGGTTGATGGAAAGCCTGCTCTAATATTACCTCACAGGAGCTGAAATAGTAATGTCCCTGGACCAACAATGCCCCTGTGCCCTGACAGTGATGATGCCAGAAAGAGCCCAGCATTCATTATGAAGCTATTTCTCTTCTTGATAGTGAGAAAGGTCATTGTACATTATTCACAACAAAGATACAGAGGTGCTGAGATGGAAAAAAAAAACACATTAGGAGAGATGTTACTTCGGAAATAAACTAGACCCCGGGGTTTACTCTTGCAGAATAAAAAGATCTGGCATTGTGTGGATGAGAGTGAGGATACTGTTAATCACAGGCTAAAGACAGGGAGCCACATGCTTGAAGAACCCTATTTAAACTTTGTATCAGTGCACTAGTCTTCAAAATACAACATTAAAGCATCAAAACCAATGGAAATCAGAGCTTATAGAATTCAAACATGCAGCCCAAATGATAAGAAGTAATAAAGGAGTTATACAGTGATCTGAAGTTTCCATACACTCATCATGGGTATTTCTTTGAACTGTTCTTTTTCCAGTATGTATACATACATATAGGATCAAAAGTATACATACACTCCCAGCAATATATTTGATTAAATGTCACTTAATCAAATATTCTTGCTGGATAGCTGACGACTCTTCTTGGCAGAATTGGCAGAGTTCATTTAAACTGGTTGGTTTCATTGCACAGACCCAGCTTTTAAGCATAGTCCACAAATTTTCAACGGGGCTGAGGTCGAAATATTCCAAAAGCTTAAAGTTATCCTGCGTTATCTATTCCAAAATCAGTTTTGATGTATTTGGGACCAAGTTTCAACCATCAAGCTGTTGATTTGAGGTAAAGTGAAAAATCTTTCCATCACTTTCTGCAATGCATCAGTACAAGTGTCAAAAAAATAGTCCCAGACCATGATACTGCCACCACCATGTTCCACAACCGGAACGCTGAAAACTTTACTCTCTCCGGTCTTTGTTTTGTCTGAGCATAAAACTTTTTGGCTTGTCCACATGAGCAGTGGCAAATTTCAGTTGAGCTTGAAGGTGTTGATTTGGAAGTACGAACTTCTTTCTTAGTCGGCGCCCTCTCAGTCCATGCCAATGTAAATCTCACTTCATTGTGGACAGTGATGCTGGTGTTTCAGCAATTTCCAGTTCATGGCTGGCTTGAGGCTTAGTGGTTCTTTGGTTGTTCCTAAACATCTTAACCAATTTCCTCCAAAGGGTGACAGTCTGGCTCTTTGTCCAGACGTTGGCAAGGCGATTACACATCCAAATAACTTTACGTACAATTATTTGAAATTGTCTGACTGTTTGAACTGATGATCTGGGAAACTGCACTTGTTCATAAATGGCTCCAGGTGACCTCCCCAACTTGAGCAAACTAGAAGTCTCCCTAATCAATCTTCACTGAGTTCCTTGGACTTTCCAATTGTTCTGACTATTGGTCAATCCAGTAAGTGATGTCAAACAAATCCTTTTTATGCTGGCAAAGATAAAGTTGTAGTTAATCATGATCTGATGTTGAGTTAAAAGACACAGTAGAACTTTCAGGACCACTTTTTAAAAGACTGAAGTGAGTGTATGCACAATTTGGACCCTGCAGGGATTAGAGAAAACACAAAATAACATCAAATTATGCAACCAATTCTTGTTTTTTTTAAAGTAATTAAAGATATATGCTCCACAATCCCTGGAAAGGGAACAAAAATGATCAAAAGCCCCAAATTTCCATAACATTCCTGCCCATGATGAGTATGTAAACATCTGACAACAGCTGTATAATGTCTTGCAACTTTGCTGGAGCTCGCCAATTTTTGGTATGCAACTCACTCTACTGTCTTTGTGTCTGTTAACAGATTAAATCACAGAGTCGGGCACTGAAAACAAAGAGGAAAAATAACAGGATATGTTTAGATGCCATTTTATTACATTCAGACATTTTAAACAACAACAGCATGGCTCGAACATTAAGATATTCACAGCCTGCAACCACAATGGTAAACATGAGGTAGATCAACCAGGCACCAAGGCTACCACTGTGCTGCACATGGTTATCAAACACATTTCAGTTAAGATTGTGGGAGCAAGTTGCATATTAAGTATTAAAATCAAAGAGGAAAAACACTTTCTACGGACCATTGTTTTGATCATCACTATTATATTAAATCTAAGGGTTAGGGAACATAACCGTCTTCTGGAAATAATTCTTTAAGCTGGCAACTTGTATAGTGCAAGTCCAACATTTGCAAAACCCCCAGTGACATTCAGTAGATCCAAGAATCATTCGTTTGTGTCTTGTGCAAAGCCTTCGCGACCGGTTTTGAAGAGGGCACGCTCCCTTGGCCCAAGTGAACTTAGGCCTCAATCAAATTATACACTCCAATATGATTATCAGTCCCAAATGCTTTTCAAATAAATAAAAAAAAAAAAAAAAAAAAAAAAAAAATCCTCATGGACCTGATTCTCATTTTCAAAAAAAGAAAAAAAGAAAAGGAAAAAACCCCCAAAAGGAATAAAGACATAAAAGACAAATCTAGGTAGATTCTTCTTGCCTTTGCAACATAAAAATGCAGAAAGACATCACCAAAATACACTGGCAAACATTACACAACATTAAACACATCAGTAACCCTCAGTGGGTAAGGGGATGATCGAATATATTAATAATGTAAACAAAGCTTTAAACAGTACAGTAGTACAAAACCCAATTATTTGATCTCTCTACACACAGAGACAAACAACATTCTTTCGCCTCACAGTCAAAAGGTTTCTTCATTCTCATTGGTCCAAAAGCAAAACACAACCTAAGCAGACACTGTGTGAAACATCGCTTAAGGCATATTCTTTGGACAACCACGTGCAGAAACTTAAAAACATTCATCTTTCAAGTATATGTGTAAACCTAATTTTCACCCTTTAATTCAGGACTGGAAACTGGGTTAATCAAAGTGGATGGTAGCAAACATCTTCAATAAACAATCAGGACACCATAACAGGAGGTGACATCTCAGGCACAGGCAGTAGCAGGACAGCTGGCAGTGAGGGAGCTTGCCTGTGGTACACTTTGCGCGACTATGTGAAAAATTACTGTCATAACATACGACTAAATCAACTGCTCGGTGTCCATGTTAACAGAAAGCATGTAAAAATAAAAACATTGTGGCAGATCATCTAAAGCTGTGTGCACGCTGGAAACTATTCTCTCATCGAGCATCACTTGCAGATATTTTGAGCTCTGGTTTCCTAGGTAACCCTCTAAAGTATTTACAACCCAGTAATATGTCAATCAGCAGTATCATACGCTTTCAAAGTCTCTAAATTTCCTGTCACTGTAGGTTATTTTGGCTACAGTTGCAGAACGACACTGACTTCTTCTATGGTTTCTGGTTGTCACATCGCTTCCTGCGTGGATGTTGATTCACAGCGGCGTAGCGACCACAAACCGTAGAAGAAAGTGAGTGAAATGTGTTATGTGACTACATGTCACGTTTCACCTGCTGACAATGCTAACTGGATGAATCCCAAGATAAACTGTTCTCAACTTTGAGGCAAGGAATTGAAGTAACTACCAATGAGAATGCAGGATTCCATGCATTAGTGGGTTACCTAGGTAACAAATCAAGCAAACTGCTTCCTGTGTGGATGCAGTTTAATAGTGTTTCAGAAAAATTGACCAGCTTCACAGATTTCTATTGAAACTGAAACAGTAAAATACCGAAGACACAACTCGTATGTTCCTGTAGTTTTCCAGTCGTTTTGGATAAACTCGCATGAAATGTAGTCATGTGACAACATGTGTCAAATCCAACGGCTGCTTATTGTTTGATTCCCACAGCTTCCAGTACAGATACTCCTGATGACCTGAAATCCAGTAATGACCAAACTCTTGGGTGTATCTTTGTAACATTATGAGGAAACATAAATGGGCTTTGTGGATTATGAGAGGCGAAGCAGGTGAGAAAGGTCAAAGAAAGCAAAGGAAAAAGGAAAAGTGCAGCTAAAGGCGTCTTTGGTGCTTAGAAAAATTAATGGCAAACTTAAACTGTTTTCATGCAGATGCACAAACATTAACAAACACAGATGTTACCATGGTCTCAAACCTGCCATGTCCCTGTTAAAATATATTCCATTGATGCTGGTAGCGCGACTCCTTAAAGCCACCTCCCTCTGACCCCCTGAGCATCCAGGACTGGACAAAGTGGGTTCAAAATACATTCTTCAAATAGTCACATTATCCGTCGCGAGTCCAAAAAAAAAACCAACACCAAAACAAAATAAGTTCAGTTTCAGCTGTGCTTTTTTTCCCCTCACAGCAAAGTCTTTTTCACTACGACACAAACTTAACTGAAGACAAGCCGACAAGCGAGCGAAAGTCAGAAACATTCACCGACCCTCTTTGGAGTCGGGCACAGTGCACGCTGGCAGTACAGAAAGCTGTGTCAGGTGGTCCTCACACCTCGTGCTCCAGCATTTCCCTGCTGACCTGTCTTCTGCCTGATCAAAATTTTGATTGCAGGTCTGGAACTAAATCTCAGTTCTGATTGGGTTTCTTCAGCAGCGGCATAGATTTGAGCAGGTTTAAACGTGGCGGCCGGTCAGAAAGTAGAGGGACCGATCCTCGTTGCAGTTGGCCGTCTGAAACTCGTCCCGCAGGCGGAACTGCCATTCGTCCTCCAGCTCCAGTCGGGCGATTGTCTGACGCAGGGAACTGCGGTCCTGACAGATCACACAGAGGGTGGCACCTGTGAACAAATTCAGGATCAAAAGTTAGATAGTAGGACACGCAGTGCCACTTTAATTATCAAGTTTAGCTGTTTAGTTCTCTTTTGTGAGACAGATTGCATAATTCTATCATGTTAGATTTAACAGGGCTAGAAAGACATCCACGTGTGGCATACTTTCCATCTAAGACACCAACTCATACGCAAGAACTGTCACTGCCTTCCAAACAAACTACAGGTGACCATGGCAACCTATTAGCAACCAAACCAACTGCAAGGACGTTTTTGGTGCAGCACTTTTTATATCTTTGTAACAAATTTCACCTAGCAACAGCGCACAACTTCCAGTAACCACTTACCAATCGGTTCAGGGATACAGATTTTCCCTTAACAACCACTGTTTGCCAGGCAATCACCAGCTGCTCTCTATGCTTGCATGACTAGGATGTAAGCTACTGTAGTCAGGAACTGATTCTTATTTTGTAGAGACACTCAAACCTTGCCAATGTCCTTTTAACATATGGAAGCTTTTATTTTGACAGTCTAGCACAGAGGAAGGTAGGGGGTGAAAATCTAAGAAAACAACCAGGTCATTTCCTATAACTATGTGTGGGGTCTTGGGAAAATATGAGCAACAAAGCATCCCGATCCCTTCCTTTAATCGTGACACTGATTTCATACCTTTGAGGAAGTCGAATTTCTTCAGGAGTCCAGAAACAACGAAGGAGTCACAGAGGTAAAGCAGCAGGCCACTGAACACCAGCCCCTGATGGTTCAGGTTGGTGGAGTGTGGACGAGAGTTGATGTAGCACACAGAGATCTGCAACAACAACAACAACAAAAAAAAAAAAAGAGACGAACTTCATTAATCACAGTCGGGAAAATGAAACTAACATCATGAGCTTGCCTTTTAGATTCGAAGTAACTGAAAGAAAACATTACGACTCAGTACGACAGTTCCTGCTGGGAGCTCCCGAAGGTGTCTGCTCAAGCAAGTTTAAAGTCGCCTTGTGGGTAAAAGTTTAAAACAAAAGATGTGCAAAAACTTGAGAAGACTGTGTGTACAGATAGACGGTCATTGCCTCCTATGCAGAAATGTGCAGTAAATGCATTGTTAGCATTCACTGTGTGCACATGTGCGTGTATGCAGGTCAGAATGTTCTAAGAAGAACAGATGGGAAAGTCATGCAACATGCTTTTCTGTGGGTTAAAAAAAAATCTACATTAAAGTCGGGGAGCAAGTTTGTCTCATTTCTCTATACTATACAGATTAGAGCACCTTATAAAGCATATAACTCTGCATATCAGACAGAGAAGCACTCGATTTCTATCCAAAATGTGTCTATCACAGTAGTCTGGTATTTAAGCCTTGCCCTAAGTTTGAAATAGAGATTACTCTACTGTTCCTGCTTTCAACTGCAACCTCCAGGGAGCTCTCACCTCCGGGCTGAGGTTGAGGTAGCTGTCAATGGACAGAACTGGGTTGTCTCTGTTCCTAACAGCTTTCGGAAATAGTCTGTGACTGCAGCTCTGGAGGAACCTTTCCAGTAGGAACTGGGCCGGGGCGTCGAAGAGGGTCTGTTCGCTGTCTGGTGCACAAACATACTGCAACGGGCTGATTAGAGCGGGGTTTTCTATTTCCTTTGGAGAGAAGAAAGAAGTTTCATGTGAGCTGGTGTTACGCACAGAAAGACAAGGACATAACAAAGCGAATAATTTTAATCACCTGAACACCCACCATGAGTTTAGGTTTGACCAGGAATTCTTTGTTTCTTCCCCCAACTTGAATGTGCTTCTTCATCAGGAAGAAGTTGTTGAAGCGGCACAGCAACAAGCCACTGCTATTAACCCTTAGATTAAAGTCCACCTCCTCGCAGCCATACCTGCACGGGACAGCAACGTCAGGTAATGATGACAATGCACACCTCAGACCAACTGACTCACATGGCCTTCTCTGAGCTTACCGATTCAGGTCGTACTGGACGTTCTGCGTCAGGTCCACATTCAGCATGACAAAGTCATGGAGGTGACACCGACTGAAGGGATTGCTGGGAGACCTGCGAGCCAGGCTGCTGCTCCACTTGCGTGTGCCGCACACGGCGTACTGGGAGATCTTGGGCGTGTTCTCCATGTGCTGCAGCACCGTTTTTAGAGACACGTTGCTGAGACATGAGCCTCCATCTGATGTCTCACTAAGAAACCAAGAGGGGAGGGCAATTTTAAATATTTTAAACATATGTAAAATTGATTTTGAACAGGGCTTGGTTAACCGTAGCAACCAACTCCACTCTTACACTTGGGAAGTGCTTATTACCTTCCTTCTGCTGATTGGTGGGCGTTCCACTGCACACAGGAGTCGTCCATCATGACAATGAAAGGCCATATGTCTTGTCTCTTGACACCTTGCTCCTCCAGTCGGTTCCTCTCCAGCTCGAGGTTATGGTATGACAGCTCTTTGATCAAGAAGCGAGTTGCACCTTAAAGCAGACAGGATTGTTTTTGTTAGGTTTTCACTTAAGATTTGATTAAAACTGATGCACCTTTAATTAACTTTGATAAAAGAAGTAATCTTTTCAAATCCCATGTAAAGGATATATTTGCATAGAGCTTGTATACATTTGCAAATTTACAAGTCTGATAGTTTAGAAAGACAATGAGCTACACTCTGTTGGGCTTTTTGTTCTTCTCTGTCACACGAACCCTCTGCATGTCCTCCTACACTACATTCATGAACCTCTTCTGAGGTCTTCCTCTTTTCCTCCTGCCTGGCAGCTCCCTGTAGCCACTATCTGTCCTCTGCACATGTCCAAACCATCTCAACCATTTTTCTCTAACGTTTTTCCTCCAAATCGCTCAACCTGAGCTGTCCCTCTAATCTGTCCGTTCTGATAACCGAGTAAAAATCTTAACATCTTCAACTCTACCATCCGTCTATTTATTTTTTCCAGTGCCCCGCTCTCCAAATCCTACATCATCTCAGGCTTCACTACCATCTTGTAAACCTTCCCTTTCACTCTCCTCATCTCTACCCACTCCAGCCTGCCTGCAGTCTCTACACTCTGTCGGGCACTGCAGATAAAAATATGTTTAGGTATTCAGCAGAGAAGTCTATCCTTATTAGAAAGCAGTCACACTGACATAAAGGGTCATCTTTAGCCCAATGCCATCTGCTTATCTGAGAGAAATGTTGTTTAGTTACACCCACTTCAGAAAGGCCTTGCACCTAATTGGCTGCACTACAAATCAGACTGATACAATAGATGGCTGACCGTCTCGCGTTGGGTAAGGCAACAGGTAACCTTTCGCCTAGTTTAAACACAACACTAAAAACAAGTTGAAAACACGACCATGGTAGATAATACACTGCAACGAATTACTCATTATCAACAGAGTGATAAGCTGTCATGTAAATGCTGAACGCCACTGTGTGGACGTTCAACCACTAGTAGTGCTGTGGAGAAATGCTTTCATAAGAGGGTCTCCATTTAGTTATTTTTGCTCATACAAGAGCGAGTGAGCAATGTAACACAAGTTCCTGCTATTCTTTTTTTTTTAGCATCTGCTGCCATGCAAATCACGACAACAAACACTAGCGAGGGCAAGAAAAAAACGATGATATGGGGAAAAAAAATTTATATTGACTGCAAGTAGAATGAAATATTTTAAATATATTTTAGGTAGGATCAAAAAACTGTCAGGTTTAACAACAGAGAGAGCTCAGCTGCTCACCAACTCCAGCGTTGTTGAACATGGCGGGCAGGACGAGCAAGATGTGGTTGGGCCAGTACTTCCTGTAGTGAGGCATCTCAAACTGTTTGACCACAAGGATGTGCAGATGAGCTGCGCCCTCCGTGGCATGGAAAATGTTGAGCAGGCCGTGTTCTTGGCGTCCTGTGGTCGGGGTGAAGATTGGACTCTTGAGAAGTTCGGGGTCCTGCAGACAGATAAACATGGTTGAAGCAAAAGTAAACATGTGACCCAAACGGCGATTAGGAGGATTAAGGCCCGACAGATACTGCTGTCTTGAGCAAACTAACCTTGGTGGAGACCAGAGGCAGACGCATGCTCTCCAGGTGGCTGCCCTGATGACTGAAAACAAAGTGCTGCTCCTTAGATTTGGGAATCACAAACTGGAGCTGGACCTCCTCTCCCAGCATGGACGAGCAGAAGGTGAAAGCATGAAAGGTGCACTCCGACAGCTACAACACAACCACACACACGTACAATATTAACACAAGGATGGGATATGTGCATCTGTAAGTCTGCAGTAAAGCAGAATGTGTTGGTGGTGCAGCTCACCTGGGTAGCTGCGCCTGCTTCACAGTAGTGATGGCACTGGTCACAGTGATGAAAGGCATTGTGGGCAGCAAACCTACTCTGACGTATCGACTTGGTCACTCGTGTGGCTGGAGTTTGGTTCTCTTTATCTTGCTTACAATCTACATGAACATAAAAAAAACTTAAGTTCATTTTTTAATAACACCCGATTAAAAAGCTGAACTCAGAGTGGGCAAGTTTGATGGGTTTTTTTCCATGTTTTTGCTGACCTTTGAAAGACTTTAGCATCTTGTCAGAGTAAACAGGGCTGGCTTTCCTGAATTTAGGATCTCGGAGGTTGGGGTCAAAGGGCAGCTTTCGGACTTCCTCGATGTCCGGCCACTGGGTACTTACTAGAGTTGTGACCTCTGAATTTTCTGTGGAGGGTGATTTGATACATTTGTCACCATCAAACTAACTGCTTCATAATAAATCTGAAGTATTTCACAAAATGTGAAGGCCATTAAGAATAAACAAATCCCTATGAGTCTCACCTTCCTCCACTTCATCCTCATCATACACGTCGACCTCGAGCAGCCTGATGAGCATCCGAAACAGGATACGCAGAAACTGCAGGTAGGCGCCAGTTTTTCCCACCTAGCGAAGGAAAGGAAAGAATACCAGTAGAACTACAGTGACACTTAAATCCAGATGAGGAATTAACTGCATAAATTTATATGGATGCCAATAAATTGAAAGAATTTTTTTTAAAAAGAATTCTCTGTATTCTATTTTTAAATCAAGTTACTCCTTTTCTTATTTGTGACTATTTTCACACGAGATTTGTTACCTGTGGGGGTCCACTGAGCAGCAAGCGTCGTGGATGCGGCACAGACGGCGCTTCATAATCAGCATGATGCTGCCGCGCGATGGTCCACTGGCGGTAGTACATGCTCTGCTCCGTCCCCTGCAGGGTGTGAGTGATAATGGGCCTCAGCGGACTGCTCCAGGCCACGTCTGCGTGAGGGAGCAGCGAGGAGGAGCTCAGCTGACTAGCAGACTCCACCGACAACAGATTGTAAGCCGCTCGCGACAAGATGACTGTGCGCGGTGATGCCCTTGTGGGCTCGCGATCGCACTGCGTGGACTGGCTGGGCCTCTGGGTGGAGGAGGAAGATGGTGAGGGGGAGGAAGATGAGGAACTGGAGTAGAGGGATGGAGGAGCCTTGGAGGCTTTCGAAGGGTCGGAAGAGAGTGGGGTTCCCAGTGAGTCGCACTCCTCCTTAATTCCGAGTGTTGATGTGCCCATGTCTATGGTGACCATGCCTTCAGGCTGCGAGGTGGAAGTGGAGGGTTTCTGGAAAGAGTCTGCAACATCAGATGAGCTGACACCATTATCCGCCAAAGAGCCTGAGGGAAATATTAAAGACACACCCGCACATATATGTAACTAACAAGTGCTCACATGTTTGGAGGGTTTTTTTCTCTCTTTGGATTAAAACCAAATTTTCTACAAACCAAACTCATTCCAAAGCTATGACCCACGTTCATTTACAGTACCCATGTATTATGGTCGACTTGCTTTACTGTAATCAGAAATCAATTAGAGTTAAGCTCATGTCAGTTACGCTCTGTGTTTCCTTTAATCCAACATCACAGTAATTCACACTAACCAGAGGTTCTGGTTGCAGCGCTGCCGTTGCTCTGAGGTCTTTCCAGCTCATCTCCATCATTCAAGCTGGTGGCGACCTTCTCCACATCCGATTCCCGAGGGGCCATAGCCTTCTTTGGTTTAGGAACAACAACCCTGGATACGTAGGTGCATGCCAGACCCACCTCCTGTTCCAGGGCTGTACGAGTCAGGTAGCTGGAGTCTATCAGTCGCAGGTCGCAGTATTTCAGAGACCTAGAAGTGCACAAGGGAGTTGATGGGAGACAAGAGTTTTAGAGAAAAGCTAAAAGGATCTTTGCTACATTTTATGTTAAAGAAACAGACATACTGAGCCATGTTATAAGCTAGGGTAGTATTAAGTATGATATTACTTGGGGAAAGTCTCTCCAAGAGGGTCTTTGCCCGTGAGGATGACGATGCAGGGCAGCCCTTCCAGATCCTCATAGGTGTGTGGCACCCAGTCTTCATTCTCACAGCCTTGCCAAGCCTGACAAAAAGAGATGAAAATCAAAGTGTGCCCTCTTCAGTTACAGGTTATTTATAAAAACTAAAAACAAAACAAAAAATGCATGAGACTTTAATCATGCAGACAAATTATGAGGCAAAACAATTTTTTCATTGTACAAAAGTGCACAACAGATTCGCAAAATCATGTAAACTCCCTGATAATGACTGATCTGCAAAAACGCAGATGGATCCCAACACTCTACATTCAGCAGAACACACTTCACACAAAGAAATCAGTCGTGTGACTCTGGTTTTTCCTCACCCTGAGGCGACTGATAAAATTTCTGTGCAGGTTGAGCTCAGACGCAGGACTTCCCAGCAGCACTGCAAAGCACAGCTGCAGTCCCAGCTTGTCCCTCACGTCCTCCAGTCTTTCTCGGGCCAACATTGCCAGCTGCAGCGAGGGGATACGGACCAGCAGCATGTGGCCGTGGCCCTGGGAGCCCTCTCTGCTTGGAGCGTTTATCAAGTCCTCCACCATGGCCAGGGTCTCTGGAGTTATGTGGTCTCTCAGGGACGGGGAAGAGGTGAGAGCCATCATGGCCTCAGTGTACTGCTGAATCAGCAGGTAGCTGCGGATCACCATGCTGTGTAGGTGGGGATGTCTGGAGGTACAATCAGAGCTTTTTAACTGATTATAATGTCTACAGTTATTATGAGTTACCCACTCAGTGGAAGTAAATACAAAACTCTTCATGTTTGATTCATCAGTTTCACCTTTCCAACAGAGTGTGAACCATTTTCTCAAACGCATCATCATAGCGCAGGATGGGACTGGCCATGCCCCACTGCAGGGATCTGCTGTAGTCCCTCAGGCCAAAGTAGACCAGCTCGTCAGGAAACTGCTCCCTCTGCTGGACGATAAAGATACCGACATCAGTTTAGACAATGTGTCCTGACTGTTCTTAATGATACACTGCACACTGTTGAAACGCTGTGCCTAGTTACAAAACATGGAGTAAGTATCCTCATATATAATACTGGATAAGAAAGTGAGCCTAATGTGTTCTATAATATATTGGTTCCCTTTCTCTCTGACTTGTAACTCCTTAACACGAGGCTCGAGTTACTTTAGACCTTACTTTAAAAAGGTCTACAACTGTAACTGCAGTTTCACCACAGCAGGGGGAGTAGCTAAACCACAGCACAGGAAATATGCCAGTGTGCTGCAGTAAAGTCATTTGTGATAAATAATTCACATAAGAAATTAGTATTTGCCATTCCAGTGACTGCCTATCGTGGTGTTTTGTAGACCATTCTGCGTAACTCATATCTAAAGAAACGTTTTAGTGTTAAAAAAAAAAAAAAAAAAAAAAAGTGGGGATAGGTTAACTGATTAATCTAAATTGCCCATAGGTGTGAATGTGAGTGCGAATGGTTGTCTGTCTCTGTGTGCTAGCCCTGTGACAGACTGGCGACCTGTCCAGGGTGTACCCTGCGTCTCGCCCTATGACAGCTGGGATAGGCTCCAGCGCCCCTCGTAACCCTGAAAAAGGGTAAGCGGAAGCGAATGGATGGATGTAAAAAAAACAAACAAACAAACAAACATGCTTACCAGATTGTCGTTGGACGGCCAGTGAACTTCATTGTGGATGCTGATTCGAGACTGGCGGGTCTGCAAAGTGTAAGGGAAACAGCTGACCTGCAGGACCAAGAGGTTCATGGCATCTAAGACTTCTTGACAGTTCACCACCCGGTCAGCCAAACCCTGCAGCTCCCCGTGGCACACAGAGCCTGACAGGGCACTGAAAATAGATCAGGGTGGGGAAAGTGTTTGAATGAATTCATGGATATTTTTTTACTTACTATGATTATCCTAGCACAGCACTTAATAACACTCAACGTGGTTTTGAAATAACAACTTTGTACAAAAAGCTTTGTATGCTGGTCTAACTGGCTGATGTGTGGAAGGTCAGCCCAAAGATAATCCCCTCTGGGAAAAAGGAAGTGATCTGTTTTAGTGTTCTGGCAATAACAGAAAAAAATTCTTGGGAGGAAAAAAAAAACCCTCAAAACAAAACAAAGAAAGACAAGTTATAATAGTTAACTAAAATTAAAGACTGAAACTGGCATGTAGCATAAAGCAAAAGACTAAAATATACTACAGCTTTGCATGTTTCTAATCTTTGCAAAAGGGGATCTCACTGCCACAATGAGAAAAGACAGCACCTACTGGCCGTCGACAGTGTTCACATGACTGAACTTTAGTATTTGCACAAGCGAAGAAAAATTCTTACAATAACTTTAAGAATGTTTGACAACAACTTTAGCAAAACTCTCATGCTTTCATTGCAACATCAACATTTCTCTTCAATGGTGAAATAGCTTGAAAAGTCAGTTCTTCTTCTTTAAAGGCTGCTTTAAATATTCAGCAGAGCAAAACAAAGTGAGCCATAATGGTTTTAATGGGAGAATCTGTGCTGTCGGAGTCGCCTTTACCTTGTGAGGTCGACGTGCGAGTTGTCGTGAATGAGGACAAACAGAGTGTAGGGGTTCTGTTTGACTTTCTTCATGAAGGCCTCCATCTTGGCGTGAACATCACCGTCAAGACGCACCACATATTTGTCTGACTTCAGGTGGGCCGTGGAGGGGTCTTCATTTCCCAGGTCCACAAGTACACCTAAGGGAAAAACGTGAGGATTTCATACAGCACTGCAACAAAACAACAACAGTTCTTCCTTTGGGTTTTGTACACACCTGATTGTCGGATGCGTTGTGCCGTCTGGTGGACCAGAATGTGAGACGGTGGGACCAAAACCAGGAAGTCCACCTTGCAAAAACGCCCTAAATCGAGGTTCTGTGTCCCTGAATCCGCGATGGAGCACACTTGAGAAAGAAGGCTACGAGCCACATTAAGCTGGGCCGGATAGATCTGGAAGCCCTTTGTAAAAAGATCTGCAAGAAGAAACAAAAACGTTAGCACCAGGATGATTTACAGATATGTGAAAAGCAGATCCTAACCACAGCAAAGTATCACTGCTTGCCTAAACAAACCTGCCCAAAACAAACTATGATGAAATTTAATTTAATTAATTTCGATCTTTTTTAAATGGTGCCAAATCACAACAGCAGTCACCTCAACCTGCACATGTACCGTAGCCACCCTTTTGTCAACAAATTACAACGAGATGAAAATAATCTGGAGAGACGAGATCCAGTCAGAACGATTAAACTGTGCAGTAAGATTAGTCACACACACGGTAACGAAAAGGAAAATAAGTGTAGATCTACATGGTTGATTTTATACACCTGTGATATGGGACTTAAAAAAGAAAAAAGACTGAATTCAAAGTTTAAGAGGTGTGGCTCGCTGTGGGATGAGGTACAGGGCCAAAAAAGACTCCGTAGCTCAAACTAACCTTAACTGATTTTGTTCTGGACACTGGCCTGACTTAACATTGACACTGAATGAAGATCCACATGCTGATTTAGACAGATGTTGCTGCCTCGTCTTTGATTTGCCTGCTAAAAACTGAAAAAGACTTTGACAGCGAGCATGAGAGCGGTCTAACCTGAGTCTGATGGTGGTGACATGCTGGCAGCTTCCTGGGAGTGGATGTTGTCGGTGACATCGCCCTGAAAGGGCTGGATGACCTGCCCTTTCCGCCTGCGCTGGTATCGCACCAGCTGTTTGTCGAGGTTGTCCCCTGGAAACAAGCAGTCACCACAGTTACACAGAGCGAGGGACGGGAGCAGGCTGTGCACTCAGTATCAAACATATCAGAGTGAATGTGTCACCACCACCACCGTCGTGCTTTTTATTATTAGCAGCGAAGGTTTTAGTTGATGTTTATCTCAATTCTAAACAACATTAATTCAAATATAGGAATTCCTTTATTTATTTTACACCGTTGCATTTGGTGATCATGCTCACTTTTAATGTGGTTCAGTAACTCTTGTTTTGCTGCTAATAGAGACAAAAATGATTAGTAAAAGACAAATTAGTATTTTTCTCAAGATTATTTTAATGAACACAACTTATGGATACTCATCTTACCCAGAGAGGTGGTTCTGAAATGAGATGTCAAGATGCTGACTTTCCCCGTGATGAGCTCGTAGCTGATTTCCTTCAGAAATTCATTGGTTGTGAGCATCCCTTCTGCTAAGGCCCGCGCTTGATACTTTCCTGAATCCAACAGGTAAATTTACATTAGAGTTCAGTCTAGATACTGCATCCCACACAAGTTTCACCACAAAGATGACACTCACCCAACACAATCACACAGAACTCGCTGCCGCTCATCTTAGAGGCGCATATAATGACCACATAGGTTGGCAGGCACTGCTGTTGAGGAGGACCCTCAGCCAAAGAGCGCAGCGACTCAGAGATGCCTTCGCCCAAAGAGTTGTTTGTGACCACCACTTGGACGCTGCCGCCAGAGACGCTCGCTTCCAGCCGAGCCAGCCAGGGTAGTTGGAGGGGGGAGATGGCAGGTCCCCCGGGACAGCACAGCATGGCCTTCAAGACTATCTGCTCCAGCTCCTCCCTCAGAGGAATCTGCTCTGAACCTCCAGAGGAAAATTCAAATATGAAAATCTAAAAACACTGGCATGAATCATTTCAGCAACACACACATCTAGCAGTGATTGTGTAGGCTGCTTACCTAAACGTGCAAAATACTGTAGAGTGAGCAGAATCGTCGTCTCCACGCTGAGTAACCGGCTGCTGTTGAGCCCCAGAGCCTCCAGGGTTTTATCTGACAGTTGGCTGCTCTTATAGCAGCTGACCAGCAGGGGGCTCACCACTATGTCCCCAACATTTCCATAGAAGTAAGGTAAAGTGCCATGGCCTAAAAACAAAAACTTGGCATTAGATGAACCAGAAAAAAACCCTAACAAACAAACAAAAAAAGTCCACTTAAGATGTGTAAAACATTTAACATTTGAGCTATAAAACTTTGTAAGAAGCTAATTATTATTTTGACTGAGTCGTTTTTTTGATGTAACATTGCCGTCTTGGTCAGGTCTCCCTTGAAAAATAGTTGTTAATCTTAAGGGGAATTTGTCATTAAATAAAGATTCAATAAATACATAAATAAAACTAAGCAGACCTTATTCCCACAAGCCACTTTATTAGGTTCACGTGTTCCACTGTTTAAGGCAAAAAAAGCCGCTTAAGTTCAGACTGATCCGAATGGGGAAGAAAAGGGATTTAAGTGACTGAATCTGGCATGGTTTTTTGGTGCTGGGCATGCTGGTCTGAGCATTTCAGAAACCTACAGAAATTAAGTGTAAATTTTCCACACAACCATCTCTAGGGTTTACAAACAATGGTCCAAATAAAAGAAAAAAAAAAAAAAAAACACATCCAGTGAGTGTATGAATTTAAACTAATAGAAGCTAATAGAAACTCAGAAAACCACTCGTTACGACCAAGGAATGCAGACGAGCTTCTCTGAACACTCAACACGGTGCACCTTGAAGGAGAGAAATATCTGAGGAATGTTTCCAGCACCTTGTTGAATCTATGCCAATAAGAATAAAAGCAGCTCTGAAGACTAAAGACGTCTAACCTGGTACTAGCAAAGTGTACCTATTTACTTGACGAAAGTGTATTCAATCGGATTAAGATTTAAAAAGATCCACAAAAATGCATCACACAGATTTTTTTTTACTGCCTTTTACAGTTTAAGCAAACAAAAAATACAATAATTTGCATTAAAATGGGTTTTATATGCGCTGAAAGGTGATGTTTAATATGAAGAAACATATCAGTGAATTAAAACTGGTACCAATGAGGATGACAGGTCGGACTCCTGCAGAGTTGAGTAGGTTGTCGGGCACGATGACCGTCTCTCCAATGGTGACAGGCTGGGGCTGAATGACGCCTATTACAGGTGGTTGAGGAGAGGCTACTCCTAATACCGGCCCTTAAGGATGATAAAGCAATTACGTGTCAGTACAAACTTTAGCCATAGTTACAGTTTAGGAGATGTTTCAACATGTTTGACATGCAGACAATGCTTCTGAGATACCAATAACAACAAGGATGCAGAAACACGCTGACTGGCTGTGAGTCAAGAAAACATTTTTTAAAAAGTCCCAGTTCCTGTTAACCAAGTCAGAAGGTAAGAAAAACATATTTTTGCTCATTGTCTTTTTCAGTGTTGTTGTATACTTTAACGCTTCAGAGTATGTGTCTCCAGTGCATCTAATGTCAGAACTATTAAGTCCCCTCAGCTCCTCAGGAGTCAGGAGTTGTTCCATAGTGCAGGACAAAAACCTCTGGGGAGGCAGCTTTTAGCTTTCATGGCCTGAACCGCCGGAACAGTCTGGTGACATACCTGAAAGCAGCTAGATGTACTGAAATCTTTAAATATAAACCTAAAGCCTAACTTTTTGACTGCCGATGCTCTATAGAGATTCGTTTTATTTACTTGTATCTATAACCACAGACTTTTACTCTCAGATTAGTAAGTCAATAGTAAGGATTGCGTGATTATAAACAGTTACTTTATCGAATATTTATTTATCACTTGCTTTACTGACTTCTTGTCAGCATTTTTTTTCTAATTTATTAGTACTAGTTTATGATGCTTTGCAGTTACTCATCTTTCTAACTGCTTTTATTTCACTTATTTACACTTAGGGGACACTTTTTAAACTTTGTCTTAAATTGGTCTTCTCTTTTTACCAGTTGCTGTCTTATTATCTGCCTGCTAATTATCTGTAACTAGCCTGTATACAAATAAGACTGACTGTTTTAAAGGGAAAACTTCAAATTAATTGACTAATATTAGTAAAATAAGCTCCTTATGCACTGTATACTTTCTTTAAAGAGATGTTTATAGTTACATGTAAACTGGAGAGATGTGACACATTTAGTGAAGACATAACATTATGTTCATATTTACAGACACATACAGCTGGATAGCTTTATCCTGGTGATCTCACCAGAACACAACACGGATTTAATGATGCTCCTGTTATGGAGAAAAAAAATGTGCACATCCTACCGTATTTTCACGACCATAAGGCGCACTTAAAAGTCTTAGATTTTCTTCAAAAAGTGCGGCGCGCCCTATAGCGCGGTGCGCCCTATGTGTTGTAAGGAGGACGTAGTAGAGAACACCACGAGAACGTTAAAGGGTGAAGTGTGGGCGTTGATCGTATATACCGGGACAATCACACATACCTGTATAAAAGAACAGGTATGTGCATTATGCAGGACATCGTTGTTTTAACAACCCTGAAAATGGCAAAGAGACACGCTTACGAAGCACAGTTTAAACTGACGGCCATCAGCTACGCGGAGGAACATGGAAATCGAGCAGCGGCG
Organism: Simochromis diagramma; assembly: GCF_900408965.1. Taxonomy (NCBI): domain Eukaryota; kingdom Metazoa; phylum Chordata; class Actinopteri; order Cichliformes; family Cichlidae; genus Simochromis; species Simochromis diagramma. The sequence goes on from NW_024386782.1 coordinate 6,844,775, forward strand.
AGAGAATTTAAGATTAACGAATCGATGGTTCGCAAATGGAGGAAGCTGGAAAACAAGCTCCGGCAGGTCAAGAAAACGCAGCTGAGTTTCCGCGGACATAAGGCGAGGTGGCCCGAGTTGGAGGAAAGACTCGAGCGGTGGATCATCGAGCAAAGAGCGAGCGGGAGAAGCGTTTCGACGGTCACCATTCGGCTAAAAGCAGTTTCACTAGCTGAAGAGATGAACATTGAACATTTCCAAGGAGGTCCGTCTTGGTGCTTTCGTTTTATGAAACGGTGCCATTTTTCCATCCGGACCAGGACTACGGTAGCGCAGCAACTTCCAGCGGATTATAAGGAAAAGCTGGCCATCTTCCGCTCCTACTGCAGCAAACACATCGGCGACAAAAACATCCAGCCCAGCCACATCACAAACATGGACGAGGTCCCGCTCACTTTTGACATCCCGGTGAGTCACACTGTGGAGAAGAAGGGACCAGCACGGTAGCGATACGCACAACGGGGTATGAAAAGTCTTCTTTTACTGTTGTGCTTGGCTGCCATGCTAATGGACAGAAACTGCCGCCTATGGTGATTTTTAAGCGAAAGACTTTGCCTAAAGAGAAGTTTCCAGCAGGAATCATCATTAAGGCAAATGAAAAGGGCTGGATGGATGAGGAAATGATGAAAGACTGGCTGAGGGAGGTGTATGTAAGGAGACCAGGTGGTTTTTTCCACGCATCACCATCGCTGTTGATCTGTGACTCTATGCGTGCCCATCTCACAGCCGATGTGAAAAAACTTGTGAAGCAAATGAACTGTGAGCTTGCTGTCATTCCGGGAGGCCTGACAAAGGAACTCCAACCGCTGGACATCGGTGTGAACCGCCCGTTCAAAGTAAGGCTGCGAGCGGCCTGGGAGCGATGGATGACCGGTGGAGACCACAGTTTCACTAAGAGTGGAAGGCAGCGCCGGGCGAGTTACGCCACAATTTGCCAATGGATTGTAGATGCTTGGGCTAACATGTCTGCTGGCACTGTTGTTCGAGCTTTCGCAAAAGCCGGCATCGTTTCCGAGGAGCCGCACGGCACGGAAAGTGACTCTGACGGTGAAGACAGTGAACCTGGCATGTTTGATGGAGATTTAGCGCAGCTGTTCAATTCAGACACAGAGGATGAGGACTTTGATGGGTTTGATTGATGATAAAAATGTGAGTACCAAACTTTGTTTTGCTCCTGCTTTATTTTTAAATACGCACACTTGTATGCTTGTGTGTTGTTGATGATGACGATTACTGGTAATAGAAATGTGAGTAAGGTACCGAACTCAGGTTTGCTCCCGCTTTATTTTTAAATACGCATACGGTACTTGTATGCGCCCTATGGTCCAGTGCGCCTTATGTGTGTGTTAAATACAGTAAGGGCACACATAACTGAGACTGCGCCTTTTAGCACAGTGCGCCTTATGGTCGTGAAAATACGGTAATTCCTGCAGTGGCTGATTTAGTGGAACAACAAAGAACAATTTTTGTTGATTATTTTATTAGCAACCATGTACACCCTGTTCATTCTGGCCCTTCTGCCCAGATTGCCTTTTTATTATTTCTGTCAGCTCGCCTAAATACACGATGTGGCAGAAATCTCTAATCGTGCAATTCTTTTAAATTCACTTGCCCTACAAACTGTCCAGCTCTATCACCATGGCAATGCTGGGTGAATCATCCTTAACAACCAGAGAGCATCAGGGACATTAGTGCATACTCATCCTCAAACAGAGGCATGGGGAATGAGGGTGTGCAGACACTTCTCTGCACACACTCCTTTGCACACACATGCTCACCAATCCAGCGTTAATGGATAAAAATAAAAAAATAAAAAAAAAAGGAACACTTGGCATAACAGGATAAATTTAAAACCCAGAAGAAAATAAACTGCTCAGCCTCCCCCTCCCCCCATCCCCTGAAGGTGGCTTAACAAACAAACCTGGAGAACAAACTATTGGCCGAATAGCTGGCACGGGGACAGCTGTTGGCGGGACTGGCACCAACGAGCTGGGATGCCAGCTCCGGTGGCGCTTCTTTGGAGGGCCAGAGTTCATAGCAGACAATACTAAACATTAAAGACAGACAAGTAAGAAAAAATGTCAATACCGAAAATAATTAAAAATAACACACAGTACGTATTCAGAAAGGATCCTACCGGGACTATCTCCTAAATCAGCAGTGCGATACCCCTGACCTTGAGGCCCTAAGGACATCTGGGAGGGGCTGAGTAATGGAGGGCGCCCATCAACAGCCAGGCTATTTGTTGGCACATTCACCCGAAGAGCTGTGGGTACTGAAACACAGATTACGCATTAATACAGTTTGTGAAACTGCAACATTGCCGAGATAATAAGCTCACAATAACAACGCTGACACGTTGTTTCTCTTTGGTGTAATGTTTAAACTCAAAGCACTGATTGACTCATTCTAGCCATCTAGTTATAAACTAAAGCCTCGTCTGTGAATGAATCACTACTGAGATTTCTTTACTCTTTAAGTCGTCTGCATGCAGTCACAAACCAAATCTACCTTACATGCTTGCAAATCTCACCTGCTCACCTCTATCCATGCATTTAACTCCTGCAACACTTATGCTACAATCTCTAGATTATCTTTGTGTGTTTTGAAATCATCCCCAATCTGTTTTGACCTGCTTGGACCTGTACCTGACCACTTCCATGCTTTGTGGACTCTGATCTCTGCTCTCCCGTCTTGTTTTGTCTAACTGCCAACTTGCCTGCAAACTTCAGCTTTGTGCTTTTATCAATAATCCACCTTAAAACTGCTCCTGCCTTTCCAGTTTCTGTCACTATGCTGGTCTGCCTCCCTGCTCTCCTTACACAATGGTGCCATGTTGCGATATTTCAGCCTGCAGCACAGTGGCTAACTGCCAGCATGCTACAAAAAGTTGAATGGATAACGAAAAAGCGAACAAGTGATATGCAAATATAAAAATATTTCCCCCAACTATAACTGTCTGCAGAGTAACCAATGAATAAAAATAAGTCAGTACTAATGGCAGGCTACTGATTTCCTATACGTGCACTCTTGTAGCAATTGGCCATGTTCCCATCTCATATTCACAGTGTATGCAACACACAAAAACATCAATTGCTATGCGTACCCTTAGCTTGTCAATATAGCAACCTTGTAAAGGAGCTAATAGATAGCAAGGCCTTAAAAAGTCATTATAGCATTTCTTCCTCCAGCATTGACTGGTAAGTAAGCACATGCATGTATCTGTGTGTTTCTAAGCAGTCTGTAGCATAAATCAATCTTATATTCATGAAGTTTTTTTTGGTTTTTTTACACAAAGCTTGAGGTAAAGTTTTGCCAGGAGCTAAATTTTAAATTCCAGCACTGAAGCATGGATACATCAGGTATGTGGGACTACAGTTTTTATGTTATCATGTTTATTTCCTACCACATACAGAACAAACTGACATGCACAGCTATAAATGTACCAATCAAACTCTTCACCTATTGGTAGAGTCTTGTTTCCAGGTGTGGAGGCCAGTGGTTTGAGGAAACTACATTCCTGGTTCCCAAAAAAGACAGAGGATGATTGCGTTGTTCTGGTAGGTGGAGAATCTGTAGATAAAAACAAAAACATTACAATATCAAAACACAGCTACTATGCACCCAATGATGCATGGTTCCCTTGTCCACCGACTTCATACAAATGTTTCTGATAACTCTGGATTGTGGCTTTAACACACACCTTTCCTGTGATTGGTCATTTTGTTGCCTTTGGCCTTCAAACAAATGTCAAACTATCAGATCTGTGTCAGTATGAACTGTCAATTGTACAATGATTAACAGACCAGAACTGTCCTTCTCATCAATCGCTCTAGAATACACAGTGACCTGAGTTGGAGACAGTGAAGTGAATTATTATGAATTCTACCCTCTGGGCTTTCAAAGCATGAGTGTCAAAAACCTCTTAAGGAGAAAGATGTACCTGAAGGTCGCAGTCACGAGACATCAGGCGAGAGTAATGCCGATACATAGCCCTGCAGCACAGCTGTCTATATTAACGTGCAAGAGCTATGCTTACAAGCAGCATCCAGGTTAAGAACAAATCAATACTATAAGCCCAGGAGATTTTCCAATCATAGAAGGAACAAGCGCTCTCGCTGTGAAAGGTCAAAGAAGAACAACATCTCCTTGAAGAGTCAACATGGTTATTCTATAAATAACCAGAGCTTTATTTAATTGTGTTGCTTTTAAATTCCTGCATTTATTTTCACCTGCATTACCAAAAAAGTAGCCAAGTTGATAAGAGGATGCTTTTCAAAAGCATAAAATAAACCAAGCCTTCTCTTTGACTGTCTCCGATTTGAATACTATTTTAGGGTAGAAAATTCGAACACTTCCAAAGATTTCAGTGAAATTTTAGCTTCATATATTAAAAATATTATGATTATGATTATCAAAAATAATCCGAATCAAACAAAATTTATCAGAATCTGTAGACTGGAACAGATACACTAACAAAAGTAAGCATTGGCTAGTTAGCCATCGTGGTAAACTGAAAAATCTGGTTAAAATGTACTAAAAACTAACAAACTTTTACTATTTGTAATTTACTTCTAATAAAATGTCACTATGCAGCCAGAATACACATCAAAGCACTGCCGCAACCAAATGCAGTGGCACACGACCAACAAAGCCTCATAAACAGCTTAATGCAGCGAGATGGTGTTTCAAGCTCAACTCTTAAATTTCAGAGCTTAGCAACCAAAACCTATAGCAACAGCACAAGCTGTCAGCATATAATCAACTGAAACAATATCACTTTGGTGGAATAGATAAATGTATACTGTCATTATTACGCTACACTCGATGACTTGAAGTCCAGACTTATTTACACAGTTTATAAACTTCCCTGAAAGTGCGACAGATTATCTTACTGTGAATTAACATCTATCCATCCATTAAATTTGAAACTCTGATCAATCTGTTTGAGTGTAAGTTTGACAGGACCAAAAAAACACAACAAACCATGCCCAGCTATGGGAGATGAAACTCTCTGGGTGGCCTTAGCATCCTGCTGGGCTAATTAATCTTTCAGTTTAGCCACATCGTTCAAGTTTCTCTCAGTTTCTGTCTCTTTTGCTGTCTTTGTGCCAAAATAATGATTATACATAAATAAGCAAAACAATAATAATTGAGTAAAAAGCAAGGCTTGCTGACTTGGAGTTTGGGGTGAGATTTAAGCTGCTAAATGAGAAACATCATAAAACATCTTTGTATTGTATTTTTTTGTAAAAGGGGGTAATAAAACAACTTCCTGTGTGTATTTATTTTTTTAAACATACATAAAATCTACAAGAGCTCCTCACTGGCTTTAATTTTACAGCCATTTTTACATGTTATACGATCATAGTGTAGTGCTTTAAACACTTGCCTAAGATGCCTGGCTCATTCCCAGGAGGAGACAAAAGGGGATGAAAAAAAAAGGAAAAACAACCTTATTAAACTGGAGTAGGTGAAATTTGTTAATTTCTTTTGTAAACTTTACACACTCACAATTAATGCAACTTACTTGAGTTATTGTTAAATTTCAGCTGCTGACTTGCAGGTTTAACTCTGCTGTGTAAAAACGTAGGCAACACCGCAGAGTATAATCTCACCTGAAAGGGAAAAAGGAGAGGAGCTGTGTCCGCTGGCACCTCCATTTTCTTTACTGCTAAGAGAAGACGACGAGCCGGGTTTGGAGGTTGATGCGCTGCTGAGAAACTGGCGCGTTTTACCGTCTAAGAAACAGAGGAAGGAGAAACAAACAAACAAAACTCATCAAACCCTCACAAAATGCAGTGTAAGATAAAAGTTTGATATACTTTACATACATCTTTAGAAAGTCTGGAGTCTGTAGTGTATATTTACCTTTCCAGCAGATGAGGGGTCCTTTGCACAGAGCACCCTGAGAATTCTTCACCAGGTAGTATTTTAAGTGCTTCTGCTTTTTGGGCTGTGTGGAAAGTTTCAGGTTGATGTGATTGGAAAACTCAGTGAAGTATCTGAATCCCTTTTCACCACAGCCCACACAGTTTCCTGAAAAACCTGCAAAAGACATAAAAATGCAACAATTACATTGCTTTCCAAACATTTGCAGGCTAATGCATGACCTGTGCCAGCTAGCAACAGAGCGTGTTCAGTTCAGCAGGAACTTGGCTCATTATGTCAATTCTGGCTCGTTTACTTGATCCGAACGCTCGGGAACACACTGACCTAAAAGTGCATTTTTCCCATTCTCGTCAGGCAAAAAACGCCGGTCCACAGCGCACACCAAGATGTGCTCAGGAACAGTGGGGGACTTGGCACCGACCAGCTCAAAGCCTGCTGGGACTTCGATGGGCTCTGTTGCTATGGAGACTAGGCGGAGGTCTTTCCCGGCCTGACAGAAGCCTGAGAGATGAGGAGGAGGAATTTTTTTTTTTTAAGTAAACAGTAGAATAAGAGATGATCTCTGTAATAATAAACAAATAAAGTTTCTACAAAAATGTAATACATCTGACATGCTTGTTAAAAATTCTGGAACAGCAACACAATACTCCTGAGATCATACTAATGAATTCACAACGTTTGCATTCACATGCCAGATTAACACCTATGAGTAATTTCGAATCACCAATAAACCTAACCTCACCAACTGTTTGTCTTTGGATTGTGGGACTAAGCCAGAGTACCCGGACAGAACCCACACAGACACGGGGAGAACATGCAAACTCCACACAGAAATGCCCCAGGGGGGTGGGATTTGATAAACAAAAGAGAATGGATGGATGGATGGATGCATAGAGGTCATACCATCCAGGGTGCAGCAGCCATCCGGTGCAGGAGCTTGCAGGTAGGGAAGTGGAGGGCTGCTGGTGTCAGAGTCGTCTTCGTCTTCCAGCTCCTCCAGATCGTTGGAAGAGTTGCCATTCACAAGCTCGTGCCCTGGGTGCTCCCTGCCATGGAGTGCTACGCCAGCTTTCGACTTCATATCAACTACAAAAAGGTAAGATTATTTTTACTAAAAATTTAACTGCATTTTAAGAAATACTTCAACAGAAAAGTGGAATGTTTAGTGAACCCCTCTGACAAAATTTAAATATATGCTACATAAGGCTAAGTCTCTAAAGCACTAGCTGTCCAATGAACTCAATATAGTTCAAACTGATTTTTTTCCAGCTTGCTGTGAGCTTCTTACCTTCCATGTTACCAGGATACGTCTCAGGCTCTAAGTACAGCTGTGTGAAGATGGGTTGTGGATCCCCGCTGCTCGAGCGCAGGGACGCCTCAATCGAGTTGTGGAGAGCCTCCTCAAATCGGGCAGACTTCAGCTGCCCTGCGTATGAATTCCCCATTATCTGTGGGAGCAGAGAGAGGGGGAGAGAAAAGAGGAGCATGAGGAAATGAATACAGTCATGGTTTTTCTCATCTCAAGTTATTGATTATTTCCTGTGTGCTAATAGCAAGCTCAACAGAGAGCCAAAATCTAAAAAGCAACAGATCTCTGAAGAAAATGTATTCATGTTTCAAATAAACACTACTGTGCTCTGATGGTGTGAGTCAAATTTTGTTTTTATTGAAAACTGCTAATCAACTACCACCCGGCGCAACCAGCTTAAATATTTCAGAACCAATATGGGTTTATGCATCAAGCTGCACAAGCCTAAAATGCAGGATGAATCTCCTAGCTCAGATCTCATCACAGACATGAAGCATGACCCACGTTTTATATTTTAGAACTTTATAAAAGTTAAATCCAACAGATCCAGGCTCCATCCAACCACAACCCCGAACTGGATGCTAAAATCGACATGATCTCATGTGAACAACGTTCATTTTTCTACAAAAATGTGCAAACTTTGCTCAATTTGGCTTCTCAGAATTTGAACTGTTGGTCAGAAAAAACCTATATTTGAAGTCAATCATTAAAAAAAAACCTGACACATATCAAATGTTAAAATAATCTTTAGCTGCAGTGATCTTTCCTGTTAATGATAAAAATGTTTAGTCTACTAGACAGTGTCAGTAGTAGCACAAAGCACAAAGCACACACACACACACGCACGCACGCACGCACGCACTTTACTTTGTCGATGTCAGTCAAAACATAATGGCCAAGGCCAATCCTTTTTTCCTATCCCTTTTTGGCCTCGCTCTTTTGCTCTTTGCCGTTACTCTGCCTGCACTCCCACCCACCCCCTTCCTAGTGTCCACTCAGTGACATCTGCCGAGGTCGGCCGCGTGGGCCCGTGGTTGGCCGACTCTTTGCTAGCAGGTGGCAGCTGGACAGAGGGCTGAGCATGTGGTCTCAGAGAAGCCAGCAAGAGAAGAAAACAGAGGGCAGGAGAAACAGAAAGCACTCCAAGTGTGGAAAAAAGAAAGCTTCACTTACTGAACAGCACTTCAGTGTCCATTTATTAAAGACGCCTAATCAAACTCAAAGCTTTCAGCTTGTCAAAACATCTCAGCAGAGACAAAGTTTTAATTGCTGCATTCTTGAAACACGGGTTTGACCTGAAATGCCTCATGTTTGTCCTTGGACTACATTTGACCAGTTTAGCCTTCAGCTGTTTGGAGGAAAAACTCCTCCTTAAGGTCTGAGATCCCACACAGCTGTGACATGAAAACAGTATGTGCTTTAGATGTGTGTGCGTGTAAGTAACAAAATAAACAAAAAGTACTAATTATGACTGACTGAATATATCAGTCGGTGAATAAATATCTACAGTTTTCACACAAAACAAAGAAACTCCTAACGTTGTTTATAATATTGTAAATAAGAGGTAAGGTGGAAATTAAGCTGATCACAGTTTGCCTTGAAGGTGCAATTTTGCCCGTGCCTGGACAGGTTTCAGACTCAGTGTTTACTTAACAACCTTCCTGGGGAGGAATTTGACCAACCCAGACAAAAGACAAGATTAACAGTGCCTGACTGTGCTGTGGAAGAGATAAGCAGCTTAAGAGAACGAAGCTACAGTACTTCTTGCTTAACTGATGGAGGAAGGTGGCTGCACAGAGAAACAATGACTAATGGCTAAAAGAAAAAAGAAAAAAGAAAGAAAGAAAGAAGCTGGGTGCCTGAGGACATTTGTAGCCATTGCCTGTTCGTTTTGAATGTCAAAACAGGCTCCGGAGACTTCTTTGCTTGGCTGAGTGTGAAGCCCCACTGGACAGATTTGTCATTAACCCAGCCTGGGCGAGGTGAATCCCAAAAATGACCTTTTACCACCTGTGCAACTTAAAACAAAGCGTGACTGTGGTAGGGGTCACTTAACGGGTGTTGTGACTCAGGTGGTTGCTAAGGTCAGCTGCAGTGGTGGAGGGTATTTCAGGTCAGCAGCTGAAGTGTGCCTGATGGCTGGTTAAACATAATGAGCAGAAGAAGCAGTTTAATGTTCAAAGACTAATGGCCAATGCTGGGAAGTCACGTCAATGAATGGTGACTTTAAAACTGCCTTTCAGGCTGTCAGATGGTCAGTCAAGGCCATTCCACAGCTCCTGGGTGGCATCAACAGATTGCACGAATGTGACCCTGGGTCAGAAAAGGCTAATCTAATCCTCACTCAGAGGGTTGGAGAAGACCACTACGGACAAAATGAGCTGCAGAGAGTGAAATCTGAAATTCTCAGAGAGGAAACATTAGCAGCACATAAAACCCCCCCCAAAAAAACAGGCTGACTTACGCAGTCAGACTGTTCCCAGGTGTGACAGGACTCTGCTACATGCTGGATCGCTATCACTCGGCAGAAATTTCCATCAAAGGCATGTCACTCCCTCGTTGCTTGAAGACCTGAGGGAAAGCAGCAGGAAGATTGAAGATTAGCTCAGAGTGTTTAACTATGCTAAGGGTTTCTCCAGATAGTTGAAATTATACTTTCTGTGCTTGAATGTTAAATCAGGATGTTCATAAAAAGAACATGCTAGTTACAGACAAAAAACCCCACAAAACATCTATAATGTTTAAAGAAACAAACTAAAAATAAACAATTATATCCAGTGTATTTACTTTATACTAAATAATTAATAAAACATAATTGATGAGTCTACTTTTTGGCAATTTGAGGGAAAAAAAAAAAAAACTACAGCTGTTTGGAAATCCCCCCCAAATGATTTAAGCTGCAACTAATACCCACAGTCCAAAGGGCATGCTCATTCACAAAATGAATGAGGGCACTTTTAACCACTCAGACATTAAGTGCAGCTCAGCCTGTGGCATGTGTACATGTATAGCTGTGTAGAAAGCCCACTATTACGTTTCCCCTGGCCCCGAGGCCATTTTCATAAAGTACAACTGGGTGTTGCTGCAGCACTCAACACACAGTCAATACCCTCTGAATGGCTTTAAGTTACTTTGACCCTTTGACAAAGTATTGTTTAGCCAATCAGGCTTTGATATAACAGAAGCAAAGTTCCTTTCAAAACATTGACAGCCAAAATCTACCCAGTCATCACCTCTGACTGTACAGATATTCTGTTCAAAAAAGAAAAAAGTAGTAGCTTGTCTGGGGTCCAAGTCCTTCAAATAGAAAGTGCACACAAGCTGGTTCAACTTGTATTTACCCATTTAGTGAATGATTAGCCAGCATGACGCAGTGCATCAGAGACTTAAAAACATCAGCGTGTCACAAAGCAGAAGCATATCCGCCTGTAACACCGATACAACAGAACTGCCTACCAAAAAAGAAAAGAAAATTGAAATACAACTCTGGTTTATGTTTTGCCCTCCCACAAGTGTTCCCGCAGCTGTTGATGTAAAACTCAAACCTAAGCTCTTGCAACCGGCTAATTACCCAGGGAGCAGAGTCTTTAAATATTTTGATGCTTATCTGGTTGTGACGGGTAGACATCACAACAGGAGGCAGAGATGACTCTGGAGATGAAGCTGAAGAAGCCATAAATTTAGACACAAAAACAAGACAAGCCCGAGGTGCTGCATAATAAAGTTCTGTTTTTCCAGTGATGTAACGTGAGAAAATATTCAGACTTAAGTGCTGTTTTAGTTTCTTTCTTAAGCAAATTTCTTGAAAGTGGGACAGGATTAAGCTAATAGTTAAAGACAATGCTTCTTAAATGCATGCAAGCACAGCCCAACTATAAAATATACATCCATTATTAATACAATGGCAGTATGTTCTGTTTAGATAGGTTGATACAAAAATGCATATATATAAAAATAATAATAATTTAGGTAAAAAAAAAAAATACATAATTGTTTAAGAAATTTTACTTTGATCTGTCAACATGTGCAGTCTTGAAAAAATGTTGGAAAAAAAAAAAAAAAAAACTGCAGCCAAAACTTTTTTTTAATCTTGAAAATGAAATCTTGTTTACCTACATTCAGTTTTAAAAAAGGGAAATTCAACATTAACTAAGAGGTGTAAATTTTCTTCAATTGGTGAGTACACTACAAAGCTAAAATGAGATTCTCCTCTTGACAACTTCACACAAAAATAAGTAAAGCTTGCTTAGAATTAATGTTCCCATCTCATGTTTTGTTGTAGCTGATGCGCTATTTGTGAAATCTCTTCTTACACAATATGTGATCCGTTAAAGACCAAAACCATATCAGAGCTTTACCCTGAAAAGAAGTCAGATCAAAAGTTCATCAAACTGAACCAATCTTACTTTTGACCCGGAATTTTCTTTCTCTGCAGGCTCCTTTTGTTTCTTGCTCAGCTGCATAATTACATTACAATGTTTAAACAGAGGGAAAGAGGCAGGATTAAACTTGCTTACCCTCCACCCATTTTAATAACATTGTGATGTAGCATATGCTTTGCAGCAAAGTCAAACAAATGCAAGGTAATGTGTTTTGTCTAACAGTGCATTTATAAAAAGGAAAAGATGTTGATATCAAGCAATTAAACTTGACACTTGGCCTTTATTTGACGTTTGCTAATCAAACAAACGCAGCTAGCTGAAAATGAGTTAATTCAGGGTTTGAATGAAATTAGCCAGTTTTAAGGGGAATTTCATAAATATTTATTTACACCTCGCTGTTGCACAAATTCGGGAAAAATTTAAACACACACTTAACATTAAAAAGGCCACCTTCTCTGACATGAGAGAAAAAGTGATGGGGGCTGGAGAGGGGGGCGGTGAGAATAAAACAAACTGAATGAGGTGCTAAAAAAACCTGTACCAATAATGCTGAATAAGGGCCACATGTGACACACAGCACAGTTTTAAGAAGCTTCTGCTGTACCTTCCATGACTCCTCGAGCAGCTTAAAATTCCAATCAAATGTAGTAAATCCCAAACGTGAAGCCACCTGTTTAAATATCATCCATGTTAAATAGTAAATCCTTTTATTTTTTGATATCCAGGCAGCATATGGAGTTTCAGTCCTTTCTGGTAGCCACCTTTGTCATTATCCTCTACAGAGAACTGGAAATCCCACTCTTTCCCTTGTTGCAGCAGAAACCCTCCCTCCTCTTTCTCTCTCTCTCTCTCCCATGCAAACAAACACACACACACACACACACACACACACACACACACACACACAGAGACCTCCCCCTAGACCTTCCTCCGTCCCACGCCATTTGCCAAAGAGGGAGGGTATCCATTGGGGGCTCATTCATTACAGCCCTGCTGACCCCCCGTGGTGACAGATGCTCTTGGAGGCCTGCAGAGCTCTGTGTGTGTGTGTGTGTGTGTGTGTGTGTGTGTGTGTGTGTGTGTGTGTGTGTTGGGGGGAGATGACAAAGGAGAGGGCCTACATTTCCCCGCTGCCACACAGCCGCAGTGCCCTGCCACGTGTGACCCCCAGCACGTTAAGACATCCTGCATGGGCACTGTGTCATGTGGAAGTTTTCATTTTCAAAAAGAATGAAGCAAAGAGAGGGGAGGGGGGCACAAGTCTTTAAATCAAACTTTCTATCCTATGCGCAACTCAATCTCTCACGGCCACACCCAGCTTTTTATTGTTTGTGTGTGTGTGTGTGTGCGTGTGTGTGCGTGTGTGTGTGCGCGTGTGCGTGTGTGGGAGAGACTCCAGAACCAGAAAGGATCTGTCCCCGACAAGAATGTCAGGTCAGCTTTGGCATTTTGTCTCCATAGCCCTTACCCAGGATTGACCCCACATTAGGCTTTTACTCCTGCTATAAATACCAGGAGGCTCATCTGGTCAAAATAAATAAACAGAAATGCACCACAAATCAACAGGCGCTGGCAGATGTTGGGGAACTGTATGTCATTACAGCCCAGTGATCACAGTTGGCATGACATTGTCAAGAGAGGAAGGACTTAAGGCCAACATGACCTCAGTCTACACCGTATTTTCTTGAGTCAGGTTGAAAACACTCCTCAAACTTTCTCTTTCTGGGGTAGCGGAAATTCTGCAACACCTTTAATTACCTGACTTTTAATGGGAAAGACAATTGGCTATCTGTCTATCTGTAGTAGCAGGAAACTGTTCACCGTTTCTAATGGGTGGAAAATGCAAGAATATTTTGCTCTGGCCTTCAACATGTAGAGTCAGTATGATTTGTGCAGCATCCAAAGGCTTCTGTGTTTGTTTTCTTGCTGAAATGTTTGCAAGAATTTGTCAGGTAAACAGCAAGTGAACTCACATGTACTTGCCAGCAGGGAAGAAACAATCAACAGTGACCCTAGGATTCTAGGTCTCTTGCTTTCATACAGACATTTGATCATTTTGGCTTAAAAATGCTATTTTTAAGACGAGACGACGTCCAACAAGTCATAAAATACTAACATGGTTTTATCATAAATGACTCCATTATCTGATATCTTCCTTTACTGGCCAGGTTCCTGCTTCACTGAGCCATGTGACTGACGTTCCAGTTCATTACCACAGACACGGTCAACAGTTGTTTTAATCAAGTTGTGTGGAGCTCTTCTCACCTCCTCTCCAATGGGTATATTGCAGCGCATTCAGTGTGACGGCTGCTGTAAACCACCACACGAACCAATCAGGGCATTCATTAGTGCTTCATGCACTCATTTCACTCAGTCAGACATTTGTCTAAATGCTGGGTTTGAGTTTGACTGTGAAATTTTCCAAGCAACTGCTGATTTAGACCAGACTTAGTAAATCAGAGTGACTCACAGGCGCTTTATTAAATTATAATTGGCATTTTTGGGTGGTAAACACAGACTACCTGCAGTAGTCCATCCATTGCAATGAAAGTGAAATTTTGACAAAGATCCAACTGACACCAGCACAACCGCAAGTTCAACTGGGGGAAAAGAGCTGTCAGCGTGATTTATCTCTAAGCCTCTGACTTTGACACGGCCTGTCCTAAATAGCCCATTTAAAATGGAGATAATGAGTAAACCCCGCATTTTCTTTGGCCTCAAAAGACACTGTGCTGCAAAACAAAAGAGTGTGGATTGAATGCTTGCCCGCCCCTGAGCCCATCCTTCACCACTGTATTGAGCTCTAAGGGGACAAAGGGGAAGTATTCCTGCCACTGCCACCTGAGGAAAGACAAGTCACATGACCAGCATTAATGGGAGATCTTGGGCTTTCTGGGCTCTTAAATTTGGAAGGGGGTAGGGAAGTGGAGCTCTTCCTCTCTTGGATTCCCAGAGGAGTGCCGGAGCTTTGACTTAGCTGAGTCAGCAGTTGTCGAACCCTGGACTGAGCTACAAGAGAATCATTTGCCTACACTTGTATCTGCTCCATTATATAATCTAATCAACCTGTCTAACCAAGTGCATGCATGACTGATGGAAGTACATAGGATGCCTGTCGTTACACAGCAGCTCAAGGCTTCAACTTTAAGAATGAATCCAGATCCATCAGATGTATGAGCGGACACGGTGCTAATAACCCTGTTATGATAACAAAACAGTCCTATACTGTCAAAAAAAAAAAACAACCCCCAAGTAAGAAAACGACAAAACCGCCACATAGAAATTCCCGTAACAGAATACCCATTTCTACTAGCGGCAAGTGGGCTACCTGTCAAAGGTGTTACAAGTTGCACTTTTGTTTGCTATGCATTTGACAGTCTGCCGGTCTCATTTCCTTATTAAAACCCCCAAACCTTCTTTCGAAACCTCCCCCTCTTCCTCCAAATACTACTCCTACTCCCCAGGGCTACCTGCTGAGCCCTGAAGTGCAAATCAGTGCTAGTGAGGATAGCAGATGAGCTAAGGTCATTCATGGCTTTCCAGTGAGTCAAACAAACAAAGGCAAACATTCCAGTTGAATGCCATTGCTGAAGTCAGCAGCAACAGAAAGAAAGACGTTGAGAAAGAGACAGAGCAGGGCTCAGTGCAGAGAATAGCCCCAGGGTCCGTTTGTGTGTGTGTGTGTGCGCGCGCGTGTGCACATGCACATTTGTGCGTCGTAGGAGATTATCTGCGCAACTATAAAGTGGGGTGAACCAAGGTTTAAAGCCTGGTGTGACCAGAGGGAACGGGGGCAGGGTCTTGGGCAGGAGGAGGGGTGGACAAAAGGAGCATTTGGGCAGATGAAGAAGTCATCATCATTAAGCCACTGGAGGTTTACTGTCCAGTTATAAAACTCATTTAAAAATTAGGGGCTAGGGGGTGCGTGTGAAAGGCCAGCAGGGCTGGAAAGGCCTGCGAGGGTCTGGAGAGAGGTGTATTAACTCGCTGAGAAACTGTAGAGCTAATTCATTAGGGGACAAGCGGTCTTTGTGTTAACACTAGCTTGATTGGAGTGGTGACCTTGCCACACACTGTGGCCCAGAGGAAGAGTTTAAGGGCAAGGTATTTAACCTTAAACTAAATCTCAGCCATGGACAAAGGGCCAGCATTATTTCGTGCCGAAGGTCTGCCAAACTGATAACTAATGTAACGCAAGTGGAAAACAAACTCAAAAAGTGGAAAACACTGTATACTACAGCTGTTTGTTTATAGAAATAACTAATATTTTAGCATGTTCTTTATAGGATATAACTGAATATGCATCTGAAACTGTTGACTGATTGGCTAAAATTGATTATTCACTCAAGTCTAAATTAATCTGCAACTACATTGATAATTGATAAAACTGCTTCTTAGAAGAAAGAAAGAAAGAAAGAAAGAAAGAAAGAAAGAAAGAAAGAGTACTTTATTGATCCCCGTGGGGAAATTCCTCTCTGCATTTAACCCATTCACTCAGTGAAGCAGTGGGCAGCCATTGGGCACCCGGGGGAGCAGTGTGCAGGGACGGTACCTTGCTCAGGGGTACCTCAGGGTAGCTGTAGCTTCCGATCATGGGGCCGCCACTACCTACTGAGCTATCCCTGCCCTTAGTGGATGATAAACTAAATCTTTATGGACTTTTCTCTGTTTGCCTGATAAAAAAAACAAATTTTGTGTGACTAATAATCGCCACCTTTACAGACCGTTTATTGCCGCTCAACAGGAAGCAATACGCCAAATGTAGCATATTAATGTGGATTAATATTTTTTCCAATTGATTCGGGAAGTTTAGTATCACCCGTCCTCCCAGTTTTGATATCAGTTCCAGTAAAAATCCAAGTGAGATGCATAAAACTACACTTTTTTTGTCATTAAGGAACTGTAAATGAAGGACACACTTATGAGAATGTTCTACAGCCTTTATCAAGCAACAAGTCCAGGCACTTTGATTCTGTGAGAGACTGCACATATTTAATTTTCTATCATTTACTAAGTTACATGTCAAATTTAAGTTGATGGGCATCTTTTTCATGAGCCCACATAAAAACAAATAGTAGCAACAAACGTTTAGACTTTCAGAAAGCATCATCACTTGCAAAAAATATCTGCCACCCTCTAGATTATATGGCAGAAGATTTTCCCAGCTATCATAATCAAATGAAAGTGAAGGACAAGCGAAAATTTACAATGCTGTCCATGACTGTGTAATAAAACAGGAGGCCTGCTAGTGAACCCAATCTGCATTTTACAACACTGCTGGGTTGAACGCCAGTTCACCTAAGCTGAAACAACAGGGAGAGAGACACAGGACCCTAATACATTTATAGACTTATTCAGGGAAGCCATATTGAATAAGGCAACAATAAGTTCTATTGCATACTGTAAAGCTGTCACTGGCAGCAGTCAAACACCGGTCAATGCTAAAGGGCAAGAGGACGAAGGAGACAAAGATTTGTTGCTTTGAATTTAAAGTGGTTATAATACATTCTATAAAACATCATTTTTTTACTCCAGGACTGGAAACAAGTCAATCATTCCTGACCATGCATAAAAGAGAGAAAATAAAAGCTTTTTATAGTCAAATTCATGTAAATATCCATATTCCATGACTGGCCTTTATTTCATCCAATTGAGCCTCTACCATTTTCACAGCTACTTCTAACATCTGGTCTGAACCCAATGGCTCATTTGAGATTAGATCTTTGATAATGGTTGACCAGGCCTTGTCCTGGCTATAAAGTGCTGTTTAGACAGCCCTGTTTGTTATGGGGTGTAAAGGGAGATCCATGGATCATGGTGAAAGGGCCAACGCTATCAAAACATTTACGCTTATCAGATGACAAACCAGCAAAGGGGTCATGTTCCAGTTCCAGGAGCTGGCCTGGGCTGCCCTCCATCCTCCACGCAGACCAAACATCAGTCAAATGGAGGTGCTGAAGATGTGAGAGACTTCAGAGGTGATCACTGGAAAGGGCCGAGTATTGTTTTAAAACAAATTCATTCCCACAACTTGAAACTACATCCTACATCATTCTACAACATATGCATGTACCTGTAGACTATACTTTGGAAAATTAAACTAAAAAACTACTGAAACTGAAATGTACAGAAGAGAATAAGAGCCACTGGGGAAAAAAAAAAAAAAAGACTTTTTCAGTTAACTTTATCCTCATAATTTGTACTTTATTCTCAATTCTAACTTTGTACAATTCTAAAAGTGATATTTATGAGAAAAAAGTCACAATCCTGCTTCTTGTTCTTTGAATTCTCAGAAACTATTTTTTAAATTTAATTCATTAATTATTATTATTTTAAACAGAGGTCTTCATCTTTTTTCCAAATGAATTGCTGAAAAATTTGTACTAGGTATAAATCTACCCAAATTCATCTTGACGATTGATAAAGTAAATAATGAAAAGAAATTAATTGTCAACATTTCTGATAATTAATCAACTAACTAATTTTACAAGACTCAAAGTACTAGTTAGAGTTTCTCAGCTGTGATGCTTCAGTTCCTCGACTATTTAAATATGTTAAACTGTTAATTTCAAAATAAGACGGCTGTTTGAGGTTTAAAAGACCGAATCCATGTTCTTGTATTGACAGATAATGATAATAATGAAGACAACTGGCAGGTTAAATAATAATGAAAATAATTATTAGCTCTCCACTAAATCTATCTTTAAACCTTTTCCCCCCTTTAAGGGCAACTCACTCTCTCAAAGGTTCACACATCCAACACACTGACTTAATTTCAGCACACACTCATGGAGAGCACATAAGAAAGAGGTCTGTTGTGTTTATCAGGCATCCAAAGAGATCCACTTTTCACAATGGGACCTCTCCTTTCTTTTCCTTCCTGAAAAAGATCTCGGCCACCTTGAATCTATTTGACTGACAGCATGACAAAGAGGCTTCTTAATGTCCTGGAGAAGGAGCCTCCTCCTCTTTCCCTCTAAACTTCCTTACAGGGCGATCAGCTGTATCCATCATACCCCTCTTCCTGACCCCAGGCGGAACTGCTGCATCGGCAGCACCCCACCCCCGTTACCCCCTCACTCTCTCGCCACATCTCCTCCATTCTCCACCACCCTCCCGATTAATAGGCACCAGGTTGCCCTCGGTGACGGGACACACACTTAAATCCCATCAGTCGTCCTTACAGCAGCAAGAGCCACAGCATCAGCAGGACTCTTTTTGTCTTAATCGGACAATGGAAGCAGTCCAGCCTTTGTTTGGGGCTTGACCCTGCACACAAACCGTGCCGATTTGAAAAAGTGACAGTAAACCTATTCAGAGCTGTTATCACTTCATCCTGCCCAGGGTCCCTCCACCAGAGGAGACATTTTACCAGCCAAGAGCCTCTTAGTAACTTTGGTATGTGAGATTTAAAAGGTTTTACAATCATTCATGAAATCAACCTTGTCAGTAAAAGAACTACATAAAGACAATCTGTATGAATTTTAAAACTTTCTACTGTAGACAATACACGCCTCAATTGCACTACAAGCACAGCTAAATGTAGTTTTAGAATTCCCCATTGCTCTGATATAGTCATTATAGGTAAACATATAGTATTATTGTAGGGTTTATATTACAATATAAGGCATCTTGAGGCGACTATTGTTCTGATTTGACACTGTATAAATAAAACTGAATTTAATAGTCAGGTATTTTGTACTTTTCTAAATCAAAGCCTGATATGCTGCAAGTGTTTTGTAAAAAAATTCTGACATGACAAATTAAAGGAAAACCCCCCCCCAAAACATTTCTTTAAATCCCTTAAAATTATTATGATCATTAAGCTTTGGGAAAAGTTTTTCTTTGAATAGGGATGAAAATGTAATAAAAAAAGTCTCTAAAACATGTTTTTGTGTTAAAGCGAATGCACAGATCTACTTATAAAATAGTCTGTTGAATGTCTGCATGTTTTATTTCTGGCTGCACTCAAGCTGAAATTGTGCCTCGCACAGATAATGGAGAAGAGAGAGCGAGGGTGCTACAGAGAGTGAGACAGAATGACCTCCACCGCCACAGAGGAACGCCGAGTCCTCGCAGCACATGGCTGGGTCTTGGTCACCTTAGCCTTGGACGGGCTGCAACAGCCAATGGTATAGCCTTCTGCTACAGTCAGCCCTCTCCCCCACAATCCTGGCTGCAGGAACGCTCACTGACCTTGTATTTCAATATGAAAAGGGAGAGAGAATGAGTGAGTAATGTCCTGTTTGGGGTCGTGTTTGTGTAATTAAGGTTATGTGTGCGTGGGCAGCAGCATTTTTTGGAAAAGCATCTATGGGCTAAGGCAAAGATGCTGCCAAGGTGACGCGGGAAATCTGGCTGAAAGCTTGAGTGTTTCCAGCTGCTGTTAGCATACATCAAGTTCTCTCACATTAACAATTATACACAAATTATACACATAGAAAAAAAAGGAAAGAAATGTGCATCAGTGTTGCAACTCCAACATCTAAGAGATTACACCAAATGGGTTGTTAAAATGATTTTCAGATGTCAATTGGAGCAAAAATAATGTCATGATTGATCAGCCCAAACCCATAAGCAAAGATTATTCACACAGCTACAATTTTCACAGCTGGATTATTAAAATTAAATGCTACTTTTAGCTGTTCTCTTATTCACAAGAGATCTGATTGGTGTTTGATTTGGTGCTCGTCCTGACCCAACCCTAAAAGCAACTGTGCCACCTCACAGAAAAGACGAGGTGAATGTGTACATCACTGCAGTGTGGAGCCAGCAAATTGGTCAATTAGTTTTCTATTCCACAATCAGTCTTAACAATCACAAGAAAGGCCTTACACAAAACCTCCAAACCCACACAGACTTAGATTAAAAAATATGTATAAAGTTCAGCAAGGCTAAGAAAATCCACTTTACGTGTATGTGTTTGTGTAAAACATGTTTTGGTGTTAAAGTGAATGCACAGATCTACTTATAAAATAGTCTGGTGAATGTCTGCATGTTTTATTTCTGGCTACACTCGAGCTGAAAATGTGCTCGAGTGCTGAACAGCGAGCTGGTATATGCTTTAGTTCTGCAGTGCACCTAAGACACACACGCATGCACATGGGTTGGATGGCCAGGCTAGAAACATTAACCAACTATAAATGACAAATTATTTATTAGACTATGCTAATGGACAGTTCACAAAGTCCTCAGTATGGGTGACCTCAGCATAAACATATAGAAGTTTTTAACATCATTTAACTGAATCTGTGGTTTGTTTTAAAGGACTGGAAACTGATTACCCTAGCACTTCCTTAGCCCATTATTTTTGGCTCTTGTTCCGCTAATGTGTGCATACAGAAATATGGAGAAAACACTTTGTGATTGTGCCCCACTGCCCTCCCCGAAAGTGTCCTCTTCACTCTGCTAATATCCCTGTGGGATGGATAATCACTCTCTCCCTCTCTGAAGCCCTCTCACCCCCCTCATTAATTTTACAAGGTGACAGAATAACACGTGAATTAGTAATCAGTCATCAAAGGTCCGCTGGTTAAACCCATAAATAATTCCACACACCCCATTTTCTCATATTAAAACTGGGTTGAATTTTTGACACAGGGTTCCTGCAATTGTTTCACAAGAAAAGCCTTGCTGGGACAGAAATGACTTCTGTCTTACAGAGCTTTTAATTTGGAAGAGGACACAGGAAATTCACAATGCAGCAACAAACAACATAGTGGCTCAAAAGTACTAAAATATGAACAACTTATTTGATAAAATTAGTCCTCGGAGAAGCCCTATAATCTAAATAAAAAACAAGAACCAGTTACAACTGAGTTAAAACAGTCTTTTTTGATACTCTTTACTGTTACTGTACCAACAATAACAGTAAAGAGTGATGCTAGTTTCAGCTAGCATTAGAGGAAGCTAGCTCATCATTAGCTACCCGACTCAATCACATTTTTAGCATTTCAGTACACTACGCCATGGTATACTTTTACCTTTGTTGTTGATCCAGAAGGTAATCGTCGCCAACTCCGTCCTCTCGTTATAAATTGAAAATAAATCAAATGGCTGAAAGTTGCAGAGCAGTTGAATACAACCTGGGTAAATAACTAAAAAACTTTTAGCATGCTAAACTGAAAAATTGAGACTTCAAGAGGAAAAATTTATACCAACCTAACCCACTGCCTGTGTGTGTGTGAAGTATTTTTTTTCTTGGTCATAAATATTAACAGGTCAGTTTTAGCCTACTGAACGTCTGTCAATCGAGTTAAAGCATTTTAAACAACATTAGCCGTATAACAGTGCTTGCTAACATAGCAAAAGCTCACATTTTTGAGCCAGCTAATATTAAGCGATCTTATTTACTTTTTGGGCCTCGGTTGCAGTGGGCGTGGCTTTCAGAGTACCACCCGACCCCTGGCCTTTGTCTCTAACGGCTCTCTCCTGATACATGCGTTAAGGGTGATTGCATTTTATAGACTAACTCTGATTGTTTTATTTCCTCATCTGGAGGGGGAAAAAAACAGCACTACACCCAAACCCATTAACACTGCAGTTAAGAGACACACTAATGATCATATGCAATGCTGTATGCCATTATAGCTGTTGTGTCACATAAAATGTGACATGCAGTCAAAAACAGAGCACTTCTGTATGTGTTAAATGGGCTTGGTGGAGCTGAGGGAGTAATAAGAAGAAAAATTTAAAGCTAAACTGCAATGCCAATCAAAATGTAAAGCAGTAAATGCTAAAAAAAATAAATCTTTTGCTTGCTTGTGTGAACAGAACATTCAGACAGATGAAGTGAAATTGCTTTAGTTATGACATAATATAGTGTTTTAGACATTTGCCTAAAACCGGTTCGATCCCAGGTGAAGATACAAATCCTTTTGGGGTTGTGTCAGGAAGAACATTCAACAACAAAAAAATCTGCCAAATCAAACATGCAGAGCTACCCGCTGTTCTTTCATCTCATTGCAATGGTTCAGGCTCAGGTTACTTTATTTGTACCCATAGGTAGATTTACTTTGCAGCAGTGAGTCATCTATACTCACATTTTCAGCAGAGACACAGACACATGCAGCAAAGCTATGATATGTTTATCTGACTAATGGCTGCTGGAAAAAAGCAGTTTTTAAACAGTGTTGTTCTGTTCAAAAAGTTGTTCAGAAGGAAGAAACTGAAGCTCCTTATGCATTGTCAAGTAAAATTGAAAGTGTTGCACAAGGATGCTGGGCTCAGCTGGGCTCAAATCAGCGTCTTAAATGCAGACCACAACCTACTGAGTGGATTTCTGCCAAAGTCCCTTGCCAGACACCAAAAGCACCTCCAGAGATCATGTTTCCATGCTATTTTAGCAGGACGCAGTTGGGCCAACATACTATTAGACAGGAAATTTTAATATCTGGCCAATTGGAAGAATAGTGTCATAACTCAGGCAACTCAAGCCTTCAAACGTGTTGATGTTGTGAAAATCTCTAATCTTTTACTAATCCTGCCCAAATAAAACTGGTCTGTAAAGATGAAGTAAATAAAAAAAGAAAAAAAAAGATTTAAAACAAGTGACATCAACAACTCTCCCTTTTTTAAAGTCACATGCTTGTGCTGCCAGCACTTACTTTATTGCCCCTTTAAACTAGAAACACTCCAGTTTATTGTTTCAAGAATGCTCAAATGGCTTACTTCAAGATGTTATGAACAAAAACACAATAAGATCATTTTATCTGGAGGATTTGGAAAGCAAAACCGTAAATTTTCCTTCACAGTATTGTGCTGTGATCCAGACTGTGGCACAGCACATGCTGTGCTCTTTAAAACGAACATGAAGCTGCAGGCTGAAATTTCTGTCTGCAGGTACTGTACCGCTGGAGCTGGCATCTGTGCATGGGCAGGGAATACAGCAGTACACCCTGTGAGAACACACTGTTCCATAACACTGCTGTGCAAGAAGGGATTCTCCGCTGAATGCTTTCAAGGTTTCAGTGGCAAGAATGAGGATATATTATGACTGAGTGCTCTCAGTGGAGACACACGCACAATTTGCGCTTTGTGAGTTCATATTGCTGTAATGGAGTCCACAAAAATCTGAGAGATTGATCTTAAAAAAAAAGGAGGAACAGTGTAGACATGAGTCTGTACTTCGTGCCACAATCCTACTGTGATGTGATTTGCAAGACACAACCTAATTTCTTTTTCCAAGAGTTCAGTGAGAGTCTCTCCTTCACCTTGACATGCCATCACTCCCCCACAAACACGTGCATGAACTCCCGCTTTCATGGTGAACCTTTGACACACTTCCTGGTGATTGACTCGAGGGCACAACCAGCTCGTTTTCATTCATTTCTGGGGGTTCATGTGCAGATGAAAAGAGCGTAAAAGTCTGGATGATAATATTCTGTAACTGCACCACAAAAAGGAGTGTATGAATAGAGGTTGAGCATGGTAACAGGAGGCTTAAATAAACTAAGGATTAGGTTCACTAAGTCATTTGGTTAGTCAAGCACAAAATCCAGCAGTGACAGATAAGAGCCTGCCCTGCATGTCAGAATCATAGAAAACAGGACAACAGGAAGTGGTGTCTACTGTGGTTGCGTAGCACTCATGCATAAATGTACACACACACACAGACACACCACCAAGATTAGCATCATAGATCTCCTTTTGCAACAAAGAGCAGGATGTTCAGCCCAGCGTTTTTGGCTGCACCTCTACTAGTGATGGGTCGTTCGCGAACGAAATGGCTCTTAGAGCCGACTCTTTGAAGTGAACGACGCGAGCCCTTTTTTTCCCCCTTTTTTTTTTTTCCCCCTTTCTCTCACCCTCTCTCTCGCCCTTTTTTGCGCTGGGCAGAGGGGGGAGGGGCGTTAGTTACACTCGCAGTAGCACAGGAACAGAGCCAGAGAGAAAAAGAGCAAGGGACAACAACACATCAGAAAGGTATAGTAATCATCCACTATTTTCAGTTGCAGATGATAAAGGATTCAGAAATCATGCAGGCCCATATGACAGAGAATGTGCATCTTCTTTTTGTTTTAATATTTTAATTTATATTTAATTGTGTTGTGGTTTGCAGTGTTTTGTGTTGTTTCACGTTAAATTTGTTTAAAAGGAAAAAGCTGAAAATTTAAATAGTTAAAATTTTAAAATGTAAATAGTTGTTTTTTGTATTATATGATTTATTTATTACATTTTATGTGGAGTGAATAAATAAAGTATATTTATGGTGGCCCTTAGAGACAAAGCACGTACAAACTCCAAAACACGTACAAACTCCAAAACGCGTAAAAACTCCAAAACACGTAAAAACTCAGAAGCACGTACAAACCCCGAAGCATGTACAAACTCCAAAACGCGTAAAAACTCCAAAACACGTAAAAACTCAGACGCACTTACAAACCCCGAAGCATGTACAAACTCCAAAACGCGTAAAAACTCCAAAACGCGTAAAAACTCCAAAACACGTAAAAACTCAGACGCACTTACAAACCCCGAAGCATGTACAAACTCCAAAACGCGTAAAAACTCCAAAACACGTAAAAACTCAGAAGCACGTACAAACTCAGAATCACGTGCTCCAGGATGCTAGGGCGCAGTGTTGAGCTTTTGTTACCTAGTGGCTACACAAGCCAGGAAGTATCAACAACCGGATTTGGTGTGTGGTAGTAACAGGTAAATGAACTTTTTTTTTTAAATTATTTGAATAAATATGAGTGCTTGTCTATAAATACACAAACAATACACACATGCTTTCAATTGTGTAATTTAAGTGATCTGAGTAGCTCTGTTTTGGAAGTTCAGTTAACGCTAGAAATGTGTTTTGGAGTTTGTATATGCTTTAGACTTTGTACGTGCTTTGTCTCTAGGGGCCATATATAAACATATATAAATAAAACCACTTTTTTTACATTAGTAATTCCTTTTCTGCATAATTTTATATTATTGTTAATGATAAATTAATTAAAGCAACAAAACAACCTGAAGAGCCGGTACGGAGCCGAAAGAGCCGGCTCTTTTTAGTGAGCCGAGCCGAAAGAGCCGGATCTCTAAAAAGAGCCGGAAATCCCATCACTAACCTCTACATTTTACATGTCCTACATTCTTGACTAAGTTCCTTTCATCCATCCCAAAAAGCCAGATCACTCTAGGACTGAGAGAGAGAAAAAAAGGGGGCATTCTTTCAGCTCAGAGGAATTTCATCCTTACATCGTTTCCCCTTTGCTCCTGAGCAGGCCGTAAACACTGAGGTGTGAAGCAGACTCTCACCCAGAAGCACAAATTCATGGTCGGCTGAGGGGATAACGTTAAACAGTTAATTATCTGCATTTTATTTAAGGGGTGTGTTAAATTAAGTTCAGCCTAAGGCTATGTCCACACTAGTGTTTTCAGTCATTGTCAGAGTTGTGTGTCCACATTGAAACGGCCGAAAACGCTTACGTTCCAGTACTGTGCATGCGCAAAAGCGAATGAGAATTAAAGAACTTGAACAAAAGCTATTTTTTTCCGTTTTCGTTTTAAAAAATAATCCCATCCACACGTAAAGGCAGAAATGAAGGAAAACGCTGCTAGGAACATGCCAAAGCAACAGGTGGCGATATATTCCTAACCGTGCAGAAATGTTGGCCAATCAGAAGTCTCGAAGCCTCGGTGGGAAAAAGTAACAAAGCTGGGGCATAGAAGCTAGTGATGTGCGATACCACTGATTTCCTTTCCGATCCGATACCAAGTAAAATTCAGGGTGGTATCGGCGATACTGATCCGATACCGATACTCTGTACAAAAACTTAATGTTTCATTGCATTTCATAGTACAATATATAATTGTAATAATAACATAACCATATTGCTTCATAATGATTAGAGGACATCAGACAACTTGTTTTTATTGCTTAATAATGCAGAATAATCATATAGAAATAAAAAAAACTGACGTTGTGCGCTATTTGAGCATGTTGCCTGCCTGCAGCACTAAAGGACTCTGCGAGAGACGTCTGTCTCGCCCTAGCAGCACCTGTCCCTGTCCTCCTCTTCAGTTCGCCTCAACATAAGCTTATCATATTCTGTGATGTGATTTACTCCGAGGTGTTTGACGAGGTCAGTGGTATTGCCACAACAATGTGTCCACACAGGACTCTGTTTGCGCTCAGCCATTGTTGTGAGTGTGCACGCCAGGGGCTGCCACACATTTATACAGCCGTATTCCGCATATGACTATGAAAGGCGTAAGAGGAAGTAGTTCCTTCCAAATTAGACGATCCGAATTGTATAGTTTCTTTCCACTGCGTTCATTTTAATGGAAAAACTACAAATTTACCCCAGAGTACTAAAATATCGATATTATAATATGAAAATCGATTCTAGAACATAAATTGCTGGTATCGGAAGAATCGATATTTCAGTATCGATCCGCACACCACTAATAGAAGCAGAACCAAGTCGTATGTGTGGAGGGACAGTAACTGTGTGTGTATATGTAAGCATTTAAACATTGCAGAGAGTAAAATTAATAGTAATAGTATTGTAGAAATTAATTTCACCGAAACAATAACGTGGCACACAGTGTGACATCAAAAAATGCGCACACCTTTGACGCTGCATTTTCTCAGTTTTTCTCGTCCACACGTAAATGCAAAAACGGAGTTTTCAAAAATATCCACCCTGGCCGGAGTTTTTAAAAATCTCAGTTTTCAGTGACCAAAAACGCCGTTTATGTGTGGACAAAAGGTGCAAACGCATAGAAAAACCTGCATTTTCAAAAATACCCGGGTACGTGTGGACGTAGCCTAAGTTTTAAATTAAATTGCTCTGGATTTTGATGCCCACTTAATTTTTTGTTCGTCAAACCTTATAGTGTGCTACTGAATACGTACAACCCTCCTTTGCCATAAAATCCCAGGTTTGGCTCTAAATAAGTACTATGTACTAATTTCTGTTTACGTGTATGTACTGTAGTGACAATGGTTGGTAAAGAGAGAAGAAATGTGTACTGAAGTAAATAAAAAAACAGATATAATTGCTCAATTTCCTGCAGGTGAAACTAAGACATAACAGCTGATGGTGGAGGGCTTAGAGGAGGAAGCCCTCCCCCGGTAGCGGGATCAATGCACATAAATGGAAGAGGTCACAGACCTTTGACATCTCCTTTCAGCCGGGGGAGGGGCACAGGCCTTTGTGAAATTGGCTTTAATGATCCAGTTGTCAGGCGTGTCATACACCAGCATACAGTACATACAGTTTCAATTTACAATTTTAGGTCTTTCCTCTTCACACTCAGGTTTTACACATTTAACTAATCCAACAGCAACAAGTGTCAGGTTTGGATAAAGAAAAGTAATATTCTGTCTGCATCCAGCTGCCTTGTTTCTAGCTTCATCACTCCCACTTCTTTTTTCCCCCCTTTCTCCCATCTCTTCCCCTCTGGAGGCTCCCCAGCTCTTCTCAAACCTTATTTGTGCTTCTCCTCTTCTTCCTTTCATGATGCATTTTTCAAGAGACAATCATTAAAAAGGAAACATGGAGGACCACTTTCTACAGTGTTTGCTGTTTCCATGGTTCCGCAGAGATGATATTGAAAAATTAAAATTAGCAAGATGCCAAATATTAAATATTCACTCGGATGAATGAGAGCTTCAAAACACACGGTGAACTGTTCTTTCTGCTGCTTTTTAAGTGAATAGAATGGGAGACAGATGTGATTCTCTGCAGAAGAAAGAAAAACATACAGCCCTTACGTGGCCCCTGTAGTCTGAATATTTGCTTTCATTTATTTAGACTCACAACATTACAAGTGAACACAGTGTTCCTGGCATTCTTGGCCCCCAATAAAAATAAACAAAAAGACAGGTTAAAGGTTTAGAAGCATCCATGTGGAAGACGTTTGGCTTCGCACATCATGGCTGAGATGCTCTTTGAATTTTTATGTTTTGCTGAAAAGGGCCAGTTAATCTTTGATATACAGTGACACGGTAAGGTTAGCTAGTCACATTAGACACAGTTACTGCTAAAAAGCACTAAAGAGATCTCATTAGGAATCACAAAACATCTTCTTCTCCTGAAAGTGAACCTCGATCTATCTGCAATTTATTTGCATTTACCAACAAGCATTTTTTTTTGTAGGAGACCTGACCTCTGTTTGCAAGAAGTGGGACGTAATGCTTCTTTATAGGGAGGGAGGGATGGAAATTTACTGCATTTCCAGCTTGTAGTCACACTACAGAACAACATATGTGAGACAAATGCATTAAATTGAATTTTTCTTTAATTAAAAAAGCTACAAAATACATATAAAACAATATCAATTAGCTTGAACCTCAAACAACGGCAACAGTTAAGCTGCTGAGATATTAATGCAGATGCAGTAATAATTTCAATAATACAAATAAATGTAAAAACACACATTTTATATACTGAATATTTTAACTTTTTATATTTTTAGGATGTTCTGCTGACAAAATTTACACACTTTTGTTTAAGTAAGCAAGTCAAATTTTAGTGCTTATTTTTTCTTGCTGTGGCACTGATGGAAACACTGACATTTTAATGAACTACGTTTTTGATGACAGAACAGGTTTTGGTGACACAATCGTATTGACAACACGGGATATGAGGATAAAACCTGAATAGAGGGTCATGACTCCTGCCTCAGCAATTTGATGAATGGCGCCTATATTGAGGACCACCTGTTTTCTGGGGCTTGTCACACTGCAGCTGAAGAAGTGTGAAAACAATAGCGCTGATCTCTTTAGTTGGGATTTTGTCCCTCGTGCCATCTGCACTCGTGATCAGAAAAGGGCACATTCACTGAAAAGTACTTCAGAAAGAATCAACAGAAACATCTGCTGGTTACCCCCGGAGGTGTTTTTGTGATCTCAGAACTGGTATCATGGATGATCTGATTTAGTTTCATTGATCGGTATATAAAATTTGCTTGAAGCCACCATGGAATCTGAATCCACTGTGTTACTGATTAAATGGATAGTCAGTCGGTTTGAATCTTTTTGTTATGACAGCGAATACAATCCTTGGTGATCTGACAGAGCCCGGTTTATCATAACAGCAAATGAACACAAATCTTCTTTGTGAAGGAAAAAAAGAGAAAGGCACAAGGCCAACTGAGTAAACAACACGACATGAACACCAAAAGCAGAGCCCCAAAAATTACAGTGAGAGAATAATAACAGGAAAATAAATCAATCTGTTACCCTGGTGACAATTGCCTGAGCACGAATGGATGTGACATAGTCATTTATCCACAACCTGGTTAATTTTTTTTTTTCACAAGCGAAATGTCATGCTGCATTTTTGGAAAACCTCTTTGCCTCATAACAGGTTTCCAACACAATAAAACAATGGATGAGAAGATGGGGAAGAAAAGGAAGGTAGACCAGCATCGTAAGGAAAGAAAAGGTCGGATAATGCTCCGCCCAAATAAGATGTGTTATTATTTTAAATAGGACATCGTTTGAAGGCAAACAGAAATGAGGTGCATCTTACTTAATTTGTAGTTTTGAACGATCCAATGTGCATGTTTTTGTGAAAAAGGGAGGGAACCTTCAGGTGTTTAATGAAACAACAGCTTAGAAATTTTTAAAGTTTTACTTGAGACTGCAGATTAAAAAGTTAAGATGCAACAGTCACTGAAAGCAAGCCAGTCAGAGCCTTCACAAAGCAACATGAGAAAGAGACATCTCCTTCAAGGCTAAAGAGAGAGAGACCTGTCCTAGTGCACGAATGCTGTCATGGGGCCTTAGTTATCTCCACCAAGATTAAGTCCCAATTGTTCACCAGGAACAAAGGCAGCCAGTGAGGAAACCAGCCCCCCAAGGGCCAGATGGTCAGCGCTCAGAGCCCCCCTGACCCCTCCATTCCTTGTCCTCTTTGACAGGGCTGCGCGTGCTCCACGCAAGACAGGCCACCCAGCTAATTGACAAATGAATGATTACTCATGTGATACTGTACTCATGTAAAGTTCCTGCTGTGAAGCAGTAAAAAATAAGCAGAAGGTCTACTGTAAGCACCCCCGTGCATCTGGTACAGTGCCAAATGTGCTGTGGATGGAAGAATGTTGTAATATGCACAGGCTCCAAATAAACTGCTGCTCACTCTTATCTGATATGACTTTATCTAAGCTGTTGAAGCTTGTTTCAACACCAAGCCTTAGGCAACTGTAACAGTATTCAGCAGACACACGCACAAGTATTAGTGACCTGGCTCCAGGCATAGTCGGCATGGCTTTCCTAACAATGAATAATTACCAACAAGTACTGAAGCAATCACAGTGGATAAATGGACTGATTGCTAAAATGATCATGTTAAAGCTTGGCTGCACTCTCTCTCACACATCTTGTGGGGACATCTAATTGACATAATGCTTACCCTAGCCCCTTACCCCAATCCTAACCATGAAAAATGAATGCCTAACCATATCCCTTACCCTAAACCTAACCATAACCCAATTGTAACCCCTAAAACCTCTCAAAAAAAAACAAAACAAACAACAACCTTCCAACCTGTGAGGACAAGGATTATGGTCCAAGGGCTGTTGTTCCCCACAAGTATAGCAAACTTCCAATTTTTGGTGCCCACAAAGATATAAAAAAACACACACACACACACACACACACACACACACAGAGAGAGAGAGAGAGCCAGCGTTTACGGCTGAACATCAATGACATCCCGATTTAGAAGGCTTGCTGGTTTGTGCCAATTATACTGCACCAAAACAAATTAAGGCCTCGAGGAAAATAAGAAATAAAATAAAAAAAACGCAGTTCAAACGCAAGCCTACCTTATATGTAACGCAGCAAGTCACATTTCCACGGGGATTGGGGTCCGTGTGTAAACTTGCGCTCTCCGGTTCCGACGCCAGTACCAACGTTGCTGCTGCTTTGGGCGCTCGGCTGCTCACAGCTGATCACAGCCGACGAAGCAACAACGTGACGTCAGGAAGCTACAGTACGTACCGTTTGGTTCAAATCAGCGGAAGTTCGGCTAAGGTTGTTCTTTGTGATCGCTTGTTTATCAAATGGGAGGAAAAAGGCAAAAGAGGTCGTCCAAAGCTAGTAAATGAATAGTAACCATCGACGACATGTATAAGTAGTTTTTTGTTTTATTATAGTTTAAACGTGCAGTAAGAACTATATTAGGTACTACTAACTTTACGTTACAATATAGCGTCGACAGCATGATATTTGCACGGTTGATTCGCAGATATAAGAAAAATAAACAGTTTGCACGAAAGACTAATGATAAACATGCCAAGAAAGTGAAAAGAACGAGTCAACAATCTCACCGAAACACGAACATACATCTACACACACCTGAAAATGAAGGTTATGTTTAAGTTGCATTTTTTTAAAAACATGCATACTTACACCTTTAGGTGATTGTATGGTGATTGCGCAAACTGTTCAAAACCTGCTTTTGGTTTTCAGATCAAAATGCTGTCAGATCCCTCTGTATGTACAAATCATTAATACACTGGGGGTACACGAAAGCATGGTCTTTAATGCTGCATAGCTTTGATAGATACTTCTGGTCATATAAAGGAATATGAATACGAAACATACGCGACATGTGGACTTTGCACCCCTTGTCATAAAGTCAAGCTCAATGGGCTTATTCAAGTTCTTGAAAACGAGTGAGCTCTCTCGATAAATTGTAAAACATCGCCCCCTGTCGTATGACATCAAGAATAAAAAAATGACATTGAAGGTAAGCACTCAAGTTATTACGCAGTACAGCAAACAATTCTTGTGCAATAGATGCGCTTTTAAAAATGTGCAGCATTTACAGGAAACAAATGAACAGACATTAAATCAGAGAGAGAAGTATGTGCTTCACTGTATTCCAAACCTTTCCAGGCTGTAGCCTTGGTGGTTCTTGTTTGGCTCTGTTGGTTGTTCCTGGACATCCTAACCAATTTCCTCTCATCTGAGGGTGAAAGCCAAAGTCTGGAAGATGAGCCAAAGTGATGATACATCAGTATATTGGTTTGAACTGCAGATCTGAGTTTGCAGTTGTTTAGAAATAGCTCCAAGAGACCTTCCCAGATTATGTCTTTTAACACACTGTTGAACCTCAGCACCACTTATTAAAAGATTTAACTGAGTGTAAGTATATATTTGAGCCTGTATATGTACTCTTGACACTGTGTGGAGTAGAGAAAATCTAAAATAAATTCAAATTTGCGCACCCAAGTGTTTCTTTAGATGTATACTGCTCAACCATTGCACCCTGGAAAAAGAACCATCCAAAGAAATAAGTAAAAGTTCCAAATTGCCATGACAGTTATGGGCAAGATGAGTCTATGTAAACTTTCATAACTGACTGTACATGTTAGTTATGAAAGAATAATTTTGAGAGTGTGTGGTTTTGTTGCACATAATGTAAGCCAGTGGAGAATAGATTAAGCTAGTTAAAGCTCAGCTTTAACTTAAAAATAACATCAGGAATTAAAAAAAAATATATATAGATTAGTAATAATATAATCATCACAATTAATAAAAATTATTCTAATATATTATTCTAATATATGCTGTTATTATTATTATTATTATTATTATTATTATTATTATTATGTAATTGTCATAACATTTAGATAGTGTTTATAGTACTTCCTATGGATATTCGGATGAATGGTTTTGCTGTTTGTGTCGTGACCATTATTTTTTATTTCCAGTCTAACCAACAGTATTTCTAAAATTGTCTTTTTTTTTTTTTTAATAAAAAAGAACCAAATAGAATCTCTATATATCAACATTAAAGATAAATATTTTTAAACTTAATTTAAGTTTATTCTTCCTCGGATGGTAGATTTTCAGTGAGATCATAACGTTTAGGCAACTTTTTAACGTTTGGGAGCAGCAACGTGTTGCCTTCCAGTTTGTGATGTAGACTTGCGCATGCCCAGTACCTGACATTTGAAGTATCTTCTCAGGGGTGTTTGAACAGGAAGGCGGACATATTGGCGAGACTGTTGGAGAAAATCGGGCATCGTCTGCGATTGTTTTCTGAAAAGTAACACACATCAAACCCAATCTGTCTGTATTCCATCTGAGGGATAAAGCAGTTCGGACGGGGAGGCAATCGAGGCTCAGTGACAGCGCACGCAACGCTACAGATGGACTGCATTTAAACGTTGTAACGACTCCGTCTTTACACTCATCGAAATTTGGAAGAAGCAGAAGTTTTTTTTTCCCACCACTTCTACTTTTGAGCTGTCAGATTGGTTTGTCATTTTCTGCAGGGGCCTGGCATAGATATGGGAACGGCACAGGACTAGCTTTCCAACAAATTGTGCTTTTTTTCAGACAGACGGTGCATTCACGTTTTAACTGCCTTTTGTTTGGATGCACCAACATTTTAAGCCCTTATCCTCAGCGGCATCCCACGGAGGCTGACTAATCTGTCGCCGCATTTATCTTTGCCACTAAAGTTGTTTGCCACTCGTACCGGGGACACATACTTCAAATCCGAAAATGTGGCTTTTGCATGTTCAATGCGACCTTAAAGCGTGTGGAAGCTCCAGGAGAACGATGTGTTTTCTTTGAAGTGCGGCGGAAAGTTCAGAAGAAGAAAGGGACATTTGGCTAGCTAGCTAGCTATCGCTAGCTGCTAAAGCTAGCTAGCCACTCGCCATTGGGCTGTTTTTGTTCATAACTCAACGTCGGGAATGAGTTTTGCAGCAAAAATGTCTGCTGGGGATACCATGGAGGCTCGATTTGAAAAGATCGATGCCATGTTGAAAGACCCAAAGTCAGAAATAAACACGGATTGTCTGCTGGTAAGTTTGTAGCATAGTAGCGGGCTAAAGTGGCTAACGTAGCGATTCAGCCAATTTCGGGGTCAGTGTAGTCCTTGGAGCAGAAATTCTTTCCGAGACCAGCACACTTCATCTTGTCACTGAAGAATTGCTGACACAGAATATACAGACATTTAGTTAGCTTGAACACCTGTGCACTGGCATGTAAAAACTAGGGGTATTAATTTTAACACCTCCAGATACTTTACAAAATCGAAGGCAAAAACGCACACTAGAATAGGGTGGAAATAACAATCTTTAACTGCGGTATTCTGCTAGTTTAAAATAAAAATAACGAATAATTGTAACGTAATGACTAATAAGTTGGACAGATGGCACAGAGACACACACTTCGTTACAATA
This sequence comes from Simochromis diagramma, assembly GCF_900408965.1. Lineage (NCBI taxonomy): Eukaryota > Metazoa > Chordata > Actinopteri > Cichliformes > Cichlidae > Simochromis > Simochromis diagramma. Next base: position 6,879,548 of record NW_024386782.1, read on the forward strand.
TTTTTGTTTTAGGCAAGTTAAAACCCATCAACTGGTGAGTTTCCTGCCTTGCACTGCAAACCGATTGTGCTATATATATTTTTGGTCACCAGTGTGCAGCTTAGAGCATTTAAAAGGTGACCAGTTAGATGTGTTGTTTGTTTCAGCTTCATATAAAGTGATAGGCCCTCTTCAAGCCTGTTCTAACCTGCAGAGCTTCAGCTGCATCAGTACACCTGTTGGCTAGAGTTTTTCCTGGCTGCTTCCTGCCTGTGGGTGACAACTCACGAAATGACTCCTATCTTAAAGGAAAGGCGGCTGTTGCCACGTGCTTCAGCCTGGAGCAACACCTTTATTGGTTTTTATTACGTGCAGCAGTCCCAGAAACTGACTCATCGTGGAGGGGATGTTGTTACGTCGAGGGTGTGTTGATATGAGGAGCGTTTCAGGTTCAGTGACAGCCGTGCTGCGTGTTTTCGCACGGATTTGCGTCTTTGTGACTAAAGGGAGCGGTTGTGCTCAGATGTTTGTTGTGGTAGAATCAAAATGAGTGTAGGTAATCGGCTGGGGGGACGGACGGACTTGCCTTGAATTTCCAGTTACTGACTTAAAACCTATGTTTTGGGTTTTCGTGTCTGACCTACTTTTTCGCCTTGGGCACACCACTGAAGTGGCAAGAAATAAACAGTTCCCATATTATTATGTATATCCTAATAGTTCTTGTGGCTACGTGGCTCTTTGATTGATTCCTCTTGACTTTATGATATAGGAGTGGACTAATGTCCTAAACAAATGAAGTAAGGAAAGCCCTATAGGAAAAGGGGCTTATCCCAAAACCCCACCCACACATCCCAGAGTGTTTGTGTTCAGGGTGCTACAGATAGTGGTCTTTAGTTAAGAAAAATTGCTTAGCACTGACCTCCCATCGTGTTGCAGAAAAGGGGCTCTTAAACTCACCTAGAGGTGCACATGCTCTGCATTTCTAATGGCAAAAAGCTGTGGGGACTGTTCCCACTGGCAGCCTCACACACAAGGGTGTTGTTCGGTTTTTTTTTCTTTTTCTTCCCCTCTCTGCAATCGCCCCTGATCAATGAATGGAGGCCTTTTGCTGAGGCGCTCTCTGCCACCATGCAACTCCACCCACAGCTTAATAAAATTCCATGCTAATCAAATAACCTCTTGTCTTTGACTGGCCTGGAGTTCCCTGTGTGTCCCAGAGCCATTCTGCATGTCTGGAGAGTTGAGCCCAAGCAGGCAGCTCTGAGGTAGCTGGGTGTGGGCTCTGCTCTCTACCCATAAACCAAAATTATGTGGACTGAAGACTCATGTTTCTGAGGGCTGTGAATCAGGACATTTAACGAATGAAGCAGCCAACATGCTTGGCTATGAGTAATAGGCTCCATCAGAATGCACAATGCAAGCCTTTTACTGGCTGTGTTTCTGTACCTGGTATAGCACTCTGAAGTATAGGACCGTTGGGATTACACTTTTCCCTTATTGGAGCTTGGCCTGTGATATGTGTGATGGTGACATTTGGCCTGTACCTTAGTGCTCAGCTCTGGGCTTGCATAACCATTCACTGTTCTCCAGTCCTGCTGCCCTTATCTTCACCCGCTAAATAAATCCTGCTCAGAGTGAAGAGAGCCTTATCTAGATGGGCAGCCCCCTCCCCAATCATTGTGCTCTACATTGGCTTCTACAGAGCCAATCTGAACAGACAGAATTCCTGACATTGTGATGTGAAAGCTCAGTTGCCATTAAAGGTCTAAGCATTGTTAATATATTTTATTCTTCTGTCAACCAGCAATGACCGGTTTGTATCGAAGTCTTTAGAAAAATGAAAATTGGTTGTGTATTTGTCAAAGTACTGAAAAATGTCCCAGGTACCCTCGCACTTGGCGCTAGAGCATTAAAGTGGAGTCTGTTTATCATCTAGTGCATTATAATAAATGAATCGATGTGTTAGGACTCGCTGTGAGCGATAATTGAGGTGCACTACATAAAGGCTTCCTGCCATCATCTTTGTTCTTCCTTTGACACTTGGACTACGTCAGCGCCTCTGAGTTTGATCCCTCTTTCATCTGTTATTTGGGCTTTAAATCTGTAATAAGAGTAATTACAGGAAACGGCAAGGCCAATAAACCAGATTCATACGATGGCGACTGTGCGAGTACTGCACGTCATGGTGGATGCTCTGACTTTGATTTAGAGTGTGAGCTAAAATCAGAAATGCTGCATATATTTCAGTTCGTGTAGGAGATGGCAATAGATAAATTAGCTTTGTGGTGAGATTCCTATACATTTAGATGAGTATGAGACACAGAGATTTATTTTGTTGAAATGAAACATTTGGAGGTCAACATCGGCCAGTTTTTTCTACTTAGTTTAGATTTAGTCTTAAAACATCAGAACTGAGTGAGTGATTCTTATGCCTTATAATGAAATGATAAAGAAACTTTGGTATAAAAACAGCTGGTGTGAAAACTTGTATTTATTGTTTAAGTCCAATTCGGACTAAGGTCTAATGCTGGATATAGCCCAATTAAGGGAAACTATCATACAATAAAATGAGGCCTTATAGAAGCTTGCCTTGAAAAACAGTTGTTCTGAGCGTCTAGCATAAACATGTTTGTGGCCTGCATTCTGATTTCCTTGCATGGTTGATTTGCCAAGGCCCAACTTTTGAAAAACAGCCAGTGAATCCTTGTCCTGCCTTCACGACCTTTGCCTTTAATGGACCTGCCCTGGCTCTTAAGGTGTTGTCTTGCACTGATAATGCAGCAAAATTCAGTGTCGTTCTAGATTTACTGGAGATTTTTTGACAGGAGGACATAATACTCACCCTTTTGTGGTGTTCTCAGTTAGCATATAGGCCTGTGTAAGGGGTATATGACAAGGCAAGATTTTCCAGGCCATTGTTATCAGGATATACCAGTCCTCTAAGCTACTTCTGTTTTGTGTTAGTCAACCAAAACAAACTGTGCTGCGTAATGACCTTTCATTCTAAACCACAGCATCACATGTGCCATTTATCTGTTGAACATTTGTTAATTGTGACAAATATATACTATCAACAAAATCAGTCTTTTCACTATGAGGGCGACACTGGTGAATGCAGGAACCTTGAATGCACCACCGGTTGTTTTTGCATCTGCTCTTTCTCACAGCTGCATCCCCTGCAGGGCTAATGTAACTCTGACAAAAAGTACTGCAGTGGCCGTATTTTCATGGGGGCATTCATTTAAGTTTGATTTGTCCATTGCTCCCCGGAAGTAACAAAGGTATTTAAGTAAGGTATGTAATACTTTGGAAGATGCACACGAAATGTGTGGGCTCTGTTGATTTGTTTTGAATTTAAAACAAAGCAACACCCGTCTGGAGCTTTTTTGATAATGAACTGTATCGTCTTGATTTGGAAAACATATTTGTGGTGAAGGTTACGGTCAGCATTTCATCTACCCCTATTGTCAGAAGGTTCAGGGCTGTCAGTTGTAAACTGCTCTCCTCAGCTATTCAGTTATGGGAACAACAATTGACTGAGCTATTTGTAGCAGTGCTTTCCCTCAACTGACTGATTATGTGCAGGAATGCATACTAAAATGGTCCAATCTTTTAAAAATGGAACTCCTCTTTCTTTTTTTTCTTTTTTTTTTTTTTTAAATGAGCCCATTCAGAATCTGTCTTGTTTACTAAGGGCTAAAATGCCCGTTGGGCGCTCCTGCGTACATAGTGGTCTATATTCCCTCCTTTAATGAACTGGTCATTTGCTGGCGTGTGCCGTGCAGGCAGAGGAGCACAGTTTTGCTTGAGAATCCACCGCTCAGTCATTGGAAACCAGTGAGCGATGGCCACTGTTGGAATTACTCCATTGTACTTTCACATGAAAGCTTTTGTGACAGTAATTCTCGCTCACTGGGACCTCATAAGAAACTCAAATACCCCTGTTTTGCCACTCCTGGGCTTACTGTCACAGCCATTTATCCAGCAGAGTTGTTAGATATGCAATCTTTCAAGGCACATGGGATTTCCTGTCAGTAGATATTATCTGCAGCCAGAGTGTGTAAGAAGTAGTCCAGACAAAGTGCTTGGTTAGAAAAACTCCAGCTAAAGTCTCAGTGGTGGTTTCTAAGTGTACTAGAGGGATCAGCGTTAACTCTCTTGGAATGTCTTTACCTGAGAGGAAGTGATGTGTTATTTCATGCTTTGAATGGCTTCACTGGTTTGTATGATCACATTCACGTTTACACGGGCACACCCCGCTGTGGAATAGGCTGTCTGCTCAGCTGCTCACATGTGGAAAGCATATTGTCTTGAAGAGGTGGCAGAAAAGGACGTGAGAAGAAGGGCTCAACTTAGGCCAGTCCACATGCCTTGTGCTGGCATGCTGAGAGGGGATGATGTGGCCGAGTCTCTCATGGAAATTTTAACTCAGACTTTAATGTCTGGAAAAGAGCTTGTGCTTGTGTGTGTGTGTATTTTTATCCCTTAAGGATTAAGATATAAAGGAAATAATTATCATATGTAATGTCAGCCAAGGCATTGGTGTGTTCCGTATAACCATACATTTTTTTTTTTAATTATTTATTTTAAGCATAACTATCGCATTTCATGAATAGGGCGATGAGACGGTTTTTCATATGATTAGTTAGTAATCCCAGGGATGTGTCACCCACTGGCTGAAGCAGCATCAGCAGAAACTTCAAGCTCTGGTTTGTTTTCCTTGCAATTTTTCCCAAGACTGCCACATAATAAAACATCCTGTGCACGGCTACTGCCCAGCCCCTTTCGAGCTGAGTTAATCGTATTTGTGATTTTCCTTATAACATAGATTGCAGGCACATCTTGTTAAGTTCATAGCAGCATATAATCTCAGTAATTGTATCATTTTAATTAATAGTGTCACATTTTTGCCTTTTGGCTGAAGGCTATGATAACAACTTGGATCCTTGGTGTTAATTTATAGTGTGTGTGCACCTTTTTTCATTCAGTTTGCCTGGAAAGTGCTCATTACTGCAAAGTATTCTAAATCACTCATGATGAAAAAGTATTTCAAGTATTCCTGTACTAACAGCCTCATATTTGGTACTGTAGCCTGGAGCAGAGTTTGCAATGAAAACTGTATTGCAAATAGGAATTTAATATGCAGACACCAAACAGGCAATAGGAGCTGGTTGAAATCCACTAGGTGGTCTTTGTGTGTCTGTTGTTTGAGTTGATGATTTTCATCTGAAAGAAAACAGACTCGCATAAATGGGTTGATCCATGATGTGCTGACAAGTTCAAGGGATATCTTCCAGCGGTATTTTCCAAACTCTCCATTCACGCCAGGCGTTGCAGTCATCTTGCAGTGTTTTTTTTTTTCTCTCCTCGCCAGCACAGCTGTGTAGGTGGAACGGTGATAATACTTTGGAAGCATTACAATCCACATTAGTTCAGAGAGCTGGCAACAAGCCCCGATAATGTAAAGCACTTCTCAGATTCTGACAGTTTTCTTTGAAATTGCCTATCATGACATGCACTGTTAAGCTACACAAGTCTTGATGCCTCTCCAATGTGCAGGAAGCTGCAACTGGCTATTGGTATTGGCTGAATATAAAAATCACTGGTGGTCCTCTTGATGCATGTTATTAAAGGTTGTGACAAAATTGTGACAAAAATGACTCCTGCTTGGCCGTCTTACATGTATGTGCAGGTGATCTGGATGCTCTGCTCTGCTGTAGTCGGCACAGTCTAACCTCTCTACGCTGCTTCCCACCCAATGCTGAATTGTGCGGTGATAATCAGTTTCCCACAGATTTATTTTCTATCTGTGGTATAAATGGTTATGTTAACGTGTGTGTGTGTGTGGTGTTGCTGAAAAGCTGAATAAGTGAATAAAAAAAAAAAAAATCTGTTTAAGTTTCTTTTCTGCAAATATTTATATTTCCCCAAGTTCTTCTGTCAGCGAGTTGCGTATTCCATTTCAACCCTGCCATATTGGATTAAACCTGGTGGTAGTGTGGTTGTGTATGAAGTTAAGGTAGCCCTCTAGCTTATAGTGGATCTTCAGAGCAAAACAAGTGCCACTGTCCACGCCACTATCAGAATAAGACTGAAGCAAAGGGCTCTTAACAACTTTGCTCCTATTAAAAGACAGCTCTCAACTTCTCCACTTTGACAGCTGGCCAAGAAGCCTTTTAGCTCAGCAAACAGACTAGGGCTGCAGCGATTCATCAAATAAATCGATTTATAACAAAAAATTCCTCAGTGTAAATGTTTTTGCTTCGATGTGCAGTTTAACTTTGTAGCCCTCAGCTGTCACCATGTAAGTAGTTAAACATGTAGCCCAATTTTGTCTACATACACAAAGCGCGTAGCCGCTACTGAGACGGTAAACTCGAATGGAGTGAAACAAAAGTGTCTGAAACTGCAGCAATTGCCATAATAACATTTACGGGGAAAAAGTTGGCAGGAGTCACGTGGCGAGAATCAAACCACCTCTTCAGCAAGCTCTAATGTGAAGAAAAGTGAATTTTGTAGCAAACCCCCATTTCCACCACATTTGTTTTACACAGTAAAATATCTGCAGTAAAGCTGTAGAAATTAAAGTGTATGCAGATGAAATTTGAACTTAGTCTAATATGATGTTTAAATTGCTGAGAGTAGACGGCAGTCGTCCTATAATCGATTACGAAAATAATCGGTAGCTGTAGCCCTAAAACTGCCGTTTGTTGTTGATAGGTTGTTAAAGTAGTTCCATTTTTTCCCCTTCATGGTACGTGCAAAATCATGCATACAGGAAATCACTCGTACACTGTTTTGTTGCTTTACAATTTTATTTTGACTACACTTACCTGGTTGGTCATCCTACTTCCTCTATCGCTCATGAGTGGAAGGCCATTAATTCTAGGTTCTGTTGTATATCAATGCATAAACATCCATTAGGGGTATTTAATGTTGCTAAGCTACCTTATTTATTAATAGTTTGCCAGTTGATTAAAATGCCATCTATATTGTTCCTCCTGGTATGGCTATATCAGCTTGCCCTCAGTTTCTCTCTATGAGGATAGGTGACACCACAGCAAACATGCAAATGCCGAAATTCAAACACTGATGCTCACAGCCAGTGCTGGTCATTTAGACTTTATCAAACTGACATTATTTTGTTTGTTAATCAGTTAGCTTTCACATTCTTGTTTCATGATTTTATCCTATATTGTATTTGTATTTGCCCTACCTGGCTCTGTTATTGGTCTGGTGTTTCCTTAGGATGGCTGGCTTTTCTTTGTTGCTTCCTTTATTTGTTCTCCTATTGGGCTAGCTAGCACAACATGCACCAGCTCTCTCCACTCCCTCTGCCTTTCCGTCATAGTGTTTTACAGTTGTGCTGATGATTGAAAATGAGGCGCTCTATGTGACTCTGCACTTGGGATAGATTATTATTATTTTTTCTCTTTCCTCTCCTTCACTTTTTTGTTGAGAACTTGCTTGGCCACATAACTAAAATAGCTCTCTGACGTGTACAGTCCTGTTGAGGAATGTTACTGTGGCTGTCCAGAGTTTTCTGCGGCAGGAAGTTATGCAAACGTGCATTGCTGAGCGCAAAGCCTTGTGATTAAGGTCCTGAAGGACTCAGTTCTTCAGCATTTTTTTTCCCAGTGTAAGCTGGCTGGATACTATATGGCTCAAAGGGCGTCTTTCTTTTCCCCCTCCCAGCCTCTTCTGTAAATACTCTCTCCTGAATGTTGACTTCTGAAGGTTTCTAAACTGAGCAGAAGAGCTTCCAACTTATTAATTTTCCAGTGTTCTGTCCTGGTAAATTTTGAAGTTGCTTTTCTTCTTCCTAACAACCATTGTACACCTTTTACTTTTTCCTTTTCCCCTCCCACCTGCGTTTTCCTTGTACCGCCCATCCTGCAGGGCACTTGCTTGTTTTATGTCTGTGCCCTCCACTGTTGAGCAGAAACAGCAGAGTGACTTAAGAGGATTCCCAAGCTGCTGATTCACCATGTGTCATCATTGCTTTGCTCAGAGAAACACAAAGACACTGCTGGAATGACAAGATTTCATGCTATGATGGAAAGTTCAGAGATGATTTGGCCAATAAATACATTTTATTGCATATTTTAATTGTAGCTCTTACCAGCTTTATAGTGGAACATGTACCTCTGACCTTTTTAAAGGAAAGCATATGTAGGTTAGCTCACCCCTTGAAAACATCTGGCTCACACCTGCGCGAGGGACTGCATAACAGTTGACGTACATTCGAGGGTTTGTGTGCCCGTCTTCTTTCAGCCATTCTGGATTATGGAAGATTAGATTAAACCCTGCCAGTGGCACTTGTGCTGTAGCCTAGCCGAAGGCAAGACTGTTTCTCTCCATGTTTATAGTTTTTGAAATCACAAAAATTGTACTGTAAACAAAATGGCAACAAATACTTTATGTCTGTTTATTTTATTTGCTTTCAATCATTGATCCAAGTCGTACCCTAGCAGAGATGATGGTAATCAAGTTATGACTCCGTGGAGGGCCAGGAACATCGCTGTAATGCCTATGATAGGGAAGTGTCCAGTCATCATTACTTACCATATATTTCTTAGGTTCTTTTGACATTTAGCTTTTTTGCATCAGTGATGCTGCAACTGCTTATACAAACTTGTGATGTCAGTTTGGAATAATATACTTTTTGCTTGAAAAGACAAAAGCTAAAAAAAAATCATTGCATTCATTTATAGATGGCAAAAATTGTATTGACCAAAGATAATGTTTTTGAATGCACTATGTTGGTGCTAAACATTATGGATGCAAAATTCTCATCTGATTCCAATTCTGATGTTTAAAGTTGCAATTTGGTAGAGAGCTCCCTGTGTCTTCACATTTGAAGCTGGAACAGAAAAGCTCTCGGCCATTGGTTGATGTCATAACATGTGCAGTTACTGGCCGATAACCTGGTGCATCCCCGTCATAAGTGTCATGCAATATGCAAGCCATGCTTTTTAAAACTTTTTTTTAAATTTGTTTTGTTTTTCAACAAAATGCTGAAGTGCTCCCCAACAGTAACATGATCCAGACTAGAAGCCAACTGCCAGTGACATTTCTGCACAGAGCGGTTTCACAGTTCGCTTTTCTCATGCCGTGTGAGATGACGGATCTGTGACGTTGTAGCAGCCTTTTAATTTTGCTTTCATGCATGGTCACCCTTCTGCTTTTCTTCCAGGATGGCTTGGATGCACTGGTATATGACCTTGACTTCCCCGCCCTGAGGAAAAACAAGAGTATTGACAACTTTTTGAATAGATGTAAGTACACTGCATCAAGCTTTCCCCCTTATGAGAGCTCCCTGTGTCTTTCTCATTAACTATTTGTGTTCACAGTTATGTATGGGTATAAGTCTAGACTCAGGGAGGGGGGAGGAGCAGTTTTTTGGGTCACGGCGTGTATGTGGGCTTGGACACAATAGGTGTCTGCTGTTTAGTGTCCCCAACAAAGGGGCTTTCATAAATGGTTGGTGACCCGCCTGATGTCTGTCAAGGCTGGCTTCTCTTTTTCACTGTGTCCCCAGAATGGGGAAGCTGCTATAAATATGATGAAAAAAAATCTATAAATCAAAGGTTTCTCTCTTTCCTTAATGTATCTGGTCAAACTGCTCAATTTCCAGCACTTAATATATGGGACAATGGTGAGTTATAGCGTGTACCCCAGAATTTGCACTCAAATCTGTACTCATACTGTATTGATCATGTGGTGGTTTTTATGGGATCTCAAGTGTCCATCTTAATGCATCAGAAATGCATGAGATACTGCTAAGATTGTGCAGGATATTAATGTCATGGTGCATGCCGTAACTTTTTGTGCATTCTTAACAGGTTTTTTAAAAAAGTTTTGAGGACAACTAGAATATAACGTGTCATATTTGAATATCAAGTGACCTACTGTAAACCCCTAGGCAAAAACTGCCATTAGGCATCTTCTCAATTACTCTTGGTTCTGTATTTTCGTGAAAGGCATTGATGGATATGGAATAATGGCGCTATCTACCAAGACAGTGATCTTCAGTAGCATGACTTGCCTGAAGCACTTCTGGCTCTAAATCCCCAGCCATGCATTGTGGTTTGCACCACAATCAAATCAGCTGTTTGCTCTACTGTATGTATGCCAAGACCTACTGACATTAATCCATCACCCGGCCTCGTGAGCAGATATACTCACACGGTATATTATCTATAACAGTAACTGGAGTTCCTATTTGTTGCATTTCTAAACATGTTTTTTTTTAATGTCTTCAGGGTTGCCTGGGATTTTTCAAGTAGGGATCATGATCCCAGGAACTCATGCGTGGTGGAAATGACTCACAAATGTTCTTATTCTAATAGCTTAGTACTTTCTTTTTATTTTTAGATCACTTGAACTTGGATGCCCCCCCCCCCCCGCACCCCGCTTTTCCATGCATTCCCGTGCTAGTTGTGAGTCATGTGAATTGAAAATTATCCCACTAGTACTGCTTTGACCAAATTTGGCTGAACAGTGGATACTGACTCCCCAAGGGGAGCTAGAATTATTACATCAGGGAAAGGCCAACTCTCAGTAAGCAACAAACTTTCCCTAAACGGCGTCACTCAGCTGTGCAGTTGCAGTACGCTGTCAACTTGTTCTGCTTTGCTTGCCAACAATGTGGATGTCCTATGAAAGTAACCCCTGAGATTGCATAAACAGGGAGGCTGTGATCCCTCAGTGATGGAGATACACCTTCTCTCAAAGGTCAACACCATAACAAGAGCTTTGTGCATTTCTCCTGGTAACTTTGCATGTTTTTTTTTTTCTTCCCCCCCAGACAAAGAGACGATTAGTAACATTCGTGATCTGCGAATGAAAGCGGAGGACTATGAGGTGGTTAAAGTTATTGGGAGGGGTGCATTTGGAGAGGTGCAGTTGGTAAGAGTGCCATTCTGTCTTTTTATTTCTTTATTTCTTTGAATAGCACAGTAGCTATAAATGTAGCACACTGATGAATAAGTCTGATTTGATTGCTGCCTCATTATCGTTTTTCAGGTAAGACATAAAGCGACAAGCAAAGTATATGCCATGAAGCTGCTGAGTAAGTTTGAGATGATCAAGAGGTCAGACTCTGCTTTCTTCTGGGAGGAGAGGGACATCATGGCCTTTGCCAATAGTTCATGGGTCGTTCAGGTATGATGGGACAGAGGAGTGTCTAAACATGCAGTTATTAGTCAGACATGGTTCAGACCACATAAATCCAGCCTCATTCATGTGTCTGACATAAATTGTTGGGATACTTTTGAATCCTTTTCCTAATTGTTTGAATTCTGTCCTTCTACAGCTCTTTTTTGCATTCCAAGATGACCGCTACCTCTACATGGTGATGGAGTACATGCCTGGTGGTGATTTGGTAAACTTGATGAGCAACTATGATGTCCCAGAAAAGTGGGCTCGCTTTTACACAGCCGAGGTAGTCCTGGCCCTGGATGGAATCCACTCTATGGGCTTCATTCACAGGTGACAGTACAACATTTGTATTTTTCTCTGTTTGTGGTGTTCATATATGTTGAAAAAGAAGCTATTTTCGTTATTTAAAAAGACTTATTAACGTTACATCGTCATTTCTAGTTCTGTTTTTTTTTTTTTCCCACAAGGCATTTTTTCCCGTTGTAATTGTGTGAGATTTGTAGCGGGATCAAAGAGGTTTGGTGGCAACCTGTGATCTAAGGAAGCATTTTAATAAGCAGGAAGTAACGTTGCTAGGTGCTATCGGTTTTAAGAGACTTCACAACTGCTTCTCAGAACTTTGGAAAAAAAAAACCCAAAACATTTTTCCACACTGTCAGCTTCATTTTTCTTTCTAATATGTAAAAGATTGCTAAAGATAAGTTGGGTAGACATGCACTGTTTTGTTTTTTTGCTTGTTTTTTTTTTCTCATGGTATCCAGTGCAACAAACATGTTTGCCAATGTGTGAAATGGCGTGGGCCAGAGGGAGCTTTATATAGTCAATAGCAGAGCAACAAGTATGGCATGCATCTGAACATCAAATTGTTTCTCCACACAACAGCCCTGAAGCACTTTGAGTTCATAACATTACTGGGTACAGTGGTGGAATGTTTTTCCATCAGTTTTCTTCTAATTGGAGTAAAGCATTTTTTAGATGGATATATCCTTTATTAATCCTTTTGCAGGAAATCACATTTCCACGGCAGCTTTAACCCAGACATTACACAACACATCCCAAACAGCAAAACAATGTTAATTTCTAATAAAGTTAACGTTATTGTGCATTAAATGGTCTTATAACAGCTTGTATAAAGGATTTCCTGACGTGCTCAGATTTGCACGATGTGCAGAGAAACATGAACACTATTCTCATTAACAGCTGCCCACATACCTCATGCCATCTGATCTGTCGCTGCTACAGCGTTCAGACAGATCTGACTGTGTTGTTTTTTGTTTTGTTTCTCTAACCTTAACGCTAATGCCCATGCATCGGCTCAGCATGAGAACGCTGCTGAAGCCTTTGAATGTTTTGGATGAGTTTAGTTTCCTTGTGATGCGTGTGTTTGATTTGGATGTTTTTATTGGCGTCGTGCTTGAACTGATGTCTAACGATGTTTTTGTTTCCTCAGAGATGTAAAGCCTGATAACATGTTGCTTGACAAAGCAGGCCACTTAAAGCTCGCAGACTTTGGGACCTGCATGAAAATGAACAAGGTATCAGATTCACTTTCTTTCAACACAGCCATATTGTCAGATCATGTTGATAAGATTATTTTAAAAATTTCTGTGTCTCAAGTTAATGCTGCTCAGTTATAGTGAGAATCCCAGTCATGATTATTCTGGTCTGTATTTTAATCTTGATTATTGAGCAATATTAGACATTATCTTAACAACGAGTATGGAGTTACTGAACTTTAAGAATGTGTCCTTGTATAAGGAAAAATGAGGTGGAGGTGTCGAGGTGGTTTTTTTGGGGACCAGTTCTGAATTTATTGTCAGATCTTTAGCTCAGCACCTGTTGATTAATTGTTTACTTAGAGAGAGGGGAAAATTCTAACTTAGAAAGCTGGGAGGCGGTTTCGTTGCCAGAAAGATGTGAATAATGCTTTAGATTATTTGCAGCTCCTACTCGACACCTCAACATTTTTATAAAAATCGCATAAATCTACTTTAAGAGTTTTACTTCAAGATAGATCTCGAGGAGTTAAAGATTAATAGCTGAGTTTAAGTGTCTGGACATAGCTGGCATATAAATAACACTGCAAGAAGAGTATTTGTATTATTATCATAGTTTTATTTTGATCTAATTGTTGAAAGCCAAAATTGTAATTTAGGTTAAAATCTGATAAATCACTTAGTCGTTGTTTTCATCCACTTTTATAGAATTAAATAAACAACAACATTAATAATAGTAATTACTGGGATGGCAGGTTGGCTGTAGCTCAGTAGAGCTGGTCATTTATTGATTGGAAGGTTGGTGGTTTGATTCCTGGCTCTCCAGTCTGCATGCCAAATATCTTTAGGCAAGATGCTAACCCCATATTGCTCTCTGACGCATCTATCGGAGTATGAGTCTGTGTGAATATTAGCTAGAAAGTACTTAAGCATAGACAAAAGTGCTTAAGTGCTTATATGAATGGGTGAATGAGGCATCTTGTGTAAAGTGCTTTGAGTGCTCTGGCAAAGTGAAAAGGTGCTATATAAGAATGAGTCTATTTACCATATCCCTGTAATAATGATAATTTTTTTGAAGTAAAGTGTTGGAGTTGTTAATGTTGATGATGCTCGTGCCCTTCAGGATGGTATGGTACGATGTGACACAGCAGTGGGAACTCCAGACTACATTTCACCTGAGGTACTGAAATCCCAAGGAGGAGATGGCTATTATGGCAGAGAGTGCGACTGGTGGTCAGTGGGAGTGTTTCTGTACGAAATGTTAGTTGGTGAGTATTTGCATTGAAAGATGACTTATTTTACATATTTAGAGCCAGACATATTACTTACCTGTTGCTCTCGTTTGTCCCGTGCATAGGCGACACTCCTTTCTATGCAGACTCACTAGTGGGGACCTATAGCAAAATTATGAACCACAAGAATGCGCTGACCTTCCCTGATGACAGCGACATATCCAATGACGCCAAGAATCTGATCTGTGCTTTCCTGACCGACAGGTTAGATGGCCACAGACCGAGCAGCGAATCACGAAGCTTTTTGTCAGAGATCCTTTTCTTTGCATAAATTGTTTTCAGATGTAGAGAACCCTCTGTGAAAAACAAAAAATCTTAATAGCAGAGATAATGGCTCTCTTTGCATTCAGATACTTGCTGTCTTCTGCTGACATTACCATACAGAATTGCTGAAATTACTAAATTTCTCCTCCTGACCCCCACAGGGATGTTCGACTCGGCCGTAATGGTGTAGATGAAATCAAGAGGCATCCCTTCTTCAAGAATGACCAGTGGACGTGGGAGAACATCAGAGAGAGTACGAATGTTTTCACTCTTAATGTTAAGGATTATTTTCACAACTCCCTTTTAATTTGGCTGCGGCTCACTGTTATTGCAATCATGGATCCTGCGATCATGTTTTCCATTTGACCTACTGCAGACAGTTGCAGGAAATTCTTGTAGACGAGCCATTCATTCAGTATCCTTTCTAAGACTAAACGTGATTCCTGCTCAGAGTAATAACTTGCAGCGCAGCATTTTTGAGGCCAACAATGGGGAAAGCAGTTTAAAGCAAATGTTAATGCGCTGGGATTGACACTGGAGCAAAGAGAGATTAGAAATGTAGTGCTAAATCCACTAGCTATAGTCGGTTCTTTACTGGCTTTATATTTAATACTTTACTAGGCTGAAGTCAGCACTTTGTTGCCACCGCCACCCCCACCCCGTTCGTGTATCAGGGGCTGACCAGCTCTACTAGCTGGCTGCTTTCCCTTGTTTTTAAGAGGGTCTCCAAAGAAAGAAAAAAGTCATTCCGGAGGGGGGAAAAGATAATTATATCATAATTACAGCAGATTTAAATATTTATAATATACCACAGTGATAAGAAGAAGCCAAGAAATTTGTTTTGGTTTGGGCTAACTGACTATATAAATGACTTAGTTTGCATGTGTTATTTAAAAAAAAAAAAAAAAGAACATTTTAGTTTTTAAGCTTTTGCACTTAAAAAATAGGCTTACTTTGCTTCAGTATGTTCTAGCCATAGGATATCAGAAATATGGTTGTCAGTAGAAATTAATACTGAAATATCATGATTCCTAACAGTTAAAACATTAAATGCAAGCTCTTTAAATACTGATCATAGTGTTAACATTGACTTAATCAGCTTTTTTAATCAGTTGTACAGGATAAGTCTTTGTGAACATTATGTGTTTCTAGCCTGAAACTATCATTTCAGGTTATAAATGTTTTGGCTTATACAGGGTGGGCCATTTATATGGATACACCGTAATAAAATGGGGATGGTTGGTGATATTAAAGTCCTGTTTGTGGCATATTAGTATATGTGAGGGGCAAACTCCTCAAGATGGGTGGTGACCATGGTGGCCATTTAGAAGTCGGCCATCTTGGATACAACTTTTGTTTTTTTCAATAGGAAGAGGGCCATGTGACACAAACTTATTGGTAATGTCACAAGAAAAACAATGGTGTGCTTGGTTTCAACGTAACTTTACTCTTTCATGAGTTATTCACAAGTTTCTGACCACTTATAAAATGTGTTCAATGTGCTGCCCATTGTGTTGGATTGTCAGTGCAACCCTCTTCTCCCACTCTTCACACACTGATAGCAACACCGCAGGAAAAATGCCAGCACAGGCATCCAGTATGTGTAGTTTCAGGTGCTGCACATCTCGTATCTTCACACCATAGACAATTGCCTTCAGATGACCCCAAAGATAAAAGTCTAAGGGGGTCAGATCGGGAGACCTTGGGGGCCATTCAACTGGCCCACGACGACCAATCCACTTTCCAGGAAACTGTTCATCTAGGAATGCTCGGACCTGGCACCCATAATGTGGTGGTGCACCATCTTGCTGGAAAAACTCAGGGAACGTGCCAGCTTCAGTGCACAAAGAGGGAAACACATCATCATGTAGCAATTTCAAATATCCAGTGGCCTTGAGGTTTCCATTGATGAAGAATGGACCCACTATCGTTGTACCCCATGTACCACACCAAACCATCACTTTTGTTGTTCCAACAGTCTTGGAGGGATCCATCCAATGTGGGTTAGTGTCAGACCAGTAGCGGTGGTTTTATTTAACTTCACCATTCACATAAATGTTTCATCACTGAACAAAATCTTCTGGGTGAACTGAGGGTCCTGTTCCAATTTTTGTTTCGCCCATTCTGCAAATTCTGTGCGCCGATCTGGGTCATCCTCGTTGAGATGCTGCAGTAGCTGGAGTTTGTAAGGGTGCCATTTGTGAGTAGCTAATATCCGCCGAAGGGATGTTCGACTAATGCCACTCTCCAGTGACATACGACGAGTGCTACACTGTGGGCTCTTGCCGAATGAAGCTAGAACAGCCACTAGTGACAGTTTTCTTGCGTCCACATTTTGGCAAATCCAACACTGAACCAGTTTCACGAAACCTAGCAAGCAGTTTGCTAACTGTAGCATGGGAGATGGGTGGTCTCGTAGGGTGTCTTGCATTGAAATCTGATGCAATAACCCGGTTACTGCGTTCACCAGATATCAACACAATTTCGATCCGCTCCTAGTGTGTTAACCTCTTCGACATGTCAATGGCTGTGAACAAAGAGAAACTTGTGAATAACTCATGAAAGAGTAAAGTTACGTTGAAACCAAGCACACCATTGTTTTTCTTGTGACATTACCAATAAGTTTGATGTGTCACATGGCCCTCTTCCTATTGAAAAAACAAAAGTTGTATCCAAGATGGCCGACTTCTAAATGGCCACCATGGTCACCACCCATCTTGAGGAGTTTGCCCCCTCACATATACTAATGTGCCACAAACAGGACTTTAATATCACCAACCATTCCTATTTTATTACGGTGTATCCATATAAATGGCCCACCCTGTACATCTTATAACATAGCTTAAATTCAATGTGTAGTTCATCTGTTATGATGATCTTCATCATTTCCTCCATATAAAATTTCCCACAAGTCACACCACACCTGTTGCTGCATTTGCAAACTATTTTATGTTATTACTAAGTAATCACAGTGTTGGCTTTGACTTGTTCTGAAATATCAGTTTTCTTGACATCCCTGGTGTTTATTAATTAATATTAAACAAAACTTGAATGGTATCAGGACATTGACTGACTTTGTGTTATGTTATTCCCTGTAGTGAAAGACCTGCCAACACTTTTAGGAGTGTTTTCTAAAACATGTGCTCTGAATTTTTGTCATGCCCTCTAACACATGGAGGCTTTTATGTATAATAAAATTTGGTGTGTGTGTGTGTGTGTGTGTGTGTCCCCACTCTCTTTGTTGTCTCCTTTGCTGTGTGCAGCGGCTGCCCCTGTAGTCCCCGAACTTAGCAGTGACACTGACACCAGTAACTTTGATGACATTGAGGAGGATCGGGGAGAGGAGGAGACCTTTCCCATACCAAAGGCCTTTGTGGGCAACCAGCTCCCGTTTGTAGGCTTCACCTATTACAGTAATCAACAGTAAGTCTGCCAGACTTGTTCTTTGTACCACTAAATTATGTGTGTGTTCTGCTTTTTTCCCTTCATCTTTCTTGAATTTTTATATTTATACCTGTATATATTATGTCAATACAGGTTTTTAATTGTGCATCAAGGATGCTTTAGCCATGGAGCCAAACAAACAACAACAAATTTCAGAGTAAATGTCACAGACTTATGAAAAGTTCATTGTCTGTTAACGCTTTTTTTCCCAGCCTTTTGCGAAGGTCCGCTGACACGAAGAGCAGTGACAAGCGTAGCAGTTCCACAAAAGAAGATAAGAGTCATGTGAGTACAAGTCTTCAAGACGAGGTCTTTGACACGTTGGATGTCTGCGACTTTATCTGATCAGTTGAAATGGAATGTTTCTGTTCAGTTGGAGAACCTGCAAAAACGAATCTACCAGCTAGAGGAGCAGCTGCACAGTGAAATGCAGTTGAAAGATGAGTTGGAGCAGAAATGCAGGTATGGAATAAACCTTTGTCTTACGTTCATAGCCACTTTCCAAAATACAGATTAAGACAAAGCCTCGGCTTGAAGGAAAAGAATGAAGATGTAAATTTCTTAATCCATGATGGGAAAATGAGTCTGCCTGTTAGTCTGACTAAAGACATCTTGCAAAAACGTTGAGCCTGATGAGAACAGAATAGATGAGTTGCAAACTCTAAAAAAAAGTTTTGTTTCGTGGGCGGATTAATGGTATGTATAAGCTTGAATGACACTTAATAACGACATGGTCCCAAAGTGTCTTCTGTCCCTTGGTGCCTCTGTAATTTTATGAGGAAACTGGAGTTTTCCATGAAACAATTTTCACAAGATTTTACAAACTTCAGCCTCATTGTTTCATCCCTGTGAGAGACATTCAGAGTGTTTATTTATTTATTTTTATTTATTATTTTTCTCTTGTTGCCCCTAGGACATCAAACAACAAGATTGAAAAGATTATGAAAGAGCTGGATGAAGAGGTAAATGCCTTTTTGAAATATTTCTTCCTCGCATTATAAATTCCTGTTATCAGCTTTGCAGTACACTCCTTTGATTTTGTTAATATAGTGTGGTGTCGCTAGCAAGCTATGAAGTTAAATATATTACTGTTTCAGATCAGTGGCTAGATTAGGGCTTGTTCCCCATCCACATCAAAGCTGCTCTTTTGTTCCTCGCTTTAGGCAAACCTGAGGAAGAGCGCCGATGCCAGCTTGTCTCTGCTGGAGAAGGACAAGCTTATGCAGCAGCACAGATTCACAGAGTACCAAAGAAAAGCCGACCAGGAGTCAGAGAAGAGACGGAATTTGGAAAACGAAGGTGAACTTCATGAAATGCTGCTGAGGTTATGAGTTAGACTTCTTGCAAAATACACGCACTGGTCACTTTATTAGGTACACATGTTCAACTGCTTGTTAATGCAAATATCTAATCAATCACATAGCAGGAAGTCGGTGCACGAAGGCCGGTAGATATGGTTAAGATGACCTGCTAAAGTTCAAACTGGGCATCAGAATGGGAAACAGAGGGGATATATAAGTGACTTTGAAGATGGCTTGTTTGTTGGTGCCAGATGAGCTGGGATGTTTCAGAGAATGGTCCGCAAAAGAATGGCAGGAAGTTCACTGTACTGTGGCCTCCACAGTCAGGAGGACTCAAACCAATAAATGCAACTTTGGAATCTGATGAATGAGGGATTCTTAATTTGGATGTCCAGGCGACAAAATTGCAGAAACTGTGTGATGCTTTCGTATCAATATGGAGCAAAACGTCGGAGGAATGTTTCTAGCACCATGAAGAATGAAAGAAGTTCTAAAGGCAAATTGGTGTTCAACCCAGTACTAGCAAAGTTGGGGAGAATTTTAATCGTTGAGTAAGATGAAGTATGTACTTTATTTTATCAGATGAAGCCTAATGTGCTGACTGGATTACCTGATAACCTCGTACCGTCTTCATCTTCCTAACTGCTGACTTTCTGCACATGGGCTTCTGACTTGAAATTACTCTTATCAGCTCTTTTTTTTTTTTACATTTAATTTAATTTATTTTTGAAGAAAAACACAAAAAAAGTCACGAAAGTTCTTTGTGCTAATACTTTCTTTCAGTCCTTTAGCAGTAATTTGCTGTCCAGAGTTAATAGTTCTTGTAAACATAAAGTCTAAAAATGAAGAAAGACAAACCTGCCTCAGACACTCCTAGTCTGATCACTCTGGGGAAAAAATGAATTACTGAATAATGAATTACTAAAAGGCACCTCAGCCATGTCACAATACATTTATAAACACACCCATAGCTAAACAAGCAGCTGCTATTATGTAGTGGTAAAATCTAATGTTCATATAATAAAGTTAATGATGTGTGTTGGCTCTAGGCTGCTGACATAAAATAATTTATACTGGGGAAACTAAATCTAACTCTGCTGTAATTGGAAAGAGGAGCTTAAATGAGGTTGATTGTGTTTTTTTTTTTTTTCTTATTCTTTATTTCCTTTATTTCCCCTTAGTGTCAAATTTGAAGGAGCAGTTGGAAGATATGAAGAAAATCAGTCAGAACTCGCAAGCCTCAAATGACAAGATTACCCAGCTTCAGAATCAGGTATACAGCAGACACATGCATGCACACTCTGGAAACTGAAGGACAAAACATTAAATGTTTTTTCCCTCCCTTTGTGTTGGATTTTTTTCTTTAATTTTTATTTTGGATTGACAGCTGGAAGAGGCCAACGACTTGCTGCGTGCAGAGTCAGACACGGCGGGGAGACTGAGGAAGAGCCACACAGAGATGACCAAGTCAATGGCACATTTGGAGAATTTGAACCGTGAGCTGCAGGAGAGGAGCCGCGCAGTAGAAGGAGAGAAGGCGCAGCTGGAGAAAGAGCTCCTGCTTCTACAGAGCACCCTGGACTCTGAACGGAGGAACTACAGTCAGGACTCAGAGGAGATCAGGGAGCTGCAAGGTGACACTGATATATCACTTCAAAAACAAGTGAAATCTGCGATAGCTCGACCAGATTACAGTTTCAGTTATTGATAACTGAAAAAGCAAGTGTTACCATACAGTTAAAATACATATTTAAAAGTCCAAAGTAGAATTGAATTGGTATGAAATAATTACTTTAAAAGGCTTTAAAAAAAAGAGGAAAAAAACCCAGCTTCATGTCTTAACTGTCTGCCTTTATCTTTCACTCTTAGCGAGATTGTCGGGGTTGCAAGAGGATAACAAAAACTTGAAGCTTAGTCTGTCCAAGATGGAGGCGGAACGCAAACAGGCCCAGGAAAGAAGCAATAATTTGGAGAAGGTATGCATGTCACAGTGAGTGGTATTTGTGCATCCAGTTTGTAGACGTGTGCAAGTTGTTTGATTTTTTTTTTTGTTGTTGTTGTGTTCTTTTGTTGTTTTCCCTCGCCACAGGAAAAGAACAATTTGGAGATAGACCTGAATTACAAACTGAAGACCTTGCAGCAGCGTCTGGAGCAAGAACAGACGGAGCACAGGGTGACGCGGGCACAGCTCACTGACAAATACGAGTCTGTCGAAGAAGCCAAATCAGCTGCCATGTCTGGTATGTCAGGTCTACGTGCGCTCATGCCCTGCTTCACTTCTTGTGTTTCCCCCCCCTCTCTAATTCAAATTATTAAGATTCTTTTTTTGCTTTGACTGTTCTATTTGTCTCAAATATTATTACCTTTTCTCTCTGCGTCATGGTTATTTTCTACTATCTTATAAGAAGTCACCTCCAGGTTCTGTTTTCGGTGAGAGGAATTCATGGTGCAAAGCAATGAGCGTGTTAGGACATTGCCTTGTTGCATATTCAGGTTTTTTTTGCAATAGAATGATACAGCAAAAGATTCACCCAGACGGCTCAGCTTGGTGATACATACAAAAAAGAAAAAATTAAAATGAGCTTTTCTGTATCAAATGTCTCTATGCAATCTTCGAGCTTTGAACAGACGCCAGTTGAAACCTGTTGCCGTCTTTCTGTTCCCTCATTCCTGCATATATTATCTGAAGTGAACTTGAAGAGTTGTTAAATGGTAGTTATCCCCGAAAACCAAACAGCCATTACACTAACTGCTTTTTCAAATATGTTCTCCAGCTGTCCAGCAGAAGATGTCAGAGGAGACGGGAGCCAGGATGAGGGCAGAGAGCCGGGTGGTGGAGGTTGAGAAGCAGTGCTCAATGTTGGAGTTTGACCTTAAGCAGTCTGTGCAGAAAATGGAGCAGCTGATGAAGCAAAAGGAACGGCTGGAGGATGAGGTAACTGAGCGGTCCTCACAATGGAGTTTTGTGTGTCGTTTTATTTCTTTCAGCGCTGTGATTCCTAGAATTCTTTCCCGCCCTCTCGTTCTTCTCCAGGTGAAGAATCTGCAGATTCAGGTAGAGCAGGAGTCAAGCAAACGCATCCAGATTCAGAACGACCTGAAGACCCGCATGCAGGAGATGGACCGTCTTAGGTGTTCAGAGAAACAGCTCAAACAAGAGATCAACACATCACTGGAAAGTAAACGCTCACTGGAGTTTCAGCTGGCACAGCTGTCCAAGTAAGTTTCACCTTTTAGTTAGAAAACTCAATGTTTGTTTTTCTCTTAAAATGTTATCCATGTTGTCTGCTCACTAGTTATAGAGCCTTAAACATTATCAAATATGATGGAGATAAAATTGATGATTAATAGTTATATACATGAAATGGGGCATTTGCACCATTGTGTCAGTTAATTTAACCTGGAAACAAACTGGCAGTAGCTGTAGCCAGGAGGGCTTATTTTCTCCTACTGTTACACTGGTCAGTAATGCTCCTTGGAAGTCGGGGTGTAAATTGCCCTATAATTGCCTCCTATTTTCATAAAAGTGCTGTTATTCCAGCTTAGAGCGTGACTCTCAAAGCTGTTCTGCTACAGTGTTTACACCACAGGATTAGCGTTTACTCTCAGTCCAGCTCCATCTACTTGATTGCTAATCCTCTGGCTAGTTTGCTCTACTGCGTCGGCTGACTAGGCTGAATTAAGATGTCAGGTCTCTTTTTTGTTTTCCTGGCTGAAGTGTTTTGGTTGCTGTGTAAAATATTATACATGTTGGATTTACTAAAGAAAAAAAATCAAACACCTAACATATTTGTTTTGGCGTGCTAACAGACAGTACAGAGGCAACGAAGGACAGATGAGGGAACTTCAGGACCAGCTTGAGGCTGAACAGTATTTTTCTGTAAGTATATGTCAGAGTTTCTCTGTCGTGCTCATTTAATGTGAAAAGCTCCAGCTAATCTCGTTTTTTCTCCCTCAGACGCTTTACAAAACTCAGGTCAAAGAACTAAAAGAGGAGATTGAGGAAAGGAACCGGCAGATACAGGAGGCTAATAAGAAGGTGCAGGATTTGTGCAACGAAAGGTAAGAGGCTCGGTTCTCCTCATGCATATTGCAGCCTTCTTATATATCTAAATAACCTTTAACCTTTTGTAAGTATTCCTCATTTCTTTCAGCTTTTGCTGTTTGATGGGGGGAAAATTCAAGTGATGAGGTTTTTTCTTTTTTAAAGTCAAACTTCATTTATTCTGCACACAGGGATTCCTTGTCTGCACAGCTGGATCTGACAGTGACCAAGGCCGAGTCAGAACAGCTTGCTCGGGCGCTTCAGGAGGAGCAGTATTTCGAGCTCAGCCAAGAGAACAAGAAAGCAGTGACAAGGCATAAGCAGGAGATTGGGGAGAGAGAGGCTACTATTGCACGGGTGAGCCTTCAAACACACACTGACAGCATTTTCTTTATTCCCACACTCATATTCATTACTCAATTTCTAATTCTGTTAACTTAAAGTAGAGAAAATAAACATCTTCATATTTTTGCACAGCTTGAGGAATCCTATAAAACTCTGACCAAAGATGTGGAGAATCTCAGCAGAGAGAAGACGGAGTTAAGTGAAAAGCTTCGCATTCAGGATGAAGGTACTGTGCTTTTCATGATGCGCACATCTCCGCGTTGTAATTAATGTCGATGTACAAGCTTATTCCCCTTGTCTCTCTCAGAATATGTAGCTCAGAAGGAAGAAATTGAAAAATCAACCAAGGCCACCTACGAGAAGATCCTCTACACAGAGCGCACACTGAAGACTCAGGTAAGAGCCTCTTACTTTTCGAGAAGTTACTCCATACTGTTCCTGTAAACAAGTGGAGAGATGCGGCCGATGTGTTCAACTGTTCGGTCTTTTCCATCCGTCAGGCGGTGAACAAACTGGCAGAGATCATGAATCGTAAAGACATGAAGCTGGACCAGAAGAAGAAGGGTAGCACAGCTGACCTGCGGAAAAAGGAGAAGGAAAACCGCAAGCTTCAGCTGGAGCTTAATCAGGAGAAGGAAAAGTTTAACCACATGGCCATCAAATACCAGAAGGAGCTGAGCGAGATGCAGGCGGTACGTGAACGTCTGGTTGCGCTGCGGCCCAGTATGATGATCTGTGGACTATTATTTGGTTTTAACCTTTGACCTTCCTACCACCAGCAATTGGCAGAGGAAAGCACGTATCGCAACGAGTTGCAGATGCAGCTGGACAGCAAGGAGAGCGACATCGAGCAGCTCCGGGAGAAACTGAACGACCTGCAGCAGCGCATGGATAACTCCAGCGTCACCAGCCTGCAGACAGACGAGACGGACAGTAATATCGCAGGTATGTTCCCAGCCCGTCACAGCTGCTCTTGCCTTTATCGATCACAGTGACAGTTAAAAATCAAACAAACCTACACTTGTGAACTTTGATCTGGTGATGAAGTTATGCGGTGTGGGATTTTACTTGGTTGAAAACTTACTTTGTTTGTGTCAGTTAGCGTAGGTACCACGAGGACTCGATTCCTGAAGTATAACCTTCTGAATATGATTTTTGTTTTGGTTTATTTGACACATTTGACTTTTGTCTCGTCTAAAATAAGTCTCCCTTTCAGGTTTTATTCTTTTAAATGTGTTGATTTTAGTTCATGAGCCAAAAGATCTGAATCTGTATTTAGAGCATCATGTGAATGATTTTTTTCCAAACAGTTTAAGTTTAGTACAGTAAGGTGTTAGAAGGCAGGGAAGCAGCTGTACTGACTCACTTAATTCTCTTTTTAATGCATCACCTTCTTAAATGACATCTAACATGTGTATGAATATATGTTGTGCTGGCTGTTTTCATGTTTGTTGGTAGCTGTGGTTAAATCAATCTCTTCTTTATTTCCCTCATGCCCAGTTGGTTCTCCTTGCTCTTCTTATCTTTGTAACTTCCATTCCTTTTCCTCTGTGAGTAACTCGGTGAATCAGCCCCTTTTTGCCCGGCCTGCGTTGCAGCTGTTGTATGTGTGTGTACTGTAGTTTTTTTTTGTTTTTTTTTCTCCTCCACCCAATTTCTCAAGTATTGTTTTGCCAGAGGTGTGACAGCCATATCTGCTGGGAGAATTCAACAGCACTTTTGAAAGAAGCCTGTCAGAGTGTGGGGAGTGAATCAGCTCTAGAGGAGAAAAAAAATAATGTAATGACTAACAGTGACGAGATATTAAGAGAGAGCGCTGGGAGTGAATTTGCTTAATGTCACGAGGCCGGCCTGAGCAGCGAAGCAGCCAAATTAGAACAAAGTTTACTGACACAACACCCGGTGTGAGGTCTGCCACGTCACTCTCAGCACCTTTTAAATGTCTCCAAACACTGGAACAAACGTGTTCTTCAAACACGCAACACCCTTGTGTCTGTGTCGGCATGCTCACCACAAATCGCTGCTCGTTTGGACACGGAGACCTCCCTCACGACCTCACATGTAGTAGACAAATCCCACTTTTGTGTTTTTTTTGTTTGTTTTTTTTCCCTACTGAACCTGTTTAGATTGTGTTGTTTCAGCTGCATGCACTTGCATTTATGATTTAATTTTTGAATAAAGATAACACACATTTGTTTCTGTGAAAGGAGCGAGTGATCAAGCTAATTGAATTCCAGCTGCACAAATACTACATCAGGATTTTTAACATACTTTTGCAGTCTTACATGCTCTCTTAGCATGCTATAAGAAGGCCTTACTCATACTAATATTCTCTTCTTGCATGGGTGTGTGAAGTTGCAGCCTGGGATAGCTACAGTCTTCTCTTGTCACCTACTCCAGTGCACTTAACCTTAACGCTGGCAAACTCCCGAGGAGTTCACCAGCGTTTTATTTATTTATTCATTTATTTATTGACTTGTTCTTTATTTTTCTCCCCAGTTGAGTTTGGACCTGATTTGCTGCATGGCCTTCATCTAGTGTCTCTAAATACTTGCGTAGAATTTTTCTTTTCATGTTTTTCTTCTTTGCTGCTTTTCAGAGTCCAGATTGGAGGGTTGGCTGTCTATTCCTAATCGTGCTAACATCAAAAGATACGGATGGAAGAAGCAGGTGTGTGTCGCACGGTTCCTTTGCTCGCTCACATTTTTCGTTATGCAGAAAGAGGTTTCACCAACCCTCTCATTTGTCTCTGCAACATTTGCAGTATGTGGTGGTGAGTAGTAAGAAGATTCTGTTCTACAATGACGAGCAGGATAAGGAGCAGTCCAACCCCTCAATGGTACTGGATATCGAGTAAGTGTTTTTCTTTGTGGCGTCTTCTCCTTGCTAGCTCGGTCTTCTTGAAAAATGTAGAGAAGAAAACAAGTAACAAAGGTTAATGGATTTCTCCTCTTTTTTTACCTTCTTGTGTAGCAAACTGTTTCATGTGAGGCCAGTCACGCAAGGAGATGTGTACCGAGCTGAGACTGATGAGATTCCAAGGATTTTCCAGGTAGGCTTTTTGTTGTTGTTGTTTTTTAATGTGCAGTTTTATTTTTATGTTCACATTTCCATGCAGTCATGAATAGAGTTTGCTCAGCCACAGAAACGAGGCCCTGTCTATCTCTCTCTAACTATTCAGATTTTGTATGCTAATGAGGGAGAGTGCAGGAAGGAGGCGGATCTAGAGACAGTCCCTCAGGGCGACAAGACCAACTGTCTCCCACACAAAGGCCATGAGTTCATCCCCACGTTATATCACTTCCCTTCAAACTGCGAGGCCTGTGCCAAGCCTCTGTGGCACGTCTTCAAGCCGCCTCCGGCCCTGGAGTGTCGCCGCTGCCACGTGAAGTGCCACAAGGACCACCTCGACAAAAAGGAGGATGTTATTGCTCCTTGCAAAGGTAAAACACAAATTCTTATCTCTGCAGGCTAAGCTGGTATCACGAGCATTTTAAGACAATAAACAGTCCGTATCTATAAATCCTTGAAGGTGTTTTCTAGTTTATGTACAGGCTCTAAGTTGGAATTCACTGACGAAGCATTTTGGGATACTCAAAGTAAACAGGACAAATTGGTTATTGTTGCAGCTAAACTCAGAGGTTTCCAAGGGAGTTCTTGTTGTTGTTTAATTTCAGTATCAGTCATATAATCATTGTTTATATCCTTGAGGCCTTTTGTTGAAAGAAAGTATTTTAAATCCTGCGTTGTTTACATCCTTGTTTTGTCCTCCCTTGGCAAATTTCAGCTTATGTTGGCACGTCACTGCCACTTGTTCATCAGTGAAATAGTGTGAAACCACTGGCACGATCAGGTTTTGTACCACACATCTGCTAATGTGTAAACAAAGTCATTTGGAGGACTTGGATAGTTCGAGGTCATGTTTTTAAGGCTTGATTGTGTCATCCTGTCCAGTAAACTACGACGTGACCTCTGCCCGGGACATGCTGCTGCTGGCTCTGACCCAAGACGAGCAGAAGAAATGGATCGGCCACCTCGGAAAGAAGATTCCCAAGACCCCGCCGTCGACATTCACAAGAGCCTCGCCGCGGTCCATGTCCACTCGCTCTGGACCCAACCAATCCTTCCGCAAGAACCCTAAAAGCAATACAGGAAAGCTGAGGTAACTTGATAACTTTGAAATAAAACCCATCTCGTCAGACCTTATTTGTATTTATTTATTAACTCAGATTGCGTTTACATATTTTCACTAATGGTGAAATAACTTTAGATAACTAGGATAAAACGTGAGTATTTTTTCTCTTCAGGCAGTCGGTCAGGGTGTGCTGCAGTCAGTTGCCTTTTTTTTTTTTCTCTCTCTCCTCAAACCCATCTTGTGGGCTGAGATGTGGTCAAGTCAGTCATGTGACCTGCTGTTTGTCTCCTGTGTTGTAGCAGAGCGCAGTCCACCCTCCAAGCAGCAGACACAACATCAAGCACTTGTTGACAGGAACTTCTTCAGAAAGTTGTTTTTTTTTTTGTTTTGTTTTTTGTGTGTGCGTTTTTAAAAAACAGACTTTTTTCTATGACTTTAAACTTGTCTATTTATTAATTGTGTTATTGGGTGTTTCAAACTCAAGAGACACTTCCTGGTTGCTTGGTTGACTCTTGGGCTCTGTGCAGTTGACTCTTGGGCTCTGTGCAGTTGACACTTGGGATTTTCTAATTGGCACTAATGTGTTGTTGGGGTCAGTTACTAACTTCATATTCTTACATGGCAACTCTCATTAGACTGGTCAATATTCAGGATTTTTACATTACTGCTCAAACATGATGAGAAGGTGTTATAGTGTCTGCAAGCCAGCTTTTCTGTTTCTGTTGTTAGACTGGGTTACTAACCAAGGTTTTTTATTTTATTTTGAAAAGGCCTTTCTTTTACTGGACACCTGTCTCTGTTCTTCTTTCAGCTAACCATCTGAACCGTTGGGATTTTTCTCTGGACTCTAAACTTTCCCTTCCTTCCTCATCCTCAAAAATGGAAAGAAACTGTATTGCATAGATAATTCATTAAAAAACAAAAAAACAAAACTAAAAAAAAATATATGTATATTGACAAATAACCAACGCTGGAGAAATTGCAACACGCTTCAGACACAAGGCATCGTGGACATTAAAAAAGCCTGATACAAGGGGAGGGAGTCACTTGACCAACTCAGCAAACTTGCAGCTCTACGTTTTCACCAGAAGATGGCGCACACGTCTTGATCTAAAGATGGACAACAGAGGGAGAGAGGGACTCCTGTCATGTAGACATCCTGTGCTTCATATCATGTGAGAGTTGGAATGGAAACTGGAAGGTAAAAGGGGGTTTTGCTGGGACTGCTGCATGTATGTGTTCAGTTTAAGGTACTGTCATACAGGGATTGCAGATCTGCGGCGAAAGGTTGTGTCTCAGGGGTGGAAAATTGATATCTATTTAGTAATTTCTTTCCCCCACCTGTCGGATAACGTGGGCTTTAATGCAAGTATGCTTTTGTTTTGTTTTGGTTTTGTTGTTGTTTTTTTTTTTAATGACTGATGCCTTCATCTAACGTCTCTGGCCTTTTTGCCTTTATTCTTATCACTCTGCAAGTCAGTTATATCAGGTTTGGGACAACGTATTGGGACATGAGTATTAGATGTTTTGAGTATTGAGTGAGGAGCATGCAAGATCATCATTTAAATCTATGCATTGTTTTTATTATAATTATTTTTATTGCTCCAAGCCATAAGGAAAATTCCATTGTAATGGCATATAGGAGTCCTAAAACTTTTTTTGTTTATTTGGTACATTGTCTGTAATATTTTTTTTTTGTGTATTCCGTGTATTTTTTCTTTGTAATGTATTGCCTTACATTGATTCATAGATAAGTGGTTCAAAAGGAAAACATTAAGTTAACAAATGTAAAACTGCACTGTTTGACTTGACTGTAAATTATTTGTAGAAGACTAAACAGGTGTAGCATTTGGCCCACCTAGTGCCTTACCGTTTGGATATTGATTTTACTGCCATATGTTTTTCTTTCCTTTTTTTTTTTTTTTTTTGTTGAAACAAGACAAATCTGAATTCTTCCATCATTTATTTTTTAAGAATTTGCCACACGTGTGTGGTTTTATCAGAACTTGCTTTGTCTGGTTTGAATATATATAAAAAATTATATATATAAATAAATATATTAGATTACCTCTTTATGAACACATAGCAATAGAGTTTGTGTAAAAACAAAGTCCCCGTTCTTGGTTCATATCATAAATTTGAGGAGGATGTATCTAAAAACAAGCCCGTGTCAATGATTGTCCTCGATTGCAAGTCATTTTCTCTAACATGGTAATGTCCCGCTAATGCAAACACCCCCACAGTGTATAATATGAGAGAGACATAAGGATTATGGAATACCTCCACAGTCTTTTTATGTGTAACGTTTTGTTCAGTTAAAAAAAAAAAAAAGCACTGGAACTATGATCTACTCGTGTCTTGGATAATTTGCATGGTTAAATTGCATTGGAATCCGCACTGATGGATATGTCAATAAACATATCTCTGTCATTCATTGTATAGTAGTTTTCACTTTAGATGTCATTTATGTTTTTGTATCAGGCCAGCTGGGACAGATTCGAGGACCCCTAAGCACATCTTTAAATGCTAATTTAACTCTGCTAATCTTGACACCTTTATTCTCACCAGGTTTATTTTTGGGCCTTTTTCACTTTTATTTTGAACAGGACATCAGAGCACACATTGAGGAAATGTCCTAGTGTGGAGTCAAACCCAGGCCTTTGCACAAGGGTTCACCATATTGGTCTTCTGCTTAATCACTAAACTATAGCGGCACAATTAATTGTAGTTTTGTGCTTTTATATTCTAAAAAAATAAATAAATACTTGGTGTTTTTTAATCAAATGGAGTGGAAGGAACAAAGGGGTTCCATCCCCAAAGTTGGTCTATTTATGGTGTCACAGTGAGAGCAGTGCACTCTTTGCTGTGAGATAACTATCATTCACTCACACTTGGAAATCCGTGTAGTTACAGCCTTATAAATACTGTAATTAATGAAGTCTGAATGATCTGGGTGTGTGTATCTCGGATGTTGCTGCAGGCCAGCAGGGCGACTAGCAGATGTCAGAGCGCATCGATAAGTTCCCAGCGTGTTGTTGCAGCGTCATTCTGTTTGAATGAAGTTCAGTCCGAGAACTAGCAACTCTTCATACGCGCCCCAGTGGACCGAAACAGGAAAAATAGCGAGTTGAGGATATTAAAGGTTTCTAAATATGCCGGTGTTTACAGGTAAAGTACTTTTAATACAGCATGATTATCACCAAGGAGAAAATACTTTAAAAACGGGAACCCTTACACGTGTTTTTAGTTTTAAATTACATTAGCATGTTAGCTTAGCTGTGTGTAGCATGATTTGCATTTAGCCTGCAACCGTTAGCATGCTATTTTGACAGCATCTTGTTCTTAGACTAGTGGTAGAGTTATTTCAGAAGACACTTTTTTGAAACAGGGAAGCGCACAGAATTGTTACACCACTGTTTCCGGCTTGCTGTTTGTTAACGTTATTTACTGAGTACGTGAAAAAGCTGTCCAAGCTAACTGAGCTTCTGCTGCTGTCAGCTAGCTTAGTTACCCAGTTAGCAGGTAATAAGTAAGGTGAGTTAACTAATTATGTAAAGCTACTGATTCTCACCGCAATGTCACCACTTTAATTGTGGTTTTACTCGCTGAAGACATTTCCCTATAAATTTTTTAGCAGAATTGGGAGCACTTGTGCCTTTTACTATAAAGGATAGCATTGCTAACAAAGCTAGCTAAATCATAGTGTACAGTTATACGTCTTTACTCCAACTGCGTCTTGTTGAAGACATGCGATCACTTAGTTTGTTTTCTTTGTGTCAGTGATCTTGTACTGATTTCCATAATCGCCAATGAGCGCCTTTATTACGGTTCATAGACATTCAGACTGCTGCATATTTGTTGGCTCCCACTTTGTGTTTATTCACCGACAGTCAGCTTGACTAACCGGGTGCCTTATTCCTTGGAGCACTACCCTGATGCTAAGGAGGTGCTGTGTCATGTCACGGTTTCCCAAACCAGGAAAGGCTAATATGTTGACACTGAGTGCTTCTGTTTCTTTCAGTAAATGTGAAATGGGGCAAAGAGAAGTTTGATGCAGTAGAGCTCAACACTGAGGAACCACCCATGGTGTTCAAGGCGCAGCTCTTTGCCCTGACAGGAGTTCAGCCAGACAGACAGAAGGTCATGGTGAAGGGAGGCACTCTCAAGGTACTAATATAAACATCCAAAATCTAGAAAAGGAGATCCTCAGAGAACCACACCAGCGCATATAGTTCCTTTAATTTAAACATGCTTAGTTTCGGTTCAGTTTCAAGGTTGTGCTATGGCTCTTACAAAAATGAAAAGGACTTTTTGATTAATTATAGGATTGGTTTTGTCTTTTCATTTGTTTTGAAACAAATAAGGTAAAGTTAAAGGTAAGATGAGTAAACCTTATCCATTTTAAGATTGCTAATCAATGTTTTATCTGAATTCTAGGATGACGAGTGGGGAAATATTAAGCTGAAAAATGTGAGTACCGCATATACCAAGTGGTTCTTTATGGGAGCTTCATCACAAAATTTTCACATAAATTACTGAAATGGATATTTCTCTGCTTTTTGAAGGGAATGACCCTACTGATGATGGGCTCAGCAGATGCCCTACCCGAGGAGCCTGCAGTCCGACCCATGTTTGTAGAGGACATGACTGAGGAGCAGCTGGCCTCAGCGGTGAGTAATCCTGAAAATTACCACTGTGGGGTGAACAAATATAACAATTACAGCTTTTAGTATGGATGTGATTGATTGAATTGGGCTTTCATGTACTGAGTATAAAGTATAAAATGGTAAACTAAATGTGCAGAATCATTTAGTTGCTAAAAACTTTTTTTTGTGTGTGGCTCAGCGAGACATTTGCAAGCTAGGCGTTTTGGTGTAGTAATGAATTTATAATTTATTTACTGAAGAGAAAATATGCAGCAGACTCAAAATACAGTATGAATTACAAACTTCCACATGATAAATACTGGATAAATGTCTTTAAAATGGAAATGGGCTAACAAAAGACCCGCTTTCTCATTATGAGTTTGTTCATCTGTGGATCCTCGGTCCCTCTCATCAGGGATGTGAGCAGAATTGGCGAGGAAGAGACATGAGGAGAGAGAAGTTGGTGGATAAAACAGCCATTTTTAAAAAAAAAAAAAAAAAGAAAGAAAAAAAAAAAGAGAGAGAGAGATGCATCCTCTGGAGCCCCATTTTTAAGGAGATTTTATTCAAATCTCATGTTTGGCACAACTGCATCATAGTGCAACTGTATTTTACACTTTCAGATGTAGCAGTGTTCTTTATATTTGTTTATGTTTATGCTCTGAATTATATTTACTTATTTATTTAGTACTTCCTAAAAAGGATACACTTGTGCGTCTTTTATTAAAGCTCCTCCAGCAACATGAAGTACTGAGATTGATGTCTTGGTCACAGGCAGGAGGGAAGAACAAATTAAAGAAATGAGCAAAGCCTCTTTAGTGGTTCATAGAGTTTGACGTGTGAACTTATTACCGTTTCTGAAATTGGACGCGCCAAAAGAATTGTAAGGACAGAGTTCAACAAATTTGAGCTTTTAAAAAAAGACAGTTTATGTATCTAGAACAGATCAGATGACCATACTTGATAAAGAAGAAGTGGACTCAATGTGATGTGTTGATTCTGTATTGTCCCTTCTGCACAGTCCCAGATCTACGATGAAACTAAATTTATGTATCCCTTACCTACACGTAGTGTTATACCTTGAGATGAACCTATGCCACTGTGGATGTTGTCATTGTCAGATGGAGCTGCCTTGTGGACTGACGAACTTGGGCAACACCTGCTACATGAACGCCACAGTGCAGTGTCTACGCTCTGTGCCAGAGCTCAAAACTGCACTCAGGAGGTCATTTTTACTGCTATTACTGTTTGTCGGTGACGTGTTCAGATCATTACGAATAATTTCACCACCACTGGTTTTTGTTGCCGTTCACCTCACATCACTCTCCCGCTACAGGTATTCAGGTGCTCTGCGATCTTCAGGGGCAAATGCACCATCTCAGTACATCACAGCAGGTGTGAAGCATGCCAAAAAATAGACATATTAATGTTGTGAATTTACTGATACAAATAAAATGGTTTCTTTGTTTTTTAGCCCTTCGTGATTTATATGAGACTATGGATAAAACCTCGTCCAGCCTCCCTCCCATTATTTTGCTGCAGTTCCTCCATATGGCCTTTCCACAGTTTGCTGAGAAGGGGGATCAGGGGCAGTACCTCCAGCAGGTGAAAAACTCTTAATTATGGTTCTGCGTTGTTAAATTTGATTAGCCATGTGACGTGTCTTTAACTCAGTCTCATAATGGCAGCAAATTCATGACATTTATTGTGCTTTGTTGTTTATTCAGGATGCCAATGAATGTTGGCTGCAGATGATGAGAGTGCTTCAGCAAAAGCTGGAGCCACTAGAACCAGAGACTACCATGGAGGTAATGCTTAAAAACCCCACCAAATCTGTTATTTTGTAATCTAATTATGGCTGTCTCATAAATTCATGAGAAAATTTTGTTATTTTTAATCTTCAGACTGAATCTGAGGGTGGAGCTGCCTCTGCCTCTGCAAAGAAGAACTTCATCGACCAGTATTTTGGTGTAGAATTTGAAACTAGGTATCCTTCTGATGTCTTTGTCAATCAAATCTTTGTGCACTTTAATACTTGATATATAGTTTCACTTTAAAAGACTGCACTGTTCTTTCATAGTTGTTGGTAATGAGATAAAATCCAGAGGTGAAACATTAATGAGCCGAGCTTCTTCTTAACTCTACTGTTCAGCATGAAATGCACAGAGTCTGAGGAGGAGGAACCAATCAAGGGCAAGGAAAGCCAGCTCCAGCTCAGTTGCTTTATCAACCAAGAAGTGAAATACCTGGCAACAGGACTAAGGCTGGTAAGTATTATGAAAAGGCTGAGGTCTGTGTGCAAAGCATAGTGGTTTTGGACTGGACAATTTTAACCTTTAACATTTGTGTTTTGACTATTATGGTTACAGTTAGGAGCTAATGCTAAGCTTGATTCATTCACAAACTGTATGAGTGCAATACACAGGTACATATCAGCTAATTGGGCCTACATAACAAGCCAATAAGACAGTTTATTGAACCCGCAAAGGAAATTACTGTGTTACAACAGCATGAAAACAATAGAACACAATACGATAAAAGCAATGTTGTAAAAGTATTAAAAAGTAGTACCACAAGCTGACAGTGAAGGGCTTATAATGTGAGGTAGTGCAAAATATTTATATGCAAAATTGATTTAACAAAACAAAAACATGAAGTTATGCTGAGATGGGTGGGGGCTGAGCCTCCCTCCATTTCTCTATGGAAGTCGCTCATCATTGATGTTATGACTCTGATGAGGTTGGGACATTATATTGATGGGAGCTCCCGAATTTTTGTGGACAAATGGAAGAAACCACTGGAAGCACTGGGAGTAACCTGTAAACTGGATGCTAATGGACAATAATTATGGACATAATGTTATAATACTCTAGTGCTGTGCAGTGTTGTTATTTTGGATGTGAACCAGTCTTGTATTTGTTGGGGAAAAAAGTTAAAAGTTGGGAAAAGTGGGGGAAAACCCCCCCCCCAAAAAAACAAAACATGAAGTTAAAGAAAAATAAGACCAACTGCAGATGTCATTAATAAATATGTAAACACAAGAAACTGCAGCAGGAAACTATAGTATAGAAATCTGTGTTGAAAAATGTGATTTCTTGCATGCTGACACGTGTGTTTACCTGCCCAGAACAGGAACTGTTATACAGTCTTGTAGAGAATAGTAGGAATGATTTCCTGAAGTGGTCTTTATGGTAGCGGGGTTGAATCAGTCCAAATGAGAATGAGCTCTGCTGCCTCTGTAGTGGGGAGCTGGTATGGTGGGTTGTCCATGGTGGACAGCAGTTTGTCATTGACCTCCCGTCCCTCACTGACTCACACCTGCACATTCTGACCAGCAATGGTTCGAGCCTTGTGAATTAGTTGTTGATCGTGGGGGCATCTCTGGCACTGATGCTGTCCCCCAGCAAAGTACACAACAGCAAAGTAAATGACACTCACTACCACAGGATGGTAGAAGATCTCCAGCATTTTGCTACACATACTAAAGAACCTGAGTTTCCTCAGAAAGTAGCGTCTGCTCACCCCCTTTCGCACAGCATCACTTTTGGTCCTTAAGTCTAGTCTGCCATTCAAGTGAACACCCTAGTGCCTGTAGTAGTCCACTGTTTCAGCCTCCTCACACATGATGGTAATGGGCTTAGTCACAGTTTTTTTTTTTTCACATTGGAAATCAACCAGCATCTCTTTTGTCTTGCTCATGTCCACAAAGAGGTGATATCTACCAGACCACTCCATAAAACTCCTCAACAGCTCCCTTTACTCCCACTCCTGGCCATCCTCAATACACCCAACCCCTGCAGTGTCATTAGAGGACCTCTGCAGGGGGAAGGACTCACAGTTATGCTTCTAGCAGATGCTGATCCACTCCAGCTGTTTGGGCCAGGACGCCTGTCAATCAGCATGGGTTACAACATGGATGAGTTGGTCCAATCGTACTTCATCAGAAGGAAAAACCGCACAAACTTGGAAGATTTGTGCAAAATGAAATGGCTTGCAGTGGACAGGTGCAAGGATACTGGTGGTTACACGCTAGTGTAGTAAAGAGGATATGTTCTATCACAAGACATGATAAGACAGCTGATCAAGTTGGTTTTTTTTGTTTTGTTTTTTTAAATTCTAATTTTTCTGCCCCAACAGAGACTGCAGGAAGAAATCACAAAAATGTCTCCGACCCTGAACAGAAATGCGCTGTATATAAAATCCGTAAGTTCTCTTTTCGCTCTTATATTGTCATTTTTGTCATTTGAAACTGCCTGCAGGACTGTGTGAATGTAGGACTTGAGTATGACATTTATTTCGGTTTTCTTTCCTCCTGTTAGTCAAAACTTAGCCGCCTGCCTGCTTACTTGACTGTTCAGATGGTCAGGTTTTTCTACAAGGAGAAGGAGTCTGTCAATGCAAAAGTTCTAAAGGTTTGTCTTCAGCTGCAGTTCTTTCTTACAGTGCTCACAGTAGCTGAGGATCTAAAGTCTCAGAATTTGTGTATATTTTTTTAGGATGTCAAGTTCCCGCTCATGTTGGATGTTTATGAGCTGTGCACTGCCGAGCTGCAGGAAAAGATGTTACCAATCAGGTCAAAGTTTAAGGAGGTCGAGGACAAGAAGCTAGAGAAACAGCAGCAAAAGGTAAAGCAGATCAGCTCGCCATGACATTTACACATATTTAGGAGTAGATGAACTCCTATTTAAAGCATAAACTCTATTTGATTTTCTTTTCTAGTTGATAAAGAAGGCAGAAGCAGCAAAAGAAGTGAAATATGAGCCTTTCTCGTTCTCAGAGGGTATGTACCTGTGACAGTAGTTCAGGAAACGTTGTTACATGAGTAGAAAAAATACATTTACAATATAAGTTAAAGAAATCAGGTGTTGGAAGTAGATGGAAAAAAATGTAAATGCACTACAAATTCACCTGCCTTACCGGACAAAGTCTCGAGTCATCACCCCTGTTTCCAAGGAGCCAGGCTGAGCAGCAGTTCTCCAGGCTTTCTGAAGGTCTTTTATCCTGGGACATTGGCTGCTTTTTCACTCAATTTACACATAGAAAGAAGGACATTCAGTACAGGACTTTTATTTATTTTACTTTTTTGTAAGACTGACTTATGAATCATTCGAGCATAAAAAAGGTGCCTAACTCATGTGATGAACTAGTATTGTCTACACATAACAGACAACTAAGCAAAGTTCACTTGAATGTGCAAAAAATGCCAAAGATAACATTTTGACAGGTATAAAATAGTATTTTTGCAC
Source organism: Simochromis diagramma (assembly GCF_900408965.1). Taxonomy (NCBI): domain Eukaryota; kingdom Metazoa; phylum Chordata; class Actinopteri; order Cichliformes; family Cichlidae; genus Simochromis; species Simochromis diagramma. The sequence goes on from NW_024386782.1 coordinate 6,916,904, forward strand.
CAACAGGGCGTCCTTTAAAAAACAAAAAATTAGAAAACTGGACAAATGCATGACAAACATGGCAAGCTTCAAAACACGATCTATCGTAAGGAAAGGGTCTGATAGCTTTGTCGCTATGGCGGTGAAAAATACAGTGCAACACTATCAGTAGGGCTGGGTATCGTCACTGATTTCTATAACTCGATCTGATTCACAGGACCCCAACTGGATTTGATCTCCTCTTCGATTCGATTCAGTTTAGACTCAGACAGATCAACATATGAACATTACCTGATGCTGCTGAAGTGAAGCAGAGCAAAGTTACAGAGGTTTTATTAGAGGCACTGCTAAGCATTTTGCAATTTGGCAAAATTTGTAAAAGTTTACATTTCTTCTGTATTGAACAGCAGAAATTAGGCTCTCTTGTCAGAGGTCGTTTTTTTTTTTTTTTTTTTTTTTTTAAGGCAAAAAACAGCAGGTGAAAATACTGTACACAATGGTGAACTGCTATATAATAAGCAAGCAAATAATGCAGAAAACAGATTGTTTTTATGGTAAACTGGTCTTTCTGAGAGAACTGTACAGGAAAAAAAAAATTAATTTATTTTATTGTGGAAGCAAAATAGCAAAAGTAAGAGGGAATTCATGACAGTGTTTTCTAAACGTGAAGTGTAGTTTTGATCTTCTTGCTGCTGGTTCAGTGAATTTTGGTCTGAGAGCAACGAAACCTGCAGCTTCAGAATCTGTGAGACGTCGGCTTTCAACACCCGGGATGTCGGCATACGTGCCATCGGGGTGGACCCGTGCTCTGTGTTTACATCTTTTTGCGGACACCATTTACCTGCTCTTTAATCGTTTGCTGTTTTAGCTGTTTGGCGGTTGTTGAAATGGTTTCGTGAGCTTTAACCTGAGATTCTGGCAAAATACATTTATTTTTAAAAATGGATTTCATGAGTCGATATTTCATTATTCAAACTAAAATCAATTTGAATCAGGGAAATCAATTAGTTTTAAACCCACCCCTAACTATCAGTCATGGATCGCCCTCCCCGGAGTCCAGACCTCAACATTATTGAAGCAGTGTAGAATCATTTTGACAGAGAATCGAACAAAAGACAGCCAAGATCCAAAGAAGAGGTGTAAATGTCCTTCAAGAAACCTGGAAAACTATCCCTAAAGACTCTTTAAAGAAATTACAATAGAGCTCCAAAGACAGGTCAGGCTGTCCAAGAATAAAGGTGGTCATACCAAATATTTCAAGCTTGTTTGAATGGTAAAAACTCTGTTTTTCCACGTTTAAATAAATTGCTGGACCCGTCTTTCATTTTCCTGTCAAAACAAACGTGGTTATGTTTTTGTTTTTTGTTTTTTTTGTCATGTGAAATTTGAGTATGCTTTTTTTTTTTTTTTTTTTTCCTCTGTGTGGATATTTTTCTTTCGATCACGAGTCAGAATTAAAGGTACGGCATGTTTTCTTCTTGTAGACCTTGGTTCCAACAACAGTGGCTACTACGACCTGCAGGCTGTGCTGACGCACCAAGGCCGCTCAAGCTCCTCAGGCCACTATGTGGGATGGGTCAAAAGGAAAGAAGGTAATCGCATTTGTGTGACAGTAATCGGCATGCACCTGACATCGATCAGTCCCAATTTATACTGTGCAAGCGCTTCATGTGTCGTGTCGTTCTGACAGATGAGTGGGTCAAGTTTGATGATGACAAGGTGAGTGTGGTGTCTCCAGAGGATATCCTGCGACTGTCAGGTGGCGGAGACTGGCATATAGCGTATGTTCTACTGTATGGCCCCCGGCGGCTGGACATACTTGAAGAGGAACAATAGCTGTGGCAGACTTCTCAGAAGACAAAGACAACATCCAATATACACACAAATTGCCATTTCAAAGCACTGTCTGCATAGATGTGCAATAAAACTGGTGTCTTTAAAGATTTGAATACCTTAATTTTTTTGTTTTCTTTTGTAACCAACACAGATGCTTGTAAACAAATTCTGTCAAATGGTGTTAAATATTCAACCACAGTGGGCTTTGAAAATGGAGAGATGATGAGAGGCAATCTCTGGACTGGATCCTCAAGAGGTTTTTGAGTCTAGCGCTGCAGTTTCATTAAATGTTTTATACACATTGTATATTTTTTAAAGCCTTTGATGAGGTGCTCATATCATTAAAGCAAAATGTTTCTCTCTAGTCATTTAATCTTGTACAGAAATGCCTAGCCAATCTGTCTCTGACGTATTACAAAACACTGTAAAGACTTGCCCTTGTTCACCTGTTGGCCCCCTCGGGGTAATCTGGGTTCAATCTCAGGTCTTTTAAGTGCTTGGCTCACATCATCTCCTGTAATTGTTCTGAAATGTATTGACAGATGAGGTTCTTTCTGCCAAATCTTCACTAATGCTCTTTTCAGGGAGGTGTGTGGGGAAACTGTTCAGAACATGTTGCCCTTGTGGTGAACTGTGTGCGGTTTAATAAAGGCTTGAGATTCAACCGTGATGGTTTGCTCAATAAGCTTTTGAACGTCATTCTTGCTGATGCGGATCTCAGACTTTAATCTATACCTTTACAAAAAGAAAAAAAAAATGCTGTGCTTGACCTTGTTTCTCCGTGCAGCTTTCCCGATCGCCCTGCCACAGTCTGTAAGGCCTGAACGTCAACTCTCTGTAATAACTTAATTGACTGAACTCGTTTCATAGGTGGTGAAAATAAAGTGTTACACCAAAATGAGATTGTTGTGTATCAAAACAAACGTGCTCCCAAACTTTTTACAAGGCGAAAACATTTATTGAAATCTCTACAGTGGGGAAAACCAATATCTGACATATAAAAACTAGTTTCAAACATTTTTGTATGAAAAAAGTGGAACAATGTTATGGAAATACAGATTTTAAGCCTCACTGAGGCCGTCTGCAATCTGGGAGAAACCTGCGGCGTTCAGAGCTGCGACCAGGTTCTCCACAGTAGCTTGTGTTCCCTCTCTGTCCTGCCAGGCCACCAGCAGCAGTTTGGCCTGCATGTCGACGTCTTCGCTGTCCGTTTCGATTTCTCGCAACTCTGCCGCCTTCATCTCAAAATGAGAAGCGAGGTTCTTCCACTGAGCGCCCAGTTTGGCTGCTACGTCATCCATCTGCTGGTTCGTCACAAGTTTGCTCTGAATGCTCGGACCTTGAAGAAAATGGAATAGGAAGGATATAAATAGCTCTGCTCCAGGCTTGGAACTGCGCTAACACAATAAACTCAATTCATTGTGGGAAGTGGGAGCTTGTAAAATACAGAGGTCAAGTTGGGTTAAAGACATTAAGATGGAAATATGTGTGAAGTTGGAACTGAGGGTCATGCTTTCATCATCTTAAATTAAGCGTATGAAAGAGGGAAAGCAAACATACTGATAGTTAAATTGAATATGCAATGCTATTAAGGGGAAAGGTACAGAAGCAAATTCTGTTTCAGTCCAGTATTTTGCATTTTAGCTCATTGATATCACTTTCATATAGTAGTACAAGTTAAATCAGTAACACCTGCTCTTTCTGGTACAGTCATGTCCATAGATACTTGGACAATGACACAATTTTTGTAATTTCACTCTCTTAACAAACCACAGTGGGTTTAAAGTCAATCAAAATGTGATTGAAGTAGAGTTTCAGCTACAATTCAAGAGGTTTAACAGCTATTTTTATGAATGATCCTCCATTTGCTCCTTCCCTTTCTCCGAGGCTCAAAATTAAATCAGACCAACTAACAATTTTAAATTTACTGTTTTTAATACCTGGATCTCAAACAGACATCACTAATTGCTACAATTTATTTTGCCTCTTCATCCTAATGATGGCTTCTTTCACTTGCATTGAAAAATCTTTGGCTCTTACATTAAGGCTTTCAGTGATCAGCTTCCAGGGAACAGGCTGCTCCAGTTACATCTGAGCCTCTATTCCATTAACTACACTGGATGGAATATTTTTGTCTTCTGCTTCAATCACATCTTGATTGTTTGATTTAGAACACTGACCTCACTGAAATCCAACAATCGACCACAGGTTAGCGTAACATATGAAGCGTGTAGTTGCTCGAGAATGAGAAATAATGAGAATTAAAATCTACTGAGAAGTCAAACAGTCACATCCGGGACAAATTAAAACCATTCTCCACCAGGTGAAATTGTCAGGAGATTTATGTCAACACGGTCAATAAATAAAAGAAATGCAATAAAAAGCATGAAATCATGTGATAGCATTGGCCATGTTATTGATATTGGGATAATGGTGACAGGAAGTCCCCAACCAATAGGACTATTTCCTCCATGATCACTAAGATCCTGATCATCACCTCCTAACATCACACTACTGGTTTGCAACATGTGTGCCAAAGTGATTCTTTCTCGTTCATTTTGTGCGTGCAAAAATTTACCAACATCGAGAAACCTCATGCTGGGTGATATCATTCTTCATGGGAACCCAATGTAACCTAAGACTTTATTAACCCAATGACAGAATTTGTGTCTAAATACACACAAACACTCAATTTATAATCATGACAATCAAGGTGTAGCGATTCCTGCACCTGTGTAACAACAAAGGTGACCTTGACCTTAAGCACAGCTGAAGACACATTAGTTGATCTTTAACTGTAAGTCTGATTAAATTCTAAATAATAGGAGTAGTGATTCTTGTGAACTTCACCATGACATAAGCTCACTGGTCCTTCGTTTGGATGATCTAATAATAATAATAATAATAGTTTCCTTGTCTAAGTGCTGACACACACAAACATATGTGAAGTCAGAAACATCTAGAGTGAAATACAGAACATGTGATGACTTACTGTCATTGCTGTCTTTGAGCAGATTGTCTCCATTATCATCGTCATCCTCTTCTCCTGTCTTTATTTCTTCAGATGGGATGTCCTTCTTCATGAACGGAGAAAAAAAAAAAGAAAGAAAAAGGATGGGTTCATGGACTTATGGAAACTCCCAGTTTGTTTTTGCTTTTTTTAAATAAAATAAAATCCTTACTGGTAGCTCTTTGGCCAACTTGCTGACCATGCTGTCGAGGTAGTCTGCCAGGCTCTTAAACTTCTGGTTTGTTGGCTGAAAGAAGTGTGGACTTCTCCTGGACAGCAGTCTCAAAGCCCGCCAGCCATAGTTTGCATTTCGCACAACCCTACAAGGAGTTACAGGATTAGACATAAAAGACATCAGGAAAATAGTAAATATATGGAAAGTAAATAAAAGAAATACAATTAAAAATAAGTCTCAGGTAGGAGATGGAATAGTGGATTTTCCCCCTCCATGGTTAAGAAAGGTTTTGTAAAAGCCATCTTACTTGTACTCCTCCTCGACCATGTTGGCTGGGTCGGCCTGTTCAATAGCTTCTGCGAAGAATTCATCCAATGACGGCATGAACTCTCTGAAAGAAAGGCCGCAGTTGTAAAATAACAAATGTAGGGTGTATATACAAAAAGCCGAACGTGAACTCATTTCAGGACTTTTCTAACCTGCTGTCTGACTTGCAGGCCTCCATGTTGTCATGATTGAGGTTCCACAGCCGGGTCAACTCATCACTAGCAAACAAGAGAAGAGCTTGAATGACCAAAATTTACAGTTTCACTAAATTTCCAACAATACTTCAGCAGGATGGACACCAATACAGAGAGAGATCTGAGACCAACGAAAAAACCAAACCACACTTCACACCACTCCACCATCCCACCCCCAGATTCAAGCACATACTTTCCCATAAAAATCTTCCGGTCTGGCCCTTTTCCAAGGAAGTCTTCTGGAGCTTGTCTTTTCCTTGTGGGTCTTTTGGGCTTGTCATCTACTGTTCTGTTAAAGAGGCAAACAAGTGGGACCACCTGTTATTTTGGCATGCTATCCAGCATTCCATGCTGCTGTAAAAACTGACTAAACCCTAAATCAAATAAAATGATTATCTGGAACGGCTACTTCAAAACATTACACTGCTGTACCTCTCTTTCACAAAGCTCGGACATCCTTCGTTTTTCCAGGCATTCCAGTTCTCCTCTGTGTTAAGGATGTGCTGTCAGAGATAATGAACATTTATAGTGGGACCAGTGTATAGAGAACAAAAGACTTGACAAGCTGTGAGCGCGTAAACAAAAGCTTCATTTAATCATACTGGTATTCCCAAAGCATGGCTTACCTCAACCATGGCAGCAAACTTGTCACCATCAGGAGGAATCTCCCTCAGCAGCTGCAAGAGCAGAGCACAGATTAAAGGGGATTTATAACAGAAAGTCGTGATTCACCACCGTTTTGTTTTTTTTTTTACATAGTAGGTAGGTGAGCACAAAATATGAGAAAAGACCATTTCTGTTTTTTTTCCTTCACAGAACAGAAAATTAGGATTTACAGCTTGTTGTGACATCCACTTAGATTGAACCTATTAGGGTTTCCCTAGTGTTATCATATACCGTAATTGTCGGGCTATAAGCCGCTACTTTTTGCACAAGCTTTGAACCCTGCGGCTTTTAGTCAGGTGCAGCTTTTCTATGTATTATCCATGATTTTTGTGATATCGTAAGACGATTTGTTTTGTTTGTTCTGCTGTTGTACGGCGCTACATTGCCTGGAGGAAGGGCATGTGATCACACACACAGTATCGGGGTTCAAGAGTGGTATGTTGGTCACATGTCCATCCGCCAGGAAACATAGTGCCATACAAGTAGCGCGAAAAACAAACTTCAAAGTAGCGCTACGCGTTCAGCGGGAGGCGTGGATGACAAGCGGCGATAAACTTGCGAAAAGCAAGTTATGCTCAACTCCACCGGTGGAATCTGACAGCGTGGAAAAGTGTGAAAACATCCATGATCACCAACGGATTTCGAAGGGCTGGACTGCTGCATGATGGAGAGGAGGACACCGCCACGGCCCTTCTGAGGGTGTTCGACTCTGACACTGACAACGAGGATTTGTTTGGTTTTGAAAGTGACAACAAAGGAGAGAAGCGGAGAGTGGATGACGTAGCCATCCTGAGCCTGTTCGTTTCCGACACTGGAGAAGAGGACTTTGGTGGTTTTAGTGCGCAGGAAGAAGAGAAAGATGGTGGTGAATGACTGACTTTTCTTGTTGTTAAAGCCGTGTCACTGCACCTGAGCCTAAAAGGTAGGCCAAATCTATTTTTCTGGTGTGCTGTAGGTTATTGTTATGTACTACATTTGTTACTCATTTATGAAGCACAGTACATGTTTCGTACTTGTAATTACCGCTACTTTTACATATACCTAAAAAGTTATACAAATATGTACCCATAACTTGTTTTTCAAAATATTAATAAAAGGGGTGTGTCTCCAAACAGACATCTCCTTCCTGACAATTCGCTTTGTGCATATTCTCTTACATATGATAAGTCAACATTGAAACACCTGCGGCTTTTAGTCAGGTGCGGCTAATGTATGTACAAAACAGGATTTTCCCCTGATTTTAGCTTGTGCGGCTAATATTCAGGTGCGCTTTGTCGTCCGGGAAATACGGTACATACATATATTGTAACAGTGGTGCATGCGTATTAAACGTGGCCAAAGTTTAAATATTAACTTCACACCAGTAATTCTTGCGAGCAAAAAGCACAAGGCTTCAGTGGGGCCAAATGACAACAGTTGCCTCAAGGTGCTTTATATTGTAAGACACTGAGCCGACAATAACACAGAAAACCCCAACAATCACCAACTGTATGAGCAAGTACTTGGCAACAGTGGGAAGGAAAAACTCCTTTTTAACAGGAAGAAACCTCCAGCAGAACCAGGCTGCCACTCTTTAGGGGTGGGGGAATGAAGACAGGACAAAACACACTGTGGAAATGCAGAGTAGTGTATAAGCACAGAGGTGCTTATATAGCACTAGGTAAGTGAAAAAGAAACAGTGCATCATGGGAAGCCTAGGCCTATTTCCGCATAACTAAAAGAGGATTCAGGGTCACCTGATCCAGCCCCCAACTACAAACTTTATCAAAAAGGAAAATTAAGTCTAATCAAGGCAGAGAGGGATAAAAACAAGAAAACTGGCTTAAAAAGAGGCCAGCCTACAGGAAACTGAAATGGTTTGTTGCAGACAGCGGACCCAATAGTAGAAAAAAAAAATGCATTTGGGAATGAACACAGGGGCAACACTTTAAATTCCAAATGAACAGCTGCAGTTTCCCAGAGTCATTTCCTCTCAAGAATGAAAACAAGTCAGATATGAGGAAATCATGCCAAATGTTCTGCTGCTGGCTGCAAGAGCAAACTGAAGACCCAGTGTGTTGGTTTCATTTCTGAATGACAATAACCCCAAAACAATGTGGCTAATGTTTACAATATCTGGGATCACATGCTTGCAGGCAAAACTGGGTGGACTCGGCTGTCACCTTTCATGCTTGAGTGCAAACTCCCTTTGTTTTTGTTCTACCCGCTGTGATAAAAAAAAACCCAAACCAAAACAAAACTAAATGTCAGTTGTGAAATGAACGTGCTGTGCCTCTTTTGCCTGTCCCACACAGGGATTTTAGCTCACAAACTGAGCTATAATCCCAAGAATATATAAACAACATACAACAAACAATCTGGGAGGTATTCAAATTAAAAACCACACACACACACACACACACACACACACACACACACACACACACACACACACACACGTTTAAATGTGCTATCCACCTCTGATTCATGAAGCTCCACACAGATTAGTACCAGTGTCAGACACATAAACACAACTGCACATACAGACAAGCCCACACATGAACATAGACACACACACAGGGTTATTTGTTTGTTTGATTCAATACTTATCTGAAAATGAACTTGATATTTGTTAAAATAAAAATGAAAACTGGGAATAATTTGCTTGTTTTCTCCTAAACTTACAACATGAATAATTTAATTCAGTTTAATTCAATAGCGCCAAATAACAACAACAATCACCTGAAGGTGCTTTACTTTGTAAGGTAAAGACCCTACAATAATTCAGAGAAAACTCCGAACAATCAGACGAGCTGATATAAGCGAGTGCTTGATGACAGCGGGAAGGAAAAACTCCCTTTTAACAGGAAGAAACCTCCAGGAGAACCAGGCTCAATGAGGAGCAGCCACCTGTTGCAACCAGTTAATACTGTGACATTTTTTTTCTCCACTAAAATTAAAATTCCTTCTATAGAGAGTTTGGCTATTTTATTTCTTATAGATTTACATTTGTGTGTGTCAGCATAACTTAGGACTCACCTGATAGACCAGTTTAGTTGTCTCTTCAATCCACGCAGCCTGGTCATCATTCAGAACACAGCTGGAACTGCAGGAGGAGAAAAATATTAAAAACAATACAAATAAGACTTCAGAATAACCAATACTTTATCAGACAAAGTTTATTTACGAGGTCAACACTGAGACACTGCTCACCTTTTGAACTTGACCTGACCCTTCAGGTACTGGAAGAGGATGAGGTACTGCAGCAGTATGTGCCGCCTGAAGTTGCTGTCGCTGAGCTGCAAGTCCATCAGCTGGAGATAAAGACGAAAGAAACAAAGTGAGGTAATGTGCAACTCCGATCTTTACAAATATTTAATGGAGATCAGCGACATGTAGATAAATACAGCAAACTCAGAAACGTAAAGCAAATGACACAGCATGAGCAAAACAAGCAGTAAATGCCATGGATATGGAGCCTGCAGCGCAGCAGTGAGGGAACAAACGTTGTCAGAGCGCCACACGTTGTTAGCCATTTCAACATTTGTTTGTGTCTATGTTTTATCCTACGTGTGTTTGACAAGTGAAGATATGACTAATGTTACTCAAACTTACAATAACTCACTGTAGAACTCCAAAGGCAACAAAAGCTTATCAACATGTGTTAATATTTGATGACAGTTTTGTTTAGAGGCAAACAGCTGGCAGCCGTTACCGTTTTCCTCCTCCTACCCAGTGCTCTGTTTTGGTCCAGAACTTTGAGGTTTACAAACTAAGTGTAGCATGGAAATTTAAAATGAAGTCTTCTCACCTTCTCACTTGTGAGGAACTTGGCAAAGTAAACATGTTCTCCACTTGATGCTCTCAGCTCCTCCAGCTTCCTCTTAGAGGCCTGCATGTCATCCAGCTTATAGCTTTTGAATACTGCTAGAGTCTCATCTGAGAACTGCGTAGGACAAAAGAGTGATCGTTGACTTTTAATCATCTACTTGGATACTTGCCATCTTAAAAATGAGGAGGAAAGGCATCTGCAGTAAGGTGCATTACCTTAAGGAATGTCATCCATGAGAATTTATCGTAACACTGCACTGGATTTCTGAAGTAGTCCTGCAGTGTCCAGAACTTTCTGTACAGGTTGTAGTCGATTGGAATGGAGCTGCAATAACAATTAAACCAGATAAAGGGCCGATCAAAATGTTTACTTCAACAAATAAACAAAAGAAAAAAACCTTGTGATTTACTCTTGAGAAAGCCTTTAACTTACCTCGGTGCAGGGCCATCATCCTCCCCCATTTCTCCTTCCTCCACTTCCATACCGTCCTCCTTTTCTTCTGTGTGCTATAAACACAGTAACACATTTAACATTCACAGTTTTTGATTACTTCTAAAGTGCTCAGAGTCAGAATCAGATCTTTACCTTCTGGCCGAGAGTGCTTTCTTGTTCATTTTTGTTGAACACTGTTATATTGTCTAGATTAAACTGGCTCTGGAGATTTAGGCCTGGAAAGCAAACAAAATAAAAAGAACAATCACTCGATCAGAGAAGCTGTGAATGATTGCAAACCTCATCTTCAAAAGGCTTGTGTTGGTTTATTTATTTATAATGATAAAATACTGCTGTTCTTACCTGATTTTTCAGACAGAGGGAAGAGACGTGCCAGAAAGAGCTGGATTCGCCCGCAGAAAACTGTGTTCTGTGATTTGGACAGCCTCCTTAAGAGATCTACACAGACAGGAAAATACACTGCTCTGCATTTTAAAGATAAAAAGCTTCATATGTCACAGAATGATGAGATAAGCTCTTTACCATTGCACATCCTCAATAAATAATTCTTCCCTGCAGTGTAAAAGGAGTTCTGTGAGAAAAATAGAGCACAGCTTTGGTAAACATGTGATCAACGCAGGGCAAATTTGTGGGGGGCTTTACTCAACAGCTGGAATTTATTTACCGATTTCCAGGTGGAGACGTTCTCTTCGACAAAAGAGAAGATTTTGTCACACAGGTCCAAAGGAAGACAGTCCAGCACATCTCCCAGCAGGACGAAAGGGGTCGTAGCAGAACAGATACCTGCAGTGGAACACAAGTCTTAAGTTTCTTCATACATGACACATTGTCTCTAAGACTTACAGAAGATTACCCGAGCAGTCTGCTTGCAAAATGCATGCTTTTCATAAATAAAAAGGGGCAAGTGGATCAGAAGCATATCTGTAAACACCCCCCACAGCATAACAGACCAGCCAAATCGCCTCAGTAGATGTGCAATCGGGATTTCTCACACATATATGTCCAAAAAGGATTTTCTTTGGCTACTATGTGCTCATTTTGAGTGATGTATGCTATGAGACTAATGGGAAATAACTTGGCATTCACAAGGCAGTGGCTGATGTTCATATGCTGTGTCACAGATTTTTGCACTGGCTGAATGTTCAAAGATAGAGAACTAAAGAGCTAAAAGACTAATCCAAAAGTGTTTTTGTTTTTATTTATGGTACAGGTTTTGTTCCCTGGCACAAAAGGAATAAACTATTCATTTTTTTTAAATCCTAAAAATCAGTGTATCACCTGGATCTACTTATGAGACCCCTAGATGAGTAACATACCTTCTGTAACGCCATCAATGCTCAGGTAAATGAGAGCTAGGTAGTCATCACACCTCGCCTTCTGCTCAACCTGGAAACATTTGAAGATATCGTTTGAGGATTTTGAGGGGAATTTCATTTTTTTAAAAAGCGAACAAACGCGTACTAGAAAACAAACAAACAAAAAGCATTTCTTACAATCAGATCACCAAGAACTCCCCTCAGAGCCTGATCGAGGGTTGTCTTCTTTTCCGCCTCACTGTAACGTGAGAAAAACAAGCGATCAGTAAGGTTGCATCCCTTCCTCCATTATTATAGGTTATAATAGCCAACAGAAATGATTACAATACAATAAGTAATTACATTACAATAAGTTAGCAAGAACTAACAACTTCACTTACTTGCCGGGGATCTGGTTAAAAATACTGATCAAAGGTTTGATGTTTTTTCCAGTCAAAGCCTGGACGGCAGACGCCTGAGATTGTGTGAAGAAGAAGAAGAAGAAGACGAAGAAGAAACATTTATGAAACAAACGGCATCGTTGGTTAGCATCTGCGTTAGCTTAGCTTCATCTGTTATCTGCTATAGTAACAACATGCGACATGCTACATTAACAAACCCAGGCTAGGATTTCAACTGTAATCTAAAATATATGACTGCACATATATTTATAAGTTGCTGACGTTCTGTGTTTTCTTACCGTAAATTTGTCTTTAGCGTCGACAAAATTAAATGAAGACGGCGACATCGTCTCTTTTTGGAAACCGGAAGTGCCGATAAAGTTGTTCCGGTTTCTTTGAGCGTGGGGAAAAGGTCGAGAGCGGTGCAGGATTTAAAATTAATTACAGTCAAGGTGCCATGTAAAAATGTATGTCTCCAGCGCACTTTCCACCATTAAAAACAATTGCAGTCGTATCATGCAAATTATTATGGTAATGGTGTAATTTTGAAATATTTTCCTCACAGTACATCATATTTGCCTAGTTGGTAAACTAACACTTTTTAGTGTGCATGAGAGTCATAACAAGGACTTAAGAAATAATGGAGGTCCAGGAGCCTTTGGAGAACATAACCAGATGAAGATAACATAGGCTGTTCACATGAATCTCATGCATACACTGAGTATGTAAAAAGTTCTCCTCTGGCCTTTCCCTTTTCTCCTTTCAAACTTTCATTTATTTGTCTCCTCTGATTTGATCTTTTTTCTACATTTTCGATTATTTTTTTTTCACATTTATATGAACTTTTCTGTGCTATGAAGAAAACTGAAAACATACAAGGTGGTTTACCCTCTACATCCTTGAAAGCAAAGGCAATATGTGTCAGTACTGGCCACTACAAAAAGGCCTAGTAACCATGAAAGACTAGCTATTGAATTTCATGCACATATGCTAAAGTGGGCATGAAGATGTGATGGGGAGATATGTGACTTTCTTAAATGTCATATCAAAACCAAAATGTATGAAAGAAATAATTTAATATTTCTTGCTGAATGCAAAATTCCAGATGAAATAGAAAATTTACCTTGTAATATGCACTTTATCTGTTTCTTCATGAATGTAGTCTGAGCAAAAGGACGAAAAGGTTTTCGTCCTTTTGCTCAGACTAGATTCCTACTAAAAGTGGCACAATGCAGAAACATCTCTGGGTGCATGTCCTTCTGTGTGGTATTAGGCAGCTGGTGGATTGTTGGGCGACCTGGGCACCCCTTTTACTTTAAGAAGCCATGAAAAAAGCTGTTGCACTGATGAAAATGTGTCATCTTTTTGGCTCGAACTGAAGGGTTTTGCAAATCCACTGCAAACCCTAATGAACACACGAGCCTTGCTGTAGCATCGTTGGGTGCAAGTATGGTACAAACAAAACCTCTGACCGTACCCACTGTGACTGAACAAGGTTCAGTTATTCTCTCCACTTTCAAACTGTGTATGCAGAGATTAAAAATAATAGCTTAGATTTATACACTGCCTTTCAAGAAACCCAAAGCACCTTTACAAAAGAGTCTAAATAAGTCTACATTAGTATTAGTTTAGGAAAAAAGCAGGATGGTGAGTTCAACTTTTCCAATGCACAACATTATTTGAAAACTATATCTGAAGAGTGCATATGCCATGGAGATTAGTGGAAACCACTTTTTGTGATTCCTCAGAATCTGGAATAGAAAGACATTTTTTTGGTGTATGTGTTTAATCGTTGTAACCTGTGACTCCTGGGAGTCACAGATTGCCCTCAGTATAGCCATGTGGGTTAACCCAAGTTAGTCCAGAAGGTGGCAGTGTTTCATACCATTTAGTCCCACGTTGCAGTTAAAAGCAGGGGGGTGTCAAACTCTGTTTAGTTAATGGACCACATATAAGGCAATTTGATCTCAAATGGGCCAGAGCAGTAAAACAATTGCATAACAACGCGCCTTTAATTCAAGTAAGCAAAAGTTCCAATTTGTTAGACCATCTATTTAGAAAACATGTTGAAGCGGTTGGATAACAATAAAATAAGTTCAGATTCAACAGTGTCTTATTGCATGTCCATTACAGATCACAGTGAGTCTAGAAATGCATAAAACCATCAGATGAAGAGATTTGAGGTCTAAAGTACAATATTATTTTTCTCCGTATGACTCAAATAAATTTGTCAAGAACAACAAACATGCTTTATACTTTATACTTTTATATGTGCATGAAAATAATAAAATAATAATAAAATAAAATAATAAAATAATAAAAACTTCAATGAAGTTTTTAAACTTTGTAAATCCATTTAAATTTCTAAATTGGACCCTTTAAAAGCTCAGTTTCCATTTGCATACACGAACCATAAGGTGCATGTGTATATGTGTGTGCTCTTAGCCTATATGTTTGACATTCACTCTCTCCTGGTCAAAGTCCCTTTAGTGTTTTTTTACCCTAATTTCTATACCTGAAGTATAGAGGTGGTACTGAAATTAAAATTCTATTGTAGACGTCCTGCGTAGTTAGAGTTCAGGTCAGGGACAGGCCAGTGTGTTCAGGTTTGGCATTCAGTGTTAATGAGTACCTAACGGGGGTCACTGCAGTCATGCTGATGTGTTTTGTGCATGTGTGTCTTTGTGAAGGAACATTTCCATGTGTTGTGGCCATACAATTGACATTGCAACTACTGGGCTGCGGGACTTGAATGCGTTGATATGATCTACTGTTCAAAAGGTCACACAGAACAGTGAGCTGTTATGTCAGTCATTAATGATCCAGTCTGTCATTGTTTTATTCATAGATTGAAGCTGCTTTAAGTATTACTTTGTGGCGTAAAATACAAGACAGATTTTATTCTGTATTTACATATATCATAAAGAAAAATAAGCATCCGGTTAATGCATGTGTATCTAATGTAATGTGTTTGTGCAATAAAAGATGATCTAATAGAGCAGGGGTGGGCAATATTAATAGCCACCCCTGTTTTAGAGTTATAGCAAGCCCCTGCACCTTGGGCATTCAGCGAGCGTTTGGTGCATTTCTTCTGCCTTCATTTCGTTCATTTCAAGTTGCATGAACACTGTGTCCTGTGTTGATCTCTCGTCTTACATGCCTATTTACATGCCAAAGACTCTAAACTTATGGAGTTCTGTAGATGCGGGACCAGCCACTCGCTTCGACAAAACCCTGTTGTTATGATGTCTGTTAACTGGTTCTACGATTGTTGTGCTGATGTTTGGAAAAAACACTAAAAAGCTGTGAAAATGTAGGCCAGCAGTGTCACGTAGAAAGAGCTGAGGGATCATTTTAATCACTGCGTTGTCGTACTGGTCATGAAAAGGGGAAGTGAGAAGTGTGCTGCTCTGCAGTTTTCATTGGCACCTTGTTTCTCACACAGGCTTCTGTGCACAGTTCCCCAGATATCTAACTGCAACCCCTTTCCACTCCCTCTCACAGCAACACCCACTTTCTGACACAGCTGTGTTTTTTTTTTTTTTTGAATGTTTGCCAAAAAAGCAGAAAGCACTGGTAAGAAATTCTTCGCTTGAAGATTAGAATCCGGCAACCTAATCTACAAGCTTCACAAATTGACCAGCACTTAGTTAGTGACAAGAAAGCTTGTGAACACTTGAATTTGTAGGATTTTGCACTGACTGGTTTCTAAATGTTTCCTGATCTTTGTGAAAGTTACTTTAAAAGACACACTCAGACTAAACTAATAACCTATAAACACTTTTACATTTATTGGTAATAGTAATGGACCAGTTCTTATATAGTGTTTTTCTACTCTACTTGAGCACTCAAAGTGCATATTTCATGTCTGTATTGCAAGTGAAGGGCATCACATTGAAATTGTTTGAAGGAATTTTATAAAATGATGGTTTTCTCTGGGTGCTTTTGGGCTGAATAATCATTTTGCACTCTGAAATCAGTTTAAACCAGGTCAGACATTCTGTCTCTGTTGTTTATTTTGTCTAGATAAATATAATTAGAGGTCTGCTGAATGCTCGCCAATGCCAAGAATAATCGGGGCAACATGGGAGCCAAATAATTTGCAGAACACTTTCAGACAGAAATGCCTGAGGGGCAACAAAAAGAGCTTTGTCTGTGTTGTTGGGGACAAACTTCAAAACAAGAGGCTAAACACAATGCTCTGACCCCCGAGGTTAAGCACACAAAGGAAGGAGATTTTTGACTAGCTGTGGTCATGTGACTAGCCTCTGCGATTTGACCATAAAAAAGAAAAATGTGAAGAAGTGCCATCATGTCATACAAAGGAGACAAACCCATCAAGGGAGTTTTCCACTGATGTACGATACAAGCTTCACGAAAAATGAATGTGGTTGCTCTCGTATACATTATGTAGAAGAATAGTATTAAATACTGTTTATAGTGAGGAGGGCCATCGACCACATACTGAATACAGATAAATATTTTTATCTGATTGTTCTGGTATTTGCATTTAAATCTAATGAAATACAATTACTTTTGCAGTCTCTGCAGCTTGTGTAGCTATTTCCCCTTCGCTTGTGACGCCAGCATTTGAGTTTATTGAAATCATGCATTATGCTGCATTAAGTATGTTGTCTTGTAATCATCATGGTAGTGATTTTCCATCATGGCTTTCACCTGCCAAGTGCTTTACCGCTTCGCACCAAATATCTACGAGCCATAAAAAATGGGATGTGAGAGGGGCGCATGCACAGATGGAGAAAGGACATTCTTATGACACAGGCAAAACAGGAAATCTCCATTATGGCCACATGTTATCTAATCAAGCTGCGAGGAATTTTAACGTGCTTGTATGCGCAATTAACTGATCCACATCCTTGTGTTGTTTCACGGGTGCAACGAGATGATTTTGGGATTGTTGCCAAAAACCTAAATTATGTATACAGATTGGAATGCATTGTAAAGGAAGCACTGACGAGGCCAGCGGGATGTAAACATACACTGAGTTATTCTGGTGAATACATATAACAAATGAGGATGCACTGACCTCAGTTTGAAATTTGTCCAGTACCAAACTGTATGAATATGAATACACAGAGAAACTTGACTAAAAAGCATCTTTATTAAAGGAGTCATTGTTCAAACAACACATAGAACAGGCGATTGTGAAGACACACACTGCAAAATAAGAATAAAACTGATGGCCTTTTTAAAGTATAGTAAAAAAATAAATAAAATGCTGACAGATAGAAAAGCTAAAATTTCACATTGTTCACTGTTTTGGCCAGTGACTTGGCCCCGGACTATGGTTTTCCTCTCCATTTATCTCCACATATTCTTCTTGTGGACCGTGAACCAGGATGCCAATGCGACTACTAAAGTTGCGTGTTTGTGGATACAGAAGGAAATCATAGATAAGAGATGCCGCTATGCCACCACACATCGGTGCCAGCCAGTACACCTGGAACGAAAGCAGAAATGAGTTTTATCTTTGACAAAATGAAATGGATAAGGAAAATTGCTCTTTTTTTTGGATAAAAGGCGTTTTGATAAACGGCTACCCAGTGGTTTTTCATTTTGCCCAGTATCAAAGCCGGCCCAAAGGAACGAGCAGGGTTGATGCCACATCCAGTGAAACTTATCTGTAAATGTAAAAACAAAGCATATCATTTATAAGTAAATACACTCATGTGATGGAATAATTTTTGTTATAATTTAGAATGGGAATATCTTATCCATACACAAAGACGATGGTAGGGGGCTAATCTTGCATATATCTTTTTATAAAATGCATAAGAAATGCAGTAGCTCTACAGAAAATGAGTTTTAGATGTGCCGGATTTACCGCAATAAACTTTTTTTTTTAAAACTGTGTATTAAATCACAAAGATATTGAAAGCTGTTAACAGCCCAAGAAGCTTCATTGAACTACTTTTTGCACCAGCAACCAAGGCGCTGACTTGTTTATCTGCATCTGTTATGTTTCCAGGCAAACACTATTTAAAACGGTTATTGGCAGACTTTTATTAAAGTCGACATATGTCGCTGACTTGTGTTCGACTCAATGTGACACTTGTGTAGCCGCCTTTGAAACTGTGATTTGCTGAACCCCTGCCACACCACCCTGACGCACATAGAAATACTCTGCAGAATTGTGTAACATAGTGTAGGGAAAATCTTGAATCGTAAATTGAGAGAAACTGTGACACCCACCAACGCTAACTGTACAGGATATTTGATTTACAACAACAAAGCTGCTTTAAAAATGATCAAGATGCTTAAATAGTGCAAAAAGGTTCAGGCATGCTTTGACAAACAGTTGCTATTTAGCGATTTATTCACCCTCAACTTGATATTAAATAATACCCTTTAATGCTCTGCTCTGAGCACAGTTTTATATACAATGAATGCACGTGTGCCTGATCCTTCTAAGATGACAGATTTCAGGAGGATGGATTGCAATCAGCTGACTGCTACTCATGTAAAAAAATCATACAGATTTTGATTGCGATTCACTTACAGCTGTTAAATGCCCAAGTCCCACCGACAGCCCAATAGCCAAGGGTGCAGAGCCTGTAACATCAGTCCTTCGCTTGTCAGTCACTGCTATGATACACAGAACCAGCTGAAGGGTGGCAAAGAATTCGATGGCAAAACCTGCTCCTACACTAACATTTAGCTGCAAAAGACAACAATTACTGCCCATTAGTCCAACTAGCGTTAGGCTTGATTAGACTGAATGTGCTGGTTTATGTTGTGTGAAAACCAAAACGACAAGTGCAACCTCTTACCGCATTAACACCAAGAGATTCT
The DNA here is from genome assembly GCF_900408965.1 of Simochromis diagramma. Lineage (NCBI taxonomy): Eukaryota > Metazoa > Chordata > Actinopteri > Cichliformes > Cichlidae > Simochromis > Simochromis diagramma. The sequence continues at coordinate 6,935,864 of NW_024386782.1, forward strand.
CCAGGCTTATATCCATTCACAACAGCGCTGGCTGCAACTGCCCCAAGCATTTGAGCGAGGATGTAGAACGCACATCTGAGTGCACTGATCTGGCAGTTGACCAGGAGGCCCAGGGTGACCGCAGGGTTCAAGTGTGCTCCACTGATGTGCCCCAAACTCTGAGCCAGTGTGGCAATGGCTAGTGCAAAGGCCAACGAGACCTTTATTTCCTGAGCAATCATCTGATTTTTATCATTGCCCAGACCTATTCCAACAATAGAGGACAGGCCAATAAGTATGAACAGTAACATACCAACAAACTCTGCAGCCACAGCCCTCCAAAATGCCCAACTCTTTACTTCTGTCATCTTTACCCCTTAAGAATCTGTTAAAACATGTATATGCGTCACTATTTATAGTTTGTGGAGAGGGGAGGGGAAATGACAAAACAGGAAGATCTTGTGCTGTGCAAGATTTCATGTAACACCAGAAAGACAAGTGTAGCTTTTCCCTTTTTATTTGATATAGCAGAATTTGTTTTCAGACAGGCTCCTTTGATTATTCTACAACATCCTCCAGCAGGGGCTCTGTTTCACATTCCTGTTCCTGTTCTGGGGCCCAGCAGAGCAAGATTTTAGTTTTTTCTTTGAAGCTCTCGTCACTGGGTGCCAGCACATAATTATACAGAAGCGCTGCCACCACTCCAGCACTCATCGGTCCAGCCCAGTACACCTGAAAAACCAAAGAAACCACATCAGTTACAATCTGAATGACTTGTAAGCCCAGTGACTTAGAAAAAGGTCACATTTTCAGCTCGTGCGTCACCAATACATACCCAGTGATCATTGAAAGCCTTCTGTATAACTGCAGGTCCAAAGGATCGAGCTGGATTGATCCCACATCCCGTGTAGGAGATCTGCAACCCATAGAGGAAAACACCACTTGCTTGCCTGGCTGTACATCAGCTGATTACATGGAAGGCTGATGTACAGCCAATTCACTCCGAGCCAATCTATTGTGTTGGCTTCTGCAAGATGGAGAAACCATCTGCCAAATTAATGACATGGGAAATAAATGAATGTTTTCATGTACTCACCCCAGCAAGATGTCCAAGCGTTACAGAGAAGCCACATGCCAGAGGTGCAAATCCGCCAATTTCACGTCTTTTGTCATGGAGTGCCACCAAGCACAGAACCAGCTGCAGAGTGAGCATGAACTCCATGCCAAAACCTTGAGCTGGGCTGATACCATTTAGCTAGAAATGATAATACCAATGGGATTAGAGGATTTTTATACCCTACAGTGCTTCCATTATTTTAAGCATGGTGCTCATCATTTCGCATGACTGCTACAAACAGTTAAAATGTGACATTAAGACTACAAACAGACCTGAAGAGTTAAAATTGTCACTCGAGCAAGGCTGAAGGCAATTCTTTGAATGCCACCTAGTCCAAGTAGCAAATATCATTTAAGGCTAATATTATTTAGGAAAATTGGAAACTCATGGACTCCACCTTACCTCATTAACTCCAAGTGAATCAATATGTTCTGCCCTGATACCATACACAATGGCACTGCCAACCACTGCCCCCAACATCTGAGCCAACATGTAGAAGAGGGCTCTGAGAATACTTATACGACAGCTGGTCACCAGGCCCAGGGTGACGGCAGGATTCAGGTGTGCACCGCTAATGTGACCTATGCACTCGGCTAGTGTGGCGATGGCCAGGCCGAAGGCAAATGCCACTTTGATCTCACGGTCAAGGTTCAAATCATTTGGATCTCCTACTGCAGCAGAGAGGCCCATGAAAATAAAGATGATCATTCCCAAGAACTCCGCCAGAACTGCCCTCCAAAACGACCACGACTTAATCTCTGACATGGCTACTCAGATAACGTCCAGTGATAACAGACAGCTTTCAAAGGAGCACCTGCGTGCTACAGAATCTGGCAACTCAAATTTTGCTCCACCAGTGAGCCACCTGAAATTGTGAGTGACATTCACAGGCATTTATCAGGTGTGTGCCTTTAACAAATCAGGCCTAATTAGAAGCAGCTGAGAGATGTGGGCTTCACCCAGTGAGCGTGACCTCCAGGTCTCCTGCTCTGCTCATTGCTTTTCTAGTGTTACTGAAGGAGATGCTACATTTCTCATTTAAGACGGCAAACCACAACAGCAGCTCAAAAGACAGGACTTTGAATGGAATTGAATGGATCTGATGGAAATACAAAGAAAGTGTTTAAATAAGCAAAATGTATCAATTAGTACAAAAATATCACATGCAGTAAGGAGCAGCTTGGAGATTATAATTTTATCTAGGTTTGAGTCATTTTAAAATTTTCATTTAAATACATTACAATAATATAATTAAAAATTCAAAACAAACTCTTTCAAATGTCTAGTGACTGATAATTTTAAGAGAAATACAAGAAAAGATGATGGAGCGCTAAGGAGAGAATAAATAGGCTGGAGGGTGTAGGTGCTACTGCCATGCTAAATGGTTTCCCCATCTTTCAGTCTACTTGTTTTATTCTGAGCAGGGGCACGGTGCTTTGAAGTTAACATCTGTCATTTGCCACTGTGAAGGAAATAGGAGCTTTTGAATTCACGACAAGGAAACCAGCCCCTTGTTCAGCTTTTCTGTGTGAAAGAGCTGGCAGGTTAAAGGGTCACACTGCTTCTTGTCTTCATCTTTGAAAGAAGGATGAGAAGCCCTCCATAGAATCACATTTTACTTGGGCAGCATTTTTCTTCATCAAACAAATGTTTGGTTTTTTTTACTTGCACATCACTCTGATTGATTCTTCTGTTTTTAATGTTGACTTCATTAAAAATCAAGTTTTCTTTTTTCTTTTCTTAAAAAAAAAAATCGGCCTGAGATAGCATTAACATGTGTTTTGACTATAAAGAATGTTCACCCAGGAAAGATGCTAGAATGACTGGGATGACATGGCATTTAATATAGGGCTGTGCGATATGTCCAAAATCTCATATCCCGACATTAAGACATCTATCGTCCGATAACGATATAAATCACAAAAATGTAACATTTTTTGTAAATTCTGTGAATCTCGGGCAGCTCGACTTGCGTGAAGTGTTTCCAGCTGGGCGTCGCGTACCTGGAGTCGAGTGTTTTAACTGATGCATGAAACGATACATTTTCAGACATAAGTTGTAACGGCCGCCGTTTTCTTTGTGAGTATTTATTACACGGCGTGCTGCGGGGAAAAGCCTGTTCTAACGTTTGAGTCTTAGGTTTATTTATTTTTTAGCAACTGACGGCTCATTTTTGCTTCTCATTCGTAAACACTCTGCATCTTTCACGTGATTCAGTTTATTTTGAAAAGTCTCAACAGGATCTTGAGCTTTATTGTGAAAGGTTTATGTGGAACAAGCGGACACGCGGTGTTTTTACCGTCGTTGTTGCTAATGACAACGCATAAAAACAAATGCTTGTCTGTCTGTAGTGTGGTTATATTAAATATAAGAGAAAGAGAGAACCTTACGAAATTAATATAGCCACTACAGTGACCATCAAAATAATGAAAAAATATTGCCGTAAACAGTTTATTTTGCGACACCACGAAACAAACGATAGCATAAAATGAAACGATAGACGTTTTTATATCGTCATCCGATATATATCGTTATATCGAACAGCCCTAATAACACATGATAGCATTTTAAGATGTAATGAACTGAAGTAAATGCAAATGTTGGTACAGGAGGTTATCATTTCTTGTTCTTTAAGCTCTGTGCTTGCAGACCATATTTTATTTCCTTAAAGATCAGCACTTTATCTTTTGGCACACGTGTATCTTTAAAGGTACTCCTTGATTCTGTAGTGTGCTGTAAGCCCAACATCCTCCACAGGCAGTGGAGGTTTCCTTTTGTGGAGTGACGACTAACAAGATCAGAGCCTAAAAATGTATCTCTGTGCACTTTCTGCATACACATAATACTTTTTCTTGTGAAAGTTGCAAGTTTAAATCATGCAAAAATAGTTGTAAATTAATTGACAGTTCTTACAGCCAAATGGCATGAAATGTTTCTGAAACAGCTGTAGCACTGGACACTCTTTTAGGTACAAATTGCTAGTACTGGGTCGGGCCCCCTTTTGTCTTCAGACCTACATTAATTCATTGTGGCATAGATTCAAAAAAGTGCTGGAAACATTCCTCAGAGATTTTGGTCCATGTTGACTTGCTAGCATCAAGTAGTTGCTGCAGATTTGTCAGTTGAAAATCCATTAATTGGATTGAGATCTGGTGACTGCGGAGGCCATCTGTGTACTGTGAACTCTCTGTCATGTTCAGGAAGCCAGTTTGAGATGATTTGAGCTTTGTGGCATGACACAATATCTTGCTGGGAGGAGCCATTAGAAGATGTGTACGCTGTGATCATCCATCTTGGATCAATATAAAGCAGGATGGATCCATGCTTCCATTTTGTTTACAACAAATTTTGTACCTACCGCGCAAATATCACAGCAGAAATCAAGAATTATCAGTCCAGGAAACATTTTTCTAACATTGCGCTGTCTAATTTTGGTGGGTCCATCCAAATAGTAGCCTCAGTTTCTTGTTCTTAGCTGACAGAAATGGTAGTGTGGTCTTCTGGTGCTGTAGCCCATCTGATTCAAGGTTTAGAATTAGAATAGAATAGAATAGAATAGAATTCAACTTTATTGTCATTGCACATGTCACAAGTACAAGGCAACGAAATGCAGTTTGCATCCATCCAGAAGTGCTTTAACCATAATATAGATATATTACAGAAATGGGTCTGTTATAGGTATGAGGGTACAAAATATGGGTCTATTATGGGTATGTTATAATGTACACGGTATGAAGGTATGGTGTGAATATGTTATAACTATAAGTATGTACAGGCTATGAACAGGATATAAATATGAAAACTATACAGAAATATGAAATAAAAAGCTATACAGAAATGAAATATGAACTATGTAAGTTATAAACAGTTGTAAACAGTTGTAGAATTATAATTATCGTATTATACAGAATGATTGTCTATACAGCATTTACAGTAGTGCAGTTAAGTGAAATATGTGGATAATTTCTACAGAGGCTATATAAAGTGCTAGTGGTTGTGAGTGATGGTTCAGTCCATGTTATTATTGTGTGTAGGAGGGTACAGTTGTCCATTTGTTTGTTTTTGTCCATTGTGTGTGTGTTCAGTTATAGGTGGTTGTGGGTGTGTGTGTGTTCAGTCCATGAGTTTAACGTGGGTCAGATGTCAGGAGGCAGAGTTCAGGAGTCTGACAGCTGTGGGGAAGAAGCTGTTTCGGTACCTGGTGGTCTTAGTCCAGAGGCTCCTGTAGCGCCTCCCAGAGGGCAGGAGGGTGAAGAGTCCATGTGATGGGTGACTGGGGTCTTTGATGATTTTCCCAGGCCTTTTCAGACACCGCTTCCTGTAGATGTCATTTATGGCAGGAAGTGGTGCTCCAACGATGCGCTGGGCAGTTTTCACGACCCTCTGCAATGCCTTCCGGTCCGAGGCAGAGCAGTTCCCGTACCAGACTGTTATACAGTTGGTCAGGATGCTCTCGATGGTGCAGCGATAGAAGTTCACCAGAATGTCTGAGGACAGGTGGTTCTTCCTCAGAGTCCTCAAGAAGAGGCGCTGGTGAGCCTTCTCGACCAGCTTGGAGCAGTTGGTTGTCCAGATGAGATCCTCGGAGATGTGGACACCCAGGAACTTGAAGCTGCTCACACGCTCCACAGCCGTCCCTTTAATGTAGATGGGTGGATGTGGGTCAGCATTCCTCCTGACATGTTGTGTATTTGGAAATGCTCTGGCTATTAGCTTCTGACTTCTGACGTCAACAAGACATTTCCTTGCAGTGAACTGCCTATTGTCTCTTTTTGGGGACATCCTCTGTAAATCCTTGTTTACAACAGTTTGTGAAATACTGAGACCGGTCCACCTGGCACAAACAACTACACCCTGTTTAAAGTCACATAAATCACCTTTCTTCCCCACACCTAACTGCAGTGAGGTGTTGCCTTGTGATTTTTCGGCTAAACATTTGCATTAACAAGTAGTTGAACAGGTTTATCCAACAAAGTGAATATAATTTATTTTAGGCCAGTAGATTGGTCAGAGAGAAATCTGCCTTTCAGATGACCGGTGTTGTTTCTGGCTATGGAGAGCCCACCAAAGCCAATCATGTGAGCATCCTCCCCTCACTCCCCCTGGCACTCAGATGTAAATAAGACACAAACATTTCTTCCACAAATGTTGTCTTCCATATACCATATATCATATACATGAACACATATGAAGATGTGGATGCTCTAATGAACCCCAGAGAGGATTTATTATGGTGCTTGTAATGAGAGGGAGGCCTCAGCCTACTAACCGAGAGATTATAGGATGGACAGAGATGATTTAATCAAGCAGAAATGGAAGCAAGTCAAGTATATAATCAATATGTATGCTGGTCTGTTAGGCAGAGTAAAACAGCACTGACAACTTCAAAGGGTTTTCCTCGCAGCTGCTTTAAACGGGTGAAAGAACAAAATAAAAGTAAGGTGAACAGAGAAGAAGTGCAACTACATCAAACAGTAAGTTAAAAAAAAGATTAAATTGTCATTATATATGTTTCTGTTTTTCGATTAATTCATCTGCAGGTCCAGACGATGAGATTGAAGCGTCTGTGCATAAAAGACTCTCGCTGAGCCTGAGTGGTTTTCTCTAAATAAGGATCCTAATCGCAAATAGTCTTATCTACATATGACATATTTTCCATCACCACCCTCACCAGCCACAATGATGTTATCTGTTATTGTAGGAGACAGCAGTGAAGCACAGAACAAAGAAAGATTAATCAACAGTACAACTCCAAACCCTTTTATCTGGCTAGCAAATATAGATCTGATTCATGCTGGTTATACATTTTAAATTCCTTGTACGTCGATATATCCGACTGAAGTAAGATGCACATAGACTTTATGCACAAAGCAGTTGGATGAAGAGATTTTGCTTTAGTTTCTGGGTTATTTTTAAAATTGTATTTTCAGGAATGGACTTTAAGAGATTGATTTTCTCTTGTCTAGTGAGTGGTTCAGAAGTCTTAGCAGTGACCTGTATACGAATCCCTACATATTATATAGCATGTCATGCAATGAATGAGTTACTATAGATCCACTGGTTAACAAAACAACCACCATCATTTCGGTTGATGAAGGGCAGGGCAATCAATACATACATCTTCACCGTACTGAATGTTTTTTGTTTTTTTTCAAAGTCAGTGATTGTCCCATATTGCAGGTTTAGGTTGAGAAAAGCTCAGGGACAAAAGGCACTTTGATAAGTTAAACCCTGTGCAGCAACTCCCAAATTTGTACTGCAGAGACCACTTTGTTGCTTTGGGGAGAACACAGCAGAAGCTGAATCCCAGCCTCCTGTGCTAAAGCTCAACAATATGCTGCAGCCAGTAAAAAGGAGCCTTGATTGCTGGATCAAAACTGTCACACGCAACAGCAACCTGCCAGTGCTTCACCTTCTGAAAGCACAACCCCTCCATTTGTAATCAACAACAGCTGGGCAGCGCAAAACCCAAGAAAACAGGGGTGGAAAATCTGTATTCATACGTCACTGTCTGCATGTTTGGGTGTTTGGGCTGCTAGCCTATTCTTTACATCACTTTTGTTTCTCACCAACAAATTTTTGTAGTCATCACTGTGGCCCAATCCTTTTCTTGCCCACCTTCTGCGAGCTAATCAGCCTCTTTCCTGTCTGCTTTGCGGACCCACATTTTGTGCAACCCACTTCCTCCTCGTCTCTTCCTCAACTGTCCAACTCCTTCATCTCTGCCACCCACAGCATCTACACTCACTTCCTGCTTCCTACCATTGTTGGACTTTGCCCTGCAACATAGCTTCATCAGAGTCTAACTTTCAAATACTTAATATCACAAACTCTGTATTTCACTAAATCACATTCAGTTCTTTCACATGACTTTCATTAAAACGCAGGGATATCAAACTCATTTCATGGCCACATGCAGCCCGCTTTGATCTTAAAGAAAAATGCAATTTCCACTTTACATCTCAGTTTTTCTAAATGATAAAAAATATTGCTATAGTAAATGAAAGAAATGTGTTAGCATGAATAAGTAAACATGTAAAATTACAGGAAAAGAAAGTGTCCTATTCTATCTTTCTTTCTTTCTTGATTCCAAACTGTGACCTGGAACAAGACTTCCTGTGCACCTAGCTCGCAAATCAGCCACTTTAGCCAAAGTCCACATCGGATGGAAGACCCGTGGTCTCAGTTAGTTTGCAGCACCAGGCATCCAACCAGGAGAGAGGAATTCAGAGGCTGTGCCTAACTTTAAGTCATTATATAATTTTTAGCAGTTCACCTTGTACTTAACTTTTGGGAGGGGGTTGTAAAAGAGATGAAACACAGGAGGTCAATTTTCTCTCTCTCTCTTTTTGTTGTTTTGCCTTTTTCAGATTTCTGGAAACTGTAGATTTAATTAAAATGTAATACCACCAGATGAGATTAAAGCTTTGGGGTATGATGTGAGGTTCTCACTCAGATGTTTTTCCCCCTCTTTTTGTTTATGTTTTTTGACCTTTTTATTCACATTTCACATTTTACCCTTCATGATCTGTGAATTGCAGACAACTTTACTCTCATTTGTTTTTAAATAAAGCCAGGATGCTAAACTAAACTTTTCTTTGCCACAAGGTTATTCAGATTGCTTAAAAATTTGTGAAGAAATTTACACAACTAAATAATAATATCAGCTAATTCATCATTCTGTAAAATCTGGTTTTAAGAACAGTTATTTTAGTTGAAGTGTTGCTTACATATTCCATTTTCACAAATGAACTTGTGTGTAAAGAGCTTTCTGATTTCACAGTGTCTGCAGGAGGATTGCAGAGTAATAGGATATCATCTTTTTTCGTAGGAGGTCCTGTATGTGTGATAGATTTGTGGTCATCGGACACCATAAGAAAAATCTAATCCATACACTGGAATAAAGAACACAATCTTTTTTTAATATCCAGTGTTTTCTTTTACTTAAAAAAGTGAGAGGTGTTTCAAAAGTGCACACACAATACATTATCCATCAGAAATAAAACGTGATAAAGATTCATAGAAATATGTATACAAAAATGGCTCAACCTGGAATACTGATATTGTAAAAACAAACATTAACACTCGACTCTGTTGGGAATTTTAGAGTTAACTTGTCTCAGCGGCACTTTGGATAAAAAACTGGTGCTTGGCCAAAAACATGAGCAAAATAGGAAGGAAGCACTAACTGACCCGTTGACCACAATCCTCATTGGTTACCTTAAAACAGGAGAAAAAAACCCCACTAACATACTAAACTAAATTCTAATGCTTTTGTACAGGAGTATAGATATTTACAATAGCATTTCATGTTTGCGTAGCGCTACTTTGAGGTCATCTCCATAGTTGTTGCATCGTTGCCTCCGTTGACGTCATAGTCACCCACTGGCCCGCTGACCAGCACCTTCATGCGGTCGGGGAAGTCATCGAATTTGGGAGAAAGCAAGAAATCGTACAGAAGAGCTGCTGCCACACCGCCACACATTGGACCCACCCAGTACACCTACAAAGGGAGAGTTTCGATCAATGTCTGGCATCATTACAAGACAAAGAGAAACGCAGATTCCGGTCATGGTCAAAAGGCTTACTTTAGTCGATCTCTCTAAATGCAAAACAATAGGAAAGCTGTAACTGATTAACACATGCAGGAAGATTCACAAGTAATTGAGGCATCTGTCTGCTGATGAATTATTGAATTATTTAAGCTTGACATATAATATCCATGCAGAAAAAATGTGAGGTATGCGTAAAGTGATTCCCCCCCTCTGACTTACCCAGTGGTCTGTAAAATTGTTCATGATCAAAGCCGGGCCGAAGGAGCGAGCAGGGTTGATGCCACAGCCTGTGTAGCTGATCTGCAGTCAATCAACAACAACAAATAGGCAACGTGAGAGAATATCATCAGCAGGAGCAGAATCCTGCCATATCTGCTCCTGGTTCCCTTTTTACAAGTTACATATGACTGACGATGGCGTTAAAGTGAAACTTACAGCTGCCAAGTGTCCCAGGCAGACTGAGAGGCCAATGGCCAGGGGTGCAGAGCCGGTGACATCACGCCGTCTTTTATCAGTGACCGCAATGACACACAGCACCAGCTGGAAGGTCGCCAAAAGCTCTATGCCTACGCCTTGGCTGGGTGTGACGCCGTTGAGCTGTGAAAGTTAAGGGAGGAATCCAAAACAACACTTTGTCAGACTTTGTCAGATAGATAGATTGTTTCCTAGCACAACCACTTCCTATTTAGTAGCTCCTGGCATTGCCCAGGAAGCCTGACAGCAATCTGGCAGTGCTGCAAAGTGCCACATTGCTTGTTCATATTTCTTTCGTGGAAAACGTGGTTATTGTTGTTCACATTAAGTGGAGCTGTGCGGCTTCTCGGGGTGGGGGGTGGGGCTGGGTGATATCAGGTCCTACCAGTGCTGTTTTTCAGTAAGGAGAGAGCTGTGGGTGCTAATTACAGAGTGGTGTAGCATTAAGTAATAACTGCTCATTAATTTAAGTGAAGAATTCTGGTATTCAAAACCTCAATTTCCAGAAACAGATTGCCAAAGTACAAGTGGGTGGACACTATATATATTTCCTATTTCTTTTAGCTGTTGCAGCATGGCATACTTTAATAATAATGTGTCATCACTATTCATTAATAAGTATTGACAGAATGTCCCAAGAACCACATAATCAGTGCCAATTCAGCACTTACATCCTTGTAAAAGTTTCAGTTTTCACCGTGAAGGTACTTTAAATACACAATGTTGCATCATCGCATCGCTGTGCTTTTATTTTTGCTATTAATGCAGAAATGTTTGAAACTGAAGATAAAGTTTATACTTACAGCGTTGACCCCCAGTACAGTTCTGTTTTCAGGCCGTGTTCCATACACAATGCCACTGGCTAGGGCTGAGCCCAGCATCTGGGCAATAATGTACATGATAGCCTTGAACACACTGATCTGGCAGCTGGCAAGCATCCCGAGGGTGACTGCAGGATTCAGGTGGGCTCCACTGATGTGGCCTAAACTTTGGGCCAGAGTGGCAATGGCAAGTCCAAAGGCCAGTGACACCTTCACCTCTTGGTCTGGATTACTGTTGTTTGTGTTCCCAATAGCTGTGGCGATGCTGAGAAAAATAAAAAGGGTCATCCCAACCAGTTCGGCCAGAACTGCCCTCCAGAAAGCCTTGCTCTTGAACTCTCTCATTTTGGCAGCTGTGGGTTTGAGCTGGTCCTCTGTAAGTTGTACTCACAAACAACAGCAACAGGCTGCATATATAAGGCCTGGGTTGATAATGGTTAGTGGGCGGGCTTTAAAAAACTGAAAGAGAGGGCCACACTGAATTAATGAGAAATCCAAAAGACTGGGCTCTCATCCCTCCCTCTGCTCCCTCGCCCTCCCTCCCTCCTCTCCCTGTCCTCTGGCCCCTCTCTCACTACCTCCCTGTGCAGTACTTTCTGGTCTTTGGACTTTCGTGAGTAATAGAACAGGATCTTTAAATAGCTACATCCAAAGGTACATTTTCCATTCATGCAAACATTTACAGTTTTGTGGCAAAGCCTTTTATCGTGAGGTTTTTAGAGACAAAACACGAGTTTGCTTTAAATACAGGTCCAAGGAAGAAATAAAGGTTCACAGAAGGAGAATTTTACACATTTAAAGTCATCTTTTTCCTATTTATATTCATTTTAAAGTTGGAAAATTCTGACTTTGAGTAATTTCTGGCTTCTGTGCAGTCACACCTTGGACAGCACATAAGGGAGTGGGAAAGAAGACAACTCCCACATAGTGATTTCAGGCTTCACCCGCCCTCCACTGATAAAGTTTACATGCCACTAGATTAGGAAGCAGTTTTTTTAGGTGTTTAATCCTTTTTGGCTTAAAAATGGGGGAACATTTATTATAGATGGCAATAGCAATTCATCAACCGAAAGCATGTTCTCTAAATAGTTATTAGTTATTTTGTTGACAGAGAGTTAGAGCACCGGCAGAGTGAAACATCAACTCTGTGAATTGAGCTGCCTGTTACACCTGCCCCCTCAACTCAAGGCTACAAACAGCAGCTGCTTTAACTGGTGAATGTCTGTGGATGATTTAGTGAAAATCTGTATTAAGTTCTTTACCCAAAATTATAGATTCCTTTGCGGTACATGTCCACTTCACACGTTGGAGTTATATGGTATATGTTCAAACTGTCTTTAAGCCCCTTCATTTCCCCCTTTTCCCCCCCTTTGGGTAGTTGTGTAAAAGTAGCAAATAACCACCTAGAAAGTCAAACTCACAAAAGTAAAACTCAGCTATATGCCTCCAGTATCATTAAACTATTTACCTCCTACTTTATTGTTAAAGTCATGATCTCCCAATTTTATTACAACTAAATGACTTTCAGTTTCATTTATTCTGTCATTATTTTCACAATGACTCTATTTCTTTTAATTGTTCTATTTTGTGTCAACTTTTAAGTAGCATCAAAATCACTTTACTGGAAAACATACTTTCTGAACATCTGTCAGTGTGTCATATTTGATGATAATGATTACTGTGACTAAATTTATTTTATGTAACACTTTTGCAATATATTACAGAAAGTGATGACTGTCAGTGAGTTCCAGCTTCCTGTCCATCAAAAATAGGAGCAAACACTGAACTTTTGAACTCTGCTCATTTTTGTGTATTAGATCAAACCGGATCAAATTGCAAAAAGGGAAAAAATAACATTGTCTTTAGAATTTTTGACTAAAATCACTAAAATGTGCTTTGGTTTTCAGGAACACATGAACAGAATGACATATAATGTAAATAATAATGACATATCTTCACAAAATAGATTTTAGTTTGAAGTAGCAGATATATTTCACCACAAGGACATTGTCTTCAGAAGGCTTAGACCTAGCTACAAGAAAATATATTACATTTCCCCATTTAATTTTAATGCTTTATTTAGCCAAGGCTTAACTTATATTTTGATTTGAATCTGGGGAATGCCAGACACCCGGATGCGCTGTGGGAAGAAGGCAAGCTGTTGGAGGCAATGTTCTTCTGGGAAATCTTGGAGCACAACAACAGTGAGTTTGAGGTGTAGACTTGGCCTCCAAATTTCCTAGAGCTCAAGCTAATGAAGCAGCTGTGGGATGTGCTGGACAAGCAAATCTGATCCATCGAGGCCCTCGCAACTTGCAGGACTTAAAGGATCTGTTGCTAACATATACACAAGTATACCTCCTTGGGTCCCGTGGAGTCCATGCCTGTATGGGTCAGGGCTGCTTTTGCACTGAAATGTTCTAATGTTATGCCTGACAGGTGTACGCTGCAGATGGCAGAAAATGAAATAATGTCCTTTTTTCCTTTTGACAATATTAGCATTAAGCCAAAACTGCAGGAATGGAACTGCCTGATGAACAACTATGTCCATTTAGTCTTTTCATAAATATTCATAGGGAGTATAAAGATTCAACTGCTTTCATTTGTGAGTGAGCATTTAAATGATGGATGCTTGTCAACAGGAAGCATTTACCGCTATAAACCAAGATGAGTAAAGTAAAAATACCATTTTGGAAGCGTTAACAGAGCAAAATCAAAAGTATTTTGCCTCAGTGTCATTGTTGGACAGTCATTGTTCTTACTGGAATATGCCCAGTATTGAAATTGCAAGGAATGTGATTAAGGTGTATACATTCCAGAGGGTTTTGAAAGACTGCCAGGTAGTTCAAGTCTGTTTGATTATGACTATCATATCTCTGAACTCAAGTAAACAATTTGGTTTTAGTGTTAAACTGACAGACTGCCTTACTCTATCTTTAAGCTACATTTAAACCGACGGAATACACCTCCAATAGTTAAGAGCTGAAGTTTGACAGACGATCAGTTCTTGACGGAAAATTTATCATATCTATAGATAGAAATTTTCATGACTGTTTGTTGCCTTTGATATGCAGAAGAAGTACTGGTGCAAAGTGTTCTAGGACCGGTGCAGTCAGAGGGCAAAGTTGAGAAATAGTGATGCACAGAATAAAGTGTGTGGATGCACGAGTAGTTAAAGTTTAGTATATTCATGGCCAGAAAAGTGCAGCGCTCAAGCAGCTCGGTCAAAGATGAAATTTGAATCCCATCCAGCCTGGCCTCACTTACAGTCTTTCATATGAGCTTCTATTCTCCCAGCGTTGCTAGACAGAGGCGACCCAGTCACATTAGCAATGACTTACTAACATTTAAAAGTTGATGGCTGGTTAAAGACCTAATAAATAATTTATCAATATCTGTTTGTCACACTCAATAAAAATATATACTTTCTTCCACTAGTGCTGTCTTTTCTTCAATGTTAAAACTGAAGGACATGAATTTGAACCAGATTTACAAAGTAAGATAAAGAAAGGCAAACAGTGACATCTTGCCAACGGTCAGTAGCTGAACCTATAACAACAATGCCTAAGAGTGAGGGTTTCTTTCCAGATGGAAACTGTCCAAAATAAATACAGGAGTGGATTTAGGTAAAGCGGTGACGTATAAGGTTATGTAGACATGCGTAAGCTCTTTGGTTTGAAGAACAAGAAGACACAAACATCTGTTAAAGGGGTTAAAGCTTTATTGTTACTGAAGCTGAGGAACTTACTTTACATCTTCATATATAGATCTACGTGCATTACGCAGTAGATTTGTATAGTAGCAGCTTTGTATGACTCACAGTTCAAAGTGATTCTTGTTCAGCTCATACTGGCTTCAGCCCCTCAACTAAGTTGTTTTAGCTCTTCTATCTTTAAAGCAACTCTTTCCTTAGGTGGGTGTGACTTCCGTGCCCTTAGCAGTGTGTCTGGGAAAGCTCACGCAACATAACAGTGAAGTGATAAAGTTGATTGATGGAGATTTAACGTCTTGAGAGTGTATGCTCTTCTCCTTGCACAAAATTGGTTAAGTTGTGTCAATGCCCTCCTCTCTGTATCTAGATCCTCTCATTAGGAGCCAGAAGTAAAAAGGTAAATCTTAAACTGAGTGTTTAGAGCAGTAGTGTGAATCCTGAGCTTTTTATGTCACGTTCTTATGTTTTCTGGCCTCACAGTTTGAAACTTTGGCCATGTTTGATCTGAGCATTCATCAGCGTAACAGCGTATACAGTATGCTGTTACAGAATGTAAGGAAAGGCACAAAAGGTCTCATTTTAACCAAAACCTGCGGTGACCAACATCATTTCTTTGGATTGTGTAAGATCACAAGTTATGAGTAGTCATGAGTAAATATGCATAAGAGGACAGGAGTTCATGTAAGGAAAGAAAAAGAAAGAAAGAAAAAAGGAGTTTTGAGCTTAAAAAGATTCGTATGTCTTAGTCATTGTATCAATTTCATTCAAAACTATTGCAACACAGAGATGAATATTTTAACCAAACCCTCAGTCTGATGTGTTACAACAATAATATAAATTAATTAAAAAGCAAAAGCAAAAACACTATAAAAAATAACAAAACCCCAGTGTATTTATATTAGCTTTGTGGCCTTGGATTCTTCATTTTTTCTCTCAGATATGAGCCATTTGAGGATATATCTTCACATAGAAGGCAAACATCAGCATATATTTTGCTGTGACCTGTTTTGACAGAAATGTAAACAATTCCAGAAATCTTCCACAGTTTACAGTACAATAAATGTATCTGGATCTTATCACAGTTTTAACCACTACTGGTAGTGTCCCCAAATCATACCTTCACGTCAAATCAGGCTGAACTGTGATAACTGTTCTGACCGCCAGCAGAAGAATGTGGAAAATGTTTGAAAGCTAAAAAAAAAAAAAATTGTAAACAGACTGAAAAGCTTGCGTATGAGATTTATGTAAGAGCTGTCATGGGGCTGTAATGAGCATTTTTAAAATTTTCCAGCTGTCAATGGGAAAGTTCATGGTGCGTTTGATTATTGCATCTCTTTTTGTTTCAATTCAGAGGTGGTGCATACCAGATATACGGTGAACAGTGGCACTGTTACACCATAAAATCTCATCTATGCGACATAGACTGCTAAAAATCCTCAAGAGTTACACTGAAAACGCAGTGAATCACAAGAAGGAGCAGGAGTGGGAGTTTTTCTTACTGAACATAGACAAAATCATAACTCTCCCACCCACAGCCCAAAGACATGGTGTCATCATCCATAGGTGTGAATATGAGCACGAATGGTTATCTGTCTGTGTTAGCCCTGTGACAGAGTGGTGACCTCTCCAGGGATTGGAGGAGATTTGTCAGCAAAGAGTGGTTGTAGTTTTCCCCTTTCTTGCTTCCCCTACAACAAGAAATTGGTGCAACGAACTGAAAGAGTGGAAGATGAAATCAAACCGTACACATGCACTGAGAGTTTGCTGGGAATGCTGTGGGTTAGCGGCTGAACAAACAAACTGCAGTATAAAAATTTGAAGAGCGTACATAACACAGAAGAGCAGCGACCCGCGAAATAGCCTGTGACAGTCAGGAACTCATTCTACTAATTGCTCAAATTTATCTAATTATTGTTTGGTCAGAAAGGGGAAGGTCGATAAATTAGTTCCTAAGCACGTTTTTTTTGATGTCATGGATAAAGAGTGACAATTCTTCACATTGATGACGAGGGGAATTTGGAAGGAGGCAGCAGAGCCAAAAGGACGATGAAATGATTTCTAGGGTTTTAGGCTGTTTAGCTTGTGTTTGACAGGGTGATGCATTGTCCAAAAAACATCCAGCTGCACACTCACACGCTCTGAAATCATCGCTGGTTGACAGGCTCCTTCAAAGACTCCTATTCATTCCCAGTGGACAGTAGCATTGCGGGGGAATCACAATCATGAGACTACAGCTGCATTGTGAGATTGGGTCAGTGAACACTTGAGCTGATGAGCTGACCCAGACTAGATAGACTATCAGTTATGTAACAAACAGAAAGCATAACAATGTTTAAAAAAAGGGCATGGCTAAAATTAACCTTTTTTTCAGTTCTGGCTTTTCAAACAGCAGAATAATCAGAAATATAACATATAAAATTGACTTGTGGTGCATTTTAGTGGAGATATCATCTGAATTTCAGGAGCGGGCCCACTCCTTCTTCACGCCCCCTCCGGCCTCAGGCTATAAAAGCCCCCTTTTTTCCAATACCTGCTGTTCTCATTTTCATGCCCCTCTCTTCTCCTCTTCTCCTCTCTTCCTTTCCTTCAATCATTTCTTATTAGCACATGGGGATCCGCCCGGCCCGGGAGCCGTCGCCAGTCCCCTTCGAGACCTTCCCCAAACCGCAGCACCAGTTCACACTTCCTCATCCCTCATCGCCCATCATTACCGAGGATGTGGTCCCAGCCAGTGAAAGATGTGAACTCCAAAATTGAAAACTCAACTCCTTAATTATTACGTTTTGTTTTGACAACAACACCAACTAAACGGCCGTGTGTACAGGTATTGTTGGAGAAGACAGTTGAATTACGCCATTCCAGAAATTTCCTGCTTCCTCCCGGATCGTTTGTATTTGTTTGCAAAATTAAGCTTATCTGACTTCCACAGTGGAAATGTAATTAGTGTGCTATAAGGAGAAACTATTTTGTTTTACAGCCATCATAGGATATCCTTTTATCTTTAACTAATTTCCCTGCAGGGGCTGCTGAAATGTTTTGATATTTTTGTGGGAACAGTATAGATTTGAGCGCCACTCCAAACCACTGATTATTGAATCTGGTGTGACCATTTGTGAAGAACTGATTTTCTTATAACAGTTGTATGAGTTGTATGTATTTATGTACTGTATTAGTACATGCCAAGGAAAGATATGCAAGGCAGTGCAACATACCATTTTCATGACACCTTCAGGTTGTCTTACAAAAGCATGAAAGTATCTTATCTGTAGACCTCAGGTTTTTACAGGGCTAAACATTAACCAGTCTGTCTCATGATTTATCTCAACTGAAGATGAAGTTTCTTTGAGAAGAGGCACACTGAACCATCTTCTCTTCCTATGTTTTCACTCTGTGTGTGCTTCTTTGAGAGCAGCAAACACGTAGGGAGTGGCTTTTATTAGGGGATGGTGAATTGGGGGTCCCCACTCTTTGCCTATTAATTGCTGTTGTAAAAGGCCTTACAAATGTCCTCTGCCTCTACAAAACCTATACAAAAACATTTTTTGAAAAGCTCGGTCAGGGGTCTGCAATGCCATGACAACATTATAGGCATTAAAGGCTTATTCCTGCTTCAGTTTTACCACAGACAAGCACCTCGGTGCCCAGTGCTGCTTACTCCTGACTGGAAAAGTAGATTTTAAAACCTTAAACCCAACAGAGATCCAGTGGCTGCTCTTCACACTTTATAGAACAATTATGGAGAACAGTCACGACTACTTTATGATGACTTCACACTTGGCAGAAAAACAGCGTTCTGTGTAGTGAATCTCTCACCTAATGAAAGGCTTCTCTCAGATAACACTGCTGTGTGTGCTGAGCTTCCATCTTGGATGCCTTGTGACAACATTAACTTAAGTGGGATGTAAATCAGTTTACAAACTAATAAAACCCAGAGTGCCAGCAGATAAGGACAGACTTTAAACCATCAGAAGGCTCATCCTTGGCTTTTGTCCTGCATGCACTTTTAGCCCTGAACTCTGTTCAGGGGCGGGGGGACACGTGAATCTGATTGGTTTGTGTTCGTATGCATTTATTGTCAGGCATTTTCATTACTTAAATACTTTCTGGTCATTGGGCTACCTTTTGTGTATTTCTGCATCTATTGGTCTGATTGTCTGTTTTCTGGTTCCTTTGTGTCTGTATGTTCTGACCTGTCATTTTCCAGGATGATGAATTTTCCAAGGAGATTTTTTTTTTAAGAAGTGCCAGACTTCCTGCAGATGGGATCTAACCTTTGGAAGTGGAACCTGAATTTGAGAAGGAAGTTGGTTTTTACCCATGGAAATGTTAATGCCAGCCCTGCCTCGGAGCTCTTCCCCTGTGACCTTATCACTTCATCTCTTTTGCACACAAGCATTTGATCCTTTGTTGACAGAAAGTTACTGTTTAATGCAGCAAGTTGATTGCTTGCCACTTTCTTCAGTACTAAATAGCATTTGGATTTCAAAAAGCCCTGCGATGTCCACTACATCAGCTCTTCTAAAACAAGAAATAACCTGTTTCAAGAATGCTTTTAATAATGTTGTCCTTTAATTTTGAACAAAGCAGCAATCATGAACTGACAAAATCCTTCACAGTCAGGAATGCTGGTTCAGCATCATTTCCTGTAATGGAAGACATGCACTGATCTGTATATGTAGTACATATAATTATTTCACTGCAAATTGTAGAACTGCCTCCATCCCAAGTGGGATTTTTTATATCCCACAAGCTGTAAATTGTGGTAGTGATATATGATACAGTATTACAGCATGGACTCACTCATATCATCTCAGCAGCTCGTGGGGGTCTGAGATAAGAAACAAGAGTAAACACTGTCTCAGATGTGCCAAGATTAAGCATCGGTTCACATTTTATCTCACCTTAATTATTTTGTCACACCCATGCAGATTTTTAAAAAAAAAAAAAGCACATTAAGCCCTGATGGATGGTTAGATGAAACAAAAAATGAATCTACTACTATGCTGTTGTGAAAGCAACAACGGAGGAGTAATATTTGACATGGAAGTCAAAGACCTGTTGAGCAACATCCTTTGGCTCAGCATCAAAGGGTGGGTGCTCATGCGATTGTTGGAAGAGACTTAGGGATTGAAAGTCACACACAACACACAACTATTATGACTAGAGCGTTTTGCTCCACAAGCTAACAGTGTGAAGAGGGAACGCGTATGCTTATGTCAGACCTTCCCAAAGTGTGGGGCCCGCCCCCTAGGGGGGGCGCAGAGCCATTGCAGGGGGCGCGGTATGAAACGGGAAAAAAAACAAAAAACAAAAACAACGCTTGGACACTGCTAGCACGGGGCCAACTTCATTCTAAGCCAAAGACTAGAAAATATGGTGAAGCATATCTTCCCTTTGGCTTCACCTGCACAAGTGCCAAGGTAGGTCTCCCCTGCAGAATTAGTTTTCTCTGTCGGGAGCACGCATTGGGTTCTCCAAATCACGGACAAACAGTATCCCACATTCTTGATTTTTAGTTCACAAACACTTGTTGTAATGACTAACTACTCCTGACATTTTGGAGATGTTAGCTCTTTATATAATAAAGTTACAGTGGGATACAAATAATATCAGGCTGATCCTGCCACGATTTGTTCCCCCTGTCTAAATCATGGACAAAGAGTATCCTACAGTTGTTCATGTTTTTAAACCCATCTTGAGAGGCATTTTTTGAAAAATGTATTGATGCAATGTTGAATATTATTACACAGGAAAAAAACAACTACATGTAAAATAATTACACCGTGACGCCTCTGCTTTTCTAAATAGAGGGACAGTAACTGCGTGTGTATATGTAAGCGTGTAAATACTGCAGATAGAGACAAAATACTGTTAATCTATCTGCCATTCTGCAATTCATCTCTCAATAAATTACTACCTGTAATTCATTGCAGATTACTTGTATTTGCTTAATTGTTTACTAAATGTTTGAGGCGTGAAATAAACAGCAATGGAGAAAAATATGGGTGTGTGTGCATAAATTGAGGCCAAAAATTTCATCCTTATGTGTCTCACATCTGTTTAGGGCCATATTTGGATGCATAGGGTGTGTTCACATCTGTGTAAGGCCATCTGTTTTCATACTGTGAGGAGAAACAATGAAACCATTAGACTCTACCCTAAGAGACAAACATGGGGGTTCAGAAGTAATGAAAATTGAACTTACTTCCTTATCCTCCTGAGAACCAGCCTATTGATTTACATCCTCTGTAATGGACATTTGTTTTTTTGGTCTATATCTTTTGTCTTATTTGTGCCACCCTACTAAGTCCTGATGTACTAAATAGAGGACATCCTGGGCTTTCTATCTCATGTGTTTGGGTGGGCTCTTTTAGCTCCAAAGAGGAAGGAAATCACAAAAAAAGTTCAATGGGAAGATTCTTTTTTCCTTGGTTCTCAGGAGTATATAATAGGCCTCTGTCTAACAAGCATGCTAATTAGCAAAGCATTGTTTCCAACTCTCTCTGTTCATAATCAAAGATGAACTACATGTTAAATCTGTGCACATGGACTATAGCTTCATTTTTTTTTGTACATTTTATTTTTAGTAAGACCAGTTGGAAGACAGCGGTCGAAGTTATGGTGAACAAAAATCCCAGACATTTCCTCAAATATTTTTAATTTCACTAAGGACGCCAGAAGCGCAGTCTGGGATCCTACCCAGTATAAGACATCCATAAATTTGTCCTCTGTATGGTTCCCAAGTTGATCCGTCACATTAGATATTAAACTTTACTTGTGTTCCAGTGCAGCTACTAGTTAGACTCTTAGCTGTACTGCTCATTTTACCACAGGGTACTGCCCGTCCTTACGGTGTTTCTTTGGTGAGTTTACTTTTTGTGTGATCATCAAAACTGATGTCCCAGTTTCAATGGACTTCGCTTGAAAAAAAGTAAATCTAAACAAAGAATAGGAAAAATGAAATTATGAATTTGAACAATCATGTTTCTTTTGTTGATTCTTAGCATATTACATTAATCAAGAGTTTATTTTGAATATTAATTCCCACAATAACCACAATATTTACTTTTTACTGAATGGATGCTAACCGTTTTCTGCTAAAAATGTTTTTCTCTCTCATTTGATCAAATAAGAATGATAGAAATTATATAAAAAAAATAAAAATTCTTACTTTTTTTTTTTCCAGTTTGAAGAAAATCCAACAGATTGATACCAATGCATGCATAAGCAACATAAACCAGGAAGTGTAAAGTGCTAATAAGCATCCTCACTGAAACAAGCCACTGACAAACAAAACTTGGATGAATGGATGAAGAGATTTACTGTAGAAAGGTCAGTTAGATTGCAGGTTTAGCCTGTAAATGTTATTTAGCCTGTAAATGCTTGGACAGTACTGTGGTTTTCCACTTGGACTTTCTAATATGATATTGCATCACCGACCGTTAAATAAACAGCTCAGTGCACTTCTCATTTCTTTATATTTTGGTGTTAAAATGGCAAATAAGCGAAGCAATTTATCAAAACATGCAGAAATACTGTGATAAAAATATATAAGACAAAAACCGAGTTTGTACAGTTGTAACAAGATTGGAAGTCAATTTTTATTCTTAAAAAAAAAAAGAAAAAAAAAAAAGAAACCCAACATGAACAGACATGAACTCTCATCTGAAAGCTTACTTTAAATTTCTTTAAATCAGGGCTCTCAAACTCAGGTCCTCGAGGACTGGTGTCCTGAAACTTTTCCATGTGTCCCTGTTGCAACACACCTGAATAAAATTAGTAGGTCATTAGCAATGGCTTCTGTTTTCTTCTTTAGTTGTTCTGTTTCCTCTTTTTTTTTCAAAGGATACACGGCACAGCATTTTTTATTTTGGGGAATTTTATCTTATTCCTGGCATTGGCATTTTTCAAGATTCAACTAAAGAAATGGAAACAAATGATATGTTGTTGTTCTCTGCTAGTAACCAAGTGCTTAAAGATACAATTTAAAATTGTTTCCTTGCTAGGTTTCCTTTTATGTATTGACACAACTCCAGTTTATTCTCTGAGTTAGGTGCCTTTCTTGTACATGAATGGTTTCATTTTAGTGGCTTAACAAAAAGAAATTCTTTGAAAATGGTCAGGTACAAAGGTTGGACTGAAAGACTACTTTTAAAACTTTGTTTCTCTCCTTGGTGGCAAAATATAAAGAAATGAGGGGTCACTCAAGACTTTCGCAAACCACAACATAACATAACTGACTGTCAAATATCATTAAAACTAACCATATAGTGACTACTGTGGCTGCAGTTTTTTGTGTTTAATTTATTTTTTTAAGTAAAAAATGTCGATTTCTTATATATTTTTTGCACTTTATAATTTTAAAGTAAAATCGCATTGTGAGAATGTGGCATCTTTCAGTATTACGTTTTTAATGACTCTAGTGACGTTTATGGTAAATGATAAAAATCTGTCTGACTCAACTTACTGAATCCTACCTACGTAAAAACAATTCTGTCTGCAAGGGAAAGCACAAGTCTTTCGCTTCCTGTGCCCACCACATTCTCTAAGAAATCCTGTCTGTGTGAAGGTCGTTGGTGATGGACGTCAAAATCCTCTGATGAGGTAAAAATCCATGAATCGAACAATGCGGGGAAATGCTGGGCGACTGGCGTGCTGGACATTGTTCCATACTACTTCACACTTTTCTTGGTAATGATCAATGACAGTTTTCTAGGTAGAGGCTTCTGGATGAGGAAGAGAGTCACAATAGGAACTGAGGTTCCTCTGTGTGACCTTGCAGCACGAAAAACTACTTTTTAACAGTGTTGGTCAAGTTATTTTAGATGCTGAATAGGGGACCTTTAACCTATCACTCCTTTAAAAAATAATCAGATGATTGTACATATTGGTATCACATTTTATTAGTTGCAATGCATGTTTTATTAACACATCACTTTAATTCCACCTACTTATCCTTCTGAAAAAGTGCCTATTACTCTCTATTGCATAGAAAAGTAAAAATAAAAAATTTCAGCTTGATTAGGCAGCTCCTTTAAAAACCTTGAAATTATAGGAGTCAAAAATCAGCCTCAACACAAAGCTGAGGGCATTTCTTAGGTACTTATGAGTTTCTCTGTATGTTGTCTTCCTAATTTTTCTTTAAAATTGTTTACACCTGTTGAGATGATTTGAGCTAAGGGACATGGTGCATTATCCTGCTGGAAGCAGCCATCAAAAGATGGTACACTGGCTTACTATGGTCATAAAATGATGGGCACAATCAGGAACAATACTTAGTTAGGTTGTTGCTGTGGTGCTTAAATTATGTTTAGCTGGTTGTAATCAATACACCACTACCACAACTGTGGTCTTCTACTGCTATAACATCTCCCTTGCTTGAAAAGAGTAGTTATTTGAATTACTGTTCAAAGCTCAATGTAGCCTGGCCATTATCCTCTGACATCAACAAGGCATCATTGCCTAAAGAACTGTTGCTCACTGGATATTTTCTCTTTTTTAGAACACGTAAACCCTAGAGATGTTTGTGTGTACAGTACATATGCAGTTTCGGAAATACCAACAGCCATGCCATGTTCAAAATAAATTAAATTACCTTACATTAAGTAATTAAGCAATTGAAGAGGTGTTCTTAATGCTGATTGTACAAACTGATAGCTCACATAAAGCCCCCCCTCCCATCAGATGAGCTGCTCCAAGAATGCCTCAGGCAGGTGAAGAAATGTGGTGATGAGAAACAAGACGAGGAACTATCATGGAGCACTAAGTTCCTGCATGGGAAATACCATTGACGGATAGAGGGAATGGCTGAAATCAACAACTCCTACCAGTGGGTAGAAAAGTCTGGATTAAAGAACAGCACAGAGGCTCTGATGAAAGAAGGCCAAGAACAGGCCCTAATCACCGGCCCACCACGGGTAACAGGACCCAACTGTAGATGATACAAAGTGCCCCGGACACTACACAACAGATAGTACCAGGATGTAAGACGCAAACTGAGGCCATGGACACTGAGAGGCACAGTGGCTGGGATAGTGTACAGGAACATCTATGCTGCATAGAAAAAATAGAGAAGTACCAGGGGCTGAAGGAACAGCTGGAGCAGATGTAGAAGGTAAGAAGAAACTACGTGAAAGAATTTGAACATGATTTATTGAGATAGATAAATTAATGTACATGGTGATTAGACTCCGATGACCCATCGTGGTATAACCAAATTCCAGCGGTGATCATATTTAGGACAGGACCCTCCAAAGTCTAGAAGCGGGTGGTGGTGAAGTTGAAGACTGAAGCTTGGATGGAGTTCTGACTGAGGGGTCTGTGAGGTGGAGATGAGGAGGAGGTGGGTTGCATGAATGAGAGTCTGAAAGGGAAAATGACGGAGAACACCGATTTAAGCTATGCAAAGTGGAGGCTAATTGCCCTGAAGAAGGCGGGCAAGAAGAGGATTGGACGAGAATAATGACGACAGTATTGAGATTGACAGAGTGGGAAAGAGGTGGTGATGTAGAAACCAGATAAACAGACTAACACCCAGCAAAGCTGATTACAGATCTTTCTTAATGAACTTATGCATAGGCTTCATGAGCATTACGAGGTGTAACCCCAAAACTGTAATAGTGGATCCACCAGGTGTCTGTTCAGAAGCGAGAAAGTCATCGGAACAGTTAAAACACTCAATGGGAGGTACACTGGGAACCGAATCAGGAGTTCATGTCCCTACAGGGCAGGTGTTGGCTTCAGCAGCACAGGATCTTCTCACACAGTGTTGGTCTCCAAGGACTCTCATGTCTGCTATTCTCTAGTAGCCATGGCCTTATCAATGGAAGGATGTAATCTGTGTGCTGCTTCCCTGCATTGTGTGTAATTGTTTCCCCTAGTGGGAGGATGCTGCCTTAGTCAGCAGAGGAAGATAATGGTGACATACGTTTCTCAAGGTAAGTTTGTTTGTGCGTTCGAAGAACTTCTATTGTCGTTTTTGGAAAGTTGGAAAGTTATAAAGCATGCCGTGTCCCTGAAGGGGAAAAAAAAAAGAACAGATACAAATCTCAGAGGGCATTTTCACACAAATCATTCAAAGAGATCCTCGAACCAAAGTTGCCACATTTAGAGTTCCTGAAAATCCCTGTGTGAGGTTTTATCTTCCAATTATAAATTGCTATCCACCACCTGAAATCCATTTAACAGCTCAGTTGTGTAGCTGCATAGCAAGAAGCATGCCCATTCAACTCCACTCCACTAACAGCAGTGCCAAAAAACTCTTTGCCAGACTGGTAGAAGAACAGAGGACGTCCTTGTTCCATTTCTTGGTGAATAACAAGACTGCATGCTGTCATATTATTACAACATTAGCACTTTTAACAGTACTTATCTTTCAATGTTACCTCTATGCATAACTTTACTGCTGTGCCAGTCAATCCATTTTTGAAAGGAAGAACACTATGGTTGACTCACTATCCAAATATGCGCAGTATTAGAGCTGAACAATGTTGTCACAATCTTAGGAGAGCTATTGAAAGGCTGGGAAGTGAAAGCTGTGTTAATGTTCTGCGTTTAATGACTTCCTGGGCTGCTGTTCAGTGGCTTTGACTAACACACTTTGCTACAAAAGAGTCCTATAACACTGCCCCCAAAGAGCGTCACACGTTACTCAGACTTGTTTCATCAGCCACATGATGATTAAGGGGATAGCTATTATTCTCAAATGCTCTATCAGCAAGGAAATCACTCTCAAACAAATAAGAGGTTTGCTAGATTCCTCCACAGAGGCTTTACTAAGAGCAGTACTCTGAATCCTAAGTATGTAATACTTCTGTCAGGCCAAAACCAAACACACAAAGTCAAAAGTGTGAAGATCTTGATAGCTAAATGTTAGCTTACTAGCTGAATAGTTAGCCTGCCCACAGTAGTTATGGTAGAAAAAATAACTACTCTTTGAAAGTATATCCTGTATTGAATTTTAGATAACAACAATGGCTCTGTTCTGCTGTTTAGTTGGGTTGAAGGAGCCTACACTCCAATGTTCTACAGCAGGGATGTTAAACTCATTTTACATTATAGCCCACCTAAGTGGGCCAAATATAGCCCACTTAGGTGGGCCAAAACAATAAAACTACCCTTTCTGTCACCGTGAAGAAGTTTCACTAAACATTTAAACCCTGAGAGATCAATCTAATGTAACACATACAATTTAATACATCTCAGTATTTATATTTGAAAGAGAAATGCAGCTGTAGTCAATGACAAAAATGTATTAGCATTCTCTTATCATGGCAAAACGTGTAATAGACATGCTGGCCCACCGCGGACAAGGCCTTGGACAAAGTATAGAACGTATGAAAATGCAGTTCATATTTACCAGAGCCATCCAGTAAGCCTGATTGGTGTCTTAGCTGGGCCTATTCTGTGCCCCACCCCCCTGGCCTTATCTTCGACACCCTCATTCTACAGCTTTACATTTACCAGTATTATTGTTTTTTCTTAAACAATGACATATACAAAGAAAAAAAGTAAAAATTGTTTTTTAAAAGAAGAGTAAAAGTAAAAGCCAAAGGGAATTTGCCATTTTACAGTTTTGTGGATAAAGTGTTTTTATGGTATAGTTTTTGATGAATGTAGAATTTGTTGTAATTGCCACAGAATCCAAGATTTGTGAAGAATCCAGTTTGCCCTCAGGAGACTTAAGATTTCAGCTGACACTTTCTTGTGCCACTGCTTCCCATTCAGTACTTTGTTATTCAGTAAGCAACATCAAAACCAAAAGGCATAAACATTTGCTATAATTCTTACTCACTACTATGAAGAAGTAGCATACGTGGATGAGAGGAAGACAGGTGTAAAGGAGGAAAGGTGAACATGCAAGGCTGGTTTCGCAAAATGGTAGTGAGACCTGGTATGATGTATGGTTTGGAGACAGTGGCACTGACAAAATGACAGGAGGCAGAGCTGAAGTCATGATGTTTTTCACTTGGCATGACCAGAATGGACAAGATTAGAAATTAGTACATTAGAGGTTAAGTTCAGGTTCAGGGGTTTGGAGACAACGGTAGAGAAACATGGTTGAGAAGAGGAGGAATAGTTGACATATTAAAGAAAGGTCGCTGAAGATTGAGCTGCCAGGCAAGACAAAAAGACGAAGACCTCATTCGTTCATGGATATCGTGAAGGAGGACATACAGAGAGCTGCTGTGACAGAAAAAGGACTCCAGGGATAGGGTGAGCTGGAGCAGAGGATTCACTGTGGCGACCCCTTAAAGAGAAAGGAGAAGTTTAAAATGCTAGCAGTAGCTGAATTTTCTTAATTTAACTGAATTACATTTAACAGCAGACCTTGCCTGATCTTAGACAATAGTC
This sequence comes from Simochromis diagramma, assembly GCF_900408965.1. Taxonomy (NCBI): domain Eukaryota; kingdom Metazoa; phylum Chordata; class Actinopteri; order Cichliformes; family Cichlidae; genus Simochromis; species Simochromis diagramma. Next base: position 6,963,875 of record NW_024386782.1, read on the forward strand.
TGTGTCTATAGTTGTTTATATTAGAGAGACTTGCAAATATTTCTTTTCACAGCCATAATTACCACTTGGTTACTGATGTAAACACTGTTTACAAGTGGTAAACTGCTAATTATGGAAACTCCGATATGACACAAAAGCAGCAATAGTTCAGTAAATAAATATTATCTGTACAAAAGAAATAAAATAAAATACTGGAATCTGTGTCAGCAAGGGACCCTCCCTCCATACCTCTGCCTCCATGTAAATAATAATAGTCACAGCCTTATCTCTGTCTGCTAGATTAATGTGGTCAAAAGGGCCATTACTTTTTCAAGCCATTACTTTATATGTCACATCCTTTTATCCAGGTGGATCCTCTTTGATGCAGAAACTTTCATGCAGCCAAAGGACCAATGCAGGAAATGATATGTGCTCATTTCAAGTTGCACAGAACAAGGTCAGGAAACGGCTATTGGCAGAGACATAAAATAATACGACCGCTGGAGTTCACCTTTGCGCTTTACCTCTTTAAATGACAGCAGGTCAGAATATAAATATCACAAAGCATAATTACCCTGTTATTTGAGAAGGTCAGTTCTACTTTAGCTGCTGATGGGATCTTTCTCTTGGTCAAGTGCAGGTCTGCTACCGTTTTTAATGCTGTTTCCTACCAACAACCCCCCATCCCCCCACCCATAGAGAGGAATAAAAGCTATTGAGGCAACCCGGGTGCAAGGCCCCTCTGTTGAAATGGGATCAAATGTGCAAGCAGAGGGCCGCTTCAGGCCTATGCTAATGAGAGAGCACTGCCAAAACACTAAACGAGATTGAAACCTAAATCTGGTGCATAAACATTTGTTTCTGAGCTTTGAAAAAAAACACCAACCCCCCCCCCCCCAAAAAAAAACCATCAGTGTATTTTCAATTCATTCCTCACTTGGACTTTTACACATCACTGATGGGTGTGGCGTGGCAGAAGGAAAAAAAAAGTTTAAATGATGACCAGCACTTTGCTTTTTTAATTGAAGTGGTTTTAATTCACCGGCTGTTTCAGCAGTTACAATATTTTGTTATTTGTCATATTTCATCTGTGAGGTTCTTAATGAGAATCGCTATATGAAGGCAGAGTGACTCAGTCTGAATTTCTAACTTGTTTACTTCTGGAAAGTCTGATATGTTTGTTGCATCCTCTCTTGGCGGTAGCTGCTGAGCTTCAGCCAGTCACTTGTATAATATAGGGATACGCTCTTATTTTTCTGCAGCACAAATTGTTTTAAGCCTTTTCGGTGAGAACCCCCCCCCGCTACACACACACACACACACTTATTCAGCTCGTTCGTTGTCAGTAAATTCATTAAAAACTCAGAGAGGATTTAAATGGCCTACCCATTTGGACCTAGAAAACAGAGAAACACAGTCACACACAGTCTCTCACAAACTAAGCACCTTGTCAAACCGATTTCATTCTTTTGTATCCAGGATACGGATAAAACTATTGCGTGAGGCCAAATACAACAGACCCTAAACAATTCCTTCACATCAGATACTAGATACCATTTTAACACAAAGGAACTGCTCGGTCCCTGCCTATCGTGCACTGTACTAGCTTGTTCTTATTCTTCCCTTCAATACAAACATCAAATCAGTAAACAATATTTTTGGCCAAAAATATGTTCACTGTAAACATGCTGAAAGAAATTAGGGTTGGGAATTATAAACTCAGCTAACACGGACTGTGAACAATCAATAGCAGACAGTTATATCCATGGAGTTTCATTTAAGACCCTCCTCCCCCCCTTTTTATTTTTTAAAATGATCAGTGTTGAGGAATTTTAGGAATTTTGCTTGCAGTTACAGTGCGGTTCAAATTTAGCTACAAACATCCGATTTTATTCGGGGAGAGTAAACTGGGAGGACGGGAAACATCACTATTGGCAGAACACTTGTACAAATATTAGCATAACACTCTGCTGAACTCAAAATAAGGAAGGTATGGGCTTCATGTTATTCCTACTCAGTATCCTGCCATTGAAAGATGGGATTAGAACAAAAAAAAAATCATTATTTTATTATGTTGTATTCGTGATAGTCTGTTTCAGGATTTCCTGTCTTGTGGAACACGTACAACAAGAACACCGGGATGAGGTTTGTGAACATTTACAAATCTGTTTGAGAGGAAAGAGACACCGGTGTGTATACTGCTGTCATCACTCTCAAATGATCTTTAGAGTCATTAAGTGTAAATATAGACCATACATTATGTAAAATGACATTCAGAAGAGGCTTTCTAGGCTGCCTCAGAGGTAAGGAGGTCCATATGGAGATCACTTTATCGTTGCTGTTATCAGGGCATACCTCGCATTCAGCAGAGGCCCAAAGGCCACCCACAAAGTTCACATTAAAGGAATTCTGTTTTTTGTTAATATCCTTATTGCTTATTCTTCACTAGTGTGTAAGGTGAAATGGGAACGCATCATTCTTTCATCATCGTCCTGTTGCCATTTTCTTGTGTTTGATCAGCTTAAATTTTGCAAGCGATGAAAGACCGGGCTTCGTCTGTGAATAAACCAAAAGAACAAAGACGATGTTCTTGTATTCACCGGGCAGTTCTCTGACTAGAGGCTGTTCGTTAAGTCACATGTCATATAACATTGCTGTCACGATTAAATTATTATGATTTTGATAGCTGTGGGAGTAGAAAATGGACACAACTGGTGCATCATGCTACATGCTAGCCGAGATAGAGGAAAGCAAAAAAGCGCAATCCACAACAAAAAGGTTATGAAAGACAAACTTTAAGCTTGACCTGAACCAATCCATTGTGACAAGAAAAGGTTTACAATGTTGTTAAAACTCAGCAGTCCTCCTTAATTCCACACATTGCTGGATCGGGTATAAAAAGATTTTTTTTTGTGGGAGTATAGGTTGTGATTTTCTTTTTGGACTCTCAGTATCTCTCTGAGGTTGGGAGTGCTTATCTAGGTTTGGCCTGAGAAAAGAAAAAAAAAACCCGCTTGTTTCTGATGAAACTTTGAAAATCTTACGATCTAAACTGGAATAATTTCTCAAGTTTAAGGTCGTTCTCATGATTTTTAATGGATGTCTTCATCTGCTAACGCAGGATTTGGCAGAACACCACACTGTGTTTGATTTCTTTCATGTGGGAGTTCTTCGTACTCTTAGTCCCAACTTTTATCTCCCAATGCTTCTCAGTTTGTATTAAAAAAAAAACTGAAGGTAAACTCACACCTTTGATTAGTTTTTTTTTCTCAGCCTCAAGGAAATGTCCAGCTCCTTGACCTTCAGAAATGGCGCCCTGGGGAATAAGCAGGCGGGAGTTGTCTGCTACCCTCCACCCCAGCTGTTGTAGCCATTGGAGGCACTTAAAACAACAAGTGTGACACAGGGCAGACTGACTCCCATCACCAGCGAAATCAACAAAAAGCCCAAAACAATTTTTCCAGAATAAATCTCATTGTTTACAGCAGTGCAAAAACTTTAAATAGGAGACTGCTTGAACTTCCTTTGCATTATATTTTGTGATTGCTTCTGACTTCAAATTGTGCTCGTGGATATTTTGGCAGCAAGCCTTTTCTTCAGTTTAGATGGCATGCTGTGGCACAATCACAGTACGAGTGACAAATTCCTCTCATTCCAGATGTGCCAGCACAAGATCTGCACATAGGTTTCTGCACTGAATATTACCTTCTAACCTCACCGTTGCCCTCTAGTGAATGTGGAAAAGTTTATCAGCGTGTATGCAATTGTCATTTTAGCTCTGCAGAAATTGGAAAATGTACTGTACTCTAATCATTTAGGAAGGCAGACAACACCTCCGGTACAGACTTTGTTTCTGATAGGCAACTTTAATATAGGGGGTTGATGTGTTAGTTTTAAAGGTTACACATTGAAAACTCCAGTCTGGGCACTCCTAATGTAGGTTATATAGGCTATTCTCTTCACTCTTGTCCACTGATCCATCTACCCACATTCCCTAAACCATTCAGTCCCTTTTCTTTATATTCAATCACTGTTATCCTTTTAGGCTGCCCGTTGTGAATTACTCCTCCCTCCTGTCATTGGGTTGAGCAAGGCATCTTAGCCAAGTCTCCATCAGCCATCTGCTTATTCTGCTCCTCCATCACCAACACGATCCACATCCTGCCTTCATCGGGGAATCAGCTCCATATTGTTGCTTGTTATTGCAGTCCTAACTGCCAAAAAAAATGCAACAGATTTCCATGTTTGCATGATGGTGTTTGCAAAGACTGCGTTTTTCTTCCCAGTGACATCGCCTTAAAACATCATTGCCTTAATTTTTTTGCATGTGAAACAGACAATAACATAGAACAGCCTTTTAAAATCTCAAAGTTTGTGTTTCACTTTAAATCCCCTCTAAGTACACCAGGTCACATTGGTTCCAACTCAAACCTAAAAGTGTGGCTGCTATTGTTTTATAAGCATGCAAATGTCACGTTTAAGACACACTGGCATAAAATTACACAATAACAACCAGACGGGAGAATATGGATTGCCGAATCTTCCCCCTCTGCACAGGCACCATTTTTTTTGGGGGGGGGGGGGGCAGGGGGGTGTTATTTCAGTTTTACAAGTTTAGCTGAATCATCCCAACAGTGTTGTTTCATGCTGGCTCATTGTGAAATCGATTTCGCCTGGCTTCAGGCTGACTGCATAGATTCTAAGCGAGTTTTTCTTGTTGCTGACAGTCGTAATGAGACAGAAGGCTTCATGGCATCTGGTAACAGAGGAACATGAAGCAAACGACTGAAGCAAAACCAGCGATGAGACAAAATACGTGTGGCTCTGCTGCTGTGATTACTCGTAACCTTGTTTTTTTTCGGTGAGCAGCATAACAGTTCACAACACGTGATGCACAATGACCACGGCTGAGCCTTTTTTAGCCCACATTTCTCGATGGCATCATGTGAATGTGATTCTGCCTCTCTTATTATCCACTCAGTTTATTTTAGTCACATAAAGAGGAGCCAAAATGATACAGTAGTATGAGTATTCTTAGTACTGCCCTTGGATGTGACTGTAGGTGGAAGATCAGGCCAGTTCAGCATTATGAAACATCTAAAATACAACAAACGTCCTCATAAGAGGAATAAATCTTAATATATTAAAACCACTGCAACAATCTAAGGAAATGAAGACCTGTGTACAATTTGATGATTCAGTCTCAACTGAATGCACAAGTTAAATATGCATCTGCTGCTGCTGAATGCTGAACGTACAAGTACAATCAGACATGAGATATTATGCTGTTGCCTCTCATTAGGGATAAGACTGTTGCCCAGCAGAGGGCAACATTTACTTTTTTTTACTATTCCTTCCATCTCAAATTGTTGCTCATGTCCTTTGCATGATCTGTAGACACGCAACGTACACGTTAAATTGTTTTCATGATCTTTTTTAATGAATATTGTCACCGGCCTCTGTGTTTATAGCTCTTTCAAACCTTGCTGCCTTTGTTTACATCATTCGTCTCTTTTCAGCTGTGACAGTTCTTGTTTTGTGCCACCACTTTTGTTAATTTCCCCCGCTCGTTCCTCCTTCTCTGCTCTTTCAGGACCTTTAGCAGAACCAAAATACAGTGTTTAATTAACTCACTCTTGTGAAATAGAGGTTAAGATCACAACTTGATTCCCGTCCTCAGGGTGTTGTATTCAGAAACTGAGGTTAAAATGTTGATATGAATACCTGCATGAAACCCCCCATAAAAAACCCAGTCCCTGGGATCCAGAGAAGGATGTACTTCACGTGGGTTGTCTGCATATCTGCGTCTGTATCCAATCACATTAGAGGACTATTTCTTACGGTCCAAATGAAAGAAACATACCTTTGTGAGCACAGACCCTTTTGTAGTATTCTTGCCCCACCTCTAAAACTCTGCCATGACCTTGCAAGAAGTGCAAGAGAGGGAAAAAAAGCTAAAGAATATATATATAAAAAACATACGAATATCTGAATGCAAGGAGTGATAGATCGCTTTCCCACGCTCACTCATAAAAATGCTTTATAGTCTGATTTTCAGAACCGAAATGATGCTAAACCTTTCCCAAGATGTGGCACTTGAACTTTTCATAAACTGTTTGAAATGAAAAGTTTATTCAGCTGAGTGAAAGGTCTGATATGCACTCGGCATATCACAACAAAAAAGGTTTATGCCAGCTGTGAAAAAGATACTTTAATGTCAGGAAAATTAAGATCTGATATATTGTACAAATAGTTGTTCATGTGTCTGCTGCTGCGTCTCAAGTCACATGTTTCCACCCTGAAGAAGAGACAATAAGTGTTGTTGAATTTTAATACCTCGGTCCCACTAAAAAACAAAAGGCCTTGTCCAAAACTACTTTAAATGTCTAAACCTGGATTCTTTTATGTTATTCTTTAGTCATAATTTTTTTCATTTTACCTTTTAGCATAGGCGGTTTGAGGGAGACCAGAAACACACACCTGTTATTTTCTTTCCCCCAAAACTTCCATATTTATATTTTTATGTGTTCACACCATCAAATACGGCTACATGAAGTGCTCTACCCAAATTATTACCTTGATGTTGTATCATTGCCCACTGCTTGCCCTTAGCAGTCGTCACCTTGGCTGCGTAGCAGAAAAGGAGGGATGACCAAACAATTTTTCTGCACCACTGAAAAATGCAAATGTCAGTGTTAGCTCACAGATGTGTTTTTTCTTAGGGACTGAAATTAAGCCTCACATTACAACTGCAATGGCTACAGCAGCAAAAGACCAAAGTGGGTGCTACTCCTGCTAAGAAGAAAAGGAAAATGAGGCTACAATTTGCATGGACTTAGCAAAATTGCACCACAGAAGATTGTGAAATGTTGCCAGGTTCAGATGACTTTTGATTTCATTTCTTTATGACCAGCAGCATAACACGTCATGTCAAAAGCTCAAGTCATCTCTAACTGGCCACTAGAACATGACAACGTTCATGTTAGCGTTATGGATGTGCAGCAACTGTGCGATGCCACAGTGTCAATATAGCATGGCCAAAATCTCTGAGGAATGTTTCCGGCACCTTCAGTAGTTCTGAAGGCAACAAGGGGTCAAACCAGTACTACCAAGGTGTACCTAATAAAGTGGTTGGTAAGTGTAATTTCCAGTAAGTGCAAAGCTTTTGTGTTCAGTTTGAAACAACACTACCCTGACAGATATAACACAACTAAACAGAAAGTGTTCAACACTTAAGTGTGCTGTATGTACTGATGTGCGACACAATCCCCCGTTTCACACCATCCTTCCTTTATGTTGATTTCCTGCATTGCGGTGATGGTACGTGTTGCTGTAATTCTCGTTGCTTTAAAACAGACTTTGAAGTCTCGTAAAATGCTTTGAGAGCATCAGGTTAATTACGAGATGTTTGTGTGTTTGAAGTGATGCACAGGCTGGATTACAGTCTGAGGATCTGAGCCCTAACCCTGTTTAACACTTTGGAAAAACACTTTCATTGTGATGACTGGCATAATCTGCACCACATGCTAATCCAGCTTCCTCCCTCTGTTACTCTGCCAGTGTTCTGGGGTTTAGTTAAGCTTTAAAGTTCAATCCACCCTGAGTTTGCTGTTTTATTGCACTTTTCTTCTGGTTTATTGCACTTCTAATCAGCTTGAAATACGAAAGACTCCATCAAACTTTCTGTTTGCTCCCGAATGTGTGTCAACAGTTTTCACGTCAATCTGCCTTGAGTGATGATTAGATAACCTGCGTCAAATGCTAATCCAATTAACTGCCATACCTGAAGTATTGTACAGCAAAGGCAACCAGGTGAATTTCTTCCACACTTGGCATACTACGGCAATTAAACGCACACTCGCATGCACAATCACACAAATGTATTAAATATGCAAGCAGGGCTCTTCTCCGCTGCCTCTGAGGACGTGAAGGAGAAATACAGAAGCAGCAATTTTCCTGATGAAACTGCAGGTGATCATTCATATTAATTTCAACTGTATTCTCACTGATGATCTGAATCACATTCAGCAAGTTGCCTTAATCACCAAATGAGACATCTGCACAGAAATCACACATTTGGATTTCAGTGCCTCAGATGTAAGGCGCATGTAGCTGAGCTGTAATCGGTGCACATATAATATTCACTGTTTTTCAGTGTGCAAACATTTCTAAAGAGTCAATAAAGCAGTTTTTCTTGTTTCTGCCTTTGTTTAGTTGCTGTAAACCTATTGAAACTTATGTATAGTGCTTTTCTACTTTACTTGAGCACTCAGTGTGCTTTGTACAAGCATGTCTCACTCACCCATTCACTTTTTTCTATTTTCGAAGCGCTTTCTATCTAACATTAACACTCTAATGAATGCATCAGAAGCAACTCTGAAGCATCTCAGGGTTCAGTATTTTGCCCCAGGATACTTCCAATTGGTAGATGACCTGCTCTACTTCCTGAGCCGCATCCTCCCAACTGGAAGTCAGTGATTACTGGAGTCCAGTCCAGGTGCTCCAGGTTTTTCTCATATTATCTTTTTTGGTTTTTAGTGAAACGTCTTGATAAATATTGGAAGGATAAACAAAATGTGTCAAGGAGCCCACATGGGTCAGTCTAATCTCTCAGTAATTGTGGGGATGTTTCTTCTAGTGTCATCATCAGGTCACAGAATCTAAATTTGTCCTCCACTTTAGTTTATGACCTATTTCCAATTAGCCAAACGCCGCTGTAGCTGTGGAGCCTCATGCAGCCGATGTAGACACTGAAAACACCTGAATTTTGTTATGCGGATAAAATGAAACAAATACAATCCCAAGCCTTCATCCATTTGGTCTTTAAACTTCTAAAAGGTTTAAATTGTCATAAAAAATAAAATAAGACGAACCTCAGCTTTAGAAAGTGGTTTGGATCAAATTTATAGTTATTTATGAGTGAAATTTATAAAAGTTATATGTAGTAAACTTTCACCTTTGGACAATCCAAAGCAAAGTCAGGACTGTCATCAACATTTCAAGGATTTCTATATAAATTCTGAAAGAAGCTGTCCTTGTTTTATATGAAGTCATACTGCAGGGCTCTTTGACTGACATTTATCTTTAGAGACTGTTTCTAATGCGTGTAAAAGCTCTCAAAAGGCACTTCAAAGATGCTGAAAATGAATCCAGCAGCGCTAAACAGATGCATGAGAGATTCTTCATGCACCCCATTGGCATCAGAAAACACAAGAGCCAAGTACGCTTGATGGAAATATCACCCATTTATAAATCATTGGATGTGACGGTAAAGATGCTGTTATTATACAAGAACCCAGCTGTTGCTGAAATTTCATGTCATGTCCTTGCTTTTCTAATTGGACTTCTATAGTACTTGAAAAAGGATGACACACACACACTGAGATGCACAATCAAAATTGTGTAGTATATATATATATATATAAAAAAAGTCTATTGTCTATTTTACACCTACACAGATCGGATGAAGCCCCCCACAATGATCTATTAGCCTTATTACAGAGATGACCAAGTAGGGGCGACCGTGGCTCAGGGGGTTGGGAAGCGTATCTGTAACCGGAAGGTCGCCGGTTCGATCCCCGGGCTGTCTGTCCTGGTCGTTGTGTCCTTGGGCAAGACACTTTACCCTACTGCCTACTGGTGTTGGCCAGAGGGGCCGATGGCAGCCTGGCTTCTGTCAGTCTGCCCCAGGGCAGCTGTGGCTACAACCGTAGCTTGCCTCCACCAGTGTGTGAATGTGAGAGTGAATGAATAGTGGCATTGTAAAGCGCTTTGGGTGCCTTGAAAAGCGCTATATATTAGTCCAATCCATTATTAAGTAAAATATCGAAAAAACATGCTAAACAACCTTGAATTTTACACCTGTATAACTAGGTGAAAACAGAAATTTATACTGTATCCTTTAACAGCTCATTTCAGCTGCTTGTTTATGGTATATCTCACATAGGAAAAAAATGTGCCTTGAGTTCTGTTTGTGTGAACTGGAGAATGAGTGTAGGTGGTGATATATGAAAACGTGGAGAGAAAATTGAAGGTGAGCAACTTCAACTTCAGTTGAACTTTGCCCTGAAACCTGCATGATCTGGATTATTGGATAACAGTCTCCCTTAGAGCACACTGCACAATTTTCCCAATCTGGTTTTTACCAGCTTTGTAATAATTATCTTCAGCTACCTACTGTGAACTTGTAAAATATACCCAAAACATAACCAACCAGTCACAACATGTGTCCATCCCTAAAACATACACAATAACCCTCGGTGGGTTTCCTTTGGACACCCCAAGACTAACCAGTGATTCCACATTTGCCATGGATGTGAAGTCGTAGTAAACTTCATTTGTGGGGGCAGCAGTCTGCACAGAGACGCTTAGAATTCCTTACTCCAGCTACCACTTCCAGCTCATAGTACTTGGCTGGACCCCCTTTCTCTTCTGAACTGCTTTACGTAATGCTTCTTCACATAGACTTAACAATGTGCTAGCAACATCCCTATGCTCTCAGACATTTAAAAAATATTCACTTGGTATTTTTCACCAATTGAATATTTCTTGCTATGCTTTGGGACACCATTACAACACCATGATCATACTGTCCATAAGAACTCTAACCAGTAAAAAGCGAGACTCATCAACTTTTTCCAGTCTTCTGTTGTTCAGTTTCTCTGAGCCAGTGTGAATTGTAGCCTCAGTCTCTTGTTCTTAGCTGACAGGAGTGGCACCCAGTGTGGTCTTCTGCTGCTGTAGCCCATGAAGAAGATGCTCTTCTGCACTCTGACCATTCTCCTCTGACATTACCTAAATATTTTAACCAAGAAAACCGACACATCTTTTTGAGACCATTCTTTGTAAACCCTAGGGGTGACTATGTGGGAAAATCCCACTTCAGCAGATTGTCTCGAGTATGTCTGCATGTCTGAATGCACTGAGGTGCTTCTTTAAAGATCGTCTGATTAGATATGGACATCAAAAATCAGTTAAACAGGTACCTAATAAATTGTCAAGTGAGCACTGAAACCTACAAAAAATTGTATAGCTGAACTAAAAAAACCATTTTTTTTAGAATACCTAAGGGTGGATGTACAAAGTTGCAGCATTACAAAAATAAAGTGCTGATCATTAAATTCATAGTCATGGCCTTTTGTGATTCTAAAACGATGGGCACAAAGGGAATGCAAACACAGTTTAAATATTTTCCACACTTTAACAGCAGATGAAGCACTTTTGTAAATATATTTTCAACAGCTCCAGAATTTGCCCTTTTTTGATATCACAATGGATTTTTTGTGCTGAAGTGGCTCACCTGTAGAGTCAAATATACTTTGCATTGATGCAAGTAATTGAAATTGCATCTTAATAACTGGCTCAGATCAAGTGCTTCACTTTTATTATGTCCCTGGGCACAAAATAAAGGGAAAGAAAAAAAAAACACAATTGTAACACAGCCCAAATGAAATCCTAATATTATCTATGAATCAAGTGAAAGAAGTGTAGCTGCAGGTATTCAGCCGGGTGTTCAGGAGGTTGTCCCAAGGCCTAAGGAGCCTTGATGGAGGAATTTTATCATTTCTATTATTAAATAACTCCACTTTAACAATTGCAAGGCCAGGGTCAGCACAGTTTCATACTGGTGCAGCATGGAATAACGAGGCTTATTTTACAGTGTCAGCAGCAACGTACTCCGGTGGCAGCTTCATTAGGCAGGCCTGCTGCCTGTTCTGCTTGAAACAGTGTTAGAGGTTATATTGATTTACCTTCATGTTCAATTTGAGGGATGTTGTTGGATGTGTTGTTTCTGTTTAGTCTGCTCCCGTCAATCTAAAAGGGGTGAAATAAATCTTACAAACACATGCCTGTTAACACCAATGCACCTAATAAACTGGAAGATAATGTATTGCTGAACATTACCATAACACACCTTCTTCCACCAGCATTCACATCAAGACTGGGCTGGCCAGAAAAGCACTGTCCAAACTTCTTAGAAGGGACTTCGCCTCATGAAAATATAAAGCTAAAAAGATACAGCAGGATGCAGGTTTAATAAAACATGCCTTGAGTGTCTGACAAGACTGTGAGACTGCAGCCACTCCTGCAGCTGTGGGAGGCTGCGTCGAGGCACAGCGGTGCTTTGAGCTAAACGCTTACATCAGCACACCGGCGTTTAAAGACGATTATTATGCTGATGTTTGGCAGGCTGTTTGCCATGAAGATATGTATTTCTCTTAGGAGAAATTAGGAGTTGCTAAGCAAAGTAAGCAGTTGGATTGTGAAGAGTAGCTGTTGAACTAGCAGGTGAAATTTAACAGATTCGTTTTAATTAAGATCAAATGGCTGACCAACAATGGCCATTTAAAAATGTAAAACTAATCCAAAAATATTAAATAATCAAACTTGTTATGACCACAGTTGTACTTTTTCAGTGTGTGTTTGAATCTCTGTAACCTGTGTTTTCTCCTTGGGTGCTGTATTTCCTGGACTCTTGTGGCTTAAATCGGACATGTTTTTGTAGCAACCCCATCCTCGAGGTCATAACAGTGACAGCTTCATGAATATGACAAATATGAACTGTGACATCGAGACATGGAGAGTTTCCTTCCAACCAGAAGTCTTATGCATTATTCCATTGAGCAGTGGAACAACATTGTAAATAGGTAAATTATTCAACCTACTTACTCGCACACATTTTGGTGCTCTTATTGAATCTCAAGTGAAAAGCATGTGGCCAAAAGCGTGAGCTAATCAGCTGAAGTGTTCCTCGCTGTCATCTCCTGGCTAAAGCCCTGTCTTTGCAGAAAGATATACCGCTTCATCCACAACATAGAATACAGACACTTAGAGATAAGTGGATGAACTGCAGTTTGTGCACAGCTATGCTCTATTATCTAGCCTAACAAAATAGCATAACAAGTTACACGGCAGCAAATAAATGCTAATGTTCCAGATCAGCTAGGTCAGAGCAAAATGCTTCCACCCACACAAAGCAGTCTTCAGCTGATTGATCATTTGTCAAACTGCTGATTGAGTTCTGATTATCACCAAATGGAAACACGCAGCATGAATATTATATGTGGTCAGAGGTAACTGCACCCCTGTGATCTCATTTAAAAAGGGAGATAATTGAATGGATCATAACCAGCACCTAATGGTGCATTCTCTCCAGGGATTGTAATGAAAATATTCTGTAATTGCTCAACAATTTTTGGTTCATAAATTCAGAAATGTAATTTACTACTGCAAGTCATGAATTATATTATACGCTGACATAAGCCTGAGAGCTGAAGAATAGAAATAGGGTTAAAAAAGACATAAGTTGCACGTTTCAAAGACGGAAACAATGCTGGAAAATTGAGTTTCTATAATGCCACCCATTATAGAATGGTTCCTGATAGTTATCTCTGGGTAAAATATAAAGTATTTATTATATAAACACACATTCAACCATTTGCACCAGATGGCCACCCCTCCCTGAGCCTGGTTCTGCTGGAGGTTTCTTCCTGTTAAAAGGGAGTTTTTCCCCTGTCACCAAGCAATCATGCATGGGGTGTGTGTGTGTGTATAAAACAGGTTATTGTAGGGTCTTTACCTTACAATATAAAACGGGCATTGAAGCAACTGTTCTTGTAATAGTAATAAACCTGAACTAAAACAATGTCAAAGCCATTAAAGTCAGCTTTGGTATGAAATCAGAAAAAAATTCAAGACTGTCGTACATTTCTTTTTCTATCTAGCTCTTATTTCAGGGACAGATCAGCAACAGGTGGTTCCTCCTCTGCCTCAGTTGTAACAGTTTAATATCTTTATATATATAAAAAACCTGAAAACCTCCTTGTAATGACTTTGGATTGGATACTTTCTGGTTGCTAGCAGATTGCTGGAGCCACCTGCAGTTTGTATTGAAGATGCCAGCCTGTCTGCAAGCACTTTCCGGCTAGTAGTGAAATTTGAAAAACTGCAGTGCAAAGGTTGTGTCACTTGGCTTCATCCAACATGTTTTAAAAGATGTGACTTTTACTATGAAAGCAAATATTTTTAACTGAGAGCAATCGGCTCCGTATACTTCTTTATAAACAGTTTTACCTGGTGACTTCCAGCAACCTTGAGTAACTGCTCAGCAACCAGTCAGGAAATACCTGTAAATGCTATGGGTCTGCAGACTGGTCTCTAGGCATGTGAGACTGAAAGCTAAAGTATACTTCAATAAACTAAAAATTTAAATAGTTATAGAAGTACATCAAGGAACAATCTCTAATATCAAATTGCAGAATCACTGCTCTCTGGAACATTTATAAAATTCTGTAATTTTAGGTTTGTGTACAATATTTAAACTGCTGCCTTCTGTAAAGGTCAGAGTGAAACTATTTGAAATTAAAGATAAAAATGCAAATCAGAAGTATTAACCGTAAGAAACCTGTAAGCGGACACGAGCTATGATATGGCAATTATTTTTTAAGATTGAACCCCCCCCCCATGAAACAGTAAAAAACTATTTCCCTCATTAAAATCACATGGATACAGGTATCTGCAATGCTGATATATTTCGGAAGCACTTCATCAGTGCATATATTTATACATTTTTTCGATTAACCATATGTTCACCTCTGTGAGATATAAAGTGGCTACTGCAGATTATTTATCATCAAAGGTGCAACTTAGCTTACCTAAAATGTTGCAGTTCTGGATCATTTTCACTGTCACTGAAATCTGTGAAGTGATTACACTGTCTTTGCAGAGTCTATTACCATATTAATTAGAGTTAAAGCTCATGGAGAAGTGAAAGTTTCTCCGCTTTTTCCTCGTGGGTTTAGATGCATTTCCTTTCTGTTTGTCTTAGATATCCCTAATGATCCCTCTAGACAGGATCGCTGGACAGGTCGTGAAGTAGTTGTGCAGACATTAGACCAGTGTTAGCACACATGGAGACAATTATTAGGAAGAACTTCATTATGCTAAGCCACTCATTTTTATTTGGTCTTTGGTTGCGACAATACAATGAGAGGGGAGGTAATGAGCAGGTTGCATAATAAAAACCAGATAGCCAAGCAGGCAGGATTGAAACAATTCCATCAGCTGCGCACGGCCAAACATCTAATTTACTGCCCTGATATTTATTCCTGTCCACATATGTATTACTGTGCCCTTTGTTTAATGCCAAAACTGCTCGGGTAAATATGCAGGTACTGCTGATTGATACGTTGGCCCCCACTTTCAAAGCCTTGAGGTTGTTGAAGGAAACACAATGAAAAGAAAAGAACATTTCCACTTCAGATGACAATGCCAATCTGTGTGATGGTACCTCTTTTCGAGTTTATTAAAGGGCTCATTTGAAAAGGTCTTTAAAATGATTATTTTTCCCATTTATTTTTTTCCTTTTGAGTGGAAAGGTAGATAAGTCAGAGTTTACTGTGGACCAAAGAACTCAATCAAGAAAAATGTGCTGTGCGGTGCTGATACAGCCTCCAATTTAATGGAGGGAAGAAGATTTTGATTGCTGTAAATCTGACAGGTTGTCCAAATCCAGCACAGCAATTTGTGGTTACTGTTTGTGCGTATTGTGTGAAAATGATTTAAAATGAAATACAACACTACTATAACCTTTATTTAATAACCATTTTGATCAAATAAAGTGAGGATAGTTTTTATAACACTGGAGCAGAGCAAGCACCTGGGGAATGTATCGTGTGTTACACGTGTTACAGGAAGCTTTTATTTTGAGGCTTTTGTTTGGTTTCATATTTGCTTTTAACATGGAGAATATGCATGATTACCTTCTGGCAAATACTCAAAGTATAGTAATCTTCTGTGCGTGCCTCAGGCTTACCCCTTATGACTCATCTCTACTTAATTTAATTTAGGAAAGGAATCTGATTGACATGTTTTCTCTTTAAGGCACAAAAGCTGATTAGCAGGTCACTTGTGACTGCTGTATACCGCAATCATAGCATATGTAAGTATACACTCTTAATTGAATCGCGATGCGGGGTGCATGCTTGCATACAAAATATGAACTAGAGATTTCAAGGGCGATGCTTTGTCTGAATACAAAATATTCACATTCTAACACGTGTAAATCAAACCGCTGACAAAATAAAAATGCTATAAGACATCACCTGGGCATTTGGAGGCAAACAGACTTCCCGGAGATCTGCTAAATGGGTAACCTAGCAGGGTGCAGATACCCCTTCATGGAGGTGATGAAAGTAGTAATAAGAACATCAAAGCGCCTTGTTTGTAGAATAAAAGCAGCAGGGTGTAACTCATGAGGAAACGCACATATTTCAGTATACCCTGGGAAAAAGTTGTGCCAAGCTGAAAGATAAGTGTAAATAGCCTATGCAAACCAAACAGCATTGCTACTGATCAAGGTAAACAAGCACACAAAGCACTCTCCAGTTACCAGCATTATTAGAGAAAGCTGTCCTTTAAAAAAAAAAAAAAAAAGGTAAAATGAAACCGAGTAGGGTGGATCTATACACTAAAATTAAAGCATGCTATTGTAGAGTTCATTTACATGCACATGCACAATGCCTGAAAATAATTGGATTTACTGTGCAGTGAGATTAAAGCTTTTGCATGGTTTCCAGCAAGCCAATTTCCCTTGTAAGTCAAGTTAACTTGACCTTTGTTTTTTTTTTTCAAAAAAAAAAAGAAAAGAAAAAAAGAAAAAGATAATGACTAGAATAATGGATACTGACCTACAGGAAATATCATTATCATAATTATTGTATAAAAACTGCTTGTTTTCCATCTTTTACATTTTAAAAGCCACTGTAGTGCTATTAGTAGAGTTAAACTTATGCGCACATCAGTACTGCAGTGTCTGCAGAGTTTGTCTTTCCTTTATTTTAGTTTGTTTCTGTCCTCCCATGCTGTCGCTCATCTCCTATCAGGAAATTACTGCATGGCGAAATGAGTACACTGAATGAGAAAGAGGCACACAAGTAAGCAGAAGTGGGACAGTTCTTTGCCTACATCTTTATAAAAGCCTTCATCCATTACTGATAAAATATTTAAATGTTTAAATATTAAAGTTTTCTTTTTTTTTAATTTGCACATTTTTTTTTTTTTGAAATAGCACCAACCTTGAGCGAGGCTACAAAAAGGACAAATTAAAATTGTATGCAAAACTGGAATTACATATTCATCTTTTTTAGCATTCACTTTGTAGAGATTTTGTCAGGTAGAGCAGAGCCGGGTATTTGTTGTTAAAAAAAAATTGTGAGTTATCAGTTTTGACACAAAACACATGGGAAAATGTATGTGAAGGAAGGAATTTGTAAGCTGTCGAGCAAAATTAAAAAAAAAAAAAAGCCAAAAAGAGAGTACACATTGTGTGACAAGCCAAATCCCAGATGGAATTGCTGTAAGGAGAAATAACACTGACTACGAGTAAAATCTGTTGTTTTTTCCTCAGTTGTGCAGAAACCTAACAGCACTGATATGTTAAAGGCTCAATCAGGCTATGTAAAGTCTTTCATCACTGGCGTGGATGTCGCCTTTGATTCGATTGTTATTGAAAGTGATTTCTCTGTTGCTGTGATTGCTTTACCACTGACCAATAAATCATGTCAAAGGAGAAAACCTTAGAGCCCATGAATCAAGTGTTGCTTGCATTTTATGGTATGCAGAAAGGCGACAACAGTGTCACTTGCAGACAAACTTGCAGAAATATTTTTAATTTCATTTAAAATACATATATAAAAAGCAGCTTTTAACCCTTGCCACACTTCAAAACCATGACGTGATCATAATGACAGACAGACTTGTTTTAAATCTACTGAAATAAAAAAATCTTTATCTTACATTTTATTAACTTATATTTTAGACATTTTTCATGGTTTCACTTTTCTCCAAAGACTCAGAATAAATTATGTTTTCATAGATATCTTTTATAGTTTCCTTCACATAAGACTTATTACCTGAACTATGTAGAATAATCTTCCTTTTCTACTTTATAGTTTTTACATTAGCTGTATTCTACCACTGATTTAAAGTGCCATCAAACCAATGCCCCCACCGGTAACATCAAAAATGAATGGACTCTTCAAAGTTTGCTCAAATATGGTTTTAATGTATACTTGCACGACCCTTTTCTTTCATTGGTTGCTGTAGTTACTGGACACAAATACACCTATCTATTATGGCCTGCATTAGTCTCACCCCACAAACCGAAGAACACAATTATCGAGTACTCTCAGACAAAAAGGGAAACACGGTCGCTATGTAGGAGGGAAACTAATTACTGGAAAGGACAAGAGAGAGAATTAGAGTCACTGGTCCTCTATGTTTTGTGTGTCTGTGTGCATTTTTCAGAGTTTGTATATGTTCATGCATCTTTGAATTTCCAAGGCACGGAATCAAGGAACACATGCAATAAATACCAGAGTCATGTGTGTCGCCAAGGCTTCTGGGGATTAACACCTTAATATTAGAGGAGGTGGACTGGTGAAAGAGCAATGTCTGAAAGAGCCTTTGACAGATGAGAGGAGGTGGAAGTGCGGGGCATATCATAAATTAGGGATTCAGAGTGAAACTAATTAGCTCAAAGACAAACATTTCACAGTGAGGGACACAACTTTATCGGCATGTCGGGGACAAAGTGGATTTTTCCAATTAAAAGTTCTCTCTTGAGCACAGTCTTTCTATGCCTTACAAAGGGATCTTAAATGAATATTAAATGTGTGAAGTGAAGCTGTGGCTACAAATGGAGCATGTTTTTTTTTTCTTTTTGAGCTCCTATCAGATCCCACTTAGTTTTACTTTGCTCTCCAATGAAAGTCGTTCTTGGAATGATAACCTGCTGATTTACCCGACCTTGACAGATTTCTCTGAAATCTATCTCTGAACAATCACACTGCTGCTCTAACGAACTCTTTAGCTGGTAAAGCGCTGACCCTGTAAGGACTGCCCAAATAAGGGAGAGCACAGAGTTCATGCTTGAATGCTGCAATAATCTTCACCTGTTATATAAAACATTTTCCAACTTCAAAAGGCAATTCTGTAATTTTTCACTATTTTTAGAGTCCTTTTTATTGGGTCCTATGACACCTTTTGTCATTTTGAGAGATCTTGTTTTGGGGAAAATAAAAAAGATGTTGTTGTGTACTTTAATACATTTATTAAGGGATAATAAATGTATCCCATAATAAATACATTTATTTATTATGGGAAGTACTGTATGTTTTATTAGGCACTATATGACGTTCTAGGGTTCAGCAATGAGTATTTTACAGGAACGAAGAAATAATTACGCTGACCCATCTGATTTTTTGTGTCTATTTTCCCAGCTTCCTGAGTTTTGGGAATTTTAAATTTAGTTATTGAAACTTTTTTCCTCCCTGCTCATTTCCCTTCCTGTTTCCTTCATCTCTTCCCTTTCTTCCTTTTGTAAAGTCAGTCTCATCTCCTTGTTGTTTACCCGTCTTTCCTTTAGTTGTGTCCACATGTCTGGGTAGCGTCTGTGTCCTGTCTCTGTGGTTTTCTGGGTTGTCTGTTTAATTATGTTAATTAAATTAAATTAATTATGTCAAGTTTGTAAGTCTAACTTCTGGCCGATGTATTAGTTGCTCCCTATTTTACTGTGTTAGGTCCTTGTCCCAAATATGTCATGTCTGGCATGTTCCCCAGGTGTTGCCTGTTTCCTTGTCATCTTTTGTGTACAAACTGTCTGTCTCCTGTTGTCCTTTGGTGTGATTTCCCTCATTATTTCCATACTCTTGTGCTGTGTGTCTTCCATTTTCCCCTTTGTGTAGTAAATTCCAAGTTCCTAGCATTCCTAGAGTATTTGTATTCCTAGTTACCTTATGACTTTTGCATCAAGCATCTCCCTGAGTTTGGAGTCCTGCATTCTGGGTCCTAACCTAACAATTGTGCACCATGAATTTTATTTTAGATTTTATGATCAAGGCTATTGAAACTTTAGTTTTTCTTTAAGAAACACTGTTCAACCAGGACTTTCAAAAAGGCTGTAAAAAAGTACAATATATTGATAGAGGAAATAGAGAAATACTCCAGTAGAGAGAAAGAATCCAGTAGAATATTTTTTCTGTCCATCCATCCAATTCAGGCTTGCAGGGGTCATATGACGAAAGACTGCATACACCTTGGTCTATCACAGACACCTATGGCCAATTTAGAATTTGCAGTTAACCTCGTGCTTGTCTTTGGACATTGGGAGGAATAATCAGTGAATAATAATAATGTTGAATATCTTACCCTGGTGTGTAGTTATTTGTTAGCATCTAAATGAGGACAGCAGACATATAAAGAAAAGAAAATAATCACAGACTCTGTTGTTAGTCATTCTTAACTTAGGCAGCAAAAGTAATAGAAAATGGTGCACAATAACATTAGCCTTACATTCACATCGGCTCTCTAGGGACCCTGACAAACCTTATTTAAACTTCTTCTTTGAGCTTTATTAAATGAGAAGTGGCATTTGAAACAGGTGCGGAGATACACTGAGGGGATGACCGCTCAGCGCTAATGGACCAGGATCAACCAGGGATGGAGGAAAGTGCAGGGAGACAGACAGTTTTAAATATGAGAGTGACATACAATTGATGTCCGGGGCACAGAGAAGAATTTCATGGATGTCAGAATCAAGTTGAGGTGTTGCAAAGAGTGTCAGGAAACACTGAGTGCACCCTCATTTCAACCCTGGCCAGGAGCAGCATGGCATCTAATACTTTCAGAGTGGCGGAGGTAAAAAACAAAATAAAAAATATGGATTGTAGCATGTGGGAGTTTAAGGTGAAGAACTGTGAGTGTGAATGAAGTGCTGTCTGTTTTTGGTGTAAATGAGATAATTAAATACAGTTTGTAAAGGGTGAAATAATGTTTCAGTGTTATCTGTTTACTTTATTCATTTATGCAGTATCTGCATGCCTGAGCTTTTTAGTATGCTGTTGGTTTACTGAGGCACAATCATGATTGTATTTTTTTTTCTGTGCTATTTTAATAGCTCATCGAGCTTCTCTATTTTGCATGATTTTCCACCCTACTAAGACTGGGATTCGTGGAGAAAAAGAAAAAAAAAACCTTGCAATGTCTTGATATGATGTGATATCCTGCATTAGTAGCATTTAAAATCACAAATATCATTAAGCTGTTATGGTTTCCGTGTCAAGACTCACTTTCCTATTTACACAGGAATCATTTTCAGTCATTCCTTTCCAGTAATTACTCTCTGTTAAGTTTTATTTCTCATCAATTACTAGAAAAAATATATCGGGCTCTTTAGCTGCTAAAATTCTCAATATGTACTCCAGCTGGTTCTGTACTATGTCTGCCGTTTGGAGTGGGCAGAATCAAATGGGTTCATCAAGGCTTTTTGTTGTTATGAACAGCTGCCAGATGTGGAAGCTATTTAGCAGAATATATCCACTTTGAGAACTTAAAAGGATTCAGGTAGGGGATTCAGTGATCTTAAGGGGATTTATTTGCAAAGGTTTCATCACAGACACATCTGGAAGTTGGGTTAGAATTAACAAGTAAACTTTTAAGTTTAGAAATGAAAAGGAAGATGTGAATTTTGAGGTACTGATAAAAAAGGAGATAGCAAAAAGTTAACTCTGAGAGCACAAACCTCCCAAGGCAGCTCACTCTCTAGGCAGCACTTACTTTTAAGGGAATTTTATTGCATTCTGTCTATATTCAATTTGGTTTCTTTCTTCTTTTTAAATGTACTTTAAGAAGTTTGTATAGCAGTAGAAACAAGTGCACAATGATATGAAAAGAATGATATGATATGACATAATATTGAGTAAGTTTAAAAAAATATTCTTCCATATACATCTCTCTCTCTCTCTATCATTCCCTATAATCATTCCCTATATGCCCATATATTTTCAATACATTATTGACAATACATTATTGGCATTATTATCACTTTGAACTTCAGATCAATCTATGAACCTTGAAGCAGAGGTCAGAGGTCAAATGGGACATATTTTCAATCATTATATGTTATTTTCTATATGTTAACACTGCACACCAAACTTGTAAGAATCATATTTCCTAAGTTATAAGGCATTTTCTCAATTCTCAACCACACCGTAAAAAAAATCCTAAATAAACAGTAATATTCCAGCAGCTGGGGCACCAAAATAATAACATAAAATAACAGAAAATAACTTTCTCATGAAAATACGGTTATTCTCAGTAATGACAACACAGTTTGTTGCCCTAATTTTACATGGGATTTTGCCTTTTTCACGTGCTTTTAAACATTAAATTAGGTACATTTTAACGTGATAAAACAATGAAATTATCTATAAACAAGGTCAATGAATGCATCAATATGAATAATAATACTTAAATGTACAGAAATATGCAGTTAACAGTTGGTTTAAATAATAATGGATTGCATTCATATAACGCTTTTTGAGACCCTCAAAGCGCTTTACAATTCCACTTTATAATTCCCCTCTGGCCATCACCATTGCTGCAGCAAGAGTCCTGACAGGGACTAGAAAGAGAGAGCATATTTCTCCTGTTTTGGCTTCCCTTCATTGGCTTCCTGTTAAATCCAGAATTGAATTCAAAATCCTGCTCCTCACATACAAGGTCTTAAATAATCAGGCCCCATCTTATCTTAATGACCTTGTAGTACCATATCACCCTATTAGAGCACTTCGCTCTCGCTCTGCAGGCCTACTTGCTGTTCCTAGAATATTTAAAAGTAGAATGGGAGGGAGAGCCTTCAGTTTTCAGGCCCCTCTTCTGTGGAACCAGCTTTCAGTTTGGATTCAGGAGACAGACACTATCTCTACTTTCAAGATTAGGCTTAAAACTTTCCTTTTTGCTAAAGCATATAGTTAGGGCTGGACCAGGTGACCCTGAATCCTCCCTTAGTTATGCTGCAATAGACATAGGCTGCCGGGGGATTCCCATGATGCATTGAGTTTTTCCTTTCCAGTCACCTTTCTCGCTCACTATGTATTAACAGACCTCTCTGCATTGAATCATATCTGGTATTAACCTCTGTCTCTGTTCCACAGCATGTCTTTTATCCTGTCTTCCTTCTCTCACCCCAACCGGTCGCAGCAGATGGCCGCCCCTCCCTGAGCCTGGTTCTGCCGGAGGTTTCTTCCTGTTAAAAGGGAGTTTTTCCTTCCCACTGTCGCCAAAGTGCTTGCTCATAGGGGGTCATATGATTGTTGGGTTTTTCTCTGTATCTATGAAGCGCCTTGAGGCGACTTATGTTGTGATTTGGCGCTATATAAATAAAATTGAATTGAATTAGGTGGTAGTTGAAGTGTCTTGCCCAAGGACACAACGACCGAGAGTGTCCGAGCCGGGGCTCGAACCGGCAACCTTCTGATTACAACGCGAACTGCCAACTCTTGAGCCACGATCGCCCTAAATAACAATAATAATAATAATTATTTAATGTAAAAAAGTTTATGAGAATCATTTTATATATTTTTCCATACATTACATTTGAATTTAACAGTTCAATCTTTCAAATAACGGACAAATATTTGTGAAATTATGATACATTTGTGAATGTTTTTTAACAATCTAAATATGCATATGTACAGACAAATACATTTAAAAAACAAGAAAATTATGTTTTATTACATTTACAGTGATTTTACGTTAATTTACATTTGAAATGTAAAATCACAGTCTATTTATGTGAATTTAATGATATTCTAGAAGAACAGTACAAAACTGTAAAATACTTTTATATTACAATCTTTTTTTCTTTTTCTTTTTTTTTTTACAGTGCAGCATATCATTAAGTTGACCTTGAAGGTCAGATTTTAATGGGCTCCACTCTACACCCCTACAAAATTTTATGAGAATTCATTAAAAACTTTTCAAACTATCATGTTTACAGACAGAATTATGACACGCATGCATGCACACACACACGCGTGCACACACGCACACACACACACACACACACACACACACACACACACACACACACACACACCAAAAACAAAAAACATGAGCTCCTTGGTGGAGGTAATTAAACTTCCTTGAGATAATAAGACCACCACCAACAAGAACTGTGATCACAATGTTGCTGAATTTGCCTGTTTGCTTACTGGTTTTAATTACAGGCTGGCTTCTTCTTCTTCTTCTCCCACAGTGGATGGAGCAGGTTGAGATGGGGCACACCCCCGTGATGGTGGCAAACAGAGGTTGACAGGTTGGTTCTTGGTTGTAACTGACGGCAAATACTCTCTGAATCATTTTTTTTTTTTTAATTACTCTGAAATTAAATTATTTTGATGAAATTATTTGTTCATTCAGTGATACATTGGTGGCCTGTCCGCAGTGTACACCACCTCTAGGCCAATGACAGCCTCCACCCTCAGCTGCAGTCAAGAAAACTTAGATATGTTCTAATATATTAGTAATTTCAAGCAACTTTGTAAATAAAATTGTGTTTAATATCTGTTTAGAGAATTAAAATTTGCAGTTCAGCTGATTTTTGGATGAATGGATGGACAGCTGGATGATTCATTTATGCTTCTTGCATACCAAAACATTATTGTGATTATACTAAATGTTCTAGAACAAGCAAAGGCACATAGCTAAAGCAGCCCTCACCTTTATAAATGGTAAGGTTGTGGAGATTGCTCAGGAGTATAAGAACGTGGGCACAGTCTTGGATTACTTGTTAAAACCTTGCAGAGAAAACACAGTTGAGACAGGCAGGAAATACCAGCAGTGGTTGCGTTTCCTAAGGAAGCTCAGCTCCTTTGGGTCACTTAGGACACCCTTAGAATGTTTTATTACTAATTCTTTAGGGGTTTATTTCCAGTGTTGGGGAGTAACGGAGTACCAGAGGTGTGGACTCGAGTCACATGACTTGGACTCGAGTCAGACTCGAGTCATTAATTTTATGACTTTAGACTTGACTTGAAAAAATGTTCTAAGACTTGTGACTTGACTTGGACTTTTACAGCAATGACTTGGGACTTGAATTGGACTTGAACCGGTTTACTTGAAAAGACTTGATATTTTACCCCAAATATAAAATTTAACATGCATATTATATGGAGATTGAAAATGTGACGTCATTCACGGGTAGAACCGCAAAGGATTCTGGGAACTCGTGGCAAGCGGTACTAGCGCACGCAGGCTTTCAATTAAAATCAGTTATACAGCAATAAAAAGAAACACAAAAATGTCAAGAAGCTGTTGTATTATTAACTGCAATAGCCGGTCGCATGACAGCCACGGGAAGCCGACGGGTAAAGAGATCGGTTGTTATCGGATCGTTGAAGAGAAATTGTTCAGGCCATGTTTCCGAAGTAACAAAGAGGCAACGGATTGCCTGGATTGCAGCCATTCAAAGATCAAATATAACGTCCCAGAACACTCCAGCTCACAGGTTAGTCTGCTCCAAGCATTTACACGAAGGTCAGTGTTTTTTAGTAGTTAATACGTCATTTTCATAACATAATTAGTGATATAGGTTACAAGCAAGTCTGGCGCTGAACAGAAATTGTCGCACTATGCTCCTTTGTTTATTGTGCATAAATAGTGAATTGTCCTGACACAATATTGCGTTTCGCTTCTGTTATTATGGTACATTGACAAAAACATATACTTTTATTCACAGGATAAAACAGGTTTTTTGTATCACTAATTGCCCAGTACGATTACAGCATACAATATTGTTGTCACTGCTACATTTCTGTAATGCTACCAGAAATTATTTTCACTACTAATTAATTACCGTTGAGCTCGTTAAGGAATGTGTATTTATGACGACAATTTGTGAGACTGGTAAACTTATGATACGTACGATGGTCTTTCGTTCTACACGGTGCATTTCAAGGTCCTGTACCCATCCGTCGGTAAACTGTACCTGGGCTTGTTGCAGTGACCGGAAGTTACTAAACTTCATGAGTGTATGCGCTCACTCCAAGAACCGTATGATTATAAATATGCATATAAATATGCTAGGATGAGATAGCTGACATCATCTAACTAGCAAATGTTTTCCAGGCTACGTTGGTGATGCAGTTTTTTTTAATGTGTATGATATTTTTGTCATGCGATTTTAAAGCCGGTCCTACAACCGCATCCAAGAATAACATGCAGCTTATCTCAGAACTGTTGGTGAAAATTATTCTTGGAGCTAGGTTTAATTGAGCTGCATTTTAAAGAGGTGCAATTTCACAATTTGTGTATATTTTCTAAGTTCACTATTTTGTCATGTGTTGAGAAAAACACAGATTTTAAAATTACATGGTCTAATATTTACATTTAGCATAACTGCAACATGCTTTTTTCGTTTTTTTTTTTTTTTTTAAAGACTCGAAAGGACTTGAAATTCAAAGTTTCAGACTTGTGACTTGACTCGGACTTTTACACCAGTGACTTGAGACTCGACTCTGACTTGCCTGACATTACTTGAGACTTGACTTGAGACTTGAGGATAAAGACTTGAGACTTACTTGAGACTTGCAAAACAATGACTTGGTCCCACCTCTGCGGAGTACATGTACCGACGTTACGTATTTAAAATACAAAATGAGTAACTGTATTCCGTTACAGTTACCGTTTAAAAAGGTGTTCAGAATAGTAGTCAGAATTCTGGTAATTCCACACTGGTGGAAACCCAAACAAAACACGCATTAAGAGGTTCAAATGCCTGTGTCTCAATCTAGCGTCTCATAATGACATGAAGAAATATTTTTATTTATTTAATATGAAGGCAATAGGCAGAGTGTTACAGGCATCGCTCTAAAGAATGTAGCCTCATGGGCAGTGTAGTCCGTGCTGCAGGGAGAATGGACTGTGAGCGCGAGGAGGGAGAAAAAGGAGAGTGGAAAAGTACGAGCTGTCAACGAGCAGAAACAGGAGATGGAAGCATGTAAATATAATAATAACCACTGCAGCCAAAAAGAGTGCCTGACGAGCCCGGTTGTAAGTAAGCTATTAAGGCTCGACTGTACACTGTGTTTGTGTTTTCCTCCCAAGCAATAAGTTCCGTTGGAGCAGCCTTTCAACGCCTCTCTCTGTGTCTCGCTAGCAAAGTTGACCCATGCAACAAAGTAAAGCTAGTTTTCGGCTACGAGCCCGACACGGAACCCGACGTATTAACCAGAGGTCCCTTTACTACGGTTTGGAGCTGTGGACCTGTTTTATATACGCGCGGAATAGTTTTCTATACGAGATTGCTGCAAAAAGTGCAGCCTCACCTAATGTCCACCTGCTGTTACTCATTTTATATTAAGATTAAAAAAATCTAGTTGGTATTATGGCGAGTAGCCTTCAGTAATAGTAATAAATCACACAGCAATAGTACATTCATGTAGTTGTAAAAAAAAGCATGATAATATATTAAGTAATCCAAAGTATTCAGAATCCGTTACTCTCATTGAGTAATGTAATGGAATACGTTACAAAATACATTTTGGGGCATGTATTCTGTAATCTGTAGTGGAATACATTTTAAAAGTAACCTTCCCAACACTGTTTATTTCATTCCCTTTTACTTGCTGGTTTGGCCTCATCAGTCTCCAAAAAAGAAACCACATGCAGTTCACAGTAAGGCAGCTCCAAAATAAGAGAGGTTCCTGTCAAAACCCTCTCCACCCTATTTAGCGAAAGTTAGCTGGCAAAATCTTACTGGTGTCGTATTCCCTGCTTTTGAGTTAGTTCCCCTGAGGATGTCAACTTTGCTGCCCAGGATGCAGTCCACAGAAAAGAGCAATTTTCAGCCTTCCCTGACCCTCTGCCTACCAAGCTCACTATTCACTCCTCAGCCACTCACACTTGGTTCATACACTGAACTACTCTCCTCTCCTGTTACACTGTTTGCACAGGGATTGGCACGTAGTTTTGGGCCTAGGCTTTCATCCTCCAGCTTGAGCTGACAGCTACTGTGTCTTAATTATATTCACCAAATTACCATGCTTTAGTATATCACCGACTACCAATCAAAATACAGTATTTATATACCATCTGTGGGCTTTTATGCTTTATTACATTATCTTTCCAAACCTTTTCTAAGAGGAAGGTTTACTACAAGGTTGCTGTGAG
Source organism: Simochromis diagramma (assembly GCF_900408965.1). Taxonomy (NCBI): domain Eukaryota; kingdom Metazoa; phylum Chordata; class Actinopteri; order Cichliformes; family Cichlidae; genus Simochromis; species Simochromis diagramma. Next base: position 6,991,865 of record NW_024386782.1, read on the forward strand.
CGATTATCTTTATCCTTTGACTGGACATCATAATGGATGTGGCATCACCCAGGATGATAATACACACATCCATAGGACATGGTTGTTCCATAGTTAAGGAACAACCATATGATGTGCAGATTTTCCAATCTTTAATCTTAACTTAAACTGGATGAAGAGTAGGTAAGATTTCAGATGAAAGGAACATTTTTTTTCTGGTTCTGGCCATGTGTGTCAGTCCTTTTCTCTACAGTGAACAAAAACATGACATAACAATGCTGTATTTTCATTTTAGAGAAAAGAGAAAAATGAAAATGATTAGAAACTGGCACAGATTCAGTCATGATGTTGGTGCATATTTAAAAAATGAGATATATTAATTATAATCACATATGGAAGGCATGATCTCTGTTTTATTACTAAATGGTGCAATTAACAGAGTTGCAAATAAACAAAAAAAACAACAATCAACAATCTTGGCTGAATCGTGATTGAAAATCTCACTTGGAAAGTGGGTCAGTACAAAATGTAAAATTCTAATTACTGGTTGGCAGCAGTGGCTACTCACAGGCACAAACATAAAATGCAAAATTGTTCAATTATGAATCAGAACAAGGGGTCAAAGGTCACTCTTGTGTCTGAGATGAATCAATGGCTACATTGCAGGGAGAGGTAGAGGGGGAGGATGGATAAAAGGTAGACAAAGAGCATCCTTAGTTGCATAAGTCATTCCAGGCGATATTTCCCCTGCTGTTAAGCCAAACTGAACTGTGACAGAGAACAAGATCCTGGAATTAGCATCAGCTTATGTCAAATTTAAATGGTAGAAGCTCCAAAAAATGCAGCGCATTTTCACTCATTAATGCTTATTACAATATTTATTCAGAGTATGTTGTTTATCCTCATCAAAATGCAAAATTTTCAAGATACTGGTGGATTTGTGCATTTTTTTCTTTTTTTCTGCGGCAACAAGTTTGTATTAATAAGCAGAGGAGCTTAGAAATCCTGCAGATTCAGCTACCCCTTCTCATTTACATTTAAATGATGTTGTGTGATAGCCGTTTCTTTGTACATCCTACAATGTGCATCCATCTGTTTGACACATTTGATTATTTCAGGGATTTACTGTCCAGGGATTGTTTCAGTTTTTAATTGATATGCAGAGACTAAATAGACTATTATTTGCCGATGCAGATAACCAAATCAACAATACATCTCATACATTGTATTATTGACAGCATAAATTATCAGAGGCAGCAATTAGAAACGTTTTCTACTTTCAGGCATTTAAAATCTGGGTAATGATAAGTAAGCACCTTGATAAGGATACAACGTGAAAGCAGACACAGTACTGATAATCAAACACTTGTTAAAGTTAGGATCAGTGTTACATAGTTCATTTTCACGACACACATGCAGCATACACGCAAAAACTCACGCTAGTGAGTGGTATGCACAACACGGTCAAAATGGGTGTTTGAAAACTTTACACCGACATAGTGTGTTAGCTTAAAGAGAAAGAGTGAAAATCTCCCATAGTGAGAGTTTCCAGAACTACATTACACTGTCAATGGGTATTAACGGGTATCTAGAAATCATTTACCTTAATTAAAGCCAACTATCACACACAGCTGTTTTTTTTGTTTTTGATTAGGTTTCACAGCAAATTAATAAACTCAGGTGAAAGACGTCTAGAAGTAGCTCTAACCAAGAAATATAACTCAGTTCATAGTGATGTTATAGCTATAATAGTTTAACAGCCATAAGAAAATACACTTTGTCAGGTCTCGGGTTTCGTGTATCATGCCACAATAAAAAAATAACCTTGTCCTTAACAGGTCTTGAAATGAGGTAAATACAACCTTAGATGAATGACAAAAAATGACAACACCATTACATTATTCATCAAAAATTAACCAAAAATGCAGAAGCGTTGTGTGAAAAATTGTGTCATGCAGCATTATATTCTGGTTTCATAGGGGAAAGTGTCTTGTCTCTATTCTAGAGTCAAGTGTGAGGATGTTTGTCTGACAGCTAAAGCTCGTCTTAAACTGGATCATACAACAGGAAAATGATCCCACAGAGAAAAGAATCAAGGTACTTCAATGGCCCAATCACACTTCACACCTCAACATAATGAACATGTGGTGGGAGCTGAGAGCTGTGCATAAACAAATCCCCGCAAACTTCAATGAGCTGCAACAACAATGTAGAGAGAAGAGCCAAAATTCCTCCAACAACAAAGTGAGAGACTAAAACTGTAACACACTCTGCTTGTGTATATTGGCTTCAGATGTTCAGTTAATAATAACAGTCTAAGATGTCATGTGTTGTTGTTCATCTCAGGTTGGATTTACTTATTTTGAAACCTGTTGAATACTACAGTTTACTGTATTTTTTTTTAAATCACATCTTATTCTGATATACAGTATAAAACCTGACAGTGGGTGTACTTTCTTTTTTACCATGTGACTTCCTGAGCAGACTTCATCTTCAAGAATCGAATCATCCTCTCCTGTCTTCTCTTTCTTACATTTTTCTCCATTTCTAAAAGTAAAATGATCTCACATCCACATTTTTTTCTTCCATGGAAGATACAGAGTTGTTACCCTTAGCTAGCAGAAACACTGTGTGCCATACGCCATTCAGTGTTGTTCCCGCCCACTTTAGCCCCTGAGAACACTCCCTGGTCCAAGGTGACAGTATTGGTAGTCCCCGTCAAATACAGCTTTTTTAATATGCTGCACATGTCATTTAAAAGCAAGCAAATGATGCATTTTGCACTCTCTGTAAATGTAATCAGTCCTTTACTGGTGCTGAAATGTGAACAAAAGCCTAATGTTTACTTCTGTGTGGACAGGCATCCTATATACTTCACCGTCCTTCACTGATGACCTCTAAACGAAACAGCAAGAAGAAGAAGAAGAAGAAGAAGAAGAAGCTTTATAGATCTGTAGGCTGCTACAAAGTCAAAGGACACACAGCCACAGGTGTACTGTCAAAAAAAAAGTGTGTTTTAACAACGCAAAACATAAAGCGCAGTAAAAATAAACTATTTTAAGAAATAAGCAGACCTTAAAAAAGAGGTCAAATACACAGAATCCTACTCATAAACACTCCTTAAATGGTAAACGGCCTGTATTTGTATAGTGCTTTTACTAGTCCCCCTAGGGACCCCCAAAGCACTTTACAGTCCAGTCATCCACACACACATTCACACACTGGTACAAATGCACACAAGCTACAGTTGTAGCCACAGCTGGCCTGGGGCAGACTGACAGAAGCGAGGCTGCCATATCGCGCCATCGGCCCTTCTGGCCAACACCAGTAGGCGGTAAGTGAAGTGTCTTGCCCAAGGACACAACGACCGAGACTGTCCGAGCCGGGGCTCGAACCAGCAACCTTCCGACTACAAGGCGAACTCCCAACTCTTGGCCCACGATCGCCCCTTAACTCAACACAGCTCTAATAAAATGAGAGCTAAGTCAACCAGTATCAAGCAGAGAAAATGTACAAATGTACAAATGCAAAGGGGAAAAAACACCAGCACAATAATGAAATGACTCATTACAAGCATGCCGTGCCATCACAGCAGATGGTTCACTTGTTTGGCCTCTGTATTTCAGCCATCTCCACTCTCATTCTCCTCATTTATCAAACCAACAGTGGCTGCAGCAGACAGGTCAGAGTGTGTTCAAACAAATGAACCAAGTTAACTGAACTCAACAAACTCCAGTGATTGCACGTTCACGTATACACAGTGATGGTGTTAGAAGGTGTGAAACCTTAAATCTGTATGTGTCATTTGAATGACAACAAATTGTTATTTCAATTGTGTGGTTGTGAATATGACAGTCACAGCATGCCTTATGTCTTTGTTCCCCGTCCCTGAAGGAGCTGAAGAGAAAAGAGAAACCTATTTAGATCAAACTTAGATCTAAACATCATTTTCCTATCAGAAACCTGTAGGATGAAGCAGGATTTTTGTCGTATCCAGGTAAGTGTTAACGCTGGGTTTTCCACGGTATATTGCCATGGTAACTTATGCTGCGGAGGGTCCACATTAGAGATCAGCAGGTACGAAGTCACCACCTACTCACCAATCAGTTCTGTAGAAATCAGTGTCACTGGCCCTAGAAGATCCCTTAGACCTCTGGGAGCAGATAGTGAGATGTGTCACAACTGGCTCAAAAACAGTGACAAATAACCGAAGATGACACAATTGATCAAGTGAAAAACAAAAAACAAAAACTAAACAAACCTTTTCTTTGAAATGAACAAAAACATGCGGAATAACCAGAGTAAGTAAAAATTGTGAGTTATATCATAACAGATCATGTTGGTATGGTTGCATGTGGCAAGTGAAATGCAGAGTAATCTTCTCTAAGTGAGCACAGTGTGTCATTATACTGGGGAACGCTGAGCTCGGGTGTTCCCAATCTCTGATGACTGGGTCACACCCACTGGGCATGTGCAACATGAAACACAAAGCCAAAGACAACCTGTTAGCCCAGCAGCCCAGAGGTTGTTACAGAAGGTCTATAGTGTTTGATAACATATAATGTCTTTAATTTCATTGTTTTATATGCATTTATATATAACTGGAAGACAGGATGCCTGCAGGTCTTATGTCAAATTTGCATGCACACTAAGCCTGGGATTATTGTATGTTTTTAAAAGATCTCAAAGATCCATTAAAGATCACACAGGCTTGATGACACGGGTCAGCATGTCTCCCCACACAGTTCAAAGACATGCAGTTAGTGGGGTTAGGTTAAATGGTGATTTTAAATTGTCCATAGATGTGATTGTGAGTGTCAATGGTTGTCTGTCTTTCCAAGTTTACCCTTTAACAGACTGGCGACCTGTTCAGGGTCTTGCCCAATGTCATCTGGGATAGACTCCATGAAAACGGATTTGGATTAGTGGAAGAAAATGGTTGGATCCTGGTTTAGTGTTAGAGCTGTGATATTATTTGCAATAAGCCTGTTAATTGAGCCAGTTTGCATTTTGCTGCCTTTCTTTCCTGGCTTCAAATAGGATAAACTTTCTTAATATAGTAGCATTTGTTACTGTGCGAAGTACCAATACTTCAAACAGTTATTAGATTGTACTATTTCATTACTTTGGTGTTTTAAGAGGTTAGTAATCAAAGCTACATCAGTAACTGCTGTGCTCTGCTTGACAAAATTGCTGTTTTTTGTTTTTTTTGGTCTTAGCAAAAGCACTGGAGTTGCTGGATAGGGCTATTTGATGTTAAGGTGAAGCAGTTGAATACACCACACACCTACAGTGATATTGATTTTTTTTTAAGACAGGCCTTTTCTATGTCTTCACTTCCATTGTGGTTGTCCCATCTGCTAATCGATACTGGGGGCGTTCTGACCACCATTTACTGTGGGTAATACACCGATGAGGCAAACCAAACTGCTCTAGTTAGACGGGTAGGTGCCTGTCAGCAAAACTCAAAACACGCTGCAGCTTTCTCTTTTTTCGAGCAGAGCCCACACAATACTGCACCCACAGTTTATTTACTAATACTTTAATAACTGAAAGCCCCAGCTCATGTTTGGCTTTCCCAAGGTAAATTCAAATTTTTGAGCTGGAGTTCACATATCAAAGGGCATTGTGTGTCATTCCCATTTAAACATGGAATTGAATGCATGCTAATGAAGAATTCCAGTCATTTACAGGAGGTGTCTGTGTGAGCCACAGTCGTCTTAATAATGTGCTCATCAGCAGCAGACCATGAACCAAGAAATTGTGTTGTGTATGCAGAAGACCCCCACGAGCCAGGAGTCAAAGAAAGTCTTAGAAGAAATGATTAATATCTTTCTATTTGAATTAAAGATTAAAATTGAAAATACCAGTAAAGTAGGCAGTCCACACTATCTCCCCACACTAAACCCCATCATACTCTGGCCTGAAGAGTGAATCTTAAGATCTTTAGCATGAATATTCCAAAATATATGCATGACTGTTTTCTCAGGTGTCGGCTTATTGTCATGGTCCCCTTACCTCCTTACCTCCTCACAGCAGCCTCATCTCTTTCCTGTGCGTCTGTGTGGACTGCGGCCACCACCTGGAACTGTGACCTCATCACACACCTGCCTCTCATTTCTCCATCCCTCCTGCAGCATTGAAAGACCCGCTCTTCCTCTTCATATAAATATAGGCCATTTACCATTTCACCCTCGCCAGATTGTTGAAACGGTAACGCCACGCTGTTAGGAAATGTTCCCTGTCCTTTGTACTAGAGTACTTAACATTGGTCTCGTCTCCCCTTCTAGGAAAATCTCCCAGTGTGTGCGAGTGTCACTGCCAAAAGCTTGGATCATTCCTCTGTCTGCTCCTATGAAAGCTTAAACTCACTATTGGACCCCGGTCTGTTTGAGTTTCCCCTCACGTGACCTTTGTAAGAAGAAGGAGACTCAGTTTTGCAAAATAAATCCACTCACCTGCCTGCCCACTCTTCAGGAAATCAGTCGACTCAAGGACAGAACTCCTGCTAATTTATCTGCTAGTTTCAAAGTTATTCTGGCAGCAACTAACAGCAAGACTTTGTTTGCAGGATTTCTTCTTATTCTGTTATCGGTCCTTTTGTAAATAGAATATGTTAAACTGCTGTGGTTGGCTCTGTGTGGGTCTATATGTGTTAACATATAATAGGTCAGTTGATGTTTTATGTGATAAATTCCATAAATATACAAGAGCAGAAACAAAATAGTAAGAATAGGAAATTGCTTTAAAATTCAGAGTTTCTCATATTCCCCAAATTAAGCGATGTTCATATTAGTTTACTTTATATCTTTAGTATGAATATTTTTACTGTATTAATGCTGTGATTTGATCAAATTTATGCAAAATGTCTTTTAAAAAAGACAAAACAAAACCAAGAGAAGCAAAGTGAAGTGTTCCACTTGAGGTTTCAGAGAGCTACAGCTCAGTTACACAGCTCTGAAATATGGATGTGAATATGGACATGGAACTGAATATAAATGTGTGCAGCATACAGTATGCAGTATGTGCCTTTGTGGAGAGCTCTGGCTTGTGTCATTGACAAACTAATGATCCATTCCCAGTAAAACTCAGCTTCTTGTCAGCGGGAGGTACTGACTTGATCTGACTTTATAGTTGAGAGAACACAACAATGAGAATCACGATGTATTGATGCATTCTATAGTCCGGTTGGAGGAAAGTGTTTCAAAAAAGTAAGCGAAATATGTGTGAAAATAGCGCTTAGTTATATGTGTGAAAACTCTGCTGAAAAATAAAGTTGCAGCTTCAGATTAATCTGGAAAATAACAATTAAGTGTTGATTTGCTGATATAGCGTTGAGGAGTCTGTTATGGCTACTTATCACACTTATTTGTAATTTGGTCTTTTCTAAATTCCAAAGTGTCTTCATAAAAAAGTGATTGGGTTGTGGAAAGGGACTGTTTTTATGATTGCAAAAGGCAAAACACCCCCTCAGCAAATCTTTTTAATACTTCAAACTGAATAGATTCAAAATTATTTTTATTTAGCTCAGTCTAAAATACAGGGCACTCCACAATTTAAAAAGAAAAAAAAATTCAAAATGAGATAATGATCAATATCTCTGAACAAATGAAAAGCAGAACAAATGAGAAATCTTCTCCTGCTTTCCCAAAGGTAACTGTTTAATACAGAAACTATCTAATAATCATAGTAAAAACCCTTGGCAGCTCTGTTATTCACCTCTGATTCATTCCTTGTAAACTTGTGTTATGGCCCGTCTAGGCGCGGCCAGACCACAACATAAAGGGTGATCCATCCCCGTCCAACCCCAAGCAGCACGTCACACAATTAATGCTTTGTGACAGTGATTTATTTACAATGAGTGAATTTAAACAAAGGAAGGGAGTGGATTATAACCTCGGGGTGAACCCAAGGCCAAAACAACAAACAACAAGTAGCCTATCTCAGGAGTAAATACAACTTACCTAGTCAAAAGAACTAAACCAAACGACAATTACTTTCCTCCCTACCTAACAAAAACAGGAGAAAACTAATCAAACAAAAAGACGGTCCACCCCTACATGCTCCTACATTAAACTGACATAATGAAACAGTGAACACACGGTCTGCCGGTTGGGTTGGGCCGAGGATGAATGACCTGGCAGTCCCTGGCGGTGTCTTCTTATGCACTGCCTCCCGGTCGTTAGCCAATCGGTACGATCCATCCACCCTGGATGCACCAATCATGGAGGAGCACCTGCACACTCAAATTTACATATTATAATTCCGACAACAGTCGTAACACTTTACACGTTTTTTTTTTACCTTTTGGTGTAATGGTGTTTTAGGTGGGTCTTTGAGGCTTCAGCCTATCACTTCTCCGTCGCTAATGGAAACGGAAATGCATTTATAGATTACTAAAGTGTCCTGTAATGTGATTTAAAGTTAACTGCACTTTTCGTTTTAGTGGCCAACTTTATCCTTGTGCTTGTTCAAAAGTACAACTTTGCAGTTATTTTTTGGGGGGAACTTTTCGCCTTTATGTGACAGGACAGTGCAGGAAGTAGACAGGACAGTGTACAGAGAGAGTGAGGTGGAATGATGTGCAGGGAATTGCCTGGGGTGGTGTTGAATCCAGAGCAAGCTAGCCTTTGATATACAGTATTGGTGAGCCGCTGCTGATCCAAGCATAGCAGTTATTAATAATAATTATTTCTTTCAGTCATTATTAAGGTTTTTTTTTTTTCAAAAGATCAATCTCAAAGTTATTATCTCTATTATTTACATACAAAATCTAACAATCAAATAATATTTAACCACTTTCCTCTTGAGTGACTTCAGCAGCAGTCAGTAATATTAACCCAGTGATAAATTATAAGACTTACAGGAGCAATTTTCTGAATCAAGAGAGAGTTTTGCTGATAATTCTCTGCACAACATCACTTGTAGTGAGGCGCTTTTGAGAAGCTGTGACGCTTCTTACTGATTCTGTACACGTCCAGAATATAATGCAGCTTTTATGTGTTTGCTTTATGTTTGTGAAAAGGGACCTCGTTGCAAGAGTTTTCCATAAGACAGCGCTTGTCCCCAGACTTCTGTGAGGAATTTATGCTGTAAGAGCTAAAGGCAAATAAGAATATTCTATGCACATAGTCTGTTTAATTAGAATATGTTTGTGTGGCTTTTTTAAAGGTAAACATCGACTCAATGCCTTGAGGTGTGTGCTGGGATATATTCAACACCTTATTATAAAAATGCTGCCTTTCTGTAGCTTTATTTGCTTTTGTCTGAATGCCAATAATAAAACATTTTTATTGTAAAATATCACAATGTGATAACTGCAGCAATGAATAATAAAGACTGATGATTAAAAAAATGTCTGTTCTAAGTCTGTTACACACCTTTAGGGATTAACTAATTCAGTACTATAAGTCCTGTTTGCATTCTGTTCACAGAGCTGCCCTTTCTGACAGGACTCTGACATCTCCAGGGAAAGTAAAGCCTGAAGGCAGGGCGTTTTTGTTGCTGGGGTAGCTACAGCACATTCAGAAACCACACAGAGCAGATGGCAATGGATCACAATCCAATATACTGCATATGAAGGTCTCTGTGAGTTTAATTCCACAGGCTTCCATGCATGATGTTTTTATTATTATTTTTAAAACCTCGACAGATATGTCAGAAACACTTTTTCATCCGAAGACGGAGCAGGGCCTGATTTCTTCTCTGTGACATTAGTGTTTTCCCAGTATGAAATATGCACTCAAAAACCTTTGCATCTTTGGATATAAGATGGAGATAAATAATAATATAAAAAAAAACAAAAACTGCTGAGATCACAAGTCTTAAACGACTGAGGAGCTTCAGTGAGGAGTGATCCCACACTGAACCGCACCACAGATTAAATCTCAGCTGAGACGTGAAGGCAGCTTTGTTAACAGGAGGGTTGTGACAGCTTCTTTGAAACCAGCAATTTAAAAATGATGTTTGAGCGATGTGTCAGATAAACAACCGCGGACACACACACACACTCACACACACGCACGGCAGTAAAACAGAGAGTAGCGAATGGCACAAGTACAGATTCACACCTGAGCCTAAATAAAAAGCATGCAAACAAATGAGGTAAGTGACATAAAAAAGGTATTTATAGGGCTCAGACTTACAACGCTGGACCGCACTCTTTATGAATGCAGAAGACGCCGACTGTCTCAAAGGAAGAGATTTGCATGAAATATGCTTTGGCAAGGGGACTGGCTACCAAAAAAACTGAAGACAGAAACTCACAAGAGGAAGGGTTATTTACTTCACTCATCTGTGTCTTTCCATAGCAAGGACTGCTTTGCTGCAATAGTAATGTTTAAAATCTCATTTATACAACCTTTAATGTCATCCATCTGCCGGTCGATGAGGGACTGGAGCCTAACCTTTAATATAATATTATATAACAAAGATGATACATTTGGGATTTTGGGTTTATGAGTTTTAAGATTAAACAGAATAAAAGGACGATGAAATCACCATGATTTGTAAATAAAGTAGCGCAGCCGCTGTTGGCAAAGGAAAAAATGTCACAGTCAGTTGGAGGTTTATTTGTTACTATTTTACTTAAAGGAGTATGACAGCTGTCATGTCACAATTCAAGAATAAGAGGTGTTAATCACAGATAGAATGAGGAATCCCTACTGAATATTGAATCCCTAAAGTTCAGGGTTTTCGCTATTGTCATTGCTTTTACATACCCTGGACAATCCTCATTTCTGAGTCTTAATAAGGCTTATAATTTACAAAACTTGATATTTTAGTCAGTCTGACCTGAATCTAGATCCTGAGCCCACAAAGTCATTTGTAAATTAATTGTAAAGTATTGAGTCCACAAAGAAAGGCTGTTTTCCTATAGCCTTTATTGTTAGTGTTAAGTGTTGTTGCAACTAGAGGAGTCATCATCTGATGGACATGAAAAATACAACAGGTGTAAATCACCTCTGTGTTGACTTGTCACTAAGTACGTGTTTGCATGCTATGTTAATCTTTTAGTCTCCGTCATGCAGGCAGAGGGACTGATCGTCAACCTCCTGGCAATCACAGGTTGCCGGGGAAAACTGGCTGTTCCCCAACAGGTTGGTGAGTGGATCCTGGAAGTTGCTGGCTCTCCCTATGTGAAATCAAAAGTCCTGCACCAAAAATGTCCTTGTGATTGATTTGATTGCTAACAGATTGCATCTTTGATAGTTTGGGATATTCCATACGCAAACTGAGGGAGGCTGTGGGAATATGCCAAAGCATTTGCTAGAAGGATTCAGGTCCAGCTCCCAATAGCTTCCATTAATGTCAGTAACATAACTGTTTGGCCAATATACATTTTTCCCTTGCAAACAATGGTTGTTATGGGGTTTTTAAGCAGTTGCTAAACAGTCTTTAAGCCTGTGTGACTCATACAGTCTATAGCAACATAACCACGTGATCACTTTTTGATGAAGGTACCCAGCAAAAGAGATGACACTGCACTTACTTGGCTCATCACCAAGTTTGAAGTGAAGTGAGAAAAGCAAAGAGCACACACACACACACACACACACACACACACACACACACACACACACACACACACACACACACACACACACACACACACACACACACACACACACACAGACTTGTTGATATATTACAGAGATTAAACATCACTACAGAGGATCAGGAATAAAGGAGACAGGATATTGGATTGAAACATATAGTCTGATTCCCCCTGAGGGTGCTAGGGGTAACTTGATTGAAGGCTCTGTCTGCATGCTTAGTGTACTGCCTGGTAATACCACTTCGTACTCTGAACACTGATTAATCAAAGGTCCAAAAAAGAAAGGAATTAAGAACAACAAAATCAGGAGGGAAAGGATTTCACTGCATCGCACACAAACAGGCATATACACATCAGTTTGGGTTTCACAGTCCCAGTAATGAAAGAAACTGAGATGATGTGGACTCTTAAACTCTGATCTAAAGGCTTTTCTGTATTTTCTTCCACTTATTCAGCCTCTCAAATAGCCAGGATGGCTTCTATTAGAAATCCTCTTTAGACTGTCTCAGAATCCTTGCCCTGGTGCTTTCAATTTTGAGAGAGGTGCAAAGAGAAACCTCCCGAATAATGACATCTGGTCAAAGGTTTAGGGATTGCAGAATTGCTTTGCCTGTCATATGACAGTTGTGCCAAAAGTACCACCTCTATTATCCAGAATGCAGATGGTGACGACCTCAGCTTGAGTCAATCAGTTCTTAATTAAAGTGCTGCAGTAAATCCAGTTTATGTTGCAGAGTCTGGGTGCTGGTGCTGGCAGGCACTTGGACTGCATATGATTAGTTAAATAATTTGATATATATCAATTTCTGGGCTAAACATCTTGGAGTCTATATTCTAGTGATTACTATCATAATTACTAGAATTCATATTCCAGATTGGCTGCACCAAATTGCTCCTCCAATTAGTCAGAAAGGAACATCTGTGTACTTAACATAGATAGATTTGTCTAAAAACTCTAATTTGATTATTATAAACAGCCAGAATGACGCTTAAATATTTTTTCATTAAGTATGTCAAATGAAATCTAAAAACCAAGCAGGCAAAGTCAGTGCCCAGCTCGTGTCCATATTATAAACCAAGCAGGAACTCCAGGTCTAATGACCACCTGAGGTTGGCCTCAAGTGGTCATTGTGCTGAATGTCCAAAATTCACCACATGAAAATACTCAGTTTTACAGCAGAACTAAACATTATTTCCTTATTCATGACAAGCATAAGGGTAATACATACACCCATTTATAACCCACCAGTTTAAATATTATGAGGGCTTAAATTTATGACCTTAATAATACTGTTTGGCCTTATTCTGAGTTTCAACTGATTAGTTTCTTCAGTAAGTACGTGCAATATTGATTTAACAATGTTTTTTTCCCCAGTGTGTGAATGAGCTGAAACATGAAGCCAATGCAGACATGCCAAAAACTGCAGTTGCTCAAGTGTTTGTTTTATTTAGTAAGTGACAGTTTTTGTGTTGAAGCAGTGGTGGAATAATGAGAAGTTGAACTGAAAAATGTTCTGTATCATTCCTCACTTACATAGTGTTGTCTTTACTTTCACAGGATCACGAGCACTGAGTGACAGTTTTTGATTTGTTATTTGCATTGTAGACTGTTTCAAAATGCAGTGCTTTAAATCATATCACACACACACCTTTCCAAGTAATCTAGCTTAGAACTTTACCCTCTCCTCCAAACATGGCAACTTAATGCTAAATTTGAAGCATTACAACTCAGATTTTAAAACAACTTGGGTAGCGTGATGGTGTGGTGGTTAGCACTGTAGCAACACAGCAAGAAAATCTTGAGTTTGAATCCATCATCTGCCCCGGGCATTTGTGTGGGTAGACTGCATATTCTTTGTGGAGTTACTCTGGCTTCCTCCCACAATCCAAACACATGTAGTTAATTAGGTTAGGTTAGGTTAACTGGTGATAATGATGTGAGTCCCACACTCTAAGAATCGTATCCTAAAAGAAATACAGAAACTAATTTAAGCCAATGGTGGGGGCGTGCTTAGCTTTAACTACTGACATCCAGATCCCGACCCTGTATACCTCTGATGATGCAACTTAACTGAGGAGCTCTGTTAGTCAAGTGCACTCAACAGCTACAGTTGTTAATGGCAGCTCTCCCCTTATGGAACCTTGGGCTTGGTTACATGGTTACATTATTACTTTAGAGGCAAGAAAAACAGGCCAATTTAGCAGGGGAATAGCAAACAGCAAAATCAAATAATATGAATTTTATATACAAATTACAAGAAATAATATCAAAAACTCGATACCCTGATGCTAATGTCCACTACCAGTCTTGAGAGCAAAAAGGAGCGAGGGTGAGTCCCGGATGTGGAAACAATAAAATTCAATTCCATTTAATTCAGTTCAGTTTATAAAGCACTAAATCCCAACAACTGTTGTCTGAAGATACAAGTAAAGACCTTAAAAAGGTAAAGACCCCACAAAAACAGCAGAGACAGACAGAGAAAACCCTAACCATCAGAGGACCCTCTATGAGCAAGCAGTTAGCGACAGTGGGAAGGAAAAACTCCCTTTTAATAGGAAGAAACTGCTGGCAAAACCAGGGGAGGGGAGGGACAGCCATGACACTGACCATGAACACCACAGCTGCTCTGTCCCAGTCCAACATAGTTTATTAATGTAAACTTCACCACTGTACTGCAAACTAAACACCTTAGCACCAAACTCTCTCACACAGTATTTTCATGAATACTGCATAATGGAGACAAATTTAGTATATTTCAATTAGTTTTGCTCAGCATTTCATAATATGAAAAATTTAACTTAAGCCACACATCATGTGTAGATCCAATATCTGCAAAAAAATTCTAAAATGTATGAGGACATTACATATGAACTTTAGATTTTCACCTTATCAAATGTCACTGACCTGCTCTTACCTTTAAGTATAACCTCTTTTTATCCTCTCCTGCCCTGTCTCTCTTACATCTTTCTCCATTTCGGAGTGATGTTATCTCACATTATTTTCTTTCTATGGGAAATACAGCAGCTGGACGTTTGGCTCACAGACATGCCGCGCAATAAACTGCATAGAAACAGTTTGTATGTTTACTGATATTTGTTGAACTGTTGAAAATACCTGCCACTTAAAAATGTTACTTCCTTTTTTATTGCTACATTAGTGAAGTGTTAGCTAGATGCTAAAGTACTGCAATGTCATCTTCACTTACACCTGCAAAAACACTGTTCTGGGTCATTCTGGCCAACTGGAACCCATGAGTGTAATTCTGTAAATGATATAACATTATATTTGGAAAATTTAGAGAGTGATAGTAAAAAGTTGGCAGAAAAATAAATTCTCAATGAAAGATACTAAAAATTCGACTTAAGTGCGGCAACAAAGTATTTGTACTTCTACTACTGAACCTCCCACCTCTGCAAGAAGGACACACAAAATCCAAATATTAAGAATGAGAAAAACTCAGAGCTCAGGCACAAAACCCAGACTAACCCTAAACTGGTTCCTTCTGGCTTAATTGAAATAACAAACAACAGGAAATCAATGGGTGATGTCATAGTGGCTATGTCCATCTTTTAAATACAGTCCAGGTGAAACAGGTTAACATCTTTGGATAAATGGAGAGTATGACGTTGCTGGGCCTCAACACACGGACACACACTGTGGGTATGGTGACACACACTTATTTTATTATTGCTGTGGTTTCAGCTTAAACACACGGGACACAGACAATCCCGCCCAATGGTCACTCCGCTCTCCTTCCTCGACTGTCACTGAAAACATAAGAAGAGTCACAATCAGTCACTCGTCCCAAACACCTGTTCAGACCCGCCTCCGTGCCACCCCTCCTCTGCAGCGGGCCAGAGACCACACCCGTGCCGCAGTGACCAAAAAGCTAAACAATTGAGCTTAATTGATCAGAAAAGTCTGTCAACTTTATACATTAAAAAAATAATAAAATTGATGCACTTTTTACATGTATGAACACAGTATGTGCACATTTGATTTATATCGATCGTTTAATGCAATGAACTGAAGTTTCATTCTTTAGTTACAAATGCACAGAGGTTATCTAAAGAAGGACTGCAAAGAGATCATCTTAGTGGCTAATATTTATTATTCACTCTTCACTGGTGATGCACGTATTGTCCCTTGTGCAAATATTCATTCAGATTAAATTAGTATAAAATCAAGAAAACTTTCCAAAGACCTTTGACAAGGACACAACATAATGTTAGAAGTTCCAAGCCATTAAGTCTTTAAATAAAATGATACGTCTATCAAACAACCTCGGCTTATGGCTTTTAGATCTGCTTGAGACTTTAGAAACTGCTTGAGACTTTTGAGGCTTCAAAAGATCTGTCCCCAGGGTATAGTTTGTGGAGAAACCCAGCTTTTCATACTGCATACTACTGCTTTGCCATAATTGTGTTTGAAGTGCTTTCACTCACATTGGGGGCACTATTACAGACAAGCTCTCCTGTCTGGCAGAACTTCTTTTAAATGAAAATGTTTACATTTTGAATGATTACACAATTTCACCTCAAACTGTGCAGCAAGATGAGGGGGGACATTTCAAATCTTCAAAAGTTGGACCGAGAATGCTCTTGTGGCATAGGTTAATCGTTTAGTTTTATGGACCAAAAAGAACGCTGTGCGGCATCATTAGCTGAAGCGAATCTCAAACTGTGGTAATGTTTGTGTGTTTTTCCTATTACACTGTGTTCTTCCTGAGAGCTTCCTAAAAAGTCTCTAAAACAGATGTCTCATGTAACATTTAAAACTTGTAGAACTTGTAGAAAACTATAAAAGGCACTAATACATATGGTCTAAAAGAGCCTCGGAAGCATATGCATTTCACACAAGGTTAAACTGAAGCATTCAGTGGGAATAAGATCCCATAAGGTAGTCCTTTTTGTCAAGCAATTTCACAAAGGCACTCAGGGCGTGCCAGTCTAGCATCAATAATATGATGAGGATCATGGATGGAATCAGCCTCTGGATAATAAGTGGTTGAGATCAACATTTTTTCTTTATCCTCTGTGAGTAGATCCAGCATCTCACACATGCAGCCTCCCATTGTGACACTTTTCTTATTAAACTGGACAAGCATTTCTCCACAAACTGCATTTTATCGTCTGTTCATTGTCATGCATATCTTTTTATAGGTGAAGAAAAGTATTTTCACGCTTACCCCGGCATTGCCTTGTACTCCGTCCTGCAGTGTAAAAAGACAACTAGAAATGTGTGTGAAAAGAACGACCAAAATAATGCAAAGTTACAAAGAATTAAGTTGTAGTCTGTAAACTAAACAAAGCTTCATTTGTTCTACCAGCTTTTCTTTTAGACTGTGTTTGAATAATTATTTCATGCACAGAATTACTTTGTTTTTCCTTCAGGGGAGAACCATATCTGAGGCGGTACGGTGTTCTGTTGTAGGTGTTGCTTTGAGTTTTCAGAAAGCACAAACAGAGCAGCGGTGAGTTGGGCTCATTTAAACCACAATTTAAATTAACCTTGAAAGTAAGTGGACCACTCGAGCAACGTACAATATACAGTGTCTGGAAAAATGTGAGAAAGTGAAGTCAGAGAAGAACATGTGGCCTGAAGGCATCCTTTCACAAGCGAATGTATTTCTGTTTGAAGAGCCTTTGCAACGGTGAGGAGACTACAAGGAAAAAAAAGAGCATACAATTAATAAGTAAACTTTATGTGGAGTCTTTTGGAGATATCATTACAGACACATGTAGTATGTCTATGTAAGTTGTCAGTCTTCCAGGTCATGGCCGTATTAAGAGCTTGAAAGAAGACGCTTTGCCAGGTTGGAGGTAGTCTGAAGTACAGTCAAATAATGTATCATGTAGTGACTCACACAGAAACAACATCTCAACAATTCCAGGAAACTTAAAAGGACAAACTTTTATATGAAAAAAAGAAACAATGAGCCGAATCCTTCCCTCAGGCTTCATTTGCGTCAGTGTTCAGTGATGAAGAATTCAGCAAGATCATAGAAGCATCTCTGTCGTGTTTCAAAGAGCATAATTTACTGTGTAAATTGTCCATAAAATATTATAGGTGAATTTGATATTTTGGGGAGACCTAAGTATGCGCAGCATGCAGCTGCCACCGCTGCTGTCTGAGAACGGGCCTTAATTGTATATCTGTGTTCTCTGATAGCGGTGATTTGGGAAAATTTATTTGACAAAGAATTCAAGCTGTGACAGCCAAAATAGATATATTCAGGTAGCACCACTCTTTATAAAGCTCAGGGAGGAAATTACATGCTTTGAGACTAAAGATTTAAAAAGAAAGAAAAACAAAGGCTGCAGCTGAAAAGTCTTCTCTCATCTATGCCTCAATAACTCACACTTTAGAGTCCAAACTACTAGGAGTCATTTCAGATCCTTAGCTTTAGCTCAGTGTTGGGGGGTACACACACTCTGAATTGGATTCTCTTCACAGTAGATAAGAGGGAAACTACATGCAAATGCACACACATCGACAAATAAGCAAACAAGACAAACACATCTATCAGGATAAAAAGTCCAGGCTTCGGCTGAACTTTAGTGCGAGTGTTTATTCGAAAGCTGGAGGGGTATTCACTAACCACCCACATCTCATGGTCTCATTATAGAGCCTCTTATAGCAAAGTAACGCACCTCTGCTTTTCTTTCCTCTCTCTCTTTCTCTCTCTCTCTTTTTTTACCTGTTTTGTTCTATACAGAGAACAGCCTCAAGCTAATTTCTCTTCACTAGATTTTTTTTTCTTTTGGGTTTGTTTTTAGTGACTGTGAAACTCCTTCAGTGTGCTGTTTTTAGCATCCCCCCTCCCCGAACCCTAAGAATTCATTCCCAAAAGCAGACATAAAAACACCCACACTGACATTTATACCATCGCAATTCATGCAACATGCCAGTTTCGCTTGAATCTTCTATTCCCTTAATTATATTCAAATTGTCTTAATGTCACAAAATTGTCCTTGATGCCTTTATAAGCGCACCAATAAAAATGAATGGCACAAAACTACTAGCTACTCTCTGTGATCATCTCACTAATTATATTACGCATCAACTATCATTATGCAGGTGCTCAGTGGAATCGGATCATCTAATCCCTTCTTAAAGTTAATATAGGCAACATGTTGTTTTTCAGCTTCTGTTCCAAACATTAAAACCTGTGTTCCTACTCACAGGGTGGTGGGTGAACGATTTGCAGTACAACAAAGTGACATGACACACAAAGCCAGCGTCAGTAATACAAAGCTGCGTGTTTATCTACAGTGCGACAGCAGCATCACGGTTTGAACTCAGCCCACTGTAATGATCTGTTTTTGCAAGCCACGTTGAAAAGATGTGGGATTTCCATGCAGCCTTCATAATGCATAGGAAGTTCTCTGCCTGTGATAAGGCACTGCATTCATCGTGACTCGCTCTTGGAAGCCGAGCTCGCAGAGAAATGTAGGCAGTTATTTACAAAGACGGCACTGACAACAGCTCATTTCGTTTGGAATATTAATTGCAGTGCGGTTGCCTCCCTCTGCCCCCGAAGAGGTCACTTATGGTATTTAAACATGAAAGTGTGTTTAAACAGAAATGAAATGGAGTGTTTAACCGCTGCTTCATGTCGGCGCGGTCACTCACTTCAGACGGAGCATCAATCAGCCTGCCGTTCTAGTGGGGTTTTTTGTGTGTGATACTTAGAGGAGTGTGTCATAGCTGGCGGCAGCAGGGAATCAACAAAGTGGACTCGACCGCTCACATCCACAGCCAAATGGTCTGGGAGTTAAATGGCTACAATGAGCAGGGCTTATCACTTATGCCACCTGAGCAGGAATCAGGATGTGACTGCTTAGCTGAGCTGTCAGATGGTTTCATGCTGTGAGGCCTATAACACCGCTCACAATGGTATTTCTTTGGCAGCTGTCATTTCATAGAGTGCAGTAAGTAGCTCATACTCCACCCTGCAGCCGTGCAAAGTTTCTCAGCCTTGCTCATTATCATTTAGCCCTTCGATAATGTACGGTGTCATGTTAAAATCAGTCAAAACGTGTCACTGCCCTCTATAGTATCCATTGGCTTTCTGTATTTTTCACCAAAATGTTATTGCTTTGACCTTTTTTGTTGCTTTTATCCGGTATAATTTTTTGTTGTGTGCAGTTGTTTTTAACCTGGAAGATCATCGAGGTGCTCTGAAGTGCACTTTGTGTCCTCCCCCCTACAGTTTTCTCTCTGTGGTTGGTTGCTCTCTTGTATGTCCTTGCTCCGAGCTACTCTTGTGCATATTTAGCCAACATATCATAGCATTCTTAGGAGTTTGGGTCTGTCTTTGCCAAGCGAAGCAGACCATTTTTGTGCAGAATAGCTCAGCTGTATAGGCTGCAGTCTTTAGAAACAGGTCAATTAGACTCAGAGTAACTGACAAAGAGAATTTCAAGTAATATAGGGAACTCTGATACGGCATATCTGATTAGTCATCCTGAGGCAGATGAAACTTGCATCTTATCTACTTATATTACCAAATGAAACCCTGAGTCATCAAGTACCCTTAGGCTAAGGATAGCAAAGAGAAGTCCCACATAAGAGTCAACAAGCTTTTAGAAATCAGAATGTGTGCTTGAGTTATGTGGGGTTAGGTTTAAATGCCTTTGGGTCCTGAGGTACTCGGGCTCCCAGATCTGAGGCTCAGAGATGCAAGCATGGGGCCGCGCAACCGTGATGAAATGTCCCTCATCTGAGCTCAAAGTGAACACACTGTTGTTCAAACAAAAAAGTGCTGAAATCATGAGGATGATTATATATAATGAAATGGCATGCAAGCAGAAAAAAGTTTTTCATTCCATCACAAATCTGCTGCGGTGAAATATATGCATCACATTTATATATGTTCTTAAAGCACATTCATTTTCTTCTGATTTTCCACTGAAAAATTGTGAGCATTAAGTTTTAAGACCAAAACAAATTTACTTGATGCTTTTTGTAAAATATCGGCATTAATCAGGTCAAAACATTTAAATAACTGAAGTCAAAAGGCAGCTGAAAAATTATGTTAAAAAAAAAAATCAGATCTTTTGGCCAAGAGTGAAGGGCTCTGGTTATGCTGTGCAGGGTACAGTGGGGCAAAAAAGTATTTAGTCAGCCACCGATTGTGCAAGTTCCCCCACTTAAAATGATGACAGAGGTCAGTAATTTGCATCAGAGGTACACTTCAACTGTGAGAGACAGAATGTGAAAAAAAAATCCATGAATTCACATGGTAGGATTTGTAAAGAATTTATTCGTAAATTAGGGTGGAAAATAAGTATTTGGTCACCTCAAACAAGGAAAATCTCTGGCTCTCACAGACCTGTAACGTCTTCTGTAAGAAGCTTTTCTGTCCCCCACTTGTTACCTGTATGAATTGCACCTTTTTGAACTCATCATCTGTATAAAAGACACCTGTCCACAGCCTCAAACAGTCAGACTCCAAACTCCGCCATGGCCAAGACCAAAGAGCTTTCGAAGGACACCAGGAAAAGTATTGTAGACCTGCACCAGACTGGGAAGAGTGAACCTACAATAGGCAAGCAGCTTGGTGTGAAAAAATCAACTGTGGGAGCAATCATCAGAAAATGGAAGACATACAAGACCACTGATAATCTCCCTCGATCTGGGGCTCCACGCAAGATCTCATCCTGTGGGGTCAAAATGATCATGAGAACGGTGAGCAAAGATCCCAGAACCACACGGGGGGACCTGGTGAATGACCTGCAGAGAGCTGGGACCAAAGTAACAAAGGTCACCATCAGTAACACACTACAACGGCAGGGAATCAAATCCCGCAGTGCCAGACATGTTCCGCTGCTGAAGCCAGTGCATGTCCAGGCCTGTCTGAAGTTTGCCAGAGAGCACATGGATGATACTGCAGAGGATTGGGAGAATGTCATGTGGTCAGATGAAACCAAAGTAGAACTTTTTGGTATAAACTCAACTCGTCGTGTTTGGAGGAAGAAGAATACTGAGTTGCATCCCAAGAACACCATACCTACTGTGAAGCATGGGGGTGGAAACATCATGCTATGGGGCTGTTTTTCTGCCAAGGGGACAGGACGACTGATCCGTGTTAAGGACAGAATGAATGGGGCCATGTATCGTGAGATTTTGAGCCAAAACCTCCTTCCATCAGTGAGAACTTTGAAGATGAAACGAGGCTGGGTCTTCCAACATGACAATGATCCAAAACACACCGCCCGGGCAACAAAGGAGTGGCTCCGTAAGAAGCATTTGAAAGTCCTGGAGTGGCCTAGCCAGTCTCCAGACCTCAACCCCATAGAAAATCTGTGGCGGGAGTTGAAAGTCCGTGTTGCTCGGCGACAGCCCCAAAACATCACTGCTCTCGAGAAGATCTGCATGGAGGAATGGGCCAAAATACCAGCTACTGTGTGTGCAAACCTGGTAAAGACCTATAGTAAACGTTTGACCTCTGTTATTGCCAACAAAGGTTATGTTACAAAGTATTGAGTTGTATTTTTGTTATTGACCAAATACTTATTTTCCACCCTGATTTATGAATAAATTCTTTACAAATCCTACCATGTGGATCCATGGATTTTTTTTTCACATTCTGTCTCTCACAGTTGAAGTGTACCTCTGGTGCAAATTACTGACCTCTGTCATCATTTTAAGTGGGGGAACTTGCACAATCGGTGGCTGACTAAATACTTTTTTGCCCCACTGTATTTTGCTGGCATTGTTTGGGCTCATGTCCCCTTTGCAGGGAGGTCAGTCAAAATCAATACAAAGGAACTCTAATTGGTCACCTCTAACCTATTATGAAAGGTTTTATCCTGAGGGGAGTGTTTTCTTCCAAAGTGACAATACCCCAATCCACAGGGCATGGAAGGTCACCAGATGACTTGATGAATATGTCAGTGTTGTAAATCATATGATTTGGCCTTCGCGGTCACGGCCGGCTCTTATCCTCGTTGAACCCCTCTGAACAAAATGCTTTCCAGCATCATTAAAACACAAATGAGGAAATATCTTTTTGTTTCACCGCTAAAACAGAGATTCAGAGACTTCTAGAAGTCACACTGGAGCTGTTCTGCCAGCCCAGCAACTTAATAAGACACAGTCCACTGCTGTGAAAAAGTATTTTTTGCTTAGACTTTACAATTCACAGAATACTTTCTGAAAAATCTCAAGGATCATCAAATGCGAGACAAGATTGCTCCTTTTTGGTCAGCTGTGGTTTTCTCGGAATTCTCCCATGGATGCCATTTTTGCTCAGTTTCTATCTTATTGCTGAATTACGAACTTTGACCATAACTGACCTAAAGTGAGGCCTGCAGTTCTTTAGATCTTATTCTAGGTTTTTTTTTGTGACCGCCTTTGTTGATGTCCCCTTGAAGTAATTTTGACAGGCTGGCCTTTCGAGTTTTTTCTCTATTCCTGGATAATTTTCACACAGTGCCAGGTAGGTTTGAATGTTATTTCTTTCCCTTAATAAATGAAAAAATAAATGGAATCATAGTTTAAAAAACTGCCTTCTGCATTCATACTCAGAGGAGCTTTTCTTAAAATCAAGGTTTGTTTAAAGAAACATTAAAGTGTTACAAATATACAAAAACGAAGAAATCAGGAAGTGAAAAATGTCTTATGAGCATATGTGCACATATTTCGACCAATCTGAGAACTAAACATTAGGTTGTGTGTTGCTGCAAAAGTTTTAGGTCATTTCAGTGGTCAAATCAATCTGTGGGCTGCATCTGACAATCATTGTTAAATTTCATTTGCTACGATTTCATTGTACCTGAAGGAAAATTCACCGATTAAAGTTTAAACTATGGCTTCAGCAGTTTTGTGGTGCAGTTTGCTTTTTGTTTTTTTACCCTAGATTGGCTGGAAAATTCAGTGGGAAAAAAAGGGAACTTGCATTGGTTTTTTTTTAGGATCCAGTAATGAAATTTTCACTTTGAGCCAGGTTTGATGTCTTCTAAGCTTGGTTTCTTTTTGTTGAAGGAAAGTGTTTTCTGTGTGAGCAGCAGAGAGGCTTTCATCCGTTTTTCACTTACGACCAGGAAAAAATAGATTAGGTAAGTTACAAGGAGACAGCGACTTCTTTATTGACATTATGTTAATGATTGGAAGCATTTTGTTCTCCAGGTGACAAATGGAGGAAATTTGTTCTAAAGCTATTCACAAAGCTAATAATCTCAGATATCCTGAGAATCAAACAATGAAAGATGTTTTCTTTTCTTCAACCTAAAGTGCTTTTTTGTCTTACCATACCTGGAAGCAGTATAACACAGAGTGGATGCTGTGGGAGAATTAATTAACTTTTTGGTGCACTATTTATAGCTGGGTAATTACAACAGTGTTCATCACATGGCCAGGTCAACCCAACAATCCGATCTATGACTGCATGACTGGAGCGTAAAGTGACATGGAGTTCTGCATGTGGAAGCTAAGAGGGAGCTTAGACAGAAAGCCTCTCGCTGGTGAAAAGGTCACGTCTCACATTTAACAGTAAACAGCCAAGATATTAAACTCTGTTATGAGTCACATTTGCAGTCTAGACACTTTTCATTAATCTGAATCGAAGTTTGAGACAAAACATTTGAATTTTTCGTCGTGTTATATTTGCAGCTCCAGAATTTATGAGAAACTGGAAGATTTAATCAAATAATGTAAGCCTTGAGATTTTATTATTGATACAGTTTATTTTGTTTTGTTTTGCCCCATAGTTAGCAGAAATTATTGGGAATAGAGCTGCGTAAATCTCACTTTTACGTTGCAGTAATTAAAACATCAAAATTGTCGAAAAAAATAACAATAAATAAAAAATGACTGTTTAAAGCAAAACAGACCACATCTTTAATAAGAAGCATTCAGTATTTTGAGTCACTCATTTGTGGAATGAACTGTACTTTCACTCAAAGGGTACTCAAAACTGTAAACCTGGCAGGGAGTGTTGGTCTGCATGATCAGTGCCATTGTGGTCATAATTATTTTCACCTTTTTACAGAAAAACTACTCAATGTACAAAAGTGCAAAATCGGGCTCTGTTTCATGAAAAATAAACAGAGTTGTGAGTGTACACACTCTGAAGGTACACAGTAGTATTTTTTTATTTAGTTTGTACTTTCCTCAGTCTTCAAAGAGACTACCCTCTACTGCACCATGGCATTTGTTTAAATGCTTCTGGTTTTTGTGAATGGGAAAAATGTATCAGGTGCACATTTGGAGCTGACAAGATACATTCACAAAAACCCTCTGCTGAGGTGGGTGGTTGGCTTCCAAGTGTCAGACTTTAAAGCCAGAGCTTTTCTGCTACTAGAAGCACATTTGGTTCTTTCACAGTCCTCGGGTAACCTCTTAACGATTTACAGGAGGAGACAACCCAAATCCAGGACACCAGGGGCAAGAAAAAGTCCAAAAATCCAAAGATTAATGATCACAGCAAGGGTCAAACACAAGATAACCAGAAGAGACAAGGGGAAAGCAGAAAGGGCACGTATTCTGAAAATCTGGGGACACAACAATGAAAACAAACTTAAAGGGGTTTTGGCTGAAGCATATCAGGGAGCTTGTATGTCCTTTTGCATGCAGATAAAGCCAAAAAAAAAAAAACAAACAAAAAAAAAAACAGGAGAGAAAAGAACCAAGAAATTACTAGAAGGCTTGAGTATAAGGAGTACAAGCATCTAGTTGGAGAGTCAGGTTTAAGTATACTGCCTTATAGTGACTCCATTACATAATAGGTTAAGGATGGTGTGCAAAAGTGACAGAAAACAAATCAGTTCAACTTAATTCAGTTGAATTCAATCTTCAATTAGTTGTATTTATATAGTGCCAAATCACAGCATCTCCTCAAGGTGCTTTATATTACAAGGTGAAGACAATAATGGAAAAAGTAAAGCAAAAACACATAAGAATTACAGATTTCAAAGTAAAACAGGAAATGATAACAGAAATCCAAAGCAAAAATTAAACTTGGTTATGTCCAAACATTCCAGATTAAGCTCTGCATCATCTTAAAGAGTACCGACAGAGTTGTGTCCTTAAAATGCTATTTAGAAACAAAAGCCAAAGGAGCCGACGTCATCACCGAGTCTAATTATTGTACGACATACAATCAGCTTTTCAGCTTCCTGCCCTGAAAACGTCCGTTTTCTATTTGCATACAGAAAAAAGGGCTCTATGATACAAATATAAAACCAATAACTGAACCCAGTATTCTTCTTGCTGCTTTCTGTTCTGTTCTGTTTCTTTCCCTTCCATTCAAGTTTCACTCGCAACAACAGGTAACCTGGCTGTACATATCATTCTAAATCTCTCCCACACACGCTACTTTGCATTTCAAACGCAGCGACTTTTTCCTCATAAATAAACATGACAGGTGGGTAGCAGGTGTGAAATGTCAGAGTAACAAGGCTCATGATCCGGTCAGTGCGGTGTGACGGCTGTCTTTCACGTGGAGGGATGAGCGGATTCGCGGCTCTGATTGGCCAGGCGCGCGCTCTCCAGAAGGCGCGCCGGGCTCTCTACTTGTCATTACGGTTGCACCGATTCACATGCCCACGAACACGGCTGGGCACGGCAGTGTGCCTATCTCCTCTCGGACTTGCACATTATTCAGACCAAAAGTGGCGGCTCGCACTATGGATGCTACTGTTTATGAGATCATATTTGGAGAGCTCGGGGACCTAAATTGTAGTTTAATAGAGGCTTTCCAGGACACTTTTTTGGCAAATGCTTCATTGTCATTGCTGAGCACTGATGGTAAGGCGGAATTGCTTCATTCTCCTTCCTCAGTATTGAGATGTTTTGCTGTTACATCTTAAAAATAGAAAGCTAAGCGTCGACCTTTATCTTTTATTTTATTTTATTTTATTTTATTATGTTTCCCCCCCTAAAAGGTTTATATTGCAATGCCACAACCGATGAGATTGGAACCTGCTGGCCACGGAGCAGCACTGGCAGGATTGTAGAAAGACCTTGCCCTGAGTACATTAATGGGGTGAAGTACAACACAACGAGTAAGTCTTTCCATCGTGGAAAAAAGTTCCTTAACGTGTCATTGTGCGGGAAACTGTGGAGCATTTTGTGGAAAATTATTTAGACAGTTGTGGAAAAAGAAATAGCGCAAAGCAAAAGAGCGCAACATTAGCAAGTGCGTTAATTACAGCAAGACTTCATGAAAAAAATGATTTGTGCTGCAAACAACCGCCCGTTAATATAAGCAATAACAAACAAATCCAGCAGCTTAATGATCTCTCATTTAGCCCACCGAATTTTCATTTCTACCCTAATTAGATAATTTTTCCACAGGCTTATTATTAGTACCCCCCCTGTGTTCACAAGTAAAGCGGCATAGACAGCGAATCAGTGATCATTATTAAACCTCCTGTTACAGGAACAGCTGCTTAAGAATGTGCGTGTGTGCTTTTCATTTAAAGGGCAAATACACCTAAAATCGCTCAAATCTCTGCTTCTGTAAGCAACTTACATGTATGTGAGGGCATCTCTCTGTTTGATTTTACTGGAGGGGGAATTTTGTTTGTTCCAATAGACAGCTGGACAATTTGGCATTGCAATGGTATTCCAGTATCAGCAGAGAGAGAGAGAGAGTGTGTGAGAGAGAGAGCGAGCAAGGTGATCTGCTGTAAAATTGAGACTGACTGCCCATTAGAACTATTGTATAACTGTTATCATAGCAGCACCGTCTAGTGTCCAAAATAAGAGAGGATATGAAACAATGAAAGCCTCCATTGGGAGGAGGTTGCGGTGGATGGATGGGTCTACTAAACATTGGACCTTAATACTAGCCTGCTTTCTTTAAAAATCTCCTTATCTTAAACAGGTGTTCAGTATTCACATGCTCGACTTCTAACAGTTAGACTGGGGTTTGAGATTTGTCTGGTGTGACCAAACAATGGACTCTATGGACGCCTTCCACTTGGGCTGTATCATACAGTATAAAACAGCATAATATACAAAACTTTTATGTGTAAAAAGTGTCATATTGTGATATCACTGCTATAGCAATGGTTATTGTGCAAATTCCTTATTGCGCAAAACAACAAGACACACCCAGACATTTAGTAAAAAGGGAGATATTTGAACATCTTCCAACAAAGCACAAAACTTAGCAAAGTATTTTTCATCACTTGATGTGAAAACACACCATGAAATGCAAGGAGGCCCAAAAAAGGTATAACTGAGCATCATTGTAGCACTCGCGAGCCTCACTCCCTATGACAGGAAGAACAAATGGTAGAAATTACCAGTGCTGCTTCATATTTTTTGGGCAAGTATATGTAATAATATGATGTCAATTGAAATGGTGGAAAAACAGGACATTAAGCAAATTGTTTGACCTAAGTAACAACATCCCAGGTAGAAAATGTTTTCAGCTTCAGTTTTATTGTGCTGGTTGCTGATGAGTTACAAGTTACTTTAATAATTGCTTAAAAGTATCAAATAACTGTGTGTCCCCACAATCCAAATGCAAACCACCAAAATTTCCACTGAAACCACTAACCAGGCTCCTTTTACACTTACATTTGTCTTATGCTGCATCACTGAATATAATGCTGTGCCACTACTATTGCACTGTGATATTTCTGCTGCTGGGGGCACCTTGTTTCAGTAGAATCACACTTTGAATGAGATCGTCTGTCATCGATGACAGCAGCTCATTGGAAATGAAGGACAGAAAATGTCCATTATTTCGTTTGCACAAATAAACAGTGCTGCCGGCAAGCTGCAATCTCAGATAAAACATTGTTGAGGATTATTTCTCTACATCATCAGAAATATAATTCTTGCAGATGTCTTTGAAATATCATGATACAATTTTTAGGCGCCCACCCCCGTCCCTACCTGCGTGTCACCCTGGATCACTCAGGTATTAACACAGCTCCTGTAGGCTACTTATCTCCAAAATGCAACTCTAGTTCATAAGAGCTTGCGGAAATGACTTATCTGGTCAATTTCTTTGGGGGGAGGGTGGGTGTGGGATTTCAGAATAATACTTTTCATTTTGCTTCTGATTTCAACAATACGCTAAGAGGATGGTTTTAATCTGCTGGCTTGACAGGCTGAGCAGTTTCCAAACTAATCTGTGTCAGCCAACAGTTTAGCTAAGAGCTGAGAA
The DNA here is from genome assembly GCF_900408965.1 of Simochromis diagramma. NCBI lineage: Eukaryota > Metazoa > Chordata > Actinopteri > Cichliformes > Cichlidae > Simochromis > Simochromis diagramma. Next base: position 7,020,533 of record NW_024386782.1, read on the forward strand.
CAGCATATCACAACTCCGCCACCCAGCACTGTCACCTTATGTAACTCCTGTTTTAGTCATAAGGCTGATGAACTTGTTGCCGAGAAAACAGCACCATTCATTTCACAAAATAACCGACCTGCACCAAGTGTGAGTGTCCAGAGTGTCCAAATCTGGACTTTTCATTTAACACTACTGTTATCTCTGTAATAGACTCAGGTGTAGTGTCATTACCCACCAAACCTCTGATACACACCCACAATCAACTGCTGTCTGATCACCTTTGATTCAACTTTGCTCTGCTGCTGCTTAGTATTAGCTGAACACGCCTGTTGGTTTGATCCACCAGTGTGAAAAGCATACCGAAAAGCATTGAGACACCTTGTCCAGTGAAGGTTTAGATAGCACCCTGGTGAGTCAATATTACATTTTTATCAGGCTCAGGTTTAGATATTGAGGCTGTAATGTACTGACTGAACTGTGTGAAGAGTTTCCCGTTAGATAATAGGAGAAGTACAAAGAACTGTACAACTGCAGTTTCCTGCATCACCCAGGAGTGAATGAATACAGCAATCAAACAGTAAAGAAAATATTGTTTGAATGTTTGTCTCAAACATATGTGCAGTTCAGAAATTAGATAGAGGAGGTGACAGATTTTTCGCCCTCGCGCGAAAAAGTTGATGAGTAAGTTAATTACAGGGATTGGTTCTTGTGACAGCAGAGATTACAGGTTTTATTCTTTCACTGTCACCAACATTTGTAATTACATGGATTGTTATATTTTTAACACAGATCTGACATGTGACATGTGCAGCTAATAAGCTTTGAAATGCTTGGATTATCTTAGCTATGTAAACAAATCTTTTTTCTTCTTCCTGTCATATCAGGAAATAGACTTTCAGTTTTTTAGGATGTCAAACATGCAACAATAAATGCATTGTTTTAAGTCAGACTATTAAAGAAGCCAAAGCAGAATATTTAATAGATTGCGGTTCGACACAGCAGGGAGGCCATTACAAAACTCTTCACAACTGATAGCTTAACTGCAGGATTCTGCGTGTTTTCACAGCAAAGTGATGTGACACCAGAGACAATGTAGGTGATTATTCTCATCCTCCTAGGTCACATTAGCAGCCCTCATTTGCATTCAGGAAAAAAAATACAAATTTTAAACCACAAAATAGGTCAGACTAAGAATAGAAGTAGGCCCTAACATCCCATGAGCAGGTGTTAATTAAAACAATGCAAAAAAAATGAACTCGGTGTGAAAATGCAGCGCAGCAATTTGCAAACTGAAGCCAAACAAGATGCGTTTCTAAGCCAATCACTTTGACCACATGCCTAACAGCAGCCATTTGCCCAGCATATATCCAAGAGCCAGGTATTTCATGCTTCTGTACAAGCCTGCATATTAGAAATGAATGACCCAGGATATTTTAAGGAGAATCCCTTGTGGTTTGTACTCCCAGTTGTTGAACAGTACAAGATATAAATGCCACATCTTGCTTGAAACCGTGTAGTTTTTCTGTGGTGCTTTCAAATGAGCAGCTGAGCAAGTGTAAAGTAAAAATGCAAAAATTAGAAGTTTAAGAGGCTTAACGGGGCAGTTCAGGTAAGTAGCTATAAATTCTTTTCCATTTCATCTGGCTTGTATAAATATTAATGTCTGCGCAGAGTGACTTAAGAGCATTTATGCATTTTTAAACTTTCCTCTGTTCATGTTTTTTTTTTTTTCTTGCAGCGCATTTATTCATTCCTCTGGTTTACATGAAATGAAAATCGCCACCGTTGGGCCACAGTTGTTAGATACGGTGTGCTTTCTAACGACTATATGATGTGCTCTTTATCAAGCCTCAGGCAAAACAAGCAGTCCAAAGCAGTACTGAAGAGTGGCACTAGTGCTGAAGTATTAGTTTTGGAAGATAAATAAAAAATGTGTGACCTGTATGCTTTCTCTGTTCACCCAGAGCACAACTTTAATTATTCAGTGAATCGCTCATATTGTTCTTGTAAATTCACCTCCTCCCAGTGAGTGTGTGTTCATTCTCACATAGGCGACATCCTGTTAGCACATAATGTACCATCCTAGTCAACACAAATCAAAATCAGGGGAGCTGTTTCTACAATAGAGCTCTATTGATTCTCTTATCAGGATTAATAAAGTCTGAGACATATCAGTGCTGCTCCGTGCATCTGGTTCAGGCTGACAGTGGAGAGAGTGAAGCTGATGTAGTGTTGCATGTTGGGGGATACAGCTTGTCTCTTTATTTTAAATCACAGCTAATTCTGTACTTCGCCTTCTGGAGGCAAACATGACACTAATATAAGGTGGTGGATAAACATAGACAGGCATTGTTAGTAATTATGAAACTGGTATTAGCACAGTTTTTTTTGTAGATGTTCCCTATTAAAAATTGTTTAAGAGCCTATGGTGGCAGACGGACCCATGAGCACAAGTCTTAAAATGTAGAGCAGATTCTCAGGAGGACTGGTTGTGTGACTAGGAATGTGTAAAAGAAATCCTGCCTTATTTGTCAAAAGCTTACTCACTGCACAGCATGACCAAATGACTCGCTGAAGTTTAATGACAGTTTAAATGGCTATAGTGGCTGTTTTGCATCTTCTTGTCTGTGAGCTGTCATGTCCCCACTCAGAGGAGAATTAATATGAAACTCATTTTCCTTCCTCCTAAAGCTCTGAGAAGAAATTGGAGAAAATTACATGTAGACAGTCAACGCTCATTGTTGCATTCACTTGTTTAGGTGTTCCCAAATCACAAAATGTCTTATTGTGACACTTATCTTACTGATGCAATCTACCTCACATGCATTTTCTCATGCCGAGAAACATGCACATGCGTCTGCCACAACTTGTGCTATTTTTTCTTTGCTCAATCTGATGACGGCACCACAGGTCTCTGCAAAATACCTCTCCTACTGCGAATTCTAGCCCTTTGAAACCTTTGATCCCCTTCTCCACGGTGAGACTGAGTAAGAGGTTCAATCAGCAAATTCAGGACAGTATGTGTTGCAAACATTTCACTAGCCATTGCACACCAAGACCCAGAGGGGGTCCAATCAGCACCAGCCTTCGCTGGCTGCACTCACCACTGGCTCCCACACCACAGATGACACACTAAAGTACCGGAGACATTTTGAAGCTACCAAATAACACAAATATCTGCAAAGCATGTCATGATTATTTATTATGGTTTATTTTCTTTTCATTCCTACTTCTGTGTTCACTCGTAAATCCAAGTCCTCCTTCCAAACATTTTCATTTTATCATTTCAGACCAAATGACACATTTACATCCATATGTCCTGAAAACTGCATTCGTTTTAGTGTTGCACTTGTGTCTCGATAGATGCCTCAAATTAATTTTCCACCCTCATCCTCCCCACTCTATGTCAAAGTGGCGTTTTCACACATCCAAACTCAGACCATGGACCGGCTTTCTTGTTAAAAAAAAGTCTTAAAATCTCAGTACCTGTTAACAGAGGTAACAGTTTTCTCAGTTGTATACCACTGAGACTCCTGCAGTGCAGCTGCCACCCATGAAGAATTGTCAGTTAACCTTGCATCCTTCTTACTGTCTCCTCCTGGAGATGCATCTCCCTGTTGTTCATAACTGTCATCGCACTCTGAATTGCGAGCCAGCTTTTGTTCGTTACTTACTATTTTGAGCCGTGCATGCGTACGTGCAAGAATAACTAGCTACTGGGGTATCAGGGATGTTCATGTTTGGATTCTTATTTTACCGTTGCTGTCCAAAGTGAGAAAATGACCATATGTCTGAAATCAAAGAGAAGAGTGCAGCACTGCTGAATACATCAAAGGAAAATCGGTCACATATCTCATATCTGGGGCTGTATTTTACAAATTTCCTCGATGTTAAATCCCCCAGGACTGAGGCGGGTATATACCATATGTTTACACCTTTGATTCATATAGGACTAAGGTTCATAAATACCTTTATCTTTTTTTTTTAAATTTAGCTAAAGCTTCATATTGAAGTGTGAAAATCTTTTGGCTTGACAGAATATTTTTTTTCTCCCCACAAATCAAAACATGTGGCTAATTTTTTTTTTTTTTACAAGAAAACAAAAAACATAATAAAAATATTGAAACAGTAAAAAAGACATTATTCATGTGACATCATAGATTTTTTCTATATTGACACCAGTATATATAATCTTAATCTAAGCTTAATATTTCAAAATTGTAAACACTGTATTGTGGGACCAAGAGCAACAGTGTTTCCTCCAAAACATATTGGATTTTATACTAAATCAGCCTCAACATTAAAGCAAATACACCCACATGTGGCTGAAACAGCTGTTACCTGTCAGCGCTGCATGCTGGCAGCAGATCCTTCTGGTCCTATTTATGGCTGTGCAATTAATCAAATTTTTATTTGAATTACAATTTTACCTTCCACTGATTATTAATGTCAGGTAGCCTGTGTGTAATGATGTTGAATACCTCTGATTTCAGTATTGAACAAAGCAACTGTCGTGGTTTTTGCCATAACAGTCGTATAGTTTGCAGGCTTCATCATAATGGAAATTTCTGAGTAAATGCCTTGAGCTCTTTTGTTTTGTTTCTTGAGACAGTCCTAATTAGTTTTTGCAAATTGTGGTGTGCAGTGGGAAAGCACCTTCTGTCACGGAGCGGTGTTGCAGCGTTTGGTGCGGGTGCTTGGTCCGCATCAGTGTTTAGCTTGCTGATGAATGTCAACAACCAGAACATTGCACTGTTACAAGATTATAAATGGGATTTAATTCAGCTGTCAGTGATTTTAATGTTGTGCCTGTTCTGTGCACAGTTTTGTGTGTGGAAAACAGAGACTGAAGAGTTAAAACTCAAAGACTACAGGACCAAGACTCGATTGTGGCAACGGTCAGACTGAAAAGCCATTTTTGTTATTTCACTGAGCAGCTATAAACAAATCTTTGGTAAGGTTGTTATAAAATGTGGCCATCCTTGCATACTTTTCATTTTTGTACTGTGGGGTAATGTTCTCACTATCCTCCTCATGCCGTCTCTGTTTCCCGGAGGGACATAGTCTTAGTACATGGGTTTTTGCTAATTTTCTCTCAGCAGCTGGCTTCAGTGCAGCTGCTGAGGGTTGAAAGTTTGACAGCAAACAGGCACAAAAATTTTGCATTTGCAGTTACAGCTAATATGTCAAGAGGGCATGGAGAGAAGAAGGAAAGCTTAAGAGCCACAGCTGTGAGTAAAAGATTACCCGGTATCTCTTCCTCGGGCTCTGCTGACTTGTCTGCTTCAGTGGTCATTACTCAAGGCTTTTTAAGCTATTCAGTCGTCCTTGCTAAACAAGAGGAGACACCCTGACAACCCTACCCAATCTCTCTTTCATAGCAAATGTTCATTGTGTGGTACTTATAAGGCATGCCCAGTGAAGCTACTACTCGTGATTTTATGAAAGCTGAAAGTTGATTGTGTTTACTTTACTACTTACTTATCGTCAAATTCTAGCACTCTAGCAAAACCTCTCTGGTCTCCACTTCTCAGATGTGAGTATTTGCTGGTTTCCTCAGTCTTCTGATGTTGAACTGATTAGTTCTGCCTTTTTCCCAGCAATAAACAGCCACAAATAACGCTCACCAGCCTTTGACATGTTCTCAAACAGAAGTGGTCAGATGCTTCCTTTATTTTTCTCTTCCCATAACCTTCTAAATCTGTATATTCAGTTATGAAGCTAAACAAACAAATGGAAATCTTCACTTGAAGGAATGGTAATGGTTGTAGGCGCTCTGTCTCCCTCCTGGTGCGTGTGTGAAAATTAAACAAAATCTGTCCTCTTCTCTCATGTTCAACTGAGAAAAGTCGGTTCTTTAAACTTTAAAGTCGGACTGAAAAAATGATCCCAAGCACTGAGCACATTTGAAAAGAACATATGGTACGGGGAATAAACAAGTTAGACTTAATACTCACCACATTCAGTATGCACCGATGTGATCATTCTCATTAGCTCGTTTCTGAAATTCATTGAAGCGTCTAAAGTGAAGTAGAGTGGCAGTCATAGATCCTCTCTTCCTCCCTTCATAAGGGATTCATTCTTCAGCTTGTCAGTACTGTGTACAATCTACTTGTTCGACATGATGAACCTTACAGAAGTGCTCAGTAACCTTCAGCTGCCTGCTATTACCTACTCCGAGGTCTTTGTTTTGCTTCGCCTTAAACCTAAATGAGCTGTTCATCATGCAGAAACTTTATAAGCTTGCTCAGCTACTGTTTCCCTCTTAGAAACTGTGTTATCTGACCAGGTCGCCAAGCCAGTGAAGCAGCTGATTTGTTACAGACAGATAATAAATAGAAAGTATTAACTTCTGATGATGATGGGTGACACTGCAATAAAACAAGCACCAAAATAAGCACTACTTTTTCTCTCATTTGTCATACACGTCAGCGGCTCCAAGCAATCTGAACTCGGGGACAATTGAAATTATTGACAAGAACTAAAGATGCCAATAATGCCTTGACAGAACAATACAGATTTTGATTAATAAAAGAAAACAGATCATTTCTTTCACTAGCAGGACTGAGCGTTCATAGGCTGCGTACGCCTGTTATTAGGCACAATAGGGCTTAATGGTAAAAGCTAATATTAACCTGCAAATGTTCATAAATGTAAACTCGGATAACTGTATCACCAGCATCATTATTCATTGTATCTGGGTGGGGCTGAAAAAACAGAGCAATACATGAAATATATTTTAAAGTTCTGTCTGGACTAAAGTAGGAGACTGAGCAACCTTTCCATACAAAACTTAACAAATGTTAGTTTTCTGTTTGCATATTTCTGTTTCTTCACGATGAAATATACAGTAAAGTGCAAAAGTCTTGAGCCCGCAGTACAGAAATGATGGCAAACACACTGCCAGTGCAGTAAAAGCATACCTGGATACAAAAACACAGACACACACAATGGAAATACTGTTACTCGTGGATTAGCCTACCGAGAGCCCAGATCTTAACATTGCTGAAACAGTGTGGGATCATCGTGACAGAGAACAGAACAAAAGGCAGCCAAGATCCAAAGAAGAGCTTTGAAGGAATAGTTTCTCCGGGTTTCTAAAGGACATTCAGACTACTTAAAGAAATTACAAGAAATCTGCCTAAGAGAGTTCAGGCTGTGCTGAAGAATACTTGAAAGTAATTTTTTTTGGTATGTCCACCTGTTCATACCAAAATATTCCCTTTTGAGCCGTATACACCGTATTTCCATGATCACACACACGTTTCAATAAATCATTTCACCTCAATTCCTGCTTTTTCTGACAGAATATGAAGACATGAGTACTGTACATGCATACAGTTTTTGATTCTATTATAGGTAATGTACTAATGGAGTGAGTAATTATATATTAAAGTAATTATATACTTATTAGAACATTGCAAAAGTCATGATATACTGGAATGAGCATGTTTGAGACCAAGAGTTTCCTTTAAATTCCTTTAAATATCCTTTGAATTCATATAATTTCTGGATTGAAATGAGGCCATTTGTTATAAACATGTTCTGTACAGATTGTTAGTATTTAGTGATTATTTCGTGATGTATCCAACCCACATCTATCTAAGACGCAAAGCAAATCTGCCTTTTTTGTTTTTAATACAATGAGCAGTGAAGGGTCTTATAGACTGATTTCAGTGTTTTCCCCCCCCCCCAAATAATTCTATAAACTGTATAAATTGTAAATGAGACTTTATGGCCTATATAGAATAATCAGATAACGTTGTTAGATTTTTATGACAAATCATTGCCCAAACGTTGGCTTTTTACTAAATGAAGTCGAACTTTAAGAAACTCAAATTTGATTTTTGCAAGTGAACTTTTAAAGAAAGACGTTCCTGCTCTGTGTATTCATCATGGATGTAGAGTAAAGACATCAAAGCCAAAGCTTTTAGAGTAGCCCCATATGTCTTTTGTTGATTAGCTCAGTGGGGCTTGTGTGGTTAGGTGGCCCATGAGGCTGCTCCACGTCCCGGTCTTTCTGAGAGTTTTCTCTCTGTAAACCTAGTGAAGCGTTTCTGCAGCCACATCTCCAGCTGTTGTCAGCTGTAGGAGGAAGAGCATGACACTAAGGCTTAAAGTCACTCTGAGAAAACACCAAGGCTACAGTGGGATTTTCGACTCAGACAGATTCCCTGCTCTAAATTTAAACATCCATGTGTTAATGGCTTTAGTACATATTTACACAAGTTGTTTTTCTTATCCATGGTGGCTGTGTTCTCAAGATCTATGTTGCATTTAAGCTATAAGATCTGTTGTACAGTAGAAATGGATGACTAATTTTGTCAGCAGAAATATGTCAGGAACATTTCTGCACAAGCCTGTGTGCAGCACAACTGTGCATGAGCTACTGCTTCCCTTCGGCTGTTCCCTTTATAGAAGTCATGAGTGTGCGTAGATTTCACACGAGTCTGATTATAAAACAGAGATATTCACCGCAGTCTGCTAAATGGGTGTTTGATTTATAAACTTTAAAAGTTTGCATTTATTTTTCATTTTAACAGTGGCAACATCTAATTTTTTTGTTCGGTAAAAGAAGGATCTTATGATATAATACTTGAACGCAAACACTGTTTTTTTATCAAGCTGGTGACAGGCCTTGCACTAAGGTGTTGATTACTGGTAGACATAAATGCATGTGAAAACACAAAAAAGCTCAGTGCTTAATGGCACCAAAAGGGCCTTGTCTGCGAAATGAGTTTAAATACTCTGTGATGTATGCTTGACTTTGATCTAACAAAGTCTGGGCTTTTAGTAATGTCGTAGAATGAATCACCCAGAGATTTATTTCAGGTAATCCAGCCTCAGAGTGTGCTGATAATGCCAGAGAGCCAGAGTCTGTTTTGATTTGAAAAGGATCAGCACCTCTGACAAAATGTATAACAGAGTTAATGTGACAAGGACGAGACAGTAGGTTTTTGGAAAGTTGTTTAGCTGCCACGTTGTCTTTGATCAAACTGAGGTCAACGAAGGGCTTCGGAACAGCTGCATTTTAATGCTGACATGTCAGTGTTGACAGGTTGGGCTCACTGGAGACATTTTATGATCTGAACCACCGGTGATCTGGGTCAAATATAATATTTTGGAAGCTGGAGGCAGTAAAATATTTTTTAAAATAAAAATAATTACTTTTTTTTAAGGCAGAGAATGCTTGCTTCCTGCTTTCATCAGCACAAGTCAATCAGAAGTGTATTCTCTGTGTGTTTTGGGCTGACATACCATTTAGGCCAACTCCTTGTGGCAGACATGTGATCAAAAGGAAAAAAAATGCCCTTTGAAAAGGACTCATTTGCAAGAGAAAAAGGGCTAGGTCAGTCGCTGACACATAAAAAAAGCACATGTGATGTTATCCCAAAAAAGGAAACCGTCCTGACAATGTTAAACAAGCAACCTAAAAACTCACATTATAAAACAGCTCCAGACAAATAGTGTAAATACATATAAAAATAATACTATGAAGCCATTTTTGCAGTTCTATAGCATCTGTTTAAAACCATCTCCTTGTAAAAGCTTACAATATTAGAGAAAGAACCCCACAGATCCAGCGATAACCTGTGTCCAAGCATTAAGATGATAAGAATTTCTGGAACCAAAAGGCAGGACGAACATACTCAGGTTGGCAGTGACTCAAAACAAGCTTTTAGTGTGAATGCTCAAGTAGCTGTATGTGGATGCGATGGCTCTTTGGAGAAAGAGCGTGCAGGCTCAGAGAGCAGAGAGGCAGACAGAGGATTGATGGCAGCGGCAGATAGTGTGTGGTGTGGCAGCCTGAGTGAGAGTGGGCAGGTGACTCTCCCGTCACTCCTCCGTTGCTGTAGATAAACTGACGAGCGGAAGCTTGGGTGGGCAGGCAGGGAATGCGTTTGTAAGTCTAACCATCACAGAGTTCAATTGGTTCCAACCAAAAGACATACTCAGAGTACAAGGCCTTAGCATAACTACCACAGCAGCAGTCAGAAAGCTCAAACGAGCAATGACTGCAGACAAGGGCATACTGCACAAAATTGAGAGCTTGAACCACAGGTGTGCACACTGATTGGAGTGGATCCAGGAGAGTGGGAGATGGAGGGCGCCGCATAAACCCTTACAAACACAGATGCAACACAGCAGAGATGGAAAATAAAACACGAGTCAAAAAGAAGAGGGGAGAAAAAAAAGGACACATGGGGGGAAAGCAATGGCTACAAAGACAGCATGACAAATTAAGATACTGCAATACATGACTTTCAGTAAGCAAGAACAGTAGTTGTGTTAGATAGTAAGAGCTCACACATGCTGGAGGATTAACTTTTACAGACACATAAAATAATGATTTTTGTAATTATCAGTGCTGTTAATTGAGGTCAGCTGCGGCATAAACCGAACAAGGGTGGTGGTCTAATAAAATTGTTAAGCTCTGCGTGAATTTAACAAAAACCTCAACTGAATGAAATCAGTCATGTGGTTCAGAAAGTAAGTTTCCCAATGCAACTCTAGTAAGAGTGAGTGAGTGAAACATAACTTTAACTAAGAGATAAGCACATTTTAGAATAAAATGTGTTTATTTTACTGTAGTTTTACTGTGGCATCGTATCGCTGCTGAACCACAAAGCGTAGATGCAAAGAAGCCGTTTATTCAGCAGGATTTTGAAAATCCAAAGCAACAGAATGAGCGATGCCACCCTTTTGTTCCAGTCAGAGTTTCTTTTTCAAAACGACGAGACTTACAGTACTTAATGAATTTATTTGGCCACCTGTCATAAAAATAAGGAAGCACAAATATTTTAGAAATCTCTCAAATTATTTATCAGGCAATTAACAAACTGAATTAATGTGTTTCTACCCAAACTTGAGCCGGCACACTGAATTTATCCGAGAAGTCAGAAATTAATTAATCATAATAGTGGAACACTAAGACCGTTTTTTCTGTTTAGAAATCCAAGCAAATGACTGTAATTTGTCATCTTAATCAAAGAATAATAATAGGTTTTACTATTTTTCCCCGCTTTTAAAAAAAAAATAGGGAATTTGAAAAATCATTGATAATAGCAATGATAATAATTTAGCACTAAAAACATAATTTTGATTAAAGAGCTTGCACATACTGCTGGATTAACTGTTACATTGATAAATACCAATACAGTTCATTTAGGAATTAATTTATGGAATTTTCCCACCTAGTAATTCTAGTAAGAGTGAGTCACCACCAGTGTTGGTCAAGTTACTTGAAAAAAGTAATCAGTAACTAATTACTGATTACTTCCCCCAAAAAGTAATCCCGTTACTTTACTGATTACTTATTTTCAAAAGTAATTAATTACTTAGTTACTTAGTTACTTTTTAAAAACACGATTTACAACCTGAAGAGGTGATAAAGCGATAGATCTTTCAGCCCAATTCTACTTTTTCTACATAATCCATCATACAAAATGTCATCAAATGGAAAAGTCTCTTTTTTTTTAACTTGTTTTATCAGTTTTAATCTTTTAACTTTATGCATCAAGCAAAAATTTAATTATATGCAACATTCTCTGACTTGAATAAATTAGTTTAACATTTAAACCTATTTTCTACACATTCCAGCACATAAAATAAAATATTTTTTGTGTTTACACTCACTCTTTCAAATAGATGCAAGTAAAACACAGCAGAAAATAAATAAAGTCAAAGACTCAGCGGTCCTGTTGCTCTATTTTCACCTGTAAAGCAGGACTGCGGTAGGCGGAGGTTTACCCTGGTGCAGGTCAGTTGAAGAATCCGCGAGTTTCTCTGTGAATTTCCCATTACGTCGTTTAGGTTAGGGAAGTTTAGGGTTTTTTTTCGCTGTAAAAAGAAGTTATCTTCCCACGCACGATGGACGCTAATGTTTTTGTCACTTTTTATGGAATCAAACTCAAAGTAAGGTCAGTACTTCCACGCTTTAAACGCTGCACGCTCATACTCTCTCCTACAATCGATATGTGATCCATTGTTGATCTGCACACAGCTGTTGTCACTAACGGCGCACTCGCTTACGTCACTGTCATGAGACATTCTCGCAAAAAATCACGGTTTTAGTAAAGCAGTAACTCAGTGTTACTACGGGAAAGTAACGGTAATCGAATTACCGTTTTTGCAATAGTAATCCCTTACTTTACTCGTTACTTGAAAAAAGTAATCAGATTACAGTAACGCGCCCATCTCTGGTCACCACCAAGACCAGCCCGATTTTAAAAGATAAATGCAACAGAATGAGCCTTTTTATCTCACCCGAGTTCTTCTTTTTCAAAACTAAGTAAGACCTATATACACATATATGTCTTGCAGAGGCCCATAGTGGCCACAGTTTAGTATAAACATTAAACTGGGACCACCGTTTACTCAGAATTATTTATTGGACTAACTGGCTGGTAAATAATTCATTCATTTTCTTTAATTCGCTTGACTTTATGTCCTTGCCTGTTCTCGGATGTAGATGTCTGTATTTTGGCAGCTTTGCTCTAGTTCCTGCTGCTTGAATAAAATATCAAAGTGCAATGAGCTATGAGATTCCCATGTTATTGTATGGCCTAGTTTATTCCATCTACTCAGCTCATGAAATCAAATTTCATATGGCTCGAAGTAAAAGCTGCTGTAACTGGCTCAGGTGCATGGCTTTAATGTGATGCGTTCACTCAGTTTTTAGATATCGTAGCCTTTCTATTTCACTATATTTTGAAACCTATCCACATAAAAAACCTCAGATTTAGTGACTATTTCTCAAAACGGCAGAAAAAAGTGGGTAATTTTTGATAACCTATAAAGAGCGGCTTGGTCTTTTGAGGAGGCGTAAAAGTCGTATCAAGTTTTTCTTTTCTTTTTTAACCCAACCACCTGGGATAAGAGGAGGTCAGAGCAATCAAACACCACAAAAAGAAAGACAGCCTTGTGCAAACATTAAGTGAAATATTCCTGTTTATTGTCGCTTCACAGTTGGTATAGCACAGCTGACAGCACAACCCACAGATAAAAGAAACAGGTCAAGTTTAGCTGAAGTGAAAAGGCACTGATTTGTTCTTTGGATTAGGTGTTTTTTTTGCCAGATTTATCTTACAATTTCAATCAAGATCAAGCAATATTTAGTCTTTTTAATCATCTATCTGAACATTTATGCAGGAATGACCAATCCAGACTAAATTTAAACGCTCTTTTCCTCATTTAGAGCTTCCAATTTTTCTAATCTTTGAACAGACGTACAGTGTTTTTTTGCATGCCTCCAAGAAAGAGGACTGGCAGAGTGGCTAGCTGAAGAGGTGGGCATTGTTGGCAAAGACTATATCAGTTGGAAGTTGCACGTTTCTTCCATGTTCTTGTGCGTCTTTACCCCAGTGGAGCGTGGTCAGTGTTAAGTCGCTTACAGCATTGTTAGCACCTCACATGGAAGCTTTTAATCCTCCTCCCAAACTCACAGAATGAGTCATTTAGAGATTTTTTTAACTGCGTGAATGTAATACCCTGTAAGGATAATGCGAAGAAAAAAGCCTCATCATGCCCACTGCACAGATGGTTTGTCAGAAATGTGCTCTCCCTGCACCAGTGCTTTGAATTAGTCCTGCCTCAGTGGTGTAGCTCACAGGGAGAAATCCACAACCTGCTCCCCTTCCTCTGTTTCTTCACCTTCGCTGATTGATTCGCAAACACAGTAGGATACTTGGAAAGTAACTGGAAAGTACTTTGTGCTGCAGTTATAATAATAGCTTAGCTTACTTGAAGGCGTCACTTCCTATTAATATGGATATTAAGTTAATGAGATTTTAAAATATGTGGGGTTTTTTCACACAGATTAAAAATAATGAATCAAAAGTGCCTGGAGGAATTTTGTCTGTTAATACCTTTAAGTAATACAGTCATCCTGTTAATGTCATCATACTGACTTTTAGCTTTATTTGCCTAAACTGAGACACCTGTGATTACTCTTCTTTTGTAATAAATGTGAAAAAATGTTTTTAATACCTTATTTATTTGCTGCTCAGTAGCAGCCACAGATTGAAATAAAAATAATTTGCTGTTCTAGTTTTGTTAATTCAACAAGCTTAAATTTACTTCCCTGAGAACCATTGCAGTAGCTCAGTAAGACAGTTTGCAAACTGCAAGTAATGAGTGAAGTGGTTATGGTGACACTACACTACACATCAAAGTCTCGGCATGTTTTTAAAATATCTTGGCGTTGTGCTTCACAGAAATGTGGTGATGCAGTATTTAATCAGTATTTAATTCAAAACAGTGTCTTTTCTACTCTGAGCACTACAAGCCACATTCACATTGCACTCTTTTCTATGCCTTTAAAGTGGCTTTCACACCCACAGCTGGATGCCGAGGTGGAAAACTGAACCACTGACCTTATGATTGCTAGATGGACCCGAGTGCAAGACGAGCACGACCACACCTGAAATTTCTAATTCTTCAGTTCAGTTTAAACTGCTATAATCTTCCTTTTCTCTCTACTAAAATGATCCTTTTCAGCTATTTTATGCATGTTGCCTCCAAATGAATGCAATGTGTTGAAGTAATGCTCCTGTTGGAGATCCTTGCCGTCTTCACTGCTTGTAAAAACAACAAATTAAAAAAAAAAACATCCAGGTTCCCTCATTTGTTTGAATCAAACTTTAAACCCTGCAGACATGGAACCTTAAATGCACCGGGACTTTGCTGAATGCCACATGGCACTTGATCAATAAACACACTGAGGCAGTTTCACACGATGAATATGGTTTTAGAACAAACTAATTCACGGTGTCGTATACCACAGAGTCAGTTGTTTTATTGGTTTCACTGAATTGCCACTATGCCTGCACAAGTCGATCCCTCTCACATGGCTGAGAACTAGGATTTTCCCTCATGAAGAGCACAAAACATTCTGCAGTCACGACGTGTCGCCATCAGTCAAGTGAAGAGCTTAAACCAAGCTCATTTTGAATCTTATTTCTCCTTGTCTTGTGTAGCTGCCACAAGCAGTTTTGTGGTCTCTGCTGTCAAAACTGTCACATTATATAACATTAAATTGAATGCAAAGGATATTACTCTGTTCCTGCCACTGCTTCAAAAATTGAGGTGGACGTTGTCCTCGCTTTTTATTTTGTTGTTGACAAGAATGTTTGAATTAAGATGGGTTAATGTGAATGTTGCAGTTGACAGTTGGGTATGATATCAGTTTTTTTAAACGTTCAGAGGAATGCATTTATTCATTCAACAATGCTTATTTTCAGGACAATATCAAAACCTTGCAGGATAATAAGTTAAATTAATGATTGTATGGATTTGGAAAACTGCACAAATTAGTTAAATAAAGGAATAAAATTGATTAAATGAATACTTTAATTGGCCATCATAATAATACAAAGGCAGAAACATGCTGCTGTGTTTCCCCCTGCCCTCTATACATTTCTTAGTGTTAAAGAGATAACAAGAACCCACAGAATGCACAAGGAAGAACTTCAAAATGGAAAATGCAGTTCAAAGTTGATTATGGGGAGCGGGTTTTAAGAGATATGCAAATACACTGACAGAGTAAGAGGCTTTGCATTTCCCCCCATGAATAAAAATTTGTATTGCTAAATTGGTATTCTGGGTGAGAGTCAGACGGATAGTAGTGCTCAACTTTGAACTGAGCTCTGAAGAAATTACAAGGATGGTTTAGCTTACCTACTTGGAAAACACTTTACTGTAACAGCAAATCACTGGTTTATGCCTGCTCTTGACTTAGCTGATTGCAGTGCTTTGGAATAATGAATATGCGAGATCTGTATTTATCTTTATAGCTCAACATGCATTTTAAAACAATATGTTTGCGAGAATGCCAAAGCTTTACTGTTTTCTCTTTTCTTGCAGGGAGCGCTTACAGGGAATGTATGGATAATGGAACATGGGCGCTGAAGAGTAATTACTCCAACTGTGAACCCATTTTGGAGGAGAAGGTAGGTGACTGCAGGCGGGAGCAAATCCTGCAGTTCTTCAGAAAAACACTCATCATCGTCAGAAAAATTGCAATCGGATGCAACAATGAAAAAGAACCAAACAGAACCGTATGTCCCTTTATGATGCGGTGCGGTTAAACCCCCCCCACTTTAAAACATGTTCTTTTTGAGCAGTATTGTCTGTGTCTTTGTAAACAAAGCCGGAGGACAAACTGCAGGAGCGATGCACTGTATGTAGCAAGTTTTGGCCTGATTACCTCGTACTGTGGCTCCGATTCTGGGTCTTGCTCTATATTCTTAGATAATTTTAAGCCAAGACTGAAGTATGTCAATGACATTTGCTTTTTATAATCATAGTTAAACCTCAGTACAATGAAGCCTGGATAGAGAAGCAGCTGAAACGATGTAGAGACAGCCCTCTCATACAAATTATGTTCTTGTTATCATTCTCTTGCCATTAATTCAAAAATCTCGGACTAAAATTATTTAACGGCAGCCTAAGGGAAATGTATTTGCTCCACCAATGTTGGGATCATTAGGTCTCTCAATAATGTTTGCAAATGGAACAGTTTAAAAGACAAAAAAACCTACTTTCATTCAAGCATAGAATACTTTACTAACTGCTTCATTAAAGATGAGTGATTATTTGCATCAGTAATGTAAAAGCTTGGCTTTGAATGCACTCTGCATGCCACTGCCTCTTGGTTCCTCTACTATTGTCATGACCTAAGCATGTAATTACTTGTGACGACCCATTAGTGCACTGAACATGTATTAACATCTAAAATTTGCAGGGAAAAGGCACTCTTGTTGTTAAACTGCATGCACTAGATAGGTTCTTCCACTGTGTTTATACATTGCTTTGTCTTTGTTTCTATTATGCAGCTGTAACAATAAAGAAGTAATTCATGGGCTGTCTTTTCAGAGAAAATATCCGATGCATTATAAAATAGCGCTGATCATCAACTACTTAGGCCATTGCATCTCTGTGGGAGCTCTTGTCGTGGCCTTCATTCTCTTCTTGTGCTTAAGGCAAGTACAAAAATAGTGCATATTTCAAACGTGTCCTGTATGCACCTCATGGAAGACAATCAGTGAAATCCACATCATACTCACACTGCTTATCATTAACTTGCTTATGTCAGATGAATAGAACTCTGCAGCTCAGCCGCGATGGAGCACTCAGGCACGGAAGGGCCTAATGTGCGTTTCCCAACACTTGTGTTTGAAGTTGTATCTCTTTTCATATCCTGGCTTGAAAACACACACACACACACACACACACTCCCACTCGATACATCAGTTATGACAAAAGAGGGCAAACACCAGCATCCAGAGATACTTTGTGTACTGAGGTTAGATCAATATGGGCTTCTGAAAGCAAATACCGATTATTTCATGGAGACTAAAATAGTTATTGTCTTCTGAGGTTAAATCTCCCTAGACTTCACAGAAAAATCAGCAACTACTTCTCCACATATATATTTATTCTTGGCCATTTTGGGAAATGCATTTGAAGAATCACCTGCAACTATAAGTCAGTGCTAAATCTTGTACAAAGATTAACTTTCAGCAGCGTTTTAAAGCTGAAGATGTCTACATTTAATAAAAAAAAGTAAAACCCTAATTTGCATGAAAGTGCCTGTTCCCTGAGTCATAACTGTGTCAAATCTGAGCACACAAACATTATACATGCATTTTTAGAGTTAGCACACTTTTAGTTTATCATGAAGTTTTATGTAGTTCGAAACTAATCTCGTAATAATTGCCCGCAAACAGGAACTGGCAACTGGAAAAATTGATTGGCCTAAAAAAGGCTCAGTTTTCACACACTGACTGCAATTACAGAACTGCCAGAAAATTGATCAAAGGTGTAAAAGCCAATAACCGGGCAAACCATTACAGCGGCTTCATCCCAAGTATAAACTTATTCTGTCAATATTCCAGCCTATAATGTCATCTCACTGTGAATAAACTGTCCTTTATTTTTAAACTTTTGACACTTAGACAATGATGCAGGAGAGCACAAAAGAAGCAGAAAAAAGTGCCTTGTGAAATTTTAAGACATTCTCTAAACACATATCAGGAGGCTGACAAGGCCTTGAGAAACAAATGCTTTATTTATTTCTCCTTACTCCAGCAGATGTTCAGCACTATCAGTTTTGTCCTTAACCACACTGCCTCTATCTTTCCAAGTCGTTCTCCTGCATTGTGCGACAGCTTTCTAAATTTTTTCTTCATACGATCTCACTTCTTAGAATCGTTTGTTTTGTGGTGTCGCAAAATAAACTGTTTACGGCAATATTTTTTCATCGTTTTGATGGTCACTGTAGTGGACTATGTTAATTTCTTAAAGTTCTCTCTTTCTCTTACATTTAATATAACCACACTATGGACGGACAAGCGCCTGTTTTTATGTTGTCATTAGCAACAATGACGGTAACACCATCGCGTGTCCGCTTGTTTATGTTCCACATAAACCTTTCACAATAAAGCTCAAGATCCTGTTGAGACTTTTCAAAATAAACTGAATCACGTGAAAGAGCAGATTATTTACGGTTGAGAAGTAAAAAAGATCCGCCATGTGCTAATAAATAAACCTTAGACTCAAACGTTAGAACAGGCTTTTCCCCCGCAGCACGCCGTGTAATAAATACTCACAAAGAAAACGGCGGTGTTACGACTTATGTCTAAAAATGTATCGTTTCATGCATCTGTTAAAACACTCGACTCCAGCTACATGACGCGCAACTGGAAACACTTCACGCAAGACGAGCTGCCCGAGATTCACAGAATTTACAGAAAATGTTACATTTGTGTGATTTATATTGTTATCGGACGATAGATGTCTTAATGTCGGGATATGAGATTTTGGTCATATCGCACAGCCCTACTCACTTATGTCCGCTGGTCTTACAGTAATTGCCTTGTGCAGGTCACCCTGCAGTCTTAGTCGCAGCCTTGGAATTGTCTCTGTTTCTGGATTAGATCATTTTCCTCAGTTACCCAATCCAACTGAAAACATACATCTTCTCATTAGCTTTTCTTTTCAGCTCAAATTACTGTAGTTTTAATTTTTTGTGTCATTTTCATTCATTTAATTTCATTAATTTTCATTAATTTAGTAGCTTAAATAATTACATTTTATTTCTTGTTCTTAAATCATTTTGTATTGTTTCTGTGATACCACGTTGGTTCATGTGTCGTGTGCTTAAACGGTCTAGATGCAGTAATTAAACTGACCTGACTTGAGTTTGTTTTTCAAAACGTCTTAATCAGCCATCTGCGTTTGGCTTATTGTTTTAGGAGCATACGATGTCTTCGAAACATCATCCACTGGAACTTAATCACCACCTTCATACTGAGGAATGTTATGTGGTTTTTGCTTCAGCTGATTGACCACAATATCCATGAGAGCAATGAGGTAACAGCAGTGATGTGTTATGGGTTTTGAAAGTATCACTGAGGTGTTAATTTACCAATACAAAGTCTTTAAAAATCTTTTCTGAATTCTTTTTTTTCAGCCTTGGTGTCGCTTAATAACGACAATATACAACTACTTTGTGGTGACAAACTTTTTCTGGATGTTTGTTGAAGGATGCTACCTTCACACAGCCATTGTAATGACATATTCAACTGATAAGCTGAGAAAGTGGGTCTTCCTGTTTATCGGCTGGTGTAAGTATGATTGTTATCAATGCATTTGTCATGCTATATTCAGCTCAAGGCATTTTTTTATGAAACACATTTCATACTCTATGGAAAAACCATAGTGCTTTATAAACTCTATTCAAAGCATAAACAGGCTGAATATACAGACTTTAGTTTAATAAAATGGTAAAATGAAACAAAATAAGACAAAGTATTATTAGGTGACATTACCTTTACCTTAAGCCCAGCTATCATCTGTTTGGACACAATGAACAACAGCTTTCCTTTGATGAACCAATACTTTTAAATGAGTGGATTGTGTAAAATGCACCATTTCAAAGGCCTTGAATAAATCTAAAAACAGGGCACAGCAATGATATTTTTATCCATTGTGTTATTAAAATCTGTCACTGTATTTATAGAAGTTTTTTTTCATTTTACTATTCTCTGATCTCTCTAAAAACTAGCTGATAAGGTTATGAGACATTTCTTTAGAAGATTAAAGTACAGCAGAAAAAAAATTGGAAAGCGGCTCGTACGAATGTCAAATATTTATTTATTTGTGTTATTGATTCTTGAAGGACATACATAATCAGGTAATCATTAAATCAGCAACCAGGGCACACATGCATTTAAACATGTAGACCTGATCAAGACGGCCTGCTGAAGTTCAAACCAAGCATCAGAATGTGGAAGAAAGGTGATTTAAGTGACTTTGAACATAGCTGGGATTTTTCAATAAATCCTCTTGAGAATTTACAGAGAACGATTAAAAAAACAAAAAAAACAAAAAAACCCAAAACAAAACAAAAAACAGTTCCCTGGGTGAAAATACCTCTTTGATATCAGAGGTCAGAGGAGAATGGAAAGACTGCTGCAAGCTAGTGGAAAGGCAGCAGTAACCACTCATTACAACCAAGAAGAGCATCTCTGAATGCACAACTCTTCAGACTTTGAAGCCACGTCAGAAGATCAGACTCGGCGCCACTCCTGCCAGCTAAGAACAGGAAAGTGAGGCTCCAATTCACACAGGCTCACCGAAATTGTACAACAGAAGATTGGAAAAATGTTGTCTGGCCTAATGACTCTCAATATGTTCTGCAGCACTGTCAGAATGGTGGAAACAGCATGAACAGAGGTGGCAATGTGATAATAAAAAAATACTAGTATATAAGTATACAATTTTTATGTAAATTGAAATAATCCTTAAATGTACTCAGCTTGAATCAGTTAAAGAGAACATGAGCAGAAAAAAAGAAGGAAAATGAAAGATAGCTCTGTTTTTTGTTGCCTACATTGTAGAGGGTAACTTTGCCTCTAACGAGGAACATGAGTAGCGAAGAGGTTAAAGTGGGATTCAGCAAGTGAGGGAACCCTAATATCAGTTGTGGTTCAGCGTGGGGAAAAAGAATCGCAGCTCACAATAATTTTTATATGAGAGGTCCAGTAGGTTTTCTTAATGGAGCGGCTGTGATCAGCTGATCTAAATCCACCACAGTGCAGCAAGTTAACCAGTTTATCCTGCACTAACCTGCAGAGTATTTTCATGCAACCTTTAACCTCCTAAGACAGGGGTGTCAAACTCAAATACACAGTGGGCCAAAATTCAAAACAGGAACAAAGTCGAGGGCTAACATTAATATTTATTGAAATATATTTATTCCTCCAGATATAAGAATGAATCTTTTCTTATGGACTCAAACACGTTTGAGTATTCAGTTTTTTCTGAAAAACTGAATATGGAACAAGCAAAGCTTAATACTAAATATATATATTAACTGTATAATACCAGTAGGCCAGCTCTAATAGTAATTTGGTATGGCTTCGCGGGCCAAATGTAATTAGGACATAGGTGTCTATGACAGGACATAGGTGTCAATTAGGACATAGGTGTCAAAGTTTGACACCTATGTCCTAAGACCTAAACTCTTCCATGGCATGCATTTTTTTTTACCTTGTTTTTCTTTTTATGAAAAATGAGAGCCGCATATGAGGATATTTGTTTAAAATTTTGATAGAACAGTAGCAGTATAATGTCCTCGTAAGTGGATATCAGGCCCTTGTAGAGCAAAACTGAGTATTTTGGTCTAAATAACCCAAAATGTGATGTCCACATATGTGGATGCCAGGTCCTGGAGGTTAAATAGCACAGTTAGTCTAGCTCAGTTTGTTTTGCAGCATGTTTCACAATATGAAAAAAAGAACATGTCGCATTTACAGACCTGTACATACCTGATTAAAAAATTTGAAAACTTGCATATCCAATTTATCAAACACTACTGAGCAGTCCTTACCTTTAAATCTAACCTCTGTTCTTCATCTCCTGTCCCGCCTTTCTTATCTTTCTCTGAGTGACGTTAGCGCTCTTTCTTTTCTCTCCCTGTGAAATACAGCAGCTGGACCTTCAGCTAGAAAAAAAACTGCGAAATAAACTGAACACAGACAGTTTGTTTGTTAAGCTGATAGAAACACTGCATTTGAAATTACCTGCCACAGTGACAAAACGTCACTCCTTTAATACTCGCTTGTCTTCTGTAGAGCTGACTATGGCACACGTTTGGTTTTGTTGTGTGTGTGATGCTGTTATGTCAGTATGGACCAAAGGCTTTGAGGAATTCAACCTTGTTCGATCTATGCCATGAAATATTAAGGCAGTTTTAAAGGCAAAATTGGATCCAACATGGCGCTAGCAAGCTGTAACTAACAGAGTGACTGGTGAATGTGCTCAAAATTAGAAAAAGAACAGTTTGTCAAACAATACATATACTCAAAAGGAGAATTTCACTTTTCTTGCATTAATTGAAAACCGGGTTGTGACAAAACACTGTTATCAGGCGTTATTGTTTGAACTGAACATGTGCCCGAGAGTACAATCACTTCTCCAGTGAAGAGGAGGGAAACTCTTTAGTGGTTCATATCCGAGATAAGACTTTAATTTAATGAAAGAACCGGCATGCAGCGTGCTTGACTTTGAGTCCTGAATATGCAGCAGATATCCCATCATGACCCTATAATTGATCTCACCTTGACTGATAAATCAAGCATATTATATGCTGTACAGAGCCAACATCATCAGGGACAGAAATACACAAAGTATTCTGCTCGCATGCTTCCCGGAAACACTGAGATTTTCTCCTTCTGTTTATGTAATGGACATAGTGTGCTCAGCAGAAAGAAAAAAACCCCTCATACTTTACTTCAAACTAGGTCATGAGAAAATGAGTTAACGGAGCTTTGTGAGCACAAGATTAAAATATGAAGTCTTATCAGCAGATGTAGAGAGTAGATGACGGTGAACGACAGATGGATGATATTATTGGGAAGCTAATGTTAGCTTTGAAATAGAAATAAAAAAAAGATCTCACACATATTCATCAGATTTTTAATTCTCTAATATGATTTTAATAAGAATATAATAGTAAGTACTGGCAGCTTGTCTCAAAAAGATTAGATTAGCAGAGTAGTTCCTATTTGCAGGTCCACTCATCCACTCCACCTCCATATATAAAGTATTATCCATTTAAGTCGTTAATTTCATATTAACAATCATAGAGTATGCACAATATAATATATGCTTTATTTTAAATGGGGTTATTGCAGGTGCTTTCTCATTGGGTTTCATTTGGAGAGGCTTCTAATTAATTTCATTAGGAGGTGATAGAAGTATGAAATCTGTCCGCTACCACAGGTCTGATGAGCTGGGATCAAAACTGCTTTTGATGTGTGTTTTATTTAAAGTGATTTTACTGATACTTTTTCAGATTTACGAACATTTCGTCCGATTTGTGGACATTTTCCTCCTGCAAAGCTGTTATATGTTACATGTAACGAAAAGACTTTGATGAAAAACAGTCTGAAGACAGCTAATAAAATTAGTATGCTCTGAACGATGATTGCATTCGCGTTTGATTGATACGGTCAGTGCAGTTGCTCTTTTCTGGAGAGGTCAATGCTTTTTATAAGAAATCTCAGCCTATTCAAGCACACTTGGTCTTACTTTGTCAGGCCTGGCACCTAACACGCTGATTTGACACGTTGTTAACGCATGGCCTTTATTCAGCAGTGACTGATTTTAGAGGTATGGTGAACTGGTCCTTTTTCGTTTTATTAAAGCAGTTAAAAAAGATTGTTTTGATTTGAACGTGCATGTTGTTTGTTTTATATGTGAAAAACCTTCTATTTACTTTGTCAAAGCATCAACATCAAAAGTTTTTCCAGATATACATTACATGCTGGACTAGGGGAAGCAGTTGTGATTCATGAGTTATATGGTATGACTCTGAAGCCCCTTTTGGCAGAGATTATGCTACTGTTGCCGTTACTCTATAACCCTTGAGGGCAGTAAAAATTGGAGCATGTTCTGTTTTAACTTGATTCTTTGTAGTTGAAGCGTGTTAGCTTGTTATCCCCTCCCCCTCCCCATGGCTGTGCATGTAACAAAACAAAAACCGAAAAGCAAAGAAAAAAAAAAAAACAATCTTTGATTCTCGTCTTTATTATTCTGACCTTCTTTCTTCAATGCCATGAAAAAGAAAATCTGTTTACCAAATACGTTTTATTTTATTTCCACTTACACGACTCTTCCTTGTTATTCCAGGTATTCCGTGTCCTATAATTGTGGCTTGGGCCATAGGAAAGCTGTATTATGAAAATGAACAGTAAGAAATCCCCTAATAATTTGTGGCCACATAACTTGAATGTTTTCTGGATAATTTCTTTAATTAACGGTACGTTTCTTCTTCTTTTCCTGTCAACAGATGCTGGTTTGGTAAAGAACCTGGAAAATACATGGACTACATTTACCAGGGACCTGTTATTCTTGTGCTTTTGGTGAGCTACAACAAAGAAAACGGACTGTAAATTTATTGCCATCAATTTGACATTATTTGCTAATTAACATAGAAAATCTGCCCTATGCTGATTTTTCTTTTTTTGCATTTCTGTGCAGTGACTAGATTAGAAAGTCACAAAAGCAGTACAGTGCAAAAGTACTGAGCCCCTCACTTTTGAATATTTTGTGCAGCCATTTATTGAAATGTGCAAACATGGAACATTTTTGGTGTGACCACCTTTATTCTTCAACGCAGCCTGAGCTCTCTTCGGCAAGCTTTCCAGCAATTCCTTTAAGCAGCCTTCAGGCTCGAAAAAGAACTTTTACAATACCAGCAAGCTTCAAAGGCAGCACGACCAGCTGGTCATACCAACATATTGACTTTCAAGTATTCTTCAGGACAGTCTGGACTCTCTTAGACAAGCTTTTTTTGTAATTTCTTTAAGTAGTCTTCAGAATTAGGCTTCTTTGAAGGACATCAAAAGCTTTTCTTTGGATGTTGTGTTTTGTTCTGTTCTCCATGAAGATGATCCTACACTTTTTCAACAAGGTTGTGGTCTCAGCTCTGTGGAGGCCAATCCATGACTAATAGTATTCCACTGTGTTTTTCTATCCAGGTAAGACTTTAGTATATTGATTGTTTGAAATACAAAAAAAAAAAACCCAAGCTGTTGCCAATCAGATGCTTTAGATATGATATTACATAGTTAATCAATATCAATTAATTTCACTTTTCTGCATTTTTGATTCCATATGAAAAATACAGCCCCAAAGCAGGACACAGCTTCATGTTTTTACATATGGCCAGTGGTCAGCATTAAGTGAACTGACAAACAAAAAGCATCCCACTGAAAATGGTCAGGTGCAAGGACTGGACTGAAAATGAATTAAAAAGGACTCAATGTCCAAAGAAAAACTTCTGTCTGACTCCTTTGAAGCTAAATATAAAGAAATGAGGGATGACTCATGACTTTTGCACAGAACTGTAGTCTTAAGGGTTTCCAAACAAAAGACTTCTGAAAATAAGAAATTGATTTCACATAAATGTTTGTGCTTATGTAAGTCCTTAGCAACATGTAATATGATTAATCACTGTCTTGTTAAGGAAGATTATATGCTGTGACGAGTGTTACTTCTTCTCTCCCAGCTCAACACTGACTGAGCTGTCTGATATTTCCCCCTCTGTATAATATAAGTCATTAGCACAGCATTTTAAAGTAATAATTTCCTTATGTCTTCTTCTTCTAGATAAACTTTGTTTTCCTCTTCAATATAGTTCGAATTCTTATGACCAAACTAAGAGCTTCAACCACATCAGAAACAATACAGTACAGGTGAGTTGATTCTGTTGGTAACTGCATATAAATTTAGGAGCAGTACACTTTGTCTTCCTTCTTTCAAGGACATTAAGGAGTGTTTCAGAAGAAGCACATTTTTAGAGTGATTAGACTCATTTAAACCTTTATCATCAGCATCAGACCTCATTTCATACAAATCTAAGAGCGTTAATATCCTATCAGTGAACAGATGTTTGGTGATCAAAGGGTCCGGTGTTAATGATAATTAAATCAAACTGCTATTAAGGAAGAAATCCGTTATTGTGGTTGTGACTTTTGCCTTATGACTTAAATTTTGTGGGAAAAGAAACTAGCTTCACTAAAAAACTTTAGCTGTGATTTGGTGGCTTGTGAAATTTGGATGGTAGAGTCATAGACCACATGAAAGCATCCATCCAACCTTGTATGAATGGTTCAGGCTTTTGGTGGTGCTGTGATGGTGTAGGGGGGATATTTTCTTGACATACACTGGGCCCTGTTGTACTAAATAATCATCATTTAAACACTGACCACCTCCATCCCTTCATGACTACAGTGTACCCATCATCTGACGGCACAAAGCTCAAATCATCTCCAAGTGGTTTCTTCGACATGACAATAAATTCACTTTGCAAATGCCAAATGTCGCCACATGTCAATCCAACAGTGCACCTTTCGGATGTGGTGAATGGGAGGTTCACATCATGAATGTGCAGCTGACAAATCTACAGCAACTGCGAGATGCCGTCATGTTAAAACGGATCAAAGTCTCTGGGGAATGTTTGAGGAACCTTATTCAAACTATGCCACAAAGGATTAATGCAGTTCTAAAGGCAAACGGGGGTCCAACACAGGTCTAACCTGGTAACCAGTGTGCTTAATAAAGTATATAATAATAATAATAATATAAGCCTGAAACAAAATAAGTATATTGTCTTGTCTTGTAACTTATTACAGGACACTGCAAAAGTATTACAAATGTGCTTCTTACCCATAAAATAAAGATTCAAGACAAACGCCTCAACCTTAGTGAACTCAGTTGCAATACTTCATGCAAGAAGTTCTTTCATTTACACGCACTAGTAACAGTTAAAGGGGAAAAACCTTGAGTTTGTCTGATTCTGTGTGCCTGAGAAGAGAGCAGAGATTTAGCGTGCGCTTGAGAGGCACGAGCTGAGTGCATACCTGAATTATGCTGTTAGGTTGTGTATCTGGAATGGCTGAAATTGCTAAAATAGTGAGCTTGTGTTCCTACCTGCTGTTACTGTGTCAAGTCAAGTGTGTTTTTCTCCAGTGGGGATTATTTCAAGCGCACAGAGTGTTTTCAGTGTCACGGCTCAGACAATCTGAGCGTAGTCTTTTCAGGCTGGGGCTGGATTGCTGGTGGTCGTTGTGAGCCATACAAATTTAAGCAAATGAAGCACAAGGGTTTCAAGCTGAACTTCTTGACCTTAAAAAAACTGATTGTTTTAAAATGAAAATTATAATCAGTAAGGGCAAAGAAAGGTTTGTGGTCATCCCTAAATTATGGGACTGTCATAGCTCATATTAAAAGTCCCCACCATGGTCTTTTCTGTTATTCCTTGAATTAGGTTTGGCTGTTGCCCTTATGATCTTGAATCTTTTTCTCACGTGAGTGCTTTCAGAGTTTTCCCTGTCTGAGCCTGTGTGTATTTTGTTCTGCAAGTATTGTTTTTTTGTCCTTCTTTCTTTTACTTGCCCTTTTGTTTTCCTCATGTGGCTTTATGTGTTTTCACTTTCTTTTTCCACCCTGATTTGATTAATTTCTCCTGTGTCTTATTATCCCTCTCCCTAGTCCGTATAGGTGTTGTTACATCTCTCGCCTGTTCTCGAGACTCCCTTGTTTTCTGCTGCCTCCCTGTGTTTTGGATTGCTCCTGTTGGGTTTTGGATTCCATGGATTTGGATTCATTTGAGTTTTTCCATCACACTTCACACTGCTTTTGGTTGTCTATGAGTTCTAGATTAAGGTTTCTAGTTTATCCATCCACTTGCCAGTGCCTGCTGTGTCTGCTTATTGGATCCTCTTGTGAACATTTCAAAGTATGGGACAGTTTGAGCTTTATTTTGAAAAACAAATTCAGAGAGCCGAAGCAAAAATGGCTTGGACGTGCTCAGAGGAGGCGTAGTGGACATGTTGGACATGTGACAGGACCACAGAGGAGGTTTATGGATGCAGTGGAGGAGGACATAAATCATCCACATTTTCATCTATAGATGTGATGGCTTATTGTTGCATTGCAAAACCAAGAAAGCTAAACTTTGCTCTTATTCACACTGTCAAAATTATTACAGAAGAACTAGAATTATATGTGACATACATATTTTTGCTACCCCTGAAAAGGGGCCCATCTTCCAATCTGAAACATCCATGTGGTGGAGGGTGACATTTTTATTTTTATCCCTGTCTGCCGCTGACACAGAGTCATGCATTTTCCAGAATCCACTGGGCTGACATTCAAGGCTCAATTTTTGCAATTCTATAAATGAGACTCCAACTCTGTCTTCACAGAAAAGCCGTGAAAGCAACACTAGTCTTGCTACCTCTGCTCGGCATCACCTACATGCTCTTCTTTGTGAATCCGGGGGAGGATGACATCTCGCAAATTGTGTTCATCTATTTCAACTCCTTTCTACAGTCTTTTCAGGTGAGATTATGATTAATAATACAGTGTGACAGTGGCCAGAGTTTGAAAGCCCACACTCACTGCCCACAAAGCTAAAAATATGAATCATTCTGATTTCTTAATGTGTTTTTATCTCAGAGTTGTATCGCTACTTTAAAGAGTGACTTTTCAGGTTCTAAGGCTTCTTGTGGGAAGATGATTTGAAGTAGCATCCTGGCTGCGCTTACACACAACATGGCCCTCCTACCTCATGTTCAGTGCTCTCAGCTGTCAGGAATAACAGAGCCATGTGGGCATGATTTCTGCTCTGTGGCTATTATTTATTTATTTATTTATCTCCTGTGCTCAAATGTAGGGCTGAGTAGGGGGAGGGGGGGTTCGAGTAGAGCTTTAAAAATTCTATATTTTGCTTTGGAAATTTGTTTTGCCTTTTCTTTATAATGATTGCGTCTAATTACAGTGCCATTACATAATACAGGCACATTTTCTGCTTCTAATTCTAATGTGTCTTATTTTGCAGGGGTTCTTTGTGTCAGTGTTTTACTGCTTTCTAAACGGAGAGGTGAGTCACTGGAGTTTAGCAAAACACCCGTTATTTATGATGTTAATTTTACTGTCAATGTCTTTGGGTTTTTTTTCTTTGATACACAAGCTTAATAAAACCATAAACTGATAGCCTTAATTCGTTTTAATATTGTTTTTCTAACTTGCCTCCAAGTTAACATTTTTATGTTCAACCAGGGGGAGGATCAAGTAGCTGTAATAGAAAAGAAAATGCCAAAGAGTTTCCGTGCAGTCAGTGAAATAACAGCATAGAAAACTTTTATGAGGCTGTCTCATTTTTGCCTGATTGAAATAAAAGCAAATTACCAAAACTCCAGCTGGTTGAAAGTCATTAACGCCATTATGATTACACATAAATTGTGATGAGTAGTGATAGAAAAAAAATGAAGGACTCTCTTGCTGCGCGCTCTCATCCCTCAAATTATTGAAACTCGGGGGTAAAGAGTTTAATTTAATGACGTGATGTGAAGAAATTGAGCCACCCTATTTGAACAGATATTAATTGCAATTTAAGACTCTGAGTGGCAAACAACAAAACGAAAAAAGCAATTGTGTGACTTTAGGCCACATTACAAACGACTGCTGTAAAGCGATCCTTATTTAAAAAATGAAAAATTTGGAGGCTTGACTTAACTATTGCTATTTATTATATGATTTTGCTAGTATAGTGCATAAAAACCACCCAGCTCTGTCACAGCTTGTTGTTTTCCGATTTTGGTTTTTGTCCATATGGACATTCTGGCTTCCTGTTCTTCTGTGTCTGGCTTTATTATCATTTTTAGAAAAAGAAATAGTGCATAAATATGTAGAACACTTACAAAATGCTCCACTAATATAAAACAAAATACAAAATGACAAATACCACAAATATAGAAATGTCATCAAAACTTTCGCTCCCTTTTTATGTGAGCTGTCAGGGTGGGTGTGACACTTTAATATAACCCCTGATTTGGCTTCATTAGTTGGAAGGAAATTTGGAGCTATCCAGCTTTTTATTGCCGAAAGACGGACAGGGATCTGAGAATGGTCAGTATAGTTTATATATCATCTGACATAAATAGAGCTTAACACAAGTAGAATCAAGACTAATGAGAGACTAATAAATCTATTTGCAGGACTCAAACTGAAATTGATTAATTGGCTACTGACGTGGTTCATAAGACAAAAATATCCAGTACCAGGGGATCCAATTATTAATTTCTTCTGCAGTGGTCAAAGTCACACCGTGTTATGTTTACTACTGTCAGTTATCTAGACACAGAACAAGTGTTAATTGAAAGAATTTGTGAGGAAAAAGTCAAAACATCCTTTTTCTGTCATAACGCTGTGTGAGGCAGGCAGGAGTAGGACCCAAAAACGCAGAACACACATGCAGGGCTGAACTCACTTTACTGCCTGATTCAGAAACTAAGCTAACTGAAAAACTAAACAAAACTAAACTGGAATGACACTAAGGAACTAAACAGCCAGAATACACAGCCGGAGGAATGAGGGAGATCAAGAAGAGGCAGGAGGAGACACAGGCGTATACACACCAGGATTAAGGGCAGAGAGGAAACACCTGGGAAACACGGCTGGACATAATCTAACTGACGAGACAAGGGAACCAAAACTGAACAAGATGCACACAGGACAAGAGACTGTCAGAATAAAACAAGAAAGATGAGAAACATGCACTGAGCCGCAGACTGACTGAATACAGGGAACAGAGGGAGGAGAAAGAGACGAGTAGGTAGACACAGACAGGGGGCAAGAGAGCGAGAGCAACCAGACAGACACACAGAGACATGACTGGGAAACAGGCGAATAAACAGGGAGACAAAAGAGACTTCACAGGGAGGCACAAATAACTAACACAGGAGATTCTGGGGAGGACGCACACAGACCGAGACAAACGGGACACGAAAGGGAACAAAACTTGATAAACGAAGAAATAACCCCAGGGCTCTCAAACTGAACATAATAATCACAAATACTCCATGAAGAAAGAACAAGAGCAAACAATGCAAAACAAAATGCCTCATGAAGCCAAACAAACTCAAAACACTAGGTCAACGACCCAGGTCCATGACAGTTTCAGATACTGGGTCAATTATAGACCGGCAAGCCATTGAAATCAAATGAAACATTACGTCCTTCAAGTCTAAAGGATGCATTTATTTATATAGTGAGGCATAGTGTTAGCATGTTTAGTAGGAAATTTGAAGCGTTGACTTAAGTCAGGGGTGTCCAACTCCAGGCCTGAAGGGACGGTGTCCTGCAGGTTTTGCTTTTTGAGACTTTTGAATTAATATTGATGTTATCTGGAATTGTTGAGGCTCTTTAGTCAAAGATCTTGAATTGATCAAAGCAAACAGAAACACTGAGGCATATACATTGTGATGGAAAGAAAGATTCCTGAATAAAACTCTGTTGGAGGATTTCATAATGACAGGGACTGCATTTTCTGCTCTTAACCCAAATGAATCAGTCAGATGCTTTCTGGCAGCCAAACCATGAAACACTTGAGGGAAGATGAACAACTTTAATAATTGACTGACACTTTTCGGCTTGTGGCCTTCATCAGGGCCTTCATCAGGCCACATCTTCCCTCAAGTGTTGCTGGAGTTCCTGCATTGTGAATTCTTTCATCCTCTCCATGCACCTTGGAAGTAGGTGAAGTTGTGCCAGAAATTTTTGCAGCCAAACCATGAAACAAATTAGTAAGTCATGTTGTTACAAGTGCACAGTCAAGTTTCAACATTTTGGGGGTAGACATAAATATGCGTAGTGTTGTTTTTCTTAGTTTACTGTACCCATATTAATTAAACTGGCTTTTCTTCAGTGGTCTGGTGGAATGAGTCAGGAGGATTGTGTCGGGACTCTCGATTGAGCCGATAGTGAAGCCAAAATGCTGTGTAGCTCTTCACAAGTGAAGTAGACGTATAACTTCTGAGAAAGAAACCTTTTTTTTCCAGGGCAAAGTTGCCAGGCCTTTTAAGCAGTTTCACTCAATGATTTGATGCATGCAATTTTTATGTTCTGGGGGACCATTGAAATTCCCATTCTTTTAAATGGGGTCTTTAAAATAAGTGCCCAAATAACTGCCTAAAGGTGTTAAGAAGATGTCAAGTCCTAGCAAGTGGCAGGACCTGCATCAAAGAACATTGACTGCAGTCATTAAAATTAATGTGAGTGTGGAAAACTTTGTACCTGACTTGGATTCAAAGGACTGAATACGGACACGGGGAGGTGGATGAGCAGCAGAGACAGAAATTAGGTTTTGTGGCCAAATATGCTGAAATCACCGTTTATTTGATTTTAAAATATAACGCCAGATCATGGTGGAAGGTTGTGAAGGTGACTTTTATTAAGAATCACATTCAGAAAATTTTAATAAAAGAAAGACCTATAAATCGAGACAAAAGGACAACAGATGGAGAGTATAACGATTATGTCACGTTTGATCGTAATCGAGAGGAAACAGAAATTAAATCAGTAAAATAATAGGGTTTAATTTATACATAAAGACACACATTGTGGGAACAGAGCCCTTTAAATTATTGGCAAAAAAGTTATATTTTTTTAATATAACATTTTTACCTGAATATTATTTTTCATTAGTTAGTTAATTAGTTAATGTGTTTACAGTCTCATAGTCTACCGTTAAAGTCATACATTTACAGTCATGAGAAAATCAGAGTTTTAACAGGACTCATTATAATCTCGTTAAAAACACCCTTACTGCTTCCACAGGAATGAAGTGGGTATTGTAAGTAGCAGCCAGGTGCTGCTAATCAAATGCACTCGATCAGCTGCTCATCAACAAGTGTGACAACCTCTTTGGTGACAGAAACAGCAAAAAATCCAAGAACCACATCGCAGACTCTACAGGATTTAGTTAGCATGTTAAGTGTTAAAGTGTGCTAAAATGTGTCCAGCTGTTCTCTTACCATGCCCTGGATCAAAAAAAAAAAAAAAAAAAAAAAAAAAAAAAAGACGTGCGTAGTATGTACAATGTACTCTGGTGTGTTTGTTACTTGTAGGACTGTTACCGGGTATGTCTGTAGTCGTTCTGAGGCTCTAAGTTGTTTCGAGCGCAGTTTAGATGCTTGTATGCGCCCGGGGCTGTTGATGGGACTGTATGCAATAATGGGCGTAGCTGCGGGAAGTATATTGTTTTGTTTTGTTTTTTGTTTTTTTGTTGATGAGTGAGTATAGGGGTGGGATTTAATAAGTTTTCTTCGTCCCACTCCTTTTTCAGGCAATTTTTGTTTTTTGTTTTGTGCATTTTATGTTCAATATAGGTATTTGTTGTGCCTGGAAATGAACAAATAAATGAAATGAAATGAATGAAAGTTCATGAGAGTATAATTAGAAGAAAAACGAGCAAGCACGGTTTGTTTAAAAGGGTTGTCAGGAGAAAGCATCTCCAAAATCACATGGCAGGAAGGCTTAGGTTTGCAAAGTTGCAACTGAACAAACCACAAAACGTCTGGAACAATGTCCTTTGGACATGTGAGGCCAAAGTAGGGATGTTTCACCATAAAGCACAGTACCATGTATGGAGGAACCCAAACACAGCAAATCAGCACAAACACCTGAGACCAACTGTCAGCACCGCGTTGGAGGGCTGATGATTTCGGCTGTTTTTTGCTGTTACAGGACCTGGGTACCTTGCAGTCACTGAGTCGACCACAAACTCCTCTGTATACCAAAGTACTCTTTCAAATGTGAAGCCATTTGTCCGATAGCTAAATCAGCAGCAAATCTATAACAGAATCTGAAAAAGAAAAGAGTCAAAGTGTTATAATGCCAAAGTCAAGACCTAAACCTGACTGAAATGATGGAGCAGGACCTTAAGAGAGCTGTGCATAAACAAATGCCTACAAACCTCAATGAACTGAAGTGTTGTAAAGAAGTGTGGGTCCTTCCAGAGACTGGAAGTCATACAGAAAACAATACTTCAAGTTAAGGAGCGCTAAAGGTGCTTTCTACAAGCTGAACTGAATAATGAAGTTTCACAGGACTGCACAGAATCTTCTAAAACAATTATTTATTCACATGGCTCTATCTTTACATTAAGCAATTAAAATGACTTCCCAAAATGTTGTATAATATCTTAAAAAATAATTTGAAGTTTATTGTAATATTCTTTTATTCTCTATATATCTTGTTATTAGGATTGTTAACATACCGGTATCCTCATCATTGTAGGTTCGCTCAGCAGTAAGAAAACGGTGGCACCGCTGGCAGGACAACCACGCTCTTCGAGTTCGAGTGGCACGAGCCATGTCTATCCCGACCTCTCCGACCAGGATCAGCTTCCACAGCATCAAACAGACCACAGCCGTGTGACCACAGAAACACGCAATCTCCATACTGATTCCTCCAGCAAGGTCGCTGTTTGTCCGGTATGACTAAGGAGTCATGCGATTTATTTTGCCTGGTGACAAAAGTTCATTTTAACTGCACAAAAATGACATGAAGTTCTCGTTATAAGGTACCGTTTGGGACGTAGACGGGCTGGGTTTTTCGAAACAACGAAATGGTTCAATGGTCACATTACAGCAGGTTTGACCCTATAATTTTAGTGTTGTTACTGGTTATGAGTACTTGAAATTTGACTGACCATGACGCATTCATGTTGCCAAAACTGCCATTTGTATCTATTATGATAAAAATGCTAAACTGCTCTTTGAATTACCTGCTCTTTATCAGCAGCTTAATTTGACAGAAAGAAGCTTTTTGGTAAGGAAGAAAACAGAAAACAGCACAGAGTAAAAAAAATAAATAATAATAAAAAATGAGTCATAACACACTGAAGTGAAAACAATTTAGCGTACAGTCATCAACTGCTTTTTTTAACTAAAACACAATCTCAACACATGATGTTTTGGTTAATGTGAGATGTGGCTATTTTATACAAACAAGCCATTGTTAAGAAGCTTTTATAATGTGTCTTTTTTTAAAAATCATTTTTCTTCTTTCTTTTTTACATCTTTCTTACTGTTGTAAACATTGGTAAATACTTTGTTTCCTCCTCTTTGTTCTGAGGATTTGATTTTACAACTATTTTTATTTCCTTTTGTTAGACTTGGTCTTATTGTTTTTGCTGCTTTTTTTTTTTTTACTGTGCAAGGAAAGGTGTCGACATAAAGAGCAATTTAACGTGTTATGTCTTTGAACTCCCCGAGAGCGATAAATGAGCGTTCCCAACTTAGAGTTCTCTTGCAGACGAGGAAAGGTATGATTATATATACATTATTTTATGGAGCCAAGTGATTCTCATTTATGTAATCTGTTAAGTGCTGCGCATGGATTTGTCATGCAGGCACAGTGGAAGCAGATTAAATTCTTTTGGCTTTACGAAATCCTTGTGGCTTCCTTATAATCAGTGTCACATACTAAGCTTCTGGGTCAAAGGAAGAGAAGCTTGACAATATGAGGACCGATCCTTTTCCTAAACCCTTGCTCTGGTGAGCTCAACCTTCTGCTTGCCTGTAACCCCGGCTCTTACACCTCCTAAGGCTGCTCACCCAATAGTAATTTAAACAGCCATGTATGGACAGATAATAATAAGGGAGGGAATGTTTGTTATGAAAAGGTTTATCGATCAATTACAGCAAGCTTACATTTTGATGCACATATTCCCTTCTGTGTTGATAGATTAGCTACACATCTGTTAAATAAAAACTGTCTGACATTTGATGGGTGGCAAAATCAGCACCCCTCATTTCTGTTTGATGTGTGTTTTGTGTGGATTTAACAATAACGCTTAATACTGTGATTGAGCTCTAGAGGGGTCATTAAGAAGATTTTGTAAGCTTCGGACAGAGAGTGGATGACCTTCCCATATTTTATTTATTTATTACGTTTATGTATTTATTTCAGATTATATTTGCATTGATATCGGGGTTTGTATTTAAAAGTGTCACATAAAACATCCAGAATTTATTTCAAAAACTGAACCCATGTGAAGATGGTGTACATAACACAAAATGTTTAATCACATCTTGATGTAAAAAAAAAGTATTTTGTAAACTTTTGCTACATTACAACATCTGTTTCTGTTGATCTTAGTTCGTTTTTGCTGTTGCTGCTTGATGACGCTTGATGTTAGCTGGTAAATACTGATCACCTCTCATTATTTACCCATTAATATATAACTCTGATCAAGGGCGTCATAAGTTAGCCATGACATTGCGCACCCTCCCAAGACTTCAATATGTTACATACATACAAAGTGTACCACATTACATTACAACTGTGACGTATTTTCATAAAGAAACTTTTTTTAAACAAATGTGAATAAAATATAAACAAAACTATATTTTATTTGAACTCACCAAAGAGAGAAACCATGTTTACTGACATACTGACTTTTTAACTGCCTATGTATTTCTATTATTTCCACTGGACTTTGTCGACCAAATCTTGTTTATTTTGTACATCGTTTGTTGTACATGATGTGTATTCAGTGCTGTTTGATGTCAGACATAATTTTATAAAAACTCTTTGTTGAACAACCCAGGTTGCCTTATAAACAAAAGAAAAAAAAGTTTTGTGAAAATGAAGCCGTTGTCTCTGTAAATCGTGTATCTTTGTGTTACTTGTATACACTTGGACTGTATGTGTGAAAAAATGATTTTGATTAAAATTGTACTTTAAATTATATAACACACTATATATTTTGGAGGGGGGCATTTCAGTGCATTGGGTCCATACAGTTTGAAAATCTTACAAAAGTCACAGATTGCACTAATAGAATCTGTTCAGCTGATTCATTTGCTGTGTATCTTCCTCACCTCCAGGCACTTTATAAAATAAATACAGCAGTTTTATAATGATCCAATCTCATACTTATTCTTCTGATAGACTGAACGACTGCTGCTTCACTGGCATTTCCTGATCTGAAATTGTAGTTTTTACTCACAGAATGGAAGACACACTCAGAGAGCACTTGCTAGACACTGTTTCATACACTTCAGGCTTGACTGGAGTGAAATGGAGCAGAAACTACAGCCTATCCCCAGAACCCTCAGGATTTGAGTTATACATCCCCAAACAATCGGCCGGGACTCTGATGTAGCCCAATCAAGCCTTATTGTGACAATTAATGTTTCTAATGGTTTCCAGCATTGCAAAAGATAGACAATGCTATCAGATTCTTCAGTATCATGCCAGACGTGTGCAGCACATCTGCACAGCATCATGGATTATTTGCCCTGAACTCCCATGTGTCTGCATTAAACTGCATTCCACATTGCATCAACTAAAAATAAATAACCAGCATGACAACAAAAGGCTGCCACTAAGCCTCGAATTTCAAAATAAACCCATCTGTAATGTAATATTTATATCTTAAGCTCAGATAAACTAATAAATGACCTCGCTTAATAAAGTATCTCCCATCACTTAATTATTGCTGCTTTAAGCCAAAACTCCTGCAAAGGTCACCCTGCTGATTTTATACATAAAGGTAAGTTAATAGCAATTCCCACAGGCAGCATCCTTCAGCCTGGCTGTAAAGGAACTTTATTAAGTTTGCGTTTTCAACTTCAGACTTCAAGACTACAAATTTCTAAAAGATGGTGTGCATCACATGTGCACACCAGAGGGTGGAGTAAACCTTAAAAACACATTTACCAGCCTGGTGGGGCTAAGAAAACAATGTTTTTGGTGGTATTTGCCTTCAAGGTTTTCTGGCAGAGAAATTCTCGACATTGTAGCGAGAGGATATATTTTAATCCAATCCCTAATATTATTCTAAGCCTTACCAAGTAGTTTTGTTGCTTAAAAATAACCAACAGCACCTGGAAACTGAAAACATTACAAAAGAAATTAAAGCTCTCTGTCAATACGCCGTAAAGGGAAGCTACTCCCACTGGCAGTTGCTCACATCT
The DNA here is from genome assembly GCF_900408965.1 of Simochromis diagramma. Taxonomy (NCBI): domain Eukaryota; kingdom Metazoa; phylum Chordata; class Actinopteri; order Cichliformes; family Cichlidae; genus Simochromis; species Simochromis diagramma. The sequence continues at coordinate 7,058,359 of NW_024386782.1, forward strand.
TCACCACTGGCAAAACAGTTCTTACTGGTTGACTTGAAATGAGTCAGAACCACTGTGCCAGCACATTAATGTCTTCAGATTTATAGCTCTGCTTTAATGTTACCTCGTGATGATGGGCCTAATCAGCATTGAGTCAACTCAGTTAGCAAGGGGTTTAATGTAAATTATGCTCTCTGGCTTTAAAACTCTTGATCTTAAAAACGAATTTGACACAACAGAATAAGCGTCTCTTTCTTTTTTTCTTCTCTGGAGAAGCACCATGCTTACAATTACACAGGTAAGAGGCAATTCAAAGTAAACCAGGACTTTTTAAACATGAATACTTGATTTTTCCTTAAGGGTAAGCCTTAAGGGTGAATGGCATTAAAATATATAAACTGTTTTCTTCCAGGAGTTTTGTTATTAAACGGAATTAATGTGGAAATTATTCCAATATGATGCTGCCAGTTTACTGCATTACTTAAACCATACAGTCAATATGTCCCAGCAACTATAAACTGGTGCCAGCCTAGCCGTCTGGTGGAAAATTGGCTGTGAACACATAATAGGTAAATATACTATATAGCCTGAAGCGGCTGGATGAGGAAAGCAGACTGGAAAAGATTATGATGAAGGTCAGCAGAGCAGTGAAAAAGAAGTGCCTGAAAAGCTATTTAAGGTGAAGGATAATGCCACGGTGAATTTGTTTCGAAATGAGTTAATCCCAAAATGGGATAGTCTTTACTGTAATGTCAAGATACAAGCGAAAAATCAAAGAAATTTCTATTTTATATTCAGATTTCAGACTTATGTTGAAATATGTTGTTTGTTTTTCAGCAATATCAGGAAAATAATGTAGGCGTAGCATGTTTGTATTTGTAGCCTCAGGCCTCAGGTAACAAACGAATGTAGTAAGTGGGTCCTTTTCAACTCATTCACAACTAGCGAAACCCCACAAGTATAAATAATGTTGTGCTTCATTTAATTGAATGGTGCAGGCATAAAGCAACGGCGCTGAATATGTTACTTATTATTGCGTAGGTCCATAGAGCACCTGTTCAACCTAATCTACAACATGACAATGACGATATTGTTCAGAAATCTGAGCGCTTTTGTTCCTCTTGGGGAAATAAAAGGAAGATCCTTGTACAGGGTTGATGTCGTTAAGCTTGTATGAACTTTACCACCAAAATAGCATTTAAGCAGTACTACATAACAATGCTCACAAACAGCGAACATTTTATCAGTTATGGTAAATTGGCTCATTATGGGTCTTACTAGAGGCGTGGGTTTACACGCTGATTAACGAGCATTACGAAACTAACCCTGCCATTGGATAAAATGCCAACCAGAATTTAAATGACTTTCCGTAATGTGGGACTAGCAGGATGGATAGGCTGTGGCACCTTAATGTCCCTCATTTGTATATTTGTAGCAAGGCTGGAGGTGAAGAATGGCACGTTGTTTTTCATTCGTCAGTGTTTACAGAATCCCCACATTTACCGCAAGTGAGACATTTCTTGAGCAACAGCTCCCTCTGTTGGCTGATTAGGGAAAGTACTATTCTTTCAAAATTTCCTGTGATTGACACTGTAGTAAGTGCGACTGCCCTATATTAGGTTTAATACAGACTTTAAATGTCAGTATTTATTTTTTTACTCTAAAGATGCTTTTCTCTTGGGGACTTTGACAAAATAAAATACATTTTGAGAAACGAAATTTAGGTATAACATTTTTAGAAGAAGTAATTGAATCAAATATATGCTCATTTACAGCAAACTACAGAGATTTTATATAGTTTCCTATTTTAATCGTTGTCCTGTTGCTATCTTAAGAATAACAAACAGGACACTCTATTGATTTGTCTGTTAGTATAGCTTCTTTTATTCATGAGGGGTCACCACAGTGGATGGTTCCACATTTTTTAATCAGCATTTTTTTTTTCTCAAACCAGTGAGCTTTTGGATTTGGCTAATGTGCTAACTACTAAACCATGGAGTCTCTGATTTGCTTCTTAATGCACTATATTATATATTATGACTCAATCTGAAGCAAAATGAACTGCCTTATGTGAAAGGCGCAGACAATAACACACATTTCTGCGTTCGTTTTTGAAAATTCGAGTACAGCCACAATGAGTGTTTTTATTTACCATGCTCTACAAAATAAACAGGGGCAATGTGCAGTGTGCGCACAGCATTAACATCAGGGACCTTAGAAAAAAAAATAAAACAGTGAAATATTGATGAGTTATGCTGTAGATCAATCCAAGATGCATGGAAATGAAAAATATACAAGATGAGATGTACAGAAATCTTTTGCGGTCAAGAATTCACAATGAAGGAGAGACAAACTCATTACTCACTCATATTGATTTCATTATGTACTGTGATGTAGCACCAGAATGACAATGAGGCTGAAAGAAACATCGGCCCCTCTTAAGATGCCATAATGTACTTAACAAAAGCTTCATAATTTATGCACCCATTAGCATCCTCTTGGTTTTGCATTAGCTGCTCCACCTCGTCCTCCCTCATCTTCTCACCTATGATCCCCAAGGAAGAACACAGGAAAGCAGTCAGTTCAGTACATTTCCTTATGATGACAGATTCATGAATTAAAGTTGTTAATTAACTCACCCAGTGTTGCCAAAACGTGTCTGAGTTCTGCACCCATGACCGTGCCATTCCCCTCCTTGTCAAACACCCGGAGGCCCTCTACAAAGTCCTCAAATGTTCCACGGTCCTTGGCTTTGCAGATGTGTTGGTGGATGGGTAGAAACTGGTCAAAGTCCAGCATCTTGGTATTCATATCTGCAGAAAATAATGAAAGTGTAACAAATAAAGCACAAAAAAAAGAAGAAAGAAAGACGGAATTCCTTTGTAGTGGTGAACTTTATTTAGTCCGATATTATACAGATTCTTGAACTACATCCAGCTCCAACGCTTAACAACAGCAATGACTCAGTTTGCACACTTGTCTCATTACTAACCTTCAGCTTTGGGCTTTCCAAGCACGTACATTATCTCTGTATTTGTGGGATTCTGGCCCAAAGCTCTTATTAGGTCACCACACTGGGCATAAGTGATTTTCATCTCACTGGTTGGGGTCCTGTCAAACAGCTGGAAAGCATCTTTGAAGTCTGTGAATGAAAAGAAAGCGCATTATTCCTTTTGATTTCTCATCTTGTTATTGTAATCTAAGAGAACATGCAAAGTCTTTGAGAAAAGGCATCACATGCTCTCTGTTTGTGTAACGATCAACAGCATAATTGCACGCCTCACATATAAGAGCCCACCGCTAATGAAGGAGTCAAACCCTCAGATGTTCCTCTCTACCTAGACTGACATGCATCTTAAAGCCTTTTCAAAGCGACTGACACAGATGGATGTTTATTTTAATATAATAGCATATGCTGGCTCTAGTGTATCACCAGCTGCTGCCGAACATTTCTCACACACTTATGGGTGGCATGATCACACAAACAATTTATTCACTCTATAAATAACTCACAAACCATGCAGCCCAGAAGACAACTGTAACAGCCGCCTGAGCCTTACCCTCAAGTTGTTCAGGAGTAAATTCCAGCTGCAAAAAGACATAGAAAACAAAGCGACTGAGGGATGCTGATCGTTTGGGACATAGTACCGCAAACACAGTGAATTCATTTAAGACGGTGACCTTGATGACCCTCCTACAGCAAGCCATTTTAGCAGGTCGAGTTACAGCCATCATCTGTTCTGATCAAAGTGCATTGTTTACTTGTGACCTTGAGGCTAAAACCCCCTTCTTACTAGATGTATACTGTCTACCAGTGTCGGCGTCATTTGAGTTTATTTTTAGATGTAACGTGGAATCTTTGGTGCTGTCAGCTCCACGGGGAAGTAACAAGGTCATAATGTCATGTGCACATGCACACGAGCAGCATTATTAGATATAAAGAGTGTAAAGTACATCAAATCTGTTAAACACCATTTAGAGTTAGAAAACCTGAGATCCAGCGATTTAAAATATATGCTTCTAATTATTCTTCTATTTGTTCAGCAGAACAAGCAGAACAAAACCTTGAAGGGGAACCCATCTGTTTCACCTCGTTTTTTAATTTTTTAATTTTTGTGTTTGTGTTAGAGAGAGAGAGGGCAGGGCGGTCTTTATCCTTCAAGCTCGGGTCCTCTACCAGAGACCTGGGTGCTTGAGGGTCCTGCACAGTATCTTTGCTTTTCCTGGGAAACTGCACACGTTTGACACTCGGGTGGTAGAATATATAGTAGAAAGAGAACTGAATGTTAAACCAGCTGTACAGCTCGTTTCTACAATCAGCTTTGTGCTCCATTAAAATCTGTTATTTTAAATCTAAAAATAGCTTTGGCCTCAGTAACCACAACAACTTTTGAAGTTTTGCACTTCAAGCATATTTTGAACTGTCAGGGCACGCCCCTGTTTCTGTCTCATGTCAGGCTACATCTACAGACCCCTAGACCCTTTGTGAGGTTTTGTAAAAATATTATCCAAAAACGTATCTAAGCATGTTTAAAGATGGATGAAGATGGCTATAATTATCTGTATTTTTCTTCCTCCCAGTTTTTCCACCCCTGTTTCCCCACAGAGGAATGGTGAGGGTGGTCTGCTATTTGCAGACATAATGAAGATCATATTTTGTGGATTTAACCACAGTCCATTGTAACATGGCAGCTCGCTCAACCAAGAAAACATTTATCCATTGAGAAAGGGCCAAGTCAGCAGAAGACAATGTTTCCATGATGTCTGACGTATCAAGTAGTTTGCTTCTGAACCTCGCCCTGACATTGAGTTACGTGCTTTTCCCCCCATAACTGTCAAAGATGCGCGCAGTTTATGAAAAATTCTGTAAAGCTATGAAGGTTAGAAAAAATATTACAAGAATCACCATAACGCCTTGAAAAATCTTTACCCTCCTGTTTGTCTTGCACTGCCAAGTAAATGTCACATGGGGTCTCTGATGCACTTTAAACACAGGCATAGGTAACAGCATTGGACTCTTGAAACGAAGTCTCCTTATCTGTCTAATATGATTGAATTAAAAAAGGGGTTAAATTCACCAACAACCTCTATCTGAAGCCGATCCACAATCTGTGTGTACAATAATAATATCTGTTGATGTTTTACCGTCACTGATGTTGGGTCAAACTCCGGGGTCTTGGGGCGCTCAGGCTCTGGGGGTTTGGGGGCAGCTGGTGCAGCAGGTTTTGGCTCTTCTTTCTTCTTAGGGGCCATTGCAAGAGACAAAGGGAAGGACTGACACACAGCAGAGTGATCCTGGACACTGCGGTCAGAGATGGGTGATTAGAGGCCCTTTATCCACTGTCCACAGGTGTCACCTCCACCCCCACGCCAAACCACAGTGCCAACAATAGGGGAGGACTATAAAAGGATATGCCTTTGTGCTTCTATTTAAGACAAAGGTTGTTGTGTGTGTAACATCATCAAGACAGGAGTGATGGAAAACTACATTAGCTGAGATCCCCGGGCCTGGATCCTTCTGTTAATCAAGCTACGCGAGACCTCATGTTACCTAACCAATCTTTGACTATTGACCTTGCTCGGTGAAGTGTAGCGTTTATTAGTGAGGAGAGGAAGACGAAAAGGATGATATCTGAACAAGAGGGGAAGTTGCTTGAATTCCAGTGCCACAATGCTCTGTGATGAACAGCAATTATCCTTGATTATTATTCAAAATTACAACCAATGAGACGGCATCATCCGCTGTGCACACTGTGTGCCAGGACAAGCCTTTATGATGACCATTTATCTAGTGCGATCAGAGGGATTTTCAGGCCATTAAAATAGGATTCACCGAGTGTTGTGTCTGTGTGATCTTAGTCTTGCGAGGAGGATTATATGTGGACAAACCACTCGCAAAGTTGAATACAACAAACAAAGAAGTGAATAAAGTAATCTGTGATAACACTGGGTGCTGCTTTGTGTAGCCGCCATTCACACTTGAATGCAGACACAGAGTGGTAGCTGTCTGATGTTTTCGGTTTTATTCACATGGTTATGAACTCAGAATCATATATGCAAGAATAACTCACACAAACATGCAATTAATTTGCTAATTAAAGCAGAGTGAAATTTCTTGGAAATGAAAGGTCATGCTTGACATTCATGTTAGCATCACAGTTCCTGTGATTTTCTGACTTTACAAATCTTGATTAAGATGTGTGGATGTATCCACACTGTGACTTGTTTATCCAGCTACAGAAATAAACCCACTGTAACCCACTTTGGTTCATCATCAGGTTGGACTACCTTTTCCCTTTTTCTTCATGGGATAGATTCATAAAGGGTCTGGAAACATTTCTCAGAGATTTGAGATATTGTAGCATTACTCAGCTGCACATTCATGATGAAAATTTCCTGATCCTAAAAGTCTTTTTTCCTGTCTTCCTTCTCTCACCCCAGCTGGTCACGGCAGATGGCCGCCCCTCGCTGAGCTTGGTTGTTCTGGAAATTTCTTCCTGTTAAAAGGAAGTTTTTCCTTACCACTGTTGCCAAAGTGCTTGCTCATAGGGTTGTTTACTTTTTTTCTGTGTATTATTGTAGGGTCTGCCTTATAATATAAAGCGCATTCAGGTGACTCTTGTGATTTGGAGCTGTATAAATAAAACTGAATTGAATTGTTCCATCATAATATTACATAATGTTCAGCTGGAACTAAGAGGTCCAAAGTGGGCCATTACACCAGCACCAACAGCCTGAACTGTTAATACAAGACAGGATGGATCCATGTGTTCATGTTGTTTGTGCCAAATTCTGACTCTGCCATGTGAATGTTAAAGCAGAAACTAAACTCATCAGACCAGGCAACAATCTTCTATTGTTCAATTTATTTATTTTTTTACTAAAACTTGTGTAACTTTAGTCTAAAATTCCTGTTCTTAGCTGACAGGAGTGGCACCCAGTGTGGTCTTCTGCTTCTGTAGCAGAAGGGTTGGTTGCAATGAGTACTTATTTGAGTTACTGCTTATTTTCTCTTTTTTAAACCACTCTCTGTAAACTTCAGAGTTGTAGATCAACAGTTTCTGAAATACTGAGACCACTTCGTCAGGCAACAGAAGTCGTGTTATATTCAAAATTACTGAAGTCAACGACCTTCCTCATTCTGCTCAGTTTGAACTTCAGCAGGTCATCTTGATTATGTCTATATGCTTAAAAGTACTGAGTCCCAGCAATATGACTGACTGATTAATTGAACTGATGTAGCTAACAAGGAGACCAGTGAGCGTATAAAAATATTGTAAAAACCAAGCCGTCCATTCAAAGGTCCAGCGGAGACTTAATTATTCATGCTCATAAAGAGCACGTTCATGGACGCATTGTGGATTTGACATTTTAAAAGTTTGTAGATCTTTGTTAACACTTTCTTCTTATTGAGTATTTTTGTACGACATCATTCTGTCACTAAAGCACTTTTCTCTGCATCTATAGAAGATTGTGCAAATAAGTCTGATCTACGCTCATATTTCATTAAGGACATTTGTCCATATAGTTAAAAACTTTAACAGTGCGTAAAAACCACAAAATCCAAAGGCTGATATGCTATGAACATTTCATTTCTTTGGTTCACACGACAGCAGGTAAAAATGAAGTCAAAAAGAATTTTTATTATCGTAATTATAAAGACAGCAATCTTCAATTGATTGTCTACACTCCTCCAAGACTAAAAAGGGCTTCTCTCTCTCTCTTTTTTTTTTAACGCTGTGATTAAACAGTCGCAGTTTTCTGAATTTTCAGAACTCATTTTTCTTTCGAGGGGCTAAAGGTAAGTGGTGAGCAAGGCAGTGGAGTATTTTGATTTTTTGTTCTGGTGCTGCGATCTGTGGAGGATGAAATTTGAACTGTGCCTAAATACACAAGAATGAAAGCAGTGTGAAAAATAGCAGCTACAGATTCTACAGCAGGGAAAATGTATAAATTTGGCCTGTTTTTAGAAATATATGCTCGATGTGCTCCATGTCTTCACTCTACAGACTGATCATGATTACATCTCCATGTCTTTTCAAGGAAAGATGCTTGTCAGCAGCTGCTCTTGGCTTGCCTTTAAAGCCTTTAAAGAGCTCCCATCAAGCTCATGTGATAAAAATGTCAACTAATGAAGTCAACATTGCCTGATGGTAAGTTTGGTAAATCCTCTGTTAGGAAGTGCAAATACTGAATAATGTGAAACAAATCCTTTAATCATCAGCTTTGTAGGAGCCTGAATCATGTAATTTCATGACAGTGACATATTCAGGCGCTTGATTTAAATCTTGATCTAACTATAATTTCCTTTATTAGGAATGATGTCACAAAAAATATGACTGGCCTGTCAGCACCAGCTTGTAGAAATACTAGAAAAGGAGAGAAGGAACTAAATCATAATGATCAAGGGGATATTGTCTTTAAAATGCAATGAAACACAAGAGAAACACACAGGAAAATGATTTGGCACGCTCTTCTTCTGTTGCTCTGTTTGACTGTGGCTTCGTGGAGGAGATGGTGCATAAAATTGTAAAAAGAACAAAAAAAAAAAAACAGTCTGATGAGTGAATGCTTGAGAAATTATTAGTCATGGCTGCAGTTTGTTCCTCAATATCTTCGAATGGGAGATGACTTAAATTGTCAGTGTCTGGTTTGAGCGAACCTACACAGAGACAGATGGAAACAGTGTATGTTAGCCCAAGTATAAATGGATCCAGCCATACATAGCTCACTGCCACCTCCCCCCTCAGATACTGTCAGGTGATCCCATCAACAGGCTGCAGCAACAACTCCTGACATGACCAACCACATACACTCAAGCTCTCAAACCATCTAAGACCTGTGCAGTTTGCTATTTTGGAGTTAGTCTGTTGTCTGGCTGGCATGCACCTTGGAAAAACTCCAGTAAGCGCACAATGCCAATTGTTACTCTGACCTATCACACGACCTTCAGTGCAGCTGTAGCTTTTAGTGTATGATGTTTTAGCAGCCAGGATAAAGCAATGCTATTACACTGCCATTCCAAAAAGTGGCAGTCCAGTTCTGATGACTCACTGAAAAGGTACAGTTTTTATCAGTCAGACATCAGAAAGACACAAAAGCCGCAACAAAAAAATCATGATGTGTCAGTGACATGTGTTTTTTTTCTGAGGCAATTAATAGTATATGATTCTGCTATACTGTAGATGTGACTCTAGTCTTCTGAGGATGTACTTAGCAATCTATGGGAATGTTATTTGTTACCACTGAAGGCAAAGTCCTGAAAAGGCTGCAAAATGACCCCCCAAAAAAACCTTCAACAGGGGTCGTCATAAGCCCCCAGAAGCCCTGGGCCCATTCAGCACTGTCAAACAATCAGAACATGTTAGCGACAGGCTGGGCGAAGACCTGCCAGATCTGTTCTGCAAACTATATCGATGCTTGGATAACATAACATGTATCACATCCGGGTTAAGATTTTGTTTTTCTCCAGCGGGCATCCATTATTGAAGATTTTCTCATGTGCAGTAATGAACAAACAAAACATTCAGTTTGTCACCTCTGTAGTCCAGAACATTTCACACTGAGCACTATATTTGGATGCAGGTTAAGACCCACTCTCGGGATGTGTAGCCCCCTCCAAAAACATATTGTTTTTTTGTAATTTGTTTTCCCCTGTAGGTGCAGGGTAGCACAGCTGCACATGCCAAAGCATTGTGTTGCTTTCAGAATTTGTTGTGCATTGTGTTGACGTCACTGATGTGGAAGCAGCCTGAGCTACGGCCGATCTTCAGTGGGGAAAAGAAATAGCTAACCCTCTCAACCAAACATGTAAAAGAGGCTGAAAGCAAAACTTCAACCTGAGCACTATGTAGATGAAGGCTTGAAACCTCTGTCATGTTTCATGGCTGACAAAAGCAGCTTATTCCCCATGAGCGCATCTGCTCATGCTGAGGTGCTACATTATCACTGATAATCAAAGAAATAATCACCAAATGCCTGACTTTAATGCAGAAAATATCTTTGGTCATTTCACGTTCTATGCTGTACAGGCTGTGGATTCACTTCTGATCCGCAGCAGAGAACCTGCAACCTTCCTCAGAGGAATGACTCACTGCTGCACTGAGCAGTAAGATCAGGAGCACACAGCGCTTGACCACACAATCTGCTCTGCTAACATGATCACAGTGATGGCATAGAGATGTAAAGCCCCTAATGCACCTGAAAGCCTCTGTTATGGCCTGCGCTAACATAATCGCTGTGTGAAGTAGCTGAAGAGAAATGGGCTCAGGGCAATGCTCCTTTACAAGCTGCCTCACTTATGTCAGCATAGGTGCCACATGGTGCAGGTCAAGAGGTAAAGAGGTAAACACCGCCATCAGGCTGTTCCTTATCCAGCTATCAGCTTTCATCTGAACCTATTGGTGTGATCATGCAAGCAGTGTCAATAAAACACACTGACAGCCTGCACATTAATGCTTCTGTCAAACCTGGTGTTCCCTTATTCTGAGTTAGCTGGGGGCTTCTATTCACTTGCCAAGCTAACGACTGAGCTCACCTGTGATTGTGAAAGTAGGAATAAAGCCCATAGCTACCACCCCCCTTTATTTATGCCACCTATAAGCTAAAAAATCAACATATTTTTGTGCAAGACAGAAGCTTGGAAGCTTGGAAAGCCCCCACCTCAAGTAGGAGGTGGGGGCATTAGCAGGTCATATCTCCGCTGTGGTCAAATCTGTGATCTGGCAGTTTTTATTGTGGGAAGTCTGCCATGCAGGAATGCTAAACTGCTTGCCAGGGCTATTGCATACGCATAGGAAGCAAGAATACAATAGAAAGATAGCTTATGAGCAAGGAAGACTGAAAGTGTGCAGGCTGGGACTGTAGAACAAAAGACAGAAAGCTTTTCTGTGTCAGAACTCGGTGCAAGCCTTTCCATTGCTGGCATGGAGGGTTCAGACAGATTCCACGAGCTGCTGTGGGCTCGGGGTTAGCCTTGGCCTGGTGAGTTTGACTGAGGGAAAAACAGGCCTCGAGGTGAGTGTGAAGTCTAAAGCTGAAGAGACATAGAAGCTACTTAATTTTCTTTTTTCTTAAATTGCTTGTAGACTTATTTAGGTCCTGCATCAGTGTAGCAGAAAGATAAAGGAAAATAAGCAGCTCAGGTGGGCAACAGAGCTTTTGTGAAAAGAAAGAAATATTCTCGGGATTCGTTTCTGTCATTGAAATTGAACATAAATCATCACAGATGAATCATTATGAGGTTGATATACAAGTTTTAAAAAGCAGGTGATCTGCAGTAGATGAGCAATATTTTATAAATTGAATTAATTATTTGTAGCCCGTATAGAATACTGCACATTCACTCAGAGATTTAAACACAGCATTAATGTGATTATCAGTTTTAACACTAAACAGATCTGTTCTATACAATTGAAAAAATTAAATCTGAAGCTGGGGAGATTTAGTCTTTTCCCTGTTGTAGCAGGTGCGGTGTTGGGGAAACCTTTTTTATTTGCTTTCATAATTCTTTACAGGGCAACATTAAGTGCGTCCAGTGCTCTGTAACTGCATTAACAGACAAACTACCCTTTGGCTCTGTGACAGGGCTCTGTGGAGCGGGGGCGACACTGCTCCACTGTGATCATTTACGAGCACTCAGGATACAGCGTGTCCTCGCCAACGTTAATACTAATAAGGTGGTTAATATACCAGCTCAATTCCTGGTAGGTTTTGACGTGTTCATTATCAGGTCCACAAGGCAGTCAGTGAAGTGAAGGAGCGTGTAATTAAACTGTCCCCTGTCCAACTAGGATCCGATGTGGTATCCAGTTTAGTGTGCTGAAGTGGTAATGGTGCCAGTCTGCACAGGCTTCACTCCAACATAGACTCCATAGCTGCCATGTTGTTTGGCAGAAATTCTTATTTAGTAAAGAAAATATAAACACAGGTTTTTGGGGGCTCTCAGTAGGATTTCCGCTAAAATATATTTTATGCGAAACATTTAATCTATGTGTGTTTATGAAAGTGTGCGTCGCCAGACAGCAACATTCGTCTTACAAACTCCTAGTCTTACCTATTCTGTCACAAACATTTACACGTGTAATAGATATATAAAAAAGCACCCTTAATGTTCACAAGCTAAAACTTCATGCATCAGAGGCTTCACGTTAAAATGTAATGAGAGAGAGGTATTATTATTCAGGCGCAAGATGTCAGTCTGCAAACCCTAATTATAACTTGTCAACATCTGTGCTGTCAAACACGGAGAGCCCAGCCAGCATCTGAACTACACTGCCCTCCTGTGGTCACAGGGTAATTAGCTGGGTGTCGATACTGCCACTTAATTTAGTCTTCTCAGTTGCACAATACTCAAAAAATACAGAGAGGGATGACATCTAACAATCCAGTAACATCTTATTACTCGTGCACATTTGAAAGAACATTTCTCGTTCGTTGACCACAATTTATTGATCAGTTAGTCTTAAGAATATGCTAGCGTCATTTAATTGAATATGTCATCATCTTCAGAAAATGGGGTGGTTAACTGTCACAATCTGCCAAACCCACAGGTGTAAATTATGAATAGAAATAATGTTTTTGTGCATATATATGTATAGAATATGAAAGAGTCTGCTCAGACAAACATTTATTAGCTGGTGAAAAAGAAAGAGGAGCAAAGATATGGCAGTGTAACAACGGGAAGTCAGCAGAATACAGAGGGATGCAGAAGAAGTGCAGAGGTTGGATGCAACAAATCCCCTGTTACCTTGTAAGGGAGAGCATTAGGTGTGAGGTTTAATAGAGCCTGCGGGCAAAAGGATCCAGTGATTTCACAGCACAGCTTTGTTATTGTAGCATTCTATTGCACATAGCAGACTCGTGTTTTGTTTCCACAGTATGTGTTTTTTGGCACTGATAGCTGATGTGTTTTGTCTCTGTTTTTTCAGTTTTTCTGTAACTATAACTGTAATGTGCAGCCATTTAGAGGAAAAATGACTCATAAAACATGCAAATCACAGAAAATATTTTGTTTGCATGTCGAATGTAAAACCCTAAATTTACACACTCTCATATACAGTTGTGGAGTCAGAGGTTTACATACACTAATCATGGCCATGAATGTCATGGTAGTTTTGTACTTTTAATGGTTTTGTTGAGCTTTTTGTTTTACAGGGTGGAATGATTATACAGCATGCATCTTTAATCACTTAAAAAAAAGAAAAAAGAATTGGATCCACAGGTTTGAATTTATTTTGGATTTTCTGTCAAGACAATAATCCCAAACACACATCAAAACTGATTTTGAAATGGATAAAGCAGGCTAACATTAAGCTTCTGAAAAGCCCTGACCTCAACCTTATTAAAAATTCTTTAAAAGCTGGATCTGCACTAGGAAAACAACCAATTTAAATGACCTATGTCAATTCTGCCAAGAACAGTGGTCAAATATCCAGCCAGAATTATGCCAGAAGCTTGTTGATGTCTACCAAAAGCATCTGATTGGGGTGCAACTTTCTAAGGCACATTTAACCAAATTTTAGTTGGGCTCTTTGGGTATATTTGAGCACAGAGAACAGCTCAAAGAAATCATCAAAACCCCCAAATTACTGTGACATTTATGTCCATGATGAGTCTACATTTAAACTTCAGAGCACAAATGTAGCAGGTATTCTCAGGAAGGAATAACAGTTTTATTCAAAATGCATTTGTTGTTACTGAAAACACAAAGGACAAGACTGTAAGGAAACATGAAGAGAACAAACAAACCAAATGTCTATGCATTTTTCTGCCTGGCTTTAAACACTTATTCATTTGCACAGAAAAACTTGAATTTGCCTGCATGTATGAGCAGTTTTGGGAAATGCAGAGAAGAGAACTGAGAAAATAAACTTCAAAGATCTTTTGAAAAATGTGCCAAAGCAATTGAATAAAAAAAAAAAACAAACCTGTAAAAGCAAATCTTTGAATCCGCAAATGATTCATCATCATGTGTTTCCCTCATATCACCTTTTTTCCCATTAGAATACAAAATGTTTTACCTCAGTTAATATGAACTAACATAGAGAAAATAATGGGTCAATCTGGAAGTTTGGACACTTAATCGTGCAGAGCAGCAATGCTGAATTATTCCGACTTTTCGAAGACAGCCTCGTTTAAAATTATCCTCATATTAGTTTGATGTCACATCTAATTTATTTGATTAAGGCCCCATTCTTTCTGCTCTCTGTGTAATTATCTGCTTGTACCTTGTCCCCACTATAGACCTCTTATATTTCTGTGAGTCGGTGGGAATGAAGAAAGATTTATCGAGGTACTTCACATGTATCGATCCTCCCGAGGACATTCATTCTCTGAGTTTGACCGAGCTCAGCAGCCAAGTGGTCACAGTGACCACTAGAGTGCCCTTGCTGAGAGGCAAAAGTGTCACACCAAGTAACTCTGACAAGCGTTGTTTATTTAAAATTGCATTTTCAGCTCTGCAACGTGCAAACAGTTCTCTTATTAAAGACAGTTTTCGCTTAACTTTAAACCCCATGTTGCTCTTGACCAGTTAAGTGTTTACTCTGCTCTGCTCATATGATTCCTGTTTACCACAACCATATCTACTCACAGCAGTGGAGGCCATAGTTTCCACTGTAAATATGTTTTCCCTTTTCCCCTCATGTTATTATTTATGGCACCGAGCTGTAAAAATTTTATTCTGCTGATCTTATATTTTTTGTAAATAATTAAAGTTTTCCTGTTCCTTAAAGTTTGAGGCCAAGCGTGATCATGTTAGGACTCTGCAGGTGTGGCCTGGTATAACAAAATATCATATATGATTTACTTTTGAACTTTTTTAACCTATTTTTTAAAGAACTTGTTTAAACGATAACGATGGAAATGATGACCAAGTAGCATGCCACAACAGGACCAAGTCTAAGAGTATTATCATCACTTTATTGTTTAGAGCGTCCCACTTTAGCAGAAGCAACAGTGTCTATACAGAAATATAGAAGATGGGTGACGTGTGTGTGAAAACCAAAAACAAAAGAAAAAATGAGGAAATACACAATTATTCCTTCACTTTAACAAGGGGAAAGTTACATACTTGATGGCGCTCACCCTCCTGTGTCTCTGATTCACTTCTCATGCCTAAAACAACCAATTATCATTCCTCATGACTCATGCTTTAACCTAACCCTGTAAACCCAACCCAATCAGAGGGACAAAGCTTCGTAGAACTCTCTCACAAAGTTTTCAAAGTAAACGCCATCTAAAGCATCGCACGCTGGTTCGAGCCAGTTTCTGCTGTTCTGTTTTGGGAAAGAAATGGTGACCTCATTGCTGATTACATTCATTTTATCCAGATAGTATGTCTGTAACAACAGATTAATTTGCTGAGAAAAATGCATCGAGCTATCAGATATCCTAAGCAGCTACCGCGCTGGCCCCTCTGACATTAACTGTTAGATTTATGTGCCAACTGTTTTTCTTTTCTCGTACTTTAACAATTACACAACCCTACTTTTGTTTTTGAGTTCCTTTTTGGTTTTGTCTTATTGCTCAACACTTTGGTTATCTTGGAATTTGTTGACACTGGTGGACAATTTCGACTCTGAAATTATAGCGCATTTTGTACTGAATTGCTTGTTGTGTTTGAAATGTTATTCTCAATTTGATATATATATATATATATATATATATATATTTATATTTGTGGGTCAGTAAAGGTCATTGGTTAGCTCATGCCGCCTTATCTTCACGAGCCATGTGTTTGATCAAAGTAGTTTCAATATGATAGACATGAAAGTGGAAGATTGATGTTTGTAATCATCAACTCCTCCACTTCCACAGTGTTTACGTGTGTCCTATGTTCACAGTGTCAGGTATGAAGTTTCTTTGACCAGATTTGTTCCTTTATTCTATTTCTGGATTATACCTCTGGGAGACCTGAGTGTGTGAGCTGTCAAGACAGCAGGAGGAAAGATGAGCTGACCTTAATCCAACTTGAAAAAGCTTTGTCTGGCCCTGGGGGGCTTCACCAATTGTTTTGTGACAAAAACTGGGTATTGACTATATTGTATATGACATTTGCTGCCTTGGAATCATGATTAAAATAATTATTGAAATGATTAAAAAGGAAACCAAGATTTTATTCCAATTACAATCCCTGGTGATTTCTGAGCAGCACTTGGTAATTGTGTCAGAATTTTCCAAAATGTTTCTAAACATGGGGAAATAATTATATGTGTACATTTAAAGCTTTCATTTGCAATTTCCTTTGTTAGGGTCACGCGTGTACGTGAAAGTGAGGGCAAACCAAACCAAAACAAAACGATGTTTATATGGAAAAGATATAACTGGATGTATAAAAAGAAGTCCAGCACACTATATGAAACCATACAAGAATGAGGAGTATCGTGTGTCCAGACATACATGTGCTTTGGATTTTTGGCTTTTTTCATGGCTTTTGACAATGCGTCACACAGATATACAATTTCAGTGTCCCCATTCCTGGATTGTTGCATAGGGTGCAGCATATAGCTTATAGTATCATTTCAGTGGCGAATACGTAATACAAAATACATGCCATATGTTACACTGGCGTGTTTTTTTTAACGTATTATTTTTTTCTAAGTAGAGTCCCCTTTGAGATTGTGTCAGGAATGGCATCTCGGGTAAATCTGTGCCAAATCAAACATGTGGTGCTACCTGCTGTGGCGACCCCTTGTGACAAGTGGAGCAGCCAAAACTATCTTTATTTTTTTTTCTAAGTAGAGAAAGTTAACATGAGTGGATGATAATGAGAGCTGATAAGGGGAACAGCTAATTTCCTCCAAGTGTAACAGATAATAGATTTCTTAATAGCTTTTTTCACTTTCATCTACTTTGATATCTGATTCCTTTTGTAAATGTGAGAGAACAAGAATATACAAGTTGGTCTCCTACAGAGTTGGACTCCAACCATGATGGAAGCTTGCTGCGCTCATAGATAGATAGATAGATAGATAGATAGATAGATAGATAGATAGATAGATAGATAGATAGATAGATAGATAGATAGATAGATAGATAGATAGATAGATAGATAGATAGATAGATAGAGAGAGATGTGCTGTCACAGCAGAGCGTTGTACCTAACAGACAATTACTGGACATGGATATTAATCATTCCAGATGGATGTCAGAGATCAGAGAGCACCTCTGATCTCTGACATCCATCTGGAATTAATCACAGAATGTTTCTGTGATAAATTTGATGGCAAAAGATGCAGGACAGGGTGAAAAATTAAGAATAAGTACCATGGATAAGACCATAACCAGCAGAACTGGCACAGAGATACAGTAATTGGCTTGAAGGCAAGGTTAACCTTTCCCAGAGACTGTTTCAAAAGAAAAGCTCTGTTTTAGAAAGACAAACCCTGACAGATGGATTGAAAACTGAGTGGAGATTATGCATATATCTTAAACACAGTCTCGTCTGTTAATCTTCTGCAGCCTACTGTATCTTGAGTTTTCCATAGAGGCACAGTGGGGTGCAATCTTCTGCAAGGCAGATGAGCAAATATATTGATACATCTTATTGCTTGTTTATGACCGCTTTTATATTGTGTATTGTCTTGCACCGCAGGAATTAACCTATATTTATGATGGAAAAGAAGGCTCTGCTGGTTAATACTGAGGACATTGTTATAGTAAGTACCATGACCTCTAAGAAATAAATACACAGAGCAAAAAGAAAATAAGGAAGTTAAAAAAAGGAAGTGGAAAATGGGAAAGATATTTATATATCTTTATTTTTCAATGCTGTGCAAAGACACACGGTTTCATAACCTATAGTGCATTGCTGCTTAGTTAAGGGGTTATAAAAATGGTACTGCAAAAACAACTTCTCGTTATGTTGCGGCTTTTTGCTTTTATCTTTGACTGACTGAGCAAAGTGACACAGCAACAACCTGACATCAAGTCCTTATAAAAAATAAGAGACTAAATCGCTATATGTTGTTGTTTTTTTCGTGAGGAGGCAGAAAGAATATTGCAAAGCTTGGTCTTCTTATCAGCTTTAAACAAAGACATCAACTGCACCTCACTGAATCTGTCGGCAAATGAAGAGCTTGAATTATAGGTCCTATCATATCCTATATTTTAATTGCAAGTGAACAATATATAAATACCATCTTTGACTGACTTGTTCAAAAACGTATCACTGAGCAGCAACAACAACACTTTCTTAACAGGTATGATACACATGAAAATTGAATGTAAGAACCGTATTGCGTGTATCCTCTAGGGACAACTGTAAAAGGCTTGAGAGCTCCACAAATGTAGTGAACCTTGAGTTAAGGCGAGCTTTTATGCTCAAATTACTAAATACCCATTATCCATCCTAGTACACAGAGAACTGGGGCTATGAATTTGTCCACTGAGTCATTATTCTATTTTAGTTTCACACTGTTAACAAAACGTACAGTTAATCAGCTGGTTAAAAGACATGAGCAAAAACGCCAAACTACAAAGATTTGGAGCATTTTAAACCCCACAATAAACACGTACATTCAAGTATAACTGCACACGTGATGAGTGCTGCTGCGACTTAAACTTTGATTTGATGCATGAAAACAATGTCAGCATGAGATGCCAGCCAGTGCCCCGTGTGGCGGAAGCATATGGCGGTTAATGACTTTAAAGCTGATTGCTGAAACATTATTCTCTCTGATGGATAATACACACGATGTTCATCCACAACAGCAGCCAATCACGGTTGTCTATCAGCATTGATGGATTTTATAGTGAGTCACTGATGCTTGATATATTGTATCAATACAATAGAATTTTATTTATATATATCAGAACAACAGTTGTATCAAAGTGCTTACTATATTCTCAGAAAAGAAATTGCCTTAATGGGTGCAGTAGCATGTAGCTGGGGCAGTACCATCTAAAGTGCTGCTGTTGTACCCTTGATACCCTTGATATTTGTACTTGCTAGCATACTTGTGGTTTGTACCATGTGGAAACCAGTCTTGAACCTCTGGTGTCTATATCTTAATGCCCTGTCAGAGCACAAAACAAATTGGAGAACAAATGCCTCGGAAAAGTTTAAAGCTAGAACCTTCGACAGAGCTAGCCTCAGCATCTCACCTCCTCTGTTTTACTTGGATCTGACTTCTTCTCTTTGACTGTACCTAAGAACCTCCAAGCTTGTAGCTTAATGCCTTTAAATGTTGCATTAAAAGCTATTTTTCTTAACTGGAAAAACAAAACAAAATGATCAATAATTCACTGGCTCAACTTGCTAACAGATCATGAAAATTTAGATAAATTGA
This sequence comes from Simochromis diagramma, assembly GCF_900408965.1. NCBI lineage: Eukaryota > Metazoa > Chordata > Actinopteri > Cichliformes > Cichlidae > Simochromis > Simochromis diagramma. Next base: position 7,077,630 of record NW_024386782.1, read on the forward strand.
CTTCAACTTTATAGAAAAACTTGACCCAGTTAAAACAAAAACACTGCCTCCATGATTATGTTGCGCCTAGAGCTCATTCCCTTTATAATACTCGGCATGTACTTCAAACACAAACAAGATAATATAAATCACATGCTAAGGCTGGCCACCATGATCGGTACATACAACCTTATCCCCGTCACCCCAACCTCCCTGTACTGTTTCTGTGTGCTCCTGTGTTTAATGCGAAATTATCTTGAAAATTTATATTTCACCTAAGACCTTGCATATCCCTGAACACACACACACACACACACACACACACATACTCAATCTTTTTAAAAGTAATCCTGTTTTAAAATCTAGATGAAATGGTGCCAGCGTGTACCTTTTTACTCCCTGGGCCCAAATATGTACCCTTTTTGTCCTTTGAAAAGGTGTAGCTGGGTATTCCTAGGTGGTGCACTGTAGGTTACACCCAGCAGGACTGAAATTGCCTTTTACTATATCTCTGCTTGTGGGAGCCTGTGAGGTGGTTTTATAATCCTACAACTATTCTATGATAGCTGGGACTCTGCATGGTTTAACAGCTGGGGCATTTCAGTCATTGTGCCATTTGATCACAACTGTGACCACACTGTAAAAAACAGCACTGTACATTCAGCTGTCAGAGTACCATAGCGACTGGAATAAGCAGCTCCAATGGTGTTTGCCAGCATTTTCCCCGAAAACCATCATCATAACCTGCTGAACTAGTGGTTCTAGAATCACTTTTGAGAAAAGACACTTAAAAAATGAAACAGCTGGAGATCTTCCCACTTGCCTTGGTCAAATGAGGACATCACAGCGGGATTGAAAGACTTCAAAATCAGAAAGTGGAAATTTTCAGTGGGATGGGGACACTTACATAATCACATTACAGAATGAAATGTGAACAAGGAAGATAGTCAAAACATATATGTGATGTTTGCATGCATTCATGCCTGGTTTGGCATGGCAGTGTCATCATCGCAATGTGGGTCTCTGTCTCCAGGTGGACAGGAACTACTTTAGTATCTATCACAGAGTCCATAAAGCGCTTGGACATTTGGGATATAAAAGTGACATTATGAAAAACAGAGAGACCAAGGCTCAAAAAACGTACAAAAAACATTTATAGTTCATATTTCAAGTTGTCTAACATTTTGTTCATGTTAAATACCAGTTTTCACTTAATTATAATCCTGAAAAAAAAACTGTTTCCCCCCCTTTAAACAATTTTAAAGGTCAGTAATGTAAAACAACTGCAAAGCTGAAAGCTGAGGTTATTCTGAAAGAACGGCGGAAAAAGCGTTCACTCATGTATGATTTCGGACTTTTACACCCAAAGTTACCAAATAAGACCAGGCGGCCTGTATTATACTTGGACACTAAAGGGTTAATCGCCTCTTAACCTGATAATCAATTATAAACAGGTGTTTGATTAGGAACGACTTTGTATATATTATTATCACCATTACAATAATAGTAATAATTATGTCTGCCTGCACGATTAAAATAACAGTGTCACACAAACATATTCGCGAAAAAGCATAAAGCGGACAAACTGCTATGAGACTGTCCACAAATCCTCTATTATTTCATTTCCAAACAAAACTCTTGATTCGTTAAAAGAAAATTGTGCACGCTCTCCTGCATTATGTCTCAGTAATCCAATCCTACTAGTAGTTGCAACTTTTGAGAGAGTGCAGGGGGAAAAAAGCGGTTTGGCAAAGGCCCTGCGATCTGTTGAATGTGGAGTTTGTTTGAGGGGTGAGAAAATATGTCATTTCGGAGCCGTGGTTTATTCCAACGTAAGAGAGCGCACCAATGAAAAGCTCTTACGCTCCACCCTACCTGCCTCCTTTCCGCCCCCCCCCTCCTCCTCCTCCCCCCTCCTTTTCCATCCACATACTCACTACTGAGCACGACCTGCCTCCTGCCACATCTGGAGACGCTTTCTCAACACGAGGAACTTCAAGTTTTGCGCTTACTCTGCGAACAAACACGCGTTTGCGAATTATCTGTCCGTCAGGGTGAATTTGGGTTTCTCTTGATAGTAAGTAGCCTAAATTATTCAGACCAAGTTGGCGTTTTTCCTCCTTTCTGAAGCTTTTCACATCACCATCGGTAGCTAAAACAGATCCACAGAGTTCCATACATGCCGTTTCTGTCTGTCACGGTGGATAGATTTATAATTCGGCACGGTTTGTGGACATGACAACTGATACACTACCGTTTTGTGCTTTTATTAATTTATAAGAAAAAAAGAAGAAGAAAGAAAAAGACCGGTAACCAGGGGTAGCGAACACGCGTACAGTGATTGAGTTGAAACACGCAAATCAGACACTTCTATTAAAAGTTTGAAATTTCACGCTCCGCTCTTTCACTTGGCTGCCATTTACTGTTAAATGCACAAAGTAGACCCTGTCTGCGATCCTTCTGCTCCACTGCCGCCCTGCACGATAGATCCGTGCGTTGTTGATGGTGACATGAGTCACAGGATTGAAGTTGTGAAATTCAGCAGCGACTGGTGATGGAATGATACGTTTCGGGCTTATTTTTGTACAACGCTGATCTAACGCTTGGAAAAGAATACTGGAATAAGCCGCAAGGCGCACAGCTCCATACTGAAGTGTTTAAGTTAGTCTGAGGGGGAAATTTAAAAGACCTAAAAATACAGCGTCGGTTTCTTCCCTACAAAGAATCATTTGAACTTCCCACCGCAGAGCTAGGGCGACATAAATAGTTCTGACATGTGGATGTAATTTCAGAAGAGGAAAAAAGACAGATGCAGAGAAATAAAGAGAGCAGACTGAGCCGGAGCATATAGTAGATTATAGGAAATTAAATCGAGGGCAGAGCGAGGCGATTACAGAGTTATGATTTCACAAGCCATCATAAGCATCGAGAGGCCAGATGGAGTGAAAAAACACAACTCGTTCCACTTTGAAGAGAGTTAAGTAGATTAAATAATTTCATCCGAGCTCAATCAGCATCTGTCTGAGCCCTGCAAGGACTCTTGGAGGTAGAGTTGCCTCAGGTCAGGGATGGGATCCTCTCTGCTTCTCCGCAATCTGGACTTTCTACTCATCTCTCTACTCAGCGGTTTATGCCTGGTAAGTCATTTCAAAATGAAAATAAAAATGCAATAAGCACATTTACCCTGCCTGATAGACAAGATGCTGCTTTAATGTTGGTAAAGTGTGCACAGATCACTGAGAGGTTGTCAGAGAGATATCTGCATGTGCTGTGTGCCAAGTAAAACTCAAGTACCTCCTTTAGGATGATTATTTTTTGCATCCCATATTGATGAAATCTGCAAAATTCACTCTGATTTCCGCAAAATTTGTCCATTGCTTCTTTTGAAAATCATGATTGAGGAAGCATGTGTTCAATGTTAAGGAGAGAGTGCGTCCTCCAGAATAAGAGACAAAGTGCCTCTGTTGTCAAAAGCTTTTTACTCGCATCTGCTCAAAACCTTTAATTGTCTCTGCGCTGGAAGTCAAACTCTTGAAATTGCTGCTTTATCGGACCACATGGCTGTTTTGCCAGATTCAGTGAAAAGAAAACAACACATTTAAGCTGAAATTTCAAGAGAGACGGTTGACTAATGACAGACATATTGTCAGTTCCCTAACAGGATTTAAGAGGTGGACATGGCAGCTAACAAAAAGCAGCTGTGATTAGTGATTACGCTCTTGTTCCATTAAGTGCTTCTTCCCACCCTAACAGTACAATTAGGGCTTGTGTAAGCACACAGTAACCTAGCTGCCCTAAAAGGCAGAGCATTGTGTTTTACTACAGCACGTTTCATGCTGTAAGCTCGGAAAAGCTCTGACCCGCATGAGCTGATGCAGCTCATGCAGTCAAAATGGGGCTAGAAATTTTCATTCACATCTGCAGCAGCAGCGGCCGAACAACTCGCCCAACACGCTGATCAAGTATTGAGCTTTCAAACGTTGCCACAGTTGTATTTAGAATGTCTGCATACACAGGGACACACACACACAAACACACTGTGCAGGCAGAGCAGCACACGAAGTTGGTTCTGTGTGTTTTGGCTGAGGCTGTTGTGCATTCAACAGGCAGTTCGCCCAGGTTCTGAGGTACAGTGCATTTTCCCAGTGATGTGGTCCATCACTGTACCGCAGGACCTCTAGGCTCATTGGTTTAGATGGCAGAGGAAAACAATTATAACATAGCTGTGTATTTATAGCTGATTCAACACTGAGTCGTTCAAAGGCTCTGTCTGTGAATGGTGTTTACCCGTTTTTAAGTTTGGTGTTTGCTTAGTGTTCCTCTCCACAAAAAAGTATTTATTTTTTTCCAGACTGTAACCAAACGGGATGTAGATGTTCACTGAATCTAAACTAAGAGCGGAAAAATCTGGGTCTGTGTTTGAAGAAAGAATATGAAGGAATATTTTAAAAATCGAGACATGCTGTTTTCAAAATACAGCGTTTTACAACTTTCCCAGAGGCTCTGCGAATCCTCGTATTAAAAATACAAATATCAAAATGTGTACTCGCTATTTTTATCTGAACGAAATTGGCTGATACGGGGACTGACAAGGAATATCTCAATTGTGTTTTACACCGTAGCAGGCAAGCTGTAGTGACAGCTGACAGACAAAGCACTGCCTCATAGAGCCTTTGTTCAGTGTGACTGCCTGCCTCACTTACTCGGTTATTACATTTATTAAGAGGCAGCACTGCTTTCAGGAAAGCTTGGTGAGCGTTTAATTTTTACCTCATGACTGTGTTTTCCCTCTGTGATGACTTGCATGTGTTCGGATCCTAACTGGAAGAACTCAAACTGTAACTGCATCTGCATGACATTGTCAAGGTTTATGTCAGCTCTGGACAGAATCTGACTGTGACGGCTGTCATGTTTAGTATTGCACAAGGCAGTTTTGACTAGTTTCACAAGGTGTGGAAAATATCAGTTGTTGACATTTTTAGCCAAAACTTTTTTCCTTTCGTTTCTTTTTTTTTCCTATTTTTTGTGCAGAGAATCAGCAGTTTTCCTTGTGGCTTAAATTCTAGATTAAGTAGTTCAATCAATGTTGTGTTAAACCAGAGACCGCCAATTTCCCTGAGGATATTTTTCAAAGTTATACCGAACTGAACTGACTGATGCAGAACTCTTAAATTCCCCACAGATGAACGACGTCTGTGTTTTTCTCACCAGAGAATTGATATTCATAGACATGGTTGATCAATTTGAAATCAAGGGATCACGGTTGTGGTCGACAGCCGAATGCATCCAAGAGGAGAGCAGAGCACACAGAAAATACATTTTCATAATAAAGTACCCCTGTGTCATCAGTTAAAAGACTTACTGATCCCCCCAAAAAAAGCAAACAATAAATACCCCCCCCCCCCCCCCCCTTTTCCCAATAATCATTCAAAGTAGCTTTATCCATCTCTGTTGAATCATCCTCAATAGAGATTCATAACATAGATTAGAGTGGCGGATAATCTCATCCCAATCTGTCACTGGTAATTAGGGGCAGCAGATATCGCCTTACTGATTCAAATGAACTGCTGCTGCATCTGTGAAATAGGCTTTATTATTGAAATTCATTTCTGCACACCCATTTGACTGATCTCAAATATGACTTATGATAATTTTCTCCCACTTGTCTGTGTTTGCGCGAATATATCTGTGTCTGAAGAAGCATGAAATGAGCCGTCCTCCTAAATTTATTCCAGAAATGTGCTTTTCACTTAGTCATTAAGAGAAAACTGCTGAAACTACAGACTGTTTGATTGCCGCTTTTAATTCTACTTCATATGCAGCTTCACGCACAGAGTTAGCCTCCAAACTTTCTCAGATAAGAGCTGATCCAGTGTGGTAATTCTATTTATTCACTATGTATTATTAATTAATAATAAAAGCTGATAAATTGTTGTCTTCGTTTTTAAATTGGAATAGTTCAGTGAAAACTGAACAAAAAGAGAAGAAAAACAAAAGCAGTGCTTCATCCCTCACCTAGCGTCAGTGCATTGGAGAAATGGTTAACACAATGGATGATTGTAGCATCAGTTTTTGAAGTCACAAAGGGAAAATGAGCTACAATGACAAAAAAACAAAACCAAAACCAAAACACTATTTTGGGAACTGGCTGACTTCTGCAGCCAGTGCACGGTGATCGTTCAAGAAACTTTGTTTCCTCTGATGTTGAAGTTTTAATGTATATAACGATAAAATATAATCTGGCACACATTTTCTTTTTAAATGTCTCTGCATTGTTTCTCCTTGTCGGTGTCCTACTAACGCGTCCTTGAATTTGTTTTCACATGTACATCATCTACCAAAAACAGTATAGCCTGTATAGCCAGTGTGTCGCCTATCTGGCGCAAGATTTTCCTTCCATTTCATACATTGTACCATATCTCATTGACTATATTATATTATACTATATAGAGACAATGTTTTTTGCGTGTTTTCACCAACTGTTCATAGTTTGTGTGAGTTATTTCTTCACACTCAGCTTGTCTACATCTATACACTCACTGGCCACTTCATTAGTTACATCTTGCTTGTACTGTAACTGCCTTTTAATTTCACAGCTGCCTCAACAAGGTGCTGAAAACATTTGCTCCATATTGACATGACAGCATCACACAGGTGCTGCAGATTTGTATTTCCTCTCTGCTCTGCTGGATTGAAATCTGGTGACTGTGAAGGGCATGTGATTGCAGTGAACTCACTGTCATGTTCAAGAAACCAATTTGAGATCTGAGTGTTGTGATATGGTGCATTAGCCATCAGAAGATGGATACACTGTGGTCATAAAGGAATGGACATGTTCAGGAATGTTACTCAGGTAGGTTGTGGTGTGTAACCAATGCTTTAATGGTATTGTGTCAAGACAATATTGTCCAATATTGGAGAGGCCATGTGAACAGTAGTCACTAGTTTTCTGTTCCTAGCTGTGTGTGTGGTACCCGGTGTGGTCTTCTGCTGCTTTAGCCCAGATGCATCAAGTTTTGACATGCGCATTTAGAGATGCTCTTCTGTGAACCTTGGTTGAAATGAATGGTTCAGTTACTTTCTATCAGCTCAGGTTTTCCTCTGGTGTCAACAAGGCATTTTTATTGGGAGCGCTCGCTGGATATTTTCTCTTTCTCAGGCCATTCTCTGTAAACTTTAGAGACGGCTGTGCAGGAAAATCCCCCTAGATCAGCAGGTTCTGAAATACTCAGAGCAGCCTGTCAGCCATCAACAACCACGTTCATAGTGACTTTCTTCCCCATTCTTTCGCTCACTTTGAATTTCAGCAGGTTACCTTGGCCATGTTTACATGTCTAAGTGCACTGAGTTGGTGCCGTGTGATTTATGAATATTTGCATTAATGGGCAATTGAACAGGTGTACCTAACAAAGAGGCCAGTGAGTGTATAAATATTTGTCTGCATGTGTGTTTCTCTGCTTATATTACCATCAGTGCACTGAGTGTGATGAAAATGCTGGCCTCACCGGCCACTATTTTATTTCATTTCCTCAGGGAGTTCAAACAGTTTGGATGCGGCTTTGATCTCGATGCCTTTTCTGTTTAGCCTCCATTAGGACAGAGAGGGACAACAAAGCCTGCCAGGGCCCATTTACACATGTCAGTGGACACCTCACTGACAACTGTCCACCGCGTGCCAGACTGAAGCCATTTTATATGGGAAAACCACCTTCCTGTCATATATATTTATATATATATATATATCTTATACTTCATATATTGAATATTTCATGATGAAAGGCTCGCTTGCTTTTTTTTCTTGATGACAAATTTTCAAAGGGCTACTTGAGGGTTAAGATTTGGATTTAGAGTTCGAGCTGGAATGCGGTGTAGATTAGAGCAAGGGGTGTGATTATATAGACACTTAGTTATTGAGGTAGCCCTGACATCTAAAGGCACTGCAGCTCAAGAAAACAAATCCAAATTGAAAAGCACAAGAACATATCATAACTAATTTGCCAACACAGAGGCAGCACTTAGAAAATAAAAGGCTTCAATTACAGGAAACACAATGGAAGAGCAAAACATGTTGCAGTGATGTGATGAAAGATTGAAGATGTTGTCTTAATTTGCTTGCGTGTTATCTTTTTGCTTTTTTAAAATATTTTTTTCTTTGGTTTTTGTTCAAATTGCAGTACAATGAGCTTTCAGGGCCACTGTGCAGCATTTTTTTACTCTTTGGATTAGTAGCTAAGGAATACATCATGTCAATAAGTGTCCTCACAAAGATAGGCATGGAAATGTGTGTGTGTTTGATGCACGGCTGGACTTTCTGACCTTTACATTTCCCAAGATGGCGGGGAGAGAAAGTAGGAGGTGTGTCAGCAATGATTGAATAGTGAAGTGAGGTTTTAACATGAAAATTTACTCAACTTTGTTACCCAGTTTCAGTCTACATCTGAATCATGTGATACACGCTTTGTTATCTAACCTTACACACAATGAAGAAATGACTACTGCTTACAACAAAGGGGCTTCTTTAAGCAATCCATTGCAGCACTACCGTTATGCTCGAGTTCATCCGTTTTCACTGGGATTTGTGATAAGTTACTTATTAATTAACCTGCTTAGCACTCAGAAAAATAACCGTAGGAAGTCATTCAGCCTTAACACAGTTTACATCTTACTTTTTCAGTTAGTTTAAACTCAGCAGCTTATGGTTAGTGGAGGGATTTGCTAATTGCTCCTAATCATGAGCGAATCAAAAACTACTGGACAGGCTAAAGGAGGACTGCCAAGCAAGCTATGTGGATCCATTAAAATCCATTTGAGGAAAACAAACAAACAAACAAAACACTAATTAATAATCTAGCACGTGAGTTCACATGAGTTTGTGATGTGCCACCATCTACCACTCAAACACAGAATCTTTTATATTGGATCCACTTAACTTGTTCTCTTTATCACTAGAAGTGCAGCTTTGCAGAAAATAACTGCATTTAAAGGCGAGATAAGGAGCCATTTTAAATGGTTGTCACTGAAGTGAGCTCCTAGTGATCATTTAATGCACCTCTCTGAGTTACACCCAATTTCTAACCAGGCACTATTTGTGCTACATGAAATCTCTAAACATCAGTCACTGTGCCTTGTGTGCCCACACCTAACCGAGGTGCTGCACTGTGTGTGCTCTCAGTCTGCCTCTCTGCTTTTGCTTCACTTTCATACCTTTTACAAATTAATACTTGCTTCTGAAATTGCTACCTTTTGTCTGTGGCCACAGGGCAAAATAATATAATCTAGTTAGTGAAAAAGCCCTTAAATGTTTGTTCTAATCAGTGAGTTTAAATGCATTACTCCTCTCTTGGGCATTGGATCTTTGCTATAGAGCAACAGAGTGGGGGAAATAATGGATTTCTTGCTGTTGGAACCTGGTGTTAGTATGGAGCAAGTCACTGTGTGACCAAATAATTTTTCATACATTGATTTTGAATTTAATATGCAGTGAGGTGAGCAACAGAGAGTGAGGGAAGGATCAGAATCATCAGCCTCATGAGAGCCACAGGAGGCCAGTTTTTGGTTTCAGTTTTTGGGGCATGTATTCTTACTTTACATTCAATGTTTCACTGCTTTTTTACAGCCTTAAAATGTTTTGCGCACACTCAGGATCATGCTTCTTTGCTTCAAGATGATGAAATCACAAGAACACAGTCTTTATGGTTTTTTCCCCCCTTTTCTTTATATAATGGGCTTTATCAGCTGTGTTGTGGATCTGGTGGTCAAGCTTTTCAGCTAGTTTTGCCCTTTCTGTTTCCCTCAGTTTGTCCATGCTAGAGATGACTGTGGCTCTTGACAGGAATGCACAAATTGAGCTGTTGGACACGATAGAGGCCGATGTGTCCATTCTCCTACTATCGTGCTAAAGGAGACAGCATGAGAGCAGCCTGTTTGGACAAGTGTTGGTTCGCTCAGTGTATTCACATTATTGTAATGTTAAGAGGGATAAGAGAGTTATACAACTGCTTACCTGCAGACTAAAACTCAGAGCTGTATGAGGTAGTGTAATCTAATATCTGAAGGGTTTTATGATATGATAAGAAGTTGCCAGAAGGAACATTGGACATCTGAAATGGTTTCATATAAACCCAACATTTCATAGTCCTGCTTAGAATTTAACATTTAATCCAAGTCTGGATGGAAGTCCAAGTCATTGCTTTATTTCTTTATGTATTTTCATATTAGAAAGCTCACACTTTAACTGTTTTAGCTTTACAGGGCAAAGTGCAGCAATTTCCACCGCTGACTTGATGACAGTGCAAGGCAAAAGCTTTTATACTTGTGTTGGAGGTGTAGTCATCGATGATGCTCTAACCACAGGAAGTATGAGGCTGAGTGGAGATGGCTCAGTGACACTGCACTCTGATTGAGTGGAGTCACTGAAAACACCAAAAATAACACATTTATGCCTCAAACAACAGAGAGAATCGTGTAATTGTGCATGATGGACTGAAAAATCAACAGTAGTACATGAAGCTGAAGGACTTAAGAGTGGGTATTCTAGTGCACAGAGGTTATTTATACCCACCTTGGATAGGATATAATTTCTCCATCCTAATAAGATTATGCGGTTGGCAGATCTGAGACATCCTGTTTTGTAATTTGGTTTTTACAGCACGTGTTGTAGATTTAAGCAGTATGGAGGTATAACCTCAGTAAGCGCTCGTTGCTATATGCGCTTGCTGTCGTCAGTTTGCATGTTTGCCTGAACTTTCGTGGGATCAGCACAAGATTTACCTCACAGAGGCAACTTGTAGTGGGAAAAATAACCTTCACACACATACTCTCCTCACGCTGAGAGTTTTACTCTCAGTAGCTGACACCACCTCCTGAGATAACTGCAGAATAATCTAATTCTTGTAACTTTCTCTCAGGAGTGCATTCATCTGTGTGGCGTATTGACCGATGCATTGCTCGCTTTCAGAGGGCCTGTGAGTCAGACCCATAACGCATGTGTTAATACGCGAGTCTTCAGTTTCACCAGCATGGTAAGGTAACACCATGGCAGTATTTGACTCAGGAAAGGGGTTGTTTTCTTGACTTACCATGACCTCTGCTTTTTTTTTTTTCTTAACTTTTCCACTTGAAGAATGCCAGAATATGTGTAACTCAATGCCACTTTTACACCTCAATGAAAAAAGTTACACTTCTCACTGATATTTTTATGATGGTTCCTAAGTTCTGTGGACTTTAGCACCCACAAAAATATGGTGTTGTAGTGAAAACATCGCATTTTGTTTTATTTATTATTTTTTAAACTCCAGCTTCATTTGTTTAACCATGGCAACTCGTAAAAATCTGCTTCTTTAAACTCAGTGATGCTTCTCTTGATGCTTCTCCAAAAGCAACAGTAGTGAGCAGCAGTTATACAAAGATACTGACGAGAAACCAGCTGGTGATGTCAGTGATGCTTCACCCAATTGCATTTAACAATTTAGCAGAAAAACCTCTATTTATTTTTTCCTGTGGAGTTTCAGCTGACTAACAGCATCATGCACTGTGGTGATGCTTATCAAAGAGAAGCTGAATCTTTGAAGTACTCTAATTCATTGCGATAGTCTTTTCTCTCGTGTCGGTTTCTGATAAGATTAAGTCTGTGCAAAATTCAAATGCAAACAGTCTTGAGAATGACCAATATGAACATTTTTTTTATTTAAGCATTGGAACTAGAACTTGTTGGACCTAAGACCAACAGTGTATTATAATCTCAACATTGCCAGAAGTCAGGGACACGCTGATTGATTGTCAGCTCTGTGACGAGTTTGAGTCCTATGCAGTCTTTTTTCATCAGTTACCTGCTGTATCAATATTGTGGTGCAGACTTCCTTGCGGGCAATATGCTTGGAATCCCAGAGCACCTCCGTTGAGTTGACATGTGAAAATTCTCAGCTATGCAGATGCCTTTGCCATTGACCGACAGTTCAGCTCAGCCCTACCCCCACTGTTAGCGAACGGATTGAATTTCAAATATACAGACTCTTCCAGTCTCATTCTGTCCTTTTAAATGCAACAACAAATTAGGTCGGTAGACAGTTCCAAGTCAATTCCTTAATTACTGTGGGCACAGAGAGTAGGATTTCACACGTGATTCAGTTGTTTGCGTAATTTGGAAGCGGTTCAGATTTCGGGTAGGAATACTCCCCTGGCACATGGCTTATGGCTAAGAGGAGGCTGGATTTCTTAAAAGGACCTTTATTAGTTTCATTGCAAAACTCAGGGGCTTATGGGTTTGTAAGTATGCAGTTCACAGCTCCAGATTTTCCAGCAATAAGTAAAAAATCCTTACACTGCAGTACAGGGGGAAATCTCAGCCAATTTAAATTCAGATAACAGTGGGTGGATGGGTTTTTCTCTGTGTTAAATTGGTGGCATTTAAAGACAAGCCCCTCTCAATGCGGTTAAAAAGTTATAGTTTGAGTCATCACAGATCTCAAGTTTGAGTGCTTCGTATAAGATACTTGTTGGTCGTGGAGAGATTTAATGAATGTTTTCAGACTGACATTTACAAAAAGTACCGTTCATTGTGTAGTGAAGGTCAGACACATGATTAATTTCAAGTTTTGTCACAAATTATTTCGCATGAATTCTTCTTCCAGCATTATAGCTTATTGCTCATTGGTTAAGGTTCACTGTGTCTCTCTTTGCTAGACTGTGATTAATGTGGCCCTATTAATGTAACGAATAGAAATAAAATATTGCAAAAATTAATTACATTTAAAATATTTTTTTTTATATAATTTGGGTTATTTTATTGGAACAGGCAGTTTTTTTTATTACAATATTTGTTGTTTTATTTTGGTGGATTCAGTTACTATTAAATATTTAAAATTGCAAAGACACCAAAAATATTGAATTAGTGCACTGTATGAGTCCCACAGCGGATGATGGTGCATAGTTGGCACTCAGTCATTGAACTGTCTGCATCCATATGTGGACTAACTTCAATGGATGCAATATTTAAAATGTAATCCTTAAACATGTAGCATGGTGTATGATCTCCATATACACTGATTATTATTCAGAGCTTTATTGTTCCATATTCAAAGTGTATTTATACAAAATGTCCTTGTGTGATGTAGCTGTATTCATGGCTACAGAAATGCTATACTATACTTTAAACATGATGCAGTGAAGATTTAAAATACATCAAAAATAAATGAAGGTAATAAATTTACCTTCTTTTCATAAAATCATTTCATTTCTATCTCATTTTAAAGAGATATGCACGTGTCCTCTCTCGTGGGAAATTGTGTTTCTTTGTAAAAAAACAAACAAACAAACAAGCAATTATTTAAGTAAGAAACATATATTTCAACCAGCCATTTTTACAACAAAGAGAAAACAAAATAAACCAACAAGTGTGGCAGTATTGTTGTTGTCGAGGGTCAGGGTTAGTCTCAGTCTTGCATTCAATCATACATACTCCCATACAAGCATTTGGAGTGATAGCTGATTGTATTGAGCTGACCTGATGGGCGAGGAAGGCTGTTTATTATAGTGAGAAATAAATGATGTGGACATTAGGGTCTACATCATTTATTTAGCGTGCTCTTACTCACTGCTTTAAGCTACATTAGCCAATACAGACACAATACACTGACTGAATAACTATCCGATTTTTGACAAGAAAGAAGCATACCTATAATGAATAAGATTTGCCCGTTGTTATTGTCTGTCTTTTAGAGGAGTTCAATAGTAAATCAGACGGGTGGTTTTTAAAGATAAAAATGTAAGTTTTAAGGTTTCTGGGGGGGCAATTAAGCTTATCTGATCTGCAATGGAAAATATTGGTTTCAGTTTAGAGCATGTGACAGGACAGACGTTGTTTTGTCTGGGATGAATTTGAAAGGGATCGATATCAGCTAAAGAGAAAAACTCTGAAAACAGTATTGATATGCAAAGGATCAGCTGTCCTTTAATTCATCACTGCACTGCAACAGTAGGTGCATTTTAATTCAAAGATGTGAGCCTTTTCCCGTTGTGCAACAATTCAAACTTAGTTTAAGGTTCGAAGGTTCAGAACTGGACTGAGTGGCTGTCTCCTTAAAAATAAAGTGGTCAAAAATATATATTTCTTTATGTGCAGCACAGCTGTTGCTTTTATCTCTATTAGCTTATTTTTACTTTCTATTGCTGTTTTCTGGTGAAGTACCAATTTGATATTTAGATTGATTATTGCTCCAATCCTGACTGAAAGAACAGTTTGTCAGTGACAAAATGCTACATGGGGTTGATCTCGTCAGAGTTCAGTTTCGTGCTTACTTTGCAGCAATTAAACCAGCTTTTCTTTGTAAGCTTTTTTAAACATGTGTTCAAGTGAGTTTACACCAATGAAAACCTCGAAGAGTGTCTCTTTCTTGGCCACATGCTTTTACTTTTGTTATTGCCAATCTTCACTTGTGGCTTGTGTGTGACAGGATGACAGAAAAGTGCAGTAATGAGTCTCAGACTGGGCTGTAATGAGTCTAAGTCAAAAAGTTTGGTTAAAAATGTTAATAGATTTTCATTTTTTTTATGTATGACCCGTGGACTTTGGCTATTCTAATAGTAAGCACAAATTCAGGGAATTGATATTCTTGGATCTGTTTATTTTTCACATATTCTTTTACAAAGTCAGTAAACTAGCGTTGAAGTCGAGCTTGGGGTCACCTTACTCATAACTGAATGATGAGTTTATATTTGTCATTACAGTAGATAAAAGGGCTGCGGGTCGGACTCGATGTGCCATATGGTTGGCTGCACATCCAACTAAGCTAAATCTGCACCCATCTTTGTGAGTCTGCTATGGTTCACTTTGGTCCAAGTGATGTTATCAAACAGCGAGTCCTAGGTTATGAGGGGACATCCACATGCTACCAAATTTTCTGTGACCGTAACAACTCGTGTTTACATTAAAATTCAGCTATTAGATAAGTGCCATTCAGTCAGGCTTTAGTGAAGTATCACAAGACCTCCAGCTTCCCATGTTCACAACAGAGTATAATCACCACTTAAAGTAGGAACACATGCAGATGAACAGATAAGCCGACAAAGGACAGGAAGAGAGAGAAAACCTGCAGTCGCACACAGACACGCTCAAGCACAAACACACCTAAAGTAATGCTTTCAAAAGAAAACATATAATTAGACAAATTAAACCATCACTTAACAAAAACTCAGCACCATGAATATCCTGACTTTTTTCTGTTTTGCCACAGACCTTTTATTCACAGTTTCAAGCAATGTTTAGTGAAACAGGAGCGTGGTTCGAAGGCCTCAGCACCATTGGCCTTGTAAGAAAGTGTGGACGGCTCATGCTGACAGGTCAGCTGCAGGCCTCTCAGCTGGAGTACAGCACAAACAGTGTAGCCTGTGTCTGCTTTAATTTTCCCTGCTAAATAAAGTGCATCTTATTCACGTGCATTAATGTTAGTGTTTAAAAAATACATTAAATCCTTAAATGTTTTACTAAAGAGATCCTCTGTATATGTTTATTGCCAATAAGTCTGCAATAAAATATATTTGCATTTCATTTAAAGGTTTTATAGAATCAGAAAACCCATTCAGGCATTTTCTAGTGAAGATCAAATTTGAGAAATTAGATAAATGTTTTAATGTATTTAGAAAATTTATTTATTTATTTATTGAAAATGCAGTTTGAATTTTATTTAGTCTTTCTTAATAGTTTGTGTTTTTGCTGTATAGGTATTTTTCCTGGAAGCCTTGTCAGTTTTTATTTCAACTCTTACAACTGTATACGCAACACAAGATTATTTTAATTATCATATTGCAGGTCATGAAAATTTACTGCTGTCAGATTTGATTATTATCATTGTAGAAATATGAAAAAATGCACATTATGTAGTCTTGATCTAGAAATAATTCCACTGCATTTAGTGTGGTTACATAGGTGTTAATTACATTCTGAATACGTATTTGATATTGATTGTTAGTTTATTTGTGTGGAGTATAATTCTTACTCCCTGTGCGGTTCTATTCAATTTGAGAGCATGACTTTTCCTTTGCTTTTGATTTGAAATTATTGACTGCCCTGAAAAGCACTTCAATCAAGGTGACCATCTGCAAGAGGTTCACTCTAAGTGGCCCCCTTCAGCAAATCTGAAGAGTGCAATATTAACAGGCAAAGAGAGACACCTTGGGTGATTAAGCTATGCCCAATTAGTCCACAATTTTGGAGCTTTTTATTGGGAAGGCAGTTATGATGAGGGGTCTTATGCAAAAAGTGCCCTTGTCCTAGTTCTTAGCGGGCAGCGGGCCCCTTGGTGTCCCTTTGGTTAACAGTGGAAAGGGGCTGATTGAAGTGCTGTCCTCTGTATGTGTTGTCTTTTTGTATTCATCCCCTTCCTCACTAAAATTATAATAATTCATAGTTATTCAAGGTAGACTGTGAAAATTCTAGCATGTCCATAAATTACTTTTAGTCTTATTAAAAGGATAAGCTGTCTTACCTTTTTCACCTAGACAAAGCTTTCTTGCCTCAATATATCTATCTATATATATATATCTTACAGCCCTATCTCTCTCTCTCTCTCTCTCTCTCTCTCTCTCTCTCTCTCTCTCCTTTACCTCTCTCTCTCTCTCTCTCTATCTAATCTATCTAGCTACGATATATATATATATATATATATATATGTATATATATATATATGTATATATATATATGTATATATATCCTCCTTTATCCAGCCCTAACTGACTGTGTTAAACAGACAGTATTACATTGTTTGGTGTTGACACATTGTCTGCATTACATGCAGCATGCATGCTGAGATTGCTCAGTGGTGTTTCACACTCATTTGGAATTGTAAAAGTTGGCTTTGTGATACTAATTGAAAAACTCCCTGTAGGCATAATATTGACAGCGAGATAGACAAGGCTCTGCGTATTATGTGAATTCACTGTTAATTATGGGATCAAGCAGCAAACAAATATAGCAGTAGAAAAGATGCTGATATGAGTGAGTTGACTTGAATGAAAAACACTCACTGGACAGCTGGACAACTCATCTGAGTATTCTCACTGTCATCATTCATTGATGAAACTTTTTCATAAATGCCTGAATAAACTTACCTTTAGAAAGTTTTGAGATGTTTCAAAGTTTAACCTGTGACTTTTGTTCTTGCTACAGTATGTAGTTTTGTCTCATTTAAAAATGAATGAGTCTGTCCATGGTAATAAATATTGCATAATCCTACTTTCTGCAACCTCACATAGTTAGTTTTTACAATTACTCTAGGGCAAGGCTATTTGCAGGTATATGATTGGATTGACCCACAAACCTGACATCATTCATTACTGTTACAGATGACAAAAATGGAATAATCAATTTTGACTGATTGAAGCCTGTTTTCAGTCATGCATTTAATCCCTACTAATGTTTTACATCAGCTGATGTTATTTAAAGGGGTAATAGCTGTAATGCCAAGCTGTGACTGAGATGGTCTCATAATCCATTAATGCCGATCTGCACTGTAAAGCTACATATGTAAGGTCTGAAAAAACACATCCAAAAAAAGCCTTTTATGGGTTTTAAATCTACTTTAAAATGTATATTTTAACCTATAATCCTCTTATTTCATGCATAAAGTTGCATTCATGGCAGTGCATCATTCTGCTATTGAGGCCCAGTGACCTGTGAGCGTTGTTTTGTTTGTTTCATCAGTTGCTTTGTGACATCCGTTAAGACATTATGAAATGTCTACTGCATTTGACTGTTGCATAACCATTAGTTGTTTTTAAGCTTTTGATGAAAATTAAAATAGTGCATTTATATTGCTTTGCTAAAGCAACAGTCTGTAGTTGCTGTATTAAATCACTTATATAATGCAAGAATGATCCCTTTTTAATTTGTGAGAACAACACTCACAGCTATCTGCCTTGTGTGCAGCCTCTCAGAGTACACACAATGTTTCCATCAAGGACAAAAGTGCTGTTCTTCAGGCTTACGACCAGAGCAGGGTATAATTAGGAACTAAATGCTGCTTTAAGTCAGAATGTGGTCTGCGAGCATTTCCAAAGGACAACCAGTCTTGTGGTTTGTGGTTTTTATCATCAAATGCAAATTGCACAGTTGAAGAGGAGTGGCACTGACTCATAGAGTTTATAATATCCAGGAACCTCATCCGCTAAAACATTCATGCGGCGCAATATGTCAAAAGTAACATATTCATGTTTTTTCCAGATAGTAGACAGCCCATTAAACACTAGATTCAGCGAAGTTATAATTTTCTAGAACCTTACTATTTTGTGAAGAAAAAACATGCAGGAAAGTCCAAAAGCCCTTGGGATCAAATTTTGAGCACATGCCAACAACAAGGAAGTGAATGTTAGCCTATGGTGTAAAGAATGGCAAATGACCAAAACAAGTACATAAAACAAACATTCAGCTGTATTCCTAAAATTGAGACGCTTCACAGCAACCAGAGTAAATATTATATGTGTAGTATTTATCATTCATGTGATGAAGTGTGATCTGGAATGGAAAGCCTTACTTATGACCATTACCTAAAAAAACCTTATCTTCGCACAGGGATTGTCTAACAGAGAAGCATTATTGGATGTCTCTGAACTTATAGAAAAATTAATATGGTTTCCACTGAAAACACTGCCAGAGTTGTGATGAGAGGTTCTATGTTGACAGTGAAAACATCTGCAAACACTGAACTGAAATAACACAGAATATGTGTCCAGTGCTTTTAAAGTCATGTGAAGTTTGGCCTAAAATAATTCTAATAATAGTTATAGAAATTTTGTTTCAGAGTTTCTTCTGCTTTCATGGTTGTTAAGGTTTTACCCACAATTTTGGTAGTATTTTTAAATATGAAATCACTGTAACCAATGAGCTCATATATGCCACTGCTACAGTAATCCTAGATACACTTGGGTATAAGATCAGGAATGCATATAGAGAAAGCCCTTATGGAAAGGTAGGCTGGAAGCCAAAATCAGGGAAACTTGAAAGGATGTTATAAAAGTTATGAGATGTGGGTAGTGGATGGATGGGAATGACAAAAAATGTCCATAATTGGGGGCTCTACAAACTACCAAGCAACGGCTTATAACTATGGTGACTAGGCTGAAGAGATACACCAGAGAAGCAAAGGCCAAGAGAATAAATGGTCTGTTTGCCAAAGATCCAGCAGCAACCTCCCAGAAAAAGAACCAGTTAACAACACAAAGGCAAAAATCTTATAAGGTGTCTCAAGAATGAAATGCTGATAGCACCAGGATCTGATATCCACACCAACTGGCTGAAGAAGTGGTACTCCATCAACACCTGGCAAAACAAAGAAGCAGGCTGCTAGTAGCAGGTACTCATCTTGACTTGCTAACACAATCATGAAAGATCCCTGCAAGTTTATGACACCATGAAACTACCATGCCAACTAGCTCTCTCTCTAAAGCATGGAAGCTCCTCTAAGGCATCATAGCAACCAAGCTGAGTAGGCTTGACATGAGTCAACATATAAGCACAGCTCAGAAGGCATTGAAAATAATACCAGAAGGCCAAAACACCAACTGCTGGTTAATAGAGCACTACACCAGGGCTGTAAGACCAGGAAGACTAATCTCAGCACTGTCTGGTTGGACTACAAGAAAACCTACGACTCAATGCCCCACACGTTGATAGTGGAGTATTTGGCACTATACAAGGTAAAGTGTGTTCATAACATCAATCAGGAACTCAGTGGAAGACAACATTTGAGGCCATTTGGCTGGATAGGTGTGACTGGAAAATTGCAAAGAGAGGTATCGTGATCAAGGCTGAAGGGGTTAAGATACCAGAAGGTATAATAGCAGATATACAGGACAGCTACAAATACATGGGTATCCTATAAGCCAACAGGGTCCGCAATAAAGATCCATGAAGATCAACCCCAGTCAAATATCTCAGTAGGTAAGACAGATCCTGAGAAGGTAGCAGTAGGAATAAGAGCTGAACTATCAATACATATGACCTACCACTCATCAGACTGTTACTCAACTGGAATAATAAGCTGGCCACAGGAGAACATAAATGCCACTGATGTCAAGACATAAAAACTCCTTACAACATATGGTGCTTTTTACCCAAAGTCCAACACGCGGAGGCTTTACAGCCAACAGAAAGTAGGAGAGCAGAGCCAGAATCCAGGAAGAAAGATGAAAAATCAATGAATGCTTTAGAAAGATGACCCCAGGGATAAGCTGCTCTAAGATTTCCTCAGATATCTGAAGACACAACAGTGATGAGAAACTATCATGGAATACCAAGCCACTGCATTGGATATATCATGGACAGATTGAAGAAGTGGTGGACATCAAGTAATCTTGACTAGTGGCTAGAAAAGCACAAAAAACAGGGAAGTAACAGGGGCTGAAGGAACAACTGGAGCAGATGTGAAAGGTAAAGACCAAAGTGGCCCCACAATGATAGGAGCAATAAGACCAATAACGCCCAAGCTGGAAGAGTGGCTCCAGCAGATTCCAGGCACATCAGAGGCAGCTGTGCAGAAGAGTACAGTTCTAGGAATAGCTAAGATGTTGATGCATTTTTACTCACCTTCACCAAAGAAATTACTCACAAAAATATATATATATTTAACAATTGTCCAGACTGAATTTTGAGCCAGCTTCACCTAACATATATTTATAAACATTAATTTATATTAAATCAAAAACTCTTCTTGATTTGAAAAAAAAAAGCTCATAGCTAGTTTATGTAGTGTCTGTTTACCTCCATGCATTGAGTGGTTGCTTTGGAACTTTTGGTCTTGTGGATTTATTTTTTGTTTATTGCTGAAAAAAAGTAAAAAAACAAACATTCTGGCCAATGATAATTTCTTGCAGATCATTAATCCTTTCTCTTCGACTGTTGTCTTATTAGCGTAAACTGGATATAACCCCAACTCCATAGAAATGTTGGCTTTTCATAAGCCTTTTAAACAATAACAC
The DNA here is from genome assembly GCF_900408965.1 of Simochromis diagramma. NCBI lineage: Eukaryota > Metazoa > Chordata > Actinopteri > Cichliformes > Cichlidae > Simochromis > Simochromis diagramma. The sequence goes on from NW_024386782.1 coordinate 7,098,576, forward strand.
GGGGACAGACTGATGTTGAAAAAGAAGATAAAAATGCACACCTTCGATACTGAAAGCTAAAATCTGCAGTGTCTAGTTCAAGTGTAAATGCTGAAATGGAGCGCCTGAACATCTTTAACCCATGGAAGAAGTTTTTCAGAGACCTACAACACCTTCTACATGCATGTAAAAAGCCAAAATGCATAGATGGGGCTCGTGTATAGACAGGATTTCAACAATTCAGTTTTAACAAACTTCTGAAAGTAATCAAAGCTGTTGGGATGCATTTTTTATTGCCCGCTGAGCTTAGCTTGAGGATAAAGTATATTAATTTTGGCAAAGGAATTGTCCCTACATTCAACTTTCTGGGAGATCAGTACAAAGTTCAAGCCACTTCGAAGCTGTAGTGTTTTGCTCAAAAATGCTTGCGTCTTTGCCGTCATGATTGGAACTCGCTTTATGTTGTGTTTTTGATAGAACTTTTTCATGGTCTGAGATAGTACTAATGAGATCACTGAGCTTTATTTTGAATCCAAATACACTGTTGACTCACTGCAGATAATTATACTCCACTGAATCCAGTGGTTTTTGTGGTTCATTTAAACTTTTTGGATACTCGAGTTTTTGTTTTGTTTTTTCTAATGAAAGTCTACCTCACAAGCTCCACCATTTGACTCTCTGATTCCGTGTAGGACATTACAGGAAATGACTTTGGTTAGCCACAACTTTCTTCAAAAAAAGAAAGAAGAAGAAATAAAAAGCGCAAAGCAGTCCGCAATGAAGGCTGTTAGTAATGCAGTGGAAACCCAGTGTCTCCACTCAATGTATGCATGGCGTCTAGCCATATAACACATTTCTGATGGACAGTTTATTAGAATTTTTTTTTAACCTTTGGTGCAAACTATCTGAAAATATTTAACTGTCATGCCAGACAAATCAATATCTGACAGATAAATACAACTTGCATTAATGACCAAATGCTGAAAATAGAAAACTAAAACTAAACTATAAATGTGCCTTCATTCCCACACTGTATAATGTTAGCATTTCATCCTAGCGGTTAAACACTCTCTTGACTGAGCACCCTAAATACAGTTCTCTCAATATTGGTCTTATATTCTTGCAGAGGGCTGCAGTTTAAGTCATCAAGCTGCAGTTTGCAAAGACAAATAGAAACTTGTGGTTTATCCAAGTGGAGTTTGTATTCTAGCGACCGGTGATGAAAACACACATATTTATATGTTGTGTATTTTTCTAATTCTCATTTTGGCACAAACTCAAAAGCATTTCACAAAAAGAATACTGTGTTTTGAATGAAATGCAGTAAATAAGAATGTCCACGTTTCGCCCTGTGAGAGGTGTGTTTACTTTGGAGGTTTGGACTCTGGCCAGTGGAGGAGGAATAGTTTTCAGAAATAATCACGGGGCATACATATTACCCAAGATTCTCCTCTTGAAATGGTAAATGATACTCCTCTATATCCCTGGATGCAGGAGTCTGGTTTTTAAGACAGAAAGCTGAAACTCCATGCCTCATTTTGGTTTACTGTTTCACGGGGGCTTAAACACCACTATAAAGGCTGGGATGTTTGTTCTTAATGTGCTGGAACAGCAGTCTCACTCAAATGGCAGAAATAACTTAGAGAAATTGCAATATTTCACACTGATTTGAAGTGTGTGGAAAAATTCAACATATATCAGCATAATGCATGCAATTATTTAAATGGTGAAAATACATTATGCAGCTTCAGCTAGCCTTGTCACTTATTCTCCAAATCTTATTCTCCCCAAAGAGCCCTCATTTGGTGTTTTACGGTGGTGGTGAGGAAAATTATCTGCCAGTACAAATTCTCTCATAAGGCTATAACTACCTTAAAACCTGGTGACTGGAAATGCCACTGCACCTTAATAACTATGCAGGAAGTGATCGCTCGTTTCGGAAAAGAAATATATGATCTCAAGATAAAGCTGATCGTGATAACGCCTTCTGCAGCATAACAGTCCCCTTAATGTAGAGGTTAGACGTTCAGTGTTTTTCCTTTAATTTGTCACCTGTCCGCAAATAGAAAGAGTAATGATAGTGGTGTTATTCTTACCAGAATAACTTCCACATCCACTGTTTCTGATTACCTATTGGTCATTACCTAAAGTAAGACTAGGCAGCTTTTTAGATGAAAATAGTGTGAACGTCTCAGAAGCTGTCAGTGGAATATTCTATATTGGCTTAGTTAGTACAGTAAACAGGTAGTATCTATCCTTGTTCGCCTGCGGTAAAATGTTATTCCATCTGTGGTTGTTTACTGTGCAAAGCCATAAACGTCTTCATTCTGTAACCTTATTCAGTTCTCAGACTGGACATCCTTATTTCAGGGCTGAAAGTAGTGAAAATATTGATGGATTGAGGTATTGTGGGTTTGTATGGAGCAAACCCACAACGGCTTGGTATTTATAGTTAAATTTAAACCTCGTGAAGTTGCGTACTTCTGTTAGAAACAAAGTATACATGTCTTTGTTCCTATCTGTACTTATTTATTATATTTCTCATTATGAACAGGCACAAGAGACGTCTGAAAAAGTCTTGAAAAAGGTTATACAACAGTTGGTTCCTATACGGAGCTGTATTGCCAACTGCAAAAATATAAATACTTCTTAGTAGACTGTACATCTACTATAGTAACTGTTATAGTAAATAAGTACATTCTCTTAAATGTTGTACTCGGGAACCAGTGTAAAATTCTTGTAATTTATTTCAGTACTGCAGTGTTTCGGTACTGTCCTTTTTATGGTTGGTTCTCAACATTTATACTGCTGTTACTGCTGTAAAATTTCAGCATTTCATATACTTTAAATAAACACCACCGCAATTGGCTGTACTAAATTATAAATAAGAAGAATACAATATAAAATACTGTTGCAGAATGAGTAAGCTCACTTCCAGTATTTCTATACTCACAAAAAAGAGTATAAGAGTAAAAGTCTTATTACTAAAACTTATTTTCCATAAGATGTTTTATCTATAGCTAGAGGCTTGAACACAAATATTAGAATGCAAACATCAGCTTTCATGTTGTTTCATGTGACACATCAGACCAGGTAATGTTTTTCCAATCTTCTGTTGTCCAATTTTGGTGAGCCAGTGTGAATTATGGCCTCGGTATCCTGTTGTTAGCTGACAGGAGCTGTACCCAGTGCAGTCTTCTGGTGCTGTATCCATCTGCTTCAAGCTTTAACATGTTGTGCATTCGAAGATGCTCTTCTGCATACCTTGTTTGTAACAAGTAGTCATTTGAATTGCTGCTGTCTTCTATCAGCTCAAAAGTAGTCTGGCCATTCTCCTCTGATCTCTGACATCAACATTGGATATTTTCTGTGGAGATCAGCAGGTTCTGAAATAACCAGGCCAGCCCATCTGGCACATTCAAATTCACTGAAATCACCTTTCTTTCACATTCTCATGCTCAATTGATAATGGCTACTTGGTTAAACACACTGAGTTGGTGCCATGTGATTGACTGATTAGATATAACAAGCATACCTTAAAAATAAGGTACACAAATAATTTAGTTAACATCTGTCTGAACAAATTAACAAATATTGTAGAGACTAAAATAAGATTTTTCAGGGCAACAAGAGAAAATCAATTATATTACTTATATTTAGAGATAGAATCAGGCATGATCATTATATCACAATGAGATTCGACAAGCAAGTCTCCACACCGCCTTTACTTTGTACCTGCAGCTATCTGTCTATGGTTATATATTCCATTGTGTCACGTTTAAAAAATATATATTCTAGATCCAAAATGACTGTGATAAATGTTTAGAAAGGTGAATTGTTTATGCATAGATTTACCTTGTTCTCCCTGCTGTCTCTTGCTCATCGGTAAAACAATTACTCGTTACTATTTGAAGTGTTCTGCTTCTTGCTTTCATAGAAGCAAAATTTGATTTCTTCACATCCAGACATGTAATTTGTGTCTGAAACCGACAGATGCAACTGCAGCCAGGCAGTCAGCTGCTCTGAGTAAACGTCTGTCTTTAATTTGCACTATTTGCTCTGGATCACTGGACCAAAAAAACAAGACTGTGTGTGTGTGGGTTTTTTTTAGCCGCACCTCCAGGCGCTCTGTACGGCATACGTGTTAGTTTATGTCTCATGGTGTGCGTCTTATAGTTTTGCTGCAGTGTGGCTCAGAGAACAATGATATTGCCTACATGACAGCATTAAATATCCTGGCGATCTAGCCTTTAGTTTAGGCGGCCTGTTTTTTCATTTCCACTCTTCTTGTCATGCTCTGTTAAAAATGAATGTTGTCGTTTTCAATACAGTCACATTTGTCAATGCCCGAAAGTGATCCACAGGCAAACAGCAAGTCAGTCAGTGTGACCTATTAGAATGGAAAAAGTTTCCCTGACTGGAAAACCACACCTGAGTTACCACGTCACCCTCATATAAAACGTTCAGAAGCTGAAAATATATAAGGGGTAAAAAAAAACAAACTGCAGGGAATAAAATGTAATTTTTGTCAGTGTTAAAATTTTCCTCATGTCGATCAGTTCACCGCTGGAATAAGCCTGCATGCTGCAAGTGAAACTGATGCTGTTGAGTCAGGGAAGTTTAGCTTTCACTTTATCACAGTAAGACTGATAGAACTCTTCAATGAATCCACTGATGTGGTCAAAGTACAGGACTTTCTAATATTTATCCACTGTATTACTGTCACTCATATCCGGTGAATTTTGGAGGAAGGAAACTGGATTTAATTTTTTTCTCCACAGCACCAGGAGCAGGGTTCCAGACAGTTTGACAGTTTTGAAGCAGCTGTAAAGAGAAATTAATGTCTAAGTCTGAACTGATTTTCATGCTCATTTCAGATCCAGAGGAGAGTCTACATCTGCAGCGAAATATTTACACTTTTATGTTGTTCTTGTCATTTTAACTGCCATGTAGCTGAGTTGTAATAGATGTTTTGTGTTGGAAATTTTCTTTGAAAGTATCTATTTTTCACACTATTCCTATTTCCACTTCCATATCCTTCCGTTAACTCTGAGGCTTTCCCCCTGATTTGCAGGTTTACACCGATGATGTGCTGACAAAAGAGGAACAGTTAGAGTTTTTGTACAGAGCCAAGCAAAAATGTGAGGCCATCATCAAGGCAAAGCAGAGGATTCCTGGTGAGTACAGAAACAAATCTGTCAGTCTTTAGCCGTATGAGTGGCTTTGTGAGTCTGTAATGACAATACTGTTATTCTTCAGGGGGACTTGAACTTTCAGTATTGAATTTCATGGCAAAATGGTCAACAGCCACATAGGAGATTTAAGTAGGATTCATCATCAGGGGGCCGGAGGAATATCTGTATAAACCAGCATGGCTCTTTAATATTTGTTCACATATTCCATTGTGTGCTACAGCTGTGGATTGAGTGCAGTCATGTGAAAAAAAAATCACAGATCCCTAAATCCAGAATTAAACCTTAAATCGCCTGTACGATGTCTTTTAGCTGGAGACTCATTTTTAACCGGGGGCTTGAAATGGATGTGCACCGCTTCTCTTGCAAAAGCTGAAATCTGTAAAAAAAACAAAACAAAAACTAAGTTAAATGGCATATCTGCGCACCTGACCCCAGCCCCTTACATTTTGTACTGGGGAAAGTGGTGAAAGTGGGGTGTGAGGGGTGGGGTGTGGGACATGTATGCACTTATCAAGGTGTGCTGTGGTTTAAAATGGGAACATTGCCTCCAGGTGTGCGTGTGCATGATAGTGCAGATTTGATTAACATTTAGCGCATGCACAGCACATTGTTTGCTTTTGGTTCATTGTTTACTCTGTTAGCCAGATTGTGATTCTCCTCATTCCAAAGCAGAGTAACAAAGGGATTACAGAGTCAATGTTTGTCATGCAAATCACCCAGTAAAAGGGGTGTGTTAGAGAGATAACAGATACAAATCCATAAGCTCGTCCCTAATAGCTTCTGTATATCGAATAACATGTCTTGTTTAGCTACAGATTATTATTACAAGATAACTAATAGCTAAAAACTGGAGGAAACTAATCAAGCAGAATGCGTGAAATTGAAATGGGATCATTTGGAAGGTGCCGCTTTATTTGCCTTTTATTATTGGTTTCCAATAGTGTGATTTTCCACTACCTGTTAAAGGTTTTTTAGTTAAAAGATTTCTGTCACAGGCACATTTGTCAAAGGCACATTTGTCAAAGGCGTTATCACTTAAAAATAGTTTGGGGCTTTCCGCTTGTGAGGAAGCTCCCCAGTGAATTCTAGCTGAAGCTAGAGGTTCAATGTGGAGTGCAGTAAATCCCCCAGAGGCTGCACAGAGCAGCGCCTCATGGCTGCCGAGCTGAAATATAATGTACGAGGCGGAGGATGCCATCAGACACGGGAGGTGTACCGAGAGAAGGCTGTGTATGGAGGGAGAAACCAATCAACAGTGAAGTTTACCAAGAACTGTGGAAGTAAACTGCATAACCAGCAACATGATGAACACAAGCTTGAAAGTAAAGAGTCCATCGAGACGCCATGTTGATTGAATGTGATTGGTGACTTGTTTGAGAGTGACTGTTGATTATAAGAGCTTAAACTAATCAACTGATGATGTTCATACTTCACCATAATAAGTAAATATTTAAATTAAAGGGACCGTTTTGCCTGTATTTCGCTGATATGTTAAAATCACGGACCATTCTTGGAGCAGTTGCAAGACATTTTTTGTGAACTGTAAGTTGATGGTTACATTTAAAACCTCAGCTTTGTTTCCTTTGTCTTCTCTGTGGCTTTCCGAAGGCTGAGCTCGAAGGCAAACCTGGTCCTGGGGTGTTTTTCAATATTTATGGCTATCTGAAGAACACCATTTTCCTGCAGACCCCAGCACACTGTATCGTCATGTGGTTGCTGTCATTCTCCCAGTTGATTGGAGAGGAATTCCACAGCCAAACCAATCATATTATTTTCTCTTTAACCCCAGTGCATTGTGGTCACATGAAATTCTTTGCCCTCCAAACGATACTCCTTGTAAATGAAACACATAATTAAAAACGTTTACTTCCTGGCTCAGAACACAAAAGCTATTGTTGACTGTTCCCTGTAGTTACATTACCCATGTGGTATGTCCCAACTTTTCATGGTTTTGATAAATATCCACTAGCTCAAATTAGATAAAAAAAAAAAAAAGAGTCAGAATTGCTACTTTTGAGAATTGCAGAGGGCCGAGCAGCAGATTTTGTTTGCTTAGGGTTTATGTTCCAGCTCTTACAGCACGCTTAACAAGATGGCTATAGGCGCCAATGCAGAGGAGAGCAATCAGTGAAACATCAGAGATCTCGCAGACGAGAATCTATCCTGACATGTTGTAGTGACAGGAAAGGTTGGTGTCACATGTCCGCATGCACCTCCGAGCGCATGCCATGTTCAGTACGAACAATGGGATAAAACCTAACATTTTGCACTATCTTGACTAGACATATGGGACTATATGTACATTTATATTTTAATCTGGTATAAATAGTTGATAACCACGGCCTTATTGCACTCGCATGTTCCTGTGTCTGCACATTAGGGGAGACTTTGGCGCTCAATCTGGACTCTAACAAGCCCATAGGGAATGCCTGACTGGGATTCTGTGAAATGCTTGAGGTACTGTTTAGGGAGTACATCAGCACAAGAGAGCTGACCTGCATACCTGATGATGCTGGTGTGCCGAATGTGACTCATCCTGCATGTAGTGGTTTTTTGCTGACCTCTTTTGGAAGGTTGCACATGTCTGTTCAATCACATTACAGATGAAGAAATTAGAATAACCCTATTACCTTAATATAGAGTAGAGTCCTCAGTTAAGTCCCCCAGTGTGGTGGAGACTAACGGCTTGAGAAGCACATATGTGCTCCTTGCGTGTACTTGTTTTGAGATTTTCTTTTTCCCTGTAATGCCAGATGAATTGCTTTAACCTTCATTTCGATTTGATTTGAGCTCCAGAGCCACATCTGGCTGTTTGTAATTATGCAGTGTGGAAGTCATTTAAAATCTGGGTAGTGGGTTTGCTGTGATGTTGAGTAAAATTATAGATATTGTCAAGATTTTGCCATTAAGTTCAAAGAAAACCGAACTTGCGCTTTCTGATGAAGGATGTCAGTATTTTCCTTGAAAAAGTCATCAAGATTTCAGCAGAAATCACTTTTTAAGAGACATTTTCCTTCCTTTTTGCATTGTGGCGTGAACTTCAAACCATGGGTTGAGATAAACTGATTGCACCAACTACTAGCTTTAGATTTATATCTGTAATTGTCTTGCCTAATCTCCCAGGATTTTTTTCCTGGCTCTTTAACTGTAATCCTGTGGCTTTTTGAACTATTATTGGAGATTAGGAATGGCGACGGCTTCAAATGGCAGCAGAGTAAAATGCAGAAAGTGTAGAAAAACTATCCAAAATTATGTGTTAATTAAGAAAGCTTTGGGTGCTGCTTGAAAGGAAAAGCCGTTGTGCTTCATTTGGGCTTCAAATGTGTAAAATTCACCATTTGATGCCTGGGACAAGGTTTTCTTTGAGGGATGCAGTGAGGTTTGCCTGGGGAGGACAGTGGAGGGATGTGGGTTCAAATCCCCAGACCTTGCAGTGTGAAAATAGCTCAACCTTCAAGCTTGTGGTCTGGGTGTAGAATAACTTGGGGAATCATTATAAAAGGCTGCATGTATCAGGAGGAACTGCAGTGAGTGTTTTGACATCTGCAGGTCAGAATCACATGAGTTGGGGGAGAAAAAAACATTCTTCAAACCCCAGTGACATCACAAATACCAAAGTCCCCCCGTAGGCACGTTTATATTTAAATTGCGGTCAAGAAATTTACAGGAAATTGTATGTGTGTGTGTGTCTGTGTGTTTGTGTGTTTAATTTAAGCCTGTTAGTAGGTGGTCCTATGGTAGTAAAACCTATGGCAAAAGCAAGCAGCAATTCTACTTTTACTCCCAGGATGTGTGGTCAGCGTGATTTTCAAAACTAAACGCATTTTTTTCCCACCATGCATCTGCAAGAATCAGTCAGCTCCACTCAGTCTACTCTTTAATTTTGTGCTCCCAGTGACAAGCAGTTAAAAGCAAGTCGTCATTTTGTCAGATGTTTCTTTGTAAGTTTGATTACAGGAATGAGAAAATAATGGATCTACTGCAAAGAGAGGAGAGTTTTAGTTCTATGCTTACCTACTTATTAGTGGTCAAAGTGGGGCAGATGTTTTCAATAATACAACATAAATGCCAAGCCATAAGAGAGGTTTTGCCAAGAATCTGTGGTGAAAGGGACTCCGCTCACACTATCAGCAGGCTCTGTTCCACGGTTTAGCTGAGAATTAGGGGACTGTGTGCACTCATAGGTTTCCCCCCCACTTTGAACGTAAAGTTCTTTGTCTGAAATTAGCACAGATGCATTATGGCAAAGTTTAATGTAGCACAGTCTTTGCAAATAATTTGATACAAAATTTTCTGTTGTGATCATCGGGATCACCATGCATCTTGCAAAAATGTGGAGAAAACTTTTTTTTGCTTTAATGATTCCTGGGAAACATTTTGCATTCATAATCAGCCTCATTTAAAAAAAAAAAAAGAGAGAGAGAGAGAGAGAGAGAGAGAGAATTATTATCATTAACCAATTCTGTTGTTCAAAGAGAAATATGCAATAACTGTTTTTCATGTGATATTTTTATATGTAAAAAAATGAATGCAAATATGGGATTTCATGATCATGATCATTATTATTATTGTTGTTGTTATTATTATTGTTGTTATATTATTATTATTGTTGTTATTATTATTATTATTATTATTACTATTATTATTATTATTATTATTATTATTATTATTAGTCAATTCTTTACTATATAATTTATTGTTTTTATTAAAGTGAAATCACCCAAACCACTATGGTCACCTAAGTCCAGACTGATACAAAATTGTAGTTCCTAACACATTTATTAGACCACGTCTCATAAAAACAAGCACAAAAAAAAAAAAAACAAACAAACTGAAAACTAAAAATGACTGAATTAAAATTTTACCTAAATTTGAACAGGAAAAAAAAGAGAATTCTGAGAACCATAAATTAATTATTTATTACAAAATTACATGTTTTATTATGGTTGTTTTGAAAAACAGTGAATCTGAAAATTCATGTATAGTAAGAATAACTATACTTTAGCACTAAAAATGTGATTTTGATTAAATAGCACAGCTGTACTGTTGGATTAGCTGTTATAGAACATAAAACAATATTTTGGTAATCATAAATACTGTTAATTTAAGGAAGGACTGGCACAAACCTTTTAGTCGGTGGTGGTCTAAAACATGTTGAGGACTGTAAATTGTAATGAGAACTTGAATTTTTTTTTTCAACTTTTAAAAAAAATTAATTACTAAATTTTTTAAAATAAATATTTTACATTTTCAAAAAATTAATTTAAATATACATAAAATTGTTGCACTGGGTATAATGATTGGCCAAATAAGACATTTGTTTTACATCTTATCACCATTTTTCCCATTCTCTAAAATTTCATTCACCCTAGCAAGACATAACTCTGTATGTAAATGAATAATCAAATTGGATGTTGTTAATTAATTGAATGTGATCCATCTCAAAAAAAACCTCAAAACATGTGATACATATTGAAAGTGAATTATATAATATAGTGCTGTTATTTAACCATAATTTGCCAGTTAGGGCACTACAATGCAGCTAGTGTTGCAGGAAGTCTTTAAATAAGATCCATGCTAAAACCAATTCCATACAACATTATAATAGTTGTTGTGTTATCAACAACGGAGCAGTTATGGAAATATCCGGCAGCTAACAAACAAGCCTTAATGAACACACCAGATTCAATGGACAACTTGTTGTCAGCATGCGGGAAATTCCATGGTTGCAAGTCTTAATTATGTGACAATAGATGGGAAGTGGACAGGCATGTGTTTTCTTTTGGTGACCCATGTTTCCCACAAGTAGAACAAAAATGAATTAAAAAAGAGGGGGGGGGGGGGGGGGGGTCAGTTATGCCACACATGAAATTACAAGGCTGTTTTTGCAGTGCCATTCCAGTGCTGTTTATGTATCGTGTGTCTGCTTTTTAAAATTCAAACAAAAACCCTGAAAACAAGCAGATCTTGGAAATGCCTACTGACCATTACTGCAGTGCTATAGTCATGACAGGATTTGGTTTTAAGTCAACTCTTTTCTTTTCTCTGCAGATGGTTTCTGCTCACCAGATTGGGATGGCATTGTTTGTTGGCCTGAAGGGCCTCCTGGGAAAATATCCACTCCCTGTCCAGAGTATATCTTTGACTTCAATCATAAAGGTAAGCTTGGCCCTGGATACAGTAAGCAGTTAAATCCCTGAATTTTAAAATGAGTTAGGCTGCGCTCTGCAAACTCATTGCAAATCATAACTCGAGCTCTCTCTGAACCTGCTTTGGCAATTTATTGAATTATGCAGCTTTAAATCTGAAATTAAAAATAGACTTCTTTTGTTGATTTCTAGGATTAGCACACCGTCAGTGTGACAGCAATGGGATATGGCAGCTGGCAGCAGCCAACAGAACATGGGCCGATTATACTGAATGTTCAAAACACCTCCCCGAATATAACACAAGCTATCAAATGGTAAGATCCATCTGATTTCCATTTACATGCTGACACTGTCTCCCACCAAAATAATTAACAGCAGCACCATAGCAAATTGTCTCACTTAAGGTATTTAAGAAAAAAATGTACCCTGCAATTATACTTCCTTTGAAATGCGTAACAAATTAACAGCATGCCTTCTTAGTAATGTGCAATGCAAATAAAGTCTGATCGTATTTACTGAAATGTTGAGAAGATGATGAGGGGATAATGAAAGGATAGTCATGTGGTCGCTTTGTGATAAAATGGCTGTAACTGGCTAAATTTATGTTATAATACAAAGTGAAAACAGTGCCAGATTAGTCTTGAACTGAGTCATTCCCTCGCAAATCTAAGACCACTAAGAACTCACCACACATGGCTCAGTTGAGTTACTTAACAATAATAAGACCCGCAATTGCACAGTTGAGTCATGCAGCTACATTCGTCGATTTTAATGATTTTTATGCATCCTTTCTTGCGAATGCAGTATCGTCAAATCTTGCACAAATGTTCTCTTGGATTAAGGAAGAACCGATTAGATTTTCATCTTCTTTGAAAACCATTAGTGTGGAGCATTAGCAAACATTTTTATGCTTTTGCAACAGCCTCGACCATTTTGGGAAGACTTTGCTGCAAATCTTTGATATAACCTCGAAAGCATCACTAATAGGTGACGAGACCTGGATGCTAGTCAGGGGTCCAGCTTATCACAGGTCTCTTCGAGGTGTTTGATAGGATATATGTCAGGGCAGTCCAGACCTGTGTGGGCCAGTTATGTCTGACAGCTTATTTCTATAGGAAACCCCACCTGGATCGTGGGGTGCGTTACACATGGAAGAAGGGACTGTTTTCCAGTGCTTGAGGCACAGCAGTTAGAAGTGCAGTATTTTTAATGACTTTAACAGGCTGACGACAGCTTAAATTTCAATGTCACCGTGGTGTTATTTTGCATCTGTAGTCCCCTTAAAAGGTCAGAACATTTGACAACAGAATAGTACAGCGTAGCAGCAAAGCACAGAATTATTCATTAAAAGGCAGACAACACACACATATAAATAAATATATAATATGCTATTTCCAAGTGTGTGCATGAAATCTATAATATAAAAGTCAGTGAGTGAAGAGTTGAGAAGGTTTTAACAAAATTTTTAGGATGGTTTGGAAAGGGTTAATGAAGTAGCACCACCTCATACTGTAGTGCAATCTATTTCATTGATTTGAGGCTATTACAGTGAAAGGTAATTGCTTATGACCATTTTATGCTGTAGAATTATTATTTTTCTTCTCTAAGGCCAAACCATAAAAATTTTACACTCCACCCTTAGGCCCAGGGTGGAGTGTGTTGTATATTTAGCTCAGCTAATGTTTTAATGTTAGAGCTTTGTTGTCATTTACCTGACGTTATAATTAATTATCATAATGAGGTCTTTATAGTTGTTGTATTTGTTTCATTGTTTCATAGCAGACCTGTCAGCTGATAGTGTTTCTTTGCTGTGTATCCTGACACAGTTGCACATTTTATGCGGGCGTACACGTCTTACAAAATGGACATCTTTAACTTTAATAAAGAGGATTATGTGTTGCATAATCTGTAATACCATGAGCACCAACAGCACCATTACACTGCAAAGCATCGTGTGGAAACAGTTAAAAGAAGAAGAACTACTACAACCCAGAGTGACTGACAGCTAGATGTGACCTTGATCGCAGGTGCCTGTGCAGAGTTCCTCTACCATCGCTCGGGGTGTTAGATGTCAGTGCTGGCAGTAAATAGCTCTAGTAAGAAGGATGGAAAACGTGTTAAAAATACTGATAAATGAAAACATTCAAAGGCTGTGAGAAAGCCGCGAAAGCTGTCATGCTTTGATCGTCACCCTTTTCTGGCCTGAAACGATACGATACCGCTGTCATCTGTATGACGTCGAATGTTCAGATCGATGTTCCAACAGAGGAGCAGTTGCAGTAGATAATGATAAATATGTGCGCATGAACTAAAGCAAACAGCAATACTGCAGACGCACGTTTTTTTCTGGCACAAGATCCTGATGCTAAATGATAACAGCAGTGTAGTATCAACTTACATCACAAGGAGGTCCTGGCACTTGGTGCCAACTTGGTGACGTGCAGCCAGGCTTCTGCTGGAGGATTAAACTACTGCCCAGTGTACTGATGCTTTCCAGTGACAAACCAGGTTATTTGGAGACATCCTTAAATAAATTTTCCAACAAACAGGATTAGCATGTCTGACTAAAACATACAGTGGATCAAACAATGCAATTAGGAGGGGATAATGTGTCTGTTGATATTCTAACAAATTATCCTTTTCCAACAGGACGTCTTTCACCGTCTGTATCTCATTTACACGGTTGGGTACTCGGTCTCTTTGGGGTCGCTCATGGTGGCTGTTGTCATTTTGGGATATTTTCGGTGAGTTGATGCTGCTGCTGGACTTTTTCAATCAGTACTTTCAACTACAAATGTTCCCAAAAGAGAGGGTGTTTGATACGGGGTCAGAAATTAAGGTTACAGCAATTGGAGAAGGGATCAAAACAGGGAGTCCAAATGATTCACAGCATGATGGCATGCTGTGAATCCCCCATCACCCCCACCCCGACTCCACCGGATAATCGTGCATCGCAATATATGTGTTGTGTCACAGCGACGGCACGGAGCACACAATCTATATCAAGCATTACCTTTGACTTTTACTTTGACTTTTAACAGACTATGATATGACCGCCTTTGAGGAGGAGCCTGCCTTCAGGCGTGCTGTAATGCATGCCTCATTGCCTGACATTTAGGTTCTTTGTTATTTTCATGCTGATTTCAGATTTCGCTGAACAACCAAAGTGTGTATGCTGATTTTTTATTTTTTATTATTCCTCCCAGCTTGCAAAGATTACATTTCCTAATCAACATCCACCTTTTCCCACATGTAAACATCTAAACAAGGGAGTGAAGGGATGTGAATTCAGAGCAAAGTGCTGTGTTTGAAAAGCTCTCCTCCTACTGTACAAACATAAGAGGTATCAGCCTTACCTTAGGGCTACTTTCTTAAATGAAAAAGGAAAAAAACCTTAAAACAAGGTTGAATTCAGTCTGAAAATGTCTGTTTTTTTTAATCATTTTGATTAACACAGGGCAGATTTGTTGTTATTTGCTTATTTAGTTGAGCACAGGGACTATCACTAATCAATGGGAAGGAACTGTTTACCAATGCTCCAACCGGCGTGACTTACTGTACAGGCAGGCAGTCAGAAGGTTTTTAGGAATGCTCCCAACTGGCACCAGGAAATCTACGGGCAAAATGAGTTTAATAAGTTGTCCCAGGGGCCCATCTGACATTCTGGCTCTGTGCTCAGAGCGCTCCAGCCATGTCTCCTCTTTAACACATCAGCTTTTAGACAGGAGAGCTCATAAATGTTTTCCAGGGAGAGAGAAGAGGGGATATTTTGCATTACCACTTGTGTTCAGAATTTTTCACTGGGGAAATGTACGCTAGATTAGTTTTTCTCAATCAATAGCTCTCTGAGGGTTGCTCGTCAAAGAATTCAGCTCATTAAAGAGTCTTTAGAGAAAGAAACAGTGGGTAGAAATTACACTGATCTAATGTCAGCGTCAAGTAAATGTTGACAAATTTAGACTTTAAACTGTCATGCCTTTTTTTTTTGCACTAGTAAATATTCAAGAAATTTTAGCATTGACGTTTTGTCTTGACTGCAATAATGTAGCCTTTATGGCTATTGATCCTGCAGCTCCCTTTGGAGCACAGTGCCAGAATCACTTCACAGTTGCAAATGTTAACATTTCTACAAATGTTAAGAATGAAGAATTTTTGACTGATAAACTTGTGCTTTCGTGGAAGCAAATTTGGATCCCTTTCAACACATGCTTGCAATTTCGTTTTTACTGCTCACTTTGAGTGTAACGATTTAATATTTGTGTGTTTCAAGCTCCTAATTCTCGAGAATGTGTTGTAGTCAGCGTGGAATTCAGCTGGCTCTAATTAAGATGTGTATTGTTTGTGTGCGTGTGAAAAGTCGAGCACAAACTTAACATTGAGGTGTACCAACTGTCTAAAAAAAGTAAAAATAGAAAAAATTTCTCACATATCTGATATTTTATCTTTTTTTCTCTCTCTCTTTTTTAGACGGTTACACTGTACCAGGAACTACATCCACATGCACCTCTTTGTGTCCTACATGCTAAGAGCTATAAGCATTTTTGTAAAAGACGTTGTTCTCTACTCCGGATCGACATTAGACATGGAAGGAGTCAGTGTGGAAGACATCAAGTCTATTTCTGAAGCCTCACAAACCGACAAAACGCATTTTGTAAGTAAACCAAATAGAAACAGAAGCAGCAGATAAAGTTGTTGTCGTAGTCAGTGAACGTGCAGTACTCACAAAAAAATATAATGTCAGGATTTGTTTGCTTTACGTGTACACATAATTTGATTAGTGTTGCTTGGTGTGAAGAGTTGTGTTTCCGCATGGGAAGTGTTAGGTAAGTTTTTCAGGAGTCTCAGTTGCTTTTCCAGTACTGCAGCAAATAAACTGTACTGCTTGTCACCGTGCCAAGGTTTTACTAGGCCAGGACTTGGCTTTCCTGAACAGAGTCAAGTCTGAAAAAATTTGTAAAGACTGTGTACTTTTCACGGATGCTTTAATACACAAACAATTTACACTATATATTTAGGGATATCTTTCATCCTCTGTATCTCTGCAAAGTGACTTATACTGTATTCAAACTGCTTAATAGGTGAAATATTGTGTGTGACACAATGAGGGAACTTAGGTGTGTGTACTCTGGCATAATTCATCATTTTATGTATGGAGCAAATAACCTTTTTCAACCACTTATTTTCTTAATTAAGAAAAAGAAAATGTAAGGTCTGAACCACAGACCAGTCCGATCACAAAAGGTCTGACGCTCCTGCAGAAATCACAGGCTGAATATGTGTACAGGGAGTGCAGAATTATTAGGCAAATGAGTATTTTGTCCACATCATCCTCTTCATGCATGTTGTCTTACTCCAAGCTGTATAGGCTCGAAAGCCTACTACCAATTAAGCATATTAGGTGATGTGCAACTCTGTAATGAGAAGGGGTGTGGTCTAATGACATCAACACCCTATATCAGGTGTGCATAATTATTAGGCAACGTCCTTTCCTTTGGCAAAATGGGTCAAAAGAAGGACTTGACAGGCTCAGAAAAGTCAAAAATAGTGAGATATCTTGCAGAGGGATGCAGCAGTCTCAAAATTGCAAAGCTTCTGAAGCGTGATCATCGACCAATCAAGCGTTTCATTCAAAATAGTCAACAGGGTCGCAAGAAGCATGTGGAAAAACCAAGGCGCAAAATAACTGCCCATGAACTGAGAAAAGTCAAGCGTGCAGCTGCCAAGATGCCACTTGCCACCAGTTTGGCCATATTTCAGAGCTGCAACATCACTGGAGTGCCAAAAGCACAAGGTGTGCAATACTCAGAGACATGGCCAAGGTAAGAAAGGCTGAAAGACGACCACCACTGAACAAGACACACAAGCTGAAACGTCAACACTGGGCCAAGAAATATCTCAAGACTGGTTTTTCTAAGGTTTTATGGACTGATGAAATGAGAGTGAGTCTTGATGGGCCAGATGGATGGGCCCGTGGCTGGATTGGTAAAGGGCAGAGAGCTCCAGTCCGACTCAGACGCCAGCAAGGTGGAGGTGGAGTACTGGTTTGGGCTGGTATCATCAAAGATGAGCTTGTGGGGCCTTTTCGGGTTGAGGATGGAGTCAAGCTCAACTCCCAGTCCTACTGCCAGTTTCTGGAAGACACCTTCTTCAAGCAGTGGTACAGGAAGAAGTCTGCATCCTTCAAGAAAAACATGATTTTCATGCAGGACAATGCTTCATCACACGCGTCCAAGTACTCCACAGCGTGGCTGGCAAGAAAGGGTATAAAAGAAGAAAAACTAATGACATGGCCACCTTGTTCACCTGATCTGAACCCCATTGAGAACCTGTGGTCCATCATCAAATGTGAGATTTACAAGGAGGGAAAACAGTACACCTCTCTGAACAGTGTCTGGGAGGCTGTGGTTGCTGCTGCACGCAATGTTGATGGTGAACAGATCAAAACACTGACAGAATCCATGGATGGCAGGCTTTTGAGTGTCCTTGCAAAGAAAGGTGGCTATATTGGTCGCTGATTTGTTTTTGTTTTGTTTTTGAATGTCAGAAATGTATATTTGTGAATGTGGAGATGTTATATTGGTTTCACTGGTAAAAATAAATAATTGAAATGGGTATATATTTGTTTTTTGTTAAGTTGCCTAATAATTATGCACAGTAATAGTCACCTGCACACACAGATATCCCCCTAAAACAGCTAAAACTAAAAACAAACTAAAAACTACTTCCAAAAACATTCAGCTTTGATATTAATGTGTTTTTTGGGTTCATTGAGAACATGGTTGTTGTTCAATAATAAAATTATTCCTCAAAAATACAACTTGCCTAATAATTCTGCACTTCCTGTATATAATGCAAAGCCTTCTTCTTTATAGCAAAATTGGAATTAGGTGCAGCAATTTATTGCACTTTATTAAGGATGTATGGAAGCTCAACTCAGTCTGAGTTCTCTTACTCAAACTTTCTTGTGTTTTCTTTAAGTAGTCTTCATGAATAGTCCCCGAGGCTTCTTAAAGAGATTCCAAAATTCCTATTTGGATGCTTGTTCTGTTCTCTGTGAAGATATTGCTGCAGAATTTTTGACACACTGCAAACCAGTTGAAATATGTCAAGTTTTCAGCTTTGGGAATCACCTGTTGGTTCAAAAATACCTGTCAGACTGTGTTATGTGCGTACTTTTTGTTTGTATATTCAGCTAAAGAAATGGAAAGAAATTATGGGTTTAATGATACTGTTTAAAATTGGTTCTTTGCTAAGTGCAAGTTAATTGTAGACACAACACTCGCTCGTCCTTTGAGTTATGTGCAGTACTCTGTGCTTTGAGTCCCAACTTTAGTGTTTGCGGTTAATTTTGTTGGTAGTCTATTGATACATTTATGTCACATTGCTTTTAAAGATTAATACAATTGGCATGAGAGACACCGATCATTCACATATAAAATGTGCTTCCCATATGTTGCATGGTGATAACGCACTTAGTTTCAAAACTTTTTATTCTGTGCATGAAATAAAACATTTTCACTCAGAACTTTGAAACAGTGGGTTCAAAAGCTTTGTTCCACACAAATCCAGATAATGGATTAAGACACTGGGATGGACACAGAAAATAAGAGGCTGTGAATAACACAGGAACAACATTTGTGAATTAGTGCGCTTGGGACTGATAATTAGACATGCGTAAGAACTGAGTTAAGGCAGTGAACTACATCCATTCTCTTTATTTGTGGTAGAAATATATATAGATAAAAAGAAGTAAAACATTTAATTAAATTATTATTTAATTGAATGTTTTAATAAAACAGATGCATTTCAGAAAGCTGCAATAATAATCCATTGGTCGACCATATAACACCGTAACTATGAAGCGCAGATGCTGTGAAAAAACTCCACAGTGGACTCTGTATGTGCTGTCTGCATGCTTTTAATCTGCATGCTATTTAACATGCAGCATATTTACCAGACTTATCATCTGGTCTTAACTCGCTAGCATGATGATGTTTTGGTTCATTTACAGTACAAACATAACACAGCAGAGGTTAACAGAAATGCTGTTAGTTTGCAGGTGATGAATATTAACCTGTTGCTAACTCTAGTACAATTACAGCAATGTTTATTAATGTACACTGTCCCCTTTAAAAATAAATAAACTCAGTTCTATTCGATTCAATTTTATTTAAATATTTAGAAATGATCAAAATAATCAAACAAATAAATAAATAGACAATTGCTGCTCGCCTGGAAACTTATGAAGGTACTAGATTAAAAAAATCAAAAGATTACCAAAGCCAGTCGTGGTAGACGCTAACCTCTTTTTGGCTGTAATTCCACTGATACCCATCTAATAATCTAATAATTGCTAAATTTTGTAATCAAGAATCTCAACCCTATAATGGGAAAGGCAGATGGCCACGATGCTTGAGACTTGAAGCTTTCTTAATAAGTGAAAACGTATACTTGCTGGTGGTGGGAGGAAATTGATCCACGCCCTCTGGGGACCAACAAAATTTAACAGCAATCCATTAATGCTCAAATGCGTACAATGGATTGTTAGCACTCAGAACTGTTTAACACCCTATGTTGGGTTATGTCTGGGAAGGAGTCATATCTCTGTAACTACTCGCCCCAGTTTGTTTGTTTTTTCAGAAATTTTCTCATCAAAAAGACATGTTATTTTTATCAGAAAAAGAGTCTGGCTGTTTTCTTTTTTCTTTCTCAACAGGTGATCCAGGTGATTGATATATGTATTTTTTTTTGTCTGCTTATTTAGTTGGTTTTTGTTTTTTTGCCCTTTATCCCCGTCCCTCTTCTCCGCTGTTTTCCCCCCTCTTCCTTTCTCCCTTTTCTTTTCCTCATTCAAGTCTGTCCCGTATCTAGCAAGTGAAAATAAAAAATAAATAAAATAAACAACAAAAGGTGAATCAAATAGACCATTACGGCAAGGCTGGGATGGTAAGAAAAAAAATAAATAAATAAAAAATAAAATAAAATAAAATAAAAAACCAACATATACAGTAATGAGCCTAAACTCACACAGTGATCCATGAGCAAAATGTGTTGTTTCCACAGTAACAAAATGGCATTGTAACTCGGTTACAGATGTAGTTCAGAGCAGTATTTTCCTATTGGGTGGGTGCAATGACAGTAGCGCTGCAAATTTAGATGTTCCTGAGGTACATCTAATGATAATGAGAAACTTTTATGTGTTATTCAAGATTTGAACTACATTACATTTGCCCATGCTTTCACAACATATGACCCAGCTGTCAAAATATGTCCAATTTCTCTAACAGTCCTAAAGAAAAGGAACACCTGAAGATAGGGGAAATCTCATAAAGTTACCTTGTTTATCTCAGCTGTTCTGCTATGAGTAAATAGTTGTCACATTGTCTGGCTACATTTCTCACTTAGCTAGTCAGAAGATCTACGAAGATTCCTCTCGAGCTGCTGTGACCGCACTTAGAGAAAAAGAAAGAGGCCCCATGATTCCCAGTAAAAGTCTTTATTTTGTTCAGAACCATCCTTCATCACAAGGATCTGTGAGCACTTTGTGCGTTAACCAATCTGCAGTAATTACAGACAAGAAAATGTGATTAGAGATCGATGTGGGCTAGAGTACTGTAGCCCGTTTGCTTCAAGGCTTAACACGGTGTGCGTTCAGAGATGCTCGTCTGCATACCTTGGTTATAACAAGTGCTTATTTGAGTTACTGTTGCCTTCCTATCACTTCAAAGTAGTCTGGCCATTCTCCTCTCACCTCAGGCATCACCAAGGCATTTCCACACAGAGAACTGCTGCTCACTGGATTTTTTTTCTTTTTCGGACCGTTCTCCATAAGCCCGAGGGATGGTTTTGTCAGAAAACCCCAGTAGATCAACAGTTTCTGAACTACTCAGACCAGCCTGTCTGCCACCAAAAACCATGCCACATTCAAAGTCGCTTAAATCACCTTTCTTCCCCATTCTGATGCTCAGTTTGACCTTCAACAGGTCATCTTTACTATATCTCCATGCCTAAATGCATTGAGTTGCAGTCTTGTGATTGACTGATTTGCAATAATAAGCAGTTGAACAGGTATACCTAATGAAATGCCAGGTGAGAGAGTCTTCATTTTTCTGACATCTATCAGAGTTGTAAATTGCCAATATATCATTCATGTTTATACTAGCTGGAGGTCAGCTAACAAGATTTTAACCTCGTTCGTGCCTCTAAAGTTGCTCAACAATTAGCGGTGTGGCGAAGCAGGAGCGAATCCTGCCTGAAATATAATCATGCCCGCTGTCCTGTGGTGAATAATCTGAACATGAGTAACATAAGCCGTATTGTTTTGCACCTTTCAACAAGAGGTCAGTCAAACGTGCATGAAATAAAAATGCATGAAGACAAAAGTTGCAGCTGCAGACACAGATAAATTAGAGCAATATTAAATGGGAGACTATAAAAAAATAAAATATATTT
Organism: Simochromis diagramma; assembly: GCF_900408965.1. Lineage (NCBI taxonomy): Eukaryota > Metazoa > Chordata > Actinopteri > Cichliformes > Cichlidae > Simochromis > Simochromis diagramma. The sequence continues at coordinate 7,120,351 of NW_024386782.1, forward strand.
TAAAAAAATGGGTAAAGCGCTTAATGCGTGAAATAATTTTATTTATTACAAGGTTGTAGCAAACAGAAATATCTAAGCCTTCAGTGGAGCAGTCCTGCTGAGCTTTTTTCATTCTATCTGGATTTTTTTGGGAGCTCATTTCAGCGCTGATGCACAGTATTGCAAAAATATATTCATTTCTCAATGCAATTTAGACAGTGTGCAGGACTTTGTTTGCAATGTCAGATCAGTTTCCCCCGCTCATATTCAGCTGTGTCGTGAAATACATGTGCAAAGTGTTTTTCTGCTCAGCTGTGTGATGCATAAAAACCAAATTCTTCCTCTCCATGCTTAGTCCTGACCCTGGGGGATAGCGAGTAAAACCGTACCCCGACAACTTGAGAGGTGTGAATGGTCCATAATGTATCAGCAGGCGTGAAATGTATTTTGGATCCAAACCTTCCAGTGGCCTTTAAACCAAGCAGTATTTGAAATTCAGCTCTGTGGCACATAGGAAACCAGCGCTGACATGAGAAAACTGTAGAGGCCCACAGTCCATGTCAGTGTCATCATAAAACCTATTGAAAGTGCCCTTCTAGTTTATCACCTGTAGCTGAAATCAGAGTACCATAGGTGTATGTTAGAGTTATAAGGTATGTGTTTAAACTTTAAATCTGTTGCTTCTTTTCTTCTTCTCTCTATAGATTACCTGTAAGGTGGTCGTGACCTTGTTTATGTACTTCCTGGCAACTAATTACTACTGGATTCTCGTGGAGGGTCTCTACCTCCACAGTCTCATTTTTATGACCTTCTTCTCCAATAGAAAGTGCCTGTGGGGATTTACTGTGATTGGATGGGGTGAGTTTGCTTGCTTAATTTACATTGTACTTGCATGTTCAGTAGATCCAATGACCTGCAACGCAGCTCTTATCAAAGGAATTTAATTTTTGATGGTGTAATTAGCATGCAAATAAGTTGGAACACTTTGAGGTACTTCCATATCTGCTGATGAAATTCTCATAAATAAGAAAGGACAATGGAGAGTGACTCATCTGGATAAAAAAAGAGAAAAAGATTTTGAATATGGGCTTTACAGTTCCTGCATTGTACACACTGTGCGTATAAATGTCATAAGCACAGCGCATACAATGTGGATGCTGTGCTACCCGGATTCTTCTCACATGAGCAAATTATTTTTTGTCTTTTTGATAAATTTTTTATGATACCAAGTTAGACATTTTTTATTTTATTTTGCAGGTGTACCAGCTGTGTTTGTAACCATTTGGGCAACTGTGAGAGCCATGTTTGCAGACACAGAGTAAGTGATCCATAGAAGCAATTTAGTTTCACTACTTTCCCATTAAGTGTGTGTGTACAGTACATATTTGGTATTAGTGTGTCCAATAAAGCTTAAAGTGGCCAAAAATCAGTGTATTCAAATTCGATTTACAAATGGGCAACTTCACCTGGGTCAAAACTGCCAAAACTCCCAAACCAGACGGGCGGGACCTCAACCACCTCCATCTTCTATTATCTGCAGCGTCCACATTGGTCCTGTACCACAGTAAAATATGAAGTTTCTGCAGCTGGGAGCTCGCGACTAAGCTAGTAACAGCTGTAGAGTGGAACTAAACCACATAATTCTCTTCTCTGTCGGTGGGAGAGCAGCAGAACATTTCTGCCTCCTGTCTGGGTTGTTTTTTTGGGGGGGTTTAGCAAAAGAACCTACCATACATGATGATAACCACAGCATGTACCTTTGCAATATATTTGGGAAACGGAGTAAACATAATAATATCCATATGGCTTAAAATCTATCAGTAAAACCGGCCTATGGTTAATACCATACTTAACCTAAATCAAATGCTGTCATTGTGCATTGTCTATAAATCTTTGAAATGACATCTGGGGTCAATTGAACTTTTAATTCCAAATAAAAAGAGCAGATTTTGTTATTTCAAAGCCTTGCAAATTGTAAAGTTCTTTGAGAGCTTTAAAACATGACCTGATGTTGTATTTGTGCCCTTTCTGTATATCCGATATGATGGCTGACAACAATAACCCACCCCCCCCACACACACACACACACAAAGAAGGTTTTCATATCACTTGTTTATCGATGCCTTGTTATTATTTGTCTATCATAGGTGTTGGAACCTAAGCGCAGGCAATTTTAAATGGATATATCAAATGCCCATCGTGGTTGCTGTAGTGGTGAGTACGTGCTGATTTCAACTTTCCCCTACCGTGTGCGAAATGACAGTGTTTCGCTGCACCTGTGGCATCACAGCTGATGGATAAGACACCTTTCAGTGATTCCAATTACATCTAATTCTAACATTATGTGTCTATTTCCTCTTCAGATTAATTTTCTGCTATTTCTGAACATCGTCCGAGTCCTGGCAACTAAACTGCGAGAAACAAATGCTAGAAGGTGTGACACCAGACAACAGTACAGGTGCTGCGTACTAGCGAAGTGCAAAATTATTATTTCTTTTTTTCAATATTTTCTTTTCTGAGTCATGTTACGATTCATTTGAAATTTAATGCTGCAACCAGCAAAGGTAACATTTAGCTACATCATGAGATGCACACGATATGGACAAAAGTCTTGGGCCACATCTCTTTGTAAAATCAAACATCTAGCCATGCAGTCTGCCTTTACAGGCATTTGTGAATTAATGGGTCGGCACTGTAATAGTATGTCACCATTGCAACAAGTCAGTTTGTGACATTTCTTTCCTCCTAGATATTTGCGATTAACTGCAAATGATATTACTGCAAAGTGGAAGAGCTGAGGAACCGCAGCAACCACAGTAAAGTTACGGAGCAGGGTTGCTAAGCGCTGAGGGGTTTAGTGCGTAAAAGTCACCACAGCTCTGCTGACTCTGTAACTGCAGAGCTCGCAACCTCCTCTGGCATTAACATCAACACAAAAATTGTGCGCCCAGAACTTCATGGGAGAGCAGCTCCTGTACGCACCTTTGTCCATATAATGCATTTTTGTAATCACTTATGCTTCTCGGGGTGACAGTCTATCCCAACTGTCAAAGTAAAATAAATCCTGGGAACATACTCGACAGGTTTCTAGTCCATCACAGTGCACGTACAAACACACCTAACCCTAAACCACACACTTTTATCTGCGGCAAATTTCCCCACATAGCCTAAGTCTTACAAATGTGGGAGAAAACCCACACAAACACAGGGAGATTAAACGTGGGAAATTCTCAACACAGGCTACAAGGTCATCTTCAAATTGCATTCCAACTGTTCCGCAATGTTCAGCATTCAATTTCAAATGATTTCAAATATCATCAAAAAAATCATCAAACCCTTGCATGTAAAAAGCTGGAAATTAAGCTTGATTTGTGTATTTTTTTTTTTTTTTTGCTAACAAATGACTTTAACCTTCAATCCACCAACTCATCTTTATTGTTGATCTATCAAAATGAGATGTTTATAAAGTATTGTGTTACGATTGTGAAATGTTTCTGTTACAGAAAACTGTTGAAGTCCACGCTGGTGCTGATGCCTCTGTTTGGCGTCCACTACATCATATTCATTGCCATGCCATATACAGAGGTGCATGGGATTCCATGGTTGATCCAAATGCATTACGAGATGCTCTCTAACTCCTTCCAGGTAAAAATCCTGTGATGAAAATTTCATTTTATTCTGACATAAATAATGACGTGCTCAAAAAATCTAATAGGCTTGATTTTTCAGGATTTAAAATGTCCTAAGGGTTAACCTTATCACTAAAAAACAGTTAGTGAATGTCCAGTTGTTGCTTATTGTTTAGTTCTTGAGTTATGGTTAGATCCTAATCAAGATTAAAAGAACAACAGGAGTAGCTGATGACGGAAAATATCAAACAAAATGCCAAATTTTACAGCTAAAATGTCAAATTAAAGTGCATTGCAAAGATATTTCACTCACGGATAATGGGAGTAAAAATCACTGTTTTCTATATTGCAGGGATTCCTAGTGGCAATTATATACTGCTTTTGTAATGGAGAGGTAAGAACTCAGAAATGTTGCCTTGTACACATTTTTGACTCTTCTGCTTTTATGCATAAAAAAAAAGTATTTTCTCTTCTAAGGTGCAAGCTGAGATAAAAAAGTCCTGGAGCAGGAGAACTCTAGCCCTGGACTTCAAAAGAAAAGCTCGAAGCGGCAGTAACACTTACAGCTATGGACCTATGGTATCACACACCAGTGTTACCAATGTCACTGCCAGAGGACCGCTGGGCCTCCACCTCACCACGAGGCTGGGACCGGCGCCTGTGAATGGGCACAGGAACCTCCCTGGGTATGTGAAAAATGGCTCCGTGTCAGAGAACTCTATACCGTCATCGGGACAGGAGCTCCACATTCCAGCCGAAGAGCATTCTGCGCATACTCGGCCTTGTGAGGACGAAAAACCCTCGCCCGTGGTTGAGGAGGAGAGGGAGACAGTCATGTGACCTGCAGGACGCTGTCTTTGTCGGTGAAAATCGAGGAAAGAAAATCATCACGAAACAGTCTCAGGATGGTCCGAAGGGGATAGCTGCATGCATTGACGCTGCCAGTTTTTTTCTCCTGTGAATTGAGCCGGAACATTGCCAAGCGATGAGGCTCGAGGCAGAAAGGCCGTATCGCTTTTGCGGGCTTATTTGATGGGTGATGACTGTCGTTGTTGCAGCAAATAACTCTTTCACCAACCGCCTGCCACACTGAATGTGTAAAATGTTGAGAAGAGGACTGCCGTTCTTTACTTCTTATTCACTGCCATAACTGTTGTTATCCTTCATTTATGTTTCCTCTGGAAGCAATCGTCTTGTGGTCATTTTTTTTTGTGCATAAGTAAAAACTGGGGTTTTGTAGTTACTACAATGGCCAAGAATACCCTTAATCACCAAAGTAAAGCCAGGTGGGTACTGAGCGCTCTCAGAGGCACAAATGTGGGCAATTTAATCAGGAAGTTTTGAATGAAGATTACGTGTGGCTTTAAAACTATTAATCCTACTTGTTGAGACGTGTTCATGTTTCCTGGTGTGGAATCTCATTTGTTCTGCATTGGATTAAATCCACTTCAGCGTAAAAGGGAAGTTACTCAGGTAATTGAAGTCCTCTGTTGTTGCACACCTATTTTTATACTGTTCAAGTGGTGTTTTAGCATAGTCAGCTTTTTGCTCCAGAGGATCCATGTGTGTCATAAAAGATTATTTTGTGTTTCTCTTCCGTTCACACACCCCTCCCCCCACCCAGTATTCAGCCCTCTAACTCGACAGATTTTGAATGGTTAAAATGAATGTACTAGTTTTTAGTTTTTTGTCCATATAAAATGTTAATACTCACACGGCCAAACTAAAAACACCAAAGTAAGAATGTCTTTGCAGACAACCCTTTTCTCTGAGTAACGTCATGTAACTCAAAGGAAAACTGTATATACTGGATATATTCTCAAAGTTGTCAAAAGATGAAGCCCTATTAGAAGGCACAGGATGGAGGCAACAGTCTTATTAATATTCCAGAGGAATATTAATTTAAGGAGGAAACGAAGAGTCTTAAATTCCCCGTGGGATTCTAGGAGTGATATTTGTGATGCTATAGAGAAAAAAAACTGAAGTTACTACTACACAGTATTTTTTACAGGTAGTCAGTCCAGTGTTGTGCTGCTTCTATGATGTATATACGAGTCACGATGTTTACAAAAATCAGAGATACATTCTAATTGTGAGCTTAAAGTGTTCCTATGTATGGATATGTTATATGTTATAAAGCTGTTTTGATGTTTTTTTTTCATGTATTGGTTTATGGGATGTTGGCAATATTTGGTTATGTACATAGGCCAAAACAGAACAGTTGAATATCTTTGTAATTTACTATACTTAGCCTGCATGATTGGCAGGGTAGCTCACATGATCTATTATACCAAAGAGAAAAGACATGATAAGCTGCCAGAGAAGAGGTTATACTGAAGATTTTATTTGTATTATCCTCCACCATCACGTTTACAGTGACCAGATTGTCTTAATTTTGCAGTAATATTTTATTTTTTTCTTGTCTTTAAAAAAATCTTTCGTTTCATGTAAATAGCAGTGAAAGATTCAAAACACCCAGACACAGAGTAACAACAGACCAAAGCCTTTAATATTACATTTGTTGTTAAATCCTTAACATTGAAACTATGTTTCAAGATCTAACATTAGAATGATTCTGAATGTCACAAAATTTTCAAGCAGCAGCTGGCCAAATTTCTACATATTCTCAAGTAAATACTATTTAACTGTAAGCTCCCCTGCATGGCTCTTTGGGTCATTTCACACTTAGTTAGCCACCTCTTTAACTTAAATTCTCATCTGTTCAAGTTACTGCTTACAGTACAAACTGGATCCAATAGCACTAGAATGAAATCAACTTTACACACCGACTGTTTACCCTTTTAGCAAGTATTTAATGTTTTTAACATGCTTCATATTTTGTTATCATATATAAAAGACCAAAACCAAGAATGATTGAACTTACAATTTCAGTGTCATATAACAAATTCCCGTTTGCCATAAAGCTCCTAGCTGCTTTTGACAGTCAAGAGGAACGTTCTCATTCTGCTATAATTATGACGTAAGCTTGACTGGATTGACTACAATAGTAATTACAGGTGGCTGCATGCCGCAGTGATGAAAATAGAAAAAGACAGACTGAGGGAAACCTTTATAAAGTCATGTTACCGTACCTTGCTGCCACAGAAGATTTAAATATCTATCATCCATTTGTATCCTTTATAATGGGTAATTTAATGCATTTCTCCCAGGCTTGTGACAACTGAAAGTTAGCCTAATTTGCAGACCATCAAAGAGTATACCATGTTACTGTTGTATAATCCAGTTTTTCACTCAGAGGTCGGGCAATGTCAGAGCATGAAGATCTTTTTTTTTTTTTTGTAAATCAAGAACACTTGGAAAATTCTCTTTGACCACTTTAATACCCTTTAATATGGTGTTTTGTTCTGATTGTATTATGTAAAAAGATTGTGTTTTGGAATCAAGTGTACAATAGGGCCAATAACCGTAGAGCTAAGGTTGTATTTCATTGTTTCAAATACCTCTCATGGAAGTATAATGTGTATTCCATTGTCATTTATTTATCTTGTGCCGAAGTGTACTCAGTGGACTTGACTTTATAGTCTTCATGCTTTAGATACTGTAATGCAGGCAGTGACACATCATTCAGTCATTCTCTCTTCACTCCTTTGTGATGTAGGCATGTTGTAGATACCAGTGTAAACTTCAGATGAGATTGGAGGATGCTTTCTGATCTCTAGTGTTCATCAGTGAATTGTGAATAAGATAATAAATCTATAATTCTACTGTCTTTTCATATCCTAATAAGACACAAACATCAATAATGTAATAATGTATCAGCATATATTTTATTATCAATATAATATACAAATTCCACTTTAGAAAAAGAGTTTCAAAATGTGCCCAGTGAAAAAATTGGATTTTTTTCTCCCGGTATTTACAGAAAAGCAGAGTTTACTTTTGAGCTTTCTTGCCCCCTCCTTTAGCCCCTCCTTTTGCTCCCTTTTCCCCTTTGTCTCCCTTCTCTCCTGGTTTCTTCCCTTTCCCGTCCCCATCTTCCTTCTTGGATGCTCCCTTCTCGCCTTTTTCACCCTTCTTCTTTGTAGATGCGTCCTTTTCATCTCCTTTCCCCTCTTTGGCACTCTTGCCCTCTTTCTTGCCCTCCTTGGTCTTTTTCTCTCCTTTTTCAGCATCCACCTTCCCAGAAACTGTTTTTACCTCCTCAGTGGCTTCTGCTTTTGCAGCTGCAGGAAAAAAAAAGAAAAAGGGTTAAAGGCTTCACAGCGACATCAGGTATCGTCGACACTCTCTGCCTCTAATTTTAATTGGGTGGGAAAATTTAATCCAGCGGAGTGTTGGGCTAAGTAGGTTGAATATAATGAAGGCGCATCTGTTTCCACCTTTTCTAATAACCATTGTCTGTTTATTCTTTTAATGGGATTGTTTGAAGTGCTTAACAGATGAGAACAGGAGAGCCAAAGTTAACAATCAGGTTTGTTTTCGCTCATTATTATTCAGGAGGCGAGATCTTGAGGCTGAGGCCAACAGAGCTACTGAAGATGCATATCGCATAAAAAGCTGTTTAGTATTGGAGAACGATACATTTGAGTAAAATAAAATGTATTTTTATCTTGTCTCATCTTAAATATCACCCTGCCTGGCTCGCTAGCCCTATATATTAGCCCTCGTCTTTGTTTGATTTTTGCCAGATGTGTTGCTGGTATAAGTCTCCTCGTCTTAATCTCAGACAGACACTAAACAAGGATATATCCAAGGTTATCACACATTATCAACACTAAGTGAATATAAACTCCACCAACAAGGATTGATGGGCACCCAACAATGTAACACTCATTAGGACCAACTGTGAAAATTTCCTCAAAGGACATACAGACGACGAGCTGGAGTGAAATATGGTTTCTTCTATTTTTTCTTCTTCTTTGTAAGATTTTTCCAAAAGCTGCAAAAAACACTGGCTATATAATCAAAGGCCAAGAAACCAAATGACAAACACACACCAAATGTCAAAAGCTGCCAGAGGGACTCGGAGTAAACCTAAGATCATTCAGTCCCCCGTTTAGCTGAAGTGGGTGAATCCAGCTGACTTAAAATAATCAAGCAACCATAAGAATGTCTGTGAATAGATTTCTTTGTGTTTCCATATTTTGAAGCTGTCTTCTGCTATTATCCTCGACTGTAAAGCTCTTTTCTCTTGGTTTCTTCTAGATCTATCAGAAGGGTTATGATTGAACCTGGCGAGCAGAAACAAGCATTTAAATTTCCAACATTTTGATCCCATGTCCATCAGACTCATATGTCATTTAAATTCCAATGTCAGACATGTAGGCTTTGTGCCATTTTGCCAGTGTCCTGTTGTTTACTTACTGCGGTGGGTTAGTTTAAGGTTAAGAAAGGCTCTGACTCTCACTATTAAATGTCAGATGTTCAGCGTGGATAAAACTGGCACAATTTTTGATAAAACATGAAGGCTTAGTGAATTTTAGAGTTGTGACATTTATAAAATTAAAAAGTGACTTCCATCTCAATAAGTGTATTAACATTTTGACAAATTCAGCTAAAAATGGCCACAAAGACATCATAAACAGTGAGTGTTTAAGAACAATAACTTTTTATCTCGCCCTGAGATGGGCTTGTAATAAGACTAAAGTTGTTTTTGGAAGTCTTTGCGCATCAAACTACATTTTCCTTACTGTCTGTTCTGAGGCGCAGGGGGCAGATGTGCGAGAAATGCATTGGATTTCTTACAAACAAAAGATGCAACTACTGGCTGACACACGGGAATGTCTTCATTTCCAGCTACTTGAAACTATTCACTTTGAGCTCCAGAAGCAGCAGCTCTGGATGAGAGATGATGGTAGATAAGCGAAGACGACAAATTGGAGGAACTGTTTCACAACTGTCTTCTGTGAGTGTTTCTGAGAGAGATGGGGAGAGAGAGATAATAAGTTGACGCTAACGCTCTGAGGCTTCCATCTCTCACTGTAACAGTAGTTGAAACAGATACAGGCTGTGAAGCCAGAGATGCTCACTACTTTCTTTCCACAGATTTCATTTTTGGGGCCAATATGCTTGAAGCTAGTAGTTGCATGCAAATGACACAATGCCCGACATTTTAGTGGCGCGAAAACCAACTCGGCTCATTTTACAGATGCTCACAATATCTGCCTTTTTGTTTAGCTGCGTTTTTGTTTTATGTTTTGATTTTTTTTTTACTTTTATGCAATGAACCTATTTTATTCCTGATTTGTAAACAGATCTGATATCCACACACATATCCAAAAAATAGGAGTGGACACTTCTTGATCCTCATTTGTAACATTTAATTAATAATTCAGTGCTACTTTTACCGATTAGCCTACTTCGGGAGAGCATTTCATGAATTTGATGTTGCTTTGCATAATCAAAACCTCATTGTAGAGGAAAAAACTTGCAAAACTTTTAATCCTGAGCTTCATATTAACATATTTGCTGTCTTACATTCAGCAACACAGGATTCGTTTTATTTTCTTTACTTACAGGGTCATTTGGTTTGTCAGATTTTACTGCTTAAAAACTCTGCGTTGTGTCAGCTGGTTATAATCCCCGGAGAGAGGCAGCAATTTGCATGTTTGCTTGTGTATTAGTGCTCCTCTTTTGTAAACAGTGTACCGTGGTGGGTTTTTTTGAGCACAAGCATATATGTTTTCACTCTTTTGTTTCCCTTCAGCCCCACTTCAAGACATATGGTCACTCAGTTTATAGCCAATAATAGAATATTTACTCCGGTGCATATTGGACCAACTCTCTGGTTGACACTAGAGAGTATAAAACTCTGGATGCTTTGACCACAGCAGAGTCATCACGTGCTCAAATGCAGGTCTTATTTTAATAAATGATCACCTGGCAACTCAGTGACTGCTGATTGTGTTGTTTTTTCTTTTTTCTGATTTTTACAATAAATAGTTAATGTACTGTTACATGATATAACACCTAGAGGAACAGGAAGTGACAGCTGTCTGTGGTTATTTGCCATTATTCTTACCTAAGAAAGCACCATCTTTGAGGCAACGCATCAAAGAACATTTGTAAGAATAAGAACACTTAATCGTTCAAATAATTAAACCCAGGAGTGCCGTGCAGATCGTCCATATACACTAGAAAAAGAGAGAGTGCTTGATTTGCTTTATTTAAAACCACGTTGGAGAAGCAAACAGACAGAGAGGGACGGGGACAAACACAGAGCACAAACATTAGATACGAGGCGTGGTACGTTCATTACAGTTTACAATGATTTTGTAATAACAATATCCTGTCTTCAGAATTTCTGATCAAATCCGTTTTGTCTTGAAATCCACATTTTTATCAACATGAAGCAAAAAAATATTGGGACATTTAGGGACATAAGTACACAAGAACATACAGTATGGACTACAAAAGCCAAGCTGCCCTATAGAGCCAGAGAAGTTACATTCACAGAAGCAGCACAATACCTACTATTCAGCTCCATTAAAACTCACTATCAAGCAAAGTTCGGAGAAGTTAGATTGTACTCTAATTTCTGACTAGTTCAAAAGTGATGAGGTAAGCAGCTGAATGAGAGATGCTCTTTTCTGGTTGAGCTTCTCTTAAATTTCATTCAAGGAAAACCAGATGTACTAAATATCGAACAGGCTGATGCATGTGTGATAAATGCAAGAAGGGGACTTTTAGAGCAGCTGCCAATGTGCATGCTATGTTTTTTTTGTTAAAGCGATTTAGCCAAGAGGAGTGTCTGAAGGAAGATAAGAGCTGAAGAAAAGGAGGGGGAAAATATCATGCTGTCTCTGGCAAAGTGAGGGAGCTGGGATGCTCCTCACTGACCCTAACAATTGAGGGCTGGCTGTTGTTAGCACTCTGAGTTTGAACCTGCTCAGAGAGTGTCTGTACTGCAGAAGCATCAGGGGCAGCTGGAAGAGAAGAGAAGAGAAGAGAAGAGAAGAGAAGAGAAGAGAAGAGAAGAGAAGAGAAGAGTTTAGTACATGAAAGTATCAGAAGAAGACTTTAACCAAGTGTGAAACATTTTGTGAGGTGAAAAAAAAGAGACAGCAAAAGTTTAATAAATCAAAGCTATCCTAGAAAATAAGTTATGTAAAAAGAGATCTGTCTTTGATCTTAATCACAAAGCAGAACTGCAATACTAGAGAGAAAAAAAACTATATTTAACAAACTTCTGTGCTTGTAGATAGAAACCCAAATTCCTATTGTAACTCATCCATACAGAACTGAAGTCACCAGTGTTACCCCCCCCCAATCCATGTCTGCGATGTGCTTTGGTCTAAGGGAGTCTGATGTCTCTCTCTGTCTATCTCTGTGCACTTCACTAATGGTTCAAGAGGAATGCATGGAAAATTCAAGCAGTTATCCATGCTTGGAACTGGTAGCTGAAGTAAGGAACTGGTAGTTGAAGTATTTAAGGAGTAGGACAGTTCTTGTGAACTTCCGCAGCTGGTAGCTGGTACCTGCTTGCAATTATAACTCAATTATAAACCAATGTAATACTATCATATTAATATTTGAAAGATATGAGAGAGGGGTACTTACAGCCTGGGATCTCAGTCAGCTCATTAAGAGGTGGCACTGTCTCTAATGTGTTGGCGTATTTCTTGGCAGCCTGCCTTTGTGCATGCCTTGCTTCAATTTCCTTTTTTGTTCTGGGAATTCGGCATTTGAATATACAGCACAGAGTGATGACTAAAGGAGAGAAGAACAAGGATAAAGACAGGGTGACGTTATTTGAATAAGACATTTTAATAACACCTTACACGATCAATAAGAACTTAAGAGGCAGTGGCAGTCACAATATACAGTGGGGTCCAAAACACTGAGAATACTAGCTAAGGTACATTTTTATAAATTCCACATTACAACTGAATATAAGCAACATACAATATATATTAACATTCTGACTGAATGTTTAAAAAATAAATAGATTTCAGAATATCTTTGTATTTGTTTGGTGTTTTGGTCGTCCTCCTCCCATTCTTTGATGACAGAAAGCAATCAAGCTGGAGGTGCGTGCAAGAAAATACCTTACCCTATCCTTCCATTACCGGACAAAGTTCCAAAGAATGTTTTGTGACATGTTTTGCTTTGTCAGCATACAAATGCTTCCTCAAATATTCAGTGGTGAGTAAAGTCGAGCTACTGAGGAGTCCATGAGTGCTCCTTAATCCTGGTTCACTTGGACTCATTATCCTGTTGCAGTATGAATCTCTACACAAAGATGCAAACCAAGAGGGAGAAAATGTCTAAAAAAACGGCTGTGAGTGCTTCTTGTTCTAAACACATCCCTCAATGACTAACTGACTGAAACCGACGCTGACGTGTGATGAAGTTGCACCACAGCCACATGGCTGCATAATGAAGTGTAACTGTGTTATATGTTTAGCAGGCCAACTGTAGTTTTGCTGTGTTGGTTTGCTGTGTTGCTCTTCCCGGTCTCGGTACAGCCCACCTTCCAGTGGAGCCAGTGAGCAGCTGGCTCCACTCAGCAATCAGCTGTGGTAGTACTTAAGCTGAGGAGAAGACAGCCAGTGCCAGAGAGCCTTGTCCTGACAGGGACTGAGCTGTGGTGTTTGTTATCTACTCCCTGGTGAATGTGAATTTTCTTCTGGATTGATGTGTTGAGCTGATCAGCTTCAAAGTCTGTTGCCGTATTTCATTTTGTTTTTCATGACAGTTGTTGCTTGGTCATGTTTTTTAAAGTTAAAATGGTGATAAATTTATTTATTTTGTCCCTCTAATTCGGCCTCATTTTCCCCGCAGACACCATTTGTTAGTTCCCCACATCCATTGGACTTACTGGTGACAGTTTTAACATTGATTGGTGTATTTTCTTTTTCTTTTGTAATTCTAGCTGGAGAGAAGGTACAAAGCCACAGGATATGTTTAATGGCATCCTACATCTTGCATGCTACTTCTAGTCTTGCGCTCTCTTTCATCACTCAAACATGGCATGCTCAGCAGGGAGCGGTGAATGAAACATCCATAATTAATCTTTATTTACCAAAATGCTGGTTATGAAGAATCCAGTTAGAATGTTAGATTAGGTTTAGTCATATTTGCCTGTCTGGGTCTCTGCATGTGCGAGTGTAAAGTGTAAGTTTGTGAAAGGCTTTCTATTGTTGTAAACCGCTGTGTGCACGTTGAATAGGTTTTGTATATTGTATTGTTAAATTGTTGCTATGCTTTTATGTTTGTTACTGAAGCAGAAGCAGCCATGCATGTAGAGCCCTTTTACAGATTACATTGTCTATAGAAGTAGAGATAAAATGTTTGGTTGATTGAGCACAAAATTAATTAGCAACTATCTAGTTAATTTTCTAAAATAATTTTTAAAAACCATAACATTTCATGCATGAAACGATAGTCCTAGCTTTAAAACAGCCACCCCCCAGGCACTCAATAAACTCTTAAAGATCCAAAGTATATACTTAGGTTTTTTTTTTTACTTATTTATTTATGTACACAAGGATAATTCCATCATGTCTTAAAAAGGCTCAGCTGTAACTCAACACCTTTGGCTCATTTTGTATATGCACATTGATGAATATGCAAATTAATCTGCACCTCTTCCCTGCGTCTTTTGCCCACAGCCTCCACCTACACTCTCCCATGGTATCGGAAAGAGCTCTTGCAAGATGAAGTCAGACATAGAGACCGCCACTGTGTGTGCCTTTTTAAGCAAGAGAGGAAAACAAGAGGTTTAGGACACAGTCGGGACTTTAAGGGTAAGGGGAAAGAAAAAAAATAACATAATGCTTAAAATATATGCAGCACATTGAAAAGCAGCATCAAGAACAAAGCAATTAAAAAGATTAAAACTGTCAGGGAAGCTTCTGCACACCAAATCCCCTCCTCGTGCCTCCATTTGTGTCTTCTCCGCTCCTCTCCACGTGTCTCCAAGTGGAGCAGAGGACACACAAATGCACACAAATGGTGCAACAGAGAGCAGAGGGGAGCAAAAATAAAAGTAGAGCCTCTCAGGCGGAGATTATATTCATTTCAGGAAGTATGCATGTGCAACTGCGGACACGATGGAGGATTAGTCACTCTTGTTGTACCTTTTTCCCCATGAGTCTCTTTGATGACACATGCATGAAGGGCAAGTGGGCTCTCATACATGCACAGACACATGAAATGAGTGTAGATTAGGTTATCAAATAGCTAATAATGTGTCATTAAGCTATAACTTGTTCCCTATCACCTGCTTTGACAAGTTAGCCCCACTTTGCAAGTTCCCAGCTTCTTGTTTTCTTGGTTTGTCTCAATCATGTTTTAGAGACTGTTACTGGACACTGAAATTCCACAAATATTGCAAAAATATTTGGCCATGCCATCAATGCCTTTGCAGATGACATGTCTTATACACAATTTTAAAACCTGCTTTTCATTAATTGGGTAATGTTGTGAGGTTTGGGCTGTTGGTTGGACAAAGCCATGCACTGGGGTGACATCACTTTGAGCCCTGAGATTTTTTAAATAATTTCAAACCAAATAATTGAGAAAAACATAATCAGCAGATGAATCGCCGTTAATAACCATAAGTTGTAAACATCACATTAAATACAGTTTTTATTTTAATGCATGTGTAATAATAATGATGTAAAGACTTAATATAGTATCATGTAAAAGTTTATGATGGAGACAATTTAATGAATTTAAGTGCTTAACAGATTTATGAGATCACCCCTCAGTGTAAGGTTTATGCCTTGGCTGCCTTAAATTAAAAGTATTGGTAGTTACCAAAAATATTTTGGTTTGTATACAGTAGAGCCATGAGTATGTGCAAACGCCTTAATACCAATAATAGTTTTAATGCTAAAATAGAATTACCGCTGTTGTCCATTAATTTTCAAAACAAACACAAAAAAAGGTAAAGCCCAGAATTATTTTTTGATTGAGATGCCAAATTACAGTTATTTACTGTAATTATGTCAAAAATAACATTCAGTGTTTGAATGCTATTTTTGATTACTTTCTGTGCAGTGTGTCAGCTCAAATTTGGATACAAAAAAATTGAACAAAATTTGGTTTTTGCTTAACAAAAAAGTATTTTTGTCAAGTTTTGAAAGATTTCTTAAATATTTGTGTTTTCTTGTTTTTATGGCTAGGGTCTAAGAAATTTGTTAAACACTGTATGGATTAAGCTTTCAGTACTAATTACACTAAATTACTTTTTAAACCACTGAATAGCATCACCTATTGAACAGTTGTAGGTGTATAAATGAGTTTATCAGAAAAGCTACACCTGTGGCGTTCATGGATTTAATGGTTTTATTGAGGTATTGTACTTTTGAATCACTGATTTTGTGGGTCTGCATGCTGATAGATAGATAGATAGATGATTGCTGGCAGCAGATGTCATATGTTTTTTGTATTACTGTACTGCCAATTATGTTAGCGCTTTATTTTGCTGTTCGGTGTTTTTATTTAGTTCCCTTTTGCATTGTTCACTGTAAAATCTGTATTTTGCATAGTTCGAGGATTCAGTCCCGTTGCTCAGTGTCTCCAGTGCTTTGGCCTGTGTTGGTCTCTAGTCAAAACTGTAGTTTGAATATGAGAATTGACTTGATGGATATTTGTGGATGTCATTTTTTTCTTCATTTTTTTTTTTTTTTTTGAGAAAATGCATGTTTACTAAATCTTTTCATAAATAGCCAGCCAAGACAGATAACCCACAGGGTCTGTTGTGGTATCTTCACTTAGGCCACTGGGAGTCAATTGACCTATGAACAATGGGTGTGAGTGTATTTATGAAAAGAAGCCTATGATGAGTAGGTCAAATCAATGTGATGCCGGCTGAATACATGTCTCTGTGAAAGGTCAACATAGAGAAATAAGACATGCATGGGGGAAATGCAGACTTGGTAGGTGGACAAACCATAAACTGTCAGCAGCTGCTCTGTCAGTGCTACAGTCCTGTCTGCCTTGAAGGATCTGATGCTGCTAGCCCAAGTTTACAGTAGGACTGCAGCTCTGGGATGAGTGATAGCGGTGAAGCCTGGGGTGGCACTACCAGATAGGGTTAAGAGGGATAAAGACAACTCCAGTGGAGAAAAAAGCTGCTAATAATAATATGTCGCTTCTTATCAGGGCCTTTCAAGGAGAACAGTCCTTTTGGCAAATATTCACAATGTTAGAAACTATCTAAGGATAAGACAAACACACCCAAACAGCCTATCACTTATGATCTGGTAGTTGGACTTGATTGATTTGAGCAGTGACTTTTCCCAGAAGAACCCCAGAAGAAAGTCAATGCTTTAAGTCAGACATTTCTTCCGGCAGTTTTATTTCAATTAAAGTATGTCTGAATCCTTAAGATGTAAAATCGTGCTGTAAAATATTATATACTGTATATACAGAATACATAGAACATAACAAAATAGCAGAAATTTAACATTACAAAATGAAAACTATGAGGTCAAAATAACACATTCTGCATGGTTGTAAGTTTCCTTGTGTTACTGTGCAACCAAAATCCATGTTCTCAGAAAGGGCACATGGAGTGTTTACTCTCTGCATGAGTAGGTAAGTAGGCCCATGGCATTTTTGTGTCTAAGGCCAGTGGTCATGATAACCCGTCATGGCACCAAGAGCTTGCATGAAAGCAGGGTTATTATTTCTTTGCTCGCATAGTGACATGTTTCACAGTGGCACTAGGACTGTTTATCAGTCAAGTTCTTTAGGATGTGGTAAAATGATTATTTCATCTAAATGCACCGGAGGTCATGTTTTCTAATAAATGATTGGTGAAGTATCTCAAAAGCAAATGATGTGGTGTCTCCCCTACAGTATTCCTTTTTAATATGCAATTAATGATTAGCCCCGGCTGAACTGCATTAGGGAACAAATGTGTAACCTGCTAAATGTCATTATGCTACCACTGCCAATGTGAGCATGCCAAAGACTCCATTCAGGCCAAAATGCAGATAAGAATGAAGACTTGAACTGTTTTCTGAAACAAATCTGCCAGAATAAAACAAACAAACAAACAAAACAAAGTATCTCTGCCCTCATCCTGCAGTTGTTCTTATCAGCTGCTTAGCGAAATTATTCCATTTGCTGACATAATATCAGTATTATTGTGATAATCAATCACACTGTGCTTGATTATCACATCATGAACTCATAATTGAGGACATTTGCACTCTGCGGCTACATCTCAAGATAGCTGTTTTCTTTATGAATGATTTGTGAAGGTGACAACAAAGTGATTTCCTGAGATATACTAACCAACTGCCAGAACAAACATGGAAAAGATACCAATGACCTGCCATAACCGCAGCCCCCAGAAAACAACGGTCTCTGAAGTGACAGGGTCGGGCTTCTTTGGGGGATCTGTGGGTAAAAGCTGTGGGCAAGAGAGAGAGAGAGAGAGAGAGAGAGAGAGCATCAACTGTTTTTTATATATCTGCACACAAACTAAAAATAAATCTTCACAAAAAAAAAAAGGATTAACAACAGTGCAAAGCTCAAGGAGCAACACGATCTTAGAGGACCTCAAATTTCAGAGAACTGTTTTTAGTTTTCACTGTGATACTTCACTCTTTAGGCAATGCAGCATGTCAGTAAAGTACTTGGTGTTCGAGTTTTCAGTCACTCTGCAATCTTTTCTGACTCAAAGTAAAATGAAAAGTTTTTGAATCTGTCATATTGTCACAAAGCATCACCATTTAGATAAGAAATAAGGGTTGAAGTCAGACGGGCATTGATTCTTCAGCATACAGCTGGACGAAGCATTAAGGAATAATTTCTCCCTCCTTTCAGTGAATTTACTACAAGTGTGCAGCCAACGTCCTTGTACAGCCTCACATTTCATTCCGAGCAATGTTAGCACCTCAACATCATTTCAGTTATTAACAACAACTACAGTGTAGCTCATATTGTATTTACCTGGCAAGGATACTTTGGCAAATGTTTACATGTCCACAGATTGTAGATTTTCTTAACACAATTTCATGATAATAAAACATTAAAGGTTTATAGCTGATATCAAAATGAACACATATAATGAACTCATATAATTACTAACTAGACACCATCTGGTGCTGGGATTGTATCAACCCTAAATGCCGTCACCACCAACTCATGAGTACACAGTAGTCATTACAACATTATTCCATCAGTAGGCAGTGCTGAGTCTTATCTTTGAACTCTTTCAGTTTGATGACACCTGTGAAATCACACTCACTGGGCCACAGAAACACATTTTGACAGCCACACGCATGCAGTACATTTGATATATAGATGTACTGTAAGAAAATCCCAAGAGACAAAGCAAACAATTATCAGAGCATTTTCTAACAAAATTATTTAATCAATTATCGTACAAATAAAAAGGCTAATAAAATAAAATAAATAAAAAAAATAAAAAGGCATAAATATATGGATTTGGAAAATAAGTAAATAAATAGAAAATAAATTGCTATAAATAAAAACTAATTCCCTTGTTAACTTAGTGAATGGAACAGAAATTGTTGAAATCATTTTCAAATAATATATTAATCCATAAATATGTTGTTAAAATGAAAAATTGTATTAAATTAAATAAACTAAATGTATTAATAATAATAATATTAATTAATTAATTAATTAATAATATTAATAAACCAAATGTATTAAATGAAAAATATATTAAATTTAAACATAAAGCCATCCATAAGTATGTAGTGAGTAAATAATTAATTACAATAATAAAATGTAGTTTGAAAAGAGAAATTGAACAGAACCCCCTGCTTCCTATTCCTGTATTCCTCTCATTTAGTCTTTCCTATACATGTTGATCCATGTGCTCCATTCCTAAAACAATTTCTGAATGTTTTGTAGCTCTCCTTTAAAAACTGCATTTTAATATACATTTTCATTATGTTCTTAGATTTATTTGTAACACTTTAAAATGATCAAATTGTATTTTTATGCGAAGTATTTATTGTTGGCTTCATATTCAAAATCTTTTTTAACTCTCATATACTATAATTTTTAAAAAGTAATATGTAATTTAGTCAAATATTTAACTTTTGATTAATTTTTATTCTGAATGTATGTTTTCATATTGTACATTCTGTTAGTGTGACTGCATTTTATTTCTCTAATATTTTAATGACACTTTCACTTTCTCCATAAAAAGGATCTTTAGTATTTCTTTAAGGAAATCCCCCCAAACCCCCTGTATGTTTTCATGCCAGATGTGAACTTACATGGTCCCCCTTAAAAACAAGTACCCACAGTGACAGCAGTGAATGTGTTGCACAAGTTGACTGCTTTCCATAAACTTTCTCAGTGTTCTTAGATGTCTCTCATGTTGTACAAAGTTTTTCTTATTACCGTCCAAGACCAACTATTTTGTGATTTCAAAGCTCTCTCCAGAGCTGTGGATTATAATAATAATAATAATAATAATAATGGATTGGATTTATATAGCACTTTTCAAGGCACCCAAAGCGCTTTACAATACCACTATTCATTCAATCTCACATTCATACACTGGTGGAGGCAAGCTACGGTTGTAGCCACAGCTGCCCTGGGGCAGACTGACAGAAGCGAGGCTGCCATATCGCGCCATCGGCCCCTCTGGCCAACACCAGTAGGCAAGTAGGGTAAAGTGTCTTGCCCAAGGACACAACGACCAGGACAGAGAGCCCAGGGATCGAACCGGCGACCTTCCGGTTACAGATGCGATTCCCAACTCCCAACCCCCAATAAGTGTAGAAACTGGCTGTAGTATGCGTTTGTCTTCCTGCTAGATCAATGACTTGGATCGGTACTACCACAGCCATCAGAGGGCCGGTTCCCTGATAAAATTACTGAGTAGATTTCTCCCTGTCTCCTCTGTATCGATCACTTGATTTGATGATACAAGGCTGTTTTGGAAACTCTATACTTTAGTCCATAAACCAACAGAGAACAGATCAGAAAATGGACATTATTGCATTTGTTGCCTTTATGTGTAACACAATTATGAGGTGAACCACAAAAAAACAAAGTTTCAAAAATAAACTAAAGTGGTGATATCATACACGTGATAAACAGCAGCATAAAATGAGATGAAAAGGAAACAGTTGATGGGAATGGTAAGTCAGTTAAAATACTAAAAAGGATGAGAGATGTTACTATCATACTAGAAATTAAAAACAAGCGCTCGTCAACTTCCCAGGATATCTCTGCTTGCTTTAAAAGCGCCAGTGCAAAAGGACCAGTTTGTTTACTCCAGTCTATAAAGAACTGATAACAAGCAAACACGCCAAATGTGACAGTGTACACGGCTTCAGGGTGTCTGCACCGTTTATGCACTGAGCAGGATACAAGAAGGGCTGTGATCTTTAACAGAGAAGTTGCCAAAAAATGTTTTGTGTGTGTGTGTGTGTGTGTGTGTGTGTGTGTGTGTAACTCACTTATTGAGGATATTTTGCACATCTAATAAAACAACTGTTTTTCTTTAAGAGTGATTGTGTAATGCTAAGTACTTTCTTCCTGAGGACATTTCTTATTTTATTAGTTATTTATTTGCCTTTTTTTTTCTTTCAGTGAAACAACAAGCACAAAATGACCTCAAGTAACCCCAATGTTAATGATTACATACCTAAATCTATAAAACATTTTTATTTGTTGGATGTTTGGCTGATTAGTTGGTATGTTAAATCTTCAAAGCCTTGATTGAATATTCTCCCTCAAATAATAGTTCTGATTTGCTCCGCTAAGGAAAACCTCTGGGGACTAATCAAGGAACATTAGTATAAGAACAAGGGATTAATACCTAAAAATAGAAAAGTGTGCACTTGGTTAAAAATGACTCAACATATAAGAGCAAAAGGCCAATTACTCAAGTAATGAAGTACAGGACCAATATTATGCACAAAGAATGTGGACAAACAATTTCCTGAAATCTAAAGCCTTATATTTAATTCTACATTTAGCACATGCTTACTAGAAAATAGTTTTGCTCTCCTCTACAGCAACAACAAACATTATTATTATTTATTAACCATCTTCTGTCTCAAGCTCCTAAAAGGCATCACACAAACACCAAGAGGGAGACTGTTACTAGAAGTTTCTCGTGCTTTCTCTCATCTTTCTCTTAAACCTGTTTGCTGCAAACTGAAGTTCAGAGGATGTTGATGCAATAATGAGTCATAGATAAACATTGGTATATTGTTTCCTTGTGGAACACATTAAATATCATACTATTAGTATTCAACACAAAATTCATTCACTTTCATGTTCCTGTAGTTGACTACTACTGATTGACTTGATGTTATAAGAATGTTTAGTCATGCAGTCATCATTTATTGTTTCATACCTAAGAAAATGGACTTCAGATCATTTTTGTAGCCAGGTCTAATCAAATTTTCTGAATGTAACTCTTTTTTCTCTATCCCGATCATTAGCACGAAAACCCTTCGAGTACTAGTCACCCTAGCTCCCCTCTAAGAGCACCCATTTAAACATGTGTGACATGGCTGTTCATGTCAGCCCATATAATATATCAGGGTTCAACATAGGTTCACCCTCTCCTCCTCCAATAAGGCAAGACACAACTACGGCGGCAATACAAAGGAGCATTAATCGTACACATTTAGGCTTCCCCTTAAAACGCCGATGTACCTGCACTCGTCACTTAGAAACCTCGAGGCTCTTTCTGAGAGGAACCTGTGGAGGACAAGGTGATGTATCAGGTTCTTACCTCAGGATCCGGGATCTGGGAGAACACGGAGGACAAACACTGAGACAGCAGCACTGTTCCCCAGCCCCGCAGTAGGAGCTGAGGCGGGCATACAGGCTGATCCCCAACCATTCTCTCCCCTCTTTCTCCCTGCAGCCACCCTGCCCCCTCTTCCTCTCTTCTTTCTCTGCCTGCACTTGCGCTGTTTACAGGACAGGACCACAATGGCCCTGGGTGATTAATAGTGACTATGGTGATGAAGTCTTCCTCCTATCCACGGTCATGTCTATCTGTTGCCTTTATGTCACACCAGAGCAGGAACCCAAAAGCACCGGCAGTCACCAGTGCAGCCAGCTGAAAACTGCTCCACTAGAATGGAGGGAACCAGCCCTGCAGTTAGGGTACATTAATTAATTAACAGACCTGGTGTGGTTTACAGCCAGCTCATCCTGCTGGGGACAGGCTGTTAACTCAGACTTGGGGGGGGGGGGGATGGGTGGTGCAGTTGACCATGATGAGGCTGGCCTGCACAGACACAGAGAAGCGAACGAGTGAGTCATCGCCTTTATTGCCCCTGGCTGAAGTGTAAAATCCTCACAGCCTCATCCTTTCAGTGTGGTAAAAGATGACGAGCCAAGCTGCCGTTTTCAAGTTGGACCTGCCTGAGGAAAAACGAATGACTTCTATGTGAAAATGAACACAACAGGGTAAATACTTGAGAAAAGAGCCAACACCACAAACCTACATTAACTCTATATCCAACTGCAGTGTTAAAGAGCTTTAAACTTTGCTGTCCAGCGACCTTGTTAGTGCAATATTGCCTTTATTGTAGCTCTACTTTAGTCTCCATCAAACCCTGAAAGAATGCGATGCTCTGGTTCTGCTGAATGCTCAGTTTGCCTCTTAACAGTTTTGTTTTTGCCTGTTGCAGCTGGCAAGTAAACCAGATAAGAGATGTGAAAATCAAATGATGCTAATACCCCATGTGGAGCCTGGACGAATAAACTGTATGTGATAGTCCTCTGCAGACAAGAACCTTTGGATAACACATACTCAACTGATTGATTGTTAATATGAAATATTGATTAGACTGGCTGTTGATCTTGCTCTCAAGCAAACACATTTAATACTTTCCACAGCAATATCTGGTTTTCTGTTTTTGTAAGTCATCATTTTCATTACTAATGGAACATAATGTCAATATGTCTTTTATTATCAATTATCCCACTACTCTCATCTGCTTCTGCTGTAAACGTGAATTTTCACAAATTTCACATATACCGCTTTATTAGTGGAGAATTACAGATTACATAAAGGTTTCTGTGAAATGACTGCAAAGAGACTGGCTGACGCATCCTGCAGAGAGATGCTTTTCCAAATAGATTCGAGTATCATGCTGATGTCTCGGGGCACGTCTAATAGGCCCTTTGACATGAAATGTCATTAGTCAAAGTGGATTCGGTGTCATTATAGCTCCATTTTTGCCATCCAGCCTTTTTCACATTCCTGAGTAAGTCTTTAATTAACAGTGACAAAGTACCTTGTCTTTGAATGTTTTCTTTATAGCTAAAAACAGTCTGAATTGTCCCTGTAATCACCAAAGAAACAGGGACATCGTGTATTATTTAAACTGATGGGTGAACACACACTTCTGTTCCTCCATCACACTTGAATCTGACTTCCCTGATCAAAATCACTGAAAAACGTACACTACTTTAGAAGGCAGAAGCCCCATCCTGAGGGGGTTTCGGTGATAATGACAACCCTTATCTGCATGCAGAATTAGTCAGAAATAGCTCCCTGTGATTGGCTTTCTGACAGAGGTGTAGGATGTAATCACTATACCAGTGCAGGATCTGTTAGGTCCCAACCACTGGTGTATGAAAGAGCCTTTCTTGTTGTTTAATGCAATATGCTTGCACAAAGCTTCTTTTTTGTTGTTGTTTTTTATTTTTGCCATGAAATTGCTATTCGTCAAAAAATGTTATTTCACAGGCAGTTTAAAAGAAGTCTTTGAAATTGTGTTCCCCTCACAGACTATATATATATATATATATATATATATATATATATATATATATTTTTTTTTTTTTTACACAGTGAGTGTCTCCTCTCTAGCTATATTTATGCGGCAAGCATGTCTGCCGGAAAGCAACCCTTAGTGATAATGATGCTTTGTTGTGACATTTTATATGTAAAATGAGATGGTTATGAAAGACTGAGCAGCCAATTCACACCCATTACACATTTGTTTTTGTTTTTTTAACCAAGGTTAAAGTATTAAAATGAAGCAGCAGCTTAATATTTTACATTTGAAGCACTTCACATATCTACTGAGAGCACCTCAAAGCCCTGAGCAAATCCAAATCTTGTTTGATTCTATACCACTGTGATCGTAATTGATGGTGAGCAAAAATATTTATACAACAACATATCGCTTTGTTTTCTCTAATGAATATTGATACACTGGTGCCAAATGCATTAGATGAGACTTCCTGTGGTCCCTCTTATCAAATGAATCATGGAAAAGTGTAAGGAAATGAATTTACCTGCAACAAACACAAAAAAATCCCACAGGATAAAAATCGCAGACAGTGGTAGAAAACAAAGTCACAAGCTAATTAATTTATGATAATATACACATGCTATTTCATTTCAATGCAATGATTAAAACATCTGTTTTTTCTTGGTTTTGTTGCTTTCAGGGATCTTTTGGCTTCTTGGATTAACTCTACCATGGTGCATCTATTCTAAGTAATTATCTTGCACGTCACATAATCTGTGTTTAGAGATAACACTGTTAGTGTCGATATATGTGAGCATGAATTGCAAAAATAAGAAAACAAAGGGAAGGAAAAGGAAACTGCTCAACAGTACAATATTGCCATCTATATAGCCGTGGTGGCTGGCACACTTGCTTACTTTTTGTACTTCCAAGTGAACTATAAATTCCTTCAAAGATGTGTATTATTCTTCCTGCAAAAATGGCAAAAAGTAGTGCAATGGTGCTTGTTAGAAGTGTTTCTTGCTTATGGACACCTGTACTCTTACCTGCAAACAGTGTACAAAGGGGACCAAGCGAGAGTCACTGAACTTTTTATTGCCTAATTATTTCTGAAGTTTAACAAAGTGCTAAAAAATTGTTGAATGCGCTGCCCTTTGTGACTAAAAATAACAGTATTGCTTGAGGTGGGCTTGAGGTTTGAGGTGAGAAAGAAGAACATGAAGACATGGAAATACGGGAGAAAAGAGAGCAGTGGTGGAGGAGGAGAAAGACATGATCACAAAGAAATGATCACAAAGAAATGATGAAAAGATACACTCACAAATGTTAAATGGTTATATAGTGTTTTAAAAAGCTATTTGTGATCATGAAATTAAAAGTAACTTATAAGACATCCTACGTAACTGGCTGGTCATAGACTGTGATAAGGCAGAACAGTGATGTCCATCTCAGCCACCGTATTCAAGATAGCAAAGTTACATGGCAGCTTCCACAAACCGGCGTCCTCTCCTTTTTTTATAAAATGTGTTAATTTTAAGTTTATAGGAATGGATCATATGTTGGAAGATGCAATTACACAGTAATAAATGTATATTCATGAGTACAATATAATTTTTTCTGTTAAATAACTTTAAAAAATGACTTAATGTACCTTTAAGGCTCTTGTTGAACTGTCTTGTTCTACATGCCTCATATGGAAGTCCGGGACTGATTGACAAATTTGAGATGGAGGTCCTCCCTTTTTAAAAAAGGGAGCAGTGTCGCTTCCAACTTAAAGGGAATTACACTTTGTGGCCCCCTGGGAGGGTCTATGTCAGAGTACTGGAGAAGAGAGTTCACTGGTTATTAAACTGTGGACTGAGGAGGAACAATGTGGTTTTCCTTCTGGAAAACACTGGACCAGCTCTTTATCCTCTTGAGGATATGCAGGGGTGTGTGAAAATTTGACAAATCAGTTTATATGTGCTATGTGGACTTGGAGAGAGCATTTGAAGGTCACCCTTTGGGGTGACCTGTAGGATATATCCTGTAGGGGGTACTGTAGTAATGAGCATGCGGCCATAAGTTTGGTAAGGAAACTTATGGCAGCACAAGCTGTGAGTAGTGAACAATTAGATCATAGACACAAGTGGCGGAAATGAGCTTCGTCCAAGGGTGGCTGGGCTCTCTTTTAGGGTAAGGGGCTCGATCATTTGGGAGGGGCTCAGAATAGAGCCACATCGCCACCACACTGAGTCAGTGCAGTTCAGGCATGCTCAACTGGGATGCGACCCAGGGCAGAACCAGAAGAAATTATATCTCTCAGCTGTCCTCTGCGTCCTCCAAGAAGAGCTGGAGGAAGTGGCTGGGGAGGAGGTGGTCTGGGAATCTCAGCTTAAACTGCCCCTGCGACCCAGATAAGCTGCAGAAGACAAACAGATATTTTCACCAAAATTAATTCACTTGCCCATTTTATTTACTGTTTGACGCTGATTTGTTTTTGCTTTCTTCGTGTTGGTCAAAAACATGATAATAATGACTTGTTGCATGTTCATGCCTCAGAAAAGGTCAAATGGCTTGTCTGATTATTATGCAGGGAGTCAAAAGGTCTACCAAAATGTTTGACATTTTCGTCCTATGGCTATGTGCTGAACTAGATTCAGTGCAAAAGAGGAAACATGCTCGGAGACATTATGCTATGGTAGTAGAAAACAACAATGGTAAAACACATACACAAATATATATATTTATTTATGTATTTATTATGTATCAGGCTTCTTAAAAAGTGTCAGCTTTTTAAAATAAAGCAACTGTTAGTAGTACAACACACAGGGTGGTACCCTGTTTTACTAATTCAATATGAAGTCATAATATGAATGATTAGCTGAAAAGAGTTAGAGAATATCTGTTGTCTTGCCTGAGAATATTCAACCACTTTCCACCCTTACACGCCTACATGCTACATTATATGATTTTGCACAGACACCTTGAGGACCTGTTAAGTGTTAATTAGTGGATGTGACTGTTGTGTCAAAACAAATATTCATACATTTATATTCAGAAAACATACACAGACAGCATTTTTGTGAGCAACTGGCCTCCTGGGGCTTCACTGCATCTCAGCTGGTGTGTCATTCCCCTTTGTCTCCCCCAATTATTTCCATCTCTCTCTCTTTCTTTAAAACTTTCCGACAAAGGTAAAACTAGAAAGAAAGAAAAAAATCACACCCTTGTTATCAGTGATGCTCTCGCACACATCTCCAGAAGGCTGCAGTTCTCATTAACCGTGATCATATCTGTGAGCAAAATGTCAACTCTAACATGGAAGCATTCGCTAAGGGACTTATTAAACAATTTTTGCTTGTTAAAGGACGTCCTGCCACGCAGCTGCAGTCAGGCGGAAAGTCTGCTTGCAGGAACATAAAGGATATCTGCACCAGTGGTGATGCATACATATGACGAAACAAGCGTGTTCAAAAGCAGTTGGGAAAATAATACTGAATAAAAACAAAGAAGTTTTTTTATCCTTTTTTATTTCCCATGACCATCATCGGATATAAGGTGGAGTGGTTCCAGAAGAAATTGATTATTACCAAGTTTGATACAACATGGTGAGAAAATTCAATTTAGAGTGAGAAAATTGCCGGGAGGATTAGATGTGGAAGAGCCATGAGTCGAGAACAACACTGGGTTACTAAAGCGAATGGGGAGGGGGGGAACGCAGCCTTCAATGACAGAGCACTTTGAGCACAGATTGTGAGGAGCTACAGTTTTTCATAAGACAGCATTTTTGTAAGCAGTCCCCCTGATCCAGAATCACTGTGTTGTCCTCTCAAGTATCTCAACCAAAACATCACAGCTGGTTTAGTCTCCAGTATTAATAATTCTGTATTATAACTGGGTTCATTCTTTTTATCAACTCCAAAAGCTGGAAAAATCAATGATTAAATGACAACTGTGTCACAATAATGGCAATTAAACTCTGCTGTATGAACTGATAATGCACATATTTGCTGTTAGTGTCACATAAATCCTGCAGGATCCATTTAATTTCATTTTTGGCTTCAGATCAAAACATAGGAGTCGCCATCAAGTACTGTACTTAACTGACCACACTGCCATCTAGTGATGCTACTTGTATTTAAACATATCTGAGCAAACTGAAATTACTACAGGGCTCACACAGTATTGACTCACTGCACTGTACATAAACGAAGTGTAAGCAAAGGAAGGAGTTTGAAAATGAACAAAAAATGACTCAAAAAGTTTTAAATATGGGTGCAAGAGGCACAAATGAGTATCATGCTGAGGTGATCTGCTCACGAGCTTCACGAGGCTTTAGTGAACACCTCCGCACCTGATTTTTAAAATCAATTTCAGTGTCGTTAACTCACCCCGTACACTTTGATCTTTACCCTTTCCCTCACCGCGACCTGGAAAAGATAAAAACTCATTACTTTAATTCTACTTACTGTAAATGAGCACATTAGGACCCTGCTGTTTATTTTCTTTCCATTACATGTAAATGAGAGGGACTGGGAGATGAATGGACGCATAGAGGTCCAAACCGTTTTCTGGCCTGAGCAAAGTTCACAGATCCCTCATATACTGATGGCTAACTTTAACCTCTGCGTTCACAGCTGCACTATTTACTTTAGTTTCTGGATGCAGTCAATGGTCTGCAGGAAGCATTGGTCCAGAACGAGGGAATACCTCTGAGGAGAAGGATGGAGAAAGGAGTCATTCAAACTTGGAATGACAAATAGGTGAGGCTGTTTACGTATGCTGTGTTTACATAAGTTTGTGTTTGGTTTGGTGGGTTATTGGGCATTTTGGAATAAATCTACACCTTTCTGCGTAATACAGCTACATAAAACAATAATAAAATTGTCTGGCAAGGTGTAATTTATTTGAAAGTGATGACACTCTTAAATAACTGAAGTCAACATGAGCAGTCACATTAATCCCTGATATTAGGTCAACTGAAACTTCAGTATAACATGTCTGAAAAAGAAAAGCTCACTGAAAAAGGATGGAAATGATGTCCCTCTTGCAGTCATGCACTGCGTTAAAATTATATACGATTACAGGTTTGCGAAAATGCTCAAACGCTGGCTTCATATAAAGTACAGTTTTGTGGCAAAGTTTGAAAATGACCCCCCAAAAAAACCATATGAAGTTGAACGCTTTCCTGGCAATCAGACGCAGTTAGGGACCGTGACAAGCATTTGCTCCATCAACACCCTTTCTGACGCACATTTCCTCACTTGATACGTATCTGGCAATCTTCATCTGCTCGTCTCTCATCTTGCTCTTACGGTGACACGTCTCACTCTGTTGCATTAAAGAGCGCCTCACCTTCCATCCAGGAGGTATTCAAACACAAGCTGTTTTTTGTTACTCTGAGCATAAAGGCTTTCTTCATCATGTCCAAACTCTGATATTTTTGTCTTGTGGCACTTTCTCGCTCAGTCCAATGGGGACCTGCCAATCTCCCACAGGGTCCTGGAAGACATAGTGCGGTATTTGAAGCAGCACACTAACTCAGCCATGGTTTTAAATTAAGCGTGATGTGGAGAGGGAGGAAAGGGGGGGGATGTTCTGCTGAAACCCTTTTGGCTACATCGGAAGAAAATAACTCGGATGTTAGTATGAATGTAAGAGCCACTCCCACTGGGCATATCCAGACAACCTTTGGATTAAGAGCCATATACTGTACATGTGTGACCTGCTCTGGGGAATGTATAGAGGACTACAGTGGGAGTTTGTGCAGCTTGAGTTTGCAGTTATTTTCAACCGCTATTCCCACAAAACTGGTTTCAAGTCAGAAATGATTAGTGTTAATATTTAATAGGAATATTGAAACGATTTGGGAACTTAACTGTGGTGATTACTATTTAGCCTGGCCTGTCGCACATTTATTTACAACTGTATGGAGCCAAAAAACACCTTAAAAAAAGAAAGAAAAAAAATCAACCAAAGTCATCGCCATGAAGGTAAACAATGTATTGAAAATATTTGTTGAGGGTTCGGTTCCTTTTCACTGATTAATTTGGATGTTTCTTTGGTTTACAGAAAATATTTACTTTGAAAACAGACAGCATTGGTCTCGATACCTGTAATGCATTTAAGGTTACCAGCCGAGGAAAGACAAACATATATTTAATAAAATGTGACAGTGACATTTATAAAACAGCGAGCAGACGAGATGTGAAACCACGGGGAGACGTCTTATCAGCACCGACCGCTCCTGCAATCACCCGGGACACTTGTCTGATGCCATCAGGGTTAAGTTGAAAGCTATTTTACTCAAGGTACTTAAGTCGTTAAACCGAGGTCACCCGACCTTACGTCGCAAACTGTCTTTCGGGGACTCAAATGGAGAGAAAGTCAGAGATGCATATAATGTTTGCGTGGCTGAAGAGGAGAGTTTTTTTTTTTTTTTTTCCCCTTTCTCCTGCAGGCTGCTGTTTTGTCACATGTGACAGGAGAAGGTAGGGCTCAGCTGGAAGTGAGGCTGAGCAGGGACCAGCCAGTTCCCCTGGTTAGTGTCTTGTCTGTGCTGTCACAGAGCCTCCAGGAAAACATGCCTGACTTGTCTCATCACGTCACTGAAAGCTGCAGGTCATGGTGGAGAGTGCTCTTTAGGGATGCCCTCAGCGCCCGCGTTTCCTCCAGCTGAATGACCAGCCAAGAGACAACATACAAGAACAACATGAACATCTCCGTGCAACCTCGATGTGACGGGCAGACTGCTGTCTGCAGCGTGTCTACCGCCGCACATCATTATTTCTGTCGTCTGGTTAACTCTTATGGTTGGAGAAAGAAAACTCCTGAACCAGAACCAGTTTAAGGCAGTGTTGTCAAAGAAATAAAGTGTTTACAAATGCTGGACTGTTGGACAGTCTGTTCAGGTTTGTCTGTGGACAGTTCCTGTTGCTCAGAGACTCCATGGTGCTCAGGGACTCTGCTCCTGCCGACAGAGCTGTGATAGCCACGAGCAAGAAAGATAAGGGGGAAATTGAAAAAGAAAAAAAAAAAAAAAAAAAAAAAAAGAGAAGAAGAAAAAAATCCTGATATTGTCACATCATGCTGTCACTGAGCCTTGGCATATCAGTCCTAGCCATGCTGCATGCACAGTGTTTACTTTAATCTAATTTTGGCCTCTCAAACTCCTCCAGGATCACTGGCCTGTGGTGCTCCTCTTGGTGCTTGTGCCTCCAAACATGTGTGGCTCATCACTTTCTCTCTAGAAGAGTCAGACAAATGTTGGATTGCATTAGAGTTAATGCAACAGAATTCTTCTTAATAGACACAGCTTTGGAGTGACAAATATAGATTATACTTACCCAGACAAGCTATTAGCTTGATAAATATGTGTAATTTTATATAAAAGTTTCATTTTTGCACCATTAAATTTCTGACGTTAAATTGAAAACTGTAAAATAAACCACCACGCTCTCATTAGTGCTCTCATTAGTGCAGTGCACACCACAGTCATTACTGTGGTGTGCACTGCATAAATAAAATGAACAAACACCAACAGAAATAGCCTCCCTGTGTTTGTAATCTTGGGATGGAAATATACAAACTGATTTAACATTTTAGTTGTGCAGCATTATAGCATTTAATTTTTACACTGACAAGAAAATAAAAGTGGCTACTTTAGCTTTGTGCAGTACGCAAAAGTGCAAACTTGAAATGTGAAGAAAGAACATTTGCGTGAATCATCCGACCACTTCATTTGGCAAAAAAAAAAAACAAAACCAAACAACCAACAACCACCGCATGGGTATCGACTCAAGTGGCCTTTTTTCCACCAATAAAGCACTCCTTCATCACCATCTTCGATGAGTAAGAGAGCCAGCAGCAGTGGCATAAAGATGCCGTTCCAGATCAAGCTGGAGAGCTGTTAGCTACAGCAATCTGGATCCTCTGTAAGAAAATGAAAACTATCTCGCTTTTGGAGACATTTCATGACCTGTGCTGCTTGCTCGATGTTTTTATCTATTTTTTGTTTGTTTGGGTATTTTGGAGGAATCAATCAAAACTGTTTTAAGCCTTCAGGTGAAGTGGTATTTTTCGATCTATACTTTCACACAAAGATGTGCATTTCACAACCCTGTCCCACTGACAGAATTACACTGTGAGCGATAGACTGAAAAGAAAAAGAAAAGAAAAAAACAACAACTACAAAAGAACATCTGCAGTATATTCTACAGACCTCTCAAGCTTGTTAGTTCTTCTCCACAAAGAGGACTTGGGTTATCATGTCACAGTCAGGAATTTTGTTTACTAATTTCATAGTGATGCCCATGTCAGTACAGAGCAGACATGGTACACATTAAACTTACGTGAATTCTATGCCACTTCCCACAGCTGGCAGCACCAGTTTGTGACCAAATTTAGAAATTGAACTGAAAAACAAAACATTTGAAGGCGGTAAACAGAAATCCCACAGGAATACAGAAGTGTTTAACATCACAGTCATCAATACGCCAATAACAGTGCACCCCAACGTTAACCTTAGGTAATTATTTAGCCTTATGTTTCTAGACAAGACGAGAGATATCAGTGCTATGTGTGACACTTAGCCTCAGAGGCTGGTTTCAAGTGCAAAACAGAAGACGAGATGAACAAAAATTATCTGTCCTGAAGAAGTAAATCAGGGTTCCTCAAAGTTGTATGAAGCTAAAACAGTTCTTACTCAACACGTCATAATTCTTTCTCAAACCTAAAAAAAAAAAAAAAAAAAAAAAAAAAGGTTCCCAGCTTAATCTTACTTAAGTAATTTTTTGCTTAAATATTTTATTTCTCACCACGTGCAATGGATCCATATCCCACAGATTGGGACCCACTAAGCTAAACTAACAATAAGCATATTTTAATGATTATCAGATATTAAACCAGCACAAGTACCCTGAAGATGGAATTCTTTTGGTAATGTCTCCCTCTTCTGGGGAAACAGCAGAAGTACAGTTTGTTATCCTGATGCTGGGCTGTCTGTGCACATCATCGTTCTTCAACACCTATAAACACACGTTTAATTGCTGGTCAGACATCGCATGCTGAATCTCGGAGAATGCACAAAAATAAAAAAACAAAAACAAAAAAAAACCCTGGTAATTATTTCTTGATTACCTTATCAGAGAATTGCTGTTTTTTCTGTAGTTTTTTGATAATGGCATCTTTCTCAGCAAGTATCTCCTTAAATCTCTGGATGATAGCACTGTGCTCTGAAGGTATGTTGCTCAGCTGTTGTCCTACACTCTGCTGCATCACCTTGCTCTGTACGTTTTGCTTTTGGCTGAGTTGTTTTAATACCATCTGCATCTGGGCCTGCTGCTTCTGCCAGAGGTAGAAAAGATATACAAACTTTATAGGAACAGTAGTAGTAAAGCATGGACACATCACAGGATATCCTCTACTTTGCAGTATGTTGACTTCAACTCATAAATGTCAAGTGAAATTGGTACTAACTGCCATGGTATTTAACAAAACTATTAATAGTGTAATCATGCATGAGATACCTTATATAAAGTCTTACAATACCTACTTTCTTATTAATATATACATTTATTAAAAAGGTAGAATCTATACGACTCTAACCAGATATTTGTCTCCAGTCTAATTTCTTACCATCAAAGCAGCCACGAACTCATCATCGTGTTTCCCCTTCTCCATCAGGGTTGATATTTGATGCTTCAGAATTTTGACTTCAGCAGATAGAGTTTTGCTCCTGGCTTTAGAGGCTTCCAGCTTTTGCTTCACATCTTTGTGTTCTTTCAAGAGCGCCTCATAATCCACTGAGAGCCTCTGCACAGTTGTGGAAGGAGAGAAGGGCCTTAGCACATTAACAATGTAATGTCTATGTTCATATAAAATCATTGCCTAAGTCCCAGTTAAACAGACAGAGAGACCAGTCAACAACCCTCTCACAATCCAACATGCACGTGACTTCCAGCAGGCACTAAATGGCAGTTTCTTTTTTTGATTACATGTAAAGTCTGTTTTCTTAACATAAGAAATGAAATCAGAAAAACGTATCTAGGTTTGCACTGGCTCAAGGTGATTAAAAACACAGAGTCATTAAAATACAAGTCAAAACACACACACACACACACACACACACACACACACACACACACACACACACACACACACTTATTAACTGTAAGCCTGTGAGGATAACATGGTTTGAGTCTGTCTGACCTCAAGTCAGTGGGATGCTTGTTCCAAACAACAGGACCACAGTAACTGAAGCACCTGAGCACACTTAAATCTAATTTTGGGAATAGCCAAAAGATCTGCACCTGCTGACCTGAGAGGTCTAATTGGGTTAAAGAGGCTGCGCAAGTCAGAGATGTACTGGGGGTGCCAAGCCATTGAGAGCTTTATGAACTAATAGAAGGGTTTTAAATGTAATTCTGCATTGAACTTGGAACCACTGTTGTGACTTCGCTCCTTGAGTGCTAATAAAATGCTGAACTTGCAGCATATGTGTAAGGACTCTCTTACAGCAATACAGTTTAACCTGCTTGATATGAATGCATGGACCCATTTCTCATAGTCCGTTTGAAATAAGAACTTTTGATAGATCTCTGAAATTCAAATTTTCATTTAATAAGTGGCTGGCATTGGTAAAAAAAAAAAAAAAGAACCCCCCCCCCACACACACACACACACACTTTCGCCAAGCAACTGATGGTTGGTCTGCAGGCCTCTGTGGTTGTGGCTATACATACCTCAAGGGCTACCCTCTTCTCTTTCTCTATAGTGCGGATGTAGTTGACATTTCTTTCCTGAGGGGGAGTTTTCTGAAGAACACCCATGCCCAGAAACTCTTCCTCTCCACTCAGAACACTTGACTGCCTTTGTTGTGTTGATTTGTTCAGCTGCTGCTCAAGCTCTCGTACCTGTTGTTCAAGTTTTGTTCATCATCAGTTCAGTTTCAGGGTTTTTTTTTTATTCTTTCCTGTGAACTCACTATTTTGAAAAGCACTTCATTGGTTATAATGTTCTAACTTTAAAATACATTTATGTAAAATCAAGTTAAACTTCAATTTTGAACCTACCCTTGTCTGCAGAGCCAGTATCTGCTGTGCTCGACCTCTAAAGCTCCCAGGGCAGCTTAGTAATTGCTGAAGGTTGACCTCCTCTCCAATCTCACTAATCAGAACCTGAAGTAGTTCATATTTTAGAATCTATAAGTCACTTGTGAAAAATCATTCAGATATAAAATATTCTTCTTGAGTGATTGCATATAAGACAGAAAATAAAGTAAGTCTCCTACCTTCTGTGCCATTTTCAACTCCTGCTTGGCAGACTGCACCTGGTTGCGGTACTCAGTCACCTTCAGTTGGGTAGTTGCTAATTTTTCTTGCAGAGATTTAACCAGTGCACTTTCCTGCTTTCAGAAACAAGTCATAAATGATCCTTTCAGTGATGCCATTATTTTAGCTAGGACCCTACAGCAAAATGTTCCTTTTGTTATTATTCCTTACCTCACATTCTTCAGATGAGATCTTAACTGGTGACTTTGAATCTACTTTTTGCCCAGGTACACCATGTACCAGCATGGCCTGCAGCTACAGAAAGTCACAACAGTTTTTCTGAGAAGGACAAATTTTCATGCATCAAATTATTTCAAATGATACACATAAAGCAAAACTTTACCTCTCTCTCAAGCTCTTTGATTCTGTTGCCGTTTTGCTTACATTTAATCTTCTCTTGCTCAATTTCAGCAGTTAGTTCTCTATTCTTCTTGGATAGCTCAACAATCTTGGTGGCAGCTACAGCTCCTGCCAAGCCTGAAGTACCTAAACAGATGAGTTGATGAAGCAGGAAGAAGCTGTCACATGTCTGTAACATCTCAATGCAAAAAAAAAAAAAAAAAAAAAAAAGTAAAACAATTTACATTATACCTGCTAAAGCCAGTCTTTCTTCGTCTCTTTTCCTCTTCAGGTGCTTAATTTCAAAATCCTTCTCGCTCAGAAGTTTGAAGAGCCGACCATTTTCATCCTTTAGCTCTCTCAATTGGTCAAGGAGGGCCTTATTCTGAATGTGCAACAGCCTATGGAAGACAAAATGAACAAGGATGAATGTAACATGACAGAATGGTTATTTACAACCATGTGAAAATGACAGTTTTCGTGGGATTCTGTGCAGTCCTGTGAAAAATTGAGTCCACCTTTAGTGGTTACCTTAAATGGGTTAGTGGCAGCCATGTGCAATTAACTGATCATCAGAAAGTGTGAGCGCTATGAAAAGCAGAAATTTTGGCAGTTTACTGGTCCGGACCATTCAGATGCCACAATCTTCCAAAAAGTGGGTGTCCCAGCAAATTCATCCCAAGGACAGACTTAGCAACGCTCAGAATCTACAGGCCTCACTTGGCATGTTAAATGTTGAAGTTCATGACAATACAATTAGAAAAAGACTGAACAAGTATGGCTTGTTTGGAAAGGCCAAGAGAAAGCCTTTTCTCTCTAAAAAGAACATGGCATGGCATTGCAGAGTTGAATCTCAACAAACCACAAAACTTCTGGAACAATATCCACCAAAGTGGATGTGTTTGACCATAATGCACAGCAACATGTTTGGTAAAAACCAAACACAGCATATCAGCACAAAAACGCCTCATACCAACTGTCAGACATTGTGGTGATTTGGACTTGTTTTGCAGCCACAGGACCTGGGCACTTTGCAGTCACTGCTTCTCTGTATACAGTACCAACGTATTCTAGAGTCAAATGTGAGAACATCTGTCTGAAAACTAAAACTTGGTTGAAATATGGTCATGCAATGACAGGACAATGATCTCAACCACAGCAGCAAATCTGACTGAACAACAACAAAAGAATGTGTTGCAATTCAAGTCAATGTTCAGACCTCAGCCTGACTTATCAGGCCATGGGACATACCCTGCAAACCTCAAAGAATAAAAGCACTGTTGTATGGAAGAGTGAGCCAAAATTCATCATACAGAAAATGATTACTCGAAGTTATTGCTGCAAGCCACTTAGTTTTTCACATGACTGCATGCAGATGACAAAGATTTCCAGTCTTGAATAATATATTCCTTCATAGCGGTTTATGTAGCAACATTTATGGAAAATACCTTGAAAAACATTTAATTTAAGTCTCACCTGTTTTGGGGAGCATCACAGCTTGCCTGAACACCTTGGTTAGACAGATCCAAATCATCCTGAGCGCCACTGTCATTGAGCTTGTCTGGTTGTGTTTCCTTTTTCCTCTCCTGTTTCCTTTTTTCCTGCTGTTTTTGCAGTGCTTGAAACTGAAGCCGCAGTTCGTTCAGCTGATCCTTAGACTCCATGATCTCTGATTTATGGCATTGGAAAGTTAAAGGTTGATATTATAATCGAATCAATGCTGAGGCTTAAACTATTATGTCGTGTTGTGCTTCTTATCTGACACAGAGAGAATGCCCTTAATACGATGTCTGTAGTCGACGTTTACAGTACGTAAACCGTACGTACGTACCGAAAGACTATTTTCTGAGCCTAAGCGAAAAGTTCCCTTTAAGAGGGATTAAGCTGAAGAGAAAATATCTCACCTGTTAATTAGTCGGGTCCGTGTAAACAAATTGGTTTTAAACTTCACCACAGGTGAAGACAACTCCTGTATCCATAGCAACTGCCATCCGGGGACTCAGCTCAGCTTAAAACAACATCTCGCGGGAGCAGAAAGGTAGTCATAGAGACCAGGGGACGCTTATAAAGGCTAAAACATATTTTTTTTAATGGTGCCCCGGATATGTCACCTTTAATTCAAAGTCTGACTTTCTATGGCACAAATGTATTTACTTCATTTTTTTTTAACTGCACTGACAGATAAAAGCACCTTCTGCATCTGCAGTGCTTCTTAAACTTATTGGGCACTGTGCTAGTATTCGTTCAGTATAGCCTAGGTTTTGCGAAACTTCCATTGTTTTTGTTCCTCTTTTGCTCTTTTGTTTTTATTTTCCAGTGTAGTGGAAAATAAGGAGGCTACTTGTACTGCAGCTCCCTCCGGTGGATTGTAAATTGTTCACCACTACAAAAAAATGTAATTGGAAATTTTAATTTAGTTATTTAGTTTAATATATTTCACATTAGATCTGTCCAGGGTGTACCCCAGCTCTTGCCCTCAGACAGCTTGGATAGGCTCAATTTGTTTCATGTTATGTCACCATACATCCCAGTATAGTGTTTTTAACTCATTTTAATTACGATCTTTTGTAAATGTGGTTTTAATCACAGCCAGAGGTACTCTTCTATGGTGTTTAAGCATGCGATCAGATCAAAGCTACTTTGAGTTACTCCTTTAGTCACAAGAGGTCAGCACAGCAGTTAGCTCCACATATTTGATTTGGCAGGCCCCTTCCTATCCTTGCTGTTGTTTCATGTTGCTATACAGCTAAGCAAAAAGGCATAACTTTTTGCTTAGCTGTATATTGCAGTGATAATGTAGGCCTGTAACTGTAACATCCACGGGTTGGATAGTTTTGGAAGTGATAGATACGTACAAATCTTAACAGTAAACTGGAGTGGTAATAACTCTTATCCTGTGTACAAGAACGGCCAAAGTTGTCTTCATCTGCTGGTCAGCTGAAGCCTTTTGAGAGGTGCAGAACATTACAAGGACCTTTTATGACACTTTGACTCAATAGAGGAGGTGGATCAGAGGAGGATGTTAGCCAAGCTAATGTCCATTATGGACAACAACTCTCACCATCTGTCCCTGAGCAGCTCCTTCAGCAGTAGACTGTTAAAGCTACAATGTAGGACTGAGCGCTATCATATGTCCTTCATCCTGACAGCAG
This sequence comes from Simochromis diagramma, assembly GCF_900408965.1. Taxonomy (NCBI): domain Eukaryota; kingdom Metazoa; phylum Chordata; class Actinopteri; order Cichliformes; family Cichlidae; genus Simochromis; species Simochromis diagramma. The sequence continues at coordinate 7,159,407 of NW_024386782.1, forward strand.
TCAGACTATACAACACAGTATTGGGGGGGGGTTTGTACACAAAAGCGCAGCCTTACCTAATGTCCACCATACTGTTACTCATTTTATATTAAGATTAAAAAATCTAGTTGGTATTGGTATGGAGAGTAACCTTCAGTAATAGTAGTAAATCACACAGCAATAGTACATTCATGTAGTTGTAAAGAAGCATGATAATATATTAAGTAATCCAAAGTATTCAGAATACGTTTCTCTCATTGAGTAACGTAACGGAATACGTTACAAAATACATTTTGGGGCATTTATTCTCTAATCTGTAGTGGAATACATTTTAAAAGTAACCTTCCCAACACTGTCAGTACTGGATGTAAGATGATACTCGGCAGATGTCACGTAGACTTTATACGATATCTTGGAAATGCCTATTTTCACAGCAGCCCCATAGTCACAGTGACAAAGCATTTTCACACCTCAAAATGATGCAGTTAATTCCCCGTTTAGAGGAAAAATGAATACAAATAATATATTAGTGTATCAGTTAACAGAGTTGAAAGACTCTGACTTCAAGACCAGAAATGACATATTCGGAATAGCTTAACAAGGCATCAATTAAAGCACAAAACAGGTTAAACAACATTTTGGTGGCTACTACAAAGTATATATATAATATCAAAGTAGCACAAATAACAAAATTAAAATCATTGAAAAAAATGAAAAAGAGAGTTCATTATAATTAAATTACATAAAGGCTACAGAATTACATCTCAAATTCTTTTCCAGTTTCAGTTTACTGTAATGGCTTTATAAATGTCTCCTTCGGGTTAATATTAGGCCACTAGTGCCAGTTATTTTAGAGCTCTACTCATTCTACAAAGCTAAATGTTGTGAAAAGCTTCCTCAAATGTTCCAAATGTACTGGGATGCCCATTTAATAATAAATGGGCTCAGGTGCAAACAATGTGAATGTAGCAAACATCCCTAAATGACTCTTTTAGGCAAGCTTTCTTGTCATTTCTTTAAGTAGTCTTTGGGAAAAGGTCTCCAGGCTTCTTCTTCACAACCCTTGTGAATGTTGGCTGGCTTTTGCTCCGTTTTCTTGCATTGCTTCATTAGTGTTGAGCACCGCCCTCTTGGAGAGGCCAATCCATGACTGAGAGTGTTCTTGGTCTGTTTTTGTTCCCTAACAGCAGCTTGCCCACCAAGAGAGCAGGGAACTACCAATCACCAATCACCAATCGAATTGGACACCCAGTGAAAAGTTTCATCCAGTGTGCAAAATTACCTTTGGATCATCAGCATTTCATAATGCATTTCATTTTTGTTGCATACACAGAACTGATTTTGTCAATTAATAATTATAATGAAGACCTGTAGCTTGCACAAACCCACCCACCTCCCCCATTCGGACATTCCTCAAACACCAGTGGGCCTCTGTGGACCACTGCTTTAGGCCATCATTAGGCAACATCCTGCGTGAATATATGAACTGAGCTGCTATACAAAGCAGTTTTTGTTGAACTGTAAGAGGTAAATGTGATGTGACTTTGCAATTTGAAACAGGTAACACACAAGAACATGTTTATTTAGTTTTTTCCATTTGGAAGATTTCCAGTATTTACATCCAGTCCATGTTTTTAGTAGAGATCATTTGGCATGGATTCCCAAATGGCAGGGACGTCAAACTCATTTTACATCGTGGGCTGCATACAGCCCACTTTGATGTGGAGTGGGCTGGACCAGTAAACTACATTATAGACATGTAATGTTACAGAAAAGGTTCTGGTAGATTATTGCTCAGACTTTGTTGTAATTATAAATTTATTATATAAACTTTTTATGAACTCACAAAAAATTTTATTGTACTTTGGTATGTTACAGATCACACTAGGTGGTGTTTATCTGTAAGAATAGGCAAAGCATTAAAACTTCTGTAGTTCAAAATATATGCACTCCTTGGCATTTTCTAGTATCCCACTGGATAGCTTTGTCCAGATTGGAGCCAGGCTGATTTGGGCCCCTGGACCTTATGCAGTCACCCGTGCCACGGGACCCTAACTATGTGTCACTTCACATACATTCAGATGTGGAGTCTGTTTGAGGTCACCACTCTACTCTACCACCTTTCTTACTGATGCTGTTTTTGCATAATTTTGTACAAGATAACTAAATGAAGATAACAGCAGGATCTGTGCATGTTTACGCATGCCATTGATAGGTGTGCTCTTTTCGGTACAGGATGTAACATGATACATGGCACGTGTCAGGTAGAATATCAAGGAAATGCCTGTTTACACACTTTCCAAAGTCACAGTGACAAAGCATTTTTCCCAGCTTAAAATGATGCCAGGCATTCCCTGATAAGAAAGTGAATAGAAACAGCAAATGACTGAGCAAATCACAGAAGCTTTATTTGGTAGAATTAGAAAGGGTTAGAAGATTACCTGTTAGAAACTGTGTCGTCAGTGAGAAGCTTAAAAAAAAAAAAAGACCCTAACAACAAAAAGCTGCAATGTTATATTGTGGTTCAAACTTGGGGAGAATTTTATGATCACTGTAGAGTCTGTCCTTTCATGCTGTTGAGTTCATTACTTTACAGTGTTTTGAGCCTTTCCTGTTAACTGTAAGTGTTTTAGCTGCTGTAGGTGTACTACACAACCCAGAAAATGGGTGATCAATAACAATATAATGGCACAAAGACAACATTTAACAGTCAAAACACATCAAGGTACCAAAATCCATACACAAAAAAAAAAAAAAAAAAAAAAAAAAACTTTTTTCTGTAACACTTAAAAAACAACAACTCTCAAATGACATCCTGTACTTGTGTACAACTTAGCTTAGAGAATAACTTCACAGGGCAACTATTTAAACACAAGGCTGCTACACAGTGTATAGCTGTTCCACGGAAGCCAGTGCTAAATTGAAGTGAAAAAATAAATAAAAATTTCACCATTACAATGAAACTGCATAAAAGCTACAGAATTAAAGCCTTTTTCTCCACACAGTTTCAACATAATGGCTATATAGATTTTTTCTATAGGATAAGATAACTGATACTGGTGGTGTTGAGCTATTTTATCACTATCATTATTTTTTACTTTAGGGCTCTGCTCTATCTGACAGCCAAGTGCTGTGAACGGCTTTAAATACCCAAAATGCACTGGGATGCTCATTTAGAAATATATGAGCTCAGGTGCAATCAATTGTAATCTGGCAAACATCCCAGTATTAGTACAGGAAATGAACAGGGATGGTTAGCTGATACGAGACAAAAATAAATATGTAGCATTTGGTGGTTAATTTTTAATCCAGGCCCAACTTAGTAACACACATGTTCAGCAAAGTTTATACATTTTCATTTTGTTATTTTGTAGATATTTCACTCACAGCAAGAGCAGATGAACTTTCAGTAATGCCCCCCAAACTATCAGGGATAATAACACCAAGAAAAATCTGATGGGATCAATACAACTCCTACTATGCACAGTGTCATCAAATAGTTTCAGCTATTTACAGCAGACATGTGCATATAAAAGTCAGGACATCTGTGAAACAAATCTTGTGCACACCTTAATATGAGGCAATACTAAGGGACATAAAATATGAGTCCAAGAGGCCATGTTCACTTGGGTTGGGTTGCTTTCTGTTCTTGTTCAATAGGCTTTGCAAAGTAATCTCTGTACATGGAGAACAGGACACCTGAAAACAAAACAAAAAATAAATAATGTAAAATGACCCGTGTTTATAGTATTATGCTTTCAGGTTCAAACCACAAATCAAAAATAAAGAAGTGGTTGCAGTTTGGCAGTAAGAACTGAAAGATGACCCACCAACAGTCATTGCTCCCACCACAAAGCCTTGGGCAGCTACACGCATGTGAATCAGGTGCACCGACATTTTTGTATCTCCACGACTTTTCATTTTCATCAGCCTGTAGCCAACAATAGCAACAAATCCAGCCATCCCTGCAAAAAGCAAAAGTCACTAAAACAAAAATAAGACAGCAACATACCCCCCTAATCCTCTGAAAACTCACTCAATAAACCCCAAAACTTAAACTTTTGTGAGCACATATTTTATTTGTCCTTGTCATAATATGTACTCACCGACTGGGACAAATGGATTCTCCTTTGCCTTTCGCCAGAATTTGGACTCACTCTCCTCATAAGAAGACATCTCGCCTGAAACAAGAACGAGGTCGACTGAGTTCAAACGTTTGTTGGCCGTGTAGCAGTAAAGCATGCAAGCTAATTCAGTGCTGATAGAAACCAATAAAACGCATAGAGAAACATGTCAGGAAGTATCAGGCTGTGCCTCACACAAAAAAAAAAAATCTCCAAAATCAGGCTTTAAAAGTCGTTCCCACGAAAGAGGTCCGAGAGCTAGACCTATCTTTCACAGACCTAACATTAAACAACTGTGCCTGATATGACGCGATACTTTTAAGTAGTATTATATTTAAATATTATATATTTTGAAAGGGAAGAATTTTTATTCAGCTGCGAGGCCTTTCCGTGTGGTGCGGGAGAAAAATGTGGAAAAGCAACAACTCTAGAGTTAAGATGAGCTACACTTTAAAAAGCACGTAAAGACACTTCCACCGAACTAAAGAGGGCTCCCCCTTACCTGCTTTAAGGTATCGTTAACTGGAAGCACCAGTGAAAGAATTATCCGCGGAGATCTACGTCTCCTCCGAGCAGCAGCCTGTAGTTATGGAGGAAGTAATAAGCCGGCATCTACGTGACACATTCTGCGTGCTACATAACAGTTCCCTCGTACGCATGCCTGACGTCAGCAACCGCTGTGCTGTGTTCACGTTCCAAGAGAATGTAGTAAATACAGGCAACATCTTCAAAAGCCTTGGCCCTACAAGCTCAAGAAGGCGGAGAAAGTGGATGAGGTCTTGTTAGCATTTTCACAACATGTGGAACACGACCCAGTGTGACCTAGAGTAATGTGTGTCTACAAAGGATATGCTGGAGCACTCTCTGTATGTGTTAATGTGCTCTGGTTTTGTTTCAGTTTACTATACTGTCATTGCTGTAGGTCAGGGATCAGAATCAGAAAGACTATTTATCCCCAAGGGGCAATTAAGACACAATAGAGCAGCATGACGTTGAAGATAAGGACAGGTCATAAACAGGCAATAGTAGTGAGATAATAAATACACAGAATATACAGTATATATACAGTTTTAAAATGACACAGAATTAAAATTAAAGTGACTGAAAGCTGAATAAATAACTGTAAGTGAGTAAAGTGTCGGCAGTATAAAAAGAGTGTAGAGTAGTTTATGTTTATGGGTGTGGAAAATGGTCTTATTGGCTGGAGTTAAAAAGCAGGGTGGCTTTGTGGACAAAGGTTGCTCTCCTCCTCTCCTGCAGGAAATGCAGCGGAGGCGTCGCCCAGAGGGGAGCCATTGAAATGCGGGGTGAAGAATGTGAGAGGGGTCATTGATGATTTTGGCTGCCAGTCTAAGGACCTGTTGGCTGAAAACCTGTACCAGAGTTCTGACAGGCAGGCCAATGATTTTAGAGCACACTGATGCAGTGTGCTGCAGTCTGTTCTTGTTCTGAAGGCTGAGGGAGTGGATCCAGCAGGTGATGGAGAAGGCCATAATGCTTTCCAGGAAGGCATAGTAAAAAGTCATCATGATGGGTGTGCTGACTCCAAAGGAGTTGAGTTTCCCAAGGAGGTATAGCCATTGGTGGCACCTTCTGAAAATCTCTTCTATGTTGGCAGAGAATATCAGGAGGTTGTCAAAGATGGTTCCCAGGTATTTGTACTCCTCAACTACCTCCACTGGCTTCCCATGGATGGTGGTGGGGACTGAAGCAGCCAGCTCCCTCTGCCTACTGGAGAAGGTCACCACCATCTCTTTGGTTTTGCTCACATTCAGTTCAAGTTTGGAGCTGTCACACCACTACAAACTCCTGAAGAGTGGGCCCATGGTGTTGTGAGGGGCCTGACAGCAGTGACAGGAGAACCTTGTCATCAGCATATTTCACCAGGTGAAAGTTGGGCTGTGTGGATCTGCAGTCATTGGTGTAGAGGATGAAGAGCAGGGGGGAGAGCACACAGCCCTGGGGGGAGCCAGTGGAGGTGGAACGGAGACCGGAAAGAGAGTTGTTGACCCGAACTTTCTGAGCCCTGTTGGTCAAAAAGTCCAATATCCACAGGATTAGCTGATCATCCAGGTGAAATCAGGAGGAAAGTTTAGTGGCCAGGATATGAGGCTGCAGAGTGTTGAACACTGATCAGAAATCAGCAAACAGAAATCTGGCGGACGAGTCAGGGAGCTCCTCTGTGTTTGAGGGATGTCAAACTCATTTTACATGGTGTGGGACATAAGTGGGCCAGACCCTTTAATCCTGGAGATATTTTATTATAAGGCAAAAGAAGTGTTAAAGAATTTCAAGAACCTTTTTGAACAATCTCATACACTTGCACACCTTCGTACATCAAGTTTCTTTTTGGACAATGCTAAGTACACTGAAATACAGGGTAAGTATGTTACAGTTTAAACTGAAATGATAAGTCATTCGATACTGGAAGAACATGTAAGCGCCACACAGAAGTGAACCTGCTGTGAACCACCATGCCACCCTTTATCACTTTTTAATTTTTTTAAAATAAATTATTTATTATTTTGTTATTATTATTATAATTTAAATAATAATAATAATAATTAAATATTTTGATGTTGTTGTTTTTTTGTTTTTTTGTTGGGGGGGGGGATGTTAGTAATGTAAAAGATCGAAAATCTTGATGAGATTACAAAGAAAATGCTTAAATGAATTCTGAATCAGAGGCTCCATGACTGTATAAAGACAAGGACAGCTGGTGCACTCTGGTGGCTCGGCTAACAGAACGGCAAGAACTAAAAGTTTAAAAAGAGAGAGAGAGAGAGAGAGAGATGTATAAACATTACATAGAGTAGTAAATTCAATCCGGTTGTTCAGTCTGACGTCACTAGCCGTGTCTGGACCTAAACTCCGCTGCAGGTCCATATATCAAACGATCACTATGGCATTACTGAGAGTTGAAAAACTGTCTAAAGTCTTTCATCTTTAATAAAATGATCAGCGTTCTGCTCTACCAGGTGTAACAATTGAGTTTAACATCCAGGCATCCATGAAAATGGAATTTATGACATTTAACGGAGTTAGAAGTTAGCAGATAGTTAGCTCGTAGGGGTGCAACGATATTCGTATCGATATTGAACCGTTCGATACGGTGCTTTCGGTTCGGTACGCATATGTATCGAACAATACAACATTTGTAATTTATTTTATCAACTTTCCTTCTGACGATGCTGTCTGTGTTGAGCGCTCAGTGAATCTGCGTTCGACTACTCCGCCTAGGCTGCACTGTCGAGCGCAGATCCACTGAGCGCTCAACACAGACAGCATCGTCAGAAGGAAGAGTGCAGGGCAAGCTAGCAAGACAGAAGTTAAGCTCTCCTTGCAACATGGACCTCCCCCACCCTCATTCAGATCTGGCATTTGGAATTATTTTGGTTTTCATGTGACGTATGACCCTGAAGGTAAGCGAGTCATGGACTAAAGTAAAACAGTATGTTGGATGTGCCATGCAATGCTCAATTACATGGGTGGGAACTAGTGTGTTAGCGCAGTTAGCTCGTTAACGTGTTGGCCGTCTAGCCCCATGCACGGGGCGATCGGCGGTAGCTCGTTAACGGAGATTTGCCGTGTTGTGGCGTTAAGGTCATTTCAACGAGATTAACCTGAAAGCACTAGTGGGAACACAACGAATATGACTGCACATTTACGCCGACATCATCCTAGTGCAAAGACAAAAACAACAAGCATGCTACTAACTTTAGCCGAGTCATTTAGACAGCTGTTAGCACATGATTCTCCTTATGCTGCTGAGAATATAGCCCAGAAGAAGCGGATAGTATAGCTTTTATTTTGGAAAGAGACATTTCTCTGTAATAAACTCTCTTTTCCAAAGATGAGTGATTCCTCAATCAGATACAGGGCTCGCAAAATCGCTAGCCCGACGTCCTGGGGCTAGCGATTTTTTCAGTCGGGCTACCAAAATCTATCTCTTCCCTGCCCGTCGGGCTATTGTAGGAAGGAAAAATATATGTCAATGCTTTTGCATTCTTTCAGAAATGTAGCTGGGTAATTATGTCATTGGCATCGGTGAGCCACTGTCAATATGTGACATATTGAAATCACGTTTGAATTTGCGCTTGTTTTTTTGCTTTCACTTTGCAATCGTGCGAACTGTGTATAGAGAGCGACAGCACTGATCTGTGAGTGATGATAATTTGTGCACCAATTCCTCTGACATCGTCTTATTAATCGTTAGCTTACTATGCAAACATGACAAGTGAAATCTCCCGCAGCAAGCTTAAACATGTGAGAGGTTGATCGCGCAGAGAATCGCTGAGCTTATGTGAGTGCGTGTGTAAAAGCAGCAGGATTTATATTTTAGTTCTGCTGAGCCAAATAAGACAGGTCAGGGTGAAGAAGTGACAGCCAAAGAAAAGCTTACCACAAAACGGAGAAGTTATGACAAATCAGACTATAAGGCAAAAAGAAAGTGCAGCTTTATGGTTTCATGGACAAAATAATTTCTGTGGCTGCAATATGATGAGCTAAATAACCAGGGCTGCACATAAGTGGTCCGCAGGTGCGCATTCGCTGTCAAAATAAAAAACGGGCACAAGGGTTAGGGTTAAATTTAAAAACTGTACTTTTGAGTTAAAATATATATTTATAATTTTAATAAATGACAAATTAAAAAGGCATGAACATTTTATTTTGTATCGAAAAAATATCGAACCGTGACACCAAAGTATCGAACCGAACCGAACCGTGAATTTTGTGTATCGTTGCACCCCTATTAGCTCGCTAGCTTCTATCTAAATACAATATAGCATGTCCTGACTGCGGGGTTTTGGAAACAAATGAAAACGTACAGCTCTGCTATCACTTCCAACATAAATTAAGACAGAAAACTAAACAGCAGTGACATTTGTAGGGTTACTGAAGTTTGGCTAGCTGGTATATAATGATGTGCTACGTGACTGCTAGCGACACAGCTATGTTAGCATAATATAAACAAGCAAAAAAATTTTCCACTCGATAAAAGTTAACGTGAGTGTTCTCGGTGGTCAGGAACAAATGTAATCGCATGGCAGGATGCTGTAAAAGGACCAAACTTCAGCCAGGAGAACAACTGAGATAATCCATCCACAATACGAGGTTAGTCATTCATATATGCTACATGGGCTGGGCTGTATCGTAAGGTTTTAAAAACTGAGCTTAAATAAATGATTAGCGGTAATAAAAGCCGAGGGAGGTCAACAGTGATCACTGACTGTTTTAGGAGCTTTTTGAGATTAAATAGAAGAAAATACATAACATTAAACATGTTAACAACACAAAAGTCATATTAAACGCAGACTACTTTAGGCCCAGAAGTAGGATTCGTCACGTCATCACTTAACAATCGGATAGCCAATGATAGACATCTGCGCATCATGATGACCCCTCCCACTCGATTTGTTCTCCTGGTCATGTGAGGAGGTGGGGCTACAAAAGAGCCACGCCTGACACTAATTCACTGAATTGCTGTAAGGAAACGTTTTGTTTCCGAGGTGTCCTAAATGCAACGTGAGATCGGTAAAACGCCTTTGAATAAAAAGTAAAAATGGGGACACATGATGCAAAATAGCTCTCTGCCTGTTGTTTTTTAATGTGGGTTATTGGGTTGCAGTTTTAACGAAGCGAGAGAGCTGTATGGTGTGAACTAATCTCTATTTAACCGGTCGCGGAAGTAGGTGTAAGGGAATCCTTTTGCTTCTCGTGTTAATCTCGGGGATGACGTAACTGTGGCCTCAAGTCACGTGCAACGTGCTGCATATGCTGTTCCATGATGCTGCTGGAACAAAAAAAAGGAAAGAAAAAGAACTCTGTGAACCCAACCTCTCCATCTAATAACAATACACTGAGAACGAGAACTGTGGAGGCTTCACTGTGCCAGAATAAATCACAGTATTTGATTAGAAAATTACTTATTATGATGAATCAACTCAATTTATATACTATGATTGGTTTGTTGTTGTATCAAAAAATAGTTGCCTATATTCCTGATGTAAAAGATTTCACTGCACTTTACTTTTTGTAAATTACACCCCAAACAAGCCCGTTATCTGAAGCAGAGGAATAAATTGTTTGTTTCTTAACAATAGTAGTTGGCCGTGCCTCTCCAAAAGCTTCTGCGCTGTGTTCAGCTTTCTTGAGAATGAACATCAAAAGAATCTTTCAAGTCTTAATGAGCCTGTGGTATTTCCTTCATGCAATTATGGTCCAGTTACCACCAATTATATGCCAGAACAGAGTGTACACAGGAGATTAAAGTAGAGATACAAAAGGGGAGAGCAGCAATCGGCCTTCCAGACAACCTTATGACAGCACAATTAAATAAACATGGTTCATATTTATTCCCATTTCCTTTTAGAGCTTTAGTCTAATACCTTCTGAAGTCCTTTGTGCTATACAACCCATAAGATTCTCATGATTTCAAAAAAGATTTATTTTAAGAACTAATGACTAATATACTATTATACTATAACTCTTATCAGTGACCAGGACAAGTCACTGATGCTGTTTAGCACAGACCTGAACCCCGTGATCCAGCTCATTGCAAAGACTCGATACAGATACAGATTTAGAAGCAGACACCAAGCTTTACACAAAGAGGAAACAAGACATCAAATCACAAATCGACCTCACCAGGATCTACTGCAAGGATATCAGGATGTCCTAAAGATATAGTAACTCTGGTGATTGTCAGAAAGCCTTCCTACAGTAGATGGCTACAAGTTCCTAGACCACAAATCAGTGAAAATCACGATGGAGATACTGAGGACGTCGGCTAGATACAAACATCTCCTGAAGTGAGCTTAGTCAGCCTTACATATATGGCCTACCAGCCACAGGAGGACATAGATAAAACAGATATGAAGACATAATGCAAAGTACAGCACCCTAAGACTATACATTGTTGCAATAAAAAAGAGATAGGGTAAGGTTTAGCAAGGGTGGGATCCACAATGGGGGATGAAATAAGGAGTTCATCAGAGGGATGACAGATGATGATGGGAAGGAATAAAAAATATAGTGGAAAACCAAGTCTCTGGGATATATCACTGGGACGTAGTGGAAGTGGGTGACATAATTGTTTATATAGCTCTAATAAATGAGACAAATGCCAGAACTAAATTTCTCATGTTGCTAAGGCCGTTCTTAACCACAAGGGGACCCTGTGCAAAATTTAACTTAAGGGTTTCTTATCAGATCCTGTAACAAATGAATATCTCCACCTCTGTGAGACTCAATAGCTGAAGTGGGTGACATCAAGAAATCCTCCCAGTGGTTAGAAATGGGTAGCCTGGTGAGCAGCACGGAGGCTACATATCTGATCCATAGAGCAGACAAAACCCAAGCTTCCGGCCCTGCAAAGATGAGACAGTCCAGAACATAAGAGCAGCAGGGAAGTAGGAAACAAGCTAGGCAAAACTAAGTTCATGGCATAGTGCAGAGGAAGACCTATTTATGGATTTGAAATCCCAAAGGTACAAACCTCCAACTACTTTTAGAATTCTCTTCTTCTTCTTTTTCTTTTAGTGATCCCTTTGGGGTTGGCCACCGTGGATCATCTGCCTTGATCTTACCCTCTTCTGTCACACCAACCCTCTCCATGTCCTTTATCACTACATCCATGAATCTCTCTGTGGTCTATTTCTTTTCTTTCTGCTCGGCAGCCCCATATTTAACTTCCTGTGGCCAGTATATCAACTATTCCTCCTTTGCAACCAATATCACATGAGTGCTTTTTTACACACATATCAGAGCACCAAATATGCATTCATCAGGGTGTCTCAGCTGAAAATCGATATTTCCTAATAATGAAGTGGAAAACTGCAAGGGAAGCTCAGTATTAATTCTTTCTTTTCCTTTCTTTTTTTTTGCAAATTTTGAGAGTTTAGCGAATTGGGAATTTCTTCTGAAAAGGGCTTTATCAATGGCCATCCCCAGGATTAATGAATGAATTTAAAATTTCCATCCAAAATTCACCATATGTAAGAATTGGAATTTACATACATTCAACCGATTTTCATCTGGTATTGAGAAACTGCCCTGCTGAGCTATCAGGATTCTATATTGACCTTAAAAAACAGATGGTTGCCAGACTTAAAGGTTTTGTGTTGTTAAGGCTATCCTCAGCCATTTGGGGACGGTGGCTGAGATTTAACCTGTAACTATCTGCACCTCTGGGAAACTGATATCATTCACTTATATCACTTTTATATCTTTGTGATATACAAACTATCAAAGTACACATAAATTTGCACATATTAGGCTAAGCATCCCTATAATATTCTATTCTTTTGATTATTTTAATAAAATTTATTTCGGTTAAACAGTGTAACACAGAAATGTGCACAGTTGTGTTTAATGGCAGACAATTAATGTAGTTCACATACAGTTCATTAATGCTACATTATACAGTTGATATAGCAGCATACCCTGCTTCTAAGCCACATTGTCACTTGTGTTGATGTTTAGATTAACACCTGTGCTGTTTTCTTTTAAAAAATAAAATAAAATAAAATAAAAGCTGAAAAACAGTCAAGCACTCAATTATGCTGATTCTTTTTGTTGTTCGCCATTAAAACAAAAGTCCACTAGATGGCGCAACATTCCCACTGAATTCAGTAGATCAGCGTGCAATTAAATTAATAGAGTTTAACGTTCAAAGACAAATCTCTAATCATTTATGATCGGTAATGGGTTTCAGGGTCAGTCACACAATGCATGCGAGCTTTCAAATGCAGGCCGAAGTCAGCTTTTTTTCTTTTTTCTTTCTAGTTATCGCAACCATAAAACTAGAACATGTATAATCTCCAGGAAAATCTGTAAAACGCGTTGTTGAAATCTCCCAATTCTTTTAATCTTTGGGCTTAAGGAAGGACAATACTCGGTGTATAAATGCTCAATCAACAATTCTTTTATTTCCATACAATTCAACACTTATGAGCATAAGCCATCATGATGGGGAGACATGCATGAAGAGGGTCACAGCAAATCTCAAAATGGTGACGGGTTACTCAGCTTCTTATAGCCTCTAGTGGCCCCCACCTAGTCGTAAAAGCCTAAACATTCACATTCTTTCTCTGTTACGGCGCCTAAGTTATGACCTCGGCTTCCTGTCTTTCTGCTCTCTGTAAAGGTGGGGGTATGGAATGTGGTCTGTCTGTTCTATTATCGGCACAAGGTCCTCTGCACACAACATTCTCTTCATGATTCAGCAGTATGAAATGTCAAGAAACAGTGTAACACATTCACAGCAGATCAAGGGTACAGGGTAATGCACACCTGTCTAACAAATCCAAAAATGGTCACATTCTTTTAACCCAAAAATATAATGGAAAATAAGCTACATACACAGCACACGATCTAGACTAAAGGATATTATATGACCTACAGCAGTTAACATAATTCAACTACTTTAACTACAGATATAAGATAACATATGATAACAGAATAATCTCACAGCGTCCTTCCTACATGTTTCAGCTCAATAGTTTCCTTTTTGGACAAAACAGTTTCTGAGTATTGGCATGTTTTGCTTGCCTTGAGAAATCTGCAGTTTTTCTTTTCTTTCTTTGTTTGGTGCTATGAAACATTCAGTCTGTAATGAAAATCAGCTGGCCTCGCTGGTCTTTCGTCGGGGAATAAACGGATGAGAATGGAATTGATTTAAAACTGATTGAAGAACTCAGTTCCAGAGAAATTTGGCACTGACTTCAAAGACCATTTACGGGTTGTTGATCTTGATTTTAAGGATGTTTGAATATTATCGGATTGCATAACTGTAATTATAAGCAATTAAGATGAAAATTATTCTTCCGCGAAAGTACATTGTTGATTGAACACAATGTGAATTGTTGCTTGTATTCAGGAGACCTTTGCTTTTTTTCCAGGACCATTTAGTTATCAGTTCCAGGAAAGCTGAAACCGGTTGGGCTTGTCAGAGGGGAGGAGCAAAGGTCTGCTCATTATAGCAGACCTGAAACTTTCCTTCAGATGAATCTGTGCTGGTTAACTGAATCAGTCATGGAGCTGCTGCTGCCGATACTTCTTGGCTTTCTTGCTTGTCTGGTCGGAGGGCTGTACCTTCTCGGAGTGTTCAGACAGCGGCGACCAGGAGAACCCCCCCTCGATAAAGGGCTCATTCCTTGGTTGGGTCATGTCTTAGAGTTTCGCAGGAACACCTTGAAGTTCCTAGAGAGAATGAAGAAGAAGCACGGTGATATATTTACAGTACAGCTGGGAGGGTTTTATATTACATTTGTCCAGGACCCTTTTTCATTTGGGGGGTTCATTAAGGAGAGTCGGGACAAACTGGACTTTCAAAAGTTTGCAGTGCATCTGGTGCACAGAGTGTTTGGATACAAAGCTGTTGAAGGGGAGCACATTGTTCTCCACAATTCCAGCAACAAGCATCTGAAGGGGGAAGGTCTGCAAGAACTGACCCAATCTTTTATGAGTAATTTGCAGAACATGATGTTGCACAACATTGGATCAGCTGCAGAGGACAGGACCTGGAAAGAAGATGGACTGTTCAGGTACAGCTACAATGTTGTTTTCAGAGCTGGATATTTGGCCTTGTTTGGCAATGTGCCACCCAAGTCAGAACAAAGTGAGGAGAAAGCCAAAGAGAAAGATAGAGCTGAATCAGAAGCTTTGTTTCAAGAGTTTCGTAAATATGACCAGCTCTTCCCCAGACTGGCGTATGGGGTCCTCCCACCGATGGAAAAGTTGGCTGCAGAGAGGTTGAAGGCATACTTCTGGGATGTTCTGTCAATACTGAAAATTAAAACCAAGGACAATATCAGTGGCTGGGTGTGGGACATACAGCAGGGTAAAGAGGAGACGGGCATCGATATGTCAATGATAAACAGATACATGTTTGTGCTTCTTTGGGCCTCTCAGGGAAACACAGGGCCTTCTTCATTCTGGCTGCTGCTCTTCCTCATGAAACACCCAGAAGCCATGAAAGCAGTGAAGGAAGAGGTGGATAAAGTTCTGAAAGAATCTGGACAGGAGGTCCGGCCTGGTGGTCCTATGGTCAACCTGACCCGTGAAATGCTGTTGAAAACACCGATCCTGGACAGTGCTGTTGAAGAGACCCTCCGACTCACTGCTGCACCCCTCCTCACCAGGGCAGTGATAAAGGACATGACCTTCAAGATGGCTGATGGGCGAGAATATTTACTTCGCAAGGGTGACAGAATTGCAATCTTTCCTTTCAGTTCTGTCCACCATGACCCAGAGATCCATCCTGAGCCGCACTCATTCAAATATGACCGCTTCCTGAATCCAGACGGGACCAAGAAAACTGATTTTTACAAAGCAGGAAAGAAGGTAAAATATTACACCATGCCCTGGGGATCTGGGGTCTCCATGTGCCCTGGCCGTTTCTTTGCCACCAATGAGCTGAAACAGTTTGTTTTCCTCATGTTGGTCTATTTTGAGTTTGAGCTGAAGAATCCGGATGCAAAAATACCTGAAATTGACCTCAGTCGATACGGATTTGGAACGATGCAACCTGTCAGAGATGTCCAGTTCAGATTCAGACTCAGATATTAAGACAGTCAGATGAAAATGAAACTGTGATTTTCTTTTTCTTTGGATCAAGATGGTTTGATGAGCACATTATAGAAACTATGGAAGCAGATTTAAATCTAAAGTTTTTGACATGGTGGTCAACTGTAACGATTCCATATGCAATTGCACTGATAATCTAGACATGTATATGTATATTGAACACATTCTGATCATAACTCTTCATATGTAATTTGCAGATCAGCAATCAGATTAAACACATTAGAAATGGTATTGATGGGAATTTTTTAAGATAACAACAATTATGATTATTGGTTATTAATTATTATTGAAATGCCTGTTTACACACTGGTTCCAAAGTCACAGTGAAAAAGCATTTTTCCAGCTTAAAATGTTGGCAGCCATTTCCTGATAAGAAAGTGAATAGAAACAGCATATGACTGAGCAAAGAAAAGAAGTTTTATTTGGTAGAATTGGAAAAGGTTAGAAGATTACCTGTTAGAATGTGTGTCATCAGTGAGAAGCTTAAAAAAAGACCCTAACAACAAAAAGCTGCAATGTTATATTGTGGTTCAAACTTGGGGAGAATTTTATGATCACTGTAGAGTCTGTTCTTTCATGCTGCTGAGTTCATTACTTTACAGTGTTTTGAGCCTTTCCTGTTAACTGTAAGGGTTTTAGCTGCTGTAGGTGTACTACACAACCCAGAAGATGGGTGATCAATAACAATATAATGGCACAAAGACAACATTTAACAGTCAAAACACATCAAGGTACCAAAATCCATACACAAAAAAACCTTTTTTCTTTAACACTTAAAAAAACAACAACTCTCAAATGACATCCTGTACTTGTGTACAACTTAGCTTAGAGAATAACTTCACAGGGCAACTATTTAAACACAAGGCTGCTACACAGTGTATAGCTGTTCCACGGAAGCCAGTGCTAAATTGAAGTGAAAAAATAAATAAAAGAACTTCACCATTACAATGAAACTGCATAAAAGCTACAGAATTAAAGCCTTTTTCTCCACACAGTTTCAACATAATGGCTATATAGATTTTCTTCTCGTCAGGACATCTGTGAAACAAATCTTGTGCACACCTTAATACGAGGCAATACTAAGGGACATACTGTAAAATATGAGTCCAAGAGGCCATGTTCACTTGGGTTGGGTTGCTTTCTGTTCTTGTTCAATAGGCTGTGCAAAGTAATCTCTGTACATGGAGAACAGGACACCTGAAAACAACAACAAAACAAAAGAAGCATGTAAAATGACCCGTGTTTATAGTATTATGATTTCAGTTTCAAACCACAAATCACAAATAAAGAACTGGTTGCAGTTTGGCAGTAAGAACTGAAAGATGACTCACCAACAGTCATTGCTCCCACCACAAAGCCTTGGCAGCTACACGCATGTGAATCAGGGGCACCGACATTTTTGTATCTCCACGACTTTTCATTTTCATCAGCCTGTAGCCAACAATAGCAACAAATCCAGCCATCCCTGCAAAAAGCAAAAGTCACTAAAACAAAAATAAGACAGCAACATACCCCCCTAATCCTCTGAAAACTCACTCAATAAACCCCAAAACTTAAACTTTTGAATTGAATTGAATTGAATTGAATGAATGCTTTATTGGCCATATGCAGGTTGCCCCGCAGAGGAATAGGACCCCCCGATTTACACACACAACAAAGACATCACATGGGAATACAGTCGGAGATCGGCAGCGTTGCAGAGAAAACACTGAAAAATTACACAACAATGGGAAAAGTACAAGAGGAAAAAAGAGACCTCTTCTCACGCTGGGCACCTATGGGAGGACAGCATGAGAACAGGAAACAAAAAAACTCCTCTGCACAGAGAGCACATTAATGTCCACGTCACAACATTAGAGCACGTGACTAGCCACAGTGGTGGATAGGGGGGTGGGGGGTAATCCGAAGGAACACAGCAGTCGTCCTACACAGCGCTACCATTTCAGCGCGGCACGCAGACCCGCCGTCTTCCCCCGCAGGAAACAAGCATCGAAGGCGTTTGGAAAGGGAGGGGGATGAGTGCGTGCTTATCAGTGTAAGTGTATGTGTGTGCGTGTCCAGAGTCCAGCTGAGACAGTGTCCTTCGCCCTATCAGGCTAAGTAAACAGTCTGCCAGCCAACCCAGGTGGCCTTGCATGGGATGGGAAGAATAGTCATCACACAGTCGTTATCAGGGAGTTGTTTTGGTGGGCTCCAGCCTTGGGCCTGAGCAGCTGGCGCCGTGGTGTCCATATGTTGAATATTGTTGATTTCTCCTTTATGCGAGCAGCTCCGAATTTAGCACTCTGACACTGGTCTCTCGATCTCCCGTTGGAGAGCCGCGAGCCTCCCCATGATGGTATCAAACTTCTGTTCTGTGGTGTTGTCATTCTTTTGATTTTGAGACCCCACAACTGCAGTGAGCCGTTCTGCGATGTGATCCAACTTTCGCTCAAGGGTGTCATTGTGAGCAGGCCCCTCTCTGATGTATCCCATCATACGCTCAATGGTGTTAGTTTGAGTCTTCACGGCAGCTGTAAGCGTCTCCAAGGTGTTAACCATGCTGCGTTCGGTGTGAGAGGTCGCGCCTCGTCCCGTCGCTTCAATTCCAGCGGTCAGCCTTGGGGGGGGGTTTGAACAGCTGGTTCCGCTCTCTTATTTCTCCGATAGGTCAGGGCCAAGCCAGCTCCGATCAGCAAGAACCCTGTTATCATGGTTCCGAATAGGTAGTGAGCACATATTTTATTTGTCCTTGTCATAATATGTACTCACCGACTGGGACAAATGGATTCTCCTTTGCCTTTCGCCAGAATTTGGACTCACTCTCCTCATAAAAAGACATCTCGCCTGAAACAAGAACGAGGTCGACTGAGTTCAAACGTTTGTTGGCCGTGTAGCAGTACAGCATGCAAGCTAATTCAGTGCTGATAGAAACCAATAAAACGCATAGAGAAACATGCCAGGAAGTATCAGGCTGTGCCTCACACACAAAAAAAATCTCCAAAATCAGGCTTTAAAAGTCGTTCCCACGAAAGAGGTCCGAGAGTCGCTAGTAACAGGACATGAAAACTTCAGCGGTGACAGATGAAGGGCACGGACTAGACCTATCTTTCACAGACCTAACATTAAACAACTGTGCCTGATATGACGCGATACTTTTAAGTAGTATTATATTTAAATATTATATATTTTGAAAGGGAAGAATTTTTATTCAGCTGCGAGGCCTTTCCGTGTGGTGCAGGAGAAAAATGTGGAAAAGCAACAGGCACAGTGCAGGGGGGGGGGGCTAGAGGGGCTTGAGCACCCGCCCCTTTCCTGATGGGTTCCCAAAGTGCCCTTTTGTTGAGGCAACTTTTTAAAAAAAAAATTATTATTATTATTATTTTAATGTGTGTGTGCGTGCGTGCGGAGTCCTGTCTGTGCCCCTCAACAATAATATTTAACTATTAATCACAGTTTTGCTAAATAAAAGGATCTGGCTTGCATCAGTCACATGATCACATTTAACCAATGGTCGCCCTTGACGGCAGAACGCGCTGGTTACGAGCCGGGAACGAGCTCACAAAGAGCACGCGCATTTTTTGCGGTCCGGAGCTGTAGGAGAAACACAAGTTAACTCAGAGACACAGACTGATGCGACAAAACCAGTAAGTAGGTGTACAGCGCACACTGTAGTGTGTAGCACACAGGAGTATTAGCTTATTACGTACACGTTGGTAAGCTGTCTTGTTGCAACTGACGAACTGAAACAAACGAGCGTGCTGTGTTTGCAACAGCGTGACAAACATTACCTGTCCTTTTATTAATTGCACAAGTAGTGCTGGTCATAGCTGCTGGCTACCTGTGTAAGGCTGTCATGGGTCTGTAGCTCTGTCACCGTTTTAGGGAACATATTTAGTTTTAAAGTAAGTTTCCGGGCTTTTCCTGCCTTTCTGGAGGGATTATATTTCACTAAAAACGATCTAATATGCATGTCCACATAATAATTATTATAATTATAATATATTAAAAACACACGCTGTATTTTAAAGAACATACATTAAGAAGCAGATTATATTAGATTTATATTTTAAATAAGACAAAATTTGGATTTTACAGCAGTAAAATGATTGTATCTCTACAGTTTAAACATGTAATAAGCTTTGCCCCTGCACAGAGTGGATAGTGAAACAAATGGAATCATCATAATGACATTATTTCATATTTATTACTTCCCCCTCCTCTTTGCTTTATTATTGTAGCTCTAGTAATAAATAATAATGTAAGGATTCTGGATCAGCACCATGATGCCCATAGTATATACAGTATTCTGAAGAAGGTCTAAAATGTCACTGTGTGCGCGTGCATGTGTGTGTTTTATGTATATGGATTATTTTAAATTATTACTCATGATATAACATTGTCCAGACATGCCTGGTAAGGACATGAGGAGGAAACAGTAGGAGCTGTGTGAGGCTACTAAAGGCAGTGCTATAACATTTTTCTCTCATCATTTTATTATAGATTAAGTGCTGGAGTTGTTAGGTGTGGATAATTAAATTATAGTTTATTGCAATAGCAAGTTGTGCCTTGTTCTCAGAAAGACAGCAAGTGGAGAGTGATATATGAAAAGATGGGATGGAAGGAAGAAGAGAAGCAAAGAGTGATTCACAGGCAGAGCCTAAGCGCTGTCACCAATCTTTGCATTTAGTTATTATCTCATGACACTTGTTTAATCAGCTACCATCTCTCCTATGGACTTTTTAATGTCTACAGTCTCAGATCAACACAGCCCTGCCCTCCAGCACTATCCACAGCAACCCCTCAACAGCAACATTGTACCCATCAGGTAAAACATCGGCTACGTTTGCTTTGCCTTGTTGCCCAAATTAGATTCTTGATGAATGTGTGTTGTTGTTATTCAGCCTGGCTCAATGTGCCCCTTTTTAGCTTTAAGCACCCGCCCCTTTAAACCTCTCTGCACGGCCCTGAAAAGCAACAACTCCCTCTTACCTGCTTTAAGGTGTCGTTAGCTGGAAGCACCAGTGAAAGAATTATCCGCGGAGATCTACGTCTCCTCCGAGCAGCAGCCTGTAGTTATGGAGGAAGTAATAAGCCGGCATCTACGTGATACATTCTGCGTGCTACATAACAGTTCCCTCGTATGCATGCCTGACGTCAGCAACCGCTGTACTGTGTTCACGTTCCAAGAGAATGTAGTAAATACAGGCAACATCTTCAAAAGCCTTGGACCTACAAGCTCAAGAAGGTGGAGAAAGTGGATGAGGTCCTGTTAGCATTTTCACAACATGTGGAACACGACCCAGTGTGACCTAGAGTAATGTGTGTCTACAAAGGATATGCTGGAGCACTCTCTGTATGTGTTAATGTGCTCTGGTTTTGTTTCAGTTTACTATACTGTCATTGCTGTAGGTCAGGGATGTCTAACTCATTTTACATGGTGTGGGACATAAGTGGGCCAGACAATTTAATCCTGGAGATATTTTATTATAATCCAAAAGAAGTGTTAAAGAATTTCAAGAACTAATTTGAACAATCTCATACACTTGCACACCTTCGTACATAAAGTTTCTTTTTGCACAATGCTAAGTACATTGAAATACAGGGTAAGTATGCTACAGTTTAAACCAAAACAATAAGTCAATAGGAAAAAAAAATAGGGTAAGGAAGGAAGTGGTTGGCTGCAAAACAATAACAACTATATCAGTTTAAAGAAACTACAGAGTACACTCAGACTGGAAAGCTGTTCTAACAGTTATTTGGCAATAACAGGAAAAAGAAGCTTTTTCATACCCAGTCGTAGGGTGTAATATGTAGCTATAAAAAGTTACAGCACATGACAGTACTGAGGAGCATGAGCAAACTCAGACAGTGGACAGATCACCAGATTACCCAGAGGTGAGTTTAGCCAGAATACTCAGAGAGCAACTCACACTGATCCATAGAGCAGACAAAACCCAAGCTTCAGGCCCTGCAACGATGAGACAGTCCAGAACATAAGACCAGCGGGGAAGTAGGAAGGAAGCAAATAATCAATATTCTTTTGATTATTTTAATAAAATTTATTTCGGTTAAACAGTGTAACACAGAAATGTGCACAGTTGTGTTTAATGGCAGACAATTAATGTAGTTCACATACAGTTCATATATGCTACATTATACAGTTGATATAGCAGCATACCCTGCTTCTAAGCCACATTGTCACTTGTGTTGATGTTTAGATTAACACCTGTGCTGTTTTCTTTTAAAAAATAAAATAAAAGCTGAAAAACAGTCAAGCACTCAATTATGCTGATTCTTTTTGTTGTTCGCCATTAAAACAAAAGTCCACTAGATGGAGCCACATTCCCACTGAATTCAGTAGATCAGCGTGCAATTAAATTAATAGAGTTTAACGTTCAAAGACAAATCTCTAATCATTTATGATCGGTAATGGGTTTCAGGGTCAGTCCCACAATGCATGCGAGCTTTCAAATGCAGGCCGAAGTCAGCTTTTTTTTTTTTTTTTTTTTCTTTCTAGTTATCGCAACCATAAAACTAGAACATGTATAATCTCCAGGAAAGTCTGTAAAACGCGTCCTTCCTACATGTTTCAGCTCAATAGTTTCCCTTTTGGACAAAACAGTTTCTGAGTATTGGCATGTTTTGCTTGCCTTGAGAAATCTGCAGTTTTTCTTTTCTTTTTTTGTTTGGTGCTATGAAACATTCAGTCTGTAATGAAAATCAGCTGGCCTCGATACGGCCGATCTTTCGTCGGGGAATAAACTGATGAGAGTGGAATTCTGCTGCATGCCAGATGTTAACTGATTGAAGAACTCAGTTCCAGAGAAATTTGGCACTGACTTCAAAGACCATTTACGGGTTGTTGATCTTGATTTTAAGGATGTTTGAATATTATCGGATTGCATAACGGTAATTATAAGCAATTAAGATGAAAATTATTCTTCCGCGAAAGTACATTGTTGATTGAACACAATGTGAATTATTGCTTGTATTCAGGAGACCTTTGCTTTTTTTCCAGGACCATTTAGTTATCAGTTCCAGGAAAGCTGAAACCGGTTGGGCTTGTCAGAGGGGAGGAGCAAAGGTCTGCTCATTATAGCAGGCCTGAAACTTTCCTTCAGATGAATCTGTGCTGGTTAACTGAATCAGTCATGGAGCTGCTGCTGCCGATACTTCTTGGCTTTCTTGCTTGTCTGGTCGGAGGGCTGTACCTTCTCGGAGTGTTCAGACAGCGGCGACCAGGAGAACCCCCCCTCGATAAAGGGCTCATTCCTTGGTTGGGTCATGTCTTAGAGTTTCGCAGGAACACCTTGAAGTTCCTAGAGAGAATGAAGAAGAAGCACGGTGATATATTTACAGTACAGCTGGGAGGGTTTTATATTACATTTGTCCAGGACCCTTTTTCATTTGGGGGGTTCATTAAGGAGAGTCGGGACAAACTGGACTTTCAAAAGTTTGCAGTGCATCTGGTGCACAGAGTGTTTGGATACAAAGCTGTTGAAGGGGAGCACATTGTTCTCCACAATTCCAGCAACAAGCATCTGAAGGGGGAAGGTCTGCAAGAACTGACCCAGTCTTTTATGAGTAATTTGCAGAACATGATGTTGCACAACATTGGATCAGCTGCAGAGGACAGGACCTGGAAAGAAGATGGACTGTTCAGGTACAGCTACAATGTTGTTTTCAGAGCTGGATATTTGGCCTTGTTTGGCAATGTGCCACCCAAGTCAGAACAAAGTGAGGAGAAAGCCAAAGAGAAAGACAGAGCTGAATCAGAAGCTTTGTTTCAGGAGTTTCGTAAATATGACCAGCTCTTCCCCAGACTGGCGTATGGGGTCCTCCCACCGATGGAAAAGTTGGCTGCAGAGAGGTTGAAGGCATACTTCTGGGATGTTCTGTCAATACTGAAAATGAAAACCAAGGACAATATCAGTGGCTGGGTGTGGGACATACAGCAGGGTAAAGAGGAGATGGGCATCGATATGTCAATGATAAACAGATACATGTTTGTGCTTCTTTGGGCCTCTCAGGGAAACACAGGGCCTTCTTCATTCTGGCTGCTGCTCTTCCTCATGAAACACCCAGAAGCCATGAAAGCAGTGAAGGAAGAGGTGGATAAAGTTCTGAAAGAATCTGGACAGGAGGTCCGGCCTGGTGGTCCTATGGTCAACCTGACCCGTGAAATGCTGTTGAAAACACCGATCCTGGACAGTGCTGTTGAAGAGACCCTCCGACTCACTGCTGCACCCCTCCTCACCAGGGCAGTGATAAAGGACATGACCTTCAAGATGGCTGATGGGCGAGAATATTTACTTCGCAAGGGTGACAGAATTTCAATCTTTCCTTTCAGTTCTGTCCACCATGACCCAGAGATCCATCCTGAGCCGCACTCATTCAAATATGACCGCTTCCTGAATCCAGACGGGACCAAGAAAACTGATTTTTACAAAGCAGGAAAGAAGGTAAAATATTACACCATGCCCTGGGGATCTGGGGTCTCCATGTGCCCTGGCCGTTTCTTTGCCACCAATGAGCTGAAACAGTTTGTTTTCCTCATGTTGGTCTATTTTGAACTTGAGCTGATGAATCCGGATGTGAAGATACCTGAAATTGACCTCAGTCGATACGGTTTTGGAACGATGCAACCTGTCAGAGATGTCCAGTTCAGATTCAGACTCAGATATTAAGACAGTCAGATGAAAATAAAACTGTGATTTTCTTTTTCTTTGGATCAAGATGGTTTGATGAGCACTTCCAAACTATGGAAGCAGATTTAAATCTAAAGTTTTTGACGTGTTGGTCAACTGTAACAATTCAATATGCAAATGCACTGATATTCTAGACATGTATATGTATATTGAACACATTCTGATCATAACTCTTCTTCTTTAAGTAATTTGCAGATCAGCAATCCGATTAAATCCAGTTAGAAATGATATTGATGGGCATTGTTTAAGATAACAACAATTATGATTATTGGTTATTAATTATTATTGTGAATGTTCTCTTTTTTTCTGTAATTGATGTGACATGTGCACTTAGAAATTGAGACGATTCATGTATATCGTAGTCAGTTTCAATTTTTAGTTCAATTTTCTATGTACATTACAAGTTTTTGCTTTTTGTTTTTTCCAAAATAAATTTTTTTCTAAATGTCAGATTTTGGAGTTTTATGTGAGCCTCTTTTAAAACTCAAAAAACCAAAACAAACCAAAACAAAGTTATAGGCTGACTTCAGTCAACTCAGTGACATAGATTCTTTTACTTGTTCCCTACAACAAAATCCAATAGATGGCAGCAGATTCCCACATTCCCAATGCTTTTAAAATAAACAATAAATTGTACAAAAACACAGAATCTTAGAAGAATGATACAAATGAAAACTAATATACACGATTTTATATTTAATTTATTTTAAAATGAATGTCAGGAGTTTAAATACATACTCCAGTTTAAAAATAAAAATAAAATTAGAAACTTTTGGCAGTTATTTTATTGTTCATGCTTTACAGGTTAAAAAATTCCATTCACAGAATGGCTGGCTCACCACTTTAGTGATGAAATCTCAGTTACAAAAATGCTTTTGTGAATTTTGTTGAAGTTGCAGATGAATAGTAAGAATAAATGCATTTGCCTGATTAATAACTTAGAAGGTTATAATAAGAAGGATTTTGACATTCAAACACAAATTAATCATGAACAGAAATTATTTCAAGGTCATTCACACAAGGCAAGTCTGATTTCAAATGCAAATCAGGGTCAGATTTTTTTTACAACCATAAAACACGCACACATAGATAATCTCTAGGACAGCGTGGGGAGAAAAAATAACAAGGAGTTTGTCTTCTGTGGTTCAGCTCAGTGCTGCTCTTTTAGGCCAAAACATGACAGTTTCTGTGTCTAATTGGAGTAAGCCAGACATGTTTTTGTTTGCCTTTGCCTTTAGTGTTCTTTGGTCTATGACTGATGCTGTGAACCATCTTTTGTAAAGTTCATTTAGCAAAACCAACAAAAACACTCCGACAGTGCAATTCCCCCTGAACTCCGTGACCTTGACCCGATGTTGCACCATATCGATTTTTAGCTTTCACGTGTTTTCTCGATCCCTTTGGTGCTCTCATCAGGAAAGTTCAATCTCACCACTAATGAAAACAGTTAAGACATTTTTAATAACACAGATTCATCACTGCAAAAGAAAGTGAAATGAAATCTTTATCAAATATGTAAAAACATGCAAAGCCAGTCAATCATTTTTGAACTTCAGCAGACTGTCTCGACTATCTACCAGACATGTGCAGAGGGGCCGGCAGGGGCTTGAGCATCTGCCCCTTTCCTGATGGGTGCCCTTTTCTTGAGCCTTTTTTTTAATGTGTGTGTAAATACAAAATATGAATAACTGTATTCCGTTACAGTTACCGTTTAAAAAGGTGATATTTAGAATACAGTTACTTTGTTGAAATAAATGGATTACACGGCGGTACTTCCCTGTTTCATATTGTCGCGGGTCAGGACTGTTTGGGTTTTGTTCGACAGCTATGTTCTGTTGTTCCAGGCGGCAGCGTTACGGTTGCCATGGTTACAGGGTAACGCTCTCTCTCTGCGTGTTTCCTGGGTGAGAGAGCGCCTTTTTGTTGTTGTTGTGCTAAGCTAACAGGCAGAATGCTACAGGTATAGCTCTAAAGAATGTAGCATCATAGGCAGTGTAGTCCGTGCTGCAGGGAGAATGGACTGCCATACACGTTATGTGTCTGTGAGCGAGGGAGGGAGAAAAAGTAAAAGTAAAAGCTGTCATCAAGCAAAAACGGGAGCTGGAAGCATGTAAATATAATAATAACCACTGCAGCCAAGAAGAGTGCCTGAGGAGCCCAGTTGTAAGTAAGCTATTAAGACTCGACTGTACACCGTGTTCGTGTTTTCCTCCAAAAACAATAAGTTCTGTTGGAGCAGCCTTTCAAAGCCTCTCACTGTCTCTCGCAAGCAAAGTTGACCCAGACAACAAAGTAAAGCTAATTTTCGGCTACGAGCCCGACACAGAACCCACCATATTAGCCAGAGGTCCCTTTACTACGTTCGGAGCCGCGGACCTTCAGTGACAGTAATAAATCACAGCAATAGTACATTCACGTAGTTGTAAACAGCATGATAATATATTAAGTAATCCAAAGTATTCAGAATACATTATAGAATACATTTTGGGGCATGTATTCTATAATCTGTCGTGTAATACATTTTAAAAGTAACCTTCCCAACACTGACTATAGTCTACAGCCCACAGGAGTATTCGTTTGTTATGTACACGTGGTTAAGTTCTCTTGTGGCAACTGATGAATTGAAACAAATGAGCATTGTTGTATGTGCACTGAGCGACAGAGCAACAAAACATTACCTGTCCTTTTATTAACTACAGAAGTAGTGGTAGTCATTAGCCGCTAGCTAACTGGGTAAGGGTGTCAGAGGTTTGTAGCTCTTATTATAATTACGATATTCAAACACACACACACACACACACACACACACACACACACACACACACACACACACAGTATTTTAAAGAAAATACAGATTATATTAGATTTATATTTCAAATAGAACAAAATGATGATTCTTCAGCAGAAAAATTATTGTATCTCTACGGTTTAAATATTGTACAAATTGAATCATCATAAATACATTATTTTATATTTATTGCTTTTTTTAAATTCTTATTACTTTATTTTTATATAAAAAGGGAAGAATTCTGGATCAGCATCATGATCAAAACTTTTGGCCATAGTATATACAGTGTTCTGGAGAAGGTATAAAATGTCACTGTATGTGCATGCGTGTGTGCACTTGTTTAATCAGCTACCATCTTTCCTATGGACTTTTTAATGTCTACAGTCACAGATCGACAGCAACATTTTACCCCATCAGGTGAAACATAGGCTATGTTTGCTTTGCATTGACCCCACCTGATGACAGTGATACAGTATGACGCGATTCCATATTAGATTCTTGATGAATTTGGGTTGTTGTTGTTCAGCCTGGTTATATGTGACCCTTTTTAACTTGTTTTGTGATGCTCTCCTTGTAATTGCATATGTATGCAATTTGAGGGGTGGGGGGTGGGGGTGGGGGTGGGGGGGGTTGTCTCCCCTCTCTCAAAACATACAACTCAGACGGCAGGTATCAGAAAAATGAGGACAAGTGGGTTGGACATTGACATCAGCTGTTGTTCTAGTTCATTCTATTAAGAAAACAAGTTCGACTCGGGTAATTTTCTGCACAAGAGATAAAAAAGGTTTGGGTCATGACTTTATTGTTTTGAATTCCGAGATTAAACCCCACTGGCTGAGCAGGTGACCATATTCTATACAGCTCAATGTTGGCCCTTTGCTGTGTGTCTTTCCCTGTTATCACTCCCCTCTTTTCTATATACTTTTGACTGCTGCACTATCAAAATAAAGAAGCTGGCACCTGGGAGGAGTCAGTTCAGTTATAGATAATGCAAATGACAAAACAGACCATGTGGTTTGCAGATGTGTGCAGTTCTGCATGGCAATGGGTAAAACTGAAGAAGATACAAAGCCCTAGAAATAACAAATATAACAAATCAAATCAAAGAAAACAAGAGAACTCCATATGAAACTCTTTGCTAACCTCAACAAACCAGACTAGATGAACAGATATACATATGTAATGAGACCAGTACAAATGCAATACACATGTAGACTTATTCCAATTAAAGACTTGTTCACAGAATAACAAAGTGTGCAGAAGCAGAATCAAAAAAAAATTCAAAAATCTGAAATTTTAACAACAAAAAAACAAATCTGTTTTCTCTCCATTGTGTATCCAGCCTCTTGCCCTATAACAGCTGGAAAAGGCTCCAATTCCACTGCAATCCTGGACTGGATAAATAGAAGGAGATGGACGGCTGGCACTGATTTTCAGAAAAATTCTACTTAATATGGATATGGAAAATGTAACAGAAAATCTGCAATACATGTGTTCCCATGCTTCATTTTATAAGTCTCCATGTATCATCCAAAGAATTATACAAAAAAAGGTGTTTAAAGATAAGACTTTTGTTTTTATCTGATTGGCTTAATATCTGAGTCTGTATCTGAACTGGACATCTCTGACAGGTTGCATCGTTCCAAATCCGTATCGACTGAGGTCAGTTTCAGGAATCTTCTCATCAGGATTCATCAGCTCAAGTTCAAAATAGACCAACATGAGGAAAACAAACTGTTTCAGCTCATTGGTGGCAAAGAAACGGCCAGGGCACATGGAGACCCCAGATCCCCAGGGCATGGTGTAATATTTTACCTTCTTTCCTGCTTTGTAAAAATCAGTTTTCTTGGTCCCGTCTGGATTCAGGAAGCGGTCATATTTGAATGAGTGCGGCTCAGGATGGATCTCTGGGTCATGGTGGACAGAACTGAAAGGAAAGATTGCAATTCTGTCACCCTTGCGAAGTAAATATTCTCGCCCATCAGCCATCTTGAAGGTCATGTCCTTTATCACTGCCCTGGTGAGGAGGGGTGCAGCAGTGAGTCGGAGGTTCTCTTCGACAGCACTGTCCAGGATCGGTGTTTTCAACAGCATTTCACGGGTCAGGTAGACCATAGGACCACCAGGCCGGACCTCCTGTCCAGATTCTTTCAGAACTTTATCCACCTCTTCCTTCACTGCTTTCATGGCTTCTGGGTGTTTCATGAGGAAGAGCAGCAGCCAGAATGAAGAAGGTCCTGTGTTGCTCTGAGAGGCCCAAAGAAGCACAAACATGTATCTGTTTATCATTGACATATCGATGCCCATCTCCTCTTTACCCTGCTGTATGTCCCACACCCAGCCACTGATATTATCCTTGGTTTTAATTTTCAGTATTGACAGAACATCCCAGAAGTATGCCTTCAACCTCTCTGCAGCCAACTTTTCCATCGGTGGGAGGACCCCATACGCCAGTCTGGGGAAGAGCTGGTCATATTTACGAAACTCCTGAAACAAAGCTTCTGATTCAGCTCTATCTTTCTCTTTGGCTTTCTCCTCACTTTGTTCTGACTTGGGTGGCACATTGCCAAACAAGGCCAAATATCCAGCTCTGAAAACAACATTGTAGCTGTACCTGAACAGTCCATCTTCTTTCCAGGTCCTGTCCTCTGCAGCTGATCCAATGTTGTGCAACATCATGTTCTGCAAATTACTCATAAAAGACTGGGTCAGTTCTTGCAGACTTTCCCCCTTCAGGTGCTTGTTGCTGGTAATGCGGAGAATACCGTGCCACCCTTCAACAGCTTTATATCCAAACACTCTGTGCGCCAGATGCAGAGCAACCTTTCGAGCGTCCAGTTTGTCCCGACTCTCCTTAATGAACCCCCCAAATGAAAAAGGGTCCTGGACAAATGTAATATAAAACCCTCCCAGCTGTACTGTAAATATATCACCGTGCTTCTTCTCCATTCTCTCTAGGAACTTCAAGGTGTTCCTGCGAAACTCTAAGACATGACCCAACCAAGGAATGAGCCCTTTATCGAGGGGGGGTTCTCCTGGTCGCCGCTGTCTGAACACTCCGAGAAGGTACAGCCCTCCGACCAGACAAGCAAGAAAGCCAAGAAGTATCGGCAGCAGCAGCTCCATGACTGATTCAGTTAACCAGCACAGATTCATCTGAAGGAAAGTTTCAGGCCTGCTATAATGAGCAGACCTTTGCTCCTCCCCCAGGATAGGTTTCTGCGAATTTGTTTGGAATTGTTTACTAAAAAAAAAAATAATGTACTTAAGTATCAATTGAGGACACGATTTTCCAATTGTCCTAGAGATTCCCCTCTTTCGAAATCCAAAAGAACATACTGTAGCCTGCAGTGATATTTTGTTTATGTTAACAGCTCTATGACAGCAGGTATGAAGAGATTGTGGAGCAATGAGTGCACACTGGCAACAAATATCACTCTAGTTAATCATAAGTAAGAAAAATAAAGTTTTGAGGGGTCAATGGCATTGCATGCTGTTGACACTAGATGCGTGATTCTGGTTTATTTTTTTACCAGAATTGTTTAGGAACAGTCAGTCAGTGTTCAAGTAAATTATAACTAAGAAGAAAACTGTCACGGTTCTGGGTAATTTTGACCCAGCTTTTTCGGTTTCTTTTATTTTGGTGTTTTTCTAGATTATGTTCATTATATTTATGTTCTGATTCTTTAGCTATCCTGTGTTGATTATTGTCAATGGAAAATTGTACTGAGTAGCCAGTATAAGCTTTTAGTGATATAAGTTTACATGTGATAGAATACTGCATGATGACCTTTTCCTTGCGTAGAACTGATTGTCCTTTATAAAACATATTCTGATTTTTCTATCTGAATCTTCCCCAGTTCTGACCTCGCGCACACGCACACACACACACACACACACACACACACACACACACACACACACAATCACATACGCACATGCTCACGTATCAACATTCCACTGAACAAATGTTTTTATTTTTCTTGTGTCTAAATAAAGACAAGTGCAAGAACAGAGCGCTGATCACAGGGCCCCCACTCTCGTGTTCGTGTGAGCGCTCTGCGACCACCCTTGCAAGAAAAATCTGCAGCGTGTGTGTATCTTCACTCTTAGACTCTCAGCTGAAGAAGTGTCTTTTAGAATAAATCTCTTGACATTTATTATAATTATTCTGATTTAAGCTTTGTTCTCTTGCCCTCATGTTTAGTATAGGTTTAGTTCTGTGCTTAGTCTTCTCTGCTCGTGTGTCCCTCTGTGTAAAGTCCATGTTTCTCAGTCCGCATCTTTGTGAATTGTTTCTGGTTTCCTGTTTTACTTTGAAAGTTCATGTCTCATGTCAGTGTGTTCAGTTTTACTTCTCCCTTGTCTTGTTAACCTAATTTCTCCCAGCTGTGTCTCTCTCCTGTTTTTCATTCCCTGATTACTTCCCTGTGTATATAAGCCCTGTGTTTTCCTGTACTCTCTGTCGTGTTGTACTTTCTCCATGCTGTATGTTTGTCGTGGTCCAGTATTCCAGCACCTCTGTTCAGAGTTTTTGTTCTGTTCTTGTGAGTCTTATTTTGAGGAGTTTTTCCAGCAATAAAGCTGCGTTTTCAGTTTAAGTCCTGTCTCTGAGAGTCCTGCATTTTGGGTCCTTTTTCCTGCCTGCCACACAGCCAACCATGAAAAAAACAGTTTTTGACACTAGGCCTGCCAAATGGCCTTATTTTTTTTGCAGAAGAGTTTAGGATAGCTAAATAAAAATATAAAATATCAGCTCATTCGGGCCATGCCTTTTTTCTTTTCAGAATTCTGAGATTAAAATCAGGCACACACACCAGTCAATAATTCGATTATTCCTTTGCCTGTGTTTCACATCTGCATTAATTTGTATGAACTGTGGCTTGGTAGTTCTTACCCAACCTCAGGGTTAATGTACTTCTAGTGCTGGTCCCAAGCCTAGATAAATGGGAGAATTGCACATCTAAATCCACCCGATCTGGCAGCTAGTTGGGAAATAGGTAAGTAGCTGCCACCAGGTTTTAGTTCTTGTTTAACCTTTCTGACAGAAAAAAAGACAAAAAGAAAAGCTACTGAGGAGGAATTAACATGAGGCACATATATATTTCAAAGTATTATTGTTATTAAAGCTCAGGACATTTACATACTTAATCACAATTTCTTCAGCTTAAAACAACACAAAGTGATAAGTGTTATCTGCAGAGATAATCCGATTACTTTTTTCAAGTAATGAGTAAAGTAAGGGATTACTATTGCAAAAAAGGTAATTCGATTACCGTTACTTTCCCGTAAGCACGCTGCGATACTGCATTACTAAAACCGTGATTTTTTTGCGAGAGTGTCTCATGTCAATGACGTAAGCGAGTGCGACGTTCGTGACAACAGCTGTGTGCAGATCAACAATGGATAATATATCGAGTGCGGAGAGAGTATGAGCGTGCAGCGTTTAAAGCGTGGAAGTACTGACCTTACTTTGAGTTTAATTCCGTAAAAAGTGACAAAAACATTAGCGTCCATCGTGCGTGGGAAGATAACTTCTTTTTACAGCGAAAAAAAACCCCTAAACTTCCAAGCAAGCACCACGGGAATGTGAAATTCACAGAGAAACTCGTGGATTCTTCCACTGACATAAAGGCTGCGACACACCTGCACCAGGGCAAACATCCGCCTGCCCCACTCCTTACTCAACTCCTGCTCAACAGATAAAAAATAGAGCAACAGGACCGCTGAGTCTTTGATGTTATTTATTTTCTGCTGTGTTTTACTTACTTCTATTTGAAAGAGTGAGTGTAAACACAAAAAAACTATTTTATTTTATGTGCTGGAATGTGCAGAAAATAGGTTTAAATGTTAAACAAATTTCTTCCAGTCAGAGAATGTTGCACATAATTTAATTTTTGCTTGATGCATAAAGTTAAAATATTAAAACTAATAAAACAAGTTTTAAAAAGAGACTTTTTCATTTGATTACATTTTATATGAAGGATTATGCAGAAAAAGTAGAATCGGGCTGAAGGATCTATCGCTTTATTACCTATTCAGGTTCTAAATCATGTTTTTAAAAAGTAACTAAGAAACTAAGTAACTAATTACTTACTAAAGTAACAGGATTACTTTTGGGGGGAAGTAATCACGAATTAGTTACTGATTACTTTTTTGAAGTAACTTGACTAACACTGGTTATCTGCTGTTTTAACCAGCAGATAACAGTTTATAATTTGGGGAAGTAATCTGACTCATGCACCTACAAATATTTCTTAGGTTTAATGTTAACTGATAAATCTCTCAGTAAGTTAAATAGGCCTGTTCCTGGAAACAAAATAAACTGTCGGTGGTCATGGCAATAGAGACACATGAGCCGGGAACAATGGGGCCTTTGGCAGGATGCTGCTTTCCTGAGTGTCCTGCCTGTACTTGGTGGTGAGGGGTTTTGGATAAAAAGGACCCTATTGTCTTGCTCATCCTTCTTCTGAGCTTTAGCAATGAAAGGATGCTTCTGGATGCCTGCCCAGTGTGCGTTACTATAAATTCTAAACACACTTTCTTCTTTACCCACATGGACAGGTAGGTGCAAGTCTTTTATTGTCCTTTGACTGTAGTGCTGTGGATTATGCTGAACATTAGTTTTAAAGCTTAAAAATTAATTTATGCGTCGGTGGACGGGAAATCAGTGAGTGCCTCCCATTGATCCCCTCAGAATAAGTCAATTCTTTTTTTCTTTTTTGTACTTTATAGCTTTTTTGGCTTCATTAAATAGGAGGGGGGAAAAAGAAACGCTGTGGAAGAGAGCCAAAGATGAATAATAACTACTGATAACCAGACTTTGGCAAAGTGGTGACACATCTGAATAACTTGCAGTTATGCATAATTGTTTGAACTGATGATCTGGGATTCTGCAGTTTTTTTTTAGAAAATGCTTCAAGTGACCTTCTCAACTTGTGCACAACAAGTTCTCCTTCTTACGTCTTTGCTGAGTTCATTGTGTCCCTTTGTTCTGAGTATTAGTCAATTGAGTGAATGTTATCAGATTAACAAGGTAACATTATTACCAAGAGAAAAAACATCCGCTGGCCTTCTCAAGTTAAAAGACGTTGTAGAAAATTAGTTCCTTCACCTATTGTGAAGGATCAGGTGATAAGTTGGGGCCTGATAATTCAAAATCTTGTATGTGAGGAGAAGGGCTTCAAGCTTCTATTGGGCGGTAACCTTCATGATAGTTCTCCAGTTTTCTTGAAGAATTTTAAAAGCTCTTCTTTGGGTGTTGGCTGTTTTTTGTTCTATCCTCTGGCAAGATGATTGTACACTTCTTAAATAATAATACTGATAATGTTTTGGGGAGGTCAGTCCATGACTGATAGTTTTCCATTGTGTGTTTTTCTGTCCTCGTATGCTTTACTGGATTGGTAGTGTTTGAGATCATTGTGATGCTGAAAAATAAAGCTGTTGTCAGTTAAATGCTTGCATACATGGTGGATCAAAATCTGACGGTATCTTTTTGGGCTCATAATTCCATCATTTTTTTTTTTTACAAGATCCCCAACACCACCGTAGTTTTGTCTCCACTTTACGGTAACATATTTGCGTCACTGTTGCCAGCGTCATACCGTGACACCGTGTTATGGTAAGTTACCGTTCTTCAGGATGATACTGTTGCTGTTGTGCTATAATAGTCTTGGAAAAATTATGCACTGTAGCCTCTTTTACGGTGATAGTGACGCCAGTGAGATACCGTTATGCCTTTTGTCGTCAAAAGGCAAAGTAACATCATACTGTGGTTAAGAAATTGATACACTACCGTTTATTCACGCTATGTCACTGTTACCACGCTTCAAGGTGCAATATATTTACTTTGGCTGAAATGGAACCAAAGACTGAACTATATTTTACCAATGACTGTAGACACTGCTGTTGTACTTCTCTGCTGGCCTCTTCTTTACACTGATTTTCAATACTGAAATGGTCTCACTTCCACCAAGATCATTTCTTTTTGAGGTGTCAGTGAACAACTGATGGACCGACTGCAGGGCTAGATGCATCTCTCAGGTCCTGTGTCAGAGCTTTTAAAGACATTACTTTCAGATACTCTTCATCTGCTGTAGTTTTCTAGGCCTGCCACTTGTTCTTTTGTCCTCCATACATCCAATTTCCTCTGATTTTTAGGAACACACTATGAAAAGTACTGAGATGTGACAAGTTTGCACATTGGGAATCACTTGTTGATGGAAAAATACTATTTTATACCAGGTGAATTACCTTATCTTTTTTCATATTTGATATATTCAACAAAAGAAATGGGATAAAAATATGTGTTTTGCAAGAGGCTACTAATAACAAAGTGCCTAAAGATACAATTTAAAACGGAGTCTCTTTACATTTTCTGTTTATGTGTAGACACAACACCGTTCATCCCTGCTTCAGGTATTTTTTTATGCTTGAAGGCTTCATTGGTGAGTGTTACATGGCTTTAATGACCCCAGAAAGTTTGGCTCCTTAGAAGTAAAATATGAAGATGATGAGAGAGATGAGATAGCCTTTATTTGTCAACTGCAGTTGCCCACAATCGAGATGACAGACCTTACCAACCGTACATACAATACACACACATCACATTGGAGAGACAGGTCATGAGAAAAAAAAACATTGAAATGTGTAACACAAAAGGATAATCTAGGAATGCACAGATATCAACACACCGTAACAAAATAAAACACAGACAAGCAACATGGGAGAATATTCCAGTGTGTACAGCTGGATCTGGGACCGCTGCAATCTTCAATCGCGCCTCCAGCTGATACGCTGTCCTTGGGAGGTAAGCATGGGAGGAGGCGTTAGATTCGGGGGAGGGTTGGTGATAGTATCAGTATCACTGTACATGTTTCGTGCGTGTGTGTGTGTGTGTGGTCACCAATTCTCTCAATTCCCTTAATTCCTGTTCTTCTTCTCCAAGATCTTATCCATATTGTGTTCATTAACACAGTCTTACTCACAGCCTTGCCTATCGTCTATCATGTCGGCCAGCTTTATGGGATTTTGAACAGCTGTAGCCGCTTCTTGTTCTTAGACAAGCCAAGTCCGAGCCAGCTCCAATCAG
Source organism: Simochromis diagramma (assembly GCF_900408965.1). Classification (NCBI taxonomy): domain Eukaryota; kingdom Metazoa; phylum Chordata; class Actinopteri; order Cichliformes; family Cichlidae; genus Simochromis; species Simochromis diagramma. Next base: position 7,195,668 of record NW_024386782.1, read on the forward strand.
CCAGAACTCTGTTATCGTGGTTCCGAATTGGTAGATGTCATTCAATGTCCTCCACCAAGAGTGTCGCCAGACACACGACGCAACCGACCATCGAGTATCCAGCAGCAACCGTCCCCGCAGGACAATCGGGCACTCCCAAACCCAGGAGGGTGTGAATTTTGTTATGGGACCAGTTGATCAAATCCACAATTCTTTAGGTATTAGACAACAAAGACTGAGAAACTATTTGAGGGTTAGAGTTAGACGAGACTAGACGAAGACATAGAAGCAGCAGCAGGGAAGATAAGGGAGGGAGAGGGTGAAAGATGTGTCCGAATCCTCGGAGAGCCAAAGAGAAATGAGACATGACTCAAAACCTTTTCACAGTACTGTTACTTCAATATTTTGTGCTATATTGCAGTTCCTACTTTTCTTAAACAGAAAAACTGAACAACAAGAAAAAAACAATAGTGCAGAAATGTGGGGAGTTTCTCAGGAAAGCAATGTGTGAAAGCCTGAAAAAGCACGCAGTCATGCCTAACAACCTCACTTGCTCTACTCTAAATCTAAATGTTGATTGCAGTCTCTGCAGGGATTTCCGTCTGAAGTTTTTGTGCCATGTTAAAATAGACTGTGATAGAAAATAATAACATCAATTTCAACTGTTCTGCACTCCTTGGTATATAATCTGATGCATTAAATGCCTTAAAATATTCTTCTAGAGCCCTCTGTAAAAGATTTAGTCGTTAACTCTGGAACAGGTTATTTTTATTGTTTGCACACGCTTTCAAAGTTCTTAGAGAAACAGGGCTGCTAGTATTCCACCTAATCAAAGCCTAAATAGGTCAGTCACCTGTTTGCCTTAGGTTGTGCAACAGTCAAACACCTTTTAAATGTCTGTTAAGAGTTCAGCAGGAGTCAAACTTGGTGTGTTTTAAATGAGTACATGCTTGCCATCTAGTGGCTAATAATGGCAATGCCAGAAGGATAAAATGAACAAGATTTAACACATGTAGTTGTTCAAATCTAAAAAAATATTAATACTACTGTACACTTAACATGCATTCAGTGGTATAATGAATAGCTGCATGAATAGTTGCATATTTACTTGGTAACAATCACAGTGACCTTGAAGGTTAATATTCTCCGGAGTAGATTAACTTTTCTTATCACAAGATTAAGACTTTAATTGTTATATCTGTTAAGTACTATAGTACTATACAATGTAATCATAGGTTGAGTTATGATCTGTCCTGATTGTATTAATTTACAACGTTAGAAGATTAAAGTGTTTTTTTTAAAAGTATCTTGCTGTTATCTGAGGATGTCCTGCAGCGTTGCTATCAGTGTCTGGAGTTCACTCAGTTAGAGAAAGGCAACGGCACTAAGATGCCCAGAAGAAGGAAGGAGCTGCCTTAACATACCCCTGATAGTGCAAATGAACCCTGACTAGGTCTGCTGCTCCTTTGAGCTTGCCCCAGCTCATTCCCTGACATAGACATTTAAGACAAGATAACGTCAAAGATCAAGGCCTCACAGCTCTGCAAGCAAAGCACTGTTGTTTCAATTCTTTCTTTTTGATGGCTGGTTGTGAGTTGGATTGTATTGCTCTGATGGAAAACCTAATCAGAAAGTCATCATATGAATAACGGTGGTCAAGTTACACAGTGAATGCCGTTATGTTTATACATTGAATTTTACAATATTAGTCAAAGCTTTTATGTTGCTACCATTTTTTTATAACATTTTGAAAACTTTTAAAATTTCTCTAAAATTCGGTTATCTTTCAGAATTTAACACTGAAACTCTGTATTAGGTTATAGCTTACAAACAGACCTATGAGCTCATGCCCATGGAGGAGGTATCTGTCAATACTTCCTCAACAGTATCGGTCAGAATAAACACACATGATCACCTAATCAGTTGTTACACAAATCAAGGTTAAGTTCAAGGTCATATTTCACAAGAATCTCTGCTCCTCCCAGGGCACTGGCCAGATTTTTGTGAAACCTGCACTCAGTAATCACCCAGTGTGTTTTCATCCAAACTGTGCCTGAGATAAAGGTCAAGGTCAAGGTCATTTTATGGATACTAACCTGTGAACTGTGAGGGATTGTGAACTGGATAACCTACGATTTCATTTCTTTTCTTGTTTAAGACGGCAAATTTTCTTCTGCTTTCCAAACTTTTCAGCATCTTTTCAGCTGCTTTGTTTTCTTCTATAGGGCTCTATAGCTCTTTTGGTTAATAAAGATTACTCTGTGTTAAGATGTGTTACTCACTTTCAAATTTAACTAGACAACTGGTTCCATGCAAATATTTTTATTTAAACTCAAATCAAATGACATATCTGAGAAGATTTAACTAAAAACATTGCATAATTCATCTGTGTCACATTCACCACAGCCATACAGTCAGTTCTACAGGTGAGAATAGTTCAATATTGTAAACTACCTAATGAGACAACTACTAATGAGTTAATTTTTAACTGGCAATGAAGGCTGGCCTGATATAGCTCTGAAGTTTACATAATAATAATATTTTAATCTTCCCCCTATAGATCAATGGGAGTGTGGATATATTATCTCTGTTAGTAATAGAGCTCTTTAAAATCCCTGTGACTGCCAGATTTGCTGCAGTGTTGCATGCTATTTGTCATATTTATCTTTAAGTGAATATGGACGTGCATGAAGACGAGAGCTTTTACCTGCATGTTGGACTCTTAATGTTTTATTTTCTCTGTTCATTTAACACATTCAAAAATAATAACCAAGTCAACACTTTAATATTGAAACTAAACAAATATGAACTTTCACTTCCTTTGTCAGCGTAATGTAATGCACACTCAATATGAGTTGCTTTGCTCATGTGTGGGGGACGCAGAGCCCTGTCTGAGGGAAGTTGTTGGCATCCTCCTCAAGGCTTTTCATGCAGTCGCTTCAGTGGAGTCCAGCCTTAGTGAAACTGGCACGGGACGCACTCACCCCGGGGGTAGGAGATGCTCAGCTGAGAAACTGGGAGAAAAATGAACAAATGCGATGGGACTGCCACCACTCTCAGGCTGCCTGTGGGACAGCCCTTCACAGCCTGGTAAGAGTAGTTTAATGATAGTGGTAGAAGAGGATCAGAGAGGAGGAGTCCAAGAGCCAAGTTGCATGTTTTTGCTCGGGTGTCTTGTGTCACTCTTTTCTCCCAGAGGGTGGGACACATCCAAGTCACATGGTGGAGCTCGATCTGTTACATAAACACAGACCTTCACAGCCCCCAGTCTACTCGCATCAACTTTGTTCAGTAAATACATGCGGATAAACCTGTTGTGATGTCATCAGCGGCGTCCAAGGACAGTTGTTGAGATGTTCGCTCCTCCATGCTGCATCATTCAGCAGTCACTATGCCACAAAACTTAAAAGCTTGCAGTGACCTCTTAAAACGTAACCGTCTGCGACTCAAAACTTACATTTATTTGGTTGGAATACTGATGCATGAAGTATAAGTATACAGTATACATGAACCACGGGCTATGAAAATGGTTATGAAATGGTTTATATAGTGAGTATTCAATTCAGTGTATTTTTAAAACCTTTTTTTTTAATCTGGTAAATTCATGAGACATTCCAGTGTCTTTCTCTTTATTTTAAGTGATCTGTTTAACATATAACAATAAATATAACCTTAATGAATATTAAACACCCTCTTTTGGCTGTTAGATGTGGCCAGTCCTTGTAACAACAGCAAAGTCAAACAATGTCTTACAGGGGAATACTGTAATATTTTCCTGGCTCAGGGCAGTCCAATCAATACTTATCAACATGAACTTCAGTTTCCCAAAGCTAGAACAGTCTGACTTGTCCAAGGACACAATGACTGTGTATTCAAAGCTAAACAGCCAATGGGTTGACTCTATGGGTTGTTTTTATTCAGTAACTTTGTGCATCTCATGCATTTAAATGCACGCTCTTTAAAGCTGAGTTTTTATTGTTTGTCACTGCCACTATCAATTTTCATATCATGTCAATTTTTTCTTTATCTTCTGCTGTAAAACCAGTAATCCTGCAAACAGTTATTTATAAATAAAATGAAAAAGGCAATACTCAGGCATATATTTTTGATTACATAAGGTGTTTTAGTAGATAATGGTTCTAATATCTTGACTGAATACATCTGCATATTAATCTCTTCTAATATTCTGAGTGCTTCCTTCGCTCAGAATGTTATGATACCAGAGTGATAAATGCAGTTCACATCAACAGTGAGCAATTTATACAACTGTTGAGGAACATAAACTCTAACTGACTTCAATTTCAAGTCACACAAATGTTCACTTCTTAGCTATCTTCACTGGACCATCTGCGTCTTCTGGATGATGGAAGGACTTTAGAGGGAGAGCAGTGCGTTACAACTTAAAAACACGTGCTTAATGGTCCCTTAGGGAAAGCACATGTCCAAACGCCAAATGCTCAAGCCATTCCAGAAGCATCCCCTATCTTCTTTTCCTCACTGCTGCACCAGTGGTGCTTGCTACACCGCATCTCCTCAGTCAAATGGAGAGGCGAGCCTTGAAGGCGAGGCCTCTGGAGGAAGGCTCCTACAGGCCCAGATGGCTAGCACTCAAAGATTTATTAAGACCACAAATGACTCAAAAAGAATGAGATTTTAATGCAGACTTCTTTTTTACTGCTATTGTTTTAATCTGGGCATTTATTTTTGTTGGCTTCCTGCGCTCATAATATTGCAACAATGTTTAAAGACACTGGAGATCAAGAATTTTGCATCATTTCTGAGTTGAAACTGTGATTTGATTGATGGTGGACTTGCTGATGTTGTTGAACGTTATTCTCTGCTTTATAGCTGTACACAGATCATAATTAAAGAGTTATTGGGGATCTGGTGAAAGTAACTTTATAATAATATGGCCAACGTGACAATGACCAGGCACATTTCATTAATGCAAGCCAGACACTAACCAGTTTATCTGTCTTCTATTAAAAGTAGTCGAGTTTAAATCTCTTCCAAAACTTGATGGAAGAATTCCTACTTCTAATCTTCCACGAATCACTTCATCATCTGTATTTTGGTGTTTCATTTCTGAAGCAATTAATGTAATGCACGTGTATGTGTGTGAGATTTCTGTTCATATAGCACAAGTCTTTTTATCATGATAAAATAAAGGCCATTACGTCTCTTTAGTAACAATGTATGCCGCTGCACTTCACAGACCAAGGTGAAAGCTTTAAGTATAAACACCAAGTTGGGAAAAGACGTGTAGCCGCAGCAAAGACTGCGACCTGTCCACTGCTTCTATCTGGCCATCTGCCTGGACAGAAGATCTAAATATTATGACACTTGATATAACTGAGCATACCTGCTGGTTACATTCTAGCGGATCTGTATTGAGACAAGGTGGCTTATATCTCAGTGACACTGCTGTCCTTACACTTACTGGCCTCCCCAAAGTTGTTTTTTCATGACCGTCACCCACTGTAAACTGTTATGTAATTGATAATAGAGAGGTTGCCTGTCTGCATTTATTTTTTGTTGATATGCTTGTATGTGACAGAAAGAGTGGGATAGAGGAAAATGTAGTGATGTCTTAAATGATCTTTTGAGAGAACTAAAAGTGTTTATCAGTCATTAAAATATAAAGGTGCTAGAAGCTGAGGTGCTTACAGTATGTTGTCGGAAACAGAACGCGATAAAGACAATGACAAAGTGAGAAAAAGTAGAGAAAGAGAGAGAGAGCGATACTTCCATCATCTGTGTTACAAATGTTGCACACGAGCGCTGGGGGGAGGTTGACTGTGTTGAGATTAACGTCCTCCCTCAGCTGGGTGTTCGTTTCAATCTGCAGTACCATATCCTCAAGTCTGAACCCTTGGATGAGGGTCAGTTGCCAGAGGAGGATTTTTTCTTCTCTGCCTCTCTGTTTTTTTTATACTTCCTTCTTGGGCAGGAGGCTGGTGTAATAGAAACCAGACACAGGCTAGAATGTGAGGCATTCACAGCGGCGAGACTTCACTTCTTAACAGAGTGAAAAACGGGATGAAAAGAAATTCCAGTTCAACAGGTTTAGTCATTTTTCTTATTTTTTTTGTGATTCTGGAAGTGATCAGTAAGACCGAGAAGGCCAGGACAGTAGGATGGAAGTGGTATTCCATGGATCAGACTGTGGAGGGGATATCTAGAAAGGGCAAAGGAGACCTTCAGGATGGGGGAAACATGTGCAACTTTTCCAGGTGAGTTGTTTCTAGCCGACTTTCTTCTCTAGTCTAAACCAACTAGATATTTTAGTATTTTTTCAACTACAGTCTTGCATCGTGGCAGCATGGATGTGTTTGCGTGGACGTGTTTCAGAAAAAAAAAACCTTGCTGAAAGACATTTTGACGCTACTGCAGCAGTCTTTCAAATATCAAACACTCTGACATATGCAAAGCAACTAAATGGAAAAATGTGTAGCAGTTGTTTTATATTGTACAGTGCAAAAAATATGTCCCAATCCGAGAGGAAGCTCGTCACTAAAAATATTTTACGATACTACTCTAATTTAGCCAGAGTTCCCATTCATAATATGGTTTTATGTAAAACATTATTGTCAAGATGCATAAACCACACATTTTAAATATTTTGTGTAATGTCCTATATAACTACCTCTAACTGCTTCACTAAATACCTCCCTGTTATTTACACAATAAACAGATTCTGGGACATTTGACAAAAAACATGGCAGCTCTTCCTCTTTTTAATGATTTGGAAAAATATTACAGCATTAAATTCAATTAAATTAAATTAAATATCCAACCTTAATTTTTACATGTAATTAATAAGAATAGTTACTCTACCACTACTGTAGGCCAATTTATATTAATCCTAAAAAATATCCTGAGAAAATCTGTCAGGTTCCACAGACATTTAAAGCTCAAGGGGCACGTTGGGCTGAAATTGCTGCAGCTCTGCAAAACAAACAAAACTGCACAAAACTTATATTAAATTTTCTAAAACGGTTTTCAAAACACATCAGCAGCGAGTGTAAATGTATAGGAGTTGTTATACGAATAAGGTTGATGTTAAGCTACACAGCAAATTCATTGCATCCTACATGAAACAGCCCTTCTGTCATGCCATCCTGGGGCAGAAGTGAACTGCCCACCATAGGTGCCATCTGCCTCCATGACGCCGTAACCCTCCCCAGCGTCAGCAGTGCTGGATCTGCAGGGGAGGCCTCGTGGCAGAGCAACAAGCCTCTCCTGTTCTCTCAGATGGCAGCAGAGATGGCACATCACACGCCAGGGAATGCAGTGTTGCATTCATGAGATCACCGTGAACCATGAATGAAGGGACAGAAGTACTACGCTGTTTCCCTCCATTACAGTTGCCACACTGAGTCAGTTGTGATGCAGGCTATGAGAAGAGTATGACACTGTGAGATCTCATTTCTGTGTAGGATCATTGGCGTGGAGTTTTATAACAAAGCTTGCAGTATGTTTCTGAAGAGGCGCTCTTTGGTTTCCGAACTGGCTCGAGTTCTTTTCTTGTAGCAATCGGTTTTTTTCTGTCTAATCAAATGATTGATGGCGCGTTTGTTTGTTTGGCTGATGGAATGCTTTCTTTTTGTCTTTTAATCTTCCCTGAGCTATTTTGTACTATTTCAACCATGTCAAAAACTATTCCAGGGTGTCCTAATGACTTTACCCTATGCATCAACACAAGCCTTTGTTTATTTGTGGCTGTGCAATCACTTGAAAAGAGAAATAGCCTTTACAAAAAGAAGTAGCCACGTGAGCTGGTCATAGGTCCATACTGTATGTTTCGGCAAGTATGCTTGCAAAGTGACTGTTTAAGTCTGAGATAGCAACAAAATCAGTGAAACACCTTTATCATAAAATTAAAATTAATTTGCAATAATTGCCTTTCTCTTGAAAAATGACACCACACTTTTCAGCAAAAACTTCACTAACAGAAAATATTTTAAGACTATAATTTGGTCTTAAGTTTAAGGAAACTCAGATGCTTTGCTGTTCAGGGACTGTAAATTACTTCTGGGTTTGTTTTTTTGTCATCGTCTTCCTGGGATCTAAAAAGCTGCGGGTTTTTTTAAATAATATTTTTGTATATTTTTGGTAATTGTATCTTTATACAGAGTAAAAAAAAATTAATTTAATTGTCACTTAAAACCATTTTAGTTAGAGAACACCACACAATGAATACAATGGGTTGATTAGTCAAAGACTCGAGTTCATTACAGTTCTAAATGACAGTTTGCTAAAATGTAAAATGTTCACATCATCAGTCCAAAACATCTCTTGAATAGTTCCTTACTTACATTTAATTATTACTTATCTTATTTTCTTTTTAACAGATTCTAGTTGAAAAGCTTCTTAGAGCAACATGAGCTGGAGCTTTCTCACTCGCCTCCTGGAAGAGATCCACAACCACTCCACCTTTGTGGGGAAAGTGTGGCTGACTGTGCTCATCATCTTTCGCATTGTGCTCACAGCAGTCGGAGGTGAGTCCATCTACTCGGACGAGCAGACCAAGTTCACCTGCAACACCAAGCAACCAGGCTGTGACAACGTATGCTATGACGCATTCGCTCCCCTCTCGCATGTTCGCTTCTGGGTCTTCCAGATCATCATGATCTCCACTCCCTCTGTCATGTACATGGGTTATGCCATCCACAAGATTGCCCGAAGTTCAGAGGAGGAGCGCAGGAAGCAACAAAGACTTCGCAAAAAGCCACCTCCTCACTTGAGATGGAGAGAGAGCCACCATCTGCAGGAAGTCTTAGAGGAGGAGGAAGATGATGATGCGGAGCCAATGATCTATGAGGATACACTGGAAGTGCAGGAAGCCAAACCTGAACCAGTAAGCAGTACTAGCAAAGACCCACCAAAATACGATGGCCGCAGAAAAATAATGCAAGAAGGCCTGATGAGAATCTATGTCCTCCAACTCATGTCAAGAGCTATTTTTGAAATTGCTTTCCTTGCTGGACAGTACCTCCTTTATGGTTTTCGAGTTAATCCTTCGTATGTATGCAACAGGGTGCCCTGCCCTCACAGAGTGGACTGTTTCATCTCCAGGCCCACAGAAAAAACAATCTTCCTCCTAATTATGTATGTGGTAAGCTGTCTTTGTCTCGTGCTAAATGTCTGTGAGATGCTTCACTTGGGGATTGGCACTTTTCGGGATACTCTTCGCATGAAGAGGAACCGTGGCCAGCGGATGTCATACGGCTACCCATTCTCCCGTAACATCCCAGCGTCCCCTCCAGGGTACAATCTTGTGATGAAGACAGAAAAGCCTAGCAGGATCCCCAACAGCCTCATCACACATGAGCAGAATATGGCCAATGTGGCCCAGGAGCAGCAGTGCACCAGCCCAGATGAGAATATCCCCTCTGATCTTGCAAGTCTGCACCGGCATCTACGGGTTGCACAAGAGCAGCTTGATATGGCTTTTCAAACCTACCAAACCAAAAACAACCAACAAACCTCCAGAACCAGTAGTCCTGTGTCGGGAGGCACTATGGCTGAGCAGAATCGAGTTAATACAGTCCAAGAGAAACAAGGAGCAAGACCCAAGTCAGCCACAGAGAAGGCTGCATCCATTGTAAAAAATGGGAAGACTTCTGTCTGGATCTAGTGATAAATTTCCTTTAGTAGATAACAGTGAAAACTATCAAGTCCCCAGAATTTCAAAGTGACCCAGGTGGAGTATGTGTTTGTGTGAGATACAACTTTGGACGATAACAAGTGAAATTTCAGTCTCACTATTTTAAAGAAGTACAAAGTAGGAAGACAATTTGGGGGGAATAGAAAATAAACACGAAGGAATTATTAACTCCAGTATCATAAATCTTCTTTGTTACTGTAGCGTGTCATATTGTGCTTGCAATAGATTTTGGTTATAGGCTAACAAATGCTTGCTCAGTTTATTCATCTACTTCCAATTAAAATGTCAAAGCATAAACAGACTGCTTCAAGCGAATTACCATGACTGATTTGAAGAAACTTTACTTTGAAAGGACACAAGTGGATCTAAACCTGAAAATGCAGTCTAAGACACTGTACACATGCACAATGGCTCATTCTGAAGAATGATGAATGTTATTATTATTAGAAAGATGCATGTTTAAAATTAGAAGTATTTCTGGATGTAGTATGGATGAGTGTCCCCTCAAGAAAATTAAATGTAAAATTATATACATGTAACTGTTTGACACTGAAAGCTTTAAATCTTTTTAGTGTCATCGCCAATCAATGTGTCCCAAAGCCTTGCAGTGTCACATTTGAACAGAAAGAGGTAAGTAAATAGAAAATAGACTAAATACTGATTTTATGCAATCTGAAGCAGATGATGCATGCTTTGCAGCTGGGAACATACAGCATAGACATAGGCTATAGTACAAATCCTGTCCTTAGCTATTCAATAAGCTCCTAAGTCTTGGCATGTTAAATGAGATTATTACCTTTTTTTCTGTTTCTATAATTGCTTTCATAATAATGGTTAATCCTGCCTTCGCTGTTTTCATACAACAAAGTGCCTCAAACCTTAAAAGACTGTTCAAGTATTTTATTTATGAAACAAAGATAAACTTGTTTGAAACCTCAGATTTCTGTCTTTACAGCAGCACTCTGCTTTTGTCTCACTGTGCTAATAAAGAAAGTGTTTCTAAAAGTGCAAACGCTTTAAAGTTGTTTTTTTTATTGAAGTCTGACTAAAAATTAGAGCATTGAAGAAAGTTAGGATGTTACTGCAGGTACTTCTCAATCTCTTCTGACCATCTGCTGGTTGAGCCTTATCTTAAAATGGGGTCATACTTTTGCTGTCATTGCACCAGGACTTTGGAATTTCTCCCAAGTGACCTCAGACAAGCATCGGCTCTGAACCCTTTTAAACCTAAGCTGAAGAGATACCTTTTTTGTTTGTTTGTTTAGCTTTTAGATATTCTTACTTAAGTAAATTCACTTACTTACTGACATAGTTTAATTTCTATTTGTGCTCATATGAATCTGGGCAAACTGCATTCAAATAAAATAAAGGCTATTTCTCCTTTTTATGTAATCAATGCCAAACCTTAAGCTCTACAGGCTGTGCATATGCATCTATTAAGGTACATATAGGAAATTTTCAGACCATCTCTCATTCCATTTGCCCAAATAATATTAGTTGCCCTACATTTAATTATTTCAAACATTTAATCTGTTGTCTTATAAAATCACAGCTAATGAAAGATCAACATCACAATGTGGGAGCTGGCTACTCCGCTGACTTACAGATTCACAGCACCACGATAGTATTAAAACAAGAACATTCACAGAGCGTTACTCCCCCTGAAGGCCAAGGCCTTTGATGTTTTTATTACAAACTGGTATCAGCCTGTTATGGTGTCATTCTACAGAGGGTTGTACAGCTCTCTCCATGCCCTTTCATATGCTATCTGTCATATGTTTAGCCAACCTAGGTACTCATGTTCCTCAAGGCCTAGTATATTGTGAAGTTTGAAGATTGTAATAAAAAATGTGTGTAATACAAAGTTTTTACAGATTATTTTTACATTTGGTGAGACGTTCGACAAAATTAAATCATCTCGAGCTGTTCTTGTTGTCTACCTATCACGCAAAATTTGAAAATGATATCATTACTGAGGAATATGCAAAAAATTCGCAAACAAGCAACTTTAATAACTTTGATTTTTGCTGCTTTGCTGTTCTGTGTGTCGTTTTTATGTTTTACAATCTGATAACTATTTATAAAGGGATAGTAGGAGAGCTTTTATTCTATCAATAAGCGTCCCATACCTCACGAGAAGACGACGGGAACAAATACCGCTCACTGACACACACGTGCTATCGAGCAATGCATTGTGGGATTTCAAAATGGAGCTGTTTGTGCAGAGTACGCTGTGATATTCTTGGTATTTAGCTGTCCACTGTCGTTTTTAGTGGAGTAGGCAGTCTTTTTACGACTCAGTACACTCCCGTGCCACTGTACATCATGGGGGTTTTGTGCTTTGCTCGGGGAGTGCTGGCGTCCGCCTCCGGGCTCGGTGTTTACGCCAGGAAAAAACCCGGAGGTTTGTGTGTAACCCTTCTCTCAAGTGTGTTAGCTCCAGCTGGGATCCGTGTCAGGAGGTACAGCCAGGACACGGGTAATCCTAAACACTCCCCGGGGCAATTTGTGTGCTATTACCTTCCGCACAGGAGCCTGCTGAAAATTCAGGGACAAGACACGAGCGCGTTTCTCCAGGGTATTATAACCAATGACATGGCGGTGCTGGATGAGCCTGAACACAGAGCTTTATACGCACACATGCTAAACGTACAAGGAAGGACACTATATGACATCATATTGTACAGGTAAGAGCAAACTTAGAGCACTGTTCAAACGCTTAAAGTGCATTCAGTAAACGCGTTATCAAGAGGGTATGTCTGCTTACAGGCTACTTACGTAAAGGCGTTTTTTCCCGAGGCGTCACACTGGCCGACATAAGCTTATTTTCTTTTTTCCTTCTATTTTTTTTTAAACCCCGGAAAAAACCAAATGTATGACAGAAAACGAGCTCAGGCTGAAAAACCCTTAATTTAATAAGCTGTAAAATTCAGCACAGGAACAACAACAGCTCTTCTTTATCACTTGCCTATTTTTACTGTTTCTAAAAATAATATTAATAAAACTTTAAAAAGCAAAATGTTGATTGTTGAAGTAGAAACCATTTTTAAAATTCTATATTAAAAAGCGTTTGTCATGTATGCTGTACTTGAGTACATCTAAATTATAGAATATAACTTCTCTAATAAACTGCAAAAAGACATTTTGCAATATTAGCATCTCAAATTTTTAGTGACTGACACATGATCAATGTTCTTTTAGTTTTGATGTACATTGTTGGGTGAACCACGTTTTCTATACCTTAAACTATTTAAGATGATATTCTTGTACACCTGGTGGTAAATATCCCCAGTTTTGAATAGTTGCAGTTGTTGCAGTTCTCACTACTCATAACTCATCTTGATATCTAAACAGCATTTTTACTAGTCTTTGTAGTACTTTGTGAAGCTGTGTTTTAAAAACTCCTTGCTCTGTTTGACAGTATTTGATGTTACAGCAAATCCTGTTAAAAATTACATTCTCATAAGGAGAGAATTATTAGCCCTCCTATCTGTAAGACACAGTGGGTGACCACAGATGCTCCATCAAAGTTCCACCAAAGGTCACCCAACCAAAATAAGTGAAAACATCTGCGTGTGTTTGCTTTCATGTTGTTTTGCATTCTTCTGAGTCACTCATCCAGTTATATTTGCTTTCAGATTAAAAGAAACAGAAGGAGGATACGGTGTTTTCCTGGAGTGTGACAACACAATTAAGGACTCCATCTTGAAACACTTGAAAGTATACAACCTCCGCAGAAAAGTCAACATTAGCCCTTGTTCAGAGCTCTCTGTGTGGGCTGTGCTGTCCCAGCAAAACAAGCCAGGTCAAGAGTTCAGTAAGCCTGAGCTTTCTTCGCCTGATAAAGCTCTGGCATGGGAGGCTGATCCCAGAACTCAGCAAATGGGCTGGAGATTTGTGCTACAGAGTGATGTTGATCCTCTCAAAGTCATTGCATCCTGTCAGAAAGGAGACACTGAAGACTATCACAGACATCGCTATGCCATAGGTATGACACCAGCTTTGAACAAAGACAAACAAGAACACCCGGAGAGAGAGAGCAACTTATTCCGAAGGGCAAGGGCTTTACTAAAACTCTGAATTTTTTTTTTTTTTTTTTTTTGGGGGGGGGGGGTGTTTTTATAACAGTGGGAGGACAGGTTGCTTTTAATACAATATGCTCTATTATCTTTAGCCAGATAAGGACAAAAATAAGATTTACCCGTATGGGCAGCACGGTGGCATGGTGATTGGCCTCACAGCAAGAACGTCCTGAGTTCAATTCCACCACCTGGCCAGGGCCTTTCTGTGTGGAGTTTTGTTCTCCCCGTGTTTGCCTGGGTTCTCTCTGGGTACTCCAGCTTCCTCCCACAGTCCAAAGACATGCAGTTAGTGGGTTTAGTTTAATTGGCCATTCTAAATTGCCCATGAGTGTTAATAGTTGTGTCTCTCTGTGTTAGGCTTGCGACAGACCTGCCACGTGTAGCAAACTGTTTTATTGGATATGCTATTATACCCTATTTATAGTGTTTATTGTATCGATTGATATGCTTTTATACCTTTTTTTATACCATTTTTATTGTTTTGTTTGATATGCTTTTGTTCCCATGTGAAGCACTTTGAAAAAACTTCCTGTTTTAAGAAGCGCTATATAAAGACATTTTACTTACTTAGTTATTGCCTCTCGCCCTACCGTAGCTGGGATAGGCTCCAGGAAAAAAAAACCCGCTAGCTAGATCCTGAGACGAAGATAAATTCATGCAGTGTGTGATTTTGTTGTGAGGTCATAGGATGTTGTATTGAAAAAAAGTATCGTGCAGCTCTCTCCATGCACTTTCATATGATATTTTATACTCTATGGGTTTTTTTTTATTTCCAATTTCTTTTCTAGGTCAACTTTGACCTTGGGCTATGAGAAATGAAGGTCGAGGTCAAATGCTTAGCCAACCTCAGTGTCCCCCAAGACCTGGAATATTGTTGCGAAGTTTGACAATGATCTATAAAAAATTGTGGGTAATATGAAGTTTTTGCTGATTTTTAGTTTTGGTGTGACCTTTACTGTATTCTCACCAAAGTTAAAATCGGCTCGAGATGGCATTGGACTCTACCATCACACAAAATTTAAACATGATATCTTGAAAGCTGTGGATGCTAGACTGCTAACAAAGAGACAGACAAGCACAGACAAAAGGAGGAGGGGGTGGTTCTGAGAAGCATTTATTTGTCTGAAAAAGTACTCTTATTTTATGACGCATGTTTGTGTCCTTTGCTGTTTTTGTTGTCTAGGTCTACCTGAGGGAGTCAAAGACCTTCCTCCTGGGGTTGCATTACCACTAGAGTCCAATCTTGTCTACATGCAGGGTATCAGCTTTAGCAAGGGCTGTTACATTGGCCAGGAACTCACAGCCAGGACTCATCACACTGGTGTGATTCGAAAACGCCTGATGCCAGTACGCTTGTCATCTCCAGTGGAACACCTCGAGGAAGGAACGACACTGTTAACCCAGTCAGGCAAGCCAGCTGGGAAGCACAGAGCAGGGACAGGAGAACTGGGCCTAAGTCTGATCCGCATGGCGCACGCCAAAGAGGTGTTGACGCTCAGATCTTCTGACGACACTACAGTGACACTCGAAGCCTCCATGCCAGACTGGTGGCCTGAAGATGCGAAATGTAACTGAAGGGAATGTTTTAAAGCTCCCTAAAAATGACATGCATCACATCTGACAGACTTCTCATGGACATAACCCTCAAGTACAGTATGTTACACTGTCATTGCTTAACAGCTGTGTGGCACTGGTCCATGTTTGGGTATTTTTTTTTTTTTTGCAATAAAGCCCAGGTTTGTGTGTTTTTGATTTTTTGCTTAAGTATTATTTACCACTGAACTATGCACTATCATAGATTTATCACAGCTCTGTTCATACTGGACACAAATAGTGTTGGTGATTATTCAATAAATATTTAATAGAGAAAACTCAGATATTTTTTAATGTGTTTAATCTGTCAGTGCAAAAACAAATGCAAGACATTCACAAACAATATTTGAGATTCCAGTTCAACTCAACCCAAAGATGCAGTAACAGATGTAGCTTTATTTTTTTTTTTTTTTTGCACTTTTGCAAACGGGCACTTTTCATTCAAGCTATTTCCAGTCGATAACAATGGTGAGAGGCCGAACACATTACTCCTGATAAAGGAGATGCTGCCCTCTTGTGGACTGTATGGTGTCACGAATTTGCTGTAACATTGTTTCTGGCTGCAGAGTCAATGTTGAGTGATCGAGTCGCTTAAAGTCTTCATTGCACAGGAGGCATTCGATTATATGAGCTACTCTTTGTAGGTCAAAGGCCGCGTGGTAAGGTCCCAACGTGGTGAGAATCTCTGAGAGATGACGTGAGTAATCGGAGGAATCCCCAGAGGAGCAAGTGTTAAGGAAAGCCATTCTGTTGTTGGCAATGATTTTCAAAAATGAGGCAAATTCTCCATAATTGATACCGGAGCAAGCCTTCATAATTACCTAAAATGAAACGCACCAAGCAATTGCTATTATGATCAGAGCAGAAGCACATTTAAATGACATGACTGAAAAGTTCCATGCATTGTACCTGGCAGTGCTGATGCCACGAGTCCATCGTGTTTCTCCACTCATTTATCTCTTTTTGAACAGATGACAGTTCAGTCTGAAGAAACTGCCACATGATGTCAATGTTGCAGCCATTTAGCCAGTTATGATTAATAGAGATGGTGTCCTCCTGTATGAAACAGAATGTTTTAATATGTCAAACTGGTGATAAATAAAACGCAGTGTTATACAACTTAGAGTAACTGTGATGTCATCATTTCCAGCAAAAAGCCATATTTCTACCAAAAAATATACACAAGGTTTAAATTTATGAAAGATATGTTGACTGGAGGAGATAAACCAGAGCTGCTGTATTGAAACACGAGTGTGTCTGTACATGTGTGTAATGTTAAACAAAACATGAATTTTGTTTAAAACCTAATTTGAAAAAACATTATTAGGGCTCTTGTCATCTAGTAAGTAGTAAGTAATCCAGTCCATTAGATTTGTAGGCATCTTTGTTTTTCCGACTAGAACTGAAGACTATTAGGCTATGTTCACACTGCACGCGGAAGCGCATCAAATCTGACTTTTTTGACCCTTGGCGACCCATATCCGATCATGGTATGACAGTGTGAACAGCACAAATCCAATATTTTCGTATGTGGTACTGAATCCAATACATATCTGATGTTTTAGAAAGCGACTGCTGTTTGAATGGTCATGTCGCATTAAATCCGTCTTTTACGTCATTGACACAAGACAGACGCCAATTGTCAGCGCCAGAGAACGCTTCCTGGCCATCCAGTGAAATTGTTGGGAAGACAACGTTGGAGAAACGTGAACATTTTATTTGTACTGTATAATCTGCAGATTCTGACAGCAATCTGCAACTATCCTTTGAAGCACCGCTCCTCTCTAAAACAGCAATAAGGATAATTATTAAGCCATATGCAAATAACAAAATAACTTCATAACTTAAAGCAAAATTGGGAAACGTAAAGTCTGAAACAAGTCTTTATATTAAGGGCCATCAGTCAAACAATACTGTTTGGTCTGGGTCTGAACAGAGCGCGTTGTGTGTGACGTTTTCTTTTGCGCATACGGGCCGCTTTGAGGGTTCTTAGCTCAAAGGAGTGGTCAGGCATGGTGTTCTGTTGCTGTAGCCCTGTCTGACATGTTTTAAGTTCAGAAGTGCTATTCTTGCAAAACTTGTTTCTAACGAGTGGTTAATTGAATTGCTGCTACCTCATCGAGAACTGTCGCTCACTGGATATTTTCTGTTTTTCAGAGCATTCTCTGTAAGCTGGGAAAAGTTTCTAAAATACTAAGACCAGCCGGTATGGCACAAACAATCACATTCAAAGCCACTTAAATGGCCTTTTTCCCTAATTCTGATACTCAATATGAACTTCAGCAGGTCATTTTGACCATGTCTACATGCCTTAATGCACTGAGTTAGATAATTGTGTTAACGAGCAGCTGAACACGTGTACCTAACATTGTGGCTGGTGTTTACATTCAGTCTAACAGAACACTTCTCATAGTAAGAAATGCAACTTGTCTTTTATAATACTTGGCAAACCATTTTCCTCTAGATCACCAGTAGATATCCCTCTACAGCTCTTACCAGGTTATAAACTTGATGATGCCAACCACTAGGCACAAAAATGATTTCTCCTGCCTCCTGAATGATTTCAAGAGGTTGGCAGGCTTCTTCAGCGTGTGGAAAAAGGCCTCTGTCTCGAAGTTCAGCTGACGTAACATCATAAGGGAGGTTGCCGTGAGTGTCTCGTAAAAACTCCTCCTGACCTGGAGGATACAGGAGCCACTTCTTCCTGCCACAGATGTTTGCAGACCAACTGTATGAACGGAACACATCAGAGTGGAATGGTGTCCTGGTAACAAGGAAGTGCACTGGGTCAGATCATGAAACATTTTATATAAGCTTATGTTTTGTTTTTTTGAAATAATGTTTTCATACCATGACCCTTTAGGTCCCATGTAGACAAATCGGTAGTCATCCACTTCGAGGGTGTCCCAGTATTCATTGAGCCAGTCAGAAGTAAATAACACTGGTGTGGTGTAAACATTATGTTCTGGAAAGTCCCTGTGGAGAAATTTACAAAGGATAGTTACACATTTTTCATACAATGGTGTCAACATTTTTCTTTGGATTAATATTACTGTGATACCTTGACATGTGCCAGTCTTTAAGATAGAGGCATCCTTTGGGTGATGAGTGTCCATTCAAGATGTATTCCCTCCAGTAGTGTATAAATTCTTTAAAAGGCATGACTTGTTTGGGGTTGGCATTATACTCCTTCGCATTGCAGTTTGCAACAGGGACTGGAGTCTCATCTGTGATTGAAACAGTAACAGTTATTAAGAATTATTACAGATTATCTTTGCAGACATTTACACAGTAATGCATGTTTGTTTTACCAAACTCTTGCAGCAATTTCTGGAAATTAGGTTTCCCATCCTCAGTCACCCACTGTTTCCTACACTTCCACTCCTCTGTGAATCTCCTTGAAAACATACAAGGGTGATTGGGGAGCAGATATTTCTTGAAAAACTTGGAATAGCTAAGCTCCTTGTCAATGTAATCTACAAAATGCGAAGACCAAAACTGTTCATATGACTGCCTTGGTATTTTGACCAGGCTGCTGCAGTTACGGTACGCCTCCCTGTCCATGATGGTAAACAAGCCCTCGGCTAGCTATTTAGCAAGCTCAGCTGTCAGGGTTTGGACAGCGGGGGAACTGTGAGGGGAAAAGCTAACTGGAAGATTAACTCGCCATTACACCGCGTACGTATTCTCACGTTTCTGCCACATTTGAAAATCTGGTTAAGCTAGAAAAAGATACTAAGCTAAGAAAAACGCAATTTTCCACTATGACAAGCCGCTACACATTAGCGCATGTTGGGACTCCTGAACGACGCACATATAAAACCGTTGCTATTTATATTTTGTCACGACACATACATATATATATTTAATACATTTATATTAACGTTATGTTTTTCGTATCGCTTGGAAAGCGCCGAAACCGCCGCCGCTGTCATTATTTTTCGCCAGACATTTTCGCAATAGTGCTTCTTTTTTTTGACAGCAAGTTTTTTTTTCCCCAAGTCGGACGGTAAATACGGCCGTGCTCGAGCGTGACGTCACTTCCGCAACAAACAGCCGAGTTACTGAGAGGACTACGAGGTAACGTAATGCCCAGCCCGGTGTTGACGATTAATGTGGTGTGGGTTTAATTGCACCGAGAGGATATAAAACACGTTAAAAGGGTTATAACATTATAATGACGCACGCGTAATGCGGTCAGCTGGCTAGAGAGCTGAAGCTGCCAGTGTGAACGCCTCGACTGAGCTCATCTTGCTGTCTGGATTACACTCAAAAGAAAGTATGTTCTTCATCACGACTCGTAGATCACTCAGTACAAAGTGCTTCTGATGTAATTTCATCTTAACCTGCAGCAGTACCTGTTTGTATGTTGTTGTGTTGTTAAACTGATACCTATTTGTCCCCCTGACAGGTGAATCTGTCTTATCTCCTTCCATCACAATGAGCCGGGACGTTCCCATCCACAGCTGGCCAGGCTCCTATTACATCAACAGTGAGAAACGGTGGGAAAACGGAACCCTCTCTCTCACCAGAACCACGGTGTGCTTCGTCTCCAACCAGAGCAAGGAGAGTCTTGCCAGCTTCCGTCTCTCGAGGATCGTGGAGATCAAGATGGAGTCATCTAGTTTCATCTTCAGCACTCTCACAGTACTTGAAGAAGGCAACGTGAAACATTGGTTTGGTTCCCTTAAGCCCAACAGGGTGGTGGTTTATAATGTGTTAGAGCATTTCTGGAGAGAGCGGCTTCTCTCTCCCAGCTCAGAAGCCCAGCGGGCTGAGGCTCAGCCTTCGAAGGGAAGAGAGCTGATCAGCCTGGTGGCAGGGGCCCAGAAAAGATTGGAGGACACTGGCAGAGTCCTTGGCCATCAGGGAGAGCAGTTTGACAATATGATGCAGGGCCTGGAGAAGATTGACTCTGACTTGGGCGTGGCTGACAAGTAACTATCTTAAGATATTTTTAGTTATTGAAGTTTTGCACATGTCTTTTTTTATATTGCTTGGCTAA
Source organism: Simochromis diagramma (assembly GCF_900408965.1). NCBI lineage: Eukaryota > Metazoa > Chordata > Actinopteri > Cichliformes > Cichlidae > Simochromis > Simochromis diagramma. The sequence continues at coordinate 7,215,997 of NW_024386782.1, forward strand.
CTATAACAAGGCCTAATTTATGACTAACATCAGTTCCTCCTGCCTCTGTATTACAGACTTCTGTCAGAACTGGAGTCTCCTTCCTGGTGGCCTTTTGGTAAACTCCCCTGGAAGACCCAGCAGGATGCAAAGGCCGATGATGCTGCGAGAGCTGCAGCTGCTGCTTCTTCTTCAGCAGCCAGGGGCTCTAGCAGAAATAAGTTAATCACAAGCATCCCAGCAGTGCTGTCCAAAGGTGGAGAATCGGACTTGAAGCCAGGATGTTTGTCGGTGCTAGTGTCCTCGCTGGAGGTGCGAAACACAAACTGCCAGCTCCTTCACAGATTTGAGCGAAATGAAATTGATGAAATCAGGGTGCACAGCCCCTATGAGATTACCGTCAGGCAGCGTTTCATCGGGAAGCCAGACATATGTTACAGGCTCCTGTCCGCCAAGATGCCAGAGGCTTTGTCCGTGTTAGAGATGCAGTACAAAAAGAAGATAGAGTTCACAAGCGAATACACAGATTTTAAGACAACTCCAGTTTCATCGCCACGTGACACAGAAGGGAAAAGCTGGACTGAAGGTAAGGAACACATCAAAAAATAAATAAAGACACTCTTATTCCACAGTGGTTTCCATGCCTAGTATAGATTTGACCACTAAGTGGCAGTAAAGGTCTGCGTTTCCACCTCTGTGTATTTATAAGTGTGCAGCCACATGTAAAAACATTTCATCATGGTTATTGGTGTCTCCTTGACAGAAATGTATTTTGATGAGTCACTTCACCCTGATTGCCTCAGTTGCTGTACTCTGAGTTTACTGTCTGGTTTCCTCATAAACAACATATGTACTCTGCACTTTTTCACCATCTCCACCCATGGAGTCAGGTTTACTGCAGACGTGCCAAGAGACAGAGCTCCCACTGGAGGTCCCCGCTGGAGAGCTGTCCCAGTTGCAGGTGCATGTCTTCCAGCCATCTGTCAGTCAGGCTGAGGCCCAGGAACTCAAACAGGTGAGAAAAGCTGGACTCCCAAATTTATGACTACACTACCGTGGCCTTAAAATGTTTCATATTTGTATTCACAAGACAAGTAACACAAATGAAAAGCCGTGTGTGCTCCGGGAACAGATTGATTCAAATAGGGGTAGCTGCTATTGTAAATAATCCCAGAGTCTCAGCAACACATATTTTGATGTTTCCAGTCCAAACCACAATTCACCATAATGATTTTTTTTTATTTTTCATCCTGTATGTTTAAAATGTTATTTGGTGAGACCACAAACCAATGTCCATCCTGGTTTTAAGAGAGGAAAAGAAACACGGTTAGTTATTTGGTCAGAACCTACAATGTCTTTCCATTCAGAACCTCACAGCGCTGAATGCTGTTACAGACACGGTCTGTGGTGGCAAGACCTACACAGTGACGCAAATTCAGACCCGTGATTTGGGCAAGTTTTATTTTTTTATTTTTTATAATGTGTGTGTGTGTGTGAATCACTATTACAGGTTGCTTAGACTAGGATTTTTCATGTAAAACTTTCAGAAAGTTGCTCTTTGTTTTATCATATAATGTTTAAATGATCAAAGTTAATGAGTGACTTCAGTCTACAAGGCTCTACTATATGTAAAGGAAAAAAACTATATTAACATTTACAAGTGAGAAGAAACTAAGCAAATACAGTTAATAATGGTGCAAATGTGCCAGTATTGAAATATGTAGCAGACAAAGAAGGCTTTGCATTACATATTAACACATAAACATATTAACTCAAAGTTTTTCATAACATCATTACCGCCCTCAACTCCTCAAATCAAAAACTGAAGCAACAACATACAAATGTCTTGTCAACAGCAGCAGTGACACCATAGACAAATACTGTGTTGGGGTTAACAAATAGCTTCATGCTGTAGCTCAGGAGGTAGAGTAGGTCATCTACTAATCTAAAGGTTGGCTGTTTGGTCACTTTGCCAAAGTATCTTTGGGCAAGACCCTAAGTTGCTCTCAGATGCATTTATTGGAGTGTGAGTTTTATAGATAGAGGGATAGAAAAAAGTGCTTATATGAATGTGTTTGAATGGGTGAATGAAGCGCTTTGAGTGCTCCAGTAGAGTAAAGCAACACTATATAAGAACCAGTCCATTTAAGATTTGCTTGCAGCCTTATAGTAGTATATAAAATAATATCTCTGAGGACCTAACAACATTCCTGGCAAGAACTAATATACACAGGGAAAACCTGCAACCTCCACACAGAAAGGCCCCAGCGAGCCAGTGGAATGAAACCCAGGAATTTCTTACTGTGAGGCAACAGTGCTAACCACTGCTCTGCATGTTCAGTCAATCGGTGATTCTTAAATGTACGTAGAGGTGAATATGAGCGTGAACGGTTGTCTCGCTCTGCAGTAAACTGCCAACCTGACCTCTCACCCCATGACAGATAGGCTCCAGCCCCCTCCTCTGCCTCCAACCTTCTTCATGATAAGCAGAAGAAGATTGATGGATGGATAATAATATAAAAAAGAAACAAGCACACCATAGCAATAATAGCACCACGCCAATCACTGGCTAGCCTATTGTGCTTTAAATGCCATGTTATCTGCGGCTGATAATGGGTTACATTTCAAAGCGTGCCAGTTTTGCCTTAATGCTATGCTTTTGTACACACCCTGCTCTTACTGTAATCCATGTCAAGATTAGAATCACTGTGGGCCAACCGGTACTGATAACTTGTACTCAGTTTCATGTCCTGCCCTAAGTGCCGTGCCAAATAGTCTTTTTGGTGTCAGCATTTGTATGTTTTATTATTGTTTGTGGTTGGAAATTCCCACTTGCTAAAAATATGCTGTAAGAATATGAAATTGAGTGTGCTGCTAATGCACAGTCCCAAAGTTACCGCACCGAATACACAAGACACTCAGACTTTTTTTTGCTAATATATTTTTTCTTTTAGCTCTAGCCTAAATGTTTGATTTGAAGGGTTTCTACATGACTTAAGTCCCCTAGCCATTATATAAACAGCGGCAAGAAGTGTTCATTTTTACTGTTTTTCTATGACACACCGAAGCTCTTGTGAATGTTAACTGCAAGGTGTGATTCAGTCATGTCCTCTCAGTTTAAATTGTAAAGTCACAGACCTGAGTGAATGAATATCGTTGTTCCTTGGTGTGTATTGACATATTATCTGTTTTTCAAACTGCTAACTCGAGCTGTTTTTGTGCTCAGCTGAAATGTCCACATAAACCAGCCAGAGAACATAATGACATAATGTCAGTGGAGTGTGTGCGTGTGCATGTGTGTGCGTGTGTGTGTGTGCGTGTGTGCGCGTGTGTGTGTGTGTGTGTGTGTGAGGCAGATCATGTAGCATAAAACACTACCAGTTAAGTAACCACAGTGGTAGGGTTTGAGGTGAGTGTTTATTAGGCTTTGCTTGGCACATCACAATATATTAAAACTGTTCCATCAACTACAGCATATGTAGTGGCTGGATCATGGTCATGTAGTTGTGATATCCCTTAAAGTCACTGAAAGTAAGGGAAAAAACCCAGTATGATATCACCGATCCCAAGAATCAAGCCAAGACTTCCCCCTCTGTGTATCATCAAGTTTCATCTGCAAAATGAATAACAGCTATTATTGTGGTGAATTCCATTGTTCCTTTCTGATCAGCGCACAATTAACAGCAAGCCTTTCTAACGCTTAAATCAGATGGTTTAAGCGTTAGAAAGGACCAATGTCTATGTCTCTCCATATGTGGTTCACCCTGGTCCACCACTGTGGTGTTGTTTTAATGTGCCTTACTTCTTATTAACACAAAACGTTGTGTCTTTTTATTGTGCTGTGGTGTGTGGGTGTGCGTGCAGATGCTCATGCAGCTAAAGAACCTTGCCTTGGAGGCTGAAACTGAGCTGGAACGCCAGGATGAAGCCCTGGATGTCCTGACGAGCTCCACAGACCGGGCCACCATGCACATAGAGAAGCACACCTGTCGCATGAAAAGACTCCTGTAGTCCTGACGCTTAAGGAGATGCACATAGGCTCAGTGTCCTGAGAAAAACACCGTACACCTTCTTACTGTTCACATGCAGTTTGAGAACCATGAAAAACGCACATCAACAAGGACTTGTGTGTAGTCTCAAAATTAATTTAGTTGCATTTGATGGCCACCAATTCTTGGGAAGTACAGCAATGGCCACTTAAAACAAGACATCTTTAAAGTTTTCACTTTGGTATTAAAAAGAACACAATTGTTTGTTTTAGAGAAAGTAGATAACATGTGGCCGTGCACATTTCTACATGAGAAAACTTGAACTTTTTGCTCAATTGCATCTTATCAATTTTAAATTTGCCCTTCTCCATTGGAAATGGTCAAAACATTTAATTGGCCATAGCACGAGTAAATGCTCTCCCTGTGAATGCATATTTTTCAGCTGTGGCCTTTGCGTTTGGCTTTAATTCTCTCAGCTGCACAACATTTTGAAAGGCAGATGTCCTCTGAATACTGGCAAATAGGTGTTAGTATATAAGCCTAATCGGCACATGACAGAAAAAAAATGTAGCCAGTTAACCCCAATTTAAAATATTACCAGTGGGAACCCAATGATGGAGCCCATCGATTTTAATGCCCCAGTGATTCATACTGATCAGTCGTGTCACCTGAGTGGGAGCTGGCAGGAATCTCAAGTGCACGTCGTGCGCTCCCTGTGAAGTTGGCAGGTGAAAAATAAGCAGATGATTTCAGGGTAGACAGGCAGCAGTATACACCCTCCACATCTGCAGTACAGAACAAGACATCCCGAAATGAAAAGAGAATATATTGTACATTCATTCTGCAGTAACTCATTTAAAACAAGCTGCATGTTGGGTCTCTCTTTGATAATCGACTGCCATTATTTCCTTTTATAACCGTCTCTGTCTTTCTCAGGTTCTGTGTATCACGTATCCCTTTTAGTGTTGCATGTCCCAATAATGCTGCTTTGCATAACATCGAGGGAAAATCTTCCATCAATATCAATATATTGCTAAAAAATGTAAATTTGCAACAAGTTCTTGGACCTTTAAACAGAAAACACTACCGATCCACATCTACTGTATATACCTCTATTCTCCTCTAAGCCTGTATTATCTGTAAATGATACATACAATGTAATTCTGTAATGTTATAACAGTCTGTTGTCGCTGTGAATGTGTAATTAGACACTAGGTTAATTTAAATATATGTCTAGTTTAAAAATCTTATCAATGTTTACTTTTTCCTGTGATAATTACCGTGACAACGAATGAAACTAAACCGCTCATTCTAAATACAAGGGAAGACCGTCTGCACTATACTACCATTATAAGCAATGAATGAATTCCTTTCACCATTCAAGGTCTGGAAAGCATATAATGTAAATAAAACTGAAGTTAAACAAGTAGTTTGTTTGTTCTCTTTTGAAACTGCTGCTTACAGTTGCCATAATCTGTGTCATTGTGCTTGTCAAAGGTGTGTGCTTCAATGATACGATCACACACTGCAGTCTCCCTTTGCAGGCCTCTTAGCGTCTTTGAGTCTTTTGTTTTGGTTCACCCTCAGTACTTTTGTCAGCAGTGCAGGGTGACATTACTTTGACAAGCAGCTTGTTACAGCATGTTCTTGTTACACTCATTACCTCAAATAACACCCCCTTGAACTAAGTGTAATGTATACTGTCCAGACTAAGATGTGTACTGTAGTACTGTATATTATTCCGTTCACTGTTTAACGAGTCTGGTTTCATTTTTATCATTTTTCTCCACCACACAACCACCAACATGCTTGTTAGTTGAACTCGGGGTGACAGCATTAGCTATAGTGCTGTGCAAATGTCTTGGGTTACCCTTTTTTTTTTTTTTAGGGAAATAGGAACTGAAGACTGGCTGCCTTTTGTTCCATTCACTCTCAAGACGATCTCACACTGCTTCAATGATGTTGATGTCCAAGCTCTGGGGAGTATTAGGGCCATGTTTAAATATATATATATATATATATATATATATATATATATATTGTTGATCATTTTGAGAATAAAACTGATCAGTTGTCTTGTGATACAACATACATCCTCTTAATTGCATTAGGATGTAGCCATTGATAACCTTGCATCTGTCCATTAAAAGCCATTTCCTTTTGTGCAAATCCACTCTCCCACATTTGTCTGTTTTTCCATCTGACCAGATGGAGCTTTCTGCACCATCATTTCAACATTCTTAAACTAATCACCACATTGTGTTTATGCACAAAAAGAGAAATCATTCCCATTCTGAAGTACACGTTCACTACTTCACAGGGTGTCGCAGCTGTGGTAGTGTGTCTTTAAACAACAACTCCACATCTCTTACTGCATTGGCAGTGTATGAGATCATTGTTGTGCTGAAAATTTTAAACTGTTGCCCATCAGATTTTTCCAGATGGCATAGCATGGTTGATGATGGTACTTTCCTGCCTTCACAATTCCATCAATTCTGACAAGATCTACAACACCACTGGTTAAAATGTCCCAAACCATGGCAGAACCTCCACCGTGTTTAACAAATGGCTGTAGACACGCGCTGTTGTACCTCTCCCCCGTATTTTTTGCTATTTCTTAAAGACCTAACTTTCAGATACTGTTCATCTACTGTAGATGGGTTTTAGTCTTGTCACTTCTTCTTTTTAACTCCACTTGTCCAGTTTCCTCAGATTTTTTAAGGATACCCTGCACACCATGCAAGATATTAAAAAAATTTCAGCAACAACAAATGAACTAAGGGAATGTTTATTCAATAGGCTGCAAGTTATAAACAGTCTAAATATACACTTTAGAAATGATTCATAAATAAGTTTTCTGTTATATGCAAACACAACTATAAAAACCCTGCTTTTTATGCTTGAATCATTCATAGGTCAGTATTAAGTGCTATAACAAACAAAAAAGGGGACAATTTTAAGTACAAATGAGTGAAAAAGCAGCCAATGTCCAAAGAAAAATATTGAAATACCTTCAGAAAACCTGGAGAACTATTGCTTAAGAAAATCTTGCATGGAAAATGTAAAGAAATGATGGATGATTCAACACTATTACTCAACACTGTATCCGCTAACCATTGTGTTTTTTGGAGCTTGTGAATACTTCTTTATCTCTCATCTTGCTTTGTGACCATAACATGCTCACTCAGCTGTTGCTATTTATAGAAAAAAAAATACTCTAATGAAATCACCATTTTTTTGTAACTGCTAAAAAAATCTGATTTTCTTTCCCATAGAAAAACAGTGATAAAAAATAAATGACAAACAAAGTAATGTTAAATCTGCTATAAAAACATCACTTCACCAACGCATTAATCATATCTAATTTACCAACGTATATGTCATTCTTTCTAGCTAAAATGTCACATTGGAGCCTACTGATGATGGGAAATGGCAAACGTCTGAAAATGTAGTTTTTCAGGGTGTTTTGCTCCATGATACACATGAACTATATTCATCACAATTTGCATCTCTTCTAAAAAGTGTTCCCCTATATAGCGTCTAGAGAGAAAATGACCATTAAAGAAAGAGATACGACTGACTTTTTTAGATGAAAAAATAGGATTACTATTTGTGGGGACTTGTGAAATGGGCCAGTGAAATGAGTTTTAACCAGGCTTTAGGTCTTAACAGAAAGTAATTGGGAAACGCCCCTCACAGTCAGCTCACATGTGACAAACTGTAACAGAAGACTTGAAAACAGCTCATTATGGTATCGGTCGCTGTGCATGCTGTTGTGAGGAAGTCGCTCACTTTATTCCCTCTAATATTATAACATCCTGTTGGCACCGGGGCTGTTGGCATTGGTTTGACCGCCCCAGCTGGACTGCTTTTACCAGAAGGGGGGACTACTTCATGTCAACAGGAGACCACATTTGATTTGGCAAGTGTCTGAGTAATTAATTATGAATCAGGAAGAAGTCTTTCATAAAGAGGTTTGAAAGACTGGCAGCCTCATTCAACAGTTTGGTCCCGGTTAGCATGAACTTATCACTTCTATTAAACAGAGCCCACCAGGCAAGATGTGACACTCAAAACTAAACAAAAAAAGGAAGGCCTCAGTGAGATGTTATGCTTTCTTCTGCACAAGTGAGAATGTTTTTACTGTGGGTCATTTTTTGGTTGATTTCTGTGATAAACAGAGTTTTGAAAGTCCCAAACTCCAGAAGCATACCACATGGTTATGTGAATTCCAATCCTTAAAAAAGGTTAGGGGAAATAGAACACACACTGGCGTGGTTTTCAAGCAACCTTGCAATACGAGGAAGTGGTGGCGGTCTTGTCTGACCACAGATACATGAGATCCGGCTTTACTTTCCCAATGGATGGTATGAAGACACAAGAGATTTTGCTGGCCTTGACTTCCAAGTCTGTTTACTTGATAGTTCTGTGGTGAGCGCTCTCATTCAAGGAGCGTGTCTGCACTGATGGCCAATCAATCAACTGCTGCAGGGAAGAAGAAAAAACAGCCAAAGTTTGTGGGCTACAAAGGGCACAAGTCGGTTGCACTGCACTCCAAAATATGGAGTCATGTGACTGCAAGAGAAAAGGGTGTATTCATCATCCCAGAAAAAAACATCCAGCTCTTCAGTGTTTTATATTTATGTTAAAGTTGAAGCACTTTTCTTTGTGTTGCTTGGCAATGTGTAAATGATGCAGCAATTATAGTTTGAAATTAATGTGTTTTTATATAAATGTGTTTTAGTATTACACATCTATTTTCATGAGTAATTGTTGACGAGGAGCAGATCTACTATACATAAATAAAATATTAGAGAAATTTCACTTCCACTGCACTATTAGACCATGTCTGAGTCTAATGGCCTGATTTTTGACTCACGTTCTGGACAGCCTGTTTCTAGTGCAGGTGTTGCTGGGTTTCCTTTTGCTGAGGGAGTTTCTGGTTTCAGGAAATAAGGCCTGTTGGTTAATGTTAGAACTGGGAGAAAACATTCCTGTAGGGAAGGTGCTTGAGTCCAACTAGGCGGTGTGTATGTAGTCTCAAACAGAAAATGAGATGACACCAAACATCCTCTTCTTGTTTGTGCGTGTCAGTTTGATAACCTTGCCTCTTTTGCTTAGGTCAGATACAAACATTTTTTGCAGGGATGAGGTAACCTGTAGATTTGAATTTGAGTTTTATTTTTAAAAATAGAAATACACAATGTTTATGAAGCTGCTCTTTGGAAATGTTCTTTCTTTCAGTTTAGTACAATCATAAATGTGCTTTGGTAATGCGGTACTTTCCCAAATGCTGAGCTGCATGATGATATCATATGCCATTGCACATCATTATGCTTTCCTTGGTACTTTGGTTTTCTGGCTTTTGTTTCACCAACCTTTCCCATTTCTGCAAGACAGAGTTAACAGCTAGCCGGCCAAACTAAACATGGTTGTGGTTGTATACAGTAGTATCAGCCTCAAATGAACTCCAAGAGAAACCCCACATTACAATCTACCTGAAATCTGCCAAGGTGTTTGCATTTCTTGTATATGAATGTTATATAACTTGCATAATATTACTTATAGTGATATACACGCAAGTCCTGAGAATGGCTCAGTTTATATCGAGTGCAATGTGCAGCTAACAGACTACAAATGTATGTACTGATTGACTGAAACAGTTTTCAACAGTTTTCAACTTGATTTTGCTAGTGTGGTGCATCATTTTCTTATTTATTTTACTCTTTTTTTCTGTACAGTTCATTGTGAGTGCTTGACTTTGAAAACTGCTTCATAAATAAGCTCTTCTTACTTACTGAACTATAACTGAATAAGATGAAAATGTAAACAAGAATTTGATATTAGATATTGCAGCACTTTTTAGACGGTATTTTGTACAGAACACAAATTTGGGGGGGGGGGGGGGGGGGGGCTATATTAAATGTAAAGTGTTTAAAAGCACTGTGTGCCATTACTCAGAAGTTGCACGTCAGATCATATTCTTATCTATCATGATTCCTGTGCTCATGTAGGATTGCATTCTCTCATTCACGCACGAATAGAGGGTCTGATAATATGGTGAAAAACGAAAATATTGTTCTAGCAAAATGATCCTTAATGTGTACTCATGGGAATCAGTAGATGGCAGGAGTGGGTTGCTGATGGTCAGTTTTCCATCCATTGATCCATCCATTTTCTTAGCAGCTTCAGAGTCGCAGGGGGTGCTGGAGCCTAAGAGGAGAACCTGGTCCTGGTCTCGTTACCAGTCAATCACAACATGAAATTTTCATTGAATAAAAAAAATTAATTTACCATAATTTATTTGGTTGGTGTTGTGTTGGAAAGAGTGTGTGTTGGGGGAGTGTCCACCAGGTATATGGAATGCATTTAAATGTTTACGTTACACTCTGTTATTATACAGTATATCATCATAGAAATGGTTTTATTTTTAAAGTCAGTACATTTTTTCCACGCTTTTTTCATAAAAATGATAATAGCCCTAGTAACAGCAGTAATAATAGCAATAGTAATACTTATAGTAGTAGTAGTAGTAGCAATAAAAATTTCATTGCAGGTCTTGTTTATTTTCTTTGGAAAAACCAAATCTGTAGATACATTTCATTTTTCTGCTTAAGGTGTATGAGAACACAACAATCCAGACCTGCAGCTTTGGCAAGTTTGAGGGCTCCTTTTTGTGATGACTGGATTATGTATTCATTAAAAGTCCATCTATACAGCTCCCCAAACAGGTTGTCAGGCCATAAGCCAGCTCATACCGCATCAGAACTTTTACAAGCAGGCCCCCCAGAAATCTTCAGCGAGGCTGTTTTTAGTGGCTCTTACTGCAAATGGAAACACTTAGCTCCCACGATAAATTACCCACCCGACTGATGCCACACTGCACAGACCCCCAGCTAGTTGCAGACATACTATGGATTTATATTTCAACATTAGTTTCTCTTGGCATTTGCTATGCTATGGTGACTCTGGGTCCCATGAACCGATAAGAGGACAGAAAGAGGAAAAGAAAATTAATCACACAAAGGTTGTTGCACTAGCGTGCAGCCTGCAGGCCCGATGGTTTGATTAAAGTTACGGATGTGTCACCCGTCACCTCAGTGGGTCTGACTCGGGGGTCATTTCGGGATAAAAATAGACTTTGTTGGTTACTCATTTTCTCTGCAAAGTAAATAGCCATTAGTGCAGCAGGCCAATGATCTCAAGAGCAACACTAGTGTTCAGGCTAAACTACTGTTTATGCTATAGTCGGATGATTAAAAGCACCAATGGGGTACAGGAGACATGCTTTTAAATAGCAAAAACAATGATGATGGTGCTCTTGTGAACACAGTCCACTGGGGTCAAGTTGAGCCCCTGTGAATACATACTTAAAAGCATTTGACTTAAAGCGCTGCGTTAAATGTCGAGGTGTGTTAGAAAATAAAAACTTGGTGTTTGACCCTCTCTAAGAGTGCCCATGTAATAATCCTAATTATCATTCCAGCTAACTTATGCGTTTGACCACCTAGTGATGTAATTGCAGCTGACCAAATAGATTGTTGTTGAAATATTGCCCTGCTGTTATAGGTACGTTGTGACAGCGTTGTGTGTTCACCAAGGGCCGGCGCAACCATAACAAACACAGCTGAATCTGGGGTTTACATTTCAGCAGGATGACGGCGCATGCAGCGTCTGGGTGGAACTTGGGAAAAGGAGCCAGGGCTGACAGCCTGGTCTGGCTTCCTGCCAACATGGTAAAAACAGCCTTGTCAGAGGGGCCTGTGAAGTTACTGTCCATATGCTACAGTTTGTGAACGCAGATAGCTTTACATCAACTCAAAGCTTGAAGGATGTTTGACTAAACCGTGCCAGTACAATAGACTGGGTCTGTAATGAGGGTGGGGACCATCGAGTTGAGACTGGAATAATTGTGACATTTTCTTTTGAAAATTCCAAAAGGAAGCTGCCAGGCTAATACCATCCAGGACTTGTGATTTATGAAGTCAACGCAACCACAATGGAAAGAATAATTGCAATCATTTTGGTTTAAGAATGCGTTTAATTTAGAAATGAAGTGAAACTTCTGTTGTGTGCACATGTCCTTCAACTACTAAGAGACAGATTTGATTTTCTGTATGTTTTTACTTGAATGTCTGCTGAAAGAGGTTTCCTCATAAATTATTTGATTTCATCAGAATTTGCAAAAGAAAAGCTACCAATGAAAAAAACAAAAAAACAAACTCGAGTTGATTCAACCAAATTTCAAGTTTCTTCTCTCTACTTTTCTCAGTCTCTATAACGTGTCCTCTTTTTGTGGGTTTATTTCCATAAGTGCAAGGAATTTTTGGACAACACCTATTTTGTGGAAACTCCTTCCGCAATACCCAAACGTTTTGTCCACGTAACCTCAAGGGAGCAGCCAGCAACTATGTAATTGGAGAAGATTGAGTACACACAGCGAGACCATAGTCTGGTGAACTATTGAGAAGCTGAAACAAAGATTAACAGATGTTTACCCAGCCATGCCATATGTGAAGTGGATACTAAACCTATGCACAACATGTGTGACTGGCAGACAGAAACATTATGAACCTTTGACCCAGTGTCCATTACAGGTTAAGAAAAACTATAATGCCAGTTGACCATGGAGCCAGTGCAAAACAATGACGTGCTACCCTGTTTGGTTTTCCTCTAAAAGGAAATCTAGTGTTCCTCAGGATATCATTCAGGAATCCCCTTTTACTGATGGAAACCATGAAGCCGTCAAAACAGAGCTCTGTAATTTAGCTGCCTGGTTTCAATTAAAGCATTGAATATCAAAGACAATCACTCCCATTTTAATGTGCAATTTTTATGTGTTCCCAGTTTATTTTGATGGAAAATTTGTGGGTGGAGCACTTGCTAATTGGTATGGAAAACTTGCACCTGTGGTAGACCAATGTTTTGAAAGTCAGAAGCATTGAATATTTGCGTTCTTTTCTTCTGAGAAAGAGCCCGGCTTTATCCAAAAAAACAATTCCAGACTGAGGCTGATGTGCAGGATTGTCTGGAACAAATTGGTTGTGAGTTTTTCAGGCTCATGGCGCAGCATAATTTGTCATTTATCACAACCACGGACCAACTATTTAACCATTAATTTACCACAAGATACTTGAATTGCAAATGAATTTAAAAATATTTAATACCAGCAGACATTAAATGTTCCAAGATGACAAAAATGACAATGATGGTACAATCATCTACTTTGCTCTTTGATGTATTCTTTATCTCTGAAACACTGGGTCTTGAGTATTTCAGGACTTGCTTTGCTACGTATACTCAACATACCCTTAAGAAAAAGGCATTCAATATTAGCTGCTACTACCATCTAGCATTCCAGTATTGTTGCTTCAGGGTGGCTTTGTGAAGGAAATCCTGTTTGTGCCTTATTCCCTACTACTGCTGTCAGCACTGATACACTTTGTTCATCTACCATTTTTCATATTTGCTGTCAGTCCACCTCAAGTTGGAAGCCAGAGTTTCCTGTCTGTGTTCTAACAGCTTCAACAATTCTTGCCAACTTTCTGTTATAACTATGAGGGTCACTGCTTTACTTTATCACGCCACTTTCTGCATCTGAAAATGCAATTACTGAGCAGCATTTGTTGGTGAGCAACATTATGTTTCCTTTATGGTATGTTCTTTCTGTCTGCATTGTTTAGGTGTCTGCTGGTTTGCCATTATGCAAATCCTAAAATGATTTTTTTAGGCTTGAACTCACACGTTTAAAGGTATTGTAGTTGTATGATATTATTATTTAATAACAGTGTAATAAGAGTGTCTGCAGAATCATTTTAGGGCCTTCTTTTGTGGCTGTTTTTCACTCTGTATGGATGCGTGTGTGGGATGGGTCTATCAAGACATTCCTTCCATTCTGGTGAAAGAGAGGTGGAATCACTATGTCTATATATGTAACAAAATGAGTCACTTTCCACCATCCTCTGTGGTTTTCAGGACTACAGTGAGATCCGTATGTAACTGTGTTCTGTCATTAGTGGTAAGCTTCAATCTCCAAATTAGAGGGGTAAATCATTAAAAATTGCTTTCATGTGTAAACAGGAAGACGTATAATGAGTCTTTCCCTTTTCATAAAACAACTGGCTGACATATACAGGGGAAAGATAATGTATTTAGACACAGGATTCCCCAGTTTTCTGCATTCGTTTTTTTAAATGCTCATCTTCATTTAAATATTAATGACATGCTTAATAATGACATCACACCAGCAATTACAGTTTTAATGGGTATCAAGCACTAAGATCTGGCTTCTTCTCCTTACCTCATTAAGCATTTACCTTTGTGACTTTAGGGTGGATTTAGCTGAGTACCAAATAACAAATTAAATTATAATTTTAAAGGTAGATCATTCCAAATGCTTTGCTTGCTTTTTCTTACAGTGGAGTTCATCCAGCTCTGTAGTGATTGTGGCCATTGAAAAATGAACAACCTTTGGTATAGTAATGGAAAATGCCTCGTAGAATTACCGTGAGCACACAATCATTATCGTTTAATTGTTTTTTTGTTGTTGTTTTTTAAAAAAAGTATTAAAAGCAATATACTCCCATATTTATGAGCAGAAACTTACATTCAGTTTTATATAGCAAGCATTACAGACGATACACTGCATTTAATGCACTTTAATTCATTCTTAAACTCCAATGAGTGACAGACCAGAGTTTTGCTTGGTCCCTTACTTGTTCACACCCATTGTTGTCAAGATCCTTAACTTGATTTATAGCGTTCTAACGTTTCACTGTGTTTAAGAGCTTGAGTTTATTAGTTTGGTCCTCACAATTTGTTTTCCGGAGAGATATGACGGACCTCTGAGAAAGTCAATTTTGTGGTTGTTAGCTCAGTTGCAGTGTTATGAAGCAGCTAGAGACATAACAGTCTCCAGTCCTACAGAAACATATTTTTCAATGACGGCATGAGAACATCTCGCTGAGGTGATGCTGAAATCAACCAAGCATAGATGTCACAGCTTTGCGTAAGCAGCAAACCAGACCTGACCATGTAAAAGAAAATTAGTTGCTTTGTTTTAGGCACTCATGAGATCTGAACTGTTTTGGACTGCTTTGCAATAATATTCATGGTTATAGACCCCTATTAACCTCCTAGGATGATTGTTTTAGTTTTATATGCCCACTGAGCAGTGATATTAAATTTTTTTTCCAGGTGTCAAATAAAGTTATCATTTTATAAAGTCACATACTGTGATTTTGTTATGGTTTTTACATGTGCACACCTGTGCTTGATACATTCTCCTTGAAGTCTTTGGGGAGGTAGTAACCACCATCGATTATGTGAATTCATTCTGCACTTTTATAGTCTACTGAAAAAGGTATTGAGAACCAGAGAAGCAGTAAATGAGCACTCAGCTATGAGACCATGTCTGGTTTTATTATTACCTTCATATGACATTTCACTCATTACTCCTTTATAAAGAATACCAGAATACCAGAGCTTTTTGTCTTCCAAATCATTTAAAGTAACTTCTACGCATGCTATGATTTTAGACTATCTTGCTTCAATCAGACTTTTCTGTTTCCTTCTCAATCATTGAGGGATTCACTCCATTATGGCCTTTAAACATATGCAAAGGACAGCCCTTCCTTTCCGCTGATCAAGTATCTTCGCTCTGTTTCGCCTGTCAAAGTGAAGCTACATCTGGGAATTTTTCTCTACAGTGACTAAGCTGTAATCCGAGGCTTGCGACTCACTCCTGGAGACTGTGACCTCTTGTGATTTGGGCTTATGCTGCTGCTTACACAAGGCCACCATACCAGAATGAGGTGGGACGTTTTACAGGCCCACCCGCAAGGAGGAAGCAGCTATTTCCTCTCCATAAATCAAAATGGACATCCTCTGTCAAGGGGTTTTCGATAGTAAAGGACCATGTTCATTTTAAAATAAAGCTAAATTCATTGCTACACATGAGCTTTTGTGCACCAATGGATTTACAGTCTGAACTATGTACTTGAGTAATGTATTTTTAAACCAAGTGACCATTAAGTGTTCAACTCAAACATTTTAATATACCACAGAAATTCACAGACAGTATAGATGGATATAGCCACAATAAAGTTGCCCACTGGTTTCTGTGCCCCACTCCATTTTGAAGGCTTACTGTTAGATAGATAGATAGATAGATAGATAGATAGATAGATAGATAGAAAGAAGACGATAAGATGGTTAAGCACTAACTAATAACTTAGCAGATATCTGTGTTGTGATACAGTGTTGGTGTTACAGTGCTAGTGCTAATGGTTACCTTAGCAATTCCACTAACACTAGCAAGCTTGGTTAGCTAGTTGCATCTATACAAAGATATCATCCAACAAAATAAAGAAATACTAGAATAAGACTTACCAAAACAGCAGGAAAGATGCTTTGGATTTGCTCTACCACACAGCAACTCATAATATTTGTCAAATAACCACACTAAAAAGAGTTTACAATGGCAAAACACAATGGAGACTAGTGCTAGTGAGGTCTAGCAGCACCTGTGACTTGCTAAATCTTAAAAATTTCAGTTGTTAAAGAAAAGAAAGAAACAAAAACAAATGCATATATTTATTATGAATTGGTAAGCTAGTCTTTATACCATGTTAGTTTCAGGCCAAATTGGCATTTTAACGTGGGCCTGTGAAGACTTTTTCCATTGACTTAATTTTTCAGTCCTAGAAGTTGCCGCTTGGAGAAAACACCAAGGGAGTCCTCTTAATGTTCCATCCAACTGATGCATGTAAATTTATTCATTCTCCCATTAGTTGTGTACAATCACTGCCAAATCCTGAATTTTTCCCACAAAGGCATACTTATATACCTCTGATATAAATCATTTAGTGATAGATTTGAGAAATCGGACCCATGCCTTCTGCAGCTGACCTGAGCTGACATCACCACCAATGCATTAGGCTATATCTGGCTATATCTGGTGATTAATATGACTTGCACACTTCAGAATTCCTGACAAATGTGATTTTTCTTCCCGTCACTAAAACAATTACCACCATTTTCTTTGTGATGTGGTTTTCTGTCGGGACCAGGGGTTATGGAACGCACACAGACGAGTCATGACATGACTCACAACCAGCAAAGCACATCCACAAATATGTGCCTGATGTCAATGACACCACGTCTCGAATATTAAAAACACTCATATCCCTGAGAAAATATCAGGCAGTAATTACACATTTCCTCTGAGATATGAAAATTATTAAAATGTGCTTCAGACAGACTAGCAGTGAAATCATTATGAAACTGGGGAAAGAAATGAAGATAAATCTCTTGCAGGCATGCATATGTCTATCACCCATTTGTAACTTGTACAAAATCAATCCCTAGCAGCCTATGTGATTGGTATTTGTATTGCTATTTGCAGTGAAAATACACAGGAACAATTCAGCCAAAGTGCTTGACTGAGACTCTGCAGAGCTGTGTGCAGCTTGGGAAGCACCCATAAATAGTATTGTGTTTGTGTATTGATAACAGAACATAGTCTTATGTGATATAAGTTCTGTAATATTCCTTTATTAATACATCAAACATTTATCAGCTGTTATGGAAGAAAATACTGTTTCACTGCAAAGTCCGACTTTACTCTGCACTTTACAGTCTCCCCTGGTGAGTATAAAAGTGTAAGCACATTTACAACACTGGGATACTAGAAAAACATCCATCAAAAACGAGGAGTGCCCAGTCCCAGCTCTGGATAGAGTCCATATCTGTGGTGAAGAAACATTTGTACTGCATGACCTTTGGGGTAAGACCCTTATAACTGCATGAAAGCCAGTTTCATACATAGAAAACTGGCCTCCCCTCAGCAAAGAGCTTGACGGAGAAGCGAATCTTGCCCACCATACCTCTCCTCTTGTTCGATTTGGTCAATATACAGCACCAGTGGTAACTGTTATTGTAGGGAGCTCCCCATTGATCAGTAGTGGAACAGAATCCAGATCCAGCCAGCTGGGGCTGTTAGCTGGGGAAGCCATGTTCTTTGCAATGAGGTAATACTTCAGACATCTACAGCAGGTTCTAATTATGCCAGAACAACTCAGTGTCTGGCTGTGTTTGGCTAGAGGATTAGCCAACACAAGCCATTCTACTCTTCTCTGTGCGTAAGCCATAAAGGCCAAGGGGATGCCCTCATACCGCCCAGCTTCGTCACTGAGTGCTTGTGAAATTCTCCAGAGCGAAATGTGCTGAAAAAGTATAACCAAGTCGTGAGGTTACATATTATGTTTGTGGTCTCTTTCAGTCTTTGAGTTACAATGTTTAATGTCCTCCCTGCCCCTATCAGCAGTGATAATGCAGTAATGTAATTTAGTTTAATTTTGAACATTACATTTGATAACGTTAAAACCCCCCACTGTTTTAGACCTTTTAACCTTTAGCTGTGTCACAACACAAGGGGGTGCTACAGTATCTTTGTGCTATTTTGCTGATGTAGCAGACAAAGGACTAACAGGGTAAAGGCCATGTGTTTAAGGTCAGGGCTTATGTTTAAGCAACCAATTCAACATCTTAGAGGAGCAAAATGATTAAAAGTTCCTGTATTGAAGACTATACTGCCATTGGTGTAAAATATTCTCAGTGGTTACAGTTTCGTGCTTTTCTTCATTCAGTCAAGGTTTCTTTTTTATGAAGTCATAGCTTCAATATGTGTCCTTTTGTGTAATTAAAGTTACATTTCCATTCCTGTAAGAAAATTAAAGGCTTCACGAACAACATCCCAGTCTTAAAATAAGAAGGTATAACGAGCAAAACTGCTCTTTGCAATGCAACCCTTGATTTGAGTAAATTGTAAACTGTAAGTTGACAGTGATTAACACAAAAACATTGGTTGCTATAGCCACCGATTAGCAGAGTGTGTAACAGAGATGCCTGTGGATATACTCACATACAGTACCTGGCAATTACATTCAATCTGTTTTAATTGCCCCTTTTTGAACAACTATAATTCAACTTTCTTAAAGTGTTGAACATGCATCTGCAAAAGAAACATGCAAGCAAAGTGTGCCCGTAACACCTTGCATGCACGCACTTGCCACAGCTCAACAGTAGCTGCAAATACAATCTTGAGTTTAAATTGCACACATGGCGAAGTGGCTGCCCAGCCTCAAATCTCATCATTACCAGTGCTGCAGGGGACGAGAGAACCCCTTCTGTAGTCCCACTACAGAAATAGAGTGGTGACAGTTTAATGGTCTCTGGGCTCAGAGAACCACACCCTTGCCAGCCTATATGAAAGACCCTACTCCCACCACAGCTTGTGACGTCAGGTGCTTGAACCTGCTCTGCGAAACTTTCTGGCATTGTTAATACTCGGGAGGGTTAAATTCCCTTTAAGTGATGACATTACTGTGCGTGACTACAAATGGAAAGTTTTTTTTAGGCCTGCATAACTGTCAAGGCTCCAAGTGCTAATATTTACTTCTCATTTATTTATGCTAATCAGTAACAATTGGATTTTTTCGTAATGATTGGCAATTTGATATGGATAAATAATTAAAAGCTGGAAGGAGATGTACATTTTTTTCATACTTTGGGAATTATTTTTCTGTTGATATGAGAACCTTATTTCATTGTAATAAATTTTTTATTCGCCAGCTCCTGTCCACTACATCCATGCTGAATATTCATTAATTTTCCCCTTAAAGACTTTTCCAAATAATATGACTACTTTTTCTGGTGCACTCAGTGAGCCATCTGCGTGAAGAATTACAATCCACAGACTTTCTGTCTCTCTTAGCCCCGTAGTCCACAACATGGGACCTGGTTGAGACAACTGCTGAAAGTTTGCTGGAGCAGCTTTGCTGGCCTGACAGCGTTTGGTGTGAGACACTCCAGATGGGATCCCACACTTTGAGCTTTCCTAATGACCACCAGTATCGCTAGAACCACAAGTTAAAACCTTTGATGTGACAGGGAAGGAAGGAACATCATTAATAAAAATAATGAGGCAGATGGGTGCTCTAATGGGTGCCTGAAGTACACACTGAGGAGTCAGTCAGGGGTGAAGACATCGGATGTGTTTTTTAGGACATATTCAAATATAGAAACCGGATGCTTGGGTGATTTTGACCTTGAATAACCACAGTAAATACATGTCAGGCAACTTTGCCAAAGATCAGATTCAGTGGATTCCACCACCTTCACGGCTACATGTAAGCTTTCCCCTTATCTGATATGAAAAACAGTAATATAATCACAGTACTGAAAAAAATGGATCAAATTTAAAGCCACAAAGGCCTTTTTTATTTTGCACATTTTTCTCCTTTTCAAGAAGTTCAAACACTATTTACCACCAAGATAATATGGCTCAGTTCTGTCAGCTTTATAGTTTAGCTAGCTAAAAAGTCTTTGCCTCAAGCGATATCACTTAAAGCAGTCTATTGGATTTCATGAAGCTCCCATCTCCCTTGTTACTCAACCTTTTTTGGCAAAACATGCAGCAACACTTCACCAAGACCTGTGTTGTCCAGACCTGAGGAGGTGTGAGTAAAGGCATGCGTGTAGTAGCTTCAGGGGGGGCTCAAAACTTTCAGCTAGCTGAAACGCATTGACACATTATCCCAGATTTGAACTTCATGTAATTTAACTGAGATAAAACCATTGCTTTCATATACTTTAGTGTCAGTTTCCATTTTATGTTTTGACTTATGAGCTGGCCATAGACTTGGATATAAAAGATGGACCTAGTCACCGTGACATTGGTTTCTGCATTTTGAACCCCTCACTGTTGGCATTTCGTCCTCTCTCTTGTTAGGGTTTTTTTTAAAACCCTAAGCCAGAAATGGTGCCTTGTTATCAGTTAACTATCAATGAACTGAGTCAAAAGTTAATCACAGATACCTGCTAAATAGCAGTTAAAAAGTAATAAAATGCTAGATATCACTCACTAAAACTGTAGAACAACTTCTTGGAAGGTCTGTAAAATGTTCTGTAATCCACAGCAAGTCATTTTTTTCAAATAAATTCATAATAAATGCACCAAAACACACCTACTCAACAAACATATAGGTCCAGTTGTTAGTGAAATTAGCAGAGGTGAAGTCTAGCAGACAGTATCAGCAGCAGCAAAAAAGACACACAGTTCCATAGAATTGGCACTGTTGCATATCTGTAAAGACTTTTCTTATGTGTTTATTCAGACCCTACAATAAGACTAGGGAAAACCCCAGCATTAAGTTGACCCTCTATGAGCAAGCACTTGGCAACAGTGGGAAGGAAAAACTCCCTGGTAACAGGAAGAAACCTCCGGCACAGCCAGACTCAGGGAGGGGCAGCTGATCTTATCCCAGATGTTGACCCAAAATGGCAATGATAAAAATAGTAACAGATTTCTGGGTTTTAGGACTCGCAGCACTATTTGGGCTCATTATGACTTACTTTGTGAGCCAGATTCAAGTGGCCATTAATGGAATTGCAGGTTGTGACACTACTTCTTGACTGTTAACTAAAGGTTGCAACTTGGTCACGACAAGGTGTTGCCTGGTTTCATGGATACAGTTGTGATGATCAGTCCAATGTCTACACGTCATATCACTAAGGAAGCAGAGAAGATGATGATAGGCCTTTTATATATCTTACCCCAGGGGGGCATCAATTTAAAAGTTTTCTTATGTGCAGCCTACTAATATTTTCACTGATAAGAGAGCAAAGGGATGAATATGTTTACATCATCTTACTGCATTTGCATTTGCATCTGCTGTTTCATTGTTGCTATCAGTGGCTCGTTCACAGCTATGTGGCTCAGCTGACTATAGTGAATTTCAGTCATGTTCATGCTGGTGAGCAGGATTCCTGTTATATGCAAACACTTCACACTATTACTCAAACTGATATGCCAAAGCCAGTGCTATTTGCTGCAGCAGATACCTCTACCAGCCTATCTTCTTCTTCATGTGTGATATTTTTAGCATCGTTGTTAATGTGTTTGTATTAAGTTTGAATACTGCTTGTTGCTCACTGTCATTACAACTCAAGCACAAAACAAGCACTGTCTTTCTGCCATGTTTTATTATAAATATTCATTTATATAATGCATGTGTTTCTGAGTACATTTAGATTTTGTTCTGATATTCCATGTCCTCTCATGTCCTTTCTATGCCCACTCCTTCTATGTAAAATGTCTTCTGTCAGCTCTGAGGCCAGGAGATATAGCCCTATGAGAAGGGAAATAGTGTGTTGATACGCCCAGGGGCAGTGGAAAAAAGGGGTCTGTGTGAACTGTCAGCACCAGATATACACAGAAGCAGCTAATCTTCTCTCAGGCCACCATTTACTACCATATGCCGCTTGCACTCTTGCTGACCAACTTCCTCCATGTGAGCACAGAAGGAGTTGGAGATGGTCTGGGTGTACCCGCAGGTGGAAATCCTGAGTGTAGATATACGTGCATTA
The DNA here is from genome assembly GCF_900408965.1 of Simochromis diagramma. NCBI lineage: Eukaryota > Metazoa > Chordata > Actinopteri > Cichliformes > Cichlidae > Simochromis > Simochromis diagramma. Next base: position 7,238,394 of record NW_024386782.1, read on the forward strand.
GGAGAGGATGACCAAACATGAGATGCAACTAAATTCTGGGAAAACGGTTTTCCTGGCAAAGGACCCCCATTTTGTAAAAAGCACTCTGAATGCAGACTTAAGTGTGGGTTGTCTACAGATTCAAGACACAATGACACGCAAACGCAACTGTATTATCTCACTCCGTACACTGGGGGAAGTGTTGACATGCAGCCTGTGCGTTAATTAAATATACAATTTTCCAGACAATGGAAAATGGATCATTTAATCAGCCACTCCTAGCAGAATGAGAAGAGCAAATAAAGGGTTGTTTGCTCAGTGACTAAGATTTGGAGATGGATTGAAGATGGATAGCTACAAAAGAGACCAAACCCCATGATATCATATCCTTTACTGTAAATCTTCCACCATGAAACTCACTTCACGATTCATTAGTGCTGAACAGAGTCTGTCTTGCCATTAAGGCTGTTTAAATCCTTTGATTGCTGTTGAATGATCAATAATAAATAAAACTTGGTTTGGGCATAAAGGGAAGTTGTCATGACACTGAACAACATAATAATAATCTTCTTACATAAAAGTTATGCCATGCCCTGTCAATCATTTACAGTGTAGCAACAGTCAACAAATCTTGACTCCACCTGCTGCTATTCCACCAGATGTGGGGACTGTCTCGTCTAAATAGCTGGTGCCCAAACATTGTGCCCGACCACTCATGGCTGACACAGTGACCATCAGGCTCCTGTTGCCTACAAGGCAGTCCAGGAGCTGGTCAGATCAAAGTCTAAAATCATGCCCCACCAACAGAGATAAATACACACTTCCTCTCTTCTCTTTCACACCGCTTTTTTCCCACACTCCTGCAAACCCATATGCTGTTGCAAGGCTAGCTCAGAGGAAATGACTGACCACATCAAGGGTCTGGCTGCTGCTTTGACACGAGGGCTCGCATCAGCCTTCAGGATAAAGAGAGACGCTTTAGTATCCATCAGCAGGTTGAAATCTGTTTATTTGTCTTTTGCAAATATTTACACCTGTACAACAGCACATTCAAATAGAAAAATATGCTAGTTTTGACGTGCACATTACCTACATTAATCACACTGTCAAGAATAAACCAGCAAATGTGCTTAGTTATTTGAAATGCCAAGTCATTAGTGTCCAAACCCCTATGGGAAAGAACTCTATAGACTTCGAGCTAGTTTATTATAATGAGAGGTTGCAATTTAGAGTTTATTTTTTGCATCCATGACAAGCGCGTGATTGGTCTCACTCTTTTAAACAAAACCCAATGCTCCAAAGTGACTTCTTCTTAATTTTGTCATGGGTTAAACCTGCCGACTGATTCTTGCTGCTTTCAGTTTGAGCAATTGTTTTCCTTCCTTCTGTTGAGATCAGTGAATTTAAATGCCCAAATTCCTGCTTGTTGCTTATTGTTTTCTTTCTGTATTATACATAATTTATAGATCGTTCAAAAAGAGCAACTTTAATGTGCAAAAACTGTCAAATCACAGAAGCGCTATACAAATAATGGAGGAATGAGCCAGGAAAACCTGACAGCTGCTTGCCTCATGCTGACGACAGAGCTGCCCCTTGCAAAACCGCAACTTGTTTCATCATTTTCCTATTCTGAATATTAAATACTGAATATTTCCTATAATTTCTATTGATTCCTACTATTCATTTACTAGCTATGATTAACTGAGCCCATAAATGGGGCGTTTGTAAGTCATGCAACCTTTGAATGCCCTGACACTTTTATAAATATTTATTTGCTTGTCCTTTCCAGTGGCTGACTGATGTTCTTCTCACTGAGTGGCATATCACAGGCAAATACCCTCCTAATAGTTCAGTTTTACTGCCTATTAGGCTTCTGGCTGTTCCCGGGAAATGCAATGTAGTACACCCGTGTGTGTTTTAATAGCATGTAAATCTTGCACGTCTGATCTCATCTGAGCCTTGCAGACTCGACAGGTCTCAGTAGAAACATGAATCTAAGCAAACTGATACTAAACCAAAACCTTTGGGAGATAAATAATAAACGGTTTTGTTCTTCCAAGGTCTTTAGTCATTTTTAACATCAGCCTCTTCCTTGCTTTCTCAAGTTGTCCATCATTACTGCTGCACTGCAGACATGCCCCTGTCCTTGGTTTTGGGGTTTGGCCTTGATACTTACCTGTTTCCTCAATCAATGTTTAGCAACAAAAGGCCCTCTCATTTTGAGCAGCTCATGGAGTAAATCAACTTTACTTCTGGCCATGTTTCTCTAACATGATCCTTCTGAGACATGTACTTGTCATGGCAAAATATGGCAGCTGTAAGGAAAATCTTCTCCTCAAGCAATGAATTATGTTTGGGCATTCCCTGGACAGCGTCTGTTTATATTTTCTTGGGGGGATATGGAAGGCCACCCAAAACAAAGTTGTGTAATGTTATATTATTCCACTGCTTTACTACAAACAAGAGAAAACGCCAGATCCTCCTAATAGGGCTGTGCAACTTTTCCAGTTTTCTCCTCTGTTTTATGCTTCTCCTCAGGAAATCCACCCATGCTCATAAGTTTCTCCACCTGTTTGGAAATATGTTTGAATCGTTTCTGGTCCCTGTGAAGGATCATAAGCAAGGCCCTTAATGAGCAAATAAAGTTTGCCGATGCTTTGCACCCAAAATCGGAGCAAATGAATCATTCTGCAGATTCATCTTCTGCAACACCTAATATTGTTCGTGATTCATGTAGACATGTCAAAAAGGAACTGGTGGGAGAATGGGAAAACTGAGCCTTGATATCCCACTGCTGAGTCCAAATCCTTGTAATGTAACTCAACATTTTTATGTTCATGCTTTCAATAACTGCCCAAATGTGTGAATGTGCTCTGTATTTAAAGTACAACTGTTAAGACAAATTCTGTTCTGACACAGATTCATGCAAACACAGAATGCAATTGGGATTTTGGATATGCATTTATCTCAACTTATATTTAGAAAGGTGCAAAAATTTGTTACAACATACAAATATTCTTGTGTTTGGAAACATAACTTTTTTTTTTTGTTAAACTTAAGTCCATGCACATGCCTGAAATTTTACTTGAGACTTGATTTCAAGGCAAGTTGGACCAAAGTCTTAAATCAAAATTGCAAATAGCAGTCTGTTAACAAGAGGCCTGTGCAGAGCCCTACCATTTTTGGTAATGGATAGGTGAGCATGTTCTGTGGCTTTACCAAAATAAGTACAATTTCTAAATTCCTGCACAGTGCAAGAGAAGCCTTTTAAAAACCTCTGTTAACTGTACTTCTGCCAGCCAAGTTTAGTCCATGGGAGCAAAGTGGTTGCCTTAGCTATGCGATGTGGAGGGGTACCAGAAGTATGTCCGACCAATGAAGAACAGGTGGCTTAACAGAATTGAATCAGTTGTAGAGAGAAGTGTAAATTGCTGGTAATAACTGAGGGCCTTCAAAGAGTAGGTAGGAGATAGCTGATATATATATTCAAGGAAGGGCACAAGCTCCATCGATATTATATACAAGACAGTGAATCTGTTTGTGTTGACCATGATTCTTCACTCTCCCTTATATCCTCATAACCTCAGTGACCCAATGGGCTTTATGTTGTGTCACTGTAAATGATCAGTGAGTATAAAGAAACCCAACCTTAGCTGGTTATGCTGTCAGTGTCAAGAGAATGTCAGAGGGGGAAAAAAAGTGCCAGAGCTTTTTAGTGATCTGTTTGTTTGTTTTCTTTTTCGTTCATTTGTGGCACTTTTAAAGCTTTTGGCATGGGATGATTCCGGCTGGCACCCCCCCTTCCTCTCTACCGCACACCTTCCCTCTTGCCATCCGTAATTACCACACTGTTCGAGTACTAGCCTGTCCAAAAGCCACTGCAGGTTTGATGTTTTTGGCTTGGCTCCTCTCTGACATGCCTGGGAAGGGCAAGGAAAGGAAATGGGTGGACCAGTCGCTCTCCGTTCCCCCAAAGCAGGCCTGGGAGAAGCCAGCCCAGTGTTTTTCGACTCGGCTGAGCTTGTAAGGGAGCACAGCCCATCTGGTTCTAATAAATCCTCCATGCGGCTTCGCAACTGGAATTGCCTGATCTGTACGGGGATGTGATCAGTGATACAGTCATTTTGCAAAACAACAGGGAAGAGCTTGGGAACAGTTATGAATGTCATCATATTTGTGGTCCCCAAACAATCTTGTAATCTGCAGAAAACAAAGCTCATACTAAGCAAACCTCCCCAAAACCTAACATTGCTAGGTGATGGATGTGTGGTATAATGGTGACCGTGCTGTTACTATGAATTCCTGCCAACAGTGGGCAACGCATCACTGTTTTTTGTATCAGGACCCTTTGTACCTTATCAAACACGGGTCATGTTTAGACCAGCACTAATTTTTATAATGAGGCTATAATGAGTGCTCTATTAGCCAATTTGTAATTACCTTTGCTATCACACAAGTACAAGGTCGAGGACATCCTACTTGGCATGATATCTATAGCAAGCACAGAAAATGAAAACTGCTCCAAGTGGAGAAAAAATAAGCTGAAATTCATCCTTTAAAAAAATCACTTGTACCTTCTATTACACCAGGGCAGTAAATCTATGTTGCATTGTGAATGAATGGTAGTATAGGCACACCAAAACAACACACTACGCCATCTATAGCCTGCCAGATCATTAGGTCATGCAGCGCTATGTTGGTAATGTCTGCCTCTCGATCCCAGGCATATATTTATGACCTGTTGGCTGCAAGAGTCCTACTGACTCGTGTGTATGAGGTCAAAGCCATCAAAGTGACCTCACCATCAGAGACAGCACAACATCTGTCCTCATCTTTCACACCTTCGGTGGCTGGGTTTCCTCAGACCTCCCTGCCTCTCGATGCCCTCACTTCCCTCTAATTAGAAAGAGTTTGATTCAGCACTGTGAACACTGTAGATAAAAATAACACGAGCCAAGCGCGTTACGGCTTAACAGGGAAAATTTTACAGCAGCAGAGTTTACAAATGAATGTAATGCTCTCTACATTTAGCAGCTAAATCAAAAACTACTTAATGCACTCTTCACATGATATTAAAATAGAAGGAACAGCTGCTGTATATCCAATATAAGCCTTCCAACTTGGTTTGTTGACATTTAACTGCCAAAAGCTTTTGAGTAATAGGATTCAGTGGTAGCATCTTTCGCCCTATGATAACACACCGACCATACAGTAACACTACATGTCCGCTTTTTCACTACTGAAAAGGTATTCTAAAAGGGAAAACATGCGACTCTAACAACAGTCGCTTGTATATTAATAATATTAGCAACAATAATGATATAATATCCCACAGGTATTATCCTGTAATCAAAATGGGTGATAATAGGATTTGGGTTGGGGTGGGGTGTAGGGTAGGAGACCACACATGGGGTAAGCTTGTATTGTACATGATTAATCTGATTAAAACTTTAAATGTGATTATGAAAAAAGAGTGACACAGACTTGACAGGAATGTTAACATAAACCTGGATTGTTCTTACAGTCCCTCCTGACAGGACAGGACTTTTCATTTCACTATAAGTCTCCTCTCAGAAATTTTCCGGAGGATTTACACTCAAGTGGGCTGAGAGAAACTTAGTGAGCTTATGGTGCAGATTTGCACACCTGGTAGAGAATCACTTATCATCCCAGTGTCTCAACTTTCAAATTTTCAGTCAGTAATGCAGCAGTGTGGTGACTCGGAAGGTACTCAAACACATTCGTGTTTGTGTTTTTTAGTCTGTGCCATTCAGTTATTTATACAACTTGTATAACTGTTTAAATTTGTGTTTTTGTACTTTGTTTCCACGAAATAAACCAGTGTGTTTTTTTTCTGTTACTTGCGCTGATGGAAAAGTGTGTTGTAAGTAGGTTGTTTTTATAGTCAGACTAAACAATCATTTGTGTTCAGTAAAGCATAACAAAGTATTAATTGACTTCATCTGTGCCTGATGAGGACTCAGCTTTGTTATTACGGATTTCTGGGGGTGAGTGAAAGTGGGCTGGTGTTTGCCGATACAAGGCCTTACATGTCTGATCGTGTAAACATGACCTTCATCGCACATCACATTATCAGTTTTTGTAAACAAACTTAAGTATACATATTTGATATATATAAAAAGTAATAGCTTATTGAAATTGTTCAGTAAAACAGCCGTATACCTGAATATACAAAAAAGAGACCTTTATGCATAATGCAAAGCCACTCATTCCTTCTTGTCTGTTTATTATTGATGCCCTTCCAAAATTCCCTCCAAAAAGCTGTTTGAGTTTGTTTTTTTTCCATTTAGTTCATAGCAGCTTTTGTCCTCTGCAGGATGCAGGAAATTCATGCTTCTTTTTGTCTCTTTGTGGCCACAAACGGCACCATAATAAATTGCCTGAGCACGGTGGTAATAACAGTAACATCTGAGGACCACATGAGACGTAACAAAGTCCTTTGCATCCTTTGCCTCTCAGACAAAGAAACTCAAATTCATTTCTGCCACAGTATAATACAATAAATATTAGTAGCACATCAATAAGTTTGTTTTTTTTCCACTAGGAAAGAAACCTTTATCTTGGGAAGTTCAGCTTGCAAAGTATAACACCTGGTATGTATCAGTAAATTGAAGGGAGGAAAGGGAAAGCCATATGTCCACCTTCAGTCTTCAAAGGAGCTTGAATGTGTATCTAAGTGCATTTGAAGACTGAAAAAATCCAAAAAGGAAATTTATCACTGAGCTGAAATTTCTGGGCTCTTAAGGATTTAGTTTCATAAACATTGCATGCTGGATGTTTTTCAGCTCAGACTGATGCATGCCATTTGAGCTCAGACATCTACGACTGTCGGTATATTTTCAATGTATTTGCCAAGGCCGTTCATGTGTGTCTGCAATAGCTTTAGTAATGCCACATATATCATTCGTGTCTTTAAATGCACTCAAACAGACCAGATTCCTGTTAATATTTGCAGCCTTTTACTCAGAAAGTCATTTTTTCCTTCACAGAACACAAGCTGTTAAAGAAATTGTTTGACACTTTGGAAAATTGTTTTATTCAAATTGAGATTCAGATCCCACGAGTTAGGCGAGATGATTAGTATCAGTACAAAGTCTGTTTGATAGATATGAAAAAGGAGAAAGTTAGCTCATGTTTAACATTAAACCAGATTGAAGCCAGCATGCCAAAGCTAAAAATAAAATTCCAAAAATTCAATTAATATCTGCATATCATTCCCTTCGATTTTCATTAATAGCTGTTTTCATTAAAGTTTTTCAGAAATATTACATGAAATCATTATAATAATTTTATGGTCCACAGACCTCCATAAACATGCATCAGAAATTATAGCTGCCCAGTAGTCCTATCATAGTCACATTGCAGAACAAAGTTTAGTAGTGAGGTAATGGAGCCAGTAAGATATAATCTGTGTTAAATGTGTTTAATTTTACTGAGTAGTAGAAGTAAATAACAGTGTCTCACACATTCTTTGTTTATAGTTTGCAAAGTAGAGGAGTTAGGGAATGGTAGGCAGTGGACCAATCCATCGTGAGGTACATGAAGGGGAATCTATCTTTCAAAGCTTACCAATTAATTGTTGTACGTATGTCTATAATTAAACCAAAAATTTTCATTGCATGTAATATTTAAGATTGTTCCACATATAGCCATGGCTATACCTTCTTATCCATCCATCCATTCATCCCCGGTCTGGGTGGGTGGGGGCAGCAGTCTAAACAGAGATGCCCAAACCTTGCTTTTCCTAGCCACCTCCTCCAACTCTTCTACGTGTACACCCAGTCATTTCTAAATCACCATTCATTCATCTGCCCTTGAGGCATCCTCCTGCTGCGACATGCCAGAAACAGCTCACCAGGAGGTGCCCAAGAAGCATCAGTCAGATGCCTGAATCATCTCAGCTGCCTCCCTTTTATGTGGAGCTGAACTGAATGACTGAGCTCTTCATCCTATCTTCATATGCACAGGTGGAGATGTTCATTTCCATCTCCTGCAGTTGCAGTCTCATTAGTTTAGTCAATATCCAAAGCGCACATCAGTAACAGAGGCCAGTAATGTGGATTACCCAGGAAACCAACAGCTTCACTCTCAGCTCTCTCTTCACCACAAGAGACCCGTACAGCAATCACACTCACTCATCATCTTGCCAAAGCTGGTGTACAAAGACTATGAATGCTATTGGCCCTATCAGAGTCCAAAACCCATTGACTGGATGAGTTACTAAAGCCAAAATTTTAAATAAATGATGTAAATAAATGTAAATCATTTATTTAAATGACTGTTTCATTTAAATAAATGACATTTTACGTGTTAGTAGAGTGTTACCAATTCAATTCAGTTTATTTATATAGAGCTACATCACAACAACAGTTACCTCCAGGCAATAAGGTTTCAAAATTAAACCTAGATCGCAGTGGTATAATCTGACTCTGAGCAGATTCCGAGATGTCAAACAAGATTTAGATGACTAAAAATAAAATCATGTCGAGTCAGGGATAAATGTTGGATTATATCGCCATTATCTGGACTATCAATAAAGTACAAGAACTCAAGACTTCTCGCTGGCTTCCTCTTTTCCTACTCTTAGTACACCGACTGCATCATGATGTTGATAGGTTTTTTAATGGTCTTCCTGTGTCTCATCCTGTGTCTCCGTGAATCATGCCCACTGCAGCGAGGCTCTCCGGACAGTGAGGTGTCATTTCATAATAAATAACATGCACTTGGGTGGGTGGAGATGGGAGCGTTGGATGATAAGCGGACAGAGAGAATCATCATTTACTCTGCTGGGGAAAACAAATACATATGGTAGTTAGATAAACTTCAAACAGGGTACAGACATCCTGAGACTAGAGAGCTGCTTTGCATGTCTCTTTGGACTAGAGAGGAAAGAGATTGAGGCTGTGTTTGGAAAGCAGAAGTCCCTCCTGATAAGATAAGTTTAAGATGTCTAAACAGAGATAAAGATATTTGTTGTGTTTTGCAGCTTTGAATGACATAGTTATGTTTTGTCTTTTGAAAACCAGTGTTGCTCTTCAAATATTTATCATGCTAAATTTACAATCATTTTCACTTTAAAAATATGTAAGTTTTACTTGATTAGAGGCTTCGGCTATAACATCTATCCATGGGTCAGGATGATATTATTATCTAATATTATTTCCTATTGCATGGCAAAGTACATGGCAATTTTCAGGCTATTTATTTTATGCTTCTATTGTACATTAGACAGATCGCAGGAAATGATGGGAAAGAGTCATGGGGAAAGACATGCCACAAAAGCCTTGTACAGGATGTTGTGGTTCATGGTGTGTGCCTTAACCCCAGGCCACCAGAGTACCGTAAGGTTGTCAAATTAGTTACTGTTTAAGCAATCCTAGTGTTGACATACTGCAAATATTTAACAGAAGTACTGTGAGTTCATACTTCAGTATGAGTTCATTTCGAATTGTATTAGTCAAAAAGAAGTATTTGTTGTAATTATGCTGTTGCTGCTGCTGCTGCTGTATAAAACCTTCAGAAAGATACTAACTAGAGGTAGTACACTGTAAAAAGAAATGTGTAAAAAAAAAAAATGGATAAAAGCCCTGGTAGTTTTCTGCTTTTTAATTAATCTAAGTTTCCATAAATGGCAAAATTCAAAATTTAATGTCTGATTAAAAACTGCAGACCAACTTTTAAAATGGTATGATGTTTTCACAGATTATTTTTTACGTGGTGGGTGTAATTGTCTTAAAAAATGCTTCCACTTCCAACATCCAAAGCAATAAACAACATTCATTGGTGAAACAAACACCCAAATAAGTTGATGGACAAACAGTCCTCACACAGTCTGCATTCAGTTGTTGTTTTTCCTTGATGTCATCTTTTACCTCCTGCTTAAACACCTTTCCTTGCATAACTGCCTTAAGGTCCCTTGTGGCCCTCCACCCTCACAGGATCTGTAGCCAAAATGTGTAGTACCTGTCAAGTTTACACCAACAGATAGCATCATTGCAGTCCTGACAGTGAGCGACAACTACCCCTGTATATTATTTGGCCGCAGAAACGGGAGTTTCCAAGGGACTGCATGTTTGTCTGCTACCTGCAGTCAAAATAAAACATAAATACATGTCTTGGGGATATTTAGACTTTTGAATGACCCCTATACATGGAAACATGGTGGAAAACAGCACATCACAGAACTTGGGATACCCTCAGAGCAACCATAGTAACATGATAAACATCGTGCCTGCCATTAGACGAAAAAAAGCAAATAAAGTGACTCACTGATTCTCATTTTTCATCCTTCTATCCATTCTGCATCAGCAACATATACACTAAAGAAAACAAGTGGGCCGAAAAGCGCTGGGTGGGTTTGTGCTTCAGTTTCAACTTCGGCTTTGCTGGCAAAAAGAACTGCTGGAGGAAAATGTGAGCTGATGATGGTCACGCCCAGCCAGCGTCAGGTGAGTCATTTTATGTGGCAGTTCAGGTTGCAGTCAGTCCAAACCACCCGCGTCTTCTTGTGGCCATCATAGGTCAAATGGTGGTTGGAAAGAAGGGAAAAATCGAGGTAGACTTAATTCATTCTGGGCTGTGACAGGTGTGTTTTTATTTGAGGGTTTTTTTGGTTTTGTTTACCTAAATCTCTCTTTGCTAGACAGTCTCTTGCCCCCCAGATGACTGGATCTGTCATTTTGAGGCTTTCAAGGCATCATTAACTCCTGATTTAGACAACATGTTGAAATACTATTTAAGACAAAGTGGATTATATCAAAATTATGTTCCTTTACTACTCTCAAATTGGTGTAGTCAGAAAATACCAACAGATACAATCGGTTTTGACTTGTTAGCTGCATTACAGTTTTCTAGCAATTTAAAGTGGAAGGTAGAATTGCATAATATGAGTTTTAACCAGTCTAAATGTCGAGGATATCATTCGTCTACAGCCTCTACAATATGCCTTCAGGATTTACTTCAATGAAAAAGATACAGTTATATTAAAAAGACACTTTTGACCTTCATGAAGTCCTGCTGTAGTTCATTTGTGGACTTTTATTTATGCACGACTCTCTTTGGTCAGGTTGAGGTTAGGACTTTGACTGGGCCGTTGTAACACCTTGACCTTTTCTTTTTCAGCCATTCTGTTGTAGATCTACTGCAGTGATGTGGGATCATTGTCTCATTGCATGACCCAATTTCATCAAAGTTTTAGCTGTCAGAGAAATGGCTTCACATGTGACTCTAAAATAATTTGGTACACAGAGGAGCTCAAAGTCAACTCAATGACTGTAAGGTGCCCTGGTTGTGTGGCTTTGAACAAGCCCATAACACCACTGTCCTTGCCAGTTGGTATGAGGTGTTTGTGCTGATGTGCTGTGTTTGGTTTTTGTCAGGCATGATGTTGTGCATTTGACCAAACATCCCCACTTTGGTCTCATCGGTCCAAAAGAAATTATTCCAGAAGTCATGTGTTCAGATACAACTTTGTATACTCAAGTTGTGCTGCCATGTTCGTTTTAGAGCAAAAAACATCTACTTATATAGAGGTACTCACACTAATGAGGTGAATTTAATTCTGGCTGCTATTTACACTTAAGTCCTATGGAAACAGCATACTTAGTTTTTTAGAGGATGCCATAGAATCCTGTGAAAATGTTCTTTTTTATGACTTTGAAAGCAAAACTCTACAGAGTAATGTTTTGAACTGACGTGCTCATGGCGTGGCACAAGGAAACTTCATTGTCTGGGAATGATGAGCATCTGAATGTTATATAAATCCTACCAAGAAAGTTGATATTACTGCAAGTGCATTTGATTAGCTGCAGTCCACTGGTAGTGCTGGAGAAAAAGTCCAGAGACCAAAAAAGTTTGTCAGCATCATCCACTGGGGACCATCAATTTTTTGGCAAATTATCGATAGGCTGGAACCAAAGACCAACAGACCAACATTGCCATCCCTAGAGCCACACTGTTAGTGCTGCTTAAACACTGATTGCAACAAATAGTGACTGTCCACTATCCAATTAGCTTCCAGGGGTGGATTAGCACCCCCCCCCCCCCCCCCCCCCCCCTCACACACACACACACACACACACAAAAAAACTTTCCCACAACTATTAGAATAGGAAATATGCAATGTCTCACAGTAAGTTGTGGATTCAATTAGGCAAGAATTTCCATGCAGATGAACAAGTGCTTTTGCTTGAAACCAGGTGACGACCGTCATTTAAGAAGCGGGAGAAATGTTGGAGGGATTTATTTCCATCCACGTGTTTTTGTTTTAGGAGAAATTTATAAAACCCTTTGTTTTAAAATCTAGGGGTTGACCTGTGCTATGCCTCCTCTTTCTCACCCTCTCCAATCTTGTTTAAGACTTTAATCAAACGGACATCTGGATTGCATTGAGCGTTGCAGAGAAAGAGGCCTGATTGCCGTTAAGCAGACCACGCGATGATGTCACTTTTCATTAATAATGATGCTGCCCATAGCAGTCGCATTTATCTTCCTGTCTAACAATGCAGAGACTGGAGGCCGAGGACGCAACAATGACCGCGGACACTCGACTGAACAGCTGAGAAAACAGCACAGGCTGCGTGATCACTCTTTGGTCCAATTCATACAAGAAACACAACAATGTGATCATGACAGAGCTACTTAAAAAAAGACAATACCTTCATTGTCATTAAATTCACATGAGAAGCTATGCCAAAGGTTAATCTAGTGACTTGTAGCTAACAGATAACAAAGTACATCAGCAGGTGACTCTCTCAAAGTTTAGATTTACAAGCACTTTGAAGTGACAACAAGCAGTGAATCCAGAGCTGTTTTTTGTTGGCATTTTCATAATAGGGAAAAATCTCAAAAACATTCCAACTGGTAAAGTATTTCAGCATTAATGAAAGATGTTACACACATGGGAAAAAATTGAATGTCTTTTTTTTCCGTTTAAAACGAACAACCCAACAAAGTTCATTCCTGACACAGTTACTCTGTGAACTCTACAAGCCTTTCTTCTGAGCTCAAGTTTCATTTAGTTTTGACAGTCAGGGGTGGGCTCAGTTTTAAACCATTGTGTCCATAAATTTAATCTGTTACTGTTAAGTCTACACCCTTTTCCAAAAGCCTGTTATGACTGGCTGATATGCTGTGCAACAGCGTCAATACAGATCAAAAGCAAAATTTAAAAGAGGACAGCGGAAACAGGCCTTTTTCTCATTTAGAAAAGAAGTTCTTCTCACAATACATTTTAAAGAGGACCCTGTTGCGCTCATTTGTCTTTATGTTTTTTATTGTGGCTTTCAGAATTCAGAATAATTCTTATTTATTTATTATAGCCATAAAAGGTAACACAGTCCTGCTTTTTTAATTCAGTGAAGATCACATGTGCCACTTGCAGTGGGCAAGGACTTTATCACCAAATTCTTCTCTTTTTTTTGTAATTTTCAAATTTATTTTATCTAGTTTCTGTGGATACTCTATTATTGTCCATTGTTTTGTTCTGAAGTAAATAAATATGTAGTTTATTAATTTTGATTATTTAACATCCTCGTGCAAACATTCGACTCTCCACATCCAAAACAATCCAAGTTCCACAGAGTAGTGTTGTTGTTGCTGAGATGAAGGGACACTTACTTTCAATATTAAATACATACATACTTAAAGCACTTTCTTACCACAAGCATCATTCCCCCACACATTCACACACCAATGCTCCAAGCGCAACTCCGGGTTTAGTATCTTGCCCAAGGATACTTCAACATGCAGACCAGAGGAGTCAGGGATTGTACCGCTGACCTTGTGTGTAATAGACAACCCTCCATCCTACTGAGCCACAGCCGCCCCTAAAATAAACTAAAATCTGTAGAGGCCTGTGATGTGAAGTCAAAGACTACCTTTACCTGCCTTTCTCTCATATGCATACCCGTTCCAGCTACTACATGTGACAGACTCAAACAAAGCAAACCATGACATTTCAGAGGGACAGCATGAACTGGAGTAACTGAGGGCAGTTGTGGCCCAGGCTGTAGCACAGGTTGTCCACTAATAGGAAAATCAGTGAGTAAGCTCCCAGCTTCTCTCGTCTGTATGATGAAGTGACCTTGGATACTGAAATACTGAAATGAAATCTGAATGGCCCTTGAAGTATCCACTTGAGCGTGAGTGTGTGTATCAATGTTAGAGAGTTATTTTAGAAATAAATAAAAGCACTAAACAAATGTGTGTGCGTGTATATGTTTGAGTAGAAAACTAGTACATAAATATCAGTGTATAAGCACCTTGAGCTCTTCAGCATTTGATAAAACACAAATTAGTCCACAGTCAGAGTCACTTTAGGTTGGTTTTACTTATTCACATGAAAGTTCACACACAATATATTTTGCAAGCAGGAAATTATGACAGCAACAATCGAATCATCTTATAACATGTTGAATTATTTGTGTTAGTTTTGCAAACCTCACTGTCACTGCAGTCAGAGTGGAAGTGATTAAGAAGTAATGTATATCTTACACGGTGCTTTCTTTCAAAATGAACAGCTTATAGGTCTTCTCGTAAGAAACCTTCAGAGGTTACACTACAGATGCCCATGTGAACTTGGACAAAGTACAAAAGTTTCATGAACTTTATTGAAAAAATGCAGTCCAGTTTGCCTAAAAATGTTTTTTCTCTTCCAAACTGAAAATACCTTTATAGTTTAAAGAGAACTGTCATATAACTGTTTACCTCTCAAGACTTTTTAGACAATTTTTATTATATTTGAATTATTAAGATACAAAACGTACTACATTTTTTTCCACACTGACAAAGTGTTTACAACTAGTCAGACAAGTAGAGCACATGTTTAAATACAACCACATGCTGTACTGTATTTCAGTCCTTCTGGATAACTGTAGAGGGTAATTGGAAACAGCGGGGAACCTCATGTTAGGTGTTTTCAATTTTACACCAGCCAGAGGTTTCGGACATTGAAACCCTGAAACCGACCCAATAGGGCGATAGTGGAAAGTGCAGTTTCTGATTTTAACGGGAGACGCTTCTGCTTCATTCTTGCTGAATTATCAGACAGAAGGTACAAAAATGGTTTTGTAAAGTGATGAGGCATTTAAAAGAAAAATAGTACATTATCCATGAATATTTATTTTAAGTGAAAGAGTAGAAGGAGTCTATATTTGGACATCTTCTTAGACATTTCACTGCCATCTGCTTTTGATAGTCATTAAGTTCTGTTTTCACTCTAAATTATGTCTTGCTGTTATGCTCCGTCTGTTATGAGGCTTAAAGTTATGTAAATTTAAACTAAAAAGGATTGTTTTATTCAAAAAATGTGAGTCTGCAGCTGTGATGTTCCTTTGTGTTTCTGACATGAAACATTTGAGAAGATAAAAGACTTTTTTTTTCTTTTTTCATTTTCATCGCAGAAGCTCTGTTTTATGTCATTTCTGTCAAAGCCAAAATAACAGTTCCACTCTCTAATGAATTATTAAATCCCTTTGTTAATGAACAATGAAGCTTCAGCTTTTCAGAGTCATCAGCGCATGGATTATGTCCAGACTGACTCGGGTGCAAACAAGAATGCCTTGCTTCAAAGTTTAAGTGAACATTAATTAGGATATCATTTTTGAAAGTGTTTTGCTGATTATGTTTCTTATCCAAATGAGGAGTGGGACCTTTCAAAAGAGGAAGCCATTTATCTGTGCAGCGACAGCTGAGCTGGTCTGGAGAGCCTCACAGTGCTGCTCTTATCAAGAAAAACTTGCGGCGATTCAGTTCGTAATGGCACTCATTTGATCTCGATGGGGTGGTGGACTGTCTACTGTCAACTATGAGCCTATGAGTTTTATCCAGAATGTTTCACAACTCCACCAGTGTGATAAATCTGACAATGAGCATTTTGCAAGATCCATGTCTGAAATGGCAGGCAGATCAAGAAGCTCCAGAAGTCACGTGTCTTGCTGTGGAGAAGCTGTCAACAATAGCGTGAAAGACTTTGAAAAGCAAAGAATATTTCCATGAAATATACTCCAGATTTAGAATAATAGTCCGCATGCCTATTCTGTCCTCGAGCAACAGCATGCTGTGATCATACGCAGGAATGTCAGTGCAGAAATCATTACTGAACTGTGCTTCTAAAAAAAGATGAAAGACCGCATCTGGACTGGCAAGGTGGCCTCTAGCAGGTCTGGTGCACCATGGCGTGCTATCTGTGCCGTCTTCTGAAACCTCAAGGTGAAGGGGATGAACAGAAACACATGTGACCTGGGAGGGATTTCACACTGCAAAGCCAGGTCAGGTCAGTCTCCGTATTCCTTTGTTTCAGGTTGCTTCTTTGAATCGAAACCTGCTAACTCCATCATAAACACAACATGAATCTTCTGGTATGAGGGGCCAGAATATATCACAGGCTAATACTCAGATGTCCTTCCCTGTGTTCCACCTTATTTCTCAATGAAGCCTGTGGTCTGCTTTTTCTTTTGTTTTTGGTAATTCAGCAGCAACATGTAGTACAAAGAACCAAATTATTGCTTGAGTGCTAAACCCAATGAATGTTACAAGTTGAAAAAGTACTGCTAGATGTGCTTCAGATTTTCTCTATGTTTTAAGACTTTGGAAGTAAACGAATTTGTGCCTGAAACCTTACCTCTGTTTCAGCTGCGCTTCCTCTGTACAATCAATAATGCTAGAGCGGAGAGAGTTCACATTCCAAGTAAAAGTTACACTTTTGGAAGTGTGTTGCCGGCAGTGGTAAAGCACAACTTTTACTTTGATCGTGAATGTTCTTCTTTTTCCAATTTGCATTGAGTAACCCGAGCCTGCACAGAGGTTTGGGCCTTCGGCGCAAACTATTGGGCAACTATAGTTTGCACTGAAGGAGTTTCGGTGCAGCACCCTCAATTTGCAACCTCTGACAGCCACTCGCCAGATGGTGGAGATATGCACATTTTTTCCCTAGCAACTAGAGGTTGCCTGGAGGTCGCCAACCAGTCTCTAACCAACTAGTGACTAAGGCCCTAAATAACTGAGTAATGTAATTTAATACAGGCAATACTGTTCTTTTCTAAGGCTGTGTAATGTCTGGCTGTTCTTTTCTGAGTTCAGAAAGTTCCAATTTGAACTTTGATCAGACGATGGACAAATTTCCCATAAGAACAAACAGTCAACTAAAGCATTTAGTGCGAAGTGTGCAAAGCATCTGCTACAACATGTTTATGTTCGTTTTCATATTTATTTTTAAGCCTGCGTTGTGACAGGACTTGAATTAAAAATCTTGCTCAACATGCAGGCCTGCCGGAAAAAATTGGGAGGTGTGCATGTGGGATTTTTTGTGAGCTTTTTCCCATCCATTGCTGCATAAATTCCACAGAGACATTTACGTCTATCCCAGGGAAGCACAATTCGAACATAACAGATGCAATTATAAGTGCACTTGGCGAGCACAGCCCTCCGCCAAGGCCAATGTCACAATTTTTAGGGACCAGGATCTGCATCAAAATATAAATGGATTTTCCTTTGCTCATGCATCACCCCTCCAGCAAGTTTCATGAAATTCAGCCTGGTATGTTTGGGATAATCGTGCTGACAGACAAAGAAATTAACAACTTGCCCCCCTCAAGACACACACTCACACACACACAGATGCCACACACAGTGTTCAGCACAGCTCCAATCAACGAAAATGAGTAAAAACACCTGTCCAGTGGGGACCATGTTGTATAGAGGTTTATGAATTGCCCGGCATTCCTTATTCTAAAATACGTCTTCTTACAAATTACACAATATGCTCCACAAATGATTTTTTCTGCAAATCAAACAAATCTCTAATGCACGTTCCTGCAGAACAAGAGCTCTTTTCATTTGCTCGTTATAACTAAATGACATTAGTCAGAATCAAAAGTCTTCTCGG
Source organism: Simochromis diagramma (assembly GCF_900408965.1). Classification (NCBI taxonomy): domain Eukaryota; kingdom Metazoa; phylum Chordata; class Actinopteri; order Cichliformes; family Cichlidae; genus Simochromis; species Simochromis diagramma. The sequence continues at coordinate 7,256,278 of NW_024386782.1, forward strand.
CCTACAAATATTTATAATTTTCATTTGATAAATTACGTTGGCACTGAGGAGAAGCCGTAATGTGTTTAGGAAAAGAGTGATTTGAGACTGGCTCTCTGCCTGCGTATCTCGTTTGCTGCCCTAGCATGTTTGACTTCACTTGCCTTCATCCACCGTATGTAATTGTGTTATCTCTCTCAAGCCCTTCCCTTCCCAGCTCATTGGCAGAAGCAAGCTGGTAACTGTGTGATGAAAGGCATCCAATTAAGAGGAAACATGTAGGTCCTGATGTCAACGTTTTTGTCCCGACGACGCTGGTGGTCATGGAGGCCCACTGTATCAGTCTCTCATAGTGTGGGAAGTCTGCATAACCCTTTGAGACATGGCCACAGCTCAGTATTAATTCCTTTAGTCATTAGTAGCATTTCACAAAGTCTTTCGTATATTGTTTTAATAGGGGAGCGGAGCTGACGTAAGGAGGGAGCAGTGTTCTGACTGCTCAAAAGGGAGGGGAGACCAAAAGGTTTCCATTGTCTCAAATTAAGTTGGCAGTGAAAGTGGTTTGCTTGGATTCTCCCTGCATGGTGTAATTTGTGAGTATTATATTGATAACCTGTATTCGGCTTCAGTTGTTTGTCTCTTCTCTGCTGTAATAAGAAATGATGGCATATGTAACCGAAGCCAAACGGAATAAGATTTCAGCCAGACGGTTAAGTGAATCACCAACTGTGTTGCATGTGAATTGTACATTTGCGTGACTTGTTGTTTATTGCCCACATTCAACTTCGTGACTCTCTTCCATATTTGTGCCAAGTCTGAGGCCACGTTCCTAAATCTCTCCAGTTTGTTGGTAGAGAAAGTGGCTCATTTTCCTCCCCTGGATTATTCTGGTACATTTCACATCCACTATATTTACTGGGACATGTATATTATACTATAAATATCCCGTGTGTGGCCTGTGTGTGGCATAAAGGATAAAAAAATATATATTTTCATGATTCTTATTCTTTCTATAAGAACTAATTCTTTTAAAGAGAGAATTTTAATGAATGTCAGCAGACTTGGATTAATTTAAACTTTTATGTTACTTGTTTTCATGGCTTCACTCAGACACTCAGTACTGGCAGAATCAGAGGCCACATTTATAATGTAGTTACAGGCACATTTTCATAGACGCTTTCATATAAGTATGTGCGGCAGCTCACCTCTATGGAAGAGGATTTGGGCCTTTTTTTTCTCAGAATGATAAAAAAAATTAAAATTCTGAGATAAATAAATAAATAAATAAATAAATAAAAGCACATATAACAGAAATCTGAGAAAAAGTCCAAACCCTGAGTTAAGATCTCACATTTCTGATTTAAACTCAGAATCCTAACATTAATGAATTCAGATCTCTGACAAACACAAAAAGTAATGGCCCAAAAATACTTTTTTTAGTGGCCCTTATTCTCTTCTTTACAGCTCTTCTAAGGGACCTAAACATGGCAGCACTAGTTGCTCTTTTGATATGACTGGTTGAGTACATGCTGACCTGCTGACTCTACATGTTGTATATGTGGTTTTGCCTTATTAAACTTCATGAAACATGCTGTACAATTTTCATCAGCAGGTGCAAAATGTCTTACTCCATCTGCCTGATTGTACATGAGCACACGAGTGCCAAAATGTGAGACTGATTTAACACTGACTCAAGCTAAACTGTTTTGATCCACTCTGATGTGTTTATTTCACAGGGAAAAAGAGTCTGGTGTGATTTGCATTCTGGAGATTCCAGTTTTCTAAAACAAAATGAGAGAGACTTTCTCCTGGGTCTCTGTGCTAATTTTATGCTTCACGTGCTTAGCATGCGTAACATATTTAAATGTTCAAAGGGTTGAGCTGTGCTAATAGGTTGTTCCAAATGTCTGACAGTGCCAATCAAGTGTATAGGGAAGACCTGTGATCACCTACACTTTTCTAAAAATCTTACCTTTCCCAAAATTTTCTCAGCATTCTCGAGGGATTTGGATGGATCCCCGAACAATATGTTACCAATCCTGCATGTTGATTTCTTTTTTCTATATTCTTCTGTGTGCAGTGATGAACCACATCTGCAAACCCTTGGATGCAGTAAATAGACAACAGGGGAACTGATGCGTGTGTTTTGCTCATGGACTGAATTTCTGTTGCCTCAAGTCAAAATGAATTTGAACCATTGATCAAAGTCTGCTGTAGTTTGTCTGAAGGGTTAATCTGCAAACGATGGCACGTTACCATGTCGGGAATAAGATGGCAAACATCACCATGTGAACTTTGTAATCATGAGCATGTTGGCATGCTGATTTTGCTCAAAGCAGTACGTTTTAACAGCTGTGTTGGGCCTGGACTTTTAAAGAGACAGTGCTGTTGGGTGTTAAAGGAATAATACGTGGATTTTGATAGTTCAGTAGGCTGAAGGACGGATAAAAGGTATCCAATCCGTTCGTTGTTCATTTATTCATTTAAAATTCACAAAAATCATTTTATCTGAATATCACTTCATTACAAGAGTCTGTGAATTGTGCATAATTTTAAGCCAGATAAGATAATATGCAACTGATTGATATGGTCCTAAAATACAACTTTTATTTTGATTTATAATTTAATATTTTGATTTTTGGGGAGAACAATCCATGTCTGATAGTGTTTCACATTTTGAGAAGAAACAGGTAAACAATTTAATATTAAACTTCATAAAGGTCAATATAGAGTAATGACAAAGTACAGTCTCTTTAAAGTCTAAGGTTTTGCATGTTAGGACATAATAAAAATCATCTGGTGCTTAGCTATTCTTAAAAAATTACCTAAATGTGAACTTAGATGACATACAAAACATGACATTTTACACATTCATTATGTATTTTTTTAAAAAGTGAAGTTAAAATACAGAGGCAATGTATGAGAAACTAAGTGTGCCTCTACTGCTTCCATATGAATTAAGAGGAGGTTAAGTAGAAGTCAGATGTTGATAATCACATGCACTTGATTAATTGATCATTAGCCAGAGTGAGCACATCTATAAAGCAGATTTGCAGGTTTGCAAAAAAAAAAAATCAAGGTGCTGCAATGGCCCACTTAATGTCCAGACCTCAGTCTGACAGAAATACTGTTGTTGAACCTTAAAAAATGAACTGATCCATCCATCCATCCATGAACTGACGCAACGTTGTAAAAAAAAAAGAGTAGGCCAGAATTTAATGTCAGAGACTTTGAGTTAAAATTAGGTTAAATGATAAAAGTGGTTCTATAAGCTACCTAATGATACTGAATGGTGTACCTAATTTATACGGATGATCTGATATCGTCGTGTTGGTGTTGTTCCCAGATCATCATGAAAATGTTGTTCCAGGTTCAACATTGCAAGTGACCAATCACATTGTTGTGACGTTATTCTTTTGCGCACCAAGCCATTCGTGCATTTATGAAATTCCACTGTTGTAAGGACAATATCAGTTCTGCTTACCGTTTATTAAAGGGTTAGGGTTAGGGTCCGCTGATCGGCGGACAGAGGTGGTTTCTTGCAGCTTAAGTACAGTTTTTTTGTTTTACGGCGGTTTTTCCCGAAGTCACAAAAGTATGATGTCACAACATTCTGATTGGTCACTTGCTATGTTGATCCTGGAACAACATTTTCATGATGATCTGGGAACAACACCAACACGACGATATCAGATCGTGCAATTTATACACTGTTTCTTAATAATGCCACAGTGTGACAGTCATGTACTGTTTTTCATCTCAAGCTGTATTTAGCTAGTTTTCAGACCTGGTAAGGACTGGATCGTTTTTTTTATATCCTGACTTACAGTTAACAGAGGGTGTACTTTCTTGTGACAGTAAATCTTCAAGCTAATCTTTAGTTATCTTTTTCATTCTGACTTGTTCGTCATAGCTGCATTTATCTGTCTGCATCTACAGTACTTTGTCTGAGAAACATGTAGTTACTGCATCAACCAAGGAACTTGGAGCACTCCGACACCCTAATCAGGTTTGTCAGCCTACCAACTGCAGCGAATGTCTGGAGCTGAGGCACTGCTGCGCACATCAGCAGACGATTATTAACAGCGTCAGCGAATTTCAGACGACAGTGTCTCTAAGACTGGGAGGAGGTGTTCAGACAGCGACAATTAGAGTCCCATCTGAAGGGTGATCATCATTTGAGTGCTTTTATATACTTTCCCACAGCCTGTCCCCATCCCACGGGGGACTGCTGATGCTATCTACTGCCAAATGTGTTTACCTAAAACGTTAAAAGAAAAACATCAAGAAGATTTAATAAGGCAGATGACATAAAATTTTGAAAAAATGACCCTGTGCCATGATGACACGATTATGTGTCATCTGCAAATTATCAGATGATCGAGTTTTCAAAATTAATTGAAGACAGCAGATTCTACACAAGTCCGTACTATCTACAAACTGATACAAGTGGAGCTAATCCAAACACTGGCCCACCCTGTGATTGAATTTAATTACAGATGGTCTTCCCGACAACTCATTCACTCAAGCAGCTGTTGCATCACATTTTGACTAAAGTTAAAAATCAGAATTTGCAAACAAGCTCTTTGTTTGGAGCTACTGCGTGTGGCTTTGATGATTTACCCTTTTCCTTTTTGAAGCATTTCGGCGTTGTTCGTCAGCCCTGCCTGTCCAGGATTTTGAGGTAAGGTTGGGTTCAGCCTGGATCAGGAGGTCACATCCTTCAGTATTTGTCAAGTTGATATACTGCTGGCTGCATAATTGAAAGGCACGAGGTTGTCTGGCTGGCTGCACAAGCACTTTACAGAGTGTTGTTTTCTTTGGGCACATGGTGGATCTCCAACTGCATATTTTTCTTTTTCCTGTATGGATTTCACATTTGCATGGAAAAAATCTTTCTTGTGTGCTTGGATTTCCATTGTGTGGACAACATAAAGGGCGCTGGGATGGGATGTGGGAAAAGGGAGTGTGCAGTATGCCTAAGTGCATGTTTTGATGTCTATTTGACAGCCTTGGTCAGTGGCTGATGTCAGTACACACACAAAGTTAACGGCCATCCTCTTTCCTATGGAAAGCCAGTGAAAAGGCTGCTACTGCAGATATCCCACATTATAAAAGTGTGGAACATTTCCAGTAAATACAATGTTCAATCATTATGCTAAGCCTGGAGTACTTCAAACAACCAAAAAAATTAAACATCTGCGGTTGCGATGATATAAAAACGACTTGAAAGTTTAAAACTGATCAAGAATCTCTGTAATGTGGACTGTAACTGTGCTTGCCCTTTAATTTGAAAATAAGGGCTGATTTTCCCATTTCAGTGGTTCCTTAAACACTATTTTGAAAGGAAGTATCTCAGTCATATGATTTGTCCTGACAAATTGTGGTCACAGACCAATTGGGCAAACAATCACTGAGCAACTTTCACCGAAGTATTTTTTAAACTGGAAATGGGATGTCTGCTAAAAATGTATCCAATTTTTTTCCCTTGGTGTTAATTATTTGTTTAAAGCTCAAATGTTCCCATGACTGTTCTTGAGCTGAGAGCAGCAGACAGGGAAACAAATGTGGACACTGGCATTCATTTAAAATAAAATCAATACCTGTATTTTCTTTTGTAAGCACGCACATCTGTCTCCCTTAGTCATCTCTGAGTCTCAGCTCATGAAATCTGCCCGGTTTTACTGCGTTTGCTATGGCTGAGCCTCATGGAAGAAAAGGGAAGCCTTGCTGCTTCAGCTGAGCATGAGGAGTACCTGAGCACGTCATCAAGTCTGCTTCATGACCCTAGGTAAAGCCTTTGACCAATGCAGGGTGTTGCCTCCAGATTAAACTTCCTAAAAGACTGGCACACTTACTTTCCCCATTCTTCTCTGGGTTCCCCTCTTTATTGCTTTTTTCCGGCTTCTTTTTGTCGTACAAGTGTCCAGAGTGTGAGGTGTTTTAATAAGTGTCCACATTTCCTCTACAACAGGAAATAATAAATCCCAGCTCATTATTTCAATAAACAAAATGTACTACTGTCCCTCAACAACTAATGAGAGAAGTGTGTTTGGCACATGCACGAAACAATGATATGCCAGGTGCTGCCAATCTGTAACTGAGCTGTTCTGGCATAAACCAGGCTAGTCATAATTTTACTTGACACTTAGCAAGAGAGCGTGAGAGCCTTTTTTCTGGGTTATAATAGACTTTGACCCAGACCTGACCGTGTGGTCATCGTTCTGAAGTCACTGACTAAATATTGGTGCATGAGGTAAAGAATGTTTTATGCAAACCTCATCAATCGAGTTTTTCCATCATGACACAGATGTATCGCGCTACCTAGAGTCAGCTACACAGGCGTGAATGGAGGTAAAAGTCAACCACGACAACAGCAAAGGTATGAGGCTGTTGGCATGGGCCAGAGAAATGCCTTTCACGTCCCTGTGACTGATGTCACCTCAACAGGCTAAATAAAGCCTGCGGAGGTCTTGTTACACATGCAAGATATCTGAGCGATAAAACTTTATGCCACTCGGTGAAATGACACTATGTTAGACTGTTTAAAGCAAGTCAGTATAAGTAATTGTTAAATTTCAATAACATTATGCCAGTTCTTCCCCTAGGAATGTTACATTTTATTGCATTCGGTCACAATTTTACCTATCCAGTATAAATAGCAAATGTTCAACAAATTCAAAAATTAGTCTCCGACATTTGTTTTAGTTCTTGGCTCTCTTCACGGGAGGTCAGTGCAGATGATACTGTCATTCTAAAGTGTGATAAAGTGTCAGGGTGGATATTTGCCAAAATCTGGGTTTGGACCGGACTCCTCCAGTTCAAGGACAACTGTCTCCTTGCTCCCTCTGTTATCCTTTCTAACCACAGCACTCCACATGGGACGGAAAGACCATTCCTGACCCTTGTGTAAAAGACAATAGGAAATATGACGTGGGAACGTCTCAATTGTCAGGTTTTCCAACACTGAACACCACAAGTCAGACCGGGAAGGGGATCCCCAGTTCCAACCTGGGAGCCTTTAGTTAGTTGTGGGAACAATCTCTTATCCTGTTTTTCCTTCCGGTGCTGTGGGTGCCCACGGCCAGGATTCCCCACAATTCTTGAAAGTGGAAAATGACCGTTTGTGTGGAGAGTGATTGACAGTCTCTCAGGATACTGCTAAGCAGTGGGGCCAAAGGAGTTTCCATGGAAAGCTCTGTTACAAGACTGAACCAAATGTGAAGACGTGGTCATGTAAGCTTACTTTTGAGGTGCTGACTCCTTCAAAACATCTCAGCTGTAGGAAAATTTGAATTCACGAGTGTCATGACTTATTTATTAAGTCAGTAGTGATATAAAAGTGTTATTATGCAACTAGCACTCTGTATTTAACACCATCCTGCCCTTGACTTCTAAAAAGTATCGTGTCAGTACAGCATTCAAGTAATTTTCATTCATGTCTGTAGCATAACTGATTAAATGTGCTATTAGTTGATCTTATTTTAGTTTTTTACTCAAAGTTACATTAAATATTTCCACTGGATTTATGTATACAATATGGCTGCAGTAGTTAAAATTAGTAGCCAAATTCATGCCTTTACTCACCTTCCCAACAGCTGCATGAACTGGGTATGTGTTTGGATTGTCTATTTTGAAAAGGAAGCAGCCCCTCATGATTTCTAAACAAGGGGGGGGGGGTGTGGACGGTGTTAGATGATCTAACACACTCTTTTGCCCAAAACGAGGCCTTTATTTTTAGCTTCTGCCTTTGTAACCTTGTTAGGAAACATATATTTATTACTTACTGGTGTGGTCTTTGTTTCATTGTCACCTACCTCACTAATGCATATAAAGTTTTCCATTTGTCTAATCTTCTCGCCATCTATTTGTATTGGACTTATTTGGATCGCACTTGTCTGTAGATATTAGCCAAATACAAGCAAAACTTTCATCAGATCAGAGATCATTTCAATGGTCGGGTCATAAGGGTGGATACAAAAATCCCACCTCTTAAATCCAGTTCTTCTTCTCTCCCCTTGGACCAATACAAATCCCACACCCAGAAGCCCAACCACCACCACCACCACAGGCCCAAAATGTGTAATGCAGAAGCACAAAAGGGGGAAAGAGAGTTGCCTGACCAGTGAGGCTCTTTCTTTCGTTTAATTGAGTCTGGCATTCTTTCTCCCTGCCTGGACCTGCTCTGTACAACAAGGGTCCAGCTCCAGTGGCTTAGGCCACTGGTGGCACCTGTCTCCTCTTCAGCGCCAGGCCGGGGAGACTGCTCTACTGGTCTTGATCCCTGCGCTAATTATTTTCAAAGCAGCTGGGATTTATATCACTCTCATACAGGCGCCAGTGGCGCTACAGCTCCCCTAGGAAGCAGCTTTTCTGGCTTTTCTCTCTTGCTTGGTGGGCAGAGATTGCTGCCACGGACATAAGCACTCACTGCTCTGGCACCATCAGAGAGATCTGGCCAGCTGGGTGGATTTTGATGTTTTTCCAAATTCATGTAGCTTCGTTTTTAGCAACAGAAATAATTTCACAGGTAGCACACTGTCACAGTAGTTGGTGCTGTCACTTCCCCGGGCTTGTGACCCATGTGTGTGGAGTTGAATGAACCTGAACCGGTTTTCTCTGTGTAGTCACTCAAAATCAGTCACGTTGATCCGAACCTCTCCAGGACATACCCCAATCCAGACCCTCCTCAACTTTTTAGATTAGCAAATTAGCAAATTAATGGATTGATATTATAAAACAAAAGACTATGAAATGTTTCAAAATAATAGGGACATGTTTTGACCTACCTTTAGAGGTGTATGGGGTTAAAAGCAGGGAAAAGAGCATGATTCTAGTAAATGGATTTGCAATATGCACTTTAATTATTATCTTTGTAAGCCAATAAAAAATCAAAGCCTTTTCTATTATTTGGAACTTGCCCAGACTCTTCCCAAGCTGTTGCCACATCCAGGATGTAGAGCCTGCCCGTTTTTAAATAGGTGAAATATTTTGGTTCAGCAGACCATAAAACACAAAGGAACTTGAACTGCAACCTTTCCACATACAGTAGTCTTTTCTCTCCTCTCTTTGTTTTGCGCAGAAGTCAGTCTGGATCATTAATTTTACAGGCTCCTCAGGGCTCTGTGCCTTCTTTGATGTTTTCTGATACACCGCACTTAACATTCCACATGTATTTCTCGCCACGCTCCAGCCTGACGTGACTGGCGAATAAGTTATATCCCAGGTACCACGTGCTTATCTAAATGCCGAGCAAAATAAGGAAAAGGCATGCATTCTTGGGCCCGTGCCAGCACACCATGTAGATCAAGTTTCCATTTGGTGATGTTTCTTGAAGCATGAAGCCAACTTAGTTAGGGTCAGAGTGCTCTTGCCTTGGGCAGCTCATATGCAGCAACACTTACAGAATATAATGGACCAAATGACAAATGTTCAGTTATCTGGTGCAAGAAAACTCCTTTTTGCTCTTTGAGAAATCTATAACACTTTTGTTTGATTTCATTTAAACTTAGCAGCCTGCACTCTTCTTAAAATTGCCAAAATCAGGACGTTAATATATAGAATAAAACATTTAAATAAATAAATTAAGGCAAAGTGACGTTTAAAGATAAAATATTTGTTGAAACAGTCAGAGATGTTTGTCACAGTGAGCTTAAGGAAGAATGGAAATTCATCTTCTTTAAGCTTCCTGTGTTTTTCATTTAAAATTATAGCTCTTGTCTTAACTCAGTCTTGCTGGCCCATAAAGACGTTTGTTTCTAAACGACCGACTGGCAGGGGTGCTGTTGCTCCTTATTGGCGACAGGTAAAAAGTCTTAAAGTTATTCACTCTGAATCCCAAAGGGAACCTAGAAAAACAAACCACCATGTTTGACCTTTGCAGAGACTCTTGTAGCAACAGGCTCCTCTTACAACACATATCAGCTTCCATTGAATTACAAACAAAGGCTCAGTAATAGTAACCAAATAGACAAACGGAGCAGAAGTCTGGCATGGGCTGGGGAACATGAACACGAGGTGAATCCAAACTTTATATTATAATTATAACCAAGCCCATGGCAAGTATTTGGGGTCTTTTAGGATCACTAATTTGATATTTTTCATTAAAAGCTACCTTTTCTTTTCTTTTTTTGAGGGTACACTCTGATCACATTTGATGCCAAAAGTCACAACTTTCCACAGTAACTCAGGAGAGGATGGTACTGCCAGGGGAGTAGCCCATTACAACTGATTTTATAAATATTTAGGCTTAGTCACATTAAGCTGATTTTGGTACTTTACTCTGCTGGTCTGCTGTGAACACTTGAGTATAAATCAGCTTAATTTGTTCTGTGCCACTCCGCGCGAGTTTTACATTCTCCTGAGATAATGTGAATGCAGATTTTCCAGTTATGTCATAACGCATTTCTACTTATTTAAGAAGAAATTACTCGATGTTGTGAGACTTAATGATTGACGACATTTGCGTAGAATTTGATCTGGTGTTTTTCGAGCCTCTGAATAGAAAGAAAGGCTTCCTTCATCGAATGGGAAAGTCAGAGCAGATTTGTGATCATAGATTTGGGAAGCAAAGACCCTAGAAATGCTGGCAGTTGCGAGTTCTGGGTGGGTAAGTATCCAATACCAGGTTATTGTGGTGAGACAGCGGAGATGTTGCGGTCCAGGGCTAGGCCAGGCTCTCTGGGTGAAGAGCAGTGATCCTTGCGGTTGACTGAAAGAACAATTACTGGAAGATTAAAAAGGCCTTCAAGAGAAAACATGATCAGCATTATAAAGAGCTGAAATAGAGATGTTTGTTTTTCCACTGAATCGTCTGCCCCTTTCTTAGATTTTAGACATTTTTGTGGAGCTCGATCAAAAACGAGGATGCAGACAAGAAGACTGTGGTTCATCTTTAACCCCTGGTCTCAAGGTGCTTGCTTTGACCACAAGGCAAACTTATAAAATTACCCAAAAGGGTGTGTTTTATACCAAGAACCTGACATCAAGTACAGTAGATATTAAAATAAATTTCCCAGGGTAATTAAAACTTTGGCCTGGTCATGGCATTCAAGGTAAAAGCTAGATTCGATACTTTTGCGTCTAAAGCACGGAAATCTGCATCAAAAGGCCGGACCAGCAAGCAGGTAGCCAGCCCAGCATCACTTTGCAATCAAATATTGCATGTTTGTCTTCCTGCAAAAAAAGGCAGCCAAAATATTTACAGTGATACCCATCAAAAGCCCCTCCTTTTCTGTGCATCAGTGCTGTGATTTGATCTGCGGAGAGCCTATTAGCCTCGCTGCTCTCTCCCTCACTGAACCTACTATCTTGGGCAAAATTCTTAACACAGCCAATGACAAGCTGGTCACACAAGTATTATGTTTTATGTTTTCCCCATTGCTGTCTAATGTTTCACATTGAGGTTGGGACCATCAAGCAAACTACAGCTCACAAAAGAATGGGCCCATTGATTCTCAGAGGAATAATTTTAGTGGAGGGAGTATTTAGCACAGACCCAGCTAGAGAGACCTATTAGCTGCTTCTCCAGCGCTGTGATCCATGACTGGAGAGGCTCAGTGTGAGGAGAGAAAGAGGACCCTCGCTTGGCACGGCCTCTGCACTTGTTTCACCATGCAGCCACTTTGCTGAAGTCACGTTTCGTGGCTTATCTAAGTCATAAAAACATGGTTTCGGTTACATTTTTTTTTTATCTGATTGCACAAATAAACATAGCTTTAAATTTCCAACATAATTTAAAAGCACTTTTATCTCTTGATATGATGGTAAAAGAAAAGAAAAATTCTTGTAACGCTCTGTTGCACCTGAATAGTAAATTTGCATAGATATGAAATAAACACAGTTGTTGTTCAGGAAACCAACGCACTGGGTTCTGCGCATAAACTGACCCTCTGAGATTGGGTCTGAATTCCTTGTTCTCAGGAGAAACCAAAGTGGTCCATCATTACTGCCTCCACACTCCCCCTTTTCCCATTTCAGCACCACACTGAGCTAAGATATCAGCTAACACATTATCCTCTTAGCCCCGGAGACTGATAGCCAGCGAGGGCCTCGAGCCAGGAGCAGCCACACAGATCAGGGAATAAAACTGGCATTGCTGTTACGGCAACAGTAAATTTAACACAGATCAGATATTGCTCACTTGTTGATCTATTGAAAAGTTGCTTTAAAAAACCAAACAGATTCGTTTTCAGCCCCGTGTACTGTAAATACATCCCTCTTACAGTAAGAAAGTGAAAATTGGACTTTTGCGTTCAATAATAGCGCTTGGATTTATGAAAGCGGTAAAAATGCTCAGTTAGAAGTTAGCAGTGGGACTTTAAATGTAAAGCAGAAGCATTCATGCTGCAAAAAGTATTTTTCTAGTATTTACTCATACACATGAGCCCCACCCTGCCCCTTGTAAGGTTACACTACCACAACAGTAAGACCATTAGTATCAGCGAGTAACATCAAACCATTATCCCAATATCACCAAATATCAAGTTACATTATCCTGTCTGCATTGCCCACCATGACTGGCTTTTTCAAGACCATTTGATTGTATTTCTTGGCCTCAGGCATCTCTGAGTCAACAAAGGAAGCCAAACCCACCAGGTTTTTACGATTAAGTGGACAAAGTCAGGAGGGTTTTATTCCAGAAAGGTTGCCAAGTCATTTTATATCAGTAAAACAAGCCAAAAACTGAACATATGAAATTACATTAATAGCTGTCAATGTAAAAGAAACAAAAGCCCGTAAGAGTTGAGGGATGTTTTACAGCAAATCCGGCATTTCTCAGGCACCGTGTTTTTATCATAGCTCAGAGGCATTTTATGTAATAGCTCAAGCCCTTAAACAGAGATGTCATGCAGCTAAAAAACATTACAGCAGCCACACATGCTGGCAGTGGCCCAAGATGCACCTGCATTGTCAATTACTCATCGAGTAGACTTCTCCCTGCTAGTCTAGACACCTGCTGCACATTAATCTGTAATGGTCTCCACTGCCGGATATTTCCAGTTAACAAGACAGCATTTGATTGCCACACCTTTCCCACCTGCCCCTCAGGACCACGCTGCTCATTAAAGGGCCGCATGCTCAGCTTAACCAACTGATACTCATCACAGAGCGTGTGGTTCGGGGCTCTGAGGGGAAAAGCCAGGAAGGTGGCAGATCCGCTTCACGTGAATTTGCCTTTTTGGCAGCAGGATCGTCAGTTTGAATGAAACCGAACACCTCCATCCAGATTCACTGGAAGGTTACAGTGTTTCTGGAAGCGATCCATGGGTCTGGTCCTCGCCAGCCACCTTCTTCACCATCCACACAGTGATGTCATTATTCCCTGTAGGCAAAACCGAGAGCTACAAATTAAAAGCAATCACAATCTGAACTGCATACTCATATTTTAATGACCTCCAGTTTTTAAATATCACTAAACTCAGCAGGTATTCAGGTTTTGCTCATATAATTCATATTAGCGGTTCCAAGCAAGTGAAGTTTACTTTTATAAAGCTGATCTATATATATATAATATATATGATTACACACACACACATATGTACATATAATATATAATATATTTAACTTCTTGTTTTAAAGGCATAAAAACTCTGCGGGGATACAGAGTTAGATAAAAAAAAAGGAAGAAAACAAACTTAGAACAGCACACTGCTGAAGAACGTAAAGCTCAGCAAGATCTCAAGTGAACAGCTGTGCACTTTTACAGGAATCAACACATTACTCTATGCGACTTGTATGAGCATTTTACCCAAATGTCATAGGTCACTTTACAGAAAATACACCTGCTTTATAATTAATTGTATTTTTTGGCCACATGAACAAGTGGAGTGCCCGAAGCTTGCAGCATCAGCGAAAAGTTTAATAGCTTTTTAAAAAAAAATGTCTGACTCCGTTTCACTTCCCTGGACTTCCCTGAATCGCAGTTGTAACGTCTGAGAGAATGCACTAATACACAAATATACACATGCACACTGAACTAAACTAGCAGAATACTAATTGATCCGACTATATTAAAGTTCCAAGTCTCAGCTTTCATTTGAGAAGGTTTGTGCCACTATTGAAAGAATTTTGTGGGAAATATAGCCTTGGACGTAGCCTTGGCTCATGCACAACAGAGCTCATGTGTCTCAGAGCTGACTGAGACATGAAAGTTGCCCTTTAGAGTAAGGTGGAGTTGTCAGTAGGAAAAGTTTAAAGAGGTCATCGTACAAGTGAATAAGACAACAGCCAATTAAACCATTGCATTTTATTTCCACCACGAGGCTAAAAAATGACGAGTTGCAGTGGAGTGTATAACCATCAAATGACTTGCAAGTGAAGATCGCTCTTTATAATGTAGGCGTCCATGGCTTCTTGTCAATTCCAAGATCAATACGTCATGCACTCAAAAAAAAAAAGATTCCTTGGACTCACAAACATGACGAGTAAAGCGCATCTGAAATGTATCAAATAAAATGTTTATTTATTCAAATAAATAATCAATAAGGCAAATATAAGGCAGAAATATTTTTTGGGGAGTTCGATGGTACCTCAAAAGATGCATACCTGTGGTAAGTCTCAAAACCAGAATAAAAAGAAAATGAAAAAATGTTTTATGAGCTGATGAAACTAAAAATCACATTTTATTAAAATTACACAAAGAGGAAGCTGTGGAGAAAAAGCAATGAACAGCTCATTACCCAAAGTGCCACCCAGTCTGTCAAACACAGTGGCGACCTTGCTATAGCTTGGGTGTGTGTGGCAGCTCGAGGAAATAACAAATAGATGATATCACTAATGATGAAAGCAAAAGGGTGAATGCAGATCTACACAGAAGAATTTGGTCAAATTAATAAAAACTCACCCGGTTACATTGCATCATTATGTAGGAAAGCAGGCCCAAAACAAACAACCAGTACAAGAGAGGTGAAATATCACATGAGCTGTGAGCCTGACCGAGCTGACCAGAAGAGGCCACAGAACAAGCAAAAGCTGAAATGGTCTCTTATAATTATCATTTGGAAATGTGTGCCTTTAATGGGGAAAACTGGCTTGACCACATTGGCTTGACATACAAAAGGACAGTATCAGTGCTATTTTTCTAAAAATTATATTATTATGAATAAAAAATAAATGGTTTGCTTTTTTCCTATGAAATAAATGTAAATATAATAGTTGTTCAGTACAAGGGGATTAACAGAAAGTGATAAAGCTCAACATATAGACTTGCTTGTTCTTGGCATAGTGTAATGTTGGCTCTCTAACGCCGCACAGAAAATAAGAGTGACTGGCATGAACATCTGCGGCACTGACAGCAAAACCAGAGTTGGGATCATTACTCACAAAAGCAATTAATTAAACTATCTAAGTTACTTTTCACTCCCATGAGAAATAAATGTGTTGCACTTCTCATTACGTTACTTTTGCATTTTTTTTACATAGCCTTCGATGTGCTGCCATTTAAAGAATATCTTAGGGTACAGTTCTACAGAGGGAAAGGACGAACAGCCTCTTTAATTTAGTGTGTAAGCAGTAACACAAAGCTGGCAAAAAACAGTCCAAAGAGTGTGTCACAGTAATCACTAAAGTGATTCTACTATAGAAACAGCCTGATTGCTGTTTTTGTTACCTGGAATCAGACTCTGGCTGCTTTGCTTGGGTCTGCATACACTCAGCTTTAAAATTATTACGGGTTCTTCACTCTTAGCTTGGTGTTAGTATGCTGTATTAGCAGATGCTTGCAAAGAGTCATTGTTGTGTTAGCAGCAGTTGTTTTTTGAGGCAGTAAAAATGAAAGAAAAACTTACATCTGCACATCTCAAAAGTTGTAGAGTTCTCATGCATTTTCCTCCTCCATGTATGTAAACATAAGACCCTGATCACATGGGCCTGTGAGCAATTGCTGGCTGTTGCTGAGTGAAATCAGTTGCAAAGAATGCTCTGTACCCAAAACCTCCTTGTGATTGTATATTGTGCTCGCATATTGCCACAGTCGCCCATAGTTTGCATGGTAGACACTGACTTGTCTGACTTGCTAACTTACCACTGACCAGTAGGGAAACTTGTAAAAATATAACACAAATGAGAAACAGAGAACATTGAAAGTTCTCTGAAACTTTGAACCAAAGTTTGGGCACCAGCTAGCAATTTGCCAGCAACCAAAGCAATCACAGAAAGTTTTGGTACACCACTGTGTATCTCTTTGCAACCAATTACACAGCAACTGCCAGCAACTGCTTGCCAAACCATTTGGGTGAATACACATTTATTCATCATGGCACTGATTTTAAGTCCTGTTCTTGCATAATTTGGCATTCCTCTGGCTTTTCTCCCGGTTTCCCTTCTTTAAAAGTGACTTCTTGATAGCCGCCCTTCCACTGAGATCATTTCTGATGAGATTTTCTCAAACAGGAGACGGACCAACTAAAAGGTCACAAATACCTCTCAGGTCCTGTGTGAGGTCTTTCCCCCTTTTTTTTGTAAAGAACTGTTCATCTCCTGCAGACAGTTTTCCAGGTTACTACTTTCTCTTTTGTCCTTCACTTTCCACAGATATTTTAAGCACACACTGCACACCATGTTGAGAAATGTTAAATTTCTGGCTAATAGCTCTTTCAAAATCTGCTTGCTGGTGCAAGAACAAATTGACTAAAGATCAGACATGGGCAGTTACAAGTAACGTGTTACTGTAGTCCGATTACTTTTTTCAAGTAACAAGTAATGTAAGGGATTACTATTTTCTGCTGTTTTACTTGCATCTATTTGAGTGAGTATAAACACAAAAAAATATTAAATTGTATATGCCAGAATATGCAGAAAATAGGTTTAAATGTTAAACAAATCTCTTCAAATCAAAGACTCTTGCATATAATTCAATTTTTGCTTGACGCAATGTGCATAAAGTTAAAAGATTAAAACTCATAAAACAATTTTAAAAAAGAGACTTTTTCACTTGATTACATTTTATATGATGGATTATGAAAAAAAATAGAATTGGGCTGAAAGGTCTATTGCTTTATTACCTATTCAGGTTGCGTATTATGTTTTTAAAAAGCAACTAAGTAACTAATTAGTTTTGAAAATTAGTAATCAGTAATTAGTTATTAATTACTTTTTTCAAGTAACTTGACCAACACTGCTAAAGATACAATTTAAAATTCACAGTTTTTTGCTAAGATGTCAGTTATGTGTAGAAACAATGCTGGTTCATCCCTTCACTGCAAAATCTCCAGTGTTAAATTGACACTAGAAAGTGTCTATATGTATCCACTCTTTTGAGTGTGAAATTAACACTTTTGACAGTGTTATATTTCTAACAGTAACCTAGTCAGTGTTAAAGATTAACAATGACTAACATTAGCAGTGTTGTTTTTCTAACACTGAAACATTACTAGCATTTTTAGTTATTTTCCAGTGATAGAAAATCAGCACTGCTCAGTGTTAGTCATTGTTGATCTTTAACACTGACTAGGTTACTGTTGGAAATATAACACTGTCAAAGTGTTAATTTCACACTCAAAAGAGTTAATTTCACACTCAAAAGAGTGGACACACATAGACACTTTCTGGTGTCAATTTAACACTGGAGATTTTGCAGTGTTGAGTTAGGTGCCTTTTTTATGCTTGAATGACTCATGGGTCAGCGTTAAGTGGTTTAACAAGCAAAAAGAAAGCAAAAAGAAATTCCTTTGAAAATAGTCAGTTTAAAGAACATGACTAAAAATGAGTGTAACAGCCAATGTCCAAAGACCTTCCAAATGCCTGGGGAACTATTGCTCAAGACTGCTTACAACAAAGCCTGGCTCCTTGGAAGCAAAACATAAAGTAATAAGTGGTGGTGCAAGACTTTTGCACAGTACTCTATATTTTCCTGCACTATTCCTTATAACTGCTTTTACCCATAAGATCAGATCTTCTAAGATTTGATAGACTGCGTTTTAGCTGCACTGTAAAACTGTCCACTGCATTCACTCAAAACATAGTAATGTGTAATTTAATACAATATATTTCGTTGATGTAATTTTAAAGACGAAGACCTCATCTTTCAACAGTAATTTAGACAAACTCCTCAGGTTCATGTTACATGGCTTGAGCAAACAAACAACTTTGCTTTTGTCACACAACAGTCTGGAAAAAAAAAATCAACTGGCTGGAGTAAATTAAACTTTTGTCTTTGGCCAACCAGAAAAAACCTTTTTTAAATCGATCTGTTATTCGTGTCAGCAGGTGGATATCCATGTGGGGGTCTGACCCACAAATGAAAGTGCATGAGATCTCCCTTAGTCAAAAGATTTAAAGCAGCCCGAGGCTTCTGCTTACATGGATTTCTTGCACATTTCCTACATTGTTTAAAACTTTAAAATGAGTATCCACCACTGGTTCCCGGGTCTGCCGTCCAACAAGATTCATACAAATATTTCTAACCACTACCTACATAAAGAGTCTGCTACTTTCTGCATTAAATGTTGGTGTTGGAATTATATCATAGGTGCCAAATTACAAAAAGATACGTGGGCATGTTTCTTGTGTCATTCAGCTGGTCAGGAGGAAAGGGGTGAACGATAAAGACTTGGGGTCAATGTGATTTGAGACTGCAAGGTGCAACCTTCTACCCTTGCTAGCTGCAGCCAAGTAATGGAGCACACACTGACAGCTGCAGCACAGTGTTGAATAAAGTGTATGCAAGGAAACACAGAGAGAAGGAGACAGTTGCTCAACCTGTCGACAGCTTCTCCATAATTCAATAAGTCAAGGTGGAGGACCATTCCTGAGAAGCTACAGCAGCTCCAGAAATAGCTGTCTAGTATGATGGGTGTTTTTTTTCCATGGTAATCTTGCTTGTCTCTCTCAACAAGACTGCTAAGATAATTGAAAACACACACGTGAAAAAAAACACAAGTATCACTGACACCAGGAATGTTTCTTTGTCCTGAATGGTTGTGCTTTGACTGTCCTGTTTTAACATGTTCCAAGAATCTCTGAATCTTTCTACAGGTCAATATATTTGACAATGCAGCCCTTGTTCCATTATCTTTAAAATGAAATTATTCATCACTATTTTCATGCATGATGACAATGTGTCTCATGTTTGCATTGCCAACGAAATACTGGCCTGTCAGTGCGATATAAAGCAAAACATTTGTGTAAGATTTTTGGCGTTGATTGTGAAGTTTTTGCAATTTGTCTTTTCAATAAGTCTGCCTAAAAAATGTACATATACTTCCAAATGGGGCTGGCTGTTTTGTATTTCTGTTGTGAAATATCAAAATATTACTAAAAGCAAATTACAAAGTTTAGTGTAGAAAAATAGTAAATGACTTTTTAAGAAACCTACCGCAGACTGTTGCTTCAATTTCCTCTTCAAATTCCCTCTTTTTGTCAAAGAAAAGCAGTATTTCAACTTTCCCACCATCTCCTCTCAATATATCTGCCCCGCTCCAATTGTGACTTAAGTCTCTGTTGGACCCCGGCCAGCATGTTAACTCCAGCTAAATCAGTGGATTAACAGTTTAGTCCAACCTCATCACACACACACACACACACACACACACACACACACACACACACACACACACACACACATGCACGCACCTTCAGCACCACCAATACTAATCTTAAGGAGCTGACCTCAGCCAACAAATGACCAAATTCACACAAAATGAAGACCCGCCCCCGTCACCAATGTGGTCTTTCCTTTCTTCTGTCCTTATGAGAGGCTCCTATTGAAGCAGCCAACCACACTTGTTGAGATTGTGGTGACAGATCCTCAAGTGCCTCTCTCTTAAACGAAACCCCACTATCCTTTGGGATTCAATTTAGTTGGCAAATGCTTGTCACAAAAACAGCAAGGGTGGGAATCCAACTAAAGCAAACTATCTTGCATTTATAGACGGGATTACTATCTCCTTAGCTCATATTCCCACACCAAATTTGTCGTTTGTGGCATAACAGTTGAGGCGATGACTGAATGAATGATCGGCCTTTCCATATGCCTCGCGCTTTTACCCTATTTGTGCTACTCTGTCTTAATTTGTATCCAATAGCAGCGGCTTCACCGCCTCCTGTTAGCAGGCTACGCTGGTTGTGACCCATGAGGTCAGCGTTACTGTTGAACCCGTGCCACAGCGTCTGGTACAGTCAAGCGGGCAATGTGCAGCTGTGTAGGACTCTGGGCTGGAGAGCCACTCACATACACCATGCTGTCACACTGTTTGTCATTCCACATGTCTGTCATACTGAGGTCTCTGAAGCCAACAGGAACACATTTTAGTAAGATGATGCAAAAGGAGAAGCACTGAGTCTTCCTGTGTCTGCATCAGTGTTTCCCATAGGCAAATACTCCAAGACCTACTCTAATGACACAGAATACATGCGGTTGGTTAGGCTTTTTAATAAATAAGCAATTATAGCACACGCAAAACCATTATGGCACCTGTTCTGACATAAACGGTAGTAACCAGACCAAAAAGCAGCGCACATTTCGGTGCTTTTTCGGTGCTTTTTTTTCCTGAGATGTCATACACTTTGGATTCTAGCCAATCATTTTACCTTTGCAAGGATAGTAGGCGGGCCCAGGTAGGTATGTTCTTTTAGAGCAGAGCTACAGATTAAAAATGCCCAAGGCGAAGCGGTCAGAAGTCTGGCTGTACTTCACAGCAAAAGATGCAAACTCAGCAGCCTGCAACAAGTGCTTTAAGGTGATACTGTGCAAAGGAGGTAAAACCTTGAATCTGACGACGAACCTGGCGACGTATAGCGTTTTGTTAAAAGCCAAGAAATGCAATGTATTTGATAGCTTGCTGCGAGACCTCACACCGGCACATCTACTGCGGGTGTGGTGCCTGTTATCGACCCGGAGTTAGCAACATCCCCCAAGAACCTGAAGAGTCCTGGCCCCTAGCCCTGCCAGTGTAGCAGAAATGATGACGGATGATGATGGCAGCAGCAGCCGTTCTGCGTGAGTAGCTTAATGTTGTTCGAGTGTAATTTACGTTGAGTAGGCTAACCACGTTATTAAATTAATGCATGTAAGGTGAACTAGCAAACACCATCAACAACACCAGTTACATGCGGCTGTCTTCTTGTTTGTTGGCAGATACTCCCTTCACCCTGGCCAAAAAGGCTAAAATGACCAAGAAAAAGTGGAAAACAGTTAAACAGGTTTTTGGACAAAGTTTGAGTTTTTTTCCATTGTTTAAGCACTTCATCCAGCCAAGAGTGATACCATATATGCCCTATAGCTGCAGAAAAGGCTAACATTGTTATCTTTTTACAAAAAAGAGCTAAACATGAGAGGTTTTTGGACAAAGTTTGTGTTCTTCATTCTTTAAGCACCGGTTCGAGCACCGTTTAAGCATCGGTACCGTTTCAAAAGTACCGGTTTGGCACCAGTATCGGATAAAACCTAAACGATACCCATCCCTACACATGACCTCCACAGTCATCTGATTTCAATCCAATAGGATGTGGTGGAACAGGAGAGTCTTATCATGGATGTGCAGCTGACAAATCAGTAGCAACTGTGTGCCGATATCATGTAATTATGGAACAAAATCTCTGAGGGATGTTTCCAACACCTTGTTGAATCTGTGCCTTAAAGAATTAAGGCAGTTCAGCAGCCAAAAGGGGGTCCAATCCATTATAGCAAGGTGACTGTATGGTTCTTAATTCTCTGATTCTGACAGTTCTTTCTTTAACTTTGTAATGAAGTAATATGATTTCAAAGTATACAATAGCAATTTTCATTACAGAACATCTCCATATAATACTAATGAGCATAATTAGTCTGCTTTATTAAAGTGGTCTTGTAAATGATCTTGAAGAGTCCTGGCCCCTAGCCCTGCACGATGCACGAAGCTAGAAAAATAAATAGGAAACTGAAGCTCGCTCGTACTTTGTAATCCATCCCTGATAAGAAAAAAACATCCTAGAAAGCTAAAGCTAAACATTAAGTTTCAATCCATTCAGCAGCTGTGGATAATGATGCCAATTATAGGGTGATCGTGGCTCAGGGGGTTGGGAATCGCATCTGTAACCGGAAGGTCGCCGGTTCGATCCCTGGGCTCTCTGTCCTGGTCGTTGTGTCCCTGGGCAAGACACTTTACCCTACTTGCCTACTGGTGTTGGCCAGAGGGGCCGATGGCGCGATATGGCAGCCTCGCTTCTGTCAGTCTGCCCCAGGGCAGCTGTGGCTACAACTGTAGCTTGCCTCCACCAGTGTATGAATGTGAGAGTGAATGAATAGTGGTATTGTAAAGCGCTTTGGGTGCCTTGAAAAGCGCTATATAAATCCAATCCATTATTATTATTATTATTAAGCCAACACTCTATAGCACAAAGTGAATGAAACATCAAGATGAGTAAATAAAGTCCTGCTTCCTTGTTAAATTGTCATATTTGTTCTATTAAGTGTGAAGTGCTGTTCTAAATGAAAAAAAATAACACATACAATCTCAACTGTACAACCAGCCTGTTCACTTCAATTAAATCTTATTTATAAAGCACCGATTCGCAACAACAGTCACCTCAAGGTGCTTTAAATCCTTTAAGCCCTACAATATCACAGAGAAACCCCCAACAATCAGTCGATCCCCTATGAGGTAGCACCTGGCAACAGTGGGAATCAAGAACTCTCTTTTAACAGGAAGAGACTTCTGGAAGAATGAGACTGAAAATGAAAGCAAACACTGAGTGCTAAAACCTTAAGTCATGTTTGTTTTGCCATCACCACTATGCCTCCTGGGTTGGTTGTTTTCTGTCTTTTGAAGTGGAAACCTTTCCATAACTCATTTCAGGAATACTATTATTACTGGTTATTTAAGACGACAGGTACATATGACCCAAAAGATGGAGGCCTGATTGTGTTTTGGAGGTAAGCAAGTAAAATGAAGAAAGATGGGGGCAGCATGCAATGTAAGTCATCAGAATCCAACCGCTGACTTTGCAGTTATCCAGGATCAGCATTATGCACTGGGTTATCAGGAAACCTTTGTTTTTATCATCATCACTCAACCCTTCTGGTAATTTAGCACATGTTCATGTTGTGTTGCAATGGTGCAATATCTAAGCCTTTAATACCTAAAGGTAGCAACAAACCCATGTTTTACGTTGGATGTTTTTGGCCTCCACAGCATCACCCGTCCATCCTTTTTCCTCCCATCTCATCTCATTCTGCATTCTCCGGGTCAGAGGCGCCTGGTCTAGCCACGGTGCCATGTATCCTAATCACATAAGCGCACAGGCTAATCCTTAGGACAGCTGGGGAATCTTTACTGCACAATTGAAGCATGAGCTGGACAGCAGCTTCATGGCCCATCTCTGTAAACCCCCACGCTTTCATCGGCCTGCCATTTTAACCCTCCATCCACCAACACACACATAGTCACCGCAACTACACCTAATTTCCCTAACATCGCCCCACACACACATGCACAAATGAGTGTTTCGAAGGTCAGGGCAGCTGCTGATAGAAACTTCCAGGTCTTCTTCAAATTGCAGTTGTACAACTTTCCCTTATGTGCTTATATAACATCAACATTTTTTGGGGAAAAACTAAACAGAATTTGTCCCAGTTGTTAATATTTCATACATCCCTGATGCACAAAACAGGTGGTGACCTGGTTAAAGGAAATTTCTCCTTCACAATTGTAAATGACTGTTCTATTCTGACATTTAATGTTATGTAGTTATGGTATTGAATATCCATTCACTGATCTCCAAAGTACTTACTGTCTAGGTGAATTGATGGACTGAGGAGTATATATCCATCGCATACATCCTACTGGTAATACATCAGAACACTGTCCTGTCTAGGATATCTACTTTGATGAACTGTTTTCCTGAAAACAGTCTCTGTTAGAGCAGTTAGCCCATCCATCTCCTCCGAGATTATGATGAATAATGGAGTAATAGGAGGAATTTCCTCAAGAATAAAATGTTTCTAACCCTGCACCTCTCCTGGCTAGCAATACAATTCTCCTGGTGCAACTGCAAGCAGGAAAGATGTCCAACCCCCCCCCCCCCCAAAAAAAACCCAAAAAAAAAACAGGCATCTCAACAAATCTATGTTTATCCCATCCCCCTAGAAACCCTGCTATGGGGTCTCTGGGGCTTTCCCTGGTCTTCAAGTATGTTTGCCAATGTAAGAAACATATGCTCCATTATTATTTATAGAACTATTTGTTTGTTTAGTATTCTCTTTTTTCCAGAAGGTGAATGTCAACTCAGGTCTGCTCACTTTTTCTTTTTTTCTTTTTTTTTATTATTTACAATTTATGTGCCATATTAAATTCTTCATTTGTGCAGAGGTAGGAGTGGAGCATGTTATAACAGAAGGAGTGTTTTTTGACAAATGAGCTTAGTCATGTGAAGCTGACATTTTTATGATTGTGAGCAAGTGTTGAAAACCTCCCGAGCCAGTTATCATCATTATCCATCGCAGTTTGTGGAGAGGCCTCAGTCATGGTCTATGAGCTTTCCCCCTACTCACAGGTTTGAAAAAAAAAAAGCATGGGGACCTCCAGTACAGAGTGATTCATTCCAGTGAAAAAAACAACACTGATAGTTTTTACAGCAAATAGTATCACAAGACATATTAAAGATATATTACATGTCAGCGGTCATGATGGTGCTTAGTCATTTGTGCAGCCGGTTCATTTTCAGTGGGTTTTTTTTTTTATGTTTATCTGAATCTGAGTCACAGCTGCTTCCGGAGGGGATACTGAGGTGGTCCCAGGCCAGCAGAGAGATATGTCTGTCCGGGGTCTATTCCGGTTGGTCCTGCCCTAAAAACCATACAATGAAGCTTCACAGCCAGATACCCAAACTATCTCACCTGGCTCCTGGATGCGGAAAGGCAGGAGCACTACTTTTGGTTCCTCCCGAATACCTAATCCCAAATCCTCACCCTGTCTCCAAGGTTTAGGCCAGACACCCCTCAGAGAAAACTAATTTCTGCAGCTTGTATCCACAGTCCTACTCTTTCAGTGTCTGCAGCTTACGGCCACAGGTGAAGGTAGGAACATAAATCCATGGGTAAAATAAAAGCTTCACCTTCAAGGTCACGTCTTCACCACAACAGAGCAGTGCTGCACTCTCGTGCAGGATTTGAATTCCTCCACTTCAGGCAAGAACTCATCCCTTACTCGGGTAGCAAATCCACAGTTTCATGACTTGACAACCTCATAGTTTAGATTGATTTTAAAACTAATTTGGCTACAGTTTTTACTGTAGAGCTCAGATCTGTGGGTTTTTTTTTAAACCTTTTGTATGACTGACCTCAGCTTCCAGTGAAGAAAATTTACCTGTGGTTGCACAGGTTTGTTAAATGTACTGCTGATTGTAAAGGGTGAGTTGAAATCTTTTATCAGACTTGGTTCATTTTATATGGAGTGTTAATCTTTATGTAAGCTGCCTTGCTTAAGGACACAGCCTCTCTAAACATTTTCACTTGTCTCAACTGAAATTCTTCAAGCAATTCAACTAAAATCATCCTTGTACAAACAACAGATCTACACCACAAGATGTTCAGTACACATTGTACTGAGTATTTTTCCATATTATGGTGCTTTTTTTAAAAAAAAAACATGTTTTGAGAGATTCTGAGCTCACATGTTTTTCCAGCATGAGGAACAAGAAGGAGCTCTGACAGGTACTTAACAACAATCAAAAACAGCTATAAACAGGGTATGCTATTGGGCAGGGTGCAGGAAGAAGGCAAGAGGCACATACTCTTTAGACCCCTATCACACTTTCCAGAGAGGAACTCGCTTTTTCCCAACTTACTAAAAAAAAAAAAAAAACAGAAATCTGTGAGTTGCTCAGACCGGAGCTATGAGCTAAGGTGTTTTCACAGTGCTCAGCACATATGTTAAAGCAATGTTTTGATGTTTATAAAGCTAATGCTTGAAGATTAACTAATTATAGTAAATCTCATATTCCTTTATGCACTGATTTCGAGTGCCTTTACCTTTTAAAGTACAATGAAACTGTTCAGAGTATGACTTTGTAGCCAATGCAGTTGACCCTTGTCTAAGGGTCAAACACTTTAATAATATTTTTAACGTCAACTTAAAATTAACTATTAAAAAAAATTTAAAATAAAAAAAAATTAATGTACTTGGTGTTGCAAATTAGTTGCATATGGATACAACTTTGTGGAGAACGGGCTCTTAATATTGTGACTAAGGGTCACTATTTACGTCCAAATCTCAACAGTATTGATGTCAACGCTCTTATTGGTATTGGATTGATACATCACTATAGGATTGTTACTTTGTTTCTATCCTGAAGTTCAGTATGTAGCCCACTGAATTTGTTTTAAGGGGGGGAGGGATTAGAAAATATACCTCAAACATCCACTATAAAAAATGTCTGAAACCTTTTGTGGTTTTTAATTATAGCCTATATCACATTTAAACAACAGAGGTTGACCCAAAGTACTTTAGAGGCAGGCGTATTTATATTTAAGGTCTCTAAAAACCCAGTTTTAAAATACATAAAGAGCTGAAAGGTGTTTTTTGTTGCATTAACTAATTATTGTGGAAAGTAAAATGGAAAGTGGAAAGTAGAATTTGCAAACTGATGATGAGAAGTGTTCTCTCCCTTATAAAAGTTGCCCTTATAGATTATTGGCAATACTGGCCCTGTACTTATTTGGTATTGGATCGATACCAAAATTTGCATTATCACACATCACTTATTTGTGACATTCGTATTTATTTATCCTATTCCTTTATCCATTAAAACCACTCCACAATCAACACCTTTTAGTTAAGCCCCTTCAAGGCAGCATAAATGCACCGTGTGCAGAGAGGTGATGCTGGAAAAACAACTCATCTGCCACTTTCAGCAGTTCAAAAATAGTCTCTGCCTTTCTGCTTGACAGCCACAACCAGAGCAGGCTAGGAGGATGACAGAGGGAATGGTAGGTTGTCAGGAGGAGGTGGAGAATGACGCTCTTTTCTACTTTTTTTCCACCTTGTGCTTTAGTTGCACCCTCTTCCTTCATGCTAACAGCTGTCAAAACGTTTTTTTTATTACAGCAGACCGCAGAGTTGCAGTTCATATTAGAGGCTGGTACAGGGCAGGAAGTTTGGAGGAGTCCAGCAAGCGGGGCACATTAAAGCTTCCTAGTTTCTCAAAGCAAAGCAGCTAGGACCCAGGGGACAAATTGCTAACACCAAGAAGGTACTGCTCCCACACAGCTAATTTAGGTACACATGTCAGACATGTCAAAGGCTTTTGCGCTGATGTTTTAGGTGTTAGAGCAGATACTCTCGTAATTGTGTTTTGTTTTCACTACTGTATGTGAAGCTTCTATTAGCCTAAGATCACAGAACCACTTTCCTCTTGGATTAATTGAGCTTTAAGACTTACATGATGAGGCCTCCACATATTTGAAAGATTGTTGAAAGAGAAAACTCTGAAATCTCCACTCTGCTCGGGGGATAGAGCCTGTTGAAATAATATGAGTTCGACACGGTGATTCCCCAGCTCATAGCAAATGTCCGAACACGGTAAATCCAAAACAGAAATGTTTATGTCTTGCATTCAATAGTTTTAATGGTTACATTGTTTGGAGTTGATGTAAAAACATCAGTGTTACGGTAATATACAGTGTAATATGTCAGAGGCTTTTATAATCAGTTTACACTAAATCAATATAAATTGTCATAGCAATGTGGGAGCGGGGGGATACAGCATGAAACAGTGACGATCCAGCAAGGTTTGTATCAGATTCCCCAAAACACCTAACCTCAACCGTGACGTCTTATTACGTAGCAAAATCACTTTTCTTATTTAAAAGGTTGGTCTCAGGGATTTTATTTTCCCAACAGTTCCCAGATGGAGACCTTCTGGGTCTCACATGTTATTTGCTGTTGTAGAACAGAGGAAAAGCTCTCAATACCGGCTTGATTTTGACTACTCACAGATAATAATTATACCAAAAAAAAGCAAACAATTTATTGAATCTTTATTTCTTTTTTCTCTTTTTTCTCCATTTTTGGAAATTTAAGCCAATACCATTCATTTAAAGAAATCTTTATTGAAATTGCTACAATTTAATGCCCAAGAAAAGCCACCCACTCAAATGTAACTGAACATTTAAAATTAAAAATTGCACTCACCTTCCTAGGCATTGAGAACTGCCTTAATTCTTTGCATCATAACATCAGTGAGGTACTAGAAACATTGCGCAGAGATTTTGATCCATATTAAATGTGTGTGTAAAATATACACCATACCATTACACCACCATCAGCAGCCTGAAAGGAGACAGAAGGCAGGATAGATCCATGTGTTCATTTTATTTATGCCATATCTTAACACTACCATCTAAATGGCATAGAAGGAATTGAGGCTTATCAGAACAAGCAATGTTTTTTCAATCTTCTATTGTTAAATGTTGGTGATTGTGTGCAAATTGTAGCTTAAGTTTCCTGTCCCTAGCTTACAAGAGTAGCACCCAGTGTGGTCTTCTGCTGCTGTAGACAGGCTTCAAAGTTCGACATGTTTTGACATGCATTCACAGATGCTGTTCTGTAATAAGTGGTTATTTGGGTTAGTACTGGCTTTCTACTGCCATTCTCCTTTGACCTCTGGAGGACTGCTGATCATGATCAACTACCAGAAGTTTTCTCTATTTTGAATTATCCATCCATCCATTCGCTTCCGCTTATCCTTATCAAGGTCGCCTGACCCGGCTACCATAAGTCAAGAGGTGGGGTACACCCTGGACAGCCAACGCAGAGAGACAGACAACCATGTAGGCAATTTAGAATAACCAATTAACTTAACCCCACTAACTGCATGTCTTTGAACTGCAGGAGGAAGTGGGGTACCTGAAGAGAACCCACGCAGACAAGGGGAGAACGTGCAAACTCTACTGCTAGATGATGGATTTGAACCCAGGCCTATTTTGGGCCATTCTCTGTAAACCCTAGAGATGGTTGTGTGGGTAAATACCAGTTAATCAGCAGTTTATGAAATAGTCAGACCAGCCGGTCTGGCACCATGTCACCTTGTTTCAACTTCAGCACATTGTCTTGACTTGTTACATGCCTAAATGCATTGAGCTGCTGCCATGTGATTGGCTGGTTACATATTTGCATTCATGAGCAGTTGAACAGGTGTACCTAAGAAAGGAGCCGGGAATGAACATATTAATTTCATATTTTCAGAGGCTGAATCCAGCAAATATGTGTCATCAGTAATGGAAGAACTTTAAATTCAAGGCATGATATACTAATTAAACTTCAATGCTACCAAATAATGCAAGTACATATTAAATAATTTAAAAATCCATTTATTATTTCAGATTTTTTCCGCCTTTGTTATACAAAGATGTTAAATAACTTAAATACATTCTTACCAGTCATTTGTGATCTGTTTAAACCTACAAGCTATACACATGAGGTAGAGGAAAATAATTTAGAGTTCCCATAAGACATGAATAAGTGAACATGGACAAAGCTTTGTTGGTGTAATATTATCACAAAGGACAATACATAGCTGGTGTATTTTATCTTTGTTTTACAAGCACAGCACAAATCCTAACAAAAAGTACATGTACATGTAAAGTGACCCAAAGGTGAACAAGTCCATACGTATCATCAGTCCTTTCACAAAACCGCTGATTATACAAGATTAAGTTCTATAAAATATTCTTGATAACGGTGATTTTCTTTGCATGCTTTCAGAAACTGCATTACCGCGAGTGAATTAAACCAACTAAAAGTGAGCTGATTTGAATTTTGTTAGGATTTGTTAGTGCTTAGATAACAATCTTGAGATATAAAATGAAATATGTTGATAGTATACACTGCTTCTCGAAGCCTCCACCCCAAAAGGAACAAACACCCAAAAAGAAAACAGAGTAAAAAATACAGGATATAAAATCAATTTAGACTTTGAAGTTATTTACACTAAACACATGCTCATAATATATTTAAAAAATAATTTATCTTTCTTTTCTCTACAACATAGAATTTTGTACATGATCCACTGATGACTAAACAGTGCAGAGTTTTGGATTTGAGAGCGTGGATGACTGTGACATCTAAAAACCCAGCGGACTGCTGCATCGTGCTCCTCTTTTCTGGAATAAATTTCTACGCCTATGTACAATCTATAAACAAACAAAAATGCAATCTGTTTGCATTTCCTGTCGTGTCTGTTTTGAATCCGTTCAATAGTAGAGAACATCACCGTGTTTGGGCCGAGGCGGAGTGTGTGGCGCAAACACACACCAGAAGCTGTGGCGAGCAGGCATTTGTGCTTTGCGTCTCTGCATAGCTATTATGGTTTCCATGTAGCGTGCAAAGTTCTATGTATATGTTTTGACCAGTCTTTATTTGGCATGCCATCTCATATCAAAATGCTTGGAATTCATCTCCTTTAGACAAATAAGCCATGCACGGTTCTCTTCTTATCAGAGGGAGCTTTGATTTAAATCACTGTGAAACTCCTTTTTAAAAATGCACTGTGCAGCATTGATGATTGAAATCCGTAACCATCTCGTTTCAGCAGCTGTATGCCATTTCAGCAAATGCTTCACTCATTTATTTAATTTCAATTTGTGTTTCAGATGCTTGTGAGAGTTGAACATGTGCCTCACTTTTGTCTCTATACCACAGGAGAAGAAACCTTTGCTATTTACATTTTTTAATAAAAAACAAGAAGAAGAAAAGATTCTGCACTGCACTGTATCCATAAATACAGATCTTTAAATACTTTAAAGGGCTTTTGGGCTTCAGTGCGTGAATGGTGCTATAATACAAAGCTGGGTCCCTCACTCAGTAGTTAATTCACACCAATCTAAAATATGGCCTACAAGGTCCTGTATTTGATAAAATATAATGTTTCTAAGCACTAAGTGCTGAGAATATGACAAAATTTTGTCTGCATTGTTTGTGTGCACAGAGGCATTTCTCATAAAACTGTAATGGAAACAATTTGCATGTTCTTCTAGGTCACGAGAAGAGAAACTAAAGTTATCAGTCAGCTAGTTAGCTTTGCATAAACGCCGCAAACTTGGACACAGCGAGACTGAAATGTGCCCTAAGGTATCAAAAGCCACCTTTCAGTACCTTTAAGGTTCACTGATTAACAAGTTACATCCTGTCTGTTTAATATGTACAAAAAAGCGTAACAAAGACGAGGCGTGGTTTAACTTCCTGGATTAAACAAACAAGATATAGGAGGCCAAACAGTGAGTTTAGAGGTGCTGATGAGCTAATTTTGTTAAAAGTAGCAGTTTCCTCTGTTTCTTTATGATAGGCTAAGGAAAAACCAGACTGAAGTTTATTATTTCATACCACGCAGTACTTCCTGCAGTGTCAAACCGTCACTCTTGTATGGTGGGGTCAGCATGCTGCGTTGTGTTAACTGTGTCAAAAGGTGCTCAGCAACAAGATGAAAAGGTAAAGTTAACTTATAAAAACAACTTCACTGACTTCCGAAAGAAGACAGCCGATTAGTAAAACGTAGACATAAATTTGCGGAACAATTACACAAATATTAGTTTTATAATAGATCTTTATATTAGCTAAGAGGCTTATGCTTTCATCTTCACTTGAACAAAAAGTCAGTCGCCCCATACTGTTTGAACTTCCACTGTACACACTGCGTGTCAATGTATTTCATATGGCTCAATCAAATTTGTGGAAGCAGAAGAGGAAGGAAGAATACGAAATGGCAGGGAGTTAAATTCCTCCAGTTCTCCACAGTTTTCTTTAGAACTTCAAAGTAGATTTAAGCTTCACAAAGCTCTACACTTTTTGATCCGAGTCTCACGTGGGCCTTCTGCTGATCGAGAGATCACCTGTTGCTATGCTTTTGACTGTAATAACAAGGCCGCTGTCATCTCCACCTTGGATTCGGATGTTCTTTCTGGTTTAGTCAAACACATATAGTGGTTTAAGTTATTCCCTGAACACTGGCCGAGAATAGCCTAAACTGACTGGTTTAGTTATCTTCTGTTAATGTATGTACTAACAGCTTCATATTACAATATTACAAAAAAAATTAAAGATATTTTTGTTCCTCCTCATGAAGGAGTAGTCCCAAAGGATCTATAAATTATCCACAGAAAGATGTCAGACACAAACGTGCTGCTTTCCAAAGGGCCTTGTCAACATGAATCAAAAAGAAAACTGAGCAAGAGCACACAAACAACAAAACATTTGTGTGGTTAGTGGTTTGTTTTAACATAGTTAGATAAGTGGCTTATATAATATCATTACAATATAACTGAACTTATGTACATATATATGCAAACACACAATGTGTGTGAGTGTAAATATGTGCGTGTAGAGTAATTCTTACACCCTGTCTTTTTCCTTTTTTTTTCAGTTTCCGTATATGGTTTTGAATCGCCATAAAAAGTCGTCACTTAATTTTTCCGCTCCCCCCCTCGCTATCTACCTCATGTTCACATGCTTACAAATACTGTACACACGTAAAAATTGACAAACACACACACACACACACACCATTCCTCTTTGGGCAAAGCCCCAGAAATCAGTCTGTTGGTGTAACTGTCCTTGTGTTGTATCCTCATTAACTGGGCGTTAATCGGTTTTCTTGTGAATTGATGACAAAGATTTTTGTTTTTCTTAAAGGAAAGTGAAAGCGTCTCTCTTCAAGGTAACGCTGTGATAAAGAGCTTGAGATGTTGACCCAGTTGTCTGAGAAAGTTTTTATTCTGCAGGACCTCTGAAACCCAACCCACAGAAATCCCTCAAAGTGCTTATTGCTTCTTGGCTCGCTCCTTTTTTGCTTGCAGAACGCTGCTCCGACACCGAAAGCAAAACTCTGCATGAGAAAAAAAAATGCTCCTCTTCAACACAACCACCTTCCTCTGACTGAAAGGGCTGAACGGTGCCCCGTTTACCCCTTGCAGGTGTAGACCTCCTCTCTCTGTGTGCACTGCTTGCATTCAACGTAGCAGCACCAGCGCACCTGGCATTGGCAAGGCCTGGTCACCTCCCTGCTTTGAGTGTTGTGGCCTCGCCCGCAACAGATAGCATCACAGTTTTTGTCCTTGTAGCATTTGCGGGCTGCGGTGCCCGGTGAATATTTGGTGGGTCTACAGAAACTGGGTGAGTCCTCGATGTGGAGCAAGTCCATAGTGCGGGGGATTTGATCGTTCAGGCCGGGCAGGGGCTGTTGTTGTTGCTGCTGCTGTTGCTGCTGCTGGTTGCGGCCCGTGGAGATCTCTCCCTCCCCGGTGGCCTCGTTGGTGGAGCTGCCGACCTTGACGGAGGTCTCGTAACGCTGCTTCAGCTGCTTGCCGATCTCATGGAAGGGCTGGAGCTGCCTCCAACAGGTCTGGACGGTGCAGGAGCCAGAGACGCCATGGCATTTGCAAGTGGTCTCCACTCCAGCCTTGATTACCTGGACCAGAGACAGAGCAATACTGTTAGCCACTGAGAACCAGTGAAGGCACACAATGAAAGGTATGCAATTTAACAAGCTTTTGTTTAGCAAACAGAACTTTAAAGAGCCAATTCATTAAAGTATTCTCACAACTAGATGAACTGGGTGGAGTACGGCGGCTTGGGAAGGTTATAGACATATATTTTACATTCATTGCTCTCTTTCATATCATAATTAAAGGGGAAAAACTTCACTTGTTGCTTGTGAACTAAAGGAGAACAATGGCATCTGAGGCTTCTTGTATAAAAGAAAAAGTGAATTATAGTTTGTGGGAGGATTGATTTTGTTATAATAACCACAGATGAAATTTTGATTAAACAGTTGTGGTTATTATGATAAGTGAGGGGAGGTTATGGGTAAGAAGAAGCCACAAAACAATCCATTCAGTCAACTATGGGAACCCTTCATACCTCCTCCTATACTGGGTACTTTACTAAAATGTGTTTTTTAAGCCCAGAGTTGATCAACTCAGCGCTATAGTGCGGTAATTTTGGCATAACCCAGAGCAAAGTCACGCAAACGTTTGGGAAGAGAAAGAATATCGAAGAAACCGTTTTTTGTCTTACACAAAATCGCACATAATTGCAAGTGAAACAGAGGAATTATCAGCTAAAGAGACCACAACACGTTACTTTAATATCACTTGACCCCCTAGCAGTCAGCCAGAGTTCATTTCTGCATCCACCACAATGTGTAAAGCAGAGTGTGTCCGCGAGAATCAATGACAATAACATATTGTCTTATACAGGGTTTGGAAACAATTTACAAATCTTTTCTCAGACTGTGAGAGAGATCGGGGAGCAGGAAGTGCATATTCATCACACCAGCAGGTCAAGAAAAATTGATAGGTCAGCCTTTAAAATGTCGGGGGGATGCAGAGGCTCGCACATTCCAATTTTGTCTTCGGCGTGGGAATTCATCCTGAGCGAATGCGATACACCTCGCTACATGTGCAAATTACGAAAAGAAAAAAACAAAGAAAGAGCCAAAACAATGTTGTAAATCTTTTATCACAAATAAAATCTCCAAGGAGACTGGATTTAGGAGAGCCAAGTTGAAAAGGAAGAGCTCGCATTCGTTTGGGGGAGAGTTTTATATCTGTTAATATTTGGGAAGTGTGCTTTAGCTATAATTCATTTTGAAACCAAAATGAAAAAGGCCACAACAGGCACAAAGCACAGTAAAAGAAATATATTCCAGACCATTAGTTTGCTTTGGCTTGACATATTAGGAGCATTTATTCTGCTATTAAAAACACTTCCAAGATGAAAAACCCGTATTTGCTCACCACAAACAATCACTGAATTCTACCAGAGCACAAATGAGACTCTTAGCCTATCTAATCTGAGAGAGAAAACCAAATATTGACTAATGAACACTTTCAGATTTCACTAAAATTTACAGCAGCATTACTCTGGGTTTCTTTTAAACTTGTGTGTTGGATTTTTGAAACACTTCACAATTTTCAATTGATTTTGCTCTCCCAAAATGCCCCAGTTACATCATCCAGGTGTAGGGAAGTTCAGGTCCCATCTGGTGATCCTAATTACATATTTGGAGACAGTTAAGATGGAGCAGTTTGAGTCAAACAGCAGTGCTGTAATGTTTAAACTCCAGTACAAAAGCAAAAGCCAAGATATGGAAATGCAGTGTATCCGGGATATGGCGCAAAATGAATCGGTACTTCACATTGATGTTTGCCGACAAAAAGAACTCAGAGTATATTGTATTAATGCTATTTTCCCATCGTTTAAATGATTCATACAAGCAATTAGCAAACCTTTCTGTTTACATAATGTCTGTCTCGCCATATGAACTCTGACCCTCTTCAAACTGAAGTGTGTTTTAGTTAGATTCATGTGTATGGAATAACTCAAAGTCTGTAGAAATTGCAGCGTTAATAAAAGGCGAGTGAAGCTGACACTTTGGGTAAATATACTGCTATGAAATTAGAGTTTGATAAATCTTTCTTTTTCTTTGACTGTTACTCCTTAAAAGTTTTCCAACATCGCTGACATGTAGATGAATAACTGTCACAAATTAAAATGAAGTCGAATTTAATGTTTTCAATAAATTATTAGCTAATATTGTTGCTGTCACAGACCATCATACACCTCTAAGAGGCAACAATGTCGTAGAAGGAGTTGGAGATCTGAGATCAAAGCAGCAGATGTTGAGATATTTGCTTTTGTTGCGTTGGCTGACTTTTGGCTCGAAGCACGGGTCAAGCTCCAGAACGAATGAATCCCCCATTTCCCATGGTGCAGCTAGATCGTGTCTTTGGTTAGACCAAGTAAGTAAATAGTGCTATCGGTCGGTACGTCATGACCATTTGACGCACTTACCTTCATGCCCACGTTCGTATTGTGCATGTCCACACGTGCACGTAGATCCTTGTTCGAGCGTTTGCCCAGGAAGTCCTTGACAAACTTGTTTGCATATTTGAGGTTGTCTCCACAGCCTCCCCACTGCCACGCCTTACGGTTCTCCAGGTCGGGGGCCTCGTCGCATGTACAGCGCTCCATGCGTCCTGCGCTGCAAGCTTTGGCCATGGCATGAGTTAGACCCGCTGAGGAGATGGCGTACAAGAAGGCCGTCTCTTTAAATCCTAGAGAAGCCCGATGGAGAGTGGCAATTGGGAGACAGGAAAATAAAGGGTTTTCTAAAGAGTTGGCTCACTCACACATTAGGTTTTAAGTGCACAAGAATAAAATGCATATTCAAATGGGAAGAAAAGTAGTAATAATCACCTCTTTTTAATATGTTGGCTCGGTGGCGCCCCTCTAAGGTGCAGTTCCACCTCTCAAAGCGGAATTGGTACTGGCATTCTAGGGCGCTCATGGTGATGGCCTCTCTTAGAGTCTCCGCCACGCCCGGGTCTCGT
Source organism: Simochromis diagramma (assembly GCF_900408965.1). NCBI lineage: Eukaryota > Metazoa > Chordata > Actinopteri > Cichliformes > Cichlidae > Simochromis > Simochromis diagramma. Next base: position 7,292,561 of record NW_024386782.1, read on the forward strand.
CTGCACATCCTGCGCTGCTTCTTTTCTAGTTTGAGCCGGTCACACAGCTTGAAGTGGGCCCTGCCTATGCTCTCCTCTGGTAAAGAGTTCAGTGGCAGGACAGACAACGGTTCATTACCTGTCAACCTGGAAGAAAGCATCACAAGCCATTTGGAAACAGAAAGATACTGGGATTGTCTTGATAAAGTATTCAGACAGAACAACAGGATACTGACAAAGCTATACTGCATAAATAGGAAAGGGAAGCACAGCTGCTCACATAATGCTCAAAAGTTTGGTTAATGTTCAAATGAATTCAGCTGTTCAGTGGTTAATGTTCAGGGGAATTCAACATTTGCTGGAGATTGAGATCAACTCTCGGTGCAGGTGTGTCTGAGTAAAGAGCAAATTCTCTGCAGTGGTGGAAAAGTCAGGTTTACCATGTAATTCTTTTGAATTTTGGATACCTAAAAATCCTGTTGTAGAACAATGGAGTTATAATTAGCTTTTGTTTTAAAGCAAAGGAGAAACAAATTATACTGTTAACATTTTTGTGAGTAGTTTTTATCCACGGGGAAATTTAAAAGAAACGGGGCACTTAATGTAAGAGTGCCTCTGGAGTACTTTCAGAAAAGAAAATGTACTCAGTAACTTTTTATTTCAGAAGCAGGGAAATCAATATCTCTGCCTCTTACAATGTAAGTACACAGTATTATTAGTGGTGTGGGCTTTAAAAATACCTGTAGTTGTAATTAGTTGCTCCTCTCCTTTAAAACTGAAAAAAGGTTACTTACTATGTTATTTTACTGTAGTGACATTTTAAGTACCAGTAGGAACACAAGTCTTTGTACTGAAAATTGCAACCTATTCACAAAGATTTACATGGGCAACTGGACCGTAGGTTATGGGCTGTATATTGACGTTCTACCAAAAGTTCCTGAAATCAATTTTTTTCTCCATTTTACAGCAATAAACTTACAGCATCAGCTGCATACTGACCACTTTAATACTGCAGTATGAGGTTATAATGTGCAGATAACAAGGCATTCAGTTAGTGTGGGGACATTTTAAACATTTGTACTCTGTGATCGTGTCTGTCGTGTTACAGTAAAACAGTAGCCAGCAAATGGTTGGTTAAATATTTATACCAGATCCTTCAGATGGGTGGCAGGTTGTACCTCGCTGTACAGATTTAAACATGGCACACAGCATTGCTGATGTCATTATAAAAAGTCTTATATATCTTTACATCTGAAAATCTAGACTTTCTGTAGGGGACATAAAACGTGGTGATCTTTTTAGTTCTGTGTTTCTGTCCCACCTCACTCTGGGCTAAACTCTCATTTATGATGTCATCAAGGGCTTTCACTTAGGGGCAGACTGGAACAGCAATTTGACTCCATCCCACGCCACTCTGTTCATGCAAATTGTAATCGAGTACTACCTGGTCATCAGGCTTTTTACTACATAATTATTATGTCAAAAGATTATTGGACATCCACTTTGGAAACTGGAAAGTATGTTGGTGGTGAAAGTGTCGGTATCTACAAAGAAAAAAATGAAATAAAATAAACTCTACAAAAGAACAACTAGTTAATTCATGTGCTCTTTTGTATTATGTGATGTTGACATAATATCGTTATCTGATTTGACATAATGTCACGGTTATCATTAATTATGGTATGTAGCAAAACCCCGTCACTGAAACTGGCCCACTTATCTGGAATAAATGTTAACAACATTATAAACACAATGGGACCAACCAGCCAATCTCATCACTGAGGTTTTCAGGTATGCTAACAGTGCTCTCAAAATGCCCACAAAGAAAACCTTGAACTCTGCAGCTTTATTTTTTGACAAACAAAAGTATCAAACAAAATCCCCTGAAACTGAACTTAAGATACACCGCCACAAGAAGTGTGTGTGTTTAAGCTACAGTCCACCCAGACCCAGACCTTTTTTTTAACATTTTATATTGACCATCCTTTTCTTAACAGGTGTTACCTGTTAAGAAGCACTCCCTTGCAGAAAGCGAGAATGAGCAGATTCAAGTGCACATCTGTGCAAGTCTTTGGGGTGTGAACTCTGATGCTAAGCATGCTGTGGAGATGCATGCAGTCTGCGGGAGTCAAGGGTGTCTGAGAGGTCTGTCAACTCACTCCTGTTTGCTACATATAATGTAGCAAACAGTCAAGATGACTGTTCACAGAAGCCCAAAGTGGCCCTTAGGCTACTGGGAAATGACACGGTGCTCCAGACAGCCAATGGTTAAAGTTAATCCCAGCGATCTTGATGAAGCGAGTTAGAAAATTAGAAATTATATTTTTAAATAATGCTTAAACAAAATTTGTTGTTTATTATTACGCTCAGCAACATTTATGAATCAAACAAAGGCAGACCATCAGGAATGAGCTTAAGACTCTAAGAACAACTGCATAAACGAGGCACCTGTATTCATCCTACGGCTGCAAAGTACTTTAAATACAGCAAGTAAGAATTTCAATTCTAAACATGGTATGGAGAACATGTGGCAGGCTTGCACTCCTTTCGTCAGTTTATTTAAGGGATGCATATATAAAAACACACAAAGCGGGGACTGCCACATAGCTGGCAAAACCTATAACCAGCGTTCTGAGGTTGTGATGGAGAGCGCAGGGCATTACTTTCATAAACACACACGGGGGACATGACTGTCAGCCTGTGACCATTTTGGTCACACCAACTGACAGGACTGGCACCCTAGTTGTTCATTATGTGTAATTTCTGGCCTCCTTTACACTGTTAAAGTGAAACTGAAGAATAAATGGATTTACTGAACTCACAAAAGGCACAAGCTCTCTGGCCTGTGTGCTTTTTGCAGCCGGACTTCAGACTTTTGAAGGATACTCGTGCAAGGAGCGACACAGTATTTATCAATGAGATTATTTATCAATGATCTGGACTTCTGGCATTCAGTGTAGGCTGAATTTTCCAGTGCACTAAGGATTACAGCTTGCACATGTCAACACCAAGGCTCAACATCTGAAAAAGCATACTTGAGAGACAGTGAAGAATTATTTTATTTTGAAAAGAGAGCAATCGGAACTGCATTTATTTTTTGGGCCAATGTTTGCTGCTTTCAGCTGTGATGACAAAACATATTTAGCATTTAAGATTAACACTTTAATCCTTCATATTTCCACTATCACAGCACTAATATACCAACAGTCATAAATTGTTGTCCATCCGTTCCTGGTTGCTAAAAGTATGCATACAGCCAAACCAATTAAAAGAAGTCCAACTTTATAACTGTGGAGCGTAACCGCAGCAAATGGGAACGTTGCCTCACAGTTTACTACAGCCAAGCAGTCTGAAAAGAAGATGGAAATAAATTCTGCAATATTTTTGTAAAGGTGCAGAGCACCTGCTCACTGTCTACACCTGGTTAGTTAATGTACCAGAAGCGATGAGCGCTGATTCGCATTACTCACATTTTAGGCTTCTTTATTATTTTTCAGAGAATATTCTGTCACCACTCATGATCACTTGAGTCACGAACAGAAGGTCACAGGATTTATTCAACACAAGATTTGTTTTATTAAGTCCAATAACCGACTGAAATGTTTCCCCTCGAGTGCTCAATTTAATATCAGTGAACTTAATAGTTCACAGATGTTATTTGATATTTTTCTTTACAATAAATTCATAGTCTGGTTGAGAATCCGTGTAGTCAAATCAAAAAAGGAGTCCTCGGGGTTTGCTTTCAGAATGGGTCGAACGGTTTTCTTTTTGCAAAGTGTGTTTGCCTATTCTTAACTTGTCTGACAGCAAGTTCAAATGGAAACCTGGCAAGCTGTGTCTTGACAGAGATCGCCCTCCCAACACACTTGGAGAATAAGAAAAATGTATGGTTTGAGGCGTACGCAGCGAGGCAAAGGGTGTCTTTCTCTGAACAACTGACATTTTCCTCTAAATTGTTTCACGCTTTGTTAAGACACTCTGATTGCAATGTCAAGGAAACAAACATAAAGTCTCTAAACAAACAAATCCAACGGGCCCGGCGTGTCGCGTACGATTGCCAACCTTTCCTCAGCACTTCTTTTGCAAGCAAATGTCAGGGATTGAATAACGCTGCAGAGTAAAGAACCTGTCATGTTCAAGAACATGTAAGACTTCTTTTTTTTAATGCACACAACATTTTGCTCATGCAAATGTCTGGAAATGAACACAGAGACATCGATTAAGTGTACTGCTTTGGAAAGACTGCTAATGGTAGCTGAAATATACGAATACCAATATGCTGTGGACATTCCTCAGAAAGACATGCACAGTAACACGTATCAGCTCAGGCCTTCCCAAACCCCTACATGCCTGCAACTATTAGAACGACAGGCCTCAGATGCCTCGGCAACGTCTACTTGTCTGAGACAAAAATGATGGTAAGCGTGAAGCTGGAGGGAAGCCAAAGATGACACGACACTGATCTCAGCACCATTGTCTCTTTTTCAAAGAAAGGGGGGGGGGGGGTTTCTAGCTAGTTGCAAAGAAAGCCTGAGGGCAAAGCGAGGAGGAGAGGGACATTCGAGCAGAGAAATACTTCTTCACATCTCTGGAGAAGAAACTACTGGCCAAAGCTCACTCTTGTGCAATGTTTCCACTCTGTGGCAGACGAGAACGCAGTCAAATAGTATCGCAGATGTACCGTGCTTTATTTTCTTCTATATTTAAAAAAAAATGTTTACAAATGGATGCACTTTTTAATACTTGAGGAGAGGAGTTGTTCATTTTAATCCGATTCAAATTCGCTGGATTCAAGATAATATTTTCCCTGGATGAAGGACAGTGACCCCTGCTATCACACAAAAGGGTCGCACACATTCCAATAAGATGATCCGAGAAAATAAATAAATAAATAAATCGCACTGCTGTTTGCTGAAGAATGAACTCATTCAACTCGCTAAGAGGAAAAGAATTGGATGAGAGTTAACCTGGGTCAATCATAAAGTCGACTCTGAGACTCGGACAAAAAGGAATAACTGGAGTCTTCCTGCAACGGTGACAACAATCGCTCGCTCCATGAGAGCGTTTCTTAAAAAACATGGGACCACTTTTTCTAGAATAAATGTAATTCACAGAAAAGGTCAAAGGTGAACGACGCAAAGACAGCTGCTAATATACCGTGTAGATATCCAATTTTTTAAAGTTACCTATAATTAACCTTGTCGGATTCGTGTTCACATCAACACATCCAACAGTTTTCACTCCTACATGTCGTTTATATCACGTCCATTAAAAGCATCCATCCTGAATCCACGTGATTATCACGAAACGTGCGCGCTTCAAATGCATCTTCGCAGTATCTTCCCCACAGTGAATAAGAAAGCACGAACATGTGTTTTCACATCACGGTCCATTTTCTGTCGTGTTTTTGTTTGAGGTGTTGGCACAGCAACACCAATTACACACGGAATATAACACCAACATATAAAACTCATTATTATCCCATGTGAGGTGGGATTCCTGCTGATGTTTGCTCAGCTTTGCTTTTTCCATTCACGCTCTTGCCTCTACACACTGTGCAGACATCACTGACCTACTCTCACGCTGCACCTCCTCCACTGTCTTTCACTTGGTAACAGTGCAGTTTGTTTAGTCCTTTCTCTCCACCTGTCAGCACCTCCCATTGCCCGTGACATTTACTTTATATACATTTTCCAATGCAGCGGGTTCAGCGAAAACGGCCCATTTCACGCGGCGGAGCACGACAGTCAATCCTTCAAGGAAATCATTGACTAACTCTAAACTTTGCCATCATCACTCGCTCTCTGACTTTACATTGCACTCCTGGAAGTGACCCTCAGCTGGTAATTCTGCTCTTTCTTTATTAGTAAGGTATGTAGACAGCTAAGAATACCTACTATCTGTCATAGTCAGAAAAAAATCCTATTACTTAAATGTGCTAGGCCTAAACAAATTCTTTCTCAGACTACAAACGCAGCTTGTTAATTACTCGTGGTGCTCATGTGCCCACAGAGACATATATTAACAGTCTCTGTATAGACATTAATCTCGATAGTCTAAAGTTGAAAACCTTAGAAAAAGTAAATCTAAATCAAGCAAACACGCCAAACATCTGGTTGTTGAATAAGAGTTTATTTTCTCCTTTTTGTTAATGTGCGTTTGAATTTTGAACAGTTGGCGGTCAAACAGAAATTTTTGCTGACGATACATAAGAAGGGATGAGTCTTAAAGAATTAAGAGAACGTACAGGGCTCGAGCTGCGGCTCTGTATGGATGCTTTCTATGTTAGGATCTGCAGCCTCTGTAGGAGATATCCATATTCAGTAAATGTGATATTACAGATTGCTGACCTAGTGTGTAATCACCCCCTGGAGATAAGAAAACCACCTGCTGAGCAATATCATTGAAAATATGTTTTCTTAAATAAAACAACAAGTTAATACAGTAAAACAAACAAAAAAAACTTTCAGTTTTCTGTTTTTTGGGGCAAGAATTCACGCAGCTACACGCATGGATCTATGTGCACACGCACGTGGAGTCTTACAACCTTAAGTCAACACCTACAAGTTGTGGCTAAATGCGCCCAGACAGGAAAAAAAAAAAAAAAAAAAAAAAAAAGCACAAAAGCCACAATTTCTCCATCAGCCTCAACTTGCAGGTTGTGTGGTCTACTGTCTCCTAGATCACAACCAACCCCCCCTCCTTCTTCTCCTCCTTTTTTCCCCTTTTCTCCAAACTTCCCCTATTCCCACTGGTCAGTTACTCTAAACGAATGTCAATCATTCCAACCCAGCTGTTGGCTCAAAACAAAACGGTCTCTAGACAAAACTATTGCCGTCTACGACCTTAACCTACACAAGACAATGATAGACGTGAACATGTGTCCTGGAAAAGTTTAACTGTGATGAAGACAAACTGCCGTGCTCACCTGATATTAATATGTGCAACGTAAGAAAACATATTACTCTGAAACTCTGAGTTTTTGCAGTAAATTAGGCTTACCATCGGCGATCCCTTTTTCTTTTCCTTTCACTTTTTCCTGCTGCCATAACAGCGTTTAAAAATCCTCCTTTTGGGGGGGGGGGGGGGGGAGAAAGTTGTGTGCTTTTCTCAGAAATGTTGGATGAACTTCAGACCACCCTGCCCAAGTCCCATCTGGTGTATCCCAGGCCATGCCAGAGGTAGTAGGAATGTGAGCGTGTGTAGTGTTTTCCCACTGGCCCTCTCTAACCATTGCTGACAATGTGCTCCACAGCTTAGACATGAATAATTGGAGAAACCATGTATCAGTGTCGAATGACTCTCTGGTTGCTGTTGTCCACCTCCAAGAAGACGTGTAAGAGAAGAAATCCTACACTGACCTCAGGCGTTTTCTCCATGGTGAAAGAAACTGTTAATTCCCCCAATCATTAAAACAAAAACAAAAAATGGGGGAAAGAGTAAACGATTGTGTATATGGCTAAGATAAGATAAGTCCCTAGTTGAAAGCGCTGGGTGTTGTGATTGCTTCTAACAAGCTGTGACTGACACAGTGCAGTAACACGACAAAACAAAGTGGTACTGGCCTGGGACTTAAGTAAGTCATTATTAGTTGAGTAATGAGCCTTTCTGCGTAGTGGGAATGTCGTGCAATGTCTAGAAGTACTGCTGTTCACAAAGCTAGGGGGGAAGTCCGCTATCTTGTATGACTTAACAGGATATGACCCAAAGTTATGTCATCTGCTGTCGTTTCTGGTCATTTACAACCCACAGAGGGTATGTCAGACTACTCCCATAAAGTATCTGAAGGAGACAGGACTCTGATATTTTAAATGTATGTGATACTACGCATGGATAATAAGTTTCACTAGAAAATACTTTTGTTTTACAGGTTAAAAAAGTAGGAAAAGGGGAGAAAAAATCTAGTGTCCAGCCTAACTTTTTAATCCACGACTGTGAATGTGGAAACTGGTAGCCGAGTGGCAGCACTATAGGATCTGGCCCTGGGAATGGGAGTGCGGGGCATGGTAAGAGGTTTAACTGCTATGTGAGAACTCGAGGCTTCTAAGGTCAGCAGCTCAGTTATAGTCACTGTGTGACTGGCACAGATTGGGCGTGCAGCAGTGTCCGCATGACTCCCCAGTTCTAGCCCACACCATGGCACAGAGTAGCCCTGTACCAGCGCACCGACACACCAAACACACTCAGGCACACATACTGTACTCGGCTCTCACCGATTCCACGTGCTGAACCACACTGTGGCTATTTGGTGAGACTTTAAGGTCAGAGAAATTCAGCAAAGCAGAAACACAGTACTTTTTTTCCCACATATAACATGTTATTCCTTTAAATCTCATTTCAAATATTAAAGCCCAAATACCTTTTGTCACAGCATTTTTCAAAGTTAAAGACGCGACGTGTCGATTAACCGCGTCTGACAAAGATTTTTTCGGCTGTTTTTGTGCTCACTCGTGACTCGTATGTCAACGGGAGTGAGAAAAGTTTGACTCTTGACAAGTGCTTGATGATTAAAAAAGCAGCTGAACGTCATGCAAATGGGCCACTTTCAACGTGAAATGAAATCTGCCCCAGGGTGAATGGCAGAACGTCTTCCGTGCCTTGGCCTGTTCACGTCAGTGTGTGTGTCTCACTGTGTCCATTCTCAAACTAATATTCTGGCTTTATGGATAAATAAGCCTTTTGGGAGAATCTTAGAGTATATAAGCACACCCATCCCAGTGAAGCATCTGAGTGCACATCAGCTTAGTCTTCCATATGATCGTGTTTATGCAAAATAAACTCAGGTTACCCTGCAAACAGGTGGATGATACTGAAAAAAGGGTTTTATGCTGACTGCTGCAGAAATAATCTGTTTGATTTTTTTTTTTTAAAAGACACTAAATGTATCAAAATCTATTTTTCTTGGATGTGATAAAAGCAGATATTCTCTGGAAGGCCAAAGTTTTAAGTGAGGGTTTTGACAGTCTGCTAATCTTGGCACGTGTGAGGTGCCATGTCTCTTCTATCCCCACAAACTACGCAGAGAAAACTCGCCTGTGGTCAAGGATGGAAAACACAGGACATAGTGGTCACACTAACTAGCATCATCTCATCAATGCCTGACCACTAAAAGTATCTTGAGTCTATATTAGTTTTCCTGTTTTGCAAATTGCCCATGTCTCCAGCTCCATCTGCAAAGATCATCATATGTTTGCATTTTAACCAAGAAGATTTTCCTCTCCGTATCTTCAAGCTATCCATCAATGAAATGTACGCCTGGACCTGCTGCCCTTTTATAATCAAGCGTCTCTTAATTGTGGTCTGTTTGGCATCCTGATGACACGAGAACTGTACCTCCTCTCCAAACCATTCAATCTTCAAAAATATCCATCACAACCATGTTATTACACAGTATGAGCCCCATAACAGCCCACATCAGGGGCCACCGAGCTCTTCTTAACAAAGGTGAGTACCAAGCTCTGTAATTACTGATGGTTCAACCCATAAAATCAGCAGCTACACTATGCATCTTCCAGTTTAAAGACATGTAAATTTGTGCAAAAAGAAAGTACAGCTTTGCTCTATAAGCTTAAGTTCAAAGACATTTTGAACCCATCATGCAGGATGACCACAAGTGGGCATAAGCCAAGTAAATGTTGCACTACATTTACATTTAATGTTTTCACGTTTTGTCTCCTATTTATACACAAGAAAGAGCTGATGGAAGACCATCCTGCACTCTCAGACAGTACTGCACCACCATGTGGTACCCACTAACATAGCAGGACTCCAGAAGGATGTAACAGGGTACAGAGCTCAAAGCAAAGCCTGGCTTAGCTCAAATCTGGATGTATCAAACAGAAATATAAAGAAAACAAAACTCTCTTTTAAGAGGGACGAGCGGTCAGCTATCTAAGCTTCCAGGTTCGCGTGATCTCACTACACTACACTGTCATGAGAATCCTATCTTCTTGGCTCATGCTAAAGTGATACCCTTTGAGGTGTGGCTTTGGCCACAGGATATCCTATGTAGTTGGGAAATCCCTCTATCAACGGTGCTCCCCGCCCTGCTGCACGTCAGGGCTAATCAGTCCTTAAGGCCTGGTAATGAGACGCTTGCCACCACTGTCTGCCAGGCAACGCCAGCCTGAGCCCGCACTAACTCTGCTCCTTCTAATGAGTGGTAATCACCCAGAAGCTCCCCACAAACCACTGCAGGGATGCCAGCACGCACATAAGGCAGGCAAGCCAGAAGACAGGAGGGATGGGGGGGAGGAGGGAACCAAAGGAAATGGTTAGATGGAGCTGCTTAGAAAACAAATTTTAACATTTTTGCACTGTGCTCAAGAAGTAAGGCTCCTTTGAAACTTTAAAAAAAAATGCCGTTTGATACATGCCAGGAACTAAGTCAGCAAAATGATAAAATCCTCAGACGGGCTGCACACTGAAGAAAAAAGAAAAGAAACATCACTCCTCCTCAATAAATTTACACACATCCCATTTGCTATCCTGTTGCTCTTGGCTTACTGCCTCACTTAATGGAGCGCTGAAAACAATAATTGCATCTGAAAGGAGCTCTGCTCTTCAGGATCAAACCGATGATAGAGATTTTAAGGATATTGCAGCAATTAAATAGCAACCGCTATATTTGCTTCTTCCGGATGCTGCGGCGCGTCTGTGATTAGTAAATCCCAGTTGCATGACTGTGGGCAGCCTTCCTGTATATGTCGCATGTGTGCTAAAGAAAAACAAACCCTTGACTCAGTGTAAGGACTCACATCCAGCACAGTTTACAAGACCGCAGAATGACAAGCCTTTTACCAAAACTTAAATTTAAACCAACAGAGTCGTCTCAGAGAGCACTCTAAGCCCTCACGGGGTCACCTGAGCAAACAAATCATCCCCTTTGCTGACAGTTAACGCCATATCTGATCAAGGTGCTGTAACCTTAAGGTAAGTAAGGCAAGCTCAGTGAGCATCTCCAATTCAAGCTCTAATGATAACGGATTTAGCAGAACCAGCACCTGCCACAACAGGCTGAGGGAAAGAAAATGAGTGTTCACATTCTTGTGGCAAAGGATGACAATTTAAGCGGGTGCTTGGCTACGCCAGGAATCCCACCCCACCCTCAGCTACAGCAGACTAGAGGCAGGAGAGATTGTGTTTATGTTACACTTATGCTCCACCGCACTTTGGAAATTGGGTATGCAACATTGACCCTCTATTTTGAGTAAATCAGTACCCAGGGGGCCCTAAGATGCCTCGTGCTCATGGAATATTTATTTGAACAGGTTTGTGTTAGTATGCCCCCTGGTCAAAGCTGAGCAAGACTGTGCTGGAGTGTCACCGGTGTCGAGTTTCTGGGAAGCCGGCCACGGGGCAGTCACATTTTGTATCTGTGTCACCTGCGCAGGCTCTTTCAGTATGTTTCATGTTCCTCAGCAGCAAGGCTAAATCATTCACTGACACTCATTCATATTCCTTTCTCCCTGGGCCACAGAATAATAAATCTGGAGTATTGTAATACCACATGTCTCTCTGCACTACACATGCCACAGATAGAGAACAGACTGACATAGGTAATTGAAAGCAAGTGCTAACTGAATAAGTAAATATGCATTACCATTAGAACCATTAGGGCTGATTTTGGTGCCAATTTGGCAGGTCATCTTTAATACAAGTGACTGCCAAAGGGCGACACTGCAACAGGAGGGGAGACAGAAACAGAGAGCAGTGATACATTTGTCCTTCTATTGCAATTTTAGAAATGAATTGAAACCAAAGACCAAGAGGCAGAGAGAGAAACTACTTGATACGTGCATGAGTATTAGACATGATGATGCTTTGCTCAGAAGGGGCTGAGATATTTCCATCACACTGAACTACTGCAGGTGTCATACAACTTGCTTGCATCACCCAGTTTCCAAAATTAGTGCCAACACTTTGTGCAACACTCCACCCCCACCCCCCAACAAAGAAAAAAAATATTACCCAGAGATCTGAAAAACAGTTACTGTGAGATACATAGCGTTTTACTACTTCCAAAACTTCTTTTGCCTTGACTCAATAGCGAATACATACTATTCAGATAACATTTGCCTCCAGGAGAATGTAAAACCCACTTCAACAGGTCGGCAGGTCTGACATACTAGGCTAATGGGCCCTTAGGGGACAGTTCTTGTGCTCTCTTGCAGATTCACATCAGTTCCCAGATCGCCTAACACTCCTGGATCCTGCACAACACCCATACCTACCATAAATTTGACTCTGCTGGCAAAGCTTCAAGTGTCATCACTCTGCAGTCTACAACCGTTTGTCTCTGTGTGTCTGTGTGTGTGTCTACCCTGTAGAGGAACACTAACAGCACCCATCAACAGAGATATTTGTAGATAATACAGAAAAGCACCAAGATCTTAAATGTGTTTAATGTGCATTTCCACTTGCACAGGTACATTCCAGTCTGTGGGTTTCTTTTCGGATTAAAGCTCTCCAGCTCCAGGTGAAATATGGCTGCGGTCCCACCTGACATGCTGACCTCATTTGAATGACCTTGGCTTCCCAGCACTGTTAATGTTCTTCTGTAACTAAGACAGAAAAGGAAGCTGAGAGTGCAGAGCGTACGAGTAAGCAAAGTGCAGCATGAGTAGCCACTCTGAAGTGGAGGTCATAGTGGGCTACACCTAAAATCCAAGGCGTTCCCTGGGAATGACTTACTTTGAAATATACACCCGTGTGCGCTTTCTAAATGAAACAATGTTAAGTGCGGGACGCGATTCACGAAACGCTAAATTTTTCAGATTAATTTCCTGACACGTGTTCCAGCTGTTTTCGTTTCTCCCGTTTTTATCTGATGGAGGTAGCAGAAGAAGAAAAAAACTGCCAGAGTTGTGTGATGTTTTTGCTGGATGGGGGGATTTTTTCTGTGCAAGCTGAGCAGACGTTTCGGCCACCAGTTCAGTCAGTCAGATCGCTTTATTGTTACCAGCTGTTGAGTCTGAGGCATATACACTCACCTTTCGGCTCCACGGCTGTTTTCAGAGTCGACTAAGGATATGATTTTACAAGTGTTTCAGCAAAATAACCCCTTGACCGCTACCTGCCACTCAAAAGTGCCGCGCTCACTGTACAGTGGGCGCTGGCTCAATTGTCAGGGAAAGAATGGAGGGGAGGGGGCTCTCACCGGTCGAAATCATACATACTTCCACCTATATTATATTAGATTATATTTGATTTAATGTCATTCTAAGATAACCCCCACACTGCTACTTTTTTTTAATTAGCAGCACCTTCACTGAGGTAAATTCTTGAGCAGACAACCGGCTGCACACACCAGCTGTGAGGCCTCCAGGTGATACCTCGCTGACCCGAAATCAATGCTTTTAAAAAAAATAAACTTCCTTATTCCACTTTCTAAACTCACTAAAGATTTTTCAGTGACTTACGACATTTAAAAAAAATACCTGCTTTGAACCAATCAAATCAATGAAAAGTAGCATCATGGACTTAACAGTGCGTCTGTCATCTCTTACCCGAAATATGCTATGGTGGGTCCAGGCAAGTTGAGAAGATACACTATAACTGTGAACGATAACCATCCCAGGAGTAGGTGTCCATCCAGCATTTTGCTGCGGCTCCAGGGCAGATCATTTCGTTTCTCCTGAGTAGCTGTGTAAAATCCCTTGTTGAACGTTCAACACTTCTTATACAGAGAGGAGCTGCTCTGCGCTCCTCCCATCAGCAGAGAGAGAGAGAGGGGGAGAGAGGGAGCAGCACCGCGATACATACAACCCAACTGATTCACAATTCCCCTCTCATGTTTCAGAAAGATTATTCGTCTCAGTGCGTCTTAATTTATGATTGGTTTGACAGCTTCTCCTCTGTGGGCGTTTTAAGCACCACGCAGTCGGTGTTTGTGCAGATTGAAGTCGCTCTGAGCCGGACTGGACGGTGTGATAAAATACCTGCACTCAGTGACTGTTTATTTCCAGAATGGCAAACCAAGAATTGGTTTGAGTGCAGCACAAGCAGCACTGAAATATCGCAGCAGTGTTATTGTAGTCTATACACTGCCCTACATAGAAGTCCAGGTGTGTTTTTGTTTTGGATTTAGTGTTTTAAAATGTCTTACATGTGCACGTGTTGGAAACTAGCTGAGGGTTATTGTTACAAGTACTCTACTCGGATACTCAAATACTATTAGTACACTTAAGTATGCACAGCTGATGAAAAACCCTTACCACAAGGGCACCGCTGACTACAGAGGAAGATCATGTGATTTTACTGAAAGCACCAGAGCAGCTTCTGGAGTAGTTTTTATTATTATTATTATTATTATTATTATTATTATTATTATTATTATTACAAGTGTATTTTGCATGGCAATTGTGTTATAAACTCATGTTTGATTTGTTTAGGTTAGAAGTTTTATATTGTTGTTATGGGCAATTCACTCACACTCATTTCTGATACTTTACAAGTATAATTTTACTCAGATTACTACTTACAATAATGTTGTTGTTGTTGTTTTGTTCTTTTTTGTATAAGAAAAAGATTGTGTGCATCCCTCTGTAGACATTTCTATCCTCCAAAGTGTGTCATACCTTGGTTCTGGAATCAGGATTTTGGGGTAGTTCACACATTTACAGCTTCCTGTTTTGTAGATCTTGGCTAAAGAGTGTCTACTGAAGTTAAATATCCGTCAGGTCTTGCCTTTTTGCAAGACGCGGTGATCAGTTCTGCTAAACCAGCTGCGCTGAGGTGAGTTCACCCGCAGTTCACAATGAAGTAAATTTGTCCTCAAATATAACTGTAGGCGATTTCACAAGAAATCTGAAAGCAGAAGATGAAACCTTTAATCGCTTTGCAAAATATCATATTGAGCATCATAAATCAATTGGCAAGCTATCAATCGTTCAAGGAAGTAATGTGAACCTTTTGGCAGGCCTGCTCCTGAAAAATATTTACTCTTCCTACGCACCGATTGCTCAAGATTTTGAGATTACCAAAAGTTTTGGTTATTGTCACAGAATGCCTTCTTTAACATGCGATCGCCCCTGCCTCACTGGTGTTTGAAACATGTATGCTTGTAGAACATACATGGTCCATGAACATATACAACTGCAAAGCTTTATTTAATGAATGCACATTTTATCCTCTGATGATACACAATTAGGTTGTTATTTATTTTTCCCAGAAACACCCGGCTGATAAAACAACAGCGTTCATAGATTTCTACACAATCAGTGCAATTACAGTGGGAGTGAGAAGCAGCACTGGTTGACATAGCTGACCTCTTGATTTGTAAATAATATCCACTTACTGTTTGCCAGCTGAGAATGTCTTTAGGCAGGGACAACCCTTCTTAACTCCTGTGTAAACACCTTTCAATCGCTCAGCTACCAACTAACATCTTTTGTGTCCACACACACCTTGATTTTTGGCAAGTAAACAGAGAGAGGGATCTGAACTTGGGACGAGTCCAGGTTTTGCTCAGCTACACCTGGGCAGCACTCCTGCCAGGATTCAAGATGAAGTCTATTCATTCCCAATCTCAAACAATATCCAGCGCATTCAGCGCAGATGGGCCAAGTGACTTCACCGAGCCAACTTTCTACTTACTGTGTGTAAACACAACAGCACCTCAAATTAAAGATTAAAGCCAGCAAGTTTTAAAATTATCATTGCACGCTCTGGGCGATATTGGATCTGTGCTGATCACTCCCCAAAAAGACACATCAGCAGTTATTAATCTTTCAAATTTCTTGCGTAATTAATCTTTCAGTTCAGAGGTTTTAAGCACTGACTAAACTAGTGTGGAAAAGTATTTATGAGCAGAACTTTGGTATTTTGGGTTAAATGCTTATTAGCTTTCTAGGAGAATATGCAGCTGGTTACCTTAGCTGAACAGAATACAAGCTTAGCTTACATTTGGCTGACCAAAGGTAAAAAAAAAAAAAAAAAATTTAAATCCACCTACCAGCACCTCTAAATATCACATATTGGTTTAACAATCCATAGAAAAATCAAGGTAGTTTGACATTTTACATTGATTTATGTGTTGGAAGAACACCACCACAGTCCACAATAAAACTACGTGTTGATGTTTTTACACTCTAGTTTTTGCAATCAGCTAAAGCTTCAGAAAGAGAAGGAGATTGTGTTGTATTTAAAATATAACTCCCTGTTTCCACCCTTTTTATTTAGGCGATGCTGAATATAAAGATTAAAAGATCTTCTCATCTTACTGCCCATCAGAGTGCATATTTCTAGTCACTTTGTCAAAGCAGGTTAATCAAGACAGCTCAAGCTGTAGTTCTTGCAAGTTTATTTTTTGCATGATTTCCCTTTCAGTTTGGACAGTGCTCAATATAATCTGAAAATTCGGACAGGTGAGCACATGAAAGCACAGGAATGCGCTTTTTTTTTCATCACTATAAGCTTGTCAGTCCTTCCTAAAGGGCAGTTATTCAAAAGCCTATAGGCCCCCTGTAAGGGCTTTGCTTCTTAATAACACCTGGTGTTAAGGAGATCAGCGGGAGGGTTTGTCAGTACATGACAAGAATGGACACTAATCCCAAGCAATACCCACTGGTCCTGCATGTCTCTTGAGTGGGATAATTGATTCCCACACCCTTCTTAAAACATGCTCGCCCCCTCTTCTCAGACCGAGCAACCGAGAAAACAGAGCTTGTTTCATTCTGGCGTCGAGGGAACACCGCCATGAGGACAAAAGCGTGTGCTTTTTTTTTCCTTTTTCTTTCTTACTTTCTTTTTTCCCCCTAAAGCTCCTATGAGAGTTGAACTGAAGGCTGTCATAAGTGTTGTAGGTGGTAGTAGAAATTTGTTTGGTAATAGACCCTAATCTCTTCAGGTTGTCTGGAGTATTCCTCTCTTTGCTGTTGCAGATCCCGTAGCTAGGCCTCCTCCTGCTTAACAGACCTTCTCTCAGAGGAAAACATGCATATAAGGGAACTAAATGCATTTTTTTAATAGATTAAGACAAGTAATACAATGCAGAAAAAGAAACAAAAGCACACAAAAAAATTCCGCCAACTTTGTTTCAGCTCCAAGTGTGACCAGAATACTCATTTCAGATTAGAGTGTTAGACTGCAGTGTTACATTTCTTTGCAATTACAATGAGGTTCCCTTTGGGCTTTGAGGTTAGTCTGACCATTGAAATGAGTTGGAATGTAGTGTAGGATGTAAATCGAGTCTGGGGTATTTCCTTGAGAAGGCGAATGCATTCAAAACACCTCAGTGTTACGGTACATATTTTAAGAAACAGGGTATACAAGGCAAATTAGACAATAGGAGGTGATCTAGAAAGATGTAGGCAATTAGCTTAATTCAAGGCAGATTGCATCTCGTAAAAGGTATGCAAAGTTCACGCAGAAATATGGTTTTGCATTCTATATAAAATGTCATTTTGAGTAAAGAGCAAAGATTAGATTCCTCCTCCCTCTCCTCGGAGACTTGTGTATTAGCCTTGGTCTGACCTTGTCTTGATATCACATCCCTGGAGAGGAATGTAAATCGTATCCGTCCAATCCCAACCCAGTTACCACCAAACTCCTCGTTCTCACCACCTCTACTCCGCTGCAGGGCCACATGATCTTTTCCATGTACCAGACATAATTTGTGGCTTAGGTTTGGAGGCTGACGGTGCGTCTGCGCCACTCTGCTGTTTCAGGCAACCGGCGCACCATCTGCAGCAGTTCTCAGCATTCAGGATACATACAGGAAGAGTCCGTCTTCGTGGGCTATCACGAGAGCTCTGGAAACCTCCAATCGCATCCGAGACAGCAACAGTTTGGGGATTACTGATCAATACATTTAACATGTGTTTCTTCCACTAGGAAGATTTTTTTTTTTTTTTTGCAAGTTAAAAAATAAAGGAGCAAAAAGCCCCACTAAAAAACACGCCGCTCTTAATTTAGGAGACACCATGATTGTTGTCTAATTCTCACTCTTGGATTTCTTGTGCAAAAACAAAACAGTAGCTGCTCTCTCTGTTGTGGAACTTAATCCCGGTCCTTCATTTGTGGCAGTTAACCTATCATCCATGCACATTTTCTAGTGAAGTGTTATGACACACCTGAACCAAATTGTATGCGAGCGTGTTGTGGCCTGTCCTCTCCTGAAAATGTTTAAGTATGCACATCTAAGCCACTGCTGCCATGCAACTGCATAATGGATACTTTCCTTCCAAAAGGCATATTTTGGATTGTTTCATTGTATAACAAATTTGTTATGTAACAGCTGTATTAAAACAGTTTTGCTCACGCAAGCCTACATTATGCTTTCTTGTAAACAATGACATTAATATCAGACCGCAGGCTGCTATTGCCCAAGCAGCTTGAAACAATCCACCTCATGGTTTTCCAGCCACGTGTGAAACACCCAGCCTGAGAAGTGTTTGCAGAATTGCAGTTTTCTATTTGCCCTTGAACAAGCATTGCTATTCATCTAGGTTGACTTCATTCGACTGAAGAGAGCACCTAGAATGACACAAAGCAGTCTCAACAGTAAAAGCCAAGACATGTCAGCAGTTCTGTTGATGGAACGGTATGATCTGCTTTGCTTAGCATTAATGAAACGAGACAGAGTCCAGCCGAGCAGCTGCAGCCGGCGCAAGTCTCCCCCTCTGCTGATTGCAACCTGGGATGACCCCAGGAAAAAGTGTAAATGTGTGGGAAAAGATGAGTGAAGAAGATCAAGAAGACAGAGGAGAAATGAAGACTTTGTCGTTTTCTCAGCAGCTGATAAAAAACACTGCTCCCTGATATGACATGCAAGGCTGTTCCTGTAACGAAAGCTGTTTTGTCTCTTCGTGCTTTCTGGCCCCCAGAGCTTCATCTCACTGCCCTAATGTGTGACTTCACCACTAAGACAATTATCTGAGTCACTCTGAGGAAAAATCTTATGACCAAAGACCTCCACCAAAGACTGATTTAGACTTGCTTTGACCCACACAGAGAGACAATCATCTATTTGGTTCTCAAGGTTTCAGATCGTACCTCCTAGGGAGTTGTTTTATTACATTTAGATCTCATTCAGCTTGACTTTAACTCTACGTCTACATATGTGTGTAACAGAACCCTGTATATCCTCTAGTACCCCTTTCACCGATGTGTTTTTGTCTTTTATTATTCTGGCAATTTTAGTATTAGATATGTTTCCCTTTTATGCTAATACTTCTTTAAAGGACTTCTCTTTGAAGCTCTAATAATGTCTTTTAGATAAACTAAGCAGTTAGTTTTAGATTTGTGACTCTACACTCAGTCAAAATCCTCAAACTTTGCAGCATGAACTTTTTGGGTGACATCTGATAACTAGAGTAATTTGAATTCATTTGAAGGTACTTGTCCAATTTTTCTCCAATTTGCTAAGCAGATTCCTCCCTCACTATATTTATAACTGGCTTCTAGGTTGAGATCTGGTGACTGAAGGCTATAACACACAGTATTCTCACTCATGTTTGCTTCTATTAGTTTATCCTTTCAAAAATGTCTTTAATCTTTTCGTTGCATCTGCTTGGCCCTCCATTCTGCTGATCGGCTAAGATGCCATATTACAATAAATGACGTGCTTTAGGTGTGTAGTTAAACACAGCAAATGTGACGTCAACGTGAGTTTGAAGTTCCTGATTTCCCTTATCAGGAGGCTTTTTACACCCTGTATTGCCAAGAGGCAAGCGGGGCAGATAGAAACGTCAACGCCTGTGGTAATGCCCATCCTGAAGATAAAGTCAAAGCAGGGGCAGAGCCTTAGCTTTGTTTCCCATGTCTGGAGATCGTCAGAGAAGCACAAGGGAAAGTGATGAGTTGTTTCCAGGTGTGAGCTCGTGGGGCGTGTCACATCTTATTGAGGCAGCACACAGCAAACATGTGGTATTGTTTTTAATGATCATTTACAGGAAAGAGCATTTGTGGTTGCAACACAGCACAACAGATGATGATGATGAGAGAGATCAGTGCAGGCTGTCGCAAATGCTCAGCTTACATCTGTTTTGTTTGTTTTTTTCTGTGCTCGCCAGAACAATCAGAAAACATTATCAAAGTGAACCACCACAGATCAAGTCTGATTTGATAGAAATATTCAATAATGTTAACGACGCAGCTACATAGCTCTTTATTTCCTGACGTTTAACATGTATTTGTTATCTGTTACTGCATTTCCAACCAATTGGTTGTTTTTTTTATCTAACTTTATTGAATAGTTTTATCTTTGATTTTATCTTCTTTTATATTGCTTGACATCAACCTCCCTTCCTTAGAGATATAAAAGTGCTTGCCTTTTTTAAATTTCAGATCTTTACAAAAGCAACCAAAATGTGTGCATACACGCTTCAAATTTAGATTTTTTTTTTCTATTAAAAGCTCAGCAGTGATAGAAGAGCGGATCACAATTCCACTACAGCGGTGACATCTAGTGGTGCTTTTGCATTTTCACGTAGCACAGACCTAGTTGAGTGCAGTAGCTGCTTTAAATCCTTAAAATCCTTTAAATCCTTGTTGTATATTTGTTACATCTTATGTAGACACTTTAGTGTAAGAATTAGCATTAACAGCTTCATGTTACACCAGGAAAATATTTGTGGAAAATTGAGTGAAGTAATGAAAATGTGATTAGTTCAGATATTTTTCTATGGCATGATGTTAGCATGGCTGTGTTTTGTCAAACAGGGGGAGGCCGATGATGCAGAGCAATGACAAGACTCACTTGTCAGACACGACTCCCTTCTAAGGGTGCTTTTCTAAATGTCATCACCATCAGAGTGAGGTCACCATGGGCACACAGAGGTGCCCTGATGTCCTTCTGCTCGCTCCGGGGGAAAACCTGACTAGATGGGCTGCAGGGAATGAAGTAGAGCTGTGAAAGATGGAGAAAAGAAACTGAACACAAGCTAATTTACATTTTGTTAGTGAGCCGGTTATTATAAGAAGACATGTTGATCGTGTGACTAGTTATATGTAGAAGTAACAACATGTTTGCACTCAAATCTTTAAGGAGCTATTTCCACTTCCTGGTAAGTCTTCTACAAAGTATATTCAGGTGCCATAAGCTTAGCAGGCATCACATTTTTCTCATGTATTTAACATTCACTGGCTTGGTCTCAGTACCAGTGCTGACAGCTACTGACTCAGTCCATAGCTGCTCCAAATTCCAGATTTCCACCTCTGCGGTTGCCTAAAACCCACTGACTGTACTGTGCATTTCTCATTTTTATTTAGTGTTTGGTTTTATTTATTTATTAGCAAACAATTTATCTTTATGGTAATAGTAGATGAGTTATCTAAAGCAGCAACAACGACAGTAGGATCCGCAACATTTATCTGACAGTTTGCCATCGTTTTGCTTTAAGAACTGCTTTAATTCTTCAAGGCATAGATTCAATAAGGTGCTGCAAACATACCTCAGAGATGTTCTATATTGATGTGATGACATCACACAGTTGCTGCAGATTGTTGGCTGCACATCCATGACATGAATTTCATTTTCCACCACTTCCCAGAGGTGCTTTATTGGACTGACATCTGGAGACTGTGGAGGTCATTTGAGGCTGTGGTGTTTAAACTGTGTTCACTTTGTACTAAGGGGCTCAAAGTTTGCCAAGAAAATATCCTCCAGACCATTGCACCACCACCACCAGCCTGAACCCTTGATACAAGACTGGATTTATCTGTGCTGTCTTGGTGTTTATGCCAACTGTGTTTAAGAAAAATCCCAGTAGATCACCAGTTTCAGAAATACTGAAACCAGACAGCCTGGCAACAACAACGATGCAATGTTCAAAATCAGTAAAATCACCTTTCTTCACCATTTTGATGCTAGGTTTGATCTTCAGCAGGTCAACTTGCCCGTGTCTACATGCACACAGTTGCTTGCAAAGTTGCATTAATGAGTGGTTGAACATAACAAAGTGACTAGTGAATACATACTGTAGACTAATGCTGCTACTATTGTGACTAATGATACATAATAACAACATGATAATAGTAATAATCCAATTTTGATTAATGTCCAAGGAAATAGCAATCTTCAGTTACTGTGGTGAAATATATCCTCTGCTCTTGTTTAAGATTTTTACTTAACATGAGAAAGTTCTCCTGTAGTACATGTGTTGTAAGCAAGTACATGCGGTACTTAAAATAAAAATAATAATAAATAAATAAAAAACTACTTCTTCTGTGGCATCATTCCTGTTTTAACTATAATAGCACATATGCATACAAATCCATATTCCAGTTAAGTCCAGGCAAGGAGTAAAAAGAACAAAAAAAACCCAAAACGCAGAAACTGTATAAACTTCAGTGTCAGTAAAGAATGAATACTTTAGTAAAAGTAATTGTCTAATGATCATATTCAGGCAAAACATTTACAGACTTAACTGCATTCAAGTCATTTAAAGCTGCCTTACATTCATCAAGTGAGACTCGCTCCTTTAGTTTTAGATGATTCCAGGAGGAAGGAGCTGCAAATCTTAAGGCTGTTTTTCCAAATTCATTGTAGCAGATAGAAGGAATAACTCTTGGGTATATAAGACAATAACTTCCCACACTTATTGAATATAAGTCTGTAAATAAGATGGGAACAAACAAAGAATAGCCTTCTAAATAGGAATAAACCAGTGGTTGAGTCTATGACGCGACAATGCAGACAATCCAACCTAACGTGCAGTGGTGAGTAAGAGCTTTAAAGTTTGTACTGAATCTTAGTGCTCCGTGATAATGGTATTGCAGTAGATGTTGTAAAATTAGTTTTATTTGAAAAGATGTGATTACCCTTTGCTTGACTTGCAATGTACAACGATGTCAACTAGATGGCGGTAACATCTAGTCTTCGACCCCATTAAAGGTGTTTTTTTTTTTCGTTCTGCGCTGGCCTTCAGCCTTCTGCGCCTTCGGTTTGCCAGCAACGTGAGGAAATTAGAAAATAATGGCAGGCAAAGCTGAGTGGCCACTGTGTAGCCAATTAACGAGTCACTGAACCGGCCAGGGAACGGCAAAATGAACGGGTATACTTATTTTGCAGCAAACCAAGTATGACGGTGTGGAGACCGTAAGAAAGTGTGCAAGACGCACATGGAACAGCTGCATTTGTGCAGTAAAGCAAATAAAACCTTCACTTTGTGCAAGCGTATTTTCTGTACAGGGTAGTCACAGCTATCAAACAATCCATGGCTGGGCATGTGGTGATGCTGCTGCAGCTGAAGCTGCCGTACATTAATCCAGTTTTTTTTTTTCATTTTTCCTGTTGTTGAACAAATTCCCCCCAAATTCCAAAAAAAAAGCAATAATAATGCATGTGGATGTTTACTGAAACTGAACTCACTACTCTCATAGTTACGATCATCTTCATAGCAACGACAGGTGCTGACTAAAACACTGAAGTGACTGAACTTAACTAAAACTTGAAGTAGTGAATTTGTTCCCCCCTCTGTATCGCGTCACCAGCCTCTGATATTGCACAACAGGCAGCTATTTCCTTTCTTCCTTTTTTAACTCCAACGACAAGCATCACTGCCTGTAGATAAAAGCCCGGTCCACCTCATATCAGCTATCAACAGCCACTTGACACTGAGAAGGGAAAAACCGACAGTCAGCTTTTTAGAGTCAGTGTTGCGGCCAATTTTATCGGATATTTTCGTTGGAATGGCAATCTGACAGCTCATCATACAGATAGTAATATTCTTAAGTGTGTAGCATTAGAAGTGGATGAGGTAATACCTTTTGAGAATAAAAGAACATTTTGCTAATCAGTGGCTTTTAAACCCCAAGGTGCGCCTAATTTATCGGCTGATAAAATAGAAATAGAAATAGAAAATAAATAAATAATAAAATTAGAGCATCGTTTTCACATTTTACAATTTCAGAAACTATATGCTGCTGACAGAAATCCTGAGGTTTTATATATTTTTCAGATTTTAAACTATATAAAAAGATATTAGCTGTTTATTTGTAGGGAATTTAAATAAAAATTTGTTTTTGCTATATTTTTTTTATTTTTTATTATGACCAGATTTATTAAATTAAGCCAACCCTTCAGCTTGTTAGAAGCACTTCCAAACCTCTAATTTTACATTCATGACAAAGAGGCGCACATAAAGGACTGGAGAGGCTTAATTATGGTCTGAAGCAATTCACACATATTTATTTCTGCATTTTAGAAGCTTCAAGCCAGGGAGTGAAATCCGGACAGGTTGTTATAGCTACGCAATCCACAGGGGTTCCGATGTCTATTTAAAAACCTTCAGACCCTCCCTCTCTCCTTTAAACAACATTATATATCACACACACGCTGCATGCTAATGCCGAGCAATTCTCAGTGAGCACTAAAACACATCTTAAAATTAGCTCATTCTGGTGTTTGAGTTCAAGCTGCCTGACAAGGCAACAGAGGGAACATATCATCAGAATTCCCCCTTTGGCAATACCTGCTGATTGGGTCCTAAAAAAAAAAAAAAAAAAAAAAAAAAAAAAAAAAAAAAAAAGCAAGCGGCTTTTAACTTTTAATATTTGGCTCTGAGAGTTCTGCCACGAGCACTCGCGAAAGAGAGAGTTGCCTCTGATTTTTCTTCTTTCTTTTTTTTTCTTTTGGAGAAGAGAAATAAAAAATTGCCAGTGCAGCTTCGTTTTCGTCTTTTGTTTTTCTTTTTCTTTTCTTAGCACTTCGGTTAAAATCCGTACGCGGATGAGTGCGCATGTAGGCATTCTGCTTGAGATGTTTTACGAAACTTTAAGGATGATATACCTTGGATGTTTCCTGTTGCTCTGTGGGCTTACGCATGTCATGGCAAGCTATCCTATCTGGTGGTAAGTTTAATTTTCATTATTTCCCGGACAAGAAGTGACACATTAAAAAACATGCGGGGATTGTGGATGACCTGTAATTTTGAGTTGTTATAGTTGTGACTGCTTGTCTGTCAGCTGCAGAGCTTTAGCGTGTGGTGACGGTGATCTTTTAACGTTACTTTTTATAATATTATAAGACACGCACAGTGTGACTTTCTAATCAGGTCATTAAAATGACATTTAGTAACCCATGGAAACCGAAAGTATACAAGCGAAAGGATGGGCTGAATTGTAAACGCAAGAGATGAATGAAACGTGCAACTTTGCAAATCGGGAGCAATTTTGATCTCCAGAATGCAGCAGGTGCAAACTTTATGTGCTTGGAAGCGTGTGTCTATGTGTGCTCGTGCGTCCAGTGTGTGTGTGTGTGTGTGCGCGCGCGCGCGCGCGCGTGGTGATGGTGATGTTGTCATTGTATGTTGCCATGTGTTGTCATTTTTGCACTTCCCTCCCGACTTCGTTTTTTCAGTCTTTCTGCCATGTAAATGCCAAAAAGAACCAAATGCGTGACGCTGACGTTAATGAAGCAGAGCAGAGCTGCGTTAAAATTACGATAGTGTAATTAGTTTAAAAAAAAAAAAACTACAGGATTATTGTATTTTGGTATGTTGTGCTGTTTTGTAATATTTCAGCTTCATCCATCAGTCTTAGCTGTTATCAAAGCACTGATATATATATATATATATATTTCTGCCTGATTTCTAATAAATCATTCAATATTTGGAGGACGCTTAATCTACTTTTCTTAATGGGTCCCCTGGTGGTAAGGCTGATGAGAAACTAATTACATGCTCAGCTGGAAGGAAATCCTGATATAAAAGTGGGCCCTCTGGATGGAGAGATGGGGGGGGGGGGGGGCTGCACAAACTACATTTTTATTATTTATTTTATTTTCCAGTGTAATTGAATGCTTGGTTTACTTTATTTATTTGATGCCAGTGCAAGATAAAGTTTTGCATTTTTTTTTCTTGGTACTTTGGCAAACACAGCCAGGGAAAACCTTGAAATTCACCCTTCATAAGAGTTTTCTTTCTTCTTTTTTTGTGGAGCTTGTTATGAATGACACAATGGAAGAACAGTTTTCCATTCTGTCATAGCTGAAACCCTGCAGCCAGCCCAGAGCTAACTTCTGTGTTGATTGTTTGATTTTGGAGGGTGCCAGTGATTGAAGGGTCTAACAACAGGGGTAAACATAATGGAAGCAAATTTTGCTGCATCACTCCCGCCTATACAAATAATGTCTAAGTGCAAAAGTAACTCGTGAAATCACTTTTCAGTTCTTTCATTCCTGACACAATGCTGAACTTTTTTTTAACTTGAAAGATTACTTGAGTGATTTTTCTGTCTCATGGCAACTCATCCCAAGTCAAATAATGTGGTTCCTTTGGGATTGCACTTAGCATGCCTGCATTGTCTTTCCGCTTGCTAACAGCATGCCAGCCATCTATGATCTAGACCTTCTGTGAAAAGCAGCTTACGATGTTTTGCTGACAGAAGCTTGCCTTCAAGCAGCCATGGGAGCTGCATCACTCTCAACCCCTGCACCGCAGTCGTTCTTGGGGATACGGCTCTGCACTAAGACAGGTTCATGTCTGTCTATTCTCGACCTGCCATGACATAGCCTGGCTGCACCCGCCACCCCACCACCTTCTTCACTGGTCCACCCCACCTTAGAAGATAAATACCTGGAGGTGAAAGCTTGCCGCACATTCCTTTTCCCAAACATATTCTCTTGATGTCAAAGTCGGCTCCAAGGCCTCAGGGCCCACAAGTAAAGTGGTAATTCTAAGGCACCCTGCTTGGGCTTGCTGAAATATGCATTAAACCTGTACTGGATAAACTTAGATGAGTGGGGGAAACTTTGTACTGAGGCAAAAAGTCATATACATCGTATATATTTTGCTTAAGCATTTATCTGTAACAGTTATCACTAAGGTGCTCCTTTGAAAACAATAGCCTTAAGAGCATGAGTGAATCCTGTGTTTCCTCATTAGTTGTACTAAACATCACATGTGCAACATCTCTGCAAAGCAGGAGAAAATCAGTGGATTTCTTTTTTTTTTAGAAAGAATTAAAGAGATTAAAGTTGCCAAGACTCAATAAATACCTAAAATCTAAATAATACAGCAGGTATTTTAAAATAGTTGTTGGAATTAGTATCCAACAACACAGTCTTTTGTGCAATAACTTCTTAAAAAATCATAAATCATCTATGGTGAAACATGCCCCGCCGCCTCTCACGGGCCATTTCCTAACACAGAAAAGAGGTGGCAGGGATTACTCAGCCCCAATGAGACAGGCATGGAGACTCTTGAGCCGAGCAGCCTAAGCACACTGAGTCACATTGAGCTTGTGGGGTACAGTTCAAGACAGTGACAGGGCAGAAATACCTCTGCTGACCCTCATTGGTGTGAGTACAAGGACCTTTAAAGTTGCTGGTTTTCCCAAGATGATATTGCCACTGACCTTCATGATTACCTGCTGTTGAGATGCACACTTGCCAAAAAAATTTGAATGCAGGTTCAAGAAGAGACAGAGAAAGAGCTACAACTGACAACTCCCTTCATATCCATTAAAAAAAAAGAGAGCTCTGCTCCTAACCTGAACATCTGTACCAGTTCTCTTTGGCTGATGAACTTTCACCAGTAAAAAAGGGGTCAATTGTAGTAGGAAACTGCCTTGTGTATTGTTGTTTGTAGCAGACAAAAGGCAGATAAATGCGATATGTTCTGAAGAGGTTTTTAGCATGCCATTGCTCACTTACTGGCTGTCTCATTTATGATGAATTAGGCTGGTGCAGTCTGTAGAAATTAGGCAAGAAATTCTGTTGAAACCAATGTGACTCATTGCTTTGATGTTTTCTTGGGAGAAATAACAGGAGTAACTCATTGGGTCAGTTCATGGCTCAGGAGCACCTTTGACACCTGGCAGACATCCTTAATAATTACAGAGAGCTGAAAATCAACCTTTGAATGTAAAACCTAATTGAGGTATTAAAGGTTGGTACGATGAAAGCCATCAGAAACCGTCAACATGTGGGGTCATTTGACTGTGAGGCTCTTTCTTTTCTTCAGGTTAAAAAAAAACCCTGCCTGAGGGCCAAAGTCAGGAATTTGGTAATCTTGTTTTGATCAGCGATTAGTCCTTGAACAGCAGTGAACAGGTCAGCAGATAGTGAGCTAACTGCAAAGCAAAACACTGCACACCTGCTCTTAAGCTGCATTTATAGAGAATCTACATTAACCATTATGACTCCAGCATCGCCCAGGGGATGACAAACTGAACACTCCTTCCAGCGTTCAGTCCTTAATAGACAGTTGATGTAAATTAAGGGCTTGTCTTGATTGCCAGCAAGCTACTTTGTAGCTACTCCAAAAGGTATTTGCCAAAGATAACAGGAACTGTGCTATTCAGTAATTTGGCTGTTCTGTGCCATTATGAAAGAGTCAAAGTGCTGATTTGATAATTTACCATAGAAGGCAATTACTGCAGGCCAGTTATTCATGCATTAAAAGAAAAAATGTCATTTTCATCCATCTGTTTTCCATCCATGCTTCTATCCAGCTTATCCCAGCCAATTTATTAATTTTTATAGATATATATATAATCAAATGTATTTAAATGGAGAGTTCAGAATCCAAATTCAAACCTGTTAACTGCTTTTATATTGGTAGAAGAGAAGAATTATAAGCCGGAAGTAAATATTTGATTTGCTTTGGAAATCTGTTTTTTAAGTCATTGAGGGGCAGAGCTTTGCTGTTTTTAGGCTAAAGACAAATTGAATCAGCCTCCAACACTTTTTGCACTGCTTGATTAGAATCCTAAGAAAACTATATAAAACTTTAAACAAAATGGCATAAATCAGTATGCCTTTTGTGCAATGCGGAAATTCCAAAACATGGCCATACAAGCACCCTGCAGCGTCTTTTTAAGTCCTTCTTAAAAATGGGTCATTCATAAAATGGATATCCAATATCTGTGATTACTACCTGCTAAAAGTCTTAATTGAGAGGACACAGAAAATAAAGACAAAGAGAAAGCAATACAGGCACAAAGAGAGCAAGAGAGAGAGAGAGAGATGTAATCAGTGAACCAAGTTTGCACTTGTTGTATCCCAGAATACCTTCCTCAAAAGAAAAAAGGAGGGGAGGTTCAGCGTTACTCTTAATACACTCTCTGAAGTTTCAGCGTAGGGTTTGCACTCTTATTACCCTAAGCTGAAGGCCTGTTAAGTGTGCGGACAGTTAATAACAAGGTGCAGTTTTCCAAGTTGTCAGCTTAAGGTCTATGAAGACCTCTGGATGCATAACGGACTTTCATCTTAAACAGAAACACTGCCTGCTTCTGAGACTGCAGGGCTGCAATTTCAATACACACAAAGGCCAGGTGCCTGCAGAGAGGGTAGTTGAAGGGATAAAGAATGGACGTCTAATGGTAGCATCTGATACAGAAAAATAAACACACACAATCAAACGTACTCAGACGTAAAATTACACTGCACCAGGAGGGAAATTAGTCCCCCACTTGAGTGGTGTTATATCAGTAGATAAAGATGCAGACAGATAGGTAGATAAGATATAATTATCCAAATGCACTGACAACACGACTTCCTTTCTGCTTGTAGGTCACTAGCAGTCGGCCACCAGTACTCATCACTGGGCACTCAACCTATCCTTTGTGGCAGCATACCAGGCCTGGTGCCCAAGCAGCTGCGTTTCTGCCGGAACTATGTGGAAATCATGCCGAGTGTGGCTGAGGGGGTGAAGATTGGCATCCAGGAGTGTCAGCACCAGTTCAGAGGCCGACGCTGGAACTGCACCACGATCAATGACAGTCTGGCCATTTTTGGTCCAGTGTTAGATAAAGGTAATGTTACAAAGCACACAGAGTTTTCTTTCCTGCTACTTTTCTGTCAAAAAATAACAATTTGTAGAGTCCTTAAGTCTATAAAGATATTTTCTTGAAGAAATGCCACTTATCAGTAAAAAGTAGGCAACACTTTTTGCAGAAAGAAAAACAAACTATGCCTTTCTTTGACAGGAAAAGATGACTAGAGTAAAGTAGTATTATTAGCTTATGATGACTCCACTGTCTTTGAATATGTATTTGAGAATGTCTTAATCTCTGCAAAGTTCTTGGAAGTATTTAGCTCTTTAAACCGACTGAAAAAAAGAGCAATAAAAGTGACTTATTATGTCTCTCTCCTGATTAACTCTCCCATTAACAATTCTATATTCCCTTTGTCTTATATTTGCATTAGAAGAGCTGCACTCCCAGCATGCATCATTCATTATGCTGATTCAAATCCTTGTTTAAATAGACTTTAGACTGAACAAGTCTCGGGGGTCTGCGTGCATGCAACGATGTACACGATTAGCCTAAGTCGAGTGAGTTCTGTCTTGTTGGAGTTTTCTTTAGGAGGGGATCCCCTGTGATTGCTGGTATTTTCTTCTGATGTACTTTACCCAAGAGATGAACTGAACTGAAGCATAGAGGTTTTCCAAAACACATTTTAGCTTATGCAGTGATAATTTTCAGGCATGTGTTTAATCGTGAGCTCAGGCAAGAGAAATCCCCATTGCCCAGAAAACTAGCCATAAAACCAAGAAAGAAAGAAAGATGATATATGTGTATATTTAATAGTTAATGCAGTTGATCATAATAAAAATTTTAAAGAGTGAAATATTTCTTAGTAATTAATGAGGGGCTAGTGCAATATTTAGTGTGCAGACATAAGTGTGATCTTTTTACTTTATTCCATCTCCCAGCAGGAAAGCAAATGAGACTGTTTCCCAAAACATCAGATTCACACTTTGATTGGATAGATGAATTCTTCTTCCTGATTTCTGAAATGAGTTAAAATCAAGAATCCATGCAGGCCCCAGTGGCTGAGGGTCGTGATCCAAACTCGTCATCTAGTTTACGGAAGACTGATGTAAACACAAGGGGGCCGGGGGTCACATAGGGCAATTGCTTTTAATAAACTCTTGAGCCAGTTGATAGAAGAGGCTGGAGTTGAAGTAGGTGGCTAACGATAGGGGTTCTCAATCCCACTGCTATTGTGGTGCAAAATGCCACCACGTCTTTCCCTCTGCATCCCCTCCCAGGCCTAAATTGCAGGGGTGCTGACTGGAAAGAGAAGGCGGCTACTGGGCTCTAGTAAATCATTTTGATTGGATTAAGGTCACTCAGGCCCTTAATAATGTGAGAGGTCAAAGTGGCTGGATTAAGTGCCTTTGTCAAAGGCTGAGGAGAGTAGCTCAGGGGCTCACAGGCCTTTGATAGGACTTAGTAGGAGAGAGCTTCCATTTCATTGGATTTGATTGATGCTAGTGTTTGTCCATGCAACCAGGCCATTGTCCTCACTGGTGTCAGTTTGTCTGAAATTCAGATTCTTGTTAGTCAGTTTCCTCCTTCCTTTTTGTTGCCAGATTTGAAAGGAAGAGTAGGCACCTTTATTTGCTACAGAGGCTTAGTTACTGTCAGTTCAGTGCATCACTGCCCGTGTCCACTTCAACTCCACCGAGAACATTAGAAGTTTGTTTTAAAGAAGTGGATTAAGAGGGACTAAAGGAGTAAAGCCTTTACAAAAAAGAAGGTAAACGGAGTTGAACTACAACTAAAAAATCAATTGAAATGAACAGGTTGTGCATTTTGAAGATAAGTTTAATGGGTTACATTAAACTATATGCACATAAAAATGCTCTTACTCAATGTGAGCATACATTAGTTGACCACACAAACACTCATCTAAGAGTATTATTACTTTAGAAAAAAGCATATCTTATATCATGTTCTCTCCTTACACATGGTCTAAACCTCTTTTTTTCTCCACACCCCTGCCTCAAGGCTATGTCTGCGTCAGTGCTCATTAATTTACATTAACTAAAGTGTCAAAACATGCACCACTGGAATCTGCCTGTGATGAAAGGTAATAGAAAGCTGCACAGGTGTTCCTCAGTCTGCAGAGCCGATCCCAGAGCTATTTCGGCATTCTTGGTATTTACAGAAAACCTGACTGCTATATGGGTATAATCAGTCTCCAGTTTATGACTCATGTGATGGGATTAGGTTTCTTTGCTATAAAAAGTGGACAGTCACAGTTTCACAAGTCTTAACACCCGTACAGGAAGTCAATGCACCGTCATTTTTCTTTTTGAAGATAATGAAGTTCACTGGAAATTCCTATTATGTAATTTGTTAGCGATACTGAAAAGTTTGACACTATTGTAGCTCTAGCTTGTCTTCATTCACTGTGGGCACGTTTGCACTGGGCAGGATGCTTTGTTTGCCAGGAAATACAGATACCTAAATTGATCTAAATTATTAAGTTCCATCTAAACTAACCAGGAAAAGGCCAGGGGATGTGGGTTGTGACCTATGACCTGAGGATGAGAAAGAGTAACTATTTAGGATGAGCCAAAAGGTCCCTGCATTTCATGAGACGTATGTCTCTCCATGCTGGGGGAGGGAAGCTGGCTCACCAGTATATCATTAACTCTGTGCAAGAAAGAAAGAAGGGATGTGGTAAATGGAGTTGATGGGGGGACCTTAGCCCCACTCCCTGCTGGGCACTGCTCAGAGCACAATATCTTCGCAACCATGAGATTAAGCAGGAGAAAAAGTGCTTTTCCCCATTCACACGCCCTTTAGATTGTTTTATTAAACCATTTGAATAGGGATTTCCCTGTCTGCCGACAAGCAGGGTCCAGCCAATGCATAGTTCTCTGTTGCTATGACTTAACTTGGTCCCCACTAATCACTAGCCAGGGCAAATTTCATATAAAATATCTGGGGCTATTGTGGGACTAACACAGCGTGACAGTGGCAACACAATAGGGGATTCAACCCCCCAGCAGGTTGTAGGGACCGCTTGGCCTGCCAGAGTCTGGCAAAGTTTGGTGGAAAAGCATTGTCTGAGAAGAAATACCACAAATTGGTCATAAAACTAAGGAAAAGCAGTGGAGCTAATGTCACAGGTGGAGTTTCCAGGTACAGTGAATGCTGTCAGAGGTGGATTTAAATCCAAATGAAAACACGCGTTTAAAAAAATGGGTGATTGTTCTGATTAAGTTTTCATTAGTACCTTCCAGTGAGGTTTTACTGTCATGTATAAATGGGCCACACACAAACAGTGATACCATACCATCGAAACTAAATTTAGAATGTAAGACAATTTTGTGAAAGGTGTTGTATGTTTATAGTCAATATCAACAAAAAAGGTAATCTGATGAATCAGAAGCTTGCACGTGAGGCAAATTTTCAGCAAAGCTCTTCAAAATTTTAGAGATATTTCCATTTTCTTGAATGCTTATTCATTTGATAACACCAGGCTTTGTGAAGATCTTGTAAAGCAGCTTGTGAAAAATTGTAAACACTATATAAGAAATCTATTATTTCACACAGAAATGCCAGGATATTTTTCGTGTGCTTCAATCCTTCTCCACTGACTATTTTACCACAACATTTCACTCCCCTCACATAATTCTATGACAAGTTCACAGAATATCTATGCTGATGACTGTGCGCTTTTTTTAGTAGCACAGAAGTTTGTTCAAAGATATTTTCAGACACAAATGTTAGTTCCAAAATCCTTTTTCGGCATTTGAAATTAGTTTTCTAAGTCACTTCAGATTTAATGTAAGCCAAACACCTTAGATATTCACTCAAACTGAAAACACAAAGCTCATGCTCAGTCAGCTTTAGATGAAGCATGGTGATGTGTAATTAATCACTGTAGACAGTTCCTTCATGGCGCAGTCTTTGGCTACTTTGACTTTTCACGAAAATGAAACAACACCAAATAAAAAGAAACGTGTTGGATTCACAAAGTGGGATTTGAGGAAGGAGAGCATTAGTTCAAATGTATTTGAACATTAGTAACCTTGTGTGTATACAGTAGTGGTAATGAAATGGGTGGTGAGGGATGCCAGTAGACCTTTTCTCTTGCATCATTGTTTCTAATGCCCTTTAGTCCTGGAACTGGTTGGAACCTGCTGTAAGGGAGGAGCTCGTTCTCCCCTCAGCTTTATATGCCTTTACTTTTTTTTCTTTTCTTTCTTTCTTTATCATTTTTTGTTCTTCAGACAGAAACGTGCGCTGTTTCTATCAAACACATACTCAAACACATCTCACGCAGACAGCGCAAGATTTCAATATTGATTTTAAACCATTTCTTTTACTCTTTTTTTTATCTTCAGTGTGTTCAGTTCATGTTTACTCCTGAAGTTTCCACTTCATCCTGTCTCTTCTCCTTCTTTGTCTTTGCTTGTGTTTTTGCAAGACCATACAAGTACATATATTCAAAGCAACCACTCCGTCTAATGATTCATGTTAAAGCAGCTGACAAGGAAAGGATAGAAGGAAAGTCTTTCCCTTTTTGGAATGGTATATCTGTTCGCTAAAGACCCATCTCCATGTTGTGTCTATGAGCTGTCCCCTCAGTGTGAGGCTGTTTCCTAACCTTTCAAAAGCTTAATTGAGTCTCTTAATTATAGGCCTGTCAGGCCCGTCTCTTCCTCTCATCTCTCTGGAAGATCCTGATCCCTCTGACTCATCAGTTAGCTATGTCAGACAGAGACGTAGAGGCCTTGCTGGCCTTATTTAGAGACAGGACGATTGATGTCTGGTTAAATTAACCCACACACTGTTGCGATATAGTAGATACAACCCAAATACAAGCAGCAGACAGGAGTAAAGGTCTACTTAGTTTGTTTGATGCTTTCTTGTTTTGTTTGGTAGAAGATGTTTGCTGCCAGCATATCTTACATATTATTAAATTTACACATTGTATATATTATATATTATATATTATGTATTAAAGCTATATCTTTCTTATAAATTTTTATTTAAATTTAATATAAATTTAATTCTGGAAATACTCAAGAGATACATTATCCAAGTGATGCTTGTCTGTCTTTGTCTTTCCAGCCACTCGAGAGTCAGCTTTTGTTCACGCTATTGCCTCGGCGGGAGTGGCGTTTGCGGTGACCCGTGCCTGCGCCGAGGGTTCAGCCAACATCTGTGGATGTGATACACGTCACAAAGGCCCCCCTGGTGAGGGCTGGAAGTGGGGTGGCTGCAGTGAGGATTTGGAGTTTGGAAGCATGGTGTCCCGGGAGTTTGCTGATGCAAGAGAGAATCGGCCTGACGCACGCTCAGCAATGAACCGCCATAACAATGAAGCAGGGAGAATGGTTAGTTCTCTTATTCGTGTTTTTGCTATGTCTGTGGTAGCAGTTCTTCTGCTTTTAAAAGTTATATTAACTAAACTTTATTTTTTTTAATCTGTAGTCTCTCAACGACAACATGTTTCTGAAGTGTAAGTGCCATGGACTCTCTGGCAGCTGCGAGGTCAAGACATGCTGGTGGTCTCAGCCTGACTTCCGAGTTGTTGGGGACTACATGAAGGACAAGTATGACAGCGCTTCTGAGATGGTGGTTGAGAAACATAAGGAGTCCCGTGGATGGGTGGAGACCCTGAGACCCAAGTACAACTACTTCAAACCCCCTACAGAGCGCGACCTGGTTTATTATGAAAGTTCACCCAATTTCTGTGACCCCAATCCTGAGACCGGCTCCTTTGGCACTCGGGATCGCATCTGCAACCTGACGTCCCACGGCATAGACGGGTGTGACCTCTTGTGCTGCGGCAGAGGTCACAACACGAGGACTGAGAAAAGAAAGGAGAAGTGTCACTGTATTTTCCACTGGTGCTGCTATGTCAGCTGTCAAGAGTGCGTGAGGGTGTACGATGTGCACACCTGCAAGTAGAGAGGTTTTCGTCTTTTCTCACCAAAACATAATGACTTCACTGGGTTGAAGAAGAAATGCAGATTCCCACCTGCAAGACCAGAGAGACTGTAAAGCTCTGTGACATGTGCGCGGACAAAGACACAACTGCCTCGTGTTTTTGTTTTGATGCTACAAAGAGTGAGTCTCTGCCTAAATTAACTGAAACAGCTGAGTAGGTGTCAAAGTCCACGAACATCACCCTGATGGATGGATAGTTGTGATGATGGCAATAATGTTGATATCCATACCGAGCAAGAAAAAGGTGTCCTGATGTAGGAAAGGAGAACTTGACAAACACCATATTGGTGATTTTTTTCCCCAGTGTAGTTACTTTTAATCAAGAATATTCCAGCACTGCCAATGCTTTCAAATCTGCAAGGCAAAAAAAAAAAAACATTAAAAAAAAGGCATTTCGTTGAAAGTGAACGTTTCCTTCAGTGTGTAATCATCGCTTGTTTTTGCAGTGAAAAGTAGCAAGAGTTGTGAGCAGGTCACATGATCAGACACTCAACAGCATGTTTTCTCCTCCTCGACATGACTACTTTATTTGCGTATTTTTGAACACTAACACGATCATTGTGTGCGTGAGTGTTCCTTTTACAAAGTGTTATATGTTACTGATGTTTGGGTAAGAATGCACTTGCACCTGAGTGAATGTAGTTGTTTGCTGTGATGTGTTTACATTCTCAATCTCTTAAGCTAACCAGTTAATATCTGCTTTAAACCACTAATTTTATTCGCGAGTAGAAAGGAAGCCACATCCAACAAGCGTTGGCAAAACGAGAATATAGTACGCAGTCTGCACATTTCCTGAAAGGCCAGAGAACACCTGGATCAAAAAAAACCATCAAGAGTTATGACCAAAGACCAGAAAAGAGCCTCCCCATCCACCGCATGAGGCTGTGATAGTCAGTACCATTGATGAATATGAAGCATGTTCTCCTTATTCTTAACAGTATTAGTGATGTGCCACGTGACTCGGTGTGGGGAAAGCTGTTATTTATTAAAGGTGTATTCCCATATACACATATACTATAATATTTAATCAAATAGAAGCGTACTCCCTGGTAAACACAGCACAAATGGTAATTTAAAAAAGCAAAAAAAGAAAGCAGACAAAGCTGTATTTTATAAGCTCTCAATATTGCAGTGTAATTTGCAGTAATGTGATGACCAAAACGTGTGTATGCGAACATCCTCAGCCGTGGCTTTTTGTTCCCAAACTAAACAACAAGCAGCATCACTGAAACTATCAATACTTCCTTTGTTTTAATGCTGCTACGATAATATGTGTACGTGTTTAGGTCCTTACACACAGTTTGTCCTCGTCTGTCTGTTTAATATGTGTATTCTTTGGCATGTATTGATTCTTTCTGTGAAAGAAATCTATTATAAGTAGTTTGGGTTAAAAAAAAAAGTGAAGTTTTACTAATTTTTGCATACAGTTTAACCAAATAGACCAGAATAGAGTTTAATATGTTATTTTAGTCATCTGTTATCTTGTAGTCATGCTAAAACATCAGGGCTAAGATGAAACACGTTGTGCTCTCTTAATTTGAGAAGAAATACAAAATAAAAATTCTTTTTTTTACTTATGTGGAAAATATAAAACTACTGAAAGCTGAGACAGAAAGTTACATAAAGTTTATGAAAAGTGCGTTTCACTGATCGCCTCCACTGTGGAGGAGTTTCTCATTAATGTTTACAGCTAATGTAATGCTACGTCTCAGGCGTGCGCGTTTAATTCAAGAAAGCCCACCCAGGATTCGATAACGTCACGACTGAAAATATCAATAAACAGCCATAACCAGTTTCACATTTTAGATCATTTTTAGCAAACTACGCAGCAACCAGCATTCATACTAAAAGAGCTGTTACAGTACACTTTTTCTGTGAGTGATCGCCTGTATGGATAATTTGGTTCGTTCTAATTTGTTTTTGTTAAGTCTTTAAATCCAAAGTTTTGTACAAACTAGTTCTTGTGTTTTTATGAATTTCTAAAAGCCGATGTTTTTTTATAATTATTTATTTTATGCTATGTACATATTAGTAATTAAAAGTATATATTTGCGGAAATACATGTTTTGAAATGGTGTTGTGTGACTTGTAACTTGTAGCCTTTTTACCTCATCTCTGTTGTTCCACTGACTGGATACAGGTGTTTGTCCTACTGCCTGTAGTAGATTTCTAAACGTTAACTCTGTAACACCAAAATAAAAAAAATATTTTAAAAAAGAAACAAAAAGAGACAATGTTTCTTTTTCTGTGGTTGAAGATTTTTATTAATATATTTTAATGACAACATTGATCTGCCATGAGAGCTGAGAAATTACTGAATCAATGGCCATGAGTGCTCAGTTTTGGCTTACCTGAGGTCACTGAGGACAGTATAATGCATGTAATATTGCTCTTGTCTGGTATTTATTCTTGCTGTCCATGCTATTTATATTTTTAAAAACATGCACAACTGGTGTGGAGCACCCTGAATTACGTTGTACATGTACAACTACAATAAAGGCTATTCTATTCTGAAACAGGGGCGGCCAATTCATTTCCCCAAAGGGTCAGATTGGACTGGGACTCTCTAGATTAATTTTATCTCTTCATAGACTTATTGGTGCATGTGCTCATTTTGGCCCTTGGGAAAATGCCAACCCATTATCAAAGATAAAAGTGAAAAATAGATAGATAGATAGATAGATAGATAGATAGATAGATAGATAGATAGATAGATAGATAGATAGATAGATAGATAGATAGATAGATTTATCTTTTAAGCAGAAAATTAAAAATTGGTATGTTGAGTTAGTCATAAACACCTATAGATTCAGATCCTAATGCCCAACCACAGGCTTTGGATTTGTCGTGGGACAAAAGAAGAAAAAATAAGGCTGGACTCATAATTTGATTCCTTTGAGAAACTGCAGAGGCCAGCTGTGCTTTTTGAGAAACAATAATGGCAAAAAAAAAATCTTAGTAATGAGAGTTTAGAATAAGATGGAGCTTTGTTGAGGAGAAAGACCTTATCTCAAGATAGATTAGGAGTTGGGTGTGAATAGAGCCCACCAGTGTTCCAGCTCAGCTGCTGGACCCCTGATAGTCTTTGAGCCCGGCAACAATGTCACCACCAGAGGCCAGGTCTCAGTGCTATCTAACCCTATTATCACACAGAAAGATTGATACACACCCCCTCCAGAGTGGAAGCACCACAAAAAAGTGATACCCTTCCGTTGTCATTCATGTGAATTCACTAGTGTGCTCACCTCCACATCGAGCTATATTTTAAGCTTTCTGTCCCAGTTTAACTCATTACGCGGGTGCACTCAGACACTCATTAGAGTGCTGCAGCTTCTAAACCCCTCCCCATGACTGAAAATGAATAAAGACACGTTGAAAACTCTGTTGTGTATGAACCTGGGAGCCAGCCAGGTTCAGGAGTTATCTAACGGCCTGGAGGGTGTCGGCAGCTCATTCCACAATGCAACCTTTGACATTTTTCACACCAGCTCAATGGGCGAATGAGTAGAGAACATGAAACACATCACAGGATGAACAGAAACTCGGGCCCTGCAGCAACAGTGTGCTTTCGTTTAAGGAAATAGCCCCTTCGGTCAGACCCTCCTTGCTGCTTTGTCACACAAGTGAGATGAACATTGTTAGCAGATAGTTGTCAGAGGAGGCTGCAGAAGCTGCACTGAGTGAGATGGCATCCTGACTGTGAGAACTTTGACGCGACCAGACTGCAAGTGCCGCCACCCAATAACCATATAAATGGAAGACAATGGACCTAATTGCAATCAGTGTCCTCTTTTTAGTTTTTGTCCTTAGTTTCACCCTGGCATTCAGTCGAGACCGCTGCATGCATCTCAATAAAGCCATGTTGTTGTGAGGAGACCAGAGCGACATATATGCAGCGGAGCGGCGCAAAGGCCCACACTCTCATGACACAATGCAAATACTCCCACAGAAGTCACACTTTGGTCACAGCCAGTTTCTGTTTTCCTCATTCTGCATCTGTTTGATCTTTATTCCAACACAAGAATCACAAATGCTCAGCTATAAGTCGGGATTATTACTCCTTATTGTGATACGCTCAATTTGATCTTTGATCTGTCTTGAAATATATTTAAAGGTAGATTTAAATCTTAGAAACTTAGCAAATCAGAATTTGAACCTGAAATGTTCTGGGGCAAAGCTTGTCGCTTTAAAGAATGATTCTCAAAGCTGTCCTTTGTAGGCCGTACACAGCAGAGGTGACAGACCAAAATTGAGCTACAGAGAAGAGTGAAGTGTGTGGGCGCTTCATTATGTAACTGACTTTGAAGCCGGTCTTTTGATGTCTGGGTGTTCTTCTCTCTGGATTCAGATCACTCCCTTGGATTCACGCATTTAACATAGCAGGGCGTGCGGATGTAGAACAGACGTTAAACTATTTTATACGTATGGATATTAGAAACATTTGTGGTGTACTGCTACAAGGCCTGACAGCCAATGAATGAATTTAAGACACACATCATAAGTCTCGTCTTGATATCACAGGCTATTGAAATGTATATTAAGTAATGTATTCA
Source organism: Simochromis diagramma (assembly GCF_900408965.1). NCBI lineage: Eukaryota > Metazoa > Chordata > Actinopteri > Cichliformes > Cichlidae > Simochromis > Simochromis diagramma. Next base: position 7,332,739 of record NW_024386782.1, read on the forward strand.
TATGCCCTGGAGGTGATAATGGCTCTCACTTCTGTTTTCTAAATAAATAAACCCTGACAGCACTCACACCTCACCCAACACCTCACCCACTAAATTCTAAATAAAGATTTAACGTGTTGCGTATCACACAATAGCAGTCACTTTTTGCCACTTTTGGATAAACGTTCGAATCACGAGAAGAGAAAAATCATCTTTTACAGAAAAAAATGTGTTTTTGTTCCCATGCTGAAACATCCTAACATCAACACCCGAAGGGGAATGCGTGTCACCTGCATTCGATGAGGATGATGGCTTATCTGAGAGATTTCTAAAGAGGGCAGCCTTCACGAGAAGAGATGTGACAGCTGTAAAGCAGCCTCATCCCCTTTTGAAGTGCCTGTTTGTATTGTTGAAGCTCACAAAGGAATTTTGTCACCTCTGTTCTTACAAGAGAACATTAGTCAAGCTGGGCTGATAACATTGGGGGGGGGGGGGGGGGGGGGGTGATATGGGGAGACTAATGCACTACAGGCATGTGTATGCGATACCAACCCTGATCACTTTTGCCTCATCAGTGTTTGTCGAAGAAGCCACATGTGTTTAGATCTGCTTTTGTAAGATGAGCTGGTAATTGAGTGCTGAGCATCTAGGTTAACAAGGGGTCCAGATCAGCGTGAGCTGGAGGCACACACAATCACTCATTAGTCCACCTTTCACCTCTTTGCAGCTCAAAGCAGTTCAGCAGGTAGGATGAGCGTCTCCAGCTGCAGGCTCGATCTTTCTCACTGGCATTCATTTCTTTCTGGGGAATCATATTTTAATATCTACAGCAGCATAGAAATCATTGCAGCATCATGCTTTTCAGTTATTGTCACTTTAAAGTCTGAAAGCTGTGATTTTAGTTATTTGGTAAGTTAGTTGCTGCTTTCAGAGCATGCAAACTGTGAGAGTTGATTCCTGCCTGTGTCGGGGTTTCAAACACGTGCCTTGAAAGTCTTTGAAATGAATGCAGACTTCCAGGATAGACTGTCATTTCTTGCAATGGTGGAAAAATAAAACCAGCTTACTTCCTGTTTCCAAGTAACACTGAGTATAATAATATCTGAATGTAAATCATGCCAAAAATGTTATTTCTGTTTCTTATTTGACTTCCTTTCCTTTTTTTGGGTGCATTTAATCATCAGTTTATCCTCCAGATAAATACTCACATTGGAGGGGTTCAAGATTTGCTCAGTGCAGTTTGAAGCAAAAATGGATAAAAGGTTCAGATTTTTCTGCATTATTGTGGACATGTCCCGGGTAAGTGAGATTGGGTATATCAATTACGAGGTGACCAGCAGGGGAGATGAGAGGGGTTATCATTAGCAGGGACTGGCGCTGGCCCCTGGTAGTTCCAGTAATTACCTCACAAAGGGTGGTGCTTGCCTTCCCACTGCTTTTCCCACACTGCACTGCAGGCTCAGAATTCCTGTCGGCCCCAGACCTGCAATCTCCTCAGTTTTAGACAGCAAATTACTGACAAGTCCCATTCTTCACAGCACTGTAATTGCTTTTTAGTGCTGTTTTTATTGAGGTAGCCCCAACCCCCTTACCCTTCCCTCAATAAAGCAAAGTCAGGGAGGGGGCGAAGGGTTAATATAGATGACATTAGTCCCTAATTGGAAGGTCCCGAACCTCAGGAAAGTTTCATACAACTCATGTCTTCTTCTTCATTTTTTAAAGATCTCTTCACATTTCTTGCGTGCACGTATTTGTGTGTCTGTACCGAATTTATTTTGTAGCAATTAACACAAGCTTTTTAAAATGTTTGTGACTTCCACATTGGTTACAAACTCTGTAATAACGCTTCTTTGAGTGTTTGCTCCACAGAAGTGATATTATTAAGGTTCTTCACATCTCATACAAAGCAAGAAGCTGAGCATCTTGGCTATTCTAGGACTTAAATCACTTTGTGTTGTCTTTCCCACCCCTGCGCATTACTCTCTCAATCTATTACTTTGTGGAAATCATTAGTCTCCATGTCAATACAAGCTCCAAGCAGAGAAAACATCTCATTATGGGACTTAAAGAGATCCGTAGCATTCTTGGCTCTGTCAAGCTGTTCTTCCTTTCTTCAGTATAGTTACTTTCCTTTCACTGAGAGGACAAATTCTCAACGTTCCAATGCCGGACAACCAAACAGTTACCATTTGAAATGAGAAAAAGAGAAAGAATGGAAAATGGCAGAGGGATTAGAGGATCTAAACAGGATAAAGGGATAGGAGATTCTTGGTGTGATCCAGTTTAGTTTGAAAGATGGAGGGTCTTAACAAGGATTTGAGACTTTAGAATTCATTGTGCCATTATTTCCATCCTGTGCAGTTTCAGCTAAATTGTTTGCCATTTTTTGGCCTTTACAAGTCCCTAGTTCTTCTACCGACATCTTTACATCTTAACATCTTAACATCTTAACATCTTTACAAGTGCAAGTGTACACACAATATTTAACATTACTTGGTAGAATGTGTTGTTTTTGTCTTGTGCATTTTATAATAACATGCATTTGAGGGGAAAAAATGTCTAATGTCATTATCCACTCAACTTGCAACCCTCTCAGATGTTGATATGGCCAAAAATTGTGCAATAGCCATCAAATATAATCATGAAGACATGATTATATAGACTGTACATGCCAAAACATGACCAGCTTTTATCCTATTTTCTGTAAATCAAACATGAATGCATCTTGGTTTGGCAGGGCAGTAAAGTGCCCTAGGGCGACAACCTCCAATTGACTCGGGCAGCAACCTGCGCCCTCGTGTGACCATCTCCCTGTCAGTCTGAGCATGCTGACACCCCTGACCCTGTCAAGAGTGTCAAATTGCTTGTCAGCGCCCTTCAGTAAAGCACAATGACAAGCCCTCTAATGTATTACCACACGAGTGCCAGCCAGAAATGAGAGGCTGTACCTCTACCTGCAGCCTCAAGGCAGACAGGTGCGCCGTCAAGCAGCACACACACCAAGCATACACACACAAGGAAGCCCTTTCTATCAACAAAAAAAAGTGACCAGACAAATGGTACGATGGTGAGAGTCTCGATGCATGAGGAAGCATCAGTTGTTAAAAATATTAATTATGTTCCGCATGATTTCATTAATTGTAATGCCCATGCTTGAAGACTGTGTTAGAAATGCATCCAAGATCATTACTCAGGCAGTTAAAGATGCTCTTTGGGGGGCTTACAAAACTCTTGTCAGTAGCAATCAAAACATGCTGCCTGGACCACCTTGGTAGCATGTTAGGCCAAAGGGCCACTCATAATCAACTTGTCAAAGTCACAGATAGCTGAATGTCGGAGAACTGCAAATAATACCAGATCAACATGACAAGTAAAAAAAAAAAAAAAAAATTAATTTCCAAATTTGGAAACTGCCTCGGTTCTGATGCCACAGATTTTGGTTGTTGCTGGTTGTCCTTCAGGCCCTGCTAGAACATGCTGTGCATTCCAACCAATTATCTACCCTGAGGTGCAACAGGTTCACACTCTAATCTTTGATGCCTCCTCACATGGGATATAGCTGGATTTAAACAGGGAACAAGGGTGGGACAACCCTTAAAAACTTGTATACATAGCAAACATGAATCAACTTCAAACCAACCCACTGAGGGAAACAAAAAAGTCTTTCAAAGAAATACTTTTATCCTCACTATTGTTTCATCTTGCAATGGCTCGTCATAGCCCATGTGGATGCTTAAGGTGAGTTTCAAAGAGAGCAGAAGAGGCAGCTTCAGATATTACATCCATCAAACTGCCCTTTGGCTTCACTGAAGGTGATGAAATGTCTGGTTCGAGGTAGGTCATCAGAAGGCGCTTAGAATTCGAAAAAATGGACCATGGTAACCTCACGTCTGACCAAGTCATCCTTAACCAGGAAATCCAGTTCCCTGGCATGGACGTTGTGTTCTATGTGTACTCTTACACCTTGCCAGTATACCCACATACTCGAGCCAGCAATTTCCATTCTTATTACATCACCCTTACCACGCCAGAGGATTCATGTCCTTTCCGAGGAAGTGCGTCTTTAAAGAGCTTGTCTCAGCCATCTGTCACGGATGTCACCATCTCCCATCAACACCACTGGCTCCCACATATCCTGCACTAGTGGTAACTGAATGAAAGGGTCACACTGGAAGTAAAACTAAAAGAATATTTTAAAAATAAAAGACCAAACTACAAATACTTTCTGACATCAAGGAGGAAGAATTCTGCACTGGGCAAGTAGTTTTATGGGAAAAAGATTTGATGTTTCCAAACCTGAGCTTTGATGCATTTCAGTCAAGCCACCTCATTACCTTTGTTTCCAGAAACTGTGCCGTGAAATACTCAAACAACCTTAAAGTAGTATTGACTCAATATTAAATCGAACATTTACGTACATGCCCGGGGCGGAGTGCAAAATTTTATGTAAATCCCCTTAACGACCTTTTCAGGCCGCCGACAATCGCCATACAAAGGTGACTGGCAGGCGACACTGGTGCACATTTATCCTTTTGCCCCGGCCTGTCTCTCTCTGTGGCGCCCCCTACTGTGATAGGCGTGGGGTAAGGTGCCCAGTCGTACTTGTTGCCAATGGAAGAGGCCAGCATGGACCCTCTCATGGCAACGATGCAGGTCGTTGTAATAATGTTCGGTTTGTTTCCTGCTTCACACCCCCGTAATCCAGTACATGAGACGCAGAGGGAGGTATCCCATGCCTGTCCATCCGAGTTCCAACACTGCTTAGCCAAACCAACTCCTTTGTACGACTCACACAGCAGTCTATTGGTTGCCTCCGAGCCATTTCATAATGTGCGACTATTATCACAATTATTAAGATTAATGGAACCCCACAACACAAAACCCCAAGTCCAAAATAAGTTAGTTAACGCAATGCGAAGGCTCGTGAGATTACAAATAAAACATCTCTTGTGCATAGAAATGTATGCATGCTCACACCCATTCTTTTTTTCTGCCTGTTTCATACACACATACACACACACACACACACTAGATCAGTGTTCCCAAGCCCCTTACTGAGCGTTTTTATCCTTGCTAGGCCTCGTCTCAGAGGGGAGTCAGGCCCCTACTGAGATTTTTACCCACTTCCTTGTGCAAAGCCTGTTTTGCCCCTTGGCAGCCATCTTCCATTCACTAACAGCAGACGAGCTCTGCTTTCTGTCTCATCAGCTTAAAATTACTTTGCTTTGGAAATGACTGACTCAGGCGGAGATGGCCATAATGCTTCATAGGTGAAGACGTAGTCCATATTCCCATCACAGAAGTAAACATGAAGCATATTATCCTTCCAGACAGAGGCCATTTCTTGGAGTCCTACTGTATCTATCCCGTCTGAGGCCGTGGCCCCCCAGGAGGGCATAAGTCTTCTAGGGACACATTTAACATGAATAAAGAGGGGATTTTGGGGGGGCTATTTAAAAAAGAAGAAAAAAGAGTGCACATGTGTGTATGTGTGTGCGCAAGTTTGTGCATGTGTTGGAGAAAGCTGTTAAGCGTGATGATGCCATCAAAATTTGTTTGCGTTTGCGTGTTTGTGTGTGTGCTTTCGGGGAGGGGGTGTAACATATAAACCCCCTACTGTCCTATTTCTAGTCGTCTGTCCACACATCACAGCTGTCAGTATCCAGTGAGATATGAAGACGAAAAGGAATACAGAGAAGAGCCCTTCAGTTGGATATTACCGCTGGCTTTCCCCGGGGGAGTATGTTGGATTTAGCGTTTGCCTCTGGGATCTTTACTGTACTTTCGACTCCCTACATGGTACGTTGTAAATGCATATTATGATCAATCCAATAAATTCTGCTGCTTTTACTTAATATCCTCATTCAATAAAAGATAACACTGTATTATTATGATCCTTAAGTTTACAGATTATCTAGCTTTATTTCTGCCTATTTGTCTGCAGATGTTCACAGACAATATTGTTTTCAGCCCAAAGCTATAATTTTCCAGCGAAAGGGATTATCTCCAAGTCCAGATATATGACTTGGCTAAATCATGTGGGACAATATCTAGTTATAAAATATGAATTTGACAAGTTGCATTGTAACTTTTTGTGCTAATCTCAGTTGTCACATCTCAACAGCAGCACCTGCGCTGTGGTTGTATTTAAAAAGTAAAACTGGGACTTGATTTTGTTTTGGGGTTTTCTTTAGTTCTATGGAGTACATTTGAAATAAAGAAAGGTTTAATGCTACTTTTTTTTTTACTTCCACTCCAAACTTCTAGCAAACTTTTTGTGGGATGAGATGTGACATTTTTATAGTGAAAAAGTAGAGAATATTTGACAGATGAAGCTGACAAACTCACTGCACAAATAAAGCCTTATTCTCTACTCTTTTTTCTTTTTTCGCTCTCTGTTTTTCTTTGATTTAGGTATTGTGGTTTATCTTGGTCCAGATGGGACCAGTAAACGTAAATGGAAACATGTTATTTACATTCAGATGGCTGCTTAATAATACAATTATATAATACAATAATACAATATTTTTCTTTCTCTTTCTTTTTTCTTTTTCATATCTTACTCTGTTGTTTGCCTTCTAAGTCATCCGGGTACAACAGTTTGCAACAAGTCTGCCTCAAAGTAAATATATCAAAAAGTAGTAAAAGTTCTGTTGCCAGAATTTAAGGAGGCAGTTGCTCAGATTATGGACAGATCTGCACAATTTATCTTCAGTGAAGGTTTTAATGTTTAGACTTTTGTGGATGTGTGAAGATTGTGGAGATTTAGCGATGGGTCACCATGAGGAAACTACTGTTGCAATTAATCACCTCCAGCCAGTGTTCATTTTCAGGGTGATTTATACAATAGTACAAGAAATCATAGAAATATAAGTCAGGATATGATAAAGGACAAGTATTTAGGTATGGATATTTCTCACTATCTGAGAAAAAAAAAACTTTGATGCACAACATGAAACTCTTTGAAATGAAATTCTTTATTCATGCAAAGTTTTAAATGAAATGTTTCTTTTCCACAAGTGAAACCCATCAGCGGTGATGTCTGGAAGTGTAAAATTTTAAAGAGAATCTCTAAATCATCCTGATGATTTATCCTGAACAATTATTTAGCAGCAAAGTAAAGTAGTGCAAAAACACTGAGTCATTGTTTTGTTGCTGTGGAAAATGCAGAAAATAAAAATATACCGTACAGTGCGGATGTCTTGAGTCACCTTTCATTTCTTTATATTTTGATATGAAAACACGAGATAGGTGCAGCGAATCTTGGAAACACCTGCAAACACGCAAAGTGAAAGTCGATATTTAGTGTGACCCCCTTTATTCTTCAACACAACATGAACTCTCTTGTCCAAGCTTTCTTGTGATTTTTTTTATATAAAAGAAATCTCCAGGCTTTTGAAGGACATTCAAAGCTCTTCTTTGGATGCTGGCTGCCTTTTGTTCTGTCCTCTGCCAGGATGATCCCACACTGATTAAATAACGTTGAAGTCCAGGCACTGGGGAGGCCAATCCATGACTGATAGTGTTCCACTGTGTGTTTTTCTATCCAGCTGTGCTTTTACTGCACTGGCACTGTGTTTGGGATCACTGTCGTCCTGAAAAATGAAGATGTTGCCAATCTTATACTTTCCACATGGTATTTCATGCTGGATCAAAATCTGATAGTATTTTCCAGCATTAGCAGCTTTCCTTCAAAGGATCCCCATTACCACTGGGTAAAATGCAGCTCCAAACCATAACAGAGCCTCCACCGTGTTTTCAGATGAATGTAGACACTCACTGTTGTACTCTCTGCTGACCTTCTCAATATTCACAAGCATTTGATTATGTATGCAGGCATTTGAAATCTGGATTCTTCGCCCCATAGGACCTGTTGCCAATTGTTTTTAGTCCAGTTAGTGTGTAATTTGCAATACCTCAGCCTTTTATTCCTTATCTTATTTCTTGACAGCCAACTTTCAGCTGAGATTGTTCCTGCTGAGGCTTCAGTAAACTGTAGATGGATGAACTAAAGTGCCAGATGCATCTCTCAGGTCATGTGTCAAGACTTTTTTTCTCCTGTTCCTTCCTTTTCCTAACTTTCATACACTTTTCATCTTCTATAGAGAGCGTTTTGGGTCTGGTATCCCTTATTTTACTCTCCACTTGTCCACTTTCCTCCTTTAAGGCCACACTGCACACCACGCCAAGTTTTTTGGATAATAACTCTTGGAGAATCACTTGGTTGGTGAAGAAACTCTGTTTTATGCATGTCAGTCTCCATTATTTTTTTTTCAGAGACTCATCTAAAGAAATGGGAAGAAATAATTTGTTTTTGTGACAGGCTGCTAGTAGCTAAACGACGAAAGATGCCATTTAAAATTTAAATTCTCTGGTAGGTGTAGATACTGCTTGATCGCTTGAGTTAGGTGTCTTTTGTATGCCTGAATGAATCATAGGTTAGTGTTAAGTGGTTCAATAAACAAAGGGGGAAAAACTGTTCATCTGAAAATGGTGAAGTACAAGGGCTAGATTTAAAAAAGGAGTGAAAAAGCAGCCCATGTCCAAAGAAAAAGTTTGAAAGTCCTTTGGAAAGATTAACGAACTATTTCTCAAGCCCACTATTACTTTTTACCAAAAGAAACTGCTGTAGATTTCAGTAAGGGCTCTGTATAATAACAGTGCAATGCTGGCAACGCTAGCTGACAGTATTTGATTGTATTTTAACGAGAAAATTTGCAACAGTTTAAGCTTGTCTTGGGATTACAAAAAGGAGCTCTCTGTTATGGCATTAGATATCAATATTTTAATTGCACTCACTTCAGATGTTCATAATGACAGTACAGTGGGGAGAATGAAATGCTTTGTTATGCTTTCTAATCTTGTTAGTACTACACAAACGTGGACAAACCTCTAATTTACTCTACTAACTACAGGTAATAACAGACTGTACAGTGTTCATTCTTCGACAGAAAGACACATCCACAATGTGAGCACAGATGTTGTGGATACAAATGAGCATAGCAACTGTTATAATGTACACCACGTATTATTTTGCCTTTAAAATGTTCTAAAAGTAAGAATGCCAGTTTACTCATCAGATTTATATCATTCATTTTCCTGCTTTTTTCCACGCCTTGTGTTATGAATTGAATTGGTCTTTTTCATTTTAGAAAAGCACAGATTACATCATCTTTACATATCTAAGAAAAGCGTGTCATTCAAAGCATGACAGTCATGCAAACTGGCACATGTCAGGATTTGTTTTTGAAAAACAGAAACTCTTGGCCTTTTTTTGTCACTTAGCAGCATGTTTGCTTTGACAGAAACAGTTTGCAGTATACACTCTGCCAATATGCTCCCCCTCCCTGACTGTCTCAACAAAGTTCTCTGTGTGCTCTCTATCTCTAAAAGCAAACAAACAGAAACATAGTGGGGTCTTTGCTTCTTTCTAATAACTATATATAATAAAATGTATTTATTTTTCGTTTGTTTTGGATGGCAGCGTTGATTTCAAATGTCCGACAGCTGTCCGACAGTAGGCCAAACTAAAAAGACAGTAACACTTTGCAGAAACTTTTAACTGCTGCTATTAAACACCTTCCACACCTTTAAAGAAGGACAACTGTTTCTTTGAAAATAATCTGAAAGCGATCTCTATGGCATTCTGCGGGGCAAAACCACAAATTACGGTGGCAGAGTGAATGGCATTATGAGACTTCAGTGTGTGGTCCTTCACTAGTCTCCCCTCCTGCTGTTCTCTCCTGGCCTTCTCCCCTCCTGCTGCCCCCTCTGCTGGGGTTAGCAGGCATAGTTGACCCTGGTTAAAATTCAACTGTCCCGGTAATAATATGGTTAGTTTTTCCCTTATTGGCCTGGTCATGGAACAAAAGGAAGTGGAAACTGCAAAATTAAAAAGAAAAGAAAAGAAAAGAAAAGAAAAGAAAAGAAAAGAAAAGAAAAAGAAACTCAAATGAATCTGAATCAAAAAATTATGATAGACTATAGAAAATGATGCACGCTGCAGCAAGCTTTGGGTATAAACGCACATGTTTAAAATAATTAAAAAGGAAAAGTGAAGCAAAATTGCTCAGGCCTTAAATATAATTATGTGTGTCCTGGGTTTATACTGTGAGTACTCTGGATGCGTTTACAGTTTTTAAATCCAGCAGTGAATCATTTACTTACATCGGGAGATAGTGGTTTTATCGTTAATCCTAAATTGCACCTCTTCTTTCTTACATCTTTACCTTGGTTTTTGTCCTCTTCAATTACAGTGTGTGGCATCCACTGGAAGCAATAGCAATAATAATAGTAATAATAGTAATAATAATGATAATTGGTATACAGACTGTTGGCAGTCGCTTTTAACCAAGTTCCATGTCTGAGCCTCCAGCAATCCACCCCCAGCATGAGTCAACTTTGGTGTGTGGGATTAATTTATCAGTATACCCCCTTAAGGATAAACTAGTCACCATAATTAACTGCTGAATAAAGTGAAGCTCGTGGCTGCCACCATATTTTCAACAGAAAATTGTTTCCTGAGGTCATATCTAAACTGGGGTGGGTTGGCTTCAGATAGTCTTCATCAGACTTCTTTTTGCAGTCAGAAGAGCTGCCCACTGCTGGCCATCAGAGGTAACACAGGTCTAAGGCACTTTTGCACTGGCTTTGTTTTTCAGATGTGGAACCGAAGTCTATTAAAAATAGATACAGCCAGTGATGTTCAAAATATTTTTTTTCTTTACTGATGATTAATTTACCACTGGAATGCACTACGAGTCAAAATTACTTGTTTTAATCAGTGCTTACAGTATAGACTGTATATAGAAGCTAGATATAGGCACTGTGATGTCTGTTTTGAAGTTTCCAGTTGAGCATCTTGTCCAGCGCTGACATGGATTTTAAAAACTTTCCCAATATTCACAAGTGAAAAGGTGGATCGGATTTTCTTGTTTAATCTTAACTTAAAAGATGGAAACTTCAAAATGAATTATATATAACTTGCTCATAGAAGTAGGAAAGTCCAGTGGTCAGGTCTCTGCAGGAAAAATTAGCTGTATTAATGGTGGCCATCGCAACAGATTCTGCCAAAGAGAAGCTGAAATGAGCTCATAAGACAGGCCTCTGACTTTTTTCCTTTCATATCTTATCAGTCAAGAAGAATATTATAAAGCTGAATGATTAACCACAAGTAACTTGTGGACTCAGATACATGAAGTGTTTCAGGTTTTGATTAGTGCAGTTGGGAAGGAGGTGAACCTCGAGCAACTAATAAGCTACTCCTGGGAACTTTAGCAGTTAGTGGGTCTTCAGCAGGGATAGGAATTTAAAAAAAAATTATGCCACTTGGGAACCGCTTCCAAGTTTTTCAAAGCATTGGAACTGTGTCTGAACTTATCAATTCTTTTATCAATCCCTGTAGCTGCTGGCAATGCACATTAATTTCAGATCAGCAATGTCATACATGCGTGTCTAGTGTTGCCATAAAAAAAGAGTCATTGCAGGGAAGACGAATGATTACAAAGCATTGCTTCATGAAGACATATGATAGCAGTGTTAGTTGTAATGTCTGTAACATAATTATTTCAAGCGGGGTGGAAACACCAGCAACATACGCAACATGGGATTCACTTCAAGGAGTGTCATGTATTTGATGTGCACCACAAGTGCTACCAGTTTCCCAACCGAGCAGCTCATCAATGCAGATGTGTAACAAAAATTTTATTTAACTAAGAAAGCCTGAAAGAAAATGAATGCCATACTAGTCTGCCTTTATTTACTCGATTTTAGATGTTAACTGAGAGATTGATGTTACATCTAGAAATAGGCAATAGTCTGTTTGGAATTTAAAATTAAAAAAAAAAAATCAGTTTTGATGACACTGAAAATCTGTTTATGTATAAAGGTAGATCAAGGATCAATAAGGGCTGGGCTGGTGAGCAGATTCAATGATTGCACTGGTATAAAAAAAACTTTATAAATTCCTATTCCTAGTTTTCAGGGAAATTTAAGATTCAATTTCAATAGTAAATTAAAGTCAACAGGTCATAGACACAGCATGCTTATCGTGCATTTGTACTTGCCAGTACAAGGTAAAGCTATTTTTACTCTAAATAGTGCCATAACTAAAAAAAAAAAAAAAAAAAAACTAAACTAAAAAAAAAAACGAACTAAAAGTGGAGGCTGTCATGTGTGCGTGTGTTTCTCCCCGCAACCACAGGGGGAGACACTTCTCCCGGCACGGTGAACGCAGGAGTTTTGCAGGAACCTCTGACGTGTCAGACTGTCGCCATTTTCCTAAGGAAGGAAACGCCTAGAGGGAACAAAACATTTCAACTGAGTAAGTGTGCAAGAGAGACTTTTTGTTAAAGAAAAAAGAAAAGGTAGCTTTTACAATATCTGAAGGTAAATGTACAAAACCCCATGTGTTGTCAAGCAAAATCGGCTTTTGTGTGTGCGATTCCGATCACCATAGTCAGAAAAATCTGACTTGCACCTTGTTAGCAGAATTATCTGAATCGACGAGTCTGTCCTTCCTTTCTGTGTGCGTGGGAGGTTTTTTGTACTCTCTCGCGCATGATTTCATATTCAGTGTAACTGGGAAACACATAAATAGAAATACAATTGTTGTTTTTATTTCTCAAGTTGGTACTCTTAAAATCTGAGCGGGTCGGACGACTATTAGCGTTGCACCGTAACAAGCTAGCATCACCGTTTGTTTACCTGCTCTGAAAGTTTTGCTCCGAGCTAAATATTGAAAATGCTCCAGTTAGCCGCGTAAAATATTCGGTTCCAAACTGCATAAACTGAAAAGACAAATACTGGTACAGTGTGACAGCTAGCGAGTTTCCTTATAATTTCATTTAGTAGCTTTCAGGAGTCACGGAGCGTTTAACGTCCCTTTTATCGAGGTTGGTGCTACCACGAGTTTCTGCCTTTAAGTAGAATTCAGAAGCTCATATATTGCATATAGTATACATCACACTGATTAATGCGAGTGCGATAATAGAAAACTGCTTACAGATAATTGTGTTTAGCACAACAGTAGCATCATACTGATTTCTGAGGATATTTAAAAATGTCCTAAAAGTGTCTAACAGCCTTTACAGTTGCACTCCCATGCTGCCCACGTCACTCAATAACAGCAAAATTTCAAACATTCACCTTTAATATTTTGACACAAGCAAATGTAGCTGTCTGTAAGATGATTTGATCACTCCATAAGATCCATCTCACTGGTTAGATGAGGCTAACAAAACTTTAGTCATGGACATAGACTTTATTTAATCCCACACAGAGGAAATTCACTTGTTACAATAGTATAAGGGACAGGAAGAAAAAGCAAGTTAGAGATATATATTAGAAAAATAAAAATTGAAAAAAAAAATAGTGTACAAAAAATACCAAATTGCTATATGCAGAAAAATGCACCACTGTTTTTTTTATATGTACATTAAGTGCAGTGGGAGTAATAGTAATACATATGTATTTTTTAAAACTGTATTTAAGTTGCACACAATATTTTTTAATTAATGTATGGCGATATTGAAGTTTGTTCTAGCCTGGATGGTGTGATCAACACATACTCAGACCTTCAGTTTACTGTCACAGCAATCAGAGGCAGTGTGTCCGTCATTTGGGAGGTTGGAACACGGTTTGGTGTTTTCTTATGTTTACCAGCAGCACGTCTCTGTATTGGAGCTGAACAACTCCTCTCTTTCTTCACAGGTTTTCTTTTTGTTTTTTTGGCCTTTTTGGGTTCCTGTCACCAGCCGCCATGGGGAATATGTTTGCAGGACTGTTTAAAATGTTCGGGAAGAAGGAGATGAGGATACTCATGGTGGGTCTGGATGCTGCTGGAAAGACAACGATTTTGTACAAGCTTAAACTCGGAGAGATTGTGACTACCATCCCTACAATAGGTAATACAAAAACTGTTTTACATGACACAGGAAGGAAGCCTAAAGACTCGGTTTGTTTTTAATGTGAATATTTGTTTCATATCTACAGGTTTTAATGTGGAAACGGTAGAATACAAGAACATCAGTTTCACTGTATGGGATGTCGGCGGTCAAGACAAAATTCGACCGCTGTGGCGTCATTACTTTCAAAACACTCAGGGTACGTTTTTTTTCCTCATCGCCTGATATTTGATGGCTCATGTTAGGACTGCTATTTGAACATGTCTTCTGGTTTGTATTTAGAAGATTTACACTCATTTATTTGATTGCACTTCCTCCAGGTCTTATCTTTGTCGTGGACAGCAATGATAGAGAGCGATGTGGAGAGGCTCGTGAAGAGCTCCTGAGAATGTTGGCAGAGGATGAGCTGCGTGACGCCGTGCTGCTAGTGTTTGCCAACAAACAAGTAAGTCATCAAGTCTTTTATATAAGCAGGTGTACATCATAAACACTTTTCACCTTTCCTTTGTCTAATGATTTCTCACCTTCTTTTTTTATAGGACCTCCCAAATGCTATGAATGCAGCAGAACTCACAGACAAGCTCAATCTTCATTCCCTGCGCAACCGACAGTGGTACATCCAGGCGACCTGTGCCACCACCGGAGATGGCCTCTATGAAGGGCTGGACTGGTTGTCTAATCAACTCAAGAACCATTAATGATTACGGCATTTTAAAATCCAATCTCCTCCACCCCAATCTCTGACCTTGCTCTTTACTTTTAAGATCTTGCTAAACTGAGTTATGTTGTACTGGAAGCTGCTCTCGTGTCAGCTGTTATTACCACAAACATGCAGGCCAGTGGTGGGGGTGGGCTATTCTTGTAAAGCAGCTTTATTTTTATTTTTTTCATATTTTATGTAAGTGTAAATAAAGTTGGTAATGGGGCAGCTTGTTGCACGCTTTAAAATCCTACTGTGGTGATTTGTCTTTCTGGCTGTTGGGCAGCCATGTGTGCATTGAATAGAAAAACAAAGGCAGGGACTTTACCAGCAGATGTTGGCCTACAAACTCAATGCAGTTGAGGTTGCACGTACTGTAAGGACTGATTTTAATTTTTTATTAGAAACAATAAAGAATCATACACTGATTATGCACTACTTGCAACTACTACTGGTAACTTTTATCAGTAGCTAGAAGTACCAGCGCCTCAAAATAAGTATAAACACTGGCATTGATTATATGTACTGACATTGCCCCCCCACCTCCGTCACGCACAATCTGTGAACACCTACCAGCCTTTGTTGTTTTAAACTAAGAAATGTTGCATTGACCTCACATCTACCTGCTTTGGGGTAACAGGGAGGAGCCAGCCTCTTGAGCCTGCATTGAATTCTTGTATTTTAGAGTCTCAGGTTGAATATGTGCTGCCTTTGCAATGTACTTGTTAGCAAAACTGCATGATGTAGTCTGTTTGTCTTTAAGGGCATGCATTATTATCTACTGGGTGTTTACATCATACAGCTGCAAAGGAACTCTTAGCCCACTAATTACTATAGCCATACACTGTTAATTTGTTGTAAGGAGCGGCTTAGCATCCTCACTAAGGGCTCTATTAACGTTTGCCTTTTATTGAACTCAAACCTGGGAATTTGCATTGTGCAGCTATGACATTAGTGCCAATGTTTTCCTTTGCAGCACGTTGGGTTTTCTTTCGTAAACTGGCCGTCCATAAATGCCTTTTTTTTTTTTAACATGAGACACATCACTTCCCCCCCTCCCCCCAAAACTTATTTGTAAAGGGTGTGGCTGTTTTAACTGATTGCATCGTTTGATTTTTAGCTGCCTAAAATGTAATGTTATTCTCTTAAGGTTGTCTGTGTTCTTATGTAAAGCTTGATACTGCAATTGATTTTCATTTTGTTTCACACCATGTAATAAAATCTAATTTTATGCTGCTTTTTGTAGGCTGTCCCTTGACATCAACTATTACAGAATTAAATGAAGTTTTAGACTATTTAGACAAAAGGATTAAGCATCACCTTGGCATTTTTCTGCTCAGCGAATCAATCTAAAACAAAATATGAGAACACGTATGTGCAGCAATTAATTGGCAATTGATTTTAGTTGCAGCATTAATAGAATTACTATTACAAAGGCCCCAAACTTGTGTCTGTGACTTCTTAAGGCTATCACCCCTTGACCTAGGAAGAAATATGTTGCCCCAAGGTGATGAAACCACCCAGTGCTTAGGTTAAAGCAGTTATGTGAAGAGCACACCCTGTTTCACATTGTGTAAGGGTGGCAATCTAGGACCACATTCTTGCAGGTTGATTAGGCTGCTACGGTTAATGCAGCCAAGCCTGTAAAACATGGCAGGAGAGTATGGTAGCGGTGGAAGAGGAGGTAGTTTGAGTCTTGGGTCCCTCATAGGGTGGCTTTGTCTAGCCTTCTCTCCTGCTGCTTCATCAGCTTGGTTTGTGTGTGGCGGTCTAACGGTACTCGGCCATATAAAAAAAAAAAAAAGGGCCAGCCTAGTTTTTTGCACTCTTCTTTATGAATGCCTTGCTCTTTTTTTAGTGTACCCCCCCAGGTGCCAGTCCACAGAATACCCTCTTTCAGACCAATTCAAGGCAAATGCAAACACTACTCTATTATGACCAGTAAAGAGCATTCCAATGGTATCGCACCAGTCGGAGCTGAACCTAGAATGACGAGGGATTACTTAGAAAGGAAAATGGCCAGTGTCTGAGTAGTAGGATGAGACGGAGATGTATAGATGGAAGAAAAAGGTGTCAAGAAGCATCTTGAAGGAGCAAATGTTTAGGTTTTCCAATATGAAAATCTAACCAATAGAAGTTTGTGTTGAGGGATTTTTGCCGGCAAGTGCTTAGACAGTCAGGTGAACGGCTCGAATAGAACTTTCACTCAAAAGAATGGGGTTCAAGTCTATGCATTTTATTTGTTTTGATATGGGCTTTTTCTCCCTGTCACTGTTTGGTTAGGCACCAAAACTACATGCTTAGATTCAAGAAAAGAAATACTTATTAACATACACTCTTTTACCAATTTGATTATAATCGTAGAAGGCTTCTTTGGCAGCAAGCCCTTGAAGCAACATTCCTGTGCAAAAAGTGTCAGTTGCACCATCTCTTTATGGTAACCTTTAAAAAAAAAAAAAGAAGACACGTTCATGTAAATAACTGAATGAGTCATGTCATGACAGGGTCATGTAAGAATTTCCATGAGAGATTATTGTGTGTGCTTGCAGTAACAATGATCAGGGTTGAACTAATGTTAAATAAAAGCTTTGAGGACAAGGAAGAAAATCATTCCACTTGCTTTGGAAAAAAAGTTTCTATATTTATCCAAGATAAAACCCCCAAAATACAAAGCTTAAAGCAATACAGAGTACTTGATATTTGATGATTAAATAACTCGACGTGATCAAAAACTGTCAAACCAAAACTCCAGTGTCACATGAGCAACCTTCTGAATGAAGAAGTTAAAACCTGAGGCTAAAGTCTGTTACACTGATTAGAGTCCATCCACAGTCTGTTTGGCTGTTCAAGTAAATAAGGTCTTGAGGGTCTGTCAAACTGCTGTAGAGCACTCTGTCCACATTATGCATGTTTGAATCGGGGGTGGGGGTGGGCACGACATTAGTCGTCCGAGTCTGTGTCATGGCGCCGCCTGTGGCTTTGTGTGGCACCAGCAGGGGCCTTCTTGTGGCTGGCAGGGTTGCGAGGGACAGGAGATCCTCCATCAGAGGAGTCTGTGTCGTGCCGCTGCCTTCGATGATGGGGGTTGGAGCGCTGTCGCTCGGCCTTTGCTCCCCCCCTTGAGTGGCTGTCATGGGGTCTGGCTCCGCTCTGACTAACGTATGATGGATTATGATGATGGTGGTCCTTTCTGTGCCTAAAAAGTACAAGGAAACAAATAGCGTTGGGATTAATGCTGTGAGGGTATGGAAGAATAAACGGCACCTGCAAGTGGAAATAACTGGCTGTTTTTTTGTTTGATAAAATTGTGTTCAAGGTTATTGTTATTCTTTTCCTATCGCACAAGTTACTGAAGCACATAAATAACAATGTTTAATCTGCCTCTTCAAATATTGAAATATAAAGAAAGTCTTGTGACGCATGCACCCCATATATAAGACAACAAGTGAAGTTGTTGCATGTAAGACAGTGCCTCACTGCCCTCTAGTGCTGACACAACAATTTGGCTCCCAACAAAAAGACTGCAATGTAATTTAAAAATATAAACAGGGCTGCACATAAGTGGTTCACTATCAAAATAAAAGATCCGCACCAGATAAGTTGTAACGCACGTTTGCGTACATAAGATGTTCTGGAGGAGGACAGACATTTGTTTAGAACTCTTAAAGATGTCGAAGAAGCAAGCTCCGTAAGCAAATACTTTGGTGTTTCTTAATGTAAACCTCGTTCACCCATTCACACACCTACTTGAGGAAGTGCTTTTTTTTCATGCCTAAGCACTTTTAACCTAATACACACACGCTCACATTCCGATGGACGCATTGAGGGCAGACTGGGGTTCTTTGCCCAAAGATACTTCCAATTAGAAGTGGGAGCAGCCAGGGATTGATCTACCTCCACAGCCCCCGTCTTTAAAAACACGATTCTAAAAACATATTTTGAGTTTGGTCCAGACTCACGCTGAATAATGTTTGAATGTTAAATGCAGAAATAAACCAACCTCTTCCTGTTGTCCTCAGAATCGGAGGAGGATGAGTCTCTCCTTTTTCGTTTTTTCTTTTTTTCCTTTTTCTTTTTCTCCTTTTTGTTCTTTTTTTCTTTGTTTTTCTTATTACTGTCATGCCTTCAGAGAGGGAAAAGAAAGTAGTGAAGATTACATTTCAACTAATTACATTATTTTTTAATTTCAAATGTATTATTATCAGTATTATTATTATTTATGCATTCTCATTCATTTGTTCACTGGCTATTATTAAAAGAAAACTTAAGAAACTGGACACAGGGTCAGATTTTGTCCAGTAAATCTAAAAGTTTGTGTGTCTGAAACATTTTACAAGTAGTAATTATCCAGTCTCACCTCTGTTCCTCCACCTGTTTTACTGCACTCTCATTTGTTTTTGTTGCTGAAGCTTCTGTATGACCTTCAGTCCTGACGTGCTGGACAAAAAGCATTTCTTAATTTTTGCATAGAGTGTAAAATGCCTCAAAGCAGAGTAATGTCTAAGCACCACTACCCCAAAAAAGGTAATAACACAATCTTACTGTAAAAACCGGCAAGCCCATTTTAGCAACCTCCTTTTCTTTTTGGGACAGGACCATTCTCCGAGACCCTGCACTGCAGAAGGAAACATTGAAAACACAATAAGACACTTTAGAATCAAAACATTGAGAAAAGAAGCTCTTTTGACACCACTTTTCCATGATGACAGTTTACATTTTTGCTGACTTATCAAATACACTAACTGGCCACTTTGCTAGGTACGCCCGTTCAACAAATATCTAATCAACCTGTCACAAGCCACCAACTCAGTGCATTTAGATGTGTAGACATGTTTAAGAAAATGTGCTGAAATTTAAACTGAGCATCAGATTGGTGAAGAAAAGTGACACTGAGCAAGGCATTGGTGTTGGTCCCAGATGGGCTGGTCTGAGTTTTTCAGAAACTCCTGATATACTGGGATTTTCGAACACAACAATCTCTAGCGTTTACAGAGAATAGTTTGTTTTGTGGTTTTTTAACTTAAAACATAAGATATCCAGTGAGGTACTATCATGCCAATATAGACCAAGATCTCTGAGGAATGTTTCCAGCATCTTGTTGAATCTATAACACGAAGAATTAAAGTATTTCTGAAGGCAAAATGGCGTTGAACCCTAATAACCCCCAACGAACTAGCAAGGGGGTACCTAATAAAGTGACCAGTGAGTGTATGGTTAATTTAAAACAAGAGTCCCTGATAAAGATTAAACTACCTTCACCTTCAGAGTTCTACCTTCACCTTAGTGATGCATACTGTCCTTTTAACAAATATTCATTTATTTTTATGTTGTTGCTTTTCTATATTTATTTATTTTACTCCAAAAATAAAGCACCTTTAAACATCACTGTTTCATGTGGAAAAAGCAAACATAAAAAGAAGTCACCTGGAGCTTCCTAAACCAGAAACACGGTCAACATTTCTCTCGTCGCCATCAGCCTCGTCCCTCCTGCAAACCTCTACAAGGTCCTGCCATAGAAAGTCAAATAAAAATTCACATCACTAAGCTTTTGAACAATAGCAGATTTTTTTTTTTTTAAATCATTCATAATTTAAGTCACACACCTCTTTGGTTAGACCAGTCGGTTGTCTCTTTATATTCTTGTGCCCTCTAAATTGATAATGGAAAATGAGAAATTACTAAACTGGTCAGTTTAAACTTCCTGTTTTATCTCTTTTATGGGAAGTTGTACATACAGTGCAGCCATCAACGCTTCTTCCTCTGCTGCCTTGACAGCAGCAAGTTCCTCCTCCCTGGACAAAGGTGCACCACCCTTTTTGTCCTTTGCATACCATGTCAGATCTTTGCCTTTTTGCCATCGCCCCACTGGTGCCATCAACGAGTTACCTGGAAACAGAGGAAGTGATGACACGTGATAAAGATGACGGATTCCAGAACATGATGTATGATAATTTCCTTTTCATTCTTAAGTAGGGCTGTGCGATATGACCAAAATCTCATATCCCGATAAAAAAACATCTATCGTCCGATAACGATATAAATAACAAAAATTTAACATTTTCTGTAAATTCTGTGAATCTCTGGTAGCTGAAGTGTTTCCAGCTGGGTCGTGTATCTGGAGTCGAGTGTTTTACCGATGCATGAAACTACACATTTTTAGACATAGGTTGTAACGACCGCCATTTTCTTTGCAAGTATTTATTACACGGTGTGCTGCAGGTTAAAGCCTGTTCTAACGTTTGAGTCTAAGGTTTATTTTTTAGCACCTGACGGCTCCTTTTTGCTTCTCATCGGTAAATACTCTGCATACTCTTTCATGAGATTCAGTTTATTTTGAAAAGTCTCAACAGGATCTTGAGCTTTATTGTGAAAGGTTTATGTTTTGGGCCGTAGCATAACACTGAATGAAGCCTGTGTTTCAGAAATCCAGATGGTGTCAACATTTTTTTTCCCCCAAATAGTCAAGAATTGTGCATTTTTGTTTTGAAATTATTTACAGTACGTATAGGAGGGTAAAGTCAATTTAAAAAATGTCTTGTACACACGATAATTGTGTGTGTACAAAAAATGTGCACAAACACAAACTTTATTGGATTTTAGGGGCCCCACACTAAAACGACTTATTCATTAGTCATGGCAAAGATGATGTTGGTATTGTTAGTATTGTCCCTTTTTTTAAGTTTCCTTTTTATGTACAACTTAAAAGAAAAAATACTTTTTTTAATCTTTCAATTAGCATCCTACGGAAGCGTAGACCTTTCACGTTATAACGTGATACACTTGTATTTTTCTTTTGCCTGGGTGGCAGCTCTACGCTTCCGTAGCATCCTCCCCTCCACAGCCACGTGTTTAAACAATATATTTTAACATATGCTGATAACATCATGTATAATGAGGACCTTACTGTACAATAATATTAATATGATGCTTTTCCATGAGTGCTTTTTAAAATGCACGTTCCTGAACAATTTAAGTAGGGTTACTTTTGGGAGTCCTATTTTTCATCGGTGGTGGCCGCTATGTAGGCTAGCTGCTGTTGGTTTGCTGGGCATGCTGGCAACTGTGTAGGCTCACATAACGGAGAGACTACGTGTCTGTGCTCAGGGGTGGGAGCAATGAAACCTAGGACTTGCTTTGTGTAGACTGAAAGACAAGGCGAAAACCGAGCCATTAGACCCATCCAGACTTCGTGTAATGAGGGAAACGACAACAAAAGGTATGGGAGAGTTGCATGTTAGGCCGTGGTGTGCGTAGTTTAGGAGCTCAGTTAAAGCGATATGAGCAGCACCGCATCTGGTTGCTGCTGATAGTAGCCATCTGTCTGCTATCTCCTGTACTTACCGAGATAGTTTTCTCTGTGTTTGTCGACTTTCACTTCATTCCAGTTGAACTGGTCCTGACCTCCCCGTACACCTCCAGATCTCGAGGAACCGAACATTTTAGTCGGGTATCTCTAAAAGTTAAGGCAAAAACAATGTCCTGTTAACGCGAAGAGCTAACTTTTAGCCACGTTAGCACATGACCCACGCGACCGGCTAGGCCTTCAGCTAACACTCATCCGGGGAGTTTTTGTGGTAAGTTTAAATTCCCTATGGTTACTAGGACCTGTTGGTGAGAGGCTTGCTTCTTAGTGGTAATGCTTCCTTTGCCTAGAGGCACTGCTTCCAGTTTCCCCAAAGTCTCCGCAGAGCGCAGGGGAAATAGTTTGTTTAAACGCTAGTTAGCTTAAAATCGTTAATATGCGTCTTTGGGTTATAGTAATTACTGCCAGCCCGCGCACATGTCGGTACTGCCGCTTTTGAAGAAGCTGCCTGATTCCAGTTGAAAGCATACATACATTCACAATAATAATAGCTTTAAAATATCGGCGTCTTCGTCATTATTTGTTTGGCTAATGTTGCTAAAAGCCCTGCTTTTTCAGCATTCTCGCGCGCGCATTCTTGACGCTCGTGAACGTCACTTGTTGGTGTTTTGGCCTGTGATGATGACGTAGGCAGCACGGGTATCTTTAATGGCTCTCGCGGTGAAGACTCGGAGCACAGCAAGGGAGGGAGAAGACACGCAGGAGACGGTGCTTTAAGTTGTGGATTAACGCTATTCCTGTCCCATAATGAGACATTTTTCCAGGCTATTTTCAGGTAGGAATGAGGACGTTTGGTGGGGTTTTCTGCTCTCTCCAAATTGCGTGTTGTCACGATATCTGAGCGTGCCATTCATTCCTGGAGTCCCATAAGAGAAGAAGATGGTTCATGTGTTTACCAGAGTGTTTTAAATTAACATGGCTGACACAATGTTACCTGTGGTTTAATTGTTAGCAAGTCTGGTTTGGGAAGTATGATTCAGGCATGGAATAATGGTAGAAGTGCATTTAAGCCTATTTTAAATCCCCGTTTCACTTCCAACAACTTTAACTTCTTGTTACAATAATGTCAGTTTTTATATGATTATAACATACAGACTTTGCAGTTCCTGTGTGCTATATATTAACATCAAATGCATATGAGAAACAGATGACGAGGCCTCACTATGTGAAAAAGATACGAACTGTTTGTCCTCCTGATTAGAACAAAGCCACTGTTATCTTGATGTTACATAGTGTTAGGGCGACCAGATGTCCCCTCTTTTGTTCTCCTGCCTTTCACACATCTTGAGACAGTGTCCCACATTTTGGCTGGGTCTGCAGGACACACACTTTTCTAAACTCTGGGTCTTACCCAGTAAATATGAAGGGCAGGCTTCTTATTACAGTCAAATTAAGTAAACCATCTAATGTTGGGCCCATCAGCGAAAATTACAAATCCCCCCCCCCCCCCCAAAAAAAAAGCTATAATGGAAAATACTATAGAGAAAACGAAGCAGCAGCTAAATTGTGTGTGTCATAATCGCCTAAAAACTGCTGAGAAAAATGTATACCAATTTGTGGATCCCTACAGAAACTGACAGACTGTTACCGGACAGAATAGAAGCTGAACTAAGAGAAGATACAGAAGTGTATATAATATAAAAGCTTTCACGTGGTGCAAAAGCTAACTTTAGCTGCCTTTTATCTTTATTGTGTTTACTTAGTAAGAGATTTGGAAAAGCTGCACTAATCTATTTGACTACCTCCCGTCATTGTTTTTCCCCACGTTTAGTTTGTTGTATCTGTTCACCCAACATCCTGTGCGTGGTATTACAGGATTGTTACAAGATGGACCAAAGCTTTGTAACTTATTTTTCCAGCTACATTTTCCCAGTTCAATTAGACATCAATTAGATTTTTTTTTTCAATTCAGTTTTAATTATATAGTACCAAATAACAACAGCAGTTACCTCAAGGTGGTTTGTATTGACATATTCATTTTTGTTTTGTTTTGGGGCTTTTTAGAAAAATTCCAGAGACCAGGGATATTATTATTATTATAATGTTTTTTTAAGCCCATATAAGAACCAAATATGCAAAATATCAAGAAATATTTGCTTAAAAGGAGGCTGCATAAACTTTCTTTAAAGAAAAATATCCAGATTTTTATTTCTTGTAACGTTCACACTGAACATGAAGCGGATTGTCTCTGACTTTAAAAATGCAACATTTCATGTGATTTTCAAATCGCGCTTCAGGAAATGATTGCATTACATGCAATTTAGTGCACGTGGTTAAAGTCAGGCGCCATGCAGCTTCCAATAAATGCTGTGTGTTGATTATAAACTCACATGGCTCTCATTTCCTCTCATGCTGCTCAATTTATGTAGGAAAGGTGTTCTGTGTTAATTATTTTAGTGTCTTGTGTTCTTACTTAAAGGGTGCACGCTATGCTCTTTACAGCTTGATAATTTCATACTTGGACTCCGCTAGAGTGGCTTTGCATGATTTACAGTCTCAGTCCAGCCCTGCTGGATTAAATAATCAAATATTAAACATAAAATCCTATAAATTGTTTAAAGAATCCAGTTTTTATAAAAGGAACTCCTACATCCTTTTATTAGCCATGATTCTGTTTATGGGAAGCATTCGAAAGATGATGGAGGAAAACTGCTTGGAAATCAGAAACCTCATAATAATGTGAATTTTATTCTCTGCTCTTAAAAGATCACACGAGCATCCAAACATGCAGATCAGTTTACTTTTGCTTTCATTTTAAAAGATTGCTTAGACTTTATTGGGATTCAGACACCTCACCTTGACGTAGTAGTGTAGTTAAAACTAGTGTTTTAATGCCTTTTATTATGCTGTGTTATCTTCTTTACTGGGTTCAGTGTTTTTTCGAGACACTTTGAGTGTCTTGTAATGAGAGGTTGTTTGAGCATTAGGGCTGAAACCAAAATGCATACATGGCTGCATTATAGCAAGTCACTACCAAGTCATAAGATATTTAAACTGAATCATAAGATGGAACTTTAAAAAAAAACTAGTGCAGTAAAATTGGCCCTGCCCACTCCCCGTCTCTCCACCCATCTGCTTTTAAACACAATCTGCAGACACACAATCGTTCCCTTCCTGTTGACTTGATTTTCCTGTCTGCGTCAGCTCTGTGTGTTTTGAGGTAAGGGGGTAAGGAGGAACGTGAGACTCATTGCTTAATTCTTTACTTTTGGTTGATAGTCAAGCAATTTGTAATAAAATAAATGTGATGTAACAGGGAAGAAAAAGAGAGATGTAGAGAAACAAAGAACTCTGACTGCCTGCTCACAAGATGTTTGCAGATTTTAGTTTGAAGGCTGATGAAGGTGTAGTTTGAGTAAATAAAAATATCTGTTAATTAAATTTAAGATAATTTCCTTTTCTTTCTGACACTCACAACCAGAGTTGGGTGCTTCAATTAGTAGTTGTTCCTCGACAGCACTATGGTAACTTCACAGCTTGCTTACCAGTTGATTGCCTTAGCTCTCCTGAGGGCTGTTTTGCTCTCATCATGGGGTTTTTGTTTTTTTTTAAAACATTGCTGGCTTAGCATTTTATGGCGTGTCCCTCACCTCG
Source organism: Simochromis diagramma (assembly GCF_900408965.1). Lineage (NCBI taxonomy): Eukaryota > Metazoa > Chordata > Actinopteri > Cichliformes > Cichlidae > Simochromis > Simochromis diagramma. Next base: position 7,358,279 of record NW_024386782.1, read on the forward strand.
CCGAGGCTTCTCTTTACCTGCCTTTTACTAACAAAAGAAGCAAAAACGGTTGTGACTGCACAGAGTGAAGTTGGTCCAGTGATGACTCATATTGTGTGGTTACAGATTTGTTCTGCAGCCTCGCCCATTTGTTTCCTATAACAAACCACACTCTTCTTTTCCGCTGTTATTTCAGTTATGGCTGGACCCAGGCCCGTGGTGTGTAGTGGCCCATCAGGGGTGGGAAAGAGCACTCTGCTGAAGAAGCTCATGAAGGAATATGAAGGTGTTTTTGGCTTCAGCATCTCACGTAAGTGTGTCTATGTCCCTATAAAGAATTTCACATTACTTTTAATATTTATTATTTTGCTGTTGAGGTTTGTTAGTCATGAGTAAAGCTTTTATTTTCTCCCTAAGCGAGTAACAAATTGTTGCAGCGCCAGATTTTTAAACTCTAGTGTGACAGAAGTGTCTTTTCCGTCCTCAGATACGACAAGAAAACCCCGACCTGGAGAGCAGAACGGCATAGGTACGGCATGTCACTGCTCTTTCACAACCAATGAACCTGAAAGCAGGCTGATTAAACAGTTGGATTTTTTTCTCAATTGTCCTTTTTTTGTGTACTTTCTTTCTTTCTTTTTCTTCTTTTTTCTTTTTTCCTCCCGGGTTTCAGATTACCATTATGTTACGCGGGATGTGATGCAGGCAGGCATCGACAATGGCGATTTTATTGAGAGTGCAGAGTTTTCCGGGAACTTGTATGGGACGAGTAAAGCAGCTGTCCAAGAGGTCCAATCCAAGAACCTCATCTGTTTATTAGACATTGATATGCAGGGTGTGAAGAACATCAAAAAGACAGACCTCAATCCAATGTTCATTTCCATCCAGCCACCATCCATGGAAATCCTGGTAAGCACATAAGATTTGAAGTGTGCACAGCACGTGTCTGTAGTTTCCCATTTTTGCCACCAAACAAGTGGGTGTTGTCACCAGTTAAATTTCCATCACGGGGATCAGGTAAAACGGGTTTTGGCTGCTCTGTGGAGTTTTCTGAATTGCTTCTGTAGGTTGAACCTGTTCTCTTGTTTCAGGAAAAGCGTCTAAGAGGCAGAAAAACAGAGTCGGAGGAGAGCCTCCAAAAGCGTTTACAGACAGCCAAAATCGAGATGGAGTTTAGTAAGTAGCTGTGATTTGCTCTCAACAGATCAAAGTTACAAACTATAAATCTGCATGTCATAACCGACCATGAATGGATCTCTTTCTAGGCAAAGAACCTGGTGCGTTTGATGTTATAATCATCAATGATAATTTGGACGATGCTTATGCGAAGTTGAAAGACGCTCTTAAGGAAGTGAGTTACAATTTCACAACACACACTTTATTTATTTTTTTGTTTTTTGCAATCTGTCAGTTTAAAGTTTGTCAATTAAAGTTTTAACATTAACTTTAAATGTTATGCCAGGAACACTTTTAATTATTCAATGTATTAAAAGGCATCTGATTCTATTCATTCTTTTAAATCTCAGCTTAAAACATATCTTTTTAAACTTGCCTTCTCCACCTTTTAATTGCTGGTTTGTTTGTTTGTTTGGTTGCTGTGACCTATTGACCTCTTGTATTAATTCCCTCTTATCTTTCTATTGGTGTCTTTTATTATGGTGGTACAGCTTTTATCGTGCTATTACCATGTGCTGTAGTCATTCTTATTGGTAGCTTTTATCTATGAACATAACTCGTTATTTTTATTTATCCGTTATCAATGTTTGAACCTTTTTATTGTTTTATGTAAAGCACTTTGGTATGCCCAAGGCTTTTAAATGTGCTCTATAAATAAAGATTGTTGTTGTTGTTGTATTTTATTCTAAACTAAACATCCAAATAGGGATATTTACTGTCTTCAAAATGACAAAACTGTGATTTATAAACAGCAATAAGACGGAGATGGTCTGCAGTTGAATAGGGGCATATCAGCAAGTGCATGCAATTTTTGTAACAAACAGGTGGAAAGTGCAAATCTGTTGCCATCTGCATACAAAGAAATTCACATCAAACAGAAATTTGATATTAACTGTTCACATTCAGTCCACCAGGACCTCATGGAACCTCTGAAACAAAAGTTCTGTCTAAACTTTATGAATCTGATGGCAATCTAATCAAACTCACCAAATTGAGAATGACTGCAGTCATTACAGGTTTCAATCATTTCAGAGAGGTTTTATATTTATAGTAAGCCCTCTGTACTAGTTGGACTTGTGTAAAATGCATTTAACCTTAGATGTTTGTCAGAAAGATGTTACTAAAAGTTGATGAAGAATAAACCTTTACTGAATCCCGTTAGCTCAAAAGGTTTTCGTCCGGTATGACTGGTAGGTTATGGATAAGAAAAATATTGGAACCGCATCCTGTAAAAATCTACTTGCAGCCAGAGTGATTACTGTTCAGCAAACGTTGCATAGGCTTGCTTTCATGTTCTTAGTCTGTTCTTAGTTTCTTGCCACAGATCGATGTGTTCCCTGACTAATTATAAAACCTTTTTTTTTCTGCAGGAAATTGATAAGGTCAAGAAAGTGTCCTCATAGGAGAAAGCAGCATCATGGTCGTCGTTCAGCCACTCCACCGACACACAATTCCACTCTTGTACATTCCCTCAGATGGTGGTCTTTGAAACTAGGACAATTTCCTTCAGCAGATATACAAACAGCTTTTGTTTAGAAGTAGTTACTAATAAATAACTTAGTGTAAAGTGGGACATTTTTATTTAATTTTTTTTACAAACAAAATGCTTTTCACATTTTTCTTTTTACACTGAAGAGGAGACACCCTGAGAACTCTTACTTGAAGTACAACTGGCATGATAAGCGGGAACAATTTGATGCAGACAGAAAATACTGTGTGGAATCGTATTCTTTTGCAGAAGTACGATTCATTGCATCATCTGGGCAGACTGGTTTTTCAAGGATTAGTTTCTTTTGAGGGGGGTGGGGTTTCTTTTCGACTTTCGCAACCAGCTACACGGTGTTGATGTTTAATGTCTTAGATGCAGTGAAATACACAAGTGATGGTCAGAGTTAGAGATTAAAACCAGCACTCGGGCCCCCTTTAAAATTTGGTAAGTAGGTTTGGGCAGTATCTTAGTATCGTGTGGTACCAGGCTATTTTTTTTTTTTTTTTTTAGACAGAGTACTTTCTGTACTGTCAAAAATACAGACACTCCTTTGTGTTATGCTTATGTGATGTATTTAGGTCATATTGTAGCGCACAGCACTCGTCAGAGGGCAATTACTTCTGATTAACAGCTGAGCTGAGTGAGCTGTGAAACATGGCAGTTGCAAATGTTGGGGTGGATTTCGAGTTTAGTCTCATCTCCCTAAAGATAAACAGTTTGTTTTGAAAGAGTTACACCTAAAGATTGTCATAGTTCAAAGTGAGCACCACCTGCCTGTACTGAGTAGTGTTGCTACGCTCTGGCTGTGTAGTTAAGCCATTTATTCTGACACAACTGTTCATTGTCAAGATCAAAATAATCAGGAAAGCTGATTTTATTTTATTTTATTTTTAATTTGGCAGATAGCCGCTTAACCTAATCGTGAACCAGTGTTGTGTTCTGATAATGTTCATGAGTTTCATAAACTAATATTTTTGGTGCCAGCTAGCGAGGGTGAGAGAGATTAAGCATTCAGGCTGAATGCTTAATCTCTCTCACCCTCCTACCTGAAGTGTCATCTGTCATCATCAGCTTTTAGTTTATTTACACAAATGTAATCGTATACTTGGTGAAATGTGAGGAAGGTAAGAAAGACTCTATTTTGCCCAAGCCTATCAGGAACATGTGGTGACTCTTTACTTTTAGGGGATACGTATAAGTCAGCTATACCTTTGAAACAGTAACATTATTCCAGAGTTGGTAAATGCTTTATTTTTTTTTTATTATGTTATATAACTTGCCAGGTAATGTCCTGGTTCCTTACACTTTGTTTGCTGGAAAACTATAAATACTGCTGTGCTCATGTAGAACTGAATCCCATCACAGAGTTAGAAACAGTACAGCTACATTGTATTCTTTTATAACACGTGTTTATTTAATGTTGTACATTTGTGAAAACTTTATATTGTGTAAGTTTCAGCTTTAGCTGTACAGTAAAATGACAGCGAATTTGTTGCTTTTTTTTTTTTATTGCTTAGAATTGAGAAAACAGTAAATATTTTTAAAATGTCCATTTTAGATTGGATAGCCAATTATGCCTAAATCGTTATATTCCTGTACCTTGTAACATTCATTCCTTTGCTCAGAGTACTTTATGTTCCTGATGCTACTATTTAAATTCAAGTCTCACAAATGTTACATCATGCTGAACACGAAGGCCTCTTTAAAACCAAACTAGCTGTTATAGGAATGTGCTTGTTGTAAACATGTACTCAGCACTATGACTTTTATGTTGAAACATCAGTAAATGTTACCATACAACAATGCCGAATTTGTGCTATATAAAGAAATTACTACAGAAGCTAATTATGTGGCATATTTGCAGTACTTTTATTCAATTGAACACGTTGTACTCAACCATGTTTTGTCCAAAACTACACATGTACAGTACAAGCAAGTACAATCAGTTTGTGATTTAAAATTATTACATAAAATCATCCTTTTAACAGACACCTTTTGATCAACACAAACACCACACATGTTTAATTAGGAAGTTACTCTAGTTACTTTTAAATTGCACTAAAAAGTTAGTAAATTTTGTCAGCTGAAGTACTTTGCATAAACATCTGCGCTCAATCAAATATAGGATGACAACTGGTTATTCTAGAGAAACACATCTGTCTTGGAGAAGCAAATACATGCAGTCACTCATCTACATATTTGTCACTTGCATAGGAATATCCCTGTAACAACCTGAGTTTACAGGCTGTTTCACTGCACTAGCAGACACAAATGCCAAAAAAGTTGAGTAAAAAATTCAGTTAGTTGATGGTAGGAACTTGGAAACAGGCATCTGTTCACCTACCAAATGATTTGCTCGTGCAAATGTCGTGTTTATAAACTGCTCACTAAGGAATCATTCACAACACCACAAAATAATGTAGTAGAGATTTGTGATTCTCCAATTTGATTAACTAACAGCTCCTGAAACACAACAGTCCCCAAGTTTACACTACTTTTATATTCAGTGTTGCTTACTTGAAACATGCATCTCATTACCTCCCAATATTTCCAGCTCCAGGAATCCAAAGTGCCATAGCATGACCTGAATGGTACCAAAGTAAAACCTGAAAAAATATAAATCCTATTCATGTATGTTGCAATGGACTAAGGATTACATCTGGATCAGTTAATACTGGGGAGTAAAGCTGATCATTCAGCGTAGGTACACTGTTAAACATCATTGTAATTTGTTATCTCTCAAAAATGCATTTTATACCCAATAAAGACCAATAAAAAATAGACACTAGATTTCTCTGCAGTCACAAATTAATTATAACAATCATGCAAGTAAATAACTGTAATATGGTATACCAGTGGATTAACCATCACAGAAACATAAAACTGATGTTGGTAATCACCAGTACTGTTAATTTAGGGAGCTGTGACATAAACCTTACACTGGGGGTGGCAGTCTCATAAATTTGTCAATCACTGTATGTATAACCAAAAAACATTTATTTTATTTAAAGACTTCAACTCACCATTAGATATGAAGGTTTTAATCAGTAAATGTCAGACCTTTCTTAGCTTCTGCCCATCATGCATATTGTACATCACACAACATGTATATGTTTTATAGCAGAACAGCATCAGACTGAAACCTGCCTACAGTGAAACCGTTATCCCTATAGTTTCCATCTCATCTGTAAGAGACAGTAGAGTCTAACAGTCTGTCAAGAAAATATCTAAGGATGACACTATTATCTGATTGGCAGGCTAAAAATGGAATGGTTTGTCAAATGCAGTAAATGTTGCTCAGGTTACGATCTGTATTTTCATGTTTAGTGAATGTCCCTATTTAAGACTAAGAGGGTTTGTGATGCCAAATTAAATGTTTGCTTTTCACTGGTTCTGATAAAGGTCATCTCTAATTTGAAGAGTGACAGGATTGCCAACTGATGTGTAACCATAGGTCTGAGTTAACACTTTGGTTTTAAAACTCTGCTGCCTGCCCTCAACTCTCTGCACCTCTGAGCAGTACGAAGGCTTCACTTCCAGCTTTGCATGGCTCACTTGAATAGGCACGTTCCTCTCCGCCCTGGACCGAGCCTCCCTGGCCTGCGGTGGGACAGCAGATGAGAAAAGGCTGCTGGAGAGATTCTCCCTGAACCGACTAAAGAAGCCAGTCCTTTGCCGGGGCACCACATCAGGCCGGCCCACGTTGAGAAGCACCGGCTGTCCCACTGTAGAACCGCCAATCTCTCTCTGAAGCACAGAGATCTCACAAGGCTTTTCGTCAACGTGTTGCGTGTGGGAGGAGCCATAAGTCTCTCCTTCCTCTGGGACGTAATCCTCCAAGTCCTCAAGGGTTAAAACACGATCTCCTTGTTTTAGGAACACAGGCTCTTGCTTTCTTGCAGATGTATCCTCCTCGTCATCGGGTTCAAAAATTACAGTTTGTTGATCATCCAGGTCGTCGTGATCTTCTCCAGCTGTAGCGAGAACAGAAGAGAGCTCGTGTGGCTCCCCAGAAGCAGACCCAGATGCAGCATCAGTCACCTCTTCCTCCCAGGAGAGCGGCTGGCTGCTGATGTCTCCCTGCAGGTGGGCCTGTGCTTGCTCCACAAGCTTGTTGTTGGAATTGTTAGCATTTGGGTTTTCCACTGGAGACCTTTTGGGTCTCGAGGGTGTGCCTGCACGATCAGACCCTGCTGGCGAAATACCTCTCCTCCTGGACAACCTGGGAGACTTATTGACCTTATACTCAATGACCTCTTCTACTTCAACCCACCTGGGCTTGCTCTCTGTTCCCCTGGCTTCCGCCCCCTGGGGATCAGTAACATAGAGAGTTGGGATAGTGGTCTTTCTTGGAGTGGGCATCCTCCTTGTCCTGGCTGTAGGAAGCTCGGGGGTGGAAGTCTCAGAGCGGTGGATACCAGCAAGAGTCAAGCCAGGTGATCTGTGTCTTCTCATTCGAGGATTCTTCACCACGGTGGTTATAGTCTCCTCACTGGAATAAGAAGTGCATTAGGCCTATGTAAATAAAATCCACCTTGCTTGGAGTCTTGGATTTAAAAATAATATGATAGTAATAAGCTGCAGTAATTAGGCTGACAGTTGAAGTAGACAGCACCCTGATGAGAACAGCCCACCCTTTCATTATCCTTGTGATAGATTCCTTTTGCATCGAGGCTATAAATACTACACAATGCATACATGGAGCCAGAGGGGAAAAACACACACACACACATACAGAAAAATGCCCCAAATGCCCTATGATGGGCAATGTTATCTAATGATAAAAGCAATACCTACACAGATACATGAACCCAAAAACTGCAGTGGAACTTTATCTTAAAAGAACCCCCTTAAAGATTCCTAAAATATATATTATATAGAAATTATTTTATTAAAGTATACTGTAGTGTTAAGTTAAGAAAATCCAAGATTATTCAACATCCAACTATTCGATCTTACTTTGATCGTACTTACATGATGATGGTTTTCTTTGGTATTTTCGTCTCCTGCTCGGTAACTGTGGGAGGAACATGGACAAAGCATGATGGTTATTTTGCATTGCTAAAGCTGCACTCAAAGCATTTTCTGCTCAACAAAAACCACAAAACGTCCAAAAAGAGTAAGACTGTATGGATAAAGCCAGACTTGCTACCTTCAATGGTGATGGCCTGCTCACCAAAGCGAGCCACAGCGGAGGGGAGGACCAAGTCAGCAGCACACTTTGCACTGCCCAGACGGTTCGACAACTGAAATCCAACAGATATATTTTTAGAGTCATAAATGTAACTCACTGCTGCTAATTAATATCAACTATCTTGAAACTAATTTATAGGCACAAAGGCAAATGCATGACCTGCATTAAAATCTCCCCTCATTGACCCTTAAAAATAAAGGAAATGTTATTTTTGTAATTATCTGAGATATTTTCTTGTATTGAGACCTCTTACTGTGGAGCTCCAAATTCTGAACAAATAGATCTTAATAGTTTTAATGATCCTAATATATTTGGAGTACTTCTGTCAATCATTTAACATTAAGTGTACAAAACTCGAGGTTCACGAGTCTCCCTGTCTCACATATTATAACTGCCCTCCCAGAGCCTCTTCATGCCAGACATTTCTTCCTCTTAAATGTATTTATTTTACTTTTACTTGCAACAGGGCTTTCAAATTGTTATATCTCTCTATGTAATGCTGTATGGTCTTAACCTTACTAAGTGATTGCCCAGAGATTATGTACACTCTGAAATGTCACAAAACGAATACAGATAAATGGAAATGAATTAGTGTAGACCAACCTCGCACTCATAGTGTCCAAGGTCTCTCTCTGTCAGGTTTTTGATTACCAGAACCAGAACGCCACTCCGGAGCTCACTGTAGGTCTGATATTTCTGCTGGTCAGTCAGCAGCCTGCCATCCTTGAACCACCTTGAACAGGGACACATGCAGAGAGGAGACAAGATTAGAGGACGGGGTTGATATTCAAACAAAATTGCAAAACTGAATCAAAATGAAGGAAAGAAGACAACATAAGGAAGGTATCCATACCTCACTTTGGGCTTGGGGGCGCTTTGTATTACACAGGTGAACTGAGCGTCCTCACCGGCAACAAAGATGGCATTCCTTATTTTATTTACAAAACGAGGAGGTACTAAAAGAAACACATGACAGTGTTTTATGTTTTAGACTATTCATCTTTTTTCACAAGAAAAGTGTAATGAAGCAGTAGAAAAGAATACTCTTAGGATCATTCTATATATAGGTATGATGTGCCACTTACCCTGAACTGTGATCTTTCCCAGAGTACTGGCATTGCCAGCTGGACTTGTGGCAAAGCACATGTACTGACCAGAATCATCTGCAGTCATATTGTCCAGGATTAGTGTGCAGGAACCATCAGGGTCCTCGATGATGATGTGATGAGGATCTGCCCCCACTGCGCGTCCATCTGCATCCAACAAGTAAACAAAACCACTCATGAAACAGTCTTTGAATGTCACTTCACATGGCTAATAACCATAGAGGAAATGCCTCACCCTTGTACCAGGTAACCGCAGGTTTGGGTACTCCAGTAACTTTGCAGGCCAGCTTAACAGTCTGGCCCAGCTCTGCTGTGCAGTTTGCCAGAATTTCATCAAAATCAGGGGAACCTAGAAAATAGTTTGGTATAAAAAGCTGTGCTAGAAATTCCAAGCAATAGAGAGGTAAAGAAAAAAGTAAAACTGCATGGAGTCCCACTCACTCCATGCAGGCATGCTGTATCGCTGCTGCAGTTCTCTGAGGTCTCTCAGCCACGAGTTCTTGATGGTAACAGTTCGGGCTTGTAAGGTGTACTTCCTCACAGAATCCTCGCGCTCATGCCAAATCTCAAAGGCACGGTCATCACCCTCCACTGTCTCATTCACATCAATGTTATTCAGCTGAAACAAGATAAAGAAACCAACAAACATCATTTAGGCCGCTGACCATGAAAGAAAAGATGAAACTAGATGTTAAAAACACTTACCTTCATCATGTTCTTGAAAATATATGCTTGTGTATCAGTGTTGCTGTCTCTCTTGGGCTTGCAGATAATGCAGTAGTTCTTAAAGAGGAAGACGTGACGGTGGTGACCTCTAGAGGACGTTCTAATTCCAGGAGCACCCTCCCACACTTGGAAAGGCCCCTGGTGGGAGAGAGTACGCATATGCAGACAGTCAAATGCTTATGTGTAATCAAGACCCTGCACAGTCGGCAGCTACGTGGTACCTGTCTAATTGGTTCTCCAAGAACTTCGAGGGTGGCAGGATAGTTCTCAATCATGGAGACATGGTGGGTATTCTCAGAACGCTGAGGGAGTGCAGACACCATTGCAAAAGCTTCTTCCAGCAGGCAGCAGTTCTGACCATTTCTTGCTTTGTTTCGAATGAGCTCCTGAAGATGTTGCAGCAGAAATTTCAACAAAACTGAAGTTACACTGATCGTGGACATAATTTAAAGGCTCTAAAAGCAAATGACTGAAAAGTAAATAACTGACTCTAAGATGATTGTATGCATGCACTCTATTACCTTCAGGAAGGCCTTGTACTTCTGAATCCTCTCCAGTGGTTGTTGGAGATAGGCATTTATGCTTCTTACTGGTGGATCTGCAGGGTCTGAATTAGCCTGCGCTGTGTCAGTATATTCCTGTTTTTTGGGGTTTTAAAAAAAAGATTTTAACAGTTGGCACATTTGTAATTCATAGTATAGCAATAACAATTCTGCTGTTACCTTAAAGAAGCTGTGGACAGTCTTGTCACTGATGGCAGATTCAGCCTGACTCTGACCTACAAGATACTGAAGGTACTTCTCAAAGCCCTCCTTGTTCTTCAGGAAACACATGGCTATGTCATCATCAGTGTCGCAGTCATTCAACTTTGGAAGGAATGCCCTAAAAAGAAAATCATAAGAATGATGCATACACATACGCATACTTCTGATTATACTTAAAAAATGGCTGAAAATAACATTTAAGAAGTGAGCTCACTTGTTATGGAAGGATTTGATATCATCAATGTTTCTGAAAATAGCCTCTTTCTGGCTGGTGACATCAGGCGGTGCATCAGAACTGTCTGCATGCTTCAGGTGATGGGAGGTGAAGAATTCCACCTCCTTGACAAACTCTGATTCTCCGTTTATCAGTTCCTGGATCAGTTGGCTAGAAGCACGAATTAATAGTTTGTTATGGTTCTTTGGTTGGTTTGCTTTGTCACGACAAACATGCTTCACTTACAATAATTTTCTCTTGTATTCTCCTTCAGACACCTCTTCCACACTTGTTTCTGGAAGATCGCCAGCATCAGCAGAGAGCTATAATAGAAATTTTAATTTTTAAAAAAAAATATTACCCAATGCGTGCAACATGCAGTGGCGAGCTGGAAGCAATTGTCTTGAGACATACTTTGAGTTTTTTGTCCAGGTAGGCCGGTGAGACCCAGCCTTGGCGGGATGGTGTCGTTTTGGTGGGTTTGGTCCGAACTAACCACTTGAGCGGGTGAGCCGAGTCCAAAACCTCAACATACTGTCCCTCTTTTAGAGAGATGGAATCTTTGCTCGCCACGATGGGGTTGTAATCAGCTGTTGCTACATAGATATCAAACATCTATAAAAAAATATATATGTGTGTGTATTAATAACAGGATTGCAAGGGGACTGGAAGCTATCCCAGCTGTCAGAGGGTGAGAGACAGAATACCAATCTGCCTCAAGGCTAACACACAGAGACAGATAACCATTCACACCTGTCTATTAGGGGTGCAACGATACACAAAATTCACGGTTCGGTTCGGTACTTTGGTGTCACGGTTCGATATTTTTTCGATACAAAAAAAATGTTCATGCCTTTTTAATTTGTCATTTATTAAAATTATAAATATATATTTTAACTCAAAAGTACAGTTTTTAAATTTAATGTTGCTGAAACAAAAGTAATTAAAAAAATAAATATATCTCAGGGCTCTCAAAATTTCAAAATCCCTGGTAGCCCTTCGGGCAGGGACTCTTCAGTTTTTGGTAGCCCAAAATAAATCTAAGTAGCCCGAATAAAAAAAGAGAGCAATTTTTTGATTGACGTTTTGTTTCCTGTTTTGTTTCCTTTACAGTATTATACATTAAAGTATAATATTGTAAAGGAAACAAAACATTAATCAAAAAATTGTTGAAAAACAAATTACAACATTGTATAAAAATTACAATCATCAACTCAAATACTTGGTTCTAATTGAACAGAAATTTCTATGAACTTGTAAGAACTGTGTAGGACATGAATCAGTCTGTGTCAGATCCTGAATTTGAAATTTCCACTGAAGTCACGGGTAAGAGACAAGTGGAACCAAGATCTAGGCCATTTGCTTTTTGAAGTTTGCAAAGACTGCTAAATTTTGCCAGTGGTAGTTCACTCTTTACAACATAGTACGCTGTTCTAAACAGATTTTTCAGGTTTATTTTTAGTATGTTATTTGCAATTGGTGTTTGTTCTGGGAAAGATATTGCAGACTGAGCAATAATGCATTTCTTGCATTTCTCATGGGTTCTAATGGGGGCCTTTCTTAAAATGACTGGTCCCAGTGACAAAGGCGCTTGTCGACTCAGAAATCGAGAGAAAACCAACAACACACCCGGCAGAACATTATGTTATTTACACGGGTGCACATAAGTGATCCGCATGTGCGCATTTGCTGTCAAAATAAAAGACGCGCACCAGATAAGAAGTTGCAACACGCGTTTGCGTCCATATAAAAAGCACTGTTTTTGTCCGCTAGAGTGGGATTTTCACGGCACATTCCGCACCACATCTCTGTGCGTTCATCATTTGTTTGAAGCCAGCTCACCTCCTGCAACCACTTTTCCGAGAATACCTGCTTCTTTTGTGGTTCGGACTCCTTCTGACATTTGTTTGGAGGTGGAGGAACACCAAAGTAATTGCTTAAAGGAGCTTCTTCGACATCTTTAAGAGTTCTAAACAAATGTCTGTCCTCCTCCAGAAAATCTTATGTATGCAAACACGCGTTGCAACTTCATATCTTGTGCGCGTTTTTTTTTTTTTTTTTTTTTTTTGACTGCGAATGCGCACCTGCGGACCACTTATGTGCAGCCCCGGTTATATAGCTCGTCATATTGCAGCCACAGAAATTCTTTTGTCCATGAAACCATAAAGCTGCACTTTCTTTTTGCCTTAGTCTGATTTGTCATAACTTTTCCGTGTTGTGGTAAGCTTTTCTTTGGCTGTCACTTCTTCACCCTGACCTGTCTTATTTGGCTCAGCAGAACTAAAATATATACCCTGCTGCTTTTACACACACTCACATAACGCTCAGTGATTCTCTGCGCGATCAACCTCTCATATGTTTAAGCTTGCTGCGGGAGATTTCACTTGTCATGTTTGCATAGTAAGCTAACGATTGATAAGACGATGTCAGAGGAATTGGTGAGCAAATTATCATCACTCACCAATCAGTGCTGTCGCTATACACAGTTCCTGCGATTGCAAAGTGAAAGCAAAAAACAAGCGCAAATTCAAACACGATTTCAATATGTCACATATTGACAGTGGCTCACCGATGCCAATTACATAATTACCCAGCTACATTTCCGAAAAGAATGCAAAAGCATTGACATATATTTTTCCTTCCTACAATAGCCCGACGGGCAGGGCAGAGATAGATTTTGGTAGCCCGACTGAAAAAATCGCCAGCCCCAGGACGTCGGGCTAGCGATTTTGCAAGCCCTGTATCTGATTGAGGAATCACTCATCTTTGGAAAAGAGAGTTTATTACAGAGAAATGGCTCTTTCCAAAATAAAAGCAATACTATACGCTTCTTCTGGGCTATATTCTCAGCAGCATATTGTAGCGGGTCGGGGCTGTTCGGGGTTCTGTTTGTACAGTTATGTTTTGTTTATGTTGCCATAGTGACGGGTGACGCCCTCTCGCTGCGACGGTGTGTCCTTCCGGGGTCAGAGGGCGCCCTGTGTGTTGTTGTTGTTGCTATGCGGTTGCCGCGCTGAGCAGTTAGCTAGCGGCAGTGTTCTTCTGCAGATGTCAATAAACGGCTGTGCTCCCTGGCTAGCTCACGGGAAGCAAGACCAAACGACACCTCCGTCTCCTCCTTGTCTGAGCTCGCCACATTGGTGTCAGAAGTGGGATGATGGTGGCACCCCATGTTCTGACCCGAGTGACTTTTCCCCCGCCGGTCGTGACCGGCCGGTGCGCCAAAAGAAGGCACCTGGACATTTGCAGGACTTTGTGTGGGGTAATGGGGTCGTCGGGGACGACTGACCCCTTAGGTGGGGGCTATGTAGCGGGTCAGGGCTGTTACGGGTTCTGTTTGTACAGTTATGTTTTGTTTATGTTGCCATGATGACAGGTGACGCCCTCTCGCTGCGACGGTGTGTCCTTCCGGGGTCAGAGGGCGCCCTGTGTGTTGTTGTTGTTGTTGCTATGCGGTTGCCGCGCTGAGCAGTTAGCTAGCGGCAGTGTTCTTCTGCAGATGTCAATAAATGGCTGTGCTCCCTGGCTAGCTCACGGGAAGCAAGACCAAACGACACGTCCGTCTCCTCCTTGTCTGAGCTCGCCACAATATTAAACATATCAGGTCCCCATAAGGAGAATCATGTGCTAACGGCTGTCTAAATGACTCGGGTAAAGTTTGTAGCATGCATGCTTGTTGTTTTTGTCTGCTTCCACTTGTCTTTGCACTAGGATGATGTCGGTGTAAATGTGCAGTCATATTCGTTGTGTTCCCACTAGTGCTGTCAGCGTTAATCTCGTTGAAATGACGTTAACGCCACAACACGGCAAATCTCCGTTAACGAGCTACCCCTGATCACCCCGTGCGTGGGGCTAGACGGCTAACACGTTAATGAGCTAACTGCACTAACACACTACTTCCCACCCATGTAATTGAGCATTGCGTGGCACATCCAACATACTGTTTTACTTTAGTCCATGACGCGCTTACCTTCAGGGTCATACCTCACATGAAAACCAAAATACTTCCAAACGCCAGATCTGAATGAGGGTGGGGGAGGTTCAATTTGCCATGTTGCAAGGAGAGCTTAACTTCTGTCTCGCTAGCTTGCCCTGCGCTCTTCCTTCTGACAATGCTGTCTGTGTTGAACGCTCAGTGGATCTGCGCTCGACAGTGCAGCCTAGGCGGAGTAGTCGAACGCTGATTCACTGAGCGCTCAACACAGACAGCATCGTCAGAAGGAAAGTTGATAAAATAAATTACAAATTTTGTATTGTTCGATACATATGCCTACCGAACCGAAAGCACTGTATCGAACGGTTCAATATCGATACCAGTATCGTTGCACCCCTACTGTCTATGTATAAAAAAAACGTAATTGAATTTCCCTTTATTTCTTCAAATAAACTGCACCATTAAAACTTTCATTTCCTTGTTTTATATAGTATCCTGCCATGGTGTGTCAGAATTTAATCGATGAAATTCTGATATAAAGGCCAAAAATTTATGAACGTTATGAACTTAATGGAAATTTTTTTGCATCTCACCTCTCCCCTGGCGTCTCCTTCATCAGACTCAGAGGAGGAGTCAGCAATGAGGGAGGGAGGACGGGAGCGACCGTGATGAGGTGATGGAGAAGGTGTCTTGGTCTCATCATCACTGTCACCACCTGGTACGCGTAATGAAGCTGGAGCAGTAAGGAGGAAGTCAAAGGAAGACAGGTCAGTCGTACAGAAATGTCCAATTAGTATAATCTGTCCTTTAAACCTATGCAGTAGATATTAGTACCCACACTCACTCAGGTCCATCAGCTTAAATATATATTTAAAACCATAACTGTGTGCTAGCGTGTACCAGTGTTGTATTTACCTGGTCAATTTGAATTTTTCTGTATACTGAAGTAACGACATAGTTTTTACGATGCAAAAACAGAGGGGAGAAATCCACAGTGGTTAATCATTCTAACGCTCTAACACGTATTACTGTATTAGTATCATGACAACATGCAGCTTCACTTTTATCTCAGCTCTCCACATACATGTCTGCTTGGTGAGCATGTATTCCACTTATACAGAAGCTTCATAGGTTATTGCAAAAACTATTTTAGTAACAAGAGAAAGGATGAGGAAACTCATTGAGGATGAGTAAGGAGATATAGAGGGCACTAATAGAAATAAAAGGGGATGTCTTAGCTGTTATTAAGCTGACACTGAAATAGAGTTGTTGTATGTATAACTAAATATTTCTTGTATGTAAAAGGAAATGTAAGGAAAACTGTTTTATAAAGTCATTATTAATAGATAGAAAATATTTCAGTGGAAAACTGCAGAGTATCTGTGATGCTGATGCACTTGGGATACATACTGGCAGATTTGGGCCAAGATTTCATCCACTGGAGCACTTCATGATTCTGTAAACTGTCTGAATAACAAATTAATCATTTAATGAGTATTTATTTAGTGGGAGTGATAAACTAATGGGTGTAAAGGTGGTTAGGAAATGATGTCTGTATGAAGGAATGGGAGATTTTATGTCATAAATGCATAAATAAACTAAAGCGTGCACTAGATAAGCACTAATATGGCACTAAGAAACATTCCTCGGTCAGGTTTGGTGTTCAGAAACAAAGGAAAGTGATAGCCAGTTCAGTATTTAAGCATTAAAGCATTCGGATTAAACATTTCTTAAACAGCCAGAATGAATTCAAAGAATTCAACCAAACCTGACAAGAAAATAACAGAGCAATGCAACAGAAGCACTGTATGCAACATAATTTATGATCCATACTTCAGTCTTCAGCATTAGTAACTACCAAATGCAGTCACTGCAGAGGGAATATGGATAGTTAACCTGCACATTTTTAGTACAACTACAGACACAAGGTAATTTAAGAGATTGAAGGTGTTGTGATCGTTCAAGTCATATAATTTAATGTTTGTTCTCCTGAGAATGTATGTTCTCTTGGGTTTTTTTTTTTTAACTATATCCTAATCTAAACTGTTTATGAGACTTGTTGAGAAGGAGCTACAGTCCAATGCTAGCATAATCATTCATTTATCTTGGTTTAAACCAGACTTGAAGCCGGAATAGACCAGTTCTGAAATGCCTTATGGACATAAAGGTTTGTATTTTATAAAGTACTATGAACTCATTAGTCTCTGAATATTTAATGCAGAGCTATAATGGTCCACTTACCTTGGGTGATCTTGGCTGATACCATTTCAGTGATCTGAGAGGTGAGTTTCATGAGGAATTCCTCTGAACCTACTTCACCTAGGAAAGGCATTTTGCCCTCTTAAGGGTTGGCAAAAAGTAAAGAACACCATAAATATCTTAACATTTATTTTTATTCATTTATATATCTTATCAAAAATAAACATTACTGGGCCTGATGATTAGCTAGTACGTCTTACCTTTTCCTTTGCTAGTATCTTCCTGTGGAGGACTAACTGTAATCCCAAGAACCCTGAGCGGATTTCAGTATTAAAATTTGTCATGTATTTACATTTATATTAAATGTACTTACTACAGACATCTTTTTATGTGCAAGGCAATCAAAAGGTTTCAAAAATAACTTACTCTGAAGCCGCTGTCTCTTTCTTGGGCTGAGGAGCTAGAGAGGAGGGAGAAAAAAAGCGGAAGGGTGGTTTGAAAAGTGCTCTGCTAAGTGTTTCTGATATAAGAAGACACTCATTTAACCTGTCATTTCAAAATAAAGTGTCTTGATGACGTTATTCTCCTTACTCTCATCCACCTCCAAGTGAGCAGTGCAGATGGACTGTCCAGCTTTATTTGTTGCAATGCAGGTGTAGGCACCAGTGTACTCTGTGCCCACGTCCATCAAGATGAGACTGTGGTGGCGCCCAGAGCTTGCTATTTTGTATCCTTTAGTGTCAGGTTTGATCCACAGGACATCCTCCAAAGATTCCTCCTTTAGCCAGTTGACCATGGGAGTAGGAGATCCTAAGAGAGAAGAAGGGTGATTATGGAGACTTTGTAATAATGCTGCGTGGCAGATAGAGCCCAAAATCTAGACTTTCTTCTTATCTAGAAAAGTTTAGTAACGCACCTTCTACTTTCACAGACAGAGTGATGCTTGTTCCTTGTTTCACCTTCCTATTGCTGAACCTTTCAATAAAGCGGGGTGGCACCAGGGGCTCTTTAGGGTCTGTGAGAATAAAGTGTATAACGTGACATTTTGAATATATGGACATGTCTACTGAAAGTACATATACTTGTGCTGTGGTTTGTAGGATAAATGTTAAATTACCCTTTTTCTCTTGTGGTAAAATCTCCCCAGGACCTGTTGCAAAAAGTGTTGCAAATGTATAAAAGTGTATCTCATCGTTTCATTTGAGATTTGTATTTTGTATTCAGGCACGTGTATACATACTCAATACTATCATCCGGGCAGAGGAGTAAGCAGAACCGGCTGCATTGCTGATGTAGACGGAGTACTCCCCCATATCCTCTTTTTTCACCTCCGTGATCTCCACGCCATGAACGTCTCTCTCTGCTAACAAATGAATTCTTTCTGAAGGTCGTAGAGGGTGGCCATCTTTGAACCAGTATATTCTGGGTTTCGGGAAACCTGGAAAACAACAAAAATTTGACAAACATTATTCTTAAATCATATGCAATGTTTTTAGAACACTGGGTTGGATTAACAAATCTTTACTTTACCCTTTACTTTAAGCTGCATCTTTGCAATAGGTGAACCTGGACAGACGTGAACATCATGAAGCTCCTCCACAACCTGCGGTAGCTGATCATCTTCAGCTACAGACTCAAAGGTCTCAGTTTCCCTGTTGGAGGAGAGTAAAGCACAGCAGCTCCAGTATATCTATAACTGTATGTGAAGGCCTCAATATAAAGGTTTAGTTCATATAAATAAATAAATAAATAAATAAACATAAATAAACTTACCTGGACATGTATCCTTTGGCACTGACGTAAGAAGACGTCTCAGTGGCATCAGCAGCAGTGTCATAATCTGAGCTGCAAGACACTGATGGAGGAATTTTATTATAGAGTTATACAATGCTTAAGGTGTAAAGGGACTCTGCTTTTCTAAGATGTTGATTTATGGTTCGGAAATTAGCTTCATGCTTCAGTTTAATGCTACATCTGTATAGCTGTAGGTTTTGTGGGTTTGTTTTTGTTGTTTTTTTTTTTACCCCTGCCTAATATAAAGGCAGGGTGAGAAACCTGCCTTTATATTAGGGGAGGCTCAAGGTCCATCTCACATATTCTGCATGCTAGTTTTGCTCTGACTTTGTCTGAAGTTCTCTTCTGTTTTAAAAAAACAAGCTATACAGAAGTTTGCATACATTTACGGGCATGAATAGTGTAGTAATTTTGCCCTTTTAATAATAACAATAATAATGGATTGCATTTATATAGCCTTTTCGAGACCCTCAAAGCGCTTTACAATTCCACTCCCACATTCACACACTGGTGGAGGCAAGCTGCAGCTGTAGCAGACTGACAGAAGCAAGGCTGCCATATCGCGCCATCGGCCCCTCTGGCCATCATCAGTAGGCAGTAGGTCTGTGTCTTGTCCAAGACAGATAGAGCTGGAGATAGAGCTGGGGATCAAACCGGCAACCTTCCGGTTACAAGATAAGCTTCCCAAGCCCCTGAACCACAGTCGCCACATTTAATGCTTTCTTTGAACTGTTCTTTTTCCAGGGTGGAATGATGTACAGCATACATCTCAATGACTTCAAAAAACAAGAATTTGGTGTCCAAAATAAATTCAAATTTGTGCACCAAATTCTCATTTTTTAAGTCATTAAAGATGTACAGATGCTGTACAGTTTGCCTGGTCAATTATCCCAGGACAGGTATTTAAAAAGCAAACGTGTGTTTCTTGTATCATCTGTTCACTTACTGTCAACCCTGAGTTCAGCTTTAGTAGATGCAATGCCACTGCTGTTTTCAGCTGTGCAGCGATAGACCCCCATATCAGTAGGCAACACAGTGGTGATGATAAGTTGGTGGCAGCCCTCCTGGTCTTCATTGATCATGTAATGGTCGTTCTCCTCCAGCAGCTTGCCATCCTTATACCAGCGAACAGTGGGAGGTGGCTTGCCAATCACAACACAGTCAAAGCTGACTGGATAACCGTCTGGAACATCCTGACTTTGTAGCTCGGTTAAGAAGACCGGTGCAGCTGGCAACAAGAGCAAATGGAAAGCAATTATAAAAATCCCACCCCTTACAGAGAAACTATTCTTGGTGTATTGAGCTTGCTGCATTACTAACCAGACAAAATGTGTGTAAGAATAAAGAAAGTTATAATTAACAGAGAGCAAGCTGCTTCTTACCTGGAGCTCCAGTCATGAAAGCAGGAGGCTGTCTATCTTGTGTGGGCGTCTGTGTACCATCTTGTATGTAGCTCATCTTTTTAATTCGCAGCTCCACTTTGTGAGGTCCTGCAGGTAAGATTGTGGTCTCCACAGGAACCCCATGGACTGTAAACATCTCCTGAAATCTCGTAGAGGCAACTTCAGCTTCTGTCCGTGAATCAAAACGAATGTAGATATAATTGTCATCTTCACGGTAAGATTGTGGGTCTGGGGCTCGCAAGTCTCCTTCATCTGCACTGACAAATGGTTCTTCCTCAACATCTGGTGGGAGACGCGTGCGCAACAGGCGCCGGAGGCGTCTGCTTGCCTGTCTCAGCGACTCATCCATCTCACTTCCGGAGGAGCTCTCAGGCTCACTGTCAGCACTGTAACCTACTGTAAGTGGCCGTCGGCCCGATGATTCTCTTACCGTTCCCACAGTCACCTTACCACTGTGAGAAGCTACCCCAAACTTGTTAGTGGCTTCACATGTGTAAACTCCAGTGTCCTTGGTGGTGATTGCAGTAATGACCAGTGAGCAGGTGCCATCATTATAGATATCAATATGATGATGCTTGCCATCCGTCAGTGGTTCTCCATCTTTCAGCCAGCGGACCTTATCAGGTTTACCTTCTGTCACACATTCCAGATGTATGGTGCCATTAGGTTCTTTAGTCTGGTCTTTGAAGACTTCTTTAAAAACAGGACGCATGTCCTTGCGGGCCTTGTAGCCCTTGAAGGCAGCTTGAATCTTAACAGCAGCTTCTCTGAGCTCAGGGTCATCCTCTTTACCGATCTCCATGATGCTAGTTTCCTCTGTAGACACGTGTTTTTCTTGGGTTTGCTGAACTACAGTTGTTTTCACTTCTGTCTGCTGTACAGTTTTCTGCTCTGACATTTGGAAATGTGCGAAGAACCTCTCAGTGGCTAGAGTATCTGCTTCCTTTGTCACTGTCTCAGTAGTCTTGCTGCTCTTTTTGAGGTAGGAAACAAGCGTCGAACGCCCAGAAACAGACTCATCCTCAGAGCTGGTGCACAGGCTGGCTTCTGTCTGCTTCTTTGACACAATGGCCTGCTCCTTCTCTGTTGATTTGACTTCCACTTTCTCAGATTGTGGAAGCTGATTCTGGTCTAATTTGCTCTGACCCCTTTTGCCATCCTCCTCTGGTTGTTCAGAGATGGAGTCCAGAGTTGGCTCCCGACTCATGCGTCGTTTCTTGGCTGATGCTTCCCAAAGTTCATGGAGATCACCTTCTTCAGCAGCCTCAGGAGGAAGACTGGGCTGTCCCAGTGCCTCGGTTACTTCCTGTTTTGCATCTACACATATGACCACAATGGAGTTACAGTTATGGTCCATACAGCACCACACCCTCTTTAATTGGTGCTTAATCCTAACGTTTAACATTTATGTGCAGGGCTACATTAGGGCTATAGCAGAGCTTGTGGAGAAATACAAAAAGTACCACATATACAGCGTACAGTGACCTACCTGGAGTAATCGGTGGCAGAGGAGGTGCTTCTGTGTTTCAAGAAGAGAAGAAAAACAAATGATATTAAAGTTTATAAAATATCAAAATTCCTTGGTTTCTAGCATTACATCTTTGGCTAGAATGTTGCAGTTGCATAAAGCTCGATCTCATATCACCATGTGACATAAAACATGAACTGCAATTGCAATTATAAACACAACATCACAGAAAAAAGCAGCTACACTGTTGTGTTAAGTGAAGCGTACATTCACTCACCAAGCTGAACAGTCTGAGGCAGCTCAACAGGCTCCCCTATCCCTGCTCTGTTGATGGCTGCCACTCTAAACCTGTAGGCACTGACTGGACTGAGATTTTCAACCACAAATTCGGTGTTACGCACAGGCTCAGAATGACATGGAAGCCAGAGGGCACTGTCTACCATTCGGATCTCCACTCTGTAGCCCAGAATGGGACTTCCTCCATCATGCAAAGGTGTGAACCAAGAGAGGGTAACAGACTTTTTTGTCTTACTGAGGACCTCCGGATCCTCTGGAGGATCAGGTACAGCTATGGGGAAGGGAAAAAGAAAAACCGCCATTGGATATATTTATGAACACTAATTAAAAACCAAATACTCTACAGTGTTAATCTGTTATGAAAGTTATATGGAAGGTGTTCCAAATGCTCCAGAACTTTCCATGTTTTTTGTTAGATAGCTTATCTTTTCTAAAGAAAGTCTTTCGCTTAGGCCGCTGTAAATTTGCACAGGTTTGCTGCTTCTTCAAAGAGAAAGCTCTGTACTGTTTGGCTTCCAAAAAAGCAGAAGTTAAGTAAAGACCTGATATTCTTAGAGATCACAGCACCGTCTGGGATAAATATTTACTAAGCATAAATTACAATTAAGAGGAATCTATTACTCAGAAATTTGGTTACATATTTCCAGCAGCCTTTTTCAAAAAGATTCAATCAGAGGGCATTCCCACATAAAGTGGGAACAAAGATTCTTACATTTAATGCAAATGTTGAAAGTATTAGCGTTAACACAGCCTTGTTGGAGCAATGCATTGCCTATTTATCCATTTATATTGCTTTATTTTGGAATATCTAGTTTGTGTTGGAACTTAAGACCACACTTCTGACCATTGTTTCTTGTTTACATAATATTTGAAATCTGTTCTCCATACTAGTGGCATGTAGTATGTTATGAAATGACACATTGTACCTACTAGCAAACATGTTGTTGAAGACGGACACCAGGCCACTAGACTGTACAAATTTCAAAGTGAAATCTTCAGTGGTGGATAAAGAAGAGAGCTTCAAACTACTACTGAACTGCCTAGCTAATATAAAACTTCACAGTTGGAGGTATTAAGAAGAAGCTTTGATGGTATGCCATACCTGCTCAATACTTCTTCAAAAGATTTTTATTACCTTAGCTTCCTACTATACCCTGAATTGTCCAAAATTTTAATTCTGGTTCTGCGCTCCCTGGTCGAAACTCAGAATTACAAAAAATTGGAGTAAACTCTATATACAGGTTTAAAGGGATATTTGTTAATCTTTTCATAGACATGACAGATTACATAATTGAAATAAATAAATATGCAGAGAGATAGTCTAATACCTTACAGAGATATGGTTAGCAGACTGAATTTATGATTTATGTATCATTTACTGTAACATTACCAATCTAAAAACATAAAAAAGCACCTAACTGGAAGATTAAAAACACTATAATTACAACTGTTTAAAAGTAATCTTAGGCATGTTATTCATTAAACACTTACTGATGATGGTGAGCTTGGCCAGAGAGATAGCATCTCTGGCAGCAAATGTAATTTCCTGCTGGGGCAAAAGAGGCGCCTGTCTCAGGACAAGGCGGTAAGACCGACCATCGGCCCTCATAGCCCAGAGGTCACTGGGCTTCAGCTCAACTCCATTAGCATACCAGACCACTTCTGTCGTAGGGACCACCTCCGTGAGCTCAACACAGAACTCGACTTTCTCCCCCACTGCAGCCACTCTGTCCTCCAAACCCTTCACAATGGCCAACTGCCAACCTTACATGGGAAAAATCCACAAGAAAGTCATAATTCACAGCTGACTAAAGTCAAGATTATAATATTACTACAGCTTCACTGTTGTACAGTCTTCATTTTGATGACTGACCTTTAACAGTGAGCTGGGCAGATGTGGACGCTGCGCCAGCTCTGAAAGTCACCGTGCAACTGTCTTTGACGCGCAGCTCTTTCAGCAGGAGCAGATGGCGACGACCGCTCTCGAATGATACAACCTCAGCATTAGGGGATTCTTTCAGTGGTTTGCCATCAAGGAGCCACTGGCAGTTTTTGCTCTCAGGACGAGACAGGGCACACTCAAAGAGCGCTTCACCTCCATCAAAAGTGTCCACATTCTCCAGGCCCTGAACAATGGTAATGGGTTTGGCTGTAGAAAGCAAGAAACCATGGTAACTTAATTATAATAGATTATAAAAGGACTGCAGTTCTCAAAGACAAAAGTAAAATAGTTAAGCCTTTGTCAACCAAGAGCAAAAATGCTGTGATGATCAGTAAAAGGCCTGTTTTTGGGTTTTTTTTCCAAAGACGTTTTTCTGGGAAGAAGCAGAGAAGATCCCCTAAAGCCTGGTGCTTTTTCCATGTGGAGGGAAGCTCACCTTCCACATGAAGTGAAGCGACCACGCAGGTCCCCTCTGCCTCACAGGAGTATGTGCCCCTGTCCTCAGCAGACACATGGCTAATGTACAAGCGAGCCACATTCCAGTCCTGCTCCACTACCACCCTTCGGCCATCAGGCTGCAAAGGCTGCCCATCTTTCTTCCACTGAGCCTTCACTGGTCTTGAGTACTGGCAGATGAACTCAGCCGGCTGGTTTTCAACCACCCGAAGGTCCTCCATCTCGCTCACCACTTCAACTGTGGGATCTGAGGTTGGGGTCAGGGGATCATAGGATCAAATCCTGGCCATGAGATGTAAGGATAAAAGCGGGCCATGCCGACTGACATAAGAGCTTTATAACCCCCAAAAGCATGTCTGAGTGTAAATATGTGAGTGATATTATTTTGAAATTACTGATTGTGAGGTACCAATACTCTATGTATATTTTTTATGTATTTTCAAATCGTCCAATGCATTAAACTACATAAGCTCTCAGGGGGTCAAAAAGTCCAACAGTCAAAGTTCATAACCAAGGGTCAAGACTTACTGGCAGCTCATAGAGAAGAAGGGAGTGATAGTAGATAGAAATGCCAAACTCAAAGTGTATATACAAGAGTTAGAGATTTTAATGCTGGAAGGTTAGAAGAAGGGTTTGGTAGGATGGGACAGAGGAGATGAATAGAGCATGACTATTTGAGAGCAGCCGGCCTGTATGGATGGGTGGAGCAGCACTTTCTTTCAAGCATTTCAATATTCTGGTTCACCATCTGTGAACTTTAACATGGCGGAAGCCAGATCTAGATTATGTTTTTTTTTTTTACTGAATCCAAACATCAAATAAGACAGGCTTGTTATTTATATTACTGAGGGATACTTACAGTTAGGGCTGCAGGTTAACATTGTAATAATCACGATCATGCTTTAAAAAGCTTAAAATGAATGGAGAAATCCCAGATTGATGATGCTTGTTTTCAGCATTCTTGTATTAATTGGTCTTCCCTTCCCTGTTGTTGAAGGCATGGTTAAAAGGAGCTGCTTACAACTTTAATAGCTGTTTGGCTACAACATTTGCAGTCAGAATATGGATAATAGTATACTGTATAGATACGAGTGTAATTAAAGCTTGAATCTGGGCATATAACCTTAGATTGAGCATGAAAAAACCGGCAAGATGTTAAAGCAGGAAAATCAAACACAAAAAGTCACAGGATGTGGACCAGAAACACCACCCACCAGCCAAAAGGTCAGCTAGCCTGATAGCTAGACTGACTAAACCACAAGGGACTCACAATGAAGACTAAACTAATAAGAAGCACTCCAAGAGTCCAAACCTGGGCAATATTTACTTTTCAAGAGAGTAGTACTGTATTTTGTATATATTCATTTTGTTTTCTAGAAGTACTTTTGGACACCTCCCTTGTTAAAATCCTTTTAACACACTTGATATCATTTTGAGAATAATTTTTCAAATTTCAGATGATATTTGGATGCAAACTATAATGTTGTATTTAAAATGTTTTATCCCCATATACCAGTATTATTTCCTAAATGTTGTCAATACAAACAAAGGCAGTAAAATTTAAAGCATACTTTTAAAGATAAAAGACATTATTATCGTTATTAAGTTTCAACATTATTTTATCTTGAAGAACTCAATGCACACACATGCCCATATACTGACAATACAAATGATGGCAGTAAGAGACATGGTTTTAAATACCTCCATATACATCATTATTGTGACTTTAACCCTCAGATTGATCTACTGACCTTGTAGGAAACACACATGCACACTAATGCCTCTAAAAACATTACCTCCTTGGGAGAGGTTTTAGACCAGAGCGTCACTCTGAATCAATCATTTTGTGTTCTGTTTTACACCAGGCTCAAAGTGAGGTCTGTCTACTGTAGCTTGAATGTGAACAATATAAGGCCAGCATCATTAGAGAACTAGTGTTTATATCTGTTTGTAAAGGATTTTATCAACAAAACTGTCACAACGTTGCTAGATTTAGTCAGACCAGGTGTGGGGGCTTGTGTGATCCCATTGCAAGTTGCTCTCTGGTTGTCCTTTTCACTATTGTGTAATTATACTCATTGTTTACACGTCAATGATGATGCATCAGAAAGTACTTCTTAAGGTATAACAATGCTCCACAAAATTAGTAAATCTGATTGTGTTTCAAAGTGAGAAACATAACCGTGATTATTATTTTTCATCATTTCAGCAGCCCTACATTCAAAAGAAGAGCAGCATTTTTAATACTAGTTAATTGAGTCGAAAAGGTTACTAAAGCTTTACTGTGGTGCTGCACCCAGTTGTATTTTTTAGATTATATCAAAGCATATTGCATAAAACATAACTTCTTATTATTAATGAAATGCAAACTACTGCTTCTCATGCATGATGGAGCACTAATATGTCAAATAGCTGGATGGAACCCTGCAGTAAAAATATGATTATATATGAAATATGATTATATTTCATAGTATATAACCCCATATTTCTTCACTAAGAATGGCACATTTTTTTGTAGTAAATGCCAGTTATTAAATAGAAAACATAAATATATTAGTTTCCTGCTTCTACTATTTAATTCAAAATAATAAGGAATACTGAAGTAGGAAAATTGACCCATTAAGATTTTAAATGTAGAATTAAAACACTGCAGGATCCTTAGAGATTGTATAAGACTAAAAGAGACTGTTTTATCTCAGTCTCTGGGAAAAAGCTTATCTCAGTCTGCAGTTAACATTTTCATGATACCTTTGACCAAGAGCTTGGCTGTTGATGTTAAACTGCCAGCTTTGAAGGTGACAGTGCCAGAGTCATCTGTGGCCAGGTTCTTTAAGGTGAGTGTGTGGATGTGGCCCTGGGCCAGCCCTATCTCACTAAAGGGGCTGTTCTCCAACAAGCTGCCATCCAGCCACCACTGCACCTTGCTGTGGGCTTTACCAGAGAGCTGGCAGGAGAAAGTTGCCCATTCGCCAACAAAAACATCGGTGGACTTAAGGCCAGAAACAATGAAGACTTCTTTTGCTGTTGAGTGGAAAATATGAATACATTGAGCCTTAAATGTACTCATAATCATCATAATGCCAACTCTAAACAAAAAACACACAACATATGAGCCAGATAGAAGTTTCACAATTAAGAAAAACTGCAACAGTACTGAATGGGAGGCTACCTTGCACTGCTAAAGAAGCTGTAGTGAGCTGGTCTCCTGCATCGCAGGTGTAGTAGCCACTGTCATCAGGCTCCAGATTCCATATACAGAGCTCTTGAATACACCCTGACTGTCTCATCTCATACTTCTTACCAGGCCGGAGGACTAATCCTCCTTTCCTCCACTCAACACAAACACACGGCTTAGAGAGCTCACAGTGCAGAGTAATATCATCACCCTCTATGGCATCCTGGTTCTTGAGCTCTGTCTGGAAGAAGACTGGGGCACCTGGTGAGAGTTTAAAGTAAGAAAAGTTGATATAACATATTGAGATGGCAAGTTCGATGTCAAATAGTGGAGATGATGAGAGAAACATCCCTGAGGGCTTCAGACTATACTGGGTGGTTGAAGGAGGTGGACGTTCAAGAATATTTTAGTTGTCCATTTCAATCCAATGTTTTTACCTTCCACAGTCAGCGTGACATCACACTGTGCATCCCCAGTGTCGCAGGTATACGTTCCGGCGTCCTCAGCCACCAGGTTGTGAATACGAAGCTGATGAAATGCTGCATTCTTCTTCAGGTCATACTTGAGACCCGCTTGGAGGGCCACATTGTTTTTGATCCAGGTAACCTTACCACTGGGGTCAGAGATGGTGCAGGCCAAAGTGACCGTTTCACCTTCTAATGCAACAGTGTTGTGTGGCTTCTCTAATATTAGCACTGCAAATACAGGACAAGTAGCATTTATATGCAACCGTTCTGCACTGGCATTATGCTTTCATTCTTGATTTCTGTGCACTACTGTAACACAAATTATACATAAAATAATATGACAATTAAAAAAAATGTAGAATTACTGTCTTGTGTTTGTATGTTTCTAGCAAGCAGTCAAATTTACTTTAAATCCATGTCTAGCTAGACTAATAAACAAGCACAGGGATGAAAATTACATACAGAATTTAACGGCTGGGCACCAAAGACTAATGTAAGAAATGTATTACCTCACCAAATGGGAAATACAGTCACAATAATAACTATGCTGCAGAACTACATTATATATCTGAAACTACCCAGTTTTAAAACATACAATTTACAGTAGTATTGCTTTGTTGAGCTAAAGTACCTCTATCAGCCCTTAAAAATTAATAAATACTATAAAATATATTTAATGAAAATACAAAAAATGTCAAATGCCAGTGGATTTGAAAAAGAATAATAATAATTTGTGGTTTTTGATGAAGATGGCTCTGAGGGTGAAAACTCCCATCTCCTTTACCTTTGGGTTTCTCCTCCACCAGAAGACAGGCCACACTCTTCTCTTCTCCCACCACGAAGGCAACATCTCCAGATTCATCCGTGGTTACCATCTTGAGGACCAAGCGGTGCACTCTCCCTATAATGCTCATTTGATTCAGATCATTATTTTGAAGCAGGTTGTCTGAAAGCCACCATTCCCCATTGGTGACACCAGAGTGTGACAGCTCAACCTCAAAGACGGCGTCTTTCCCAGTGGTCACAGTAATGTCGCAGAGTTCTCGAATGATTCGCACATGCTCTGAGGGTGAATGGGATGATGGATGATGAGAGATCAGAGATCAGTTCTGTGCAGAGCTTCCAGACATCATGACTATGAGGGCATATGCTTACTCAACATGTCATTCCCAGATCTAAGAAACATAGATCTAGTGGTGTTTTTTTAACACCCTAGAGCTACTAAACTATCAACAATGCATATAAATAAAATCAGATAATTCCAGTAAAGCACTGGATTCTCTAAATCTGTGAATCCAAGAGAATTAGCTGTGAGTAGAGGATACACTTTTCTCCAGTACTTGATAATGCGGTGAATATGAACTTCAGGAAGGATGAAGACAAGAGGAGAGGAAATGAGAGACACAGACAGATGATAGATGAAGATGTGCTCTGTTACCTTTTACAGTCAGGGTAGCAGTGCTTTTCTGGTCTCCAGTATCACAGGTATATTCCCCACTATCCTCCATGATCAGCTTGTGTATGATCAGAATGTGAGTGGTTGCTTTTTGCTCCATGGTGTATTTCTCTCCCTGTGTGAGAAGAGTTGAGCCCTTCCACCAGGTCACCTTGTGATCAGGGCTTGATACCTCACAGGACAGAGAGGCTTCGCCACCTTCTTTGGCCTCTTGACTTTTCAGCTCCTTCTTGAATACTACAGGTGCAGCTGCCAGAGACACCAATTTCATTACGATGACAGACTTTAAAACTTTAGAAAGTGAACACTGACACCAGAAAACACACTATAATCCACAGCGAGGCTGCACAGTCCTTCCAAAATTTACATACAATCAATCAATGTGCTCCAAGGAGACCTACAATCCACCCATTCATAAGTTTAAAGAAAGTCACAAATACAACTAATCAGAAAAAACTCAACAATCAGAACAGTTTTGCTGTTGGTGGTGCATGGTGCATGTCTTAAATCCTTAATCCAAGTAACCCCAAACATGAAAAAGTCAAAGACTCAACACTTCCAGCTTCAGCTTAACTGAAGAAAAGTAAAACAACAGTTATAACAGCATTCAGTGATGTACAAAAATTTACTGGATGAAAACACATTGATCAACAAGACCAATATGTAATTTTAGTACTAAAATGAAAAGTAAAAGAGTTTTATTAGTTCCAAGTTCAATGGAAAGTAAGGTAAGCATGCATGTACTCTGGAAATAGAAATGTAATGGAAAGTGAGAATTTTCTTTAGATGCCATAGCAAGATGAAAAGATAACAAGACAGTTGTTGCTTTTAAGAACTTCTGAAAAAATAGAGAGAAAGTATCCAAAAACAAGAAGACTGAGAGCAAATGAGCAGAAGATAGTCCCAAAATTATTGTAGAAGCCAACTGGAAGATGTTCCCAAGGAATACATTGCCTACAATTCCCTTACCTCTGACTGTCAGAGAAGCTGTGGAAGTGTGGTTTCCCACAGTGAAAGTTACTGTCCCCGAATCAGCTGTAGTGACGCCTCTGAGTGTGAGGCTGTGCAGCCGGCCCTCAGCCTTGATCAGGTTCATTTCATTATTCTGCAGAGGGACATCCTGGAGTTTCCACAGTGCCATTGGTGCCTCCTCATGAGAAACCAGACACTCAAAGCAGACATCTTCACCCTCGTACACAACGCAGCTCTCCAAGAATTTCAGTACTTTAACCTCGACCTCTGTTTGACAAATACAGTTTAGAAGCACACAACGTTTGGTGAAGTTCAAGTTGATCATTTATGAAGATTTCTGCTGAGCTACAATCACCAGTGCCAAGTGAAGAAAACAGAGTAGTGTTTGTTAATATTTGTGAAGACAGAAATGTGAAAGGCTCAAATGGTGAAATCAGTGATTGAGCTCAAGAGAAAAGTGCGTACAAATAACAAGAAGTGCACAAAAGAGTGAGGTGCTAATGAATATGAGACGAGCAAGTTTTCTTGAACACTGAAAACACTTCATGCTCAAGTGTTGCTCTGTGAGAAGATGGTCAATAAGAGGGAGTATGTTGGAAATGAAGGATGACTGGGCTCCAGCTCAAGAGAGTGCATGGGAGGAGGAGTCTTAAATAGAAAAAAATCCTACCCTTCACAGTGAGGACAGCTGAAGTCTTCTGCCTGCCTGTATCACAGGAGTACTCTCCTGAGTCAGTTCCTTGCAGTTTGTAGATAATAAGCTCAACTACAGTCCCTTCCTGCTTCAGGTGATACTTGCTGCTGGATGCCAGCACCCGATCACCACACCTCCAGACCACACTGACCCCCGGCTTTGTGATTTCACAACGAAGACAGGCGCTCTCTCCTGCTTGTCCTTCAAGGTTCTGTAGCTGGGTTTTGAAAAGGACAGGCTTGGCTGTAGAAAAGTGAGAAAAAATGAGGGAAATTTTTTAGGAGGAATGAAAGAATGAATACACTTAGGCCAAGTTTTAGCCTTCAACTCGCACATGTGAAGAAGTAAGCAGCAGAAGTTGGAGTCAAAGCTACATACTTTAGTTTAGAGTATTAACCCTAAGGTTAAGTCAGATATTTCGAGCAACATTCTAATAAAGATAAACCAAAAAGTCACTATTGCCACTATGTTTAAACTACTAACAACAGCATACCCTTCACAGCTAGCTGTGCAGTGCTACGACGATCACCGGCATCACATGTGTAACTCCCAGAATCCTCTGAGTCAACATCATGGATTATTAGTGTAGCCAGGTGTACTTTTTGTCTAATTTCATACTTTGCACAAGGACAAAGACCAAGTTCTCCCTTCCTCCACTCCAAAGGAACACCAGCTTTAGATAGTTCACAGTTCAGGGTGACACTGTCACCCTCATCAGCCGTTTGGCTTTCCAGCTCTTTTGTGAAAATAACTGGAAGAGCTGATGGACAAAAAAAAGGAAAACGGAGTAATTATGCAAAAAGGAACAGGGATGATGAAGAAAGGAGAAATGAAGTAACAAATGAAGGACTTGTTGGAAGAAGAAGAAAACATGCGATAGCTTCATCCTACCATTTACAACCAGAGATGCTGAGCTTATTGTATCCTCTAAAGAGCAGGAATAGCTTCCTGTATCTCCAGGCCTCAAATCAAAAATGTGCAGCTCATGACAGAATCCTTTTTGTTTTATCTGGTACTTTTCTCCACAGCTCAGGACTTCTGATCCTTTCTTCCACTCTACATGGACTCCAGGTTTTGATAGCTCACAGTGCAGGGTAACACTACCTCCCTCTTCAGCTACTTGGCTCTCCAGGTCTCGAATGAATATGACTGGAAGAACTTGGGATTAAATAGATAAAATAATCTGTTGGATTATTATGTATTATGGTAACCCATAGGATTTAATAACAAAAGATTAGTTTGGTATAAAAATATACTTTTTAACCTACTAAAAACAAAAATAGAAAATATAAAAAGCATCCAATATGGTAGCTCTATTGCACAAACACAAAATAACACTGATACCCAGTCAGGGCAGGTACACCTCTGCCTATTCGAAACATAGCACTTAAAAGTCTGTCAAATACAGCTCTCAAGTATTCCTGTTTGAGAAGAACAAGAAGATAATTCTGCAAATCTGGTGTTCAGAGGTAATAACAAGTGAGTAACAACCAATTTGGCTGAATAAAAACAAAACAAGGAGAATAAAGAAAGCACAGTGCCACTAATTTCATTCCAGCGCTCTGGTATCCAGCTGTAGCAGAGGGATGACATCAAAACCAGCAGGTTTACCTTCACAGTCATAAACACAGTACCGAACAAACACAAGAAGAATGGTGATGTTTAGGATAAATAAGAGAAAATGCTTGTTAACAAACTAGTAAAATACAGAAGAAAGTCTATAAAAATCAACAGTGAATGATTTACAAATATCCAAAATCCACAGATCCACAGACTTGAAGTTGCACAGCCAACAAGAACAAATGAGGCAAAGACTCAACGATGCCTGAAATTTGAGCCTGTGTGGCCGCAGCATGTTCTTTAGCAAAGTACAACAGTACTCAATAAATATGAAACATAGACAAGTATGTAGTTCATTTTAAGCTCAAACATTTAAATGTTATTTTCTGCGATGCTATGTAAGGATTGTGCTTTGCATTTGTGGATTTTCAAAGCTTGAGGTGTTTATCCTTCTGCTTAACATTAACTGGGCTGCAAACTAAAAGGTTTTTGTAATGTTCACAGACCCCCAGCTGTCTGTTGTGAGAGTATTGAGTGTCTTTAAAGGCAGGCAGGCTGCCCATTGTACCCTTTTTGTCTCTGCTGGGAGTTGAGAAGGTCGTGACGGGACCACAGATTTGAAACTGTGAATTTATTCAGCGTCTTTCATATTTGTAGACGAAAGTCCTGCATTCATACAAGACTCCTGTGACAACTCTTTAGCAGTCAAGAACGCCAGCACATACCTTCAATTGTCTTTAGGGTGTCCTGCTTCTCAGCTTCAACTGTCAAGGTCACTGCTGAGGTCTGTGCTGTAATTGTATTTATTTAGTTGGTTTTAATTGACTTGCATTAACTAGAACTTCAGCTTCAACAACAGAATAATTGATGCAAAAAAATCAAAAGCAACATGCTTTTATATCCAGATGTTTCACCTACACTTCATTCCTAACCCTGACAGTGACT
Source organism: Simochromis diagramma (assembly GCF_900408965.1). NCBI lineage: Eukaryota > Metazoa > Chordata > Actinopteri > Cichliformes > Cichlidae > Simochromis > Simochromis diagramma. The sequence continues at coordinate 7,391,689 of NW_024386782.1, forward strand.
GATAGAGGAAAAGCTCCTAACTTTCAATTATTTTCAAATAACACACAGACTCGTGCACTTGATTGGAAATGCAGTGTCTTAAAATAGTACTGACACACCATAACAAATAGCACTCAGCATCTTCATATGGACACACTGAACACTGCATTAAGGCAAGAAGCATTTCTAAGGTACAGATTTTATATTATTTAACTTTATCTTCCATATTTCATCAGGTTAATGGGACCACAATATAGGTAATTATAATTACTGTAAATATATGGCAAACTTTTATTTAATTGCACAGGAGAATTTACAAAGCCAGGCCGAGGCACATGATCACAAGACACAATATACACTATGTGTCACAAACTAAAAAGACTTAAAACTAGACTGAGAGACAAGAGACTGGTCTTATATCAGTACTGGTATCCATTATTTAAGATAAACTTTCTTGCAACAAACCTCTTTGCAGCAATCTTTCTGCCAACATATCACAACCACGGGAAGCACAAGAAGCAAACTGCAGTGCGTGGGATAGGACAGTTTAAAAACAACACTCCATAGCAGCGTAGCCACAGACAAAATTATTCCATATAACTCAATATTATGAAATCTATTTCCATTCTGATAGGATTCCTGAGGGCAAGTAGTGAAAAACTTCATGTTATTATGTTAAACCCAGTGTTCAAGTGAAAGTAAAAATATTCAAAATAATAACCTGTGTATAAAGTAATGATGTAATTAATTATTTCATAATTAATCAGGCTGAATAATTATGAAGTTACTCAGTGCTTCCTCAGGTGAAAATATGTATTAGTTGTGATCAATAATGAGCGAGTCAAATTACCATTACTTCATGAATAAGTATTCAGCGTATAAAAAAAGGACAAAATCCCCATTCTGCCTGATGACTAATACTATAGTCTGTTCAGGACCAGTAAGGTCGATCATTCTTTGTTTGTAGTCTCCTATTACATACTACATTTTGTTCAGTAAACTGGACACAAGTGGGCTTTATCTTTTATGGTCCAGTTATCAGTGACAGAACTGGTGGAAAGCCAATTAAATGCAGAGGATACAAAGTATGTAAAATAGGTTCTAATCAAATTAAAATACCTAAAAGGTGACTAGCTTGGAAAAAATAATGTGACATTTCAATATAAATTGCCTATTTCACCCAAATGTGTGCTGGCAGTTGTGGAAACACCAGACCAGCCTTTAAGCTGTATGAATGAAAGCAATTACCATTACTTCATTAAGTAAGTAGTTAATATATAAAGTATAATGTGATCACCATTCTGGTAGATCACTAGTCCATTAGGAACCAGTAAGATCAGTCATTCCATTCTTCGTTCGTGGTCTCCAGTACTTCATCATAAATATATCAAATATCACTGACTATAGTAATATCAGTGAATATATCATAACATGAAAGCATAAAAGTAATGATTTTTCTACAAATCTTTAACCTGCATAAAAATAAAAAAAAACTTTCCAGCAATTTTATCAAAAAATAGAGTAAATTAAAGTTGTTACACTCAAGTTCTTTAGAAAAACTCAGACAACATCGAATTGTTTGCTTTTAAATTGACTTAACCTTAGAAATCAATTTGACTAACTTTAAAAAAGTCACACAGACAAGCTACAGTCAAACATATTTCAATCCGCCAAACAATGTGACGAAAACACAAGCATGCAGCAAAACTAACAATGAGAGTAATGTAGCAATAAAGTGTACTGTACAGCAAGAAACCTGCTGGTCAATGCAAAAGTCAAGTCTTTGCGTACCCGCGAGCTGCTCTTTGGTCCCCTGTCGCTGGGTAGCTGGTTTGTCAGTGGTTCCAGCAAAAGGCTTATCAGCTGGGATAAAACACAATAACCTTACAACTGGAGTTCTAGCGTAACTTTAACACAAGAGCCAGAATTAGAAAGGCACAGACACAAACACGAATGTCGCACATTCTTATGTGATCCGCTTACAAGTGTGCAAACTGAATACTTTAAACAACAAGAAGTTCTCAGAGAGTACAAACCTCCACCAAGGCAGCACACTCTCTAGTCTCTATTTTAAGGGAATATTATTGTATTTTGTGTAATTTCATGTTGTTTTCTTTGTTCTTTTTAAAGCTACTTTAATAATCAGTGCAGTATAAATCAGATAAGGACAGCAGGACAGATGTTTACTCTGATTACACAAACACGTAGGGGTAAGTAGTGGAAATAAAGGAAGAGTAAATAACTGGACATTAATAATTTGACCTTATTTTATAATATCATCCTATTAGATAGTTATTATATTTCCAACTATCAAGGCAGCTCATTATCGTTCTCTTGACAGTATTGTCTTGAAAAATATAACACATCTTGGGGTCAACTTGAAATAAAGGTAAATGTGACACATAAAAGGGAGTATGATACTTTAAATTCTTATTCTGTAAATTGACAGTACACACCACACACACGGAGCCATAGTTTCTAAGATATGTTTTTTTGTCGATTACTGACCGATAAATGATTAAGCTCACATTAAAGGGTGCATGTAAGAGATTTTCAAAGGACCGATAACATGCCCCCACTCTACACCCCTACAAAGTTTTATCAGAATACATTCAAAACTTTTCGAGCTATTGCGTTTACTAACGAATGACACACACACACAGAAGCACGCAAACCACTGCTACCAAAAACAAAACCTTCTTGGTGGAGGTAAAAATAATTCGGGGGGGTTGTGGGGGGTTAATATCTGTGATGACATGAAGCACTGAAATATTTCAAAATGAAAAAACCTACAAGCAACAACAAAAAACAAAAACACCTCAGACCATTATCTCAGTGATCCGACACAAAATGCGTCACAAACACAACAAAATGTTCCCTGTTTAACACACGACACAATGCAGCTGGCACAATAAAAACATACAACAAAAGCCAACTTCATTCTGTATTTTTGCCATTCACCTCACAGTACATATAGATGAGCACACACTGAAGCAAAGATTGACAGGACTGCGCACAACATTTTAAAAGACTGCAACTGAATTTTCTCACTGCTCTTGCAGTGTCCAGAAAAATCCATGCAAACACGCACTGCATTACCTTCACTTCCCACTTTAAGCTTTCTTGAATGTCCCTGAAAATCCTGTTTAGGAGTTTGTTCAGTTGTTGTCAATGTCACCGCTAAAACGATTGAACACAACATTGGTCCCATCATTTGAATTTGTCATAGTAAAGCAGCAGAAACATGTAATTCAAGTCTCATCAAGAGCAGAAACACAAACAGCTAAAGGAATCAAAGACAGCTTCATATCTTCATACTAAGTCAGCCTCCATGCAACAAAATAATCTAGTGACCACACAAATCCACAGATGTGGAGACTGAAAATATTGCTGTTTTTTTTTCTGCAAAAATAGCGCAAACCACAAAAACATGACAAAGACCAAAACATCAGTAAGTGCAAATCAACAGCAGTTTTCCAGCAGCAAATCTTCCAGCAGTCCCACAAAAAACAAAGCAAACTAAATAGAAATTACGCCAGAAAGCAACAAGACAATTTAAGCCAAGTCATGACCCAACAACTTTCTCTCTTTGGCAAAGGAAGCAGCCAAACACAGAGGTACAAAGTCCCTAATGGCTTCATTTACTTAATTTGTGACTCCTTTCAACAAAGAGCTGCAGTGCATACACTGATTCACTGCAAAGGCACAATGGAAACAAGATAAACCAGCAAACAAGTCGAGACTATTGAAAATTACCTTCTACCATCTCATTTATCTCTTGCCTCTTGTGCTTGTCTTTAGCAGCTACAGACAGAGATTCTGAAATATAAATATGATATAGATATTACGCATTGTAGCCTTAAGGGAAAGAGACCTAAATACTCTATTGTAAGACAGAAGGAATATTCGATACAGCCAAAATCTAGGAAACAGCATACTGACAAATATATCTATCATGCATTTTACAGGCCACAGCATACAGGTACAATTTAAAGGAGGATTGCAGATGGCAGCGCAGAGGCCATTATCAAGCTTATACAGGGCAACATAACACTGACAGTTATGTTATTACATCACCATCATCCTTTCATACCTTTTTCTTTGGTTTCCTGCCTCTTAGATTCTGTAGCAGCTGAAGGAGGAGCTGCCAGCTTCACAGCTGAGAGGAAATAATTTTGTTTCAGATCGCTGTACTTCACCAATATATCAATTGAAAACTATCATCTGACAAAAGGGAGTTTCAGGAATGATTAGACCCCATAAAACAGAGCCAATAACTGCAATATAACACGACAGAACAGATCAGATGAAATGTAGACAAGAGAGGTTTATAGACCAACATAAATATAAGATTCAGTGCCAAGACTACCACCGATGAAAACAACCAAAACTCACAAAAATGCAGCAACAAGTAAGGCTGCCTGAAATAGGTGAAGTGAAAAAGAAGAAGCAGTGAAATCTTCAAGGAAAAGTCAGACTGTCAAAACGCAGGTACACTGCAGAAAAGCAATTCAGACGAAGACTGGTTTCAACCTGATGATGCACTAAAATGTGACAGATAGAGTAACACCCACATGAATGACATTTCATTATCCATCAGAGACAGAACAACTAAATAAACAGACAGTCGGAGAAATTTCAAAGCAGAAGCAAGTGCCACAGTACAAGCGCTTCAGTTGAGATAAAATCAGTCAAATATAAGACAATCATCCATGCGGTTTAATCCAGGTATTATCATTGCATTTAAATGTAAACACAACAGCTGTAGTGACAAAAAAAGTTAAGGAGTCTGAAAAAACAAAAGGTGAGAACTGTTACTGTATTACAAAGAAAATTTGATATACTTTAAATACAGATTTAAATCACAAATCCTACCCTTGATATTGAGACTTGCTGTGGTCTTCTGGTCTCCACACACACAGCTGTAGTCTCCACTGTCTTCAGGCACCACTTTTTCTATCACAAGTTCATTCATTGAGGCCTTCTGCTTCATCTGGTACCTCTCCCCAGACTTCAGGACCTGTGTTCCTTTCTTCCACTCTACTGGGACTCCAGCTTTAGAGAGCTCACAGCGCAAAGTAACACTGCCTCCCTCCTCGGCCTGCTGACTCTCCAGCTTCTGTTTGAAGGTGACTGGTTGGGCTGAGCATTTATTAGTGGGTTAGTAATCAGTGGCAGGGCATTACAGAAAACATAAATATCACATAACAAAAATACAAAATAACAAAGTGAGAAACAAGGATCCACAAGAACATGCAAATTTGAATCCACTGCACCAACTAACTGTGAAATTCCTTTTCCTACCCTTTATGCTAAGGCTGGCTGTGGTCTTCTGGTCTCCACACACACAGCTGTAGTCTCCACTGTCTTCAGGCAACATCTTCTTGATTACGAGTTCATTCACAGAGGACTTCTGCTTCATCTGGTACTTTTCTCCAGACTTCAGGACCTGCGTTCCTTTCTTCCACTCTACTGGGACTCCAGCTTTAGAGAGCTCACAGCGCAGAATAATGTCAGCTCCCTCCTCGGCCTGCTGGCTCTCCAGCTTCTGTTTGAAGGTCACTGGTTGGGCTGAGCATTTATTGGTTCATTTCCAGTCAGTGATATGTCATGACATAAAATACAAATATACAAATAAAAATAAAATACAACTATTAAATAACAAATACTGAGAAACCAATGGCATGCTGACATAAACTATATGGAATAACTCTGTGAAAATCCTCTTCCTACCCTTGATATTGAGACTTGCTGTGGTCTTCTGGTCTCCACACACACAGCTGTAGTCTCCACTGTCTTCAGGCACCACTTTTTCTATCACAAGTTCATTCATTGAGGCCTTCTGCTTCATCTTGTACCTCTCCCCAGACTTCAGGACCTGCGTGCCCTTCCTCCACTCTACTGGGACTCCAACCTTAGAGAGCTCACAGCGCAAAGTAACACTGCCTCCCTCCTCGACCTCCAGGCTCTCCAGCTTCTGTTTGAAGGTGACTGGTTTGGCTGAACATTTATTAGCAGATTAGAAAACAGTGCCAGTGTTTTACATAGAACATAAAAATACACACGAAAGATTCTGAGAAACACTGATTTGCAGTAACATGCAAACATAAAAACACTTTGCTGACTAACTGTGAAAATCCCCTTCCTACCCTTTATGCTAAGGCTAGCTGTGGTCTTCTGGTCTCCACACACACAGCTGTAGTCTCCACTGTCTTCAGACAACACCTTCTTGATTACGAGTTCATTAACAGAGGCCTTCTGCTTCATCTGGTACTTTTCTCCAGACTTCAGGACCTGCGTTCCTTTCTTCCACTCTACTGGGACTCCAGCTTTAGAGAGCTCACAGCGCAGAATAATGTCAGCTCCCTCCTCGGCTTGCTGGCTCTCCAGCTTCTGCGTGAAGTTTGGTGGCAATGCTGCACAAGCATGTTTTCATTACTCATCACAATTAGGTCATACAAACAGTTTTAACAAGGCCACAGAATTGTGTCTCTTTGAAAATTCGCACACAAATGTTTCCAAAACTATGCTGGAAAAAACATCATGAATCCATACCAGTGACTTTCAAGGCTGCAAATGTCTTCTCGTCCCCGCATATGCATGTATACGCTCCACTATCTTCTATCTTCAAACTCAGAATCTGAAGTATACAAGAGCCCTCTGCCTGCTTCATGTCATACTTCTCTCCTGGTTTGAGAATTTCAGAGTCTTTTTTCCACTGAACGACAGCTGCAGGTTTTGATAGCTCACAGCGAAGTGTCACACTCTCCCCTTCTTTTTTCTCCTGGTTTTTGAGCTTCTCAATAAAAGTGGCGGGCAGGGCTAAAACAAAATGGAAAATTACTTTGAGTTTTGTTGGGTTGTAAAGAAGAATGAATAATGGGAAGCTAGGACGGCGGATGGAGTTGAGGTGCTCCAGTTGTCCAACATTAGTCTTTGGAACAGTGCAGCTGATTCTGAACAGTGGATTAAAATCTAGGAGCAAAACCCAAACTTTACTGCACTAAAAAAATTTAAATTCTTAAATGAAAGGAGAATAATCCAATGAATTTGGGCAATGGTCACTCAGAAACGCCAATGCATGCTCATGAATGTCATTCACAGTTTGTGGATGTACAGACAATACCTCAAACACACATATACCAGACAAAGATATGAACGCCACGTAACACAAAAGCAAAGAATTCCTTGCAGTAACCTAAATACTGCAAATGACTGAAAACTGCAAGAAAAACACAGTAGAACTGTATAAATACATAAAGATAAAAATCCACAAGCTTGTAAACTCCTTGGATGGTATCAGCTGGTTTGGTACCAAAGTTGTTTGCATATGCGCTCTGATCTCCTGTGACTCCTCTTGAGTGACAGAGTGGACTTCCAAGGGTACAACACAATGTAACCACTGTCCGTATGTTTTGAGAACAAAATGTAAAATTGTGATTTTTGGATTCAATTTATTAAAAAAATAAAATAAAATCTCAAAATTAAAAGAAAACTTAGCTCAAACCTTTCTGCAGTGTAGTAAGATGTAAGTAAGAACAAAACGTTGTCTCACCTTCATTCATGCTAAAGTTCTCACCTTTAACGGTCACCTTGGCCATGCTCTTGGCAGTGCCTACGTCACAAGTGTAGATATCAGTATCGTTCTCCTCCAGTTGTTTGATCGTGAGAGTTAAGACGCCATCTTTCTGAGACATCTCATATCGCCTTCCAGCCTTGAGCTCTGTGTGACCTTTAAGCCATACAACCGTGGATGGGATTTGTTCCGTCGTGCATTGCAGAGTCACGGAGCCCTTCTCGTCTGCTTCACTGTCCTTTAGCGTTTTAGTGAATTTATGGATTGGCTCTGCAAAAAGGAAACTTCGCTGTGACAATGTTTGCCACAGAATGAAACTACGGCACTAATCTATAGTTTAATTTTTTTTTAAAAAGACTCCAGAACATATTCTATGTCTAGCAAATATTTCAACTTGGAATATCATTACTAATTCCTGCACCTATACACACCTGAGCTGGCATACTGGAGAAAATGTAGAATGATTTTCTGCGTTAAACAGATTAAGTTTTCATGTAATGAAATGTGCTATATAAATACAATTGTCATTTTATCTTTACATGCCTTTACCAGGGATATTTTCCAGATGAATTAAATCATCATCACAAATACTTTTTAAAGGTCCTCTTGCCAGCTAGTATAAAAGCCACCACTAGGTGCTGCCTCCAGAAGGACTGACCCACAATCACCTTTGTGTTACTTTACGTATGTGTGTGGTGTTTATTTGCTTGTGTGTGGAAAATCGAAACACAACGTAGAATAATCGTATCCCATCAAAGCTGAACTGTGAAATTAGACCAAGGCAATTTTTGAGTTTTCTTAGAGTCTTACCCTTGATTTCTAGCTTAGCTCTGGTGGTTGCACCTCCAATAACTTCACAGCTATACTCTCCAGAGTCTTGAGCAGACACATTATGGATGGTCAGTTTCATGACTCTATCTTGCTGGCTGAGCTCATATTTCTGGCTCTTTTTGATGGCTTTACCATCCTTGGCCCACTTTACAGCAAAACTAGCCTGTGTCACCTCACAAGTAAAAACAGCATCTTCCCCTTGAATGACACGAATATTCTGCAGTCCTTTTGATACAGATGAAGCTTTACCTGCAACATAAGAGGATAAATGTTTGTTTTATGATTTGAATCATTGCCAAAGCCTCTTAAAGACTGATATCAAGCTTACCTTCAACTGTCAATGTTGCTTTGGAGCTCAAGTCTTTGATACTGAAGACTACCTCACCAGCATCAGCAGGGGAGACATCTTTAATAGTGAGCATGTATTTGCGTCCTTTGGTGGAGATGCTAAAGCGGCCTCTGTTTGTAACAGCTTGGCCATTGACAGTCCAGGAGCACTCATCTGTGCTCTCACGAGACAGGATGCACTCAAAGCTGCATGTCTCTCCCTCATTCACTTCAACTGATTTCAGCCATTTAGTTATTCCAATACCAATTTCTATGATAGAAACCAAATTGTGTATAAGTTAACTGTATATACGAAAAGCAGTGTGTACAAATAAATATACAAAATGATAGAAAAACACACCTCTGACCGTAACCTTTGCCTTGGATACCTCAGTGCCAAGGTCACAGCTGTACTCCCCAGCGTCGTCTTTGGTGGCATCCTTGATGATCAGGCCCAAAGACTTGCCTGTGTGAAGGAGCTCATATTTTGGCCCAGATTTTAAGACTTTACCCTCTTTTCTCCATGTGGGGGAAACTCTTGGCTTGGATGCCTCACATGCCAGAGTGATCATGCCTTTCTCTTCTCCAATAACATCATCTAGTGACTTGAGGAACACAGCGCGCTTCTCTGCAGAAAGTAAAACAGTGATTGAGGGATAAATAAAAGCCTCATTTGTGAAATATCAAATAACTCTGGAACTGCATTTAATGCTCTCACCTTTAACCTTGAGTGTGACAGACTCTTTGACCTTGCGGACTTGAAAGGTGATTGTTCCTCCATCTTGAGGTGCCAGGTTCTTCAGTGTCAGCTTGTGAACCTTCCCCTCATGAGCGATGGTGTTAACTTCATTTGTGAAGAGCACCTTGTCATTCAGAAGCCACTGAGCTTCTTCATCAGCGTAGTTAATCTCACAGGTGAATACCGCATCGCTGTCTTCATCGACTTCTGTATTGGCCAAGTGCTTGGCGATTTTGATTTCACGCACTAGGCAGATGAATCGGGACAGCAGTTTCAGTTTGAAAAGAAATCACAAAATATTTCAAATCAGTTGTTTATGCCAGGGGAACTCTGTGATATTCAAACAGACTGTATAAAAGATGGATGTAGCTTCTCGATCTGAAATAAAAAGCAAACGTGGAAGTGCTGCATTTATTTTATTGGTTGCAAAGAGACTTCTGCTTGGATAAAAGTCTTTTGAGAATGATATTAGAATGACACTAATATCAATATTAACTATTATTGAAAATCTTTAGCCAAAGAGCGTGCAATGTCCTCGGTTTCTCAGTCAGATTCTCACATCTGGTTTCAAGGAACCAAAATGGATGGTGATAGTGAAAACACTGAGCTCGAGGCTTCACAATGGGGAACTAATAGGTGGCTGACGTCACGGTGGCTTCATCCATATTTTAAACACAGTCTTTTGACAATTTAAAGTTGAAAAACGTACCTTCAACAGTAAGTGTGCCTTTGGTCTCAGCAGGTCCAGACTGACAGCGGTACTCTCCACTGTCCTCCTCAGTCAGCCTGTGAATGGTAATTTGGGCACGTGTACCATCTTGCTTGATGTTGTACTTGTCTGAAGCTGCCAGAGGTACTCGACCTTTGAACCAGTTAACCTCTTTGGGTGGAGCAGAGAACTTGCAGCTGAGTATGGCTGAACTTTTCTCCTTCGCCTTAACATCTTTAACGGCTTCTGCAATCTCAAGAGGGCGCTCTGAATGTGAGCAACAATGACTGATTAGACTCAGCTCAAATCTAATGGAAGTTTTCTGTGTATACATACAGAATTTTCTGTGTGAACACAACACTGAAAACTCTCACCTTTAACTGTGAGCTGGGCTAAAGATTTGCTCTTCCCAGCTGTAAACTGTACAGCTCCCGTCATTGATGCTTTAGTCTTTTTGAAAGTGAGACGGTGCATCGTGCCTTCTTTCTCCATTTCGACATCAGGCCCCTCCTGCAGAGCAACTCCATTCAAAGTCCATACAGGAGGTTTCACCAGTTCCATACTGATTTCCACTTCAAAAACAGCTGCAAAGGGTTCTGTGACTTCTACTGGACTAAGTTCCCGCACTATGCTGATGGACTGCTCTGGAGGGATCATAAAAAGAGAATGGATCAGTGAAAAGAATTTATCAACTGCAAATACTTCACATTCTTTCCCAGGGATTAAGAAATGACATCCATTTTTTGCATGAAAGTCATTTTACAAGAACTAAAGCGGGGGTGTCAAACATAAAGTCCAGGGGCCAGAATCAGCACCACGAAGACTCCAATCCAGCCCGTTGTTTAACATTGGAAAATGTAAAGAAGGATTGTATGTATGTTTTACAGTGTTTCCAGTTGACAAAGACCTCCCTGGTGGCAACAAAGTAATTAAACAATAGAAATTATGTAATGTTACACATTTACTTACAATTTTAAGCCCAAAGAGTCGTGCTGACAGATTTATTTCATTTACTACAACAGCATGTCTATATCATGTAGAAAAACTGAGACATACTGTTGAAATTGTGCTTCTTTTTTATATTAAGATTATCTCATTGCTTAAATTTGTAGTTAATGTTCAATGAACTAAAAATTGAGGCCAACCCTGAGGCCACACTTAACAAGTGTAGCTTTAGATTGATGGAATTTAAGGTTGATAAGGATATCTGAGAGTTCAAAGGTCAAAACAAAATATAAGCAAACAATCTTGATAGGGATCCCTCAGATTTGTACTGTTTTATTGCTTGTTTATTTTTTAAACTTCACATTGAGAGATATGTTTGATGTGCAAATACATAACTTCATCAATATTCTCCCCAGACACGATTTGTTTATAGTATGTTCTCGTGATGCTTTCTGATGTATTCACCGTTAGGATTTATTGGTCTAGCCCTACACATTGTTTACTTGACTTGCTAAAATATGCACAACCGTCTGGATGATCTATTAGCATGTGTAAACATTCATCAATGATATTCAAATATGATATGACAGTTTAATGACCTTACACATATGACTGCTTATATGCTTGCCCATATTTAATGAAGTTGATATGTGAATTTTTATTGCTATAGCTCATATAAGGGATTTATTTTTTTAAGGCTGTATGCAACTATTATCGCTACCAACTATTAGCAATGGGTTCGGAATTATAAATCTTACTTTATAGGATGGAAACACCACACATCATATGCAAAATAACTGTATTTAAGTATAAGACTTTCATTTATCCAGAGCAACGCATCTTCATACAGTGTATGAAGTCGTCCTGTGACTTCATACACTGTACCCCACACGGTGGTACATGCACAAAGGCCTTTTTTCTGTAATAACGGAAAATTCCCAACATAAAACTTCAACACATCAGCAAAACTAAAAACAGGTTGCACTAAAATTTAGTCACTCATTTAGATTAAGAAAAATCTTAAAATTTCAACCTCAATGTTAATTAATTTAGTAGGTCAGGCTTGTTATAGAACAACTGAGAGATAACATATTAACAACCTATTATACACATATTTCCCATTAGTACACTATTTCAGATTGGCATACACCTCATTGAATTGGACACTGATGGCTTGTTTTCTGAGGATATAATGAGAAAGTATTTACATTTACAGTGGCAGTAAGTTTAAAATGAACTATTGTCACAATCCACTGCTTTACCTTCCACAAGCAGTTTACAGGATGTCTTGTCATCAGTGGCATCACAGGTATACGTGTCTTCATCCCCAGAGTCCACATCATTAACGGTGAGCTTTCGGTACAGGTCTTCGCTTTTGATCTCGTACTTCTTGCTGGGTTTGATCTCCGTCTTGTTCTTGAACCACTTCACCTTTGCGCTGGCACGTGACACTTGGCATTCAAGATGACCACGATGCTTATACATCGCTATCTTATCCCTGAGTCGCTTCACAAACTTCACAGGCAGCTCTACAGTAACAATAACACTTAATCAATGAAAACTATTATGTGTGCCGCAAAGGGACATCACTGCAAAGGGTTTGCCGGTGTCTATGCATAAGTTAAAGTAATTTCAGATGGTATATGAATTGTATTGCATATTAATGCTTTTGATGATACATTAATGCTTGCATTGAAATATAACATGTTTTGCAAAAGCTAAAGAAAAAGAAAGAGTATATAATGGCACTAACATAAAATTAGCCCATATATGCAAGTTACAGCAACTGATACAAAACTAGACAGCTATTCTCTTTCAGGATCAAATGATCTTTTCATACTAATCAGATGCACTAAATATCTTATCTTTATGGTGGCCCTGAGACACCAAACGGACCGCAACTTAAGAAAACACCAGCAATAACAAAAACGCTGCAAAAGCACACAAAACACAACGGAAATAGGAAAAAACAAAACAGAAATAGGAAAAAACAAAACAGAAATACGAAAAACGACAACGGAAATAGGAAAAAACAAAACAGAAATAGGAAAAAACAAAACAGAAACAGGAAAAAACAAAACAGAAATAGGAAAAAACAAAACAGAAATAGGAAAAAACAAAACAGAAATACGAAAAACGACAACGGAAATAGGAAAAAACAAAACAGAAATAGGAAAAAACAAAACAGAAATAGGAAAAATGACAATGGAAATAGGAAAAAACAAGGGAAGTGTTTCTGGGGAGACAATAACCCGACGGACCAGTTGCAGGAACCCAAAACATTGTAGGTGTGCTTTATCATGATTCATATAATACTGATGACAGATTTTTAGGCTAATAGTCAGGCTAACACACTTACCTTTCATCTTTCGTTTCCTCACAAAACCGATAGATCCTCCACATCTTTTAAGTGTCTCCCAGCGCAATTCTTAGCATATTTTGGTTGCTGCAACTGGTCCATCGGGTTATTGTCTCCCCAGAAACACTTTCCTTGTGCTTTTGGAAATCTGTTTTTTCCTATTTCCTTTGTCGTTTTTCCTATTTCCGTGCTTTTGCAGCATTTTTCTTATTGCTGGTGTTTTCTTAAGTTGCAGTCTGTTTGGCCTCTCAGGGCCACCGTACATCTTACTATAACACACAAAATCTGTTTGTTTGCCTACAAAATCCTCCTTCACAATCGATCAAAAAAAATTGGCACAAATGCATCTTAGGCCCCTTAAGTCTTATCTACACCACATATTGTTGATGTCATAATGTTGCCTAGGCTGGAGCCTATCATAGGTGTCATAGGGCAGGAGGCTATCCTGTAGGTTTGTCCCGGGGCTAACACGGAGAGATGGACAACCATTCACACCTGTGGGCACTTTAGAATCACCAGTTAACCCAATCCCACCAACTGCATGTCTTTGAACTGTGGGAGGAAGCCACAGAGAGAGCATGCAAACTCCACACAGAAAGCCCACGGCCAGGTGGTGGATTCAAACCCAGGACCTTCATGCCGTGAACTGCTCCGCTGTGCTGCCCTAACAATATCTAATTTACAACCACAAAACATATATTATGGTGCCAGCATGTTGCCAAGAAATCACATAGCAATAGACTAAAACACTGGTGAAACAATACTGCATTGTGGGTACAAGTAATCTGTTTCACAATTAAATCACATTCTTGTACTGCTGGAGATTTTGAGATCCAATCTTCATAAGCCATCACACATTAAAAACAAAAAGAATGCTTTTCCTCTGGAATAAAATTATAAAACTGTAAAGCTGTGCTGTTGTTGAGTGCTCATTTTGCCATCAAGCTTCAATGAGGAGTGACAATGTGAATGTGAAGTTGCAAATGGATTTTATATCTTACCAATATAAAGAATAAATATATGCAGAATGGCACAATGTGATGACTCTCTTAGAATGATACTTCCTCAAGTTTTATTGTTTGTATCAGTAAATGATGTGGACGCATTCTGGGAGAATAACCGACTAACAGAAGTCAAGCTGTTCATCAAATTTAAACGTGTGTTTTATTGTTTGCAATTTTCTAAGAGCTCTTAACACAGTGAGAAGAAATAATCCATTTGCAGCCACACTGAACATCGCGGTGTGTAACAGCATTGGACTGATAAGCTATTACCATGCAACCATGCATTCAGTGTTATGTGATTTTAGTGCACAGAACACATATTCGTTTACCTTTCACTTTAAGTTTAGCAGTTGAAGATGCTTTCTCAGCTGTAAACTTAATTTCACCCATATCTTCTGGGGTAGCAGACTTGAAAAGCAGCACATAAGTTCTGCCTGGAATTAGAAACAGACATCATCGTGAAAACATCCTTGTTATTCCCAATCTTCATTAAGGCAAATCCTGTAGCACTACATGCTTAGCTTAATTAAAATGGTTTTCCAATTTCTTGAGGCCTTACCCTCTTGCCTCATCTTTATGTTGTCAGTGGCTTTGAGTTTTGTGTTTCCTTTGTACCACTGGCACTCCACTTCATCGTGTGAGATTTCACAGACAAATTTAGCACTCTCCTTCTCCATTACCTCCAGATCTTCCAGCTTCTTAATGATCTTGATATCTCTGGCTGCAGGAAAAAGAGGCCAAGTACAGAAAACTTTACTGAACCTAGATTAATTGTACCTTACTGATTTCCTTACTTTGTTGCATAATTAGTAATTACCATGAACAGTGAGCTTGGCGGAGGTGTTATCATCAGTAGTACGGCAGATGTACGTGCCTCCATCTTCAGGGGAGCATTTGTTGATGGCCAAAGTGCGCTTTTGGCCCAATGAATGAATAGCAAAGTTCTTTCCCGGTTTTAGTTCCACCTCATCCTGCAGATTCGGTGTTATTCAAAATGTTACATGTGTACTGCACACATTTAAATCAGCAGACAGTAATAATTTCTCACCTTGAACCATCTAACATCTGCATTCGCTCTGGACACTTCACATTCAAACATAACCTTCTCCTTCTCAGGAACACTCATATCCATAATAGGTTTGGAGATCATAGCAGGAGCTTCTGTAGAATCAGCACATTAGACTTTTTTTAGACTGGATTTTTTTAGGAAACCTAGACCTCATCAGGACAAACTTGAGCCCACCGTTACCTGTGATGATCAGTTTAGCTGAAGTATGCACTCCCTCTGCCTGGAAGGAAATCATTCCTGCATCCCCCTGCTTGAGACTGGACAACGTCAGGATGTGCTTCTTTCCCAGAGCTGTGATATGGCAGTTTGGCCCTGACTTTAATTTGACCCTGTCTCTGTTCCAGGAGCCTTCAACATTGACCTGACTGAGTTCTACCTCAAGTGTTACTGTCTCTGTTTCACGTGCCTTGGTTTCTGTTAGACCCTTTATTACCTGGATCTTCTTCACTGAAGGGAAAAGGAAAAGAGTGTTAACACGTAGGACTGATTTTGTGATAACAAGCGCCATGACAATGACATTCTTCTTCTTGTATGATATGCACATCATATTCTGTATTTAAAACATTAATCTTGATGAGTCTTACTCTCCACGCTGAGCTTGGCCTGGGTCTTATCATCCAGAGTTTCGCAAGAGTAGATGCCACGGTCAGCATAAGTCACACTCTTGAAGACCAGAGCCTGCTTAGCTCCCTCTACCCAAATCTCCATGTTTCCTGCAGGTTGCAGCACTACACTGTTCTTCATCCACCTGACTTCATCCGATGCCTTACTGAGCTCCACTTCCATCCTCACTTCGCTTTGCTCCTCCACTGTCAGGTTTTCTAGCTTTTTCTTGAAAGTCACAGGTTCATCTGGAAGGGACACAAAGAATGTTAGATGGAAGTATGTGTTCATTTATATAAACAGTTAAACAATAATTCCCATTATTATCTTACGTTGCACTTGTAGAGTAGCTTTGCAGCTTTTGCCTTCTGCATCAACACTTATCTCTCCTGCATCTTTCTGAGTGACTGAGGTGATGGTAAGTGAGTGGCTGCCACCACCTTGCTCAAGCTTATACTTCTGCCCAGAAACGATGGGGATACTGTTGTGGAACCATCTCACGCTGACGTCTGCTGGGCTGACGGCACACTTGAAAACGGCATCTTTTCGCTCCGTTGCAACCACGTTGTTCAGTTTGGTGACCAACCTCACTAATCTTGGTGCTGAAAGGAATAAAGCATAATTATATAAAAGAAAAGGCTTCCATCCTGGAAAGACGTTTTTTTAGTTAAACTAGTTAATTACCTTTAGAGGAGACTTTAGCAGATGTCTTGTCATTTCTACATTCACAGCTGTATTCTCCTTCATCTTCCTTAGTCATGCCAGTCACAGTGAGAATTCGCCTAGCACCATCTGCTCTGACACAGAACCTGCCTCCAGGTTTAATCTCACGGCCATTATGGTGCCATACAGCATCCCCTGAAGCTTGATTTAGTTCACAAATCAGGCTTAGTGTACCTCCCAGTTCCACTGTGGCAGGTTTCAAAGGGAGAACAAACTTCAAAGCTGAATCTGAGAAGAAAGCATGAGAGGGAAAAGTTCAAAGAAAAATCTTGCATCTGCAGATGCATGAGAGTTGTATTTAAGACTTTTCTATGACCTGCCTTTAACTTGAACTTTGAACTCCAGTTTATCATCCGCAGTTTGACAAGAGTACGTTCCACTGTCTTTCATTTCTGCAGATTTCACTATCAGGGTACGAGAAAGGCCCTCTTTTTTCATTTCATACTTGCTGCTCTCCTTGAGCTCCATGCCATCTCTAAACCATCTCACACTACCGCCCTCTGAGGTCAGTTCAGTGGATAAAACAATGCTTTCACTTGCTTGAACCACGCATGTATCCTTGACAGATTTCTTCTGGAACTTTATGGCTAAATCTAGAAAGAAGAACTTATTTTCAGTACTTTGTACAAATAAGTGGTAATCCATTGGCAACATGTTATATTTAAAATAAATTTACCTGTTAGCTGCAACTTAAATACCAGCTTCTCTGTTCCAGCCTCACACGTATATTCTCCAGCATCCTTTTTCTCCACTTTTTCTATCACCAGCTCACGAGTTTTGCCCTTAGACTCCATGTGGGCTCCTTTGCTGGAAGTCAGCAGCTTGCCATCCTTGTACCACTTTACCTCTGTCTTGGAATCTGAAACCTCACAACTAAGCGTGGCTCTCTGTGAGAGATAGGTTTTCACTTCCTTCTGGACTGACTCCATGTTAGAGAAGCCAGCTGGGGCTTCTGACCAGCAAATGGACAAAAAAAAAAAACATCAATCAATGTGAAATGCAAAAAAACTTTAAGCAACTATGACTCAACTTACTGGATACAAACGAGGCAATCTGGCAGAAATACTACACACCAAGACTATTTTAAAGCTCATTAACATACAGTAGGAAAGTACTAGAGACAACTTATTGAGCTTACCTAACACCTGTATCTTAAAGGGCAGCTTCTCAGACCCAGCCTCACAGATGTACTCCCCAGCATCCTTCTTATCCACACTGTTGATCACCAGCTGCCGACTCCTGCCTTTTGACTCTACATGAACTGTCTTGCTGGTGGTCAGAAGCTTGCCATCCTTGTACCATTTTACCTCTGTATTGATATCAGATACCTCACAGGTGAGAGTGGCTTTCTGAGAGAGAGTAGCTTTCACCTCCTTTTGGATAGACTCTTTGCTGGAGAAGGCAGACTTCACTTGGATCTCTGCAGAAATAACAGTGATTAATGTCATGGCAATGTAGCAAGTTTAAGTGTGATGTGAGATAAATATAACCTAGAAAATCAATTTTCATAGCAACAAAGTGGATAAATACATAGCAAAGCCAAAACCAGGGAACAATATTTAACAGCTAAAATCTAACGTGACCACAAAATATGCAAATATGTGAAAACATCTGCAATTCCACCAAACCAAAAACAAAAATTTCTAAATCTTTCATTGAGTTTCTGTTCCAGTTTTACTCAATTCAGGTGTCAGGAAAATAAACCTAAACAAAGATTTCATAAAGCATTTAAAAAAATCTCTATAAATGTATAAATCTATGTAAATGACGAGTCAGATCAGCTGATTGACTATAATGTCTAAATTACAATTTTCACAACCAAAGATTATTATAAGAGCATGATTATTGTCATGTTTTTTCTTTGTGTTCCAGTACTCTCCTTTTTCTTACAACGCCTTTACAATGCCCCACCTAAAAGCTCCAAACTTAGTGCCCACCAGCTTCAACTCATCTCCACTCAGAGCAACACAAAGAGCCTAGACAATCATCTGTCTTGCAACAGTTTTTTCTATAAATTCAACATTGATGTATGATGCTTGATGATTCAGGAGTCAGTGAGTTACTGTAATATTCACTTTTAATAGTTACTAAAATAACAGTAATGACAATAACTATTGCATAGTTTTTGTTATATAATTTGCATGTACTTCATTTTTAGGTGTTAAAACACTTAACCTGTATGTTACATCCCCAATTTTCACTTGCTTTTCACATATAACCTCCAGCATCTTTCTTCTCTACATTGTCAATCACCATTTAAGTAATCCTGCCCTTTGAATCCATGTGATCTGCTTTGCTGGGATTTGGCAGCTTGTCATCTTTTTACCATTTTACCATTTATCAACTATAATGGAGTAAGGTGACAGTACAATTACCTGTACAAAAACAACAGTTCAACTGAAAGCACAAAAAAACGCACAGCAAATGCATGATAACTCAGATAACCAGAACCTGGCAAATAACCAGCTAAAGATACCAGATCTTGTAACCAGAGACCAAAACATGGAGCTCAGCAGGTCATTTGAACAACATAACTCAATTTTCTACTCAAAGGCTGCAACAATTTTTTATCAAATTAAACCAAATACTACATCCCACAACTGAAGCAACCAACAATGTATTCAATGCAAACACAAAAACAATTTTTTGTGAAGAAGCCTTTGCATTAAACGATCTAAAATATGTTTTACACGTTACACTATATTATTATAAGTGTGACATCCATAGAGGCATACCTTGCACATGTATCTTAAAGGCCAGCTTTTCAGTCCCAGCCTCACAGATGTACTCTCCAGCATCCTTCTTCTCCACACTGTCAATCACCAGCTGGCGATTCTTGCCCTTTGACTCAGTATGGATTGTCCTGCTGGAACTCAGCAGCTTGCCATCCTTGTACCACTTCACTTCTGTCTTGTTATCAGATACCTCACAGCTTAGAACAGCTTTCTGTGACAGGGTGGCTTTTACCTCCTTTTGGATTGACTCCTTATTAGAGAAAGCTGACTGGACCTGTGTGTCTGAGGAGACCATGAATATGGATGATACATTTCTCTCTCTCTGCAGCACCTGCAAGCCCCATGAATCAAACCAGTTAGATCATTGCCCCTACCTGCCACCTGTAGTTTGAAGGCAAGCTTTTCAGTCCCAGCCTCACAGATGTACTCTCCAGCATCCTTCTTCTCCACACTGTCGATCACCAGCTGGCGATTCTTGCCCTTAGACTCTGTGTGGATAGTCTTGCTGGAGGACAGGAGCTTTCCATCTTTGTACCACTTCACCTCTGTCTTGGAATCAGAAACCTCACAGCTCAAAGTGGCCTTCTGGGACAAAGTGACTTTCACCTCCTTTTGTATAGAGTCCTTATTATAGAAGACTGATTGGGCCTCTGAACGAGGAGTCATGAAAGGAAAAAACATCAGATGATATTTATTCAAAATATAGAAACTAAGTAATGCTATGATTTCAAAAGATCTTACCTGCCACCTGTAGTTTGAAGGTGAGCTTTTCAGTTCCAGCCTCACAGATGTACTCTCCAGCATCCTTCTTCTCCACACTGTCAATCACCAGCTGACGATTCTTGCCCTTTGACTCAGTATGGATTGTCCTGCTGGAGCTCAGCAGCTTGGCATCCTTGTACCACTTCACTTCTGTCTTGTTATCAGATACCTCACAGCTTAGAACAGCTTTCTGTGACAGGGTGGCTTTTACCTCCTTTTGGATTGACTCCTTATTAGAGAAAGCTGACTGGACCTGTGTGTCTGAGGAGACCATGAATATGGATGATACATTTCTCTCTCTCTGCAGCACCTGCAAGCCCCATGAATCAAACCAGTTAGATCATTGCCCCTACCTGCCACCTGTAGTTTGAAGGCAAGCTTTTCAGTCCCAGCCTCACAGATGTACTCTCCAGCATCCTTCTTCTCCACACTGTCGATCACCAGCTGGCGATTCTTGGCCTTTGACTCAGTATGGATTGTCTTGGTGGAAGTCAGCAGCTTGCCATCCTTGTACCACTTCACCTCTGTCTTGGTATCGACCACCTCACAGCTCAACGTGGCTTTCTGGGAAAGCGTGGCTTTAACCTCCTTCTGAATAGACTCCTTGTTGATGAAAGCTGACTGGGAATCTGAGGGTAACACAAGTAAGAAGAGCAGTGCTGTCATAAGCTTTAAAATCACAGATGATTGGAATAATTTAGAGGCAAAATATGAAACACACACTTAGCGCTTGATAGGATGATATGATAAATCTAAATATGTATATTTTTGGCACTTCAAGATAGTGGATGGTTTAGATGATTAAATGTACACCATGAGCATTACTATGAATTTTATACATTTATAAAGATTAAAAATCTTTAGATATAAATGAATCAACCAGGCTGTCCCACCTGTGACAAATATCTTGAAGACTAGTTTGTCCCCTCCAGCTTCACAGGTATACTCTCCAGCATCACTCTTCTCCACCTTTTCAATCACCAGCTGGCGAGTGTTGCCTTTTGCTTCTGAGTATATGGTCCTACTGGATATCAACAGCTTGCCATCTTTGTACCATTTCACCTCTGTCTTGCTATCTGACACATTACAAGTAAGAGTTGCTTTTTGGGAGAGAGTGGCCTTCACTTCCTTTTGGACTGACTCTTTGTTGGAGAAGGCAGCTACAGCTGGAGTTTCTGTGAGGAAAAAAGAAGTTTCTGTGCCATCAAATACTCCCAAATCAACACAAAAAACCCAGCCTTGTGCCATCATGCAGTGTTACCTTTTATCTTAACCTGGAATGTGATTTTGTCAGCTGCTGTCTCACACGAATAATGTCCTTCATCAATCTTCTTGGCACTCTTGATAATGAGTTTCCTTTGAGTCCCTTTGGAGATGATGGTAGTTCTTTGGTCCTCAGTGATTTCCATTTGATCTTTTCTCCACACAACAGCAGCACTGGCAGATGAAACCTCACAGCTCAGCTCAAGATCTCCTTTGAGAGTCGATGACATTCCCATGGTACCTCTGGCTTTGTTTAGAAATTTGGCAGGTTCATCTTAGGGAGGGAAAAGCAATAAAAAGTTACCATGTGACTTATGTGTAATAATAAAATTAAATGTCTTTTTTAAAAGTTTGGTTGGATTGTTAACGCAGGAGCTCATGTTTAGGAAGAGGGTTGGCCACGGCCCAACCACTTCCAGCAACAGGGCCAGCCTGAGAAGCAGTTTCTTCTCAGGATTTATTTTCAATTAATTTAAAATAAACATTTAAATAAACAAAAAGACTAAACATGTTTTCCTTTCCTTTCTAATAAAGTAAAAGGAAGCAGTTATTAAATTATCATACATGAATTCCAGCCGATAGCAGCCACTTTACAGTGACCCGTTAAATATAAGAAAGCACATCACAGGTCAGAGGGTTGATCAGCAGAGGATGAAGAAACTGTCTTTAACTTTACTTTGAATTGTATAATGCTGTGGGTCCATATCATGTGACATGTGGATGTTGTTCTTGTGTTTTTATCAGATATTTACATTAGAAAAAACTCATCTAAAACATGTCACCTGTAATTAATGGATGTTTTTTTTTCTTGCATTTAAATTTTTTAGGCTTTCACATTTTTATGGGGGTTTTTTGTTTTTGTTTTTTTAATGGCAGGAATACTCTGGTAATGGGTTAGAGTGAGGATGAAGTCACTTAATGTGGAAATTCATTTACAGTTAAAAACAGAAAAATAAACAGAGAGCATACTTGAGTTAGAGCGGACCATTTCTGCCTCTTTTATTTTGTCCTTGAAAGCACGGGCAGTTTCTTTTGAGACAAGCTAATGAATAAGTTTGATGCCTCAAAGATAAAACCAATCAGAGCAGCTCACATTCCAGTAAATCATTTGAGGTGTTTTGCACCCTGAACCTAGTTCCTAATACAAAAATCCTCTCTGGAAAATCCTAATTGTGATTTGAAGCAATAAATGATGTAAAGTTAGCTGCAATTTTTACATATACCTTTAAGAGTGAGTTGCATGGACATCTTGTCATCAGGTAACACACAATCATAAATGCCCACATCTTCCTCAGTGACGTTGTGTACCATCAGGATCCTCTTGCGGTCATTAATCACATATTCATACTTTTTGCCCATTTTTAGCTCCCGTCCGTTCTTCGTCCAAACCACCTGAAGAAAGAAATACAGAAATGCTTTCCAAATTAAACAGGTTAGGATCACACAAACACATACATGTGCTATTAATGTTAACTGGAATTACTCAAACACAAAAGTGTCTCATTTACAGATTATTCAGAAAAGGGTGCACCAAGGGTGTAGCATTGGAGGACAAAGAACAAGGCGGTCACAGGAAATTTGAGTATTTAATGAAAAGTGAAAAGTTGTGTTACACAAGAGTTAAAACAGAATTTTGTGTTAGGTAAAATGAAAAAAATGTATACAGATGTAAAAGTTATAATCCTATTAAGTAATCTAACAGTGCACAAGTTGTATAGTCAAAATATAATTTGAGGTACCTAAAGTAAGCACATTAATCTTGTCGAATTTGAATCAAAAATATTGTAGAGTAGAAGCAGGAAGTAACACTACACAGAAGTGCTTAAATTAAAATACAAGTACATTAAACCAGTACTTAAGTAAATTACTCAAGTAAAGCTCTTTGTGTTTGTCAGGTCAATTCAATTTTATTTATACAGCGCCATATCACAACAGCAGCCGCCTCAAAGAGCTTTATATTGTAAGGTAGACCCTACAATAATAATATGTAGACGTAGAATTAGGATAATTAAATATCCTATTGACACATCTACAAAGCTCTTTCAAAAAGACGTTAAACGTTATATTAAAACAGCTGTTTTAATAGAGTCTGTAAAGGCAAAAACTAAAACAAATTATTTACATATTTCTATCACTAACCTGTGTGTCGTAATCTGACACCTCAACAGTCAGCTGAGCAGTGGCTTGGGCACTGCAGGTCACCACCTCTAGATGATCGGATTTGTTGGTGAACCTAACAGAAGGGGCTGAAAACAACGTGGCACTGTAAGAGGGTATTACTGATTGGAAGAAAAAAAAAACACACAAAAAAAAGACACAAATTAATAGGACTGAGGTCATTTCTCTAGTATGTACCTTTCACATTGAGGATGCAACTGCTTTGTGAGCCTCCACCCACAAACTTGACTTCAGTTCCATTCATTTCCATGGTCACAACTCGGATGAGCAATGTGTGTATGTTTTTTGACCTGGTGATGAGGTAGTCGGCTCCGCTGCGCAAAAGGCGTCCGTTTAGGGACCAGAAGCCTGAGCAAACAGCAGACAGCTCGACAGAGATGGTGAATTCCTCACCGGAGACTGCAGTGCTGTTAATCAGACCTTTTCTGATTTCTGCAGTGGGTTCTGAAAAGAGGCCCGCAAACAGGATTTTAAGAAGGAAGAACAAAAACCAAACATAGACATAAATGACAACAATCACAGAGAATTCAGTCTTACCAAGGTAGAAGGTTCCAGGTACCTCCAGGTAGGCACTCTGCCCAAAGTCATTAATGGCAGAGATACGGAACTGGTAGCTAGCTTCTTCAGTGAAGTTGCAGATTGTAAACTCTGTTGTGACAATGGTTTCTTCAGCATTGCACCTCTGCCACATTTGGGTACCAACCTTCCTTCGCTCTACAACGTAGCCTTTGATGGGGACAGGGCGGTCACTGTCAGGAGGAGACCACTGAATGGTGATGGAGGACTCTGTTTTGTTCTGCACCACAGCGTCAACTGGGGGATCGGGAGGATGCTTCCGGGCAGCTAGAGAAAAATATTGTGATGTTATTTAGTTGGAGTACTAGTTTCAGTTCTTCTTTTGTATTTAATATATGCTGATATTTGACCTAACAACAAGAAATATATCGAGATACACTGTTTTGTATAATTCAATAAATGTTTGGTTCATTATTGTACCAAAGGGTCCTGTCACCCTCCCCTCATCCCCAAATGATTGCAGCAGATGGCTGGAGTTTTTCCTTCCCACTGTTGCCAAGTGTATAGTCATAGGGGGTTGTCTGATTGTTGGGTTTTCTCTCTAATATTGTAGGATCTTTACCTTACAATAAAAATCGCCTTGAGGCAACTGTTGAAATGATATTGCACTATATAAATAAAATAAATTGAATTTAAATCAATCGCCACAAAATATTTTGTATATATTTACTACAGATATCATCAGAATGTATCAAACAACCTTTAACCCACCAGTAACTGAGAATCGGGTGGATGTCTTGCAGTCTCCAGCCACAAACGCCACTTCTCCAGAGTCCTCTGCCTGGCAATCTCTAATTGTGAGTGTGTACTGTCTAAGCACGCAGCCGATGGAAATACGTGAATCCTCTTTTAACTTCTCGCCATTGCGAGTCCAGTAGGCGTCTGGATAGGGATGTTCCAGCTCCACGCAGAAGATGACAGTGTCGCTAACAGGAACTACTGTCCTCCGAGGAAGTTTCTTAGTTATGTTACCTGAGATATAAGAAGAAACTGATTTGAGATGAAGAAAACAGAACTGAAAACTGCATTTTTCAAATAGATATAGGCAGTAAATAATGGTCCAATGTAGTAAACGTTCACAGACCAGGTCATGTCGCATTAAGTACCCACATGAGATGCATGTAATATTTACATTAAACCCATATAGACAATTGTAATTACACTTGATAAGTGCACAAACAATGAAGAAGAACAGTGGAAAGAAAAAGAGTCTCTACCGTACCCAGGACTGTGAGCTCAGCCACAGTGCGACTGCCCTCTTTCATCTCGCATATATAAACTCCATCGTCGTTGGTGGTAACGTTGTGTATGGTGAGGCGACGGAGGGTGCCGTCCTGCTCCATGCGATATTTAGCATTTTGCTGCAGTCGCGTTTCCTCCATGAACCAGTTGGTATAAGTGGAACTAAGAGGCACCTCACACATGAGTGTGGCTGAGGTTTTTTCCTGCACCTCCACATCCTGCAGCTTTCTCCTGAATGGCACCTTGGGTTCTGGCACAAGGAAATATGACAGAATCTTTAACCAAAGCTGAACTACATCACACTTTCAACTTCTACATGTATTTACCCACATATTCAAATATATGTCAGGCTAATGAAATATCAATAAAGTGAGAGAAACTAGAACATTTAAATTCAGGAATCAAGTGTAGAAAATCTGATTTAAGAAGTGAGATAAGTTCAACCTGAGCACTCAGTATAGCCAAATAAAATATTTAACATTTGCATTCATGTTTTCCAATATGTTTCCTAAACTGTGCTCTCCAAAGACTAAGTGAGTTAATTTCATCTAGCCATGCTGAATATTTTTGCTTCAAGCATGGTTGTAATAGCATCCAAACAGGCACTGCAAAGATTCAAATACAGGATGGCTTCCAAAGCAAACATAAGATTACTTTTTATCACCAGAAGTGGCAATAAACTCCAAATCCAAGGGGCGGGTTACACCATGGACAGTCTGTCACATTTATAGAATACATAAGGTGCACTGATAGGAATGGGATCCTTTCTGTCAACATCTCTTATTCATCTCATATTCTTGTTCTTGTTCCAATCCACTGCCTTTATGTGTGAATTTTGCACGTTCTCCCCTTGCCTGTGTGGGTTCTCTCTCTCGGACACTCTGGCTTCCTCTCAAAGTTCAGAGTCATTCATTTTAAGTTAACTGGTGATTCTTGGTGTGAATGTAAGTGTGAATAGCTTTCTTTTTCTGTATGTTAGCCCTGTGGTAGACTGGCAACCTGTCTAGGGTGTATCCAGCTTATCCACCCATTGACAGCTGTGGTAGACTCCAGCTTAACTTCAACCCTAAACCCTAAACTGGACAAGTACTAAAGAAAATGGATGAGTATTAGCAAACTACTTCTCCAGTGCATATGTAAAGAATGGTATATAAAGACTATCATGCAGTTCATGTGCTGGATACTGTATTTGCCATTACACTACCATTTATTTTCTAGCCACATATAGTAAAACTTCTTTCCATTTCAAAGCTTTCTGCAAAACTCCAGCAAAGTACCAAATTGCCGGGAAAATATCACACAAAGAACCAATTTTCCTGCACTTTGAATTCAGCTGGTACATCGGCAGCTTGGCACTCGATATCGGACTGACTGGAAATTAATATCTGAAATAAAATCTGCAACTCTACAGCTTCATATCCTGGACCAACATCTTCCCGAGGGAAGTCACATCAGCAGTGTGCCAAAGTGATCTACTGAGTGAGTGACCATCTTAGCAACTGTGAACTACTCATCGCCAGCAGAAAATAGCTGCAACACAACACCTTACTTCAGGACATGAGCCAGAATTCAGTCTTGTTGTTAAAAGGCAAACAACAACACCCAGAAGATTCAGAAGAGTAATTACAGTTCCCAGTAAGCACTGCTCTCAGTTTGTAACTATTAAAATATACAAATGAGTCACACTGCAGAATGGGGGACACGATATTTAAGTACAACGGATGCTGCAGATTATAGATACACCATGACAGTGTTATAAACAGTGTAATAAATTAATATGCAGCTCAAAATATCCTCATCAAATAAACCATTTACTTCTCCTAGAAAAGGATTCATGACTTCTAAACTATTAAATATGTACATAAGTATGAGCTTTTTATAAACATTTGTATCTTCAGAGGGTTAGGGTCTTTGACCTGAGTACTACAGACAGAAAGTGAGTTGAGATTTGTTAGCATTATCAAAAAATAAGGTAAAGCCAGCCTTAATATTTCCCTGCATACTTATTGGAAGTATGCAAACATATCTTTACTAAAAACTTACTTCAGGAGGATTTTCTTAACTGCGATTGCTCAAAAATGGTAATAGCTTACCTTTGACTGTTACTAACACAGCGCTGTAGGTCTGCCCAGCCATATTGGTTGCATTGCAGGTGTAGAGGCCATTATCAGTCTGCTTGCAGTACAGGATTTTCAGGATGAAGTTCTCAGCTTGGTCCTCATAAATGACATGTCTGCGGCCCTCGCTGATGTTCGTTCCATCCTTCCTCCAGATAGTGTGGGGTTTGGGGTGACCGGTCACAAAGCAGCTGAGTTTGGCATGTTTCCCCTCAGTCACGGTGCAGGTACGAGTGAATACACCTTTGGGAAGCTTCGCCAGGGCAGATGCTCGCAGCTCGTGTTCCAGGCCCAGAGAACTGAAAGCATCCGTGATTTTGGCCGTGGAGGAGGAAGAAATGGAGGCGCTGCTTTCTTCATTGCGGTAGATGGAGATCTCCTCTTTGCGCTTCTGTAGGTGAGAGAGAAGGGAGCTGCTCTTATCTACAGCTTGGCGGTGGGAATCCTGAGCATCTACAACGAGGGCAGCCGCAGCTTGTGCGCGGCCGACAGTGTTCTGGGCCCTGCAGGTGTAAGTGCCGCTGTCCAGGTTTCGTACGCACTGGATCTTTAAAGTGCTGCCATCGCTCTCAGAAATGATCTTGATGCGGTTGGTCACCCCCAGGTAGCGCCCATCCTTTTCCCATTCAAAGTTGGCCTCAGGGTAAGCTGCAACTCGGCAGTGGAAAACAACATCACCGCCCAAAACAACGCGTGCAGAGGCAGGCTTCACCATGAAAACAGGGGCCTTCTGAGACATCTCTGTCGGCAGCGCCACTTTGAGGGTTACAGCGGCGTAAGCTTCACCGACGCTGTTCTTAGCTCTGCACATGTACTGTCCACTGTCCTCCAGAGTTAAGTCATAGATGGTCAGGCGATAAGCGTCTCCATCTTCCACAGTCTTGAAGCGGCCTCCGGACGTCAGCTTCAGCTTGTCTTTTTCCCAGGTTATCAGTGGAGTTGGGCTGCCCACAATTGTGCAGCTGAGTGTGGCATCCTTGCCCACACACACTGAAAATGCCTTTGGGCGAGTGAGAAACCTGGGGGCCCCTCCAAACAAGTTTTGTTCCATCGTTTGTTCCTGTGATCAAACAAAGGGCAAATATTACACATCTTATAAGTCTTATAAATATCTTGGAACAGTTATTGAGTCCAAACTCAACTTTGAAGCAACATGTGTGCAAAAAATCTCCACACTGATAAAACCATTTGTTTCATCCTGCTTTTTTTAGTCTATTTTATCCTTTTTATTTGGTGTCACGGTGTTGATTTCTGCCTCTCTCTCTTTTGTCCTTTCGCCCTACCCTCAACCTAACCCTGACCCCAATCAGTCATGGCAGATGGCTGCCCCTCCCTGAGCCTGATTCTGCCAGAGGCTTCTTCCTGTTAAGAGGGAGTTTTTCCTTCCCACTGTCACCACATGCTTGCTCATAGGGAGGCATCTGATTGTTGGGGTTTTCTCTCTATTACTGTAGAGTCTTTACAGTATAAAGCACTTTGAGGTGACTGTTGCTGTGATTTGGTGCTATGTATATAAAATTGAATTGAACTGATATTTATCTGTGAAGGACAGAAAGGGCAGATTGGTGAGCCACGGCTGAGCTCAGCATCACTGTACACCACAATTATAGTGTCTGCTGGGCATGATTTTACTGGACAATTTGCTCCCTTTGCATAGTGACTTTCAGCTTCTCGTCCCAAAGTGCAAAACAATACGGTTTACAAAACAACTTTGTTCCAGCAGCCATTACTCAGATTAACCGAGCATAGCGTTGCTATCCTACATGATGCCAAGTGAATTCTCTGTAATTATAGTATAATTATTTCTTCAGTATGTTTTATTAAGCTTATATATTTTCTGTGTTTGCACTGACAAACATGGATGGAAGATGGATGACTCTCTACTCCAGACCAAATCTACCCATGGGTACAAATAAAGTAATTGAAACAATAAAAATATTAAATAAATAAATACAAAACTGATTTTATATATGTACAAGTTTAATAACCTTTATTAAAAACACCAATCTTCAACTGCAAGTATAAATAAACCAGGAAGTACAAATGTAAAAATTACAAAACTATATCAAGAAAAATAAATACATTTTCTATTATTTCCTGTAGATCATATTCCTCCACAAACACCTGTCAACTTTACACAAACCCATTGTAAAATCTGGCCTTCTGCTATGTGTTCTCTAAAATATGTTATGCTATGAAAATAGACATAAATCCAGAGTTAGGGTGGCATATTTATAGCTGACAGTTACAGTAGCTATATATCAGTCAACATATCCTTGACCTCCCTCAGCGGACATTCATCAATACAAAGACCTATTCAAAGGGAAAGAAGCTAAATAGCAAACAAATTCCCTCACAACAAGGTCAGAAAGAGCGCTTATGTGTCTTTCAAACAGTGACATTTACCAGCTTTGTCACCTCCGCCGCTTTAACTGCCTGTCCCAAAAATAACCTCAGCTGTCAGACTCCGTCTCTGTCCATTGCCATTTGTAGAAGCTAAAGGGACATCAGCTGTTTGATAAAGCTCCCACTTCACAAACATACTTCATTTCTAGCACTGTCCGTTTTCTACCAGCTGAGGAAAACTCGTAAAAAAAAGACACTGGAATTTAATGAACGACTAAAAAAATCACGGAAAAAATTCGACAAAGGAGCTTGTGTTTACTTAAATATAACAGAAACTTCGGCTGGATGATGCGGTTAGCTAATGAACTCAAATCCGCCCCTGTAATAGTCACAGGTGAAAAATGACAGCTATCTACCTCTTTGAGCTGCACCTAAGCTCAAATTAACCAACAAAAAAAGGAAAAGAAATTCTAACTTCGACCAAGTTCCCATGTAAACTTTACTGTAAGAAAATGAGTTAACTGTTGTGTTACTGCTTCTTCACCTTGAGTCCTTAACCGCTCAGGAAATTCAGGCGCTGAATCATGTGGGCCAAACAATCAATATCCCGTCAGGATTTCCGGATGATGGCCCTCTCCAACAGCGTTCAGGGGCTCCACATGGGGGGCAAGAAAACGTCTTCTTTGACCTCAAATATATTTCAAAATGGTTGTAAATCCAAGATAGTGAAACATCCCCCCCGTCTCCTGCAGTGGGCGGTTGAGCAGACTTACTTTTTCTTTCTTCTCTGGTGCCTCATGATGCCACATAGCTGACGTGCCTATTTTGGCGCAGCCTCCTTTCCAAAATAGACCTGTCATTTGGAGATAGGAGATAGCCTGATGGTGGCTTCGGGAAGGAGAGCAGGCTGGCCTGGCCTCTGCTGGGTTGCTGCTGCTGCAGGCTGGAGACGACAATACGGACACAAGTCATAAACAACTCATACTAGGTGTAAATGTGCCGCGTGTGGACGCGTCAAGCAGGAGCAGTTTATTGAGTTTCAGTTCAGTTCAGGTTTAGTTATATATCAGTCGCCTCAAGTCGCTTAATATTATAAGTTAAAGACCCAACAATAATACAGAGAAACACCAACAATCAGACGACCCACCCAATGAGCA
Source organism: Simochromis diagramma (assembly GCF_900408965.1). Classification (NCBI taxonomy): domain Eukaryota; kingdom Metazoa; phylum Chordata; class Actinopteri; order Cichliformes; family Cichlidae; genus Simochromis; species Simochromis diagramma. Next base: position 7,422,929 of record NW_024386782.1, read on the forward strand.
AGCACCTTGGCGACAGCAGGAAGGAAAAACTCCCTTTTAACAGTTAGAAACCTCTGGCAGACAGGGGCGCTACTCCTATTAAGATATCTCAAGGATTGAATGTTCAGTTAAACTTCTTTATCCTGACAGAAAGATGAGTTTCCTTTAAGATTTTTCACTTAAGAGTGCATGTAAAATGAGTTTGATTTATGTTCTGTACTTGAATAGTCAAGGTAATTGAGCCCCCATTTTGGGTGGCATGCCTGGTTTTAAATTCACAGGCAGGGTATAATTCTGAAAACTATGTCCCGTAGGGGATTATTCATGATTTGAAGACTTAACAGCGCTGCAAACAAAACTGAACCTCCACTTCTTGGCTTGTTGTTGTTCACTTGTTTCAGACTTTCTTAGATGTGCAAATCTGAGATGCTCAAATCAATCTCTTGCCACCTCTGTCTCTACTTAATGAAAGTTTGCCTCAGCTTACAACAGCTCAAGATGTGCCAGGTTAAATGTGAAGGTAATTAACACCAAGACATCATTAGATACTGCATCACAAATCCAGTCCCTGTCATCATATTACCAGTAACAGAATCCGGCCTGCACTCTGATATCATTGAACATTTGCAGTGGTGACAAAGGCACAAACAGCTTCCTCATTCTTCTGCCTATTTATAGAATTAAACCCCGCTCTGATCTCTGAACAAAAACATAAATCTATCAGTCTGCCTCTCTTGATAGTTCATTCATTTGCAGTAGTTGTAGTGAATAATAAATCCACTTAATCTGCTTATGATTAGGCTGAGAGGTTGACTGAGCTTGCAGCAGACTGTTTTCCACAACATCCACTGTGACAGCTGCTGTCCCCAGCTCATCAGGGCCAGAATGAAGTTATGACTTCATATTGTCCATATTGTGGAAAGGACTAGAATGCAGTAATACTTTAAATGTATCCTTAGTGAAGTATTCACTTTGATTAAATCACTTGATAAAGCATGGCAACAAACCTCAGGTTGCAGTGCACGTTTTTAATATAGACTCTCAATTTCCTTTTAGGAAAAAATCATTCTACTTGAAGTGACTAAAGCTAGTGTTAACCCTTTTGTCCCCAAACTTTGGCTTCCATGTTATTTTCTTACTCTTCCAGTGCGGGCTTTCCCCCCAGTGCCAGTGACTGACAGCAGCAGGTAGCCTGGACCCTGATTTAAACTCCCAGAAACTCTAGCAGACGGTAATCCACTGTTGCTGCTTTCCTCTGCTTCATCCTCTCCTGGCCACTGTGTTTAGTTTCCATACTCTAACTAGAGTATGTGTACTGAGGAAGAAAATAGTTTAGATAATGCTATCCTCTGTGTTGGCATGAAATACGTCCAAACCTTCTACTGCGGTACTGTGTCACAAATTAGCACAGGCTAGGTTCCTTGATTTCAAATCACTTAATATACCAAAACAACACCACAACATATTTCTGCAACTTTTTGGTAAATGTTTAAAACTCACTTGCAGACAGTAACCACCCTCTCGTGGCACCTGCCAACAGCCTGGCTATAATTTAGCAATCTAAATACTAAACACTAAGTAAAACATGTCTTTGTAATGAGACTTTTCTTTTTTTTTTTTTGCTAAATGGAAGCAATGCATACTCTCCAGTCCGGTCTCCGTGGCCTTCCACTTGACCTCACAGCCATTTCGAGAATAAGGTCATAGCTGTATCATGTTCACAGCTTGAAACACATGGGTGTTACCTTAAGAACAGTTACATGGCAGATGACAATCAAAGGAGCTTGCAAATAAAAGACTTCTTTAAGTTGCTTGAAGACGTTTTACCTCTCATCCGAGAAGCTTCTTCAGCTCTGAAGAAGCTTCTCGGATGAGAGGTGAAACAATGGCAGATGACAAGTGAGACAAATTTTAGTTCTACCAAAGATTAAGATTACTAAGACTGAACAGCAGATGGCAGGCATGTCCTCCCCAAAATACTCAAGGGGCTTGGACAACATTAAAAACAAGCAATAAGGTGGGCAGGATCAAGTAGGCGTAAGCTTCATCCTACCCCTTTTGAAGCACGTAAATTGTATGGTAGAGCGATTCCTTTTTTTTGTATCCAATATATTTTTTTATATTACTTATATGTTTGAAATAAAACAATTAAATAAAAAATGAGACAAACTAGCAAAAAAGAAGCACATATTTATTTACAGTCTTGATAGTATTTACAGTATTATAGCAAGCACAGGACAATAGTGGGAACACATGGCAGTGAGGTGCTGTTAAAGAAAACAACTCACCTTAATTATTCCATACAAAAAGTCCTGATTTACAAAAAAAAAAAAGACTTGATCAACAGGTTACCCTAACACTGCCACTGAACTCTTCTAGAAATGAGGGTCACTGAATGTGATTTATGCAGCTGTTGATGCTGTATGATGTAAAATGATGTTTAATTAATGGACCATGTATATGTGCTATTCCTTCATAAGTTCCAACAAGACTGTGAGCAGAATCAACTGGTTAGAAAGAGTCATAGAGCAAGTCAGAGGGGAGAAAGAGACAAAGGACAATAGCACGGAAAACATATATATGACAGTAGTAACAAAATGTGAATAAGTCTGTATAAAACCTTTATATTCATTCAGAAGCTGTTCACTAAATACTTTCTTTTTTATTGTTATATAGATTTAGGTGTTATAGTTCAAACTTCTGGGCATCTATCTATCTATCCATCTATAATGTCTCTTGTCTACAGTTATTATTTAACCAAACAAATGGAAAACACAGTAGACTCCTTTGGTTGGAAAATGTGAGGGTAAAGAATCTAGTTGTTTAAGTATTTAAGTTTTTACAAGTTAAGTTACATGAAAAACTACTTCCAAGCAACAGCAAAAACAAAAACAAAGAAAATTAAAATTTATTCTTTTTTATTTTAAATAAACATTACATAATCAACCACACACAGAACGATTAAATACACTCAAAATTAGATGTATTTGCCTCTCTACTCAGTCTCTGAAAACAACACGTACTGTAAAGCTGTGCTGAAAACAAGTTCTTTTGGCATGTTTCATATTTCAGCTAATGCTGCTCAATTTACAGAACAAAAACATACAGACAAACTTTTGTAACCACAAAAAAAAAAAAAAAAAAAAAGGAAGAAGAAAACAAATTCACCATTTCAGGATGAAAACATAGCACCTTGTTCCAGTCACTGTGATCCTTCGACTGGTCTATATAGTGGATAAGAAATCATAGTATGATCAGAAGGTTTGCCATAATGGCACTGCCAATTACATGGGATGCTCCCGTTTCTTCAGGATGTTAAAGACAGCGCAGTCCCATGACAAAAGAAGTGCACTGTCAGATACAACAGACTGACCTGTCAGCTAACAAGACACATCCACAGTTTCACTATATGCACTCGATGCTATACACAATGGCATGGAAATCAAAAATACTGTACATCCTATGTGCTGGTAAATATGTGAAAGAAAATCTGTTGGTTAACATGAGACGGCTTCTAAAAAGAGCAAATGCTAATCCTTATTACCAAGGCACTGCTTATAATAAAACGACTAACATTAGACACTACCATGGCGTGTAAATGTGGAGACTATCAAAACTCTGTGTTCAAAGCTGAGCTCCAGTGTCTCTACAACACAAACTCATCTCATATGGAAAAAACACCACAAATGAACTGCGACCACAAGAAATGCATGTAAGCACATTTAAGGCCGTGTGAGGGAAACAGACATTTACTGACCAGCGGCAGAAGAAAAAACAAAAAACAAACAAAACAAAAAAAACCCAGCAAAAAAACATTATGTGCTTGGCCACAGTGTTTCCTTATAGTCTGCTGAGGACAAATGACAACACAACACAGGCTGATGCAATGCTTATCTATAAAGTTAAATCAGGATGCAAGTACGTACACACACACACACACACACACACACACACACACACACACACACACATTAAAAATGCTTTTCAATCAGTGCAAAAGTGTTAGCATAATTACGCAGATGTTAAAATGCATTCCCTCCACAGACGCATGCATGCTCAACGTGAGAGTGAAACAGCTTCTAAACACACGAGAGGGTTAGGACACACTCTGAAGTTTTATAGAGGTGGAGGGCTCAATTTATATTCCTTTGCAGAATGCAATAAAACTGGGTTGATATTGTCATCACTAGATCAACTACGAGATTTTGTCCCAGTTTATTTCAGGGTTTACCGGCAATTGCATTCACCATCTTGCCGCTGGGCATGGCATCTTTGCAATAACACCAAAATTAAAGACAAAAACCACATTGTAAGAGGGGCCACACACCACCTCCATTCGTAAAAGTTTATGATTGCTTAATTTTTTTTTCCTAAATAAATTATATCTCTCTATATACCTGTATCAATTACATATGTGGGGAAATAAATATATATAATGATCTTACTTTGGAAAAATAAAGTCTTAGCAGAATTGCCGTCATGCAGCACGCACTCTGAAATCAGCCCTTATGATGAAGTTCCATTTTTATATGATCAGTTTGAGGGAAAGCACAAAAAATGGTAACAAGCACACAAAGTATTTGGAAAAAAAGTAACACCTTACTATTTTGTTCTTTTAAAAATGGTTTCCGCCTACACCTGCCATTAAAATCAAAATGCAGTCGAAAGATGCACCTCTAGAATGAAAAAAAACGTTTATGTATAATAAATATTTACACAAGAGTAAATACACTACAGAGGTATCGATTTGTGTATTCGTTTTTTCTCCTCCACAACTGAGGTAATGCGGAAAACTAGGATTTAAATACATGTTTTTACATCGGTGTTAAGGCATAACGCTGGCTCTGTCCAGCTTAAACAGATTTCAATTACATCTTCTATCTGCATTGGGATTTCTAAGACAAGTGTACTTGGCGCCCATTACTACGGCTCTGCTTTTGAGGAAAAGCAACTGTCTTGACAGATGAGCCGCAGAAATAACAACACTGAACAAAAATCTGCATTTAGGACCACTAAACACAGACAGCAGCATCAAACTATGTGCATGCTTAGGCTCAAGGAACTCCCAGATACACATAGTGTTTTAGCAGTGCGGCTACTGTATAGTGAACTTTTGAATCATTTCAATACTTGGTATATTTTGCAGGAATTGGATCTAGTAGTAAAAATGTGACCTTTGAAGGAACAAGCAAGATGCAAAAGTGTATTTACATTTTACAAGAGTCAAATAGCACAACTCTGAAATGCTTTTTTTCCCCCCAGATGACTAAAATTGTTCAGGCAGACAAGATACAATTTGAAGACTTCATGCTGTGGCACAGATTGAGACACTATTCTATGGAAAACTTCAATTATACTTGCACCGTAATACCCTGTGATGCTCAAATACTCGATTTGTGCGCAGCAGAAGTTGTGATGAACCTTTCGCGTTTCGCGCCCATCGTCGCACGGTGGATCTATGATTACACTACACCTCATCGATCTTTCTGTCATACGAGCTTCGGGAAAAGTTCCTACAAGTTGATAAGAAAATTGTGACAATGTGGACGGAAGACATATGGTTTCCCTGATGCCATAGTCTGCCTGATATGACAGGATGAGGCGTAGAGGTGCAGAGACTGTGGTTATTCAATGAGTCCCTCCTAAAAACGCTGAATGGTGTATTAAAGGTCCATGCTAAATTCTCCATGAAGATCATCTAAGGCCACAACTTTCGTTGAAGAAAGTAAAATGTAAACACTAAAAAACAAAACAAAAGAAAACAAAAACACAAAAAAAAGAAGAAGAGAAGTGATCACGGCTTTGTAGCTTCAGGACAAACAATGCCCAAAAATACAGAACCACAGAGCATTGAAATGAGAGCATATACCTTATGACAAAAGGCACTTCAACAACTACCCCCAGTGCCCTGTTTTGGAGTAGATCCACTATTAATCTCCTGATCGTCTTCTTCCTCTTCTTCTACCTCTTGCCAGCCACCAAGATGGACAGTGGTGGGCACAGAAATGCTGGAACTGAGGCCGCTGTGTGCCTGGTAACCTGAGAATAAGGGTATAATATTTATTTGTTTGCTGTCTAATGATTTGTAATATCAGGGTATCCACATCAGAACCAGGATTTCAGCACAACAAGAATTTTTGTCACATTCATTTGATTCTGAACTGACACCAACAATATTTATAAAAGTCCTCTGCAAACTAATATTCATAATCTTTGGCTGAATTAAAAATAACAGGTTCTTAAAAATCAACACTTTCATTTACCAGTGTGTGTGTGCAGATCTCTCATTGGCACTGGATTATGCCACTGGCCTGAAGTTCTTGGTGGGTGGGAGCTCTGCTGGTGGAGCTGAAGAGACAAACAGTTTTCAGTGTGCAGCAGAAACGGGTGCTAAACTTATGGTACTACAAAAGATACTAAAAGCATTACTCTGGCTCAAAATGTGCCTTTCGAGCATTAAATCTTTTAAGCAATACTAAAAATGAAACCATGAACTGAAGCTACGATGATACATGAGAGACCAAAGTAAAGATTTGCATGTCTATGTGCAAACATGGCACCTAAAACTTTGGAGGAAAAAAAAAGGGACATTGGACGGACACACACACACACACACACACACACACACACACACGTTTGAGAGGCTATAGTTCATGAACAGGAAATTACCTCATGCATGTAGATGGCATGGAGACTCATCTCAGCTGAGGCAAACTCTGACTGCAGTGCATTGCTCCGTACACGAGAGTCACTGTTAGACATACTGGGGAAAAAAAGCCAAACACTTTTTTTTCAACAAGCATTTGGATTTTGTTTGGTATTGTTTTGTTATAAATAAGCTCAGAATAGAAGTATATAAAATGTAATATTGGAAAATACCTGTCAATTACGGTGCGCTCACTGTGGTACATGGTAGTCTCAGGGTGGACGGAGGAGGGCAGGAGGCCGTGTGACCGGCCACGACTGGTATGCGCGAGCTGAGACGTGGACAAAGAGGCGAGAACGCTGGCTGCAGCAGAAGCAGCGGTGCTCGGTGGGATGAGTCGATGGTCTCGCCCTTGCAGTCCAGATGCAGTTATAACGGGGTGAGCCAGGACACTGGCCAAAAGATTATCAGCCTGGAAACAACAAATGTCAGAAAGTTAAAAAAAAAATAAAGGAAAAAAATTTATGAGAATAGAAATTACAACAATATATTTCATAATGAAGCCATTATCAGTAATCAAATTTCTAGTAGTTTAGGCATTAAGTATTTATAGGGAAAAACCGATGATCCTAATGGTAAGGGATGACTGCATTACTGAGTTTTCTTTTTACATTAGCTGCCTATATCATTTTTGAGCAAATAAGTAGTTCTTGCTGTTTGTGTTATCGACTTGGTTCCTACCCCAGTGCCAGACTCGTTGGACTGCAGCGAGGTGCAGAGAGGTGCCTCTGAGAGCAGCAGCTGAGTGGAGGGGCCGGCCTGTGCATCATGGTGCACCTTCTCCTTTAAATGGCTGATAAACACTGAGCTCTCCTGAGGGGGCTGCCACCGTGGATTCTTTATGGTGAAATGCATGAGGGACAGCTCCGTTTTGCCATTTTCAGCCTGCTGGTACACAGATGCCTCTGTCTGTCCTTCTGACAGCCACTGAAAAAACATCAATAGACATATCACCTTTTTGATATCATTTTTTTCCACAGTCTTCATTCACTGAGACATTTGTTCATTCACTCCTGCCAGACAAAAGGAATGGGTCTTACTGTTGGGTTTCCATGGCGTCTGATGTCCATCTGGGCAAAAGAACAGATGTCACCAACTCCAACGACCTCCACGGTGAAGTTCCTGAAGAAGTCAATTATTTCTAGAGACTTGTTTCTCAAGAGGAAGATGAGAATGAAGGGTGTGACAATAGGACTGAGCAACTCCTCCAAGATGAACACCTGAGTGGACAGAGATGACATGAATTTCTGGTTCTGTACGTTTTATTTTATGTACACCCTATAAAAATGTGACTGTGACCAATCTGACAGTTTTAGCATTACCCAGGTCCTGGATTAAAAACCCTCATCACAGCCAGAACAAGCACATAATTTCAGTCTGACTTGAGTGTGACAAGTGTGTTCCTATCCACTGAGTTTCTGCATTCCTCACCGCTTTGTACTGGAACAGCTGTGCCACCTCGTCACGGGTCTCACTCTTGTTAGCGTTGCCCCTCCAGTGGTCTGGCATATAGTGAATGTGTGCCAGCACACACTGCAGCAGCTGTTCTGGACACCACGCCATATGCTCATCTGGGATGAAAGACCTGGCGTGGGACAGGTACAAAATGTCAGCATTACAGCTGTGCATTACCTGCACATATGAGACAAATGGATATGCAAAAGAGAAAAGCTTTATCATAAAAAGTTAAAAATTCAGATGGAGTACCTGATGAAGAATATCTAATACTTGCTCATAGTTTTAAATGTGAGTTATTTAAAGAATTACTTCACTGATTAGCTTTCAGCTGAATAAATGAAATAAAAATAGACAAATAATTTGTAACAGTGTATATTGTAGTTGTTTTTCGATGACTGACTGGGTGGGCTTGCTTTGAGGACTCACCTTGCGATAGTTATTGTCACCCCCAGCACAGTAATAGCAGTCAGAATGTGCTGCACTGTCAGAACATCCTCATCATAGACTGTAAGTACGATGAGAACAGCCAGCACTGAGCCTGAGAAGAAGGCAATGTTCTTAGCAATCACAGTCAGCAGTGGCGATGTAAACGAGTTCATGTACTTGGAAGTGGGTTTGTAGCCACGACCCAAACGCCCGTGCAGCTCATGGTCCAGCTCATTGAAGTGACGCAGGTATAAACGACCGTAGAGGGACCATCGACGTGCGCCCAAACTCCCAGGTTCTCTGCGGATCACTTCTGTGTAGCTGAAGAAAGCATAGAGCACCTGCCACACTAGGATGAAGGGACATAGCAGCAAATTGGCCAAACCCATCAGGAGGATGACCCTGCTGAGCTGCTGGGCAAGCTCCAGGCGGTTTCCACTGCGCTTGTACTTGGGGTGCAGGTTCCACTTATTCTGAAAGAGTGAGCCAGGGCCCCAGAAAAGGATGAGTTCAAAGTTGTACTTCAGACCCTGGGTTAGAAAGACCACATTGCCCAGCAGGGGGAGCTGCAGGTGCACCGGCAGCAGGGATTTGTTTATCATAGCCACCATGTAGTTCTTAAAACGTAGGATCCGGTGATAAATATCAAGTTCTGTCAGCTCTTTCTTGTGAATGCACATTTGCTGTTCCCTCTGGAGGCTGATTAGACGGTCTTGGACTTCCTGCCATGTGTAGTTGCATAGTTCATCCTGGCAGAAAGACACAAGGAACCCACTCACATTGAGACAAAGCCACAATTTAAAACACTGAGATTTATCATCTCTCTGCATACCAATGAACATGAGTCAAAAAAATTTGTTTGAATGACCTTAATAATCATCTCAAGTTGGTGCACTCACCATTCTGATCTTCAGTGCTTTGATGTAGAACTGCCTGATCTCCCAGTAGTTCAAAAAGTTGCAAATGACCTTAACAAGACGATAGATCCAGAATATAGCAGCCATGATGAGAAGGAATATGATCCAGCTGTTCTCTTGAATCCTGAACAGAAACAAAAGCCCCTTTAAAACATGGCTAACTTCATGTATCAATTCATACATAGTAAACACTGTACAGTGGGGCAAAAAAGTATTTAGTCAGCCACCGATTGTGCAAGTTCCCCCACTTAAAATGATGACAGAGGTCAGTAATTTGCACCAGAGGTACACTTCAACTGTGAGAGACAGAATGTGAAAAAAAAAATCCATGAATCCACATGGTAGGATTTGTAAAGAATTTATTCGTAAATTAGGGTGGAAAATAAGTATTTGGTCACCTCAAACAAGGAAAATCTCTGGCTCTCACAGACCTGTAACGTCTTCTGTAAGAAGCTTTTCTGTCCCCCACTCGTTACCTGTATGAATGGCACCTGTTTGAACTCATCATCTGTATAAAAGACACCTGTCCACAGCCTCAAACAGTCAGACTCCAAACTCCGCCATGGCCAAGACCAAAGAGCTTTCGAAGGACACCAGGAAAAGTATTGTAGACCTGCACCAGACTGGGAAGAGTGAATCTACAATAGGCAAGCAGCTTGGTGTGAAAAAATCAACTGTGGGAGCAATCATCAGAAAATGGAAGACATACAAGACCACTGATAATCTCCCTCGATCTGGGGCTCCACGCAAGATCTCATCCCGTGGGGTCAAAATGATCATGAGAACGGTGAGCAAAGATCCCAGAACCACACGGGGGGACCTGGTGAATGACCTGCAGAGAGCTGGGACCAAAGTAACAAAGGTCACCATCAGTAACACACTACAACGGCAGGGAATCAAATCCCGCAGTGCCAGACGTGTTCCGCTGCTGAAGCCAGTGCATGTCCAGGCCCGTCTGAAGTTTGCCAGAGAGCACATGGATGATACAGCAGAGGATTGGGAGAATGTCATGTGGTCAGATGAAACCAAAGTAGAACTTTTTGGTATAAACTCAACTCGTCGTGTTTGGAGGAAGAAGAATACTGAGTTGCATCCCAAGAACACCATACCTACTGTGAAGCATGGGGGTGGAAACATCATGCTATGGGGCTGTTTTTCTGCCAAGGGGACAGGACGACTGATCCGTGTTAAGGACAGAATGAATGAGGCCATGTATCGTGAGATTTTGAGCCAAAACCTCCTTCCATCAGTGAGAACTTTGAAGATGAAACGAGGCTGGGTCTTCCAACATGACAATGATCCAAAACACACCGCCCGGGCAACAAAGGAGTGGCTCCGTAAGAAGCATTTGAAAGTCCTGGAGTGGCCTAGCCAGTCTCCAGACCTCAACCCCATAGAAAATCTGTGGCGGGAGTTGAAAGTCCGTGTTGCTCGGCGACAGCCCCAAAACATCACTGCTCTCGAGAAGATCTGCATGGAGGAATGGGCCAAAATACCAGCTACTGTGTGTGCAAACCTGGTAAAGGCCTATAGTAAACGTTTGACCTCTGTTATTGCCAACAAAGGTTATGTTACAAAGTATTGAGTTGTATTTTTGTTATTGACCAAATACTTATTTTCCACCCTGATTTACGAATAAATTCTTTACAAATCCTACCATGTGGATTCATGGATTTTTTTTTTTCACATTCTGTCTCTCACAGTTGAAGTGTACCTCTGGTGCAAATTACTGACCTCTGTCATCATTTTAAGTGGGGGAACTTGCACAATCGGTGGCTGACTAAATACTTTTTTGCTCCACTGTACATAATGTAGAGTCATTGTAAAATGTAAAATCTCTTACACAATGTCGGTCATACTTTATGGTTTTTAACTAACTTCATTTATACTTTTACTTGTTTTTTTAATCACTGTTGTGTGTATAAAATCCCTGCACTATCTCAGTATGAGGCCCGTACTGGGCATCTGTGGCACTTTTATTTTAACTGTGTTGTTTATTTGTCATTTATTGTAGACAGTACTATTTTTACTCTTTATCATGCTGCAGTAACACAACAATTTCCCTTGCGAGATTAATAAAGTATTCATCCATCCATCTATCTATCTACACACATTCCCCTCTCCTCTACTAATAATTTAAGTTGGCTCTTCATTATCTAATGACATAATATTTATATGAAGTATGCAACAGCTGATCTTAGATGGAGTAATCTAGTAAACTTCAGTTAACATGTTTTTGGTGGGGGGGTGTTTGAAGTACAGTGGTGGATGTCTGCTCATTATATTCTAAATTTAAGGAAACCCTTTAATGTTCCCATGTGTCTAAACAAACATTAGCAAATTTCAGTGCAACTGTAAAAGCTCTTTATGAGGTAACATTCAGATGTATTAAACAAAATACAATCTTGTTTTCAGTCCGAGCGTTTTAAAGCTGCTTTATGAGGGAAATTAGATATGGGGTATGAAGAGGACAGAGAGAGCCTAAACTGTGGGACAAGTTGTTCCCAAATTAGAAATCCAAGCAGTCGGACGTCATTGCCTTTGATATAAACAACTATTGAGCTGCAGTCAAGCTGAGTCTAGGCTACATGTTGTCAAAAAAAAATGTGACAACACAGGAGTGGGAGGGGTAGGTGGGGGGCTTACTCCTGCAGTCAGCTTGTGAGGTGTCATGTGGTAGTCAGCTCGCTGTCCCAGCCAAGCTGTCAGCATCTCGGTTGGCTAGCTGTACCTCACCATAGCTATCAATTACATCGCTCTGTTCTCCAAAGCCAGGCTGAGCTCTCAAAACAAACACCTCCCTCCAAGTAACCATGAGTTGCAGAAATGTTGAAGCTACTAATCTCAGGGTGAATTAAACCAAAAATGAAAAAAACAAACAAAAAAAAAACAAAAAACACTGAATTAAATATAGAAACCAGTCTAATTAATCTGATGACAAACCATTGCCTTGCATTACAAACACAAGTGAGTTCTAACAGATTTCTAGATTAAATGAGAAAACATGCTGGTTACGGTTAAATAGTTTTTTTTTTCTTTTCTCAGAGTATGTGACTGTATCTTGCACTCTTGCCAAATCGTTTACAGCCCATAAAGAGATTTAGTGTGAAAGTCTAATTGTGACTGTATTAAGTCAGAATAATGACATCCCTCTAAAGGCCTGTCTCTAATCCTGGACTCTGCTTGAGAACAAAGTGTCTAATCAAACTTCCTGGAATGTGCATGACTTTTCATGCCTGTACATTCTGTCAGATTAAGTCAACTCATCCTTTTCCCACCAGAAAAAAAAAGAAAACGAATCTCCTTCAGACACCTAAACTGTCTGTAGGATTGTATTATGCCATCATTACCTTGCAGTGCACTCCTGAGTTGGTAGGATGGCATCTGGCAGTGTGACTTTGTTCCGGTCCAAAGGGTTCTGGATTGGCCCTGTGTGGTTGACCGCTCGATTGGCAAACAGGACATCGTATTCCACGCAGTTGACAAGGAACGTTGTGAATGTGACAACAAACAATAGCTGACTGTGAGAGTAAGATAAAAAAAAAGAGAGTGATTAGGTTACACACTTAATGAAAATACCAAGAAAACCAAAAGATAACAATGAAAAGTGTTTAATGTTTAACTGCTATAAATAATTAGGTTATAAACAATACACTACAACACTGATCAGTGGATAACACTGTAGTTAAGTAAAGTCGCCTCATCTGATAAACACCAGGAATAACAAATGTCATACAGGCATGGCAGCAGCACAAACAGCAGGAGTATAAAAAATATGTTGCATTAACATGGCAGTTGGTGAAGGGATTAATCCTAACAGAAAAAGTCATAACAGAATAAATGACCACATTAAAAAAAGATACAAAATAACATTTAGAGAAGGAATTGCTTAAAAAAAGGGTATTGTCGTCAAAGGCTGGGGTGCACTTAACTCACAGACACATACACAAGGCCAAACAAATTTCCTCTTAGATCTGCAAACACACATCAACCTAATGTTTTGCATTCAATGTGTATCACCTGCTATGATGGTGCAATATTTTAGCCATCTCAACATAGTGAGTATTTCTGTGCAACTCAGTACTTACGCAAGTTCAAAGAACTCGGAAAACATCATACAGGCAAAGCCATTTTTTTGATGAAAATGATAGATGTGAACAACATGGTTAAGGAAAATTTTAAACAGCCCTACAACAGGTATGCAATTATTTTAACTATAAGTATTTAGGGTGTGGACATTCACTATAAGTAAGCTGACTGCACAGTGAAGTGATAACAATCAGTGTAACACAATGTCTAAATATTCATATTTGATCCCATAGCAGCAGCAGCAGAAGTGACAGTCAAATGATGTAAAAGGGATCATTCTGGCTTTCGCCAGTTTGTTCACAGAGTTTAAAAGGATATCCTTGTAAAGAAGTTATCCAGGTTCTTGATATGGTGCCATGAGTCTGAAACAGAAATGAGACCATTGGAAAGGGAGAAGTCTTTTACAACTTACTTAACCTCTTATTTTGTTGCATCATTTGTCAGCAGATGGCCAGCCTTTTTAACCTTAACAAGTACAAAACTTTAACATACATTAGAAACCACTTTTAACGTAAGCAATAATAATATGTTTACCTTTTAGGCCCTCAGGCACGTGCACCAGTAAATCCTCCTCTCCTGGTGGTGAGTCCTCCTCGTAGTCATCAATTCTCTGATACTCCTGGTAAGCTTCAAAGTTGGCCATTGTGCTTCACATTCTTCAGGTCACCCCTCCACAACTAACGAGCTACTTATACTAAAGACTATACGAAACGAAAACAGACTAGCAACCACAACTACATCCTGCAGCTAGCTACTTAGCAGCTCGAGCACTTCAGGAAGAAAGGAGGTTAGCTACAGCTAACATTAGCCTGCTAACCTGCTCCACTAACGGACGGCGCTTGTGTAACCCTATACGACCATGATGACAAGTAAAATTCTGCGTTGGAGTTAAAAATTCAGCACATGAAGCTTCCGTATAGTTAGTAATGAGCGTCCCTTACGTTAATAAAAGATTACTACCTGAGCCAAATGACTGTGCAGCGGCTGGCTAACCTGTGAATGATTCAGCCAGTCTTGTAGTCAGGGTGACACGGTTTGTTTTGTTCCCGTCTGCCGTCGGTTCATCTGCTGATCTTTATCCCTTTTTTAGTGTTTGCTGCTCAGTGTCCACCTCTTCACCACAGCTCGCTTATCTCACACAACTTCGTTTCAGTTACAACACGGCTGTCTTCGGTCGGTTCCGCGGTCCGTTACTTGATTTCCAAAAATACATCAACCTGTGCGTGTGCACTGTTTTTGTCTTTCGCTAACAAATGTCAACAAAACGACTTTGACGTCACTTCTGATCACACTAACGCAATTTCCGAGTAGCAATTGTAGTTTTTTAAATAATTTTCACATGGTAGACCCTCTGTTGTCCGACTTTTTCGCTTTTAGCGTCGTCCAAATAGTCCCAAATATCGATATATAGCTTGCTGTGAAGTAAGCATTTATTCGTCTTGCTTGTGGGTTTCACAAAGAAAAATTCATCTTAAAGCAACGGTCCTAGCTTTCCAGCTGAAATGCATCCTGGGAGAGTTTGAACATGGCAACCTGCAGAGTTTCGCTGGATTACTGTAGAGCTTAAAGATTATTTTGACCTCATGAGTTTATTATCACTGAAAAAGGAGTAAAGCATGCTTCAGTTGCTCAGTTGTAGAGCAAACATCGCTGCTGCACCATTGCGGCCATTGTCGTTGCACTGCCGGTGCAATAAAAGTGCAGACTTATGGAAGTTTTCACGGTAGGTTGAAGTGACCAGTAGCTAATTTAGCCAGTGACAGCCGACCTGTAGATTATACCAGTTGTATAATCCCATATATGTGGTTCTCCTCACTGTCACACTTGACCTACTTTGATTTCCTTTAGCACTGCCAGACTTATTCAGATCTTTTCTCTTAGAAAAAAGCAGTACTGTGACAGTAAAACAAATCAAAACAAAACCACATTAAAAATATTAAATCATTAACAGACAAATGTGAGATTTTTCTTTCTAACTTTTGAGATAACTGAAAATTTCGACTAGTTTTCCTGAATTTTTCCTGAACTGTAAGATAAATGTATAAAAACTTCAACATTTGCCCAAAAAATAGTGAAGTAGCATTAACATACTCAAGTAAATGCATTCTGTTAAATTAAACTTTGGCTTTTGGAAGAAAAAAACAACAATTTGCGGTTTATACTCAAATTCCCACGCAGATAAAGGCTCATCAATCGCTGTAATCACCGCACCTATTAACACGAGCCGTACGTAATCCTAACGCAATAGCAAATCCGTTGTATTTGCACATATTATCACTTTATATATATATATATATATATGTGTGTGTGTATGTATATATAACTGAAGAGAAAGTTTTATACTGATTTTATACTTTATGGTTTCTTTTGTGTAACTGTGATTATAGTGCCACTTCGTTATAATTGTTAAATACAGGTTCTCTTAACATTGTTTGTTTTCTTGTTTTTTTTCTGTCTCATTAATTTCTCAATATATATATATATATATATATATATATATATATATATATATATATATATATATTAGGGGTGCAACGATACACAAAATTCATGGTTCGGTTCGGTTTGATACTTTGGTGTCACGGTTCGATATTTTTTCGATACAAAAAAGTTCATGCCTTTTTAATTTGTCATTTATTAAAATTATAAATATATATTTTAACTCAAAAGTACAGTTTTTAAATTTAATGTTGCTGAAACAAAAGTAATTAAAAAAATAAATATATCACTGTGATTGAGGAATCACTCATCTTTGGAAAAGAGAGTTTATTACAGAGAAATGGCTCTTTCCAAAATAAAAGTTATACTATACGCTTCTTCTGGGCTATATTCTCAGCAGCATATTGTAGCGGGTCAGGGCTGTTCGGGGTTCTGTTTGTATAGTTATGTTTTGTTTATGTTGCCATAGTGACGGGTGACGCCCTCTCGCTGCGACGGTGTGTCCTTCCGGGGTCAGAGGGCGCCCTGTGTGTTGTTGTTGTTGCTGTGCGGTTGCCACGCTGAGCAGTTAGCTAGCGGCAGTGTTCTTCTGCAGATGTCAATAAACGGCTGTGCTCCCTGGCTAGCTCACGGGAAGCAAGACCAAACAACACCCCCGTCTCCTCGTTGTCTGAGCTCGCCACATTGGTGTCAGAAGTGGGATGATGGTGGCACCCCATGTTCTGACCCGAGTGACTTTTCCCCCGCCGGTCATGACCGGCCGGTGCGCCAAAAGAAGGCACCTGGACATTTGCAAAGTGAAAGCAAAAAACAAGCGCAAATTCAAACGCGATTTCAATATGTCACATATTGACAGTGGCTCACCGATGCCAATGACATAATTATCCAGCTACATTTCCGAAAGAATGCAAAAGCATTGACATATATTTTTCCTTCCTACAATAGCCCAACGGGCAGGGCAGAGATATATTTTGGTAGCCCGACTGGAAAAATCGCTAGCCCCGGGACGTCGGGCTAGCGATTTTGCAAGCCCTGTACAGGCATGGCCCTTTAAGGATGAAGCCTGATGGGAAATGTATTCGGGATGTGTGTTAGCGGGACTGCCTGGTGTGTGTGTGTGTGAGAAGAGAGAGAGCGGAGAAGGGGGAAAAGTAACGGTTAGCTACAGAAGAGACGGAAAGAAAATAAATAAAAGGAATATAATAACTTAACCCTCGACAGCCAGAGTTGTGTCGGCGATGCTCGCTGTGAGTAAACTGTTTCAGCCCACTGTAAGCGGTGTTCGTGCCTTAGAGAAGAAATAAAGTTCGGTGAAGCAGTTTCCTACGCCTCCTTCGATCTTTTTGCTAGCGGAGTTGACCTGTATAGTAAGCTGTTGCCGGCTACGAGTCAGTTACGGAACCTTCAAGTAACTGCCAGAGGTTTCCTTACTACGGTTCGGGGCCGCGGATCTGGCGCGGGTAACACCTGTATCTGATTGAGGAATCACTCATCTTTGGAAAAGAGAGTTTATTACAGAGAAATGGCTCTTTCCAAAATAAAAGCTATACTATACGCTTCTTCTGGGCTATATTATCAGCAGCATATTGTAGCGGGTCAGGGCTGTTCGGGGTTCTGTTTGTACAGTTGTTTTGTTTATGTTGCCATAGTGACGGGTGACGCTCTCTCGCTGCGACGGTGTGTCCTTCCGGGGTCAGAGGGCGCCCTGTGTGTTGTTGTTGTTGCTGTGCGGTTGCCACGCTGAGCAGTTAGCTAGCGGCAGTGTTCTTCTGCAGATGTCAATAAACGGCTGTGCTCCCTGGCTAGCTCACGGGAAGCAAGACCAAACGACACCTCCGTCTCCTCCTTGTCTGAGCTCGCCACATTGGTGTCAGAAGTGGGATGATGGTGGCACCCCATGTTCTGACCCGAGTGACTTTTCCCCCGCCGGTCGTGACCGGCCGGTGCGCCAAAAGAAAGCACCTGGACATTTGCAGGACTTTGTGTGGGGCAATGGGGTCGTTGGGGACGACTGACCCCTTAGGTGGGGGCTATGTAGCGGGTCAGGGCTGTTACGGGTTCTGTTTGTACAGTTATGTTTTGCTTATGTTGCCATAGTGACGGGTGACGCCTTCTCGCTGCGACGGTGTGTCCTTCCAGGGTCAGAGGGCGCCCTATGTGTTGTTGTTGTTGTTGTTGCTATGCGGTTGCCGCGCTGAGCAGTTAGCTAGCGGCAGTGTTCTTCTGCAGATGTCAATAAACGGCTGTGCTCCCTGGCTAGGGAAGCAAGACCAAACGATACCTCTGTCTCCTCCTTGTCTGAGCTCGCCACAATATTAAACATATCAGGTCCCCATAAGGAGAATCATGTGCTAACGGCTGTCTAAATGACTCGGGTAAAGTTTGTAGCATGCATGCTTGTTGTTTTTGTCTGCTTCCACTTGTCTTTGCACTAGGATGATGTCGGTGTAAATGTGCAGTCATATTCGTTGTGTTCCCACTAGTGCTGTCAGCGTTAATCTCGTTGAAATGACCTTAACGCCACAACATGGCAAATCTCCGTTAACGAGCTACCCCTGGGTGGGGCTAGATGGCTAACACGTTAACGAGCTAACTGCATGCTAACACACTAGTTCCCACCCATGTAATTGAGCATTGCGTGGCACATCCAACATACTGTTTTACTTTAGTCCATGACCAAAATAATTCCAAACGCCAGATCTGAATGAGGGTGGGGGAGGTTCAATTTGCCATGTTGCAAGGAGAGCTTAACTTCTGTCTCGCTAGCTTGCCCTGCTCTCTTCCTTCTGATGATGCTGTCTGTGTTGAGCGCTCAGTGGATCTGCGCTAGACAGTGCAGCCTAGGCGGAGTAGTCGAACGCAGATTCACTGAGCGCTCAACACAGACAGCATCGTCAGAAGGAAAGTTGATAAAATAAATTGCAAATTTTGTATTGTTCGATACATATGCGTACCGAACCGAAAGCACTGTATCGAACGGTTCAATATCGATACGAGTATCGTTGCACCCCTAATATATATATATATATATATATATATATATATATATATGTGTGTGTGTGTGTGTGTGTGTGTGTGTGTGTGTATATATGTGTATATATGTTTTATTAATACGAAGTTGTCAATAAAATATATTTAAAACAAAAATGTTGTTTCAGTTGGGCCACATTTCCTTGTGCTACTCAACTGTAACACAGGGGAACGAATTCATTAAAATTGATTAGCTGATAACGGCCAGGATTTTTGTTACATTAGTGTTGCAAAACCTTCATGATTTTGATTCCCTGATTTTATTTCTGTCCTGGTCTGTATCCAGGTGGTACACATCCCCAGGGTCTAATGCAAACAGCTCCTCACAGCAGCGTGGCGGTGCTGTCAGTCGCATTTGGAGCCTGACTCAGAGAGCTGTCCGTCAGTCCACCACCAGGACATCGAAACCCCCGGGAGTAGCTTTGAAGTTTATCCTGGGACCAGCAGTACTTACTGTTTCAGCTCGACTGTTTTGCCATGTAGCCCACTGTGAGGCAGATGTGAATAATAACACCCCCGTGGAAGTTGTAGCCAAAAACCCAGTGCCTGACTTCAAATGGCACGTTCTGTGGGAATTTGTAAAACCTCAGCTGTTCGCTCTCGTCTGTGCTGTTGTGGTAAGACTGAATCTGTTTACTGATCAAGAATGTCAGTGAAGCAAAAGATTTTAGCCAGTTAGGGCATTTATGCTTATCATTTAAAATGGATGTTTTGGGGGGTTTTTTTTGTTTTCCTCAGCTCGCTTTTGGTGCTGCTATCTTGAACATTCAAATCCCCTTGATGCTCGGTGATCTGGTAAATGTTGTGGCACGCTACCTGAGAGAAAATACTGGGAATTATGTTCATGAGATAAGAGGTCCAGCCCTGAAATTACTTGGACTGTATGGTATCCAGGTAAGTACACATGAAATCTCACTAGTTGCACAACTTACTTGTGAACATGAGTCAAGCACAAAATAAATACTACAATCATGAAGTTTGCAATTAAAAGCTTTATAATGCAGTCATTCTAATGCTATAGTCAGTGCGTTTTCAGTTAACTATATTAAATTGTTGTGTAGCCGTATACACACACATTTTCTCTCATCTTACTCATTTGGCACTTAAAGATCTCACTGTATAATTTATTTATTTAATCTATTCAATGAAAATTGTTTATTTAACTGGTACTTAATTGCCTCCTTTGTGCAGGGACTGTTGACGAGTGGGTACATTGTTCTGCTCTCGAGGGTGGGGGAAAGAGTGGCGGCAGACATGAGAAAGACCCTTTTTGCATCCTTACTGAGGTACATACATACATATTGACACAAAGGGGAAAAAATCGATGTATACAATAAATGTTATGTATAGTTTGGTGCAGAAGTGTTTAGACCATGAGAAAAGTTTTGTAATTTGGGCTCTAAGTGCCCCCCACAGAGGATTTTAACTCAAAACATAAAGACTTCAGACTGAAATTTGCATTAACAAATTTATGTCTGTAATGTTTATTTACAGACATTTTTCTAACACAGTGACCCATTTTCAAAACATCAAAAGCAACTGGACGTTTTAAGTAATCCAATTACTATGTGTAAAATTGTCTTTCTAAGCAGTTAGTGCAAAATCTTTGATTAATGTTTTGAAAGTCTGCACTTTGATTGTCTAATTTAAAGTTTTTGTCGCGGTGTACAGAAGCACAACTGCAAAAACTGTGTCATAATCTAAATACACGCAACTCTGACTGTATGACATCCACTGTCTGGCAGGGATTCCCATAGTTCACATTGTCTTGTTTGCTTTCTTTCAATTCAGACAAGACGTGGCTTTCTTCGATGCCAATAAAACCGGGCAGCTGGTGAATCGTTTGACTGCTGACATTCAGGAGTTCAAGTCATCCTTTAAACTGGTTATTTCTCAGGTAATAACACAAGAACGATCCGGCAGTGATGATTTTCTGGTTTTACGCTTCTAATTCTTATTTTTTTGCACTTTTTTGGTATATTTTCAGGGTCTGCGGAGTATTACACAGACAGTTGGATGTTTTGTCTCCCTCTATGTCATTTCTCCAAAACTCACAGGTTTGACAGTACTTGTCCTCCCCTGTCTTGTGGGAGCAGGAGCTCTCATTGGCTCATTCCTTCGCAGACTATCCCGCTTGGCTCAAGAGCAGGTGTTGTACTATGCATGTTATATTTCATGTATTATAAGCATATAGCGGTTGTCTTAATAAATTCAAGATTTGTTCTAATTACTGCCAGCAGATGTTAGTTAAGTTTGAACTCCTATTTTGAAATGCAGTAAAATGTAAACGTATGCAGCAGTGCTTAATTTATTAGTACCACTGGCACTCAAAGCAACCAATAAAAAGCACTGCATGAGCTATTGTTTGCAAAATTTGTATAATTTGTTGTCTGACTGTGTTTTTACTTCATGCTGTCAAATGCAAGGTAGCAAAGGCGACAGGGGTGGCAGATGAGGCACTTGGTAATGTGCGCACAGTAAAAGCTTTTGCGATGGAGGAACGAGAGCTCCAGTAAGTGAGAATATTTTTTGTTATACTTCTACCCTTTGTACTTTCAGAAAAGCACTAAATCTATGACAGAGATACGATGTTTTGATTTCCGTAATGTTTTTACACAGGTTATATGCATATGAAGTTGACAAATCATGTGAAATGAATGAAAATCTTGGTACTGGGATTGCCATTTTCCAAGGGCTGTCAAACATAGCCCTGAACTGTGAGTGTCTTTTACAATGTTAATTAGTTGACACACTTTTTAGCAGGCTGGTAAACTACCAACATTATGCTAATGTTTTTGTGTCGTGTTAATACAGGCATTGTCCTTGGAACTATTTTTGCTGGAGGAACTTTAATTTCAAGCAATGAAATGTCTCCTGGAGACCTAATGTCCTTTTTGGTTGCCTCTCAGACTGTTCAGAGGTAAAAACACACGACCTGCTCCACGATGATTTCTCTTTTACTGTTGAATGTATTCTTTCAAAAGTAGTTAATTACAAGTCATGCATTCATTTTATGTTTAGGTCTTTGGCCAGTATCTCCATACTTTTCGGTCAAGTAAGTAAAAACTACGATTATCTGATTATCCAACCAGATTTGAAACTGGAGTATTATAATATGTGAACATTTCCAAATGCCTCAAATATTTTGCTGGCAATCTCTTAACATTTGCCGCAGGTGGTAAGAGGAATGAGCTCTGGGGCTCGGGTTTTTGAATACCTTGCTTTGCAGCCCACTATCCCCCTCTCTGGAGGAGGACGCATCCCATACCATTCACTCACAGGAAGAGTGGACTTCATGAATGTCTCGTTCAGGTTGAAATCCTTCTAATTCAGCTCCATCAAATATAAGTTTAAAACTACAACAGAGCACAGACATAAAAGAATGTTTTGTGAATGATGTATTGTTTTCTATTGATATGTTTCCAGTTATCCAACAAGACCAGGCCATCAAGTCTTGCAGAGGTTCAGTTTGACACTACCACCCAGTAAAACAGTCGCCATTGTTGGAGAATCTGGAGGAGGTAATTTCTGACATTTCATTTAGTAACTGTTCGACATTCAAACAATATTGGGTCATCTGATAAATGTTTAACCCTGTAGGAAAGTCCACAGTGGCGTCCCTGCTGGAGCGTTTCTATGACCCTACCAGCGGCGTAGTCATGT
The DNA here is from genome assembly GCF_900408965.1 of Simochromis diagramma. NCBI lineage: Eukaryota > Metazoa > Chordata > Actinopteri > Cichliformes > Cichlidae > Simochromis > Simochromis diagramma. Next base: position 7,445,636 of record NW_024386782.1, read on the forward strand.
TGGACGGCCTCGACATTCGAACACTTGACCTTTGCTGGCTCAGGAGCCAAGTTATCGGATTCATCAATCAGGTCAAGGCTGCTGATCATTTCATGTTCAATTTTTAAAAAGTATTACTTCCTAACAATTTTCACTGCAACTTTCTTTTTTTCCTCTTTCTTCTTTCTTTTAGGAGCCAGTTTTGTTTGGATCATCTGTCATGGAGAACATCCGTTTTGGGAAGCCTGAGGCTACAGATGCTGAGGTCATTAATGCAGCAAAGCAAGCCAATGCTCACGGCTTCATCACGGGTTTCCCAGACGGCTATAACACCGTGGTTGGTATGTGCTCCCATTTGAGCTTTCACGACTGTTAAGAAACGGTGTCGCTTGTTCATTCTAAACTCCAGATCTTTAAATCCAGGTGAGCGAGGTGTGACATTATCAGGTGGACAGAAACAACGCATTGCCATTGCCCGCGCTTTGATCAAGAACCCCAGTATTCTGGTGCTGGATGAAGCCACAAGTGCTCTGGATGCAGAATCAGAGCGAGTGGTGCAAGAGGCTCTGGACAGAGCCACAAGGGGTCGCACTGTGCTCATCATCGCCCACCGATTAAGCACCATTCAAAGGGCTGACTTGATCTGCGTGATGAGCAATGGTCGTATTGTGGAGGTGAGAAGGCTGAGTATTCAGAACATACTCTGACCTCCATTTAAATCCTCCAGCTAATTTACTCTAGCTTTTAATGTCAGAGATGTACTTAAAAAAAATTGAATTCTTTCAGTATTCAGTAATACATATGGACATACTGGTAGCTTCCTTGTTGAGTTGATTGTGTTATATCAATTTTTATTATATCTAACACCTTTTTCCTTTTTGTTACAGGCTGGGACACATGTGGAACTGCTGAGCAAAGGAGGATATTATTCTGATCTCATCCGCAGGCAAAGAGCTGAGGGGCAAAAATGACCACACCCATATTTGTTTACAGTAGCTGTATAATACTGTATAATGGTGTTTATTTTGAAATGCATAGCAAGACATGTGTGGAAAATTAATTATTTAAAATGTACTGTAAATTTGCCAGCTCTGTGACTAGTTTTATGAGAACTTACAAATGTGTATGAACAAATGGACCAATGTGGATTGGCCTGTGATGAACAAATTACACTACTGTATACGCTGTTATTTCCAATATTGTTGATAGAATGATAGATTATAATGTGCTGGGACAAAATATTAAAATTACTTAAATTTAAAGTGTTTTTTATCTGTTTGTGGGTGACAATAAACCTTTCTTGTTACAAATTTGAAAGAAACTCAACACAGACCCTTTCCAGTGATCGGTACTGACATTATTCTAAAATTAAACTCTGGGGAAGGAATTGCTGTTTTGGCATCATTCTTCTTTGCCTCCACATACATTTGTGTATATATATAGTTTTACTACATCCAGGCCACATGTAAAGAAGAAACTTCACAGCCAGCACATACTGTATCCCTTTTGCTCTTAATCGACTAAAGTTAGGTCCATAGTTTGTTAGACAAAGACAATTTTTGTAGTCTTCTGTCTGTACACTATCACAGTGGATTTTACATCTGACTTAAAGGTTCAAGACATTTAACAAAAATTTCATTAACTATTTACTGTATGAGTTACAGACATTTTTATACATAATGCCTCATTTTCAGAGGCTCAAGACTAGTTGGACAAACTAACAATTTTAAATATAAAGACACTGATTCTTGTAAAAACTCTTGGATTGCTTCTGCAGCATTCTTTGGATCATTGTTTGCATCGTGACGCTCACTCCACTCAGTTTACCCTGCTGAACCTGAGCAGAGTATAGCCCTGCACGCAATTCATCCTGCTAATTCTGTCAGCAATCACACTTTGTGGTGCATACCATGCCCATATTATAACATTGGCTCCATGTTATTATATGGGCACGATTATGGGCTTTTTCTTTTACTTAGCATTGTTCTGGTACAAGTTAATCTTGGTTTATGTGACTAAAGAATCTTTTGGCTCTTTAAAATGTTTTGTTGTTACACTCTGTTCTTGAATCCATGAATGTGTTTCTTGATTATAAACTTCAACAATAATACAGCATTATACATATGGGCAGGGATAGCTCAGTAGGTAGAGTGGTGGCCCCATGATCGGAAGGTCGGGGGTTCGACTCCACTGAACAGCTACCCTGAGGTGCCCCTGAGCAGGGTACTGTCCCTACACACTGCTCCCCGGGCGCTGCATTGATGGCTGCCCACTGCTTCGCTGGGTGAATGGGTTAAATGCAGAGGAACTATTTCCCTATGGGGACTAACACATATACACACACACACAGCAATTTCCTAGAGAGTGTTCTTAACTTGGTAAGATGTTGTGAAGTTGTTTTTCTTAATCATAGAAATAATTTTGTCATCATCCACATTAGTTTTGCACTCACTCAGGCCTTTTGGTGTTGCTGAGCTGGTCATCCCATTCCTTATGTTTAATAATGAACCAGGTTATTGATTTGAAACACATTTTGGCATCTCTATAAGCTGCAAACAGAGAGATGCCAAACTGTGTTTCATTGTTCTTACATCAGTGACAATAAAGATTTATTCTATTCTATTGGCCTCCCCTAAAATTGATTTATTGTCCTTTTTAGCCTTATGATAGCCTTCTTCACTTGCACTAACATCTCTGAGTCTCATATTTTAAATTACAGCGAAAAGCTTTAAAATATAATCTCAAAACGTTTAATCAAGTTTGGATATTATGTCCTGTTCACTTATCATGACAGAACACGGGAACAGGCCTCACCTGGCTATGAATCTGCTTGTCAATCCATTGTCCAATTACTTTTAAGCCTCTGAAAATGGGTGACTATAGAGAATGCCTGTAATTAAACAGTGAATGCAAAACGTTTGTAAAAACTCCTTTAATTAAAGCGGGAAATATGCAGCTTGATTTTGATTGCTTGATTTAAAATCCACTGCTGTGATGTATAGAGGAAACACCAAAAAATTGTTCTTTTGTTCAAAAAATTAGGGATTGCAGCTGTATGTGCTGACATATTCTTTTGTAATAATAAACAATAGCAATCAGTATTCCGAACAATGGGCTTGTTTGCTGATCACATCACAAAGGACATAAAATTAATATCGCCTTAAAGTTGTGTTTACATCACTACACATATATATTAGGCCATATTGGAAGTCTACTGAAGAAATTAACAGTCTCACAACTTCCTAGAATACATTTGCACTTTAAGATTATGTTAGTAATGATCGCCCCAGATAATCACATCTCTACCATGTTCATATTATCACTTTGTCTGCAGCAACACCTCTGTGAATGAGCCATCTTTAATGAGCTTTAATGGCTATTATGGATTACTTTACTTTTGTACATAAACTTGCCTTTTACACGATTTTCACAAACGATGTTTTTTAAGGACACGAAATTCTGCTTGTTAAAATGTTGTTCATTATAGCAGATTAGTTTCAAGGTTGCTGTAATTCGACTTTCAGCCTGTAGATGACAAACAAGACATGCTCGGCTGCAATCCGAAGAGCAGAAGCAATAGTAGACAGATTTAAGCTAACGCTAGCTACAATAACATTTTCTTTTCACCCCAATTTGGGGTGTTGTCATTCGTTGGTTTTTTCACGTATTCGAGGCTGGCTTCACTGGCCAAACATGCAGAAATATGAAAAGCTTGAAAAAATCGGGGAGGGTAAGTTTCAGACTTTCATTTTGGTTAATTTCGCAAGGTTGATATTAGTTAGCCTAGCATGCTAATGTAGCATTCATGCAGGTCGAAGGCTAAAGTTAGCTAATCTGTAAGCAATATGTATTCGTTGATGTATGCCCCAGTTAACCACATGGAAACATTGCGAGTTTTTACTCGCACTAGTATGTGCTAGTAACAGTGCCAGTCCGAAGAGCTCTGCCTTCCACTTTTACTATATTAACGCTAGCTAACGGTGGGCATGTAGCGAGCTAATATTAGGACCCCTTAGCTGTGCCCATTCATCGGGATATGTGGTTTAAATAAATTTTGTCTGCTCCATAGGTACGTATGGGACCGTTTTTAAGGCAAAAAACAGGGAAACCCATGAAATTGTGGCTTTGAAAAGGGTCAGGTTGGACGACGACGACGAGGTTTGTTCTTTATAAAATGATATGAGAGTCACAGTGTTTGTTAGCTAGTGGTTAGCAGGCTAGTACTAAATGGAAGCTGTTTGTTTTGTTTTATTAAATTAAAAAAAAATATATTTTAGGGGGTGCCTAGTTCTGCTCTGAGAGAAATTTGTCTTCTGAAGGAACTGAAACATAAAAACATTGTCAGGTAAGACTGACAGAAGAGCTGAATGCCTCCAGTTTGCATGTAACCCTGATGTCAACAAACACCAACAGAATATTATTTTGCCTTTTTTAGACTACATGACGTTTTGCACAGTGACAAGAAGTTAACCTTGGTTTTTGAATACTGTGATCAGGTGAGTTGGTCACCCCTAAAACGCACTATATCTTATTATGTACCTTCTGAGGCTAATATGTCTCTCTTCTCTGCTGCAGGATTTGAAGAAGTATTTCGACAGCTGCAACGGGGATCTAGATCCTGAAACTGTGAAGGTGAGACATAAACATGAAGAGCATTTAAACTATGTAAACCTGACTGCTTAAAAGCCTGTTTTATGCTTAAAATTTCAAATTAACTCCATATTGTTGATGCTGTTTGTTTTCCTGTACAGTCATTCATGTACCAGCTGTTGAAAGGCCTTGCTTTCTGTCACAGTCGAAATGTTCTTCATAGAGATCTGAAGCCGCAGAATCTCCTCATCAACAGAGTGAGTGTTTAGGTGCATTTGGACTTGATGGCTGATAAACATTCATTGCTGTGTGGACTCCATCAGTATACTATTTCTTTAAAGTGAAAACTAAGTGAGATGGACACTGGTTTTCTTTGTGAAAACAAACACCACTGAGTTTATCATTGAGATTCTGTGTAACATCTTTTGTTTTGAAGTTCATTCATTTGAGCCATTTATATTGCAGCTTACTAGTGTCTTAGTTTACCACGTGTGATACAGAGATGCATTCACGGGGCGACGATGAAATGATAATATACATAATATAATTAAAAAGCAGTGGGATTTAGAATAAATAAAAAAAAACATAGGTTTTTATATTGCCGTATTAACGTCAAAATTTTGTTAGATTGACTCAGGGAGGTGATAATGTGGATACAGACATGTATCCATTTATATGCTTTGATAATTATAGTAAGAATTTTTTATCTGTCTGTAGAACGGAGAGCTGAAGCTGGCTGACTTTGGTTTGGCTCGAGCTTTTGGAATTCCTGTGAGGTGTTACTCAGCAGAGGTAGGTTATACATCATTAATGCAGAAGGTAATAACAGCTCACAGCTTTAAACTAAAGACATATGACCAGTGTGAAAAAGCATAATTTTTGGCACCTGCTGTGTCTAAAGAGAGGACAACTTATTTTTAATGTTGTGTAAACTAATGGTGTAAGAATACTTTAAAGCTGGCTTTCCAAGAAGTATTGGTATCCAAAAGGTTAACAATCTTATGATGAAACGTACTATCTCAGTTTTTAAAACAAAACCACTCTTCCTGAGTAAAATGAAAGCTTCCAGCTTTGTTTGAGAAGTGCACTGACCTAATTACCTTAAGATCTAAATATAAAAGGGAGCCAGAATATAGCACAGTATTTACATCTAACCAGTAGATTCCCTTCAACTTTTTCAGTGTTTTATTTTGTTTTTAAAATGTGCTTTCTTTGCAGTCTCTCATGTGCACACAGTTAAAGTCGTCAAGTTGTTTCTTTTATCTTCAAATTAATTTGTTTAATTAATGATGAAATGGAGTGATGCATGTCTCAGCATGTGGGTGTTTGATTTTTGTTATTGCTAAAGCTTTGAGAGAAATGACGGGCGAGGCTTACCTAAAAACCTGGCAAACGATTCTCATGGGGATTTTGACCCAGGTTGACGCTGCTGATCTGAAAATGTAATAAACAGAAAATATAGTGGAGACCTGAGTTTGAAGCATTGAGATTTTAAAATATCATTTACATTTAAGAGGATGTATTGCTCTGTGGCTTCCACAGTTGCTTCTTGTTACATCGACATACTATATAATGTATATAGTACGAGCAGCTTAAACGTAGTATAGGGTTTGTTTTGTTTTTTTAAGTTTTTACTTTATCCACAATATTATTCAGCTAACCCTTATAAAAGCCAGTTTTATCATATTTAGAAGCAAGGACTTAACAACACTGTACTTTTTTCATTTGTCGTAGTTGAAAAACTTGAAATCCTTTTCTAGCTGGAAGCTCTACAAGTATAAGTTTTGTAAAAAGAAAAGTTAGTAGTTGTTTTGTAGCAGGTAGTCATGTTTAGTAATTTGCACAACAATTACTAAGGTGAACTTTTGCACTTTTTAAACTGAAGCATAGTCACTTGCAGTCAGCCCACACATTTGCTCTGAAAAGTGGAATTTTTCTATAATTGCATTTGATTTTCTTTTTTTTGTCCTTTTTTTTTTTTTTTTACTCCTGCGGTGCCCTCCAGACGACTCATTTTCATAAGTCCTTGGAAAAATTAGTGTGTGACACAGCAGCAGCTTTTTAAAATGCCAACAAGTTGTGGTGGAAAGCAGAGGGAGATTTAAATATGCCATTCAGTATTAGTAACAGTGTTGCCAAAGTAATTTCTTTGTGAAACACACCAAATGTAAAACCCACCTCAGAGAGCCATCATTATGCCCAACATTTATTTTAAGATTAGTCTGGTTGTGATAATATATTTTGTTTTGATTTGTTTTTAGGTGGTGACATTGTGGTATCGGCCTCCGGACGTGCTGTTTGGAGCCAAACTTTACTCTACCTCTATCGACATGTGGTCTGCTGGATGCATATTTGCAGGTCTGTGTGTGTGGTTTGTGGAATCAAATGAGGATAAAATTAAACAAGTAATCCAATAATTTGGTGCTGGGTGGTAAGACCACAAATGTATCTCTTTTTAGGATTCTGGTAGTTTCATATTATTTTACAGTATTATTAATATTTAAAGTATTACTTTTGAAGGTTCCAGTTCAGGTCACAGTGTGAGCAGGTGACCATAAGCTACAAAGTTAAATACAGCAGCCTGGATTCAACTCCAACCCAAAGGCCTTTGAAGTCTATGCAGAAATAGTGTCATTGTCCTTCGTACATATAAATAAACAGAATGTTTATATTGTACAATAAGAGGCTAATATGGGTGGCTTGTTTTTTCCTTTCATAAATAAAAATCAATATTTTAATAAGATAAAAATATCTTTACTTTACTATGTAAAGTAAAGCTCTTACTTTATCAATAAAGTAACAAAATAATTGATGTAATACTATATACAAGTAATAAATGTGCAAACAAAGATTTAAGTTAAAGAGTTGCCGCTCGTCCCTGCTCTCTCCCCCTGCTTTCTTGTCTAGTCTTCTTTAAAGTCACTCAACATTTAAGTAAACAGTTATATTGTGTAGTGGTTGAGGCCAGCATCTTTAAAGGATAGTTAGTTGTTTTTTTGTGTTCATGTTTTGAATGGTAACTTAATTTGATGCCATTTATTTATTTATTTTTCCAGAGCTGGCTAATGCTGGAAGGCCTTTATTCCCCGGGAATGATGTGGATGACCAGTTGAAAAGAATTTTCAGATATCCTTTCCATGCTAATGCAGTACCTACTGACGATATACAGTTTGGTATGTGGGTCTCTGGTTTGTTCAGGCAGAACTACTCATATTTAAATTATTTATGAACAGCAAGTCTTAAAAGTAATGTTAAAAGTTTGTCTTTAACTGCTCTGTACATTGTTGGGAACACCAACTGAAGAACAGTGGCCAACAATGACAAAACTCCCAGATTACAAGGTAGTGTTTTTGATGTCATTTCTTTTGTAAAACTTCCAGTGCATTGAGCTTTTACTGAATTGTTTTTATTCTTTACAAACTCTTTTTCTTCCTTTAGCCATATCCCATGTATCCTGCCACCACCTCACTGGTTAATGTGGTCCCTAAATTAAGTAGCACAGGACGGGATCTACTTCAGGTACTCTAAAACAAATTTGCGCAATATTTGAGTAGCTACAGTAAAATGATGGAAATCTGTTATTGTAGCTGGGTTATTCCATCTAAAATCATTGTGGGCCTTCTGCTCAGTCACCTCCGGTTTGCTGAAAAACTTTAGACGACTTTTAGTAAAGTTTTACTTGATAATTTTCAGATTGGTGTTTTGTGTGTGTGTGTGTGTGTGTGTGTGTGTGTGTGTGTGTTTTCGTTGTTGTTGTATTTTTTCCACCCCAATTTTGAAAAATGATTGGTCCAATTCTAGCATGTTTTTTTTTTTCACATGTTGAAATATGTTGCAATATTTGGACGTGAATATGTTAACAAAAAAATGCAAAATTATATATATAAATATTGCAATTCTTACAATGGTCATCATGAGGATAGCATGATCCCTGTTTGCCTGTTGCAGTCACGGCTGGGTTAGAGGGTAAGGGTCTTGTATCAGACTACCCTAACCACATTGTTCCATGTGGACACAGCAACTTGGCCTTGCAAGGCTCCTCACATGAAATGAGCTATTAATCCCTTCTTTATCACTCCTAATTATGCTGCTATATTAATTTCTATGAACAAAATCTTTTGCAATTATAGTTTATGCATTTTTTATTGCCTCTTAGTACATTTTAAACTAAATCTGACTCCTTCATGGCAATGTGCATGCCTGCAAAGTGGGTTGCGAAAATGCAAAAATAAGCCTATATTTAACAAAATTATTTTCTCAGTTATAATTAGAGTGCCCCCTGGAAACCCCAGAATTTTTTGTATTTAGATTAGACTGTCTAGTGACATTTTTGTGGTGTAACTTGTCACATTCGCTCGATGACAAAATTGGTTTATTTTTGTGACAAAAGAATTTCACGTTTATTTTCCATTACTGTGAAAAACATCTACATAACATTAAAAAATTGTCACTCGATGTCTTTTGCAATAATATATTTTTTAGTATATGCCAAATATGATACCTTTTATTTTAAGTTTGACTAGCAAAAATTCAATAATTTGTTTTTATAGTAAAGGAGGCCAGTGAAAATTTTAAACTATTTGATAGTTTTTAGATATGTTAAAATGGCCTTGGATTCCAAAGTGTTGGGGGGAAAAATGCAGGAACTGGGTAGGCAGAATATTTAAAAAGAATAAATAAATAAAAAATGAAAAAAAAAGAAGCAAAAAATGTTTAAAAAATGTGATGATTTGAGATGGATTAACCCAGCTAAAAGTTTTGCTGTAGGAAATCTGATACTGCTAATCACTAATTTAAAATCTATCCTTTGATCTCACCCAGAACCTGTTGAAATGTAATCCTGTCCAGAGGATCTCTGCAGAAGAGGCCTTACAGCATCCTTACTTTGCTGATTTCTGCCCACCATAAATGCTTAACTGCCTCTCGATAAACGTCAGCTGCCAGAATCAACCATCCCCGCTCTCTTTTGGGACTTCAGGAAAAATTCAAAACAAGGCAAATCCCTCACTGGATTTTCAAACACTCCCCCTGCTATTCATTCTGTTGTGCCTCTGTGAGGAACAAAGTCCTAGTGTCGCTGCAAGGATTTATTAGCTTCTTTTAAGTTGAAAGCCTGTTTTTAATTTGGCACATACACACTTTCCAGTTAATTGGCACAAATGTGGGACGACGTTGGACCGCATAAACCTTATACGTGTGAAAGCGGTATATCATAATTAAAAATGGCCCTTAGAATCTGTGGTAATCTCATTTGGTGAATTCACTTTGAATAACTACAATTTTAGTGCAGTACAGTAGCCCCTAAAAAGCCTTTGTAAATATATTGTTTCTATTATGTTTTTGTTTTCAAAGCAGATTTGAAGTCTTATCATTTGTAGAGGTTTTGATGCCAGTTCCAATATTTATATCTGAAAGTTTACAATATGTGATGGTATATTGACCACCTGAATCTGGTTATTAAAACATATGGCTGAGACGTGTGGACAGACTAATTTAATGGTGGCGTTCTAAATGATCTCATACTCTTATGTGGCATGTCTGTACAGCTGTTTACCTATTAGCCATCATATATACATTTACTGATTTAATATTTTTAACACATTCCAGAGGCCACTAATGCTACAGAGCTTCCGTTTACGATTAGACTGCATTAATAGATTTGTGGGCTTTAGAGTCATGCTATTCATTTGAAAATGATTAAGGCATAAGTCAATGTTTTTGTAACACAAGCTTTCAAAAAGCTTCCGTGGGGGCTTCCTGAATATTAATATGTCATTTGGTAATAATCAAAGGGAAATGGGAATTCCCCCCAGTTAAAAGCTAAATTTAATTACCTTAATCACTCTTTTTACTCATTAGGTAATGCTAGCTGTTAATCAGACTTAACTGTAAGTGTATCTGTTGAATAAATGAGCCTTTTTTCCTACAGCTAGTACCAAATTAAAAACTGACTGGCAACAATGTAGAAAACAGTGAGACAATTAGAGACCGTTTTGATTACTTGGGCTGTACTCACTTTTGTGTTTTCTGATATTTTACATACCAACGCTAAAACTCATTTTCCAATTACCTATTACAAGATTTTTGGATAGCACGAGAGGCTAACTGATCATTTCTGTTTCTCAGGCTTTTATTTTCTCATTTTGTATTTATCTTTTGTGCACTTTGTGATAGTTTTATTTCCGATTGTTTAGTTGTCGTTACCTTAAAATACGTTGAACACTGACAGCCAGGATTATACCAATTAACAGTAAATGGGCTAATATATATGTGTTAATGACTAGTGGACCATTGTTGAACATTTTTATTTGTTTTTTACATTTCTATCACCATGACACTAACACTTTTCTCAAATGCTTTTCTAACAGTTGTTAAAAATGGAAAAACAAACCCAGATAATCTTCTGATAATCTGTATTTTTGCGTAATAACTGTTTTTGCACCATTAGCTGTTTCCATTTCAGTTACTTAATAACATGGTTAACAGCTCGCAGTATTATTTTGCTTATGATTGTTACAGAGCTTCTAGTCATCCCATAGAAATCATCCATAATGAGCTGTGTTTGAAGTAGCTGTCTTAATAGGAAAGGGGTTCATTTTCTTTTCGCTGATGTAAAACAAAAAAAATTGATGCATGTATTTATTAATGATGGAATATCCACTTTTTAATTATTTTTTTAAATGTAGCACACTTTCGTTTAGTACAAAAACTCTTTGAATGATCTGAGTATGCTCCAGTCTATTGTGTTTTGCAGGCTCTTTTTAGGATTTTCAAATGTTTGAAGGTTGTGTGTGCGTGTGGATTAAGTTATAATGAAAAAAACAAAACATGTTTTCACTCATCCACTTGCATTGGCAGAACATTTGACTTTAAACGGCTTAAAATTGAATTTGAACGATGAGTGGATTTTGCACTTTGTCTAGTCTCTGCTTTTGCTGGTAGACTGTGGGGCAAATGTTTTATGTATATTTCAGCTGATAAGACTCAGTATTCAGTAAAGTCAACATAAATACAAGTTTGCTTTGATTTAAAATGAATTTCCTGCTTGATTATTCAGTAATTTGGAGGGGGAGGAGCATGTCATTTTGTGCACAGTTATTGACAGAGTGATCCTATAGCAGTGCACATCTTAGATGAGAAGACGTTACAATCATCTATAATGAAAATCACTGGACAGTAGAACTAAATACATGTTATTCAGTGCTGTATACTTCTCATGTTCTTCTGCTGCCACGCTTCTAATATATAGTCCAATAAATTTTGGAGGCAAATATGAAAGAACTCCAGCCTATATCAAAACCACACATTAATAATGCAATACTGCATTATACAATAAAATAATATTTTGCGTAATCAGTGGCACTTAAGGTAAATTTGGTTATAATGCTGATGTTCGTAAAGGTTGAAATACATTTTGCAGTTTGTTTTCTACATTTCTTTATGTCTCACCTTGTACATCACTGAGGTTTAAAAAGAGTGCAATTCCACCATCCAGACACACGAATAATTATTTTTACTCTCCAAATAATTGTGATTGATTTCACACACAATGGACAGGAGTGTGGGTATAATAATTATACAGTAAGGTCCATAATTTCTTGGACAAACATATAATTTTTGTAGTTTTGCCTCTTCACACCGTCACAGCGGCGTCTAAATCAATCAATAAAGGCTCTCAGCTTTAATTCAAGTTGTTTTTTTAAAGTTTTGCGTGAACTGTTTACGAATTACAGCTATTTTTATACACAGTCCCCATTTTTAGAGGGTGAAAATTAATTGGACAGTTGACTGACGAGCTGTTTCTTTGCCAGGTGAGGCCTGTTCACCTGTTATTTAAAGACAAAGGAAGCAAGCATGATATCAGTAGTTAATTTAAAGTTTTGTATCGTAGGTTACTGTAATTGTAAATCTGAAGCTCAAGTGAAGGACATCATCATTAGGCTGAAAAACAAACCTTTCAGAGAGACCAAATCAACAGTTAGCTATGTTCTTAAAACGAATGATTGGATTGGCCAAGAACTGGCCATGTTTTACAACAAGGGTACAAACCTTTGGTTACACTCAAGAACCAGAAGGCTAGATTAGACTTTGCCAGAAAACCACTAGAGCCTGCACAGTTCCAGAAAACAACCTTTAGTCACTTAAATCCAAGGTTAACTTGAACGTGAGATCTGATCTCAACCTAAGGGAGCATCCTTTTCAGTTATGTAATACAAAGAGAATGCAGAGAGATGCACAAACTGAAGATGGCTACGGTAAATAAATGGCACAGACTAGACTTCAGGCAGTCACCGAATCCAAATGAGTTTCATCTAAGTGCTAAAAACAATCATTAAAATGATGATAGTTTGTGCAATTACTGATATCCTATGAAAAAACTAGGGTCTAAAAATGGCTGTAATTTCTCAACAGCTAATGTAAAACTTTTGTTGCAGAGAAAGTCTGCACTTCAATCACATATTATAACAGTTAATGGGGAAACTTTCTCTAAAACCCCTTGAATTAAAACTGGAAACTTCTATTGTGTGATTTAAAATGCACTGTGATAGAGTACAGAGGCAAAACAACTACTATCATATTACCACTAGTGGTAAAAAAAAACCCTCCTTTGCAGTATTTATTCTCCTTTGTTACCTGTTTAGAATATTCTGTTGTGCTTTAGCTTCACTGTAGACTTTATCAGGTTTATTTAAGCTGGATGTTACCTTTTTTTGCTGGCACATAACATCCTCTGTAAGTACTGTTTAAAAAGCAAACAAACATCCAATACAGTTTTATTTAAAACTGACTGCGTTACACATAGTTAAGTGTGTTAACTATTTAATGTACAGCTTAGAGTTAAAATCACATATCTACAATAAAATGCACATATAGCATATAGAGCCAGATGAAACAACTTCTTGTTCTCCAGGTGTGTGTGTGTGTGTGTGTGTGTGTGTGTGTCTCTATGTGTGTGTTGGCACAGGAAAATCTTTGTTACCTGTAAGAACCTGTCTTAAAGGCACATTTTAGTTTGATTTCAAGCCACACAGTTTAATCAAGCCACAAAAACTATTCTTCTGTGTATTGCACAGTCCCAAGCCTGGTTAGAGGAGGATTCTTACATCATAATGTAATCATAATATCCAGGACATTGTAGTGCAGGATGTGGAGAACGCTGTTTTGATTCATCTGACTCCAAAGAAAATACACTTTGAACAGTACAAAGTGAATAGCATAGCTAATATTACATTAATAGATCAGAGATAATAGGAATACACATGCAAGGAAGAAAATGGGCGATGTGCTGTAAATTATTAGGATAAAATCAATCAAATTCAGGTATTTGGTGGCAGAAATATATAGTGGACTTCTTTTTTCTACTTGGCCGTAACTATGCTGTAAATATCCATGAAAGATTAGTTAATGAGAATAAATAGTTAAGGAATATTTTCTGCCAGCTCAGATACACTCTACTGCTTCTTTGACTGGTAGTAAGGCAGGGGGTGGGGCGAGAGAGAGGTAAAGCCTTCATATCTCCACAGTTTGCGGTAATGTTGGGTCACTTGTAACCCAGCAGCATCACACACACTCAAAATCATCATGGCAATACAGCATCAGAGGAGGATCATTGTGTAACATGAATTGGCATCTGCGCCTCTTATTGAGTTCATGATGGTTTATTTGTCATATCATACATCATTGTTGCAGGCGGCAGCTGCTCGGTTTACATCCATCGTAACTGTTTCATACATCACAAACTGATAATTTGGATCCTCAATCAATCTTTTTCTGGTCAGTTTGCTAACAGTGCTGTCTGATTCAGTGCATTTATTGCTCATAACACAATACCACTGACTAACCCTTTTTTTCTTAGTGTCTGCTTCCTGAAAGGCAAAAGTTCCATTTGGATTAAGTCCTTCCACAAGGTGCTCTCTGGCTCCGCTTAAATTACCAGTCTTGTTCCTGATAACGCCGGAGCTGTGAGCACACCACATAACAGTGTGTGTAGTTAAATCTAGAGCCACAAAAGGTAGTTACAACGATAGACGCCCAGTCATTGGCTTTCCAGTGATGGCTGATTTCCAAGGGTTTGTGCTTCACATCAACAGTCATCTAATACACAGACAACAGAGTAATAAAGCTACAGAGTTATGAACACCACTCACTTGACTGGCGTTATACATGAAAGTTTCACGAAAAAAAGGTTCCCAGTATTTATAGTACCTACAAATCATAACCGAAATATTTAAATAACACGCTCTGTGTTATTTAAACGAGAAAGGAAGTAGACTGACACGAAGGTTCGAAGAAAAGTTGTGTACATGAGGAGTAAGATGAGTAAATATAGAGTTTATTATACTTGATCATTTATACATCACAAACTGTTATTTGTGACTTATTACATATTCTGTAATCATAATAATAATAATAATAATCGTAATAATAATAGGTTACAATGGTAAAATTTTACAATGCATTTCTAATATAAATCAACTGAATGGGGCTGAGGTGCAGTGAGTTGTAGATGTATTGAGGCAAAGTCTCTTGTACCTAATAAAGTCTGCCATCCATGTTGTACTCAAAGACACTTGACGGTCCACCTAGATAGAAAGTCCAAATTCCTTGTGGTGTAAGAACGGATGAAGGAAGATTTTTTTTTTGTATTTTAAATTTATATATCTATATTTATATGTATATATGACATGTTTCACATGAGCAATGTAGAATTTCTTCATGGCATTTGATTGTGGGTATTTACAAATTTCTGTCAAGTTTAGGAATGTCACCAGCAAGCCTTTTAAACTCACAGCATTTTCAATAGAGAATAGATTACTATCACAGGGGATTGTGCTGATGAATCTTTAAGACATTGTGATGAAAACAACTGAACTATTAGGAAAGGCAAAAGAAATTCAGATTGTTTCTGTTGGAGCGAATTCAACTGAAAACAGGGCCAGCTTTTATGGGGACAATTTCTGCAGCAACTATATAAAGAAATGGAAATATGACTGAAAATGAAATATAACAGTACAATCACCTGCCTTTTTTTGCCTTCTGACTTCTTTTTTTTTACCCTCACTGTCTTAAAAAAAGCCTAAAGTCAACAAAACCATGTAATTCAGGAGTCTCAAAACAGCATATATACAAATCATCAAGTTCCTCTCATGTTTCAAAGGTGGGTAAGCACACATGTCTAATTAAAGACAATTTAAAGCCCCATAGTAGCAAAAGGCAACATTCAACACTAGTCTAGTGTTTTAATTCATGTCAACAATCAGCTCATTAAAAGTGGAGCAGATGTCTAAAAGGCTCTTCCGTTAAAACGTGACTGCTATAAGGTCACTCAATACAGCATTGGTTAGATGCTGGAGGCATAACACTGATAAACGCTGCTACACATACAAATCCACATGCGTTTGTTGTTGCTTTTTTTTAACTAGACTGATTGATGTACATCAATACTAGCACAGCAGTACCACATGACTCATCGCAACACAGTTCAGATTCCTCTTTTTGAACACGTTTATCCTCACGTATTGTATACTCGATAACATAAACAAATCTACTGAATGAAACATGAGTAAATTAACATGGATGCCTTGACATGGCAGTTAAACCTGAGTTGTGTTTTGGAAGTGGTCTCTTTTGTTTCTGATGATAGTATTCTATTTCTATTCAGGCATTGATAAACTGTACTACGCATTTTGTGAGCATACACTCAAGAGCCTTTCTCTGTTAAAATGATTTCACAGTTTGCTGTCAAGTACCCAGATGTTCCACCCCATCCCCAACCCCTGCTTTATGTTGTCAACAAGCAAACTCCTCAAAGTTGCCTATAGTCGGGTGACGAGGTAACATGTTCGGCGTGAATCCGAGACTGTCCGAGTGACTCCGGAGGGTGTCACAGGTGCTCTGCAAGAAACAGAGAGGAGGGGAGGAGGGGAGACGAGTTCAACCGGGTTAAGGGAGGAGCGATGCAGGGAGCGATGATGATGCCGATGATGGAGGAAATAAATGAGCCGCAGGTAAAAAGAGAGCAGCCAATACAATCGTAGAGGGATGCAGAGGGGAGAAAAAACAAACAATGTAACAAGGAGAAATTGATCAAAAACAGGAAAAAATGGGGGAATGATTGTGAATGAAAGGATAATGAATGACAGAAACATGTGCACAATGATGAGGCAAAGAATACAACAGATTCAGGGGTTTTGACATCAGCCACATTGCATATGTTTCATATGTAATGAGAAGATAAATTGAGGGGGTAAGATGATGGGGTAAGATGAATGAAAGGAGGGAGAAGAGAAAGAAAACAGCAGATTTTTAGTCCTGGTTTTACACTAGCATGTGTAATTCTGATAGTTATGCAAGTAGTAACATCCACATATGTCTGCATTTTTCATCATGTACAAAGGCCCTTATTCAGCAGATAACTGCAGATATGTGGATAACAAACACCGGTAGTCCCATCGACAAAGAACCTTCTATCTTTGTGCAAACTCACTGCATGCAGGCCTGCGATAACATCACAAAGTAATGCATCTAGTGATGTTATCTGGCTCGGACCTTCCAATGCATTGCCTCTAAATAGACCTTAGTGCTGCAGGGAAACAAATAGATCTCATGTTGTTCAGAGTTTTGTGCAATTCAATAAATATGTGATATGCTTTCACAGGAGTACACTTTATCCTACGAGGGGAAAAAAAGCATCATTATTGGGTGGAAGGAACAAGTTTTGCAGAGAATAAGATCTTTATGCACTTGGAGAATCCAACCAACTTCAGCCTTCTGTCGGCCCAGCGCCCTTCTGTCAAAGCAGACAACAACTAACCTGTTCTTACACGGCGGCAGATATTAAAAGTGCTCGCTACAGCTGGATAATCACCCCTCTCTTTTGTTGACTGTCAACCAAATCATTTGTAACCATGGAGAAAATGATGAATGTGATGATCTCAAGTATGTATGAAAGAGAGGGACAGCATGGGAGGGAGCATCTATTATCAATGGGATGTGCTACCTGGGGGCATGATTAGGCGTGACACCAGGGCTGGTTGGGTTCTCTGGAAACTCCTGGAATAGACATGATGAAAAGAAAGATGGGTGAGGGTGACTGAAATGAAAATAAAATACAATGTAAATGCTATCAGTTAAACTCCCAAGGGAACACGGTGATATCATTAAAGCACTGAAGGAAGATGATCGTTCAAAATGAAATATGAGGGGGTTTCTTAATGAGCAGGGAAGGCTAAAGTCAGTGTCACCCAGAAGGATGTCTCCTGAACAATTAAAGTGCTTCATTAACAGATTGTCTGAGTGGAGATGTGACAGTGAACTAGTTGAAAAAATATAATTAAATGTGAGAAAAAAGAAGTACAGAGGATGGTTTATTGTAACGAGGTGAACATATGGAGCAGAATGCAGAAGAGAAAACACTATAAAAGCTTGAGTGCAGCCCACTAAATGAAAGCTTTCTTTCCTGCTGTTTTAGTATTTTTCTTAATAAAAAAAGACTAAAAGAATCTCCTGATTGATATTTTTGTTTAAAATCTATAAACCTCCACTTTTGTAAAAGACATTAAACATATTTTTTGATCTTTTCCTCTACAACAGCTAACAAACTCAATACTGACCCAAGCATGCAAGAGCACAGCCCTCATGCAGAAACAAAACCACAACTTTCAAACAGATTTGAAGACAGAATTGGCCACAACTTATTTTGCATGCTGTCTTTTTACCTCTAATAATGTATGGAAGAGAGCACAGCTTTCATTTCCAGCATGAAGCCAAGGAATGCAAATTGGCAGATTGAATAAACTCAGGGACAAAAGACAATTTCTGCACTTAACAAAAATCTGCTTAAATGCTTTTCATTATGACAGCACCAGAAAAGAAGAGATGTTGCAGGTAGGTATTTATCTGATTTCATTAGCTAAAATACATAAACGACAGGTCCCTACCGTAACTAGGTAGTGTTTTTAGATGTTTTTATATAATCGTTTTTTTAAGGGGCTGTTTTAAAAATTCCATTATCTAGGAAACCTGTTGAGCTAGCTCCTTCAAATTCTTTTAGTGCAACTACCTCTGTGAAGGTCGACTCTCTGCAGTGTAGCTCAAGTTAACAGATAGATAGATCCTTTATAATATTTGGATGCCCAATCTCTGACTGCATATTTTGAGGCCTGTAAAAAACATTGTTTTGCAGGTAGGGGACAGATATTTTAGTTATGGCTTCTCTCATATACAGACAGAGCACATAAGATTATGCAGCACAGTCCAAATCAGATAAAGGGTTCCACACATATTAAAGCTTAAACATGGAAAAAATGCAATTTCACCAAAATTCATTGTAATATTTCCAAGGCATGAACCAAAATCGGCCTCACATCTGGAAAACTGTAGTTTCTACCAGTCTCCGAAACTGCTGTCACAGATCAGGCATCCAGATATTTTAGGGACTTCAAGCGCCCATCACTCAAGTTTACCTGAGCTACAGCCCTGAGATTCCATATTGAAAGTATCTGATATTTGCCTTAAAAATATCGAAGAACCTAGCTCAAGTAGCTTTATAGATAATGGAATTCTAAATATAAAGAAAAAATGATGATACTAAAAAATGTACACTATTTATACTCTTATACCAAGCTCTATTTTCAGTGAACGTTGAGTTTGAGAAAATGTGGATTTTTAAAAAATATTTTTGGCTACCATACTGCAAGCAGAAATATATCCGGTCAGTTAAAGTAGAAAGGTTGATACATTACATTTACTACTACTTTTGATTGTATATACTTTTCAGACAAGTTAATTTAACATGCAGTTCTCCTAAAGACTTAAACAATTTACTATAAGGCCTGAAGAAGCTTCCTGGCTATCAAAGAGGTAAAACTTAGACCAGCCCTGAGGTGTGCACTACAAAGTGAGATCCATGGCTTAGGGAGCTATGTCGAGCTAAAAGTCAGAGTTTTCTATGTCAAGTAGCTTTTTTTTTAACTGCCTAAATCACCGTGGTAACATGGATAACAGCAGATTCTGAGTTTTCTTGGTTTAAAATATTTAGGCTGGCTGAGGAGCGTGTTTTAAGTGAACCGTATCTGCTGGTAAAATATATTTCATATGTGCAACTTGTTTAGCTAACATCACAAATGAAAGTGTAAAGTTGCTGCAATGCAAACTGTGCATCCCTTTGTCACTTGAATTTCCATGTTGCTGAAAGAGAAATAACATTTTACAGGTGATCCTAATCTGCTGCTAAATCTCGTTTACAATGCTGGAACTGCAGCTGCAACACACCAAGAATACCTGTTCAGTCAATAAAGTTAATTTCACTTTGATCTATTGACAAACTAAAGCACTGAAGTCTCCTTTATTAGGCGATGGGACAGAAACCTTTAATGTTTAAACGTGTCTAGTTTAAAGCTTCAGAGCTCTAATGTGCTGCGGTCGCATTAGAAACAAACAGCAGCTGTTTATTTCAGTGTTAAAATGTTTATTTTATTGCTTTGTGCGTTAAATCACCAGTTTAACGATTTTCTGCAGCATTAGTCTTTTGTCTTATTTGCGACAGTGTTGCATTTTACTGTTATAGTTTTATGTTCTTTATAGATATTTACCACTATATTATCATCATCATCATCTATTAACATCTCTGACAGGAGTAGGCAGCACTCATAGGGATCATTTTGTGTGGACAAAGACTCGCTTGCCGTGTCAAACACCCCTTTTTATTTGAGGACACAGAATGGTGCAGAATGCTCAGGTTAACAGAGAAAGCTGATAATCACTGGCGTTTTAAGTTCTGTCAAGCCAGCAAACACAAAGAAAGCTGGACTTTGTTGTATTTATACCTCTACCTTTTTAAAAGTCTTTCAGAGTGGCATTACGCACAATATGATCAATAAAATCTATTTATAGCTTGACAGAAGGTATTTAGCACTTGTCTAATGCACTGATATTTTCACAGCGAGTGTTGCGAAGTAGTAAAGTGCATGCAGTTAAACTACGTTATGCAATAATTTGTTGATTCAAGAATTTTGTTTAGATAAATATGAAAACCACCCACTATTTGCATGGGTATAACTGTAGTGATTAAAATCTATCTTTCTATATGTTATAAGCCTTGATTTAACATTATGTCCTGAACAACAGCTCATTGCTAATCCTAAAACGATGTGTGTATGTTATTAATCATTTCCTAACTTGCATAACAGGAGGAGTGGAGATGCCTCTGGATGCAGCGTGCTAAACCACAGGGTTTGATGAAAATGCTGTTATTTAGGGCATGACTGAAACGCCTCGCAGTACTACAGTTTCCATTGCTTTGTTTTTACCATGTTAATGAAATCTCTTTAGAATTTTGGTGGTAAAACCCGGATAACAATAACAGCTCTGTAATAGTACAAAAGAGGGTGACGCTGAGAAGCTACTATATAGTGTGGAAATACTGAAAATTGGGTTGGTGTGTGGGATAAAATGAGATAACCTCTGACAATAAACAGAGTTTATGAGTCATGAATAAAATCCAATAGAAACCAGGTCAAACTCTTTACTTCTACTTCTCCATGCACTGAGATTTAAGCGCACTAAGTGGCAAAACACTTGGGGAAAAAGCTTAAAAAGAAAAGGGGCACAAAGTCAATCTGTTCTTTTGGAATACTTATGTGCATCCCAGATTTTTTGTCATTACAGGGAATAATTTATGCTGCTTCTCATCATGTAAAGAAAGTACTGTATGCGTCTAATACTACTCTAATTATGCATTCCCACTGTGCAGTAAAAATATGTGCGTATGATTAATGATTGTGTTTTCTAGAAAAATATTTTGTTTCTGCAGGGCTAATTGAAACTAATGATGGCATAATGCCTTTGCTTTCTCTCTGGTGCTGTTCATTAAAAGCATTTCAAGTGTGAGCAGATATTTTGATGTTGCTGTGACCATTGTTCCTGAGCTTATTTTGTACATCACATTCACTTCACTCAATCAAGCGTATTCTTAGGGACTAAAAAATTACCAGGTTGTCGCTCTGACAGCGCTGTGGCCGTTTCTTGCGAATGAAGTAACCCAAAAGCTTATCTTTAAACACCTAAAAAACATCAGAAAAGCATTATTTACAGATTCACACATCCAATAGTTTGCTTTCTTGGGGAGTGAAGAGGATCAATACTGAGGCTGACAGCATCTATAAAGATGAAGCATCGTATCTTGCACAAAAAAATTGCATAAAAGCTTGAAGTCTTATAAGATGTTTAGGTTAAGAATACTTTTGGGTATATTTTGAGTAGAATTATTTCCAATTTAACATTTTAACCCATACATACTGTTCACATCACATATGATGTGTTCCTGATAAACAAACATTTTATGTCTTTTCCTAAAGAGACCAAAATACACCAAAATGAAAATATCTTTTATACTGTTTTACATTTGTGCTCTGGGTCAAATCTGACCAGAATCTCTGCAGTTTAACTATATTTATTACATTATCCATGTTTGTAGTATCGTAACCTTACATTTGCTTGCCTTGAAGCAATTGTCGTTGTGACCTGGTGCTATATAAATAAAACTGAACTGAATTAAATCAAATCTACTGAGTTGGATCCACCAGCATGGGTCAAATATAGGAAAATGGTTGTTTTAGAAACCTGTGAAATTGTACATGACATTTCTTTGTGGGCACTGGTGACAGAGTTCAATGGGAATCTTGTCACTGTCATGAGAATTGTCTGTGTTTCTACAACATATACTGGAGAACCCAGATAGACGGGTACTTTCTGGTCTCTGAGGGAATCCTGAAGGTCTCTGAACAGTCATGGGGGAATTTCAAAGTAGTAAATAGTAAAACTGCACCGGAGTGACAATATATTGGAACAGCGGTCATACAGGGGTCAGAATGTGCCCTAACACAGACATTAAATCTGTAAAAGAGTGGATGTGGTTTGCACTGTCACCTCACAACAAGAAGATTGTTGTGAGGTGAGATTGTCTATGTGGACTGTTGGATTTTAAATAGATCTGTAGTTTGTTATAAACACTTATTATGAGACCATTCTTGACCCAGACCATACTGTGCAGGCAGCTAATATGAACAGCATGTAAAGGTTAAGTAGCAGACACTTTATGCTTTATGCTAAGCTCTCCAGACTCCACAAGAAAGCCATAAGTTCTCTACTACTGAATTAAAAAATGTAAAGGTTACTAAAAATGAATTTAATGTGATCTAAAAACAGAAGAATTCATTTAGTTATTGCTTAGAAATCTTTAACAAAGATCATGACTTTACCTCATATAGGTAGTCGAATATTTCTAGAATTGTAAGAACACTGGCTCCAATAAATAGCCCCATCTGGCCTCCAATGTCACCTACAGAGGGAGAGATTAACAGATACGGGTAATTAAACAATGGTGCGTGAAACCATTCCCCCTTGCTGTCACATTGAATTCTGTATCTCTGAGGAATCTGAGCGTAATTGTCAAAACTGTCCAACCAGCCCCAACTTCACAAACGCAGCTGCCCTTGCAAGAGCATCAGATTATGAAAACATGCTCAGCCTGTTTCACGAGTTCAAAGAGGGAACCTCAAAGCACCAGGGATGAACACAATATGCGAAATATGCGGCGGGGGGGATGCCCGCCGAGGGTGCTGATTCTGAGGTCAGATTTATTTATTTATTTTTTTCTCACAGTAAATATGAAACTGCAAGAATCTTACCGAGAAGTCCAGCAATTTCATAGGCCTTCTTCTGCTCAATCTTCTCATAATTCAGAGCTTCAAAGAAGATGTCCAACACCAGAATATTTTCTCTGGAGAGAGGACACACACGAGCACATCCATCAGATTTCCCCCCCGGCCATTTTCCCAACAGAACGAATGATAACTCACATCTCCTGCGTAACTATCATTCATTATTGTTACATTGAAGGTGAACGATGGAGACTCAGACCATGCTATACCACAGTACATCCATCCATCAACAGGAAAAGGAAAAAGAGGCCTTTATCTAAATAACTAGCTAATAATACTTACCCAATATATTGCTCAGTTTTGTTGAATTTCTTAGCCAGATATTTAGCAGATGCCTTACTGGGGATCTTAACCATGGACAGCTCCTTGCCATAGCGAGTCATGTTGCAGGGGGTCTGACAGACACAGTAATTGTTGTCTTTCTCTACCAAAAAGTCTGTGGATGATCAAAGTCATTTCAATTCATATTTCATTCATATTGCGATCACAATCAAACAAACCTGTATCCAGAGGCCCTGCTAAAAATATCCCACACAACCCACAACAGAGCTACATTCGCTGCCATCGTTCACTTTCCATGAAAGCAAATAATGACTGAAGCCATAAAACAGAGGAAGGGGGGAAAAAACTCAGCAGGATTTATTTGATATCAGCGAAGCACAGACACATCACAAATCTTCCTAATGGGATTTTTAAACAATGATTTTTACTTTATTGCTTTTGTTTCAGCACAATCTGGAATTAAAGTAATTTGAAGTTAAGGTTCACACAAGTAGTATCTACAGGATACAACAAGCTTGTGGCACCGCTGTTAATGCAAATACCTCACACTAATATTTTACACTTAATCCAATAAAAAAAAAGTGCGTGTGCGCTCACCTAAAGCTGGATCAGCACAATCTTTGTACTGCTCAGGTGTGCAAACGGCTGTGTTTCCTGTTTGAACCAACATAAAAGTGAAAATGATTACTTATTTATAAATGCAACACGAGGGCACAGAGATTTGTGGGGTTTTTTATTGGTCAAGTGACTCTCAGTTCATACCCGGCATGTGAACCATCCTGCAGTTACAGTTCTCCAGAAGGTACCGTGTTTCACAGTCGATGCGACATGCAGTGATGCTGTATGTGGAGAAGTAATCAGAGTCTATGGGAGTAGACTTGCAATCTCCCCAAGGTGGTGGGAGGTACTGAAGCTGAAAGAGTGAGCAGCACATGTTTTGCCCTCAGTGTATCAGCACACAGGATTACGTCAAATACCATAATGCAAGCCCGGTGTAGCAGAAGTTCAAAAAGGGAGACAACAAGCTGACAAAACCCAACACAAATGTCTTAAACATAAAAAAAAGAAAAGAAAATACAGAAGCACTTGAATGAAAATGTGCACTCAGACAATACTGGCATAAAACGTCCAGTTGGAACAACATCATCGCTCATGTGTAGCAGCAAGCAGACATCATGCATAACGTTACTGATGCAGGTCTAGGCCCCGGTAGAAAGCAGAGTACCATGGGGATAGAGACAAGCTTACGAGAAATCTGTAAAATATGTAGATACAGACAGGACACCACAATCAATGGACAAATTTTACAACCTTGAGAACGGAACTGAAAACAATCAACGGTTTACTGGAGGATTCATTGAATTTAAAAGACAACATACGGAGCTTTTTTTAAAGAAAAATTCTTATGGTAATAAGTAGTATATAACGGTAGGTTAACCTAAATGAATAATCCAGTCAATGAAAGCTTTCTAAAGAGGTTTTACTGTTGATTAACAACCTATATTTTCTCATTGATGCCCATGAGAGTTTATTACACAACTACCCTGAATATCCCTATGAATTTAGCAATCAGGAGGAGATGTAGTGTACACTCAGTTTGCGGTCTCATTAGTGGTAGAACTCTCATTATAAGGTGAGAGCAGGTCATTACATTTATGAATAACTCTGAGAATTCTAAATGAATCCATTAGGGAAGAATATTTAACAAGTGAATTTTAAGGACCCAATTCACACTTAACATTAGACCTCGCCATCCGTCTTGGAGCTGCAGCAGCGTGCCCCATTTTGTGTGAGATCTGCTTCGACGTTAAAGGGACTTCCTCTGTGGTGTGCTGCACAGCGTGGCCTCTAACCACCAACAAGACTTCCAGCCCCCCTTTTAAGTGTCTTGTTTTCTGCCTACTACTTATTTTCATGACAAAAATAAGCCAATTATTTATGAAGGGCGGCGATGCTTGGGTAGTTGCGCATTCAGCCGCTAACTGCAGTGGGGAGCAAGCCAACAATCTCTGCCAAAGGCTTCTTCTTGGGAAATTTCTCAGAGAAATTACACCTCCATTGTCACATTAAGGTTCACTGTAATTCCCAATCATTTCCACCAGCTCTAACCAGGTGCTAACTCTGACAATGTAACTGTCATTTAGCCAATACAAAGTGACAGAGATAGAGTGTGATTCGCAGAAGAAGTGGATTTAAACTGGCAAACATGATTAAGCCTTTATTGAACTCCATTTCTAGCCCACAGACTCTCATAAGTGGAGATACACTGGAGATAAAACCCCCAATATAATCAAGACTATAAACTCATGCCAGAGTTCTCATGGGTAATAAAACCTAATGAATCACATTGTCTGGTCCCTGCAGATGAGATTAAGCAGAGGTCCAGTGGATCACCCCGATAACACATATAAGCAAAAACAAAATGCTTACAAAAGCAGATGTGGATGTGAAAGGGTAAAGCCAAACAACAGCTCTGATAAAGACACAGATTTGGATGAATGGCTCAAAGAAATAAAACACCTTTCCAGCTCTTTGCTTGTGAGGACAGAGAGCAGAGATGGCAACAAGGACAGACTGCAGATGCTGTTACATATCGTTGCTTCAGCCACACAGAGGAGGGGGTGGGGGTGGGGGTGGGGGATGGTGGGGGCACACATGGGTCCATTCCTTGGAGAGGGCGGGACCAGGAGATGAAAGTGTGGAAGTTAATGAGTATGTACAATACAGTATTTTGTGGCATGCAGCAAGCCCAGTCAGTCATACGCTACCCTCTGCTCTTGGGTGGAAACGAATGTTTGGAAGCCTGGGGCAACCCCGAAGCCCAGCTCGTGGAGGAAAGGAGGCTCTGACTGAGTGTGAAGCTGTACCTTTATGCCGGCCTCATAGGACGTCTCATCTAGGGGTAAGGGGTGAGGGAACACAGCCCACATCATTATCGAAATATAAGAGGAGATAAAGTAAGGCAAGGGGACAGAAAATGACCCCTCCAGACAAACATCCTGTTGTCAGAGTCCCAAGCAGGACTGGTAGGTTGTCATTCAGCCATTCTCTTCTTACTTTCACTCAGTCTTGAGCTACAGATCGCTTCTAACTGTTGGTGGTGGAGTATCGATGTCTCTCTTTGCTCACAAGTCAAAGTCTCTTATTAAAAATTAAACTCCTCCGACAGAAGATTTACAAATGTAAAGCCTCGAAATCACGAGTGCTATTATTCTTATTGCACCGAGAGCAATGTCACTCGTTGGACACTGAGTGAAACGAATGCAGGCCAGAGTTTATAATGACAATCTAATTAAGTCATCACATCGTTTAAGCCATAAACACGTCTTTCAGCTGTCAGTGGTGTGGGCGCTCATGTCATGATTGTAAATGGCAAACCATGCACTTTTGCCTCCTGGAGGAAACTCTGTGATGGTGAGTAACAGAGCAGGTTTATTTTTTTTTTTGGAAATGGCTGAATGATGATACACTCTGAGCACCAACAACATTTGCAGAGAGAGGGAGAGAAAAATGAGAGAAAGATACATTTCTATGCAAGTTCCCAAAAGTTACATTTGTCATCTCTTGTGGTGTCCATGTGTCTGTTTCACGAGACCAACCGTGCCTCAACCATCCCATGTTATTCTGCTAGCACGCTGAAGCTTGTGAGGTGAACGAGCCAATTCAATTTAGGAGCAAAATCATTTAAATTAGGCTTAATTAACTGCTAAAGAAACTAAGTTAAATCGCTGCTCAGGCGTCCGTTACATCATGACTTCACAAGAACTGATTATACGGTGGAAATTTTTAACGAGCCTGCGGCACAAATACACTTGATCTCAAAGGTAATCACTGCAAAAACCTAAAATCCTCTGTGGCACTGCCGCCATTTTCTTGGGACTTACACTGAGTGCTTCTCTGTTTGTCAGAGGATATTTCCTTATTCTGTCAGTGTTTCTGTTTGAAAATCAAAGACTTTTCTTTGTCTTTGTGAGCTACGCTAGTGTGGACAAAAGCAACAGAGTCTGAATTTGTTCTCCTGGCAGATCACATAAGTGCCGTATTGTTTCATTAGATTTGGATGGAAATTCCATGTGAGCTCAGCGTTATGACTTTGCACACGGGCTTTTCAATCAATTCGGGCTTAACTATAGTTATTACTTTTCATCCTTCAGTGACGCCAGTGTCGTGGACTCGGTCAACAAACCGGCCACGGGCCATTTTGCTTCTCTTTTTACCGTGTCATCAAATCATAGCACATATTAAAATATGTCTACAAAACAGCCGCGGGTCATCTTTCTCATCCAATAATGCACGTTTTTTCCATATTACTGGTGTTGGGAGAAAAAAATAATGTAATGAGAAGTGCACCAGGCTCCTTTATATGGTCCAAACTGACATAAACAACATTATGACAGTTTTAGTAGATTTCCTTTAAGATATAGTCAGCTTTTAGCTAAATGCCGATCCCAACAGTTAGTCATAAGAAAACATTAAGTCTCTCTTTAAAAACTGTAAAGTGTGGGTTTTTAAAAAGAGTTAATCAGCGATAATGTCCGATGATTAAAGACTGCTGAAGTTGGCTGTGTGGATTAGTCCTCAACGTTTTTTGCTGGCTTCTGTTTGACTCTAGTGTCACTAGAGATGATTTTCAGAGCTGCAAATAAAAAGCTGTTGTCCTTTTTTTTTTCTCCTGAGCTCCAACTAATGAAGACTCAATATAAAAAAGTAAACTAAACACCCTCAGCTGCTATATATTTTTTGCATGCTGTGCAGTCTGAAGCTTTTTTGGCTCTGATAAGCGCAGTATGCTCATATTCCTGCATGCAATCATTACTCGGCCCTGCTCTATCAGTACTTCTTGGCGGCTATAACTAAGTTTCATTTACTCTAACCCAACTCATCGGCTGTCTATGTAACACATTAGACGCGCATCTCAACACAAAGGTAATACTAAGATCTGGATCTGATTTTGCTCCGCACTCTGTGACACAGAGGTGATGGACACTGGCTGGCAAGGGTTTTTGAGACGAACACAGGATGAAGCAGAGCAAAAGACGCTGGGGTCGGAGAGGAGGCCGAACGTTAGGTACCAGTTGCTGCTGACATGACACAAAAGTTTGAAAACCAGGTGCCACACCAAATCCCAGTTGGTCAATGAAAGGCGGCTCGTCCTGGCTGTGGATCTGAACCTTGATGCCTGCTTCGTAGGAGGTCTCATCTGTGGATACAGCACGCCAGAAAATACAACAACATGTACGGTCATCGACGGAAACCAGTGCTGTTTAGCGATCCAGCAGTCACATTAATCCAGGGTTTCTACCCTTCCGCTTTCATCATATTAATGGAAGCTAATATAAGAAATAAACTCTTGTGTCAGTGTGCCGGTTCAATATCAAACAGATTTAGAACCATATTAATTACATGCTATTTATTTTATGAATGTATGGTCCCGTTATGTTGTGGCCCACCATAAATGAGAAACAATAAGTCAGTAAATGCAGTTTTATTGGGTCTGATATAGAAACATATCAAGATGATAAGTGGTTAACCATGGTAGTGCATCACTTCTTTGTCTGCCTCAGTGTGGTGCAAAAAATATATATAGGCAAAGATTTATAGGTAAAGTGAGAGATGTACAACATTCCTCTGTGGAGCATCCATTTGTCATGGAGATGACAAAATACTGTGGCAGTTGTCAGGCCTTCAGGGATAAACCAACAAGCTGATGAGATTTCCACATGGAAATCTGCACAAATCAGATGTTACTGTAAAAATGCTTCACTGACCTGTCTCGCCCCAAACAGGCAAGTATTCATCCTGCTGAATATCCAACATGATCTCCAAGCCGTTCCCCGTGCCGCCCTTTAACGTGGTCAGCAAAGGGTTGCCATCTAATCCCGAGTTGAAAGTGTAGCATTTTCCATACCGTGTGTAAATCTGTAAGAAAAATAGGACACACACAGAGAAAAATAAGCACAAATAAAAAGTTCGATCCTTTTCACGGTGCAGCAGCACGAGCTATATTACATGCCAGTCTCACATTGTGCAGGACAGGTAATCATTCCAAAGATTTTGTGATTATCAGAGAAGGCAGTGCAGGTCTTAAACAGGCACCTGGCTCTGATGTGAGGAAGTAATGAGTGCTCCTCAGCGGCAGCTGAGTGATTTAGACTGAATTTACTATTTTGCCATCACTTAATGAGAAACATATGAGGGGGAAGCTCTCTGGACACACAAGCAGACATTTTTGTATTTTGCTTTATAAACTTCTTAATAGACCAAACCTCTGCCAGGAAAGCTTAGCAGGATTTAATGTTTGATGTGCAATCACTATAGTAGATTTTCTTCTATGTTTAAATAATTTAATTTCAGGTTCTGTGCCCCAGAGGGGATTTTTTATTTTTCAATTTTATGGCTTTTACCTATAATTGAAAAATTTCTATGTCATCTACCAAGCAAGTAAATATAAATCAGTCTCAGAAGGATCAAAATGTAGAATTAAAATCATCGACTCTTCATAGATTTAAACAAACTATAAGCATTTCAAGATGTTCATCATCATGACGTGTGCAGCAACCTGCTGTTTGTGTTCACAGCAATGGCTACACATTAAAATGCGATAAGTTATGGCTAAACAAGAAAATCATAGTACGGAAGCCAAAAGGGGACAAAAAGTCTCATAAATAAATGAAAATGAGTGTCGATGAAACTTTGGCAGTTGCAAATGTTCTTACTCTCAAAAACATTACCAATTCAGAAGTATTAATTTAAATTTATGTTATCTAAGTTTCACTCTGTAATGTATAGTTTGCAATCTGTGCTTGTAATCTTTTGAATTACAATATTATTTTATGTAATGATGAATTGAAATCAATCTCAGGTAAAAGTGAAAGCTTACAGACCTTAAAGTCCTGTTTTAATGGTCATAGCTGCCCTAATAGACTTCCTTTTCTCATTATCGTAACAAAAATGTGTGCTGCTAGCATGAGATTTTTGATGTGCAGGAAGGACTGAAGTTTGGATTAATTTCTACTGTGGTAAGGCCATAGAAAGAGGGCTGCTGGTTAAAACTCAGCCAGCATGGCAAAGCTGATCTCGAGAGATCAGATTCAGCGTTCAACATCCAGACCCAGACAGACTCACATCCATCTCACACAGATAAGACAGAGCTTTGTTTCCCCCCTCCCTGCTGGCTATATAATGAGGGAGTGCCTATACACATCATGCAATTTATGACTGTTTTAAAATATTCATATTTATGTTTAGCTCAAATGAGAGCATCAATCATCCATGCCGCAAACCCAATATGAGTTGCTTAAGAGCAACAAACAGATAGCAAAATGTAAATCCTGCATATCTCAAGCCATCAATCTGGCCAAAAACAGAGAATTTGAAGATTTTAAAGCCTCTCCGTTGCTATGAAGCCGCCATGGGTAGCTGACCTCTTGCAGCCTGTAAGACACTGTAAATGTCTCACATCAGCTGAAGCTGTCACAGTTACATGTTTGATTTTTATGACTTGGATCTAGCTGTTCAGACCCACCTCAGCAAAGGCAGGGAGCTAAATGTGACGCCTGTGACAGGTGAGGGTTTTATATCTGGATGTGTCTTGCCAGGTTTAAAATATTCTCAGTCCCTCTGCATGCAGGCTTACCACTGCAGAAACTTCCCCAGTCGCCCTTGCTAATATTTTCTAATGACGTTATAAGCTACCGGTTTGTGTGCGAATGTATTTACTCAAGATATCACCACGCGGAAGAGCGGGACTATGGTTTGCAAATGTCACCCACTTTCTCGCTTCAGTTATTCAGAGATGAATGGCTGTAATGGATCCACGTCTGGTGCGTTTAAATGGGAAACTCAGCTGCATATTTTGACGCATATCCTCCTCGTGCCCAACAGATGTTTAATTAGAGACGCTGAAATTTTAATTTGAACTGATTTATGACGTCTGAATTATTAATGCGCTCAATTTTCGCCCAAATGTTGTCATGTTATAAAGCAAAAAAGACATTAGAGGGACTCGGGAAATAGCCAGTCAACATAGCCAAATACGAAACCTTTAAATACAGCAGACACTGAAGCCACATCATTGTGTTTGTGCTGTTGAGTGAATTTTAAGGAGACATGGGTTTTAATGAGGGAACAGCTGTCATGTCTTAAAGGCAAAAAGCAGGAGAGGCTTGTTTTGCAGCTCTGAAATATCAACGACTTAAAAGACCCGGAGAGAATGCCTGCTGTAGCTTTGTCAAATGCTAACATGAATTATTAATACCCCATATAAACAACGCTCACATCCACACCTGGCAAATACCATCTCTCTTTCTGTACATACAGTGCTGAAGTTTTTGTAGGTGCAGGTTT
Source organism: Simochromis diagramma (assembly GCF_900408965.1). Classification (NCBI taxonomy): domain Eukaryota; kingdom Metazoa; phylum Chordata; class Actinopteri; order Cichliformes; family Cichlidae; genus Simochromis; species Simochromis diagramma. Next base: position 7,477,555 of record NW_024386782.1, read on the forward strand.
CCCCACGAAACCTGCACTCCAGCAGCATGTCCTCAAGCTGGTGACCGAGCCGACCCATCATCTCCGTGGTGTTGGTGTGATAATTGGGGGGTGGGGTGTAGCTGCTGAAGTCCAGGAGAGTGAGCAGACCCTGCTTGTGATTGTCTTTAAGGATAGACAGGCTCCTCTTTATGACTGTGTGATTATGATACAGGAGGTCCAACCAGTAGCCGCTGTGATACAGGTCATCTTTAGTCAGAGACGATACCCGGAAAACATTTTTGTTGCAGAAGGTAACGGCTGGGAAGGACATGTTGTGAGCCCAGACCATGTAGATCTTGGTGACAGCGGGGTAGGACATCAAATAGAGGATTCGATTCCAGGACCAGGTGAAGAGGAGACTCAGACAAAGGAAGAAGGCCATGATCCAGATGACCCGCTGCGGTTTCGACTTGTCCGGAGAGAAGACAAACTTCAAACCGTGGATCTTGGTCCTCATTATGAAATCCACCGTGATCTCGTTCCATGTTGCTTTCAGCGAGCTGGACTGTGGGTTCTGAAGAGGGGGCTTCTGGGCATCACTTGATTTGTTTGGCTCCATGGAAACAGATTCGGATGTGGAGTCTTAAACCTTAATTGCGAGTCAAGGAAAGTGCTTCGTTGTCAAGTGCAGTTTTTCAGCTGCCCCCACTAGACTACAATTTACACATTTTCTCGACATGCACCTTAATATGTGTGTAACAGCGGGTGTGTGTATAAAAAAATCCAGGTAGCAGCAACTGGAGTCCTAACATGCAGCTGTCCCACTGTTCAGGCTTGAAAACACTTTGCCATGAAGATATAAACAAAGGAACTGTGCTCCTTGGGGGATGTAAAATTGATTTACATAATGATTCCTTTATGAGAAAAACAGCTGAATCACTCCATTAACAAAAACATCCAGCGTAACTATCCACACTCCTTCGTCAATAGACAAATGGACGTGATAATTGCAGATGTAAGCGACGGCTTCACTCCCAGAGGTAATCACTTTGAAAATTCGGAGAGGCTTACCCCTGTTGCTCAGATCTTTCACTCCTCCATCCCCCCTCTCCAGTGCCAGACAATACTTGCAGATTTCAGTGGTTTCTCTTTTTGTGCAGTAGCTGCCCAGAACCCAACTCCTCCCTTTTTCCACAGATTGAAGAGATGCTTTTTAGTGTGTTGACTTGAAGCCCGCAGAAAGGAATATAAAGCTTGTTGCCCCCCTATTCACTCCCTCTACAGTCGACTGGAGAATGAGGTGGAGCCACTGGATGAAATTGTTTTCCTCCGGTGATGAAGTGCACCTCCAATGGTATAGAGAGGAGGGGGTTGGTGGTGGTATTGATCAAAGTACAAATAATTGTGCTAAAGAAATTCCTCTAGAAAAAAAAAAAAAGATGAAGTCTGAAGTTCTTTAATATTGAAGCATCGCTCGCTCATGGGTCGATATGTCTATATAATTGAAGACTGAAAGGGAGGCAGCAAGTTGGAGAAAAACAGCTAAATATCCTTTAAAATGTGTTAGAAAAATATGTCACAGTACGATCTGTGATCTTCTTTTGCTCCAGTTTCAAATTTAATTTCACAAATGCAGAGTAATGAGGGCTGACATCCTGCTGCATGCAGATGTGGCTCTGGCTGATATTAAAGGTGCTTTGCTCCATTTAGTGAGACTATCAAAGGACTGTGTTTGGCAGAAAGTGATACTTTCCCCCCATTATTTTAGCTGGAATAATTTCAATCTGTAATGCGGGTATTGGCTGGGTAACCTGATCAAAGCTGAGGTGACAAATGGTTGTAAAAAATTATTGCGCAAAGTTAAAAATAGAAAGAAAAAATGTTTTATTACTGCACAGACTTAGACCAGAGGGTGTCATCTGCAGGTTTGGATGGTGGGAGCTAATAAAAAATAATTGGAATGAACTTATTTTAATATAACACAAAGGAGTGTAAATGACTCTCGGGCTTCGTAGAGTCTGGGTTTCACTGACTAAATGCCAGAGATGATCTACCAACTGATTCTGTTAACACAATAATAACATATTCATGTAAATTATTTCAGTATTTGAGGGCATAAACCTGGCTTTTTGCAAAAAGGCTGAGATATTACAAATGAAGAATTCAAGTAACCGATCGGCTATCGTTTAATAATTTAAGCTAATTCCTGAAATTACAGCTGCTGTCCCTCTGCAGTGGACTTAAAGTATCCCACAGTGCCTTGTAATAAGTTGCATGCAACCAGTGGTCACCGTCCAACTGTTGGATACAATCATTAATCTTCCTAGAGATAAATAAAGAGAAGGGCGACAAGAGCAACAGGAGCGCTCAGCAACATAAACTACCATTTATGTTCATTTATTTGGGATAATGTGCATTTCACAGGCAGATTCATGTGCATAGAGATTAGTATTTGGGTAAATGCGAAGCACAGTTGGCTAGCCCTGCCCTGGCTGCTCAAGAATCCAGGAGGTTACCGCATCTGAAGAGATGTATTTACACCAAACAGAAATTTCTCAGGCCTTTTATGTTAATAAAACAAAAACAAAGCAAACTATTACACCTGACACTAAAATGATCCCCTTGATGAGCAGTAAACTGAGATCTGATGTACATATCATGGTCATTTTACTTCATCAGCTCAGAGCATCAGCCCTGAGCTGGGCAACAGCTTGTTTTAACGTTCTGCTTTTTCAGGTTGTAATTTCTAAGGAAGTATAGACAGTCTTTGGACAGCCAACTAAAATCTATCATCCATATAAATATGAAATGATTTCATTGTGATATTAAGAGTATTTTGTCATCTTTGGGCAGAGCCAGGCTAGCCTCACCTGATCTTTTAGGCTTTATGCTAAGCTAAGCTAACTGGCTCCAGCGTCATACTCAATCGTCAAACAATCCCTGCTTTAGTCCCAGAAGAAGCTAACCCCTTGGGGTTGTGTCAGGAAGGGAATCTGATGTTACTTCAAACACAGCTCCCCACTGTGGGACCCCTTGTGAAGAAGGGAGTAGCTAGACATAGCTTCTAAAACAGCATTTATAAAAAGCACTGACGAGGGCTGCGGATCAGTTACTGTTTTGTTTTTTTTAAAGTGGTTACACTTTCCTACAAAGGAGTTCTTTACAACCTCTGTCTTTTCTGGGGAAGGGGCTAAGATAAACAATATAAACACAATTAAAAGAAACTGTTCCACATATTTTTGACACTGCCACCTGGCGGCAGTACGACGCTTCAACATATAGATGATGGTCTGCAAAACCCTGCATCACACCTAAGCAGATAAACGTCAAATTACCCCTGTAAGAGCAAAATGGGCTCAAAATAAATGCTTGCACGTAATCCACAGGAAAGTCTGATATGTCACATTGAATTAGACACATGGCACTTCAAGCAGCCCAGCAGCCATCAAATCTACTTTAAAGTGCCAAGAAACACCACTAATTTATCCGTGGTATCTCTTCTATTTTCACATGTCGTGTTATTAAATTATTGTGCTGTCTGTGGTGATCGCGTCAAGATATTCATCGGAAATTATTCTGTCTTGGTTTGTGCTGTCCTCAAAATCAGTGCTGACAGCAAAGTATACGTCAGTGTAAGTGTGATTAGAAAAAAACAAAGCTTCTGACTAGTGCAGGATAAATATAGGTCGTTTATTAATCTTCAAAGAAGCAAAATGTGATTCAAAGAAAGAATTATATAAAAAGAATTTCTACCCAGCCATTTTATTAAAGCCAAATTTACAAATGCATTACAAAAATAAAGCAACACTGTTTCCTCTGTGTTCAAAAGTCGAGATATTAATAGTCTGATAAGATTAATGAATGCCTGGATACTGAAAAACAAAGAATAGAGAAGGTTAAAGCTTCAATACAGTAATAATGGTTATTTTCCCTCTGTGTCCTTTCTAGCTTTCCAGCAGCAAAACAAGTAAATTAATTGGCTGAATTTAGCTCTAACAGCTACTATATGTCATGTCTGCACCAACCATCCTTTTTGCCCTCCAGACACAACAGATGCCCAGTATTGCTTTTCTTTTAGCCTTATATCTGAACCACTTTATTCTATAAAAACAACTGGAAAAGCATTTAATTGGAGAAATAGGGTATCTTTAATAATTTTAACTTTAATTAGAATAACTATTTGCATAGTGCTTTTCAAAACGCACAGTTATAAAGTGCTTCACAGTTTGTATAAAACTACACAACTACACAAAGTTTGTGAGCTTCAATCTCAAAATAATCACCTCTGGTTTCAAAATAAGAGCAACCCAGGGGCCAACCCCTGGAATACAAGTCTTACTGGAATTTCACTTGAAGCCAGTACTAGCTAATGGCTAATTTTTATTTGCAGTTTAGCAGAAAACAAGACTGGATGAGCTTTGCTGGTCAAGAGTAGTAGCAATGTTCTGAGCAGATATTGCTCATTGTTTGGCTTAACAGAAAACTACAGTCAAGTATCATTAACACAGCAACAGTAGCAGATTCCTTTGAAGCTATTTAGTAGATAATCCAGGGGTAGCATATGGAAAGAAAAGTGAACTGGACCAAGAACTGAGCCTTGGGAGACACCACATATCAGGGGTGCTGAGGAGGACATGTAGTTATAAATGTGAAATTTTAAAGAGAAGTGCCAGAGATACTGACCCAGAAACTCTATAATCTGTAAATAAAAATGAAGGGGGAATAAGTCAAGCAATACTCAAATGGAATACTTATCTTTATCTAAGCTCATAAGAATCTCATTAGTAATTTTAAGTATCGCTGTTCCAATGCTATAATTTTGTTGAAAACCAGACTGGAATTTATCAACATATTGTTACCCTATTTCAAGTAGCTGATGAGCAACAGCTTTCTTTTAGAAATTTTAGAAATGAACAGCAATTTGTAAATTGGCCTATAATTGTCTAAAACAGTGGGATCTAGGGAGGGGTCTTAAAACAGACAAATGCTGACTACTTTAAAGTATTCTGGCATGCAGCCAGATGATAGAGACTGACTGATAATAAAGCGAAGTGGGGGGGACCTCTAACAAATTTAGGATATGCACATATGAGAAAGTATACTCAGGGAAATCAGGAAGAAATTGAATAATAGAATTGGTTGAGAAACCTGTACAGGTTGGAAGGATCCAGGTTTAATGTGCCCTATTAATATCATAGGGCAAGCAACCCCCCCCCCCCCATACATAAATAAATAAATAAGTAAATAAATAAATAAATAAATAAATAAATAAATAAATGTCTCACATCGAGCAGACAACATGGCAGGAAAACCAGACTGACATGACGAGTTCTTTTCAGTGACAGCGATCCAGTCAAATTTTGATATTTGATTTGTACTGACACGACACTTGACAACCTCTGTTTCAGACCCAGTAAAGTCACCCAGGCAAAATAAGGAGAACAAGAATACTAATGCTGTATGTGTAGCAGCAGAGTAGGACACCCAACAATACCGTCTTATCTGCCTTGTTTCTCCATTTATTGACCAGCTGTACAGACTTCCTCTATTCTCATCGTCTTTGGAAAGATGCCAATAGATATGAAGCGCATTTAACTAGTAAGTTAATTGCTTGAGCTCATTTATTTTGGAGGCGTGTGGCAGGCTGCTCCCGTGGTCTCAGAATCATCCCTTGTCAGCAGTTTGAACCAAAACGCAATTTCATTACTCTGATCTCCAGAGGTTACGCACTAGCAATACATGACAATCATCTTTACTCTCTTAACATGTGCTCTCTGTCTTTCAGCGGCTATCCATCCTTTTTTCGATGTGGTATTTTCAAACAAAACCGTGCACTTAAAAGGGACCTATTATGCTTCTTTCCGGCTAAAACTTTTTTTTATTCTTGGTCTCTACTAGATGGCTTTGCATTACTCACAGTTTGAAAATCTTATTTCATTTTTCATTCATGCAGATTTTTTTTTTTTTAGCTTTGCCACCCTCGCTATAAGTCAACTTCCCTCTGATTGGCTGCCCCTTGCAAACAGAAGGTTTGAACAGCAGATTGGCGGAGCTGCTGTTCTCACAGTCAGAGCTCAGCCAAAAACACTACAATGCTCCATAGAGTCAGTTGATAATTCTGGGATTTTATAGTAGTAGGTATTGTAGCTTTAAAAGTAAATACTGGACAAATGTAACAATTCTTTGTTTAAATTTTTGTGTAAAATAATTATAGATTTCCTGAATTGAAGAGCAACATAATCGCATTAAAAAGGGGCTTTGTACTCCCGGGCTAACGACAAATATAAAGACAAAAGCTTTAAATCTGGTGTTAGACTGTAATCACAGCACTGCAATGATTTCAAACTTTTTTCTAATATGAAAAACTTTCATAACTCTGTTTGTTTGTCAACTCTTCCCCAAATCATTAATTTAATTAAAATATCCCCTCCAACACAGTGCTGCACACAAGAATATATAGCACTCTGGGCAAAATGTAATGATTTTTCTTACCAATAAAATTGCTATCCTCCGTACTGAAAACAAACGTCTGCTGCTCACACACTGCTATTGTTATCATCCTTTGGAGGAAAATGTATTTAAACTGTGTCTCAGTACCGAAGCATGGTGTAATAAGAAAAATTACCAAATTCAAATAAGCATCTCAAAGAAAAGTAGAACCATTTGAAATATCTATTCTTTCAGATTTTTGTATTACTAGCCCGACTTAAAGAGCAACTCGGTGATCCCTCAGGCTGTCAGGGAATGACACTAACCAGCCTCTTTTATGTCAAAGCCGAGGCAAACCCCAGCGGTCTCATTAGAGGAGGAGCAGAGGTTTGACTGAGTAAAGGGGAGAGCTCCTTCAAGGGCCAGTGAGAATGTTCAACACCAAATGAAATCCTGGCAGCAATTAGATGCACATCACAACCTCACAGAGTGCAGCCGGGGAAGAGAAGAAGCTGGACACAAGACATGCCCAGCATTAATGTCCACTCACTATTAAAGCTTAGCTAATTAGCTAATTAGTCATTTAGGGTATTTATGAGCTGTTTAGGAAAATCTTAAGCAAAAATGCCAAACACTGTTTCAGCTTTTCGTTATTTCTTAGTCTTCTATAACATATGGAGAGCGCAAACAGTTAACCAAGAAAATAACTTTCAGATTAATTAATAATGAAAATAATTAATTCATCTGTCCCAATGCCCTAATGCCTGCTTACTGAAAATGCACATAAAAAGGATGCTGCTATTATAGTACATGTACTATTAATCAGTCTGTTAAATAATCTCTCCCTCTCATGCACATTATATATAGTTTTCCTTTAATTAAAAGATGTATTGATTAGATCATATAAAGTTCCCCCGCAGAGTTTGGGATCGTCTCCTTCATAATAACGCCAGTCAAATAACATATATTAAAGTCAGACACAAATCTAAACATTTAATAAGCTGAGATCAGAGAACATTTGTCAGCCTCGGAGAATCTAAACTGATCTGAAGCTTATCAAAACAGTCGCTTATTCAGTTGACAAAAGGATTAATGCGTAAACAGAAATGACCCTGTGTTGGCTTTGAACTGCATTTTACTCCGACTGCAACATGTTTGATTTATTCCACTCAGCACATTTTCCGATGAGCAGGCCAAACCGCGCTGACAGAAAAACAGTATTCAGTGTCAGCCTTGAAAGTTTTAAGATAAAAATTTACATTATTTAGAGTTTGAATAAATAAAGCCGGAGCACACTGAGTAGCATAGCATTTTCTCTATGAGGTCAGGATTCCTCATTGCTATGCAGCATGTCAGACTCGGCGTTGCATGAAAACTTGAAAAACTCCCTGAGAATTTCCAAATTTTTGATTTAGGCCAGCTGAGAGACAGGCTGAGAGACACTGTGATTTAAAATGACCAAACAAATGCAAATCTGGACGAGACCGCCAGACAGAGCAGAAATGTTTGCAATCAGACTGTCACTCTGTTGGACGGGCAGCTTCTTTAGCAGAGGGAGACATCTTGTGGCCTGCCTCTAAATGAAACTAACCTCTCACACAGCCACTTTGTATGCTGCACCAGTCGTGCACGGAAACCCTGAGTGGATATTTTTGCTAAGAGAGGCTTATACTGTGAAATGCCTCATATAAAATTCATCAAAAGGAAGAAATATTGCCATACACTTTGTAGGAAAATTAATTTAACAAAAAATACACCAAAGCTGCTCTGAAGGAACATATTCAGTGTACATTTATTGGACATAAAAATGTTAGTCCTTGTTGTTTGTTACATTTCCCCCCCCAAAAAAGTGCTGTTTTGTTGAGCTGAGGCAGCATGTTTTTTTCTGGTTCAGTTAAAAACGTGCCCTCCCATTACTTATTTAAAATGTAGAGTAATTACAAAGGTCTCTGGCGCAGCATATGTACAGTATATCCTCCCAAGCAAACCAGGTGGAGGGCAGATGCAGTCTGTATCAATAAAACACAGATGCAGCTGGCTACACCTGCTGTCTTTCTCCCTTGTTCCATTCCAGGCAGAATCCAAGAAACGCTGTCACTCAAGCTTTCACTCTGCAGCCTGCAGTCACACTTTGATAAACTCACTCCTCGAATTTCCTCACCGGTACTTTTGCAGGGATAACGTCTTTTTTTTCCTCATCTTGTTTGCTCAGCTGGAGGCTTTTGGTACCCTGAATCCATTCAGGGATAAGCACTTGCCAGCAGTCTAAAATTGCCACAGTGTAACCCAGCATTCCATCAGGAACTTCTTTTGCCCCCCTCATGTATGTGTTAAGAATAAAAAGCATATCCTTAAACGTTCCTGAGGCTATACACCAAATCTCTCCCTCACCAGCATTTAAAGGACTTTTATTACAGAATACAAATTTTGAAAGCCAATTACACGTTCATAGTTTAAAAATCACAACTGAAAAAACAAACAATGAAGTATATTATATGGGCAAAAGTACCTGGGCACCCACACATTACTCCTACAGGAGCTGCTTGGCCATGAAAACCTATGACACTAAGCTCCCGACACAGAATTTTTGTGCAGATGCCAGAGGATGCCAGAGGAGTTTTGGAGCTGTGCACTTACTGAGTTACCACAACATTGGTGCCTCAGTACTTTATGTGGTCTGACACTTGGTGGCTGACTTGCTGCAATTCATAATCACAACATAAAATCATGACATTCTTAGTCGTATGAGTTCTAAATTGAATTTTTCTGACAACCTTACAGAGATTGAAATCTTTGTAACTGAAAACAGTATGTTAATAATACTTATTAATCACTTATTCTAACCTATAAAACTATATTCGATTAATTTTTATTTTTATAGCATCAAATCACAGCAGCAGTCACCTCAAGGCACTTTATATAGTAAGGCTAAGACCCTATGTAAGTATGCATGTGTGTGTGTGTGTGATATAAATGAGTTACATAGTGTTTTGATGCATTCATATGCAGCATGTCACACTGCGTTTATAATATCTGACTGTGACAGGCTGAGTTGTTATTAACTCAGCATGTCACATTAATCGCTGAGTTGTTATTAATAATGAAAAACCATCCTTTCTAACCTCTCTAACACTCCACTTCAGTTAATATATAAATCATTCACCGCAGTCATGGGGCAGGTTTACAGATGTATGCTGACGATATGGTGATATATGTGTCAGACAAAAATGTCTCGTCTGTTTCTTTGCATCGTTTACATTCCATAGCAGCACGACTTTAAAACTCTCAGCATTAATAAAACTGTCAGTTTGCCTCTCTTCCAGGGCTTGGTACTGAAAGAACCCCATAAGTTAAATTTAGAGGCAATTCACAGAACAGACCTCATTTAGATATTAGATTCTCTTTCATTTACCTTCAGAACCTTCAGGTGAACCCTGAAGCTACTCAGCTACTTTAAACCTTACTATACTGCAGTCTGAACAAATAAATACAAACATACAGTACATACAAAAATAAAAATCACTTACTCATCTAGGAGGAAAGAAATCTCACAGAATCCAGTGAGCTCTTTAGAACGGCATAATCTTTCAAAATGTTTGTTAAGGCAGACTGCATTACTAGGTGCTTGACTGTATACAAGTTTATACTCCAGTGAAAACACCTGTATTGAAAGAGGTGTGGCCTAATAATAAGGCATTTCCAACAATAGGTGATGTCTAAGCTCCTCTGTCTAAAGGTGCAATGGGTTGAAAAATTAAGACGATGCAAAGTAAGAAAAATAGCAGAAATGTAAACATGTTCACATGCTGGTACAAAAAAGTATTTTGGTATTTATGGGCAGTGTTGGGAAGGTTACTTTTAAAATGTATTCCATTACAGAATACAGAATACATGCCCCAAAATGTATTCTGTAACGTATTCCGTTACGTTACTCAATGACAGTAACGTATTCTGAATACTTTGGATTACTTAATATATTATCATGCTTTTTACAACAACGTGAATGTACTATTGCTGTGTGATTTATTACTATTACTGAAGGTCCGCGACTCCGAACTGTAGTAAAGGGACCTCTGACTAATACGGCGGGGTCCCTGTTGGCTGGTAGCCGAAAAATAGCTTTACTTTGTTGTGTGGGTCAACTTTTCTTGACAGAGAGAGGCGTTGAAAGGCTGCTCGAACGGAACTTATTGTTTTCGGAGGAAAACACGAACACGGTGTACAGTCGAGTCTTAATAGCTTACTTACAACTGGGCTCGTCAGGCACTCTTCTTGGCTTAAGTGGTTATTATTATATTTACATGCTTCCAGCTCCCGTTTTTCCTCGATGACAACTCGTACCTTTCCACTCCCCTTTTTCTCCCTCCTCGCGCTCACAGACCCATAACGTGTATGGCAGTCCATTCTCCCTGCAGCATGGACTACACTGCCCATGATGCTACATTCTTTAGAGCTTGTAGCATTCTGCTTGTTAGCTTAGCACAACAACAACAACAACAACGAAAAGGCGCTCTCTCACCCAGGAAACACACAGTCGCAGAGAGAGAGAGAGCGTGTCGCCCTGTAACAATGGCAACCGTACGCTGCCGCCTGGAACAACAGAGCGTAGCTGTCAAACAAAACCCAAACAGTCCTGACCCGCGACAATATGAAACAGGAAAGTACCGCAGTGTAATCCATTTATTTCAACAAAATAACTGTATTCTGAATACCACCTTTTTAAACGGTAACTGTAACGGAATACAGTTACTCATATTTTGTATTTTAAATACGTAACGGCGGTACATGTATTCCGTTACTCCCCAACACTGTTTATGGGTAATTTATTTCTTCAAGATGACTAAAAAGGGTGATAAATTATTTTATAGCTTTACTATTTAAACTGCATTAAGGCTTAAAGTTAGGCCATTTCCACTTTAACTCACTGGTAGGCTTAGTAGGCTTCACCCCTGTTAATTGACTGAACTGGATCTCTACAGCATGTTTGTGGTGTTTTCAGATATTTTAGTGGATTTATCTGAAAGAAAAAAATAGATGGCCTGCTGTGCGGATCATTCATTTGCATGTTACTTAGCAATAATACCTGGTGATGGGGTCAGTTTAATGGAGCTATGCAGTATACTCCATTTGTCCATATATGATCAATTCTGCCTTAAAAACAACAACAACAACATGACACAAACATGGCCAAATTACTAATGCTGATGTTTCACAACAAGGTATCACAAACCAGTGGGTTCATCTTTTATATACAGTCTATGATATTGACCAAATAGTCTTGAAGAGTAATCTCAGAAAGCAACTCCACACTTTGAAAGGTGCAGTGCATAACATATTGGCTAAGAGACCAGGATGTAGATCCCAGAGGCCATTAGTGGAGGAAAAAAAAAAGCTAAATATGACTTCTGAGGCAATCAAAAATCAAAAGAACTTGTGATATGAACCATTAGTCATTTGTGCTCCATCTGTGTTCAGTAGATTAGGAAAACTTGGGAGTACAATGCATGCTGTTGTTTGAATATCATGATGCCAGGAGGCTGATAATCTACAACAAAACATAATGGCTCTATTGGTTTTGGACAGAGCCATATTTGTGTCCGGTGTCTCCACCTAACAAGCCAATTAACTTAAGAGGTTCTGTCAACTGGCACCTCCGATGTCTGCCTATGGTCGTATGCCGGATGTGCAAGTCAGCATAAAGCACCCTCACACAGCATCCCCTCCATGAATTCCTTCAGTATTCCTCCTCAGTGCCATTGACTGGACTGCCAATGCTGCACTTAGAGTAACAGCGATTTTCACAGTAATCTTTTCTGATACTGAGTACTGGAATAAACACATTAAGTATTTGTAATCTGGCCTGTCATCTATGCTCGGTGCGTCAGATTTGTTTATTTCATTGTTTGCACTATACTCTATTTTATCTCTACTCTCCTTTTCATGCTCTAAGCAGCAGTGTAATTTTGTGCTCCTTCACACACCTTCTTCCTTTCATCTCTCCTAATGCTTCCAGTTGTGCATCGAGGCACTGGCTCTGCTCCAAAGCAGGCTGAATCACAGTGATGGTGTCAGTGCTCAGCTGAGTCCCAGTCCCACCTCAATCTAAGCACAGCGCAGCCTCTTTTTCTGTTTTCTCTTTCTCATTTGTTTCCATTTTGTGTCAGCGCTCCCCTTCAGATCTATTTGTCGCTTTTCACCCTTTCCACCTCTCTCTGGTATAAGCAGCTATTCTTTTGTACTTTTCTCCACGTTGCCTATTTTCTCTCTCTGTCTGCATCTCTGACACTCAATCCTGTCTTCTGCTTCTTTTACTCACCTTTTTCTTTTCTTTGACCTCCAAAGCCAACATCAGCCTCCAGACGATACTGCAGCGCATAAAGTAAAACACCAGCTCCTGGCTCTAGCTTTGGCAGGCAAGACTTAATGTAATATTAAAAAGGAAGCTTAAACCAAAGGTCTTTTGTTACACCATAAACTAATAGATCTACAGGAAGTTCAGTGACAACATAGAAGATCAAGCGTAACGAGATAAACATGTTAGGATCAGCTCTCTGCAGTGGCATGGGCCGGCTAAAGTGCTGAGCTGGTGATCGATTGAAATGATATTACACCAGCTTCGGCATGCATCCTGCATATACACAATGACAGATGATTTATTTGGTGTGAGCTAGTCTTGCAGGCTTAATCCACAGCAATGATTCAGGGTGTGTTGGGGTGCTTACGCTTTTGAGTATTAATGAGGTAATCAATCACACGCCACTTCACAGACAGTAAGGCACCAAGATGGAGGCATGAGATTAATTTGATAATGAAGTAAAGCCTCCACCAAGACACTTATTTGGCAAATCATATATATTATAATCTAAAAATGGTTTTCTTTAATGTGATGTTGTGTCATATACAGCGTCCTAGCTACCAAAAACTGTAATCTGAGCACGGCTTGTTACCACAGACTGATCCAGGGACATTCAAGGCTATGTTTCTATGTATATTTAGAGCACCGCATGGGCAGAACATTCCCAGCCTCTACCATCTGCCAGCTTTTAAATATACGAGAGTCGTTCTCCACCAGTAAATTACAGCATCTCTCCCCCCAAAAAAATATTTCATTACTTGATGCAAAGGGAGTGATTGCACTTGGGGGCGCTGATATTTCCCCTATGAGATTTCTCAATACGACTGCACCCATACCCAGCTCATTAGCTGAAACATCTGGTCTTTCCTGTCACTGTCAGGCATGCCAAGTTTCTCCAGCCACTGTTACTTTGTCTAAAATGCTACACATACGTACACGCATGCATGTACTGAAATAGATCCGAAAGGACATCTGAAAAATGTTATCAAACTAAAGTGAAGTATTAGTATGCTACAACTAATATGGTCGAATAGCCGCAAAACTTTGTACTAAGGGGTTTAAATAGGAAAATAGAGCCGTATGTTTATTCTAATGATGTCCTTTTAAAAGCCATACCAAAATGGATCAATTAAGTGCATCAGCAGAGGTATTTGAATGATTCAGTGCATATATTTTCTCAGGTTTTTCCACATACACAGAGCTAATTGTCGGATGTTGTCTAGACCTTGTGTGAGTCATTTTGTGTTGATGTTGCTGAAGTATATAATGGGTAATCTCAATTCCATCCCATCTTATCTCCTATGAGAGGACCTGCCTCTCAGCCTCCCACAGAAAGATCAGCAGGCCGAGGGAATCGAGGAAGGGGGAATTCAGGCAGCTCTATGAATCTTTAATTAGTCCCCTCTATACTTAGGCCCTCCGAGCATCTCCAGTTTCTGACATTTAGCTGAAATGTGCCCTTTGTATGCAGGGATGTGAAGAAGCCAAGGTCATCTGACTGATCACAGCGATATCAAAATGCATCTTTATTAGCTCATATGCGCTGTGTTGTTTTTGAGAATATGACTCAAACCTGATGAGTCATTTAAATGTGCAAGTCTTCATAGTAGGTGTCAGGTTTGGTTTGAGTTGAAAAGCCAAACCCTTTCTTTTAATGTGAATCACTGTCACTAACAAAAAAATAAATAAATAGCAACAGTAGTGCTACATTAGAACAGCTAGGTAATTAGTATAAATCATTTGCCTCTGTTTCACTGCTGGTTCCCAAAGAAACTGTGCAGCATGAGACACCCGTCTCAGGCTGGGTTTTCATCACTCAAATCAATGGCCCATTTCATCGAAATACAATCCTTCCCCTGTCTCTGCAGCAGGACGATTAAGTTCCGCTCAGATTCTGCTGACATAATTTTATTTCTTTCGTAAAGACCTGAAAATTGAGAAGGAAAAACTGGAGTTCACAAAAAAATAAAATAAAAAATGAAGGCACACAAGTTAAGACAAATTACCTTTTCATCTCTACAATGACATTGTTCCTGTGACATTATGTGCTTTAGATTTTTGTGATCGGAGACAAATATTTAGAACATTTGGTGCCATTACTACGATGAAGACGACAATCCTTCTGAGGTATTTACAAAGAAAAACAGTAACGTGTTAAAAACCCTACTGGTCTTGAAAACAGCATATGCTTGCTTCATAATGCATGATGCATGATGCCAGCAGAGATTTGTTGAACCATATGGCACCTCAGTAGATTAAACGTTTCGGAGGACACTTTTAAGAAAGTAACTTTCATTTCTCCTTCAAGAAAAATTACAGCTAATAGCAGTCGCAAAGTGAAGAACTGGACCCAGCATAAATATTGGCATCACTATAAAGGCGAACGAAACACATTCCTGCTTTGTAAACAGAGATAAAGTGCTGCTTTATTAGTATTCCTCAGAAACTTTTCCTCTTCCACCCACGTACCCATTGTTCTCCCTAAAGCTACTTTATCTTTTCACAAACATGTCATTTATACTAGTATTTTTAAAAATAAAATAGGGATTATGTTAAGAAAAAAAAGCTAAATTACGCAGTGACAGCATAATTTGAATCAAAGTGATGTCTCCTCTACTAACGATATCTGATTTGAATGATTATGCTCATCATGACATCATGACAGTGCTCATTTTGGAAATGTAACGTCTTTGAGCAGATCTCCTGGTGTTTAGAAACATAAACAGACTCATTTTTCACTTCACCCCCGGGCAAAATGAAGCGCTGGAATCGTAGTTTTATAATGAATATTGAACAGCTCACAGTTGTTGGTATTTCTGCCTGAGGCTTTGTTTCTGTTCAAATTTTGCTTTCAAGCTTTCTATTAATAATTTCAAATTAAAGATTTTTAACACACGATTTGACACTTCCCATTAAATATTTTGTTTAAATATTAATGAATCAGCAATTAACCTGCTGAGACATTATGAAATATTGCAGAGAGAACATGTTCAACCTCTCATTGTGATCTTGTTTGGGATTTTTTTGTTTTAGCCCTAAATGATTGAGTGGCTACACTGATCTCACTAGAGGTGAGACCTACATGAGGAGCCTTACTTACTGTGGTGAAGTTCTCTGGACCACAGTCCTTGCCTCTGTATTTGCAGTCAAGCAGCATCTCCTCTATGTTATGACTAGTCCTCTGCACAAACTCCAGCATGTTGAAGGTCTTGCTGGGGAAAAACTTGGTGTTGCTGTCTGTGGGTTGCCCTATAGCGGCCATGAAATCATCAAAGTCTCCTTGTTCCACACCCAGGAGTCCAGCCATCCAGAAGATGTCATTCCTCCGGAGCTGAGACTTTCGAAAGGTGTTGTAGTTGCAGAGGGTTATGGCTGGGAAATACATGACGGGACTGTCCATTTCATCCAGAATTGTAACATGGGGGTATTGATAATACTCGATCACACGGTCGGCCACTTGGAGCAGGAAGATGGAAAGCGAGGCGCTGAATGCAGCAGCCCAGAGCAACCGCCGGAAAGTCACTCCACCGGGCAGAAATATGTGGCTCAGGCCATGGAGCGTACAGTTGGCCCCGAAAACAGTGATGTCTGATGGGGGACGTGGCGCTTCCTCCTCTGGAGCTCCCATTTTCTCCAAATTTTTCCTCAGTCAAGTTTTGCGGTTGTCAGATGTCGTGTGCCTGCAGCGGTGCCCTAACGAAAACTGATGGTAGCAGAGAGGTTTAGCCAACCAAGGGGAGGCTGGACAAGACAGTGTCTGGTTTCCCTTTCCCACCCAAGGGAGGGGAAAGGGTTGGATATCTGGAGCTGGGAAGCAGCAATGAACTGTAATATCAACCATTCCACAGTAAGATCTTAGAGGGCACATTGAACGCAAGAGATAGAGTTTCAACTGGGAAGTAAGCCTCACTTCCCTCGCAGGTAGCAGTGGATAGAGTCCAGATTGATGCAGCAGAAAGGCAAACGTGAAAGTGAAGCACATTACTGACCTCTGGTACTCAAATACTATTCTCTTCTGTTAAAATTCTTTTTCTAGTGGAAGCTTCCAGACATTTATTTGTGTTAACTTGTGAATACTTCCCTTTAACACTTGCATTGGGGACTTTTACTGTTTTATCTCAAACTGAATGATTCACTGTCATTTAATCAGTGGCAGCCGGTCAAAACCCTCGGAGACATCATAAATATGATGTCATGCAGATAAAAACATGGCTGTTTGACAGCCAGCTGACATTTTAAAGCTACAACATGTGATGAATTCTCAATTAGCTTCACATTTAGCTTGAGATGCCACACACCTTAGAAGCTACACTGGAGTAATAATTTAGTGCTTTCTTTAATAGCACCTGCATAGGGATTGTTCTGAAAGGTCAAAGTATTGCTCCTTCATGGTTTTCAGTTAACTTTTAATTCCTCCTGACAGAATCTAAATATGACACCCGTGTTAATCATGTTATGAAGTGTGTAATTGGTAAGATTTTTTTTTTTTTTTTTACATACAAAGCATTACGTCAGAGGGTAACATACATATCTGACTTATTTCTTTTAAACCATTGAAATGGGTCAAAATAAGTACACTAAGTTCTTGTCAGTACACATGTACCTGATCCTTTAAGTTTAAAGCAAACATCTTCTTCTGTCCTGCCGCAGTCTCCTTATCGTGAGTTTTGTAACTGCATCAATTATTAATGCGCCCTCCTGCATATTTTTTAACTCATGGACAGAGGTGTATATTTGCAGAATGTGAGCCTGAGGCTACTTCAGTTCACACTGGCGAGAATCTGTCTCGACTAGAATTGATCAGCTTAGAGGAGCATTCATTTAAAGAAAAGTTAATAAGGTAACTGATGCTGGGACCTCAGCCACAGCTTTAATGGCCTGCCAGGACTACTTATAACAAGGCTGGTTAACCAGTTCAGACCAGCTTTCTTTCCCTACTAAGTAATCTCTTATATTTACTGATTTATATCTACTTCTTTGTGCTTTTTTGATGCTTCCTTCTCACTTTATCGTTCCCCTTCTTTATTCAGCTATGTGTACTTACGTCCTTTAGTTGCTGCAAGTGACAGCTGACTTCTGTGAGTCGTATTGTCTTGTATTCATGATATGTGCATCTAAAAGTTTAAGCAACCCAGCAAAAATATTAGGTGACTTTTATTTGTCTCTTTGAGCACTTCAGCACAGTGTGCCAACATTATTAGATCGATCTATTCAAATCCTGTTCTGAATACTTCCACTTGTACGTCTATAACTTCACAAAATACCTAAAACTTGTGCAGAGAGAAAATGACCTGAGTTCCATGCCAAGAATCTGCACGAGTGACGAGAGCTGGGTGGGAACCAAAACGATTGAGCTGAGGTCTGGCCCCAATCAGCCCAACAGCCTCCTCTGCAGTACATGCCATTGTGTGCCCCCCTCATAGTGTATTAAAAAGGCAAGAGATTATTGGCTACACCAACACAATCGTCACTCACCATCATATGTGGTGAAAACTGGACTTTAAGCAGCATGTGCAAAGGAGATGCAAAAGGAGACGACCTCACATGGGAGATCATCAAAATTTAAAAATTAAAATCAGATATGGTTTTTGCTTTTTGTGGGTGGAACAGCAGAATGTATTCATCACATCTAATAACAACCGTGTTACAAAGGATTTGCAACCAATTGGAAGTCCAATAGCAAGCTCCCTGTAAATTTTAAGATGTTGCTTCAACACATCTCTGACTCCAATTTTCCTTCTCACCTCTGTTTTGGTCCCCACCAACTCTCAGGAGAAATATCTGGTTCTTCACCTGAAAACAGTTTCACAATGTTCACCAGCTAGTTGCTAATTTTTGTTTCTCTGCAGTTTGGAGGCAGGCGAATCATTCTGAACCAGACTTTCATGAAAGAAAATCTGCCTCCTGATGCTTGTGAAAGCAGTGGAAATGAATGTGAAAGAAAAGGCTGTGGGCAATACGACCGAACGAATGAACTGAAGGCACTAAAACACTTTGAGGGTAAACTGCAGGGTGACTCTTGGTTACATTACGACAAACAACACAACAACATTGCTCATTACTCACCGTCATTTACTCCTCGGGTAATGTAAAAATATTGATCGGTGCAGCTTTAAGAGCTCTAACATTATTAATTAAGTTGTTACCTCCCCATATGCACTTAACACTGTCATAGCCCTAACTCTATCATTTAATGTGTGCCAGCCGGAAACGGACGGTACGTACACCATCAGTCATATGCAGTAAGTACTGATGGTACTTACTTTTGCATGCATAGTGCACATGCACTCATATTTATCATTTTGTTTTGCATTTCTTTGATTAAAAAAGGTGTCCAGCACTACGCTTTTTGTCACATTTTCTGTGATCAGTGTGACACAAACTGTAATGTCCATGAATATAAGGCTTGTCTGCAAACCCACTGGCTAGTCTGCTGACTTAACCTCTTGGGCCAACAGCTGATTTTTTTCAATTATTCCTGTGTAGCTGCACATATCCAGGGATAAACTTCCTGTTCACCCTTCGGTCATTGTTTATAGATGTACAGCATTATCTTTTGCCTTTTCTTGCCAACTATTTGTGTGTTTTAATCTTTCTCTCTCTTCTCTCCTTTCTCTCTCTTTCCCCTCACCCCTCAACTGGTTGTTGGTAGCTTTCTGTCCCTCCTTGAGCCTAGTTTTGTTTTGCTGGAGGTCTCTTCCTGTTAGAAGGGAGTTCTTCTTCACTACTGCTCCCAAGTGTTGCTCATAAGAGAGCCTCTGGTTTTCTAATATAGTGGGCTCTTCACCTTACAATATAAAGGTGGAATAATTGCTTATTATTTTTTTAACCTTTAATAAAACTCTTGAGATTAAAAGGATTTTTTACAGTGTCCAGTCCAAGAAGGACAGCAGTACTGTCATAAGTTGCATAAATTAATATAAATTAATAGCACATAGATATATAAATCCATACACCAGTTAAGTACTGGCAAAATAAATACATTAATTAATTAATTAATTAATTAATTAAATAACCACAACCCAAATGTATAAACTTCAGTGTCAATATAGAACAAATGCCTTAGTAAAAGTAATGTTCTATTGCCAGAAACAAAGATATTAATATTCAGGCAAAACATCTGCAGTCAGCACGTCAAGTCATTTAACATGGCCTTAAATTCAGTAAGTAATAAAATTTACTGAATTGAACAAAATGTTTCAAATTGACCGAATAGTTTTAGTGTTAACAAAACTAAACTGCAGTCAAAATGTGGTGTTTTTTCAGTCTCCAGATTAAGCTCAAGCCTACAAAGCAAACGACCAGCAGGAACCAAAAAGCTTTAAGTTGCGCGCATTCATATGCAAATATTTGTTTGTAGTGATTAAGGTCAAATAATGCGCTTAGTGAAAATTGCTGCAATATCCCTTTAATTTTTAAATTTATTCCTGAATTCAAAACAAACAATGTGATATTATAGGATTGTGTATGAATAGCATGCCGGTGGGGGCGCATTTCGCTCATTATTTTTACAAATAAATATTCTACAGACTAAAATAACACATAAAAGGTCAGAGTGTGGGTTCGTGACATGAAATGACGAGCAACACGCTATGTTGCAACATCAGGATGCAACAAAAACTAATCATTTGTTTGTTGTTTTCCCACCAAATGCCATTTAAAATTTGACACATGCAATAAAATAACAGACAAACAACCTCAAACCTCGATGGGAGTTCTTAAGAAATCAAGAAATTCAGAAAATATTTTAAAGGTGTAGCACACTTTAGTCGAACATTGACATGTGTGTACATAAAAACAAAAAGGGAACCAGAAAGCTCTTAAACCTTGAAGATAGCCAACCAACAGGAGAAAAAAAAAAAGCATAAAAATGTGAAACTATAAGGGTTCAGATAGAACAACTTAAAGAAGGTATCTTTAAACCATGACTTAATGTACAGGCAGTTTGCTGAGGCACTGAGACTTTCTGTATGTGAATTCATTAGAGACTTCTTCATTATGCTTTCAGGAAAATCGGCACTGATGTTGTGTAAGTACCATCTCCGCTCTTCTTTATCATCTCTCGGGAAATGGAATTATCTTTCTTCAACTACAACAAACGCTAAAGTTGTCACAGTGTATTTGTGTAATTAATAGGTGCACTCTAAGTGAAGTGCAAGCCACTGCTCAATCAATACACTGTGGAGTTTTTCCAGCTGCTTTAAGTTAAGTGTACTGGTTAATGCGCTGCCGCAAGAAATCAGCAGTTCAGTACATCATGGCTCTACAGCAAGAAGAAAACGGAGCTGAGGCTGGATTCACACGTGTCATGGTTACTGATGTCAGATATCCAAGTCCTCCTTCTCATCAGCCACTTTGTATCCCGACCGTGTCGAGACTGTCAGTGCTGAATCTGACAAAGGGAATGTTATAGGTGACTACTGGAACATCTTTTGAAAAAGTATAAGGTTCGTTTAAATACTGACTGTGGAGGTAAAGTGTCAAACCTGCCCATCCGAAATCTTCCGAAAATCCTAATTAGCTTGCTATCTTTGTGGCAGGAAGGCCAGCAGTCACAGCTGGGAGGTACAATGTCCTGCATGAGTAGAATTCAAGCCACAGTGACTTTATGTAAGTGTTGCCCAACTGTCTTCCCTCATTCCTCTCATCACATGTCGACAAGTCCTTTCATGTATTTCCAAAATCAAAATATAGAAAAGGAGCCAAGTTTGAAAGTGCTGAGCTAACACATTAATGTGACGACACTTTTCACATCAATAAGCTTTACAGAGATAATGATGAACAAATATGCAAATAGGCTCATTAAAATGCAGGGTGAGAGCTGGATGCTGGAATTCATCTCAAAATGTTTTAAACCTCAGACCCCCGAACCTTCTGGGAGTTAGGCTTTAGGGTTCGCCTAAGTGATGATGTCTTTTAGTGACCGGAGGGACTGAATGCTAAATAGCAAAAAAACAAAAACAAAACAACAAAAAACAGAAGAAAACAAATAAGAAAAGCCACTCAATGATCTAAACTCATAGTCTGCTTTCTCTTCTTTCCCAGAACTTTTAACCATTGTCAATCTCATCAAAGTGTGCAAATGCAACTGCTGTGACTGACAGACTGTTGTTGGGTTGCACATAATGTTATTTCCATTAGAACCAATGATGTAAATCATAAAACATTAAACATTAAAAATGTCCATTACAATTTCCCAAGGCGTGTTGCAGGAAATGGCTTGTTCTGTCCAACAAAAGTCCATTATTCCAAAATATTTAATTCAGTTCAACTTCGGAATTTCAACAGACATTCACAGTTCAGGCCCCGAAGCAGTGGATGTTTAATCTTTTTAAGCACTCAAATGATGACTTAATTATGTAAATAGTTTATCAGAACAGAGCAAAAATGAATGCAATTTGTGCAAATGTGCAAACAGACTGATCCTCAAAACCTTCTATTTGTTAGGGGCAGCCAGAATAAAAACAAGGAGCTGCAGTTTAACAAAAGAGCTCCCCTTTGACCAGCACTATTTTATTTTAGTTTTGCAATCAAAACACCTCATTTCTATGAGCTTCTATGGTGCAAAAACAATTTTAGATCTGCCTTTATTTCATTCTGCACTTATGCAGAAGTACTCACTGGTCATCTGAATAAGCTCACACATTTTAATGCCAGTGCAGTATCTGCGGCTACCATCCGCTGGTCCACTTTCACTTCATAAGAAGTGATCAGATTTTTAAATGGCAATAATCAGAGTCTGTGGCCTCAGTGAGTGTACAGCGCAGCTGCTTTCTCTTATGGCAAGCAGGAAATGGGCAGCGATTAATGAGGAACTTCAATATTTCAGTATTGACCCAAACACAGGAGAATCCTTGATAAAATGGCTGTCACATTAGCAAAAGGAAGGTGCTCGAATTGGCGCTTGCAAAGATGCAGTGGTGTACACTGTATCTTTGCTTCACATGCATTACGGCTTCAGAGGAGACAACGATCTTTGTATTTCGTAGTAATGACAGAAACCCTTCCCAGTTTGTTTTAATGCCTAACTCCATGCTGACAGTTATTCATCAGGCACAAGCGGCGTTCTTCATACAGCTGCCAAAGTAATCACACTGAGTATGAAAGGCTGAAAAGCTTCACTGTGGGTACTTCAAAGAGCTTTCAAAAATTCATTTCTGTCCATCTAAGACAGCAATTACTGTAGCTCTAAGCACAGTTAAGGGGAATAAAAGGTGACTTTTCCCTTATCCTTTTAAGAGAGCAGTTTGGAAACAACGCTCTCAAGAAGCAAATCTTAAAAAATAACAAAAAAAAAAAATCCATCTGATACATTTTTGTGCATGGTGCGAAGATCCGGCCTCTTCAAAGAGTGAACTTTTCAGAAATGTATAAAACTAATTTCACAGGTTTGTCTAAGGGTCAGAGAACACTGCTGTAGCATTTTATTCTCAAATAAGACAATATTCTATTTTTCTGAATAACTCCATTTTCCTCAAAGTCATACACGAGACAAGCCTGTAACCTGTGCTGTCATCACCAGACGACCTTTTAAGTCTGACGAATGAGGGACTACTTCAGCTTCAAGAGAGGATAAGAAAAGTCCAGGTCACTTTCTAGGAAGCACTTTAATTCTCTAATCTTTGAGGATGAAACTTAAAATTAAACGTCCATCTTAAAATCGAATCAATGGTTCCTTTTACCAGTATGTGAGGTGATCCTTAACCTGTGATAATAGACACTTTTCTCCAGGGCTATCTGGATAATGAAGGGGAGGATCTTAATTTGCTGACTTAGTGGAATTTGTGTTACATGGTATTGTTGGAGCTTTTATTTCTGAATCTGTTGCTCTTACCCCCCTGCCTGAACAAGGGCTCAGGTCTCCAGGAAATTACAGTGAATAGTCCATTGTTCAAAAGTTCACTGACTCCATGAACACAAGAAAAATATCCAGGAAGCTCCACTTGATGAAATCACTGATAACATGGACACTGTGTGTGTCTCTAGGTCTGAGAGATGTTTCTAAATATAGCTTTCTCTGTCCTTTTCTTGGTTTCCAGCCCAATTTAGCAAAGTGCTGGCTCTAACTGAGTCCAAGTGTTGTACCTCTTATAGAGAAGAATGTTTACTGAAAATCCCATCAGGCTGAGTCAACCCAACTAGGAAAATTCCAAAATTCCAAAAGGGAAAGCTTTCATATATTCAATATCCATTACATACAACGTGAAATATTCCAATATTTTTGCTTTAATTTTGATCAGAAATATTTCAAATTATTAGAATATTTAATTTACAGTTTGAGTAAATTGTTTTTCACACAGTATACATGGCATGTATTTCTCTGCTTTGTTCAGTAAACGTAACAGCAATCATGGGGAAGGCTGCTAACTTGACAGTTGTCCAGATGACAATCAACAACATCCTCCATGAGGAGGTTAAGCCACAGAATGTTAGTACTGAAAAGTTTGCAGACTGCTTTATTAAAGCTTATTTCGATCATTGGAGGGGAAACGTCACAGGAAAAAGGTGTACAGGCAACACAGATGATCACAGCCTTGTAAAGATTGTAAAGAAAAGATTGTCCAAGGACTTGGACGTGAACTGAGGCCGATGTCAGTGCATCAAGAGCCACAATGCTCTTGTGGCTCTTGATTCAGGATGAGAGGAACAAATATCACATTCCTAATCTGAAGCAACTTCTGAAACACAGACAGTGTCAGAAGCAGCTTATCCTGGTAAAGAGAAAAAGGAACTGGACTGTTCTGTGGTCTAAAGTCCTGGTTTCAGAAAGTAGGTTTTACATTTCACTTGTAAATCAAGGTCCTAGAATCTGCAGGACGAGTGAAGAGGCATATAATCCAAGGTGTTTAAAAGTGCAAGGTGACATTTCAAATTTTTAGTTTAATTCAATTCAGTTTTATTTATATAGTGCCAAATCACAACAGCAGTTGCCTCAGGGTGCTTCACATTCTCAGGCAAAGACCCAACAATAATACAGAGAAAACCAGAAATCTACCAGATGCTTCCATCTGCTGACAAGCTTTATGGAGATGCTGATTTCCTATTACAGCAGGACTTAGCACCTCGCCACAGTGCCAAACCTAGTACCAAAAGGTTTGTTGACCATGTTATTACTGAGCATATTTGGCCAGTCAGCTCTCCTGGCCTGAACCCACGGAGAAGACCACGAGAAACACCTGACCTCAAAATACCATCAAAGCAGCCTGGGCTTCAGTCACGCCTCAGCAGTACCACAAGCTGATCACCTCCACAACACCGATGCAGGAGCTCATGAGGAAATGTAGCCCTAACCAAGTACTGAGTACATTACATTTCTGTATTGTAAATTCTTGTTTTGTGATTGCTCTTAGGCAATATACTAATAATCTGAGTTACTGGGGTTCTGGTTTTCATGGGCTATAAAACATAATCATCACAATTAAAACACCAAATGCCTGAAATGCTTCATTTTACATGTAATGAATAGAGAATATATGAAAGTTAATCTTTTGAAATTTCAATTATGAAAAAAAGATCTTTTTTCAGATCCAGATATTCATTTTGTTTTAGACACACTAATATGAGGCATCAACATGGTATCTTACTGCAAAACAACTCACTGTAGGTTGGTCCAATAACGTAGGCAGGATCATAATTTTTAAAAATCCATTTGGCAGCAAAAGCCCAGAACTCTGAAGCCAAGGACTTACAAGCCACCGTTAAGAGAGCAGTCTTTCTCTCATTGTAGGCTGGACAGTGACCACTTCTTTTAATAATCTGAGAAATCAAAGGAACCAAGGAAAGAAAGAAAACATGACAGTCGTGCTGTTTTGCATGTTTGGTGAGTAACAGACAATATGAGAGACGTTCTTTTCGTTTGCTCTATAAGAAGGGAAAATAAGACACTTAGCATTGAAGACTGCAGCTTTTTTCATCCTTCATGTTTTTGCAACAAAATTACAATTTTAAATCTTCATATGGGTCATGACGTTTCCATGCAACTCCAGCATCTTACAGAAAAAAATATGAGCAATGTTTATTATTGCCCCATTTAGTGTTGAGAAAGGCAATAAAGCAGGGGGAATGCTTTGTAACTGACAAGTCACTACCCACGTCTGTGCACTGTCTTTCTGCTTAGTCAGATGCACTCTTTGTTTGTCTCGTCCCATTTCAAAACACAGAGGTAGCTACATGTACAGCAAAAATGCTCAGCTTGAGGCTTCATAACAAGACATCTATAATCAATGGGGAAAGGCAAGATGGCTACTTTTATATACAGTCTGTGCACCAGACAGGTAACGCATGTGTTGTGTGGTTAGGCAACGTGAAACTGTACAAACAAGAGAAACTTGCAAAAGTCAAAGACTATTACACTCTTTTGTTTTCCACCCTTCAAAATATGTGGGAGGAAAAAAAAAATCCTTTGCAGCTATGCAATGTCATGACATTGCAGTTCTCAGTATGATCAAATGGCTGTCTGTGAATATCAAATAGTATTTCTACTTCAAATGAACCTTAAAAGTAAAGTAAAAAGTTAAGAGGACAGTCTTGAGCAGTCCATTGTTACTTTGACCATGGAAAGAGTAGTTTGACAAAATAAACTGAACTGAAGGTCTGCATTCTAATTCAATTTTATTGACATAGCACCAATCACAACAACAGTTGCCTCAAGGTACTTTATATTGTAAAGCAGAGAAAACCCCAACATTAATATGAGCCCCTACGAGTCAGCACTTTGGCGACAGTGGGAAGGAAAAACTCCCTTTTAACAGAAAGAAACCTCCGATAGAACCAGGCTCAGGGAGGGGCGGCCATCTGTCGCGACCGGTTTGGGGGTGAGCGGATGATGATGGGACAAAAGACATGCTGTGGAAGAGAGCCAGAGATTAATAATAACTAATAATTAAATGTAGAGAGGTAGTGAGTGAAAAAAGTGACTGAAGAAGAAACACTCAATGCATCATGGGAATTCCGCAGCAGCGTAGACCTATTGCAGTGTAACTAAGAGGGGATTCAGGGCCACCTGATCCAACTAACTATATGCTTTATTTTTAAAAAAAAAGCGTTTTAAGCCTAATCTTAAAAGTGAGAGGGTGTCTGTCTCCCGAATCCAAACTGGAAGCTGGAAGCATCTTAGCAGATGAACTGTACTCTGTTGTTGTCACGTAAATAATTGGGGAACAGCGACAGCAGTCGATTTTACATTTTGGTAAATAGGCAGAGTTTAGACATTCTATTCAGTGGTGAAGACCGTGAGACGCTTTTGAACCCTGACTGAACAAATATTTTGGACAAGGCTCTTCTGTTCTGCCCCTACGTCAAGCAGAGAAACACGCTCATCCTGC
Organism: Simochromis diagramma; assembly: GCF_900408965.1. Lineage (NCBI taxonomy): Eukaryota > Metazoa > Chordata > Actinopteri > Cichliformes > Cichlidae > Simochromis > Simochromis diagramma. The sequence goes on from NW_024386782.1 coordinate 7,504,624, forward strand.
TTCTTAATCGTAATAAATTCATGAAGTATCTGTTGTGATGTTGACTGATGGAATCCATTTATCACTCATCATTATAGCTAAGTAGTTTGCTGTATTTAGTCAGTATGATATCTTTAAAGCAATGCTGATACCAGTAAATAGACTTGAGAATTTTGGCGGCCCCACAGTCTAATGTCCTCCGTGCCTGTCTTTGCACTGCGGTATAAGTCAGCTAACTGGATTAGCACTGACAATCAAAAAGAGGAATTGGACAGTGCACGTCAATAAAGAATTACTCCCTCTTCGCATTAATGCCTAGGCGTAAAGTTTGCATGGAGAGCGCAAGCTTGCTTGTGACTCACACCCACAGCCATTAATTATAGTGGCTATAAATTGCTTCAGACCAATTAATATACTACTGGAGGGAGCTTGATTGTTTTGATAGCTGTCTAACAGTTGTCTGGAAAATGAAACAGAGGAGAAAGACAGAATTACTGGAAAGGCTGATGACCATGAAGTGCTGCGTGGTTTTTGTCTGCTCACTTCTCTCTCGGGGAGACTGGCTAGAAGTCCTTCAGAGGGACGTCTGACACCTATGCTGGCTGGATGTTCGACTTTAAAGGCTGACAGAGGCAATCAATCACTCCGTCCCCCCCCTGGTATTCATTATGTTGTTTCGGTTTAGACTTGTGTTTACTTCTTTCGCAAATTGTAACACATTCCCCGCTGTGCCATTGGTTAGAGAAAGTAAATAAGAAGACGTGATGACATTTAATTCAGGTAAAAACAGACAAGGAGGACCTTTTGAATAGGCTTGTAAGGAACAACCTTTATAAATTGTCTTTATTTAGTGGACTTTCTTGTTAATTGCAAAATAACAAAGGGAAAAAAGTCTTAATTTCACTCTAATTTTGGAGGTTTGGGCATCTAATTTAATTTTATTGCTATTTTATTTTGTTTGATGATTGATGTTTTTCACTCCACCAACAGCATTACCATTAATTTCCTTATGTATTTGTATTTTATATGATCTAATTGTAATAAATCTTAAATGCTGATTTAATATTTTTGTACGCTTCTTAAAGTAATTTTAATTCTTTGATGTTTGAAAAGTGCTACATAAACAGATCTGCTCAGTCATCCGTGCACTGGATAAACTGCAGAAGTTACTTGTTTACATATTTAAATTTGTCTCCTGGTTTTGTTAATAAACCTTCAAAGACAAATGCGTGGTCTCCTCTGGTAAGTTGAGGCGTGACAGACACATGGTGTGTAGGAACAACACACTGAAACCAATTACCTTCTTTGTGTATATCTGACAGGCACCTTTAAGCTGAGATAAAATAAATGAGGACATAAGTCCACTTGGGAATCAGGGGAATTAGAGTCAGTATTTTTACTGATTGCGAGAATCTTTCCTTATTACAGCTGATTGTTTGCTGTGGAAGAGAACTGTCAATGGGATGCAAGCTTGAGTTAACTAATCAGGCTATCTGCGACCCGTAATGGCTGTGTATAAAGCATGAGGAATTCAATTAAACTGGGCAAGTAAACATTCACTCAGCTACAACCTGTGACATTAATCCATGCGAACACCCCGCTGAACCCTTCTTCTCTTATTCCCCCGGGATTAACTAAATCAGTCTTTCTAACGGTTAACCAAGCAGGACAGAAGCAAGCACATCGAGGCTTATAAATATGAAGCATTTCACCCTCAACAGCAATTTTCCAAAGGAATTCAAGCTGTAAACGCAAACGCTCTCCTTATTTAACTTAAACGAGTTCATTTTACTCAATTTATTCTAGTTAAAGTTTATTTACTTCTTTTCGGTCGTCTGTATGTTTTGCCTTCATGGTGAAGAGTATATTTCTGCATAGTTGTTAATTTGCAAGCCAAGTCAAGAACACTTCAGCAATGACTTTGCAATTAATATTAAAAATAATTGCATTTATTTACAAATAATTTCACTAAACTGAGGTTGCATGAAGTTTATTTAAGTTAAAGTTAAGTGGATCGCCGATTTCTCAAATGTTATAGTGCACAGTGTCTGAAACATGTTTCGGAAATCAGACAACTGGAAATTGTTTTGGGCGATAAAAAAAAAAGAAGTAATAACACCAGACCTCTCCTGCTACCTCCAATTTTTTACAGCTTCACTGATATCTAGGTATCTCTGTCTCTGTCCCAATTTCGCCACTTTTGATATTACCTTGAGGGCGCAAAAAGCACCTTATTGTATTGGGTGCACGTCTACTCTCAGAGCAGTATTTCGTGCGTGTGTCTGAGCCTTTTAACAGACAGTAAAGTGACAAGCTTCCATTATCCTTTTCAGCTGCCTCCTTAACGAGCTCTCCTGAGTGCCTCAGAGCTATCTGCTGCGCATCTCCACTGTTCATCCACCAAACGCTCGCCATCGTCACAGTCCCCACAAGCTGACTGCACCCCCTGGGTAGTACCGTCTTCAAGGCCTCAGCTGCTTCTCCAACAGAGATGGAGCTTTTACATTTAAACAACTGCACTGGCTGTGTATATCTGTAAAACACAAAGTAGAAAAGCTAAATGTTTGATGATATAGCTGAAGACACTTTTCTCCCTTTCAGTTAAGCAATCTGTTGGAGTATGACAGCAAAATTAAATGTCAGGCAGTGGACTGACATAGTGAATGGGGAAAAAAGCAATTCTTAGAAAAAATCTTTTTGTGCCATGTTTCAATTATTAAGGGCTGGCAGCAGGTGGCAATGTTTATTTAACCAGGGCCAAAAGATAGTTTTTATTGTGTCTGAAATAAATGTGATAGGGAGAAGAAAAGTTTATTCTACATAATACACTCAGTGATCTCTTTATTTAGCTGCCTTGTAAAACCCAATGCAATAGCCCAGCCATAGTTTTTATCTCACAAAGACAATACTGTCCACATTTGCCTGATGCTGTCAGAGAACTATGAATTTCTGTACAATATTGAGGCTGCAGATTGCAATGATTTACACACATGAAAGGGAGGATATTACACATATTACTGAGGTTGTGATGCATTGTATTAAAACCTTAGAAATACGCACATATGTGAAGTAACATCCTGCAGAAACTAGTATTCATAAGCGTCAGTAAAGCAGAATACGGCTGTGCTTCTGTGCCAGAGTAAATTGGATTGCATTGGAAATGTGAATCTCATAAAGTTAAACACTGGGAAGCCATGGCTCAAATATTAAAGCTTGGTGGAAAGAAATTGCAGGGTTTGTGGTTTGATTCCCAGCTCCTTAATGTTCCAATGTGTCCTTGGGGAAGACACTTAGGCGGCTACCAGTGGCAGCTCAGTATCTTGCATAGTATTGGCATGTGAGTGTTTAGGTGTGAATGCATGATTGAGAAACAATAAAGCTGCTTGTAGAACTTGGCTGGCTACAAAGGTGCTACATAATCACACCGTACTCGGTGTTTTTATTTAAAAACAACACAACATTAAAGGTACAGCATGTACATATTTGGCATATCGACTGGCTGAAATGAAAACACAACAATACACAAGTGTAATTCCAAAAATGTTGGGCCGCTGGGTGAAAAGTAAAGAAAAACAGAATGCATTCAATTATGGGTTATGAAACCCATAATTTGATCTCTATTGAACATAGAAAACATGTTTAAACAATTAGACAATCTACCATTTTAGGAAATAAACAAGATTTCTTATTTTAATTTCCTGAGAGCAATGCATTAAAAATGTTGGGACAGGGCCATATTTACCACTGTGCAGCATCCACCCTTCTTTTTAACAGTCTGTAACGGGGACCTTGGGTGAGATGTTGTGTGAGTCTTCACTGTTGTCTTTGTCAGAACATACTGTTGAGTGACCTGGTCTTTGTGACTGAACAGTATGTTCCTTTGTTCCTTAGTGTCTCTTTGGCCAGGATTGGTTCAGCCTTTCTGGATCTGCATTTGGGTCCTGGCTCACCACTTGACAAACTCATTAACATTTTACACAGCATGAAAACTTCTTTAGAATTGGATTTGCATTAAACACAACATACTAAAAACATACGATCCATCCTGGGAAACGAGGCAAATGAAGTAATTAACAGTGTGCTGGGAAATCCTACTAACTATACAGAGGGGCATACACACACATGGGCTGTGTGCTTTCCATTACATAGTAACTACTGTGCCCCAAATCATTCACTTAGTCCAAGCAAACAATCTATTTATCTGTCTTGGTCCAGATCTGCAGCAGAGACGAGCCTCCAGATTAAGGCTCAGTGAACACTTGTCTGTGTTCTGCGATATTTTATTTTATTTTTGTTCCCATTGACGACATATTCAGCTGCATTTATTTCAAAATGACTAAGGCGCCCAACTATAAACACACTTTATTCATATGATTGGATAACTGAACATCAATAAATGAGAGCTGTCATTCATTCATCTTCAGGCATCTAAGAAAGCTAGAAAATCATGCCTGTGAGCTCTTAAGAGTAGCATTGCAAAGAGGGCACTTATACATTTCTGACACCTGAGAATTTCAATTTAATTTAAGTTCACTCGTGTGAGAGATTACAGCGGGTTTGGGTGCCTCTGAGAAGTGCCGGGACACGGCAGTGGAAGAGGACTTGGCTTTCCACCTATTACTCTCAAGCTGCCATGACCAATAGCATACGGCAAGCAAGCCTGTCCACCCATGATAAATGCTCTTTGGGCAAATCTGTGGGTGACAGAAAAAAAACCTTGCCATGTGGTGCCATTTGTCATTATAAACACAGCCTACAAATTAAAGACAAATATTTTCTCTGACACAGTAATCACATCTGAATGTAAAGTGTGAAGGAACAGAAAAGAGAGAAGTGGTTTTACCTATATGCGTTTCAAGCCTGCATTGATTTACCTGTGTAATCAGGGCGGCTAAGTTACTGTTATGCACCCAATTATTAAAACCTACTCCTTTGAACATAGACCAGATGCTCAGTCAGTCATAGAAAGACTGTTAATTTTAATGATCAATTGGTCTTTAGATTTCCGTCCTCTCACACTGATTATGCAGTTTGTGTGCAGCCTTGTGTCATCAGGGCGTGAGGGAAACAGTATTAGGCCTATTTAATACAGACTGGTCCAATGATAGGCACGTTCTGATGGATGGGAGGGGAGGGCTTTGGTTTCAGGGCTGCAGCTTTTTAATTCGTGAAGGATCATTAGCTGGAGAAGGCTTCTGCTTGTAGCTCTGGGGGGTGCAGAATCAAATGGATGCGGCACAAAGAGATACCTCTTCATCTATCTCTTTGCTGTTGTAGCTCTCACAGCTGGTAAGAAGAGGATATTATTTATGCACCGCGATGCAATGTGGACCATCACTGTAGACAATAAGTTGGCACGTGGTGGGCATTGACATGAAAACTACCTTTCCGTGTGATTTATGTTAGTTTTGAAATACAGGAAGGAAGGAACGCCGAGTGAGCTTGACTCAAGCACTATGTATCTTGGGCTTGTCATCCTATCCCCCTCCTACACACACAGCAATGTGTGTAGGCTGGGGTCTCACTTACCGCTGTAATGTAGATTCATATATGCAAACGGTGTAGACAACAGATTCAGATTTGCCTACAGGGTAAAAAAATGGATGCTCCAAACTTGTCTGCTTACCACCGGTAACATGACTTCAGTGGAGATTTTTTTTGCCTCATCGTCAGGTTTATTTCACAAGTAATACAATGTAACAGGGAAAATTACCCAAACTCCACAGTACCATAATATGATAACGTTTCGTATCTTTTATGTATCTTTAATTTGATTTTGCATTCCGTTCCTCTGCCTACCTCAGAGAAAAACCCACACTTAGTCACAAATACTGTAATTTTAAAATAGTTTTCACACCCCAAGGTGCTGCTTTCTGTTGTTTAGCAGGGGTTAAATGAGCCTTTTTTTCCCTTATACCTCCTGCATTTTAAACAATATCCACTCTGCAGCTGTAGATGTTGTTTATCCTTGTGCCTACTCATGTGGTACCTTTTGATATCCCATCCTCCACTTACCCCCCCACAGCCTGCCCCCCCCAAATCAATAGCAAAGAAACAATACAATCAAGTGCCTGCAGCAAAGCATTCATTCTATTGAACACATGTCTTCGTAGCGATTGCTCCAGGAGATTGAGTATAATCATAGCACACCCCACATCTTCCCTCTTTCCCTTCCTTGCTTTAAAAAAAGGAAAGAAAGAAAAAGATTTACACTGAAACAAATGAAAAGGATAAAAATTATAGCCTTAGATATGCAGAGCATCTCAGAAAATACAAGAATAGCAACAAATATAGCATTTAATCTACATGTTTTGGCCACTGTGCATGTGGCACGTTTTGTCTCAGGTATCGCTTACCTTTCTTTCAAGAAAAAACAGTTTATGCCATCAAATGTAACGGTAATATTTGCTCATGTCACATACTTTTGCCATCATCCCACCATCAGTGTATAAGTTATAACATCCTTTGGGCAATTATATGTCCATGGGCAGCTTGGTGATTTAAAGCGGTGCAGTACGTGGACCCTCAGTGAAGATTTATTACAGCTGTTACCAAATGGTTTTCTCTGCAAAGAGGAAATGGAGGGTTTTGCTGTGTCAGTCAAATTAGATGTAACAGAAAATCTGATTGCTGGGAGTAAGTAGGTAGTAAAGTTAAAAAATATATATGAATGAGGCATATGTTTTAATGGCTTTGGCCCCTGTGAATTTACAGGATGAGGAGGATTCATATGATACTAGACAATTAAGCTTTAAACAGAAGGTGTCTGAGCAGTTGTGTCACGGAGATGCTGTTTATTAATTAGTACGTCACATTACATTTCTTTGTACACTGATCAAAGGTTATTAATAAAAATATAACACATTTGTTATGATGGCACAGTCAACAATATGTCCATATGAAATATAAACAATGAGCAATTTAAAGCCTTTTCATAAATTTTAAGCTCTGCTTCTTACAGTCTGAATTAATCAAGAGGAATGCTCCTCTTGCCGATAACATTTCCATCTCTAAGTGATTATTTCATGATTCATTAAATTGACACCTCAATTTTCACTGCCCTTTGTCTTTGCTATGAACTGCCATTTCTTCCCTCTTCATCTTCTTAACTTATCAAGTTTATGCTATCTCTCACGTCCCAGGCAAGCGTATAAATGAGCATCTGATTTTGTCATCAGTAGCTTCATTTTTGTTAACCGTTTGATCATAACCACCTGGATATGGATGGATTATAAACTGTAGATAATTAGTCACAACTGTGTGACTGCATAGCTTAAACAGTCTCTGGCACTGCTGGCTGATTTTGCCTCTTTCACCTGACTGAACTTGGACTTGTGAAATGCCATGACTCAACAACACTCAACTGTTGTCAACTCAACTTATCAAAATGAAAATGGAGGAAGCACTGACTTGTTTGACATCCCACAGATCACTGCCTGAGCATGACCTGGCAAATGGAAACTCCCGCTTTAATATGAAAGCGAAGTGAATCTGATATCCCTCATGTTTTTAAATGAATACTTCATTAACCCATTACTACACACATTTTCCCCTTTTGTTGCTCCTTAAGTAGCCTTATGGTTGTTGAGAGACCTCAGGAGACACTGCTTGTTATGAGGTTGAGCGCAAATGAACTCCCAGTTTAAGCCTGAACATGCCCCGTCCTGGTCTATTGACTAAAAAAGTTAATCTTTATACTTGTACTGGGGTGTGATGAGCACACAAGCCAACAGACTGGTTTAACACTGTTAAGTGGAGCCTTATAAGCTACTCATGCAAAAAATAGTTTTCAGTTAACACAGTTGCCTGGTTGCACTTGTCCTAGGTGGCAATGCCATAGATTCTTAACACATTAAAACGATTAAGCACCAATAAGAGTCAAACTGGAAAGCATTTGTTCGTACTGAGTGTGACAAACTGCATTCTTATAATAATACTAATGCATTTTGTTTTACTTTTTTTAATTTGCTGAACTGTCCAGTAAGAAAAGTCTTGACCGATCACTCATTTATTTATATTTTACAGTTATAAGGAGGCAAAATCATTTTTTAAAGTGGTTTTGAGCAATAGTTCTTCAGTCTTCCTGAAGGTCTTTCCAGGTTTTTCTTTGGACATTGGCTGCTTTTTCACTCATTTTCAGTCCAATCCTGACCATCTTCAGAGGAATGCTTTTTTGGTTACTATCAATCATTCAAGCATCAAAACGCACCTAACTCAACATAACAGAAAACTTGGTAAAGGATTTTGCAAAGTTAAATTGTTTCCCTAGGCACTGTGTTGCTAGCAGCCCATCACAAAAAACAATCTGTTCTCATTTCTTTAGTTGAATCAATAGAAAATGCTAAAGATAACACAGTTTGACAGGCATAAAATAGTATTTTTGAACCAAAAAGATGATTCCCAAAGAGCTATTAGCTGAAGAGCTGGCATGGTGCTCAGTGTGCCCTTAAAAAGGAGGAAACTGGACAAGCAGGGAACAAAAGAAGTGACAGGCCTAAAAAAATACAGCATTTGAAGAATATCTGAACGTTATGTCCTAAGAATCACAAAAAAATTCACCAAAGACCTGACACAGAAGGTGAGAGATGCATCTGGCCTTTGATCCATCTACTGTTCACTGAAGCCTCATCAGAAATATTCTCAGTGGAAGGGTGGCTGTCAAGATGCCATTCTTCAGTAAAGGAAACAGAGACAGGTTTTACCGAATTACCCAAGAACTGGATGAAAATCATTAAAGGCATAGGTGGATAGAAAAACATGCTGCAGAAGATCATCAGTCAATGATTTGTCTTCTCTGAACCCGGACCTGTGTGGAATTATCTTGACAGTGAACAGAACAAAAAGCAGCCAGCATCTAAAAACGATCTTTGAATATCCTATAAAATTCAAGACTGTTAGAATTGAATAACTATGTTTTTGTCTCTCACTATATTTCCATGTACGCTTGCACATGTTTCAATAAATTACTACAGCTATTTCCCATTTTCCTACCAAAATACATATTTTTTAAATTAGGGGTGGCGCAAGACTTTTGCACTTAACCATAAAGTAGCTGTAATATTTGGACAAATTACTTTAAAGGCTTTTGGTATACACACTCCCCCTAACACTGTGTATATAAATAGTGAGTACTAAACATTCTGTTACTTATGGTTGTATGAGGTGTTTGTAGCTCAGGAGGTATGGCAGGTTATCTACTAATCAGAAGGTTGGTGGTTTGATCCTGCATCCCAAAGTATCCTTGGGCAAGATACTGAATCCCAAGTTGCATTCATTGGAGTGTGAATGTGTGCGAATGTTAGATACAAAGCATAAGCATAGAAAAAAGTGCTTATATGAATGAGTGGATAAAGCATGTTGTATATAAAGTGTTTTGAGTGCTTAGGTAGAGCAGAAAAGCGCTATACAGTTACAGTTTGTGACTTTCCTGCTATGTACCCCTGGATAATGACTGAAACGCTCCATCACAGAGTGCCACCTTACTCAGGGCATCTGATGGAAGGACATTTAGTATGCTTTCTTCTTTCTTTCCTCTTTTATAGAGAAGATGTTTATGTGTTTTAGAAGGTCTGTGATATTGCCACCATACCGCACAGACATCTGTAACATATTGCATTTGGCGTCATCTTGCTTTAGCAAAGTATCTCGAAACGATGCTTCACTTTCTTTTTTCCACTTGCCTGCTTTTAGTCTGTCTGGCTTTATCTGCCTGTGTGTTTCTCAGGGGGCTTGTGATAATTCTCATTACAGTCCATTCTGTCAAGAGCAAAAAGGTCATTACAAATGCCAACAAGCATTACTTTAAGGAAAACGCAAGATTGCTCACTCACTCCATACTGCACAATTTAAAGTTCCGATACCTTCTTGATACGAAAGGTTACAGTTTATGTAAATCAAACAGAATTATTTCATAATCTGGATTAAATCACCTGCAGCCTGCTGCAGCTGTCAACTCCTTTATTGTTTATTGCAAATGAGCAAAAAGACAGACTGACGAAAACCAACGAATGAGGAATAGGAAATATTAAAATCAGGTGTTACTGAGGGTGGAATAAAAATGTATATTTTCTGTCATCAGTAATACAACTCATTAGCTTTCACTTAACGATGAGGTCTGGAGGAGCTCCTGTCTATCTGGAGTTTAAGCTCAGAGCGACTGCAATAATTTGGCCTTTGCATAGCTAATAAACACACATTAATTCAATACCTATATATTAAGGAAAACTCTATGGAAGGCGTTGCTATTATTTAAACCTCATTACAGTCATTATTTCAGCACCACTAGTGAAATTGTTTTTTTGAGCCCCTCCTAATTATAAGGCTGGTCTCGTTGCGTCTTGCAGACTCTCTCGGCATTCACGATTGAAGGTTCAGCAAAGAATGGAAGCACATTTTCTGATACAACCTAATATAGTGCATCCATTTGTTCTGTTGTATTCAGGGGGAAGCAGCGGTTTAATCAGGTCTTGTGTAATTAAATGTGGCAATTTAACATGGGGGAGAAAAAAGTATTTCATTTGTCTTTCTTCTTGCTGGAACAGAATAAGTCGAGGTCTGAGGTGTGTTGACGGGAAAACAAAAGTCCTGCATCAGTGGAGCAGAAATCCTAAGCCAGGAACATCACTCTTTACTGCAGGGATACATTTCTGGAATTTTCCACTCTCTGATTTTAAATGCACAGCTCTAAACAAGTAATTTAAGATACAATGACAACTTAATAGTAATAAACTCAACTATACTACTTTAATTTGTTCCAATAAAATACTGAGAATGTGTTTGTAGATAATCACATGGCTCAAATTGTACTAACAAAAAATGTTCCAGTGCACAGAAATTAAAATGTAAGCAATAACTACATTTTAAATTTTGCAATAAGCAAAGAAAAGCCATAACATGAAGAATTTTGGTACTACAGTTAGTTTATGAACAATTTTATATATTTTTTACTATAATTTTCTTTTAACAACCACCATGTGTCTGATGGGTCTTGCAGCACTTGGCTGAATATGAGAAGATAGCCCTGGACACTTCAAGCTTCATGCTGCTGCTTCTGTCCAGTGGCCTGGTTCCTCTGGCAGCTACACATGCCCATGTTTCAGCAATTCCTCCACCATGTTTGCCAGACAATGTGCTATGCTTCACATCATGAGGTGTTTCCCTCCTTCTCCATACTTTCCATACTTTTCTTATTGTAATGCCTTATTTACCATCTCAGATAAATCATCGCTTTCACGCCTCTAAGTAATGCAAAATGTTCCAGCCATACTCCTAACACACATTAGCAAGTGAGGTCACTTTACCCCCATTTTATTCTCTTTACATTAGCTCACAGTTGTTTAAAAATTCTCATGCCTACTTACGGAGCACTTGACAGACAGGCTCCAGACTATATATATCAGCTTCTTGTTAAACACACTGCTGCACACTGTCTTTGCTCACAAGCTCAAAACCTATTAGCTGTCTTTTGTACAAGACGGAAGACTAGAGAGTTAGAGCCTTTCAGTCTGTGGCACCGAGGCTCTGGAACAGTTTACTACAGATCCGTTTAGCTGTGAAGTCTTTAAAAAAAACTGTTAAAACTTTTCTGTTTAATCAGGCCTATCATTGACATTCTTCTATTATTTATGTTTTTATTTGTTTCTTTTCTGGTTTAATATGAATATTATTGAATATGAATAGATGACCAGATGACCAAATGATGACCTCACCAGTTAACTTTGCCTGTGATTTGGTGCTGTTAGGTAATCTAATCTAACCAATTACATAATTTGCTTTCTTTGAATTTGCTCCAATTTTCACATTAAGCCCGTTATCTCTCCTGCCATAAACAAATGTATTTATTTATGTATTTCTTTTTTTTACATGCTTTGGGAAAATGTAAAATGGCAGCATTTTTGCAGGCTTCTCAAAGATTAAATACCACTTATTCTCACTTGACTAATCTCATCAATGAGATTAATAATAAAAGAAGCAGCTATAGGTACTGACAATATGTCACATGAATTTTATGGAATCACAGCAGCTGGGATAATCTCCAACACCCCTGGTGACCCTAAATTGGATAAGCAGAAGAAAAAGGATGGATGGATAAACAGAGAGAAAATAGAGAGTTTCTTTTTTCAATAGCAACTAGGGCCATGTGAAATCCGCAATGAAGTACCACAACTATAACTGATTGATTTTTCACTCTTAGCCTTTGCAGAGATGAATGGTTATGAGTTGCAGGGGTTATAAGCGTCATGTGATTGTTCTGATTGTCTCAGTGAAGTACAGTATACATGTGACAAATTTAACACAAAGCCGGAAACAATTCACAATCATCAAAAACAGCAGTCAAATAATGAAGCTTTGTTTACCCCACATATGTTACACAGTCAGTCTAATACACATGGGCAGCAATCAGCTCTAGACTGAAGATTTACAGCTGGCCAACATGAAAGAAAAAAAATCACTTGTCAGAGTGCTCCAATGTGTGACTAACCGGCTCTGTTAAGAGGCTGTCCACAGAGAGGAGATCCACAGTCGATCTACTTGTTTTCAAGGGGTGAATGCTGAATCTTGCGCTGCGTATAAGGTGAAAATGATTCAATTAAATTGCTTAGGGAAAAAATATCAGTGAGGAGGAGGATGACTCAGCGCACCTTCCTGGATAATGATGCATAAATACAGGTCTTGACATGCAAATAAGGATGATCGTGAACATTCTGTTTAACTATAGATTGGTATTTCTTTGCAGTGATGTCATGGATTCACCCCTCTGTTCAGAAGCAAACACAGTATCTTCCATTTTTACAGTCAGGCATCAATGCCTCAAACTCCATCTTCATTGCAGGCTGCACTGCTACAACAAAAACAAAATGGACAGAATTAGATTAATCAATGTCTTTTGTGATATACTGAGTTAACCTGATACCTTTCAGTTTAAGCTGGGTGGAAAATGTCCCATAATGTCAACATCCACAAGGGTTTAGGTCAACGTTTTTGATTGAAATGCTAAAAAAAAAAAAGAGCCCAAATGATTTGATATTTAGAGAAAAATACACATTCTAGGAATAATTTTTATAAGATCACATTACATTAGAAAAATCCTCATCTGCTCCTCAAACCAAGTTTCAAAAGTAGTAATCACTTATTTTCTGTGTGACTTGATCAGTCTGTCCCATGATTGTGGAGGAAATCTGGCCCACTCTGCTTTGACATCATTGCTTCAGTTTATTGAGCTTTATTGTTTTTGCACAGCTCTCTTAAGGGCCCACCACAGCATTGCAATCAGGTTAAGGACTAGATTTTGACTGGGCAAGACCCTGATTCTTTTCATTTTCAGCCATTATGTTGCACATTTGCTAATGTACTATAAATCATTGTCCTGTTATATGACCCAATTTCAGCTAAGATGCCTGAAATCAAACCAAAATCATCACTCATCCACCACCGTGCTCCATAGTTAGTATGACGTTTTTGTTCTGATATGATATGTGTGCTTTTTGCCATACATGGAACTGTGCACTATAGCCAGACTTTTCCACTTTTGACTGGTCTGTCCAAAGGACATCGTTCCAGAGGTTTAGTGGTTTGGTCACATGCACCTTTGCAAAAAATAAGCCATGCTGCTGTGTTCTTTTTAGAGACAGGTACTTTTCACCTGAAAACTTTTCCAAGCAAGCCATGCTTGATCGGTATATTAGATTATCACTTCTAGGCTGGACTATTGTAATTCATTATCAGGCTGTCCTTGAAAAGCCTTCAGCTAAACCAAACTGCCACAGCAAGAGTATTGACTGGGCCTAGAAAGAGAGACCATATTCCTCTTATAATGCTTCTCTTCAGTGGCTCCCTGTTAAGTCCAGAATCAAATTAACATGGCAAGGGAATGGGAGGCAGAGGTTTTAGGATTCAGGCCCCTCTTCTGTGGAACCGGCTCCCAGTTTGCATTCAGAAGACAGACAGCCTCTCTACTTTGAAGATTAGGCCTTAAAGTTTTCATTTTAATAAAGCTTACAGTTAGGGCTGGATCAGGTGACCCTGAACTCTCTCTTGGTTATGCTGCAATAGGCCTAGACTTCTGGGGGCTTCTCATCATGCACTCAGTGTGTCTTCATCCTCAGTCTCTGTCTCTCTTCCACTGTGTGTCTTTGTTCCCCTCCCATCACCCCGGCCTGTTTCTTCCCGCAGTTTCTTCCTGTCAAAAGTGAGTTTCTCCTTCTCACTGTTGCCAAGTGCTTGTTCACAGGTCGTCTAAATGTTTGGGGTTTTCTCTGTATAATTTTAGGGTGAATTTCTGTGAATCTCATGTATTTATATGCTACAATATAAAGCACCTTGAGGGAACTATTGCTATTTGGTGTCATATAAATACACTTGAATTGAAAATTGAATTAAATAGTATTTTTCTTATTGTACTGTCTTGAACCATAACATTTAACATGCCAACTGTGGCCTGTAGACTCTGACCTCGGGATGAATTCATTACATGACTCCGAGCTAACTGATAACTTGTGAGTCATCTTTCTCATGTTAGAACGATAGACAAAGTATTTGGCCTCAAACCTTTTACAAAAAACTAGCTGGCTTTGTATCTTTTATCTAGAAAAATCATGGATCAAAGGTCCCCAATTCAACTCAGATTCTTTGAGCCAAGCTGCTGTTTGTCACAAATGTTTTGCGCTATTATGTTAATGTAACTCCCTTCTTGTGAGAAGCAGCTGCAGCACATCGTGCACATTGACATCGATGAGTACCTATAATCAGCCATACAGCATCTGGGCATACATATGGTTCAGTATAACACCCATCCAAATGTTTTGCATTATGTTTCTTGCCTGTAAGAAAGGAAATAAAGATCCAGTTTATACAAAGCTAGAGGAGGTATCAACATCTTCTTGCTTTAACTAAATGTTGATCCAAACAGAAATCTCTCTTGCTCTTGACGAAGGCGGTCGCACTTTTCTCCTCTCCTCCTCCTCTCCCTTAGCTTCCCTGCTTAGCCTCTTATGTCCTTGTCTAGTCTTGTGTTTTTTGTATTACTTTTCCCTGGAACACTCTCTCACAGTCTGTTCTCTAAAACCTAAAAGAGGAATTATGGATTGGATCAACTGGTCCCTAAATGCAATTGACACCCCTTTCTCAACGAGAAGTTTGGGCTTGGGTGAGCCTGAGTCCTGAAGATATCTACCTATTCGGAACCATGGTAACAGGGTTCTGGCTGATCGGAGCTGGCTTGGCCCTGACTTATCGAAGAATTAAGAAAGCGGAACCGGCTGTTCAAACCCCCACAAGGCTGCTCGCTGGGATTGAAACGATGGGAAGAGGCGTGAGTTTCTCAAAATGGGCTCATTGAGTGCAGCACGGATAAGATCTTGGAGAGGCTACGGCTGCTGTGAATACTCAGAATAAGATCTCTGACTGCAGACTGGATTACATCTCGGAAGGGCTAGCCCGGAATAACATCTCTGAACGCAAATTGGATGACATCTCGGGGAGGCACACTGTCGTGAGTTCTCAGAATCGGCTCCTTGAGCACAAGAAATGACAACATCACAGAACGCAAGTATGGCGAAGCTCGCGGCTCTCCAACGGGAGATTGAGAGACCAGTGTTGGACTGTAGAACTGCTTTGAAATTCATATGAGCTGTTCGCACTAAAGTAAAACGCACCATCACTTCATGCGGATACCCTCTCGGCGCCAGCTGCAGTCGCAAGGCTGGAGCCGAACAAAAACACCCTGATAACGACTGTGTTTAGTCTGTTCCTTCCCATTCCATGCAAGGCCACCTGGGTTGGCTGGAAGACTGTTTACTTAGCCTAGCAGGGCGAAGGACACACTCATTCCCCCTCCCTTTCCAAACGCCTTCGACGCTTATTCCCTTCCGATGCTGACGGTGGATCAAGGAGACCAGCGCACAGGCTGCAGGCCCGGATGTACTGTCTAATTTGGCTGTCTCTCACCTTTAACCCACCCCTGTTGCTTGTCATGTGTTTCTTTGGTGTATTAAGAGTTTTTTCATGTGCTATGTGCAGAGGTGTTTTTTTCTGTTCTCAAACTGATCTCCCTGCTGGAGCTCAGTCTGGGGGCAGTTATTTTTTTCTCCTTATCTTTCCTCATGTGGTGCATTTTTCCATTGTTATACCTCTCTGACCTGTCTTCCCCATGTGATGTTTTGTGTATGTATGTATGGTCAGAGGGTAAGATGGCGCCACCATTGCGTGCAATAGGTCGGCAGCCTTATGAAATTTCCCCTTGTGGGACTAATAGAATAGAATAGAATAGAATAGAATAGAATTCAACTTTATTGTCATTGCACATGCACAGGTACAGGGCAACGAAATGCAGTTTGCATCCATCCAGAAGTGCTTTAGTGATATAGATATATTACAATATATATTAGCAATAATATAGATATGTGAGTATATTACAGAAATGGGTCTATTATGGTATGTTATAATGTACACGGTATGAAGTATGTTGTGAATATTCTATAACTATAAGTATGTACAGGCTATGAACAGGATATAAATATGAAAAACTATACAGAATATGAAATAAATAACTTTACAGAATCTGAGATATACAGCTATACAGAAATGGGAACTATGCAAGTTGTAAACAGTTGTAGGATTAAAGATTATCGAATGTACAGAATGATTATTTACACAGAGCTATACAGTAGTGCAGTTAAGATAAGTGAGGGTGTAGATAGTTTCTACAGAGGCTATATAAAGTGCTAGTGGTTGTGAGTGGTGGTTCAGTCCATGTTATTATTGTGTGTTTGAGGGTACAGTTGTCCATTGTGGGTGTGTGTATGTTCAGTCCATGAGTTTAACGTGGGTCAGATGTCAGGAGGCAGAGTTCAGGAGTCTGACAGCTGTGGGGAAGAAGCTGTTCCGGTACCTGGTGGTCTTAGTCCGGTGGTCTGGTGGTCTTAGTAATAAAGGTATAGGTATATCAAAGGTATATCAAATCAAAAGGTTACTAGCTAACAGGAGAGCAGCATTCTGAGCATTAGGTTAGTTAAATTCAAATTCATGAGGAGGTACTGGCTTATCATTTAGCAAACGCTGCAAACTACATTACATGTTTTTATTTGTTTGTGTTAATGTACAAAATTTTTATTTAGGGTAAGTCCTAAGGGTAATTCTTTGAATCTGTGTGCACACATTACCCTACAATCTTTAAGAGAACAATTACAGACATTATAAAACATTTAGCTATTTTTTCTGTTTTATATACATATATATATTTATTTAATGTTTAAGGTTGGCTGTCTTTATGTACATAGTTTCATTTCATATCACTCTCTCTCATATCCAAACTCCTGAGCTGTTATATAACCTTCCTCACCCTTAAAGTAACATTCACTGCTGAATGCCAGAGACCACAACAAAATGATTTTGCAGTGTCACATCCATGTGCAGCTCCTCACAGAACAAAGTGGGAAGAAACGGAGAAGCTTGTTTAACTGTACCTGGAATGATTTTCTAGTGTTCTGTTTACGTTTTCTGGTTAGGACTGATAGTCCTGCCATGACATAATGCTCATTTGGATGTAAATTTAAATAAACATTGGCCAAGTCTTCAAATTCAGGATATGTAATGCCAAAAGAGCAGTTCCACACTGCATGAAAGATTAGAGTCTTGTTTTTCCAGGATATTCACAGTTACAATACTGACTGAACTGTGACAGTGAGGTTAAGCTGAAACTTATTATAAGACACTTGAAGTTTTTTCAAGCATTAAATGAACAAAATCATTCACTCCAGTAATACCACTCCCCCATGCAAATGTTAAGTTGGATTCCTTAGTTTCCAATATAACTGTTAGAAAAATACATACTATATCCATATACTGTGCATATGTATATAATACATACACAAAAAGCCAGAATAGTACGACTACACTTTGACTTTAAAACCACGAGCCTGTCAGTCTGATTGAATCATTTTTCTTTACCGCACTGTATGCTTTTAAGCTGTATTCCTGTAAGAGATGACCCGGTAACCATAGTATTCATGCACTGAAACAGCAGCTAAGGTTATAGTCAGGAAGCAGGTACAGGGTCAGGGTGACTTTCTCTGCTCAAAATGAGCAGATGCATTTACCTCACTCAGACATCACTAAAGCATGAAATGAGCCATCCCTACGGAGGCATCTTTACAGCAGGTAGCTCTATTTCTCACTGCACAATCCTTGCGTAAAGTGACTCCAAAGAGACAGCTGGTCTGCACTACCTACACTTATACAGACAAAGCTGGTCGGATGCTATTATTGTCAAACAACAACCATGTTACTATGGTTACAGGTAACTAATCTAAATCCAGTTGTAAATCCAGTTTTGCCACACCTTCTAAAAGCTAATTTTGCAAATAAAGCAAATAAACTAAAAATCTAAATGTATTTTTAAAAAATTGTTGTCTGTTAGCCTAATTTTAATGGTAGCGCAGATTATTAGTTTCCAAATGTACAAAAACATACCAGCCACTTAACAAGTTAAACATGGCTAGTACTGGGTTGGACCTGCTTCTGCCTTCAGAACTGCCTTAATTCTTTGCGGCATAGATTCAACAAGATGCTGGAAACATTCCTCAGAGATTTTGGTCCATATTGACATGACAGCATCACACAGTTGCTGCAGATTTGACGGTGGCACAAGCATGATGCAGGATGTCCACCTCTCCACCACATCCTAAAGGTGCTCTATTGGATTGAGATCTGCCAACTGTGAAGGGAATTTGAGTGAGTACAGTGAATCAGTTTGAGATGATTTGAGCTTTGTGACCTGCATGCTGAAGCAGTCAAGAAAACATGAGTACACTGTGAGGGAGAGGGGCATAGTCAGCAACAATAGGCTCTGCTATTTAAAACTGCCAAGAAAATATCCCCTACATACAACTCTGACACCTGCACCACCCTGAACTGTTGATACAAGGCAGGATCTATTCTTTGTGTGCTTGTGCACCAAACTCTGACCTCACCAGTGGAATCTGCAGCAGAAATCGAGACTCATCAGATCAGGCACTTGTTGCCATCCTTGCTGCTCAAAGCAGTCTGACCATTCTCCTCTGACCTCTGTCATCAATAAGGCATTTTTGCTTTTGCTTTCTTTAAGAGGTTAAAAGGACATGAGATTTCTTAGTGGTGGGTCTAATTGATAACAAAGTTAAAATCAGCAGACACAACCCAATCTCTGAGCTCACCGCCTAATCTGCTGATTTAGCTCCTGAGGGCAACCACCATTTCCCTGAGAGATCTAATATGTGCTCATTTAATTTCATTTTGGCAAATGCAACCGCATATTTTTATTACCACACTGACTGTTTACTTGTGGCAACCAAAGCCTGCTCAAAGATGGCCGGTCAAAACAACTCAGACAACAAAGGAAAACCAAAAGGCTTCTGGCAGCAAAAATCTTATCCCGTGCTTTCAAAATCTGCATATTCATATGAAGAGTACATGTTACTTATTACATAGACTAGTCCATGTGCAGAACAATTTAGGCAATATAAGATTTATATGTAATAAAGTTAAATGGCGAAAATCTCTTCAGAGTAAATTGAATACCCAGTCCACTTACAGCTATAGAATAGTGATACAGAATGACATTTGTCTTCCCTCTACCTGGCTGTAGAGAAAACTCAATTTTAGTAGTTAGAGAATTAATATTCATGAGCTAAATCTGTCATAATATACCATCTGTGATGTGCTGTCATTTAAACCTTCAAAGGAATTAAAACTGAATTAAAAACTCAGCCACATATCTTAACTCATACCGACACAATACATCGCTGCATTCAGTCACCGGCACACCAGTAACAGTGGCTATAAACTACAGTGACATATTCATTCTCAGCACTCAGTCACTTCAAGTTTTTAAACGTGAATCTAAATTCTAGTGAGGTATCATCAAAAAGACTAACCTGAGGTGCAAAGCGGCTCAGTAAATCCTTCCATTTCCCTAAAGAGAAGCCACCAACACAAAACCCCCTCAAGTGATAATGAAGGGGAAAGATGTGATGGAAAAACAACTGCAAAGCCACTGTGCAAGCGAGGAACACAGGCCAGCTGCTCACTAGATCAGCTTCAGCAGGGGTATCTCACTCCATCACCACCGCATCAGTGAGCACATCGTGTAGACGGAGAAGGCCTGCATCAATCAAACACCACGCCACATGGAACCCAAGCTCTCAGCCCCTTGGGGAAAACTTGGGAGACAGAGCCAAAATGCAACAGAATATCAACAAATGAGCCTTTGGATACAGTGCATTTGGAGTGCAGAAATAAAAAAAACAAGTCTTCAGACTCCCTGCTGATACCGATGGGCACACTTCCTAGGTAAACTCTGAAGAAGGAAAAAAATACACAGAAAGGGTGTGAATTTGTGCTTTGGTTAGTATCATGATACAAGATGAACCATTAACTCCGGCAACAACTGGCAGATAAGAAAAAGTGATCCAGTGTGTAAATGTGAACCCTGAAGTAGTAAAAAAAAAAGCTGAAAGCGCACTCTAAAAAGAACTCCCTGTACCTGTAGCTTCATAAAATTGAGTCACAAAATGTGACGATGTGGCCTTCTTGGATCTGGTAATGAAGGTACTTGATACGACGCACCCTGTGAAAATAAACAGCAAATGTGACTGCTTCTCACCATATTGTGTTAAAACGCAGCTTGATAAGGAAGCAGCTCGACGCTGCAACTGTCTGTGCTCTGATGTGAGAAAAAAGACACAATAAAGAAGAGTAGAGGGCAACGTGCCAAATGTTGAGGCTACAATGGGTAAGGAGACGTGAGCTGCATGGGCTGTTTGTTCTGCAGAGAGGTGGCAAAAATAATGAAGTCCAATCAAACCAGCAGGCTACACCGGCTCTTTCCTGATGTTTATACTAATACAGAGAAAGTTTTCCCTCCCATCTGCTGCCCACTGTTCTCCTTTTTTGTTTTCTCTCAGCAGAGAGTATTGTAGCTTTCTGCTAACAAAATTCAAACTAGTTTGGAAATCTCAAACTGTCTCAGGTGGCTCAAAAAGTAGTTTTGTACCTCCCTCTGCTTTAATCTAAAAAACAGCTCCAAAGTGAAACTGGATTTTCATTTCAAATGCTTTTTTATTTTTATTTTTTAGCATATTTACTTTACTTCCTTAAAAGTTAAACTTACATTTGTGCTAACAAACCAGACACTTATGCCATCCTAGCTGCTCAAAGCAGTCTGCCCATTCAAAACTGTCTCATTGGATATTTTGTCTTTTTCAGATCGTTCTTTTTAAACCCCAGAGTTAGTTGTGGGAGAAAATCCCAGCAGATTAGCAGTTTGTGAAATACTCAAACCAGTCCATCTGGCACCAACAAACATGGTCAAAGTCACTTAAATCCTCTTTTTTCCCCAATTCTGATGCTCAGTTTGAACCTTGGCTTCTAAAATGCATGGATATTTGCACTAACTAGCAGTTCAATAGGTATTCCTAATGAAATGGCTGGTGAGCGTATGTCAGGGTCTTTGTGTCCCCTGCCAATTTTCTAAGCACTAAATAGTGAATCTTCCTTTAAAAGCCATGCCTTATTTAAGAGGTTAAAATGAAGAACATGAGAGTTTTTAGTGGTAGGTCTATGTTAAAACCAACAGACACAAACCAATCTGCTGATTTAGCCCCTGGGGGCAACAACCCAAGCACAAAAATATCTGAGGGGCTCAAAAAGCAGTTTTGTGTGCTCCAATCTAAAGACCAGCTGCAAAGTCATATTGGATTTTAATTTCATTTTTTTTATATATATATTTTTCAGCATATTTACTTTACTTTAAAACTTAAAACTTTAATCTTGAGTGGTTGTGGCTTTTATCATGGCTGCAAATGACTGACAACTGGAGCAGCTAGAAGATGGTACGTTACTATATGCAGCATTGTTTGCTAGCCTGGATTTGTTTTTTAACAGCAAGGCTGACACAGCTACAGGAATTACATGGCCAGAGAAACCCATGAAGCCATGCCACAAAGCTCTCAGTACAGTTTTTGTGCTGATGTTAATGCCAGAGGAGGTGTGGAGCTATGCAGTTACTGAGCCAGCAGAGCATTGGTGACTTTTGCGCTCTATCTGCCACAGCACTCGGCAACCCCGCTCTGTAAACACTTGTACGATCAACTGTAAGTCGATCGTAGAATATCTAGGAGGGAAGAATTGCAATGCACTGGCTTGTTACTTGAATTCAGTGAGTGATTTAGAATGATCCATTCTTTCACAAATGTTTATGGCTATGTGCTTGATTTTATAAACATGTGGTAATGGGACACCCTTTTTTAAAAAACCTGATGTGATGAGCAACAAGTGCACATGACTGAGATATCAAAGGATGCTGCAGCCTCATATGGGTATAGCAGGTAAATGACATTAAATAACACACAGCTTTTTCATCAACTTAGTTCTAATTGGGAGCATAATTTACAAAGTTAACAATATGCTTTATTCAAAATAAAGAGTAATTTAAAACCCCGAAGAAGAAGCAAAGCATCTCTGGAAGGATCCCCACACATCATCAACACCTACCTCCAGTGCACTGAAGAAGTAAAATGATAAATGAGGCCCATTCAACATAAGACGCCAGTTGTTTCACACTCAGTAAAAAGATATTCAGCTGAGACCTATTACTGTTCGTACCAAATCAAGACATATTGTGTTGTTTGTCAGCTATGTAGCCTAATAAGCTACATAAAGGCATTTAATATAGCACAATACCACTAAAGCACACTGTGAAAATATTTCGGGGTATAATGCACCTGAGCATAAAGACTTTGTCAGAGCCAGTAGAATAATATTTGACATTCACAAAATGTACTAAAATCCCCTTTCCACTCAGTGGGGACATAAAACAAATGCTCCCTGAAATGGTCCGAGTTCAAACTACTGAACTGAGCTCATATTTAACCAACTTTAAACATAAGGATTTATGGCATACATCACTATCCCACCATTATCAGGCATGTGCACACGTACTAAAATTGTCTCATAAAATAATTAAAGGAGATAATGAAAGTACAGGCCCGCCCACTAAATTTACTTCCCTCGTTTATTTTGTAATGACTGGCCAATCTTTCTTTTAACTTGCAAGGAGAAAAAAGTGAAGGATCAAAATGCTCTCTAATGCAGACTTAAAAGACAGGTTGGATTTTCATGTAAACACTTGGAACATGACGTGTATATGTGTGTGTGTGTGTGTGTGTAACAATCCCTATGCCGTGTGCATATATATGTGTGGGAGGCTGCATTGTGTATTTGTGTGCGTTTCTGCGTGTACAAACCAGTGGGTGGATACGTGCATGCATGGGAATGTGCCTCTCTGTGTCAGTGTGAGTGAGTATACACAAACATTTATTTGCTCTCCCAGGTCTTGTCTTGAATGTACACCAGCTGAATTTGACCTTTTGCTATCAACTAAAGCACCAACAAGGCTAAAGATCATAAAAACTGTGACAGAGATCAATTCTCTCATTTCCCCTCTTATGCATCCCTGGGGGTTCTTCAGTCTAAAACAGAATAAGTTGACCTCCTGCATGGAGAAACTTCTATGAAAACTTTACAGTGTCGTCAAAGGTATAATTAAGAGAGTAATAATTAATTAATTCAGCCCTTCCTGTGCTAGTGCTACAGGCCTCTGCCAAGTAGATAATGCTCATCTGTGTCTGGATGACGAGGTCATGCTTCACTGCTTGTGGCTGTGCTCAGAGAAAATACTTTGTGACACAGCACAGCTGAGGTAAATAAGCAAACCTGTCTGTATCTTCGAATATACAGAAACTGTATCCTTAATGACTTCTTGAGGGAGATTTAAAAAAGAAAAAGATAAGGGGGTAGGTGGAGTATTGGATGTCTAAAACCTTGGTTATCCTTTAAAGGTCCATAAGTCCACCAGGGTCCACTTGGGCCTGACTGGCACAAATTTCATCATCAGAAGGTGAGCACGAGGGTAGGACCTCCGAGTGCCTGTCTGTTCTTCGTGACTACAAGGGTCTTGTCTGTGGAGAATTTACATAACAATGCACCAAATGCACATACGCTGCACTTGAAGTCAGGACTTCAAAGAGGTCTAACAGGATCACTCAACTGTCCGTGTCCACGACGAGGTATAATCAAGACATAAGACTTTCATCCAAAAGTCCAAACCTTGTGCTAGTTCAACTATTTTTTTCCACACCATTTAATTCCATCCATCCGTCATTATCTGCTGCTTATCTGAGTTTGGGTCACAGGGGCAGCAGACTAAGCAGCGACACCCTGACCTCCCCGGCCATCTCCTCCAGCTTATCTGAGAGGACACGTTGGGAATTTGATCTTCCCAAGCCAGCCGAAATGCATAGTCTCTCAAGCGTGCCCTGGGTTTGCCCTGTGGCCCCTTCGTGCTAGGACATGCCTGAAACACCTCACCTAGATAGTGTCTAGGATGCATCCTAGTCAGTTATCTGAACCACCTCAACAGGAGGAGAAGGGATTCTACTCTGAGCTCTTCCTGAATGAGCCCTTCTCCTCACTCTGTCTCTAAGGGAAAGCTCAGCCACCCTTTGAAGGAGATTTATTTCTACCATTTGTAGCTACAATCTCATTTTTTCTGTATCTAACCAGAGCTCATGTCCAAAGGTGAGGGTAGGATAAGATCAACCAGTAAAAACAGAGCTTTGCTTTCACGCTCGGCTCTCTCTTTACCAAAAGAAACCAGCATAGTCTGCATCACTGCAGACACCGTCAATCCGTTACTCTCCCACTCCACTCTAACTTCACTCTAAACAAGACCCTGAGATATTTGAATTCTTCCACCTGGGGCAGCAACTCATTCCTGACCCGGAGTTGGCAATCACCCTTTTCCAGCTGAGAAACATGATCTCAGATTTGAAGGTGCTGATTCTGATTCGCACTTCACATAAACCACCCTAGTGCATGCTGGAGGTTATTTGATTTTTGTGTTGCTTTGCTTGCTGTTTTCTTTGATTTAGGGATTTGGGAAGTCTAAATTGGAAGGGACACTCATGCAATCTTAGTGTAAATATCTATCTAACTGGAATGTTGCTTCACCATTGCAAAACTCAAATAAAGTGGCCTGTGATGGAGTGTGCTTTATGGCTCTGCTGCAGGGAAGGAGCAGAGTAGTGGGTTCAGGGTGTGGTGTCAAGCGAGGCTGACCAACACAGCTGACCTCCATCATCTAATCATGCCTCCCTTATTTGAGTAGGATACCGGGACCTGAGCTGTGTGTGGTGTGGAGCTGAAGAAGGCAGCTGGAAAGCTACACAAGCAAAGAGCGAACAACCGCTGTAAATAAACATCCACTTATCTTGCAACGCTGTGTGAATCGGGTCCTTTGTCACAGTCCTACTGTAACAGTGAGTAGCCAGTAGCCATGTTCAGTTCAATTATATTCCTGAAATGTCACAAGTAAATATAATGAAGAAAGTTTGTTTTCCTTGAAAGGTAAATGATAATTAGCTGTGTGGGAACAGTTCTTTAGGTACAATACAAGTATTTCTTCAACCCTCCTCTTTGTACGACCCTGAATTTACATCAGAATGCCATCTATATATATATATATATATATATATATATATATAGTATGGTATAGCCCCATTTTTTTTAATTTTTATTTCAAAAACAATTGATTGTTAACAAATGCAGATTCTGAGTGGGTATGTTTGTCACTTTTTTTCTTTTACGAATGCAAAAATGTTAATAAGCAACTGCTCTCTGATTTAGTGAAAAAAAAAATCACAAACATGCCAGAGCCAAGCATGTTTGTGATGTTTGGCTGCAGTTTGTTTTCAGGCCTCTGAATCTCTGCCCATATCCAAGATGTGTTTCAGTGATTCGGGTACATCTGGTGCTGCGGCACTTGGATAAACAACTGAGCCAATCAGAATTTTGAAGGCGTGATTAAAAAGGGGAAAGTCTTGTTTTTGTGCCTCAGCATAAAAAAATACCAAATGGGAATGAGTTTGTATGAGACTGAATAAACAATCAAAGTTATTTAGAGTACAAAAATAACTTTAAAGTCGTATGAGAAAAGTTGAATGCTGGATGTTCACAGCCAACATTACTGCGGCTTTGTTCTGACTGACACAAACAAGACCAAAATATCACCGATGACTGATGAGAGGGCGAAAAAACAAATGAGTAAAACTCAATAATGTGGTGAAAACTAATTCAATTAAGAACTGAAACAAACAGTTGATTGGCAGAAATTTAATTAGCTGCCATTTTTATAATTAATCCTAATGTAATTGCACTTTCCTGAATGTGAATATTTTCTGCTTGTTGTCTTCTATTAAAACACCCCAAATTTATTTTGGTTTGGTGTCTGAATAAAAAAACTAAATCTGAACTAGAGAATTATGACTTTATTACAGAGAAAAAACAGATAAATAGTAGAAACAATCCTGCTTGTCTCAGTCAGCTTTAACTGTTCATCACTTTTTACACTCTGTCTTTTATTATATTGTCAGTTCACCAATTATTTAAAGGTAATCACAGCAGTAAGTCTGATAGAGCAACAGACATAAAAGACATTATTGTATAACACTTGGACAACAGCATCCAGAAACAACAAATTAACTGTTATGAGTACTCATAAAGTATGATCACAAGCTCACCGCTTGTTAGTACTTTGAATTTGGCTGCAAACCGACATAGCAATAAATATTACTTAGCAAAATGTGCTGATGCAAATATGAAACAAAAAATACTATTCCCTCCTTCCTTGGCACATCACAGCAGCACTACTGTGTGTGAGGTTGGCTACGACTGTGACAGTTAACGCCGCCTCGGTGAAACATGTATGCATCAATAATAAACTCACTGCACCTTTACCCTTCCCCATCAGGTGTTCATTGAGTTACAGAGGACGAACAAACCTCAGTCAGTCTACACACATGACCTTTTCAACTTCAACTACGGTATGTATCAGCAAAGAAGCTGCACCTCTGGTTCATTGAACAGGGTGATATTTTTAAGCACCAGAAAACCTTTGGCCAAGGACACATTAAATGATTCAGTCTAAGTCTTTTAATACCTAAGCCGTTTGCAAAGGCATCCATCAATATTCTGGCTGGCTTTATCAAAACCCCCGAACGTCACAAAATCTGGACACAGGAATCATCAGGTCACAAGCCCCTGCAACAAAACAGATTTCCTCAGTTACCTCTCTATATTCCAAGGTAAGAGCTGGAAAAAGGAGACGTAATCCCTCACACAGTTATTAAAACTAGCCAAATGGATCTCTGAGCACATGCAGACAAATCTTTTTTTCAGCTGTCAATCAGGTGCCGTGAGGAAAACAGTAATAACAAATGCATTTCTTATCAAACCTTTTCTGAATTTCCTTGCAGCAGTGCCACAAAATAACAACCAAATTTTGTGTTTTTCCATGGTCTGCTGGGCTGAAGCTGCCCCGTCAGCAGTTTTGTCTGCAAGAGCACGAGACAGCCATGTCCCAAAAACAGAGGAACCAAGAAGACACAATTGGCAATGACATTGGCTGCCACAGAAGTAATTGATTTCCTGATATGTTTCAAAACAATAGCAAAGAATAAATACAGTAACATCACAAAGCTATCTGAGCAAATGATCTAAAGAAAGGTTTCTTCTTAAGACTGGCTGGCATGTCTGTGAATGGATTGTAGTTCTTTTATCTTTAGCAAATGTTCTTTTTTGTTTTGTTTTGTTTATGAGACACAGTATGTATGCCACTTCTCTCCAGCTTAAAAGTAAAATCTATTTTAGTTATCCTTAAATATGTCACTAAATAAAAAGCACATGAAGCTTTTAAGTTACAGACATTTGCAGTGGCAAGAAAAGATCCTCTTAATTCACAAAGTTTAATAGATGGAAATGGGATGGAAACCGCTCCTCTGACATTGCATGGCCTTGTAACAGTAAAACTACTTAATATCATATAAATAAACTTCGTCTATAATTTGGTCATTTTCAGTCTAGTTCCTCACCAAATCAAATTAAGAATGGTAATGTAATCTTTGTGATACACAGCAAAACTACCCACACTGTGACTTCAGTAGAAACAAGATGCTCCGATAACAGTTGTAAATACAAATAAGAGCCTTTCACATTGTTTTATTGTTGCAGAATTTACCTTCAGTATCATCAATTCAACAAGTAAATATCACCTTACACTGAAGAGTCCTTCACCCCACATCCCATGTTTCCTCCACCCATAGAGCATCGTAAAAATATCTCTAATATAAAATAAAGTCCTCTTCCACAAGAACTACTGCATCTTTTTCTCAACAAACTGCCTTAATGCCATAAACTATTGCCGGTTAAATCTGAGAAAAGGCCTTTGCCAATAGGGCTTATACATGTGTGTCTATACAGTTTTTGAGCTTTAACTGTATATGTTTGTTATTAGAGTTTCCATTTCAAAGCAATGAATCGTCTTTTAGAGGACAGGCCGTACATGTTCATTTGTCTGTTTCTGCCTCTTTAAGTTTACCTCTCTTCCTGTGTCTGCATCAAGGCTTTGATGTGTAAACTGTATATTCATTATGTTAACAACCCATATTTTAAACAGTGGCTGTAACTTTAACTGTAGTGAGAAAAATATAAATAAATATTTTAAAATGGGCAGCTAACGGGGTAATGCTCATTCTTTCTCTTCACACAGAGAGTCTTCACACAAGCAAGTCAAGGAGGTAATAGGAAACAGACTTGACTCTTTAACTCAGTGTAATCTGTGACTGACACTGGAAATTATGGTCATACAGATACAAGGTATGTTGATAAGGGCTTACCATAACAGCTAAAGGCCTTTTTTAGATGCACTGCAGCTACACTGCCATATTTCACCTTGGGGTATACAATGCTTAAACAGGACATATTTGTATGTTTACTGTATGTTGCAGATGTACAGTTTATCATTATTAAACTCTTAAGACGAGTGTTTATGTGTACAAACGCTGCCATATTCTCATATTAATCACACCATCTGTCCACAGTAATCAAAAGGTTTGTCTAGCCCGCAACCACCCATGAAATACTCATGAAATACTACCACTTGACCATAAATGCTCCTCACTCACAGGACTGGAGGAACATCCCTGAAATCAAAACAAAAACCCTCCTGACAAACTCGAGTCACTGACTCAAATCGTGTCACTGTGTTCAGCGAACAGAGGAAACCCTCAGGTCAGGCTCAAAGAACAGTCTGGGTGTGTCACAACCTCACATAAATATTTCCACTGCACCACAGTCTGATGGGAGTGTGTATAGAAAGCATAAACTGCAGTAAAATAAGACTTGGCTTTATTTGGCTTCCTCACAATACAAGTAACCGCTCGTCCACAACGCAGATACACGCAGAGACGCACAGAATAACCACAAATGCTGGGTTTCACCTCACCTATTGTATTCACTTTTGCAGTCTATGCTATTTTAATTCAGTTTGTAAACCCACCTATTGAGGTTAAGGTAATTACATCCTGTGTTCAACACCATTTCACAATGCAATGATGCAAGAGACTGAAAAAAAAAATCTAATCTCCTGCAGCTTTGTGCACTTTGTCTGTTTGTGCTTCAGAAAAGAATGAAGGGGCAATGCAGTTGCCTCGTCATTTGTTCGCTCATGTTGCCTTCTTTCCAGCAATGTTTGGGGACAAAGGCAGCATGCAGATCCACGTGTGGTGTTAGGTTGGCTTTGGGCTTTGAGCACAGTGGATTTAGCTGCATATTGATTTCTACAATAATGCAGTTGTGCTTTGTTAATCAAGCACTCTGGCAGTAAAACTTATTTTAAGCTTGTTTTTAGGCTTGTTAACGGTGTAACAAGATCACTTGGCTGGGTTAAAAATTTTGATTATTCTACGGAACAGAGCCAGGAAAAAACACAAAACACACACAAAAAAGGAGTTTTACCCCTACAAAATGTGATTCGGTACAATTTGTTTGAAATGTAAGGTACATAAAGACTTTCATTTGACACTCAACTACTCTATTAATCAAGGTAGATGGCTTTCCTTGTACCTATTTAGCTGAGGCTGGCCAGAGCTCATCATGGTGACTCTGTGATGGATTGTGTGTATGCTTGAGTAAGAAACAGTGCTCTCTGGGTCAGGCTAGCCCCAGTGGCACACAGCCATGAGGAATTAGCTGAGTTTGCCCCACATTTCTTTGCACTGACATGAGTCTGTAGATTCACTCTGGTCAATAAAACACAGTCTGGGGTGGGAGGAAGAGGGTGACTCATCATTCCACTTTGTACGTATATTTGGCAGAGTAAAACTGTGGAGTAACATGTTTGTTATCATGCAGAAATCATAACCTATAACTAATTTTGCTTTCAGAAAAGAAAAAAAGGAATGTCCCTATGAAGTCAAGGTGACGGAGGGAACGCAAATGTGATTTTTATCTACCACATTTCTGAATCAATCCAGAGAGTCCAAAAACTGATTTTGTTAGTTGCTGATAAAATCGCAGGCGGCGTGTGGGTGTAGTCGTAAGCACTGTCTCTTCATAGCAAGAATTCTCTTTCTGAGTTTGCATGTTCCCATTGTGTCTGCAAGAATTTTCTCTTGGTGCTTCAGCTTCCTCCCACAGTCCAAAGAGATGCATGTTAGGTTAATTGATGATGTACGGTTGGCTGTCTCTTTATGTTAGTTCTGCAAAGAACTGGCAGGAGTATGCCCCGCCTCTTCCCAAATGGCAGTTAGAATCGGCTCCCCCAGCAACCCTTTACAGGATAAAGTGGGTATAACTCATGAGTGAACAATATTAATATGGTTTTTTAACGTTAAGAATTAAAAATGTAGAACAATAACTTGGAAATTGTCCCTCCACACACAGACTTAAACTTTTGTCAGCTTCTTCCTGTAACGCACCAAATATCAGTGTGATTCCTCCTACATAAACAGGAGTTGTGCAACCAAAACTGGCACACAGGTATAGATTAGGTTCTTATCTATATCCAGTATTATGATGTCGTTACATTACCTAGCAACAACCTACCAACAGGCTAAAATTATCCATTTTATAAATTTATGCCCCTATAGCACCTTATAAAATTATCATATCATTTGAACTTAATGTGAACAACATATAATTTATATCCAAGAACTTGAATATTATGATATAAATGATATATTATAGCAGCATCATATTGCCTGGCAACCACCTATTTTTTTAATAATTCAATTCAATGTGCTTGAATTACAGAGTTTCAACACAATGGCCCAAAAAAGGAAAGGTTCTTCATTATCCCACAGCACTGAAGATGCTTCACGGAAGAAGAAGAAGAAAAATAGGTACACTGAATTTCAATATGAAAGAGAATATTTTCTAATATTTATTCATATAAAGAAGATCTACCACCCATTTTTTTTTCTTTTACTTTTCTCAGCGTGATTAAATAAAAGAATATCCCAATGGCGCAACAACACCAAATAAAGTGTAACTTACTGACAAAACAGAGGTTGGCATTATATTTTATCTCATAAAATTAGCAAAGCAGAACCCTCATCTACTCCAAGTAGTCCTGGTGGTTGAGGTGGGGGAGATTAAACTAATATCAAAACAAAGAGGGTGCTGGCTAAATGTTTGTAAAACTCAGAGGAAAAAGTGCACACATCTTTAACTGAAACGAAACTAATGTATGACTTGGGCAGTGAAAATAATTTTCATGTAAGGGAAACATTCAGAATGTAACTAAAGTCTATTAATATTATCATCAAATTATACCTGAAGGACTAAAAACAAAAGCAGTCATTGT
This sequence comes from Simochromis diagramma, assembly GCF_900408965.1. Classification (NCBI taxonomy): domain Eukaryota; kingdom Metazoa; phylum Chordata; class Actinopteri; order Cichliformes; family Cichlidae; genus Simochromis; species Simochromis diagramma. The sequence goes on from NW_024386782.1 coordinate 7,536,338, forward strand.
GCAAAATGATACGTCTAGGTTTTTTTTTTACCTGAAGCACCATTAATGAACTAATGGGATAGCTTCACTTTAATTGTCTAACTTTAATTCAAATTAACAAATAGCATAAGCTGTCAAATGAACATAGTAAAGTAAATGAAGTTTTCCCTCGAAAATATACTAGCATGTTAAGAAAAATAATATAGAAATGCTCATGCAAGTTTCAAGACCGCTGGTAAAACACCACACACCAGCATCTTTGTCTGCATGACACAGCTAACAGCATCGGTGGGGAATATTGTTCATTAAAGAACACTGTAATATATTACTGTAATATATTTTCAGTAAATTGCATTTAGCCTTTTTTAAACAAACAAGCTGCTTTCATTCAGGGACCTTTATCACCACCAATTAGCTTAACTGCCAGCTAAAAACATGGGTGCACAGTGTGTAAAGTGTTTACTGGAACTATGCTGTGTACAGTCAACTGGAGATCAAATTTCGAGACCGACGCTCCGAAACAAATCTAATTGTGGCATTACAAAAGGCTCTGTCCTCCATTTTATTAATTAAATTCAGTTCAATTAAATGTAAACTATATAACTCCAAATCACAACAACAGTCACCTCAAGACACTTTATATTGTAAGGTAAAGATCCTGCTGTAACATAGAGAAAACCCCAACAATCAAACAACCTTCTTTGAGTTAGCTCTTGGCTACAGTGTGAAGGAAAAACTCCCTTTTAACAGGAAGAAACCTCAAATAGAGCCAGGCTCGGGGGGGGCACCACTTCTACATTATTGCTTGACTTAAGTGTAGATCAGCTATTTCAATTAAATAATTAAATCAAGGAACATGTCAACATGCCGGTAGTACTTGTTAAAACATTAAAACTGTACAACAGTAAGTACTCATGGATCAAACCACATCCACCTTTACACTATGTCTTTTTTTTTTTTTTTTTATCTCAACAAGAAGGAGTTAGAGAGTGCAATCCTCCACCAACAGATCTCACTTTAGGCAGTATTAACTTTTAAGGGATTAGTGTATATATTAATATACATATTTCTGTATATTAATTTTGGGGGGTTTGCTCTTTTTAAACCCATTTTAAGATCTGTGTAGTGCAGTAAAAATAAAAGTAGCATGACAGGCATTTTTTTTTCATACAATCATTATGGAGGAGTACACAAAGGGTAATATGTATTGATTTGTAAATAAGAAAGACATAAATAACCGGAGCTTATTATATAATATTATACTAGAGTATATTTCAGTATAACTCTAACTAAATACCTGACTCCTGGCACCTTGAGGTGACTGATGTTATGATTTGGTGCTAAATAAATAAAATTAAATTAAATTGAACTGAATTGAATTGAATTAACTAACCACTGACAATACTTTTTTTTAATAATAATGGATTGCATTTATATAGCGCTTTTCGGGGCCCTCAAAGCGCTTTACAATTCCACTATTCATTCACTCTCACACTGGTGGAGGCAAGATACAGTTGTAGCCACAGCTGCCCTGGGGCAGACTGCCATATCGCACCATCGGCCCCTCTGGCCATCACCAGTAGGCGGTAGGTAAAGTGTCTTGCCCAAGGACACAACAACCGAGACTGTCCGAGAGACGGGGCTCGAACCGGCAACCTTCCGGTTACAAGACGAACTGCCAACTCTTTGAGCCACGATCGCCCTTTAACCTCCTAGGAGCTGGCGTCCACATATGTGGACATCACATTTTGGGTTGTTTAGACCACAATACTAAATTTTGCTCTACAAGGGCCTGATATCCACTGATGAGGACATTATACTGCCACTGTTCTATCAACATTTAAAACAAATGACCTCATATGTGAATATCAGGCCCTTGTAGAGCAAAATCAGGTAAAAAGATAATTATTAGTTTTTACATTCATCAGGTCCCAATCAGCCCAAATAGCAAAGATAAATTAAAAGTGCATGCCCTGAAAGACTTTGATTCTCAGGAGGTTAAGTATATGATGGGTGTTGGGGTGAAACTGAAAGATATGGAAATTAAAAGCAAGTTCAGAGGTCAAATTTAAAATGATATTTGGATACAAACTATAATGTGATATTTAAAAATCCCCTACACCAGCATCATTTCCTAAATGTTGCCAATACAAACAAAAGGCAGTATGACTTTAAGCATAGCTTTAAAAATAAAAGACATTTTATGAAACTATGAAACCATCCATCCATCCATCCATTCGCTTCCGCTTATCCTTTTCAGGGTCGCGGGGGGCGCTGGCGCCTATCCCAGCTGTCATAGGGCGAGAGGCAGGGTACACCCTGGACAGGTCGCCAGTCTGTCACAGGGCCAACACACAGGGACAGACAACCATTCGCACTCACATTCATTCGCACATTCACACCTAGTGACAATTTGGATTATCCAATTAACCTATCCCCACAAGCTGCATGTCTTTGGATGGTGGGAGGAAGCCGGAGTACCCGGAGGGAACCCACGCAAACACGGGGAGAACATGCAAACTCGACACAGAAAGACCCCAGCCTGATGTTGGAATTGAACTCAAGACCTTCTTGCTGTGCGGCAACAGTGCTAACCACCGTGCCACCGTGCTGTGAAACCTTTTTTGATATTTCGATATTAATCCCCATATATAATTCCCTTTATGCCTATATGTTGTCAATACTAACAATAGCAATATGAAACATAGCTTTAAATAGCTTAGGCTTTTTGTCAATTTTTTACCAATAAATATTTGGTAAATGGCCTGTATTTGTATAGCGCTTTTCTAGTCCCTAAGGACCCCAAATCAATGAGTGCCACACTGGTATTAGCTGGTAATAACAGCTCATACTGGCCTATTAAAGCAAGATCAGCACTGGTTGTCTGATGTGCACGGATGTGAAAACTTTTTTTCTTTACAGAAAATAAAGCAGATAATGATGCTTCAGATAATTTGGAAATGGTGACATTATGAGCAGAGCAGACGGTGGTGGGAAGTCAAGCAGTGTCTTCACAGTAGGTTGCTAACTAGTTTGTGAAATACATTGCTGGAAATTTAATAAAGAACGATCCCACCATTATCTCTTTTTAATATAACTGTACAATAATATGATATTGGGCTATATACTGATATATATGTATATTAATATCAGAATGTTTTTATTCGGCCCCCAAAAATCATTTTCCATGATGCCCCTCCTACACACACACACACAGCCTCACACAATGAAAACAATGCCTGCCAGTGTACCGTGGCTGGTAATTAGATTTTCTGTGAATAAATTGATTGAAACCTTTGACAGCAGCCTTGTCACCTCTAAGCGTACGGCAAACGTGCTGTATTCTCACTAAAGATAGCAGGGCAAATTACAAACACTAATCAACAGCATGCGTTTAACATGCTGCTGATGAAGGAAACCTGCTTCGGGCAATGACTGTTTGATTCAGGCAAATGTTATGGCTGTTTAAATATCAAGTACAATTTGTATTCACTATTCACAAACCCCTCAAAAAGAGGGGGAAAATGCTGGGCAGAGGGGAGGCGAGCGGGGAGCCTCCGTGAAACCCCCTGGTGCTTGACGTTTGCTGAATCAATGAGATAAACATAAGGGCTCTGAATGTCAGAGTTTACATCTACAAGATTGAAGACTTAAATTTGGTCACTGGCGACTGCTCTTAGGGAAAATTCCATTTAAAAAGGTCAGCCTCAGCTCTCCTCATACTAAATAACAAAATGTCTGGGATCTGGGTCCCTGTACGGCTCTGGCCTCCTGTATCAAAAGCATGCAAACGACTTAAATACATTTGCCTTTGTTTCTTCTTCTTTTTCCTTTTTTTTTTTAAACACCCATTCTTGGAAACAGACATTTGTTATACCAACATAAATGTCACTTCTTATAGTGTATTTCCTCCATCTGAACTACTAAATCTACAATGACACGGACCTTTGAATTTAATATGTTGTCCTACCATATGTGCAGTACTCTCCATCAGTGACTACCTTAATTGGCCGACACATTTGAGAGGACAACAATTAATTTTCTGCTTATTCAATCCTCTAATTCAATCACACCTAAACAAAGATTAGCTAAACACTTGGCACTGATGCTCGCTTATTCATACAAGTTGCTGCCAGGGTCCTTGCTGAGGTCTGATGGTGGGACTACAGCTTCATAAGAAAAACCTGGCGGCCTTATGGATGGGTCTCTGGCTGGGATTAGACTTACAACAGAAGACCAGGTGGCTGTGCAGTAGGAGGCTCTTGGCAGGAGGCACTTTTGTGAGACTGGAGGGGAGGAGAATGTTATCCTGCTGGCTGAGGGAGCTGTTTCTCACCCCCCTGGTACAAGCCGAGCACCATTCTGCCAGAACACGCCTGTGGCGTGTGGGACTTTCACCAAGTCTTGAAGGGAGAAGCTGAACGTCAGTTCACTACTAAGATTTTACAACTTCATTTTCTCTTTTATTTGGAGCTTAATTTTGTTGTCACTCTTAAAAAAGGTTATTGCTATTGTACAGATTAAACTTAAGACACAAAGCTTGGAGTGGCAAAGGTTAAAAATCTCAACATGTTATAGATGCTACATTACTAGCGCCAACTGCTTGAAGTGCATCACAGCATAGCCCTCTGTATACATAACCAACATGTGTAAATAGAGAAAAATTAAGGACATTACATTTTTGGTCATTTTAAATTATAAAACTGGAATACCAAAGTACCACAGCAGAAATAGCATAACATCAAAGATGCAAACACATCAAAGCATCCCTCTGCCAACCACTTTTAATGTGGAGCCAGAGTCAATATTGTTATACTGTTATCACAATTATATGCAGTGTTCACCTCACCAAACATGTCAGCAACCTAACATGAATAAAAGACAAGAGCATGGCATTTTTTACATTGGCTCTGGTTTGCAGGCAAGAGAGGAAATTGGTCTGGTAAATGAGATTGGGGTGGGTGCTGAAGGCGAAGGAGGCAGGAGGCACAAGTTTCAATGAAATCCTCTTTACAAGGATAGCCTGTGAAAGCCTGAATGAGTACAAACCTCAACCTGGAAAATGAGGAGTAACAGCAGCCTAAGTGAGTTTTCCCCCGGCTCTCTCATCCCTCTGATGATAGGTTAAAAAAAAAAAAGCAACAAATCACTTCTTAAATATAAAATGCATAGCAACTGAGTGGTGCTGTGGGAAAATCTGCAGCAAGCTTTATTTATAAAACTGTTTTTTCTTTCTTTTTGTTTAGTTTTCCTCGTTGAAACAACCACAGGAAGTCATTTGTCTTTGAGAATTTATTCAGCAGTGAGAATCTGTCTAAACCAGTGTGAAGCACTCTTAACCCTTCCATGTGTGATTTCTCCTAAAAATCCCCCTTTTGAATCACTATCACAACTGTTGTTCCCAAACTCGATGTGGGCACAATTCACATGGATCTAGCTAATCTTGTCACATGTTCTGTTCTTCTGGTTCTGCTAATTCCATCGCTTTTTACATTTATTTTTTTTTTGTAAATGGATATGTAAGAGAAGGAGACTGAGCAGACGAAGGCAACACTTGTGAAAATGCAATCACAACCACATCGACAATGACCAAAAATAGAAATTAAAAGTGCAGTGCCAATAAGTATGGCTGTCTCGTTACAGAATGTTACACAGATTCTTGTATCAACACATACTGAAAACAAACTCAGAGAAATATCACTTGCCAACAGCTTCCAATCAGTTGCTCCAACTGAGGAGAATTATCAGACCCATAATGAGTTCATTAGGATAATGAAACAGCCTAGGCTGATTTTCTATTCTGCATCTTAAACTGTTGTATTAGCTTCTCCACTAGCAATTTAGATTAGCAAAGCAAAACAGACTCAAAAAAATGTATTGAGCAGATAAGATGTTGCACAATGGTTATGAAATATTTTGCATCTCAAATGACTGCCGCTGAGAAAGTATAAGTATGATCTAAATGAACACAGCTGTGTCTGCTTGTAAACTGATGTTTTGCACTCAAACATGCGGCTTTACAAAAATATCCTTGACCTATGTGGGATTTTTGAAGCCAGTAATAATATATGATATTGGATATTTGTGGTAACAACATAGATTAGTTTTGCAATATTAATACTTATACTTATATGTGCAATAAATGCATGCCCTAAAGCAATCATTCAAACACACCACAGACAGAATACAGATACTATGTTAACAGTAGCTGTCAAAACAAACAGCAACTGTTTATCTGAAGTTCTTTTAAAGTTTTCTTTATTAACCCACTTAAAATTGACCTATGAAACATTCAAGCATAAAGAAATCACCTAACTTGAGGGATGAACGAGTGTCATGTTTACACATAACAAACAACTTAGAAAAGGAACAATTTTAAATTGTATCTTTAGGCACTTCTTTACTTGCAGCCTGTCATAAAATTCACATAATTGGTTCCCAATTCTTGAGTTGAATCTATGAAAAATGCCAAAGATAATGTAGTTTGACAGCCATAAAAATAGTATTTCTGCACCAACAAGGTAATTCCCAAAGAGCTATTAGCCGAAAACCTGGCACATCTCAGCAATGTGTGCAGTGTATCCTTAAAAATTTTTAAGGAAACTGGAAAAGTGGAAGACAAAGAAGAAGTGGCAGGTTTAAAAACCCATCTGCACCAGTTGAAGCATATCTGAAAGTCATGTCCTTAAGAAACTGGAAAAAGAAAAAATCTAAGGACCCGAGAGATGTATCTGGCCCTTCAGTTGATCCATCTGCTGCTCCCTGAAGCCTCATTAGAATTGGTCTCAGTTGCTTAGAAAGGTGGCTGTCAAGAAGCCATCCTTAAAGGAAATAGGCAAGAAAGGCTGAGAATGAAAAATTACACAAAAACTGGACTGAACTGGACCAAATTTTAAAATTTCGTCATCAGAATGTACACAGGAGGTCAGGATAGTGTATATCTATAGGTGTATGTAAAAAATTGTGGAGGCTTTGCCACCATTTGGGGCTACATTTCAGGTAAAGGTGTTGGAGATTTTGTCAAAATTGATGAAACTGCAAAGAAAAGAACAATCAAATTTGGATTTAGCATGGAACAGTATGTGGCTTCATTTTTCACCATGATAATGATCCCACACTCCCAATGCAATGAAAACATACCTGCAGCCAACATACAAGGAAGAGCTTTGAATGTCCTTCAAGAAGCCTGGAGAACTGTTCCTGCAGACTACTTAAAGAAATGACGTGAAACCTGAAAGAGAGTTCAGGCTGTGTTTAAGAATAAAGGCGGTCACACAAAACATCGACCTTTAAGCTTGTTAGAACTATACAAACTCTGTTTTTGCTTTATATACTTTATTTCCATGTATGTTTCCCCACAAAATCTCTGCACCTATTCTCATCTTGGTCCCATTTTCTAGCAAATTACAAAGACCAGACAGTAATCCTAAATTGACACTGTCTCAGTTTTGGTTGTAAAACCATTATAAACATCAACTCTAAACCTCTTCAGCATCAAAGTCAGAGCTATTGCCACAATTTATTTAGTCATCTTTCATTTGTCACCTCCCCCAAAACATACATCAAACATTGTGATTAGTATGCTCCCTGTCTATCCACATTTCCTCTATGTAGTTTCACTGTCAAGCTCAATAAAAGGACAAACGAAACAAATGATATTGGAAAAGAAATCCTGGATATTTGGTCATAAAACTCACTACTGCTGTATTTTCTGCAAACTGAGGGACTAAATACAATAAGGGATCCTAATCCTACATTTTTCAAATGTATGGATCTGAACACCTTAATAATAACTTATTCTATTTACACGTATTTTATTATCTTGTAGAGTGCCAGTGTACAGTCACTAATCCCTACATGAGGGAAACATGCTACATACAAGTTTCTTTGTAACTATCTTTTTTTTGTTAAAATAAAACTCAGGTATCAAAGTATTTGGACATTTAATCATCGGTTTTTGGCTTCCTCAATAGGTCCCTACAACAGGTGCATACCTGGATTTGTGCAGTTTTGCTATTCATCCCAGTAGATCCTCTTAAGCTCTGTCATATTGGATTGAAAGTGTCTTTGAACTGCCATCTTTAGATCTCTGCAAAGATGTTCTCTAGGATTTAAGTCTCGACTTTAGCTGGACCACTCAAGGACAGTTTGAGATTTGTCCTAAAACCACTTCTGCACTGCTGTAGCTGTATGCTTTGGGTCATTGTTGAAAGAAAAGAAAAGAATAACTGACACTGGAAACACATAACACCAGTTCTGGCTTCACTCCAGCGGCTTCCCGTACATTACATGATTGATTTTAAAATGTTGCTACTGGTTTTTAAGGGTCTTACTGGTCTTGCCCTGTCATATTGAAAGGACCTTGTGAAACACCATACATCCACAAGAACACTAAGGTCAAACAATCAATTGCTCTCAGGCCAAATCAGAAAAGTAGAGGTGACCGTCCATCTCAGCCCCGTCCATCTCAGGCTTTTGAATTAAATAGAGCTTGATATCTTAAAAATTTCTATTCTTTTCATTATTTTTGTATTTCTTTTTAAATGAATGAATTATTTTATTCATTATTTTATTCATGTCTTCTGTGTTTTTCTTCTTTTTTTCCTATCAATTTTTTGGGTGTTTTTGCTGTGCAGCACTTTGGTGCAACTATTAAGTGATATATAAATAAAGTTGACATTGACACTGTCCTCAGTCCCGGGTTAAAACTGCACCCCTATAACATGAACAATCCACCTATTGTTCACCTGATTATCCCTTCACTAGTGGGCTTTTCTTCCTCATGATTTCAGAGTCATGTAAAAGCTCCATGCAAGCTATCAAGCTGCGTTTTTCTTAAGAGTGGCTCCATCGAACCACTCTACTCAAAAGGGCTGATGGAGGTTGTACTGCTAAGATAGCCATCCTTTTGGCAGGTTGTTGTTTTTCTGCTGAGAACATCTGAAGTTCAGCTTTGCCAATCCATCAACTTTAGGAAAAGTAGAACTGCCTCCAAATGTCTTTCACTTCACAGTTGATGTCAGAACCACAGGTGGACACCAGTAACATCTCACAGAAAATAAAAGTAATCTGGGAGAACTAAATGCAGCATTTTCGATTTTTTGTAAAATTGAACATTTAAAAATACACTGATGCACAGACATCATCCATCTATCCATTTTCCTTCTCTTATTCAACCTAAGGGCCCATCCCAGCTGCCACATGTCAAACGGCAAGGCATTTAAAAAGGTCGGTAGTCTGTCACAAGTGCAAAGATGTTACTTATCTTTTATTAGCTAAGTTCAGAATCCTATATATCTACTGACAATAATGAAAAACAAATACAAATGTGTCATCATTAGAGTATGTGAGCTAATTACTATATGACTAAGCCCTTGAACACATCCTTATTGAACACAAACCCCCCCAAAAAATTATTGGTTGAAAAATATAGCCTTTGGTAAGATCCGTGAATCAGTGTGAGTCAGAATTTGTCTTTTCAAAATGAAGCACACACATGTAGTCCCTCATGTACGGACTGTAAACAAATAAACTGTAATAAAAGCCTGACAAAAACAGAATGGCGATGAATCACTGATCATTTATTTGCAGCACTTCCCATAAATTATGACGATGGTCGTTACTCGTCCTCAGCTTGAGGCATGAGAAAAGGGTCGACGCTCCAGTCATTAGCCTCTGTGAAACGAGCACCACCCCTCAGTGAGAAGTTTGATACAGCACTCGGCAGCACAGCACATAATAAAGCATGGACAAGGCTATCTGCTTTAATTTATATGCAGGCAGAGAGTGATCTGCCCCGGGTGTGTTTGGCCTGACTAAGCAGAGCGAGTGAGACACTGACTTGTCTGCAAAGAGCCTTCCCACGATCCACTCAAGAGAAACTGGCCTCCATCGGCTCACTGCAACAGCATTACATCGATGCATGGATACTCCGGTGTCTACGCAACAGCTGCTTAACATGATGTTGACCAGACCTCACAGTTTCCATATGGCATCAGCGTGTAAACAGCAAAACAGGGACGAAAGAACCTTGACGACTCCAGCATTTTCAGGGGAGTACGACTGAGGAGTGCGTAGCCTTAAACCAGCCATCAGGGAGAGAGCTAGTTCAGCTACCAAAGCAGCAGTTTCCTAATAGCAATTACTGTTTTAAGTGTTCAGAGTAAAGTGTCTTCTAAAAGGAATGTCCCCCTGTGGCTGTCACACAGAGACACCTAATAGACTTTATCAGCTGATATGACAGAGATGCTGAGACAGAGAGGAAGCGTGAGAAAAACTAAAGAAGAGATGAGGAAATAATAAGGAGACAGAAGCAAAGATTCACTTGCTTTCCATGGTACACAATTTAGTTTTTGTTAAATGAAAACTGGATACTGTAATAAGTGCAGTGCTACATTATTTTAGTAATTACCACATTCAAAGGCTCCCAGTAATGACTGAAACAATGGCTCTTTTGGGAGTGGGATTTTCAACACAAAGCTACTCAAACCATAGGTATTACAGTCAAAGGAGTCGAGAAGGGTCTGTTTGAGCTCATACTGATGCAACAGCTAAAAACAAGCACATGGAACACCCACAGGTTTTTAACAAACTCTAACACGGGCGTTACGTATACACCTCACATGTTCAAATGAACCATTTTATGCTCAAAACACTGTGAGCTGTGGATTGTGTCGTAATGGGCAAAGTGTGAATCAGCAGCAGCAAAGGTTCACTAATCCACAGATACAGAGGCAGGGACGGGAGACAGGAAGGTACAAACTGTGCTGCAGAATAGAGACACTTTGAGATAAGCACAGTTACAGAAAATGCAAACTAGATGAGTCACCACTCCTCCTTGCACGTATCAGAACAACATATTTCAGGTAAGGTCATTACAATTACAGATAACAATACAGTACCAGAATTCAGTGCCGCGCCAACTGCGTGATTTTGTTTCACTATCTCTTGCAGGTTTGCAGCCCTGTCAACGTCCTCCCAATAACCCTTCCAGCTCACTCGGTGGGAGGTTTGGACCTCATTTATAGAGCTATTGTTGAAACCACTGCAAATCTAAAGACAGGCATTGTGGTGATACAGACACTGTCTGATTCATAGAGCTCTCTCATTATTAGCAGGAGTGCAAACTGTGAGAATACATTCTCAACACCTCCAGTGCATTTCTGGCTGTGCTCTTTCAACAACACAATGTCCACTTTTTGACTGACCTCCATTAAAATCTACAGGTGGCATGACAGCTCCCAATCAAACCCATTAATAAATGAACACCACTGTAATTCTAAATTACCCCAAACTATGAGCTCAGCCTGAGTCACATTTGGATATCCATGACAACAGTCACTTTAGCACTTTTGAAGGGTGTGACCACGAGTACACACAATTGGCATTTCAGTGTCTGAACTGCAACAGTCCAGCATCTTAACGAAACTAAACAAGGAAACACACAAGCTGGAAACTTCCCATTCCAAAAACAGGTTTCTGGTGACACTCGCATCCCCAGTGAAACCATTATTTTATATCCTCGAGATCCAGAGTCATAATGAGTCTCAGGGGAGTACATTGTCATAACAAGCATCTCTCCAAAATACAAACAAGGACAGGAGAGGCCAACATACTGAAACTTGTTACAGTTGTCACACTGTGGATTTATCACATTAGAAGGAAACTTTATCTAGCAATATACTCTGGCTGTGAGTTTTTCCCAAATCAAGTTTGAGCAACTGAAAATTAACACATATCTCATTCACATATCTACAAACACAACCCACATAGCAACTGCAGTTTTACAGAAAGCAAGGTAATGCAAATAATGAAAAGCAGCACTGATTCTTACCAAGCAGCAAGCTAGATCTTTAGAACTGCATCCAAACATAAAGAGCAGAGAGAGTAAAGTGGCATGAATTCATAAAACTAAAGGGCTAAGCCAGATGAGTGATGCCAGGATAAATATCTCTACATTAATTCAAATTTTGTGTCCCAAACCCTGTCACTGGTTCTTTTTCTTTCTTTTCTTTTTAAGTCTTGATGTCGTTTAGTACAGATAGAAATTGGATTGCTTTTTAACTGTTACTCCTCCTGCCCATTTGAAAGACGTGGGTACGCTGCCAATGATCTGGCCAGAACTAACTTCCCTGCCATTAGACTACATCTTTCTATTAGTTTTAGATATCTTAACACACGTTAGCAGGTACCCTTTCCACTGGCATGTTAACAAATTGCCCTCAACTTGAGTAGTGCTATCATTTCATTAACCTGTCCCTCCTCTTTACTCCATGCTAGGCTGGAATCCTCCTATCACAGGAGGGGAGGTGGAGAGGAGATGAATTACAGATCTAGCTCTAACTGGTGCCATCCAGTTTCAAAAGACCAAGGTGGCCACAGCCAAAATGGTCAACTTGAGGCTTTAAACGGGACTTCAGTGACAAATGGTTTGTGTTCGAGTGGGTACAATTATCTTTTATACAAAAAAGATCAAAACAGAGATTTCTTTTTTATATAAAGAACTTCAACCCATTACACACATGCATCGGGAGCAATTTGCAGTTCAGTATCTTACCCTAAGTTGCTATCCTAAAACAAGGATAGAAGAGCCACAGAGCAAACCTCTGAATTTCAGACTGGTGGATGACCTTCCATGTTTTCAGTATGGAAGGTGAGTAGTTTGAGCCCCAGCTCCAGTTCACATGTAAAACTAAGCATCCTGCAATGAATCTTTGACTCATGTAAAATATACTATAGCCATCAATTTTCTTAACTGCTTATTCAATTCAAGGACACAGGGGCCTGGAGCTACCTTCTTATGAGGCATGAGGTGGAGTAGACCCTAAACAGCTTACCAGTCTATTGCAGAGAGACAGACGATTGTTCACGCTCATCTTCACACCTATGGCCAATTCAGTTTTACCAGATAGCCTAAGAAGCATGTCTTTGGACTGAAGGAGGAAGCCCAAGTACTCAGAGCGAACCCATGCAGTCTTAGCTGGAGAGCAAGCTCAAACCAGGTACCTTCTCTCTGTGAGATGAAAGTGCCACCTGTAAAATATTATTTAATGTTATATGACTCAAACTCGCACACTGAGTCTGTTGTGCCTCCATAGTGTCAGGAAGTCTGTCTGGTGTAAAAGCAAAACAAAAAAAAACAACTGCCATGTGGAGCTACCCACTGTGGCTACCACCTAAACAAAGGAGTTGAAAGTACCATTTTCTTTACATATTGATTCATTTGAGTGAAATCTACACTTACTTTAAGGCTCCCTTATGTAATAAATTGATCAGCACTCAATTCTGATGTAATTTTACTGCCTGCAGGGTCACATGTTGATCACCCATGGGACGTTCCACTCAGAGGTACAACTACAGAGCAAATACAGCAGGCAAAGGAAACATGATATTTGGTTCAACTCTGCATCACGCCCCATGTTAACCATCAGAAGAGTTCCAGCTGCACCTTAAAAGCTGGTTAGATAAGTCGGGTAATTGTGCAGAATGTTGAGTAATGCAATTCCTGATACCAGCATAGGAGCATGCCTCACAGATGACTGCCATGGCAACAGACTGCCCCAAGGTAACATAGGGCTCGAATGAATTTCACTTCACCCTGAAAAGGAAAAAAACACATTTATCATCAACCAAAATATCGAGCTCTGGTCTAATGGATCCAGACTGAAGGTTTAATAAAAGTAGGTTATCAACACTGATTAGACACAGATAGAATGAATTGGTATTCAACTGCTAATGGTGTTTTAGTCATTACAGATAGAACCTAGAACACATACTAAATTTAGTTTTGTTTTTCATCCATTACTGGCAGGCATGTGGAATAAAAATCCAGACAATTGGTCACAAAAAGCATCTGTTCATCAGCAGCCTCGTGTAATGTAATTAACAACTATTCAATAACAACAACTTTAAATTCAAGATATTCATTAGCTTGTTATACTGCAGCAGATACAATGGTATATATGATGGCCTGGAAACTGTTTAAATTGTTTCTGATAAGACCTTGGCTGGACCCAGTAAAGGAGACAAAGATAATTATGATTAAACAAGCTTTCAAAAGGCACACACTGTGCTCCCTTGTCAATGCAACAACTTTCCCTTTGGCCACGTCTTTTGAAATCTTGGAGTTAACCACCACAGAGAGACATTTGGAAAAAAAAATGTGCAGGGAAGGACTGCTGAATCGCAAGAGACTATATTTAAAACACTGCTGAAAGCTGGAATAATAATTCACACTTAAGATGCTTAAACTTCTATTCTAGAGCTCGTTAGAGCCAAAATTATTAGGTAATTTATCTGTTATGTGAAAAAAATGTGGAAACCAATCAATTCATCACTTCATACATTTTTAAAGAAAAATTTGCAAAAAAAACTATTCTGACATGGATTTTGAAATGTTAAGTGAATAAAAAGCAATTTCACTTTATGTCTTAATCTAAGATACACATTTTTCTTAGATTTCATAAATCTATCTATCTATCTATCTATCTATCTATCTATCTATCTATCGATCGATACAGCATGCAAATTAAATGTTCAGACGTTCAGCTCAGATAGTTTCCCACATGGGAAAGGCGTAATAAATGCTGGACTCGTCTGTTACTCCCAAAGCAGAGGTGTGACCTTCTGTCTAGCCATTGACCGTGTGAGCTATCACTTCATCTAACAGCTTCGTTTCCATAACTGCACCATGTACTGTGAGTGCAGACTCTAGCAGCGTATAGAAATAAACCCACTGCAAAGCCTATTTGTGATAGTGTCTTCATTTCTGGCTAAAACACTTGCAGAGTGGATTTTTTTATCTTTGCTAAAGTGTTTGAGAACCACTGATCTACTACAGCATGCATTACTCAACATATTGCCACTGCAGCAGCAGTGATACTACACAATATGTACCACATGAGCTGTAGAAATAAGAATAAATCGCACAATGCATTGCCACCCATGGAAAGCCCTCATGTGAAGTGAAGAGATACTCTGGATTTGGTATTATCCACACAAATATAATAGTATTGGCCTTGGTTGTTACAGGACAAATAAAAGGGACAAGTCATGACAGAGCACATTATATACCGAAAGCAAAATAAGTGGATTTAATGAGAGAAAAAAGAAGAAGAAAAAATCGACAACAAAAAACAAAACAAAACACAAGAGCCAGTGTAGAGCTTAGAGGCACATAGCAACCTAAGATTAATTTCATTAAACAGCAATTCAAAACTCCAAGCTATCTCATATCAAAGTAAAGCAGAGAAGAAACTCCAACTTTTTTATTACTAGGACAAAATATTCTCTTTTTGTGGGGGGGAAGTGAAGATGTTCTGTTATTTGTATGCATTTATTATACTCTGTCATAAACCAGGCTTGTACAAAACAGACAAGACATGTTGACATCTTGGCCCTTATAAACAGTAATCCGGTTTAGGAAAAGATAAACAAACCACAACAGCCCATGAATGTAAATGAGCAAGGAAATGCAGCCCTGCTTATAATGGTGCAGCACAGGTCACAATCACGGTAATGACAGCTGTAATGACTTCTAGCACAATTCTGGTTCACTGATGGACTGTAATGTAATGTAATGTAAGGGACTAAAGGAGTAGCCTATTTTCAACCTCTGGGCCAAATGTGGTGGAAATTAATAAAGATTCTGAACTTGTAGGAGGCAAAAATCAATTTACGCAGAGACATACTCATTTGTCCTTTCTCATTGTGTTGCTGCATGTTAATGGAAAATAAAGCACTCATGCAAAAAGAAGGTGCAAAATGCTCATTGTGTTTATGCAATGCCAAAAGTATAGAAGTTCTCATTTTTAAAAAGAAACATCCTCCTCTGTGTATCTGTTGTTCAGTACAGCCAAGTTATATTGTAAACTAAACTAGATTACCCTTTGCTTTTTGTATAAATGATTGTACTCTCTGCAGTAATAACACACGGTCCCACAAATAATTTAATTAAGTGATAATACTTTACCTAGGGTCACATGGATCAAAAATTCATGACAATAACAGCCTCAAGCAAACTGAATGAGTCGTGCTCTTTTCCATTTGCAGATATAATGGCACAACACATAGCTTCAAGGTGTAAGCTGTTGTTCTGGTGGTGTCATCTTTCTCAGGGGGAGTGATACTCGAACAAATACCCATTTTCACATTTCAGAGCACAGATATAAATTTCCTGTTGAGAAATCTCTTTAATGTAAATGTTAATTCACGACGCTGGTCAATTTTATAGAAAGAAGTAGGGCCTGGGATGCCACTTCAAGACTTTTATAAAATAGAAGTTTCATGTTCTACTGCATAACAAACCTAAATACAAAAAGTAGCAGATATCAAACAAACGCTATTTATTTAGCACATTTAAAAATGACAATGTGGCAAAATGCTGTGCACAGCATTCATAAATATGTGCTGAAATATAAGGATAAAAGAATGAAATTTGTAAAAGAAACAAATATAAGATACTAAAAAACTAATCAAACTGAATGAATGTATCACTGGAGGGGAAATGTTCGATTGAAAGCTGAAGGCTATTCCAAAGCTGCCACTGTCATGGTTACCCTTATCCACTAACCTCAACTGTGGTTAAATGAAAGCAAATGATTAGAGCATCTAGGAAGCCTGGATTATTTCCTAACAAAGTACATTGGTGTCGTGTACAGGTTTGAAAATAAATATAAGAATCAGGTGCCAGTTCAGGGCCACTCACATCGCTGTAATGCAGTCTGTTTTTCTGTTAGGAGTGTTGCTGCAGCATTTTGGACCAGCTCTGATTAGACCAGACAACTGGGACTGGCCAATACTCTGATACAGTTGCAAAGCCTTGACGAGATGCGACCATAAAAATTTTCATATCGCTGACAGAGATTACTTCATCTTAGCAACACGCCTCAGTAGCAGAATCACAGAGGTCATTTGTTTGTGAGATTACAGTGTCGATCAACAATGACAGCAAGTTTAAAAAGAAAAAAAGAAAATGTACCGCTACGCAGCCACCCCAGGTTGGATTCAAGAGTAACAATTTTGGGGGAAAACAAAAACACCAAGTCAATTTATTTTCGTCTTGCTGTCATTCAGCTTTCTTGCATTTTTTGTGATTCTGATGGCAGAAGACAGAGCCTAAAGGTATATATTTATAAAGGCAATATCATGGGGCCTAAACTAAAGCCATGAGGTACTCCATAAGTGACTGGGACAGTGGACACAAAGGAAAGGACATGTGATGGCCAGAGACAACTCTTCCTGATCGGATGCTGCAAAATTATCCAGAAGACGAGATTTATGAAGCTGTCAGCCATTTAAATTGCTTTGGAGTGTGTATACCTGTCTCCTAACATTTGTTCTAACAAGCCATGGCATTATTTAGCCTTGGCTATGACAAAGAAAAGCTTTTATGCTTGCATTGCTTTTATTATTTTATTTGCTTCTTTATTAAAGAAGCAAATATCTTTCAGTTCACTTCTGAGAAGTTCTCATTGTTAAAGTCTCCAAGAAGAATGCCAGCCTTTCTCGTATCAACATCAGCATTTTATATATGATAACTGCAACTTACCAGAAGTTCTCGGCTTGGTATTTCAGCTTCTGTTTATCTCAATTTATCTAAACTAGTGCTGAAGTACTGCCTCTAGATGAAGTGAACATTTCTATCAACAAAACTAGAAATACTCCTATTCCTTTTGTGTGTTTCAACATTATACTGAGGACTGAATAGAACAAATCATTTTCAGATGATCCAAGTCTAATTTAGCATCATCTTAGTCTAAATAACCAAAACTGTTTCATTATAATCATCTGGTAAAAATGCAGCAATCATGACTGTAAATACAACAGTTTCTATCAGAGATCACCTTTCGTGTAATCTAAAGTCACTAAGAAGAAACTTTTGATTAATAAGAGCATTACACAGAATATTACAGCACACGTGCCATTTGGTTGCAGAAGCTGTAGGCTGTCATAACTAACGTTATCTGCTGATGCCAAATGCGAGCTTTGACACGAGGCAATCTCGGCAGACATTAAGCTCAGCGAACGGACCGACTGGAATGCAGACGAGAATAGCCATCGTCGGTGGGAGAAGTGACAAAAACTGCATCCAGGCTAGACAGTTTCAGCCTTCCTGAGACAACACTGCCAAACGTTTGTCATATTGAAAAATGTCACTGCTGATGTTTCAAAAGAAAATAATGTGTTTATCTCATATGAATAAAGCCTATTTATATTGGGACAGTATAATGTTTAAAAAAAAAACTAACAAAAACTGGTAATTATGAGAAAACCAAAGCCAGGGTCAAAGATGTCCCAGGATGGATTCGCCTGCAGTCAGAGCTGTGCCGGTGTCTTTGTAGCTGGACGTGCTATCTGCTTCATTTCTGTCATTGTGCATTTGCACAATTAGCCTGATGTCAGTGTTTCATCTAGTTCTATAGTATTCCATGAAGCTTACAGGTTAGGGGAGACAGAAGATAACTTTACTTGTGCTTGTACACTGAGCTTATCCTCAGGACAGTGCTTCTGTACAGAATAGCACACTGCACTGCTTTAAAGGACAAAATTAGGGAATCATTGTCTCCAATGAGCAGTTAACTCCCTATATTAAATGTGCAATTGTGCTACTACTGGCTACATCTTTTCTCTCCAAGATACACACCGATGATAAATATGTCTATTTTTAGGGCGGTAGACAGTAAGCCCCTCTGCCTGGAGGCAGGTAAAGCCTTTGTAACACCTCTGCCTGTTGTGAATTTCAGGAGATGCTTCAAACTGCTGAACATTAATGAACTCTAAAGTAAATGCCTCACATGTAATGATATTTCTTTTTCTTATGGCCTGTCAATTTTTTTCTTTTCTTTTTTTTCAAGGTATCGTGGATTTATTCTTAGATCTGGGTTGTTACTTTTAAATAATTGAGGGGTAAAAAAGGCCTCTACTTCTTTCTGTAACTGCTTCCTTCCTGAAATACTGTTGTTCATCAAACACAAAGTAGAAGCCAATGTTAAAGTGACGTTAAATTGCACACTAGTTGAAACTTTACTGCTTTGACCACTAGTCCCAGCAACTCATCTTTACTTTCATGAAGCCGAGCATGTGCACAGACTTTTGACTTGACTTTATCCCCACATAAGCTTCCAATTAGGCTTGCTGTAGAAAATATGCCCATGTGCCATTCTGCGTATTTCTTGGTGACCGCGGCGTATTTGAAAAAGGACGCGTGGCTGATATTTGACCCTAAAAATAATAACTCTTAGCACATTTCCTTGTGTGTATCCACATGAGGAACCGGCACATCACAGTGACATGAGGATCTCTTTAACGTGGAAATGTGTTAAATCCCACAAACTTCTGTCTAAAAAGGGGAAGAATATATTCTATTTTGTCAGCTCTGAGAATCACAGTGGCACTCACAGATTTTTCTTTGAAAAAATGCACGGCACCTTAGCCATATTTGAACATCAATTTATCTTACTTTTCAGACATGCCCATGTTCTGATTTTTCCCATCTCCATCTTCTCCTGAGTTTATACAGAGTGTGTCTGCTACACTCTGATAAGTTTTCATAACTCAACACCTCTTATAAAACTCATGAAACATTACTCAGTGGAGCGTCTTGTTTTCTTCTTTCCTGACACTGCCGCTTCGCCTTCACATATCAGCTGCTGTTGCCGAGCAGCTAGTGGCACAGCGTGGAGAACCACATTTAGTTTTTTTCCCCCTTCTAAAACCAATTGGCTTAATGATGCAGATTTAAAGACTGCTCGTTCTGTCCAGCTGAAGAGTGAGGATAGCTTTGTTCCACACAGTCAGCCCACATACCCACTTAACAAAAAGACTACAGGAGGTCTACTCGGTGGCTGCTGGAGCAGCTTGATATTTTACTGCTAAAATTTGTACTTTACGGGAAGCAGTTCTGTGAAGCGTTGTTGCTTGCTCTCTGTGTGTGTACGTAAGGCTTCCTGTGGCAGTGTCAGCTGCCATGTTTCTGACTGCAGACAAGCCCCTGTGTTTATGTGCATGTACATACGGTAAGAAGATAAGCAAATAAAATTCTGAGCATGCACACTGATTTAAGCCTGTCTGGTGCTGGATTTTAGCAATCAATACAAATATTTTGGAGCCCAAAAGTCACATCGACAGCAGGCACAGCAGGAAAAGCAGTGATGTAATGTTCAGTTACAAAGCTATACTAATGAAAAATCTTATAATGGATTCAAGGACTCTGTGTAATAATTAAGCAAAATGCATAGTAATGAATCACATAATTATCACCCTTCACCGTTATGTTTGTGTACTCATACTGCTGTCATCAGCACCGTGTCTAGCTACACTGGCAGTTGTTTTTAATGAAAAAGCTCCAATAAATAGATTGTAAGAGCATTTAACAATAGACAGAAACAAATATAAATGAGAGAATCATACACAGATTTAAAAGCTGGGACATTTTTCTTAAATACAGTAAGGTCCAAAATGTGTTGGACAAAGACACATTTTTTGTGGTTTTGCCTCTGTGCACCACAGTGGATTTTAAATGGAAAAAAATCATCATCTAACTGAAGTGCAGATTTTCAGCTTTAACTCAAGGGGTCTCAAAAATTATTGCAGTAGCTATTTAGGAATTATAGCCATTTTTATACATGGCACCCCCTTTTCAAAGGCTCCAAATTAATTGGGCAATTGACTGACAAGGAGTTTCACGTCCAGATGAGGCAGATTCCCCTGTTATTTCATGACAAGTGAAGCAGACATAAAATCAGATTCAAAGTGCTGAATTAGTTTTTTTTTTTTACTTTTTTAGCTTTTTACTCTTATTTTAAATATGAAATCTAAAGTGGTGTCAGTGCAAGTGAGCGGGGCCATCATTAGGCTGAAAAACTACAATAAAGATAGCAAAATCAACAATCTAATTCTTTTTTTAATGAGTGCGATGGCAAACTCAGCAACACCAAAGAGCTCAGGAAGTCCACAGAAGACAAAAATGGATGATGACAGAATTACCTTAAAAAAACGACTTCACAACATCTAATGATGCCAGTCTTGTGGAGCTAGTGTATCACTGCCAAAGTCTACAATCAAGAAATGCCTTCATGGAAATAAAGACTGTTTACAACAAGGTAAAACCTCTGGCTACACTCAAGAACAGGAAGGCCAGATTAAGGCTAAAAGAGCCTGGCTCTTTAAAGAAACCTCTATGGGCCAATGAAACCAAAATGTTCTTGTACCAGAGCGATGGGAGGTGAAAAGCATACCGAATTATCTGTCAAACATGGTATTGGACATGCGTGGACATGTATGACTGCCAGTGGAACTGTGTCACTAGTGTTTATTGATAAGAGAGCTGGCTGTATAAATTGTGAAGTGTGCAGGGCTACACTCAGATGAAGTTCAGCCAAATGCTGAATGCAAAGAGCTTCACAGAGCAAATGGATAATGACCCAAAGCAAAATCAAAACCAATCCAAGAGTTTCTCATTCTTCAGTACAAGATTAACTAGTCACTTAATCTAAACCCAATAAAGCACACATTTCGTGTTAAATACAAATAAATACAGTCCTGGTTACATAAATACATATGTTAGGATGTTCAATTAATTTTTAGCCTCTGAAAATGGGAGACCATGTATAAAAAAAATGACTGTAATTGTTGAACAGCTAATGGATTGTTTTTTTTTTTGTTTTGTTTTCTTGGTTAAACCTCTTGAAATAAAGCTGAAAGTCTGCACTTCAATAATAACTTGATTGTTTAATTTAAAATCCACTTTGGTAGTGAACAGAGGTGTAAAATAAATTCAATTTTGGACCTAATTGTAACAGGAACATTTGTTAGACAAGAAGACACAGCTAGTCAATGTTAGATAATCATGTATGAAAGTCAGAAACAACATTTATTAGGAGAAAACATGTCGGTGTTATGTTTTCAGTTTGATTCCTTTTCATGATATATAAAAAAATGAAATATTGATATTTTTTAGGTTGTTAAGCAGTTGGGACAAAGACACACATTGCCGCGTTTTTATAGCTAATCATTAGTTATTAGTAACAGAATCTGCATCACCATCTGCTGAACTGTGATATTTTACTCCGCCAACTCAGCTGTCGCAGAGTACTGTAAACAAAAGAACCTGCTCAACAAACAGGGAAATAATGACTGTTTTAAAATGACTTCAAGTTGGTTTTATGACACTTGAACCCATCAGCCAATATAAACACAAAAGCTGACATACAGCGCACATATATTCCAACAATGCAACAGCCTGAAAATACTGTCTGTCTCCAGCATCAGGCTGTTCATAGGCAGAAAATTAGACTCTCTCTTCCAAATTTTTAGACCCACAAGTCATATAGTGTCAGCCTGGCCGTGTTTTATACCCTTGGCACCCCCTGTCATCGGGATTATAAGATGAAAGACAACTCACATCTTAAAGACTGAGCTTCAGCAGAATGTGATGATGAATACAGATTTCACACACTCTGTAAGAAATTGACAGAAATGTAGCCCATGGGGACTTGTCATAACCTGTCAGGACTTAAGAATGGAGCACTACATCCACACCATCAGATTATGATAATCAACTTCTTGCTCACTAGCTGCAGTGTATCATCGACCAAGGTGCCATTTACATAGTGTTAGTCATAGGTCTTACAGAGTCGCAGCAACTCAATAAATGCATTTCGAAAAAGGTCACTTTCTTGAACACACCTTTTTAAACTCAATTAGAAATATAACTCTGTTATACAAATAAATATAGACATAAATAAGTCCCAGTTTGTTAAATTAAACTTTAAAAGGGAATTTCTCTTTAGATATGATTGCATATTAAATCACTTTAGGAGGTGGGATTTATAATGAGAATGTTTTTACTTCACTTTACAATGAATTTAAGCACGAGACTCAAGGTTGCAGATACTCAAAGTGCACAATACTTCCAAAGAAACTGAAACTTCCCTGAATTTCAAACTAAAAAAGCTTGTCAGTGTTGCAGCAGCTATTTTAAATTTTAAATGCAGGAAACAATGAGATAAGAAGAATCCAAATTCTTTGCAAAACTGTTAATATATGCCTCGTAAAATCATTACAAGGGATTAAAGTTTTTAATAGTATTCAAAATACAAATTACCATTCTCCTCTTGCCCATCAATCCATTACAATGCAAAACATCTTGAATGCTTTGCTTCCCAACTGCATCATCACCGGGACTTAATGGGATTCTTCCTTCATTTATTCAAGGTCAAAGCTCATCACTCCCACTGTCCTTTGCATTGTAAATCTGCTTCTCAACATGTCTGTGGGGGGAATTTGAATATAAGCTACAGCCACCACAATACTGATTTTTAAAAAGAAAAAAACAAATAAATTCAATGATGATATATTATGATATCAAGCCAGCCTAATCCAACCTGCTTTATGAGTTTGATGATTAATTTGGGTCTTTTTGCAGCATCCAGTGCACTGAAGCAGGTTATGAACTTAGTCACTCTATTAGTCAACAGGAAGCAGTTTCTGCACTTACTTGTGAGAGATGATTCTAAGATACAGCAACAAACACTCTGCTAGATGGGTATGGCATACTGTCACCCATCCAAGTCCTGACAGACCACTCAGAGCACAGCCGAGGGCTGTTGCACTGCTTTGACCGGTCCATCCAAACAACATACAAAAGTGATTAATGGATACAAATAAGACTGCTTAAATATGGCATGCCTATCCTCAGCCAAGTGGAAGTTTACTGTTGGATCTGCCGTACTTACCTGGCAACGAAAAACCAACGTGCAGCATAACCAAAGTTATTAAATTTTTCTAACAGCTCATTTGATGCCGCAAGCATTTTCAATCAACCCGTACAACAGCAATTAGCTTCCCATGAACGATTTGCTTCTCAAGACACTCTTGAGTGCTGCTCAGAAACAAACATGTAAATGGAGACATTCCCAGTTCGCAATATTTGCGACATAAATTGAAAAGAAGCAAGCCTGAAAGGCAATATTACATTTGGGTTTTATCTCCTCCTTCAGCAGAGAAGAAGTATGATTGACTCTGAAGATAGTGCCATCACTCACTTAAAAACTGGACATCTTGAAGGGAGGGGGTTATTTCAGGGTTGATTAAAGATACAACATAGATAAGCAATCATATTTTCCGAGTGGATAGATTCAACTGAAAGATTAGCAAGTTCAGTGTAAGTTAAGTGTTACTCTATCAAACTTGCACTGCAAGAGATGGAATAAAGGACACGGGCACTCTGAGAATAGTAAAATACCTTAAAATAAGGAAATGGGAGTGAAACAGAGACAGCTAATATTGCAGCTTATCCCTAGGCTGCACCTATTTGTTTATTTATTCACTGGCCCATGTACAGAAGTCTACTTTATATCAAATAATGGCTACACCAGACCAAGCCAAGGTTTCCCTGCTGCTTTTTGGGTCTGTTTTTCACTCAGACAAAATGAGCTAATAACAATTAAACAGGCTGATTAAGCTTGAAATTGCATCAACGCACTAGACAACAGCAAACAGGGAGATCACAGGTTGCCTTATATGGAAAATGCTTAGAGCATAATATTAATCACAATAATAAACTGGGATTCCAGTAAACCACAATGAAAAACAGAAGTGAAATGAAGAACACATTGCCTGTGCAGGAGTCACTCTTTAAGAACATGCAGACACATTTCACAGTGTAACGCAGCTGCAGTCCTTGGGTGTGTTCAGATCTTTGAGGAGACATCATTGCATCAGCTGATGCCAGACAGAACTGCCTACTTGTTCCACTCTTACAATTTATTTCCAGTCAACTCGATTCACCTGGCAGATTTAAACATCTGGACAAGGCAATTATTTCATATTACCTGGATCCAGGTCTCTGCTTTAAATAATTAAGTCTGTCACTCTAAATGGCTGAACCACGCATATGTACTGTAAATGACTTTCCAATTGTTCCCTTTCCTACCAACTATACACAATGTTTTAAATGAATGAGGGTCTCCTATTACCACACAAGCAGAAGGGCACTTTACAGTTTAGTGAATTTCATTCATACCGAATAGTAAATGAAGAGTTTGTGTGTGACTGCCAAATGGAGTGTGGAATGAATCAAAGCACAGAGTATGGATGCTTGGTGATAGCTCGGCATCAGAACACCTCTCCTCAACAACTTCTCAAATTAAACAAAAATAAATCTGTTACATTGCATTGTTTTAAGTGACAATTGAGAAATTACTTGTTGAAAACAGATCACTCAGAGCAACAACAGAGAACATTTGAATACAAAACAGCTGCAAAATAATAATCAGTTAGGAGGCTTAATTTCAACACTGTGACTAAAGTGTCTGATTTGCACAAACAAAGGTTTACGTGCACTTAAACTGTGTATCTGACCTCAATGAACCCCATCATGGAAAATATAGGTTCCTTCAAGATGAACACACACACACTACATATGTTTTCTGTATTCTTGGAAATCAAACTGTCTTCTGAGATCACTGAGCAAGTAATAGCGGTATCTCACCTCAGGACCTTATCCTTATTAAAGATATAATTCATAACATTATAGAGCAGTAAAAACACAAACTAAAGCAAGACATCTGTTCCAAGTAAACTGCAAAGTCACATTGAAACTGGGTCTAAACTTATCCAGATGCAAAATAAAGCGACAGACTATCAAAACGAGCAGGAAACGAGACAGGATTACAGCAGCTTAAAGGACAAGCACAAGAACCCCTGGCTACTTACTGTGGTGAAGTTCCCCGGGTGGCAGTCCTCTCCTCGAAAGGTGCACTGCAGCAGCATGTCACTGATGTCATGACCAGTTCGGTTATAGAAATCAGTCATGTTGAACAGTTTTGGCTTAAAGTTCAGGAAGTTTGCCTTATCCTTTAAGGCGGCCAGAACTTCAGGCTCAGCTAGGTGTGGGTTGGCTATTTGGTAGTTATTATTAAGGAGGGCCAGGAGCTCTCCCACATGATAGAGGTCATTCCTGGTGATTTTGGAGAAGCGGAACTCATTGAGGTTGCAGAAGGTAACTGCTGGGAAGGTGAGGTTTGTTGCCGCCACCTCGTCCAGCTTAGTGACGTGAGGATACTCCAGATAATATGACACCCGATCCATGCAGACCAGCATCAATAAGCCCAGTGAACCCAAGAAAGAAAGCGTCCAAAGAAATCGGCGGAATGTCATGTGCCCATAAGCGAATATGTGACTCATGCCATGTAGGGTGGACATGTTAGCAAAAGCTTGCAGGTTGGAGGGCCTGACGCTCTCTATGCTTTCCTCTGAGCTTCCCTTCATGGCTGTAGAGTGATGCTCAGCACTGTCACCCCAAGAACTTCAGGTTAGAGACTTTGCTTAGCAACAAGAATAGCAGAAACCAACCAGCAGTGTTGGTTTGCCACACTGCTTCTTTATTCCCTCAAGAAGTGGTAACGGTCTCAATAAATAGCCACCTTTAAAAGGGTTGCCAGTCTCTGTAACAGTTTTCTTTTCATGACAGTTCGCATTCCACTGAGCTGTTCTTGTAGTCCCAGGTCTCCCCTGTTCTTTCAGGCTTCTGTTTTATTATCTCCAAAGCTGTCTCTCACACTCCCTGCTCAGCTGTCCTTTGTAACGCCACCAAACACAATGACAGAAACAGCCACTTCTACCCAAACGCAATGCCTCCTGATTCCTGAGTCGTGTGAAAAGGAAGAATACGAGGGACAAGAAAAGAAAGAACAGAGAATATAGCAGGCGTAAGGATAGAGGCGAGAGATGAGGGGGGGGGGCACTGCAATGAAAAGGGCTAGCGTTTGGAGAGAGGTGCTAAGCCTGAGCAGTCAATGGGACCCTTCCTCCTCCAATCGGAGAGAATGCCTCTACATCGCTATGATAATGGGATGCAATGGTTTTGTGAATGAAGGCAATAAAGAGAGAAATGGCTCACTGGTCCCTCGCTGCCACCTTGCTTTTTCTCTCGTGTCTCTTTTGCGCTTCTCTTTTCTTCCAGAAATGAAAATGAGGGGGTCAGAGACCTCCCACCAGCCCACCAGTGTGCTTGACAACCGGCGTTCACAGATTCCACGGGTTCCACTTCCTTATTTGCACAGATCTTCAGTTAATAGGGATGACCACCTCTTGACGCTTTACGATCACCCCCCACCAGCATAACCGCTAAAGCCGCTCCAAGACCCCAAGCTTTAGTCCTGTTAACATACAGATTTATATTCTGCCGTGTGGAGCCTTTCACTCTCTTTCTCGCATCCTCTCTCTCCCTCTCTCTCTCCCACCACTCCCCCATTTCTTGCTCGCTCTCTCTCGCTCTCTCTCCTCCTCTTTAGTAGTCAGGATCCATTCCACTGCTGAATGGCTGCTTTGTTTGTGTCTCTGTGCTCACAGGGGGAGTCTCTCAATCTGGACATCACCATCACTGTGTTATTATTTCTTAATCTGCTCCTACCTACTGTCCAGTCACTGTGTCATCAACCATTTTCTCAAACAATGCCACAGGTTGTTTACTGCATCGATGCACATATTAAGAGTTCAATGGTGTTCCAGAAGTTTCCACATGTTAACCTTTTTATAACGATGTCAACAAGTAAAGTGTGAAAAAATGGCTTCCAAGCCACCTAATATAATTATAACTGAGTATTAATCCAGTCATAGATGAGATTTCCATTTTGTCTTTTATATATAAAAAATAAAACAAAAATTTTAAAAAGTTATTTTAAAAATGAACAAAAAGACACATATATATATATATATATATGCATTTATAGCACATATATACATTTTCTTTTTGCTTCAAGCAATACAAAAATCCCAAAGCATTTCAGAGTCTTTCTGCAGCAGTCCTGGAACATTTATTTGTTGTGTGTATAATTACAGTTTAGGCTTGACCAGTAATGAAATTGGTGATTTTTCTTGTGGGGTCAAAAGTTCACCTCACCATTCTGACAAGCCCTTCAATTTCTCCTGGGACCAAACAAGACGATCACTCATTGGCTACTCAGGGATCACTTATTATCTTAACAATAGGTGGACTGCCAGGGATGAGACCACAGCCCTTTAGGCATCAATATTCTGTCCTAGCAACCGTGGAGCCCATAGGAACCTATAGCCAGAGTACTACAGAGGTATACATTTCACATAAACCCACAAAAAAAGACATTTGTCAAAGCTGAGATGGAATTTTAAAAATGCTCGCAGAAGGAAATGGAACATGATGCCTGAAGTGACAGGCTGTTGCACTTTTAAAATCTACCCATCACAACACAGGCTTTGAACATGTCTACCAAAACAAAATCTACAATATAACAATTTCCAAACTACAAGACAGTTGCATTTTTTTTCCACCACAATATAAGAGCAAGATTAAGCCACTTTAATAACTCATAACATCATGACACGTCTGTATTTGTCTCATTTTATCCCTTGTCAAAATGTCATTAGCTTGATTAAGATGTTTGGATAAAGAAGCGGTTTGTGCTTGTCTCAATATTTGAAAATGAATACGATTCAGCTGCGCCCCTTTGCATTCACAGTGAGAACTGATAATGATTAATGTGCTAAAAAACACATTGATGGATGGTGCTTTAGCATTAGAGACCTTCACTGAGTTTAAATATGGCTTCACTCACAGAGCAGGGTTAGGCAACTCAATGACTGCGAGGTGAGAGTCACTGACAAACTAAAAAATCCTTCACCGAGGCGTCAAATTACTGCCTGAAACAGAAATCAAGTAGGAATTTGGCTAAATGCTTCTGGTACTTTATACATATTTGTGTAAAGTGACAGGAAAGCATTAAATCATAATGGATGCAGGGAGCATTAGATGTGGCAGTCCCTGCACTAAAAACAGCCAATTCTGCTGTTTGCTGATAAGACAATATGTAGAAAAACACATGTTCAGCAACAACACCCAACCTCCTCTGCAAGGGCTGGGCTTTTGTTAATGTGATGAAATGTTACTTTTTTTAATAATGGCTAGAAAAAATGCAATACATTAGAACTGTGATTCTTATTTTCTGTGATTGTGAGTTAATTCCCAAACACCAAAAAAACAACAAAAACAAAGAAAAAAACCCCCAGTGATGGTTCAAATAAACAAGGTGGAAAAGCAATATTTTAAAATGAATTTGGGACTGTTTCACATTTAATGACTTCATAATTAACTGTGCAAATAGTTACATTTCATAAACATTTCACAACAATGACAGATTAGTGGAGAAGGGCACTGAACTTGAGCACTACCTAATGAAACAATCTGTCGAACACAAACTGATGCACTTAAAAAAAAAAAAAAACTCCCACAAACTGTGACAAGCAAAAAAAAAACCCAAAACAAAAACTGTCTATATATTGTGTTTTGCTTCAAAAGCCCTGCATCTGCACGCCTTTTGGATAATGATGGCTTTCCCTAAGTACCTATGCAGAAGAAGAGAAGCTGTTGTCCACTAGCAGAGAAAGAACATTAACAGAACAGCATCCGCTTTTTCCCCCTGATTCTTCATGTACCCAAACCCAGGACAAGTTTCAGCTGTCAGAGAGACGGCTTCATGTTTGACTCTAGAATACTTTGGTATACAGAGAAGTCAGTGACTGCAAGGTGCCCAGGTCCTGTGGCAGCAAATCAAATCATCACAAAATCATCACCCCTCCATCATTGTGCTCGACAGCTGGTAGGAGGTTTTTGTGCTGATATGCTGCGTTTGGTTTTCGCCAAATGTGGCACTGTGCATACATCTCAAACATCTTCATTTTGGTCTTGTCTCCCCAAAGGACATTGTACCAGAAGTCTTATCGTTTGTTCAGATGCAACTTTGCAAACTTAAGCCCTGCTGTCATGATCTTTTTAGAGAGAAAGGGCTTTCTCCTAGCCATCCTTTCACAGAAGCTATACGTTTTTTTCTAAATGTACTGTTATGTAGAGCATAGGGTCCTATGCTCTACATGACATGAAGTATCCTTTTGAATCGAGATGTGACTCTGAATGAAATCACGGCACTAACAAATCAAATCAGATCATTAGATTGTTGAAGATCTGCACCACTGCTACCTTCACTCACTTGTATTAGAAAAACAGAAAACATTAAAGTGAAACTTTTGTGACACCAACAGCAACAATACTGACATATTTTCACTATAACCAAACAATCATTTAAAACCTCAATAGATTTAAATCCTCTTGATTAGAATTTAAAGTACAATGAATCACCCTTAATGGAATAAAGATAGAAACATTCGTACACACCTCGATAAATATTCAGTATTTATCTTATAGTGATTTTCATCATCACTTTTGCATACATCTACATTCTCTTTTCGACGTACACTCAGAAAATGCAAATGCTTTTCACACTGTATTTATTTCCATTTTCTATATTTTGATAACATCATCCTGTGTTAACATTAACAAACCTAAATTCACACTAGCAGGTAAGCCTGTTGTTGCAGTTGCAGCATGAAAGTGGGGGACTTTTCAGCAGTAATTGGCTTTCAAGTGGATGGTAGAATGCACAGCATAATGCAGTGAATATTAATTAGGAGGAGTAATATTTAAGGCACTACTAAGCACCGTACTCTCTTTGAAGGAGCCTTTGAATTTGACTTTAAACTATTAACTAATGTTCTGTAAAATTTCCAGGCCCCAAGCACCTCTGGGCTTTGGACTATGTGCCATAAGGGACACAATATAATGTGTCTGTGTCATAAACACTGCTTACTAGCGATCACGAGAACCTGTTTTCTCATTATATACAAACAATGATGAAGTAATGTGTGATACAATTAAGCTTTAAGTCATAATCTATATTCCTCCATTTTTCTATATACGGTAGAATACTTCATTCAAATGGTAGATATCTGGTTTACAGTTCCATATATTGTTTTTTGTTTTTGTGGACTCAAACCGAATGTGTTGTATATTCGTCCATAAAAGCTTGCAGCACTGCCAGAAATGTGACCAAATGCATCCGCCTGGAAGACTTACTGAAAATAGTTTCTATTATTTGTGCTCTGACTGTAACAGATCACTGGGATGATTGTAAGAGTTTAGATTAAAATGTATACACAGTCACAAACACTGATTCATTCTCATTCATGAGAACGAGGCTGCAAAACCTTTGGCAATCTTCAGAGTACTCTTAACACAGCTTTACCTGGTCTGACAATAAATGTGAAAACATCACGTGATTACAGCTGCCACTTTATGTGACTCTAAACGGTGCTGGACATTAAGTAATGAGCTATAATTACGACAGTTCAGCAAAAAATTCCCATGACAAGCAAACCGCCCTGATATGATGCAGAGCTAAAAAAAAAAGAGCAATTACAGCAAGTCCTTCTATGCAGTGCCCAAGTTATGGAGATTTGGCAAGCACCTCTGAGAACAGATTACCCTGTTAGCAACTGGACACGGTATTAAAGCAGATGACATTTAAGAGCGCATATATCATTAAGTAAAGAATGAGAAGCAAAGATGCAACACTGCACTGGAGGGGGCAGTGCCAGGATGAAGACACAATAACAGACCCTGAACTATTGATTAGATTAAAAGTGTGATCCCAGCCTCTAAGCACTTTGTTTTCCAATATACAGTTTTCGAAAGTTGGCACAAGCACATTTGCAACAATGTTACTGTGACTATAAGAACAAAGTCAATAAATGTAACAGAGTTAGTTTTTTTGGTTTATTTTTTAAATATAAATCTCAAGGTTATAGTTTCAATGTGCGTAACTATTTATAGTCTAAAAATAGTTAAACAGCCAAAAAGTGCAAAAGCAGATTGGTGCTTCAGTTGTTAAAACATGTGATTGAAACCTAATATGTTAAAGAGCCAAACTCTTTGTCACAACACTGCAGAATATGGAGTAACCGCTTTTTCATCCCCGCAGGAACAGATGCTACATTTAAATGCTGGGCTTCTTAAGGGCTTGGAAAGATTTAAGATCTCTATCATCCAAACTCTGATGTTATCGTGTCTTTTCAATAACCGAGACGCATTTTTAATCTGAATAGAAAGCATTTTTCACTTTCTACAGCTGCAAAGCTTTATAGAGCTTCAACATAATTCACATACTGGATCTCCACTAACACCTGCTGAAAATGTCACAACACAGGGCTGTTTAAAAGAAGGAATCGCATCACAATTTTATAATCTGCTCTTTCATGCCAGAGTTCACAATCTAAGCTGAATGCATGGAACGAAGATTTGGAAACTGAAATCTCTGCAAAGGATTGGAAATCAGCTTGTGGTGGAACTGATACTCGGCTGGTGAACCATTGCCTCAGATCAACACACTAAGAGGTCAAAATGAATCTAAGGCTCTCTTGTCCATCCCTCCCTGTAGCTTTTACAAAAAATAGAATCACATGATTATGAAAAACACCCTCTTAATTTTGCTGAACCTCAATTACAGCAGGCAGTATGGATGTAGGCACATAAAATATTCTTTAGTCCCTCTAACTATGAATTTTACAAAAAAGTAATGGAGGAAAACAGAGGATTTCACAGTGTTTGGACACATTTATTTGCTCACACTGGCTGCTGGTCTGCTTGATCTGCAGTTGGAAAATGAAACTGAAACTTTCATATTGTTTGTTTACTTTTAGTATCTTCAGAGGTATCGCACTGCTAATCGCTCTACTGGATATCAAACCAGCCTCCTTTTCATTTGATTAACTACAAAGTAGCTCTAGAGCTTTGGCAAAGTCACTAAACAGGACATTTTTCCTCCACTTCACAACAGTTCTCATCTTTACGTAATAAAAAGTACACAATTTTAGTTATTGTTGTTCTATAATTTCATAAATGCAGCAGAAATATGGTGTTACTGTAACCATCTAATGATAAATAGCCCACTGCAGAGTAGACACATGAGTAATGTTGGAAATTATCCTTCTACTTCAGGCTATGTACTCTTCATTAAGACAAGATAAGAGAAGAGTTATTCAAAGCTAGGACATTTCTTGTTACAGCAAATAAACGTTAAAAAAGTTAAAGTTGAAAAAACAAATAAGTTAAACACAACAAACCTATAAAAATAGCTTAAATAAGTAGGCACTGTAAGATTCAGTATTTACTGGGTCTCCATTCACATTTTTTATCTCAATAATTTAATAAGCCTGGCACAGTTCCTTTAATAGCACTAAACCTAAAACTATTCGCACTTTGTTTGTGTACAACAAACCCCCCCTCACCCACCCACAACACACACACCTCCACATGTTACCCAGAGGTTACCCATTAGATAAGACAAATTATGTCAAAATGTTTGAACTTTTTTTTTAGTCTTGCCTTTTTCGGGGTGGGGGGGTTTAAGATTTTATAACCAATGTTAAGCAAAATGCTGTGTTGTTATCAAGGCTTTGGACTGCTCATTCAATGACTGAAAAATGAAAGTGTGGACATGTTCACAGAAACACAAACAGATGTATTTGTATACATCATTGAGACACAACATGAGCTGTAATAACTGCAGATATCGAGCCGAGTTTCATTCTAAGGGGCAACAAACTCTATAGAAAAGAATACAATAAAACAAATATGTTTCAAAGCCTTAAGCAACATTAAACTGTGAAGAAGAAGAATAAAAAAACAACAGCCAACATCTCACTTTTTGTATGTGACAGTCAGACAAATTTTTTCTCATCTTCTCTTCTGAGTTGCAAAAATTCAGCAGCAAAAATCTGTCAAACAACAGAAACAAAAAGATGGCCTTCTCATCCAATGGCTGCTACTTAATCTGTGACAGTTGCTGCAAATGACTTGCATAAATGTTTTTCTGAGATAAAAGCCGATTCATATGTAAGCTACTGCTCAATGTGTGCTTGCGACAGGAAAAGACAAATTCCTGGACTCTGGAATAAGTACTGGCATAATGCAGCACTATGAAGAAATTTGGCCCTGTTCAAACACTTTGTGTTAACACTGAGAATTCACTGATTAACACAAATGTGCAAATTTCAAACAGAAAAAGAAAGACAGACAATTTTAAATCTATGACATCTGTTCAGTGATAAAGAGTAAATCCTTAAGCTCAGTTCAATTCAATTTTAATTCAGTTCACTTCAGTTTTATTTGTAGCACGATCAAATCACAACAGTTGCCTCAAGTTGTTTTATATAGTAAGGTAAAGATCTAAAGTAATACAGAGAAAACCTCAACAATTGGATGACCCCCTATGAGCAAGCATTTGGCGACAGTGGAAAGAAAAAACTTCCTTTTAACAGGAAGAAACTTCTGGTAGGACCAGATACAGGGAGGGGCAGCTCCCTGCCACACCCAGTTGGGGGTGAAGTTAAATAGTATGGATGTGTTTTTTTCTGCAATACACTTTTTTTTCATATTGCATAATACTGTCTACTTTCCACCAGAACAGCTTGGGCACAGGACACTAGACCTCTGGGCGTCTCCTGTAGCGTGGCTGTGAAGTGGGCCCTCTGTGAAACCTGTCATCATTATCATCATCATCATCATCATTAGAGCATCGTATGGAAGCTCAATCAAATTGGATCTTTTGGAGCTGGATGTTTTGCAGCTTTTGCTGTGAGGTGCAAACCCAGTATCCTGCAGGGGGAGGCTGCTGCTACCTGGGAGCGCTTTTGCCATAGAGGCATGCTTGGTCTGCAGCAATATTTAGGTGGGTAGTCAGTCGCATCCACACAAATGCTCATTGTTTTCTAGCAGACAATGCAATGCAATGTTACATCATCTATCGGTGACTTTAATGTTTTAGCTGAACGCTATATATAAATTATGTATGCTTTTTGATGAGCAGATACCACTTGACAGAACTGCAGATTCAAGTTTTTTAAAAAGTAGTCCAGAGTTTTCAAGCATTAGAGAATTCAGTTGCCTTAAGCAACCTAAAGTGCCTATTTCAGAAAAAGCAAATTTACCTACATTTCGTAGACACCTATAAGGAAATAAATTGTATGTATTTCAAACATCACCTCAAACATGTTTAAGGCTGTAGAAAGCTTTGTTATGATGGAAATGAATGAGCATAACACGGTGCTATGCCGTTTAGAGAGATCTGTATGTGAATCATTTGTATTCAGTTTACTTCCTGTACCTTGGAGCTCATCGATCAAACAGATAAACTGCTGTTGATACAGAAGCTAAGACCTCCAGTATGCACAAGCGGATCAGACAAGATTGATAAAGCTTTCGACTGCAATTTTGTCTAACACGTTCACTAGCATGCCAGTGCTAGGAAATATCTTATTGCTATATGGAGAAAATATTTTCCAACTAAAATCATAAAGATGCAACAATGCTGAGAATTTCAAAGAATAAAAAAGTAACTTTAAAAGTAGCTTTAAAGACAAAGTCAAATGCTGATATGTTTTTATAATCACGTTGGCTCTAACTCGTCCTTGAATATCCTATTTAATGAATAGATCGCATGCTGAAGGCCAATTTGGACGGTAAACTTTTCATTCCAGATAAAACAACAACAATACCTAGAATAAATACAGGCCTGGAGCATAAACATTTAATCTTAATCATCAGCATGAAAAGCTTACATGTATGGGGGATGGAAAGAGCCCAGGATCAAACACAAGCTTAGAGATGTAAACACGGCACTACTAAGCAAACAGCCACAATCACACATTTACACCAGCCCAGACTGAAATATATTCAGTATTTAACATCAAAAGAGAAGAGTGAAAAACCTATGGGCTCACTTCTATTACCTGCTACCATTAATTTGTCCTTATTTCTGGCGGTAATAGTCGTATTACTCCTCAAATGAAAAGTTTTCCATTTCAAGTTTTTCAAAATAAACACAAAGAAAAAGGACATTTCAACAGTTAGTACAGCAGTCTATATTTAAACACGTGATTTCTGTTTGCTAATGAGAGCAGTAATCATGAAAATCATCATAAATAATGTAAGTTTTGCATTTGTAAAAGTTCAGCTGAAGCATAAAGTATAAATTCTGATTCTGTCATGTGAAAGGGGACATGTCCGGAGAGGTGGAAAGGATGGATGGGTGGATGGATGTGGCAGGAAACAATCATTAGCATCACACTGAATTTTTTTTTTCAATCTATCCATTCACTCTGCTCTATTATCTTTAAAGCACTGGTGGAGTACAGCCACAAAGAGACTGGGCAACTAAGAGTCACCAGTAAACCTAACTTGCATATTTTGGACTGTGGGGGGAGAGTGGTGCGTTTAGGGGAAACCTTCACAGGTACAAGGAGATGGCAAAAAGACTGCCAGCTGGCCACCTGAGGTTACCGAGCCTTCTTGCAGCAGTCCAATCCTCTGCACCACTGTGCCCCATTAAGAGTGCAGAATTAATTTTGTCACACTAAAAAATACTACTGTGAACAAAATGAACTCTGGGCTTTGGGGCTGGGGTTAAAGCTTTAATTCAACCTTGCGCATAATGGCATGCATTTTTAATAAACACAGCCTCAGTGCGCATTAATCTATCGGAAAACCGTATAACCTTACATGTCTGGCTGATTGCCACCTAAACACTGGATATGACTGCAAATGGAACTCAAAGGTGTTGTTGATAAATGTTATGATGCTTAATGGCATCCACATGTTTGGTACACTTAATGACCCACGAGGCAGAAGGAAGATTAAAGTGGATTGCAATTAAATCAAAAGCAAGTATAGAAATCCGCTTTCAAGCGCATGTCGAGTCTTTAAAACTAATGCAAGTCCGCCACCCAGTGGACACCATTGTTAGGTGCAACATCCTAAATATAGAAATCTACTTCCACTTGCAATAAAAATATTTAAAAATAAATAAATAAAGCCACTAAAACACAGAATACGAAGGAAAAAAGGAATAACACTATTGTGATAAAAAGCCGTTCTCATGGTCAGTATTTGGCTATACTTTGATGTCTATCAGTCTAGCCTAGAGAAGCAAACCAGGTGAAGTAAATTAATGACTAATTAAGGCACGCTACATAAGCAGCTGTCCGTCAGCCAAGATTGGGATAACCGCTCCTGAATAAGTGGATATAGCAGTTTTGACTAGTTAACATGACTAACGACGTATCCAAAAAGAAGGGGAAGAGTTCAACTGAGAAAAAAGCCAAAAGAAAAGCCAAAAGAAGAGAGACTTACGCGATGTACATCTATAAAGTTTTGAAACAGGTGGGTGAAGAAGAAGAAAGGCGCAACGAACCTTACGGCTGCCTCGGTTTTCTTTGTCCTCTAATTAAGTTGCATGGCAACCCTTCTTCCTGCCCTCAGGTTCATCCGGACACGGGGATTTCGAGCAGAGCCATGAGCATCATGAACTCCTTCGTCAATGACCTGTTCGAGAGGATTGCCACAGAAGCGTCCCGCCTGGCTCAATACAACAAGCGCTCCACCATCACCAGCAGAGAGGTGCAAACTGCGGTGAGGCTGCTGCTGCCCGGGGAGCTGGCTAAACACGCCGTGTCTGAGGGAACCAAGGCCGTCACCAAGTACACCAGCTCCAAGTGAAAACTTCCAGTGCGTTATGTTGAGGAATTTAAACTTGAGAGTTGGCAGATTTGTAAGCTGGTCATTAAAATAATTCACAAAGCCATGATTTTCTATTTTCTTTTTTTTTCCCTCCCCCCCCCAATAAAGTAAAGCCATCGTGGCTGGTGTCGCCACTAGATGGGGTAATTGCATCTATCTCGTTCAGATGCACCTTCAAAGGGGACTTGTGCATTTCATCCTTGCATAAGTTGTATACCGCAGTGTGATGGCAAACTAGAAATTACTCATTTGGAAGCCAGTAGCACTCCGCATTTAAACATTAACCTTCCTTTCACCGGCTTGATAACTTTTATAAAAGCCAATAAAGTCAATACAACAGCAATAATCCTTTAGAAATTCTACCTTAGCAACCCATTAGTGCACTGAATGCTATCATGTTTTGTCGGGGAGCTTGAATATTTCTATATATCAAGAATGTCCAAATTAAGCTCCATTAGCGAATTTTCTCTTGGCACAATGCTTTATTAATTCACGATAAGCAAACATGGTGTGGTAGAGGTCTGCCATATTTCACCAGTACAGTCTGATGTATGGATCTATATGTCTGCTGGATGCTGTCCATAACAAACCTATTGAAAACATGGTTCTGATTAAAACATGACATCACACTTTCTTTCTGATTACATGCAGATTACAACAGCAGCACGCACAGGTGGGCACTTAAACAGGTGTCTCCAGTTTCACCGTGTAAACTTGAACCTGATCACTGCCAGGTAATATCGCCTTGATTTTTTAACGTATACTTTCTTTAATGATTCGAGACCTCATAGTCTGTACGACCACAAGTAATAGTCTCTTTTTCACTTCAGACATCGTCATCATCATCGTCATAACAGTTTTGATATTATCAGAAGCACCTGGGCGGTTGTAACTATGAAAAGTGACGTTAGAAAATTAGCTAAACTATAGCTTAGCTAGCTAGCAAGTCATCCTGTTAACCCTGACGACGATGAAAGAATGAAGGGAGGTTTATTTAACATGTGTGAGTGTATGCTGACTTATGCCAGGTACTGAAACAAAAAAAGTGTCTTTGGTTTTGGTCACTAATCATTTGAACTCATTTCCGGATTGTCTGTCCAGCTACGAGAAAATAGAAGAAAAAAAAAAAAGTAAAAGAAATAATTTTTAAAAGTTATTTCTGAAATTTTGTCCATCATGATAATGGAAAAAATGAGATGATAATTTTATAAAATAAGAGCAATTACTTAATTGAAGGAAAACTTAGTGGTGTTTATAAGTTTCGAAGTTTGGTATGTTGTCAACATTTGTTTTTTGTTGTTTTTGACTAAATACACACTAGCCCTCTGTTTACTTATATTTTAAAATACAGCAATCTTTTCACTTATGATGAAGTTCATGCAAACCTCTGCAAGATCTTTATCTAGCTAGGTCATCCTTAAAATTGAAATATTTATAAACTAACAGAGGAGATAAAGCAACACTGTGTCCTTGTTATGCATTATAATCAGGTTTTTAAGAGACGGCACCATCAGCTGAATGCTACTTGATTACAGGATAATGACACTAGCGTTTGCACCAGTTCAATCTGCATAAAGCGGAGGAACTGATAAAGGTCTCTCTAATTAGGATGGTGTTTACATCGGGCTTTACATACACCTATTAGACTGCACTTATCAACGTCCCACAAAGCCAGACTTACTGTGATAATGCAGGTTGCCACTGACTGTTATTGTTGAGATACCATCTCAGATATTTCCTAGTATTCTTGGTAATGATATGAAATCTAGAGACGTTATTATGAGGGTGATACGGCCTTTAATGGCAGTGACTTTGTTCATAATAATCGTGGCCATTTAGGTTTTGTGTCTTGCACTCTTCCCCATATCCCCTCTTATGCCCATGCCTAGTAGTAGTCATCGCTGTCTCCTTTAGGCAGACTGCTATGAACACATTATGGATGGGTGCATTAGTGAGTGATGCAGAGCCTGGGATGACTTGCCTTGTTTTCATGTGAGAGTGCATCATTAGAAAATGTTCCACTTGGCAGGGAAGCGCGTATTAACTGCAACCGCAATGAAATGAGGTTGTGATAGATGGTTAAAGTTATACAGGACTATTAGGTTGAAATATGAACCTCTCAATTGTCATGATGAAACAGAGGGCTATTTGCGTGGTGATCAGTGCATTGAGAGACAATTGGAATCTGCAAAGACCCATACAATACATTATAGGTAGTGGGCTAAGGGCTGAAAGAATACAGAAAAAGTAATCATGCTTCCACTGAATGGTCTGGGGCTACTGTTCAATTCAAGGCTCTATAAATTCATTTAGGTTCTTCACCAACATCTCAAGCATTGTGATGAGATTTGAGGAAAATTTGCAAACAGGAAACCTCACCTAAGCCCAGTTGTAGACTTTTATGTGTCACATGTATAGAAGCAAAGCATTGCTGATTAGTTATCCAAGATGTTTAATGGCATGAAATATGCAAAGCAGATTGTGTGTGCCTAGCTTAATACGACTGGATGGACTATAGTATGATACAAGGAAAATTAGAACAAGTGAGCCCGGATTAAAATCGGAAAATACATACAGTAAGTGCAACAGCTAGCTTGTCTTTAGATAATGTCAATAGCCAATTAAACTTGCCTATCATCTCTTATCAGTTGTTCCACGACCTGAATGCAAACTTCATGGCAGAGACATGTGCTGAAATGTGTATCTAGCATATTAACCAGCACAGAGTTGCTCAGGCACTGATCTCGCTTTTTCTGATAGGAATAACATGAAATAACACATAAACCACTAAGATAAGAAACACCTGATGGATAATTGATCCATGTCTAAACTTGGACGGTCTTTCTGACTCTCTTAAGCTAACAGCAGAGCCAATTGCAAACACATTAGCATTTAATATTACTGTAATTACTGTGTACATTTCATTATGTTCCCAGTATATTAAATGACTGCTCAGTGTGGAGGGAGGGCTATAGTTTAATTTCTTTCTGTAGTACTGTGGCACACAGTACTCAAAATAGCATTAAGAGCCTCATAATCAGAGGGAACTAATTGCCTATGATTGCATAAATGAAGTGCCTCGCGCTCATCAGGGCCGTTGCTGATGTCCAGCCTCTTACTGACTGCCTTGGGATAGGAAGGTGGTTGACCACAATGCAGAAAGCCTTGGAGAGGCAGCTACTGGTGGGTAATGTGAGGAAACCATAGATTTAATATGTCCACAGGGGGCTGTGAGGGCAGGGGGTGTTACTGCTGCTGATGTTTTTTTGTTATCATCAGAGTTGCCTCCGCTTCACAGAGAGAGAGAAAAGGGGGGAAAAAAGGAAACACGAATGCCCACCATTTGAGAAATGAATTTATCGAAGTGGCTGTCTTTTTCCCCATTAGTAAGTGTTTAGTTCAGCGTTTTAAATAATTGCGTTACCAGGAATGATATTTAAAATACATTTGGGAGTCAATGAGGCGGGAAAGTGCCTACATGTTTTGCTGATGACACCCGGGCCATTTGGAAGACATCAAAGTAGAGAGGAGGTAGCCCAGATGCATATTATAAACTCATTATGTATATCATTTAAAAGGATGTACTCCAGCCGCAAAAACAATATTCCTAGTCTCTCTCTGGTAATGTGTGTTTTCAAAGTTGAAACTCTTACTCGCCTTCAGTTTAATGTGGCATCTATTACCAACTGTAACATAAAATAAATGACCTTGATTTCCATACCAGAACAGTCGTTAAGGTATAGATGAGATGCGGCTCTGCCTCTGTGTTTTCGAGTAGAAAAGAAGGTAAAACCTCTTCGCCAATATCGTGTATTTCTCCACCTGTGGCGCAAACTTTGTTTTCCGCAGAGCTTGCAGGCATCTTAATAGACTCCAACATGAAGGCGGATAAGTACACCTTAAAAAGTGTGTTTTTGATACGCAATGTATCAAATACTGCTAAAATTAGATGGTGATGGTGTCAAATTGAAGGTCACCCTTCCATCCTTGGTGTCTACAGAGCTGTGAGATCTGTTTTGTTTTGGGTTTTTTGTTTTGTTTAGTTTTTTTTCTGCTGGGTAGAATTTCTACCACTGGAAAATGGTTGTTCATCAGTCAAAAGAGATGTTTGTCAGATGCCTAGCGAGTAGGCTTAAGAGGCTTAATTATGTGCCGTCCCTCCACCATCAGAACACTACACGTGGGGCAGAGTGACACAGCGGTTGCCAGTCATTCAGCCTAATGTTCTAATGCAGGGAGCCATGTGGATACATAAAATCCATTAAAGCTCTTGGAAAAAAAATACTGAGCTGAAAAAGGCATTCTGCTAGCTACTCAGGGGCTTACAAATAGGGCATTCTTATTTGCTCTTCCTCTAAGAAAAATGTCATGGCAAAATCTGACCTTATAGGTCTGGAGATTTTTTTATTTTTTAACATGTTTTTTTTTTTTGTTGTTGTTAAAACAGTGAAGGTGAACAGTGGACAAAAAGGTTCACATCCACTGACTTTTCAGACTTATTATGCTCAATAGATTTAAAGTAGGGAAAGTTGAAAGAACCACACTGAAAATCAGTAGTTTTTAAGCCTCCTTTTGGTAAAGTTTTGCTAAATTACATGTAATTTTAGTAAACATTGTATTACTTTTAAAACAGCATGCACTGGGTTTGATACTGGCAGCCTAACAGAGAGACTTTATAACTTTGCTGGAGGCAAACAGGAGAGGTTTGAGTGGCTGCGTGTGAGACATAAAAATAGCATTTACTTGTCACGCTGCAGGGAGGGTCTCATGCCGAATATCAAAACAACTCGGTGAATCAACCCTGTGAACAGCCGGCGGGTACAAAGTGGACATCAGCCAGAGAGAGTGAAATAACAACAGAAACAGAGAGAAGGGACTTGTTAGACATAATCATACACATATCGCACAACAAGCATGTCGAGAGGCAGCTTTGTCTTCACGTCCATGGCCTTGCGTTCTCTTGAACTTGACAAGGACACGCTAGAGAGATACAAGTACAGCAGGCAACTTGCCTCTCATAATCTGAGTAGCTATATGCTGAAGAAGGAGGCCAACAACAGAGCACTGCTGAAGTCCCTGCCACCAGCTGTCTGCCACGATGTGGTCATCCACAATGCTTTGTATACAGGAGACCTGGAGGCTATGCAGCACTTTTTTCCTAGAGGATCCACAGCAAACCTCATCATTGAGCCACAGGGAGGGGAAATGCGCTGGGCTGCCAGAGGGGAAGGTAAGAGACAACATCTGTCTTCATCAGTGATCTAAGAAGTCACATGAATCGGACCGTATTTTCTCGAGATTGGCATCCAAAATCAGTATGGTTTGAACACAACCGATATTTCCTGTGATTTCACGAAAAAACTAAAGGCAAAAACATATAAAGAAATCACTGCTGTGCATTGCTGAGCAACGTGCATCTGGCGCCTCTCGCTCGATAAATCAATGCAATATTTATAGCCACAGAACCCGAAGAGCTATTTATAGAAACCATCATATGCCCACCACATAATCAGACCTGAGAGTCATCTGTTTGTTCTGTGCAACAGGACAATCCATTAGATTCAGTTGTGACCCTTCCATTAAAGACTGAGTCAGTGTCCACTTTCAATAACTTGTTTCGTCACTGGAAAAACATCATGAAGGACTTTTTTGTTGTTGCTAAATAATGTGTCACTTCTAATTTCTTAGACTGCAAAACTGTATTAGCTGGATAATTAGGCAGGTTACATGCAATGCAGTCATTGGCTCTCATGCCACTGGTTCAAAGGGTCAAGCACAATATCACATAACACCTCCCTGAAATAGCCCTGTCTGCACAAACAACCTGCATAAGTGGTGCTTCAGGAGAAACCTCACAACTAATACATTTTAAAAACAAACTAGCTCGCTGTAATATGGCTTACGTAGCACCTAGAGTGAAGTGGCGCAAACAAAAGAAATACAGAGAAGATGTGATCGCCACAGCCAAGGCTACAGGTTGTATCCTGCAGTTCTGGAACTCTTTGCTCGTGGGCGATGAGCTGACTATCCTCGGTATCGTGGATGATGATGAGTATGGCTACCTTATTGATGCAATTTATGACACCAGCAACTTGGAGGAGTGGAAGAACTTTAGATTTAACTACAGAGGCCTGAGTAGGTCCTTGATTTTTATGTTTAATCTTGCATCAGCAAGGTTGAACTAGATTTTGATGAAACATGTTATGAGTACATTAAAATGTTACGCTGTATACCAGGGATGTCAAATTACATTGAGGGTTGCATACAGTCCACTTTGATTTTAAGTGGGCGAGACGGGTGAAACTCAACTTTGTCAGTGTAAGGATGTTTAACCAAACATCTGATCCCAGAGGTACCTTAATATAAGATAAAGAAGTGTAGTTTCAACATGACATCTCAGTTTTTCCTGCATGATAAATGTGTATAAGTACAAAAAAATGCCTGGTAGCTCAGACTATCATGTATTTAAAAACCTAAAGTTTTTGTTCCACTGAAAGTTTTATGTTTTAACCAAGAAAAACAGGTACTTCTCTGTCATTTCATTCTTTATCTATTACTTAACTATGTCTATTAGTTTATAGCAGGAAAAGCTGTAAAACATATAAAAATACAGTTGAAAATCCAAAAATGTTTTCCCTATCTAATATTTTCCAAAAGCCATCCCCTGGGCTGGATTGAAGCCTTGCCATACCTATTCTGGCCCCCAGGCCTTATTTTTGTCACCCCTGCTGTATACTATATCTGCTGAAGCATATATGTGACATGTATACTTTGACAGTGGTCCTATGGCTTGAGTTCAATGTTGTCTTCATGACACTTTTGCTCCCTGTTGGCAGGACTGTGGTCACTGACTTATGAGCAGGAGCTGACGACACCGCTTCACATCACAGCTGGTCGAGGCTTCGCGGACTGCCTGAGGCTCCTGCTGCAGCGCGGAGCAGATGTTGACCTAGCACCTGGCGGCACCACTGCGCTGCATGAGGCTTGTGAAAACTGCCAACCAGAGTGTGCCAAACTCTTGCTGATGCACGGTGCCAATGCCAATGCTGTCTCAGAGGACGGCCTTCT
Source organism: Simochromis diagramma (assembly GCF_900408965.1). Taxonomy (NCBI): domain Eukaryota; kingdom Metazoa; phylum Chordata; class Actinopteri; order Cichliformes; family Cichlidae; genus Simochromis; species Simochromis diagramma. The sequence continues at coordinate 7,580,829 of NW_024386782.1, forward strand.
GCCTTTGCATGTTTGTACAAGCCCTGAATCCCTTGAGTAAGTGAAATCCAGTAAAACTATGTAAGGGTATTTTCATTCCTCATCTAGTGCAGTCAGTCTTAACCACCAGTACTTGAACTTGTATCCTTGTAGCTGCAAGGTTATATAAAAGCAAACAAAACCCCTGAGTATATTTACCTGAGCAAAAGGTGTATTTATTGCAGAGTAAACATTCTGTTGTTTCTGTCATTTCCTCCTTCAGGAGTTACATATTCCAGGAGCAGGAGGTGAAGCTACAAGTGACAGTAAAATATATTAATTTTGCTGTAATATAAACAGCTGACAAAAAAAGATATCAAGCACAATGCATTAAAATGCCTTTGAATCTGAAAGGGGAAAAAAATCTAAAGTGTAGGAACAACTGATCTACCTGATTCTATTAATCCTGTCTGCAGATGTGCCAAGTGTCTCCTTCAGTATGGAGCTGCAATCAACAGCTGCACTGTAGATGAATATGACACTCCTCTCCATGTGGCTGCCAGGAATGGCCTCCCAGACCACACTGAGCTGTACCTGCATCATGGAGCTGCTGTGGACAAACAGAACTATGAGGGTCTCACCTCCATCAATTCTGCTTGCTCACAGCCCCAGGAGGCACAGGATCTCCGTAATTATTTCAAGGTGTGTCAGATACTGATAAACGCAGGGGCCAACATCCACACTGAGGAACAGGACAAACGCACTCCTTTGCACATGGCCTGTAAGAATGCGAACCCAGACATAGTGGATCTGCTGCTGGAAAATGGGGCCTGTGTTAACAACATGGACTATGGGGGTGAAGCTCCGATGCACAACATCCTGAAGGTGGTGGCCTACAAGATTTCCCATAGTCCTGAGAGGATTGTCCGCTCTCTGCTCAACCACGGCTCCATTCGAGTGTGGCCCGGTGCTCTTCCGAAGGTGGGGACCCAAATGCTTGAATATTACATGGAATCAGAATAAAACGTGTGGAGAAGCATGCTATCACGGCTACAGCCAATTATTCATCAAGGTGGCTCATTTTGCATAATTAGCAAGTACTGCACATGTAACACCTTGACTAAGATTTCTTTGAAACACTACACTGTTCCTTGCGATATTCCAGACTTCACAACTTCACATTCAAATCATTACCATCTCATGGCACAACATGAAGTGTTGCACTCTCAGCGGGAAACAGACTACAACTATCAGTGAACCCACGTGCACTACACAAAATGCCTGGTTCCTAATTAGGCAAGTGTTAATAGGAGATTAATTAGCACTAATTGCATAATTTCCAGTTAAACCCCTGGAGGGAAGACCAATCTGTTCATTTCACAAGTGTTTAATTACTTTATTTCTTCAGTTCTATGGAGTCACATGCTTGCTCGTGAACTTAAATGTTGATTGTTTAAATCGTACTGCTTTGCTCTGAGTTGTGATGCACCTTGCAGGTTTTGATGCACTGCTCCAAATCGCCACGCACTGTTGAGGTTCTCCTGAATGCCTACAGTCACCTCAAAGTCACGGACACCTGGGTTGAGTCCGTGTCAGAGGAGGTGTTTAAGGCAAGCTTTTTAAATGTGAAATTATGAATTAGGTTTACCATTTTTTAATTATTATTATTATTATTATTATTATTATGTTTAGTTAAATGTTTTAGTCTTCATTGTCTTTAAATTAATACTTTTAAAGTGACCCATCTCAGCCATTTAGGTAGAGAAAAATATTGTAGTTTCTTATAAATATGAGGGCTTTTAAAAATGAAAAGAACATTAAGTAATTTATCCTTATTTTATATTCAGAAAGATATTTTTTAATCATTCATTTTTAAATATAAGCTGATTGCAAAACTAAACTCAGAATATCAAAGCATCAATATAGAGCCATCAATCTAGTATCAGTTCATCAGTTAAATCTATTTTTTGTGTGTTTCTGTCCAAAAAAGGAACACAAAGAATTTTATGAGTCAGTCTTCTCCCTGGAAATGACTCCTCGCTCGTTGCAACACTTGGCTCGCTGCAGTCTCAGGAGATTCCTGGAAGGCCGGGTACACAAAGTGGTCCCAAAGCTCGATCTGCCCAAGTTCATCAAGAACTATCTTCTCCTGGATTTCAGAGGATACATTCACTAAAAGTCCAATCTGAGTGTGAATATTTGTACTAAATATCGATGGTGATAAAAGTCCAACAATGTGAATCAATACACAGATTTTTTAGGGTGCGTGCTGCCATACATTAGATTTTCAGGAGGCAGACGCAGATTCGTTTCCTGTCATGTTTTGATCCATGTCTCAGCGCAGAAACACGTTTGATGTTGCACCACAAGAGGGCGCTACAGACTAGAATTATTAAATTATGCAGTAGGGCTGCAGCTATATTGGTTTATATTTTCTTTACTTTTTTGATCACTTTTTCTTTTCTTTTTTTCTTACTTTTACACTTTAATTTAAAAAGGACGACTTGCTTTAAATTGTATACATAGTTATTATCATAGGTCAGCGCTAGGGAGCATAGTAATTATGTTTTGCACATCGAGTATTGCTATCAAAATATTTGCATTAATCGTTTGAGCCACCGAGATGCCTGTAATTATATGAATATGATTAAAACAGGCTTTAAATGAAAATAAAGTTTTCCACTACTGCTGCATGATCTGGTCATTTTTCTTTTCATGTTTCGTGTTTTTATATTTTTCTGTCATGTTTTTGCTTGTAGTCATTTTGTCTCTGTGTGTGTTTACTGGCTGTTTTGTCATTGCCGCGTTTTTCTGGAAATTAGTAATTTATAACACAAAAATATTTTAGGAAGCACCGGTATCCAATCCAGTATGCCCTCAAAAATTAAAAATTGAAATCAAATTAAGCAGAAATATGTTGAATAACTTTTAGAGATATTTGAATGTGTGTTGTGAAATTATTTTTAGATTTGGTTTTTGAGGTTAGAACAACACAGGCGAAAAAAAGAGCGCTTCTTCTGTTCCATTACTTACTGGGTGGAAAAGTTTAGATGGAGACGATCTGGACCTTTTTAAAATTATTACACGGGGGGAAAACAGCTTTAATGTGAATTTACAGACAGCAGATAGAGGTTCGGTATCATTTTTATATCCCTGCCGTATAAAACTTTTTTTTAGTCATAAAGAGGTTGAGAACACAGGCCCTATTTTAACACAGTTTTGATTGGTCTTTAAGAAATGAAACAGGCAATCACAGAATTTCGTTCACAAAGCGCGCAAAGAGCAGCAATGTAAACTCAGAATAACCCGAAAAAGAAAGGAAGACGAGCTCGGCAAATGGTTTAGATCAAAGCGAGATGCTGCTGAAGTCACTTGCAATTATAAGAATTAGCCTGCCCTGGCCCTCCACTGCTAATCAGAGTCGGTGGTGATATGTTTATGTCCTCATGCAATCAGACGACCAGTTGGAGAGCCCGGGCACCCAGGACTCAATAGGGCTAATCATCATCAGTTCCCATTGCCATTTAAAAGGTGAGATGATCTGCGATTAAACCAGTGCTTAAGAAAAGAGATTTTTTTTCTTCCCACCCTATGCGACTTTGATCAGGGACAAATTACTTTTCCAAAAGCGCACAGTAAAATTAGTGCTTTATTTAGTTTCTAAAAAAAGAAAGAAAGAAAAAAGCACACGTTGTTTTAATTGGCATATGGCCAGCAAAAGAGATTAAAGCTTATAGATTTATAGATTTAGATTTGGGGATTAGTAACTTTAGCCACTGTGAGTCTGTGTCCACACTGAAGTTGACCTCACAAACGGCTTTTATCTGAATCTAATTTCGCACGCAGCATCTCTCTCTCGCTCTCTCTCTCTACCTCGCTTGCTCTCTCTCCGGGGAGCGATTGTCGTGGCACTTCTTCTTTCTGAAGCCAAACGCATTGTTTTTAGCCGCGGAGAATGGGAGAAACATCTGCCTCTCCTCCCTCCCGACTCTGATGCCCATCGGTCCCAATATTTCAACAAAAGCCACCGTTGTTTTATGCTGTCCCTTGAATCCAGAGTAATTACTTATCATCAATCAAAATTAATAATAGCTGATTGGGTTGGTGTGGTCAACGATTATAGAAGGGGAAGGGCTGGAACAGTCTCTCACACCGTTTTGCAGTCAATGGTGAACCTGGCAAAAGGGGAGGAGGGCTTGAGGAGGGGTGGATGAGGGGGGTGACTCGTCTATTTGGTCTCCACTGGGAAACTACCGCCTCTCAAGACGGCCAAAAAGTCAGAGGCTGAATAAGGAAATGAAGCGTAATTTGAGGAAGATGGATGAGCCCCCAGGGAAACACCCCCTTTTCATTCTTCTTGTATTGCAGATGATAACCAATGCGCTCTCGCCCTCTCTTTCCTCGCGCACACACACACTGTGCATCAGAGAGGGGTGAAGGGAGGAGTTGGAAAGAGGGGACAGATAGAAAGAGGGAGCGTGTGTTTATGTCTCAGTGTGTGACAAATAAGAGGGAAAGGGTAGCGCTGGTGCACACAACAAAGCGTCCGACTGACTGAAGCATTTAGAGCGCAGATATCCGAAGAAGAGGTCTACTTCCAGGGATGACAACACAGCAGAGGATCTACTTTCAATTCACGCTCTCTTTAAACTGAAAGTTTTGCTCGTCGTCGACGGAAGGGCATTTGCTTTCAAGTTTTCACCGAACAAAAGTGTTTGCCTGCAAAATGCAGCGACCAGGCGGGCAAGGGACGGCGTTTTCAATCGATTCCCTGATAGGGACCCCTCAGCCCAGACCGGGACACCTGCTCTACACGGGCTATCCTATGTTCATGCCGTACAGACCTTTGGTTATCCCACAAGCTTTATCCCATTCTCCTTTATCGTCTGGTATACCTCCACTCGCGCCATTGGCTTCTTTTGCGGGACGACTCACCAACACGTTCTGTGCCAGTTTGGGACAGGGGGTGCCGTCCATGGTTGCGCTCACAACAACGATGCCAAGTTTCTCGGATCCCCCGGACAGTTTCTATCCACCACAAGAGCTGCCTGGTCCACGTTTAAGCGCTGCCGACCCGGGAGCGAGAAGGCAAGAAAGCCCACACTCCGAGGAGCTGCACAGCCGGGACAAGAGCTCTGAGATGCTCAACTTCTCGGAAACTTTTCAGACAATATCAGGTAGGCTCAACCACTTCTACAAGTCATTCTCTTTCATTATATTTAAGCCTCGGGGGCTGCCGCGTAAAAGTGACCACTGTGCGTAAAATGCGATAAAGCGGAGATTAGTGGCCTCTTGGGTGAAGATGAATTAGCAGGTATAGTGTATAGTTCTAGTTAATCTCATCTTTTCACATTTAGAGCTCTTGATTAAAATGCATTTTACTAAATCCCGAGTATGCAGCATAAAGCGAAGCTTTATGAGGGAACTGCCGTTTCAGGCACATTTGCTATTTTAAAAGGCCGTATTTGGAATGATTTCTGAACCAGTCTTTATTATAGCATAAAACAGAGCTAAATGCCAAGAACTCCAGTCTATATGTGGATGCAGCATTTTGTAAGTTTCTCAGTTGCGGTGGAAACTTATGGAACAACTGAGTGACCACAAACAAACCGCTGATGATTCAGCATGACTGATCTGATTTTTTTCTGAAATTTCAAAAAAAGAAAAAAAAAGTTCTTTCACATGATCTCTGCCAGCCTTTTTTCCCCAAAACACACCAAGTGTCGTCCAACGTTGTGAGACATCTGCAGCTGTCACCGCTGATTTGCGGGATCATAAACTATAAAATCACTAAATGCGTATGTTTGCGTGTGTTCTTTGTTTATCTTCGCATTTTAGGCGAGACCAAACTCTACAGTTCAGACGACGAGAAGCTGGACCTAAAATCAGCAGACACAGTTTGCAGCGACCGAGAGGACAGCTCCGCGGACAGCGAGAACGAAAGTTTCTCGGACGGCAACAACTGCGGCGCCCTGTCCCAGAAGAGCAAACTAAAAACGGGCTCGCAGGAGGCGCTACCGACCGGCAGCTCAGCAGGGAAGAGCCGGAGGAGACGAACAGCTTTTACCAGCGAGCAGCTACTCGAACTCGAAAAGGAGTTTCACTGTAAAAAATACCTTTCTCTGACTGAACGCTCCCAGATCGCACACGCACTCAAACTGAGCGAGGTGCAGGTGAAGATCTGGTTTCAGAACCGTAGGGCCAAGTGGAAACGGATCAAAGCGGGCAACGTCAACAACCGGTCGGGAGAACCGGTGAGAAATCCCAAAATTGTGGTCCCCATCCCGGTGCACGTCAACAGGTTCGCTGTGAGGAGTCAGCATCAACAAATAGAGCAAGGGACCAGGCCATGAACTGAGATGAAAATCAAAAAAAAGAATATTATTAGAAACACTTGACTCTAGGTTCCACTGATTTGTTGAACGCATGAAGCACAAAAAGGATGTTCCAATTATTTTGTCTGAGGGAGAAGAGGATTTACTCACAGACAGATCAATTATTTGGCAATATGCTCTCATTTTTATTTATTGTTTCTGTTAATATGTAAATATAAATGGGTAAAAACTGGTACAAATGAGCACTATGAGATGCGACTGTAAAGATTTTTTTAAGTATTTATATGTAGGGCCAAACTGTTTTGTTGGTTATGTGCATGTCCTCATTTGATGAAGCTATTCTGGATTTATTTTTTTGTTTGTTTGTTTTGTGTTTCGTACAATTTGTTGGAGACATTTGCATGTAACTTAAGGCGTTTTTTGTTTGGCAAGTGTAGAAACCACCTTTTAAAGCTATTTGTGGAAGAACAAAAAAAAATGTGAAGGAATTAACGACCAAACAAGAGACAACTGTAAAGTATATTGACCTAATAAATCGCTTTATACGAAAGCTGGAATCCAGGTTGAATCATTGTTATTAAAATGTAGAGCAACAGCTGTTGAAATCATTTGATTACGCTAAAATTAAAACAAAGGTGGCCTTTACTGTTTAAACATCACGAAAGATTATTGAAGAAGTTCATTTAAAAAAAAAAACTACGGTCAGGCGGCTGTTTTGACTAAAAATATATCCTGATGAAACGTTGACATTTTATCATAAAAAATATTTCTGTTCATTTTTTTGGACTTAGAAGAGCTTTTTTAAAGCATTTTTTTAGAGAGTTTCAGTGAGGCGTTAGAAGCACATTGTCTGTTTTTGTGTAATTTCATAGCTTCTGCTGCACATCTGTTAGTCTTAATTTCCTGAAGTTGCAAATTCTTTTAGAATCTATTAATTATTTATTTTATTTTATTTTATTTTTATTTTATTTTAGACACATCAAGGACCTGAGAGGTGAAACAGTCTTTTTTAAGGTAGCAGCAGCAGTGATTGATTTCTCTTTAGGAGGCCATGTTGTCTCAACTGAACTGATGGATCCTCATTAGGCTGAGCACATTCAACACTCTGTAATGAACTTCTCTATCAGTCACTGCACCGACACAAACAGACATCAGCTCTTTAATCTCGTGGCGCTAAAAATGTTTTTTTCTAAATCGATCCAAAAAGAACTAAATATGAACAAGAAGTCATTTAATAGGACGCATTAAAGTCCGCTTTGAAGGCATAATTTATTGGTGCTGTGTCACCTAATAGATACGAGATGCATAATTTCAATACAACTAATATCCCTCAGAAATGTCGACATCTTTCGAGATTTACTAAAATATGAAGTATTTCATCTTTTGTTTCAATGGCCGAAGTAGACGATATTTATAAGTTTGATTTCTAATGAATGTTATGATTGTAAGAAGCTATATTGCTCCTAAAACGCGGATTTTCTTCAGGATACATACACAGACCTGTAGCTAGTAAATGCAGTTACTCGTCTTGTACTTACAGAAACAGACCTGAGCGAATAAAAGCGGTGCTAAATGAAATCAAATCGGAAATTGTACTCTACATGCCAGCAATATTAACATAATCTCTAACCAGAAACAGCTACCCTATTACAGGAGGAAGGCTTGGTGTTTTTGTGAAAACTTTCATGTACATCACGGTCCTCGGTTTACACGCTGTCTCTGAGCTGCTTGCACAAAACCTTATGTTGGATTTTTTTTTAACTTTATATCAGATGGTCTTCGTGATTCCAGAAAGATTCAGTAGACGTCAGATCACGTTTATTTATTTATCATTTGAAATATGATAATGAGGCAGGATTCCTCAGATAATTAATATTTCATGAAATTAAACTTTTGCCACAATAAGGTGGGTTTGGGTTTTTAAAAAAAACTAATCTCAAATAGCAACAGACATCTATAATCATCTTTACATTTAATTTTCCTCAGGCCTCTGTTGAATACAGGCTTGACCTCAGAGCATAAACAGACACTTCATGACCCGGGCACCCATGAGTAGTAAACTTTATTTCACCGTCCACCTCATGCATTAAGATTGTGACACTCACATGGGGATTCAAGGAGTGATGATCGTGTGAAGGTGCAGTGGAAGTTTGATTATGGTCCAAGAGCTGACTAACATAGATGGTTATTTCCACGTCACTGTGCCAGAGTGCCACAGCTATTTCAGACCCCATCCATGCGCTGCATGGAGGGACTGACGATGAGGAGCCATGACAAAACTCATGATAGGCACTGGCTGTTATCACTGAGATCCTGCAGGTTTAGAGCTGTTAGTGTGGAAAGAAATAATATTGCTGTTATTATTAATGAATTATTAACGTGCAGAAGCTTTCTGGGGGAGAGTAATGTGTAGCAGACTTGAGTTTCTCGGGTTACTGTGTTAATCCATTCAAAGTTTCTAACAGTCTGTTCTTTTTAAGCCGCACATTCAGTAAACACTTCAATCTCGAGACTCCATATTCTGCCATTGTGCTACTTGAATCACAAATTGAAATATCAGAAGTTCTTTCCAGCAAAGACGTGTAACTATTCCCTCATTCCCACCTGCAGAGAGAGAGAGAGAGAGAAAGGGAGGGAGGAAAGCGAGGGAGCTCATTACTGGCTTGGTTGTGTGAGTGTGCAGGCTGCTCAGCGCCGACTGGAGGCCTGACTTCTTGGGAGGGTCCGGACGGTCGTGGCTACAGTGATGTATGGGCAGATGCATCAAATCGCACAAGATAAACAAGCGATGAGTTTCATCAGGGCCATCATAGCTTTAATTTGGCTGCCTAATGAGTCAGATCTAGTGGCGGAGATAAGAGTTGTCAGAGGCCCGGCTCTAATGAATTTCTTGCCACTTGTAATCAAGGTTGCCTGTCTGAGGGGGGATGATTAATGGAACCCTGGAGGATTCCCTCGGCCCTCAGCCTTCATTACAGCTAATGCATTCTCAGGCAAATTAACAGCAAAATGCAGGCAAAAGCCAACGGGGAAGGGGAGAGAAAGTAAGGGAAGAAGGAGGGAAAGGGAGAGAGTGATGGGAACAGAGCGTTTATATAAGACAAAGGAGTGAGAGGAGGGTGAAGAGGAAGATGGCACGGTGGGTATGAAGCAGCCAGGTTGGGCAGCAAGTAGGGAAAGAGAGGTCGATCACTGAGAGGATGGGGAAATGAGTATGGAGACGTGGGGCAGTCAGGAAGGGCAGGGTGCAACATGGATGTACTGCTCAGACATGATGGAGCTGGAATTGATAATGGATGTTTAAGTCTGTGGGGGATTCAGGAGAGGAGAGAGGGTCAGGGCAAGAGAGGATATAATTACTGGTTAAAGAGACTGCAAGATTGAAAAGAGGAGGAAAAACAGGGGGCAACAGAACACATCCACATCAGGACAGGCAGCAAGGAACATGTAAGATAAACATTTGTTCAGTGCCACCTTGATGCAAAATTCACATCAAGACTGGGTGCATCACTCACTGCCGGTGACCTGCGGCCAAGCAGCTTCTGCATAAGGGAAGTATGGATTTAATGTTTGCAAATATGGTCTCGTCAGGTCTTTGTGTGCCCATCCATCAGCCTCAGACCCACCTCTGCAATCTCGGAGGCAATTTGTCTGAGAAGAGGTGGGCGGCAGAGAGCCCTCCTCACTGTTTAGCAAGCCCTGATGAAATATCAAAACACACGGCGGTGCAAACAAGCGCTCCAGTCTCACCACAACAAACACAAGTGGCCGGGGTCTGCCAAGACACGAGGCATGGTAATAAATTACAAGACCTTTTTTTTTCTCCCTAGGTAAGAACAGACAAGCACTAGTTTAGATATGTGCGAGCAAACCCTTTAAATTTTGACATTAAAGACCTTGAAGGTTTATAAATCTTAAATCTACAATTATTATTATTAAACAAAACACAAGAGTGTTACCTGATCTTGCAATAGTCCCACAGACTACCGTTAAAGGTTCATTTGATATCATTTTTTTACATTCCCTGGGTTTCATGGCCTGCTACCTTAATCTGAGTTAACTCTCAGCTCTTTGTAAGCTGAACTTTTCCTCCAAATAGTTGCTCATTGCTATCAAAAGCCAAACAGGAGGAATCATTAGATATATATATCTCATGATTAGTGCATAGAGGCCAAAAAGAGAAGGAGTATAAACGAAAATAAGTTCAAAGGAATGTGAGAAGGATTTGATTTTTCATGACAGCAACCGAACACCTCCCATCTAATGCTGCTAAAGGATAGCTGGTGATAATGTTATTCTAAATTAGCCCTATTAATTTCCTCCCTCTGAGGAGACTCCAGAGGAAGGTCACTAATCCGCAAGGTGAAGTAAGCAAAGACAATACTACCCAATTACTAATAAGGAAGTTGGTTGAGAAAATTTGTTTTTAAGAGCTTTAAAGCGTGACATGGGGGAGTCAGTCTCCATTTCAAGGCAGCGCAGAGGGAGGAAGAGGAGAAACTAAAGAGAAACCAGGTGATAAAGAGCAAACAATGCTGGCCAACAGAAAGAGGAAGGGGATGAAGATATGCTGAGACAAGATTAGCAGGAAATAAGAAGTGGATTAGTGAGGGCTTGACTCCTCTGAACACAGATCTTTCAGTTTTCCCCACAGTGTTGTGCTGCCTGACACTAAGCCCAGCTCTTTATCTTAATCCTCTTTCAGCAACTGTTGGGGGTCCCTCGAGCAGGAAGTGAAGAGGATGGTTCACTTACCTCGAGGCAGGCCTGGCTGAGTTGTTTCGGACACGAAGTTTGATGAAGGGACACGCAAAAGAGGAAACGCGACTTCTAATTTGAAAGAAAGCCTCACCTTCACCGTTAAGGCACAGCAAGACAAGAGATGGGAGAGACAGGAGTGTGATGGATAATGAGTGAGCGACACACACACACACACATACACAAGACAAATGCGTTGATTTCCCTAAATCCAGGGAAGGCTACATCGTTTTTATTTGAGTGTTTATTAATAGGTCAACTGTCAGCCAAGCATCCAAGCATACAACAAGTTATTCTTTAGCTTTTGATTCACGTTCTGAATGTAAAGGAATTACAATAGGAAAATGAGCAAAAAACAAAACAAAAACAAGAAAATATATTTACATACTGCATTATAAATATGTTAAATGTACATCATTATACACAAGTACCAAAGATGGTCGGTTAACGGCAAGACCAAACAGAAGTACCTTAAAAAAATATGCCAAAGAAGAAACAAACAAACAAAACAAAACATATCAAAATACGGTTTGTTGGTCAGGAAGACCGAAAACCATTTCAGTTCAGGAGTTTGTCTTCAGATAAAAGCATTAAGCTAATATTTACACTTCATCTTGTTTTCAGGGGGAAAAACAGGCAGATTTCTAGTGTTTTTTTTTTTTTAAATCATCTACAGTATGTAAATAAGGGTAATCACTGTACACGCTTAACTCCTCTTACTGATCCCCTTGGACAACAAAATGCACTCAATGAAACAGGTTGGTCAAGTAAAGATCAGAAATAAGGCCAGTATCACATTACAGTACTAGTAAATTCAAAGAAGTCAGTTTGATTTCTTTTGGGGATGTCTTCAAAGATTAATTTGACATTTTATTAAATATGCTTATGCGCCTCTTGCTGGGAGGAAGACAGGAAGATCGATACGACTGTTAGGTGTGCATAAACTCCAGAGCAAGAAACCCCAGAAATATAGGGACGTATGGAGTAACTTCTTTATTAAGCCTAGTTCCATCGTGGTAACGGCTCTGTAAACAAGGTGCAATGTACCTAAGTAGAACCTTTACCAAATGTGGTTGATAACTACTTCATATGGCTGCTCTGGAAAAACATCTGTACACAATCTTCCCATCAAGAAAGCAAATAAGCATATAATTTTTTTTAAAATGTCAAAACTTTCCTTTACAGTATCTCCATCGCCTGGATGAACAAAACCCTCTTTTGACCCCATGGTCATTTTCAGTAGGCTCTGAAAACAGGAATACTGTAACGCAACAACGAAACCATGTAGATAAGGTACCAAGTTCACAACTTGCTCTGTAAACAAACATTCTGCCTATGTAAACACGTAAAATCAAGATGTTTTAAAACCTCACAAATGGCAGTTTAATAAAAGGAGAAATACACCCACATTGTGCCGACTCCATCTAAAGTCATTTTTACGTTCGAGTCCCACTTATTCTAAATGAGCTGGCTTATCACGTCTGTGGAATACTGTACATTTGTAATAATGCAAACTAATTATACTCGTCTCTCTATATATATGAACATCTTTGCTCATTTGAATCCCTAAATGTCTCACGTCAGTCACGTGAATGCGCGTTGTTAGCTCCCTGCTTTCGGGCTGACAGGTTCTCAGGGGGAGAGCACAGAGGTTTAAGGAGAAGGTAAAAGGCTGCTTCTCATCGACTAAGTTCAAACTTCTTATAAGGAATAAGGCAAAGGAAGAAGAACTACTTTTTACAGTGGTCTGTACATTGTTACACAGTTATGATCCCAAATCGTCACTGACAGTTTCTGTCTCCTCTCCGGCGCCCTTTCAACAACAGAAATGCCCAAGAACACGCGAGCACAGACGTATCGTAGCGTTGTGTACGGACGCACACGCACACAGTACCAGTATATGCATTTCACAGCAACAACAGAGGAAGTCTTCTTTAGAGTACCAAATACGACAGCCTTCGGCCACAGGAGGCGAGTGGATATTCCAGGACGCTCACGGGATGAAATTGCGCGAATCTGTGTCAATTATCAACACAATCTTGTCATTTGGGAAATTACTCCAACAAAAAGATTGTAATGGCACAATTTCACTGCTTTAATCAAACCTTTGAATCTGAATGAATTCTGATTGAAGAGGAACGCGTACAAAGCCATGTGGCTCACTGGTCATAAAACATTATGCCCTTTAATTCCTTTGTAGTCACGGACACTTTTACCCGAGCATCACGATAAGGGTGGCGAAGGAAATGACTCAATTTCACCCGATAGGAATTGTGCAATCAACTCCTTTATGATGATCTGAATCCATTTCCCTGTAAATTAAGTATCTAAATCATTTGGACTCTTTAACTATAATTGCTTTGCCTTTGTATATGAATAGTATGTCAAGAGTTTGATAGCTGTGTTGAAGACATGCATCATTACGAAAGCCTGCAACAGCCACTGATATCAAGAGAGATTTAGTTTCTTTCCCACATCAGTGTTTTGTCACTTCTAAAACTATTCTTTACAGTTTTATGTTATTACACTTAGGATTGGAAATTTGAAGGAAGTTTCTCATTCACACTGTATAATCAGTTCACATCGCAGAAGGGGAAGACATAAAAAGGAAATGTTCAAGCATTAAGGAAATGCTTTTCGTAGAGTAGGTATGAATGCCAAAGTAAGTCATTTGTTTGGTTGACGCTTAAAAAACAAAAAAGCTTAAAGCTCATCGTGATCACTTCAGACCGAGATTGAATAAATTTAACAAACAACAGGAATAAAAAATAATAATATAAAATAAACAATGTACAATGTCCGAAACCCCAAACGCTCCCGCTTCTGTCAGCGCGGTGGAATATCTGCAGTAGGTCCGTCACTCCTGATACCTATCCGTGCGTACTGGTTTTGGGTTACACAGTGTGAGAAACAGAGGAGGAAGTACTGGGAGGAGACACGGGTGGGTTTAGGTGGGTGCTCGTCTGCAGCTGCTTTCTGGCTCCTACATGATGCTGATACTGCGGTTGAGCTCACACTGGGCGTTGTTGTTGTTGATGTTGGGGTTGCGGCGGCTCATGTTGGGCGTGGGCACGGAGGTCAGGCTGCTGGTGTCGTTGGGGCAACCGTGTTGGAGTAATATGTCCGCGCACTCCTGGCTCACAGCCCGCCGAGCGTAGGACAGCGGCGTTTGGCCGCGGGCATCTCGGCTTTTCACATCCACACCGTACTGTGGGAGAGAATGGTTGGCAAGAAAAGAACAAAGGCCAAATTTAGGACATAAGCATAAAGTAAGTAACTACATGTTATTTTTGGCACATGGAATTAATGCTTATGATTTAGGTTCATTGATTAGATTTAGTAATAATGTGATGCGTTTTTGATTTCCCTGAAAGCACTCTGTGAAAAAGCCCTTTTTTGGTGGGGTGGTACAGTACTGTGCAGTCTTGAGCCATCCTCCACCCCCCCATTTCTTTGTATTTTGCTAGGAAAGGTGGAAATACAGCATATAAGAAAGACGTTGTTACATCTGAACAAGCACAAAAGCCAACATTTGGTATGAACACCTGTATGTATGACACAGCCTCTATTGGGCAAGCTTTGTACATTGTAATGACCTCCTTATGTACTGAGACCTGTTAGGGCTGATTTTCAGTCCAGTTCTTGTATACACTGTTTTCTCCTTATCTCCTCTGTACATAGTGATGATGACTAATTAAAAAATGGTTCTTTGCTAAGTTGTGAGTGCCGTTTTTTTATATTTGAATGATTCGTAAGTCAGTGTTAAACAGCTTAGGAAAAACTCTCCTCTGAAAATGGAAGGCACGTGACTAATCCACAGCAGCCAGTGTCCAAAGAAAACCCTTGAAGATCTTCAGAAAGCCTGGAGAACTATTGCTCAAGACCATTTTTTGCAACAAATGAGGGGTGATTCAAGACTTTTGCTCAACACTGCATTGAGTCATTATGCCGGCTAATTGGAGGTATATTGAAATTTTGTGTGAAAATACTAATATTCTATAATATTTTGCCTCCTACATTTGCCTTCCCCCAAGGTTCTCCTCTTTTTTTTCACATTGCCAAATGAATTCTTCCATGTTGTGAAATTATGCCCAGTTACTCACTGAAATACCTCTGTTGTCCATCCAATTCAAAATGCCACCTAATACTAAGTACTTAAGTGCTACTATTTATACCAAAACATACAATGAAACAGTAGTTTGTGTAGATTTCCAGATAATTTCCCCTAAAATCACTTTTGAATTACTTTAAAATCATTTAATAAGTAAATTTAAAAATAATTTTTCCATGACTGACAGTTGCAAATGCTCTGCTGTGAAAGCAGAATTCACTGCTTCAAATGTTCATCCACCTTTAACAATGCTCCCAACAACGCTCAGTGGAGCCCACTCACCCAGATGAGCAGCTGTGTGATGACTACATTGGCCATAGCGCACGAGAGGTGCAGAGCGGTGCGTCCATCTCCATCCCCGTAGGTCTCATTAACCTCCTCCTTGGTGCCATGGGCCAGCAGCAGCACCACCAACCTCAGGTCATCCTCCACCACCGCCCGAAGCAGCTGCTGCCCCAGAGGCACATCTGACTGGGGCAGTCCCACCAGGAACAGCTTCTGCTCGTACTTGGCTCGGATCCAGCGCTCCTTCTCTTCCCTGGAGGGAAGGAAATGACAGGGGCAACGCAGGTCAGGCAGGGTGAAACATGACGAACACGCTATGAGCAATTTCGCACCCAAGTTAAAGAACTTTCTCGAAACGTATCTCATAATTCAGAGGCCTTGACGTAAAGGCAAAGACATGTACAAAAGGAGAAATGCAGACACACAGGGGAAATATTAGAGTAATTGGCCTAAGAGACTCACCGGAGTGCAGTGACATTTCTAAATTATTAGAGCACAGGAAAGTGACTAGCCTTCACTATCACAGTGGGAAATAATACAGCAAGATGTGCTGGAAAGATGAGAGAATGCCAAAGGGTGTGACGCTTTGGGCAATATTCCAGTTTCTAGTGATTATGGTCGTCAGCATGACCGTTAAAGCCTGGCCAGCTTTCTAAAGGTTACACATCCTGAACAGCATGTCTGCTGTGGACAATACGGGAAGGCGGGGGACGTATTTTTATCAGCACTGTCGGCTGTCAGTCTGAACTGGTGGATCCCCTCCACAAAAGAGGCAGTGTGTCTCAGAGCCCCAGTCTCCCTTGGGGTGGCTGGGCCCTGAGTCAGATCGATGGGGCTGAATGGCAGCCAGAAAGGGACAGTGGGATGTGGGGCTCCTTCACTCCAGCCCGCAGCAGAGAATAGAGGATGAGGGAAGGCTCCATCCTCTATCACCAGGCAGAATTCTATCTATTGCTCTCCATCTTGACCCCCCATTTCATTCTGTGCCCACATACAAACTGTACAAATAGGAAAGGGGGAGAAAAAAAAAATCAATATCAATACGCGAATGACTGAGCATGCCCAGTGTGGTACTAACCCGGTGACCCTGTCAGTCGGTGTGATAAGAGGAGCAAAAAGAGGCTGTTGTTTGGATTTGTGGGTGAGTGACAGAACGGGGAAGGTTTGTAAGGATAAGTTAAAGCAGCAACGCTGGCTAGAGTGACAAGGCTCTCATGGGACTCTCTATCAGCGGGTGGAGGCATAGCAGCAAGTACAAACGGACACTCTAACTCAATTCAACTGTATTTCATCATCAAATAATGGCCAGCTTTCATCATCATTTATTAAAAAATTACCTTTGGATGAGAAGTGGAAGAATCTGTCTCTACACAGTGAATAACATTGTGCATGTATCAGCTTACTATAAAGACCTGGTTTACACAAATGAAGTAAGACAGTTCTACATGCTCTGGTTTAAGCTACCCATCATGTAAGATTACATTTGTGAGTTTTGTTAGTTTATCTGTTAATATTTTCCACTCTGTAGGTCCCTCGCCAATTTCCCCACAAACTGAAATCCCCAAACATGGCTCACAAATATTTTTTTTTCTTTCCCGAACAGCTGGATATTTCTTGGACAGATTAAAAATCTGTGGGTTAATAATAATAATAATAATATTTTTATTTGTATAGCACTTTTCAAAAAATAGGGTGCTTCACAGTATTAATAAAACGTACGCAGTGAAGATAAGTACATATATTGAAACATACAGACACGTAAACAGACTTACGGTCAGACACACATACGTGAAAATAGTTGCAAAAAAAATGGCCGAAAATAAAAGGGGAAAAGTTTAAGGGAGCGCTAACCAATAAAAAGTCAATTAAAGCAAATAATAAACTTTTGAAGCACACACTAATTTATATCAGCAGAAGTGCATTCCCTGTGTTCATCATAGGAAAGGAACGTTTATACAAAGTGTTTTCCATCAACAGTGCAGCTCTATGGTGTGGTCAAATTTTTGGCTACGCAGATAATGAAAAGGATAATTTCACTGTTGTTTTTAATCTATTCACAGTATTTTAGCAACAGATCCTGTTAGCGAAATCTCAATCAGAAACAACCATTTTAAAAACAGCAACCAAACTTCGCCACTACTTTTTATTGCCTTAGCAGCCAGGTGTCGAGGCTGCCGACTTACCGCAGACAGCAACTGTGTTCAGACTCATATGTCAGCTGCCAGGCTTACTTCACAAAGCAGTCAGTCTTGCACAGAGCAGCCTGGCACCCGCCCTAACTACAGGAGTTAAGGATGTGATGAAAAAGGGGCAAGTCTTCTTCTATCAGCACCCAAGCAGAGATTGATTAACTGCAAAAAAAACCCCAGCAGCTCATAAAGCTACTTAGCCCGCATCTCAAAACAGCCTTAAAGTAATTGCTCCTATAGACACATGGGTACATTTTTTTTCATTATGACCTCAAAGGGAATGTGGTAATGTAATGTAATGCAGCAATGACGGAGAAAGTCCCCCCCCCCCCCCGCTACAGCATAAGCAAATCTTTTCTTTAGGCAGAGGGTATTCTGTGAACAACAATACAGCCCTAATAGCAGGCAATTGCTGTGGCTCAGTTTTATGGTGTAAGACCTCCATCAATCCCTACTCAGTCATTATGTGGGGACAAGCCGGTTAGCAAATCAATTGGCCTTAGAATCGGTGGTCTGCTCAGAACAGGAAGGGGCCGTCCTGCCGTCCACCATTATTTCCCTTCTTTACAGCCAAAGACATTTAAGTTTGTCAGAAATCTGACTGACTGGCTGTAATCCCGAAGGCAAACTCTACAACCTTTAACAAAAATCTGAGCAGGGTTAAAAACAACCTGTTGTCCAAAGTTTGCTTCAGAGAGCTGGACGCTGAATGAGATGCTGAATCCGTAAAGCCCAGTGAATTGATATGAGCTAAATGAGGCAGAAAGTTAGCACCAAGATGTGAAAACAAAAAGGCTGAGGAGAGCCATTAGGAAGACGTCAACAACTCAGAAAGGAGCCCTGAGGGCACTTTGTTAGCCCTCACTACGAAATCAGCCCTGGAGACCTGCAGAAAAAGGCCTCGCTCACTGCTGATGCTGTGCTTTAAATTCAGCAAGAATAGACAGACCAGAAAAAAAAGCTAAAACAGCCAGGCAGTGGTTTAAAAAAAAAAAAAACCTCAGCTGCTGCCACTTGAAAGAGTGTGAAAGGAAGTGAAATGGTAATCCCGCCTCTGTCTTTTGTTTGAAATTGAAAAACAATCCAAACAGAGGCAGGGTTTAGACAGTCAGGGGGGGGGAAACTGAGACCCTTGAAAAGGACACTTCCTCACCGCAGGAGGAAGAAAAATAAAATCAGCAGATTTCGCATGTCAAAGTGCCAGGACAGAGTAGCAGGGGAGGTAGAGAGGGAAAGGAGAGTGAGCTTCACAGCATGGGGGGGAATTTTGAAAATTGAACTGATGGTTAGTTCTCTATATACGAGCAGACATCTAAGCACACAGACACTAATTTCCCCACCCAGGCTCGAGCACATAGTTGTTCTAAATTTCTCTGTCGCTTAGGGATTAGAGGGGATCTTAAGGTTCCCAATAAAAATGCCTGCGCCTCCAACCAAAAAAAGAAGAGGTGTTTGCTTGGCCGCAAACTTCCTCCGTCATCCAGAGTTATCTCACGGCCGATCACTGCTGTTTAACTTTCTTTCGCTGGCTTTGATTCCAATGTAATCTTTGGGCAAACATCAAAACACTTACTGACTCTAAAGTGGAAATGGGATTCCTGCTTAGAGCTGGTGTCCCCTTTCATTTTCCTATGCGAAGCCCACCTAGATAAAGGCAGCCTTAACAGTGGAGAAAGGCCTCTTTTATAATTCTATTAGAGCTCCGTCCCTCCAGCTCTCCGTTGAGCAATGGATTCTGACCCTGACTTAATTAAGTGGCAAATGGCAGAATGATTCTCCTAAATCCAGCCCACGGAGTCAAGAACACATGACTGAATTCAAATAAAGAGGAACAAACAAGGATAATTAGTCAAGCCTGAAAGACAAAGGCAAGCAGGAATTTATAGGAAGGGAAGGGAAACTGAGACAAAGCGGGTGGAGCCAACGGTGGAGGAGCCACAGGAATGACCAATCTGAGTGCCTGCAATAGTGGTGCCTTGGCCTGGGGGAACAGGAGGATGGCCATCGCACATCTTTCACATGCCGAGTCCTCCTAAACTATCAAAGCGTCTAAGCTCCTCCCACTCGTCCATGATCATCCAGAGTCACTGTGGATACATCAAACAGACGCACTGAAGGGTGGAAATGGCAGAGGGAAGGGTCTTTGGGTTTGACCAGCCTGAACAGACTTCACAGTGGGGGTGGGCAACTTGTATGGGACCAATTCCCATGCAGCCAGCAGCTTCACTTCCACAAACCGAGGGGTGGGTGTGTGTGTGTGTGTGAGGGGAGAGTGAGGAAGAGGGGCAGCAGCAGAAAGACAGAGAGGGGGCTCAGAGGGAAACTACTGAGATGAACAAAAAAAAAAAAAAAGAGCACACAACAGGGAAAGAAAGCTGGGCCCCAAAGCATCAAAGGTTGCTAAGGGCAAGAAATGAAGGAGCAACACAGTAAACGCCACAGCAAGAGTGCTAAATAAGGCCTCCTATGGTCCAGCGGGTTACACTGTAGACACGGTGTGCTCTGCTCTGAGAATAACAACACAAAAGAATTAAGACAAATATTTTACAAGTGGAATTGATGCTGCTTTTCTCGCTTTAAGAGTGCGGTCTGAACAGATGACCAGAATTCAAAAGGTTGTTGTGTTGGGCTCTAAAGAAAGGCCAGTGGAAAAGCATCTGGCTGCTGTAGGCAGGCAGAGGGATGAGTTGAATATATTGTGACATTAATGAGGTTGTCAGCCTCCTCATGATGGAGTGGCTGTGTTTTTGTGCCAGCAAGACTAACACCCTTAAATGCTCATGCTGTTAACCCCTGCTGAACCCTCGCCTCACATACAAAGCTGAGGGGACGACGAGCACATGCCCCCCTTAAGTGTGCGTCCCAGTGCACGCAGGTTTTAAAAAAAAAATCTCGATCACATAAAGCAGTTGGGTTGGATTCTTTTTCTTTATTAGTCTTTATTTTTTAATGCTAACAATATTGAATCTTAATTTCATGGCTTAGGCCCCTTCTTCAATGAAGCAGTCCTTCCTCTATGTCCACCTGGCCCTGAAACCCGGTGGCATGTGGGCAATTAGTGACTACAGTACCACTTCTCCCACACAGGGCTAATTACTGACCTGTGGGTTTCATTTAGAGAGAAACAGAGGCAGAGGACATGGTAAGGCCCAGTCATTCATTTGTCTTAATTAATTACTCTTCCTCCACCGGGGCTCCTGGCAAGGCCAACTATTCTAAAATCTCTCTGGAGAGTTGGTGTTCCCGCACTCGTAACCTGTGAGTAGCCTGGAAGCTTTGCTCCATGTTTTGGGAACTAATATGCAGCACAGAGGCCAATCTGGTGAGATCCTAAAACAGAAGTTTATGGCTGATATTATTATTATTATTTAAAGCAGCAATAAAGAACTTGGCAGGGCACGCCAAGGTGGCACTGCTGGAGCAGAAGGGGTTAAAAAAGGCAACGGGGCCAGGTTTGGAGAGGTTAGCGGTGTGATTCATTTTTATTACCACGCAGCCCCTGCAGGCGGCAGGAGTGGCAAATTATTTCTGAAACAAAGTGGAGGGCTCTCATCAGAGCTATTACCTGCCTGTGGCCGAGGGCAGCGCGGAGCCTACAGAGGGTGACAGTGAGAGGCCCACGTCAGTGAGGGATAGCCGTCCACATCCGTCCACGCTCCAGGACATCTCCCCCAAATGAGTCTTGGTGTCTTGTGTATGTGTTTCATTTTTTTGTGTGTGTGTGCGCGGCAAAGGATAGGGGTAAAGTTAACCGCGAGACCTCTCCCACAGTTTCCGTAAAAATAATCTGTATTGTTTTTCTATCACAAACATGCCACGCAATTAGAGGTGACATGCAAAACACAACGACTCCCAGGTGCTAATTAAAAGAACAACTCCCCTGCAATATGCTGACTGCAGAGATCAGCCACAATGCACAGCTCCCGCAGATTTATTATCACACATTTAACTGTATCCTGGCCAGATCTGACTTCTGCTGTTAGCATGTTGGCACTACTTGATACTGAAGAAGCTTTACCGCTCTACCAATAAATAATTATTTATAAATCTGCTGGCTGTAAGGCGTTAGCACAAGAGCAGTTTAGTTAATCGAACTGCTTTCCTTGTTTCGTTCTGGGAAGAGATCCTATAAGATGAGGACTAAAAAAACTGAAGAGAACACGAAAACCAGCAGACTTGGTGGCTCATTAGAACCTGAAAGCCCTGAGCATTTATTGGAGGATCAATAGCAGTTATAACTGCATTATAACAAGCCAAAGAGACTTTGTCTAACATGCCTATTCCAAAAATATTCAAATTTAACACCAACTTAGAAAACATTGAGAAAAATTTATCTAATGATAACAAAAATCCTTTAAACGCACGCATACTGGTGCGTGGGTATTTATTTGTGAATTACATTAATTGCATTATTCTCACACGGACAAAAAAGTCTAGTTAATAGCTCATGCTTAAAAAAACAAAACTACAGCAAATAAATTACTACCATTGTAAATGATGCTTTATTGGTACCTTGCATTCTTCTGCAAAAGCAGGTAATCCTACGTACATATCCATGCATATTAACACGCTTTCTATTATGATGTCTGTAATCATTCTGTTCTACACCAGCAATTGCACTGCTGTGCAGATCCGCGTACGACAAATCTATATATTGTCTTCTTTCGCACCCGAATATCATAAGCTAAAACAATCTTGTGGATGAGTGCTTTTAAGTTAAATCTCAAAAATGCAAAAGGGGTAAAACTAGTCTTGCAGGAGACATTCTATCAGACGCCGACTTGATATTCAGGTAGTTACTGAATCGTTTAGATTAGGTGTCACTAATGTTTAGTAGAAGTCAGGAGCCATACACCGCCTGCCTGGGTGCCATCACAAAGCTGCTGCATGTCACCGGTGTGACACAATTAAAATTCTCCCTTATGTGCGGTCCTCAATTTAAGAGAAGCACCCACAGAAGTGGCGTCAGAATTCAATAAAAATAATAAAAGAAACCGCATCCCTTTAAATTGGTTTGAATTCATCATTCAGGATAAAGCAAAATAGTCCGATGCAAAGCAGAGTAGAAAGTCCAGAGCATCTAAATGACCGGTGTCCATATATGATATTTCCAAGTTCTGTTTTTTGGCTAAAGATTAGTTATCCTGCAAATGAGATTTATTGTTTGACAGTGAAAACTAATGGAGATGCTGCTCCGGGATAAGATCGGATTTTTTAGACAATGAAGAACCTTCCTGCTCGAGGCGACGTGCGAGTGACAGCGGTAGGGAGAGAAATCAACATCAATAATCTTTCATCAAGTCCACAGTGGAGCACTTTCACACAGATACCATTCAATAAACAACTGTAGGCCATCATTCAGGTCTGAACTGGCCGGAGAGTCAGAGAATGAATCCAAGAGGAAAAATAACTGAAAACTTGCTCAATGTTGCACAGATCATTTTATGTGGGCCAACTGTGAGCAGAAAAATATGCATTTCCTAAAGAAAGTAGTTCATAAAGGATACAATTTGCAGTTTTACAGCCTTATGCTGCTTTCTTATTAAGAGATCTAAGCTATAATAAGTGATTTCAAAGGTTAAACTCACAGGGAAAAAAAGACTATGAATTAGCAGCAATGGAGGTTACACTCATAATTAATGAAACTCCAACAGTAAGTTTTGGCATGTAGCAACAATATGTTATAAGTGTAATATTAACCGTTTATATGCCACTTTTGGCTTGTAAATAGCGCCACTGTAAACAAAGTGTGCACTGGCCTAAAATGCCCGCATCAATCAAGCCATAGTATCACCCGAAGGTTGGAATTAGGCCGGGAACTGATGACCGTTTCCACTCATAATCACTCAAGTGCTTATTAGAGTTAGAGGTTTCAACCGATTAACCTATTTGTAGTCCAAAATACTACAAAAATAAATGACCAGCTCATCAAGCTTTCATAGCCCAACGTGACATCTTCCTAATACATTCTCTTCCACACCAACAGTTTGAATTTCACTAAACGGTTCAGGTACTTATATCGTGCTTTAGTTGAGCACTCAAACCACTTTCTACTGCAATTCACCCTCTTAGTGCTTTTATGTAACATTTACACACTCAGACTCAGGGTTCAGTATTTTGCCCGAGTATACGTCGACACATGAATTGTAGGAGCTGTGGAATCGAACCTCTGACCTTCCAACCAGCAAAAGACCCGGTCTATCTCCTGAGCAACAGCTGCCCCAGTGCAATAGTCCTTTCATATTACAAAGTAGGACCATTATAAAGTGTGAGCGGTTCATTTATGTTTAACACATTCTTGCTATTTAACATATTATACTGTCTTAATCTACTAAGCATTGGCTTAAAATGACAAAACAAAGATGTTACACCTCTACCATGTTAAAGTCTGTTACATTAAAATTTTAAACCTAACCACTATTTATGTTTCATTACAAGACAGGTTGGCCACATTGATTGGATACTATCAAAATACATCTACGTTATCAAGTTGGTATGAAAAATGTTTTCTAATTAGTTTGCAATAAAAAGGGTCCCTGTAACGCCATATTGTTTTAATTTTATTATATATTTAATTAAAATTTGGAAAGATTTTAGTCTCTGAAATGTAAAAACAAAGGTACTAGCAAAGAAAGTAACCAGACGTCCTGCTTTCTTAAAGTTACAAAGCTGTGATGTTAAACAGTCTAATGCCACCAGGGAGACCCTACAGACAGTCTCTGTGTGACAGACAGAGTGATGACCCAGGCCTGTATGATGGATATGTGACAGGGCAGCTTGGGACCTGAGGGCTTGTCTCTCAGGGTGGGGTTTAGCCCTAATGGTGTGCTTAATTACCTGCACAGCCACACAGCAGATCATTAGTCAGGCGGGAACGCTAGGCCTCACCTGTCACCAAGAGATAAACAATCCTCCTACCAGATCTCAGAAGAAAGGGAAAAGGTATTTGTCGGGGTGGGTTAGGTTAGGACAGGCGTTCACAAGGTGAATGGAAAAGTGTCATTTAAGAAAAACGGATTAACAAGAGCCGCTCGCCAGGATCTAAAGTAAAACACACTGGCTTTGCAAACAGTGCTGAGAAAGTCCCAGACTTATCGGCACATGCTGGATCTTAAAAGAAAGCCTGAACAGAGAGCTGTTTCAGATGTGGTTTTGGTTTGCTAATTTTCTCTTGATTAGTACTTACATATCAAATGACAAACATGATGGATATGAAGCTAGTCAGAGCATTTATCAGGCAAGTGCAAAATGATGTCACATTCCTCTGGTGAAATATGGTTTTCCAGTGGACAGAGGGTCAGAAGCATAACAGAGACTGTTGATAACAACAAAGCAGTGACTGATACAAGAGAAGCACAGCGATCAGTGTGTACAGGATGGACTGACGCTCAGACATAAAATACTGTGTTTTTGGCTCAATAGGCTGACATTTATGGACCCCTGGTGCTTCTTATGGAGCATTTTGCGATGTGAATTGCCTCTGTTCAAATGTGGGTGGCTAATAAATGGCAGCTAATGGAGAGAAGACAGCGCTGCCTTCTCATTCTATAATCTCTGCACGCTTCATTAAGCAGCACCTTTATTTGTAGAAGTATGCTAACCTGGTGCTGTCGCTCCCTGGCTTGGTGTACCCCTCCAAAGCGCCTTCCCACACACTGTTGGCCATTGCGTTACCGATGGCAGTCATCACCATGCTGAGCTCCACCGGCCAGTCGTCCAAGTCAAGAGAGCGCACGCGAGACAGGTGGGTGCCCAGGTTCCTGTGGATGCCTGAGCATTCGATGCACATCAAGGCACCCAAGTTCAAACTGGCCCAGTCGGGGTCTGCGTGACAGAAGATAGGAATTAATAAAAAATTAAAAGTAGTAACAAGAGATGCTTTAAAAGCCTGACCAGGAAATTTGTGATGAGCCTATTTTGAGTATGGTTTAATGTTGGTAACCTCTTCAGGGAAAAAAACCCAGTACAATTAAATTAGTCAGACAAGAATAATCAGTATCTGCCAAAACTGCAAGATGCAGTACTTCTAACAGTGCTGAATACTAGTTCTAACTTGAGAAAAGCTGGTAGAAATGACTCGATATCAAATAAAACCTTTGCAGCTGCTGTTTGGTCCCCAAAATGTAGTTTTTTGCAGCTTCCCAAATGTAGCAGCACCTCCAAATGCAAACCCAACCCACTTTTATTATCTAATAATATGACTTTATAATTTTCATATAGCATTACCAGCTCTCCTACAAAGTGTTTAATGTTCTAAGTGGAGTTTTTTGTGTCCTGTTGCACTGTAAGTGCGTTGTATGGAAAGTTTTTAATGTATTTTTTGACAAAACTAAGGAATCTGGTTACAGGAGTATGAAAACTGAAGTTTTTTTTGTTTGTTTGTTTGCTTTTACGCACGACGTGACAAATTAAAGAATAAAAAACCCTCTCAAAATCTTGACCTCTACTACCTTTTGTTATGTCACCAAAAGAGGGGAAGAATGTTGGGGTTTTTGTCTTTAATGTGTTCCTTTAATATCTGTATTTCATATGTAATAGACAATGTGTTCAGATGTGTTTTAACCGTAGAGAGTTATACTCACTTGGTGCGTCACAGTCCACACAGAAGCTATTCCCCCTCATGTTTCGTATGGACTGAATGGCCATTGCATCACTTTGGCTGCCCAACCGAGACTGTGAGAAATGAAGGTGAGAATAAATCAACGGGAACTAATTATTTCACTGGAGATCACGAGAAAGCAAACAATTATAGCTGGACTCAAATTATAGACAACAAGCAAAGGGAGAGAGAAAAGGTTTTTCAAAGTCTCGGGAAAAGACACAGGCAGAGAAAATATGAATATGAAAATTAGGATGTGTCTCCCCAGTATGCTGACACAAGCCGTGTTCTTTCTCTGATGTCTGTCACTTCTAATAAGAGATCCCCCACACTGCGGTGCACCTGTCTGACAACCTCCCACATGTGACAGCTTGAAGTGGGGGAAGAGAGGAGGGTGAAGGCGTGATAAAGGTTGGAAAGAAGGAGAAAAAGAGGAATGTAAATTAAGTGGGAGAAATGTAGCACGATGATGACGATCATGACGATGTTTTGATTAGATGATAATCGCCAACCCTGTCCAGTTCCTCTGATATTCTTTATCCTTCATGACAAACTGTACCTTGTTCTTTATGCTTTCACAAGACTGCAGGCTGGCAAAAATCTGGCTCTCGATAGCTTGGACCCACAGTTCCCTCTCCTCATACGTGGACGCTTCAAAGTTCCACGTCTGACCCGTCAACGACACAATCACGAACTCAAAGGAATCCTCTTGCTCTGGAAAACAAAACAAAAAAGACACACAATATATTAGTATTGATTAGATAATTAGATGCTTGGCAAGAATGTGTATAAAACATCTTTTGGTCATTTTAGCCTCTTTTAACAATAAATAGTACAGATAGAGAAGAATTATTGTATGAGAGTGACGTGCTGCAAAGTTGACCAGCTAATATATTAGCTTGACTTGACACTGATAGTCATGAATTAGACCTAAAACAGATGATTTGAAGTTCAGCTCAGAAATCGGTGACACATCCAACGTTAAACAGAAAAATTGTGTTGGTGGTTCAACTGGAAACACATTGCTAAAAGACAATCAGAAACCACTGGAGACTCAGAAAAAATACTTATACCTCATCAGGGTCACAGTCACTGCAAAGTTAGCTTTATAACCTGTAGAGTCTCGAGCATTATCTGCTTGAGGTTGCTAAAGTCAAGGTCACCAACTTTCACCTCCCCTATTTGAGCTCTACAGAAGCTATCTGTGCAAACACATCAATAGACATTGCTTATTCTTTGAGTCGTCAAGCCTTCTGTAATCAAAGATGCAACTAAATGATGCTTTATCAGAGGCAATCTCACCAGCAGACACATATGTTCTCTTAAAACTCTGGGATTGGTCAACTCTTGCCTATGTCTTACCAGAAAGATTAGTCTGGGAGGCAATTGTCATCTACAGTTTTTGATATGAGAATCTGGCACTGGTCAGGTTAGTTAGAGCAGAGCACCAGAAGAATGGCATTACAGCTCATGTTCTTACTTCTTAAAGCAGAGGCTGCTTTGTTGACAGTTACAGAGTTCATTGCTTAAAGCTGACAATGTGCATTTGATAAAATGATGTTTGTACAGCTCTCACTTGAATATGATAGTCCAAGATCAGCTCTCGATCTTTATTAAGCATCCTCTGGATCAAAACAAAAAGTAGAGGAGGAAAAATATCAATCCTGTTCCTTTTTTTTAATTTATGTGTTTTAAACTTAAAACTTTAAAAAATGCTTCCCATGATAATATAAAATATATCTATAACCATCTGTGGATTCACTTTAATTATATTATTTAGCTATGATTCACTATGTGACTGTAAACAATGAAGCAGACAAACAGTGGCAGTATCAGATGTGATGCTTAACATTTTGTTGCAAGTTTTTTGTGCTATATTTGTTTTTCCTTTTGAGCATTTTAAAGCTAATGTGGTACTGCTTTCCACGTGTGTTCTTTCAGGAGGCTTACTAATTGTCAACAAATGTCCGATATATTTATGGATGTGGAGTAAGCAGCCGCTCCAAACCAAATGCGACATCTAACTCGTGGACACAGTCAGAATTTTGCATTTCATGGCTTTGATTTGAATAACTTAAGCAGTGACTTGACTTGCTCAACTCATAGAAGAGACCATCTTGGTTCTCACCATAGGAATTTGATACTTACTTTGACTAATCGCACTACAACTTTAAATGGCACACGCAACTTTGCCCAGTTCTTTTTTGGAAATGGTAATCTAATTGTTTGTGTGTGTGTGTATAAATATTATTTTAATTAACACACCATTTTGGTAAGTTTTTATAAACAGAAACTGAAAGGCACTGCCTCAGATCTGTCACTCTAGCCCCAGTCACAGAGGGAACCACTAGTCAATAAGCAATAATGTGTGGGAGCACCACTTACATTTAATTCCTGTGACACACCTGCCATTCATTAGAGTGATTTTGCACAGTGCAGGACTTAAATTAAATCTTAGACAGCTTAAAAATGTGTCTAGAATTGAAGATTTAGACTGTCGGAACACCAAATAAGGCCAGATTTGGGTTTCATACAGAGTATACCATTACTAGCTTTCAAAGAGTTTTTGTAGATGTTTTGTATTGTTTGTAAATTAACTGCCACATCTCCAGCAACAGTTATTAGTCCAAGCTAAGCAGGTGCTTATAAATATTTGTGTCATATATCCTTAAACATTATTTTATGAATCGACTGAATGCTAAAATCTACTACCAAAAATTTAATCCTTTATCCCCCAATTTTTCCTCCTCGTCATAACACACAGATACATTTTTAAACCAAGCTGCTTTGAATCCATTTTTCCATCCATTCACTGTGTTTAACTAAGATTTATGAAAATGTCACCTGTCGTTTGCAAAGAAGAGGTCTGACACAACATATGTTCCAACACATGCTGTAATGATTCTGCTGTTCAGCAGCAATTCATTAACTCTGTACTGTACCCGTGTAACGTCTCTGGTCTCTGCACATGCTTGAGCTCATAGCCAAATGATTTGTAATTACCTAATTATGTCTATGCAAATAGTCATCTCATTTGCATAAACCATGCTTGGAGGACTGGAGGCAAATAGACACAAGAGGAAGGGTTTTTTCTTCTTCTCCTCCTATGTAGCTTTTTTCCAATGGAAATAGTTCTACTGATAAGCTATCTGTGCTGCTGTTTACTGCCAAACGTGTTGACATAATTTACCATTAAATAAGTTTAAAAGTTTTTTAATTGCACAGATGCATTGATGCTTTTACTGCAATCCATTCCGAAATCTGAACACAAGGAGATGCTTAACAATAGACGGCTTCTGTATGAGTTATAAAATGACGGCTATCACATGGCGATAAGATTGTCAGGCAAATCATCTAATCAAAGAAATTACTACTTTTTCCCCCATTCATAATCAATTCACCCTCCTTGCTGTGAGACACGAGCCTGTGCTGTTAAATGACAGATGTCTGATGGACACCACTAATGTAGCGATCCCTGTGCCGCGGCGGAGGGCCATCTCTTCAGGGGGAAAGCAATAATCCAATTAGCTCGACGCCGACTTCAATTATCTGATTTAGTTTGTGGAATCGACTTCAGGTCACAGAGAATCAATAAAGACTTGGAAGCCTCTTTATTTAGACTTATAGTAGAAAAAGTCTTTATGTTGGTGTGACATAAGAAAACACTGATGGGATTACAATATTTTTAAAAAAGATAGAAGCCTACCATTAAAGATAAAGAAGCAAATAGGTGAAATAAAACAAAAGAAAATTACATTTAGAAAAAAGAATAATTGCAATACCCACAGTAGAAATCCATTTTTCTTGTCAAATATACCTTCAGGTACAATAACTAATGCATTTGATTATAATTTGTGATTTTCAGACTCAAATGTTGTTGTACTTGTGTTTTCATCTTTTTAAAAACCTGAACAAAGCTAATTATTCTGTTGGCTGCCCAGGCAATAAATTGGAGGCATTAAAACACTTTCATTATGGAGATTAAAAAAGCGACGGATGGCTGGTTTCTTAAACTGATGAGTATACAAGGCAAAACAAATCCAATTCTCCATGCATAGTAATGCACACACGTGAAACATGGTGTAACCACGGAGGTAGCACACGATTGTATGCAGCAGGAATCTTTATGTGTGACCCAGGTACGGTCATTACGTGCAGCTCCACTACACAGTGCAGCAATTCAGCTCCACGTGAGCCGAGGTCAGAGTGTTTCAGTAAATCTGAGCGTGAACCGAGTGTCAAAGGTATCGCTGCTATCTCGCAGGCACCTGCAATGATGAGCTTGTACAAGCACCATTAGCGTTTCTGTTATTACTCAATTGTTGCGGTTAGCACACAGCTAACAGAGGAACCATCACCTTCTCACATTAACATAAGCATTAACCTCCTGACCATATCAATCTGGGAGCCTAAGGTCAACAAGTTCTTGCCAATTAGAAGTAAATTACCACAGCTCTGCGAGTGGGCGGACGAGGAAGAACACAATCTAAAGCCAATGGAGGCACAAACTGTGAGGAATGACCAAACTATGATTTCCCTCAATTAGCATGGCATAATAAAAAAGAAATTATAGTGTGATGGCCATAAAGCTAAAGAGGAAGGAACAGATAAAGATACACATCTTCGTCCGACATTAAATGCATCATAAAACTGTTCAGTCACAGGTTCATTCGCAACTTGATGGCACCTTGCAGCAACACAAAAGCACTTTAATTAGCAAAACGTTTCTTCAAGATACAAAAATAGATGGCAAATAGTTGTTGTTTTTTTACATATTAACTACACTGGACTTACATGAGTTCAGATTTTTTAAGTACCTCTGCTTAAGTAGTTACATTGTGTAATTACAATGTAATTACAAAGGAAAATACTGTACCCCCCCTCCCCCTTTTTGATTTCATATTTAAGTTATATGTTAATGTGAACAAGTGAAGTTATAAGACAGACTGTGAGCAACCATCGTTCATCTTAGAGAGACGGCTGTTTTTCTGACTTGTTATGATCCTGAAAAACGTGTTCAGGCATTCATCTGTGGCAGGCTCGACTACCGCAGTAATGTAGTCCAGTAAATATTCTTCCAAAAACATTAGAGGAAGGCTGCAGCTTTTCCATACCACTGCTACAAGGTTATTAATCACATTTAATGATGGAAAGCACATGATGCCAGTTTTCTCAGAAGTACACTGCTTCTCACATTCAGCCTGAAATGACCAAGTTACACTGATGCCAGTCGCTTTATGTACCAAACTGTTCAATACCAAACTGTCAGACATGCATTATTCCTCACAGAGACAAATTAATTAGGGATACAACAGTTATTGTCAGTTCCCGCCCAAGCTTCAACTTGCTACGTTCTAATTTTAAATTGTAGAAAAGCAACCAGTACGGCTCGTTGCGTTATACTTTTAAAGACACACCTCTTCAATCTGACACTAGAATTGCTAAATAATAATAACCACATCTAGAGTCACTGCAGCATATGATCATTTAATCAACATTACATCTTGGGAATACAAGTGTAGAATAAGACAAATTTAGGGTTTCAGTCAGAAAATTGTGTTTCTGTCACTCATATAAAAAGTGTGCTTTGCTGTGACGTGACATGTGTCTCGTAACGTGTAACTGCAACGCGCACAGATATAAATGCTGCCAATGGAGTCGGCCACTAGCGCAGGCTGCGTCATAGGCTCTGCATAGATTCAGCGCAGGAGCATAATTCAGGCGTTACTCTGTCCAACGATTTCACAATGGTGGAGGGAAATATTCATTATGTAGTTGCACTGAGAGTCATATGGAAGTCTATTCGCCCCTCCATTTCTCTCTCCTTCCTCTCTGTTCCCTTCTTTACAGTTTTATATTTCTATATAACAGAAACTTTAATATAACAGTTTCTTTTTCATGTTTTAATATGTTTGTGCTTTGCCTGTTTTCAGCAGGGCTTCGAGTCCTGCTCTCTATGTTAAACATTAAATTTTTGGATAGTGATCTACTACAAATTCTAAGTGGAGCTCTGTGTTATGTTAAGATATATATATTTTGTTTGCTTTATTATTTATTTTAGTATACTGTCTTCTACACTTTGTACGCAGGAGTTTCTAGACCTGAATCCACTATTCACACATATAATTACTTAATGCTTTAAGTGCATTTAGCGGATAGCTGTCTCCTTTGTGTTATTGTACCGATGTTATTGAGTACTTCCTTTATTGTTGACTGGCTGCCATTAAAAATATTTACTTGATGTGCAAAAATCAAATTGAAACCTCACAGACAAGACAGTGACTCGAGGATGGTGCTTCCTCTATAGCTGTGCATGTGCAGCAGATGTACCATCGAGAACCTGTGGACCAGATTAGCACCTCAGGGGGTTTGGTGCTGAGCCCAGCTGTGCTGTCTAAAACGCAGTCTGCAACCCTGGATCTATCTGTCTAAGCCCTTCAAAGACCTCTGGAGACCGGTGTCACAAACCCTTTGAGATGACTTAGCAAACAGCTCTTCACCTTGAGGACTCTTTATTTCATCTATTTGCGTGAGCGCTTCACTGAAATGACAAGGTGCAGAGGTACATAAGGTGAGCTATTGTTTTGGTGTGTAGGATGTGCTGTTTTGTGTCGTATGCATGCATCAGGCAGTCACTTAAAGAAGTGCTTGCCGTTCCCGTGAATTAACGAGCAGTTGGGAAGAACAGGCCAAGGCGGTGCCATCTGTAAATGTCACAGGCACTGCTTGCTCATTTTACACATCATTAAAGCCAATATTCCTAACCTGTATCAGAGCAATCAGGAGCAGGCCATTACTGCGACAGGGGCCCCAGGGGAACCACGACCAAACTCCGAAAGAAAAAAGCAGAGAGGAAGAGAGAGATAGAGCACACTCTTTATCTATCTGACACACACAATTCTGCACACTTTTACACGCACACACTCGTGCTCAAACAAACGAGGAGCACACCTTCCAACAATAAACAAACACATGAAATCAGCACCAATACCACTACCCTAATAGCTAGTGCATTTAACAACAGAGCAGAATGAAAACAGGGCCAATTATACATGTATCTGTGGGCAGTGTGTATAGAGCCCAAATGAGAATCTTGTTATTCCTTTCCCTCTGTACTGTGGCGCTCAGAAAGCTAAGCCATTACAAGAGTGGAGGCTCCAGGGACAGCTTTCGGAAATGAGAGCGAGTCAGGGAGTGACAAAACAAAGTATTGAGATAAACACCCACCATTAGCACAGGCAGTTAAACCTCCATTTCCTAATCCCCAGCTGGACTCCAGAGGATATTAACCCTTACTTTACTAAGGTGCAGGACAACAGAATACTGGATTACAGCTGGACTCTCAATATAAGCAAAACTTTAGCTTACTATCGACTGGCCTGGGTTAGGGAACATAGTCCAAAAAAGTTTTGATGAATGAATATTATAAATGTTATAAAAGCAGTTAAACATTTTGCAGCAGGCACTTAAATATATTGTGTTACTAGTTGGGTTGGTGCACTGTATGCTAGGCGTTCTCATTTAACATCACTGCAAATTGGTTTTGTTTCTTTGTCCAGTTGCTAGCAGGTAAATATGTCATTAATTCCAGATTATTACACTTATCACACTCCTAATCCGCATCCAGTGGTAAGCTTCTTCAGTCCATTTATACCTCTTCCTTAGCCACAGTAAAGATGATCTGAAACGTGCTACATTGGTATTAAAGCCCATTTAGTTTTCAGGGTTTGCTTATTTAAGTCAGTTTGAGTTCTTCATGTTCAAATATAAAGTAAAATGATTCCACTGGGTCGACTGTGGCAGACTGACAACATCAAATTTAGTTTAAATGGTTTTTAAATGTAAGATGATCTACAGTTTTCAACCAAAGTGAAGTTCCCATCAGCATCAGCATTCTGGCCACGATCTTCAAACTGATTCAATTTAACCTTTCCAGTAATTTAACAAGGGCGGTTACCATTATGATTCTGAGAGTCCACACTTTTACAAACACAGAAATAATTTCCCCGATTCTCCTTTAACTGCTGATAAAATTACATCGAGTGCTTTCAACCACTTTAAACTCAATCAGCTCAAATTTTAAATGAAACTACTCAAAGATTTAAAGTGATTATCCCGTTTCTGCACTTTTTTTAATTCAAAAATTAATTTGTGAAACAGAGTACACTGAATCCAATTCTGCTCTGTCACAAACAAACGCTTTATTCTGAATGCCTCCAACTGAGAAAAAAAGGAAGATGTTATCTTGCATTTATGTCTTCTTATCATATATTATGACTTAATATGTCATATTAATGTGAAATGTTATGAATGGTTTTTAACTATTATCATGTGTGAGTGCTTTAATAATTTTAGATTCAGTAGGTTATACTGAGGGTCTCCTATTTGTTGATGTTTAGATGCAGATTTATATTACATTACATTTACACCTAGAATGTCATCATATTCATTTTTTCTGGAATTTTTACGTCTTTTTGTTACTGACAGTTACTTTGATAGACAATAAAACACAAATTCACATTCAAATTGCATCTATTACTACGATTTCTAATCAGGCAGCTAAGCATTTACTCATAAATATTAGGAGTGTAAGTCACATCAAATCTAAAATTATATTTATAATATGCATTGCTTTCGTGGAAGTGTTTGATTTTGACGCTGCAACTAACCTTTAATCACTCTTGCAAGAGCTACATTCAGACACTCCTTTGACTTCATCGCCCGAGTTTTTGATCTGTTACGGTTTGTGTTTTTTCTCTGTGTTTTATGGGTAAGTAGATGCACTGAAGTCTCAAAAATGACAAAAACAATGACTCAAATTAAACGTTAAACTCCTACCTATAGAACAAAAAAGTTGTCAAAATGGCACGTTAGTTGATGATCTCATACCGTAATCTTTTCTAAATCTAATAGCAGATACTATACGTCTTAAATTTGACTTATATAAGTTTTAAATAATAAAAATGTTCTAGTGTCTGAAGCAAGTTCCCCAAGTCTTCAAAAATGGACGTGCAGTTTGACGGCCTTTATTTGACTGGACGTCTGCAGATCTCGTTACCGTCTGCACATCAAACACATTCTTATTTTCTTTTAATTTCTGCCACTTTAGCAAGAATAAATATCTTCACCTATAAAACTGGAAGCATCAGCAAGGAAGGTCTCGTCACAGTTTACCTCCGTCCCGACACCCCCCACCCCAGCTCACATTGGGCAAGCTAAACTCCCCAAAACAATGAGCATTTGATACACTTTCTTTAAAAGAGAAATACATTAATGATGCTCCCTGACAGTCTGCATTAATCAGAGGGGGCTCCCCCTGAACACAACTCTTTATCGGCCATCGATTTTCCAGTGGGTTTATGGCGAGCGACACATCGAGAGAGCTCGTCGCCGGGCGGCTGCTGGGAAACACATTACGGGGCTGTCAGTTGTCTCGCCATGCATCCTGCATCATTCTTTAAGCACATGAGAAGTTCATTACACCGCACAGCTCTGACAGTGCATAGGATATTAGGCCTGTGTCCCTTGTGCCTATTCTTGGTGCAAGTGCAGCGCATTAGACGTAACAGAGAATTTTGACTTTATCCAAATATGGCTTCAAATTGATTGTGGAAACATGGCCTTGCATTAATTTGAAATAAAATCATTTTGAAGCACAATAAAAGCTCAATTACAAGAGAGTACAACGGATGACTCAAACCCATTTCAAAGTATGAGCCCATCTGCCGAGTGTTTAGCCTGTAATCTTCATACTAATGAACTTAGTTTTAACATAAGTCTAAATTTCTCTCCACTTTAGCAGTGATTTGGAGAAGCCTCGCTAACTACTGTAGTGCCTTATTTGGAAATTATGTTGCAGCGACTGTCTCTCCAGGCTCCCATGTACATCCCACACGTCCCATGTTGACCAAAATGATTTCTCACCTTAAGACGCTCACGCTGTTTTGATTTATGATGCTTCACAACTACTAAAATTCAATTTCAGCCTGCATTGCATGCTTCTGATTTGCCCCGTAAATGAGATAAACTGATAGCAATTTATTCAAGGATCCCACCTCATCTCTCCTCTCTCTCTTTCCTGTTCTTTTAACAGGAGACACAACTCACATCCCAGACTTGGGTGAATCCAATATTTAAGCGATACGTCTGTATTCCAGAGCATTCAGCAGAACAGACAAGCTGATGCTAATAGAAAAGCTTGCAGAGAACAATGAGAGAGACAGAAAACAATGTGCATGTTTGATGATGTGAGAAACATTGAGAATCTGCCTCCTCCTGTCTGATTACTCTTATACTTCGGTCTCTGAAGTAAACCTTGCACCGTGTGGTACACTTATTGCCGAGATATAAAGGGGTTCGATAATACCAGCCATCGCTAAGTGAAGACTTTAATTTGACTGTGTAATTCTGTCAGGAGATATACATTAAGATCTAAGTAATGTCAAATAAAACTGAAGTAACGGGTGCCTTGGAAAAAAAAAGGATGCTTGATTAGATACACAGCAGCTCATCCCATTTCTTGGAAGCTGGATCGCTGCTTAGAATGTAAATAAAAACAGAATGCACTGCTTTGGAAATCACTTTAAGGCTGAAAATAGTCTGTTGAAACTGCTACATTTTTACTGCTTTTGAAAAGTATATAATCATTTTGAATTTGATCCCAAGTACATGGTTCAAAAAAATTGGGGCATGCGTCATGGAAGACAATGTGCTCGCAGATAATTAGGTTAATTGGGAACGTTATTGAATATACATCTCCAAGAGACGAGACGGAAAGACTTCGTGGGCATATAGTTCAATAAACTAAGAGCAACTATAATGCAAGGAAGGTGGGATTTCATCACCATGGTACACAGTTTGTAATTTATTTAGCAAATCGTGGATGTGGCATTATCGATATAATAAAGCTAACCTCAGTGATAGCACTGATAACTTATATATCTGTGAAGGCACCATAATGCTTAATGATAAATACAGGTTTTAGAGCAGAATGGCTGCCATCCAGGCAACAAGACAATGCCACGTGTTAAGACAGCGCGGCAGACACACTGAAAATATAGTGACCATTATAAAAAAATAATATATAAATGTATTACAAAATCAAATTAAAATGAAAATATATTATTTCAAAAAACAGCAAAATGTCTCAATTTCAACATTTCTATTCTGAATTTAACAAATCTTCAAATGACTGCAAATCAATTCGATACAACGTCCCAACTATTTTGGAAACAGCGATGTCTGTTCTGAAGGCTAACCCCGAATATTTTAAGATTGCCAGACTACCCCTACAGAAGCTGATGTCACCACACACTACCCCAGCAATAAAAAGGGCACCACTTATCTCATACCACTTATCTATGTGATGCTGATGATGTTCCCTCTATATAACAATGTGGTCAGCAGACCCATTCAGACTTTAAAGAGAAGCTGTCAGAGACCATGATAAAAAAGTATAATGATTATAAATGCTAAGCCCCATTTAGGAGGCGTCAATGCCATTGTTGTTGTTATCCAGCGTATCAATCTTGTTGATTGATCATCCCGTTCTGGTGACATCAGTTTTATGGCCTCTGAAATGCGCCACAGTGTTTTCACAATGCCATCCAATTAGACTAGTCCATTCATCATTGGACTGAAGAATCATTATTAATTGGGTGGAGAGTCGACTGCCACTCCCCTGCTGAGGAGGGCCACATTCGCTATTCACGCAACAGTAAAATAAATGGAGGCTTTGAGGGTGAACTGTGCAGGGGGCCACAGGGAGATACAAAACTACACACCTTTATGTGTATCATAGGCCACATTCAGCCAAAATAAAGAAGATTACATGCACTTATTCCATGACGACTATAAGGAGTCATTTTAAATCTGATCACTGAATAGCACATATGTTAATAAAAACAGTAAAAGGATGCAAAGAAGTTTCTATAGTTTTTGTCTGTATACATACATGCCTACCAGTTAGGGCTACTGTTTAGATCTGTGCAACTTTATGTATCTGTGTGTGTGCAGAGCAACCAATAACCAAAACTCTGAAGGAGAAAGAATTAGATGGCATATCTGGTAAATTTGGTGCTATGTGTTAAACATAGAAACACAAACTGTACATGTACAATCGCAATTTTTTTGTGTGTTTGCTCCACAAAATGAAACTGAGTCTCTATAATAGTAGGTGAGTATTTTGCCAGTCAGTCCCCTGTGCAGCACTTGAAAGATTTATATAGTTTTGTTCATTCTGCAACTTTTATCATCTAGCTAATGTAGCATTGTAACTTTTCATACCTTCATTGCCTGCGGATAAGCCATCTGGCTTTGTGATGCCTGTGCTCTTTTTCCGTCTGTGTTTCTTGCGGTTTGCGTGTGGCGAGGGAGGTGGCTCAAGTTTAGGACTCGTTGCACTGCCCACACTCGAACCGGTCGGATCACTCGTCCCGTTAGCTGTGGGAAAAAAGCATAAAAGGGGAAACAGTTACTGTTTTTGAACAGCGAAAGAAAGACACACTCTGGATTTTCAGCCTTATCTTTAAGTTTAATTTTTACTATATGATCATCAGCTTGATGATTGTAGTTCTGACTACTAACTGGCATCAAACCTCACCAAACAAATAAAGTATGACAGGTATGTTTATTAATTTTAGCTCGTTTTAAACCTGATTAAATGCAGCTGTCCCATTGGTGGATCACTCATAGAAATGTGTACAATAAGCTTCTGTTTTTTTAGACAGAATCAATTCTAGTCAAGATAATATTTCCAAACAATAGAAAAAAAACATCATGATTTATTCAAGAACTGTGAGGATGAACTTTGTTTTAGATTTGACATGTTGGGAAAAAAATTGACATTGTGATTTTCTTCTGGAGCTTCTGCAGGCAACGAATACACAGAGTAATGACTTCACGACTACTGAAGGAAAAATTTGACGGAGACGGTGAAGAAAAACAAGGTCATGCAGGATTTTCTGTCTTTTGCTATGATGATGCGTGATACATTTAGAAAAAGAGATGCAGAATATGGATGAAAAAGGGAATGCTGGGTTAAAAAATTTAAAATGACTTCATATGTATCTATAAATGACTTAATTTGAATTTTCCCCTGTAGATCAATATCATCAAGGTGACTTTGTGTGGACAATGTAGACTTAATATTTTGCAGATATACACATGTCTCAAAACTCTTACGTTAGTGGCACAGCAAGCGTTAACGCAATGAGTTACAAAAACAGAAATTGAAGCTAAAAAAATAATAATAATTTTATCACATGTCCTAAAAAGGGTGAAAAAGTATGTTTCCACCATGTTAATTCCTGTGAAATGACAACTGAGTGTTTACAATATTGAAAGTATCATGAAAAGTAAATGTAGACTTGTCACAATCCAGTATTGCATCTACAGTAGGAGGAGTTCAAAATGGCTATGAGTGCTCTAAAAGTAACTGTGTAACAACTCCAGCTTTAGATGGTCTGAAGGACAGGTATGGGGCTATCACTGAACAAATGGTTACCTAAGTTGGCCTGCGGCAAAGCTCTTTATATGACTGTCTGAGAGTGACAGGGGGCTAAGAGTCGGCTTTGTTTCTTGTAAGTGATTTTATAAATGTGATATTAACCTGTGCTACCGTTGGGCAAAGGGATAGGAGGGATGGGACGATAGGAGGGGGATGTCAGCTTGCCATCTTTCTGATTTCCTGACATTTGACATCACTTTCCCTTCTTTCCCCCTCCGGATGCCATTATGAATCTGGGAGCGGGGGCCAGGGGCCTGGGGGAAGCGGGGAGGGAGGGCCAGTAGATGGGCCCCATATTGCTCTCATCTTACCACCCTGTGTGGTGCTGGCAGCCTCCTCCATTGTCTCCCATCAAAAGCTCATTGTAGTGTGGCAAACTCCATTCATTTCCCTGTGCACCGTCCCAGCCCCAGGGGTGGAGTGCAGGAGGACAAGGGGCTCAGGGATTATTGCTGTTGTCGTTGCCAGTTGCACATGCTATAATGTGCGGCACTGTGCCATTAGCCAGTGTACAACATTAGGCCTAATTCGGTCATTACCTTTGGGGAGATGGGGCTGTCTTGGAGGAGTAAGATGGGCTCAGCGGGGGACTGAAGATGCCTGAGCGGGGTGGGGGGAGCTCAGAGGATCGGGGATACACTGCTCGAGTGTGGGCAAAATATAGGAAACGACACCTGAGACGAACATCATTATGCCTGCCCTCCAAATTATTCTTGATGAGAGTTAATGTATACAAACCGTAAAGTCATTACTGGGAAAAATTAACAAATTCATTAAAACGATCTCTAAGTTGTTTGAAAACAGGAGAAGTGTCTTTAAAGGTAATCTTAATATTTCAGCATAAATAGCAATGTATTGATTATATGCCATCACATTAATAAACATAACATTAGTGCATGAGCTGGAGCCCATATATTAGGCTCTCTGGTGTTCTGAATGGCAGCGCGCAGCCACACATGTAGCAGCTCCTAGTCGAGGCGTCTGTTTCAATTTCCCTGCTCTCTTACAACAGCCCCCCTGAGACGAGTCATTAGCTGGCTCAGACAGCTGGGGGCACAGGGGTCCTCCGATGTGCCCCCCACCCCCCACCCTCTGTTTCCTCCTCCCTCTCCATACCAGCGTCTGTCCCGCCAGCACAGCTCCGTATGGCGGGTGGAAGACTCGAGCTTCAACCTGCCTCCAAAGTGACAGCCAGCATTTGTTTAATGTCGCTTGAGGTTAAAGGGGAGGGCTGCCCCTCAGGGGGGCCCAACCGTGTCATAAACACCTCTAATTATCAATTTCTGCCCTTAATGTTGTGGAAAATGACCCCAGCCCAGCTCGCTCTGCACCTGAAACATATATATATGTAAAAAGGTATACACACCCCTTTGTTTGCATCCACTGGGCTTTAAGAAGTTTGTGATATTCAGGTGTAGGAGCAGGACATTTAAAACTACAGCACACATCACTAAGCAACAATAGCAAAGCGTGTGAGATATAATAGTTTTATATAAAGCCCCTGAGTGGTTCTCAGATCTAAATGATGCATGGCAGGTTAATTAAAATTTGTTAAGTTGACAATTATGAAGTTGAAAGCAAACTGCAAGCGAGGAATTCACCGTGGCATTATTAGCTGGCTGTTAGCGTGCATGAGGGCCATCAGGACCAAGCTGGGTAATGAAGCACGCTGGGGACCAGAAGTCTCTTTACCCACTCAGCCAAGATCACCTGGGCAGCAGAGTAGGTACGAGGCTAACCTGTGATTACAGTGTATTGCACTCCCAGCACTGAGATGACAGCTCCAGAACGGAGGCCATGGGTGAGACAGAGGGCGCTGCTAACATCTTTACCAACGCTACGCTCAAAATGAATAAGAATGAAAAATGGTGAGAGAGTGAGCAGCAGGGGGGAGAGGGTGAAGAGAATTGGGGGGGGGGGGGAGTCATTTCATTGTTATTCAAGAGGCTCCGGGTAAGGAGCACTATGATTCCGCCAGGCCCCTTGACATGGCAGCCCTGCCTGTCCTCAATCAAAGCCAACGGCTGCAATTAATGGCAAAAATTAGAAACAATCACCGCCTCCCCCTTATTATCCTCAATTAGAGCGTACTAATCAAGGCCTGATCGCGCTCTGCTGCTCTCTCCAAACTAAATGTCAAACTTCATTACGGCCTGGCGTAGAAATCAAACGCCCCACATGCCATCACCCTCGCATTGGGAGGCCAAGGTGTAAAACACAGTGCCACAGGAAAAGGCTATCTGTGCATTAAGTACCTGTGTGCTGATGTGCAAACTCAGAAGAGGAAAAAAAAAACAAAACACTCTTATATAAATAAATTAGCAACGGTGCAAAAATAAATTGGAGCACAAGGGATTAAAAAAAGGGAAGCGACGCAAACTTTGCATGGACTAAGGTTTTGATAATCAGCACAGCATTGTCAAAAAATTTATATTTTCATATTGGCATGAAAACTGACACGGCTCACAAGCCCTTCTGCAATTAACAATTATTTCAATTATTACAGGTTAACCTGACAAATACTTCTTAATTAATCAACTCTTTGTTCCACGTAAGCATCGCTTATTTCTGACAAAACAATTTTATACATTTAACGTAAATAAAATGTGATAAAATATAACTAGAAATATTATTATCAACCAAAAATATATCAGAAAACATGAAAAGATAACCTTTGCATGATGTAAAGTTTTACTTAATCAATTTCCCCTGTTTTAAGACCTGGCTCAAGGCATTGGTGACACTGAAATGCAGAAGTCTTTTGACTTTGACTTTCACTCACGCATTGACAAAGACTTAAGTTACTGTCATCAGCCAGCCTATCAAATGACTGTTTGAGCCTCTTGCTTTTAATTCAGCCTCAAAGATTGAGGTGCGTGAAGGAGACCAGGATCTAAACAAGCATCCGATGCATTAAGAATGGGTGTCTTTATGAATGCAAGCAATAGAAAAATTGGGCCGGGATTTAATCAAAAATCTGCGCTCAATATTCAAGAGATGCTACTACCTCTGCTTCTGCCTTCGTTCAATAGGTTTACAAATGAGGACATTCTTTAAATAATATGGAAATGGTTACCTGGCTAAGATGCATTCATTCTCCAGTGAATCATCAATCTGCTGTTTTTGCATCTCAGAATCACATTTTATGTTAACCTGCAACCTTCACCAAGGATAATGGAGTGATTGGGCATGGTTGGAGTCAATTCACATGGCAAAACATGAGCAGCCGTTACTGCGGAACACCCTCTATTGATTATTGAAGACACATTAGGAAGGAAGATAAGAAGGTTGCGTTTCAATCAAGTTTGTGTTGTGACAGCCCGGCATCACTTTACATTGCAGATCTGCTCCGCTACTTTAATTCACGTCCTTAAACTGTAAGGAGACATTAACGGCAAGATATTCAGCAAAGTTTCTGATGCTGCGTTCAGCGTAAGCCTTTAACTGTCTGCACTGACTATGCACTGATTACAGAGACACTTCTCTTCCTCTAACATAATCTATCATTTGACACATCGCTTCTACTATTATTTTCAGCTCATTTGCCTCATTCAAGCTCATTTGTGGTTACCTTAAAAGTAGCATGAAAATAATTGAAGAAAATAAAATAATGGAGCAAATTGTATCTGATTTAGTTGAAGACTGGATGCTGGTTAATGAGCTAT
This sequence comes from Simochromis diagramma, assembly GCF_900408965.1. NCBI lineage: Eukaryota > Metazoa > Chordata > Actinopteri > Cichliformes > Cichlidae > Simochromis > Simochromis diagramma. The sequence continues at coordinate 7,624,236 of NW_024386782.1, forward strand.
GTTAATATTAAAGGCTTTACAGTTTACCAAACATGAAAATAGGAAATTCTAGCCTCCTTATTTCCAATAGCACAATGTTTAGGAAGTCCTATTTGTTCTCTGCAGTTCGGTCGCCCAACCCGCATTCACAAACATCCCCACAGACGCACACACACACACATTATAATGCAAACACGCTCTGTGGAAAACAAAATCACATACAAACAGCCACTCACAAAAATTCTGCAAGAACACATACAGAATATATATACACACACACACACACACACACACATGCAAACACACGAACACACACACACACACTCATGCTCATTTATTTGAGGACCCCACGAATCTAAGTAATTCTGCTTTGGGCATGCTGCTGATGGGAGACAGGGGTAGGGGGTGATGGAAGTGCCTGCGTCCAGGCAGAATTGATCGTTTGGCAGCTCCAAATGAGAGACAGGCTTGTCTGCGGAACCACGAGGGCCGTGCAGTTGGACTCCAGCAGCGCTCGTAAAGTGCGCTCTTTAAACTGCCGGGGCCCCTGGGAGCCCATGGGGAGGGGGGGAGCCGCCGCCGTGCTAATGAGAACTACCAGAGTGCAAACATGCATGGAAATGACTGTTATTCTGTTGATGTGCATTTAAGTGCTTTTTTACTGCCAACCACAAAGAGAGGGAAATAACTGGTGATGAATGGTACCCCCGAAAAGCATTCATTTTCCTCTTCGGAAGAAAAAGAGAGGAAAACAGAAGGAGGAGGGGGGGGGGGGCAGAGAGTAAGATGGAAGGTAAAGACAGGATGGGATTTGGGGGGGGCAGCAGACATGGTGAATATATTTTCTTACTTCACTCAAGTACAGTGACAGGGCGAAATGTGACAAGGAGGCAGCAAGTGGAGATGCATCGATGGCGGAAAGTTAACCTTCACCGTTCCTCTCCTGTGAACATGCTGCTTCTATCAAAGAGCAGCAGCCAAAAAGGTCACAGCGATCACAGCTCTAATCAGCTAATTATGAAAATGAGGCTTGTTTCACCTGCCGAAGAAGCTCGGCAAATGGCAGCTCCATCACTCCACAACTCAGGATCAGGTCCCCTTAAGTTTATTTTAATACATTCTGTTCTTTGTGGCAATAATGAATTATATGCGAATTATAAGAACTCGGGAGGCGAGTGAGGGTGTAGAAAGCGTAGGTGGAGGGCTTACGGGCTCCGCTGCTTGTACTGGTGTTGATGGCTTCATTCCACTGGTCGGCGCTGGACACAGAGAAGGAGCGCTGGTGCATGCCATCTTTACTGCCGCCAAACGCCGACCCGCCCGTTTGGAGGGATGTGCTGCTGTTGGAGTGAGAAGCGCCTGGAAAATAAAAAAAAAAATTAAAAATTAATGCTCGTTTCTTATTTTGCGCACAGCTGTTTGAATTCTTTACTTGCAGGATTGTTTTCTTCAAGCTCAGAGGATAATGATGTAATTGAGTTAACAGTTTTAGGTAGTTTCTACTGCACTGCAACACTGCTGCCACCCTATTTGTGCACATATCTCTGTCAACCAACCCCCCACGCACACACACGCACACACACGCACACACACACACACACACACACACACACAAAACCCTTCTCCCTCCGCCTCTGCCTCTAATTAGCCCTTAATTAACAAGATACACTCTGAACGCTAATTATCTCGCCTCATCCCTCTGACTGCCACATCGATCTCCACTGGCGTCAGCAGGCGTTCTCCCCCTAACTTCCAATCAGGCAAGCCACGGACGCCTGGCTCTCTTTACTAATTCATGGGCTAGGCTGAACCATGTGGGGTCCTTCCCTCCTGCTCGTGAGTAGCTCCTACAACACGTCCTAACTACTCCGAAAAACTCATCGATATGCTTCCAGTCATGTGAGCGAAATCAGATTAACTGTCGGAGGTGGAAAATACAGCTCCGACAGTTAATGTGATGAATGGGAATCTCTCATGTGACATGAAAATATGTTCTAAAAAATAAATAATAAATAAAAGTAACGGAAAGTAAGTGCTACTTAAAAGTAGCGTGGGCGTCTAAAAACAAGATCCTTTTCACAGCGTTTTTGCCATAAAAACACACACACACACACACACATGCTGCATGACATTGTAAAAACAATTCAGTTTAATAAGGCCAATAGATATCACACTGGCACTTAGAAGGTTAAAACATCAGAGGTTTTGTTATGGAAATCAACACAATTTTCTGATTTTCTTGACAAAGCTTCCTCATCTTACAGGTAACACACATCAAGGCCCTTTATTTAATAATTACAAGAGAATATCAGTTTCTGATTGAGGTGACAATAACAGAAAATATAGTGTGTGGCTCGTGTGTAAAGTAAACTAAGCGGCACGGGTGCTTGTTAGGATAATATGTCCTACTCATTATCTAGAGTAATAAGTGTATCAAATTCACATAATCATGTCTAATTAGTATCAGTAATTATCTTGTTGGGCCCAGGAATATTAATCTTCAGGTCCCAGAGGGGAGGGAGCAGAATCGCAGCAAGAATGGGAGAGAGAGCGAGGGAATCATGCTGAGGAGCACCGACTAAATTAGCATGCTGAAATCAGAGCGGAGGAGGAGGAGGGGGGGAGGAGGGGAGGGGGAGAGCCTTGGAGTAGGAGAATTGAAAAGAAAATGTGAAACTTTGTTTTCCAAAAACGTGCCGCATAAATTATATAGTTGTTTTTTTTTAAAAGCTCTGACTTCTATACATTTGCTCTTGGTAAGTGTTTTTTTATTATTATGTGATTTTGGACAACAGTGCACCACTGCATGTTATTTCCCAGAGCCAACGTTAGTGTTACTGTTTAAAGTTAGAGGCATTCGTAACAGAAAATCCATTTTTCCACTATTCAAAATGTGTTTTAATGCACAGAGTGCAAAGTTTCACTCTGTGATACCTTAAAATAGAGAGGAGAGGGGGGGGGGGGAAGGATTAGATAACTCCAAGGCAACTTCGATTGATATTTAAAATTCAACAATCATGTCTAATTGTCAAATTGGATGCTAATGATTAATGAATTATACATGGCTGTATCCATTAGTCCCCAGAGACCACTCCTGCATAAAGGGGAGGATAATGTAATTACAGTGGAGAAATAATCAGCTTGTGGCATTAAAAGAACACTGTACTCAAAGCTCCAGCCAGGCCCGACTCCTTTACATTTTATAGATTTAACAGTGGCACTACGGTGGACTGACAATGACGAAACATTATGATTCAAACTGAGATTCAAGGGATTAATACTCAATTGGAAATCTCTCACACAGATTTTAGTGTCATAGACAATACAAAATATTAGTAATTAATGATTATTGACAATATAACTGGATTTATTTTGAATTGTGGATGAACCAAAACCCCAGTTTGAGGCCTCATTCTATCCAGTCTCTGTTTAAGTCTCTATGAAAAACCATTGCAGCCATTTATGTTGACATTACATGAAATATAAACAGTAAAATAAGCAAACCCAGATGAACAAAGACTGCTTAGTTCTAAATATTAGACTACTGGGATGTTACATTTTTTGCCCAGCTCTATTTGTTTGACAGCTTTCCTCATTAAGCTTAGAATAATAGCATATCTATAGATTAAACCACCCTTCTGCACAGTCATTAAAAATTGTTTAAAAAGCTACAATAATAAGAAAAATACTGTGCTATGTATCATAATGATCTACTTATATTATTACATTATAATTTAATTTGTAATGGGGCTTTATTATACTGGAATATTGTTATCTGTTAGACTATAATTCTTTTACCACTGCATCTACTTATTAAAAAAATATCACCAAAAAACAAAACAAATTGCTACTTTTCTTCAACACATTCTGACACTGATTCTCTTATAAAGAAAGCACGCTAAACATTTAACTTTTGTTCATTTCCTGCTTAAACTCTTCACAGAAAAAAACCCACTGTGGACTTTATTGTCATGTGTAAAAAGAGATAACAAAAGCCATATAGTTTCTACTGCAGGCGATCCAAGGCTCGGGTGTTAAGTACAGGCGATGGATTAGCGGGGAGCAGCTCTGCCTTGCTTCTCATTTCTCTTTAGGCCGGGCCGTCAGTGGGCTGATGAGCCGTGACGAGGCCTGACCCCTCCGTGGAGTTGTTCCCATTATGTACAAGTAGTGAGATAATGAAGCATTCATGCTAATGTGGGCCGAGCAACATATCATCTGCGGCTGTGTAATCCACCACCACCATCATCATCATGACCAACGCCCAGACGTCCCCCTTCGCCTCTCATACTGCGGCTCCTAGTCCAATCACAAGTCACTCCAGCATTTGCATTCAGACTTATGCATTTTATACAATGATTTCATAAACTGTACGCAACAAATTAACATTAAAATATTGATTTTAGCCCTTCATGAAAGTACAGCCTGTATTATCTTTGGAAATAGACATTTTTACGGATGCTTTCTTCTCCATTTCAGCTCCTTTTCAGATTCCATCTGATGACGTCTATTTCTATTGACAAAACAGATCTCGATACGAACAATTAACTCTCTCAGTGGATCTCAGAGGGATCCCCAGCAGCACTTCCGTGTTGCAATAAAGCAACTTTAGAGAAACAACATTCACTTTTAGATAATTAAGCTAAGCACATTTGGAATATGGGAGATGGTTTTCGCTTACCCAACAGGGTTGAGGGATTCAGACTGAAGAGATTGGGAAATATTTCAACTTGCCGAAGTTGTTACTGGCCTGTTAGTTAGGGAGTGTGTGGCTCTTAGTTCTGTAGCACTATATAAGCTGGAGACAAATCATGGCGCAGAGCTGGGAGGGAATGGGCGAAACACTTTTCTCCTTTTCCTCCCTTGTGGTGAGCGCATCTCTCCCTCCCAGAGGATTGATTAAAAGTGACTGGGCCCATTAATACTTTGATACAATGTATCTGTCGCTGGTGACACGGCAGGACGCATGTTAACAGGGAGGATCATATTTAAAATGGTTCCGCTCAGCACCCAGCAAAGGAATTAAACCTGGCCGCTTGGCAAACTCGCGGGCGCGTGCGTTCCCACATTTACTCTCTGTCTTCTCAACCTCTCCTCTTCATCTTCCTATCTCCCCCCATCCACTCTGCCCCTCCTTCTCCCGGTTGCTATCCCTCTTCTCCCAGTGATTATAAAGGTCTTTAGATCTAAGGAATGAATGAATTACCAAAGGCAAAGACAAGGCTTGTGATTTGGACGCTGTGAATGAAAAATTACCCCTTTGTTCCCTTCATCAATTGCATGTCTAATGAAATCAAAATCCCGATCGCATAATCAGAAGAGGGTCCTCCACCCGGAGAGAGACCTGATGTGATTTGTAACCTTTCTTTTCCTAAGTGGAGATTAAGGCAAATCTCTCTCACATTGTTCCCTGATGCAGACATAGATGAAAACTGAAAATGTTGGGAATTCATCATTGATGAGTCTTTTCCAAGAAATGATTATCAGGTGAAAACAACACTTTTGCGTTAACAACAAGAAAGAAAACAACCCAGTTGGTGGTGGGTTTTATTCTCCCCAAAACCTTATCTGGCCCGATTTTCACCGCCCTTCGTCCACTCAGACGACTCTCCTCAACCCTGCACTCAAGGTCAACACTTTGCAGGATGACACAACCTTGATCTCCTGTCCTGCGCTCTGTAAACTCCTAGATCTTTCTGCTTGTGACTGATTAACTCATTCAGCTGTGGCAGCACCTTGGCCACATTTGAAAGTAACCTGCCCGGACAGTCCTAACGGTCCCTGGTGGCCCATCTTTGGCACTGAACCCACTCTCAGCCAGTTAGCTTTAGCCTGAATGATGGAAACACTGTGCCCATTTCACAGCTGACGAAGGACCCCACCTCCCTCCGGGGATCACTCTGCTAATTAGTATTAATTACTCTTAATGCTAACCCCTAAATCCAATCACGGGCTTCCTCTCTATACGGCTGCCAGACTCTCAGCAGCCTCCAGTGGTACTGCTTGCTGAGAGAAGAGCTCTATTTTTAAGCCTGAAGGTGGAAAAATCCTGGCACGATGCTCAGGACCAAACTGCTTGCTGTCTCTGTGACCACTACAGTACCACAGAGGATGGAGAATAAGTAGGTCAGTGACTTAAAAGACAACGATAAACAACTGTTTCTTAAACATGGTTGCAGCATTTACTTGAACACAACTTGCGATTCCCTGTTCAGTAATATAGAGAAGTAATAGATTTGTCATAGATGCTCATTAAGTCATCAGTGTGTATACTACACGGCAGCTAATTTGCATATATGAAACATACAGAAAGATAATTAACCTGTTGGGAGCCATTTTTGTGATTAATCGCAAACAGAGGGCAATATAAAATTAGTAATGTAATAAAAGCCTAATTGAGTAACCATTACATATTCAAGGTATGATTTATTTCTTCTAAGAGCCTGAAATGTATATATATGATCTCTCTTAACTTAAAAGTGTCCATGCTTTTAAATTTACCAGCATAAGTGAGCATTATAAATGTGGCACTAGCCTCAATACCACGGCTAAAATTGCAACTTTTATGATTAAGCTGGATCAGTAGATTATATAAATATACAAATCATTTCCCAATAGACTACATTTTGGACACTCCGAAGTCCAAAGGATGAAGTGATGGTTGTACTATGGCAACAACAAAATAAAAATACTTAATGACTAGAACATGTTTTTTGAGATTTGTCCAAAACCACAATGATGTAAAAAAGTCATATTAAAAATAAATTATAAAAAGCTTGCACCACCATATTTGTAGTCTATCTAAGGGTGTTTTCACATGTGCAGTCCTGCACTTTGCTCTAGTTTATTTGAGCCCAAAGCTGAGAGAACGGTGCAGGTTTAGATCTAGATGAGCAGTATGCATCAGGTGTGCCAGCTAACTATACCAAAACTGCAAAGTGTGCCTCTCTTGATACATTAACATTAACATTACTAAGCTGTATAAAGTTTTTAAACATAAAATATTAAATCTGAAATCTGCAAAGCTGAGCAAACTATGAGCTCCTCAAATAATTAGACTTTGCTCACATTTGTGCTCTTTGTACAAAAGTGCAGTGTAATGTAAGTGTAGTGGACACAGAGCAGGGAGGAAGAGGGTGATACCGTCATTCATGTTGTGACACAGCACCCTAAAATTATTAATCCTATTGTATCATAACTGTTTATGTGAAAAAAGAGCAGAAATTCTGCCCATTGGACAAATAATGAAGCGGGGATTCTGACCTGTGTTTCCTATGCCCAGCTGCAAAGTGCTGCGGTCCTTGGTCAGCCCGTTGGTTTTGGGACTAGCAGTGGGGGCGACGGTGGCCACTGCTCTGGGCGGTCGCTTCCCAGGCACCTTAACTGTTGTCCTCAGCAGGTCTATCTCTTTTCCGTGCACGTTCTGCATGTAGTCCTACAGGAAGTAATAAATAAGAGCATGACAATTGTATCAAGCAGCCTTCACCCTACACAAGCTCGTATTTCCAGATATATCCCACAATTTACCTACTTGATTACAGTCTGTGGACCAACAAGAACCCAGGAATTATAGAAGAAAAACAAATTAAAAGACTATTCAATTTCCATCCCCATTAGTCACAACCCATCTTAGACCTTCCACTACGGCTGCGTGATAGTGGGAAAATGATTGTAAAGCCATTATACATCACCTGTGCCCACGCTGTCTCTCCAAATAGCGAGATGGTAGGCTTAATGAATGCAAACTGTCTCATTCTCTTTCAATTTGGTCATTTGATTTGGTTTAAAGCGACTGCCGCCCAAATGTGGGAAGCCAAGGTGAAAATCATTGGGCTCAGCAGAAAAAGATCCAGATAGAGGCGAGCTCGGCCTTTGCCGTCCCCCCACCGGCTCCTCTGCTTTATTACCGTGTCATAAAGCACTCATTTCTTTCCCAAGCCTCCTCGCTAATTACCCAGTGAGCGCTCTCATTTCATTTTATTGCTGGAATTAACAGCCAGATCGAAGCGTGCAAAGCTATTAAGATGTGTGATTAAGCCACATTCAATTAGTTTCTACAAACAATTTAATTGATGTAGCAGATAGAATTAACAGAAGGTGATTGTGTGGATGGCTTGGCTGACTGCGAAATTAAAGGTTCCCCTCTTTCACTCTCAGGCTGCCTCCCTCCCTCGCGCCTTTCCTCAATCTCTCTCTTCCCCCCTTTTTTCCCTCCTTTTCTTACTCCTTCTCTGCTCCACTGCTCAAAATGAGCTTGAGCTAATGTAACTGTCAGCCTTATTTCACCTCCCTCTGTAAGTCAACAGATTCATAGATTCATAGATTGCCCCGATGACCTGTAATAGCTGTAATGATCAAGAGATAGCCTGTTCAGTCAATTACATACATCACTTTAGCCTGGCACCGCTCTACTAATAACTGCTTGTAAATTAAACCACTAACACAATGTCAGAGTAAAAAAGACCACACACAGGGTTCATGTCTAACCACTGGGCCCGTTTTCAAAGTTTGAGTTGTCTCATTAGAGACAAGATGCTGAAAATATCGCTCATTTCATGTGGCCGAATGATCTAGACATGCCGAACGCAAGGCTGGAAGAATCAGAGAGTGATGGAGGGAATCCGAGGGCAGAGACGGGCATTTCTGAGTGGAGCACTGGGCTCTTCAGCTGTCTGCTGCCAGCCAGCCGAGTGTTTAAGAGGTATTAGCAGCCCAGCGGGACTCTGACAAAGATGGATGTGGGAGGCTGGTCAGGCTCTGCTGCCATGCGGTGAGAACCATTATAAATACAAGCCAGCGTGAGGCCTGGGCGCGGCAGGCACGCAGCAGCACAGCCATGTCTCCATTAGCAGACACCGTGGATTGGCACCACAGGGTGGGCAGAGATGACCACTAGGACACCCCGTTTTTTAATACTAAGCTCAAAGTCCCAGGGTTTGCTAATATGGCCGTTACGTTACACACAGCAATAAGTCTCTGTTGACATCGTGTGCATATGTGGTTGCAATCCAGTTTCCTACAGCAATGGTGGCAAATGTAATCGCATCAAGAGAATCGTGCTCAGCGGTTACAAAAGTCCTGCATTAAAAACCTCCAGCAGCACCCTCGAGTACAAACAGTGGTGTAACAAACCCATAAAGCCGAGTGGAAAAGAAATAGCAAAGGAAGGAGCAAAAGTCTGTGTGTGGAGGTGGGGGGGGACTCACATGTAAACTGGGGTGGTAAGTGAGGACGCCATTATCACACAGTGTGACATATTTCTTTTTCCACTCCTTGTTGAGGGATTTGCCACTTCGCTTCAGAAGGATTCCCTGTAAGAGACAAGCCATCACGGTGAGCATATGCTCCTCTCAGAGCAGCGCGGTCGATGATATGAGCCATTATGGATGTTAAATACCATAAAACAGTGCTGTTATTGTTATTACAGATTTGTTATTGCGCTTTCATGGAGAATTTTCTTGGAGGTACACCATAAAGCAAACAAACATCATATTAAATGACAATTATGAAACAGTATGGAAGTAATTACATTAAAAACAGTTTGGCAATTACCTAACAATTGCAATTAATCTCTTTCTGTTATAGCTCGGCGGCTGACAGGTTTAATGAAATGCTGCTTTTTGCTTCTGTGCCCTTTTGAACCTACAAAGCTGGACAAGTTCCTCTGCTATAGGGACCATTCAGAAACAGAGACAATCCAATTTGCCAGACCTCCTCCCTGCATTCATGCACATAACATGCTGAACTCTGGAAGACCCCTCAATCCCGGGATTAGAGAGTGTGATCTACCCTCTTCAAAGCCCACTCATCTCTTATTCTATTCAACTTTATCTTCTGGGGCCTTTTAGGGCCTCACAAGGTTTCCTTATCTGTTTAGTAAATCCACTAGTAAACAATGGAGTTCCACTGCTGGAGGTGACCAAAGGCTGCTGAGTGCAAGGGCCAGGAGGCTCTCTCTGAGGTTAAATAGTGAGGAGGGGCCTGCTTAATTAGGGGATTAAGTCGGGGCAATGTTTGTGCTTTTACAGCCCGGCCCTGTGTGTGTGTGTGTGTGTTTGTGTGTGTGTGTGTGTGTGTGTGTGTGTGTGGGTGAGCTGAAAAAAGGGGGGTCAAAGGGGTAGTGTTTTGCTAGTAAGGACCATCCTGCAGGCTTTAATCCTGATTAACACATCAGGAAGAGCTGACCCTCGGTGACCTGGGCACCAGGCTGTTTGCCGACAATCATCTTAATCCAGACCCTGATTCATCTGCCACGACCCTCCACCCCCCACAAATGAATCCTGGTGGTGAACGCTGGTGCTCATAAGTACAGGCTTCATATCCTATCAACAAATCTGCATCTGAAATAATTGAATTTTACTTTACAGAGTAGAAATAACATTTTTATAATGAAAAAAAGAAAATCCAAATGTAAGCTTTGAAAAATGAGGGAGCAGGCCGGCTCTGTCAGATCGTGTTGCCGAAGCCTGTTGTTTATTAAGATGAAGTATTGCTGAATTACTTGTACTGGAATACATTTAAGAACCCATAAGTTTTCAGAGAAGATGAATCAAAAATGAGAACAATATTTTGAAACCATTTAAAGTTTTGATGGAAAATGAGGACAGGGAAAACACAGGCCATTAAATTAGAATTTAAACTATATATATTTTTTAATATTCAAAAGCCACTGTTAACCCTTTTGTAACTATTCATACTTGAAGAGGATTTTTTGTCCAGGAAGAAACTTGTGTCCTTTTAATCGATTAGTTGCTGACTGCCCGGGCTCTCTCTCAATATGGTCAATAAAAGAACTGTAAACACTTTTTAAATGTGTCTTTAATCATACAAAGTAAATGATGCAGTCAGAGGGCCTCTAGCAACTTTATAATGCATGTTTTACAAGCAAATATGTTCCTCATCTTGTGGCCTTACTGAACCATACACAAATCTATACACGCAATCAGTGTGGAGCTTCAAATTATTCATCAGAGCCGTGAAGCAGATCGATAAAGATGCTAAGGCAATTATGCGAAAATCTACACATGCACACTAATTCTTCTGTTATTTTATGTGAACAGTTGCCCATTACGACTGTGATGAATATCATCATAGATCAGGTCACTTTCAATAACTGGAAACCTGACATACGATTTAATTGAATTAATCATCGGGGCTCTGTCTCAGATTACAAAATGGGATAGTGTGACATCACGAGGAGAGGTGCGGAGTCCAGCGCTTCCCCTCGACACTGACGTACACATGAGGGTGCGCGCCCGCACACAAAAGGATGAGTGTGTCAAGCTTGTGCGACACAAGGAAACGGGCCAGTTGTCAGACGCGCTCTCTGTGTCCACACAATTGTGATATCTACACAGAGGAGATAGTGTCTTTCTCTCCTTTTGTCAGATTACCAGGAGGAAAGCTGCAAACTGCCACTGTGGCTGACTGATAGGCCGGCCCTTTGTGACACACCAGGAGAAGGGAAAAAAAGTGTGTGTGCTGGTGTGTGGGGGGTGAAGAGCTGCTGACGGCTCCTCAGCAGTGAGTGCATTGTTATCCTCACTCACTATTTTTATAGATAGAAAGTGTGTGTGTGTGTGTGTGGGGGGGGGGCGGCATGCAATGTGTAATTTGGCCTGATGGTGTGAGGGTGAGGGGTGGGGGCGCGGGGAGTAGTGGTAATTAAGCTCACATTGATACTTTGATCTCCTTGATTGTGCATTTCACTGGCCTGGAGATCAGCTAGTCAGTCCCCCTCCACATGCCTCCCCCACCACCACCACACACACACACACACACACACACACACACACACACACACAAACTCCATCCGTCCCTCCACATCTTTATCTGAACCGCATCCCTACCCATCCAAAAGAAGGAGTGTTTTTTTTTTTCTTTAGATAAAGCATCGGTTCTGATCTTGCCAAAAGTGGCTGCGATACTCAGGGAAATTGGCTGCGCACTTTAGAAAGGAGGTCCCACTAATGCACGGGCTAAGACTGAAAGAGTTTACACTAAAGATTGCTCTGAGGGGGATTTCGTTTAATCTGTGAAAATCAAACTCCTGATCACCTGTGGACTAATGAGCGTCTGCAGGGAATTACACAGATCTAGAAAAACGCAGCCACTTCGCTGAGACCTAAATTACACCTTTGTAGAACAGCCATCATGAAGTATTAAACATTTTTAAAGGTGTTTTTAGCTGTTCTCAAGCTGCTGTTCTCAGACTCATAATTTGAACTCGTATTGCTGAATAAAAAAAATAAATAAAAAGCCTTATCTATTACACAAACATCTATCGTTGCCCACGGAGTGATCACCTCATAGCCAACTATTTCTACTTTAAACACAAAGGAACGTTTTTGATTAAGAAAGCATCACCCTGCCATTATTTCAGCTAGACCCAAAGCCTTGGCAATTTTCTCCCACAGGGAACGAGGAGGTCTGGCAAAACATTTTTCGAAAGAAAGGACAGTGTCCTCTATCAGCTGCAGGTAAAGATGATAATACAGGAATGCTGACCTATTTTCAAAAGCCCTCATATAATCAGGAGTGATTACTAATGAATGTACCATTTACTCCTCCTTACAGTCGGACCTTTAGAAAGGATTTAGAAAACGCTTTATTCGGTGGTTTGCTGCTGTGAATCTGTTCCATTCACTGCAGCGTGTGACTAAAACAAATATAATATAGGGAAACAATAAAGAAACACAGGCACAAAAAAAAAAAATCAATAAATAATGACAAGATTTTTTAAAACAAACCAATATTAGACTAATATTCCAGCAGTGTTTGTGTAATAATCATTACCATTAAAGCTGTAGCATTTTTACCATGGCTCAAAAAAAAAATCAAATAAAATGCCGCCATAAAAAAAAAAAGCCTATTGGGACAATATATAGATATGAATGAATGAACTAAATATTAGTTCAGCACAATCAGGTGGAGTCAGTGGTTCAACTACAGGATTATTGCTCACTGGATTGGAGTCATCTACAGCTGACAGACATGTAAAAAAAATCAGACTGACCCTAAATAATGTTCTGAGATCCCGTAAATATTTGTTTAGTAGCCACAGTCAAAACAAGATATATCCTTTAAGGAACAGCTGAGGAAAAACACAAAAATCTTTATTATCCACTAACAAGCCTTAAACTGTGACTGGAAAATTGCAGTACACAAAGTTGGATGTTTTTTTAAACGATGGTGCTTTAAATATAATCTATAAATTTATAGTTGCTGCTCAGAAAAATCACACATCAAATATTAATGTTGATTTCTTTTTTTCCTGACAGATTGTGTCATTTGCTGAGAACAAAATGACTCAACAATGGTCAAAGGTAACCAAACTCATCAGTTCTCCAGGGTTTAAAATTTCTGCCTTAGTTTTTTGGAAGTGTACACTTTGATAGGTGTGTGTGTGTGTGTGTGTGTGTGTGTGTGTGTGTGTGTGTGTGTGTGTGTGTGTGTGTGTGTGTGTGTGTGTGTGTGTGTGTGACTTCCATATCATAGTGGCAGTGGTGCCTGCTTGTAAAGCATTTGTTACATTGGGTTGTGCTGCCATCTAGTGGATTTTGTAGCATACGGCTTTTCTCCAAAATCACTGAATATAAAATTACTCTAAACCTCTACTCAGACCAAAGAAGCCATACTTACCACAGGAACTGTGGGAAATGTAGTTAAAAAAGGGTTAGTAAGACTGCTTACCTGTTTGATAGGTATGGCCCTTCCACTGCCTATGCTGTCTGTTTTACTGTCAACGCTCTTTGCTTGTTCACTGGCTTTCCGTGACTGCAAGGAAACAAGAAAGTCAGTCAGACACCGAAGCGACGCACAGAGCACGAGATGGGAGCCGTGGGGGTATGAGGAGAATTTTGGTGGGGTCGTGCGTGTTGGGGCGTGTGTGCATGAGGGCAAGAGACTGGGGGTCAGAGGGTGTTTGGAACATTTGCTGTAAACTAAGCGTTGCAAAATAAAAAATAGTCTCAAAAGAAGCCTCAAATTAACAGACAAGCAGACCAGCGGAACAAACAGCATTAACACCGACGTGCAAGTCAAAAAAAAATGAAAATAAGAAATTTAAAGAAAAATAGAGACCAAACCAAGACCACACTGGACACATCTCAACACAGAGGAGACCAGAGACGACCACACATTGAGTCATGACTCAGCCCTGAAACCCTTTGGTAGATCCTTCCCTCTGTCTGAGACCCAGAGCGGGCCCTTAGTGGACCTGCAGACCACCTGCTGCTGTACCCACTGCAGCATCAGCTGTGCCTTTCACATAGTCAAATAATAAGTGCTTGTATAGCACAATCAATATGTTAAACGTCATAACAGGTTAGAAAGGAAAGAAAGGAGAGTGGTTATTTTTCTTTCTCTCTTTTTTTCTTTAAAAAAAAAAAAAAAAAAAAAAGAGGCTCTGGTAGTATTTCTTCCTCCAGCCTCCAGCCTGCAAAACCTAGAAGGACACAAAATCAATCTGCCAAAGTCAGACAATTTAAGTGTCAGAGAAGTTAAAATACATCAGCATTAAAACTCCTGGGAATGCCTGTGGAGAGGGGGGAAAAAACCCAGTGGTACAGCGACTGAAACTTGACATGAAACAGTTTAATCATAACCTTCCCACCCCAACACAAATAAAGAGATGAGGTACAGGTAGGGACAGACATGAGTGTGTATGGTCTCACTCAGAACATGAGAGATGTCCAGTCACCAATGGAAAAGAGGTAGTCTGAGTTCAAGTAAACCAACTCTGGCGTTTATATTTTTTTCCAACATTTTATTTTTTTTTATGATGACTTGTTTAGCTTCTATACAGACACCATACAAAGCAAGTCACAAAGTCACTTCAAAATATTCAACAGATTGAGCCAAACATTGCAGTTCCCACAAAATATAGGATGGACAGTTATTTCATATATTCCTTATATGTATGTACTTTTTATAGAGTACCATTGTAAATAAAATACAATACAAGATATACAGCAGTCTATATTTTTGTCAATCCATTCATGATAGAAAAGCGATTATGCAAGAGTTCATAATCTCTGTACCAAACCTAAACCGAGGAAAATGAAAAGAAATTAAAAAATAAATTAAAACTGAATCTGCAAAAAAAAAAAAAAAAACCCAACCCAATAAATTAAAAATAAATAAAAGGAAAATAACTGTTAAGTTTAACTACATTCATACAAGTCGGTGCAACCCAGTTTCATTTGTTTTTCGTATATTATGCCTCTGTATTACCTCAACACCCTGACGATCTACACTAGTTTTTATGAAGGCCTTCATAAAATTTACCCCAAACTGCTTTAATCTAAAATACCTCTGCGCTAATACCTTTAGATCACATTTTCAACATCCATTCAGTACTTCAAAACGTCCTGGAAAAGGAGAGCGAGTCAAATAAAAACAGACCAAATGAATCGAGGAAAATCTAAAAGGAAAAAAACAACAACAACAAACAAACAAAAAAAGAACAACAACTTGGCACCTCTAGTCCTTGAGTCCTCATTTATGGCAAAAGGCAGCGTGATGTCATGTAAGGAAAAGGTTGTGTCCTTTAGGTGGCTGGGTAACAGTTCCAAAAGTGACTCGACTGTACAGCATGTTTTTTGTTTTTTTGTGTGGCGTGTCTGAATGAGAGCACGGGGGAGTGAGTAGAGGGTGGGGCAGGGCAAAAAAGGGGGTGGATGGGGCATTTCCACAAGAGTCCCTACAGTTTGTCTCATGCTGTGATATTAGACGGTCTACTCTGAGTGCACTCAAACACTTGAGTGGACTCGACTTTAGGTTGCATTTGACGCAAAGTCCTATGTTTTCCACACGTTCTACGCATTACCCGAAATGCAATAGGGCACTGAGGGTAAAGCAGCAACAAGCTGAAAGTCCTCAACCAATAATCTCCTCTCTATCAGGACTGGCAAAGCAGGGGGACTCTTTTTTTTTTTTCTTTTTTTTTTTAAACCATCATGCTCTTCTAATTCGGAAGGAGTTGGAAAGCCCTTTTTGTTGAAGAAAGGTTGGAAACAGAAGCACAAATCTGCAAATATTAAAAAACAGTGTCAAATGAATATTGTTTGTGTTGTTGTTGGAGTTTTGTTTCACACGAGAAACAAGTTCAGGGACTGAAATACAGAATGGAGAAACACTGAATGGCGGACATTAATAAATGGGTCGAATGAATGATGGAATTAAGTATAAAAATGCTGTAATATTCATTTATATTCCTCAATAGTGTGCTTTTCAACACAAAAAGGGGACAGACAGCCTGAAGACCTCAGGAAACCACAGACAGACTACAAAACACATTGTTTAGTTATTGACTATGGAAGCACTAGGAAAGAATAACGTGTACTGTGCTGACACCTAGTGGCCAATGACAGTTATGGTGGAAACTGGCTTGAAATGATTGTGGTTTGGTGATTTGTGAGGGTGGTGAAAAGACGGAGTGATAAGATCTTCTGATGTAAAGCTTTGAGTTTTATTTACTTACTTTAAAAAAAAATCTAAATGTATTAATGCAAAGCACTGATCTATTTCAAGGGGCTTTTTCTTTTTACGTAAACCATATCTGGTATATTTGGAGCAGTATTATCTAAGTAAACTGCACAATGCAAAGGATTTTTCTTCATTTTTAAGAGTCCCAATGCCAGTGCCATGATTGTTACATGTGTTACTATTATCTCAGATTTATAACAGGACCGGACCTCGTATGTAGTGACTAAAGAGAGTCTATTGTTGATCTGCCAGAGCTCGTCTACCGATGACATTAAGGCATTTTTCTGGAGAGCTTCTCTTGAGGCCTTCTGAGATTTGCTTTACAATCTACTCACCTACTTTCGAGATTGTGCCTGGCAACCTGCGATCTAGCGGCAGAACTTTTTGTGAACTTGTAACACAGATACCAATTTCTTTTTTAAGACGTGCAAAGCTAGGAAAGGAACATCCTCGGCATTGTTGTGTTGATGAAATATTTTCTCTTTCTGCTGTTTTTCGTAAAATGGCAAGGAGGTTTTTGCAAAGCAAGTCTTCCTCTCCTGAGCCCATTGCTCTCTTCGAGTGTCACTGAAGAAATGTCGACATCGCCCCGTCAACTTTCCGTCCCTTCCTCCTCCTCCTCCTCCTCTCCTCCCTCCCCCTCCCTCCTCCCTCCCTCGGCTCGCTGCTCCTCAGAAGGTCATGAGCTGAAACTCCCGCTCGGCTTGCCACTCTGGCACCCACACTGGGTAGGTGGCGTGCTTCGGCATCTCCATGACGCGGACGGGGAGAGGCTCATTTCTCTGGTGGACATGGTTAGTCACTACCTAGCGGGGGGGAAGGGAGACAACAAGGGGAGCTAGCACACAGCCTGTACTGCTCGGTGGCCACAAAACCTGCGGCTCCCCAGCAGCTGGGGCAACAAGATGAAGGCGGTAGGACAAATAGAGGAGGGGAAGGGATAGATCGGGGAGGGTTAGAGAAGGAGTTGGTTAGAAAGAGAGGAGAGAGGAAATAGGAATGAGATGGGAAACAGGTGACAGCAAGAGGTGAGAGGGAGGTAGATTGGTGAAAGAAAGGGGATATGACTGGGAGGGAGAGGGAAAGGGGTAATCTCACATAGCCTGATCTGTCTCATAAAGCTCAAAAAGTTCAGCAGAGAAAAAATTGAAAACTTGGATACAAAGATGGCATGTGAATGAGACACTGGTTTCGCAGGGGAATTTGTTTTTCCCCAACCAGGGAACTTTAGAGAATTGTTTGTACTGATTTTAAAGCTTGCTGATTTGTACTTTTTTTGCAGACCTCCCTGAGCTTAAGGAGGCCCAGGTCCGGCTAAGCGAGTTTAGGAAAGGCTTAGCAGCAAAGAAGAAGGCTGGGAAGAGAAAAGGGGGAGAAGGGGAACAGGCTGGGTAGAAAAACATGGCAGAGGCTACAAGTAAAAGACAAGCTTAGGACAGCTAAGGAAATTAGAGTGGTTAGTGCACACATACGCTATCGGTTAGGGCAAAGGGCAAATGTGACAGGACATGGGGTAAAGAGCAGGCAGACAGGGGTGTCGGGATACTGGTGTGGTAGTTAATCTTAGCGATCAAAATCAAATGTAAAATGGGGACTCAGCAAGTTGATTAGTGGCCAGTTAGAGCACTTTCTGTCTGAAGCAGGGGTGCTAAGGGTGCCAGCATGCATTATTAGCAGCGTGTAAACGGGCCACAGGTTGGCTGGGATTTTAAAGTTTAGCTTGATCGGGGCAGGAGAAGTGGCATTGGCGGTTTTGTCGCTGCCGTCTCTCCCCCAAAAGGGAAGTCACTGCAAAGAAAGGATCTAGCAAAAATAAGAGGGGTAGGGGGAGGGAGGTCAAAGATTTAGACAGCGCAGAGGGCCCAGTTTGTTATGGGTGAGATGAGGAACTTAATTCATGTGCACTCACTACATCCAATTAGAAAAGAAAAAGGACATGAAAAGAGTTAATGTTTTTCTTCCACAGTGTTTATCTTTGATATTTGCTTTAAGGTTTCATTTTATTTATTTTTTATTTTTTGGTGCATTTCAGGGATTTAATGAGATTTATTTTGTCTTTTTCTCCTTTGCCCATTGTGCTGTGTGAACAAGACACTGTCTTTGCCTGCATCGGAGGCAGGAGAGGTGGCTTTTTTTATGCATTTTGAGCTACCTGTCTCCCTCTGGTGGAAAAAGTGCGCTCGGCAACATGCCTCCTAGTAGTGTGAGTGGGTGTTGCTTTGCATCAGCTGTCGCATACTTACTGTGAAAATGTTGGAGCGGCGCTTTGACTGCTTGCGGATGGGCGTGGGCGTGTTGGAGGCAGCGATGGTCTCAATGCGCATCTCCCGCTGACTTATGCTGGGGGTGGAGGGAACGGAGGAGGAGTAGTCGCTGAATGCACCCCCACCATTGGCCGCCTGGGGAGCGAGAGGGATTAACACGAACCGACAGAATCAGAGGAAAAGCGGGAGGAAAGAAGAGGAGAGAGGATAGTAAAAAGAAAAAAAGGAAAAGAAAAAACAACAACAGGGGAGACAGAACCAGGTCAATTTAGGAAAAATATGATGTGGACAAAATTACCCACTCACTAACAATACAACCAATCACCATGAGAAGAATTACATAAACTGGAGATTTTTTACATATTCACGTGGAGGATTTGAGTGTGGGCTGTGAATATCTGGATCTTACCTGGTTAATGTGAACAGAGGGGATCGATGCAGCGGGGACTGATGAGTGGCTGGGAGAGTTCGGGAGTGATTTGCATGGACCAATAGAGAGCTGCTGCTTTTTCCTCATGGCCACAACCTTCTGGGCAACTGGAGGCAAACACACAGCAAGATACGGTCAACTAGTCCGGTCAGCCAACCTTGGGAGAGTTTTTAGGGATTTAGTGGGTTACACTGTGAGAATGTGAAACCCAGGATCACGTGTGATGATGTAGACTAGCTCGGTTGCTGAGCAACAGTGGGAAACCTCAACGAATTCCTAGACAGAGAATTCCCGTTCTTCAACTTCAGGTTTAACAGGTGGTCTCTGCGACAGTCCAGAATAAATATGCCATTTAAGCCAAAAAATATAATGTTCATGGGAGTAAAAACAGAAATAAAATGAATTTTTATTATGTTTAACATTTATGGAGTTTAGGTTTTAGTAAAATACTTTAAGTTTTAGGGACATAACAGAACCAAAAGCCTCTTTCTGGACCCATAGCGCTCCCTTTTGAGCTTTTGTGTCAGCTGTTTCTGACACAGAAGTTTTTGTTTTAGTTCAATGGTTTTAGTTCAGATGTCTGTTATGGTCACTGAACAAAACTGAGTGCCATCGAGGGAATGCGTCGGCTGATAGGTTGGTTACAATATTTACAACCAATCAGCACACGTCAGTGGCATCCTTGTGTTTTACAGACAAAAACTGACAAATAAAACTGACTGTTTTTATTTCGATTCAGACATAAAATCAAACACAAAAATATTATATTTATTAAAATTGAAGAACACTTTGGGGTTTTAGCTCAGTTCACTCACTATGAATCTCCTGAGACTCGAGCTCTTGTCTGAGATGCTTTTTTAAATTTCTCCCAGTTATTTAAGTAGTTGGACCTGATAAGTACAAAAACCAACTTCCTCTTTGAACAAGAAGCTGTTACTTCATTATAGATCCTCTTGTTATTAAACAAAAAAAAAAAAAAAAAGAGTATGTCCTCATATTGGCACAATGGGTATCTTTTACAGCATAACACAATAAAGTCATTGCTCAACAAAGTGCGAAAGTAAAAGGTGCAGAAAAGACTAGATCTAATCTCCCCATATGAGTGCACAGGGTCTAAAAGAGATTGAGGAGTGCCCAAATAGACTGTCCAAAACAGTACAATAAGATTAACAGGAATTGGCTCTGGCAAGCTACCAGTCTTAGACATGACTGTAAGAATGTGTTTCAGGTATAAACCAGCTACAGAATTATAAAAAGTTAGAGAAACAGTTTCACTTTGGGATATGCTAGTAGCAGACATAATTTTCTATTTTATTTATAGTAAATAGCAGATTGATGCGTTTACTTGCATAGCTTTCTTTCAAAAGCTATTAAAGGTTGCATGTATGTAAAATTCTCCACTCTTTCTTGACAGCATTAGAGCAAGAGATAGAAGAAAAACTACATCAGGCATCTCACCTTGTGACTGCTGTAGATTTGGACTACAGCATCACAACATTCAGTCTTAATGCAATTCAAATGCCAAAAAAAGTCTTTGTAGAGCACTAAAAGCAATGAAAGAAAACTAGCACTCCCAACTACGCACATT
The DNA here is from genome assembly GCF_900408965.1 of Simochromis diagramma. Taxonomy (NCBI): domain Eukaryota; kingdom Metazoa; phylum Chordata; class Actinopteri; order Cichliformes; family Cichlidae; genus Simochromis; species Simochromis diagramma. Next base: position 7,644,985 of record NW_024386782.1, read on the forward strand.
ATCTAGACCTCCTCGGGCCATTTGTTTTCCAGGCAGGTAATAAGGAACATACTGCTTATGTATGTCTCCTGGGACAATAAGGTTACCAAGAAAAGTAATCATACAAAATGACTTGCTTTAATTTTTTTCTGTCATTCATGGAGCTCTATAGTGTGATGTTAGCCAAATGGAACTATTGTCACAGCCTGATTGGCTATGCTGGTGGTGGCGTAAACCGTTAATTTGCTGCACATGCGACTGGGTGGAGCGCGAGGCGTCGAAGGAGGGAGGTGATGTTCGGGGCTAAGTGACGTGAATTAGCATTGAGGGAAGGGGAGATGATCTGAAGTCGTGCTGACAGCTGGGACCATAACGCCCGGCTGCCTGCTGCAGCATGGCAAATACAGAAAGAGGGTGCGAGTGATACTGGGCGACTTCTCCAGACAGCCAGCGCTCCCTTCATCTCTTTTAATTATTTCAAATTGAGCTTCAGGAAGCAATTAAGGCAGGGGGGGGGAAGACAACGTGCCTGCGCATCAACAGTCAGTTAAATGCAAAGTGAACACAGCGTTACATATTCAGATGTTTTCTGAAGGGATGACAGCCTTTCAAAGGAGCTGCCGCCCGAGGGGAAAATGTGCCAGAGTTGAAGCAGCCGAGTTTCCAAATAACAGTTTCATGACTTCAATTATGGATTCAGGGAAAAACTCAAGAGTTTCCAGAAAGTTGAAAAAGAGACAATATACAAGATGGTGCTTTTCTGCCATTTATGCCAAACTGAATGAAGTCCACATTTACATGCGAGCCTTGATCATGAATCTAACTTCCACAATGACTAATTGCAGTACTGACAATCATATGTTACTGAATGTGAAATATTATAGTACTTTGCATGTAGCCTGAGGTAAAGAGAAACAGAGAAACAACTGTCATTATGGAAATTTCGACACAAATTCTTCTCGTCTTTACAAAGTTACACGGGAAAGCAAGGAAAATGTTGATCCAAGTTTATTGAGTTGATCCAACATTTTCCCATGTGAGGGAGCGGCATCACACCGTGGAGGCTGTGCATCAGGGGGAAACTGGCTGAGATTGGCAGACTGACAGCTGGACCTTCCAGGCTATAAAAATGTGCTTATTCCCTCAAACCTCCTGTTCCCTTCGTTTTTTTTGCACCTTTCAGCACCTCCACAGCAAACAGGACACTAATAACTAACACTAATAATGCCGACTTGTGAGTTTCAGCTTTATTAAGTTACATTGGTTTTGAGAAAAACTCTTCTGTGAATGCCCTCCCTGCCAGTTTGAGCCAGTTCCAGAGGGTGTAATATAAGGGTTACACTAATTACTAGGCTCATAGTTCTGCAAATACAAGTTAGACCAAATTGGACCGTGTTTCCTAAAATTGGAAGGAGGTGACAAGATTGCATATCCTAGTCGGATTCACACAAAATCCGGTATTTGAAAAACTGCAATTTAAATGTTTCTTCAAGAAACTGTCAAGAAATCCTAAGTGGAAGTCTGAGAGTGGAATTGAAATGAGGCTAATTTAAATGTTTTGCCTGCAATGGAACCTGAGAATAAGGCAATTTAGATGAAGGTCATTACAAACAGCAAAAATGTAAAATGCCTATCCAAAGTTTGCAACATTCCTAAGCATATATCCTTACATTTGAAGAACTAGTTTATTCTAAAATTAGCAAATGCTGACAAGTGTTTGCTCTTTCGACTGACTGAAGCGTTGCAGGATAAACAACCTACTAAGTATATCGAACTAAAAGTGGGCTGTAAAATAAAACGTCATTACATTCAAGCTACGCTTTACACCTTCCTGTTTAACCTATCTGCACTTTTAAAACACCCCCTCTCACCGTCCTGGAAGACTCTCTCCACATTCAGGCCGTAGGTGGAGCAGGTCTCGTAGTACGTGCAGCGCTTCAGGTCATTTGACAACTTTCTGGCCCGTGAGTCATCAATCACTCTGGGGTTGGCAGCACTGATTGCATCTAGCAGAAGAGAGCAATAAAAAAAAAGATGTGGATCAAACATTTAATCCCATGAATGAAGTTGGCAATACCCAGTGTCAACAGCTTTCACCAAAAACCCCCACAGAGAAGTCCCGAATATATACTCGGAATCTGAAAGACGCCTACATATTTCCATATTTCCAAAACTGATGGGTACTGATGTGCAACAGCGTGCTTTGCTGGTGTGTTTTAATGATCTGTGGACAGCAACAGAGGTCTGTTTTGCACAAAAACAAATCGGCACTCAAACCACAAAAACTGTTTTGGTCTTTTCCTGACTTTTGTTGACATTAAGATATAAATTCAATATACCTCACTTATTAAAGAATAGCATATAACAGCTATAGTTTCATTATGTAAGAGGCAATAAAGAACATTTGTATATACATATCAGATGCAGGGCAAGCACCTTGTGTTCCAACGAGGACCATGGGGACCTCTGCTGTGTTCCTGTAGCTGGAAAGGCGCAAGAAGTAATTGTAGACCGTCTGGAAACTGATCTCATCCTCCAGGCTGAAAACGAAAACCACTGCATCCACCCAGGCAGCAAACTGAGGGCAGAGCAGAGGTAATGTGTTAAAGAAAAAAGCTACCACAAGAACATTTGCACAAATTAACGTTTGCATTATTATCGCTGATGCACTGACCACAAAAATATACTATTTTTTTTATTTTAAAAGGGATAATGGGAGACAGGGATGGAAACCATTATTTGTTTTAGCTTTTATGAATACATTTTACCTTATAATAGGTTGCAGCACTTTTACTGTTATTGTACTTCATGTATATCTACACAAGGGGGCAGTGTAGCAACAATCTTAGGACACTGAAACATGTTTTTAGGCAAGATACCAGACCAAGGTGAACAGACTGAATGAATAATGATTACTACTGAATGCGTATCTGCTTTCTTTATCCCCACAGCTACCATAATACAGGAAAATGTGTATTTTCTGTGTCATCTCTATATATGTCAGAATCTCTGGATAGTTTATGATCCAACAGGGAGCAGAGCGAATCAATCTGATTCAACATCCACAGCAGGAAATAGGCTAAGCTGACTCCACAGTACTAGTAACGGTGACAATCAAGTGACAAACTATTCTCCTGTAATGCCCTCTTCTTTATTCAGCTTTTACGTTTGCCCAGACCCCCACAGGGACTGAATGGCAAATCGAGCTTCCAAACCACAACTGTGCTCAGCCTCCTGCGAGTGGGAACATAATGGAGGCCTTTAATTATGCCAGTAATTATACAGGCAGCTGACAACTGAGCTGCACTCATTTCTATTCCCTAATCTCGCCGAGCGTAATGCAAGCGTAAATCGGAGCTTTGCCAAGCCAGGCATCACTAGCCGCTAAAACAACTGCAGGGTAAATACACCGGAAACACTGAACCCTGTGAATGAAGCCACAAGCAAGTTTGTCTATATTCTCCGGGGCTGGTGGTTTTGATACTTGGGCCTTTAATTGAATCCGATTATTACATTTGAATCTTTTTAAATCCCTCATCAAATCTATGTAAGCTTAGCAACAGAAAATATTAATAACATTGCGGTTAGAAGAAAGACTCACGTGAGAGAGTTTATTTACTTTAAGGGTGCAAAGTAACTGAGTACATATTACTCAGTGTATAAAAAGATGTTGTGACTAGCCAACTTGGGGCCAATAAGTATAACCTGTGAACATAAAAAGTCAATTAATTTGTTTCTGATCACCAGGCAAATGGGTCCTGTTTCATATAAAGCCTTCTACCTGCTAAATGTGCCCCTGTGTGTTTGTTGCTAACACTGCTCAACTGCTGTTTAGTGCTGGGCTGTTTAGTATACACTGGGCTTATCACAGATTCTGCTTAAAACAGCTGCCTGCTGCAGCTGGAAACCATGTTGGTGAGAATGGGAAGAGTGAATCCTAATGTCTAAGAAGTGGGCAGTAGAACCAACGTTAAATCTGTGAGTTTGTAATTATGGGTGACCACAAAGCATGTATTAACTTTGTAACACCAAGTGTATCACATCTGACACGTGTTTTTTAGACCTTTACATCAGTGTGATTTTTTTCTAACCCTAACCCCTTTTATATTTTGTTATTGGTTTAAGATAGGAGTGTCAAACAGAAATCCGGGGGCCAGAATCAGCCCGGTGAACACTTCAATCCCATCCATTAGATGACTTTTGGAAGATGTTAAGTACATATGAAGTACAAATGTTAAGGAGGACATAAAGTTTGGACTTTTTATTATTCTGTTGTATTATTATTATTTAAAAATTAGTTAGATGGGTTAGCCAGAAGTTGGCCATCTCTGTGTGCAAATGTGGCATATCAGGGCACTTTAAGAAAGTCATCAAATTTCAAGCTAAAAAAAAATGGCCTTTATGGCATTTTTACTGCTGTCAAATGGAAAAAAAACATAAATAAGGGTTAACTTTACTTTTTTTCTTATCTCACTAAAATTTAAGGAATCTATATTTGTTCTTTGTCCATGTCATCAACCACTATGTTTCAAGCTTGTGTTGCTGGAAGCCCGACTTTGTACAGTAATGAGTGTGACGACCCCTGCCCCGTTGTTTTCCCAACCCTTCCTTCATGTGTTCGAGAGCTTACGGCCGCTAGGCGACAAAAAGGTACCGTAGATGTCGTCACATTCCTCTGTGACCTCATGAGGAAGTCATCAGTTCAGATAAGTTTATAAGTAAAGCTCCGCCAGCTTTGAATGAGTCAAGCTCTTTGGACGTGTTCATTGGCCGGACATTACGTCATGAAACAGCAGTTTTTCAGTTACAAAAACAGGTGTCCCATGAGTGCCAATTAGCCAATCACTGACATGGGCTGTAGTCAAGCTTTGTGCCACAACAGCGATATTAAATTTAAACGGCCAGTGCATGTTTGTTGTTGGTACCCCTGAGGCACAGCAGTTAAACGAAGGAACAGGCTAAACTCACGGTTTATGCAGCTGTATAACAGTGTGGTGCCATTAGCATGCATCAAGGTGGACTTGAAATTAGGTTACATTCATGGGGTGGGGAGGGGGGGCACGTTAGTCTCTCATGATTGGTTATGGGAAACTGAATCCTCCCATCTATGGAAATCGGTCTGAGTAGAGCCTTGTAGGAGTGAAGGTGGAAACAGGGTGTAACAAGGAGATTTGCCAGATATCATGCTTTGCTGACACAAACAGTGCCAGTGATCACAGGCACTCCCATAATTAAGTGGATTTACTTATTCTACTTCAAGTATAAATAATAAAGTAGCATAACAATGTTCTTCTTACTTCTCTACTACATTTCTAACATCGTGCTTTACAAAGGAAAGCATTTTGATCATGATGATTGTTTGCCAGTGGTGCTAGTTTCCTTTTGCAAATGTACTCTTGGGGAAGGCTGGGGAAACCTGCAGTCAGCTAAGACTGAAGAAGTCACGCGGATGAGCGATGAAATGTTTCTCCCACCGAAAATGCTACGTCCAGATGAACAGAATAAACTTTTTGGGGTTTCCTTACCTGGATGATTGATCAAGACATTGATGCTTCAGCTTCATAGTTTCTTAGACTGGATAAAGTATATAAATTGGAGACAGCCAATGTCACAAAGTCCTGCAGTAGCTCAAAATTGGGTCCTCCGTGGTTCACAAATAATCGAAGATAAGATTTTGATGGCTGCACTGTCATAACACGTGTCACAACATCACATTTTCTCCTAAAAATTAACCATAACTCTTCAGATTTCGCATACTAATAAGATAATTAGGCGTTGTTTCTTTGACCACAAAAATCATCTCGACTTGGCTTTTGCATCGATCCGTTGTTGCTTTTGTTAGAACACCCACAGAGTGCTGTCTGCTCCAAACAGTCCTGTAGAGAAGTAATGGTCTGTCTCTAAGCAGGCTCTGTCAGCTTGACAGTTTATACCCAGCAGCTTTTGATTAAAGAGACCTTTTTAAGGATCCTACCTGCAATTCTGGAGGCCCCCCTTCATCTCTGATCAGAAGTAAGTAGCTCTGTCCATCCACCACAATTTCTTTCTTGAAACGTCCACCTAAAGGAAGAGATGTTAATTCCAAGAGTTTACTCCACAGCCAGTCAATTAATCAAAGTGTAAATTGTCTGTTAGAACGTAAACCAACCACCAAGGGGTTGTCAAAAAAAAAGCAAAGACAGCAGACACATTTCACACCCACTGATAAGCAATTGAAATGTATGGCTCTTAAAAGTTTGTTGATATGCATCTGAATTTAAGTGCAGCTTCTCAATTTAGACCTGCTGAACACGGTGTTGCCTGGATCACATGCTGACAGGAAACCAGGTCTCTCTGGAGCCAATTATGTGGGCGAGAAATTGCCATTTAGCGTGTCAAACGCACAGCTGCTGAGGGAACCAGTTCAGCGCCACTATCACTGCGCTTCCATGAGTCACGAAAAGGCCCGACTTTTGCTTCACAAACACTCTCGGGCTAATTGTAATAAATGATATCTTAAGACAAATAGACTTAATTTTAGAAAAGATGATAAAAGGATGGAAAGGAAGCAATGGGAGATAAACATCAGAATCCAGTAAATGTGTCGTGACTCCGAAACTGTTCTGCTTTAAGTCACATCCCAGAAAAATTGGTGGAAAGTTAAGAACGTAGCACCCATACTGCCTTGAGTTTCTCTCCCCTTTTCTTCATTTCTTTTGTAGCCCAAATAGATTTTCCTTGCCGTTAGCAAAGCTGGCTGCAGATAAAGACTACACCAATGGGAGAACCACGCTGTAAATTAGATTTTGCATATCATTTGAATGGTTCTCGATCCTGTGGAGATTAAAAACATTGAAATGAGAAAGTTGTGAGGCTAGAGATGTCCCTGGGAGTGAAAACGATGTCTCATGAATACAAAAAAATATGCCAAAAGCCGTTTCAAAAAACCGAATAAGGCACACATTTAAAAAGGTCTACGAATGATCGTGAAATGTATCCCCCCCCCAAAAAAAAGGAAAATTATGTTGAAGGCAGCAGATGTGTGCACTCCTGGAACGACTGAGTAAGAACAAGTTGGAAATCGTGTTGTTAAACCAGCCCACAGAACTAAAGATCACACATCAGAGGAGCTGTAAGTGGGCGGGGCCCCAGATTTTTTCTTTTTAATAGTCGGACACTATTCCTGTGTCAGCGTGCAGTACATATGCACTTGAGCCACGCTTCCACGCTTTTAAGTCGATTTTAGCCCGCTCTGCAAATCGGGGATTCTCCCAGCCTTTTGCACGGGCTCTCAAAGCCTGCTGGATGCTGGTTGCATAACATGCAGAGAGAGAGAGATTCATAAACCACCAGTCAGCTTTTTATTTATTTATATTTTTCTACTGAAGTCAAAGCGCTTTGCAGATTCCGACAAAGCACTGAGAAACTATGCGTCTGTATGTGTGAATGCTGATTGCATCAGAGCAAACCAAAGATTTATCAGAGAAAAGGGTTTGCATGGAAGCTGGCAACATGTTCGTACTCCAGAATGGATTATGGAGGAGACTCTCAGAAACCAGTATCTGTAATGAAAGCATACGGCTCTGGAGAAAACATGGATGGAAATTCAAAGCAAACATCTCAGTTACATAATCATCCAGAATGTCGTCGTCTCTATTTAGAGCCTGAATAAGCCAATGCTGTGAATAAATGAGGCAGACTACCTCACTCTCTCTTCCTGGCGTGATGAAGACTAATTATGAATAATGTGAATTTGTGCTCAACGTCTCATAAAGGAGAAAAAAAAAAAACAGGCGAGTGATAACGTTGCACACACAGCCTACAGAGAGACGGTGAGTTGGTAGGCATGGTTAACACGCAGTAAGCATACTCTGCTTACACGGAGGCTTAGACCTTGACACAGAGCCACAATCCAACGGAGCTCCATCCGGCGTTGCCATAGTAACACACCCCAGTACCTTTTTTCAGATATCATAGCAAAAGCCCAGGAACAAAACAGTGAAGAAACAGCCACGGATGAACCTTCCCTCTGCTGGGTGAAGCTTCTCTGCAATGTTAATAGTCAGTCTGGAGTGAAGCCAGTGTTGAAGCGCAAGAAACAATGAGGTGCCCGGTGTTCGCCAGACAGGTACGTCGTATCAGAGCAACGATGTGAAGGGACACGGACATATATGAGCCGATACATTTCCCTGATTAAAGCAACAAGGGTCGATCTGGGTTTTTTTTCCTCCCCCAGCATTTCAGCCATTGATTTCTCAAGGACTAATTAAGCTATGAGGATTTTTTTCCTTCTCCCATGGTGCAGCAAAATGCCAGAAACTAATTATGCGCTTCATGTCTCATCCTCACTATAATTACACTAAAATGAAACACTGCAAACCCCTCAAAGATCATCAGTTAACTCTGGGTTTGCCAACATCTTGCTGGAATTTGTAGAGGACGCAGTCTTCAGGCCAGAGGGGGGCATTCTTGGTTTGTGTGTGTGTGTTTTATATATATATATATATATATATATATATATATATATATATATATATATATATATATATATAAAAAACACCCAGCACGCCCCTGCGGGCGGTTTATCCTTCAAGCTCGGGTCCTCTACCAGAGGCCTGGGAGCTTGAGGGTCCTGCGCAGTATCTTAGCTGTTCCCAGGACTGCGCTCTTCTGGACAGAGATCTCCAATGTTATTCCCGGGATCTGCTGGAGCCACTCGCCTAGCTTGGGAGTCACCGCACCTAGTGCTCCGATTACCACGGGGACCACCGTTACCTTCACCCTCCACATCCTCTCGAGCTCTTCTCTGAGCCCTTGGTATTTCTCCAGCTTCTCGTGTTCCTTCTTCCTGATATTGCTGTCATTCGGAACCGCTACATCGATCACTACGGCCGTCTTCTTCTGTTTGTCTACCACCACTATGTCCGGTTGGTTAGCCACCACCATTTTGTCCGTCTGTATCTGGAAGTCCCACAGGATCTTAGCTCGGTCATTCTCCACCACCCTTGGGGGCATCTCCCATTTTGACCTCGGGACTTCCAGGTTATACTCGGCACAGATGTTCCTGTACACTATGCCGGCCACTTGGTTATGGCGTTCCATGTATGCCTTGCCTGCTAGCATCTTGCACCCTGCTGTTATGTGCTGGATTGTCTCTGGGGCATCTTTACACAGCCTGCATCTGGGGTCTTGCCTGGTGTGATAGACCCCAGCCTCTATGGATCTTGTACTCAGAGCTTGTTCTTGTGCTGCCATGATTAGTGCCTCTGTGCTGTCTTTCAGTCCAGCTTTGTCCAGCCACTGGTAGGATTTCTGGATATCAGCCACCTCCTCTATCTGCCGGTGGTACATACCGTGCAGGGGCCTGTCCTTCCATGATGGTTCCTCGTCTCCCTCCTCTTTCTTGGGTTTCTGCTGCCTGAGGTATTCACTGAGCACTCGGTCAGTTGGGGCCATCTTCCCAATGTATTCTTGGATGTTCGTTGTCTCATCCTGGACTGTGGTGCTGACACTCACCAGTCCCCGGCCCCCTTCCTTCCGCTTAGCGTACAGCCTCAGGGTGCTGGACTTGGGGTGAAACCCTCCATGCATGGTAAGGAGCTTTCTTGTCTTTATGTCAGTGGCTTCTATCTCCTCCTTTGGCCAGCCTATTACCCCAGCAGGGTACCTGATCACGGGCAGGGCGTACGTGTTGATGGCCCGGATCTTGTTCTTACCATTCAGCTGACTCCTCAGGACTTGCCTGACCCTCTGCAGGTACTTGGTGGTTGCAGCCTTTCTAGCGGCCTCTTCATGGTTCCCATTTGCCTGCGGGATCCCCAGGTACTTGTAACTGTCCTCTATGTCTGCAATGTTGCCTTCTGGTAGTTCAATCCCCTCAGTTCTGACTACCTTCCCTCTCTTTGTTACCATCCGACTACACTTCTCCAGTCCGAACGACATTCCAATGTCATTGCTGTATAGCCTGGTAGTGTGGATCAGTGAATCGATGTCTCGTTCACTCTTGGCATACAGCTTGATGTCATCCATGTACAGGAGGTGGCTGACAACTGCTCCGTTCCGTAGTCGGTATCCGTAGCCAGTCTTGTTAATGATCTCACTGAGGGGGTTCAGGCCTATGCAGAACAGCAGTGGGGACAGAGCATCTCCTTGGTAGATCCCGCACTTGATGGTGACTTGTGCTATGGGCTTGGAGTTGGCCTCTAGTGTTGTACGCCACATCCCCATTGAGTTCCTGATGAAGGCTCTTAGGGTCCCATTGATCTTGTACAATTCTAGGCATTCCAGTATCCAGCTGTGGGGCATTGAGTCATAGGCCTTCTTGTAATCAATCCAGGCAGTGCACAGGTTGGTCAGTCTGGTCTTGCAGTCTCGGCTGACTGTTCTGTCTACCAGTAGCTGGTGTTTTGCGCCTCTGGTGTTCTTGCCAATTCCTTTCTGTGTCCCACTCATGTATTGACCCATGTGCCTGTTCATCTTAGCCGATATGATGCCTGACAGGAGCTTCCATGTAGTACTGAGGCAGGTTATTGGTCGGTAGTTGGAGGGGACCGGTCCCTTCTTGGGGTCCTTGGGGATCAGGACCGTCCGACCTTCGGTTAGCCATTCCGGGTGTCTCTCGTTAACTAGCAGCTGGTTCATTTGTGCTGCCAGACGCTCGTGGAGTGCAGTCAGCTTCTTTAGCCAGTAGGCGTGAACCATGTCGGGCCCTGGTGCTGTCCAACTCTTCATACTGGAGACCCTTTCTTGGATATCTGCCACTGTGATGGTTACTGGACCCTGTTCAGGGAGGTCGCTGTGGTCTGCCCTCAGATCCACTAGCCACTGAGCATTGCCGTTATGGGTTGCGTCCTTCTCCCATATGCTCTTCCAGTATTGCTCCGTCTCCAGCCTTGGTGGTGCTGTTCTCTTATTATTGTTCCCTTGCCACTGAGAGTACACCTTTGCTGGTTCTGTGGAGAACAGCTGGTTTATTCTCCTGCCTTCTATCTCTCTGGTGTACCTCCTCAAGCGGCTGGCCAAGGCTGTGAGTCTTTGCTTGGCAGTTTCCAAGGCCTCAGGTATGGACAGCTTGCTGTATTTCTTATGCACCTTCTTTGTCGCACCTTTCTGCAACTCCGTTAGTTGGCTAACCTCCCTCCGTGCTACTTTGATCTTGCCCTCTAGCCTCCTTCTCCATGGAGGGTACTGCCCCTTGTGGCTGTTCAACTTGTAGCCAAGTATCTCACTGATCACTGCTGCCGTATTGTAGATCAGCTTGTTAGTGTCGGTAATCGTGGTTGGAGGTATTGTCCGTAGTGCTGCATTAACATCATCTAGCAGACCTTCTGAGGGTACTTCACGTAATCTTGGTAACCGGCTACGGGGGATCCAGGTTTGTACCTCGTCAATCTCTAGCTGTGAGAGCAGTCCCTTCTTTCGAATGTTGGAACACTGAGCTACTAGTTGTTTCGCCGTCATTGTGGATGTTGGGTATCGAAGAATCCATAGGTCCGTCATCCTATTCATGTAGCCCCTTCCGCCGGGGTTACTTGCGTAGTAGCATTCCAACAACGCCCTGTTTTCGTCTCTTGCCCACCGATGCCTTCTTGTTCCAGTAGCCCACTTTTCGTCAGGGTGCCCTGGTTCCTCAACACCTGACGCGGACCTTGTTGATCCGGGCGACGTCCGAGCCGGCATGCCTTCATATTTATCTGTCTCGCTCATGTCTGCGGTAGGCTCGCTTAGCATAGGGGGTCTAGCCTTAGGACCCTTACTGGATACAGACGCCCCAGGCAGGAATCGAACTTGCGATCCTGGGTTCCAAAGGCGTGTAGTGTAACCACTACGCTATCCAGCTGCTATATATATATATATATACACACACACACACACACACACAAAAGGATTCCTTTCATATCAAGTGCTTTAAATGTGTAAAAAGCACTTGATTGTGACAAAAACCTTCATTTACAGTGCCACTTTTACTTGCATGTTTTAGTAATGAGCTTCAAATTACTAGAAATGTTACATTTTGTCATTTTCCCACCATTTTCAGTGAAGGGAGAAATAGAACTGAGCCAGTTATCAATCTCGCCATTTGGAAGCTTAACAAAATCCAAACAAAACAGTTTAATGGAAGTTAATTATAAAAATACGCACAGAAGCGGCAAAAAACCCCCAAAAAAACAGTGCTGTTCTTCATTATTTAAATATCCTATTACACTCCTCCAAATACGGTCACCCAACCGTCCCATCCTAACAGAAAGCTGACAAAACCAGCTTTTCACACATCGTCCACAATGTAATACATATGACAGGCTGCGGCAGCCGAGGCGCTGAGGTCAAAAGAGCCAGGGTAAACATGCTGCATTAAATCTGCAATGCTCTGATCTTTGTGCTGGGTGTCATGTTTGTAATCCACCTCCTGACCCACGCTTTCTTCAGCAGGCTCTTACCTTCAGGCGATTCCTCTTGCACATATGTCCCTGTCAAATATCGATGAACCAAGGCAGACTTCCCGCTGGACAGGTTTCCCACAATCCCCTGCAAGTCCAAGAGCAAAAAGCTATGAGATGATGTACAGGTTCAAGTGACCTGACAGTGAAAAAGAAAAAAAAATCCTACCACAAAGGCACTGAAATTGCATAAGTCGTGCTGTTTTGAGTTTTATTTTTTTTATATTTTCTTTCCAAAAAACTGAAGCTTCAACCTCAATCATAAAGGCTTTGCAAGTTTTCAGCCCAGTGTGTGCAAATTGTGTGTGGCAAAAAGGAAAACACTGCATCAAGGTCAATAATATCAGAAATAAAACCATCTCCACATCTTATTTAATTCCTAATCTTTAGTTATGCTGCTAAGTCTTAAATCCTATCTGTATGAGTCACTAAAGTTTTAGAGATTATTCTTTCTACAGAGACATACCATCAGAACTCAACTGAAAAATCAAAGACTGACGTTCTGGGCATTTTTATTGCGCATATATTTCAATGTGTGTGCATTTAAGAAGATAAGTAAAAAAGAAGAAGTGCTGCATTTAAGGCATCTTTGAAAAGACTAACTCTTTTTTTTTTTTTACCAGTATGCAAGTTTCTTATTCAAAAAATGAAAAATGCAGTTTTGTGGGTGTGATTTTTCTATTATTATTTTTTTTACTCTTAAAATTGGTCAAGGTGTAATTATTTGAAAAAGTAATGAAACTTTCACACTAAACCTAAAGGTGACTCCATTTTTTAGCTTCTCTGCTAAGTAGATTTTTATTACACACTGGCCTGAAGTGAAAACAAGTGTTGGCTAGGTGGAAGAAAATCAAATTAAAAACTTTAGAAGGTAGTAGGCAGTAAAAGAAACTCCATATGGTTTGTGTTCAAGGGGGTAAAGGTCCCTTTCGTAGGGCATGTGAGTTTGAAATATTGTCCAAGTGCCTCTGATTTACACCCGACTTTGGTTGTAGTCTGTCCTGTTCTACCTCTCCCTGCCGTCTAGACCAGACCAAACTGCAGTGCCTTCGGGGTGATGCATGGCTGAGGGTGGGCTGACGATGCCAGCATGTCTGGGAAGAACAAAGACTGCAACATGCCTCATCTCCTCCCTCTCCAGCTCCTCCTCTACCCACCATCGCCCTCTCCTTCCACAGATCATTAGTGGGTGTTAAAGCAGGTATGGTTCTAATTATAGGGACGTTTGAGGCACAAGAGAAAAGGTGTGTTCAAGGTCTTTTCCTAGTCTAGCTTCTTTATAACTGAAGTATGTATATCATGAGGTACCCAGAAGAATAAGCTATGAATAAATTCAAAGTTAGCAAAAAGTTGTGGTGCTGTAAAAGCTATGAGTCAAAAAAAAGGCTTTGAATGTGCCACAGAACCAGCATTCTCCTGCTGTTTAACTGCTGGGCTTTGTGGCCCGCTGGTATACAGGATTCATGATCTCGAAATGCTGTATCAGCATTATGCTACTACAGAACCTTCACTCTTCTTTGTAGACGTTTAGCTCTGATGTGAGATGATCAAAAGATGACAATAAAACAGGATTTAACCACAGTCAAGTCACCAGCACGAAATCAACAGTACCAGAGTACAGTTCACTGTTGCAGCAGAAAAAAATTAGAGGTTTTCTCACATGGTTTTAATACTTTTAATTCATCTACAGGAATTGTTTTGACCCCTATTACTGTGGTATCAAAGAGGAAGAAAGCAAAACCTGCTTTTTTCCCCCCCTATCGTTTTTAAAAGCTTCTGAGAGTTGTAACCAACTTCCTTTCAGCACGACCTTGTCACTGCACGGTAACTCTGTGAAAGTTTTGAAAAGAATGATTACTATTTTTGCGACACTTAATTTAGTCTTACCGGGTCCATTTAACAAACCCCCGCATGGAAGCTGCCAATTAACACCTTAGAAACATAAAAAGCAACAGACGCATTTAAAAGTGTTTGAAGCCAATAAAAGAAGTTTGTCTTTGTGCTCGCTGTGAATCCCCCCATTGAAGTTTCCCCTTCTTCGAGGTGCCACAACAATGAATTCACCTAACACTGAAAATATCATATCCACTGGGAGAACGGCAGAGCGGAGCCTTTCAAGGCTGCTAGTCTTTATGTGGGGAAGGCATTAAATCATGTGAGGATGTTAGTAGTGCATTTGGCAGAGGCTGTGCGTGTGCTTCACTGGCGGGTGGGAGCGGACCCAGGATGTGTCACAGGCCTAGCCCAAAACTGTCACTCATCCTGTGTCCTGCTGCAAAACCACCCTGTATCGCCATGCCAACGCATCTCATTAAAAATCACCCACTATGTGCCAGGGAAAAAGTCCAGCCAATTTCTCAAATGTTCCCTCTCATGTGAAATGCAAAACTAGTATTACATGGAGAGAACATGCTTTCCCACTGACATTTAAGTCTGTTAGTAAGATGAAACCTCTGAGGGCAAATTAACACCAGGATTGTCAAAAACAACAAAAAAAAGTTACTCACCACTTTCAGCTCCGGCACTGATCGACTCAATGTCCATTCCTGGCTGTTGACAAAAGAGTCTAAAAAGAAAAAGACAAATGAAGACGTAAATGACAAAAGCAAAAAGTACTAAGCGATAATATGCGTTCTGTTCTATTTGACCCCCAGCTATAATATGGCACCGACAGCTTTTGCTAGCGGCTGAATTTAAAGAGTCTGCAATAAGTTTTATGCTGAATGCTCCACCAGTCACATCAAGCATTTCGACTTACACAGCAGTCAATTACAGTAAAACATTTTTAAAGAAATTGTGGGGTTGTTGCCCTTTTTTAAAAAAAGATTTCCTGCACACATGTTAACCAGAACCACTGAATCAAAGTTTTATGGCAGATAGATAGAGCCAACTTTAGTGAAAAAGTTGTGTAGTTATGAATATATAGCCATTTGGCCTGTCGTGTTCTAATGTTTGTCCTTTTATTTTTACCTTTTCTCCTATTTCCCCTTCTTCTCTTTACCACTTCAACCCCTCCCTGCTTGTCAGCTTTGGCATTGCTAAATTACACATATCCTATGTGAATAATAATACAAATATATGAATTATTAAAACATTATTTATAGAGTTTAGGCAAACCAAATCTGTTTGGCAAACAGTGCATTCAGATCATAATTATGATAATAAATGCTGTTAGACAAGACAGGTAAAAAAAAAAAAAAAACTTTAAAAAAGTAGAATTTTTAAATAAGTAAAAAGAAAAAGATACAGTCATGCTGTGTTCTTGACTGGTGACCAATAGGACAGCCTCACATATGTCTGATTATGCATGTGCAACATGTGCACAGCAGCACAGGCTAATAGTTGCTCACAGCCATTACTGAGCTCTGAGGAAGACACAAAGTTGGCCAAAGTAAACCATGGAGGAACCGCCATGAAATGTTTAAACCTAATGAGACACTTAAATCACCCTCACCCAGCTGAACATGGACATTTTAAAGAGGCTAATAAAGGAAGAGTGGCTAAAGCTAAAGCTATCCAGAGCTCAGTATCTGCAGACTCGGTATGAGCAAGGGCTCAAAGCAGGAACAAAAAAAAAAATTGTTTAGCGAAGAAAAAAAAAAAAAAGAGCAAAGGGTCCACGTGCTGCTATCTGATGAAGTTATAAACATTATTATTATATTATTTATCTAACTTGCATTTGTGTTGATATATAAATCTGATAAACCTACTTTTGTTTGGTAGGGTAAAATATGTCAAGTAAAGGCAAATGTATAGAAACCCATTTTAGCTAATTATCTGTAGTTTTATTCTCAGTTCTTTCAGTGAGAGTCTATCATGTCCAGTTTGTGGGAAATTAAGAAACGTAATAATTTATTTTAGTGTAAAAATATCCTGCATTGAAAAAAAAGTTGATTTTTTGTATAAGCTGTCCCTTATAGAGCTTAGAAAACTGGAATAAGCAAAAATAAAATAAAATAAATAACTAAATGAATAAATCAGTAGAAAAATAAATAAATAAATAAATAAGAAATAAAAATCAGCCAAAAAAATTACAATCAGTGCATCTCATATTTCTGTGATAATAATTTGCATAAAGTAGGATTTTTTTTTATAATCCTCCAGAAACATATCTGCATATGAATGAGCTGAATTCGAACCTTCTGGTGATTTCTAGTGCTGGCAGCTTTCTGGTTTCAGTCTATAGTCCGCTCCTAGTTCAAATTCAATCGACCAATCAAATCTAAGCAGGCCTTAGCTGCATGCAGGTCCCCTCAAAAGTGGAACCCCGTTTATTGAAATGCAATCTTAAATTCATCAGCTAACATCTGAAGACGAATTAACTTTTTAAAAAGTTTATCTCCATTTGTAAACATCACAAAATACCTTGGACCAGGTGTCTGCTGGTTACAACGGATACCTGGAAAAACTGTTTCCTGCATTCAGAGTATAAGGAATCTTAAGGTGCCAGTTTTTCAGGCTTAGTTCAATGATAGAAGCACTTTGATTAAAGCAACTTAAACCAAAAACTAACGGTGATATTAGATGAAGCCACAAGAGCGACTACCCTGCTTGTCAGCTAATGTCAGCTGGCTCCAGCCCCCAGATTCTGATTTGAATAAGTGGTTAAGAAAATGCATGGATGGATGGATCGATCCCCACCGATTTTCAATCTGTCCGACTCTTCTGTTTCCTCTAGATTTGTTTATTTGTACACAACACAAGTGTGAAGAAGTAATTGCAACAGACCTGTAGTTAATGCAGTCTGTGAAGGCCATTTCAATGTACAGCCCAATCTTAGGAAGGGATTTTGCTAATCTGTTTTAAAAGGCAGTTATTATCAGGCTTGATTCAGCATGGTAGGTTTACCAGTGACATTTGGAGACATTGACTAGATAATAGAGCTCTGAAAAAGGGCAGAACACTATAAAGGACAATGCGAACCCTCAGAACTAAAAACACAAATGACAGCTCCACAAGCTGTGCCCATTTCCCACAGAGATGGAGTACAGCTATGTGTCATAACATCTATTAGAACAAAGACCACCTTCCTGTTTTGGATCAAGGCTTTCTTGCCATCTGAACCTCCCAAATAAGATACCATCTCTAATACAGGAGCCTACATGCCGCCTTGCACAGGTAACCCCCTCCACATCTCTAAACCATAACAATTAAACTACTCATACACCATCATTACACAGCTATGGCGGTTTTTCTTTTTGCTGCAGGCGATGCCAATATGAAAAGACACAAAGCATAAACAGTAAGGACCCCAGTGTCATTATAGGACATGTTTCAGGGTTTTTTTTCCAAAATATGCTAAAAGCATAAATGACTCATAGACGGGGAGACATGAGCCAAAAATTCCCCTTGACTTGTCCATTAAAAAAACCCACAAAAACAAAAATCAGTTAAAATCTTGACTTTTTCTCCAATCCATTTACAAAGAGCGTCACTCTGCTGTGGATGTCTCACTTGTTGTGGGAGAGGAGAGTGCATCCCGAACACAGGGGCCTTTCACCAACCATTGTTTGGAGCAGAGGAGTCTTTAAACAGCACGCCTCCAGTTAAGCCCTCTCAGTGTGGGTTTGACATGTCAGAACATGAGCGGAGACATCCAAACTGCCTCAGTTTTAAAGTGCAGGAAACTCAATGCAGGTCACGGCTCTCTGAGGCGATCTCCGATAAGGCTGCCGCCCCATTTTATTACAGTTCCTGTTTCTTGTTATTGAAAGGTCAACCAGCGGTAATACTCAAAAATAGCAATTACATGAACCCATCTTAAGGTGCCAGTCTTTCAGGCTTTGTTAACAGCTCACCCAAAATCAAACTTTTTGTATGTTCCTCTGGGCTGCATTGCTAT
This sequence comes from Simochromis diagramma, assembly GCF_900408965.1. NCBI lineage: Eukaryota > Metazoa > Chordata > Actinopteri > Cichliformes > Cichlidae > Simochromis > Simochromis diagramma. The sequence continues at coordinate 7,663,222 of NW_024386782.1, forward strand.
TTATCTGACTAGATTGTGAGTCATTTATACTGGCTGTAGTAATATCTGCTTTCTCTTGAATATAATGGAACTCAACGCAGCTTTTTTTGTTGTACTTAAAGTGCCAACAAATATGTTTTTGTCAAACGTGGTATCATGACCTTGTTACTAGAATGGTCCGGCACTTTCATATAGGAACTATTTTCTTTCTACAGTCTCATCACAGCTCATCTAATGTTTACATCCTGTTACTGTATCATTAGCACAAGCCTGCCATCATGGGTACATAGATGCTTTCGTCAGTACAGTAATATAATTAGCAAGTAGTTCCTAGATTGTCCTTTTAATGAAGAACTGGTTATTAGTGAAATAAAGCAGAATGAATAAAGAATAATATTTGATAAATGAAGCCCCCAAAAAACATGATTTTCAGATTTTAAACAAGGAGTATTTTAAACTCAACCCAACTAACGTGTAGCCATGAAGGGAAATTTTGGGTCATCGCAGGTCAATGCAGAAATTGTGTTGTTGGCCACTGACAATCGCTTCATCTCTGGAGCACCGCATTGACTACTGGAAAACAGCACCACTTATTCTTTCACAGACAATAATAACAACAAAAGGAAGCAATAGAAAATGAGTGCCTTTCACTAAAATAATATTGAAATCAAGAACACAACAAAGAAACAGCATCATGGTGAAGATGCCTGAAATTTGCCATCCCGAAAGAGATAAAGTGGAACCGAACTGTTCCCCCACTAAAAGAAAAACCCCTAATTGAATCCATGTGGTCAGCATTACGTCATTCTTTAAATATGACCATCCCCATATCACTGTGTCTCAGAATGCCTATGGAAACAAGGGAGCCCCGGGACTCGCGATGCCTACAGAGGACACCAGTGTCTTTGTCTCTGTGAGGGTAAAACTGTTGGCAGCATGTTTGTCAGGTCTTTCACTTCGCTGCTCACGTCTGCTCAGATAAAAATGACCACTCAGTCTGAGGGTAGCGAAGCACAAGCGAAGCCCCGACTTATTCCATGAGAAAAGAAAATCTAATGTGAGCAGCAAGTCCGTGCGTATGCACATGCATGCATGCGTGCCAATGTGCAGTGAATCTGAAGTGGTTTTTTGGGGAACGAGAGAGGACAACCTTGAGATCTAAACTTCCACTCTTACTCTGACCAACTTTCCAACCATACTTTCCTTCCGTCATGAATTACAGAGTGAGAATTTAGCTAGCAATTAGTGTTTCTACTCTGATGATTCACCAACTGACATTCCCTGTCTGGCTACTTTTATCATGCATGTCATGACAAAGACGGTCCTGCAGCATCTTCCTTTTTTCTGTAGCTCTACAAAAAAAAAAAAAAAAAAAAAAGAAATTACAGAAAAAAACAAGCATAAGAGCTCTTACTTCTCTTCTGCTGAGCTCCCAAGCACAAGCCAGTCATTTCCATCAAATTAGGTAACTGACAAACACAGTCACCAGAGAACAAGGTGAAAATCTTTACCCCGAGCTCGTCTAATGCAACCTGGATGGTCTGGCCTACTTAAAGCTCCCAGAGCCTTGTGTTGTCTGCAGAAAGGCATTGATCACTTCCCCTTAAAATAAATTGGACATCCCGATTCACATTTAACATGAGATTTGCAAATTGGGTTTTCAAGAAGCCTTGCAGTGGAATGCCCAGGCTGACGGACTCAGTTTGTCAAATTAAGAAGGGAATGTGCCAGAGGTTATCGTTGCAGCTACAAAAAGGAATAATAAAAAAAGAACAAAAACCAAAGGAATCAGTCATGCATGAATGAAACTGCAAGCAAAGTTAGAGAAGATCCACAAATTGCAGCTTTTTTGGCAAATGGTTGGTAGACCTCTTGGTGAAACAGCAGGATCCTGCTTCAAATGAGCCACAGTTCTGAAAAACACAATGTACTGGAGCTGAGATTTGCAGTGCCAGCTGCTCATATACAAGTTACATTCAGTTATTAACAGATTTCCCTCTGCTCCTAACCAGACTGTCTGCGATTCAGTGGTTTTTCAATATCTTGCCGTCTCCCTATGTGTCCTGCTGCAGCTGAGAGGGCATTATCGCAGTGTCACTGTTTATTCAACTTCCCCTGAAAGTGTATTTATCTTGAACATAGCTACCTGCTGGGGACTCAACTACACCTGCTGATATGAACGCCAAAAACAAAAGCTTTTTTTTTTTTAAATATTTTTTACTCTGCAGGTTTTAAAGTAAGGCCCACTCCATCTGAAAGGTAAAGCACATACAGGAAGCACCACATGAATTAATATCGAAGGAGGCAAAGCGAAAGGGAAACAAAGGGAATTCCATCCTCATGAATATATTTTGTGTCAGATTTAAGATAAATGAGTCTGGATTTCACCTTCGTGGGGGGGATTTTCTTCTCTAAAAGGTAACTCCAAAAAATACCCATCACTGAGTGTTTTCCTGTCTGCAAGCTACATTGACAGGTTAGAGTACAGGTTACTGTAGAGTTCTATCTGCAGCACCACTGCAGTATTTCAACCTCTGCTACACATGTGCACCGTTGACCACCTACACTGCTTCTCCGACTCTAAGGACCCCAGAGACCACCCCCCCACTCCCCATTTCAGCACACAGTTCACTGGCCACTCCTGGATCCAACAGGATGGCTTTGTTTACTTGACAGGTGGGGGTGGGGACACCTCAAACTCTTCCCCCTGTTAAACTCCCTTCCTCCACCCAAACGTCATACACACACTCAAGTACAGCCTGAGTGTATGCAAGCGTTCAGTCACAGAAGAGTTGGGCTTTGGCTTTTCTGGATTTAATTTACTTTAAGAACCAACAGTTAGGCAGGTAGCAACAAGCGCAGAGTCCCGCCCAGGGCATTGAACACCCAGCTTAACTGAAGCTGATCGGCACACCTACATTCCTGAAGCTTGACTGACTGACTGCAGTGGAAGAAATGGACAAATACCACTTGACTCTGGAAAACAAATCAATAGGTATCCTTGGTAACGTGTCATGGGAGAATACAAACAGACAAGAGATTAACAAGTCTGACCTCAGCCCCTTCATGAGTCTCAAATTAACATGAAAATTAAAACAAAAGAAATGTTTTGCTGGTTCAAAAGTTGCGAATATATACATGACATGTGCAACTTGACATCGGGGGAAGTTATTAGGTTGTCACAGACGACCAATTAGGTCTCTTTGAAAAGGTGTGAAATTGGAGCTTGACGCACAAAACGCAGCAAATCACAGCCATTAATTCAGATAGTTACAAATATTTGCCTCCCTGCCTGCTCTTCCAGGCAACTGGACAAACACACTTCACTGTCAGAGTTAACCTTTAAACACAGCGCTTAAGTCGTTTGCTCCTCTCCCCATCATTACAGTATGTAAGCCCTCTTAATTTAGCATTGCGAGACTGCCAAATGCATCCCCATTACAGCCACTAACTGCTTTAATGCTACTTCTTTAAGCTGCGTCTCTGAGAGACCAATAAGCAGGCCTGGGTCAGGATAACACAGAGATAGCACGGGGACTGTGTTATGCCACAGCCGCCCCTCTGTAAAACAAACTGTTATCATGTGTTCTTTTCAGTCACTGGTGATTTCACTTCACCTACTTTTTGACTGAACTACAAAAACCTCAAAGAAGGCAAAGTAATTGCTGTGCATGTGCACACGAACTGAGGTTCACACATGAAAAACACTGGAGAAATAAAATACCCGAAATAGAAATTCCAAAAGGACTCTTTGGACTTTTTTTGAATGCCATCCAAACTCACAATTCCCCCACATGTTTTTCATTTGCTTGGCCTAAAAAAAAGTGCACTTCCTTATTTCTCTTGAGCTGTAACTTTCTGTGCAGTGAGCAAGAGGGGGTATATAAAATGGAGCACTGAGCTGAGAAATAAATCAGCAGTCTTGCAGGTCTTACCTTGACCTTTGTGGGAGTCAATGCCTGCCAGAGTCTCTATGGTGACAGGCTGTGACTTATTATTCCCAGTCTGGGGATATTGACCACTGTCTTTGCTTTGGGACTGCTGAATTTCACTTTTGCCACTGCTTGGCTGGTCTTTCCTCCTGAAACGGTTTGCTATGAGCTGCCATATACTTTGTTCTTCCTGAACTGGTTTGGAAGTCAGTTTTGGAGGATGGAGGGGTACCTCCATTACCTTGACCTTCCCCCTGCTGTGATACTGAATGTACTGCATGCCTCCATCTTCCGTCTGATCACTGGAAGTTGAAATCTTTCTTCCTGTGAGGTACGAGAAGGGTTGAGGAGGCATCGTTGCCTCTTCAGCAGTGCTTTTAGTCTGAGAGTACTCCTTTGACTCTACCCCAGGACCCAAATCCCTAGGACGAGTCCTCCTGATTCGCAGACTAAAACTCCGTCTTAAAGAGCTCAGTGTACTTCTTGAAGTATCAGATTTGTTGTTTTTGGGGGAAATTTTAGCATCTTTGTCATTTTGCTTCTCCTTGTTCTTCTCTTGAGAGGTTTTGCCAAACAGTTTCCATCGTAAGCCTCCTTTGAAAAATCCCTCTCCTTCGCCACCTCTGTGGCTGCCACTCCTCTCGCTGTTTATCTCATCATCAGAGCCCCTCTTTTTTAGCTCCAGTACTGTCATACTGACGGGCCTGGGCTTCCAGCTCCTCTGGCGGACCCTAAGGTTCACCTCCGCAGGGCCTGATGGCCGTTGAGCCACAACAGGATTGAGGCCATCCACTGCTCTTAGCTCAGCCTTCCTGCTCCTGTGCTGGTGGCTGTCTAAACTTCCTGTCCATTTGCAGGATTCCTGGGCTTGGGGCTCTGGCAGAACTGCGACTGCGCCTGGAAGCATGCAAACGCTCCTGGGCCTTAGCAGCCGTCGTTCTTGTTCGGGCTGACGATCTCTTTGGACCTTGACCGGACCGTCATACATGCTCATCGTCCTTCTGCCGAGCAGGGCTGCATCCTGATGTGACCTTCGTAGCAGGGCCCAAGGCAGAGACCTTCTTCCTGGTGCACTGTCATGATTCCCATGAACAAGTCCTTTAGCCTGGATGGTGGCAGAGCACGATGTTGAGCTCTGAATGAGCTGCTCCTTGGCGTCTGGTTGAGCTGTTAGCTCTACCACGTCTCTGTGTTGTTGTAAGGAGTTTCCTGTGTATTTTGAAGGTGGTTTAAAAAACTTGTCTGTCTTCATTTTTCCCGCAATCACCTCCTCCAACTCCTCCTCATCCTCCTCCACCACTACCTCCTCTCTATGCCTCCCGGCGCTACTGAGGGAGAGCCACCTGCTGAGCTCGTGCTGTGCCTTGCCCAACCTCGGGCTTTTCTCCATTTGGACTATACAAGTCATTTCTCCATTTGGCTGACAATTCCCAACCAGGGTGTGAGTGACCTGGCCCATTTCCAGCTCTGACACCGGTGCATCTGTATGTGTTTCTTTCAAGATTACAGAGACTTGGTATACAGTTATCTCCTGCTGCTGCTGTTCTATAGCTGTACTCCTTGGGGTCACATCCACGTTCCCACTGCTAAGGAAAAGCATCACACTTCATTCAGACCGATTCACACAATCATCCTCATTAACACACTGAAACCAGTGCGTTACATTCTGCCAGAGAGTTGAGATTCAGCTCATGAAGTCCTTCATTTGAAGACTAAATTCCTCTGTCAGGTATAATCTTTCACCTTTGACATGAGGAAAGAAAAAAAAACAACTTCAAAGAAGTTAGTTCAAAGCCTCGCTGCCACCTGCATCCTCTGGCTCCTTTCCTCAGCAGAATCAAACAGGCATTTAGATGGTAGCTGCTTTTTGCTCCGCTCTATTCTACCTGTCTCGAGCAAGTAGATGCACAGAAGAAAAACAAAACTTTAACTGCTGATTTTGCAACAAAGGCATATCTGTAACAGACACAAAAGTTACAGCTCAAAAAAACTGAATCATCCTTCTTCTTTGGCAAGTTGCAAACTGCGAGCAATCCCTGTTGTTGGCGGTGCAGAGAAACCCCTTAATCTCTGAGCTCTTGCCATGTAGAGCATGAGGGAGTGTGTCTCTGTTTGAACTTTCAGCTGCCTTCCAACCCCCGGGACACATGGAAAACAAGGAGTGGATCCCAAGGACACTGAACACGCCCTCATGATTTCACCAGAGTTGCTAACAGCCCCCGGAGGTATAAACAGACAAAAGTGAACACACAGGATCGAGATAAGACTCTGCTGATTACACACTGATATATACAGAATACAAGCCACAAGAAACAGCCATAAGTGGGCATTTTATTTGGATTGACCAATGGTAGAAGAAAAGAATAAACTATAAACTTTCTCGTATTTATTTAGACACTTGACTGATTCACCTAAACACATCAGCTTTGGGGATACGCTGCTTAGGTTTTAAACACTTTTACGGGGACGCAGAAGTCAAAATGTCTCCCTCGCTCCAGGATCTATGAGAATACTAATGCAGCACAGCCACGGAGTAACATGGGAGTACCCACACAACCACACACCAACCTTCCAGTGGCTCCCACTATACAGCCTACACTCAGTGGGAGAGCTTAGCTTAATTCCAAGATTGGCTGACAGCTATTTTTGTTGAGGAACTTATTCTTTTTAAAGCACTAATGGTTACCGTGGCAGAAATCAGTACATTGGACATTATGTAAAATGGCATTCTCTGAATCTAAACATAATTACACATTCACTGCGTGGGCAGTCCTGCATCTAACTTCATTGAGAAAATTAGCACATTGAGCTACTGAGAATGCTGGCATTCGATTAAATGCAGAGAATAAAAAGACTGAGCAGCCTTACGTGGCCTATTCAATCTTCTCGTGCATTAGTGCAGCGTAATGGGCAGAGCTCATTTAGACAGCCATGCACCACAAAGAATCAAGGCAGATTTTACCCCCACAACTCTGCAGCACCCAGTGTGGTTAAGACTGGAACACTGCCCCTTTGTGGTCAACAAGAGAAAGCACACTGGAAGGGAAAATGTTATCGGCTGGATAACCATTCAAAGCTGGTGTGATTTGCCTGGACAAAAAACATATATCTAAAACAGATGCATAATCAGAATTTAACAACACTGCTTATGAGAAAAGAAGAATAACACCAACAACAACAAGTGGCCATTCCCTGAGTGCATCACTGTGGGGAAACCAGAATAACCGGGAGGCAGAAAGTTACAGCCCAACTGCTGCAGTTTGTGCCAAACGCTAAATCTCAACAGCATTTGACTTGAACTGATTTTGTTTTTTCGTAACGTCTCCCTAAAGTCCTCCAATTGCTATTGCCGTTGTGTGCCATCTACAGTACGTGTGATATTCCTGATATTTGAAGTGTTTCTTGGCACATTTCTTTCTCCCTTATGTCTCTTTATCAACTGACTCAGCGGTGTTAGAATGAAAACAATCAAAAGCATTTTAGATATTGTTACAGGAAACTCTAACCAAGCGTGTGCACCGTCAGAAAAATCTGAAGTGAGCGAGTACAGCAGCAAAGTTGAATCCCATATCAGGCTGTCAGAGGTTGTAATTTCGGCCTTTACCTGTGTCTAGGAAGCAGGGGTTTGAAAGGATGTGGGTCTCATCGTCGAGTAAACGGTCCTTTTCACTCCACTGGATCTCGTGCCGGTCTCGAGTTTGCTTGCGACTCCCGAAGCACATCAACATATTCTAGCTATAACCTCAGAGGCACTTTTCCGTGATATAACCAAAAAGAAACAAAGATATTTAGGTGCCTGAATCCACGTTCAGATTATTGATCATCTTTGATTCATTGCGCCACTCCTGGGTTTTTATCTTCCTTTGCTTCTTTCAGACATTTCTGTTGACATCTGCAGCTCAGTTAGTCCCCAGTTTTTTTCTGTCCAGCATAGAAACCAAAAAAAACCTATTTTGTCATTTCTGGCACGCACTCCATGCCAGCCTGATATTGTGGTAACAAGCAGAAGCCGGAGCGGCTAATGGACAGTCCGAGGAGGCGGCCCAGAAAGGCCATGTGGTATCGCTCCCTTTGAGTCCTTTCCTTAATGCAGGTGTTGGTTAGCAGGGTCCTACATAGGAAGTCCTGATAGGATTAAAGTTAATCCACTATCCTGTTGTCTTTGTTGTGGTCCGGTCCAAAGGAAACCTGTGCTGCGGTAAATCCTGGCATTTCAAAGTGCTGACCAGGTAACAGAGCCTCTCTTGTGTTTAACCCTGTCCTGCAGCTAAATATTTCTCCGTCTTGAAACTGTATCTTGATGGAAGGTGGAGGGGAAACCTTTTCTGAAAAACTGGATTGGCATGTTCTGAGGTTTCAGAATTACCCTCTGCGTCTGTATCTCCCTGTGTGTATGTGTACACATCTGCCTGATTGTAAGCGGAGGTCATACTGTGTGTGTTGGCCGTTTATCTCATTTCTGTGCGTCACCTTGTCAAACACAGGCGTAGCTGTTTTGCCAACACCCCGACCTGAGTTTCTCTTTCAATTTTTCTTAGGCTACATTCCTTAGTCGTTCAGCAACAGAAAGGTACGCTCTGTACTTTTGCAAGACAATTTTCTCGCCATGCGATTATTATCTCACCTATAAGCTACGTTTGGAATCTTTCTTTGTCAGGTTAACATCCCAAAAAACCCCTTTGGTACTTTTCAAGCATCCCATAAGACGACATTATATTTTAAATGTGTCACAAATACAGCGTGCACATCATCTCTACAGTACTTTCATTTTTGTTATTATGGCGGCATCAGAATTTAATTCAAAGCAGGCATCATTATAAAATTTGACTGGACAATCTCGTCAAATCCCTAATTAGACGACTGCCTGTTGGGGTTTTCGCCTTCACTTTCTAATCGAATTCAATCAAGGCTTTTGCCAGTCAGCAGTATTTCTCTTCATATTAGATCATTTGACACAATATACCAGATTTCCAGTGGGGGGCAGTCACGTCGCTAAGGAATTGCATCCTAATTATAACATTATATCAGTTACATTAAAATAACAAAGTATTTCATAATGCAAAGAAAACTTTCAAAACTAAGAAGCTTCACTCAGACTGGTCTCTGTGGCCCTGTAAGCCCGGGGTAACTAAGAAGCTGAATTGGGAAGGCTTTTTTTTTTTTTTACAGCAACATCACTTATCTGGAAGATTCAAGCAGTTTTGGGGCTCGTGATGATGTCTGGATAACCATTAGCTGGAAACACACACAGACTCACACACACATAACGGAAATGTCTCAACAGCAGACATAGTAGACAGTCAGAACTAGTGTGTTTATATAAGACGCAGACACTATGTGCGACAAACACTGGTGCTGTCTAGCAGGTTGCATGATGCATTCAAGCCACATGAGTAAAGCTTACTAACTCCTCGTCAGTATTAGAACATGAGTCAGTGTGAGGAAGACGGCCGCGCACATATGTAAACTCCTTGGCGGAGACGGTTTGCTTCCTCCGGCAAACAGGGTGACAGGAAGAGAGACTGAAGGCGGCCTCCCGACTTATTATAATTAGCACTCGGCAGGTAGGAGGCTGTAGCCCAACTCTTCTCGAATATGGTTTTTGCTGACCTCATTCACACATCAGCACAGCTCAAGCCTCAGGCATCCGGTATTCTCCAGCATTACGTATGAGGGGAGAAAGGAGAAAAAAAACAAAACTCCAGTGTTGTTTGCTTTCTAAAAAACACAAATACATTTATTCAGAACTTTTCAAACTGAGCTCTGTGTGACAAATTGGTGGCAAAGTTTGCCACAGTGACTAACAAGCTTTAATGAGAACAGAAATGTTCATGACTTTTCATAGGTGTTGATGTCACGCTTTAAATATAGCCTCGTGTGAACATGTGAATGTAATATATTGCTCAGGAAGCGCAGCATGGAGAAACAGGAGAAAATTACTCAGAGCTATCAGAAATACCCCTTGATTGAAGAGATGTTTGCCCTCACTGGAGAGAGTCAGGTACTGTGATTATCATCATCATCATCATCATCATCACAGACGAAACACAGGAGCTCGGAATTGCTAATTGACCTCATGCAAGACTGCCTGAGGCTCTAATAACAAAGGAATCCTGGTGGCATCTTCTGGATTTCCAAAAAATGCAAGAAAAAGTGCTGTGCTCTTTTGATAGAGAAAAGGGAGAAGGTTGAGGTGTAGTTTGGGTTAATACAAAAAACAATTCTCAGAGCACTCGTCAGAATAACGCCATCACCGGACACTTTATTAGGTACACCTCACAAATAGGGAGGACTTCTGTTTTGCCTTCAGAACTGCTTTAATTCTTCGTGGCATAAATCCTGGAAACACTCGTCAGACATTCTGATCATATCAACATGATAGCTTCCCACAGTTGCTTCAGATTTGTCAGTTGTACATCCCTAAGATGCTCCATTGGCTTGAGATCTGATGTCTGTGGAGGCCATTTGAGTACATCGAACTCATCGTTATGTTTAAGAAACTTGTTTGAGATGATTCGAGTTTTGTGACACTGCGTGTTATCCTGACCAGAAGCAGCCATGAGAAAATGGGTAGACTGTGGTCATAAAGGGATGGACATGATCAGCAACAATACTCAGGTAGACTGTGGTGGTGAAAAGATGCTCATTTGGTACTAAGGGGCCAAAAGTGCACCAGGAGAATATCCCCACACCATTACACCACCAGCCTGAACCATCGATACAAAGCAGGATGGATCCATGCTTTCATGCTATTTAATTCTGACCCCACCATCTGAATGACACAATGAGATCCATCAGGCCAAACAACTAATTTGTAATCTGTCATTTTCCAATTTTGGTGAGCCCATGTAAACTGCTGCCTCGGTTTCCTATTCTTTGCTGACAGAAGTGGAACCCGTGTGGCTTCCTTCAAGATCTTAGTGATAACTGTATTCAAATCAGCTTAGCTGAAGCTTTAGCATTTAAACATAACATGCTGCCAGTTGACCTGGTTCAGAAAAAAGAAAAAAAAGACTGAACATGGCAAGACTGGTTGGAACAGTTTCCAAGCGACCACTTATTTTAAAAAATATAAGGCTGAACAAGGATTTATTAAAACATGGGAAACTTAAGGTTGATAACACCAATTTTAATCTTTAATAAAATTGGATGATTGCATTTTAAACTATGTAGCTCCTTAAGCGTATACACAGGGCAGACAACGCATGTAAACCTGAACTGAACTCTGTGCCTGTAAGGTGAATCTTCTGTAATATTACAGAAGCAGAAACCAGAAATGCAGTACATAGTGACTGAAGTCAATTGTCTTTAAATTCCCTGGCTGACTCTCAAGTAAACCAACCCATTAATTGTCTGCGTTTAAAATCTGGGCTTTACCTCAGTGATCATGAAAACAAGATTTTAGCTGGCAAGAATGTGTCAGTAAAAACAAGCAATTTTGTTGGTTTTAACCTGGAGCTTTAGGTGGAGATGAGAAATGAGAACAGGTTCCAAATTGCCCAATCCTTCAAAATTATGTCCTTCCAAGCTTATCAGCTCCGTTAATCATCACTGGCATGATTTCCAGACAGTTGCATATTGCAAAATAATGATGCCAAACTCATAGCAGTCAGTTTTCACACAGCTGCACGTCTTTCTTTCTGCTGTTTCCACGCTGTATTTAGATCTAGAGATAATAACAGTTGTGCTAACACTAAAAAAACCCTCTGTAGACCCAATTTTGCTCTACACAGACCAGGAGTCAGTAGGGCAACTGGGGGAGAAAATGGGAACTATATCAGTAACATCTCACATATATAACCTTTACTGGCTATGCAAAACTCACTACTATATGAGATTTACAGAGCAATCAAATAATCTGGAAAGCAATCAGGAGATAATACAGCCTTGAGATCACAGGAATCAGTATCCAGGGAAGGTATGGGGGGATTTATTCAAGCATGAGTGAAAATGAAAACCAGTAATCATAGTGTAACTGTTATTTTTAAGATTGCTTCGGTGCATGCTCTCACATTCTTTTAATACAACAGATCTTTTTAATACAGAAGTATTTCCTGACTGATTATGCCACTCTTGCACAAGGACAAGTAAGCGAAACCGAAAAATTAAATGAAAAAAATCTGTCCCTCGAATTAATTATTGCCTTTAGAGTCTGTAGAATGGGGGAATTATTCTGGAGTGTGAATATTCAGGTCTCTGTGTGGCACATTCAGCACTCGGTGGCTTCCCTCAAAAACCACAAATAAGATCTGCAAATCCTCAACAAACATCTGCAGAACATCTAATAAAACCTACACAGAAACACAGGTGAATACTGCATACAGCTGAGGACTAAAACAACGTGTTCCTCCCCTAAAAAAATATTGTGCAACAGTATTTATTCCCAAGCGAGAATCAGCCACGGACACAATGTAAACAAACAGTTTGAGAGGGATATAAGCCGATCTGTGCACGTAAAAACACATAAACCTCCGGGCACAAGACAAAAAAACATATATATATATATATATGCAAACAAGCGCTTCGCCCAGGTGATTACACAGTGCTGCTAATTACACAATGACCTGCCAATTTTGAAAAAGACATAAATTTACCAGACCACTTTCACCCCACCACTCCTCTTTTCCCCACATCGATGCTGAATTAATATCTGCAAATGAATTAAGTCAGAAGAATCACACACAGAAGGGGCTACAGACAGCGAGGAAAGTTTATGATAATTATGCTTGCAGTAGTGGTATTGAGCGTGGGTGGAGAGCTTTTTAAAATTCAGCTGCACTAGCGACGAGCATACGTCACCATTGCTCCACTGCAGAGAAAATGATAGGTTCGAGGACGTCTGTGGGAGGCTGTGAAAAAATTCCAGACGCTTCTGTCTCTAAAATTCAGGTTTTGAGAGCGAGCGCTTGTGCGTTTGTATAGCGTGTGTGTGAGAGAACGACGGAGACAGAGAATGCAACAAGATTGAATGGGGGAGAGAGGGACAGTGACAAGAGTGTGTATTAGTTGCGTAACCTAAGCTGTATAAGCCCTAATTAAAATGTTTGACATCCAAGCTGCTCACTGCTAATTTTCTTGTTCCCTTTGACAGAAAATAAAACAGTACCAGGGATCAGTGTTTGTTTGCTGTGTGTTTATGTTTTGTATCTGCAAGTCTACTGTATGTGCATGGGGGCATGAATAGGCGGGAGACTTGACTTTTTGAGTTTCGTGTCATGTAATCATCACAGCCGCCCCTGCCAGCTAACATACTACTGGCCATGTGATGCCACAGGGAGTAATTCACTGTGCAGAAAAGATGAGGTTTGCACACTTGGCAGCAGAGAATGAAACAAGTGCGTGCAGGAAAGGTCAGCCTGGAATTCACTAACTGGGCATGAGCAGGGAAACACGGAGGCAACATACTGGTTTGCAGAAGATGACAAAATGACCACTAAGAGGACGTAGGAGGAAGCTGTAGAGAGATGCACATTTTTTGTTGTTTTTTGTTGTTTTGTTTTGTTTTTTTTTACAGGCAGATCTGTGTGGGCTGGTGGCTCCCAGTCCTCCTCCTCTCCACATTAGTTTGCAAACCCCCGCTTACTTCTGGTATCATCTTTTCATACTTGCCTTCGAACTCGCTTTTATCTAATAGCTTTGATGTGCTATTGCACATATTGTGTAATCTTTATTGAAATGTGCAAGCAGCAGCAATATAAGCATTATTTGGAGTGTTATTACATAAAGGCGATCCTCAATGATCTTTTTCGCGAAGCTGATAAGAGATATGCTCGCTTTTAGTGAATTAATCCACTCAAAATAGCGAGCCGCGATGGCTAGGATGTGCAATAATTCGCTGACATCTGTGTGAGCTAAACTGTTGCTTAATAAAAAAGAGGTCAGAGGTAGGGCACGGTTTGTGAGAAGCAATTTAAACAGAAAGAAATCCTTTTAATCAAGCTGTGTGGTCTTTTTTTTTTAAACTTGGAGTTGGACTATATTTGGATCATCACTGGATCATCTTTTCCCTCAGTTTTTTTTTCTTTTTCTACTAGCAGCAAAATGTAATTTGTCATGCACCATCTGGCTTTCAGCTTCATTCTTGTATCTCACTGGCATCCTGTTGCAGCAACCCTGCAGTTGGAAAAATAAATGGAGCAGCCAATCGCAGCTGTCATCTTGCTAAAGCACAGCAAAGCAACTCGAAACTATTAGGAGACTTTTACTTTAGTTCCGATTGCAATATAACCGTTTTCTTTATCTTTCCATCTTCACAAGCTAGTAATTGTGCAAAATACGTAAGTGGGCCATATTTCTTTCTGCTGCGTTACCACAGAATCTACAGTATATTGTCTGATTCTGTCGAGTCTTTTCACTCCTTTTCAAGGTTTTTCTTCCTGTGCTGTTCCAAAAAGAGGGCCAAGAATAGCGACACATTCGGGCACAAGCTCCCATGTAATTTCCCACGCCTTTTGTCTCCGTTCCTGTGCCGCCCATGCATGCTGAAACAATAAGCTGGGAGCTTCGTTATGAAGCTGACAACAGCGCCTTTAAAAAACATAATTAATTTAAAAAAAAAACCCAACAACAACCAAGAAGTCAGGAGGGATACAGTCATACCTACAAGTGACCCGTCCTCATGCACGCCTGTGGAGCAGCTAATAGGGGCATTTATTTGTTTTGAATTGAGTTCATGAACCCCAGGTTTGCAAAATAAAAGCTGCATGTGAATAGACTCGGTGCTGCTGGCTTACAGCATACAGTTACACAATTTGTTTTCAACAGATAACGGCTCCAGAATTCTGACGCACCATCGATTTCTGCATTCAGTGTGGGATTAATTGTTGTTATGTTCGCCTAACTAGCATATCTGTGACTGATGAGAATCTCATATCTTCAGCCTGTGGAAAAGCCATGGGAGACAAACTTCTACAGGTGACTGAAAATTAATTCCCACTCCAGCGGCTCTAGTTTAATGGCACTCAGTCGAGTGAACGCCATTGTAACATGCTTACTAACATCCATCAAAGGCAGATTGTGGGTTTTCCAGAAAACATTCACTTACAATATCTAGATATAAAAAAAACCCACCAAACTGACAGATAACGACTCCCATTCTGCAACTTCCACAGGCCCGGCGTCTCTCCAAGGCATCAAAAGTGGCACTTTAGCATGAAATTGAATAACCTGAAAGTCATTTACAGTAAACGTTTTGAACCTCTATCAGAAATGACAGACATTCAGTATTCCGGAGGAGAACGCGTCCTCACCCAGACAGCCAGACACAGAGGCTTAGTTCCAGCTCAGCTGCTATCTACAGGGGCTGAATGACAAAGAAGTTGAGGACACCAGTGAAAACATCTGTATCGTACTTGGTGAAGTTTCGTGACAGCTCTATTAGTGCAAGTCAATATGGAGCTGTGCATCTCCTTGTGACATTTTTAGGTCCCCTTAACATAATGGCATATCATCCTGTCCCCAAGAGGTACACTGAAGGAGGAAACACTTCGCTTTGCTATTTGCTTCTGTCCAGCATGGTGTGGGCACAAGCAGCAGGCCGAAATGAATCACAAAACCTGACCTGATTAGACTTGACATGGAGACACTGAGTAATGGTGCCCAAACAGTGTTTCCTGCAATTTGGCTCTCCAAAAAACTGAGGCCTGCTGGAGGGCTTTTGTTACAATGTAAGCCAAATCTGAAAATGGCAGGAGAGTAATGGACTAGCTAGGACACGCACAACGGCTTTGCTTAATCACGGAAACAACGGTAATATGTCGCACACACATAAGCTCAGCACTTTCCCCCCCGTTTGTCAACTTCTGACGATTCTCATGACCGCAGAGAGCTCGATGCGAAGCTTCTGTGTCTCCATCTGATATTTTACCGCAGCGCCTTTGTCGGGTATTGACACAGACGAGGTGGAACAAAAACACGTAAAAGCTCGAACGAGAGACCTTTTAAAAATCACCGTCAAATCAGCAAAACAGAAAGTGCACAGAAGCAGCACTGATCCGTTTTTTTGTTACTTTGATTTTTTTTTTTTTTTTGATTTTCTTTTTAAGAGGGGCAAAAGGCTTGTGAGATATCATGTGAACAGACCTGCGGGCAAAATATAAAATGTACTTGGAATTTATATTAACTGATCACACTTCTTCGGGCTTACATCCAAACCACAGATTGGATTCTTTAAAATGCTGACAAGTGGTCTTTATTAGACATGGGGGACTTCTCTCTTCTGGATGTGTCACAATCTAGTCAGTTTAATGGAGGAACATACTGTAGCTGCTGTACCAAAGAGATTAATTTAATAACTTCTGCACTTCTGTGGAGAGTGTCCAGGCAGACAGCTGCCACAGAAGTACAGTTGAGACCTTGAAACATCCATGGGGATGATGCAGTCATCATCTCTCGTCAACCTCGTGTTCTTCGCCGAGCCAGACTGCTACTGACGTTCGGCGTAGCCTGCCCTAATATCAGTAACTGAGCCATTTGCTGAAAATTTTAGCGCCCTTTCACCTGTAACAAATTATTAAAAGCCAAGAAAATTGCATCTAAATTGCAATAAATGGCCATTTAATGAGCAAGAGTGAACAATGTTGCACTTGAGATGCCGATCTTCCCCGTTTTAAACATTTCATTTTCCAGAGTCCTCTTGAATCCATTTAACAGAAAGCACCTTGTATGCAGAGCATGTACAGTGTGCATTATTATTCAACACTATGGCCTCATTGAGATTTGAAGTGTCATAACCTCCTACACCTCCAATCCATGCTAACTTTTCAGCAATTGATTTTTTTTTCCTTGCCACTAAGGTTTAATGTGTTTCGATATGATAAACACACTGCCACACATACACACTCCACACACACTCCACATCTTCCTTTGTGTACTCCAAAGTGAAATAAGCAGGCTAATGAGCTGTGAATTTTAGGTTTAGGCTACAGGAACACAATCCTCAGCAGCAGAAATGACACAAGAATGTGATCTCCTTCTGGTTCTTCTCCTCCTCCTCCTCCTCCTCTCTCCTTCTGCATCTCTTCATCCTTAACTCAGTCCTATCCGCCCACAATCCTCCATCCCCCTCTTGTGCTTGCTGAACACTGCATCAGCAGAGTCCCTAGCAGAAGGGAGACCTGTTCTTTAACTGGACCATTACAAATACCTGCTACCTCAAACCCTCCAAGATGCATCAGCCTCATCCGCACTTCTGGGAAGATGCAGCTCTTTAATGCGATTCTCTGTTATGCAATCCTGCGTGATAAATAACTGCAGACACTCTGAGATTAATGAAATTCAGGGGAAGCCCCCCCACACCACCCCACACACACACAGCCTGATCTCCAGTACTAGCAGAAGATGACGGCTCTGCTATTTTTACTCAGGCATCTCCATAGGTAGTTTCTGAGGTCACATGGCGGCCCACCCCTAGGAGAAGCACACTGCTGCAGTGCACTATTTCTGGGCTCCCAGCAGGAAGAATCAGGTATGAGAGAAACCTGCTGAAAGGTGCCATAGCACACCACTGTTTCAGGGCCGATGATGGAAAGCTACCACATGGTGCAAAAAGATAACAGAGATCCCAAGCCTCATTCCCTTCCTGTCTTACCTCTGCAGCAACAAAGGCAGTTTAAACAGTTGGGAGTCAAGGTCAGTGCTTGGGGATCAAAAGGTAAAGGCGCGTGAAGCCTGCTGTCGCTTTTCTCTGATAGGCCCTTTTGTCTGTACTGAGTCTGAACCGACTGCCTGGTCACTGCTGCTGCATGCCAATGAGATGAGCACAGCCGCAGTGTCAGGTTTTGCGCCTCTTCAGAGTGACAGCTGCAGGATGGCTGGCATATCGCTCGCTTTTGCCTCATCTACAGTTTTGTTGTAAAGACACAGGGCTGGTAACGTTCAGAGAGCTGGTGAAGCTGGTCAGGAATAACAATAGAAAAGGAGAGAAGGCAGCGAACTACTGAGTAGATGTGTATTGTGACAGATATCGAAAACAGTGTGGTTTACTGTTAAATGCTAACCATTACTTCAGTCATATGCTATGCTTTTTTGGGGGGGTTGTCACTGACTTCCTGTCCCTTTGGCTTGTGGCCACTTAAAAAGAAGCTATGGCTAATTGCAAAACCTTGTGACCAGTTGCTGTGCAGCAGTTGTGACCAGCTCAACAACTGTTTGTCCCCATGCTGCCAATCACATCTGAGCCTAAAATTGTGGCCTAAAATTAAGTTAATAACTTAATTTTAGGCCACAATTCTTGTATAAGATATATGCTTGTACAAGTTTTCGAATAGAAAGCTTTGATTGTTTGAGTCAGTAACAGATTCTGTGACCCACTGTGGATAAATTGAGTGCAAAAAGTCTGTTTCTTTGTTTCTTTCAGGCAAATTCCCGTCGAAGACATAAGCAAACTAAAAAGCATGCAGTCTTGGAATTTAGGACATTTGAGGAAATGATGCAACAGGAAAGAAAACTCAAAATTAAATGAGCTCCACTGAAATTATTATAAGCTACAACACAAAAAACTGGGTTTCCCAAGGAGCGTGTAACAAACAAGTCCACATCCTTTGATGTTCTTCCTTTGTGTTGGTATGTAGTCAGGCACGCTGACACAGACTACCTAATGGAAAGAGCGCCATCAAACAGATGATTAAAGCACCTGAAAGCCAATAAAACTGCTGACGCTCTAATAGAAAACAAGCTGAAAGTGTGCGTTTTCATATCAGTTGTGGCAAGTGAATGAGAAGAACGATGGTTTCCATTAACTGATGTGCATTTCATTGATGATCGGTAGGAACCACGCGGCCCTCAGCGTATTTCATCATTATCCAACCTCCCAGTGAACATCTACATGCATGCATGCAGGTGACATCACTGCTTTCATCTTGCACTGCCATCGGGTGATTATCTCCGCGCTGCTGCTGTCAAAATGAATGATTATTTTAGTGATGGTCATTTTTATGTGCTACGCCAAGGCACGGGGTGATCAGAGAGATTTAAAATTGATTTTATTGTTATGCATAAATTCAAGAAGTGATGATCTTGTGGGTTCAAAGCGGCCGATATGAGTTTTCTCATGAATCACCCTGACACAGTCCGCTGCAGTCGCAAATTAAATTCCATCTATTTAAAAAATTATCTTGGTGTCCGGCGTGGAAATTATAAAAAACAAAGATACACAGTGCAATTAACGTAAATGAAAATCAGAATGGTGCGTATATGTGTGTGTGTTTGTGTGTGTGTGTGTGAGGGAATCAGCAGCACAGAAAATATTTACATGAACCAAGAAACTGTATATGGCGTCGATCTCTATGGCGCTCGAATGGCAAATCATCATCATCCTGTGTAAACTGTCTAAGGAGGTAAATACATGTTTGCACATGAAATACTTGACAGATAAGCAGCTGCTCTCGGGATTCAGTCTCATTTGTGCTGGCTTTCACTTTCTCTGTGCTAAGTAGACTTTGCTTTCAAAGCACACACTGAAAAAGTCATGACACACGCACATTCGGCATGAAACAAACACCATAGAGAATGCATTACTTGCACAGAGGCCGTACTTGCCGGCATCCTGTGGGGCACTGACCGCAAATAAACTCTCTTGACTATTCCGAAGTCTATTCTATTAATAAAAATATGTGGGAGAAGCGCTGCTAATTATCCTATTTACATATAAACAGCTGCTCAGTGCACTGTAATCCTATCGGTGTGTCCATATCTCCTAATGGTCCGGCAATGACTCATGCTAGAACACATCTACGGCTTATCCATCTATGAAAGTATTCATGAACCTCACTTTACTTGCATGTCAGGCGCCTTTATACATGTTAGGACTCGGATACTCTGACTTATTTTATGCCTTATCATCAGAGGAGACGGTCACATGATTCAGAGCTGCTGTGAAGACCATCAGCGGTGCAATGCCGTGAATGCTGTGAAGATGTAATGATGTTTTAATTGATTTCTTTACTCTGTCTGTGCCTATATGCCTTCTGACTTCTCAATGAGCATCTCAGCCATCAAAATGCAGGGCGGCTTGAGGCAAAGTCAGCACAGTCATTTAAAGCATCTGTCATAAATGCTGAATTACCAGAGAAAATGGCTGAAAAACTTCCGGATCCGGAAAATTCCAGATTCCAGAATATTAAAAGGTTGGAAAAGGATGTTCCCATTCATTCAACCAACCAAACCTACATGGTAAAAAAAAGGCAATTTAGCCAGACGAGTGATAAAGGGAATTATTGTAACAGACTCTTCTTTTTTTTTTCTTTTTTTTTTTGAGGAGGGTACTCCATCGGCTGCTAGATCCAGAGATAATAACCCGAACACAATAATGCCTTTGCACTGCCTCTGGAGAAGGGACAGCTGCAGAGTAAATAAATGGCTAATCTGACTTTAGCCAACGACTGAGCGCAGCCTTGACACAATAAACGAAAGAGATTGATGTCAATCCCAGCATAAGCTCTGCCCACGTAGTGCGGGGCACAACACAACAGACACCCTCATTTTCTGCAAACCCCCCACTCCAGTGCTGGAGGGTAATACTGCTTGTTGCAGTGATTCTGCTGCAGTCTGGCTTCACTTTGTCCTTTATTTCTCTGTGAGATGAAATGTGAAAAGAGAGCTTTCACACCAAAGGTCAAAACCTGCCTCAGTTGTTGTGTATGTGGTGACAGAGCCTCGCCACAGGGGGCCACTGTTGCTGTATAAAAACCAAATACACTAGACAGACTATAATAAAAATATATATATATTTAAAGGCCCTTTTAACCCAGAGTGACAGGAGATACAGAAAGAAACAAAGATGAGCTCTGACACACATGGCATCATTTTTACTGCATGTGTGTATTAGGGTAAACCCATCTGAATCTACCTAAAAGAAATTCCAGATTCCTGTGCAGCTACTATATTACACATGCATGGGTGAGATATGTTAAATGTGTCCACACAAGAGTGAAATCTGCCAGGTCGCGCTGACTGTGGACAATCCACCACCAGTGTGCACTGAGAGGTTGGAAGACGGATATTACATAAGGAGCTCATCAGTGGGGTAGTGGCCCACGCACAAAGCATCCTCAGTGGAATCTCTCACTGTTGATCAGCCTCTCACTCAAAGTAAGAACAAAATG
Organism: Simochromis diagramma; assembly: GCF_900408965.1. Classification (NCBI taxonomy): domain Eukaryota; kingdom Metazoa; phylum Chordata; class Actinopteri; order Cichliformes; family Cichlidae; genus Simochromis; species Simochromis diagramma. The sequence continues at coordinate 7,684,235 of NW_024386782.1, forward strand.
GCTGAGGTGACAGCCTGAGGGGGGAAAAACAGTGCAGAGGCTAGAAATTCATGTGAATAATTAGCTCCTAAAAAGAGGCTACTTAATGCAAATGACCTGGGCGGCTGTATGATTGAGGAGAAATGGCTGCTGACATCCCCATAAGCTAAACGTATTTATACAGACGAGATGCTATCAGGAGGGAATACTAATTAGGCTCTTACTGCAAACAAAAACAACACTTATGCACTGGAATAACAAATATACCCGTGAAAATAGCTGTTTATTTCATGCTAAACCATTACCTGTCTTATAGCTAAGGGTATCATTTTGCAACACAACTGTAAATAAACACCAGAGTGGGGGTCAGTGGAGTCCTCGCTGCGGTTAGAGCGCACAGTAATGTGCAAACCACAAGACCTCTGACCTTTAATAGGGAGCTTTGAATTTCTATTCAGTGGTTTTTGCTGGAAACACTGCTGCATGCCTAGGTTGTCAACACTGAAAGTGGTGAGACTACTGCAAGGCAATTCAAGGCTGATTATTCTCCAGTGTGAGGATTTGTTGTTTTCATTGTCTCACTTTACAGTAAACCAGAGCTGCAAATATTAGCTGATTACATAGCTTTTCAAACAATAGAAGACTCATTAGCTTTGCCAAATGTGTGTAATGTGTTGCCTGTGCTGCAAGTAGGTGATGATCTGATGCTTTTGTATGTCATCTCTGAAGAAGTTTTAGATCACAGGACTTCATTGGAGATCAATAGGTTTCAATATTGCCAGGATAATCTTGACACTAGTTTGGAATATGGACCAGTAATCAAAAAATAAATAAGCATTTCTTATTCTGTTTTCTAGCTCAAGCTCATGACTAAAAAGTCTGATGTTAAGAGGCGCAGTACGTGACTTTTTAAAGCTGCATCCAGAGAACGCGGCAATCAAAAAAAATCAAGGAGAGGGAGTCCCCATGACTGTGCCATTTTCACAAACAGCTGTTGTGGGATACAAAGGCAAAGGTGTGGACTCCCAGCATGCCGCGCTGCCGTGACCCTCCTCATTTCGCTGCAGATGGACGCGGGTAGACACCACTGTCAGATGATGAGCTCTGCTTTAAGCCCCCGTGCTGCATGTGCTGTGTGCCAATCGGCTGCCTCCGCTCTCGCCGGCCCACAAACCCCTATTGACTCCACGCCCACTTGCCCATCCATCGCACAGGCAACCAGTTGCCTAGGCAACCTCAAAGCCCTCGTGCCTGTTTAAGTGTCAAGACAAATTCTGTTTTACATTTTACTTGCACAACACTTCATTTTTCATTCATCCGTTCATTCATGATTTTATTTCCACATCTGCCTGTCGCTTTTTGTAAGCAAAACCTGGTGCTCAGACTTTACCCCACAGCATCCTGATAAAAGTGAAGAGAATTTTTGAAACAGCCAATTAGATGCTGACTTATATCAGTCATGAGATGATAAGAACTAAAAAAAAAAAAAGTGGCAGCCTTTAGTCTTTACAAAGTAGGCCATGAGCAGCGAAAAAAAATGATTAAGATCATCTTCAAATAGCTCAGATGGATGAGTATAATCTGAATTCCAATTACTATGTGCTTGTTTCCATCAAAGCAATTATTATATGTGCAAAAATGAAGCTGGAGTGAAACACAGCCAAAGTCATGATCAAAATCAATTATCAAACAAAAACAACTAAGCAGGCAGATATTGGCATAATTGCAGTTACATAACAGGAGTCTGATTATTTATTCTTTTTCTTTTGAAAGAGGGCGTCTTATTGAGCTCTTAAGTATTGGAAATAAAACCACTCAAACCAAGAGTTTGCTGTAGACTATACACTCTAACAACTTGCTGTAAAAAATAAAATAAAGGAATTATGGGCATTACCATTCCCAGTTAACACAGTTCAATTCTTTCAGCTCCTAAATCATGTGGGAAAAATCACATTGCATCATATTTGAATGACTTAAGTCACACACAGAAGCAGAATGTCCTGGTTTAAATGTGACCCTGACATTCAGCACAATCTGTGCAAGTTTGTAATTAGTACTTCTTGTCAACTGTTGATGGACAGATGATGGAGATGATGAGCTAAAAATATAAAGTAGTATCACAATGGTTCAGTTCCAATCTTAATGCTGCATTTAAACTGTGACTGTTCTGGATGTGTGACGTGATTTCTAAGAAGTTACCAAGAAAGAGTCCAATTAATCATGTCAGGCTCAGGTGTACAAATGTTCACATGTTGAATGCAGGAGCACTCCCATAAGGTTACGTGTTAAAGAACAAGGGAGCCAAAAGCTCATTGTCGTGACAATACCGGCCTTAATTTTTAACATGAACTAAAAATATCTAGATATCATTGCTACAGCAATGCCACACATTTAACTCCCCTTCCAACAACAAGACAACAAGACAAGCCCGGGCATGTCTGAGAGCAAGAGCTGTGTCACACTGCCATTACAATTTAATACCTAAAATGGGAGCTACTAAATATAATGCCGTGTCATTACTGTTGCACTATAATGCTGCTGCTGCACGTGCTAACATCTTGTTTCAATAGATTCACACTTCAAATTATGTGATGCATCATCAATGACAGAAACTGACTGGAAAAAAAGGATGGAAAATACTCTTAATTTACTGGCACTTTTAAATGCTGGTGCAAGCATCAATAAAATGCACATTTTCCTGAACTATCTTGATATAATATTTAGGCTACAACACCCACAAGTTCAGGGTACTCGGACAAAGCCGAGGCACCGTGTTTGCATAGTTCCAGATTACTTTAGTACATCAATAAAAATAAACAGTTTTTTTGTTATTGTTATTTTTTCACATTACAGCAAAAACAGTAAATAACAGTATGAAACCAAGATAATAGCACAGTACTGTATTGGAATAAGATAGGTGCACAGTAAAATAACAGTTTAACACCAGAAAATCTAACTGCCAGTGTTTTACCATAATGCAATGGGGAATTACAGTATAATGCTTTCCATAAACTTGTACACATGATAAATGAGATTCTCTGGCTAGCTATTTACATTTAAATGACCTTCTAATGTCTAAAATCTAAGAACATTAAAAGCGTATTAGGTTAAATTTCAATTCACATTTAATCCACTCTGCTGCGATTTCTGCACAGTCACCCATCAACTAGCTCCCCACTGCAGCCTTTGCTCCACACCCAGTTTGACTGCTGTGCAGCCATCCAACTAATCAACACCATTTCCCCTCTCTCTATCAGAAACTAAAGTGTGTCAAGAAATTGGAAAAACGTCTTTCTGCTGTTTGACTTTGGGTGAGACCAAAAGAACAAAAGAGCAGGCAGAAAAGATACAAAATCACAAGCAACATTCAGCTCAGCCCAGCTGCAATTGCATTCATCAATGCCATCGCACTGTCAAGAGGGGCGTGACACAAATAGAAAAACTCACTATGAGGCACATGCACAGACAACCACACACAAAACCCCAACTACACACACACACACACACACACACTGCTGGAGGCTGATGCTGTGCTCATCAGTGTCACTGTTGCTGAGCCCCTCGCTGAACAATTCACAGCAGGAGCGCAGACGATGGAAGAAAAAGGATGCTTACATAAAGGCGAACATAGAAACAAAGGCTTTATGGGATGCAAACATCCCCTGGCATGAACAAACAAAATATACAGCATGACAGAGAAAATCACGAACACACTCAAACTAGAAATTGGCCCACAAACACAGCATCGATTAAAAAAAACAAACTTCACATTCAAATTTTTTAAAATAAAATAAAATAGAATGGAAAGTCTCGCAATCCACCTTTTTCCCTAAACGTGGACATACTACAAAACAAAAACCACAAAATGGCGCTGCAACTATCGGCTCAACAATTGCACATCCACTGCCCTAAAGACAAACAAGCACCATTATCAAGACTGTCTCAGTGTTTCCATGGGTGCTGGATTTCTTTATTCCTCATTTCAAGTCTACATTCAACAGAGCACTGCTGTCATGCTCTGTACAGCCGCCCACGTTCAACCTTGCAGAGTGCGAGAGAGAGAGAGATAGAGAGGGAGGGAGAGTAGGAGGGAGTACAGGAGAAAACCTTGCTTTCACAGTAAGACACCAACAATACATTATGGGAGGACAAACCATATTGCTCCATGCTGTTTTTCTTACAAACGACTACACGAACAAACAATACGCTCGCATATTATACACATCGAAGGCGGCGTGCCAGGCCTTGATTACTATCGCCCTGTTTGAGCGGCTGACTAGAGCCAGAAGGGAAATACGCAAACTCTAAATGTGTTCACCAATAGGTTATGTTTATGTTTTGTTTTTGGGGGGTTTTATGTATATACAGCGGGGAACACATTTGTCCTTCCTGAACTTCAGCAATTTTCTGGTTAATTAAATTAAAGGAAAAAGGAAACTCATTTTGTTTGAAATCCACTTCAACAGACTCAGGTACTGTTTATCCCTCAGGTCAGAACAACATTGATTTTCACGGGGGGAAAAGCGAACAACTCCAGCTTCCATGTTTTTCTAACGTATCAATGCTCAAGAAACGCTGCTTTTCTGTCTAGACAGAATTCAAACTCAGAATACTGCAGCAAGATTATGAAATCTGTTTGTGAAACGCGGCTTTCATAATTAAGAAGCAGCAACGGGGGAAACAAAGTGCGGTCGTGTTATGCAAGGCTATTTATTTTCCATATTAAAAATCGTAAAAGATCATAAACTAGACTGATGGTGCAAATGGGGACATGAACTGTAGCTGCTACTGATGATAACAGCAAGGTTACATTCTAGTTTAGAGGAGGAGCCATGCGCTGATTATCACCTTAATCAAAAACTAAAAGTGTGCCTCCACCATCGAGTCAGCTTGCACTTTACATCCATGCCTGTTCAGTCTTGACCTTTGACCTTTTTAGATATAAAATGTCATCAAATTGTCATTTTAGACTATTAGTGGATACATTCTGTAGATGTGAGGTCACAGTGAGCAAATCGGTTCATGATTGAGTCCAAGTAAATTAATTTACATTTGCCAACCAACCTAAAATGCATTTCTTTGGACTACGACAAGAAAACCAATTAGCATGACAGAACTCACAAAATATACAAACACTACATAAAAAGGCCCCACCCAGGTAGTGGATTAAAACCCAGTCCTAACCAATGCACGACCGTAGGAACTGCGGGTCAGATAGGAGCAAACAATGCTAAGCTACCATGCGCACAATTGTGACTGAACAACTTCAAGTTCAAATCCTGCGTAGACGCAGTGATACTGTAGTGCTGTGGATCTTTATTTGTCTCAGACAGTCGACCCCGGACAGTGAAGTGTGCCTTTAGGGATGGCTAAAGAGTGGTCTCGCACTCATGTTTAAAAGAAATTGTAACAAAAGACCTCAATACAAAATGACATTTAGAAAAAAAATCCCCCGATATGAAAACTATTTAAGCTTTTTTTTAGTGTTTAGGGTCTTTGCTGCCAGCAATCATAACTTCAGCATTTCCAAAATCAGTACAAACAGTACAAACCGCTTACATTAAAATCCTAGCAGTCTAAGTGAAATGGGAATCATGTTGGACTTGATCTGTATTATCATTTGAAGATCCCTCATGATTGTGACCCATATTACTGCAGGGGGAGGGAATCTATCAGAGGCAGTTCATCAGCGAGGATGAGCTCCTCTCGTGGCTCATAGTCAAGGCCGCTCATTTGTGAACACACACAAACATTGGCGCTGTACCCCTGCCTCAAACGACCTATTATAACTTCCTGTCCTCGTCTCGTCTCTCGGCAGACCACTGAGCTGTCAGGATATGAAAGGTGAAAGCAAAGCAGTGACCACCAGGTTATTAAAGCTAGTTTGACTGGTAGCGATGAAGGAGAGGAGGTGCAGAAAGAGGAGATAATCAGACATTTTGGCAGTGGCAGTCCACTGAGTGAACTAAAATTATTCCTCCATGCAGCCTCAATTCCATCTGGCTTACTAACCATGCTGACAGAGACAAAATGTTCCTTATTGTGGCCTGCTGTAAGCATAAAACCTGGGTAACCATGGAGAGGGGTTTACTTCACTCTGCATCTCTGCTCACATCACCAATTAGCCAACTTGCACCGATTCAAAAGACAAGGGTCAGAATTGATGATATCTGGTGGGCTCCCCATTTTTCAAAGCAAATAAAGCATTATTTATAGAACGTACAGCAAACACCAGAAACATCTGAACACATCCTCAGTGCATCTTTGCACTCATTATTTTTGCTAAAACTCTCATTATTTGGCAAAAGACAGCTTTCTACAGTTCAGTGATCTCCAGGCGAGTAGAGCTCAGGAAACGATAGGCACCTCTACCACAAATTTAACCTTGCAACTGTTTTGAACAAGACAGTCGCTAAAAAGGAGGGTTTGGGAAAAGCATAAAAGAGGCTTTGATTACAGATAGCTACAGTGATCTTGTGTGCAGCTTGATTTCAATACACCTTAAACTCATGCTTCTTTGCAGAGAATGACTAATCCACAATCAAGGGTTTTGCTCTTATGAGCATGTTTTGGGTGCCAGATGAGCTAGATGTTGTCTTGTTGAGATGCCGGGCAGCCTACGTCAGCACAATAGGCTGCTGTCCAATTCCACAGAGCAAGGACGCAGGACAGACAAGCGTGAACAGCAAAAAGGCCCTTTCCCTCTAGGATTTTCTTCTCAAGCCTGGCAGCGCTCCGAGCCCGTGAGTCTAATTCTGCCACCAGGCCAGTCCCTGGCATCCTCTCCAGATGGTGGTGAACAGGGGGGTGAACAGGGAGATTAGGAAGAGAGTGATGACTGGTTCCTGACTACACATCCGGCGGCTGAGTCCCATTCTCCTCCTTCTTCTATCACATGCCAGCCATGGCCATGGATACCGGATGCTCCCCGGTCTCTGTACTTCAGCGAGGTGTTAAACTGTTTATTATGAACATAACGTGATTCTGTGAGAGTGCTGGAAGGTCAAAGCAGTACAAGCTCTTTAGAGAGGCCACATATTTTTTTACATAAAAGTTTAACTACAATCATCATCTGATCAAACCTGATCTTTGACCTATGGACATTAAAGATCATCACTATTACTTTATCATTAAAAAATAATTTTCTAATATGAATTTTCCAAGTTGTGCCTGAAAGCATGTGTTGCGACATCTTTGACCTCCCATGTTAGATGTTCATGCTCCAGTCCAAGTAAACATTTGTGCCAAATCTGAAGAAATTCCCTTCCAACGTTCCTGAGATATCATGTTCACAATAATGGGATGGATGACAGGTGGAATCACTTAAAAATATAATGCCTACACTCACCACTCACTTAAAGTATATGAACAAAAGTACTGGGCCACATCCACCTTACACCTACAGGAGTCACTCAGTCATGAAAATCCAAGCCACGAAGCTCCCGGCCCACAGTTACTGTGCCGACGTTAATGCCAGAGGAAGTTTGGAGCTCAGCAGTTATTGAGTCAGCAGGATGTTGACTATACCATTAGGTGACCTCGCTCTGTAACTTTACATGGTCTGCCAGTTTGCTCAAATTTTGCCAAAATACCATATTCAGTTGTTGGAATAGCTAGGAGGGAAGAAATTCCATGCACTTACTTGTAGCAGTAGGTGGCATCTTATTACACTATGACACTCAAATTCAGTGAACTCTTTAGTATGGCAGACTGCACAGCTACACCTGTGGGAATAGCACTGAGGCCATTTGAATACAAAGATTAAGAGGTGTGGTCCAAAAATTTTTATCCACAAAGAGCATAAAGCTTGTGTTTCTGCAAAAAAGAAGATACCTAGTAGTAACCAGTTTGTTTTTTTGTTTTTTTATGATTCTTTAGGATTTTATTTTAAATCGGTCTTTTATGCACCTCTGTATTTTTATTCAATAGAGTCCATCAGAGTAGTTTTGTATGATTCACAGTTCAAAATAACCTTTACTTATTCCAAACTAGGCCTTGCGCTGTGTGCCTGACATGACCACATTAGAAATAATGTTAGTGTTGGTGAATTCATCACAAACCAGGTGTAGAAATAAACTGTTGGGATCTGAGTATTTACAGCAATCTGAAGCCTGAGCTTTGTTCTCATGTGGATTTCTTACACATACGCTGACCTCATTCATTTTAAATGAATGACCATGTTTATTATATATGAGCATCCACCTCTAAAACAGTATTTATTGGAAAGAAAAAAAGAGGAAGACGGTCATTTTAAAACAGAAGTGAAATCTAAAACTTAATTAAACTTACGGCTTTAATAGAGATAAATCTGTTCAAAAAGAGTGTGTGAGAAGAAGTAATGTAGGGTACAAGGTAGAATAAAAAACAGAGCAAAAAAACCCAGAAGACCCCAAGAGAGAACGAACATATCAGAGCAAATTTGGTACTGCAACTGAATTACCTGAATGAAAACGTTAAATTCAACTATGGGTGAAAAAAGTTGCATCAGCTTCTGTTTTTTCAGAGTTTTGGAAGACGTTCAAGAGATGCTCGTGCCAAAATCCTGCAACTTGGTGCTGAAACAGTAAGCAAAAAACAATCTCAGACTTCCTTCTTTGTTCAGGAAAGTTGATGAGACAGGAAAAGTGGCAATTCAGGCAAAAAAAAGTGTGCCTATAATTTACAGGCTTAAAGGACACTGCAGTGAAGAAGTGTGAAAGAGGTGGGGACATGACAAAGGATAAGAAAATTTTCACATGAATTGCTGTCATTAACCACACAAATACTGAAAGACTCTCAGAAAAAGAACAATGAAGTTATTTATTTATTTGTTATCTGTTATCTCCTCCAGATTGGATAAAGAGAGCGAGCAGAGGGGAAACGAAGCAGAAGAGATGAAGAGCACTCAGAGCAACTCAGACACAAAGTTGCTGCGTTGCTGTGACTGCGCTGTTTGATTTATGACTCTCCTCTTTAAGTGTGATGCTGCAGATCTTGCGTAACCCCCTTCAACTGGAGAAGCTGTGAACTACACCACAGGGTGTCATTGAATGATTCCTGTGCTGCCTGTACCCAGTGTCCAGTGCCTTGATTTGTACAGAAACACAACAGGAAATGCAAAAAATAAATAAAAATAAGGGGCCTAAGCCGCATGGATCACATAAAACCCGCCATTATCACCAGGTGCTGTTGTCCGGCTGCAGGTCTTCAAACCAATTACAACACAAACAGTATCCAATGTTACAAAAAGCACCAAAAAAAGCACCTAAAGGCATACTTAAAGTAATTTTCTCCCTTGATCTGGCTCAGTTGTAGTCTGATGTGTATTTAAGTAAATGGGGTAATTTTCACAAATAGTGTCTGAGGAGCTAAAACAGAATTATAAATGACATGTGATTATAGGCAGTGAGGTGTGGACATAAACAGGTTTCTTTCAATTTGGGATCAAAAGAGCAAAATGACGCTTAGTCATCCAGCAAGCCTGAAATAAATAATGAGGAATCAGATCTGTAACCATGCTCGTGATGACCCATTACGCTAATATTGATTTTTTTATAAATCATTATTTCTGAGGTGAGTGCTGCGTGTTGTGGGTTCGGACAAAAAGATGAGGCTAAGCCAATCAGTGGGCTTTGATCAATTCCACTTAGATTTGTCCTGAAAAAAAGTTTCTACTGAGTGAAGCCTTGCGTATCAGAGTCACTCACTGGACCACTTTTTTTCCCTTGCCTTTTTATTTATTTAGTCTAGTTCTCCTAAAATTTGCCACTGCAGCCAACACGCTTAAAAGCATGCAAGGTATACTTTGAAGGTGAACTGTCTCTCTTTATCCATGTCCTTGTTCCCTTTTCATTGAACAAGTTGGATAATGGAACAAGTGGATGCTTTGAAGCGTGGGACTGTATTGCTTATTTTCATTCAATGCGACAAAATCACAGGCAAAGCATTAACAGGGTTTAGGCAGCATTGGCTATTGAAGAACAACTCATACACATCAATATGCATTTACATTAGCACAAGAAGGACAATAGGAAGAGGAAATATGCTCTAAACGAGCATTTTTTTATTCTACAACATGAACAATAGAAGCAGATCATGCGTGGGGAAAATCATGAGTGTAGCTATAAGAATAATGGAAATGGAATGACATTTATATCACACTTTTTCTAGTCTTACTGACCACTCAAAGTGCTTTGGACTAGCCGTACATTTATAAAGTGCTTTATTCAATGCACTTTAAGCACTTTATATACCTCACATCCTCAGAGCATTTAAAATCACCAGTTAACCAAACAAACATATCTTCAGACTACGGAAGAAGCCAGAAGAACCCGGAGGAAAGGCACACAGGAATGGGAAGAGCATCCAAACTCCACACATAAAGGAAATATACAGTTGTGTGCAAAAGTCTTAAGTCACCTATAACTGCTTTGTTGATTCCCAAAGAGGTACTGGCTGAAAATATGGCAATTTCAACATGGTGTTCAATGTTTCCTTAAAAAGAGGAAACTGCACAACTGGAGGACAAAAGAAGAAGTGGCAGGCTTAAAACCTATCTGAAGCAGATGAGAAGAATCTGATATCCTTAAGAAATAGGGGGGGAAAGAATCCAGCAAAGATCTGACATAGGACCTCAGAGATCCTGGCCTTTTAACTTATCCATCTATTGTCCATTGAAGCCTCATCAAAAATGTTCAAGAAGCCATTCTTAGAGACAGGAAACGAAGAGGAAAGGCTGAGTTATGCCAAGATACACAAGAACTGGACTGAAACTCAGTGGCAACAGGTCATTTTTCAGCAAGTCAGTGATCTCAAACACACTGCCAATGCACTAAAAGCATAACTAGATAGAAAAACACACCATGGAACACCTTACCAGGCCTTACCAGAGCCCTGACCTCAACATTATTGAAGCAGTGTGGGATCATTTTTAAAAGAGAACAGAACAAAAGGCAGCCAACATCCAAAGAAGGGCTTCGAATGTCCTTCAGGATGTCTGGAGGACTAGTCCTGAAAACCACATAAAGAAAAAACAAGAGACAGTTCCCACTGTGTTGAAGAATAAAGGTCATATCTAGTGTTGACTTTTAAGCTCATTAGAATGAATTCCCTTATATCCTGTATTTCCTGTATGTATATCCATATGGTTCAATAAATCACTCCACCTATTTTTAATTTTCCAAGCAAAATATAAAGAAATGAGGAGGAGCTCAAGACTTTTGCACAGCACTGTATTAAAGACGTCACAAATTCTGACAGAAAATTCTTTTATTTTCCGTGAACACTGAACCATCAACTATCAGCTACAAGTACAGAAGGCTTTGCTGCCAAGTACCATTTACACACAGAGCTAAATCACTGAAAAACAAAGTTTACACTGGAACTGGTAATAGGTTTTCTGTTTTGTCTTTCACAAATGCAAATGCTGAATAACCTAATATTAGAAACACCAGTTACTGAACGAGGTGAGTGATAAAATCTGCTCTGACAGTTTAATTTGTTTTAGTTAGTTGTTTTTTTTTAAGGGAAATTACTCTGCAGGTCTCATAGATAAATACACATTTGATATTGTTACATATCAAAGCCCTACAAGTTAGGCTATTAGATTTTTATTGCACAGAAACCTTTAGATGTTGTTTATGTAGCCACCTAGTGCCAAAACCTTGCGGTCCATGTCGATATGTTTACAGCAAGTAGAGAAGTAAACAGAAACACCTAATCAATCTGCAACTGACAGCTGGAGCGTTCAGAAACCAAACCACAGACTCCAACTTCAGACACAATTTAAAATTGGGAATCAATGGAAGAGTAGGGAGTTGACTCCACTTATTTGCAAGTTTATGTTTAAAAATTTATGGAGAATTGGGGTCATCACAATAACTACAGATGATGAATTTTATGGTAGTTATAGATTAATTTGACTTGTAGCACAATAATATTTTTTTAACAACTGTTTTGTTTTTTTCCCTTTTTCCCACCAGATTTTCAATAGAAATCATCACAACACTGTTGCCATTTTTTTTTCAGCCACAGTAACTGCAACATGAACCTCTGATATCAGGGCAGCCACTGTAAGAACATTTAAAAAATATTCTCTTAAGCTCTTGAACTACTTCATAAACAGAATTCCTCCAATAAATCAAAGGCTATTGCTGCATGTTACACCACACACACCAAAGTTGTCCTTCAGGTCAGGACTGACTTACTACTGAACTCACAGGACACCAATTTCAGCTGCATCCTCACAGCAGCAGACACCAAAGCTGTATTCCCAACCAAGCCCTGTTATTGAGCTAATACTGAATGGCTTCACGTGCGTTATCATGCAGGTGACTGAAAAAGAAAATAGCTGTAGCACACTGTACTTAAGTCCCACTATATTATGTCCCACAGCTCTGTGGTGTTACACAGTGATGTGGGTTGGGGTGTTTTTTTCTTTCTTTTTACCTAAGACATAACAGCATCACTGTTAGAAACACGTTTTCTGCTGTCATTCCTGCCACTCCTGCCATCCCGGAGCTCTAACCACAATCACTCAAAGTACGGCGTCCAAACCGTATGGAAATTGTTCATGCAGCAAGATGAATGTCTTCCACTGCAGCAAGGCTAAAATGTACACAATAATTACATGGCTGGCTTAGCAGGACAAGTGGTGAAGGCGGATTGCACAAATTGCTATGTGCGACGAGTGGCAGGGAAGTAGGCCAGCTGAAAGGATGGCATCCCCATCTGGGATCGTCTCTGGAGGTTATCACTGTGAGAATCCCCCGTGCTCCAAAAGAATCTGAGATTCCCAAAACCCTTTTGTTCCAAAGACCTCTAAATAAATCACCACCACTGTCCTGCTTATGATCTAGCCTGGCCTATGTTCCTTACCTTTCATGGAGCATATGCTGGAAATAAAAACACTGGATTCAAATCTATTCAGCACAGAAACCCAAGGCTAAACCCCCTCTTCCCCTTTTTTACTCCTTCATCAGATTAGAACAAACAATCCACCTACGTAATATATTAGAAGGCTTATGGGTGGATAAACTAGCTCCAACTTCAGAAAAGGCTCTTATATAAAGTCAGAAAGTAAACCCTTTTAAGCATTTAAGCGCATGGAAAGCAAATGTTTTTATACTTCTCTGGCTCTTATTTAGAACTGTGACTGGCAGGGTACCCATTGACAATCACTATGACCAGTTGTCAGATGGCCACTAAGCACAGTTAATGATACAAAGGTACACTCAACAGCTGGTTCCATGACTACAGAGGGGAAGTCAGGGCTTTGTCTTCTTTGAGAGCCACAGATGGTGTCAGAAAGCCCAGTCTATGAATCTACGAATTCACCCAGGGGTTTTCAAAGTTAACCTTCTAAAAAATGATGGTGTCTAACAATATAGCCATTCCCGTCGTGTGTTGATATTAGTCAGTATTTGTGGGGCTTACCTGCAGAGTTAAATGTGTCCGAGTCCGTGGAGATGGGCCAAACGCATCAGGGGCATGAGGGAGAAGAAGCAAAGAAAATCAGTGAAAAGTCCAATAGATGTGAAGTTAAAAATAAATCACTCCAAACTTCAGTGGGTTACTCAATAAGGCAACATCTTCCATTATGAATCAATTATATCTATTGACTCTAGGTACACTCTAATGAGACAGCACATGACCCGTGAGCCTTCTTACTTATCTGCCCTATAAATACTGACTTCAAAACACGATTCATAAAGTATGAAATTTGTGGAAGGCTGAGAGTTACCTCATAAGACCTACCACCCATGCTATCAAATGCATGCATCGATTTGATAGCATGTATCTTGTGTACTGATCTAAAGTTTGCCAGTGTTCACATTAAACTCTCAACCTGCCACCCGATGAGTTCTCTTTCATTAAAGGAAATAATCTTCACTGATAGTTTAGTTTGCTGACAGTTTGCTGATACTTCCTTGCAAAACTTACGCAAGCTGTCTAATGGAGCTCAGCAACAGCATAGAATAATGTATCTGAAAATAATGAGTGAATAATTCATGAAGCAAGCATGGGTTAAAGTGGGATTTTTTAATAGCAGTGTAAAATACTGTTTGCAAGCTTAATCTTTGACAGATATTTATCAGATGGCAAGATAACAGCCCAGCTTAGTTAAATCTCATCAAAACATCTGTAGGCATCAGAGATATTTACATTATCTTTGCTTGTGCTCTTCAATCTCCAGTCCTTAAATCAACTAGTTAATTCTGCATGTAAGCCATCTACTTATCTACCACCCATGGTTCACCTGATCTGATGAAACTGCACAAAATGAACTGCCATGCATTATTTGACATAATTTCTTCTTCAACAGGAGCCATCTGAAGACCCGGTAGCGCTTGAGGGTAAGCCTAAAAATCAGTATGCAGGCCCCTGGTGAGCCATAAATACACAGTGAAGTTCGACACTAGCATACGGATGCCCGTCCCTGAGCCTGGTTCTGCCAGGAGGTTTCTTCCTGTCAAAAAGGAGTTCTCCTTCCCACTGTCACCAAGTGCTTGCTCATAGAGAGTCATCATAGCGACTTGGGGCAATTGTTGTTGTGATTTTAAGATGTATAAATAAAACTGAAATGAACTGAATCAAAAACAAAAAGGAAGAAATACTTTTATTATGCCTCAAGTGTTGATTAGAGCTGTGACTGAAGAAGGCCACGTTGGATTTTCAGATTTCAAATTAGTCTGGGAATGGCTTATCTAAACAATTTCCACAGAAGCTCACATGTAAAAAGGACAGAAGGATTGTGGCAAAAAATATTTGTGTCTAAACTCAGTTACCAATAACAGTAAAGATAACAATAAAACTCAAAAGGAAATATATTTAAATTGAACTGTATCTGTCAAAGGTATTACAGGGAATGAGTTTGGGCTTTTGGTGGGTAGGGGTGGGGAGTGGGGGCACTCTATTTATCACAGAAAACTCTAACAAAGAAAATTATTGCAAACAGAAGTCAAACTCGAAATTGAAACTATAGCTTGATTTAAATGCCCAGACCAATTCCCTACTGCATGAATATACAGACACAGTGGGAAGACGATAAAATACTAAACATTTTATAATATTCTGAACACGGACTATTTCAATTTTACAGCATTTAAGCAATAAAAAGGTCCTCATAAACAAAGGATCCAACAAGAATGTTAGAGTAGGTGTTATTTTCTCCAGATGGACACAAGAGGAAAGATATTCCAGTAAAGCTCCATAGCAACAACCAAACAAACTGTTCCCATCTTGAGAAAAAATAATAATAATTATATATATATATATATATATATACACATATATACATATATACATATGCCCCTCCTGGTTCCAGTGTATGTCCAATAACTCAATAACTCACAGTCATCTAAACCACTCCATGTTTGGATTTGCATAGCTTCCCTCGTCCTTGAGTCAGTGCAGACTGAGGCGTTGCATTGCTCAGCACGGATCATATGCAGCAAGAAGAATTTTCAATGAGTCATCAGCACGCCAGTTAATTCACACAGTGCATCATATAATAGCCTGCTCGGTTCCTCCTGCAGTCAAGTAGCTGTGTTGTGAGACACAGTGACCAACAAAATACATGAAGTGGAAAAATTCAAGCAACGACCCATGAAAGGAAAGTAATAAACAGAAAGTGGAGGTGTCTGTGAATCACTTTATACATAATTTAGAGCACAAAATGGTTTGCAAGGATCTTATATCCTAACGCTGTTTCAAAACCATAAGGAGAAGGGGATTTATTGATTATCAAGATGTTAAGAGATTATTTTGTGTTATTTGGCTCATTAACTAACATGCAGTACAACTGGACCAAAAACTGCCTGCAGCCAGTGTGAATCTGGCTGTCTGGAATATGTGGTCGTCCAGTGACAGCCAGGTTGCATTTCTAAGCATTTCCCTGCTCATTACCCAGTGCTCCATCCACCTGTGACCTTAAACAGAAGTAAATGGATATAGAAGGCGAATGATTGAATGCATGTTTAGGGTTGACTGAAAGGTTAAAATATCTCTCATGTGTGATTGCACAAAGAGTACGGCTGAAAATAAACCGGTGTGGATGTTTTAGAGAACAAATACTGTGCTGAATTATATCGTCTATCCAAATATACCAGACCAGCAGCACAGGCTCAGACAACCACAGGTCAACCTACCCTCAGGGCACTCTATCTGATGAGATCTGATTCTTTCTTTGTCAGAAATGAGGATGTCTAGTCATGGACTGGCTGCAAACAAAAGGGGTCTGAGGCAGCAGCAGCAGGGGCAATTATCTGCACTGAGGCTATAGAAGTATTGAGAGCGTGGAGTAAAAAAAGGAAATGGTTATAATCTTGGAAAAATGGTGCAGACTGATTCTTGCAGACAAGCTCTCTGAAAGGGCTTCTTAGACGGCAGTCTAACCCCTACAACAACAACTCCTGACCTTCTGCTAGAATATGACACTACTCTAGCACCTTGTCACTACTCCTCAGCAAAACTCCAAACACATCCATCTCCTCAGGCTATTGAATTCAACAGACACCCCTCCAGGTTCAGTGGCAAAGGCTCGCGTGCGGGGAAATTCACACATCCAACAAAAAAAGAAAAGAAAAGAAAACACCAGAGGGACACCACAAACACACACTCTCATGCAGACCTACTCCAGCCACCTACTTGTGTTGCGTAACGCATGCCACTGCCTACCCATGCACCAGCCGATCTGCACTACACTCAGCCACCGACGTAGATGCATCATCAGAGCTCGTACACTGCTAAAGCAATATAGATGACTTCTTTGTCTCTCTTTAGAAGACTCATTTTACAAACTAATACAGGCCCGCACTGCTGCTGATGCTTAATGACCTGTGCCTGTCCTGTCGGTGTAAGCTGAGATTTCAGTCAGATGGACTCTTCCCAAACGTGACATCTGACAATCCGCAAGGGTGAGTTTGGCCAAAGGATTTATCTTCAAAGTGGATCACTAATCATGCCCAGGCTCTCACTCACAAGCCCACTAAAGGTAGGGTCCTATTTACTAAAAGCCCTATTGGCATGAAGAGACCACAGAAAGATTTGTTTTATTGTGTTAACAGACAAAATGGAGCTTTGAATTAGTCTAGGCTGCGATTAGCTGCCAGTTTTTTTAAGACCAAATCTAGATTTCATGCCAGATTCTGACACAACAATAGAAACCTTTTTTTTAACCGCAGAAGGTCTCTTGAAGCCAAATATGTGAAAAGCCGCAGTTTAGTAGAGTGAAGGCCTTCAGAGACACAAACATTAGTAACACATATCCACTGGCCTAAACATATTTTGTGCAAGTGCTTGCAATTGGGCAAATAACACAGAGCCTGCAAATCAGCGGTGCTAAGAAAGAGGTGTGCAAAGGAAATAAAAGCCTTGTAAATGTCTTACAGAATTGACACAAATTGCTCACTATGCTTTAATACGGCAGCAGGGTGCATCTCTAGACACCAGTTGGTCCAATTTCACAACAGAATGGGCCCAAGAGCACAGCAGGGCGTGAGATATACTGCATGACAACACGAGTGTCATAATTCTTTCTTTTTACCAGTGCAGTATTTTATTTGGGGCCAGCAGTTCGTTCCAGAACGCGATCACAAAATCGAGGGAGAGCTCATCTTCAGAAGGAAAAAAAGAAGGAGAAAAAAACGAGTGCCAGGCTGCTGAACAGTGCACTTTTCACGCCAGACTCCTCAATGAGGAAAATCTCATCATCCAAACCGAAGCTATTGAGAAGCTGCACTGACACAGCCCTGAGCGAGACTCTGAATGGCTTATTTCAAATGGGCACTGCAGAGTGTCTCTTCGCAGAGAGGACGATACAGTCACTCCGTCTGCAGCACTGTCTCGTATCAGAAACGCTGCATTTTTAAGAACAGACCAAATGGTGCTCGGCAAACACTGTAGCATTCTGGCAATTCTGGTCTTCTTTCTCCAAATCTCCATAGAAACATTGGTCCTAACTGGCAGCTTATTAAGAATATGACACTTATGAATGATTTCTTCATATTTTACTCGCTCTTCCCATCTGCTGTTTGGCATCGGCCTCTCGTGTCCTGGCATCTTGCGGCCTTCCATAATTCGATTGAACCCTGAGATAAATATGCCAGCTTTCTGCCAGTAACTCTACTTTTTTCACATAGGGAAAATCTCCTACCACTTATTTTCATGATTTATGTATATGGATGGAGAATACTGCAGCCAAGAAATCATTAAGTTCCAAGCACACAAAGAGATATTAACTCTTTACCCTCTGGACACGCCTGTAAATCGAAGGCTTAGCGCGTAATTATGACCTTAAATCCACACACGTAGAACGCATTAAGGTTACTACTTTTGTTCACCACAAGTCATTATTTACTTCTGAAATGGAAAAACTTTCAGACTCCAGTTTTCCAGAGAGTTCCACAGGAAGTAGATGTTTGCCGCTTGGATGTCATCTCTTATGCCAAATGGTGCTGACTCGGGAGTAGACTGCGATTGTGTTCCTAAAGCGACTGCAGCACATGTAGCGCACATACTGTACCACATGACATGAGCACAGGTCATGGCCGGAGGGACCCAGCAGTGGAACAACTTTCCACAACTGGAACAGTTGTGGAAAGCAGGAAGCGGGGATATAAACAGTAAATAGGGGCTGGGGGGGGGTCACATTACACTTCCTCCCCAGTTATTCCCACAGACTAAAACATCCTTTCACAACAAACAGCTCTGCAAAATTTTGTTATGATTCACAAAACAAGTGACCAAAATATCCGAGCTGATCCAGACTTAAGCTGAGTAACAGATGCTTCAGAACAGATGAATACTTTATCAAAACCAACTGTCCACTGGAGCATTTTTCTATTTATTTATTTAATTTTTTTTTTTTTTGCAATTGTGGGAAAACACAAAGCCAAAGTCATATTTGAAACAATCAGCAGCAGAACAAACTAGAAAACAAACACCTGGCACGTTGCCTGCCTGGGCTGTTTGAAGACAGGGAAGACGAGGCCAGAGGACATGTTGGAACACCCTCAAAACACTGACATCTACGAAAGGAATGTAGGACCTGAGTGATAACCCTTAGCTGGCGCATGTTAAACAAGCTGTACTGACAGGAGGACTCACTTCAGAAAAACTAGCGCTGATAAGGTTTTCCCAACTACTATAAGTTCAATAAGAAATACAGTGAGGAAAAGTGATATATAAGGATATTCCATTTACAGCAAATGTCACAGTGCCACACACACATCCTCCCTTAACCACTACAAATGTGCCTCGTGATCCTATTTTAATGGTTGCTAAGGCAAGAGCTAAGTATTGTCATAGAGAGCGGATTTTAAAAGTAAAAACTGGTTTCTTTGTCAGTTTTAAAGGGATATTTATGAGGAGGATTTGCAGGCTTTCAGGCAGAATGGGTAGCAATAGCAGTAGACAACAACACAGCCCTTCCCCTCCTTGCTCAGCAGGATCCATTCACACCACAGTAACTTTCATGAATAACCCAACCTGCCTCATGTGGAAACAAACAAACTGTCCTTGAAGACTGACTTAGACAGAAAAACTGTGACACGTCCCTGAGCTATTAAGGGAATTACATTGAATTTCCACTGCCCTGCTGCCTTTAAATAGTCTGCACATTGTCAATTACGTGACTCTCCAAGAGGAGTAACTAACTTATAATTCCAGAGCTGTCTTTGTAGCTCTGTGCATGCAATCATACACTGCACATTCACAGCATCACATACTGTGTGGAGCCACACTTCCGTTATCCAGCATTGTCCTCAGTAAAGAAACTGGGCTCCCCGGAGGCCAGAAAAGTCCCTGTATCACATTTCCCTTCAAAGGAGAAAAGGCGACTGGGTCTAATTTCCTAAAATATCACGATAACTAAAACAAGACTCTGCTTAACATATCTCCGCTGGCTAAACTGATGCTGCAGCCCAGGTTGACTCAATTTGATTTGATGCCACGATTCTCTATTCATCCCCAATTAAATGGGATCTGAATCCTGCCACAGTTGAATTTCCAGAGACAAACTGGTCTTTTATTCTAAGGACACTTCATTCTTCTCCATGATCCTCTCTCCATCCCAACCTGGATGAGGACAGAATCTTCCCACAGTTAGTCACGGGACTGTTGGCAAGCTGAGGGGACTTGGAGGCATATGCGTCTTTCCATCTGTTGCTCACTCACTGCTTTCCAAACCCCTTCCTCTGTCAGCAGCCATCTGCTTCCAGCCCTACCCCACTGGCAGGAAACATGAGCACTTCCACCATAGGATATGGCTGCTGCACAAATTCAAAAAAAAAAAAAAAAGAAAGAAAGAAAGAAAGAAAAAAGCAATAGCCTATGGCTAATTTCATTGGCCAACATCTCAAGCTTGAAAAATAATGTTAAATGGCAAAATTATAGCCATCCAGAGGCAATTTAAGGGTAGTTGTAGGGGTCCAGCTTATTTTTATTATCTCTTTATTGGCTCTTTATCTCTGAATCAAAAGTTTAATCCATGAAAAATTAGAAAAATGAAATATGAGGTGAAATATCCCTTTACAATATCCTAAAGCAAAAGCTGACATGATGATGATGCTTGTTTTCCCTTATCAATACTACAAACTCAAAGCGGCATATTCTGAAGATTTCAGTGTTAGAAAATGGAAAGTGCCTTTTTGTGTTGTTTCCTCAAAACGACTTTATCGATTAATCAATCGTGAAAATAGTTATTTGACTGTGAAATAACAAAACCGCTTCAAATCTCTGGGGATAAAATGACTACAAACTTTGGTGAATGTGAGGGTATTGCTCTTTGTTGTACGTAGTCTGTCATCTGAAATTTAACTGAAAAAGTCACATCTTCACAATTACACAATATCCCTGAAGCAATAAAAAAAAACAACCATACTGATCACCATATATCCTAAGAAAATTGGTAATTTTCTCCACTATGTTACATATAAATCTAATAAAGCTCGCTGCTGAACAACTGCAGATTCGTGCTTGGCTGGGAAAAGCGCATCTCTTATTCCCTACCGAAAACCCAGTTATTCAAAATGAACTCAGCTAAGAGATTCAATGGCTTTTCCCTTCAATAAAACATTAAATCAGAACCGACAATGCCACGGTTCGACAGAGGGGGAAAAAAACAGAGGGGGAAAAACATCTCTTATAAACTCTCTATTTACAAGAGATTGTGTTGAGTAGATTCCAAATTTTTATTTAAAAGATTTTTTTTTTAAACTGACCAGCTTAGTCTTTTTTTTTTTTTTTAAAAAAGGCATCCATCAACAGGAGAGAGAGAACCTTTGTTCAATGGCACAATGGAGGACATTCTGCTGTAGAGGATAGCGTCACATTCAATAAGCTATGGTGTGGCAGCACAGAGGGGAGAGCAGGGCTGATACAGAAATGGCACTCTGACCCCACAGACCCACCGAGCCCTCAGACCAAGCCTCTGTTTACAGCTTACCAGTTGAGCTCATCTCTGCTGACCTGCGGTCAGGAGTCGAGTGCAGCATTATTGTGAATTTTAATGGGGCTGTCATGAGCGTTTTGAGGCTGCACATGACAGAAATCGTAAAGGCCGATCCCGCACAGAGAGCCGTTTGAGTCTGAGGCATGTGCAAACCCTGTTATCTGGTGAGCATCTGTCGGGGAGGGGGGGGCGCGAGTCTGTTACTACTACACTCTGAAGAATAAACCTGTGACGTATATTTGACGAGAAGTGTTGCTCGAGGATTAAATATGCTTGAAACCTGATACTTGCCGTGCACAGGGGTGGTTCGGTTCAATTTCTGCAGATCTGACAATGTCTTCAAGTGAATGGGAAATCAAAAGAAGAAGAATACTTTATTAATCCCCACTTGGGCGACTGACATGGGAGCTTCATGCACAATTGAAGCGTTCAGATCCTCATTACATCACACCAACAGACTTGAGTGAAAGCTTGACAGTGGTGTTGTAGGCCGCTGAGACACGAGTTACAGCAAAAGAGTCCTTTCTATCTACAGTCGCTGGCTTGCTCTTTCATCCAGCACAGATGTTTCTGATGTCTCTCTCTCTTTATTTGAGAAAGATTCACTGCAGTATCAACATACATCAGATGTAAAGTGCAATTTGGACATTTAAGCCAGTATGACCCCAAAAGTAAGAGTGTGATGCTTGGTTTAGCTTACCATTCCTTGCCCCACTTAAAGAGGTGAACTGGGGCTGCTTACCAAGCTTAAACATGTAAGGAGAACACAGCAGCATCCATGAAGCAATATCAAAGAATTAAAGAATCAATAAATTTCCATTTTCTCTTTTATTTTCATGAATCTTACTATAATAAACAAACTGTGATTATCAGCTAAATTCTACAATAGGAGTTTAGCAATCAAACATAGCACACAGGTATATCTTAGGCCCCAGAAAGAAGGGGGGGGGGGGGGGGGGGGGTTCTCATCTATATCAGATACGTTGCATAGCAACCACCTGGCTAAATGCACCTGAACACCTCAGAACTCTTTAATAGCGCAACAGTAACATCTAATTTGTATCTACAAAACTTTAATTATGTGTGATTATATTATGATATCATCATTTTCCATAGCAACCACCTAAAAATGGACTAACATCACAGACCTAACAATACTGCAGCATGGGCATGTGCTAGTAGAATAAATAGACAAGATAAAATGTGTTGTAAACTTTGGAGAGGCTGGCTGGTTGCTTCTACAATAAGGTGGGCTAATCGCCCCCAGGCTTCAGCTCTATACTTGACAAGACAGGCATGAGAATAGCTATCAATCTTTTGATCTTACTTTCACTAAGAAGGCAAGAGATTCCTATTTTTTCCTACAAGAAATAATAATAAGGCTCCTCAAATACTTAAGCGTCAGCAGCAATTGGATTAATCTGCTATCCCACCTGCAAAAGCAGTAAAAGCTTCATTGTGCTGCTCTGACATATTTTAATGACTATGCTTAGTGGTTTGTTTTTTTCTTTTTCTTTTTAATTTATAGGCTAATTGCAAATCTGTGATATATTTATTTGAACAAGTGTGAAATTCTGATAATTTATGTAAGACCCGAGTTTTGCTGTGCAGTTTATTTGTACAGATATTTGTGGATCTCTTGGCTGGATCATAAAAGTTTTATCTAATTCATTTTAACACCACATCCTAGAGACAAAGTTTTCTTTTTCTAATAGCAGCTGATCAATTTGTGTTTCGAGAGAGGGAAGTGGAAAACGGGGCCACGGCTGAGTTTATTCCACGCTTCACAGATGTATTTATGCGAGGGTTTTATTTAGGCACAAGATCTACAACTAGTAAATACTTACTGAGCTACTCTATAAACAACAGCATTCCACTTTAACAGAAATTTACACTGACGTAGAGCGTAAGAGTCCCAGCTGGCGTTATTGACTGACATTTTCCAACTCTATGAAAGTTTCTTATTCATATTCACAGATATGGTTTTGAAATATAATGAGCACATTGTGGAGATTTCACTTGCCAAATGTAGCAGCAGCATTCGCCTGACACAGATGGCCCACTGCCCAGTTCACCCAGTTGAATAACACAAACCCCGCAACCACACACACACCTTACACTTTAAACCTCTGCTGAGCCGCATTTTCATGTTTATTTAATGACCCTGTGACATATCATGATTCTCGAATTAAATGACAAAAACAGTGTCATCCATAACTCACTACAGGATGGCATCTTGCAGTCAATGGAAACAGTGTTAGTTATGATTTTACTGTTTTACATGTCAGTGATCAGGAAGCAAGATTTATTATTTTCATTCTCTGCTTGTGATTAGCGGATGAGCTCTATGCTCGTGCTCTTCTTGGCGATTGACTACAAGAGAGAAGCAGTGTGTACTGGGGAGATGCTTAGGTGCCACACAATGCCAACAGAGAGCTCTGAGGCTTCAGTCTGTGTGCTTTTTGTATCTCTCTGTGTCATCCCTATTGCTATTTGAGCACACAATAACCCATTGTGCAAGCTTATTAGTCCTTTTCTTGAAATCCCAAGCACCCCTCTTGAGTAGCAATAGATTTAGGTGGCTGCCCTTGCTCTGACATTGGACTGCCAGTTGGAAATATGCTATATGAGCTTTTCCAGTTTTATGAAATCCACTTATAATTCGAGATATAGAATAATGTAAGGACGTTCTAGCACTTGACCCAAGGAAATCCCCCAGTAATACACACGGGTCAATGCCCCTAAATCATAACGTGCTACTCAGAAAGTGCAACGCCACCGTGAGATTAAAAAAGCAGGAAGGAGTCAGACCACTTTGCTCCGTCTTTCACTGATCTGTGCAATTCTTGTCAGTCTAGAGGTGATATTTAAATTTCACAAACCTCCATAATTTTTACCCTGCAACTGTCCTTAGAAAACAAAGCCCTTATACAAGATAGATTTGATTAAAATGTAAATTAGCATCAATCAGCATTTCCTTTACGAGTAACACTAAAGATAATATTTCTAGGGCAGAGCTTTAACTGAATTTCCCTCTACACTCGCACGAATACCTAAAATCATCACATGACAGATATCATCTCTGCAGCTACATCTCCATATATCAGTTATCGGAATTATATTCTTCTTATAAGTCCAAAAACATGATTTATTCCCTTAACAAACCTAAACCTAATGTTCCTCAAGGTCCTGGTTCACTGTTGAGTCGGTAGAAACTACATTTACAAACATAAGTTTGTCCTATGTTGTCTTCATTTATGTTAATGAGAGTGTGGGGAGTGAGTTGGAGGGTGGGGTGGGCTGCTTTTAACTATGTAAAGCACTTTGTGCTACATTTTTTGTATGAAAAGTGCTTTATAAATAAAGATTGATTGATTGATTGATTGACTTGCTACGTCAAACAAATAATTTTAGCTCAAATTCAGTTTCATGCCAGATGCCTGATTTGGTATTCACAGGCATGTTAGCTGAATTATCACTGGTGCATTAAGAAGAATAAAAGCAACATTTAACAGAAATACAGGATGCAATTATGGCTACAAGTTAACAGTACATATTTTGTATGACTCCATGTTTTGTTTAGCCTGCAATCAGCTGACCAATGCAGTGGTGCAATCATCGGTCTGCAAACAGCTGTTGTACCTTTATGTTATTTCGCAGTGAGGCTTTGAGGCGATCACTGGCAGGAGGGCAGCCTATGATGATCATCATTGTGATTATAGATGAAAAGATCCATATACTCCTCTGTATAAAAGATACTCAATAAAATGTTAATAATTAGGCTGTGATGTGATAAGTCACCTTTTCACTGTAGAGTAGGCTTATACGTATGTAACAGCAATGAATCGATTACTGCAGACAGTGTGCAAATCTTCACTTCGCTGTAAATATGAGCTTGGCAGTCAGTGTGCTTGCCTTTGAAACAAATACTCCACATGTTTCATGTCATAACAGTTAAAAGCTGGGTAATTTATCCTCAACTGAAAACAGTTTAACCGACACAAATGCTAAAAACATTTTAGGGATTACGCACAGTAATCACTCACGAAATTGATAAAGATTGGGTTTTCCACACTAGCAGCCTCACTGTCATCATTTTAGCATTAATCAATGAAGGCCAACAGTAACTGCGGTTTGGGTCGCAGACAATTTATCCACAGGGGGCCCAGAAATCCCAGGTTCTCCATTTGTTACGGCTCTTTTGTGTCATTTCACACTACAAATGTGTTAGTAAATTTGCACCTCTAAAATACATCTAGGCTCTGTATTAGTGTATTATATATAATCGCTACTGATGATGTTTTCCTACAAAAGCTGGAATTCATCAAGTTACCACAAACCTATTGATAAACAGAGAGCCTTGAGCCAGATACTATTTCAATATAGGAACCCCTCTGTGGTTCCCTGTGAAAAATGTAAGGAAGCTGCGTATGTGTATCAGTACAAATGTTTTCCCCCAGGCTCTCCAAACTGGATTCCCGGCCATGTTTATTCCTGTGTCTCGGATTAACAGCATAGCGTCTTCAAGATTTTCCAACTACTAGTGCTCACAGCCATTTTGCTTGCATGTATTCCCTGGTAAATTGTCCTAGCTCATCATATATTTCCTACTAATTCTAATTCAGATCAACTTCAGTTGCGATGTTCAAACACGGCTCTTTAAAATAACAAAAAAAGGTAGAAGAGGAAAAAACAAATTGAATGGTAATCATAGCAACTGTAATGTGAAATGGCTTCCAGAAAGCAAATATCAATCACC
This sequence comes from Simochromis diagramma, assembly GCF_900408965.1. Lineage (NCBI taxonomy): Eukaryota > Metazoa > Chordata > Actinopteri > Cichliformes > Cichlidae > Simochromis > Simochromis diagramma. The sequence goes on from NW_024386782.1 coordinate 7,710,403, forward strand.
GCAAAAGTATCACCATGCATGGCGAGACATCATCACATAAAGGCCTTATTAATCAACAAAACAACAGGGAGACCTTAGTATCGATGGGAATTCATTTTGTAAGGGGTGTAATTTCTATTCACTCTTTTTTCAGCTAAATGCACGAGCCACTGGTTCCTTAGCAACAGACTCTGCAATGATGCAAGATTGAAGAGGACCAGATCTGCAGTTTCACAGTGCAGGTGAAGAGAAGTCAACCAATGTCTCCTGTTGCAGATTTTCAAAGCTCCTTAAAGTTGTGGTTATTAGGGCGACCATATCTTATTTAAGAGAATGACAAAGCACCATCAGACCACTGCAGTGTCTCATCAGAGGGATGCCAAAAACGCCTTTTTGCTTCTAGTGCATGCTGAGAGACATCAGTTCACTACAGTTCTGCATGAACAAAAGACAGTTAATCCTAAAAATGCTAACAATGTGCTACATTAATTGATAACTAATAAGCTGAAGGGAAACATTCAGTTAATATCTGTGCATATTCTGTTGTTAGGTGTCAGATTTTCACAAATGTCTAAACATATTATCCCTGTTTATCATTTGGAATATGACCTTCTAAAGCATCAGCACTAGGCTTCTAGTCAAACATGCAGTGCATCATAATGATAAAGCTTTAGAAAGCATGCTTCAATACAACTGAAACATGCACTGTACATTAATGCAGCCCATATGGCATGTTTTGAGAACAACAGAAAGGTAGAACCAATATGCATAAACTGGTCGGCCGCATTTAGTTAAATGCAAACATCCTCTCTTAAATTTACATCACATTTGAAAGCCTTGTTATTTTCCAGAGGATGGTTTAATTGCATCATAGGAAAAGCAGACTTTCTTTAGCTGAAGGAAACACACCAACTTGAGAGAGAACAAATCCACAACAAAAGTTGTGCTCTGCACCACAAAATTGTCCCTTGAATGCTTTCCATATTTATGACAGCCAACAGGGAAACAGCACTGAAACTGCCTGGCTTGTTTTGCTTTGGGTCAAGTGTTCGCTTGCCTTTTTAGGAAAAAGAAACAAAACATTTGTATGATAACTGACATCTGAATAGACTCAGCAATAACCTTTTTTGACTTGTAAAAAAGGTACATCTGAGAGGTAACTCGCTAAAGGCTCCAGTGTTGTCCCATCAAACAGAATAAAGGCATGTCTACATTGAAAAAAAAATGAGAAAATTATGTAACCATCCCAAAGCAACAGGAAAATTAAGAATATCATCCTTTCCTCAAAAGGCTGAAATGAGGCAAGACAGGCCAACCAATTAATTTTCCATTTTCACATGGAGATGATTTTCCATTTTCACACTGAACCTGCTCTAAAAACCAGACACACCGTATAATGTTCTGATCCTGCTTTCATTTTTATGGCAGTGACCAGTGCCGTGTAGTGAAAATCCAGGTCAAAACCCCCAAAAAGTCTGTGCAAACACATTAATCCATCCATAGATTGGCCTGTGCTTCTAATTAAACTACATATATATCATAGCTTAATGGTGAGTTCACAAAACTTAATGGGAACTGTAGTTGCATCATGCTGTGTCATAACCACGGCTATATTTGTGTTTTAATGAAAAACTCCAGTCAAATATGAACAATAACAATGTTGTAGGATTAGCTTCCATTTGCAGTTGTTCTCTCTTCATGATTTCTGCCTTAAACTAATTTCACAAATTCTTCATACTCTTTTTCCTATTCTAGAAACAGAATTTTAAAAGCACTGTTGGGTTTTTATTTTTATATTATGTATTTGTTGATTCATTGTTAATTCAGCCTGTATTTTGATTCTTTATATTTAATCATAAGGAATGAGTCCAAATCCAAAAAAAAATGTGCACTTTCAGAGACTTGATCTTCCAGACCTCTGAGTTTTGATTCACAGCGATTTGATAAATGGTCGTGTGAGAAGGTGGAGAAGCGCTTAAGAATCTGCTATCATCATTTCAGATGTTTATATCTGACAGTGCATCTTCTTCAGTCGATTTTGTCATGATGTGGTTGATTCCCACATACAAGGCAGCTATGTTTTACAGCCTCTGTCATCCTTTCTTTGGCAGGTCACAAGATTTGGAATTGACTTCCAGTGCGACAAGGAATATGCCCAGGAGAGGCTTTATAACCAACCCAATCATGTCTATCACCATCTGTAGTGGTGCATCATAATGTGTTCTCTCCTTTTTTACCCTGACTGCATGTGAGTGTTGAATTTTGCCTCTGCATTGTTGAGGACAATTACTACTTTCACAGGACACGTGATCTCACATTTGGAAGCCTCTTTTTCACGTGAACTCAATATTAAAAAAAAGAAAAAAAATCTCAGCCCATTACTGGAGGTCAGCATCAGATGGAAAACAAGGTACCCTTTGGCAAATGCCATTAAGCAGCAGAACTAATTTTGGGGGGCTAATTACAATTGCACAGGCTGTCTCTTGTGAGAGCAATTGAAGAGTTTATTGTTAACACTGCAGTGCATGGGTGCAGTTCAAACCGCGAACAGGACTATGAGATCAGCTACGCCCCCAGCCTCAAAGTGTGATTGTTGACACTAGGCTATGCACCCAGGGCAATGTTACCAATGTGCATAAAAGAAAGGAAATGAGGACCCCCCACACCTTCCCCACCCCCCACTTCAAAAAAAGAATGGGGGAAAAAAGAAAAACACACGCATACACTACACCTCCTTTCCCTGAATCTCAATGAATGAAAAGCACTAGTCGAAATAGGAAGAAAAAAAACAAAAACAACAGTCATTCCTCCTTTACTCACCTTCAATGGAAATTACGTGTTCTCTGATCTGGTTCTGCAGTGCCAGGTCATCGATGCGCTCGATCAGGTCGTAGATTGCGTAAATGTTCGGGTGGACAGACTCGAACCGATGGATCTCTGCCCGGATGGCCGCTGAGTTGGACAAAACAAACTGCGAGCCGGCCGGGCCGGGCTGTGCAGCCTGGCCCGAAACAGTCCCCGAACCGAACTGACCAGCCCCTGAGCTTGCAGACGATCCGGATCCGAACTGGGACGGGATAGACTGGGGCACTGGGACGGGAACAGGCGCCGGGACCGTGCCTGGAGTGGGCATGGCTGGCTGAGACTGCTGCGAGATACCGGACACGGGGACGTTCGCCTGAAAATTCATCTTCTTCTTCTCTCTCGCTCTCTCTCGCTCACTCTCTCTCTCTTTAGAGCTACTAACTCTTTTACAACGGCAACACAAATAATAAGCAGACTATAATTTGGGATAAAAGCGATGCGAACAAAAGAAGTCCGCGCGATTTGATGGTCTGGAAAACGATCGGCGCAGAAGCATCAATAGTTGGTCGCCTATTGCAACAAAACGCGGCTCATATTATTAAAACTTGACTGTGATTCATTTTCCGTTATTGGCCAGATCTGTCCAGGGCCCCTTTTCTGTTGCTAACAAACCCGCAATGCCTACCACTTGGACACTCCTATGGGCAATAGCGCTGTTTTGGTCAAAGCCGATTTTCCTTAGTTGCTATGTTTGAGGCAGACAATGGGCTAGGCTTCAGCGCGGCGCCCTGGTCCACTGCCTTGAACGCGTTGTTTCTGCGCCGAAATGAAATAGTGTTTAGTCCTCTTTGGTCCAAGTGGTCCCTGCCCAGAGCCCTCCTCCGCATGCTGAAACGTCACCCATCACGTAATTGTACTTGAGAATGGGGGAGGGTGTGATTGGATACGGTGGAGGGAGAAAATCGCAACGTGCACATCATCGTAATAACCTACCTGACAGTTATGCAAGCCCCACACTCCCCCCCCATATAATTTTCTTTACCCAGGGTTAGTGCAAGATGTGAAAGTAGATTCCGTATTTACATTAGCAGTCACATTGCGGTTAGTTAGTTTGGGTTTTCTTTCGCATGAAGACCTCAATCTATTTTGTTCCCATGCAGACCTACACATTCACACGTTCACACTTGTGTGCGCGAACGTGGACACTCAGACACACACAAGATGTTATTTTAGACTATAGGACTTCTTTGCACCATTCTCACTTATGTTACATAGTAATGTTTACTGGCTTGTAATTCCAAAATACCGTTTTTTCTTTTCAGTTTTACGGATTGCAACAAAAGCAAGTTTCAAAAACACAAGGGAGAACAGGCCCGAACACAACAAGCCTATAGTTTATCTTTTGCAGTTGCTGCAGTCCCATATTGTTGACATACCTATGCAGCCATATAAGGCAACAACAACAAATTTTTAAAAAAAAATCATAAGTAAAAAATCCTTCATCTTATCCCATGATCTGCATGTTTTCTGTTGTTTATATCACTTCCATTATAGAATTAGATGAGGTGCTCTTATATGGCTCACAGTTGTGATTTCTTCCCCAGTAAGAGGAAGAGGCAGAGTCACCTGCTGGCCTGAACGCACACTACAACAACAGCTGTTCAAGGCCAGATGACTGTCACTGCCAGTCAAGGTCCTAATGTTGTTGCAGCAGTGTGGTGCTGCTGATAAGGATTGACTGAGCACTGCTAAAAACAAAGGGCATGGATGCAATCTGGGTGACATCGCACGTGTATGTCAAGTGTTTTAGGTTTTTGATGCAGGGAAGAAAAACTGTTGAAAACTGAAGTTCTATATCTAAAAGTAAATGTAAAGCTATTCAAATATAATACAGGAAACATTAAAGTATTTCAGTCTCTCAGCTTCCAGGAAGCATGCAGCAGTGCAGCTCTTTTTCCATGTCATTAATAATACACACTGCAGTAATCATCCTTTGTTATTTTCCCAGTGTGGCAACTGAAAACATGTATTCAGACTAGAGATTAATATTGCTTTTGAATCAAGTTATGTTAAAGAGACATAACTGCATATAATCCAGAAAATACCAATATCACAATTTTTTGTTCAGTATTATGAAGCTCTAATAGTTTCTCATGCAAGCCAAAAGGTTGGCATTTACTTAATGAAAACCATGCTTGGGATATTTTTTTTCACCTGATCATGTATATTTCATGTATTATGTAACCAAACCTGTTGTATGATAATGCACATCAATGAACAGCTGCAGTATGACACATAACTTTTTGTTCTTCGCAGCAGCAGGATCATGTCTCAGCAATTATAAATTCAGCAGCGAGAGCAACCTGCTGTTTTGAAGATTAGGATCATTATTATGAGTTTCATGAGGAATTATGTTTTTCCAACAGAACAACTTGCTTCAGCTGGGTCCTCACATTGATGAGGAAAACCTCAGTAAATTTTAAGAATCCCTCTAAAGATACTAACAGTATTTCCCAGAAATCCACTGTAATAGATTATAATACATGATTAAAATGAGGCGGGGCGGGGGGGTAAAAGCCTAGATGCTTCTTTTTACTGCACATGTGTTATCTTCAGCCTTCTGCCACCATCTGTTGACCAAATATGGAACTCCTCAGCACACATTACTATGCCCATCCTGTTACACTCCATTTTGGTGTAAACGACATTTATAGCAACAATGATTGTTTAATCTACTTGTCACTCGTCGGTTCATTTCATAACAATGTTCCGTTTCCGCATTAGCATAATGATGACAATTACCTGCCCTGCTTGTTGATAAGCACTTTTGATAAATATAAAGCAGCAGGGAGCAACATGTTAAATTTGGTGGAACTGAAAATAGATTGATATTCACTCAGCACTATGCAGTTGGCTAACTTCCCCTTTTGATTACATGAATTATGCAGGTAACTCTTTGGCTTAGAATGTATGGACTCACTCTGTGGCTGGCACTGCTATTTGCCTTGCATCTTTTCATCCGAGCAATTTGTGTTATAAGGGAGATGACACAAGAACAAGCCTCCTGCAGGGCTTTCCTTTTTGGCAAAAGTCTACTTAATAATAACTGCATTATACAACAGGGCACCAAGTGTGTCTTATTAAACAGCGAGGCCATTTCTCACAATCAGAATGTGCAAAATGTAAACATTTACAGCAATATCTCTGCATTTTACTTCATTTGTTTCATCAATTTAATCTTTATTGACTGTTATGCAAGTTCAGGGTGAGCAGAAGCACAAATATCCACCTATAGTACACAAATAAAGATTAAGAGGAATAGAAACTCAGTGTATAACACTACACGTGACCTTTTTTCAGTTTGAATAAAGCCATTTTCTGGAATTAGTTAAATATTAACTTTAAATTGTTTCACAGTACTGCATAAGTTGAACTGATTAGATAAATCCCCTCGCTGAATTCCTTCATTTCTCACTCCAAATGATCTGCAAGAGTCTCAGAGAGCTGCCCCACTGCAATTGGAGCTGCCGTGAATATTAGAATAGTCAAGCTCTATGTATAAAACCTTCTGAATTATTGATTTTCATTTTTACTTGCAAGATTAGGATCTAATTTTTTGCTTCCAGCTACGTTTCACCCACATCATTAAGAAGTTCTTGTGGTCTAAACCGTAGGGTTTAGATCTAAAACCACGTAGCTATAAAACTATTTCAGAGCTTGCACAGGAATGCTGATCAATTTGTTGACAAGACAAGATGGAGCCACTTTTAAATGAGCACTATAAAACATTTTCTAGCAATGCACCATGTACACTGTAATGAAGTTATATTAATATTGATCACATAATATACCCATTGTTTTACACACTGCAGATAGCAGCTGTGCTGTGGAGTCATAACATCCTGCTAGCTAAATGCAGGGAAGCTTTCATACTTATTAGCTAAATAATTTCAGTCACTGATTTCCTGCATATTTTTGCAGAAATATTTTATATTTCTGCATACACAGTATAAATAGATATTGTGTAATTTAGTAAGTTCAAATGTCAAAATGCATGAAGCAATGATAAATTTGTGTTAAGTCTGAGTGTGAAGTGCCAGTCACACCCCTCATTCAACCTTCATTCATGATGTGGTGTGACATAAAACCATTGTGGTCACGTATAAGCCAAATACGTCATACTGAACTTTGTCTTTGTTTCTATCTTAGCTGGTTATCTGTGTTCTGACTTGGCATCTCCTCTGTGAAAAACTAAATACACACCATGATTCAGTATCTTATTGATCCACCTTCAGCAGAAATAACTTTGAGTAATCATTTTCTGTATAACTTTATCAGACTCTCACACTGACACTGAGGATTTTTTGTAGGTATTCATTTATGCACAGCTATCTTAAGATCCCAGCACAGTGTTTTATTCAGGTTGAGATCTGGATTTTAATAATGGAACATCTTGATTCTTTTTCTGTTTTTTCCCCACCCATCAATAAGGTGTTTGTGCTGATAGGCTGTGTTTGGTTTTCTCCAAACATGGCGCTGTGCATTAAGGCCAAACATCTCATTTCGGTCTTGTCTCTTCTGTTGAAAGAACATTATTCCTGAAATCTCATGGTTTGTTCAGATACAACTTTGCAAATTTAAGCTTTATTGCTATGTTGTATTTAGAGAGAAGAAGCTTAACATTTAACTTGCTGATTCGGGTTTGTAGAGTCTGAAATGTAGGTCTTGGGTTTTTGAAGCATTGTACAGTCTGAGTGTTATGGTCCCTCAGTCCTCCCTGGCTTTCTGTCTCTCTCCCTTGGTTTTCTGTAGTCTCTTCTTTATCTGTCCTCGTTTGTTTCTGTCTGTGTTGTGGATGGGACTCATTGCGGGTTTCTTGCTTTGGCCAATCACATCTGTGACGATGATCTCATGAAGCAGCTACTACTTAAGGTAGTGGTTAAGGGTCATTGTTTGCTAGATTGTTGAACTACCTAGTTAGGTCTTTGCTCTTGAGTCTCTGGCTACTGTGGATCCTCTGTACAGACCCCTGGATTCCTTTCGCTGGAGTGTGGTCATCCTAACTCTGAGATTAAGAGTGTATTGCCTGTAAATGTTGGATGAATGGATTCCCCTCCTTCCTGGACCCCCCTGGAGGGCTATTCCACGTCTGCATTGTGTAAATATCTATCCAATATAAATAAACGCATTTAACTGTGATCTTCCAAGTCCTGTGCCTGAGTCCGACCTGCCTGTTAGCCTTGACTGACCTTACTGTGATGTCAACTTCAGGGAACAGTGCAGCATTGTTAAAGCACACTTGAATGCTAAAACCTTTGCTTTTATACAAGTTCTCACAGTTGCTGATAATTGGATAATGAAGTTGATTTCATTAGCAGCACTTGGCTGATACTTGCCCTCTAGTCACCCTAATTCCAATGAAAGCAGTTACGTTGAACAGAACCACACACACACACACACACACACACACACACACACAAAAAAAAAACAGAACAAAAAAAAGTTATGAATTGATTTTTATGTCATTGAGTCAAATATTTGGTTCCCTGCAACCAAGCCAGAGACAGATTGACTGTCTGCCTGATCTCAACTCATTAGGTGTATAAACCAAAGCTGTCCACAGAATCACTTTCTTTCATTGCAACCTCTCCACCACTATGGGCAAGATGAAAATCCTATTAAAGGATGTCAGGGACAAGATTGTAGACCTGCACAAGGCTGGAATAGCTATGAGACAATCATCAGGAAACTCGGAGAGAAGGTGACACTGTTGGTGTGATTATTCAGAAAGAAGAAATATAAAAAAAACACCATCAAACAACCTCAGTCAAGATCTTGCCTCATGAGGGGTGAGTGTGATCATAAGAAAGTTAGTGGATTAGCTCAAAACTAAATGGGAGAAGCTTGTTGATTATCTGAAGGCAGTTGGGACCACAGTCACCAAGAACATTACTGATAACACACCTAATTGCAATAGATTGAAATCTTGCAGCACTCCTGCTCAAGAAATCTACACGCCTGCTTTAACTTTGCCAGTGAACATCTAAATGACTCAGAGAAAGTGCTGCGGTCAGATGAAACCAAAATCTAGCTGCTGTGTTTGGAGAAAGACAAATGACTCAAAGTACAGTCAAGCACAGAGGCATAAACATTATGTTTTGGGGCTGTTTTTCTGTTTAGGGTACAGGATGACTTCACAGTATTGAGGGGCCAGTGAATGGGGTCATGTACCATAAAATCTTGGACAAGAACCTTTTCCCCTCATCCAGAATACTAAAGATGGATTGTGGATGATCATCCAGCAATGACCCAAAACATACCACGGATGGAATAAAGGAGTGTCTAAATAATAAAAACATTAAGGTCATGGAATAGCCTAGGTAGTCTCCAAACCTCATAGTGTTAGGGATGGCTGTGTGGCAGGCAGGGTTGGACCCAAATGTAGGACTCAAAACACATGAATGAGCTTTATTGCTAAGCCTCAGGGGAAAAACTTGGAATACGAATACAAACTAAGAAACAATGGAACTTCGCATTGAAATACTAAACTACATTATGGGCAAAGAGAGACCGAGACAGTCTATACACAGATTGATGAGGGATCATAGACTAAAGAGACAGAGGAAGCAAAACTGAACAAAATGCACAGGACAAGGGACCACCAAAATAAAACAGGAAGGAACAAACACCGAGACCAAGATAAAGACACACAAGCTTCACATAGAGAGAGAAAACAAAACACAGAGAGAAGACCAAGAGAACAGAAAGGGAACACAAACGGAGATAAACAACCTCTAATCAATTGAAGGCACAGAACATAATCATAATTCTATAACACAAAGCCAGGATGTCAACAACACTAAATAGAGAAGTGTAATACAAAAATAATCAAAACTACAAAACCCTTAAACCTCGCCAAAACTCAAAACGACCATGACACATAGAGATGGTTTGACATCACACTGAAATGAATACAAATAACATCACAGACATCATGAATCTTTCACGTGAATTTCTAAGAGAAGAGAGGGAATTTGAATGCACAGCTTAATGAGTTATTAGTATGCACATGACTTGACATCATTTCATGAGCTAATTGAAGTAATTGCTGGAGAAAGACGTGACTCTCATTTAAGTTTGGACCTTCTTGGGTGCCATCCAAACACATCAGTTTTAACTACCATCTAAGGATGTAACCAGTGGAGCGAAGACATCGTCTGGCCTTGCTGAGCACGTGCCTCGCAGAGATTTAAGATAGTTCAGCTTGGACCAGCACAATGACCTTGCTGGATATTTTGGAGGATTCTTTTTTTATTCCAGTGCAAGTTTCTAGTTATAAAAACCATTTCAAACACAGTAATTAACACCAATGAATGAAGGTCATAATTTTAATAGAGTTTATTTACAACAACAAAAAAATCCTAACTTGGTATTGAATTGTTTTGCCAGTCAGCACATTTGGGCTACAAGAAGAAGCTTTCTAATGAGTATTTCTATAAAAAATATAAATGTATTTAAAATCCTGGTTTCATGTTGCAGCACATAAAGCTGTCTGTTTTCTTATAGCATGTGGTGACACCTAATGTAACACACTTTAATTTGAGAAAACGTCAAGATGATTCTGTAATATGTAGGAGCAATAATCTATAAAAGCATGCAGTAGGCACAATGGCAGAATGGTTAGCACTGTTGCCTCACAGGACGAAGGTCCTGGGTTTGAATCAACCATCTGGCCTGTGCGTTTCTGTGTGGAGTTTTCATGTTCTCCCTATTTTTGTGTGGAATCTCTGTATACTCCCTCTTCCTCTTACAGTACAAAAATGCAGTTAGGTAACTGGTTATTCTAAATGGCCAACAGTTGTGAATAGTTGTCTGTCTCTCTATGCTATCCCTACAACAGCAACCTGTCCCGGGTGTGCCCTCTCTCTTGCCCTATGGCAGCTGGGATAGGCTCCTGCCACTCTGAACTGGAAGCAGAACAAAATGGATTGATGATTTTATGGTTTTTGTAATGCTTTTAAAAAGTTTTTACAAACAAAATTAATTTCTGTAAATCTGAGAAACTTGTGTGTTTGTACATTACTGTAACCCAAACTTCTGTTTGGCGTTTTATTTAACATCTCAAAAGGCCTGGGATCATGTGCTTTTATCTGTTTTATTTGGACATTGATATTTACCTTAGAATAATAATATAAAACAATGTAAAAATGATGTCTATGCTCATTTTTAATGTTTTTCAATTTTAGCAAATAACCAGACTTGGTTTACGTGGGTTAAGTCATTCCCATATAAAAAAAATTCTCTATTGTCAAAACTTGTAATGTTAAACAGTACAAATAACTGTGTCTCATTTACACTGGAGAAATTCTGCTCACCATTAAAGTGTATAGTCATTATCTGAGGTTATGATGGTCTGCAGGGAGAAAACCTGATTTAAACTGAAGCACTGTATGGCAGTGTGAAAGGTGATAACATGTTTTCAACATATTGTTTGGTTGAAAAAAAATTCCTGTGATATGGCGACCTCTAGTGGGCGTTTGTCTTAAAAACGTCACAGAGATTACAGAGTTTATTCTTCAAAATGAGAATTTATACATTTTAAAAAAATGTAACAGAAATGATGCAGCGCAGTTTGGTTGGAGGTGCCTGTATCAGATTTTTTTTAATGCATACTGTCAACTAATTTCAATAAACCTTTGCTTATATTGTGGATCACTGACTGTTAGCATGAAACAAGGACTACTGTTAGCTGAATAACTCAAATATCTTTGTGAAATGAACAGAAATTGTGTACTTATATAAGGCTTTGATCTCATCATCATCGGAGAGTAAAATGTTAAACATTGCATAACTAATATGTCTTCTTTTTGTTATGGTTGTTTTAAAAATAAAGAAATTGGGTAAAGATAGAAAATGAATCATCACAGACTGCTGTCCACAGAGTGCGATCAGCAGATACGCAATTAAGGAAAAAACGATTTGACTAAATGTCGGACAAAGTCCGTTCCTTTGCTTTTTCTTTTCCCGCTTCTTAAAGGCGCATAAAAACAAGCTGTGTTTACTGTATTATTTATTGATTTTCTGATTATGTTCAGATGTTATGTAAGACGGTGTTCTATAAAGTCTTATCTTCCATCAGAGTTGGTGATAAACTTAATCCCCAAACTACCTTTTCTTTGCAGCAGTATCATGCACACACTGCAGCCTTAACCACACCCCTTCTCATGTTGCAGCAGATTGGGGGTTTTTTCTCGTTTTTTCCCAGAATACACCTGGAAAAGTGCAGTGACGAATGCATACTGATGGAAAATTTAGCAGTAGGTTGAGAGCATACTTTTTAAAACTATTCAGTAAGAATGCACATTTTGGTTTATTCATTCGTTCATTTTATTAATTCCATATAAATATAGAAATATATACCTAACTTGAAATTTTGAGACAATAAATTACATTTTTGACTCGCCTCTGCCTGACAATTATTTATTTATTGAATTATTTATTTATTTAAGTGGTGGAAACAAGTAAAATGTTGCATTAAAAACAGCACAATAAAGTAATTAAATAGTAAAACTGTATTTATAAAACTTATTAAAAAAGTTATAAAACTTTTTTCTTTAAAACTTTTGATAGCATGATTTTACAACAAAAAAGAAAGCATGGTAAGCCAAACATAAGTAAATACATAAAAGAAATGAAGCAAAAGTTCCTCATCATTTCAAATTTAAATATGAAAAAATTAAACTTTGAAAATTATAGAAAAAAATACACAAGAAGTAATGTGATAAGGCCAGTGAATAAGTTACTTTAAGAAAAAGTTTATCTTTGTGCTGAAAATACTACTGTGGTGATAATAAAATGTTCAGTTTTAGTATAAATTTGTCAAAGGTAATAATAATAATAATTATTATTATTAATTTATTATTTAAAAAGAGTCAGTCCTCAGTCTGAAACAGGAGTTACTCGGCTTGTGACTGAACTCTGAATGCTTTGAGTCGTAACGGATGAACGAGTCGTTCGCGGACTTCCCATCCGCAGATGACAACAACAAAACAAGCACAGCTACTAGAGAGGGTGTTAGCGTAGGTAGCCACCTGAGATAAATAACTAGTGGTTTAGTCCGTGTGCTACATCATTACGGCTGGAGTTTGCCAAATTAGAACGTTATTATACTGAAGCATGCTTACTTTGTGGAACTAATTATGACTGTCAGTTATTCTACTCTGGTTTAGTATACCCAACATTAGCTGAGGGGCTTGCTAAGCTAGCTCTATGTATGCCAATCCAAAACGGGTTAGCTAGCTAGCTAGAGTGCTAGCTTTTTAGCTAGCCAGCTCGCCAAGGCGAAGCCAAGAGCGAGAAGAGGGAGATGAGCAAAGTGAGGTAAGACTAAAGACATCGTTTATTTTAAAAATCCGACATGATATCTCATTCTCATAAATTATAAATCCAAACTAATGATTGTAATTCCTCTGGTTTATGGTTCTAAATTTGTCAAATTTGTCGACGTTAGTGTTGACTATCCTGCGCTAGCTCGTTTTAGCTAATAGCCAGTTAGTCAACGGGTTATTATTGACTAGCTAGCCTGCTAGCAGCTGTTGGTGACCACTTCTTCGGTGTTTATGATGACGGACTGGAGGCCTGGAGGTTATTAACAGCGGTTGAGTGTTTTCAGTAGACATAAAAATGGCAAACATGAACCCCGGTACCGGAGTATGCCTAAAGGATTGGAGGCCCCGCAGATATACAAACCGTTAACGTTGTTAAAGACAATTAACAGACAAGCAATTCAGAAAGCAGTGTGGCTTTTAAGTTGTTTATCGTTGTAACGGCTAACATAGCGCTAACTGTTTTGTTCTATCTTCAACTTTAATTAGCGCAGCCCATTTTGCATTATTAATTTCAGAATAAACGCAAACCCGTGTGAAGAATCTACTACTTCAGGTAGTTTCAAAAGACAGATTGTGTCTTTGGTTAGAATAATATGTTGGGTCACTATCTGGTTACCAAACAACTAGCTAATAGCCCAGCCTACCGTGTAGTGACTCAGCTACCAGGCTAATTATTCGGTAGGAAACAATGCACGGGCTGTCTTTGGAAAAGTAAAATGTAGTTATATTGCCTTTTTGTTGTTGAGTTAATTTAAATATCTGTACTGCATAAGCACACTCTATAGACTCTGTAAAGTATATTGTTATAACTACTTATAACATGCGGTGTAACAGTATAATATCAGTATAATATAAATATTACTCTAGTAGTTTTGTGCTCTGAATAAATGGCACCATTACTTGTCTTCAGAATAGAATAGAATAGCCCTTTGTTGTCATTGTACATGCACAACAAAATTATGGGTGCTCCACACCAACTTTGCAGGGATAAAATATTAATGGTAAGACAGCAGGAATAAATAATAAACAGGAGAAATAAATGCAATCAAGAGGAATATATAATTCAATTTAATGATTTCAGGGATGTTTTTATTGTCTGTTCTCAACTACATTTTTTGCGTTATTGTGTAATTTTGCAGGGTTGTGGTGAGTGACTAAATGAACAAGACAGGCAAGAGGGAAGAACTCTGGGAGATCAAACATGAAGTTGTATGTGTTCCAGGTCAACAATGGCAGCACACTGACATTTGATACTGACCTTGCTGTCCAAACGTAAGAAGCTGGCATTGTAATATTAATCTGAAACAGTGGTCAGTACGCCTTGCTTAGTGTGACCTAAAAGTGTTTTCTCTCTTCTCAGTGTACAGGAGCTCAAACATGCCATCCAAGCCAAATATAAAATTGCAATTCCACATCAAGTCCTTGTTGTTAATGGAGGAGAATGTATGGCTGCAGAGAGACGGGTCTGCAGCTACAGTGCTGGCACTGTGAGTTTTTCAGTTTGTTAGGTGTTGATTTTATTTCCTTGAATATATATAATGCTCTAAACACTGTTATTTTTATCTATAGGAAACCAACCCTATATTCCTGTTCAACAAAGAGATGATCTTGTCTGACCGGGATCCAACGATCCCCAAAACCACCTTCTCAATTGAGAGTGAGATTCAGGTCAAGGTGGAGGAGTCTCTTTTGATGCCAGCTGTCTTTCACACTGTTGCCTCTCGAACACAACTTGCTCTGGTAGTTAACAACATTTTTTTTAAACCTTGGCCTGAAAAAAGTTTTTGAATGTATTTGCCATGAAATGTTTTTCAACTGAATTTCTTTACAAGAAATAATAACTAATCAATCATCTGTAGAATACTCTGAAAATGTTCTAATGTTGAGTTAAATATTTGTTAATCCCTCCAGGAAATGTTTGAAGTTGCCAACAAACTTTGCTCTTTCTGTGAACGTTTGGTTCATGATGAACACCTTCAACACCAAGGCTGGGCTGCTATAATGGCGAATCTGGATGACTGCACCCTATCTTATCAGAAGTTGCTTATAAAATTCAACACAGCTTATACAAATTATCAGCATGATCTGGAGGAAATCAAAGTGAAACTTACAAAGTAAGTGTTACTGTGTAACTGTGTAATGTAAGTAAGTGTTGCTTTGCTGATCTTTTTCAATAAGTTTAAACCTAAAATGCAAAATATTGTGTTTTTATTGGTAAATAAGTCTACAGAGAATATGCTAGAGGAACCATTTTAAATAATGTAGTTATAATGTTATTTTTTTAAAACAAATAAAATAGTAAAGAAATTGAACAAGTCTCAACTCACAAGAAGGTTGATTCTGATCATCTGGATGTAGTGTTTTCAGTCGGAGAAATGTTTCGTCACTCATACAAGTGCCTTCTTCAGTCTCAGCTGACTGCAGGTTTCTCCAACCTTATAAACAGTAAATTTGCACAAAGACTGAAACTAGCATCAACCTTTTGGGATTTACTTACCTGGATGAGCATGCATCAAGACAAGTCTCAACTCACCTTTTGTTATAATTGCAGGTTAGGGACAGCAGTTTCAGTAATGGCCAAGATACCTCTGCTGGAATGTTTAACACGTCAGAGTTACAGAGAGAGCATGGAGAAGTCCAGCTCAACCCCTGCAAAGGATTCAGATGAGACGGAAGAAGAAAAATCGACTGACTCTGTGCTCTGCACAACTGAAACACAGATGCCCTCTAAGTCATCAGCATCCTTCTCCGCTTCAGGGACAGCCACTTGTGAGCCAGCTGAGGACCAGGAATCAAATGAAATGACTGACAGTGGTGGCCTGAGAGCTGCACTATTAGATGATGACACACCAGAGCTCACCAACCCGTCCGTGTTCAATGTTACATTATTAGATTGGATCAACGTCCAGGACAGGCCCAATGATGTGGAATCGGTTGTAAGGAAATGTTTTGACTCCATCAATAGGGTAAGTCATTGATCTATTTTTAAAAAGGTCTTGGTGGATTTTTAAATGTGCTGTGTTAAATTGGAATAAGAGGTTTGACTTTGATTTTGTGTCTTTCAGCTTGACCCGCGGACCATTCAGCCTTTCCTAACAGAATGTCATGACACAATTTCCAAGCTAGATAATCAAAACATGAAATCCATCAAAGGGCTTGAAGACAGGTTGTATGCTCTAGACCAAATGCTTGCAAGCTGCAAGAAGTTGGTGAATGAACAGAAAGAACTTGCTCAGGTATGCAAAGAAAAGCAGTATTAAATAGTTTTCTCTGCTTTTTGTTGTGTTATGAATTGTGCTCACATGTTTTTGCTTTCAGGGATTTTTGGCCAATCAGAAGCGGGCTGAAAACCTGAAGGATACATCTGTTCTGCCTGATTTGTGTATGAGTCACACCAACCAGCTGATGATCATGCTGAACAACCACAGAAAGCTGCTGGAAATTAAAAAGAAGTGCACCACTGCCAAACAAGAGCTAGCAAACAACCTTCAAGTCAGACTTAAGTAAAACCGGAAACCATTTCTTCTTCCATATTAATTGCTGATCCTGACTAGGGCTGTGCGATATGACCAAAATCTCATATAAGACATCTATCGTCTGATAACAACATAAATTACAAAAATTTTACATTTTCTGTAAATTCTGTGAATCTCGGGCAGCTCAACTTCCGTGAAGTGTTTCCAGCTGGGTGTCGCGTACCTGGAGTCAAGTGTTTTAATTTTAGACATAAGTTGTAGCGGCTGCCGTTTTCTTTGTGAGTGTTTATTACACAGCGTGCTGCGGGGAAAAGCCTGCTCTAACGTTTGAGTCTAAGGTTTATTTTTTTAGCACCTGACGGCTCTTTTTTTACTTCTCATCTGTGAATACTCTGCATACTCTTTCACGTGATTCAGTTTATTTTGAAAAGTCTCAACAGGAGCTTGAGCTTTATTGTGAAAGGTTGTGGAAAATAAACAAGCGGACACGCGATGGTTTTACTGTTGTTGTTGCTAATGACAGCGCATAAAAACAGGCACTTGTCCGTCTGTAGTGTGGTTATATTAAATATAAGAGAAAGAGAGAACTTTAAGAAATTAATATAGCCACTACAGTGACCATCAAAACGATGAAAAAATATTGCCATAAACAGTGTATTTTGCGACACCATGAAACAAACGATAGCATAAAATGAAATGATAGACGTTTTAATATCGTCATCCGATATATATCGTTATATCGAACAGCCCTAATCCTATGTTTAATAAATTGTACCTTGCTGTATTTAATATATGTTTAAAAAAATGTGATTATGAGAATTATGTTTTCAAATTCTAATGATTGGAATAATTTTAGATGGTGCTGCTACGTGATGCTTCATGCAGACCAGGATGCAGAGAGGCTTCAGGCTCTATTCAGACTTCTAACCGAGCTAATGGAAAGAGTGAGGGTGGTGGAGGCCCTCAGTACCGTGCCCCAGATGTACTGCTTGGCAGTCGTAGAGGTAGTCAGGAGAAAAATGTTCATGCGCCACTACAGAGAGGTCAGTACTGTTATTAGAAACTAATCATGCATTCAGATGTAGCAATTTAACAAAAACAGTCATCTCAATAAGATTTACAGAAATGACAATGTACAGTATGAAATCATATAATGAAAAATAGTATAAAGTACATAAAACCACATATATAGCCTAAAGAAAGGGTTTCTTTTAAGAAGATTCTGTGTGGGTTCCATCTGGGTATTTACACTTCCTAAAAAGTTATCGCTTTATATTAATTGGTTATTCAAAATTATAAAGATGTGAATGGTGGTCTGTCACTGTGTGTTAGCCCTGCAATGGACTGATGACCCAATCTTGAATTAAATAAGATGAGGGAAATGAATGGATGGATGGTCTTTGGGGGTTTTGTTGTGAGAATTCAGCTCTGTTTCAAGTGTGTAAGAAATAACATTATCAACACAAAGCTGCAACCATTGGGAAGCCTGTGCTAACAGGGGGAATTAAGTTACTGTAATCAGCTATGAAGTGTCTAGATGTGTCCAATTTTCAAACATCTGGCCATTTGTGGTGTGCTGTGTTGGCAGCAGCAGAAAAGAAAAGAATGCCTAATTTGTGATATGTTATGACAGCTAAAGGTGTGTGACTTGTGTCTAAGCAATGTACGGTCTATGGTAAAGGTGCAAAAAGGGCGCTTAGCTCTGAGAAGGTTTGACTAATAAGACAGATTTTTGATGATTTTGATGAAACTTTCCTTTATTTGAGCTTAATTTTTTGGTCTTTATTATTTCACAGTCACAAGAAAGAATAGAAGTTAACACTTTGTGTTTTGGGAATTGCTTGAAAGATGGCTCCTCTGATTGATGTAGTTTTTGGCAAAAAATGTAACTGCTCGTTTTGACGGACGCTGCATACATATTGGCTTTTTTTGAAGAGTGCCTGCAAGCCTTCCATTAAGTTATGTCTAAATGCTCAAATCTAAATAACATTAAAACGATGTTAAGGAATCTTCTTGTGAAAATGTTTTTGAAACATAATTATTAATTTATTGCATAATCTTAATTAAATTTTTCTTAAATCTTTTCAGTGGGCCAATGCACTTGTCAAGGATGGAAAACAACTGTATGAGGCAGAGAAATTTAAACGGGAATCCTTTGGGAAACTCTTTCGTAAGTGTTTTTGAGAAACTCTGATTAAATAACACACCAATTCCACGTAAGAACAGAATTTTGACCCAGTTACTGTTTTATTTATTATTTAGGAAAGTCTTTTCTCCGAAATCGGTTGTTTAGAGGACTTGATTCATGGCCTCCAACATCATTTTGTGTAAGTTTGATTGAATTATCGTGTGTATCACTTTTTCTTTGTTAGCACTATTGTTTCATACTGTTTGACAGTCTATTTTTTTCATGGTTCTTAATTTGCTATAGACACGAAGGCCAAGAAGGTTTGATGATGAACTTCCAGACATCTCACTTGAGGACCTGCAGTACTTGAAATCTTGTTGTCCTGTTGAGGTGCAGCCTTTCCTCATGTAAGTCACTGTCTTGAATCATTAGTGGTTTTAAATATCATTAAATGGGGTTTTTTGAGAAAAAATGGAAAAACTATTCGTTAACTACCAATAGTTAACATAACTGAATTTATGGTTTGTTATCAAAATAAGCTGTTTAGTGTTCAACCAGTTCCCTGGCACTGTTTGTTGGTTTATTTAAATACATTTATCTTTGGTTTATTTAAATAAATAAAACAATAAAGATATAAAAAGCTTTAGATATGTAAGAAACTGAATAATGAATAAATCATGGGACATGTTGTGGTTGGTCTTACTTGGGGACCAAGTATGTCATAGTTGGAGTTGTTTATAGTTCTTTATGATGGAGATTATGTGAATAATCTGAATATAGTCTGAATGTGGTCTTACAACATTTTATGCAGATTGCACTTTGAAATGCAGGCTCTCTAACGCTGTAGAGCAAAATATTTCAGTTTAAACTAGATATTAAAAAGTTAATTTAAAAAGTCAGACTATAATTAAGTGCTAATAACCAGAATCATTATAACTTGGTAAGACTATAAAGTAAAAGTCCGATATGATCATCTATAAGTAAACGATCTAAAGTATTGTTTGAGCTTTATTTTTATTTTCAGTTGCCGTCAGTTGCATTTGTCACTGCAGTGATACATAGTTTCATGTATCACATAGTTCACAGTTTTAATTCTACTGAATTAAGGCTTTGCTCTTTATTTACCCATTACTGTGGTGATCATGGTCTCGGAACTGTTAATTATGCCTTTTCTTTTTCATTCGCCATGTACTCTCTTAACTAAAAGGGAACATACTTGGAGTTGATCAGCCAAACTTTGTTAACAACTGTTTAATCCTTGATTAAGTTAATCAATTCAAGAAATAAGTTTCAGCTTTAGACTCAGTTTGCTTTCTTGAACAGATTCTTGGTGTGAAAAGTGGCCTAAATTTATTCCGTTATCTGTTAATTGCATCAAATTGAAGACCTTCCAAGCAATCTTTTTAAACTGAAGAAATTCACAACATAGTTTTTACCAATATGTTCGTGTTTGTTTAGTTTAAAAAAATCTTTTTCTGCAGGCTTCCCACAGTGTGCAACTTTGAGCCCTTAAATCACCACATAGAGACACTTCACCAGCTGGTCCAAGCTGCGCAGAGCGTGGACGAGATGTCACAGACGATTACTGACCTGCTAAGTGAACAAAGGGTAATGATTTACCTTGGTTATATTACACATATATGTATTTGCTGTCCTAGTCTGAAATGAACACATAACTTAGAACAGCTATCAAAAAGCAAACAATACTGAGGTGTAACTTTAGGTCAAGCATTTTCTAATTTTTTTCTTTCTTTTTTTGTAATACTGTTTAATTTCTCTTTTCGTATTAAGATTAAACTCCAACTTGAAGAATATATTTATTTATTCTTGGGTGTTTTTTTGTTTTTTTTCTCCCTAGGCATCTTGTAGTCAGAGTGCCCACAGATCAACTACATTGTCTCCTCAGTCTGAAATGCCTGCTACCACAACAGCGGTGTCGCCCAAAACTCCTTCCTCTCTCAGCCTTCAGGGCCCCAGCTGCCAACCCCTTCATGTTCCTGTCCCAGCTCCTCTAGAGGACTTATCGCCAGACAGCATTGATGCACAAACATTTGACTTTGAAACCATTGGCCATCCAAACATGGATCCAGTCCTACAGCAGGGATCCCTTGATTTAGATTCTCTGGCAGAAAGCCCTGAATCAGACTTCATGTCTGCTGTAAACGAGTTTGTGATTGAAGAGAACTTGACCTCTCCAAACCCTATCAGTGATCCTACTAGCCCTGAAATGATGGTGGAATCTTTGTATTCTTCAGTCATTAACGCTATTGATAACAAGCGAATGCAAGATACCACAATACTAGAGAGAGAGAACTCAAAGATCGCTGTTCTTCAGCAAGTTATTGAGAGGTATCGAAGTGCTGCAGAGGAGTCCCATTCCAGCTTAAGAAATGTAAAGGATGACCTGTGTCATTTACGAGGTCTAGTATTAAAAGAACAACATGACTTTGGCTTTGTTCTGCGTAGTATGAGCACAGAGGTGCACAATATTGTGGACAGCATCTGCCAGACCCATGAACAAGCGTTGAAGGAGCAGCATCAAAGTGAGCTTCTGGCCATACGGCAGGACTTTGAGAAGGAGGTAAAGACACTAACCGAGGAAAACCAAGTAAACCAGAATATTGTTAGAGATGTTCAGCGTGCAATGCTGGAGCTCGAAGGGCTTATGGAGCGCAAGGAGAAGGAACTGACTCAGCTTGAGAATGAGAGAGAGCGATGGATTCAAACGGATGGTATTCAGACTGATAAGATCACCAACCTGGAGCAGATTATCAGTGATCAAGCTGAAGAAACTAAGAAGCTTGCAGCCTCAAGAGACTCTTTGGCCACTCAGCTTGAGAATCTGCACTTTGAGATTGAACGCAGTCAGCAGAAGATCCGACAGGAGCTGGAAGTTGTTGCACAGAACAATTTAAAAGAGTTGGAGGACAGAATGAAGCATGAACACAAGGCAGAAATGGAGACACTGACCAAGGGTAACCAAGAGGCTCTGGAAAATCTTGCTGTTGAAAATAGTGTTAAGTTAAGCGAGGCAGCTGATCACCATGCCACTGCTATAAAAGAGAAGGACGGTCAGGTCAAGGACTTGGAGGCTCGGATAGCTGAGCTTGCAGAACTCCGCTGCAAGTTAGAGGTGGAGTTAGCCCTCAAAGAATCAGAGACAGAAGAGTTAAAGCGCTTGTTTGAAGACTCCAGGATACAGCAGGAAGAGGCTGTCAAATCCCAAATAGAGGCTGAGACCAAAGTTCTTGGTGAAGAACTGGCAGTTGTCAAAAAAGAGCTTCAGCTAAAGAATGAAGAGTATGAAGTGGACCTAGCAGAGCTCAGGACTCTCATGAGGATTGAGAAGGACCACTGCATCTCAGAGCTTGTTGACAGACACGAAGAGGAGACTATTTTGTTGAGCAACAAGCTCTCTTCCCTGCAGCAGCAAGCCCAGGAGGCTGAGAGGAACCACGCTGAGCAGCATCGGAAACTTAAAGAGGAATTAGATCAGCAACTGGCTGCTGTCTGTGAAGAAAAACAAAAGCAACTGAATAGTTTCCAAGAACGGGAGCAGGAGTTGAGGACTGTTATCAGCAGTTTGCAGCAAGAAAATGACCTGCTTTCGCAAAAAGTAGAGCAGGACAGACTTGCATTTGAGAAACATTTAGAGAAAGAAAAGGCCACTGAGGCTGCAGCACCAGATGTCTTTAAAGACTTAGAGCAGAAAGAGGAGATGGAGAAGAGACTCTTAGGCAAGATTAGACAACTTGAAAATGAACTTCATGAGGTCCGGTCCTCAAAAAGGTAAATGTTTAATCCAAAACAAGTTTGCTCTTCATGTTTCTTCACATTATTTTCACAGTTACAGGTTCATCACTTGGCTGATTAATGTTTTTGTTAGAAGTATTATGATTTTGCATTTTCTGTAAGTTGTTTTTAGTTTTAAATTTGGGTTTTCAGTTTAGTTTCCACAGTTTCCTGTGCTTAGGTTAGTTTAACATTCCTTTTAGTATTAACTTTAATATTATTATTATTATTATTATTATTATTATTATTATTACATGGGTCGTTTTTTCAGAATTTAAGATGTAATAAGTTAGGAAAAGTAGAGTAATAAAGTGTAATATTGAGGCCAGACATCGTAGCCTCTGGATTTCTATTATCTATATTTATTTCAGTTAAAGTGTTTTTCATGGTTAGTTTTAAGTAGTTTAAGTTGATAACTTTGTTTGCTATGTGCCTTTCAGTGATGAAGGGTTGTCCCTGCATGATGACGGACGTGCAGATGCTGGAGCACCTCTGTCTCTAGACTCAGCACTACAAGAGCGTCTGCAACAGGAAAGGGCCTCTCTGCAGGCACAGATGGAGCTCATGGAGAAAAAGAAGAATGAGGAGATACAGAACATCAAAACATCACTTATTGCAGAGCAGCAGGTTTGTATTTGCTCTTGTTAGCTTATTTTAGGGTTCTGCTTTTGTTGATATTTGTCTACACGGGGGGGAGTGCGGACCTATGCTAACATACTTGTGTGCAGTCTTCCAAAAACCCAACCGCATGTGACTGAACGTGGATGATGCTGTGCATAGGTTGAATGCCTGCTGGTTGAAAACAAGCTGGAACAGAAAAGAGAGCAACAGCGGAGTTCATAATAAACGGGGGAACTGTGGGGGAAAAAAAACCATCAAAGATCATCACGCACCGACAGTCACTGCATTGGACACAGTAGAATTTATGTAACACAATTCAGCTCTCTTGTATTTTCTAACTTTGCTCCTCTCTATGCGGTCTTTAAGTCTGACGTTATTAGGCGTTTCTGGGTCCAAACTCTTCAGTGATTAAAGTCAAACAAACACTGCGGCATCACTAAGAGATGAAAAACTGTCTAAATTATTTAATCTGTAATAAAATGATTGGTGTGGCTGCTCTACCAGGTGTAACAATTAAGTTTAACATCCAGGCATCCATGAAAACAGAATTTCTGAAATTTAATGGAGTTAGAAGTTAGCAGGGAGTTAGCTCGCTAGTTTCCATCTAAATATAATATACCAGGTTCTGACTGAGAGATTTCTGAAATAAATTAAGATGTATAGCTCTGCTATCACTTCTGACATAAATGAAGACAGAAAACTAAACAGCAGTGATGTTTGTAGTGTTACTGAAGTTGAACTAGCTTGTATATAATGATGTGCTACGTGAATGCTAGCAACACAGCTATGTTAGCATAATATAAACACAGTGAATCCAGAGGATGAATGCTAACTTTTTTCCAGTCGATAAAAATTAACGCAATGGTTAGGGACAAATGTGATTGCATGGCAGGATGCTGTCAGGAGAACAACTGAGATAATCCATCCACAATATGAGGTTAGTTAATAATATACTGCTTCATGGACTGGGCAGTAGTTACATTGTATGATTTTAAAAGCTGAGCGTTAAAATGAATAGTGGTAATAAAACCTGAGAGAGAGGCCGACAGTGATCACTGCCCTTTTTTAGGGGCTTGTCCAGATTAAATAGAAAAAGATACAAGGAATTAAAACATGTTAAAAACGCAACAGCCTTAATAAATGCAGAGTAGTTTGGACCTAGAAGCAGGGTTCATACGTCATCACTTAAAGACCAGATAGTTGGCTGAAGACCAACAAGAGCATTACCAAGAGTAGCCCACAGACCGCTTGTTTGTGACACTGCCCCCAGGTGACAGCAAACAGCTATAACATGTAGCAAACGATCTGCAAAACTGTTCATAGACTCTGTGTATGTCGATGAATGGGAATAGTAGTAGTAGCACTAGCGTGTTTCCTTGGCCATAGGAGAGTGAATGCAATTAGCAGTGGCCATCTTCATTTAGTCAGTCATAAAGTGTGTTGTAAATGGAAAAAGCTGTTTGTGAAGGGGATAAGACCTAAACTAACTCAGCTGGAAGCAGCATACACACAGGAAGAAACTAGCGGCAATTTGATTACCAGAGACATGCAGCACTGACAGGCTAAATAACCTTTAGCTGTGCAAAGAGGGGTGGATGCCTATTTAAACTACTGTCAGTTTTGAGGAGAGCAATTATTGCTGCAAACAGTGGGAGCAAAGAGATACCATTGACTGACATGACAGTGTGGGGGATGTATAAGAGGGTTACCAGTGAACCTTAGCCTAAAATGTCCACTATAGTGTCCAGCTGTCAGCTACAAGCGATGCACGGTGACCCAATTTCTTTATATATGCACAACGCTTCTTGTTTGGCAGCAAAGATTTTAGCATGGCAGGCTGCCATGGAGAAATATTAGCAGTAGAAAAAGTGCTTGTCAGTATAGCGTTATGGTAGTGTGAAATATTTTAAATACAGTTCATCCTCCCTATAGACAAAAGCCTTCAACATGCCATCAAAAGTTTCAGTGTTGACCTTACAACCCTTGAGTACTGAGTATTCAGTACTTAAGGGTCAGATCTCATCCATTTTATAAAACCTACCTTTAGTTTTCTGTCTTTTTTTCCCACCTTCCTAAGTAAAAGTAGGGATGACTAATACATTGGCAACTGGATGAATGACACTGTTTACATATTACAGGTCATAAAATATTTTTCAGGATCACCTAGGGAACCAGAGTCTGGATTTTCCTCTAGGGACCAACTAGCTACAATGCTATGGACGATGAGCAGATCGCTTCATATGTGGACAGACATTTATTTTACTGTGCTATAGATTTTGTATTATTTCATTTACTGTTTACGAAAAAGAAATTGAGGACATCTCACCTTACTTTGCTACACCTCCCTTTGTAGTTGAACCTGATGAGACTTCCAACAAACAGAATTGTTAGGAGCACATACAGTTTGATTTCTTTTGTTATTTATTGTCTGGTGTAATACATGGATGTACGATACAAAAATATCAAAATACTAGGAGTAAAAGCTAACAAAACAACTGTAACTCCCATGGCTGCATGCTGATCTGTGTCCTCAGAAATTGGCAATTAAAAATGAAATAATTAATGCTTTGATATAAATGCTCTGTTCTCACTAAAATGGTTGTTAAGCTTGTTAAAATTTTTAAAATGTTAATAATAATAATAATTATTAATCTTTTTATCCAGACAAATTTCAACACAGTTCTAACACGAGAGAAGATGAAAAAGGAGCAGATCATCAGTGATCTCACGGAGAAGTTGCATAAAGTTACCCAGCAGCAGGAGAAAGATAAAGGTGAGTGTGTACTGTCCACATTGAACACTGTTTTTCTTACAGTTTTGGAAATGAGACATCATGGTAGCACCTCATGAATATTCATTACTTGTCCTGTTCGCTTGTTCTCACTGCCATAATATTCATTTTTAGGCTTTTGTCAAAAATAATGTTATTTTGTGTTTGTCAGTGGTTTTTATTTATACTTTTATTCCAGCTCTGATAGAGAAACTGTCTGAGGACCGGGCTAGTGTGATGCAGGAAAAGAAACATTTGGAAGAGGAGCTCAACCGTTTGCGCAGCACTGCACTGGTGTCCTCTGCCTTCTTCAACCCTAACCCCTCAGCTCAAGATGCCTCAGAAGCCGGAGCAGCAGCAGCTAGAGCTCTGCCCGTTGCTGGGGCTTGTTCTTCTGAGTCCCTCACTGAAACTGACAGATTGGCCTCTGTGGCAGCCATTCGAGATGACGAACATGTTGATTCAGCAGTGGAAGCCAGCATGGTGACCGTCCAGTAAGCATCTACTCTAAAATAAACATTGTGTTTAGAGTCTGAAATACGTCCACTTGATTATGTGCCTGACACTATTACTGTTCATGGGGAAAGAAAAATCAGAGCAGCACACATTAGCAGCACGGTTAGGACAGGTATCCTAACCAGTTATCCTATCCTAACCTCACCTGGTTAACAACTATGTGGGCTGCATTTGGACAATGTGTTTATCCTTACTCCACACTTTATATTTCAAACAACATTTGCAAAATATGTAAGAAACCTTCTCACCTGCGCATGATCTTGTAGCCACAGTTTATAGAGAGGTCCATGTAAAAGGAATGCACAGAATTTTGGTTATTCTATACATAATAGTTTTTGTGGAATCTGTGATGCACAATGTAATGTAAGTCCAAAAGTTTGGATAAACCATCACTGGTTAAAATTTTAACAGTATATCCCCTTCAAGGTCATCTCCTGGCGTAGTGATGCATAGCTTGCAGCTCCTGCTTCACTGAGATTGCTCCCTGGATGGCTGTTCTGACCACTTTTATGTGTGCATTTTTTATTTCATCATTGAGCTCACATTTACTTTGAAAGCAGACAATAACGTCTGCATCAAACTGGCCATACCTCACAAGGCTCATTACTATTAATGACAACCGGGGCTCAAATGACATGACAGATGAATCTGCACTATCTAAACTCAAAAAAGTCCATAAAGTCAGGGGAATGACAGTATTCACAAGAATGTACACAGTAAAATCATCCCATATTGTCAGGTGCAGTTGATCAGAGCAGCTCCTACAATGAACAATCCCTACAGGTGCAAGAGGGCAGGCAAACAATGTAGAGCTTCACAAAAGGACCGTAATGGAACTTGAGGACAGTTTTTGCCTTTTTATAGGTTGGGTAGTGGGATCTCTTTGACTGCACCTTGGATTAAGATTTTAGTTACAGTTTAAGTTGGACAAGGAAACAACGAGAATCTGAGGGTGTTCATTTCTGTGCATTCACAGTGCTGCAGTACGTGGATTTTATTGCGCCAACATGTTAATCTCAAACAAATTCATAGTGAAACCTAAAAAGGTTTCCTTCATAGACAGTGAGTTTTGTTTAGATGCCGTCAAATTGATTGCGAGCCAGAGAAACAGACTTTTGTGTTGTGTTTCGAGAGCCAACTGTATAAACTAGCCAAAAATGGACGAACAGAAGAGA
Organism: Simochromis diagramma; assembly: GCF_900408965.1. NCBI lineage: Eukaryota > Metazoa > Chordata > Actinopteri > Cichliformes > Cichlidae > Simochromis > Simochromis diagramma. Next base: position 7,738,053 of record NW_024386782.1, read on the forward strand.
CATTTGACAGTCCAAGGAAGGGAGGCTAGGAACCAAGAGTGTAAGTTAAAATAAATAAATAATTTTTTAAATTCTTAATATTAAGAAGCGCCAAGTGGTCACAAGTCAAAAAATGTTATGATTTATTTATTTAGTTTTACCTTTTGTATACTGCATCTTGTTAATTTTTGTTGTTGTTGTTTTTGTAGTGATACTATGATGTCAGAGGAGAAACAGCGGATAATCTTACTTGAGAGGGTAATTAGACATGCTGTATCTTTATCATTGCATCTGACTGGATAAGAGTTTGTTTGTGTAGGCATGTCTGACTAATTCATTTACTATATGTTGCAGACTTTGCACATGAAGGAAGAAGAAAACAAGCGTCTCAGTCAAAGACTGGTCAGTTTATCATTTTCATTATAGGCTATGAAACAATTTCTCCACCAGGTGGCACTAGCATCAAAGAGTAGAATCCTGACCCAGGAGGCCAGCGAGCTCAGTGAATAAAAATGAGTCTTTAGGAAGAGGATCATTGAAATGTACAAGGGGGTGAATTTTAGTGAAGCACAAACTTGTATACTAATACAAATGTCAAAAATTTACTTTTCTGGTGTGTAAAGATTTAGTCAATACTAATATTGCGTAACTCGAAGACTGGTATAGTTTAGATTATGATATAATTCTGTCAGGTGGTAAAAGTATAAGAGTTCAAAGCCTATGTCACAGACAAATGATTTAATAATCCCCAGTGGAAGTCAGTTCTTGTTAATATTATTAATTTTGCTTTGATAACATGAGTAATGTTGCCCTTCTCTTCTGTGTAGATGTCTCAGAGCATGTCGTCTGTGTCATCACGGCATTCAGACAAAATCGCCATCAGAGAGTAAGTGAATTTAAAAAAAACAAAGCACACAGGGCCTTAACATGTCCTTGCTGATGTGTGTGTGGTTTTTTTCTGTCATTATTATGTACATTATTATGTATGTAGGTATAATTATACACATATGATTACCGTTAATGTATTTTCTTTTGTGTTTTCATTTTGCAATTCGGTTTCATCATCATTTGGTCTCTTTATTGGTCTTTTTTTATGTTTCAGTTTCCAGGTAGGCGATTTGGTTCTAATCATCTTGGATGAAAGGCATGACAACTACGTGCTCTTCACAGTTGGTCCCACCCTCTACTTCCTCCATTCTGAGTCTCTTACTGCACTGGACCTCAAACCAGGTCAGCTTCATCAAACCCTTTTGAGTTTAGCGTTGTATCATTGAAATTTATTTTACACATTTCTTTTTTTAATAATAAAATAAAAAGGCACGACTGATTGTTTTCTGATTTTTTTATATATATATATATATATATATATATATATATATATATAAAACATGAGAGCTTTGTGTGTTGTGTGTACATGGGTGCTAAAATAAAATGTAGTTTAATCTTTGTTCTTGCTACTGATGCTTGTTGGCTTTATTTTACACATAGAATTGGTGAACATTTTCTTAAGTTTATTTAACGATGCGATTTGTTTTCTTGTTTAGCATCAGGGACCTCAAGACGGCCGTGGGTGCTTGGAAAGGTGATGGAGAAGGAGTATTGCCAGGCAAAAAAGGTACTTAAGTACTAAAAATACTTTTAGTTTACATATTCGATTAATATTTAACCCTGTTTTACTTACAGTTTCAACTGTAGGCCTATAAGTGTCTTTTTTTTTTTTTTTTTAATATATTTTTTTTAAATCAGAGTTGGATTTTTTTTTTAAAGTCATGTCAGTAATGTCCTTACAATTAAGTACAAAGTTTGAACCTTCATTGTTTCTTGTAATGATCTCTCTCTCCTTCTCTTCCTCTCCTTTTTCAGGCCCAAAACAGATTCAAGGTTCCTTTAGGAACCAAGTTCTACAGAGTGAAAGCTGTTCCATGGAATAGAAAAGTATAATAGCCAAGTAATGAGCTAAAATGTATATTTATATAGTTTAATTTTTGAACAGAAACATCACATCATAACTCATAACTTGAAAATCGAAAGACCTAAAAAATGGAAAGAATTAAGATCGCCATCATATGGTTTTGCATTTTATTTTAAAATCCCACCTGCTATCACTTTTTTTGTTCTTTTAAACCCAGATTTGTTATTGTGGACCAAATGCTATTAAACTTATTAGGGCAATGCCCTATACACTGTGGCATAATGCCATCTGACCTGTATGTAAAATTAAACGAAATTTGGATGTTCAATATTAGTTCTCATTATCAGCATTTGTCCTTTTGTGGAAAATACTGTCATTATCAGCATAATTAAATGAAAAATATACATTTATTATAAATGTTTATGGAGGAATGTTCATGGCATGCATATTGATATATTTTCTTTGATTTACTTATCCAGATAAATGTTGTAGTTGGAAATGTAGTTAATGCTGTTTGTTACTCACAAAACAGTATGGCCCTGTGTCAATACTGAAATGTACATTATGACTGACTAATGGAAACAGTCGTCTTTGCAATCCTTGAAATGCACTTTCAAAACAATGCTTTTGTTGATTTGAAAAGGGAAGTTAATTGAGCTGTCAGAACTAAGTAAATATATCAGCACAAACTTCTCACTATCATAGAATATTGATATGTAGAAAGGAATACTTTGTGACTGTGTTTCATTATCGGGAGACATTGTATATTACCCATCAAATCACATGTAACAATAAATTACTGTATTGTAAAAGCTAGAGTTTTGAAACAATAAAGGACTGATCCCAAATGGATTCAATAGTTTTTTTTCTTTCCTTTTCATTCTTTTCTCTGATGCAGAAATGTAACAAATACTTATGTGCACATTAATATTACAGATGAGATATTTTATGTTTCATTGGGGAGGAGAAAGCCGACAATTATTATTTTTCACTGACACGTCATTCTAACCATTTTGTATAAAACAAAAACAGCAGAAGCTTTTAAGGCATATATAGTAAATGGCACCTATAATGATGATTTTTAAAATTTTCCTGGGGGAAATTCAGGAGTCAATGTGGAATAGCATAGTATAGTGTATTCATTTGATTTAGCATTTTTGCTTTTGTGGAAACATTAATGTTGGCACGGTGCTGCAGGAAACAGACTTCAAAAAGGCTTCAAATCGGGGCCCAAGAACGATGCGGCCCTCATGGAGAAGGAAGCCCACCAACATCACTTTCCCAGTTCACAGCGGGGAGCATAGCAGCTCTCCGCCGAGCACTCTCTACCATGTGGGTCTAGGGGTGTTTTAACAATGTTTAGCTCTATTTTCTCCATTTAGCATAAGCCTGTTGTCACATTTGGATGGCTCCTTCATAAATTGATGGTGTGATTCCTACAATTTCGGGACAGGCCTGAATGACAAAATATGCAACACAACATTCGATACCGAGGTGCCTGGCAAGCACCAACCATGTGCACTGGACAGGCTCTTAGTGTAAATGTTTACAACCCCCCACTGAGCTCAGTGCTGCTGGGAGTCACTCTCATCAGGCTGAATGGGATTTAACACTGCCATGTGTAGTCTCAAGCTAGTCTAGTCTCAAGACTTTTTTTCGTAACATTTTTGAGTTCTTATCTTTAGTAATGAATGTGAAATTTGGCTGCATGCTTAGTAAGTCATAGTGTAGTGTCTGTATTTAGTTTAATTCATCCATTAAAAGAAATGGCACCAGTTTAATTTATTTATATCTTTAACACGCACACACATACATAATGAGCTTTAATGAAATGACAATTAGCAAAAATTATGTAGACTACATCTGATATATATATATATATATATATATATATATATACATATCTCTCTCTATATATATCTATATCAACATATATATCAATATATATATATATATATACGTATATATATATATATATATACGTATATATATACGTATGTGTGTATATATGATCAACCAGGTCATTTAAATTTAATTTGATTAAATATGAAAATCTGATTTCATAATAAAAGGATTTAAATAGAAATTACTGTAGTCTGAGTTAATCAGGTAGTTCCTTCTGCAGTTTGGACAGTTACACTTTAAAAACCAATTTTAATCGAGAGGTATAACAATGAGAAAAAAATTTCTTCCAACTTGCACTTGGTTATTTAAGAAAAATAAAATTGCAAGACTTGATATTTCTTTCACATCTTTGTTAGTAAACACTGAAACTAGGTTACTGTATATGGAACATTGTAAAGAACACTAGGAAAACAGTCCCCTTGCAAAACATTAGGGACAGACTATAGCTTTTCATGCACAGGCGGAAATTGTATTTCATTTATAACTAGCATGAAAAAGTAAAAAACTTGTTAATGTGCTGAAGCACTCGGAAGATTCATTACAAATATACTCAGGTAATTGTGTAAGGACAGGTATATTAATGCAGCGCTCTAATGCCATCAGCTAAAAGTCAAAGACACATTATAAATGCCTTTGTTTGCATGTCAACATATGCCAGAGGCACTAAATGAAGGTTTAGATGAGTAAATGTGAAATATCAAAATGATGTCAAAGACGACTCACAAATAATGTCTTACAGTCTGAGATCTTGCGCTTTGTTGCTGATATATTCTGTATTTGAAGATAATACACAAGTTGTATTTGATTTTCCAATATCTCTGACACTATACTAGATAGATGGTGCTGCAAATAAACAAGCATTATTTGTAGAGTAAATATATGCATGAACTTCAAATGATGGATAAATGAAAATAAATAGGAAAGCCTTAACGTAACATTTATATTTTAGAAATCTAAATGGAACGAGTGTGTTGAAGAAGAGCCAAGAGGCATTAAGGCTGAAACTGCAAACCAAGGAGTAAATCGACTTAATGCCATCACATTTCCACCCTATTCATGCCTAAGAAAAGGGTTAGGGAAAGAGATTAGGTTATATATCTGCTGTCAGGGACTGAAGAGACCAAGTAGAGAACTTCACCTAAACAGAATGATGATCAAACAGACATGCTTTAACAGACATGCTTCATAATCTCATCCGTTATTGTCCTCTCTCTGCCTTGACTACAGGTTCAGTAGAAAATCTTAGACAGGGGCAGATTAAATGTGTGATGAAATGTCTGAGAAATATGTGAGTATGTGAGAATATAAGGATGGTTGATTTTCTACCCACATGACGAACATAATCACTATTAGTAACACATATCTACATAAATATGATAATTCAAAATTTAAACACATTTATTGGGTTCATATTGGAAATCATAACCATCTGATGGCATAGTTTTATGGATAATTACCGTTATAGAGATAATGCAGCATGTGAAAGAAAAGCTTTGAGGCTTCTCCACTCACTGGGAGGAGAGTGCGTAGGTTTAGTTGTGCATCGGAGCTGTACCCAAAAGGCAAATATGTGGAAAGTTTGGTGACAAGCATCCAGGCGTGTGGTTAACAAGATTGCATCTGGTGAGCAGAAAGTGTAGGATATAGCTTAACTATGTATTTAAAAGGCAAATTATTTTCACATTAAGTTCAATGCCATCAGTAATCCTTCCAAATATAGATAGAACTATTTCATTTTCAGTAGAAAATAATTATTCAAATACCCTATAGTGCAAATCCCTTTAATTTAGTGCATGACACAGTTTTTGATTTCCTACCACAGAACAAAAACGGAGAAGAATCCAGTAAACATTAAAATCTGTTGTCTTATTTTGGTAATCTGGCTGCTTACTGACAAGTAAATAATCAATACAAATAGTTCCGAAGTGTCTGAAAATAGACAGGCGATTTAAACTGTAACTAACAGCCATGCATTTTCCAGCTGCAGTGCAGTGTTGAGGAAATGACACCAGCTTTGATGGGCTGTATAGCTTTTGAGATGAGCCTCTTTATGCCGCTTGCAGTTCCATTATGGCTTTGTTCGAAAGCTTGTTTACCTGCTGATAACATACACTGGTGGATTCAGGAGCACCGATCCAAAATCTGCTGCCAAAGTCACTCAAGTCTCATTGTACTGCAGGAGGGGAAGAATGAAATGTTTATGCGGAGGGGAATGCAAATGCTAAATGTGAAATCAAACTATGGGACCAATAAGGGATCAGAATAACTTTGCCAGGTTTTATTTTTAGCCCAGTTGCAATGCTAGCTTTGTGGAACACTCTTCACTTTAGCCTCTGTGCATCTGTGTGCTTAGGTTTTGCTCAGTGCAAAACTGCTGCTCCAATTTTACAAATAAATTAACTGTAAGTTGTTGTTGTTGTTGTTTTTTTTAAAAAGGGGAGGTTAATCTGCTTCCATCACACGACACATGACTCTGATTTAACTGAAATATCCTACCTGACTAAAGACAGCCTGAATATGTTGTTGTTTGTCTGTGATAAGGCTTAATATCAAACAGCCAGCAGATCAAAAACGGTTCATCGAATCTCATCGTTGTACATCACTTGAATATTTTTGGATTTCACTGTTAGAAAAGCTACGGTCTTGGGTCAAAGGAATAGCCCCTTGGTTTGCATATTAAAGAGGATTTACTAGACCTCTGTTAGCCATGCATCCCCATGCAGGCCAGTCTCCAGGGGGCCAGCAGGGCCCCACAGACGGGCAACTAGGGGGCCAGGTGACCCTGTCTCTGAGGTTAGCAGGAAACACTAAAGAGGGATGGGCAGGGAGCTGAGGAGCCACTGAGTGCGAGTGTGCAAGGCTGGTGATGGCAGCTGTCAATGGTTTGGAAGGAGAAGCAGACAGATTGTGCGTTCTGTTGGTGCAGCCAGTTCGCCACCTGGCAGGCTTTTCCTTGTTAGAACTTCTTGCTGTTTCTGTTCTCATCAGAGAAATGTTTTTCCTCTTATCCTCTGTGTTCATGGGAAGTTAAATTTGTCAGAATGTTTAAAGATGTTTAATGAAAAGCAATTGTTTAAAGTATGCTCTGTGCATTGTACAGAATGGCTGCCGCTCATGTTTGCGATGAAATGCAGTCAGGCAGCCCGATTTATTAATGTAAACCTTCCATTTTTGTGATAAACTGCATTTTTTAAAAGAAATTAAATTACGGATGAAGAGAATGTATGTATGAACGCAGTATGCCTTCTCGGGGTTGACCTTAGCTGTATTATTTGAGTGTTCTTTAAGAAAAGAAGGTGTAGGATTTGCTTAGAAAAAAATAATCTGTAACTTTCAAATCCCATCATAGCCATAAATACTGCACCATGATGCTCAGTTGTTATGAAAAAATGCAAGCAGAAACCATGAAAAGCTTAAAAGTACATTTAAAAATCAAATTTGGCAGTGAGTCCTTGTTCCAACAGGATTAAAAAAAAAAGTCTTTCATTTGATATAAATATATGCAAAGAGAGTGGTGTGGTGATCTGGGTGCCAGAGGTGGCGCTTTACTCTGGATATTCTGGCTTGGGCCGGTAAGGGACATAAATTAACATGAATTAACACATGCATGCAATAAGAAAATAATTAATTCAAGTTATCAGTCACCTCTTCCATTCCAGGAATCTGATTGACAAGATAAAGTAATGTGCAAACTGCTTTTCAAAGCTAACAGCCTGGAGCACCCCTCCTATTAGTTAGTCATTCCCTCAGTATCACACCCGGAATCTGTCATTTCACAATTTTCTCCTATAATGCATATGTGCCGCTCTCACCACTCCACTACAGCAACTGCCATCTAACAAGTTGACACAGAGAATGATACAATTCACGTCCAGTATTCAGTTCCATATACAGCAAGCATCTGAGGCAGACGGGTCAAGAATATGGTACATTCTGTTCTCTCTCAAAATTGCTTTTCCAGGACTCTAGAGGAGGTAGATAAAGCTCCCGTGATATCCTCCAGACACCTAAGGGAAGTTTTTAGGGTTAAAAAGTCTCGTCAGGTGTAAAAATAGGTTGTAGCGATGAAATTATGGGATATTTCCTTTTAAAAGACTCGTGCCTGCATAATTTTCATAGAACGTGATTCTTGGTAGGCATTTAAGTGTCTATATACACTCTATAAAAACAGCAATCCTCCTAAGAATTGTTAACTCAAACTCACAAAGCACATAAAACAATCACACAACAAATCTAAAATGCATACATCCTTTATATATAATTCACAGTAATAGCTTTATTTTTAAAATTATTCAAGAAACATGTTTTAAATGTGGCATTTTAGTGTTTTCAAATACCAGATTATTGCAAACACATTTTGCACAGTAAAAAAAAATAGTTTTGTACCAGGGGTCCCGGTGCTACAGCAAGTATAATACCATTTCCAAGAAGTTGAAATTCTGTTTAAAATGTGGATAAAAATACCAAGTCCGATGTTTATCAAATCATTTAAACCTTTTATTTTATTAATAATAGTACAAAGGCAGCAGAAAGTACACCATAAGAGTACTAAGACAAACCCTTAAAAAAGAGAGCATGAACAGGGGCATGTTTACTGCTGGGTTGCATCATCTCTCCTTTTAACAACACTGTGTTTGGCAAATGAGGAGACCAACTGCTGTAGTCTTTAAAGCAAATGTTTTCCTGTACTTGCAGTATTTCAGCAGCTCAACAGTTCAGGACTTTCAGTGTTATATTTTTCATTTTATAATGTTTCTTTCAGTGAGGGACAGATCTTGAGTGCAGGTGAGCTAGTTTAGCAGCCTGAATAAATTACCACAGCGTCATGTTTTGTACAGGGTTAGATGGACATTGTTTTGCTGATATTAGCAAGGCCTTCCCTGAAAAAGATGTATGGCATTAATGGTGCCTTCACATGTGCGAGTTAACCCACGTACATGTTGTTTATATGTTTGTTTGTTTTTTTGTAGATGTTGGACTTTCTGACTAACTTGTATTTGTGGATGCGGGGACTATTGTTCTTTCTGTTTTCAGTGTTTTTGAGCTCTTGACTGATCTCTACTACAGAATAATGTCCATTTTTAAAGCAGCTATCTCAGGGCTCAAAGATCAGTGACCCTCAAAAATTATTTTTAAATTGAACTATCTGCTGAAATAGCTATAGCTCACCATGTGAAGTACAGAAAAACCCATGCTCTCTAGAATGTGTTTTTTAATACTCCGACATGTTTGTTAATTAACCTAATTAACCCGGGTGCTTTTTGTTTAACTTTTCCAACGTTGTCCTTATGCCTGCCAGCTTCTAACTTCACTAAAATTGCTGTCTTTGCACTATTTCTAATATTAATAATAATAATACAGGGTGTCAGTGATATGCATACAATTATATTCTACTTTTATTTATAGTTTATACAGCATTCCACAGAACATGTTGGCTACATGTTACAGACACGTTACAGTAGGTTACATGATACAGAAAAGTCCAGGGTTGTTCATCTTTGTGTAGATATAATGCTTTTCTCAGCCCCTCGTCAGAAAAAGCGTATCATTTTCAGCACAGGCCATTTAAAACATCCTTATCCCTTAACTTGTTGTCTGTTACCTTCCAAACATACTTTTGATAGTACGTCAGTTACCCAAGTATCTCAGTCTGTGAACGTTGCCTGCTGTGCTGGCTAGTTTAACTTGGTGTTTAAGTGCCCCCTACCTAGTTGCTTTATTCATGCTACCAGCAATTAAAAATGTTTTAAGCCTTGCTCCATTTTTCTCAATTTTTATTCAACCAGTCTAGTTACCCTAGTAAGAGCGCTGCTTAAAAGAGCTCTGGTGAAATTTGTCTGCTCACAAATAGTAAGTCTGAATAAGTCGAATAGCATCACAATTTCTGTTCACCCACAATTTTCGAGTTTTTAGCTTTGCAACATGTTTTATTTTTTAATGTCAATCATATAGCGTTCTTTAAAGAATATAATCTTAAAATCAAATTTTTTACCAGACAGTTTTTTGCTTTTTAAATTTGTCAGCAGTCTAAGGGGGATGAGGTAGAGCAAGCTATAAACCAAAAAGCCTGGTTGTTCAATTTTGGGTGACAGAAAAAAAAAAAGTCTCCAAAGGACGATAGTGTGCACAAAAGTTGTTCTGTTGGCTGTGAGTGTGGTGTCAGCCGGTCCCAGTCCCTGTGGCCCTCACCGTGCACTGTGCAGGCCTGATGGGAAACTGACTGCAGCACAGGACATGGCCTCGTTTGTTCACGGTCCCCCCTCTCTGAAAAGAGTTATGCTGTCTGTTTTGAATGGACAGCGTTTTTCTTTGTGTGCTCGATCAAAACACAGGGCAAAGTTAGTCAGCAAGTTGCATAGCTTCTGCATTCTGATTCTTCAAGCCTCTTTTGTATGAAGTTTAGCACAATGTTTTACACTGTGTTTGACCTGAATGGCATGCTGAAGGTAGGAACATTTTTTAAAAACTATCAAATAGAAAGGAGTAGAAAGTCATTTTCGTATGCAGTTTATTTTCTCACTCATTTCTCTGTGATAGAACAAAGTAAGTAACACGATCATATGGGGTTAAAAAAGCTCTGCTGTAATACAGGAAATGACAGAGTGCAGTGTTGCTGAAATATTTATATGCTTTTATCTGATCTATTTCCTAACCACAAGGTATTTGCCTGTGAATCCCTGGCACTTTTGATATTACCTGAAGGCAAATGGTATATAGATTTATACAAGTTATTTACAACAACAGCCAAGCCATTCCTCTGGAAACTAGGCTGCAGATCAAAGGATTGTTTTGATCTCTACTTAGCATATTTGTTTAACCTAGCCAGTGATTCTGAAAAGTGCACAAGCTTTTCGGTGATATGCAGAGCACCCTTTATCCGTCTTTTTCTTCTGTTAGCTCTGGATTTAAGTACTTTCTGTATTTAGGAGACAACTGGATTTGCCAGCTTTTGAAATTTAGTTGCCCACTGCTAGCAGTCTTGGCACTCAGAAATAGATAACTAGGTATGTTCCACTGCTAATCCTGATCGGCCTTGTAATAGTATTTGTGGACTGTACAGCACTCAATTAGGGCATAATGTGCTATTTTTATTTCCTTTAAGTTGGATTAAATATGAAAACATGTTTGTTTGTTTTTTTTTTCAGCTTCCATCTACTGTTTACTGTGTGGGTACTTTGCAAAGTATTGTTTTATACTGTTTCAATCAGTACGACTCTCTCCACACAGGATTGCAAAATGTCAGGAGAAAAACAATGTCCAAGCGCTCTCTCTACAAAAGATGCCAGGGCAATCAGGAAATTTTCTGGAATGCTTAAGAGAATGCATATGCACACAATGCCCTAATTCTCTCTTACTTTGGGTTTGGAAAAGATGAGCCCAGGTTTATTGAGAGCCAAAAAAGGGGGCAGATGGCTCACAAGAGGGATAAACCTGGGAAGTCATGCTGTAAATGTGTTTTACAGAAAACAATGAAAGGAGCGGACAAAGCGATTGTGGCAAAGTCCTTTGGAAAATGGAAAAGCAGCTCTCTAAGGTCCAGGACCATGGAGAAGCCGGATGAGCCGTCCGAGGAGAGTAAGGAGAAGAGCCTTTCCAACTGCACCTGTGAAGCCCCCCAACTCGGCAAGAAACCAGTTGGTAAAAGTACACTATTTTCTTATTTCTAGTCTATTCATACTAATGTGTCTATCCACTTGTTTTTCTTGTGGCAATTTTAATTATTACTGCGGTGACTTGGGTTTTTTTGTGTGTGTGTGTTTTTTTTTTCATTTGACTCTCTGGCCTGCCATATCCGGTGAACAAACAAACCACATTGTTGGGCAAGAGAATTCCTTTTGAGGGAAAGTGTGTCTCCGATGATACAGTGTTGCCAGAAAAAGACAAAGCAAAAAATAGCAAACACAAAAACAGTCACAGGTGCATGGGAAAAAGAGAGAACCGAGTGAATGGTCACTGCGGTCCCCAGGAGGTCTTTCAGTGTTAGCCAGTGCGGTGGGTGGACTTCTGACAAGGACGCTGGTTAGCAGCCAGGTGGAGTGTGTAACTGAGAATGCTCCTGTTTATTCTTTTCACATGCTAATGCGGCTCCTGTGTGACTTTAATGCGGCAAAACTTTTTCTTGGAGTTAACATTTTTGTTGTTTCAATACCTGCTCTTGTATCACAGCAGTGGACTGATTCAAAAGCTCCACACTCTTTTATAAAGGATTGGGACTGTGCCAGGGAGAGAGATACATTAAGTATGGGCTACATGGGGGGGAAAAAATACACTGGTTGAATATTTTCAATGCAAACAGGTACGACATTTTACTTTAAAATAGGCAGTCATTATTTGTGTTAAAATTATAAACGTGGACAATATTTTCAAGTTAAAGTGTCTAAATGGACAGCAGAAAGTGTCCATATGGGCTCTTTTGGTTTCGCTTATCTTGATTGCAGCATATTATCTCCCATACACTGAGTGTTTACATGCAGTATTATGGAGTTTCATCTACCCAAAAAATAAAAAATAGATACCAGCTTTCCAAAACTCTGTAATGAAGGACTGCATGAGGACCCACGTTTTGAGCAAATGCACCCCTATGTGGTCAAACTAAGAATTTGAAAGAAACACACAGGCCGTGCAGCTTTTATAGCCATGATATCTAACGTGCTCTGTCAGTATTGCTCTAAATATTCAAAATCACATCTTAAGCTTTTATTAGTGCTTTATTAGTATACAGCCAACACAATATCTAATTGAGGAGCACAAAAAAGCAATATGGCTTCACACTATGGGTCTTTCCATACCTTGTAGTGTACAATCTGTAAATAGCTTCAAAGGCACTGCATCTGCCATCTGCACTTCTAGGAACTCTTCTGCATAACCATTAAAACAAGCTGTCTCAGAGGACATCATTCGTATTTCAGCCTCAACCCTGAATTACAGTGTGTTCATTATAATTATAAGGGAGGAGTGTTGCCAGGCTAGCCTGCAGAATGCCAGGTGCACACTTCCATAATCTACCATTTTAAACAACTCGGAGCATTAACAACAGTATCTACATGCTATTCAGCCATTAGTTCTCTTTGGCTTTCATGCTCAAACTCACATCATGCATCTGAGCATTTTGTATTCTGCAACAGACATACGAGCAGAAGAAAGTGCAATACTTTGTAGTGTTCCATTTTTCCTAAGCCTGCTTAGGTTATGTGACTGAGCCATGCCGCTGTGTGAAATTTTATCCCGATACTGGCACTGTATCCTTGTGAGGGAGTCTTGTAAAATAGGTTTACTTAGCGCCTTTGCTGGCATTTTCCGAAGATAGCAAATGCACACACACTGTCCGTGATCGGATTAACTCTTCAACAAAATGATGTAACTCTTTGTCTTTCTTGTGTGGCATAGGTTTCTGTGCTTAAGTTTAGTGGTCATCCGGTAGAGAATAGAAACACTTGAAATCCAGTCACAGCATTATAATCCATATATTATATATATAATAGATGACAGCCTCGGTTAATCATTCTTTGTCAGCCAAATGTGATATGTCACTGCCCAGAGTGAGTCATTCACCAAAAAAAGAAGAAGAAAAAAATATCCCTAGATTTTTTTCAGATACTGCCTCAAACCGCACAGCCACAATCCTTAATTAAAAGCAAATTCTAATTTGTAAAGCATTTATATTTGAACTTTGCCTGGTGTTCCTCTGTCATGTTGAGGCACAGGATTTAAATTTCATGTGATAAGTGTGAACGATTTTTTAAGCATCCAATACAGTAAAAAGTATGCGATGCCAAGTACACGGAGAACATGAATTTGCACCTGAGGACATATAGCTTTACATCCGGAGTCGCAAGGTGTGTCAAGACAAAATGTTAATTGCACAATTTATGAGAGAAATCAGTTGAAATATCTCCACGGATCCCATTTATTTACATTTTAATTACTACTATTACTTATTCTTATTTTTTGGATGTGACCATAGCAAGCCCAATTCCTCCCCTACACTAGAAAGAAGCAGAATGACTGTTTTCCACTGGAGGTTTAGATGCTTGTTTATCACTTTTAAATACCATCATCTTTGCTGAAATCCCCTCTCAAAAGAACCTTTCACTTGCTGGAATAAATTCAAATTAAAATTTAAATCCCTCTTTGCATTTCTTCAGCCTTTTTTAAAATAGCTGCCTCCTTTTAGAAAGCTGTTTATGTAGTGATCTGTTCATAATCCAGTTTGTTTCTCAACAGCGAAAAACACAGAAATCGTATTATCACTATCTTGGAGAGATGATGCGAGAAATCAGGAAGTATAAATGTCTGGATCTGTGGAAGTTTTCAAAGTTGTAAAGCTGAAGAATATGGCAAAAGCCTTTAAATAAAGTAGTCAGTAACACTCCAATTTGACTTGTAAATATGCTGCAAGTAAATTGTGCCGCAATATCTCAAACATATTTCCCCAACCTTTAGCAAAGCTAATATAAGTGTGCTCATTCAGTGAATACAAAACGTTTTAGCATGTTTCAGACAACAGATGAACAACATTTCTCTTACAACTTAGATAGATTTGATATCAGAAATCTTGATATGTGTTACAAACAGCTACTGAAGAGAGAACTGGGGGATTAACCCCTGGCACTGTAGCTGACAAGTCATGCAGATCTCTGTAAACAGCTCTTTCTAATCTTAGGAAGTGCTCACCTTCCAGTATACTGAGAAAAACAATATCTAATCAAAAATGTAACAAATATAAACAGAAACAGCAGACATTTACATGCAATGCCTTTTGATAACAATCCATTTCAGATGTAAAATGACGCAGAAGAGGCCATAGGGAAATTTAATTTGCTCAAGCTAGATTGGATTTATTGTTTGGAAACAAATTATAATTGTGTCTCCAGAAAGTTAACCAAGATCTAAACAAAAGGAAATCAATGACCCACCCCCATTAATCACTCAAAGCCAGCTACTTGTGCTGTAGAAACTTACTTCATAATCAATTTCTTTGTTTTGCTCAAAGGGCATTTGCATTTTCGTTCATGTCAGCAAGCTTCCTGTATCTGGCGCAATCAAAAATTGCAAGCCATCCACATTAATGGAGTTTTTTTTTCTATTTATTCAAGTGCATATCTCTGAATACTCAAGATGATTTTAGCTTATTATGCAAACAGCCCTGCAAATATTTTGTTGAGTGATAAAGTAAACTTTTCTGATACCTCATTTTTCCAGTGTCATGGAAAAAAATCTTTTATTTTAGTAGCCTACATACATCTGACACATTTTTCCTTTCGTTTTAATGACCAACAATCTCTAATGAATATCTTATCCTTAGGATCTTGCTACGGAGCACCTCTAGGACTTCTGAGACCAGACACAAATGCCTCTTGTTAGTTGTGTCTAGACATACTATTACAGCCACCAAGGTCATTATCAAAGCATGCATTATACACACCTGTTACCATTGTGTAGATGCTCGTTTTTGGCTGAACATCCAAGCTCCTATCTCGCCATTTATAGGCGTGTCTGCTTCATTGTCTGCCTGCCTGAGTGAAAAAGATGGGCACTCATATCTGGACCTAACCTCTCAATGACACAACAAAGTGAGTCTACAGGCCTTTGAAAAAGAAGACATTGACTGACCAATCAAGTGCTGATTTATTAAATGTAACCAATCAGACGCTCTCAGTTTAGGCTGGTAAATGTAAGAACCAGTTGTGATCGTTGCCACTGATACTTATAGATGTAAATATATTTAAACCAAACTCTTATTTTGTTATTATTTTGTTTCTATGACTGCACTTTATAGATGTGAGTATAATGTTTGCTTGATTACCTGCCCCGTTTTGTAAAATCTGATCAACATGGGAAAAAGAGAAAGAGGACAAACAATCGCTGACTAATGAGGCTTTTCACTGAAATTGCTAAATACATTATATAGATAATTGTGGACTCTTTGTGTTATCACTTTTACATTGTTTGGGCTTAAGCTTACAATGGTAAAACGTCTTGGTAAATAGCAAATTGTGAGCTATGCCATATAAAACATAAAATAAAATGGAATCAATTAGAATTGTGATGCAGTCTTAATAATCACCATGGTTTCTGGATTTTATGATCCCGTGTGCAGCTTTTCTGCCATACAGACCTTAAAGTTTGGCTCTTTGGTTAATTCATCAGTCAGATAAATGCAAAGCTAATAATAAAAGCTCCTTTTCATTTTGAATGTACTGGATGTATGGATGCTAATGCCACTGTAATTATGTTAAACAACATTTCTTCCTATGTAGTTTCAGTAAACATTTGCAAGTGACATACAAGCTCACCTATAACCTTTTTCACCTCAAAAGTTTGGCCACCTGTTTCTTTTTTTAAAAACTGAAATTTGGCTACAGAGTAATTTGTATTAGTTCATTAAAAAGAGTATTTCACACCCTACTAGAGGAGGATTTATCAAGTTTGGAGAAACTTTTTCAAACTCAAATATAACCGTGGCCCTACAGTAGCTCCAAAGGCATTGGTTCAATGAAGAGATAAATAAAACCAACCTACATTTGTTCACAAAACATTCCAAATGTTATTGAAGTCTCTTCAAAGGACACTGAATAAACATATTGTAAGGTTGCCCACGGTCACACATAAATCGCCCAAAAGGGGATTGCTGGGAAGTAATCTAATCATTTCCTTTAACTGAGACACACTGACATGCAGTGTAGATAATGATCCCCATGAAAAATGCACTGTATTTTCAAAAGAATATTCCCTGTCTGTTGACATTAACATAAAGATAGTTCTACATCCTGGAGCCATATCAACAACATGTACTTATGTTTGGTTACCCATATTTGCATATGCAAATAATTTATTTAAAATTTAATTCAGTCCTTTTATGTGACTTTGTGGCGATGAACAAGCGGCATCAAGTGGTTGCACAATGAGGGTTCAGTACCACCAAGAAATACCATTTGTGTCATTTTAGACCGAGCTTGAAGCATTACAGCCGAAATTAACCACAGTTCAATATAGATTTCTACGTGTCTATCACATTCAATGGGACAGTGAATATGCATTGTTGTTTGGCTGTACGGGCTGCCACGCAAAATTAGTCGTGTTGCTTTGTTGAAATTACAGGGCGGGGTGTTGAGTGAGGGGGTTTGTTGAAGTTATACCGCTGACATTTTGATCCTGCAGTACATTAGAAGAATTCAGTTAAACATATTTGTGTAGGTTTCACAGGAGGAAGGTATAGTGCTCAAAACAACAGGGTGCTGTGACACTTCACTTTGCTTACATAATTTGCAGCAGAATGCAAAAAGCTTTTAGACACAGATGTGACCCATTGTAATACCTTTCTAAATGCAATCAAACACTTTCTACAAATATGAGCAGGACTTTTTAAATGTGAACCCTTGTTTGACATGTAATTTTGTCCAACCCACTCCTCTTTCATTTCTCCATCAGCTCTCTCCAGTTATGCCCACATTTTCAGTTGATGAAATAGCTTGACAAAACACTAGTTTATGTTGCATGTTGCCTCTGAATGAGTTCTC
Organism: Simochromis diagramma; assembly: GCF_900408965.1. NCBI lineage: Eukaryota > Metazoa > Chordata > Actinopteri > Cichliformes > Cichlidae > Simochromis > Simochromis diagramma. The sequence continues at coordinate 7,755,369 of NW_024386782.1, forward strand.
TCTTTTTCGAGATCCGAACAGATGTTATGGGCAAAAGAAAATGTTACATTTTCGTAAATGGTGTTGTTGCGCGGTCTTCAATATGCTCTCACAATTTGCCGGGACTGCTTAACACGAGTTGATTGTTTTTGTGTTTTCTTCAAACAAAGCTGATGTCTGGTCGTGGACATGAAATAATCATCCCTTAGAACAAGCTTGCCATGGCCTCACAGTGAGATTGTCTACATCAGGAATGAGAGAACATGCCATGTGATGAGATGCTTACATAGATGATCCTTTACTTTCATATATTTGTACGATTATCAGGTACAAATTGTGGAAAAAAGAGGGTAAAACAGAGCATGTCTGCTCTCTTTGTATGTCTCTTTCACAGTGTACCATGAATTGGCTCTTGAAGACAGTTAGAAATTAGACTTTCAAATGAGGCATTAAACAAGGTGATGATCAACTGCCAAACCTTAAGTAATGATATTCTCCATCCTCAAGTCCCCAGCCTTGCATAACCAAATGCACAAATCACAGGAAAAAGAACTGAAAATTCATTATTATTACATATTGTGTTCACACGTCAGTCCCCGGGGACTGGGGGGACATCACCGTCAGATAAGCGTGTTTGGGTGGCCCCTACCATCAGCTGGGGAAGGGCTAGGCTTGGATCTTGAGGGGGGGCCCCCTCATGGGTATCACTTATTTTAAATCCTGAGCCTCACCAACCCACCCCCCTGTTTTGCCCCCCTCGCCCCAGGCTCCACCCAGAAGTGTGGTTGCCTTTGTCATTGTAATCTGGCCCTGTTTGCTAAACGCTTCCACTGTTTACTCTCTGCTATGGGGGCTTGTATGAACAGGAGTCAGCAGGATGCAGGGTGACATCACTTTGGCTGGGGGGTGGGTGGGGTGGGGGGTGGGGGGGTGGTTTGAAAAGCTGCATTTGTGATTTCTCGGGGCCCCTTTCTTCTTTTATTCTTCCCTGTCTCTATCCAGGCCTGTCGAACGCATGAGCTAACTCAGGAGGCTAACATGGACTACAGGGAGGAATTACACCTAATTACTTGAATAACTGCTAGGCAGCAGCTTTCCGTAGTCACCAAAAATCATTTCCAGGTCTGTGCCTTTTAGTGATAGGCAGACTTCTGATGACAGAAAAACCTCAGACAAAGCTTTTACATTGAAATGGTCCAACAGAAACGAAACAGGCTGACAGGTACAAACACTAAAAAGGAGGAGAATCAAATTAACAGACAAGGATTTCATATCATCTATTTTTGTTGTTGCCGTAGCGATAAAGTCGCAGACATTGAAACTGGTCTGTTCAGCCATTGTTATCATCCCTGGCCATCTGCTGCTGAGGAGTGACATTCCCTCTCATTTGCATGATGAGTGATGTATGAGGAGCTTGGGAGGGCATATGCCCTGGTCTTATGACAAACCAAGGGAAAGTTTTTTGTTTTTTTAAACACATAAAACGAGGCTCAATATATGAATAAGTCTGGATGAAGGAGTTAAAAAAAAGAAGAAGGAATAAATCATCTGTGAGTGCACCGTGAGTGTATATGTGTCCACATGTGTGTTTGCCTGCATGTAGGCTGCATCCTCAGTAAGCGCACACAAATCTGTGGTGCCTGCGTGTGTGTCTGTGTGAGAGTACGCGCGCATGAGTAGAGCCCAGTGCGCGCATCTGCCTTCTTGTGTGCCTGTTTGTGTGTTTTGCGGATGTGGGAGTAGAGCGAGGAGGGGGGTTGGTGGCTGTTGATGTGCAAATGTGCATCATGTTGAAGGGCTGTGAATGGGGAGGTGTGACGTAAAAAGGGACCCGAACGCAGGTGCTTATCTCGAGGCTGTCAAAGGCACAGTATGTCATATTCCTGGGGACTACCTTTCAAAGCCACAGCACCAGCTAAGCTATCAAGAGACTGGGAGAAAATCAAACTTTTTGGATCACAGCACTAGGTTGGTGTCAAAGTTCTTTTTATTTAATATACTGTCAGTTTGGTCAGCATTTGTCATCAGTGATATGCTGTATCGCAAATGTGAACGACAAGGCTTTTAGCTCACGCTGTTAGATGCTGTCCTGTGCGATCCAAAGCAGCAGCTGAAACGCACAAGTGTTAGAAACTTATTTAGATTTACACTTAGATTTTTGATTTTTGATTTTTTTTTTTACTCGGCTGCGGAACTCGCCTCGTCCAGATTTTGCATGACTATGTGAAAAAGAATTGTGCTGGCAGTTGTTTTTAACTGTGTCAGGGAGTGTTTGTTGTAGAAAATGTTGCACAGATGAACATGAACACTGCTTTCCTGATACAACACAGTGTTCTTAAAATCTTTGCTGGAAAGCGAACGCAGCTTCTGTCCAGGTTTCAGACAGTTTGAGAGGAGATTAAATGGCTCAAACTGCTTTTTGAGAGGCATGACCTATTTTTGATCATCCAGATAGCATGAGATACTGTCTACCTAGATTAAGTTCACAGCATTTGTGTAGAGTATAAGCTTGTCTTAGGAATAACACATGTTCGTATTGTGTGTAGAGACAAAGCATTGTCAGGTTGCCTGTGGCTTTGACAGTGACAGCTGTACATACAAGACCACTGAGCCTAATGCACTTAAACATTGACTCTGTGTTCCAATAACGTGTTTGAGCAGTCAGTCAAGTATTTTATTGCATCCTGTCCTGGCTTTCTGTAATTTGTATTACAAGTCTGAAAAAGATATGTTAATAGTGATCATAGTTTGACAAAAAAAAATATCCACAAATCAGCTTTTGTGTTATTGTCTGATGACAAATCTCAGATTTAGACAAATTCACAGGGCCGAAGCACTACAGTCTGTTTTGAATTTGTTATCATTTGCATCATAACTGTGGCAAAGTTACAAAACTATATGCTAATGCCAAATGTAGTGAGACAGTAACACAGTCCACTAGCGAACTTTTGTGGTAGACGTGGGCAAGACTTAGCTTTGACCAAATTGTAAGGGGTCAAAGCACTCAACAGTCTCCAGAGCAACTATTGATTTAAGAGGATGGATGCTGGTTGGAAAAGTTCATCATTTACTAGTAAGTTGGAGCACACTAATGGCTCAGAATCTGCTTGTATGACCCATCTTCAAGCTGATCCCTGTTTTTTTATTTTATTTTATTTTTTTAATTTAAGGAGCATTTTCTTTTAAATGAGAGTCAAGAGTAGATTAGTGTATGAATTATTAAAACGTGAATATTACTTCTCTTTTTTTCAGCAAAAAAAATCTAAATGATATAAGCTAAATACTTCAGTATTTCTATACAACTTATATAAATGTAAACTAAATGTCTTATATTTGCCAGTGATTTTTATTTTTGTGAGGGAAATGATTCTTTCTGTCATTGTTACATTAGAAGAATTCCCACTGATATGACTCAGTGGTAAAATATATTAAATGCCACTTGTCATTGTGCCTGTTTGTCTCCATTTGATCATAAGTTTTGTCATCATCTCATGACAGTCAGCACTCATCTCTTAATAAACATGAAAAAGACATCAGATGATACAGTATTGTGTAACACATCTGAGTAATCCTTTGAAAAGTTTGCCCTGTTATACAGAGATTAAAACATATGAGGAGAGCGAAGTTACAAAGTTGCACCTCCACACTTTGTTTTAATTATAAAAGCAGCAGAGTCTGTGGTAGGGCTGTGTGCTAAAGCAGTGATAAGTAAGAGGCATTATTCCTCTCTGCTCCACACCCTCCTCTTCAAAGCACAGGGAAGTTAGTTGCTACACAACACATTAACGTAACCTCTGTTTGCCTCCAGGAACTGTCCATGGTACCTGCTGCTCAACAAAACTGGATTCACAAACCCATTCACATAGCTGAAATACACTTTAAATGACCGTGATGGCAAATTTGGTTTGTACCTATTTTCATGTATTTAGCACACAACTAAATGAATGTTATTTAACTTCTGGCCTCCTTTAAAAAAAACACGAAGAGCTTGTCTTAATTATAAACAAATTGCCGTCGGGTCTTCACATTGTCAAGTGCAAAATACATTTCAGACGAATACACAATGTGTTACCTGTTTTTCCACTGCTCAAACTTTCAGTTAGTTAATCCAGGAAAATGAATTATGTGGATTTAATTCAACAAGGTCTCAGAAATGATCCATCTGCTGTTGAGCAGCTGGTGAAAGGATAAATGTAATTAATTACTTAACTTTTGAAGAGTATTCCAGAAAAAAACAGTGATGTTTGTTTGTCCTGCTGGAGAAAAATGTAAAGCAACAGTGTTAACAGTACCTTTCAATATTATTATTTATTTCTCTGAACATTTGAATATAATTTGCCTGCAGTCTGAAAGTACTGTTTAAATATGCTCTTTTATAAATGTAAAAAGCCACAGTTTGTCACAGTGGAAATATGTCCCTTAAATTAAAAGAGGTGATATTGCATTGATTCAAATTGAGCCAGTAATAAAGTCAATATTATAATATTTAATGAGTTGTGCATAATTACTGATAAAGGCAATTTATGTTATATAAATTAAAACAGGTTTGAGCTGTATTTTTACTGATTGGTGCTTTAAAAGTGGAATGATTCTTACCAAAGCATTGTAACTGGGCATTTATTCCAAATCTTAATAAAATATTTGGAGCTGCTTATAATGTCACACATGTTTTTAAGCTTGTTGGTAGCATACAATAAAATGATCTAAAAACGTTAATGTTGAATCAGGTGGGATTTTCCTGAAAAGACAATAAAAGACAAGAGAAAAAAAGGAGGTTTAAGTGAATACATATATTTGCCTGACAGGGGCAAGACTATGAAATGTTCCCAATTATTACTACATGGGATTTTTTTAAAATGCCTTTCTTTCCTTCTTTTTTTTTTTTCCTTCTAAATATATTTCAGAATTTACCTTGATTGTAATGTACCTCATTGGCTGTGGTTTTGTTTGTTGGCCTAACTATAAAGGATCTGCTTATACCCTTGTGGGTTGGGAAGAATTAGGATTTATGAATTTATTTCCTCTGTTGTATTGTTTAAACAGCTTTGGTTTAGTTTTGATCCCTTCCTCTTGCCTTTGAGGCTGTTCCACGGTGTCAGCTGTTGACTGATAGTAAGAGAACTGCCTCACAGTGTGAATGAAAGAAAACTAGCGGTTGGTAAACACTGATAAGGGATAAATAGAAAGCGGTCAGGCAGAGATAGTTCTGTGGGAGCCCAGATTGTGTGCGGTCTGTTAAAATGAGATTCTGAGCCTGTCCTTTTTATTCTTCCTCCCCTCCCCTCCCCTCCCCTGTGCGGCGTTTGTCTGGAAAATCTCCAGTGACCCGGCTCGGCAGTCCCAGGCTGCAGTATTCTCTTTTTTGTATTTGTTTTGTTTTCTAACAAGGGTCAAGTTGGCCAATAGACATGTCCCTGATGCTTATAGACAGCTGTCATGACTTCAAGTACTTACAATAGTTACATTTTACATGCATTCAGGGTTCGGCAACAACACACCAGCAAGCGAAGTGTTAAATAACTAAAGCTGTACCCAGTTTTAAGACATCTATTTCTTTTTTATTCAACTATGGTCATATAATTAATCTCGATGGTCCTCTTAAGTTTTTTTCCCCCCCTTTAAGTTGGAGCACAAATTCTAATGCATACTGTATGTATACCGTCAAGTATCATCATTCACTTTTGTTACAGTAAAACCACTCTAAATGACTCTTGCGTTTAATTATTTCAGTTTATTTTTATTATCCATTTTTTTCCCCATTTTATTAATTATTTTATATATTTTTGTATTTATTTATTTATTGATGGGCTATCTACCTTTCTTTGGTTTAGAAAAAGACCTTCAGAGGTCTTACCTTGAAGATCACCATGTGGTGTATTTATACAGAAAATAATTCAGACCATTGTAGCCCAGCAGCTAATGAGATTGGTTGTTAAGTGAATGACACAAAGGCTACAAAAAAAAAGAGGGGGAAAAAAAGCTTAGCGTTTCGGGTGAATATCACAGTGTCCCTGCACACACGCACGCACACACAACACACACACATACACACACACAAACCCCAACCAAACACACTCTCCTCAGCAGCGAGACTCTGGACTACCCTGTACCCCACCTCGGTATCCTTCTGCTCCGTCTACCTCCCCGATGTCCCCGAGAGATGCAAAACAAAGGCTAAAGGGGGCATGGTAAGTCGAGCTCGCGATTCTGCCCTGTCGGACATGTTAACACGAGTGCATTTAGATGCAGAAGACAAGTGATTGTGGCTGTGTGAGGATGCGATGTGCTGTGCAAGCCTCGGGCTCAGATAAGTAGATTCATGGCCGGGTCAATAACAGTGATGCTGTTTTATGTGGCTCAGAGTAAGATCACCACATTTCACTTCACCATTCTTAACTTCTCAATTCCTGCTCAAACTTTTTTTTCGTCTCTTTCCATTCGCCACAAGGCTGCTTGAACTTTATGTTAGTTTACATCGGAGCTATGACTTGGTTGTTATTCACGAAAAAAATAGAGATGTTTATACATATAATGGTTCATTTATTTTTGCGATGGTCAGATATCTTAATGTTGTTGTTTTGCTCGGTTTTGCCTAAAATGCATTGAGTGTTTAACGTAAAAAAGAGAGGCAGGACAGCACGAGAGTGGCTCGGTTTGTATCGACTGCTTTACTGCTTAGCTCGTTCAAAGTGAACGGACGTTTCAGTGCAAACACGCACATCTGAGCGCCGTGCAGATATCGTTTACCTTTCCTCCGACTCCTTATTTTGATCTTCACAATAGTAGCAGGCAGCGTCAGTAGTGGCTGCTGTAATACGAAATTTGAAGTGCATTAGCTTATCGTGCTCTTCTGTCAGGCTGGGAAGTGGGTGAAAGTCCATCTTGTATATTAAACCCTGGACTTAAGTCAAATTTACATTTTGTTAAAGATTACTCCTTTTATTGATGCATATAATCATATTCATGGACCATCTGCTGATTTGGCAAGCGTGGATCAAACTCACAAAACAGCCCTGCTAACCTTTTAAGTACAAAATAGTCTGGCTTAACTCTGCTATCCCAGAAGTCTGTGTGTGTGTGTGAGTGTGAGAGATTGTATGGATATTGGATAATACTTAATTTAGATCCTCCAGGCTGCTCATGCCATATTTTATTTTATCATGATCGCTTTGGTAGCAGACCAGGACTTGTGTTTGAACAACTGAGCAAATAATGTTTGCCTGACAATAAGCAAAGCAAAAGCTTGGAGTGAGGAATCTGATTAAACTCTTGACCACAGTGTACAGCTCTGAGTTTATATCTCTCACCATGGTTATGTGGATTTCACAGTGCAGCACTGCACACTTCCACCTGGATGCGAGCGGCCATACGGGTCTCACCTTTTGACCGTACTAAAGCACTGCTTCAGGCTTTTCTAGTTGTTCTGATGACTGATTTAGTCCTGAACTGTGTCCCAGTGTGTGTTTCACAGAAATAGGAATTCACCACTGGGCATCCTTACTGCATGAAATACTTATGTTCGACTCATTCCAAACAAAGCTTACGCAGATTGAGAATTCATATGCCAGAGGTAAATCCGAGTTAACACGGATTTATACTGGCATGAGTTAAAGGACTAGAGTTTGTAATCCAGGTGGCCGAGGGATTTTACCATACAGTGGCAAAAATCACTTAAAACTCCCCCAACATCCTGAGCCACTGAGCCCAGTGAGTAGACAGATTGTTCAGAATTGATGACAGCACAACTATTACAGAGCTGGACTCTGTCTCTGTGTGTGCATGTATGTGTATCCGCATGTTTCTGTGTATGTACGTATGCTCGTGTTTGTGTGTGCGCATATGTGACCATGTTTGCTTCCTATATGTGCTCAATTAATACTAAAGGGTCTGTTTAGAATAAGACCTTGACAGATTGGTCTTATTTTTCCTCAGCAGGGTAGGGGAGGTGTGTTGGGACTACTGCCTTCTATCTGCATAAACATCCATAGCATAAATAAAAATACAGCAACCTCCATTTCGGTGGCCACGACTGACTTGCAGTTCGACCAAAGTCACTTTAATATCTAAATAATGTTTTAACAGTCTTTGATCACCGTACACAATGCATTAAATATAATGGGTAAAAAAACAAAGGGGCATGTCCGTTTGGCGCAGTGTCAGTGTGTGCGTGACCGTGCACACCCGTGTGCACTTGTGCACATGTGTGAGGAGGACAGAGGAGCAGAGATAGAGTGGAGTTGTTTAATGACAGGAACAGCTGACTCATTTAGAGAGAGCAGTGAAAGGTAATTAACCCTGGGAAAACTACAGCTGCCATGCGAGCTGTTCACTTGAGCGCAATCTGATTAGGAATCACTGCTCGAGTCCTGACTCCTTTCAGACACTATGTGTTCAAGGTAAACTTTTCCCTCTGCCCCGGAGAGGCCCAGAGCGCCGGAGACCTGCCTTTTGTGACGGGGGATTAGCTGGAACGGTTACTACGTTTCTCCAAATTGCAGACCACCTGGTAGCATTCATGCAACCTCCTTCATGAAAGGGGCTCCTTGGGCAGGAACAATGAGCAGGATTACTCTGCTCATTGTTACACCGGGGCTGGAACTTCTCTCTCCCCAAACACCTGTCCCCAAATTAGACAGGTTTGAAAAACCATGTACATGACAGAATTCAAAGATTCAAACTAACATGAGAGCGGTTTGGCAGGCTGGAGACTTGCCAATGGATGAATTGTTTGCCGCTCCATTTATTATCCTATTGATGGATAGTGCAGTGAAAGAAGATACTAATTTTATTTGTCTCAATATTTTGGTGTCCGTAATTGGATTGAAATTCACAAATAAAATAGCATATCATCTAGCCTTTCATACGATAAGGGAACTAAAAGCAGCAGAAATTTGGTCAAAAACAAAAATTGGCTCTTTGATGTCAGAAGAAACAATCTGGACTTGGTGCCTCTGTGTGGTCCGGCTCCAGATGAACTCAATTTAGAGGGAAGGCTTTGGGATGACTTTGGAAAGCGATTACAAGATTCATAAATCACCTCGGCAAAGGTGTCACCATCTGACTCTTTTATGGGACTCTTGCTAACTCTGTCCAATAACAAGTTTCCCCTGTAGTTATGCCATCATAACAAATCATTGAAGCGTTAGTGGCTAGCCAGGCTCCTAATTGTCTGTTAAGAATTCTGTGAGCTGTGTTCTTTTATTGAAGCATCTCTGTCTTGGAGAAGTGATAAGATGCCAATACGCTTCTCTATAAAAGTACTCTTTGGCAAAAGGCACAAACACTTTGCTTGGCCGTCAGGGTAGCTGTGAGGCTGTTATATCTGAAATCGCAGTTGACTTCAAGATTTTGACTGTGTCTGCATGAATCCAGAAACCTCCATTACACAGAGGAATGCTCATAAATTGCTGGCAGATTCTTTCTTTTTTAAGATACAGTATTTTTTTGCACATACATACTGCACATGTAAAAAAGCCTAATACTTTTCTTTTTCTGAGCTCTTAAAGTAGAGTTGTGCAAATATTTTTTTGTTAATATAAGGGGAAATGCAAGACTGTTCATCCTCTTTTGTCCCTAGATTCAGGTGAAAATATGTAATAATATTATGAACAGAGCAAATCTGCCAGCGCCGTGAAGTGTTGATAAACTGTCAATTTTACCATGAAGGTAACTGACAATTACACATTGTGAAATGTTAAAAAAAAAAAACTATAAATTGCACTTCTAAAAATTATGATCACATCACCTTCTAAATTACATATTTTTTCTTGTGTTCATGGAAATCTCTCAAAAAGACATAAAAAGTCGCTTTGAACAGAAGTTTATCCATTTTCCATCTGACATAATTAAAAAACAACAACAGCAAAATCTGTCATTTTAGCTGTGCATACAGTTTTACCTGCTTCTACAGAGATGATGGGATCACTTTCCAAGCAGGTAGCTCACCCTTTAGCTTCAGCTAGGCAGGCTGTATGTTTGGCTGGTTCTCAAACCTCCTATAGGGTCAGTATAAACTGAGATCAGTTCACAATTTCCTCGCAGAAATTCATTACAAGAAAATATGAAAGTAAAAGGTGCTATCGCCTGCCGTTCACTCTTTATTATACACAAACAGAAAACACTTAGCATGTAAAATTAATGTGAAAATTATTCCCGGGGTAAACTATAAACACAGAAGTTACCCCGCACATTTACCCTTTTTTTCTCCTTCCCCTAGATCAGAGTGTAATTGCCAGTAATCAGGTCTGTTTGCTGCTGATAAAACCACTCTGAATGCGAGGAACCCTCTTTGTGTGATGACTCAATTATGCCAGAAGTGGCTCATCAAACCTGGCCCATCAGCTGCTTTAATAAATAAGGAGGAAAACTTGCTGCAGGCGCATTATAATTCCATTCATTCCATAATTAAATCCATTCCAGTTTTAACCCTTCACTCAGTGTGCTTCTGGAAGAGGAAACAAAAACAGGGAGCGATGGGAGGAGGGGGGGGAGTACACACCAGACAGTGACCTTGCACAGAGCACCCATCCGTTCCCTATAATTCAAAATGATACTGTTGAAGAAAGGTTAAGAGAAAAAGACTCGCGGAGAAAAGGATGGGAATCAGTTAAGACGCTGCTCCTGTGTTTTATGTATGCATTGTTTCCACACACGCACAGCCTTAGACAGTAATTATATTAAAAGAGTAATCTAATCATAACAGTTGGTTGGTTGAGTGTGCAGCACTGACATTTTGAAATCTTATTTTGTGTAATCTCATTTGCCTCTATCATCTCGCCTGTACCCCCCTATCTAAAGGAAATGTAAATAATGTAATTAATTTTATGGTCTCCAGAATCTTACTTTGCTACTCTGGCCCGCTTTATTGGTTTCAAGATGAGGTATCTGCTCAGAGTTTTTTTTTTTTTTTTTTACTCCATCACAATAATGTCTGCGTTAATTACACGAGAGCGTCCCAAGTGCACGGATAAGCTGGGAACAAGGGGACACAAAGACTCAAGGTCAGTGATGAATATCCACAGCAGCTGCACAGTATTAATAAGGCATTATTTGAAAATAATAATAATAGCATCACTTACAACAAAATGCGAGAGTGCGGTTTGAGTAACGTCAGGAGCGTTGGGGTGTTTTACAGACATTTGCTCTCCACCATCTCAGCTTGGATCCAGCCTCTCTGATAATGGTGCGAGGCAATGGTTATTCATGATTGCTGGACTGGGAAGGTCTCTCTCTTTTTCTATCCCCAGTCACAGCCCATTCTCTCCTCTGTGGTGGGAATGCTAGCAGATGGGGTTAGGGGGGAATGGGCTGGGCTCAAGGACAGCTAGCAGCCAGATTAACACATAGAAAATCTCATGGACCCTCAGCATCAGGCTGCCTCCTTTCCCCCTGAGAAATCTGCCCTAGACGCAGGGAAACCATCCTCTGAGAAGCATTATTTATGTTGGACTTGGGGTGTGTGTGTGTGTGTGTGTGTGTGCGTGTGCGGGGGGCATAAATATGATTCAGCAGATGACGAACAAGCCCGAATAGTAGTGAGTCTTTTTTCATATGCTAATGAAACTGAGTGAATAACCCCCACCCCCCTACTTTTTCCCCCAGTTTTGTTTTTCCGGGGAAACGCTCTGTGAGCTATAATTAAGAAGATGTTTTTTTCTTTTTTTCAAAGCTAACAGAAATAAATAATTCCATAATAAGATCTGTGAAGTGAAGAGGCTTAATGTACTCATTGTGTTCATCCTTGTTTTCCCTCTTGGATGTTTTGTATTAATTAGAAGCAAGCAATTTGATCCCTGTCAAGCAATCAATTTGCATCGTGTTCCTTATTCCATGCGAGATGTTAATATGCTCTTTCCACCTGTTTTCTGAATACATGTTCATGTTCACACAACAATTAAAAAATTTATGAATACAAACCCTCCAAAAGTTGGTTTTGAGATATGTGAAAAAGTTACAGATTGTGAGGTAAGATTTTAAACTTGTACTTATGTCTTTATTTTTTCTTCATAGATAATGAATTACATGATCATTTCCTGAAAGATAACAAGCGTGAAATCATCAACCAGGGTGAACAGTGTGGATCTGGCATCTTAGTCTACAGAGCGCTTGGGAAACTACAATCAAAGGTAAATAATCTGTCACAGACGTGGCACAGACAAAGCCTAGAGTGTAAACACAAAGTAAAAAATAAGTTTTATTAGGGACAGAAAGGGATAAATGCTTGTGTAACAGTGTTTTGGATAAGTAGCATGCTAAGCGGTGGAGTGCCACTGCCCCTTTGACCACAGTGATCATAAAGTGAGATTGGTTTTTACTTATGCAGGGCTGTGGGTGGCTGGCAGATACTATACTCTTTACAGGCTATTGCTGAATCCGCTTTTTGTTAAGTGATGATTGCCTTTTATATGTCAGGTTGTCTCAACTGGATTTGTAGCCTAGTAGAAAGTTTAGAGAGAGATTTACTCAGCACTATTTCAATGCAAGGACTTTAAAGACACACTAGTGTTTCACCAACATTAAAGTATGCAAAATGTTGATTACTTGCTCTTTTCCTTTTTGTGCTGCTTTTTAGTGTGTAGGTGTGGAACTCACAAATATATCAGTAAAGATAAATCAGTGACTTCATATAGACAAAATATAAATACAGTAAAAGCTTATTAAGCTTTAAAATTTACTGTTGTCGTTATTCTTTCCTGTATTCTGTTCTAATCTGAGTGCATTTACAGCAATCCCATTTAATCCTCTATATTGTGTGCACAGTTGGAAGAAATTAAAAAAAGAAAGAAAAAAAAATATGTGTGTGTGTGTGTGTGTGATATAACTCTCTATATATTTATCGTTCTTTATAGATTTTTATTTTTAGATTTAGATCAGCGATCTAAACTTTTTCTGACTTGCACACCTTCAAAATCTGAAAAAAAGTCTCACCACCTACTTTACAATTTTTACAAAGTGGATTTTTTCATGAATTTAAGATCAGCAGAATAACTTAAACAAATTAGATTTATTTAACTTGGTTCGACTGAATATCACTGACCAATTCATTTGATTTTTAGCAGATAATTACGGTGGTTAATATGTTAGAATTAGAATATTATACAGTAAAAATATGCATATTTTAAATTCCAACGGTAAAATTTTATATTAACCTGTCCCTTTAACATTTTTAAGGACAGTCTATGTTTGTTAACACAAGATGTTTGTGAACAATTGTGACTTTTCCTCTCAGTACAGACAAGACATTATTACACCTGCCTGTCTTTGTGAGTGTAGAGGGTTTGGGGCTGTACTTCCTGACAAATATAAATGATAAATTACATAAATGTGCAAAATGTTGTTTATAAATGCCATATGTGGAGGTTTGATATAGATTATTATTATTACCCTGTACACCATCACAAGTCACCCTGTAAAATGTATAATCCACTAACGAGAAGAACTGTCATAGGAGAAAAAAAATGAAAAGGTAACTTACATAATGATTTTAGCCAGATTGTTTAGGGGATGTCAATAAAAGCTCCCATTTGACCCTGATTGTATCTATTTGTTCTGCTTTTGTAAACACTCCACATCACATGTTTACCCATGTTGTTGCCATGCCAGGAATACCTGTTAGGAAACCACAGATACCTAACAAGGCCTTCCTTGTTTTATTGTTACGTGTCACTCCTTGTTATATGGATTTGATACAAACTGTACTGTGTCACGACGACTGCTAACAGTGCGTCAGAAATGCCTGTGTGTCTCCATTTCGGAGCAGCGCTCACAAACAGACTCAGACTTCTATACGTGAAACTGATTGATTGAAAAAGAAGCTCTAGTTAAATATACAAAACAGCCACTAAAACTATTTATATCAAAATTGTTTTTACTGGTTAGGCTCACAATACTTACCATCTATTATTCTTATTATTCCTATTAATATAATCATTAATGTTATGAAGCTTGCTTACTTCACGCACATAACACACAATACTCTTGACTGATCAGAGAAAATGTAGATACTATAAAATAATATAAGAAAGTTATGTAAATATTTACATAAGATAGGCACATCTAAAATGTCACATAAAGAAAGGGGGGGGGGAAAACACCCTGGTAACATTATGAGTCAGCTGTGATATTTCAGTGCACCGATAACATCATTTGAACTTTGATTAATGTCCATGTTATAATCTCAGGTTGCATGATGCAAGACCAACATTTTGCCTTCAGAGCAACACATTTATACAAAATGTTGAAGCATGTCTGTGTGGAAAAGTGTTACAAACTAATGAGGTACATTCATTTTTACAGAATGTAATCTATAGTGTTTGGGAGTTGTTTGTCTCAATAGGCTCTAGTAATCAAAAGTAATGAACCTATTATGAGCAGGACCTCTGAGGGCCCGGCGTGGCATTAAGAGTGTGGCACATAAAAGGTTTATTAAAGGAAATTAAGGTCCATCACTGCCACACCTGCTCCCCTATTATAAATGTATGACAGGTCAGTGCCTTCAATCACAACAGCAAACGAGAGAGAGGAGTCATGTTTCCCATTACCAGGGAAAAGTAACAGCATATCCTATGACTCACAGATTTCACTGGCCTGTGACCACTATACGCCACCATCAGCCTGGAATAATTATGTTTAATAGGTTTTATTTGGGACCCACAAGCAACAGCCAGCGAGAGTGGATGGATTTTAGCAACTATTTTTGTCTAAACACACTCTCTGAGGTGCTGTCCGTACTTTAATGTCATTATTTAGTGTCATTACATTTTTACTCACCTTTGAAACTTTTTTTCCTGGCATTATACTTTATGTGTTTGCATATTACTGGTGTTTTTAGAGCTCTTTGTGATGTTGCGCCCCCCCGCAAAAAAAAAAAAAGATTTTGAAGCTCAGTGGCTCTGGTTACCCTGCTTACCTGCCAAACAAGGCAAAAAAAAAATGCACATTAATCTATTAAGTATTTAAGCCTTTTGTCATTTAAGAGAATTTAATTAATACACATTAAATGGATTAAAAAGGCTCTTTTAGTTGCTCATCTGTACATTTAATGGTTTATTGCAGATGGATTCTGAAGGTGAGGAGCAAACCTTGAAAACATGTGACAGTAACACAGGTGAGTGCAGCTTTCAGGTTTAGTTTGCTTTTAAATACGTGCACACACACACATACACAGATATGCATGCACACACACACACACGCATTCCACTTATCACCATGGGCTAGGGGTATCAGTTCAACAATCCAACTTTATAACTGTCAATTTTATGTATTATCTTACCGGTCTGAAGAGCACTGCACCGCCATTTCATTATTCAGAGGGGAATAACTTCATTAAATTGGAACACTGGCTCAAATTAGTTAAGGAGTGTGTATATATTGTGTGATTGAAAACCTCTAGACTGGATATGTCATTATGCAAGTGTTCAGGGCCTCTGAGGCCTTCCTGCTCACGCTGGAGCTATTACTACAACTGGGAAAATTCATGAAAAGTGTTATTATTGGTCGTGCTTCATGGGAGTAGGGGTAGAACTTGTGAATGAGATTTATGCAGGCCTCTGGGAAAATTGATTTACCCTTTTAGATCATGTTGTCAACACTGTCAAAAGATGAGCTACTGTTGGTTTCCCAGAGAATGAGCAGACTGAATGAAAAGCTTTTCAGATCAATGAAGAGACCACTTCTACATCCTTATGCTGATTATACCCGATGGCATTGTAAAAGGGAGTAAAAAATCTATGCTAAAAGCTTGGATAAAGCGCGGGTAGCCCATGTGGTATCATCCCTAAAACATTATCTACAAAACAAATATTTACAGTATTTTGTAAAATTTCGTGACTAATAGCCCAAAAGTAGTCAGTTGCCTTAAACCCTTAGATGAAATACATGTTGAAAGATGCTGTGCTGCTGCAGTGGAAATGTAAACACAACTCAACTTTTTATCTGTTATTTCTTGGCCTTTATTTTTCACAGGGCTGGCTGACTCCATCACTGAGACTCACAGGTAAGCATTTTATGAAGTGCGTGCACATTTTCGTCTTTAAGCCAGAAAGGAAGCACGTTCTTCCCAAATCTTAGATGTGATTGCTAAAAAAAAACTGTAGTCTGAAGTTTAAAATAGGCCAACTGAGGCCTCCGCTGACCCTGCTGGGTTTTTCCTCTATTCCCTTGTTCCCCTCCAGCCCATATGGGTCCATGGCGAGGAAGAGGAGTGCTCAGGAAGGGGTGCAGGGTGCCCCCATCAACAAGAGAAAGTCCCTGCTGATGAAGCCCCGCCACTACAGCCCCAGCGAGGCATGTGAAGAGGAGAGTGAGGACCTGGCACCGCCACAGGACAAAGAAGAGCTGAGGAACATTGACACTCCAGCAGGTAAACAGATGTCCTGTTGTTTTGTCTGTTTTGATGAACAATTGACGCTGAATTTTAAAATCCCATCTGTTGCATTCATATTTCCCTCCCTCTACCATCAGCCAGCAGCCGCAGTCATTGTGCAGTGGAAGTGAAAGACTACACTGCTGGGTCCACATTAGTTGTGTCTCACATCCACAAATTGAAGTTTTGACAGCTGATCTGCCATGATATTTTTGGCGTGGCTTTACCCTCTTTTGATGAGGCCAAATTTCAGACCCCTCATCTGTCCTTTTTCAATAGCCAGTCCAAATCAATTGAATCCATAGAATGAGAAACTGAATGGAGGCGTGCACCAGTTCACTTTGATTTAAATTAAACTTCCTCCATTCTTTTCTACAAAATTTTTATTGAAGTTGCCTTTTGTGAAAAACAAATGAGCTGTCACCGCTGCTTGGCTGGCGTTCCGCTGTTTTACTCTCTTTTTTTTGTTTTATTTCTTTTTCTTTTACTTGTTTTTTTTTTTACTTACCCGCAGGGACACTTCATCTGCAGCAGTTAAAAATTGTTTATTTTCACTTATGCCGCCGTCCTTCTCACAAGCAAAAATGTTTTCTTTTTTCCTAATAAATTGAATTTTGTGCATTTTGGCAACAATGCTCGTGGTGTACATGTGCATTCTCGCCCACTATAATCTGCACTGATTTGGTATATTTTTAACGATGTAACTAAGCAACAAACGTAATTGTCCCTTTCAAAAGCTTTTGTTAGGCCCTCTAACACAGTCTAATACATAATTAGGCATAATGTCTACAGCTCATTATAGTACACATGTGTGTAGTTAAATGGACCAGGAGAGTAGCTCACTAAATTGTGTGGATTCATTGGAAATGGAATTTATTTGTTTCCTGGGTTCATATTACATTACAATTATCTAAGTTATTCACTGTGCATCACCAGTGTTTCCTTTTGTTGTTGTGTATTCCAGATACTTTTTCTATTTATCATTGATTGACTGCTTTATATATTTTTTCCCCTTATTTGAACCTGATATTCACTAAAACAAAACAAAATCAAGCCAGAATTTTTTTAAAAACTAAAAAAAATCTGAATGTGTCAAAAGAACACGAATATTGATAAACATATTCAGAACATATTTTGCTGTGATTGTCAGATGTGGGGGCTATTTTCCTGTGGTAAAAACAAAAATTGGAAAAGTGGACTGGAGGCAGTAAGAATTTTTGCAGAAGGGAGCTGGTCATATCTGCATTTTAACAAAAAGGGAGAAAAATAAGCCTCTCGTTTGGTTGAGCCACACTGTGTTCAACTCCAGCCAACTGCAGCCCTGCTGCAGAGTGCTGGTAATGGCTATTCTGGAGTACAAACTGTTCACCTGTTCCAACACACAAACCACCGGAGGGATCCAAGTTTTTTTCCTCCGTGTCTTTCCTTTTTTCATTGCACTGCTGTGTATGTGTGTGTGTGTGTGCATATATATACGTGTGTTTGTGTGTGTGGATGTCTGTGTGCTTGTCTGACTGTATGCGGCTGTGTCAGGCCTGGGAGTCCATCTGGATGAAAAACAAAACCCTTGTTGCTTGCCTCATAAATGTAAATATGTGTAACTGGCTTTAATTTTTCATTCAACAGGGTTTGTCTTTAGACGCCTCTTTCGAAATATTTTTCACAGCAGGGAACAGATAGTAACACACCGTAATGTCGCCTGAGCAAAAATGCATGTAAAAGCACAGACATGTCAAACCAGACATGTGCACTTAACAATGCAGGAAATCGTATATTTAGCTTTTTTTTTTTTTCATTAGTGCCACATAATTTCTGTCGTTTTTTAAAGCTGTTTTGGCAAGGATTAGGTTTTTGTGTCGCTCCCATTAATGAGTCGCAGCTGTCTGATAATGCCTGTATCTGTACCGTCCTCTGCACTGTGTGATCTGATTCTCACAATCCATCTCTATCTATCTTCTCAATCTATTGAATCCTACTTTTTGGTTTGGCCTCTAATGTGTGGCTACTTAAGAGGATATAGACTTCCAGTGCAGCCTACTGAAAGTAAAACCCCTCACAGTCCAAAGAGCTTTAATAGCGCATAAGTTTGTATGATTTTCGAGGATCAAGAGAGATTTTGTTGAATCAATCCAGATGATAGCTTTCCATTGTTAATCACTGACCATGACTTAATATGATCAGTGGCGTTAATAAAGCGTTGTCTCAGATGCATTTTGAGGGATAACCCTAACCCTCTTTGTCTGTTCCACTGATCAGACTTTCAGTGCATAAGGTTTCACACAATCTTGTGGCTTTCTGTGCGTATGACTGGGATTTTTGGATTTATTCAAAAAGATGGCAGGCCAAAGGTCGGTGCAAATTGAATTATTTAGAGCACTCAGCAAAATAAGCCGGAAAAAAGAGATTATATATAAGAAGACATGCGTGCATATTTTATTCATCTGCACTCGAAACATTATATGTGGTTTCTTTAACACCCACATAGGATACAGAATGCCAAAAGCTAAACACTGAGTAATTTGCTTGATTTAATAAAAATCTGAATTTGTTGAAGAGCTTTTATTCGTTAAAACTTTTTCGTAATGAATCTACCTCCTACTGCAGTATCCCGCCTTTGATTTTAATCTCAAATAATATTATATGTGGTTCAGCTTCCCAGTAAGCAGCAAATATGTCGAGGCAAAAAAAATAAAATAAAGATCTTAATAAGCTCATTATATTACATGCACAAATTCAGGCAGCAAATAGCATGTAGAACATAGGAAAGGCTCGTATCAGCAGCTATTCTGTGCTCCGCATACAGTACACAATCACACATTGGAAATGTAATTTCAATATTTCACAAACACCTGTTTTAATTTAACAGTTTCAGTCAAATTTACTTGTAAAAGCTTGATAATTTTTATTTTCAGTTCAGCTTTTGACACTTTGACAACCATTAATTTTCCATGTAAATGCCCTGAAAATTATTATTTTTTAAAGCGCTGTAATGGCTCTTTTTTTTTTAATCTAATCAAATTAAGCCAAAGATTTCACATTTTCAGCAAGTTTGGGTCAAGTTCACTAAGTCTCTCATTTTTGTGGGCAAAGCGGGCTCCCGTTTGTACCCAACAAATATTATCATCAGTTTTGTGACTGCGGTGTATGGCTGGCTTTTCCTAAATCATTTTCTGCCACACACACAGCACCATCTTACAGAGATTTGTCTCTTTTATCTATTTTCTCTATTCTCTGTTTGCAGGAATCCTCTTCACTTTTCTTGCTCTTATCCCTCGAAACAAGATGTACATTATGTTTTTCAAATCGGTTTTTCGGATGACAACATGTTGCTGCTTGGCTTGCACTTTAAAATACACATAACTAATTATAAACTGATGTTTTCCACCCAACACAGTGTAAATCCTTTCATAATCTTGTCCTAAATCTATATTGGGTTGTTGCTCCAATTGGAAACAACAACAAAGTGAAAAAACAATTGTCTTCCTCATGTCTGGGTTTCATGTTGAACTAGCAGAATGAAGGTTTATGTATGTTATCTAAAATATGCTTGAGGAATTGCTTGGAAATCTGACAACCTTGTGATTATCTTTCCAGTGCATCATGTACTCTTTTAAATCCCATAAATGGTTATAAAAACATGTTTTTCGCAAGATATTTTTCATAGAAAAGTAACACAAAATCTAAAACCTTAAAAGGATTTACAGAAGATTACCATGGGCGCACAATTCTTATCATGTTATGTGACTAAAGGGTCACAAATGAGCAAGTTCAGCATGCAAAGACTTGAACGTGTCGAATAATCAGTGTTGTCTTATTGTTTTAGATGGAAACTTAAACACGGTCAATGGAGTGACTAACAAAAATGGCTGCCATGATGCGGCAGCAAAGTCCAGCAGTTCCCTTGGCTGGTCTGAAGTTACGTCTGTTGACTCGCCACAGTGTGAGCCGGACACATCTGAACCTCTGATGGATGAAGATGACGAGGAGTTTCTTAATAATGAAGAAGACCAAAGTCACGACAGGATGAGCAGTACGTCCTCGCCACAGAGTCAATATGGAGACATGAGGGAAGCCGAGTGGGAGCCTCTGGCTCTGTCTGCCAAGGTGAACAGCTCAGACTGCAGTCCTTCCAGACTCTCTGAAGATGTTACAGGCAGGAATGGGCACGTGAAAGAAGAGCCTCACTTAGAATTAGGTGGTCCACTGGGCAGAGCGAACATTTTTCAGGCTGAAGCTTTACGATACAGGCTGCTCCCCACGGAGGCGGACAGTGAAGGGGAAGCAGAGGCAGATAGGCCGCCTCGGCTAGACGCCTGGGCTCTGGGCCTCCACGAGAGAGGCCTTGAAATGAGCAGAGGGAGGGTAAACCTGAGCCTGCTGGAGCAGGCCATAGCTCTGCAGACAGAGCAAAGGCAGGTCCTGCACCATGCCTACAGAGAGATGGACCGGTTCCTCATGGAGCAGATGACCACCGAGAGGAGGCACCACAGAATGATGGAGATGGACGGCAGACTCACCTATCATGGAGGAAAAGGTAATAAGAAATAAAAAGGTTGATCTAAAGAAAAATCCAGTTTCATCCAGTTTAAATCAGATGGACCACTTGTGATTTGGATGATTGGGCGCTCAGAAAACATTAAAAGGAATAAAAGAAGCATTTTTTTTTAGGGGGGTGGGGTAATCAGAGGGAGGAAATCCTCTTAAAGACTAAAAACATTTTGGCAACAAGTGAAGTAATAAATAAACAGTCTAAAATAAAAAAGAACAAAATTTTCTGATGGAATTGCGTCTACTCAGAATATTGGATTTTGATAGGAATCAACTGGATATTTAACCATGACCATAAGTCTTAAATCCTCCTAAAGTACCTCTCATGTTTCCCTCTGATTCTTCAAATGACTGCAGCTAAATGTGTAATCCTAGATGTAATCTTTCGATGGGTGGGCATTAAGAAGTGAATGCTCTCCGTTAAACTGCAGCCATAACTAAAATGACAGATTAATAGATGGTATTGTGAAAAAAAGAGAGGCTGACTTTGCATGATATTTCAGTTTCTTGACCTTTGTGTAATATGCATTCAGAACAATATATACAATATAATATGACACTCTTATTTCTTTAGTTCTACTCTTAAAGACAGCGTAGCTGCATTCATTTTGCCATCACTTAGTGGTTATGGTGTTTTCTTTATTGTAAAATCTTTCTTTATTGACTCTACAGATTCTCCACGGGCAGATAAAAAGGATATAAAGTGTCCAACTCCTGGCTGTGATGGCACTGGTCACGCCACCGGCTTGTACCCTCATCACAGGAGTCTGTCTGGGTGTCCTCATAAAGTCCGAGTCCCCCCAGAGAGTAAGTCACATAAGCGGTTCTGTGTGTGCAAACAGTGTAATGGATGGTTTACACTCACAAAAACGGCCAGTTTTACATTTTACAATCAGCCGACGGTAATTGAAATCCTCTTAGCACGAGCCCAAAACAAGAAAGGCCTGCTTATACATTTAGCTGAATTCAAAGACGTGCACAAAACTTTTCAAATAAACTTAAAGGATTTTCTCTCTCCCCCTCCCTCTTTTTCTCGTAATGTGTTGTAATGTGTGAATATTGAATTCTTTTTTTTTTTTCCCCCACATTGGCGATTGTTAAGTCATTTCAATGTAACTCAACAAACATTCAACATTAAACAGTAATGTTACAAAAGGAACAGAAAAAGTAATTAACTTTTTCAAAAAAGCACATGCTCTTAGACTGGAGGCCGTATTTGCAAATCAAAGGGCTAGCTAACGCAGTATTCAAAAATAAATAGACAACTCCAACAAACTAATTGGAGGATATGTACAGAAAAGAAGTTTCTAAGGATACAGAGCGGACCTTTAACGACGTGTTTGTTTTGAAGAATATAATCAGCTGTCTTGTTACGCTCTCTCTTTGCACTAAGCTATTTACATTTCAGCCACATTACAGCATTCCTCACAATGAGAAAAGCCGTTTGTGTGTGCGTGTGTGTTTTTTCTTCTTCTTCTTCTGTCTCTGTAGGATCTTTACTGTGTAGGCTCTAATGTGCCGGTTATATAAATCTTTACTTAATGCAGGAAAATGTATTTGTTTTATTTCCAAAATGCTCTGCGTATATATACGTTGTGTGTTTACCATCCTAATCTTTAAGCTTGATTATGTCTCGCATGTTGCTAATTTAGAAATGTTTATCTTTGCTTATCTGAGCTTATGTCATGTCTGTCTGTTCTTTGTCATCCCCTCAGTCCTGGCGATG
This sequence comes from Simochromis diagramma, assembly GCF_900408965.1. NCBI lineage: Eukaryota > Metazoa > Chordata > Actinopteri > Cichliformes > Cichlidae > Simochromis > Simochromis diagramma. Next base: position 7,777,985 of record NW_024386782.1, read on the forward strand.
CACGAGAATGTCCTCAAATGTCCTACGCCTGGGTGCACAGGAAGAGGCCATGTCAACAGCAACCGTAGCACCCACCGGAGGTACATCCACAGGAGAAATCCATTAGAAACTCTGCACCCTGTTTATACATGAGTTACAGTATTAAGCTAATGTGTTTGATTTCCTCCCTAACCAGTCTCTCAGGCTGCCCCATCGCTGCTGCAGTGAAAGTCTCCAAACCTCAGGATGAGAGCCTGAAATGCAGACAAACACCTGACCGCTCACCGAGGTATTTTGCCACATGACGTTTTCAGTGCTCTCAGTGTGGTCACATGCAGGAAAATAATTACAGCGAGCTCTGTAGTGGACTGAAGTTCTACAGACATAACTGAGGTTATGCAAAAAAGTGATAAACACTATTACTGTTAAGGGCGGTGTAGAATATTTTTATTCAGCAATCCCAGCAGAACATGCCTATTTTGAGCTTTCCAAGCAGACATAAGCAATGGTTGCTGGTCCCTGTGAGTTCCTCTCTATTAGAGATGATAAAAGAGCAGAACTCTTTGTTCCCTGTGGATATATCATGGGCAGGATGCCCACTCCTACTATATTAATTAGTCTGGCAACCTGGCTGTGGATCTACAACACACATCAGATCCCAGACTCTGAGTGTACAAAAGCACTGGCATCCCTCAATGGTTAAAAACAATGTCTGCTCTTTACTGCTTTATATTAACTTTCCAAGCACCTTTCTCACAAGTTCCTAGGCGATTCTTTACCACGGTAAAGCATTTTATTGTCATCTGTTTTCCTCCTCGTAGAGCCCTCGGCCTAATAAAGAAATTCGAGATGAACCAGCTGAACTATAGGCTCTCTCACCCGGTAGCAGCCTTACAAACTAGCCTCACAAAAGACATGGACAAGTACAGCAGAATTCGCTTTGATTACGCCAGCTTTGATGCACAAGTCTTCGGCAAGCAGCCTCTGATGGGGACCAACCAGGACCCAGAAATGATGCATTACCCTGATTGTAAGTTTCACACATTTTTTGAAAAAAACAAACAAAAAAACACTTGTAAATAAGGATGTTGGATAAATGTGGATGCTTTTTTTTAGCCACTAATTACAACCTCTATCTACATACGACACAGATCTACATTGTATATATTTGCAAAGACTGCCCTTTATTTAAATATCTGTGATTGATGCTAAAACAACAACAGAAATTCTCCTCTTTTTTCTGGGTACTTTTAAGTTTGGGTTGAACACCTGGTGTCTCAATATCTAAATGATTTGCTAATTATTTGTCTTTTAGCCCCTCAGCAGTATCCTGGCTTCCTTGGTGCTCCAGGTGGCCGCCTGCCCACCTCTGGTCAACACAGCCCGCCGAGTCAATTCAAAAAAGAAGACGGTCTCCAAGCCGCAGCAGCGACAGCCGCCATCCTTAACCTCTCCACCCGCTACCGGAAGAACATGGAGGCTGTCGCCGACCGGCCCTTGGCAACCTCCACAAAGGTAATCAAATTAGACCACTTGGAAAGGTATTTAATGTGGTCATTTTTAAAGGAACTCTGATTTGTGTATAAAAAGGGAAGACATCAAAAGACTGGATTTGGCAAAGAGAGCCTGGCACTCTGGTGGCACAAAAACAAGGAGGTTTCCACTCTATAAAGCTTTAATGTACACAAATGAAAATTTGTGTAATCACATCAAAAGAAGAAGTACAATCAGCCTTCTTTCTCAATTACAACTACTCGCCTTTTTTTTTAATAAAACATGTGGTATTGTATTTTGTTTCGACATCAGCTGGCATGTAAAAACCTTGAACTGTTGTCTGAGAATGCATCTTGCCCGCTGCAGATGGCAGAGGATATTTTGCTTAGTTATATGATCCAGCATAGGCTGTGTGTCTACACCAGATAGTCTTTAAAAGCATTTGAGTGGATTAAGCCCATCAGATAAAGGAGTTAACATAGCAAAAGTTTAATTCACACAAAATCCAAACTCTTTTTGGAGAAGAGCGTAGATCCAAAATCTCTTCTGCTGTCATTATCTGTAATATGGCATTGTAGTCAACTTTTTTTCCAAGTCACTTCATGATTAATATTGATCGCATTCTGTGGGTTACATACATGCACACTGTACTGTAGATGATTCAAGGTTTCCACACCTACACAGCACAGATCCTTGTCTCCCAGCTTGTTGAGCTGAGAATGTGGCCCTGTACCAGGTACCAGCCCACTGAATGAATAAAACAGTGTTAGCAAGTTAATCATCTGTTCTCGTTTACAGCTTAGTTGTCTTGGAGAGACGTACAAAATAAAGAACAGCTTTCAAGTCTGAAAAAAAGGGGGCCATATTTAGAGTGTGATATGTCGTCTGGTGCTTTAACTTATACGCTTTGAAATATCAAATGCAGAAAAACGCTCGCTGAAAACGGAATAATTTTGCACGTTTAAAGGCCGTATTTACGTGTCAGTTATATGGAAAAAACCACATATAGATTTAGAGTCTTTGTTTTTAGCTCCAGCTGACGTTAGAGGGAAAATAAATCACAAAAAGTCTGCGCATCCTTTAGTTTTACAGTGATGTTATTTTGATTAGGTACACACACCATCAAATGGCTGGATAATTAAACTGGACGGCCTCATCCAGTGTTCATGAAAATTATCCCCTTTAATTAATTTGAAAGATCCCACACACACTTCTCTTTGTTACAAAAAATAATGATGTATAGGGTCTAATGAAACATATGGATTGAATAATTGGTTCCATTTATGGGAAAGGATTTTAACATCTAATGAGGTACAACTTTTAATACCATAAAACAGCCATAAGTCATCATGCTATTGCGTTTCAGCACAAAAACGACAAACACATCTGTCAGCGGGGAAACTTATGCCACATTAAGCTTTTTAATTTTTGCTATAATAATGATGACCTAAAACCAGCAGCCACCCCCCAGCTGCCATCTTGGTTGTGTGTCCCAGAAAACAGATGACACAGCTGTCACTGAAAAACTACACACCAGTGATTATATTTTTTTTTTTGTGTTCAGCAGAATTAACGCTGGCTTAGTTTGGTACTTTGTCTGGTGTGAGATAACCACCGTATGTATTATTTAAATACACTGTTTGTTTGCGCTGCTTTTCAAGTCAGTTTTCGTGTTTACAGAGAAATGTTACTGGGGTTCAAGTCTGCCATATTGCCTCATTGTCATATTAATGAGGTATTGTGCTGTCTTATTTACATTCCTGAGGCTGTAATTAGAGAATGCCTTTTAATTTTATCCTCTGGCTTATTTGTTTTCATAAGCCACATCCGATTTATTGTACTCTTCTGTAGCACATCAGATTTTGTGCATTTCACCTTTGTTGTCTTTAGGACATGCTCATAGAGGTGGATGAAAACGGCACCCTGGACCTGAGCATGAAGAAGTGCAAGGAAAACGTAAAAGCCCAGAGCAGGACGCCTCCCGACGACCCGCTGTCTCCCCCTGAGTCCGCTGTGGCCAAAGGTGGGAGTGTGCTCATCAGCCCCGCCTTCTACCAGCCGCTGTGTGAGAGAGACAGCTGGGAGAGCCCCATCCCTGTCAACTTCAGCAAAGCTCGCGTTTTACAGGACAAAGAGGTAAAAAAAAGAAATAAAATAAACAAGATTTGGATTATCCAAATCAGAAATGTTCGGGTCAAACGATGAATTTATATGCGAGACAAAATATAAATAAGAAAATAAACCAAATAAGTTAATGCCTGAACTCCCTCCAGGACTAATTAGGTTCTTTTTTTGTGTGTGTTTTATTCATGTATTTAGCTATTAAATATACCGTCTGCAGTCATTTCCCGAAATCTACCCGCTGAATTCTTAATTCTTCAGTTTCTCTGTCATTGCCACCAGATTACACAGATCTTGTAAGGAAACTGGAGGGAAAAATGAATTTTCAGGAATTTAGTATCCTGATATGTGTTACCATTTCATTTTCACCTTGATTGTTGTTTCATAGCATTTCCTTACCGACAGGAATTAAAACAAACAAAAAAATGTATCAGTGCTGCCAGATTTACTCAGTTTTACTCAATAGTTTGACTAAAAATACACTTAAACCTACCTAAAAAAATTTTTAAAAAATCCAAGTGTAGACCTCGCCCCCAGGCTGAATGACATGCAGTGTTTCTAAGAGCATTTATGGAGACATGTTCTAAGACCAAGCAGAAGCTCGAGCCAAATCTGTTAATCTATAAGATGTATGAATTATATTTACACTGAGGACGTGCTTATCTATTGCCCGAGGGTCTGAATGAGTCTAATCTGGGCTCTAAAGGTTTCGTTTCTTTTGATCTCACAGGTGGTATTCATTTGTACCACGTATTAAGAGTTGTCACATTTGCCCTGCTTTTACATCACACACAACATCTGGTGATGGCACAGAAAAGAAGGCCCATACGTCGAGTTTGTACATCACAAACAACACGTGGATTAAATATGACTTTAAATGGATGTGTGGTTTACTACTGCAAGTGTAATCTCGTCTGCGTCGTGCACCGCAACCCCCAGGACTTGTTTTAAGAGTATTATTCAGGGATTTTGTTAATTATTCACTTTCAGGTCATTGCAGAGTGATGTCTGATACTTCGGACAGTTAAGGTCATGCTGTTATTTTATTTCTGCCTCAGCAGGAGGATTATGATCAGGTCTCCTTGGAAGACCAACACTACCAGGGAGATAGCAGCATGTTAAGCTCCAAGGCCAAGCTGCCATTACGGGATTCGAAGAAAGAGCTTCTGAGGTATGTGGGATTAAACAGCGAAACATCTCGCAGCAGCTTTATCGAGCCAGACACGTGTGATGTGATCATTCCTTTTAGCTGGCAGATGGTCAGTATTAATAAGAAAAAGTGTCACTCCAAACCATACATTTGTTCCAATAGTGGGTCAAAACACTGGAATGAAACTCACTGTTACATATGATTGTAACTGGTATGTCTGCAGGTTCATGTGGAGAAGAAATGTATCTATTTAAAAAGTGAGTTTTCTCCCCGTATGTCCGACCTAAGCTTAACACAACTCTTGACTCTTTGTAGTTAGAGTGCATGCTCTGCTGGGTCTCCTCACGAGAAACGTAGGATCCTCTAGTTTCCGCAGCACAGCACCCCCCCCCCACCAGATCCCCTCCCCTGTGACATTCAGAGACATTATTAAACTGAATGTTGAGCAATGTAATGAAAAATTTCTACTAAACTTTCCGCTGTACTAACTCTTTTTTTCTCTCTAATGAACATAAAAAGGTTCCCCCTGTATAAGAAAGATTCAGTTCAAGCTTGGGAAAGTCTGTGGGAAGTGGAGTAATCTGCGTATTAAATGCTTTGTGTTCTCATGCAGCTGTCCGACCCCAGGCTGTGACGGCAGTGGCCATGTGACGGGGAATTATGCATCACATCGGAGGTACTGTAATTAATTACACTCTCATTAGTACCAGCTAGCAGATATATAGACAAGGGAAACAATGCTTATTGTTTAATTATGTTGATTATTACAAGTGAAAACTTGTCACTTGTAGCTCGTAGGGTTTTTTGCAGCATATGTCATGTGCTAAAAATGTGATGACACAAAAAAGCTTTCTCGTGACGAACAAGCAGAATTGTGTTTTTTTAAAGTAATTTTGTATAAATATGCAGTGCATTGTATTAAGATTATTTAATTCAGTCGTGATCAAAGAGTGAATTAAAATGACTGTTAGCTCTTTATCCTCTCTAGTGTGTCTGGATGTCCCCTCGCTGACAAAACACTCAAATCACTGATGGCAGCCAACTCTCAGGAACTAAAGTATGTGTTCTGAAAACTGTTATTGTTGCTAAAGGATTTTTCACATTAAACTAGGCAGCTTGTTTTTGCTTCAGCTTGGGTCATCTTGTTTTCCTTCCTTTCCTTTTCCTTTCCCTTTTCACTTCACATTATGCATGATTTCCATTTACTCAACATGAAGTTGTTTTCTATTTGTGCTACTTTTCTGCATATTAGCATGAATCCCCAGCTCTGCTCCCAGTCTTTTGCTGTAAAAAGCACCTGGTCTCTGTGTCTCTCAACCTGCAGGTGCCCAACACCTGGTTGTGATGGATCTGGACATGTGACTGGGAACTATGCTTCGCACAGAAGGTAGCTGAGAGAAATCATCACAACTGAGCATGAAATACATTTGTCAGATGCATGGCATTCAAACAGATGGTGAAAGTCTCACTTTAAAAACACGCTGCACTTTTTGATTTCTTGTTTTTCTCGATTCATTTGACTGCCTTTTTATCTGTCTATCCATCTATAGGCACATTTCAGCTACATATGTGCTAATGCAGTAAAACTTATCTTTTTTTTTTTTTAAAAAAACATGCAAAATTGCAACTTCCTAAACCTCACGGCTGCCTGTACAATTCCAGCCTTTATTGTACCTCATGAATAGATTCTTTCAAGTTAACTCACTGTCTCCAACCATTTTCAGCTTGTCAGGATGTCCACGTGCCAGAAAAGGAGGTTTGAAGCTCACACCAAACAAGGATGACAAAGATGAGCAAGAGCTTAAGTACGATTTTTTTTTCTTTCTTTCTTTTTTCTTTTTTGCTCATCCTATGCTGTCATGTTTGTTTGTTTTTTGTTTGCTTGTTTTTCTGTTTTAAAAATAAAACAACAGAAAACATTGGGAAAATGCGTCATGCTTTTGTGCCCGGGGGTATAGTACCTGGAGGCCATTAAGTTAAACAAAGAAAATAATACTTCTCTTGTCCTAACATTAGTGAATTATTTTCAAAGGATTAGTAACATGTTTTTTTTCTGCAGGATTTCACCAGGGTTTTTGTATTTTTTTTCTAGTTTTTGAATGGGATATCTGGCTTATCACTCTTCACAGAGTGCTTTCTTTATAATTATAGTATATTAAGAAAATGTTGAATTGCCGGCTGTGATGGCATTGCACTCATTTGGAGCTTAATCACTGTTGTCTGTTAAAGTGTTATTGGAAAAAAAATATAATGGAATTGATTTGCAGCTTAAATCCAAAGTCTGATATATGAGCCCTTGTTTACTTATACATCTGGACACTGATTTTTTTTTTTTGTTGTTTTTTTTAATTACTAATGCAAGGGCACGAGCTTAGGAATTAAACTGGAATAGATCTCATACACATTAAGAGAGAAAGGAAGAGAAAGGGGGAGGGTAGCAAATGTCCCTAGATTATTGTAAATAGTGGGCCATATGGCATGCCTCCATTGTCCGGGTGCCTTGCATCAAGCTACCTACCTGTGGTAGATGTAAGTAATGGGACCAGTGTTGTTTTGTCCTCTAAGTGCTGCTTTGCTGTTGAGTAACAAAATGCTGAAACAGGCTTTTTGCAGCAGCACTCCACAGCATGTGTGCCATTTGTATCATCTCAGGTGACCTTTCACCTTTATCAATAAGGGAAAGGGTTAGCCACCTCCAAATTACATTCTTTCGCATGAGGGGATACATGACAATTATCTGTAATTCATGTCACTCCATTACTGACCTGCAGAAAACAGGCCTGAAAATGCAACTGACAAACTCTTAATGATATTCAATGTGAGTTGTGCTTATGTTTTCAAACACAAATACCATCCACCTGGAAATGTATACAGTGAACAGAGGGCCCATTCAAACTCAAGTTTAGAGGATTAGTTACTTACAGTTAATGTGATTTTTCATAGCCCATCTCTAGTTTTTGGCGACTTCATTTTTTAATCAGCATTTAGATGGATTAATCAACTTAATGGTTAACAAATCTTCCGGTCTAGTTATTGAAAGAGATTTTTTTTATTTTAATGGTCCCAGAGATTTTTTTTTTTTTTTTTGCAGTTTGACAATAAAGCAGTTGCTGTTGTTTTTGCGCAGCTGGATGATTTTGTTCAGTGGGTAGCACAAAAAATAACAAATGTTATTAAATGCAAGCTAGTTAGATTTTTCCGTAGTGTATGCATGTTTTCAGCGCCTCATCCTCTTTGTTTGTCACTACGGTAGGTGTCCGGTAATTGGATGTGACGGACAGGGCCATATATCGGGAAAATACACATCCCACCGCAGTGCAGGCAGTTGTCCACTCGCTGCCAAAAGACAGAAGGAGTCGTCCATCAATGGGATGCCCTTTGCCTGGAAGTCCAATAAACAGGAACTGCCCCATTGTCCCTTGCCTGGCTGCAATGGCCTTGGACATGCCAATAATGTGTTTGCCACTCACAGAAGGTGAGGCCGCCTGTCCTCCATTTTATCTCTAAACAATACCGCTAGTCGACATGTTGCAGTCTTACTCTATCCACAGTCTTGAAGATGTTAAAGTTTAGTCGTTTCGGTGATTTTCTCCTGTCTAAAATTGTCATTTATGGCCTGCTGAACTAGTTTGTCCGGTTGCCCGCTGAACGCACAAAATATCAAGAAAAAGTACTCCGAGGAAGAGATGATGACTATCAAATTTAAAGCCAGCAGTGGTAAGCTACTCTGACATTTTGTGTGGCATGGCAAGTTTTTTTTCTATTAGTGACACATATACTGGTACAAAAAAACCCAGTGAATGAATAAAATAAAAAAATCTGTGATCTCTGCTGGAACATGATAAATTAGACTATCTCCTCTAACCCAGGTGTTGAAAACAAAGATGATATTCAACATCTGGATCATGAAATAAAAGAACTGAACGAATCCAACATGAAAATAGAAGCAGACATGATGCAGCTCCAAACCCAGGTAAGTATTTACTCTCACAAAAATCATTGGTTAAAATAAAGGCGCGAGATCTTTGCCCGCTCAATTTGATGAGATCTCTGTTGTTTTGTACCCGAAAGCAGATCTCCTCTATGGAATGTAACCTGAAGACAATTGAAGAGGAAAACAAGATGATCGAACAGCACAACGATAGCCTACTGAAGGAGCTGGCTCACCTAAGCCAAGCTCTTATTAACAGTCTAACAGACATTCAGCTGCCTCAAATGGTACAGTAAGCCTTGACCACAGTATCCACTCCAGCTCACAGTGTTTAACCTGTCCAGAAAAAAATAAATAATCATTTTCCTGAAATTGTCATTTCTGCTGTGCTGTTTTCACTAATAGTCAAACATGTTTTTGTTGCAGGGGCCCATCAGTGAGCATAATTTTGAAGCCTATGTGAACACATTAACTGATATGTACAACAACTCGGAGCATGAATACTCTCCAGAGTGCAAGGCCCTCTTGGATAATATCAAACAGGCTATTAAGGGCATCCATGTTTAAGCTGTGGAGCTACCAAGAGGTTTCTTTGACTTGGGATAATGACACTAGATAGCTCTATTTTACTGAAGAGTGCTGGCTTGGCTGCATGTATAAGACAAGGCTTTCGGAAATGTGTTTGGCATTTTCCGGTAAATACACTGCACTGAGAAAATTACCAGCCAGATTTGTAATGCTTCTACTGTTTCTGCATTCACTCGATATGTTTATCCTGGTGAGATTTGTTTTTTTTTTAACCCCTCTTGCACTTAATTATTTTGTATGGTTTGCTTGATTTTAATCTGTATGTGTTCATGTCACTCTTATATTATTGCTATTTATTACTATATTTGTTCATCAGTGTATTTATTTCCTCGATTTTTATTTATTTCTAAAAACTGTAAATGCGTAATATTTGAGAAATCAGTTTGACTTTCTGCACATTGTAAATTACATAGAAGCACATTCCAATTTCATGGCATACTTTCGCCACCTAGTGTTGAAAAACCTATATTATTGTTAGTATTATTATTATTATCATTATTATTATTATTATTAGAACATAAGTTGAATCTCCCTTCAAAGTGAAAACCTACCAAAACTACTAAGCATCAATGTTTTTAAGCATTGCTTTCTTTCCTTATTGGAGACTGAATGTATGGTAAGACAAAGTGAACACCAAGATTTAAAAGAGAAAAAAAAGAAATTGCAATGCAAATGTACTGTACCTTTTTCTACTCAACCAATAACAGCTGAATGCAATGAGGAGGTGACACTGAGCAAAAATGCAACATCATTCTGTGAACTGAATGTCGGATACTGCTTTGCATAGTGTGACCACAAAAAGAGTGCAACAAAAATCAAAACGATCACTTTGTCAAGATGTCTTTCTTTTTTTTAAAAAACAAAACAAAAAAATATAGATATTAAACTGCCTTCTGTGCACACTTTGGAGTGTGCATATAGTATGTGCCTAAATGTATATGAATCCATAAAAATATACAAGTACTATGTTTTGTGGTAGGACAGTATTATGTGAATGGTGTCTGATTTAATATACAGTACAATTATTTTCATAGGCGGAAACGTTCCTGATGACTGTTTGAAAGCCGTTGTCTCAGTAGCTGTAATCTCAGAGTCAGGTTTTGAAATATCATGACTGAGATTGAAAGTCTGGTGTTAATTTGTTTTGTTTTTTTTTCCTTTGATAGCGCAGAGAGGGGGCAAATAAGAAGGAGTGGATATCTCTTATCTGCTTAAAGGCCTTAACATTTCAGCCAGTCTTACAGTTTGAACATCCTTGGGCAGATTTGAACAGTAGCTATTTCAAAACCGAGCTGACGACCACTGCAACCTGCATTTTAGTTTCAATCATTACAAGCAAAAAAAATAAAAAAATATAGAAAAATGATAGTTGTTGGCTAATCAGTTGTTTGTTTGCATCAATTGCACTTTTGTATATGAGTTATTTTGTGTTTTTAGTTGCCCATACTGACCTTGATAAAAGAAAAGGACCGGCTGGTTAATCCCCAGATAATAAAAAAAAAAGAGCTATCCATTTCAGCAATACATTTCTTTTAATTTCTGCAAAAAGACATCAACAACATGTAGCCTAGGACATTTTGAAGATGAAAATGTAACAGCAGAAGAGCCAAATTACAGAAAAACAAGACCCTGTTTTATCCAAATACTCGACACATTTTAAACAATTTTAATCTTTTAAAAACTGAATCACAGTCTTTAAATCTAACGATCTTTTTCTTTGTAACTTCTTATATGTAATTCCTATACCACACATTGTTTGCTCAGGAAGTTTTGTGAATAATATTTATTTTTTTTCCCTGTTAGTATTTGATGTTTTGTAATGTGAAATGCTTTTTTGTGGAACGATATTAGTATGATATGAAATTGTACTGTATTTTTCTTTTCTTTTACATTAAAATGTAATGCTTTTTTCAGTTAAGGTAGTTTGTAAATTGAAACTTCCTATTACTTTTAATATTTCATAATAAAGATATGCGCTGTGTTGTACAGTTTGTGTATGGTAGAAATAAACTTTTCAAATGGTTGTGTGGTTTCTCAAACGTTTTGAGTCCACCGTGAATTGACTGCATCCCGTTTTCCTCCCCAATAAGTCAGCAGGCGTCAGCTTTCACGATGCATTAGCATCACCTAGTGGTGAAAAACAGGGACTGGATCAGCAGACGCTGGCAGTTCTCTGTGTGCAGTTTTTGTGCCATTTGGGGCTAAAATGAAAATAAAGGGATATCATGGCTTTAGAGCTTTTAGCTGTTGACTGCCACAGGTTCAAGTACAGATATGTATCTTTGCTACATGCCAATCCTACCAATGAAAAACAGTGCAGACTTCAATAATGTCCCATATGTTCAGCTTAGAGATGCAACTAGTGATCATTATTGAAGAAACGCCCCCAATATTCAATTATTTGTTTAGTATAGTGTATAACATGTAAAAACAAAAACAAAAAACAGGTGAAAAATGCATTTCCTTTAACCAAATGTGACATCATCCATTGCTTTTATTGTCTGACCAACAATCCAAAGCACAAAAACACACATCTTCACACTTCATAACTTAGATTAATTCAGTTTTACTTCAAAAACAACATAAAAGGCCAATCAATTATAGAAATAGCAAGCTACACAAAAAAAGGAAAATATCAAGGTTATCCATCTGGACCAAGAGTCAGCCTTTTATTAAACAGAGATGTAATTATTTTAATAGAGTTGTGTCATTGCTGTGACAGCCCTCCTGTTGTCTCAATGAAAGTCCTGGCCTGTTTATAATGGTGAGTGGCTTGCATAGGGGAGACCTCAGCTAACCCGCCTGGGCTTTCCAGGTTATAACACCTGGATCAGAAAAACTGGTCAATCTCGCTCTTCCACTGCACTTGGCATCCACCCCATTTGATGTTTTATGTCTTGGTTAGCTTATGTTTAAACAATTATCTATTGTTCAAGTAAACCTTTTGTGTGGATCCCCTTTTTGTCACATAAATGCGACATTATGAAAGTTGTTATGATCCACTGAAACAGTGTAAAATGTTTTGTGGACTTCAGGAAGAATACCTGCTGGATTGCTGTAATTAAAAGGCTATCATAGGGTGAGAGGCTGGGTACATCTTGGACACGATGCCAGTCTGTCACAGGTCCAACATAGACAGACAGACAACCCTTCATGCTTACATTCACACCTTTAGTATCCCCGTTTAGCCTAACATGCATGTCTTTAGACTGTGGGAAAACCCAGAGAGAACATCAGCTTTCTTTGAACACAAGATTTTCTTACAGTGAGGTGACAGTGCTAACCAGTGCACCGTCGTGCCACCCTAAACAGAAAACTCTTCAATTAAAAAATAATAATAATAACAAAACAAAAACAAAATGCAACTTTAATGAAATAATGTACATTTAAGAATGTCACTTTTTTGATTACTAAAAACAAGACAAAGAGGAAGGCCTTGAGACCGAAATAGGACCTGATCATTCCTAAAAACTTTAATCATTCAACAGAAAAATAAAAATATAAGTAAGTAAAAAGTAAAATAGGCAAGTAAAAAAAAAAAAATTAAAATGACAAAATCACTGTCACTATTTTTCAACTTCAGTGTCAATATTATTGGACTTTGCATTTAAATTTTACCCAAACCATCATCATCACTATTATTATTTTATTTTCTATTGCTAAAGTAAAGTTAATTCCAGCATTTAGGCACAGGAGACAAAGCGGGTTGTCTACCGTCAGAAGGTCAATGGTTCGATTCCCAGCTACTCTAGTCTGTAGCGCCCTGTAGTGTTGTTCTGCAAGATACTGAACCCCAAGCTGCTCCTTACGCATCCATTGCAGTGTAAGCGTGTAAGAAGGTGCTTAGGTAGAGAAAAAAGTCCTTGTATGAAAGTGTGGATGAGGCTTGTAGTTAAAAACACTTTGGGTGCTCAGTTATAGTAGAAACGCGCTAAATAAGTACCAGTCCATTTACTGTTTACTGTGATTACTATCAGTTAGATGGATCAGAGTTTATATCTAAAATGCCTTCCATATTGAAATGTCCTTGTTTAAAAATAAAAACCATCATATGTACGCTTATGCTGCACCAGTAAAAGAAATATGAGCTAAAGTATAAAACCAAAGTTCAATATGTGGTAGGAGAAAACCACATACAAAGTTTGAGGTAGGCATGCAGACAGACACACACACACAGGGCATGCAAACACATTTCCTGTCACACCACACAAGGCGCCGTCTTCCTGTAAAGGACATGTTGTGTGTAAACTGCGAGAACGTGGCAGATATCTAAAGCCTCTTGATGGCTACGTACACTACAGTCGGTTTGCAGTATAAAATTTATAAGGATTGTGTGTACGTGGAGAAGACGTGTGGGAACACTGTTGCTAGTAAACACTTTCTAGGACGATCACACTGCTGTGCACAGTATCACTAAAATCGCGAGCTGCAGACACAAATCATGATGCTAAAAACATGCTCTTAATGGAAACGTTGATCGTGTTTGATTTACTAGTCAGGCCTATTTAGTGGCCCATGAGTGACATGACTAATGATCCTGTATGAGGTATTCAATTACTAAAGACCCTCGAATGAACCCAAATTAGAGACTCAGCTTCCTCATGTATTTTGTACTTTTAATAATTTGTGGTTATGTAATTGGAGATCAATACCTCCTGCTATATAATTAAATCACTGACTGAGAAAGTACACAATTTCTACACAAAAGACAAGCATCTGCAGGAGTGAAGGAGCTTGCACCACAGTAACAGAAAGTAAATTCAGCAGAGTCCAACCAGATCATGCCTTTAAATATATTCTGTTATTTTTTATTTCTATTTTATGTAAAATCAGGGGAAATCTACTATTATTTTCATGGTTCCAGGTCTTTGACCCAGTGTTTGGTATTCTGGACTTTGTGAATCTTATTAATTTATTATTGCTTTGATCGTGAAGAGTGGGTTACATTTTCTAGTTTAGTTTTTTCTTATGAGTTTTCTCATTATGCTATTTATCTGATTCAGGGTTATTTTAGGTTCTTCGGTTTCCTTTAGCGCTCCCCTCTTTCTGTCTTTTCCTCAGAGTCTCGTCTCTGTTTATTTACCTTGCTGTGTCGCTCTCTCTCTCTCTGTCCCTTGCTCTCTGTCCATCTCTCTCGCCCTCTCTTGTGCCCTCTCACTCTTTCCCTGCATCAAGTTGTGTGTCTTAGTCTGCATTTCAGTGCGTTTCCTTTTTTTTTTTGATAGTCCTTGTCTCTTGTGTTTTACGATCAGTTTCCTTCTCTTACTTGTTATGTCTAATTTGTTCCCACTGTGTTTCCCAGCTTGTGTATATATTGTCTCAGTCTCTCCGTGTCCCTTCTCGGAGTCTCTACTCGTTTGCCCTTGTGTCTCTCAAGTTTTGTATTTTTAGTATTTCCCACTTTAGGTTCTCGGTTCATTTTGGTTTTTCCTTGTTTTGTATCAACTTTAATAAATGGCTCGTTTTTGTTTAGTGGTTCCTGTTGTCCTGCGTAATCTGCTATTGGGTTCTCTCTCTTCCTCACACGACCTGCGGCCGCAGATATTGCCACTTTTTGCTTACTGTTAATTGAAAAATAAACAAACAGGTGGATCCCAACCTGAACAAAGACAATAAAAACATAGAGTTAAGCCCAAAAGTGACACAACAACTTTTAGGTCAAGGGGTCTAAGAAATGCACTGCATTAACTGTTTAAGATGTACAGCCATTTTCATTCACAGTTCCCATGTTCAGAGGCTCAAATGTAAATGGACAGTGGTGTCATGGTCAGGTGAGTGCTGGTCTTCCAATATTTTATGTAAATTAAAGCAGATATAATATCTGAAGATAATGTGTCAAACTTGTGTTTTGTAACTCTTCACTGGAATTCTTAACAGGAAACCCAAAGTGATATAAGTGATGGAGATCATCATTAGGTTGAAAAATTAAAATAAACCTACCACAGAGAGAGCAACAACTTCAGAAGTGGCCAAATCAACTATCTGGTTCAGTCTTGACAAGAATGAATTCACTGACCAGCTCAGCAATGCCAAAAGGTCTGAAAGACGACAGAAGACAACTGAAGTGGATGATCACAGATTATTTCCTTTGTTAAGAAAAACAACTTTACATCAACTTTGTTGATCTGACTGCATGCTTTCCACAGTCTAAAACATTACAAAGAGACAAGCCTCCTACTATGGGAAGTAAAACCTTAGTGCAATACAAAGCGTGTTTAGAGCGAGCAGACGTTAGACTCATGTGTGTCTGCTGACCACAACTGCTTCCTTATTAAACCTGAGGACCTTCCACTCCCACACACTTCCCCAACAGGCCAGAAACCATCTGCAGGCTAAATTTAGGCCTGCATATTAAGGGAGCTCCTCTTAAGGGAGCTGTGTGAGGTTAGAAGGTGTGTGGAGCTTTCCAGGATCTTTCTAAGTTTAGATTCTTCCGTTAAAGTCACGGTAATGAACAAGAACAGTGTATCATGAGTGTAACTTACATGCTTTAAGATCAAAACATCGATGGAAATTATATTGCTGTAATGCACATTAGGCTACGGGATGTAGCTTACAGTAAGTTTCTTATGTAATAGAAAGTATATCTCATATATTACACGAGCATCTTATCTGGTTTTGAAAATTTAAAGCTGAAAAGAAAAAAGAAGTTATAACCAATTTAACATGAGTGATGGCGATAATTAGTGATGATAAGGGGAAAAGCTCATTTTCGCGAGGTGTAATAAATGATAGATTTCTTGCTGTCTGGGGCAAAGAAGTGTGTCAGACTTTTTAGATAATAGATTTTTTTCTATCGACTTTGATATCTGATTCCTTTTATAAGGGCACGAGGAGAGGAATATATATATATATATCAGTTTCCTATAATGTTGGAGCCTGGCTATGATTGGAGGCTTTAGGACTCTTTCTATGAAGTCCTTGGTATAATCTACCAATTATACAACACCTGAGTCTGAAACACCTCCAGAAACTACATACACAGACACTTGTGAAAACACTACAGGCAGCTACATGGAACTAATTAAAAAATAAACATTGAAGGTGATTAGTTTTCTTTGTCACGTAAAAAGGATAAAAGTCATTTTAATATAAAGCATGACGGATCTGGGGAAAACAGTGTTTTCTTACTTGGACATGGAATACTTTCCAGAAAGATCCGTTGATTTTCATAACCATAAATCCATCCAGCCGTTCATTTTCTGAACAGCCTCTCCATTCGGGGTCACGGGGGTGGGTCTGCAGCCTGTCTCTGTCGTCAAAGGGCGAATGGCAGGGTTCACCATTTACAGGTCGCTAATCTATTACAGAGCCAACACAGAGGGACAGACAGTTTAGCATTACCAATTAAACTAGCATGCATGCACCTCGATTGTGGGAGGAAGGTATAGTAGCCGGAGAGAATCCACACAAGGTAAAACCTGAACCCTCCACCCAGAAAAGCCTCAGCCAAGAATCCTCTAGCTGTTTGGTGACCGTGCCAACCACTGCACCATAATGCCACGATTTCAAATAGACCTAACTTAGATATGTTTTGCTTATATCTATTAGTGAATTTAAAGGCATCATAATCAGTGTGGTGATTGTTTTTGTCAGGTGTATTTGTGCATTACTAGTGCATCTAAAAAAGTTCTTTTTTCCTAATTTATTTCTAAAAGATAAACTTTAATATGTTTTATATTTATTGCATGTAAATGTAAATATTTCAACCTTTTTTGCTTTAAATTTAATTTGATTATTATGGTTTGTAGCTCAAGATATTTAGTTATATTTCTTAAGATAGATCAAAAAAGGATTTAGAATAGAACTTCCGGAAAGCATGCTCATTTTATATGCTCAATACTTGATTATGACCTCTTTGATGAAGTGCTGCATCAATGAGGCGTAGCGTGGAGGGGATCAGGTTCCAGCACTGCTGAGGTGTTGGTCTGATAGCAGCCTTGAGATCCTCTGTTTTTCTGGGTTGGGTGATTCTCATCATCGGTACTCACAGTACTCAACAGAAATCATAGATTCTCTGTGGGATTCGGGTCAGAAAAGTTGGCTGCCCAATCAGACATGCCACACCATTTATTACTAGTTTTGGCACTGTGGGCAGGTGCTAAGTCCAGTTGGAAAAGGAAATCATCATCTCCATAAATGTTGTCAGCAGATGGAAGCAAGAAGTGGTCTGAAATCTCTTGGTAGAGGGCTGTGTTGACTTTGGACTTGATAAAACACAGCTGACCAACTATCACCACCACCAGCAGGTGACATGGCACCCCTAATCATCACAGATTGCAGAAATGTCACACTGGACTTAAAACACCTTGGATTCTGTCCCAGTCTTCCTCCAGACTCTAAATTGTGTTTAAAACTTACTTTCATCTGAAACCTTTGGACCACTGGGCAGCAGTCCAGTTCTTTCTCTCCTCACCCGGGTCAGATGCTGCTGCTGATGTCACTGGTTCAGGCATGGCCTGATATTAGGAATGCAACATTGGATATCCTTTCCTGCAGATGTCTGTGCGTGGTAGCGCTTGATGCACTGACAACAGCCTCAGTCCACTCCTTGTAAAGCCCAAGCTCTTCAGTTGACTTGTCCTGACAATTCTCTCTGGGCTGCGATCATCTCTGTTACTATCACACTTTTCCCTTCCAGGCAACCTTCTATTATTACGCTTCAATACATCACACTGCAAACAGCTAGCCTCTTCAGCACTGACCTTCTGTGGCCTAACCTCTTTGTGGAGGTTGTTGTGGATTTTCATCTTGACAACTGTCAATCAGCAGTCTTCCCTATGATTGTGGTTGTGTCTAATAAACTAAACTGAAAGACACAAAGCAAAACTCCAGTGTCACCTCTCATTTCTTTATATTTAAGATCTTTTATATTTTTATATTATATTAAGAAAATGGGAAATAGGTGCTGGGATTTATTGAAACATGTACAAACAAACATGGAAATACAGCATTTAAGACAAAAACGGAGGTTGTACAATTCTAATGAGCTTGAACATCAATAATTAGTATGACCACATTTATTCTTCAACACAGCCTAAACTCTGTCAAGATGATCCCGCCTCCATCATGTTTTACAGATGATTGTAGATACTGTTGTATCTCTACCTGACTTCCTTCGTACATATTGATGACAATTTGAACCAAAACATTTAAATTTGGATTCATCACTCCATAAGACCTGTTGCCACTTATTTTCAGATCAGTTCTCATGTGATCTGGCATATAACAGCATTCTCTCCCCTTTCCCCTCATTGAGGATGGCTTCTTGACAGCCATTCTTGAAATGAGACCATTTCTGAGCGGGCTTCAGTGAACTGGAACAGCTGAATGAACAGCTGCACCCCAGAAGGGGTGTCTGTAGCTCAAGAGGTAGAGCAGGACACCTACTAACTGGAAGGGTTGTGGTCCAGTCCTTGGCTGCTCCGGTCTGCATGCCCAAGTATCCTTGGGGAAGATACTGAACCCCAAGTTGCTCTCTGATATATTACTTATATAAAAGTATCAATGTGTGTAAATGTTAGATGGAAAGTCAGAAATGTTAAGGAAAAAAGCACATGTGTCAATGAGTGCATGTTGTGTAAAGCACTGAGTGCTAGAGCAGAAAAGTGCTGTATAAGAATCATTGACTGGAAGACGACATTTACCATCTCTGAGGTGCTGTGTCTTTGCTAATTGTTTTTTTTTTAAGCACACGACTCTCAGACACTCTGATGCATTTTTTAGGCCTGTCACTTCTTTTGTTCTCGACATGTCCAGTTTCCTCAATATTTTAGGGAGGCATTGCACACCATGCTAAGATATGCCAAGCTTTCTGCACATAGCACTTTGGGATTCACCTTGTTGGTGCAAAAATGATAACAAAATTTGACACAGTTTATCTCTGGCATTTTCCATAGATTCAACTAAAGAAATTTGAACAAACGATTTTTGTGACAAGCTGCTAGTAACAAAATGCCTAAAAATGCCATTTAAAATTGTTTATTTGCTAAGTCATCTGTTATGTGTAAACAACACCGGTTCTTCCCATTGGTAAGGTACTTTTTAATGCTTGGTTCATAGGTCAGGGTCAAGCGACTCAACAAAGAAACAAAAAACAAAAAATATTCTTCTTAAAATTATGCGTTTAAAGTTTGGAAGACCTCTAGAAAACCCAAAGAACTGTTATTAAAAACAGCTTTTTGGAAGTAAAATACAAAGAAAGGTGAAAAGTGACTCAAAACCTTTGCACACTACTTTTTGCTCAAAATCATAATGAAATATTCTAAAAATCTGAGATACTGAATTTCTGAGTTTCACCAGCCATAATATTTAAAATTAAAACAGCAAAAACTTTGAAATGCTCTACTTTATATGTATTAAATATAGACTTTTTAAATAAAAATGTGAATCAAAACAACTTTTTTCACGATATTCTACATTTGTGAGATGCACTAGGAGATTTGATGTTGTATATCTTCCATTCTAAGTTGTATTTTGTTGCATTTATAATATACTAAATTTGTGCTGCTACTATACCTCGAATACGTCTCTCTTCTAGAAGAACTTTGATTTGAGCGCAACGTCCTGGTGAAATAAAGGTAAACAAACATAATTTAAACGCGCACACAAACACTAATAAAACAAAATCCCAGTTGGTTTTGCAAAGATAAACGGATAGCATAGATAGCAGCGAGAGCAACAGTGCTTCCTTCTAACGACGTTTTAAAACCACGTGACCTGTGTTTACATCCTCTTCTCAGCTGTTTCTTTCTTCTTCCACTTCGACACAACTGCTTGCTGTTGCTACTATCTCTCCAACCAACCAGCTGGTTAGTTAGCGCAGTAAACTAGTACTTAACCAATTGAAGAAGCTGCTGGGGTGTGAAAGTAGCTGTCACTGACCGTCGCACTGAACAGCACTTTACGAGGAATGAGTAAATGCGACACGGCATTGTGAGTATTTCTTATTTGGTTTTCGTTATTTAGCCAGCGGCTGTTTGTGTAAGAGTTACGCTTTGTGTTGTCGTTGGCAGCTGTATTAGCTTTTCGTGGTGTGACACGGTTAAATAGCTGCGCTGTGTGTTTGCTAACTGTGTAACGGCAGGATAAAGAGGCGAGCTTACCTAACCTGCTTTGTCTGTTTTTAGTGATGGCGCACTCAGGCCCACAAAAAGCTAACGTTAGCCCGCTTTAACTGCAACTCACATAGCGTTGTGTTGCACTGAATAACTCAAACCCCCAGGTTCTACCTGGAACACATAATTTCACATCTAAATTCGTATTCTGCTTTATTTCTATGTTGAGGAGCGCACACGCTAAAGCTGTGAGTGGGCCCGGGGTGACTTTTCTAACAGAAGTGCGAGCTTTCTCGGGCGAAATTATACTCCGAAAGATCTCTGATTTATGATCGTTTTTTTCCTGTGAGAATATTTCTGTTATGATACACGAGTCTGATATTTTATCCTCTCCTTACAAAAACCGGTTTAGCTAGTTGCTGTTAAAGATTGGGGTTAATCGCACTGCAGAGAGAGCTGGCCAGCAACTGCGTTTTGGTCGACAAGTGGAAACAAAAGCTGCATGAAAGCCTCAAACACACCACAGCCTCTCGCTGTTTGACAGCTGCTTTAATAAGTGCTTGGCGTATGTTTCTCACAGGTGCGGACGGCTTTGATTGAGGGTGAGCCGTGATTAATAGCGCTTGACAGGGTTTCATGAAAACGCCGTTGTTGTTGTTTTGCCCCATCGTCACACGCAGTGCGAAGAAAGTCTGATTGGCCGCTGATTGGCTGACAAGCTGCGGTCTGTGTGGCAACCGCGAACACGTGACCAGGTTGCGCGCGGATTGGCTTCACCAGGTGTCAGTTGTGGGAATTTGGGGAACATCTGTGTACACCATTGCATGTAAAAACCGAGAGACCAGAAAACGACGCAAACCTGGGGACTGCATTCCTCCCATAAACAGCACCTCGCTGGGGAGGTGTCACTGATCATATCTTAGTCCATTCAACAGGCTAAAAAAAACTAAATGTATGTAGGTTGTGATTCCTATATAGATATACAAGCACCACAACTTAAAAACTAAAGTATTTTTTTCTGAATTCTGATGAGTATGACTGCAACTAACTTATCAAATAACCTCATGATTATTTACTTAATACTTATATGAGCAAGGGACCAGAAAATGGAAACCTTTAGGCTAAGCCCTTGCCATAAACCTCATCTTATTTTATCGACGTAACTTTGTGCTGAACATTGGGGGGTCAAGATCTCTGTCTAAATAAATAAATAAATAAATAAATCTGGGTAAATTCCCAGATGATTAAACATGCAATTATTTTGCTGGTAATAAGTGAAATGAGTGAAGAAAATCAACAGACTATTTATGCAAGATAATTCATAATTTTATTGGGAGGGGGTTATATTGGTTGGGTCTGATTATTGGGGGGAGGGGGGGTCATAACCCCCCTGGAAATTACGCCCCTGTCTTATTTTAAAGTTGTGGTCAGAAGTTTGCATACATTCATCATGGTGCGACTGTTAAAATAATTTGGGGCTTTTAGTGATTTCTTTCAACTGTTCTTTTTCCAGGATGGAGCGATTGCACAGCACACATTTAACAACTTAAAAAAAACAACAATTGGTTTAAATTTGATTTGGATTTTCTCTTATCCATAATGTCAGAAGTATGCACACAGCTTAAATATATATACACTATAACATACCCTCGATATAGTTGTTTTGGTCCGCAACGAAGTGCGATTACTGATTTCACACCTGCACCAAGGATGAAAACGTACCAGTGTTGCTGCGATGAGAGGAAATAGGTTAGGGTTTTCAGGAACCACCAAGGATGCAGCCTGTCACAAACTGGAAACTGCTCAAACCCGAGTGTCACTGTCCACAGTGAAATGAGTTTTACATCATCAATGGACGGAGAGGGTGCAGACCAAGAAAGAAGCCCCTACTCTAAAATCAACACCTTCAAGCTTGACTGAAATTTGCAGCTGCCCACATCGACAAGGCAAATGCTTGGAGAAAAGTTTTATGGTCAGATAAAACAAAGATTCAAGTATTTGATCATCACGACAAGAGGCATGTTTGGAGAAGTAAAAGTGACGCTTTCAAACCTAAGAACACTGTAGCAACTGTCAAGCACGGTGGTGGTAACATCATGTTCTGCAGTTGTCTTGGTGCCAGTGGTACTTGTACGTTGCACAAGGTAGATGGAATAATGAAAGACTACTTCCAAAAGTTTGAACTTCACCTTAACTGTAACTGTACCAGCAGGCCATCGCTCAGTATCTGCATTTGCGCTTAAAGCCATTTATAATTCTTAACTTGTTTGATGTGCTGCTTACCACAACAAGCACAAGCATAAACTTTGGTCTTTTAACTGTATTTTCATAAGTTTTACAGCTTTTCCTACTAATGAAAACCTCCCTTATGGCCATTAATGCTATACAAAGTAATTAAACAATAAACTTGTTCCACCCCAATGCCCCTGGTACCAGAGGCGAGAGGGAGAACTCTGGTTTAACTCGATGTACCGCCAGATCTGTTATTTGAATAAAGACATGGGTGGTATCCACTGAAACATCAGGATCTCAAAGCCCACAAAACCACTCTGACTAAAATTCACTGAACTAGCAGCAAAAGAAGACCAAAACTACGCTTCACGTTTAAAAACAAACAACAAACAAACAAAAAACCCCACTGACTGTAGTGATTTTTCTGTTACTTTTGCTTTCACCACGATAAAATCGTACTTCCTGCACTGCTTTCTCTCTGTGTACTCTGAGACCTGTAGTTTCCCATTAAAAATCTATTTGCTGCATTATTCGCTTTCTTATTTTGGACCAATCTACCATTGCTATAGAAATCTTTTATAACGACTAGTTAAAAAAAAACAAAAGAAAACTGGACAGTCTGAGCAATGAGCTACCTGCTTAAGATCAAAGTGGGCATGTTGTGGCCCGCGGTGGAAAATGAGTTGGACACAGATGTTCCAACAGGACATTGATCCCAAACACACATCAGAACTGGTCTTCAGTAAAATGAAATCAATAAAGCAGGCTAACATTAATATTCTGGAATAGTTTTCCTAAAGCCCTAACCTCAACCTTATTAAACATATGTTCACTATGCTTAAAAGCTGGGTGCGCACCAGAAAACCAATCGATTTTAATGGACTCCACCAATTCTGTCAAGATGAGTGGTCAAATATTCAGCCAGAGTTATGCCTGAAGCTTGTTGATGGCTACCAAGGTCGAGGTGCAACTCGGTAAGAGACATTAAACTACTCAAATATTTACAAGGGTGTATTTATAACTTTGAGCCTGTATGCATGTATACTCAACAGTTCAAAGAAATCATTAAAAGCCCAACATTGCCATGACACTCATGGTGAGTGTATTTAAAAATCTGACCACAACTGTAGCATGACAGGTGCACAATAGTCCACAGGACTAACACAGAGCCAAAGCAGACAAGAACGATGAGTAGACAATAGCTGGAAGCCAGAAGCAGGGAGTTCTTATGTTTCTGGATACTAAAAATTAGGTCTGCAGACATGACCCATAACTATCCACGCATTTAGTGTGACTGTGAGATGCACCACCATGCAGAGAGAGAAAGGGGGGAAAAAAAATCTCCTGGATCACCTGTTGAGAGAGAAAGAATAGAAAACAAGCAAAAAAACCAAAGCAACATACTAAACACAACACCATCGCATTAATCTAGCTAAGTGTAAACAGCAGTAAATACTAAATATTCAATGTTGTTGTGCAGCACGCAGGACAGACAGTACACAATGTGCTTTGAAGTAGCAGCCAAGAAAGGTGTAATTTAAGTCTACGAACAGCGAACACCCGTGTGCACACCTGTGTGGATCAGCGTGCTTGTATTCTAATGGTCTGCAAGAGGATGTAGAGAGCCATAGCCCTGTCCCCCAGGGCATGAAGCAGGCATGGAGGAGATCCAGGCCCCAGACATCCAGAGGCCCCAGAGTGTGAGAGCCCAAGGAGGACCACCGGAGGGGCATCCGTGCCACCCTCATGGGAAGGGCTGAGGATCCCCAGACGAGGGGTCACCCAGTAGCCACGGAGCAGAAGCCAGAGGGGGCTGCACCGGTGTGCCCGCCGGCTCTGCCGGTAGACAGCTGCGCCAGAGTGAACCGAGCCGCAGGCCCGGAGGCCCGAGGGCCCCCCGCGCCCCGGAAGAGGCCTGACCGAGCAACAGGCGCCAGGCCCCGCCAAGTAGCCACCGGGAGTGAGCTGGTACATACCTGAGCGCCCAGCCCCGGACACCAAGAACCACCAATGCACCGACTCCTGAGGGCATCAGTCACCGGCAGGGAGTGTGGTGAGGGGAGATAGGCCTCCACACTTTGGAGGGCCTGGGAGTTCCCAGAGAGGTGGAGTCTAAGACCCAACCTGACATATAGACACAGGCACACACAGACACAAACATGCATTCTCACCCTCATGCACACATATACAAACACTCAGCACTCACCCAACGTAAGGATTGACATAAATGGACATGTACACACAATCACACTCCCCAAACATACTCTATACCCCGGGTCCAGGTACCCTCGCCCCCAGAGGGGGAAACAGCACCCAGACCCAAGAGATGTTACCCTTCCCCCCGGGTTGGAGGCAAGCAGACCATCCCAGGCTCCGCAGCAGCAGGGAGGCCAATCGGACAGCCAACATCTCCTCCCAGCCCCCCCGCCCCGATGGCTAGTAGAGAACGGGGGTGTGTGAAGACCCCATACCTCCCTCCTCCCGCTCATGTGTAGTGTTGCTGCGTGTTGCTCTAAAGTGCATTTAAAACAAGGGAGAGCATGGTGCTGCTGCCAGAGAGCAGCAGGTGTTAGCACGGCCCCTCCCGAGAACCCTCAATGTCTACATGGATTTAAAATTGAGAGGTGGGCACCGGCACCAGAGGTAGGTTTGAGTACACAGACCGTCCACTGGACGCCGTTAACGTGCCCACCCTCAAGGCCCTATATATGTGTGTGTGTGTGTGTGTGTGTGTGTGTGTGTGTGTGTTATGAGAGTGTAAGTAATGTGGATGTCTAAGTTGTGAGATAAAATTGAGGCACAGGTGGCCAGAAGGGAACAGAGGGGGGGAATGTCTCCCCTGCACCCTGGTGACACACCCGCACCCCAAGGCCCTACCTGTGTGGGTGGGTGTGGTGGAGCGGAAAGAGGGAGGTAGCTGGGGATGGGGAGGAAAAGAAGGGAGGGGAGGATGCCCCTCCCTAGGGCCAGCTCCCCCGCTGACCCCAGTAGGCACCCCCGTCCTCTGGTACCCACCAAGGCAAGGGAGCCCAGGCCCATCCAGACCAGGGCCTACGGCAGCAGCACTGCCAAGCCCCACAGGACCCGGGGCAGCCCACCCTACCCCACCGCAGAGGAAACTGTACCCACCCCAACATTCAATCATCTCCCAGACTACACAAGACAGCAGACACCCAGGTTAAGTTTATTCTCCACCTCTCCTATGTCTCTCCCCCACCTGCAGAGTGGACTCCTGCAAGGATGGAACAACCTCCCTGCCAGTTGAAGAGCCCCCCAGTTAGGCCGATGCACAAGAGGCCCCCTGCGCCAGGGCTGAGCCCCCGTGCACCCACCCGCCCACAACCCCGGTGACACACCGACGAGGACCGAAGCCCCCAAGGCCCAGCCAGAGCCCCAGTACAGAGGCGAAGCACCCCCGAACCCCAAATCCGGATCCACTCAGGGGCAGCCAGGCCAACAGGCCAGTAACCTACGTCCGCCAGCACAGACCATCCTCCAGCCCCGCTGCACGCAGCCACAAGGAGAACAACCTCTAAGAGCGACCAGAGCCACTAACCAGGTTATGAACACAACCCCCGGGTTAAGCCCTCCAGGGATAACGTCTCTAGGGGTCCTCCAGGCGCCCTAAGCCCGTCCCAACTCCACATCAACCACAATAGCTAAGGCGGGACCAAACCACGACCCCCTACCCCCACTAGGTGATGGAGCCGATCAAAGGAGCCCAGAGGGATTGATCTAATGTGGTGGCAGAGGCTATATTGAGACTAATGTGATCTATTAGATGGTTTCTATATTGGCTAGAATTAAGATTATTTTTATTTTTCCAGTTCATGAGGACCGTTTTCTTGGCAATGCATAGGGCAGTAAAAACCATGTGGACTGTATTAGTTTCTGTGGTGACATCATCCAATTTTCCTATGCCGTTGTGTTCAATATAGTTGTTGATATAGACATAAAAACAGACAGCAGTACTGTGTTCCAGGCTGATAGACCATCAAAAAGTCTGTGTTCGGGGTCCTGACCAGTGGTAAAGTTGCCTGTTGATGTTATTGCAATAAAGGTTTAAGCTCCACTGACCTGGAAAAAAATTAAAAAAGAAATATCTTGAAACAAAAGTAGAAAAACATCATTTCAGAGTATAATAGGAGCAGTTACAAAACCAGGTGTATTCCAAACCAATAAAGTGTGACATGTATATCTCAGTGGTTGATGTCTAAATGTATTATCAAAGGTAAATTGATACATTTTATATTACCTAGCTTATGACAATTATAAAACTTTAATAATACAAGGTATTAATTTTCTGATGGTAAATGCTGATAGTTCGACACCAGCAAGTTGCAGTCATAGTTATCTATTGATTACATTCTTATATTTGAGTAAAAATCTATAGATTTTCAGAAAATATCCTTGAATATCTTGTATTTTTTTTTTTTTTTTTTTTTTTTTGCTCTCAAACTGCTATTTTAAATGTGTTGTTTAGGAAACTGTTTAATGGATTTCAAAGGCAACATACAAATAACTTCATTTTAACTTCCTTTTTTTTCATCTAGCACCAAACTGAGATAAAGTAATTCCTACTTGAGTAAAAACATTGCTTTGATTTTGACCCAGAAATTCACTCTTGTCGTGGAACTGTGTGACTCCTAATCATAAGTACACAAAGACGGCAGGGGCAAAAATGAGAGGATTCAAGTAAAAATAGCTGGTGGATTTTTAAAAAATATATATTAATAAATCTGAGCGGGTTCGCACGAACGAAGAGTCGGCCCCTGTTGTTAGTCTGGTACAACACACACCTTTACTGTCATGTCCTCTCGCTGTTTGTGGCTAATTAATACAGAATCCCGTGGTGAAATTTAGACACGTAACAAAAACGCTTTTTATTTGATCGCTACCACCACTAGCCTGATGGTGGAGCCATAGGAAAAGCCTCTCCATGACCTGCATGTGCGCGGGTTGTACATTGGTGAGCAGGTCGTCATGGTGAGTGGCACACTGGACTCCAGGATCTTAGTTTGTCATGCAAATAAAAGATTAAATCTTAAAGAGCGATTACCATTTGCACCATTTAGTGTAGATATGTGTGGGGAAAATGCTTAGATCTGGCCTTTTCAGTACAGCACGAACAGGCTCAAATCAAAAGTAATCCTAAATGAAAATTCTCTCACCATCATTGCAGCTTCTCATGGGAATTGTGCAGATCTTGCAATGAAATGTATTTACTGTATCGTTAGGTAAACTTCACATGAACTAAGCAGATACAGACATGGATATGACACAATTAGGTTGAATCCCATTGGGTGCACTCTTTAAAATGGAAAGGTCCTGACATTGGAGTGCATTGGTGGTCTGCAGGTCAGAAATATCCTAAGAGAGATGTGGCAAATTAAACAATCCTGGCATTAAATCTAGGGAAAACACGACAATGATGGTGGTAGAAGTGCAATTTCCCAGCGGGGGAAAAAAGATTTTTATTGCCTTTTTTATTTTGGGAAAAATTTGACTGATTCTATACATGCAGTTCTGTATTGGAGACCACTAAAATTAAGTGCATCTTGCTTCCAGGAGGACTTTGTGCAGATGCTACGAAGCAAACCTCCATTTACATGCTGTAGTTATGTCTGACCTGGAGTCAAGTATGTTGAACGACCAGTAACGTAAGAGATCAGCTCATGCCACAGGGAAGATGGTAGTCATCCTATAGTGAAGTGAAACTCAGTGGAAAGACTGTAAACTGTTCACTGTAGCCAGTTTAATGTGGTTTTTTTTTTTTTTTTTCTTTTTTTTTCTTCCTTGCACTTCCACTGTTGCTTTTTTTCCCCCCTTTTGTTCAAGCCAACTTTGTAAACTAATCAGCATTCAACCTATGCACAGCATCATTACTGTTGGGCAACGTGCTGTTAGCTTTGTGGAGGGCTGCATGCAAGTCCAGCCTCTGCCTTTGGTTGAATTCCAAAAATCTCTCTCTCTGCAGAGCAAAACAGACATCAACATTGTGCTAATAATTACTTACATTAATTATTACATAAACGGACAAAACGGGCAGTAGACGTTTGATCCTAACTTTTTCTGCTGCAGTAAAATTGAGACACAACTATCATAAATTTGCCTCAAGAAACTTAAATTAAAACAAAAGTTGAATCATGAATGTCCTCATCTGTCACCAGTACAAATGAAGTACTCGAATACAGCTTCTTATGCAGGTTTAAAGTCCAGCTTTACAAGGTAAATAATTATGTAGTTACATAGTGACCTTGAAGTTGGACTGCATTTTATTAGGAGCTGTTTACGTGGTAGAAATTCAGTAAACGGGTAATAGAATTAACTTCACTATGACAGTGTCAGCAAGCCTTAACATTATAGGTATCATAAAAGTAGACTTTATAGGTGAACAGCTTTAAGTCCTCCTATTGAACCTTGTATTTATTTTCATTGCTTGAATCCTAGCTTTACAGCATCAGAATGACTCCGGCCTGCTCTTTATAGCACAATTGAGACTAGTTTCTGTACCTTTCTTACAGGATTTACTGATTAGTTTTCTGCAAATACAAATTCTGTTGGAAAAGTGCCGTGGTATTAAGCCACAGGCACATAGGCATTTAGTTTCTTGTTTTTTGCCAACAAGGCTGTAAATTGTCTGAGTTTACACACTAAATGCTATTAACCATCGGGATTATCAGTTTACCTCACACTGTCTGCTGATCGGTCGAGTGCTTGTGCTGGTGCACTGCCTAAACAGGCCTGTCGTATTTGGTTGCAGCTCCAGAGCTGATCCTGTGTTGCTGGAGGATCTGTTACACGTTCAGTGAGGTGTTTATAACCGGGTCAAGCAGACACTCATGACCTGATACGCTGACGCACTTTCAGTTTGTGGGGGGCCCAACTCGGGACGTCATGTGTGTGTTTACCAGTGAATACTTGTTACAAAGAGGTATTTTTCTTTGTTTAAAATAAGCTTATTGCCTGGCTGGTCTTTCTTGATTTGTCTTTAAAGGACTTTGTTGATAATCAGAGGTTTGAGTGTACAGCAGTGCCCAAAAGCACTTTTCTTGAATACCTCCACTGACCCATTTTCCTGGATTTTCTTTCAATGCTTACAGAGTGAAAAGGAGGATTAAAAAAAAAAAAAATACACCGCTGTACATCAAGTGATGGTGAGCGAATCAATGGTTCTTTTTTTGCCAATGGAAAATTACCTTACTAGGCCTCCCACTACAAAGTCACCTCTGAATTTAATCTTTATTAGCTGAGTCAGATCTGGAGATGCTGAGGAGGCAGAGAAGGAATTCAGAACCTGTCTCCGTCGGCTGCATCACAGGGTGTGAAGGGTTTGATATTTTTTGTTATCAAAGCATTTATAAAATGTTGAAAAACTGGCACATGTCAGGAGTTTTCTCTTTACAGCTACTGTGCTGTATTACATAGGAAATCCATCAGGTCATTATTTGTAATGTAAGCACCAAAACAGCAGTTCATATTTCAGCTGAAGCTCAGCCTTAAATGGCAGGTTTCACAGCTGTTTGGCTTCTTTCCTTCCTTGTTCCTTTTTTGACACCTCATCTTTAGTCTGAGCTTAGTTGTAAGAAGTTCAAATAAACAGCAGTTTTATTTTTGTAATTGTGTTAAGTGGCCAGAAGCAGCTTAAGTACCTGGTCAATCAAAAGTAATAAAATATTTAAAGAAATTAAAATTAGAGCTGTTTTTTTTTTTTTTGTTTTTTTTTTTGTCTTTCTTTCTAAAGGGAAAAAACTCCCACTTAATTTGATTCAAACTTGAGATACAAATATTTAAAACTATTGACTCTTTGTGTTTGATATGCTGGTCCTGCTGTGTCTTCACAAACTTCTTGAAACACTTTTGTTTTGCTTAATTATTTGACTTTTACCTTTTTCGTTGGCATAGAATCTCAGTCGTCTTGGCTAATGCTGATTGTAACCTGCCCGATGGTGACTGGGTGATGCATTTTAGGGCAGGGCAAAGATGCACCTGTACAAAAGATTTAGAAGACAAAAAATCCCTCCATAATATAACTGAAAATAAAAGTGGATTATAGGCAACATAACTGTATTATGTGCACATTCTTGCTTACAACTAAAATATTTTTATAGCCCGACTGATAGGCCGATATTATCAGTCGATATTGGCTGTTTGTTTGTGATTTATCTACATGGAAATTTAAGTAAGTTTAAGTAAAGATATGACAGGATTTGATGCTGAGTAGAGGGCGCATGCACAACCTCTCGATCCAAGCAAAGTCAGGGAGACTGTGAACAAGTGAATGAATAACTCCACACACGTTTAAAATTCTGTATTGGTTGACCTCTAAATGGCTATGTTTACAATGTCTGTCTTTGTAGATATCCATCCATTCTCGTTTGTTTATCCTTGTTAGGGTCACCGGGGGCTGGAGCCTATCCCAGCTACCATAGGGTGAGAGATGGGGTACACCCTCGACAGATCGCCAACCTGATGCAGGGCTAACACAAAGAGACAGACAACCATTTGCACTCACATTCACACTTATGGGCAATTTAGATTCTCCAACTAACCTAACTACTAACTGCATGTCTCTGAACTGTGGGAAGAAGCTGGAAGCCTTTGTAGATATCTCTTATCATAATCTATCATAAACAAACCTGTAATTTGATTAGCATCAGGCTAGTCTTTGGGCTTTGACATTTTGGTGATGTACAAACTGATAACTCTCACATTGCAGATTTTGCTGGAATGGTTGCATTAGGGAAGTTTTGTTTGTATTTTTTTCTTTGAGATTTCTCAGCGTGCAGGCTTGTATAGCCAGTGCCGAGGATCAGGAAGTATTGCACAAGATTTGGATATTATTTTTGGCTTGGGAAGGAAAAAAACCTCAAACTGTTGTGTTTTCTCATAGGGCTTTGGAGTTGACGTCACGCCGCAATGTATTGTGGGAGCGCGGCACCATTTTCGGGGTCTACGAATCAAAACAAACGCACTGTGTTGGAACGACGATTACACGATGCTTAAAAGCAGCTCAAAAGAGAATGGACTGTATAGAGACCGATTGCGTCCAGAGGCGAAGCAGCAGTACTTGCAGAAAATAGCGTGCATTGGAAATGTGGACCCGTATGAAATACGGCTGTTTTAATGCTGTTTCTAGAAACTTTCATATGTGCTGTGATGGAAGCTTGTGTCCATCTTGCCCTCCTCTAATGTCAGCTTTCTGTTACATCACTCCACATCTGCCCTGTGGACATAACAGACTGCACAGTAGAATATGACATGACATTGGGGCACAGAGTCTCAGCTGCAAATGCCTCGCAGCAGGTTTTTATTGTGAAAATATCTGAAAGTCAAAGGATCCAATGTGATTCTGAAAATATTGGTGATTATTTTTTACTATTGATTTACTGGCAATTCTTTCTGTCCAGCACATTTTTGCCGGGCTCTAACAGTTTATAAATAGTATTTAAAACCTTAAATGATGAACTGTTGGCATTTGTCTTTTGGCAACAGCGAGCCATGTGTTATTCCACAGCCTCTGTAACAAAATTTAATTTAGGGTCACTAACTGTATTTGTGCTGTGACATGCCTGATATGTGTTGGGGAAAAGGGTCTACATACTGTACATTAGATAAAGCATAAACCACCAGTAGAGGGGAAGCCTGCTTGTCACTGTACTACTGGATTTGTTTCATCGTTACAGCTTGATGGCCATTCTTTCACAAAGGCACTGCAGATTTAATACTTTGTAAATCTGTTTCATCCTGAAGGGATACTTAAAAAAATGGTAGTAAAATACATGTTTCATTCTTTTAGTCCCTTTCTCTCACTCATCAATTTTTCATCATAAGACAATCCCAGTTGTGGATTAATAAAACTGTTTTTATCAGCACTTTAAATCTGCACTTCACCTGTAGATTTAACCAGACACTGCTCCCTCACAGGCGTTAATGTCATAGTGTGTTCATCTCACTTTTTTTGTGTTTCTCAGGTCACTTGCTGCCTGGACATGAACTGTGTCTGAACTGACACACGAGGAGCCACAGCGGCAGCACAGCCGTTCATCTCCATGCACCTCTGAGGACGAAACAGTCATCCTGAATACGAGTTCGCCCCTTAGGGTTCCTCTGCTCTTTTCACCATGGGGGGAGCTGTGAGCGCCGGAGAGGACAATGACGACCTAATTGATAACCTGAAGGAGGCTCAGTATATCCGCACAGAAAAAGTCGAGCAGGCTTTTCGGGCCATAGACCGCGGTGACTACTATTTGGACGGCTATCGGGACAATGCCTACAAAGATTTGGCCTGGAAGCACGGTAACATACACCTGTCTGCTCCGTGTATATACTCCGAGGTGATGGAGGCACTGAAACTGCAGCCGGGACTTTCTTTCCTCAATCTGGGCAGTGGAACCGGCTACCTGAGCACAATGGTTGGCCTCATCATAGGTAATCTTGGCTTACCCTTATTGTGGGAGGTGTTTAGATGTTCTCTAAAGTCTACATGGACAAATTTAGAGGAAATGATTAAGTGACTTCAATAAATGACATCACTGATGCTACTGAATATGGTCTTCATCGATCAATTGGTTTATAATATGTTCCCCAAAAATAGCACTAAAAACCTAATAAATGTCAGATAAGCAGTGTATATTTGCATATGTTCAGATTTGAGAAGCAGAAATCAGCAAGAATTGGGCTTTTTTTTTGCTTAACGGAGGCCATGAATTAATATGCCACATTTTTGTCCCCCCCCCCCCTCCCCCTTAGGGCCATTTGGTGTAAACCATGGAGTTGAGCTCCACAAAGATGTCGTTGAATATGCCAGAGAGAAACTGGATGACTTCATAAAGAATAGCGACAGCT
The DNA here is from genome assembly GCF_900408965.1 of Simochromis diagramma. Taxonomy (NCBI): domain Eukaryota; kingdom Metazoa; phylum Chordata; class Actinopteri; order Cichliformes; family Cichlidae; genus Simochromis; species Simochromis diagramma. The sequence goes on from NW_024386782.1 coordinate 7,811,385, forward strand.
TTGATAAGTAAGTATATGCTTATATGTTTTTTTTAAGCTCACTTTCTGACTACACATTCACCTGAATCTCTGGTGGTTGCCTGGTGAACGGCTCTCGGCAGGAAACCGCTGTGCACATGACCGCCTTTAAAACGACGAGTAAGTGTTCAGGCAGTTTTTAGGCTGACGTTAGCCCTGCACCCAAAAAGCAGCCTTCTCATTCATTTAAACGAAGCCAGTGAGTCAGTGCAGCGGGGTGCCAAAAAAAGGACACCAGCAAAACAAGTCATTTGGCACAAAAAAAAAAAAGAGTTGAACCAAGCTCAACTTTTGCTGCAAAGCACTGTCCTTGGCAAGGTGCCGCACTGGTTCCTCTCAGTATGCAAGTACTCATCCCTGGTTGATTTCTGCCTTACTGAAATACGGAATTTCTGTTTGTGATGCACCAATTTATCTGTCAAACATCAGAGTTGGCCAATTTAGTCTTATTGACTGCTGCTTGCAAAAAAGATTGAATACATTTATGCTTATTCAAAGATGGTATGTTGAGGGACTAAAAGAGTCATTCAGTTATTTTGGTTTTTGGTGTGGGGGGGGGGTTATAGTGCAGACTTCTTTGATCTTTTTTTTTTTTCTTACAGAAAAATAGATTTAAAAAAAAACCCAAGTTTTATTCATTGCACATAATTTACTTATAATAGTCGTGGCTTTTCACAGTTTTTGAATGTTGTGTGTGACTTTTACAAAGTGCTCTGCTCTGTTGTGGCATCTCATAAGCCTTTAAATGCATTAATCTGTTACTAATTGTCACACCGGTGCAATAAATGGGTTAGCTGTGCTAACCACCTGCTGGCTCCAGCTGCATATTTATCATAAAGACATGAGAGTGAGAGTCAATCCTCTTATCTAACGCCCTGCCAAAAAAAAAGCTAATAAAAGTATCCCCCAAAACATAAAGTGTCCTCTTGAAAAAGAAGTAGCTGTTACTGAATAGGAGGCACTAGTGACCGTTTGCCGTCTTAAATAAGTAATCTCTCATGTATATTTCTGCCACAATCTACAAATGTGATGATGGGCTTTGCAAAAAAAAACCCCAAAAACATGATTTTATTCCTTACCTGTCTGATTATTTCTTTCACAGGTTTGAGTTCTGTGAACCTGTCTTTGTGGTGGGGAATTGCCTTGAAATCTCCACAGACAGCCACCAGTACGATCGCATTTATTGTGGCGCTGGAGTGCAAAAGGACCATGAAAATTACATGAAAGTACTGCTCAAAATTGGAGGCATTCTGGTGATGCCTATAGAGGATCAGGTAAGTGCTGCAAGTCACCGGACTGATACGAAATCGACACATTGTGATTGCTGCTCAAAATGCTAACGCACAAGGGAAAACAAGGGAAAATGGCTTTGACCTAGTAGGCTTAGTTATGAAACTTTCCCATGCATTATTGAGCCGCGGCTGCACCTGGATTTAAGCAGCCGTGTACAGAGTACACACAGTGCTGTATAAATAAATGTTTTATTTAAAAAGTACGACAGGTGAGTGTGGACAGTCTGCAGGGCATGTGAGAGGGCACTGAGGATATTTCGGGATGTTGGTGGGGAAACGGTTGACAGCAACCTTTTCCTTTAAGAAGTTTAAAGATTGTGACGGATTCGTGGTCAGTGCGTTTGGGCCATAAAAGGAACTGAAGTAAAGCGAAGCTTGGACTTGATAAGATATCGTGACCCAAGGGTTGAATGTTTTATGTTGGTAGTTATACAGGATGGCACTCTGAAGTCAGACCATAGAGGGAAAACATGCTTAAAGGAAATCAATCAGATTTTATACTATTTTTTTTTTTAAATAAAGTAAAAAGGGAGGGGAGAGGGGAGCAGGAAAGTTATTAATCATGGCAGAGAAAATAATTAACACAATTCTGATCTAACAGCTTGAAAGCACTAAAGCCCCAGATTTACCCAGGCCATGTTCACACTGATGTGGATAATTTTCAAAATGCATCTTTTTTCCTCTGTTGTGGCCTTTCATCAGCACCAAGCTGACGTCCCCCATCTCCATCTCCTCTGGAGCTTTTTGAAATTACTCCCCAGAGTGGACAAATATGAAACACCCATTCAGTAACCGGAAAGGCGGTGTGGAGCTTTTTGAAAATGACACCCTTCAGCACTGTTCAGATATTATGCTGTGTGGAAGCAGCATTAAGAAACTTTATTATCTGTAGCTACCCCCCCCCCCCACCCCCCCCCACTCATTTTATACATTGACACAAGGAAGTGAATTTTATGGATGTCCAAAACAAACCATAAAAATCTTCATGCGTTCATTTGGGAATTACTGTTAGACTTGGAAAAATGTCAGAGTAAAGCCAAAGACTGCTCGGTTATGGCAAAAATACAGACTTTGGGAAAATTGTGGATTTATTATGCTATCATAAAGAAGATGGTTGTCTTAATCACACAGAGACTTTGCAGTACGTCTGTGCCCCTTACAGATGGCTATGAATGGATGGACTTCATAGCCTCTTCTTTATCAGCCCCCCCCCCCCCCAAGCCTCATCACACCTCCCCCTGCGAAGTAACAGTGCACACTGAGTCAGCAACCTCATATGACTTTAAACGTGTTTTGAGAACTGTCACAGTGCAGACTCGTTATGACCCGAGCCAACATAATGATGGGTGATTGATGTCTCATGTAATCATTTATGTCTCTTGGATTAATCTTCTGTCTTTTCATATTGATATGTCATGAAGCAAAAGGACAAAGACTTTAAGGCTTTTAGCTTTTCAGATGCAAAATGTTACTGTTTCAATTTTATCTTTCACATTAGAACCCGGCTGATTTATCAGCAGGTCGATGTTATCGGATGACGTCAGCTATGTGCCGCTACAGCACTTACAGTAGCCAATACATAAAATTTGGAAAAGTGTCAGGAGAAACTGTTCAACCAGTTTTGACATTGAATAGTTTGTCCACTAGAGGGCACGCCGCAACTTTCCCGTTGGCAGTACTTGTTTGGAACAAGCAGCTGAACCTAGCAGAGTCGTCAGATCGTAATCAAGTAAATATGTTAGCGAAATCTGTTTGTGTGTCATGTGTCTGCAAGAAAGTAGAAAGTAAGTATAGGCTTATACATCGGATTTTAAATTGACAGATATTGGTATAGGTATCGGCCAGATTCTAGTAAGAGCAGCAGTGGAGTGCTTGCATTGTGGCAGGCTGTATATTGCTGCTTCTTTTCTCTACTTAACTCTTCTTTTGCAAAAGAGATCTGATTAAAATAATTAAGAATTGAATTTTCTGTGTGTTAAATGTCTTTTTTCAGGAGTTTAAATGCACCAGATTAGCGGTTGCTTTTAAATAGCCAAACATTTTTATGCAATGCTCAGACATTTTTGAGTCTTTGCTGGAAGCTAATTGTATTTGGAAACTTTTATGTTAAATTTTTTCTTCTGTTTATTTAAAAAAAAAAAAAAAAAAAGTATGGCAATGAAGTTTAACCCACAATGTAAGTCCATTAATAGCTCATTGGAAATAAATGCTAAAAGTCATAAAACTAAATGATGTTTCTGGCTTGAATGCACTGGGTAAAGGTGAGAAAGAACGAGGAGCACAGGCAGAAGTCGTCTCCTTGGTTCTCTGATTTTTATTCAGTGCCTGCAGGTTATAGCCGCTAGAGAAAGAGATCTGGGGCAGGGATGTCTAAGCCTGCAGCTAAGTTTACAAGAATAAGCCAAATTTGGAAGGTATATGCAAAATGAAGCTACCTTTAGCTTGTCTGTTCAATTCAAATGAGCCTAACAAGCATGCTGTGGTTGTGTAAGACTTGGCGCGTGTGGATGGAAGCAGTTAGAAGGATGACTTTTCCCCATGGTGGTGTGATAGAGGCCTCTTATTGGATTGGGATTTATTACACCCACAGTAACAGGTGTACATGTCGACTCGAGTAAAAGTCATCTTTTGATTCACCTGAGTCCAATGTTTCCACTCCTCCTTGCTAAATGTGAAGCATTTGATGTTTTTCAGTGTAAAGTTCAGTTTTTGTCTCTTTATACAGCTGACCCAGATAACCAGGACTGGCCAGAGCACGTGGGAAAGCAAAAACATCTTGGCGGTGTCCTTTGCCCCCTTGGTCCAGCAGAGCAGAGCTGATGGAGAGAAGCCCGACACTGTCCATCTGCGTAAGTTCCCACGCCTCATCAAACAAACAAAAAAAAAAAAACCCTCCCAGTTTTTGTGTTTCATTATCTCTAACTCATCTTGAAACGCAAAGCAGGCAATATTTTAAATTCAACGCGTGATGTGTCGAGTCCTGTAGCGATATTGGCTTTGACATATGAAGCTCGCCCCGCGGCCGCTTCCTAGACCCAGTTATTCCTCTCCTTGAAATACCGAGACACTTTTCTCTTTCACGTCCTCGCTCGTTTATGCTGACCTAGTTGAAGGACTGGTGCGGCTGTATGGATTATTCTTATTTGTGTGGCGCACCGCCCTGAAGCACCGTGTCATCTCTCTTTGTCCTCAGCCCCAGTGACTGTCCGCAGCCTTCAGGATCTCTCTCGGATCTACATACGCCGCACTCTCCGAAACCTGGCCAACGAGGACAGCCAGGGCAAGGGGACGACGCAGAGAGTCCCCCAGAAGCGCAAACGCAGGCGCTGTCGCAGGCGACGCATCAACACTTACGTTTTTGTAGGCAACCAGCTGATCCCGCGGATGGTGGAGAGCGAAGAGGAGGAGCACACCGAGGAAGAACACAAAGAGGTGGAGGAAGAGGAGGACAGAGACATTGGCGACATTGAAATCCTCAAGCAAGTGAACGTGTTGAGAGACCAAATAATGGCTTTACCGCTGCCTGAGTCACTGAAGGCATATTTGCTGTATTACAGAGAGAAATGACTTATTCACTTGATATCCATTCTTAATGGGTGCAGCGAAATGCTGAAATGCTTTTCTTCATCTTTTTTCAGTACAAATGTAGCATTATTTCCACTTAATCTTGATGGCAAAACTGTAACGGAAAGAGACGTCACAGATAATATTGGATAATAATGTTATGATTGTCGTGAGTGTTAATTTTTTTGTTGACATGTTTGTTTGTTTTTCTTTTGGTTTATAAATGGAAAAAAATATAAAGTAAATGAAAATAGTTTCAAAAATCAATTTTGAGATTCAGATTTTATCGCAATGTCAGAATTTCTGCAGAAATGTGCAGATTAAAAATTGTATTAAAAAAAGAGTTCTTACTATATTTGTTAAAATACGATCATGCTAAGATGAAGACTTTTATTGCACCTTTTTTAGAAGCTTTAACTTACTTTCAGTGTCTGATGATTTAATGATACTGAGAGGAGACACTGAAAGGCAAATAAAGCCACTTTCTCCCATTTTCTTTTTTCTTTTTTTTTTTTTTTGTTAAAGAGAGTTAAAGAGTAAGATGTTCGATAAGCCCGAATGGGGCACGCATGTCATTACTCTTCTTGGTATTTCATTTCAGGGTAATGTGTTTTATAACTTCCTATTACAAGAGTTCACTGAAAGACCAGACTGGTTCATAATTTTTTCTACAGGGCACCTTTTAATGAAACTTTTTCTACAGGGTGCTGACATTCTTGTTTCCTCACTACTACCTGATCTGATAGGCTGTCGCGGGCCTCCTTCTCTCTTTTTATTTTGCCCTGTTCTGGATTCATATAATATAATATAATGATGTAATTCTTAGTATTTGAATAAACCACATCAGAGGTTTAAAATAAGGGTGACATGGATACAATGGTGATTTAAATATTCACCTAATTTCGAGGGGAACTGGAGAAGGCATGATGTTCATCCATAATGAATACATGCATGAATATATTGTATATGGGTGTTCCTGACTTTGCTTCTTGTGATTGGTCACTGGAGGTGATGTCCCAAGTGATCAAACTTTGAAATGTTTCTTTACAAATGACAACAAAAAAGGTTTCAAGATGGTGAACCAGATTGATGGCCTTGACACAAATCTCGAATTCTGTATAGTTCTTTTCTCTTTTTATTTTTTTTTAAACAAAATCAACAACAATGCAAAATCTGACGCCTTTTTGTATCATGGACAACAAAGCACCTTAATCTGCAGTCCTCAAGACAGAGAAAAAAGGAAGAAAAAAAAAAAAATGAAAAGATGACTTTTTTTGGGCTTCATTTGTATTGTGGACTGGACTTAATGTAATGTAAATCCTCTTTAAGTACAATTTGCTTGCAGAACCTTCCTGATAGTGATGACTTTTAAGTGCCAACATCCCTCGCCCCATCACATTAGGACTTCTGTGAGTTTTCCAGCACAGTAAATTTCCCCCATAAAGGATGATATATTTCTACAAAAACATTCCACAGTGAAAAAAACAAAACAAAAAAAAAACAACAAAAAAAAAAAACAAAGAAGAAAAACAAAGGGGGGAAAAAAACCCTAAAAACAAAACGGCACATCACTGATCCGACAGGTCACCGTTTTTCTTCACGCTTTACCATCACAGCGTTTGGAAAGTTCCTTCATCTTACTTTGAATGCATAAATTTAGTATTCCAAAAGCTGAGTTGAATGTTGTTGATATTAATTCTATTCAATATTAAAGTGATATATCTATATATGTATTGTTATCATATGATTCTGCATACAGTTGAATTAAGTTGCAGTTGATTTGTTGTAGCGCCCTCTTGCTGTACTGTATCTTGACACTGGGAACTCTGTAGATCAAATCTCCACTGCTGTCTGTTAAATAGATAAGATATATTAGTGCTGTAGGTCTTCATTTTGTTCTGGTGTAATGACGAATATTTTGTTTGAAAACGGGGCTGGTTATTCTATTTAGTAGTTTTTGTGTGTGAAGAGGTAACATTTATTTTCTGTAAGGCTTTTTTTTTTTTTTTTTTTTTAAATAGATTAATTCATTGCAGAGCTGTGCAAGTAAGCAATAATGGAATAATTTCTCAGCTTATAATTACCAATAACAACATAGTCCCATTTTATTTGCCTGGTATCCATTAAAATTCACATGACCAATTACAGCCATGCAACAGTTTATATACCATTATCGAAAATGTAATTGCTAATTAGCGAGCACATTAAGTATTGAAAGCAGGGGACCTACAACCTCGACTCTCAGGTCGCGCCTTGCACCAAAGTTAATGGGACTGCTGTGATTACATTTAATGTGGATGAGATTCGACTACAAAAATGGCAGCCGGTAAATACCAAGTCATAACCAATTATGTGCTCTTATATTAAGATCATTTGTTCAGAGCCAAAAGAGTTCTATTCCTGTTTTTTTTTTTTTTTGTTAGCTTTTTTCTTTTCTTCAGGCATAGGTTGATTACTCATAGTGTGTGCAGTTCATTTTGAAAATGTGGTGTTTCTCCGTAACGTTTGGCACAAAAATAAAGGTCACGATCACATTATGTGTCTTCTAATCATTCTAACTACTCTGCTCTTCTGATCTTATTTATTTACCAATGATATCTAAATGTCGTCTGTTAGTTAAAGGAGTCCTTACAATTTTTTTTTTTTTTTTTTTTTTCTTCGTTAGATTTCTTGCTGCTGCTCTTGTGTCACATTGTAGTTGTGGAGTGAATAATATCTGATGACCCACTGGACCATGGTATATTTCAGCTAAGTCGGCTAATGTTGGGTTTAATGGACTTTGGAAAGTTCGGTAAATTTATTGGCAGCAAATTTATGAATGTGAAATTTATGAAACTGTAAACTCTGCAATTTAAAAAAAAAAAAAAAAAAGTGACATGAAAAAGATCCATCCATCCATTCTCTTCACCTTCTCCTTATCAGGGTCTGGAGCCTGGAGCCTGAGTGACTGCAAGGTGTCCAGATCCTGTGGATGCAAAACAAACACAAATAATTACCCCTTCACCAAAGTGCTTGACATGTGGTATAAAATTTGTGCTAAATTTGTGTCGTGTTTGGTTTCTACTAAGCATGGCGCTGTGCATTATGGCCAAACATCTCTGCTTTAGTCTCATCTGTTCAAAAGAAATTGATCAGGAAAGTCATGCAGTTTGTTTGAGAAGAGGCTTTTCTCAGAGACCCTCCTAAACAAGCTATCTTTGTTTAGTGTTTTTCTATCATATGTGACTGAGGACTATATAGTCTATGATGTACTATAGCTCTTGGGTGATTTTTGCAGCTTCACTGAGCATTGTATAATCTGACCTTGGAGTGAATTTGCTGGGATTGTGGTGTTGTATTAAAACACAACTAAATGCTCCAGAGGGGCAGCACGGTGGCACAGTGGTTAGCACTGTTGCCTCCCAGCAAGAAGGTCCGCCATCTGTGTAGTTTGCATGTTCTCCCTGTGTTTGTGTGGGTTATCTCCGGGTACTCTGGCTTTCTCCCACATTCCAAAGATATGCAGTTAGTTGGGATAGGTTAATTGGTAACTCTAAATTGCCCATAGGTGCAAATCGTTGTCTGTCTCTATGTGTTAGCCCTGCAGCAGATTGGCGGCCTGTCCAGGGTGTATCCTGCCTCTAAGACAGCTCTAATAATATAATAATGTCTATATATAAAATATGTGTTAATATAATGTGTTTAGCACATTATAGTTGACATTAATAGTAGAAAGTAATGTGGATTTGGCTGCCCAGTTTAATTATGCAGCATCACAGTGCTGCTTGTTAAGAAAATGTACACTTTATGGATCTGCTTTACCCAAGGACTTTTATATTTAAGTAACACTAGGCCAAAAACAGTGTGGAAAACTGTTTTGGTTAACCAAAATAAAGGAAACTGGAGTTTAAAGAGAAAAATGAGAAGTGTATTCCCAAGACTAAAGTATAAATATGTACAAAGTGCCCTCAGTTGTGTGTGTTTGTCCCATAATACCTGATGTAAACGTCTCAAACTTTGGGTCTGGCATACACCATCTGCATTATAATAACGAAAAGCTAAAGCTAACAATGGAGCAATGTGAAAGAATAAAAACTAAAGTAAATGTGAGCTGAACTGAACTGAGAACAAAAGTTTAAAATAAACTAAAACTGCTGGAAAAAAAAGTCAAGTATATACCATTTGTTTAAAACTGATTTTTTAATTTGCACAAATATGAAAAAAAGGCTTCTCTGACTTTAAAGGGAGCTCAGCGGCGCACTGTGGGGACAGACAAAAGGCAGACACAAAGAAGAATATGTGAAAATGGAGCAGCAGCAGAGAAATCTTGACTTTGAGTACTCAATGGCATCTTTTATTCAGTGTTAAAAGTTTTTTATGAACCTCAGCAAAGATGAGTATAATGACATCTCTAGCGCTGACAAAAAAAGGAAAGTTGACAAAATTGCTGTATGCTGCGGATATGTACTAGAATTTTAAAATACAACTTTGAGGACTTCTCAAGAAAAGTAAAGTGAGTTCTCTTCGTAAAATCAGCGGCGTAGCCAGAAACTGTAAAAAAGTAAAGCCGACCACAAGTGAGCCATGATATAAAAGGTCTCATTTATTCATTTATTACACAGGATATTTGTTAATAAAACATCTGCAAAAAATAAAATCAACCTCACTCTGTAGATCTCGTGTTATAAGGGTATATGCGACCAGGATAATTTTAAAGCACAAAAGCTCAGACTTTCTTTGCATAGACTGCACCACCATTAGTTCCCATCAAACACTCGTATCAGCTTAACAAGGCCGCACAGTACAAAGCACTGACCCCGTTTAATTCGCAATCCTCTAGAGTTTACTTACCAACGGGCCCCTTGTGTTTGGATTCCTCTTTGTAAATGGAAGGTAAGAGCATCATTAATTGCGCTAATTGACCTGAACTCTTTTTGACTATGATAGTTTAGCTGTCGCTCTGCAGCATTACAAACAGTTTGTGCAGAGTTTAAAGGGGTGTCTGGAACATCTGGAGGCAACGGTGCTACATGTTTCTATTTTCCTCCTACTTTTTTCTCATTTGTGAATGTAAAGTTCCTCTTCGTTTTATTTACAGGTCAAAAAAACAAAGGTAAAATATTTTCAAAAATACACCATAGCTGATTTTATTCCTCTAAATTGGTCCATAGAGTAAATGATGAAGAGAGCACAAGGTTATGAGCTATCTACCTAGTTGTCTAGGGTGCACATCAAATTAACAAATGCCTTAATCCCTACAAGTAATCCCTCAAGTAATCACCATAATTCATAATTCTTTGAGTTCATTTGAATGTCAGTGTTTATTTACATAATCAGGTTTGGGGGTAAAAAATCAAAAGTGCTATAAACATCGTGGAAGGTGTTTCTAATCATGTTTCGAGTGTTTTCGTCCCTTTATGGCTGAGCTGATGGTGAAGCTGATCATCAAAGTGCCTTCATAGTCAGTAATCCAAGACATAGACATATTCTTACCTCACACAGGTATATAAAGAAAAGAGGAAATTAATATAAAGAAATCCATTTCATCCAGCAACGCTGCCAGCGAACGTCTGTGTAATTAAATTTTGTCAAAATTAAACTGATTTTGTGTTATAAGACCAGACTGATGTTGCCATTTAGCTTTTAGTTAGACTCTAATCTGAAAAATGTTTTTTTCTTTCGGCAAATTGAATTATGGATAAAAGTTTCCACCTCAAAAACACACCAAAAAAAGAAAACGTAAGGTATCAAGTATCACAAATTACACACCATACCATCATATCCAGTGTCCACGCTTTACCTTGCAGAAATTCAAGTGATGTACCATCTGAAGTGGGGAAAAGGCTAGAATCTATGTTGCTTAAACTGCAAGTGGTCAATAAAATTACATAGAAAAGCAGACTGGCTTGGGAAAAGAACTGCATTTTCTTTTGTAATTGATTATAAGGATGTCTGAGACAAAATCACATTAAAAAAAAACCCTTTTGAGTCACACCTTATGTGCCCATTGAGTCTTTCCGTGAAGTTTCAGCCCACAGTTGTTCCAGAAATCTGAGAAATCTGCAGACACGTCAAGTAATCTCTCACAAAGAGGTCTTTTATTCCAGCAGTGCGCACAGCTGCCCCCCATAATGTCCGAGTTTGTACGTGTTCCAGGTCTCCTGTCCACCATCGACACAGGCCACATTCATGATTAAGTGCAGCGTCCTTTTTAAAAGGGGTCAGTGAAAGCAGCACCTGTCAAGTGGCGTATTTCAGCTTAGGTGTCTGTGAATTACAGGAGAGACTGGAAAGAGAAGCGATCCCAGTGGTGGTCGCGGTGCCTTGGCTCTCCACAAACATCGGGTCCAGGCAAGCGACTTTGGCAGCGAAAAAAGCGTGAATACAGTGAAGCACTGCGAAGAGGTTTGAGAACTCCAGCTCCTGAGAGAGACAGAAAATCAATCCTCAAATCACACACGAGCGATTAATTTTTATAGAGCCGTGCTGCTTTGAAAATCTTGTTGACTTATTTTCTGGCATGCAACATTAAACATCCGTCAAATTTAATTACCTTTGCTTCGATAGATTTGGAGTCTTGATTTTGGAATAAAAACTTGATCTTGCTTTTCCCGTCGTCAGACGACCCTTTTAGTTGGGAGAACTTGTATCTCCACAGCACTGCCTGAAACGCAAACGCAACAACATAACTAAAGCAAAAACAATATGTCTTTATTTTCCGCGCTCAGATTTGTGAATCATTTCTGGTGTCACTTTTTTCATGAATAAGTCACGTTAAAATCCACGCGGATCCGGTGAGAAATGGGGCACGTCAGCAGATCAACCAGAAACTGGAGTGTTATTTTTACCACTGGGGAAATTTAACCAGCCACAGTAATTTCACCTGCATAGCAGAGCTTCGGTGATTCAATTAATGCCGAACCGAATAAACAAAAGCTGTGCATTGACTCAGTTTCATGGCTCCTCTTGTAGACAGCTAGCCAAGTTATTTGCACATTCCTATACTGTTGAAACAACTCCCAGCAGCCTAATTAAAACTGCAACATCAGTCTGATTAAATCTTTTAGCCCTGCAATACAGATGAACATTTTTCATTTAACTTAAAGCAGATATTCACGAAGCATTTTCGGTGTGCAGCCACAGAAGTGTCACCTCTCCTCTGCTTTGCCTTTAAAATTCAATCTGGCTCTCGCTAACCTTGTCAGAGGTGCCAATATCACCATCTCCTTCATGTCAATCACTGCATTTCATATTCTGTATCTTTCTTGCATGAAAGATAAAGAACAAAATCAGCTTCCTCCTAAAGCCACACCCGACCAGTGCAATGCTCATTTTTATTCCTGCTTCTACTTTTCCTCTATTTTGTACCACAAAATCAACACATTAATTTGCAGTTCATTCACAGATGAAAAGAAAGAAGTAAATATTGATACTCTGATATGATTAAATTACCACAAATCCTGAACTAAATCAAAGCATCTCCATTTTGACTGCATGAAGCATTGAACCAAGGCTTGCACATTACTGTGTCAGTATTACAATCCAAAATATAGCAGTACGAGTGCTTAATGACCTGTATAATGAGAATGTTTGTAACAATCATTTATATTGCTTATTTGTTTTAAATATTCAGTTTATTGAAATCAGATATTATTTTTCATTCAGAGGGCAACTGTAATGCTTGATAAGGAAAAGCTGCTTGTGGTGAGTAGGTCATATACAGACTATATGAAAACCTATCATTTCAGTCTTGCTGTTCATTTCAGGGACAAATGATCTAATTAACTGCAAAATAACTCACCGCCCACTTTATTAGGCGAGTGTATACCCTCCTAGTTCCTTTCAGTATTGCACTAATTCCTCAGAGATTTGGTCTGTATTCACATGACATCATCACACAGTTCGGCAGAGTTGTCGGCTGCGCATCCATGATGTGAATCTGCTGTTCCACCGCCATCCAAATGTGCTCTATTGGATTGCGATCTAGTGACTGTGTTGTGGCCATTTGAGTACAGAGAACTCACTGTCATGTTCAAGAAACCAGTTTGAGCTTGTTTGAGCTCATGGTGTGTTATCCTGCTGAATCGATCAGAAGATGAATAGACTGTGGTTATAAAGGGATTGACAGGTTTAGCAACATTACCCAGGAAGGGTTTGGTGAGTAAATGATCAGTTGATATTAAGGAATCCAAAATGTGCTGAGAAAATACCCCCCAGACCATCAACACCACTACCACCAGCCTGAGCGACTGATACGAGGAAGCATGGATCAATGCGTTCATATTGTTTACGTCAAATTCTGGCATTACCATCTGAATGTCAGAGCAGAAGTCGAGACTCTTCAAACCAGGCAATGTGTTTCCAGCCTTCTCTTGTCCAGTTTTGGTGAGCCAGTGTGAACTGTAGCCTCAGTTTCATGTTCTTAGCTGACAGGAGTGACACCTGGCGTGCTCTTCTGCACGCTGGTTGTAACGCGTAGTTATTTGAGTTACTGTTCCCGCTGCATCTGCTGCATCCTTTGATGCTCTTTACCCCAAAGAACTGCCGCTCACTGGATATTTTCCTCTTTTTTGGACCTTGTACTATAATCTCTAGGGACAGTTCTGTGGGAAAATCCAGGTTTTTGAAATACTCAGAGCAGCCAATGCTCAAAGTCACTGAAATCACCTTCCTTTCCTATTCTGATACTCAGTTTGAACTTCTGCAGATCCTGTTATGGGCTGATTAGATATTTTAGCTACCAAACAGCTGAATCTAATTAAGTGGCCGGAGAAACAGAACAAAATAAACAGCAAGAAGATTTTAAAGATGTGATGTTTTCAACGTTTCTCATTGATTGCATACTTTGTCTCCAGTAACCAAAGTTATCTAACATAGTGACCTAGTGCTTGGTATTTGCTCTGATTATTTTCTATTGTTTTGTGTAGGTTAAACAGCACTATAAGTGCCTCAGTTTTTTTTTCTCCAAAAATAAGCACCAGAGTGACTGCATCAGTCATCAGTTTAACAAGAGAAAGAGTGTCAGCGGGAGCCATGATTTCTTTGTTTCCTGTATAAATCACTGTTACAACTGTTTCTTCCAGGGTGTACATCTTTTTTATGATGCACGAGTGGCCCTTTGATTTAAAATCTCCAAAAAAACAACCATCAAGAAAAAAATGATGTTTTTTTCTCTTGTGTTTTTTTCACTCAGCCTGCAAAAGTGGAGGATGTGAATATTTGTGTTGCATGAGTGTAATAGTGCACTGTAGGCTGAAAAGAGACTGTCTTACACACACAAGTTCTAGCCACATTTACATTATACATGTTCCTGTGTTTGCCATATTGTCTCCATATCTTATCTTATCTACTGTACTGATATCATACTGATAGCTTTCACCTTTTAATTGTATGTTTCATTAAGATTTTTTATGGAAAGGCAAATTCTGATGAAAAAACACCTCAGTTATATTTCTGCCTTTTTTCTTCCTCACTGAAATTCACATTAACCCGGTTTTTAAATCCTGCCTTTTCCAGCTTTCAATCATGGAGTAATTCTGCTCCATGTATTTGTCTGCACTTGCAGTTTACATTTGGATTGTAATTTGTGCATTTCTGCCTGTAAACAATATTCTGGCAACATTTTTTATCATCCCTGGGGGACACTGGAGCTTCATATTGCAGGAATTAGGGCCAAAATCTTACAGAACAATATGTCAGTGCTTGTGTCCTGCTCATCCACATAATGTGCACCAGTTGAGTAGTCTGCTCTAAGACCTGGTGAAAGGCCAAAATGAACTGCAGGCAGGAGTGAGACGTTTGAGCTTGGGGGAACCAGCTGTCAAAACGAATGTGCTCAAACTCAAAATGCACACAGTGCAGAATAAGTTAGCAGCACCATAAAAAGGAAAAGGGGAAGCTGAGGTGCCGTGATTAGGTTCATCAAACTGGGTAAAATAATGAATCTCCTATTGTAAGTGTCCCGTTTTTGTGTTGATGACAAAACACTGTCCTTCACTCACCTTTGACGCAGCATCAAAGCACACAAAGCCCATGCCGAAGTCAATAGTGAGTCCCATAAGGTGGCTTTCCATAATACAGGCGTACGTTTTACACTGCAGAACAAGAAAAGAAGATGTCAACCACAGGAGTTACATAAGGACACAAGAGCATCTTTGCTCTTCTGCTAAAAGTCATGTGGGCGTTATCAATCTCTGCACTAAAACAACTGAGAAGGAACCGCATGCAAGATTTAAACTGTCACAATTCCCGGCACATTTCCTGCCGTTCAGGCGCAGACCTGTATCCTCTCCACCTCCAGGAAAGTGGCCATCTGGAAAGCTTTCTCCCAGATCAGCAGCTCACACTCCAGCTCCACGCTGAAGAACATGTCCTCCCCGCTCTCTGTCTGAACACTGAAGCAGTGCTTCCTCTTGTCCAGAAGGTCACTGTCCTAAAATAAGTACAGCAAGGCAGTCTCCTGAAGCGAATTGCTGAAGCATTTTAGCAGACAATGTTTTCCTCTAATGGGTCTTTGCATAGCTTTACATAACCTAAATTGTACAGGCAGTCTAAGGTCAGCCTACTGTATATCTGATTGAATATGTGAATCTATATGAATTAGGTTTGCCATAATGAGTTTCTAGATAATGAACTCAAGATAAATTCCCACTATGAAATTCAAAGTGACCTCGAACCTGGAGAGAATGAACAATGAAATGTGAACCTTGAGTGTCTCTGTGGGACTGGAAAAGAACACATGCAAATTAATAAGTGAGTTATATAAGGGCATTCCTCAGATTCAGTTTGCTACTTAGTATTCTCAGTGTATCCGATCTGAGAGATGCTTCTGTAAATGTTCAGGGAAGCAGATTAAAAGAAGGACTGACGTACCTTTAAAATCTTGCACATTATCTCGTACACAGTAAAGCTTTTCTCTGCTCTCGTCCAGTCCCATGTTGTCACCTGAAAATGTCACATCCAATTTTAAAATTTTATTTGAGGAATGTATTTGCTTTGGTAGAAATACTTTTAAATAATATTGCAATTATTTGCAAAAAAAAAAAAAACAATGTCAGGACAACATAAAGATAAGTTTGTGTTTCATTCTTGAAATATAAAATCAAATAAAGAGCCGCTATATTTACTATAAACTCCAAAAACTGCAGTTCCTCTAATGACCACTTGAGGCTATCTCCAAAAGAGGGGCCAATCCCCATAGAAAGTTTACAACAGAAAGACACATGGATATTGACTTGGCCATTTTTCAGCCATCCTGTATTAGATTTGCTGATGTGATTGGGATCCCTGTCCTGTTACATGATCCAGTGTAACAGGACAAACCTTAGCTTCCAGAGTCAGACTGACATTCAGGATGACTCAGTGACTGCAGGGTACCCAAATCATCACCCCTCCACCACCGTGCTTGACAGTCAGTATGAGGTGTTTGTGCTGATATGCTGTGATGTTGCACATTGTGGGTAACGTCTCCACTTTGGACATTGTCCCAGAAGTCTTGGAGTTTGTTCAAATGCAACTTTGCAAACCTAAAGCTGCCATGTTCTTTTAGAGAACAGAGGCTCTCTCCTTTCATACTTACTGAGTCTTTCTCTATTTGTACTGTCATGAACATTTTTTTTTTTGCAGTTTCTCTGAGCATTGCATGGTCTTATCATGTAGTAAATTTGCAGGGACATCCACTCCTGGGAAGACTGGCATTGCTGATGATCAGTTCATTGTTTAGCAGCACCTGGCTCCTACCTACTCTATAGATTCTTACAGTGATACTAATAGGTAACATCATGCTGGCTCTAAAAAGTTTATATAGTCTGTTGTACTGAGCAAGAATTGTTTTTACTGTAATCTTTTACCCACTGATATAAAACAGTTGGTTAATGTTATGTAATTTAGAACAAATCCGAGGTTACACTGTAAGTAATAACACAACAGATAAACTCATTTATCAATCTTTTACACTTTAACGTTTACATTTTTGGTTTTGAAAAGTCTACAGAAAAGAAGCCACCAACCTATACTCTTTATACTTTCATAGAAATGTTTGAAATCCAAAGCCCTCGAGGCTTGCCGTGCCCATCCACAGATTTCTAAAACATGACTGTACAATAACCATTTGTGTCCACAGTTATTGATGAATGGTTGTCGGACTCAGCTGTCTCCTTGCCACGTGAATGGAAATATTTGTCACAGGTAACTTCAACACTAAAGAATCTGGTCGTCACTGCTGAATGGGCAGGCTCCTACATCCCACCATCTATTCACATTAGCATTTTCCATTTATATCAGCACATTCACATTGAGAAGGCAATTTCAGTTATCTATCAATCTTTTCTCATCTCCCGGACCATCGACAGCTTATCCCTCTTGTCATAATCACCTAAGTGGCTGGCAGAATGTAAACAGATTTAATGATCGCCATCAATCAAGTGAAAGATCAATGCAGCACAAATGATTATGAGTGAGCTGCTTCCTTTTTGCCTAAGCATTTTCTCCCTAAACAATACATTAACATCAAATGAAAATCTCCCGATGGAGCTGAATGACATCCATTCAAATGCAGACGCTGGCAGGAAAACTTACAGGAGGTGCAGAAAACTTGAAGAGGGAGGAACCCCTCAAAGCGAGGAACTTTGGTGAATACATTCGGTCCTGAACGGAGTCCTGCTCCTTCTCGTCAACCCAGCCCATGTAGATAATCTATCAGAGGGTAAAGACAACAATAAAAAGGCATGTTATTTTATGCCACTCTGTAAAATCTACTAAATAGTTGTTAAAAAAGCTCTAAAAACAGACTTTAGTCAGTTTAGTTTAGTGGTTATTCGGTGCTGCTATATTTGACCGAGTACAAATGGCTCAATTGGAGCCTTTAGCTTGTACAGTAGTCATAAAAGCAGTGCACTGTAGTCTTTTAGAGAAATACTGATCTAATAGTAAAGTTGAATAAACTTTATGGGTTTTATGATCCTTTAATAACAAAAGATTTAAATTAAAATCTATTTTCCATCGAGCTCAGGCGTCTCAAACGTGTGGCTCCACGGCTACATACAGCTCTTTTTCCCATCTGCCTTTGGTTTCCTGTGGCTTTCACAAAAAATTAGATGAAAGGGAAAATAGCAGAGTTAATTGTTTAAAATTGTATTTCTCATCAAAGTAAAAAAAAAAAAAAAAAACTATAAAAAAAACTTTTAAAAAACTTAAAAAAGTATGTCTATGTTCAAGGGTGTGTCCAGAACCCCACCATGGGGTGGCACCAGCCCCCCTGAAATATTACTTGGTGTATTCTTCCCACCAAAGCACTAGATCAGAGTACTGTTAATGTTGTGATCTCCAACACCATTAGAATGGAGCATATTAGCTCTTTAACGAGTACTTTAACGAGGTTTGATTTCCACGTTATTCTGCTTTTATTTTGAAAGCTTTAATTACTTGTTATTTCGTTGTTAAAATGTATTATAACAGATCAACAACAATATAAGTGATTAAAATCAGTCATCAACAGCTGCAATATGAAGATTTACATGTCAGTAATTCAATATTCAGTAAATATTACGTATATGGCCCAGAAAGCAGTCATTCCACCTAATGAAAACATTTACTTTAGCTACTTTAAATATATTTTGAATATGTGACCTGTGCACTATTAAGCTACGTAAGTAGGATTGTAGCTTTTATTATTATTATTATCTAAATACTTTTTTTTCACTTTACAAAACAATTTTCCAACACAAAATTATATTTGAACCCTTGTGCAGCGCCACTTTTCACATAATAATAAATTTTTAATATGTCACAGAGATGACGGGGGGGGGGGGGGGGGGGGGGAGCTGTTTCTACACTGAGTCAGTTTAAATACTCGGATTTCCTGTGGGCCCCCCTGCTAACTGAAACAGCCCCTGCCTTTAAATTTATTTGTTTTGCTAACATAAATTTATTTGCTGGCTTAGTGTATCTGTCGCTGGGTTTTAGTCAAAATGCGATTAAAACTGGCTAACCCCACACTTTTACTATTTTAAAGCTATTATATGTTTTATGCTATATATTTTATTTTTGAGCATTATTGATTATTATTGAGTCGTTTATACAAACACGTGCAGGGCTCATTGAAGGAGTACACCCTGAACCTAGAGTTGCCAACGTCTCACAAAGCTAACTCTATAATTTCTTAAAAGCAAATAGAATATGTTATTATTCTAATAAAAGTCCAAA
This sequence comes from Simochromis diagramma, assembly GCF_900408965.1. Classification (NCBI taxonomy): domain Eukaryota; kingdom Metazoa; phylum Chordata; class Actinopteri; order Cichliformes; family Cichlidae; genus Simochromis; species Simochromis diagramma. The sequence goes on from NW_024386782.1 coordinate 7,830,440, forward strand.
AATAAAGTACCAAATTATCAATTATTATAAATAACCCAGTTCAGAATTTCCAAATTGGCCAAGATCAGTGAACAAACTGGTGACTGGTTTTCAGGGTCCCTGCATTTTGGACCCTGAACTCTTTCTGAGTTCATGATTTGTTTTGGTTTTAAGAAATGATTTATCAGGTCTCTCCACTCTGCCTTCTTCCCTCATGTGTGTATTTAAGTCCTCAGTTCTTTGTCACGTCGTCCTCTTGAGCTGCATGTTCCCTTTTACCTGTTTTCTCTTAGATTCTGAGTCTCCTGCATTTTTGACTCCAGCTATCTTAGTTTTTGCATTTTAGTTTTCCTGTGAGTTTTCCAGCAATAAAGCTGTTTTGAGTTTAGTTCTGCTTCTAAATCCTGCAATTGGGTCCACACTCTGCCTTGTGCCGACCAGTGTTGTGTGTGTGACACGTAATTCTCGCGAAAGACGCTGGCTTGTTGTTTTACACTGTGGGTTTTTTTTGGAAAGATTAAACACATAAGCTACAAGGTATTAATGATTAAGCTTTAGAGATGTTGTAGGATTTTGTTATTTTTGGAAAGACTATCCTTTTCCCAATTTCCTGTCTCAATGCTGAGGGTGGTAGCTTCACGTTTAGCACAGAGAGTGAAATCAGAGTCTCAGAAAGGACAGCGAATAAGTGAATTTACTAAAATTACAAACTTTTCTTTTAGGATTGGAAATCAATAGTCTTTCTTTTTTTCCAACAGATTGAAAAACCTGATAAATTAAGGTCACAAAGTAAACATAAAAACACAATATTAGAAAGCAACAGTTTATTAGATTTGCCCACAAAGGTTTACAATGCCTACAGGTGTTTAATACTGCAGTATGACAGGTTTAGTTACCTATTAAGCTTTTGAAAACAGCATTTAATAAATAGTTTATAGCATTTTGTCCCATTGCTTTAAGCAGACACAAGACTTTTTTTAGGGGTTATATTTAATAAGGGGCCATCATTGAGCTTTTGTAGCGACCTACTGCAGGTGTTAGCTGTCATGGCCCCTGTTGTTAACCTAATTTGCCTTGTAGGACAATAAACTATTGAATTGAACTGAGCTGAAATATATATTTGACCATAGCTTCATATCACCTGTAAAGCTATAGTGACTAGTATTTGATTGTATTTGAGTGCATTTTTTCTTCTCTGATGAATTAGTTTAAAGTTTATTAATGTGAGTCAAAAAATTAACCCGAAAGTTTCATTTCTCACACTTTACGGATCTGTTTATGTGTCCAATTACACAAGTACACCTTTTCAGTCCTTTATATTGTAGTCTGACCAAAACAATTACATGTGATGTGTGTGGGTGAGGAAAGTTACAGAGAAAACTGACACTGATTCATGATGACACACGGCCATCAGCCACGAGATTAAAACCACCTACCACCTGCTACGGTGCAGCGTTCTGCTCAGAAAGTTTGGTGCCTGACATTCATGTGATGTTACTTTGTCTGTTTTAATGTTGTGGCTGATGTGTGTACTTCATTCTTTTCCGTACCCCAGCAAACGCTTTGTAATTTAGCACTCGCAGCAAGGACAAGCAGCTAGACAGACGGGGAAATGAAGAAAAAGAAAGCAAAGCCTCAATCGGCAGTGCTGCAAGACATCAGTTCAGATATTAAACATATCATAGCATCACTCTTCAGGAAGCCACAGGTTGACTGTGCCAAGAGAAAATTGTTTGTTTGCTTTTCTTTTTGCAGGTTTTTGTTTGTTTATTTGGGTTTTTTTAAAAAGAATTTGCAAGCAAGTGAAAGACTTGGGACAAGCACGTCTCACGCTGTTTCATTTCTTGAATGAATTGTCAAGTGGATTCATGTCTCTTTGTGGGCCAGAAAACCAGATTGAAAAAGTAACAAAGAAGAGCCTCGCTGTGGTTTTTTAAATGAAAGATGACGCACTGCGAGTTAACTGGCTGAAAGCGCTTAAACAGTTTTCTGATCATGTCTCAGTGGACGGACAAAAATGATGCAAACGCTCCTCTTGTGCTGCAATAGATGGCTTCTTTTTAATTTATTTATTTTTCTTGACTGGTTATATTCACTTCTGATTGTCAGGATAAGGATGAAATGAATGCCCGACAACGCAAAATGAAGATCTTAAGACGCAACCGCTGCAGGAGGAAAAACATCTTACCTGCTGGTTAACTGGAAAATTCCGGTTAATCTTCTTCACCTGTGAAATTTAATGAGAATGTCAGTAACTCATTAAAATATCTCCTGCTAACAATCAGACACAGCTGACAAGGTCGACATATTTGCAGGACCCCACGAGGCCCGCCAATCAGTGACAAAGCTTCCAAGAATAAATAAACATGAATTACAGTTTCCGTGCTAACATACTAACCACGGCACTGGAGGAAAACGGTTTGAGATACTTCATTTAGTCAAAGCATGCAAATTTCAAAATGAGATAGAGTCATTTCCACAAGGACCCGAGGCTGTTCCTAAAAGAAATCCTTTTTTTAAAATCCATTCTCTCTGTGGTAATAAAAGCGGGGGGACTACAGAGTGAGCAGTCAGCCTTTAAATTAAAACATTCTCCTCAGATCACAGGTATCGCTTGCACCTAATCCACACTTTACTATCAAAATAACTCTTCCTTAGGAGCTGAACACCAAATTAAGCTGTCTGGTCCTCATGCCGTCCTCCTATAGAAGGAGGAAAATGTCGCAGCAGCTTACTGTGAGATGTAGCTGAAGTTTGGGTCCAGAGAGAAAACAAGATTTTTGGGTTTTTTTTCCAGAAGATGAACTGTCAGGATGTGAGCCGGGTTTGAATATATGTGAGCGGTGACGGTGGGTTTGTTCAGATGGCAGGTCTATCCTGTTCTAACACAAATTAGGAAATTCTGAAGGGTCCGGTTTTTCAAGTTTTGCAGGAGCTTGTGCACATTTCACCGTATCTAAAAATACAAACAGGAGAAGTTTGACTGAAGTTTGTGGGCGCCCTGGAGGTGGCGTTTTCACACCTATAGTTTGTTCATTCTGTTCATTCTGAGTTGATGAGCTTGTGAACTTGCAGATTTTCCTCATTGTTTGGTTTCTTTTTGCACAAAGAAAACTCCAAGTGAACTCCAAGTGAACCAACATGCGTCATGAATAACCAGTCTGCTTACTGGCCGGATGTGTCTGAGGCAGGAGCCGCAAAAGTAAACACAGAAAGAAGGAACCGTATTCTGTATTAGTGGAAAACATGGATAATTTACTCCTAATGAGTTTTTATTTATCTGTGGGATTTTTCAGGCACCTGAGGCAAAACAAACAAACTGCTCTGGAGTTTGCACTCTGAGAACTGAGAACACCTCCTGTTATTGGGCAGATCTGTCTCAGGCGGGAGCAGCAAAAGTAAGTACAGGAAGAAGGTGCTGTGTTCTGGACTAGCGGATATCAAGTGAGCCCTTGGTTCATTTTACACAGCTATGATACTTTTCCACATCCCGGGCTGGAAAGCATACCTGGCAACAGGATAGCGTACACCTGGTAGTTGGGTTGGATCAGGCTTAAATCACATTCTCACCTGAAATAAACCACTTTGGAGTTTGTTTGTAACCGCACAAAGACCACCTCCTCCAAAGGGTCTTTTGGTGGTTGCTTGGTCCACAAATGAGTGCAAGTGCTGCACAAATGAACTGCACCAAAGGCTAACGAGCCCAGCAGCAAAAACACCCTATATTCATATAGTTATATAGTATAACTGCACAAATTTAGCACTTGCACTTCATAGTAGAAGAAGAATACTATCCACTGGGTACCAGACTCTCCAACAGGTGATATATGCAAGTATATGATAAATATCAGGGGTTTTTAATAAATCTATATAATAAATGTCACTGTTCAGCAGAAGTGAAAAAAACACCTTTTTTTCTTCCTTGTTGATATCTTCTAATTTACTTATTTGAAATCTTAAAGTTAACAGCTGCAGTTAAAACCTTTAAATGAATAAATATTGTTTAGTTCAAATGAAAATCATCAGAGAAAATATAAATAACTTTATATTTAAACACAGTACTTGTATAAATATACTTCGGTGTTTCCCACCACTGGGGGCTTGTGCTTTATTCGGGTGTTTGTAGAAACTAAATAACAGAGCAATTCAGTCTTCGGCTGTTATAAAAACAACTAAATTGCCTTCCAATTTAAGAAAATTGGCCTCAAAATTCATGACAGCACACTGTAAACCAAACAACTGCATAATGAAAGGTGAACAGCTCGCTGACAGGGGTGGACAGACACTTAACAGTGGAGCTGCTCAATGCCACTGAGCTACAGCTTTGAAAATTGCCTCAGAATCGAATCAGCACCTCTGAGCCCAAGTCTCGGCAGAAAATACTGGAACGAGCTGGAAAACCTGAAGCACAGCTGTGCTAAAGAAACCACAAGGTCAAGGCACAAAGACATAACCTGGTGTGGGGAGCAGTAAACAAGAAAGAAATGAGTCATGACGAATGAGTCACGATTCAAGCTCATTCTTACTTCTGATTTGATTCACAATTACATTTGGAAGGGAGGCGGCAGGACGAGTTCAGCCTACGATATCTGTTGCTTCGCTGTGCAGCTGACTAGTGGGAGTTGTTAGAAGCAATGGAGTAAAAAAAACTTCCCTTCATAATGTTTCCACACTCCTTCAAATGATGCCTTAAAGTGCGCTGCTACATAAATTAAAGAGTGGTTTCATGAACACCGGGATGGCCTCTCCAGTCACCAGACCTGAACATCATGGAGTCTTTATGGGGATTTGTGCAGTGCTGAGTGGATTTCCTCCTCCATCATCGCCTAGAGAACTGGAGGCACTTTTTTCGTGACGAATGCTTCAGTGTTTGAGTACAAACAGATCAGCTGAAATGTAAGCGAGCGAAGGATGACCCCCGGCCCCCATTAGAGCCTTAATTTTAATATATCTCTGTCTCGTTTCCATGATTTTCTCTGGTTCTTAAGTCACTCTATTAACATTTACTTTGAGTTCACGATGCAAAGCCACAAATAAGTTTGGCGGTTTTATGGTGTTTTTAAAATCTTTGTAGGACAATTTGTGGCTGATGTGCAGCACAATCAACCAATCAATAAATCCTTTATTTGTCTCTGGAGCGTAATCAGTTTTATAGTGGTGGAATAACAACAGGATGAAACCACAAAGCACATTAGCATGTAATATAAATACAATTATTATGCAAATTCTAAAATATGCCAGACCCTGACTGGTTAAAGTGTATCTGGACTCACAATGTAGCTGGAAAACGCAAATTAAATAGTTATGTAATACTCTCTAATACTTACAGTATGTGTGGTTAGCTACACTGTGCAGACATGTTGGTCTGGTGATTTGCTCCAGACTAAAATATCTCAACATCTGCATCTGGATTTAGATTTTGGACAGATTTGTGATTCCCAAACATGCATGGAAGGAGTCGCCATGATGTCACCTAAAGCTTTATGTTCAACAGTTTCGAAGCACTAGCAGGAGGAGCCTTGATTTCTCCCGTAAGACTATTTTTTTGATTTGGATCATTTTTAAATATATTTTCAATGTAGTAACTCAACAGCATAGTGGTTTACACATGTGCCAACCATGGTTTGATGCTGTGAGGAGACACAAATTCCTTTGGGGTTGCGTCAGGAAGGGCATCAAATAGTCCTTTCACCATCACACATGCTTACTCAAAGGGGGCTGTTTATTGTTGGAGGGTCTTAACCTTACAACATAAAGCATCTTGAGACAACTGTTGTTATAAATTTGAAGCCATAATAATTAAAATTGTACTGAATTCAACTGAAAATATGCAGAGCTACCCACTGCAGTGACTCCTTCTGAATAGGGGACTAGATGAAAGTGTTCTTGGGTACCAGCAAACAGCAAAGAGAAACCTTCATAAGCATGTATACAGTTTAATTAGGTTTAGGCAATTAAATTACCTGATTAGGTTCAAGAAAAGAGACAAATGCGTATCTTCAACGAGTCTGTCTCACAGAAAGCTCTAAAGGCCAAGACAATACGCATGCCCTACTTTGTTGTTGATATTATAAAAAATGGGAACATTTTATTTAAAAAAAACACAAAGACGCTATCTTGAATACGCTTTGAAATTAGCAATTGAGACCATAAATCATCAGCAAAATGTTTACTGAGGTAACAAATACAGTGAGTAGTGGGCTACTTTTCTTGTAGCCCTACTGCAACCTTCTCCTTTTCGTAATCAGATGAGTCGCCTCCTGCTGGCCATTAGAAAGAATGCAGCTTCCACTAGCTTTACCGTTCACACCTCGAGGCTATATCTTTCAGTTAGTATAACAGATTTGTAAATCCCAAGAAAACAGAGTGCAATTTTAAGACAGGGAACCTCTGACATTTTTTCAAAGCCCATCTTCATCTTCTGACATTTGTGTTAACAACTGGACAGCTTGCACTCTCAGCCTTTTAGTCATCATCCTCTCATCATGAACTGTAATCACATTGATGATCGCATAGTTTTAAATGTGGAGTTTTAATTTATTTGTGTGCAATATTTCACTGCATTTTCCTCAATCTGCTCACTCCTACAACAGTGAAAGGTTGTAAATGATGCAGTGTAAACAACAACAATGCAGTTTGTGACCATGGTGAGTGGTGAATGGATGTGTATTTGTGTAACACTTTCTAGTCTTGCTGAGCACTTAAAGCATTTTTACACTGCGAGACACATTTAACCATCCACACATCATACAGTGCTTTTTTCCAAGCACTTAAGCTATCACACCAGCTCACACACCGGCGGAAATATCCAGGGCAATCTGGGGCTTAGTATCTCGCTCAAGGACACAAGGCCACCACCAGCAGTACCGCTGAAGTCGGTGATGCTTCATGAACAAATCAGTGCAGAAACCCCCCCCCCCCCCCCCATCTCACATGGAATATTACACTGCATCTGGACATTCTCTGCATTCACATTCACATGCAATTCACATGCTGATGTGAATTGCTCAGTCACATCAGCATGTGACTAAAAGACAAGTGACAAGCTGCAAAATGAACCGTAAGATCACTTTCTGATGAGTGAAGTCAAAATAAACATTTTTTTAAAATGTCATGCAATAAGACACATTTTATTTCAGCAGATCCATCTACTGTATGTTACCAGCTCACTCACATCCTTCACTAAGTACTCAGGCCAGAACAGGAATACATTCTCAACTGTTAAAACTGCTGGCAGTGAGTCATCAGTGTTATGTTTAGTATGTTCCTCACTTCGTCCACTCTAATTAATCAGGGCTCCATTATCCCCCCAAGACTCTCTCTCTCTCTCTCTCTCTCTCTCTCACTCACACACACACACATGCTGCCATGCCAAGGGACACATGATAATTACAAATCCCTGATTTTAACTGCTGCTCAGTCGGTCCCGTGTTTTTATCTATCTAGTAATTCCCAAAAAATACCAGAAGTTTCTACATGGAAATGAATGAAAATAAACCAAAATACAAAATGTTAAATGTATCAATTTTTCATATATGAGCAATGATGTGCAGCAATGGAGCTTGTTAAGCAGTATTGGTATTTCAGACCCCTGCTGAGCATGACCACTCATCTGAAAACACATAAACAGGTTTTCCACAAAGCTGAAGTAGAGCTTGGAAAATTGTATTCACAATAAGAGAAAGAATAAAACGCAGTCATTTCTCTGTTTCTTTCTGCCTTGTGACTTCATTTTAATGCAATATTTTTGGATGAATTATAGATAATATGAGTGCATACTGGCAGCTGGAAGGATAAAGTGTAGTACAGCGAGGCTGCTGTTATTGTGACTTTGAGCACTCAGGAATAAAATTTAACTTTATTCGTAGTGAGGCCCACTAGTACGTGTCTACGGCCCTTAATGTTGTGACATTCAGAAAGGAACTGTTAGATAATCCACAAACTGCAAGCGTGTTGCATGAACACCCAAACCAATTTCCTGCTGGTTTACATGTGGGACCACGAGAGCTAACAACTGTTATTGCTTCTTACTCACATTGTGCTTGGTGAGGCTGGAAATGTTGCTTGCAATTGCCTGAAGCCAGTCCAAGCATTCTTCTGCTGTGGGAAACTGTATAACTCCACTGCAAACACCATCCACTGCTATGACCTGGAAAGCATTTTTCCTGAAAGAGTAAAAAAAACACAAGCCAAAGATCAGGGGAGGATTTCAAATATTTTACACATTCATATTTAGTTTCTGTTTTTATTTTAAAAGGGGATTAGAGACAGTTCATTGCATCCCAGCATTGGAAACTCTTCCTCTGGGATTCCTGTGATAACAAACTAAGCAAAACTGACTGTGGTGAAAAATGCTGCTGTTTAATAACTTGAAAAACTGAGTGTCCAATTTTCCAAGATTAATTAATTTAGCAACGTAAGCTAAGTGCAAGCTCACTAATTAGTTACTTTACTTGTTTAGGCGATCCACATGCATAATATGAAAACAGATTTGGGGGAATTTATATTTCTTTCTCTCTTTTAATTTTTTTGAATACTGCACTACTTTTGGAACAGGCTGGTCAGGTGATGAAACACCTCAAAATATTAAATGTTCACTTCTTTTTTTTAATATAAACCAAAAGCCGTGCCTGCAATATGAAAAATAAATGCAAAAACATATCCAGCAATATGCAGTTATTGAGATAAAACCAGAACAGTTACATATGTGATCTGCCCAGATTCCAGGTTTAAATGCATTTATTGGCAGCTGTATGGCGTCATATGCCATGTTCTGTTTCTGGTTTGTGTTCACACAGTTAGTTTTTTTTAAAGGGAACCTGCAGGAGTAAATATAAAGAGATGCAGACAGTGAAGCTGCTCATACTTATGAAATGCCATCTAATGGTAGAGGATGGTTAGTCTCTGTGTGTTATACAACTCTTTCTAGAAACACATATTAAGTCCTCTGCTAGTTCAATAAGGAGAGATCGTTTGGACGATTTAAAGATATTTATTGAGAAAGAGAAATGAATGAATTTATTCTGTGATAAGACTCGGAACGAGATCCCATTGGTGAGAGGATTTAGGAGTTGACCTCCCAATGTCTAGACACTGGTGGTGGTGAAGATGAAGATGAAGGTTGGATGGAGGTCTGAGTGACTCAGGTGAGGTGGAGATGGGGAGGAGGTTGGTTGCACAAATGAGAGCCTGAAAGGAAGAATGACAGAGAACACAGACTTAAACCATACAGAGTAGAGGCTGATTGGCTCAAAGAAGGTGATGTTGGCATTGAGTTTGATAGTGTGTGAAAGTGGCAGTGATGTAATGAACAGACTGGCAGCCTAGGAAAGCGGCTCGGTTCACTCTGGCAAAGCTGGCTGCTGGCAGAGCCGGCGGTCATGCCACTGCAGCCCCCTCTGGCTTCTGCTCCGTGGCTACTGGGTGACCCCTCATCTGGGGCTCTCCTCAGCTCTTCCCATGAGGGTGGCACGAATGCCCCTCCGGTGGTCCGCCTTGGGCTCTCTCACTCTGGGGCCTCTGGATGTCTGGAGGCTGGATCTCCTCCATGCCTGCTTCATGCCCTGGGGGACAGGGTTATGGCTCTCTACATCCTCTAGCAGACCATTACACAGGGAAACCTTTTGAATACAAGCGCGCTGATCCACACAGGTGTGCGCACAGGTGTTCACTGTTCATAGACATAAACTACACCTTTATTGGCTGCTATTTCCAAGCACATTATGCGCTGTCGGTCCTGCTTGCTACACAACAACATTCAATATTTAGTATTTACTGCTGTTTACACTTAGCTAAAGATTATGTTGCTCTGGTTTTTTTTTTTGCTTGTTTTCTCTTCTTTTTCTCTCAACAGGTGATCCAGGAGATTTTTTTTTCTTCTTTCTCTTTTTAAGTGCCCTTTCTCACTGTCCCTCTTCCCTTCTGTTTTTCTTTTCCTTCATCTTTATTTCTCCCTTTCCTATCCCTCAGTCATGTCTGTCCCGTCTGTAACAACTGAAAATAAAATAAAATAAACAATAACAACAAAGGTTGATCAAATGGACCAATACGGCAAGGCCGTGATGATCCATTTGGCAAAGCAAATCCATTGGGTATCCTTGTTGGTCTTCAGACAACAATTCTGACGGCTAAAGAACCAAATGGGACAGGCAAAAAAAATTTTTTTTAAAAAAGCAGGCAGCTCAGTGATTACAGATCTTCCTTATTGAAGTTACATATATAGAGCTTTTCTACTCTAACTGAGCACTTAATACAAGCTTTGGGTGCACAAAATCTGGGGTTCAGTATCTTCCACAAGAGTACTTTAAGGTGTATTTAACAGCAGCCAGGGAATCGATCCACCAACCTTCCGACTGGTAGATGATCTGTTCTACATCCTGAGTCACAGGTGGCACCGGGTGTTTCCTACAGGGACTGTATGATTGTGGGAGTTCATGCTAATATTGCAGGGTTTTACTTTACACTGTAAAGCACCATCAGACAGCTGTTGTGAACTGGAACTACAAATACAGTGTATGTACTACTGTGTATATAAAATAGTTTCTTTTGCTTTGTGGTAAACTTCACTATCATGTCCCTTTTCTGTTCCAGACAGGCGTCAGGCAACGAACTATTGGCTTTTTGGTTCAGTTACTATAATCCTTTTCTCTGCGTATCCAGGGCTCGCAAAATCGCTAGCCCGACGTCCCGGGGCTAGCGATTTTTCCAGTCGGGCTACCAAAATCTATCTCTGCCCTGCCCGTCGGGCTATTGTAGGAAGGAAAAATATATGTCAATGCTTTTGCATTCTTTCAGAAATGTAGCTGGGTAATTATGTCATTGGCATCGGTGAGCCACTGTCAATATGTGACATATTGAAATCGTGTTTGAATTTGCGCTTGTTTTTTGCTTTCACTTTGCAATCGCGCGAACTGTGTATAGAGAGCGACAGCACTGATTGGTAAGTGATGATAATTTGCGCACCAATTTCTCTGACATCGTCTTATCAATCGTTAGCTTACTATGCAAACATGACAAGTGAAATCTCCCGCAGCAAGCTTAAACATATGAGAGGTTGATCGCGCAGAGAATCGCTGACCGTTATGTGAGTGCGTGTGTAAAAGCAGCAGGATATATATTTCAGTTCTGCTGAGCCAAATAAGACAGGTCAGGGTGAAGAAGTGACAGCCAAAGAAAAGCTTACCACAAAACGGAAAAGTTATGACAAATCAGACTATAAGGCGAAAAGAAAGTGCAGCTTTATGGTTTCATGGACAAAAGAATTTCTGTGGCTGCAATATGACGAGCTAAATAACCGGGGCTGCACATAAGTGGTCCGCAGGTGCGCATTCGCTGTCAAAAAAAAAAAAAAAAACGCGCACAAGATATGAAGTTGCAACGCGTGTTTGCATACATAAGATTTTCTGGAGGAGGACAGACATTTGTTTAAAACTCTTAAAGATGTCGAAGAAGCTCCTTTAAGCAATTACTTTGGTGTTCCTCTACCTCCAAAGAAATGTCAGAAGGAGTCCGAACCACAAAAGAAGCACGTATTCTCGGAAAAGTGGTTGCAGGAGGTGAGCTGGCTTCAAACAAATGATGAACGCACAGAGATGTGGTGCGGAATGTGCCGTGAAAATCCCACTCTAGCGGACAAAAACAGTGCTTTTTATATGGACGCAAACGCGCGTTGCAACTTCTTATCTGGTGCGCGTCTTTTATTTTGACAGCGAATGCGCACCTGTGCACCACTTATGTGCACCCGTGTAAATAACATAATGTTATTTTGAAATTTTGAGAGCCCTGGTATCCAAAGAGTTGCCCAAACTGACACGAGCAGAGGAACATAAATCTGGCTTTACTCACTAACCCAACCAAATCACAAGACACCAGTGAGGCATAAGTTAAAGTGTTAACCCAGCCAAATACTGATCGTGTGTTTAATGGGACACTCTACACAGTCTATTTATAGATGGAGCATTGCAGTGTGGTCTATTTGAAAATCCCCAAGCATTTAAAATGTAAGAGATCTCTGCACTAACATCTTAAGAAGAAAGAAACTGACACTTCAGCACGAAGTCCCAGAGCTCACCTGGAAACGTCAGAGCCGGGGATATACTGTGACAAGCGTGAGTGTAGCAGAGGAATAAGGCGCAGGTCCACCCATCTCTTCTCCCAGCGAAGCCCTGGGGACGTGGGCCAGGACGAGCAGGACAGGGTGTCCTGCAGAAGTGTGAAACCGAAGTTAGAAGAGATGGCCCTTTCCCACCTCCAGCATTTGAAGCTGTTCACATGTCAAAGAGCCCGAGTCCTGCTGCAACTATACGGTTGTTGCGGCTGCACAGACAGCACAAGCTGCAGATTAAAAGTGATTTGCCATCCTCAAAAGATAAAGATAGAACATCCTAGCTATCAGCAAGCAGTGACAGTTGCATGGAAACAACTTTCTGGCATCTGCTGCTGCGTAGTTACAAAAGAACAGCTACTAAATCAGCCAATCAAAAGAAAGGCTAATGAAAAAGTACCGTGTTGTTAGGATGGTAGTTCAAGTGCAGGCCACTATCACACAGAGGAGAGGAGGTCCCACTACTCTGGTCACTGGGGATGCCTGCAGCACACAGGAAAACAACAATAAACCCACAGCTACACCCCCGTCTATTTCAAGGTTTCTAGCAGCAATGAATCACAGCCATCATCTAAAGCGTGTTACTTTGTTCTGCTGCTCAAGTCGGCTCCAGCTCTCTGCCAATTTGTATTCCGTTGACTGGCTGGATGGCCAGTCAACCTGCCCTATATACGCAAATGAAAGGATTTCATGAAACGCTTTCATGTCTCACAATAAAGCTCTGACATACGAGAGCAATCAATCCCGAGATTTTGTTAATTACTTCAGTTTAGTCTTTAGCATCTTTTCTGAAGCTTGAGATGGGTTTACTCCTCAAAGCAGCATCTTTACTCAGTGCTTAACAAGACAGGAAGTCCAAAATAAATGGAGCAGGAGCTGGGTGTATTTTTCTTTATTTCTCTCAAGTCGACTCAAATTTATTGTTTCAAGGGCGACCAATTCTAGACAGGAAAAAAAAAAAACCCCACCAGCTATAAATACTCTTGGCCAATTATTTTCCACAGCGGTAATAGTGATTATGTACTTAGACCTAATACCGGGGTGAATGAGAGGGTTCTCACATGTACAGTCCTCACAAAGGGGCAGTTTCAAAAAGGCTGGAGTCTTCTTTAAGAAAGAGACCGTGAGAGTCACTTCTTCACCAGCATTTCTTAAAACCTGGACCTGGAAAGCAGAAAAACAAACAAACCTTGGGAATATTTTTTTTTTTTTGGTCTTCTTTACAGAAGCTGTAAACTGTGAGGTTTTTCTCGCTGAATGCTTGCTGTGATGAAACATGGTGTGCCAAAGCCTCGCTAAGAATGGAAATCCAAGATAAGGGATTTACAGAGTGCAACTTTTATGCTCCTTACTCACACATATTGCTTACAGATGAATTTAGGCAGGAATGAAAGAGAAAAAGAAATGGCTTTACATGTCAGAAAGATACAAATCATGAAGTGAGACAAGATAAGCTGTTGAAAGAGTTGTTGCAGCGGTGAGAAACTATGAGATATGAGCTGACAGCTTACCACTTCCTCGTGGCGATAGCTCCTGACATTTATTCCATTTATCTGGAAACAACAATAACACGGTTAGCCTAAATGATACTGCTGGCATCATATCACTGTAGCTTTATCTTCAAAATGATTAATGGGGCCAGCATAATAATTGTTATGACATCTGCGGCAAAAACTGTTGCCATGTGGGAGATTTTCTTTAATCGATTTATTTATTTATTTTGGCTGAAAGAGATGCAACAAATTAAAGACCTTTATTAGCCTATAGGGACGCATAATTACGCCACACAGTTTTATGGACATGTGGCGCATGAATTATTAAAGAACGAGGAAACGTGTTAGCTCGCGGTGTGGGATGAGATGTGTAAACGCGCACTAATGCGGCGTGTTACCTGAAGGATGCCGTCTCCGATGAAAAGCAGCCCAGACAGTTCAGCTGGAAAGAGAACAGTCGCTTTAACGCAAACAAACAAGAGGAGGGGGAAAATGACGGGAAGTGGGGAGAAAAAACCCTGATGTTATACCTTTCTGCTCCTTTGATATTTTTGATATCACAACAGGGATTTTGTGCTCTGCTCCACCCTAGAGAGAGAAATCAAAAAGAATTGGATTACGAAGGTATCACAAATGGAGAACAAGACTCTTGAGATCAACATCCTTGGCTGACACAGTTGTTGCACATTGACAAGGAAATAATCAATACCACTTGTTCAGACTTAATTCTAGGAGCTTGGGAGGAGCGGCCCTAATCTGCTGGGATCTAAATTACCTTGATGCTCAGACCGAACCCTCCAATCGTCTGTCTCCTGATCGTTACAGTCCTCTCCTGCAGTTAGAAAAGAAGAGTTTAGACTGCAGGACATGATTTCAAGCTGTGGAAATGTGGAATTAAAACGATCTAACTCCTGAAGCTTTTCTTTAACTGTTTTAATGATTACAACATTTTTTAATACAAAACAGGAAGGTGGTTTATTGATTTCAGCATAGGTTTGAGCATTTTACAAATATTTGCCTTCTTTTGGTACTTTTTGTTGTATTGGGTGTGTTTTCTTCTCTCAGGTGTAGTTTATGGATTTTCTTTTACAGTGCCTTACTGGCCACTTTAGTAGGTACACCGGTTCAACTCTTCGTTAATGCAAATATCTAATCAGCCAATCACATGGCAGCAACTCAGTGTCTTTAAGGATGCAGAAATAGTCAAGACGAGCTGCTGAAGTGCAAAATGAGCATCAGAATGCAGGGGAAAAGGTGATTTTGAAGTAGTCTTGATGTAGTATGGTTGTTTGTGCTCAGAAACATGTTTCAGAAACTGCTGATCTAATGGGATTTTCAAACACAGCCATCTCTAGGGTTTACAGAATGGTCAGAAAAAAGTAAAAATATCCAGTGAGTGCTGGGTGAAAATGCCAGGTCTGAGGAGAATGGACAGACTGCTTCCAGCAGATGGAAAGGCAAATATCAGCTAGTTACAATCAAGAACATTGAAAGACGTGGACTACAGCAGCATAAGACAACACCAGGTGATATTCCTGTCAGCTACGAGCAGGAAACCGAGGATACAGTTCATGTTCTTAGTGGGCAGGAGATTGGAAAACATTGCCTGGTCTAATGAGTCCATTTCTGCTGCAACATTCAGATGGCAGGGACAGAATCTGGCAGAAACGTCATGAAAGCGTGGATCCATCCTGACCTGTGTAAACATTTCAGACTGCTAGTGGTGGTGTGATAGTGTGGGGGATATTTTCTGGGTTTTTAAACACCACAGTCTACCTGAACACTGCCACACAGAAGACCACATCCATCCCTTTATGACCACAGTGTACCCATCTTCTAGTGGCTGCTTCCAGCAGGATAACGCAGCATGTCACAAAGCTCAAGTCAGACTGACAGACAATAAGTTCACTGCAGTCAAATGGCCCCCACAGTCTCAGTAGAGCACCTCTGGGTTGTGCTGAACAGGAGAGTCACATCGTGGATGTGCAGCCAACAAACCCGCCGCAACTGTGTGACGCTGTCGTGTCAACATGGTCCAAAAGATGATCTCTGAGGCAATGTTTCCAGCACCTTATTCAATCGATGCCATGAAAATTTAAAGAAGTGTAGGTGAAGGTGTACCTACTAACGTCACCAGTGAGTGTATTTTATGTTTTGCAACAACTTTTGAAGCTAAAAGTTGTCTCGGGTGGGCTCTGATACATTTTTCAATGACAGTCAGGTTTGTATGGCATCGAATTACGAACACTCTGTTGCTCAAGGTGCATGCATGCAGCGTATTCAGCAATTTCTTAAATGAAATGTAAAATTCAATCCAAATATTCAACTGAACTTGGTCACCAGCACTTGGACTGATACGTTGCAGTTGTATTTGCATACCGGTGCCTTTGCCCTTTTCGCTGATTATTAATGATGTTTCACAGGACACAAACCTCCATTTGTCATTTGAGGATTTTTATCCAGGAAAATGTTATTGAATGAATAATTCCATTTTGGGAAAGGTCACGGTCTCGGGTCTCAGCTGAATATTTTTTTTCGCACAAGAAACCCGCGCAATAATTAATGTGAAGGAAAAGTTGTCAGGGGTGATGACAAGCGAGAGCTAAATGTTAAACTCAGTAGGTGAATTATTATTTAATGACTACACTTGATTTATGAGGAATAGATTCACTCATGTAGGCTTTCCATTAACACAGATACTGAGCTGTGTTCTCAGCACTTTTGTGTTGTAACCTTCATTACCCTGCGCTGCTGTATACGTTACTGATTTCAGCGTCTGTAATTATGGCTGGGTTACTTACGCTCGAATAGAAAGGCTCTCCTGACACACAGATGACATCTTGCTCTTGAATGGTCAGAATATCTTTGGCCAAGTGTAGTCGAATATTAAACGGCTCCTCATTACCTTCTTGCATCAAATAAATCCCAGTCTTTGTCTGTGAACAGTCAGAGAGATAAAATCATTCATCATCCCTCCATGACTAAATTAACTGGCCATGAAATGAAATGTCATTGAGAATACTCGCTGCAGAATGAACATGGAAATTAGGAAACAGGGTTTTGGTGTCTATTATTTTCTTCTTTTTTTAAATTACTCTTCTTGTTAAGGATAATGTCGGACCAAATAACCACAATAGCAGCTCTGAGTAATAAACAACCAATTTGGATAACAAAATATACAAGAAAACAATTGATATATGGCTTATAAGCCGCATTCTGCAAGTCCAAATAACACTTTTGTACCCTCTGTTCCACGCTGAGACACAGAAACCCAAATTATATCATCACATTGTATTATTATATCAAATGGTGACAAATTAAGAAGCTGTGAAATTCAGTGGCTCAAATCAAATCGACCTCTGCATTTGAATCTCCCTGCTTTCCACGAGCGAGTGTGAGAGCGGCGTGTGTGTTTCCAGTGAACCGTTTAAAACACGCTAATCTGCATGCATTTGCATTCTGCGTATCCTTCCTCATCCCCAGCTAATTGTGATGCCTGTCCTGTCCTTGACTTAAAAAGGTCTACATGAAAGGAGCACCTTCACCTGACAAGACTGCTAATAGAAGAAAGCCACCAGTGTCAGCATCCTTGTCGCCCAGGATACGCCACTCATCGGTTCACAAGACAGGCTGGTTGCATGACTGCTATTCTCAGACAGAGAGAGAGCGAGAGTATCTCTCAAAATTGCGGGTCGAACTTGAATCAAAGTCAGTTTGCGGAGCATATTATCTTTCACCCTAAATGAGGAACGTGAAGAGCCAAGCCCTCGCCTGCAGCTGCAGCGTGAGAAATGAAATGAGGGAGCCATTAATTCACATTATTTGAGGTAATGCGTGTCTGTGTGAAAGTCATTAGCCAAGCGAAATGAGGGTAGTAGTGTTTGTATATTAGCCGGGTCAGACAGCATCTCAGGTGACTGAGCATTATTTGACCCGCTGCAGTGCTTGTATAATAATGAATCTCATCCTTTATCCTATTTTATAATTCACTATAATTCACACCAACCTCCGAAACACCCCACCATTATCAGCTGTAGTCTGCTGGCGTGCATGTGGCAAACTATGAGGGAATCTTCTTTTAATCAAGGGCCATTACAGCGAACGCCAAACGAGATTAATTTTTTTTTTAAAGGAAAATAAATTTTTCTGATGTTTCCTATCAAGAGGACCTGCAGTGAACTTTGTTGCATTTTGAGAAAAGACGGTCGAGGAGCAAAAACGGAAAACCAGCTTGTCAACATCGCGTGCCTCACATCTCAGCTCCTCCCAGCTGTGAGATGCGATGCAAGGCAGAGATGCCAGGAAGCTGCCCAAAGAGAAATCCTCGGTTCCTCGGGTCAGTCTTTAGCAGCATCAGTTACTTGTGATGTGCTGCAAAACTGTCAACCCCAGCTGGTACGAGTGCCCACAGAACCTCTTCTCTAACATAAAAAAGAGGTCTTTATTCGTTCCGATGTACACTTTGATCAACATGGCTGCTCTGTAACAGCAGAATCACTGTTAATGATTTAGTTATCATTGAACATTCCTTTTAATCTTCTAAGTCAGTGTTGCTGGGGTGGGTTTTTTTTGTTATGATTTCTGAGCTATTTATTTACTTGCAGCACCATCTGCACAATGATGCACCATACAGCAGCGTCAGATTGCAAATTCAAAAAATAAATAAATAAAAAGCTGTGGCTTTGATGATCTGTATATTTTACATTTCCTCATTCATCCATTAAGCGAGTGAAAAAAGCTGCGACTCTGTGACGCCAACACATTTAGCAAGTAATCAGCCTGTATATTCTGAACTGTCAAGATTGATCACCCTCCCATGAGTGTGTATTGTGTTGCATCACAACTGCAACTTTGTTCTGTCATAGGCGCTGCAAGAAAAAACTTGCAGCATGTATACATCATTCCAGCATATAAAAGACTTCAGCACAGGGTACACCTGTGTTTCCTCACTCTTACTCATCCAGAAGCCTCCACTCTCCGTGCATTTTCCAGGTCAGGGAAGGAGAGAGGATGCAAGTAAGCAGAAGTTAGCATGATGAAAAGCACAGAGGGTTTCAGTGTGCCTTTGTGCCGGCATGTTACATGGCTAGCCTCGCTAATTTATGATAGCTGGGTGATAAATGAAGCGGTTGAGAAACGCTATCAGAGAGTAAATCAGCTGCAGATCCATCATCACCACCTTCCCTTGTTGCTCAGGATGTCAGATAAGATGAGCTCATAAAGTGAAAGCTAAAAGACATTAAGTGGTGTGTTTTATTGTGTAGCTTTACTTGTTTTTTTTGTGGGGGTTGTTTGCAGTTGACAGATTAAAGGGGGATAAAGGGGGCCCAGTGAGACTGCACATGCACAAACTGCACTGTATGTGCCCCGCTGCTGTTGTAGCCACAGGCTCTCAGATACCTTGCATGCTTTAACACTGTTTCCAAGTGCCTGAAAATGCCTCGCTGCTTTCTATAATCTTGCTCAATTGTTACATTGATTAAATTCTACCAACCTCTTCATTTGAAGTCTTGAAATCCATGTGCTACTATGCAGTGAGGGATACTGCAATAGAGAAAAACAAGACTGAGTTAGTCGGAGGAGACAAATGCTTAAAGACACGACTGGCCTGCTGCAGCAAAACCAAAGAGCTGATTTAAACCAGCATTGTTAGCGGGATGCCTATTCTCATTATAGTCTCATACAAAACACAGACAAAGGAGAGAAATGTTTTTTTCATCGAAACGTGCCTCTTCTAAGCGACAAGAACAAAAGAAAATCCTCACTGAGCAATGTCAGGAGACAACCGGAGACCATTAAGGGTTAATGAATAATTTATTACAAAGGTGAGAGCCCAGGTATCCTAATAAATGTTTCAATATCGAATCCAGCGCTCCCAGAAATGAACCGTGTTACTGGTGGAAGCAGAAGACTGTGGAAAGTGCTACTACAAAACTACTACAGATTATGTGTTTAGAAAGTAAAAGTGCGCTCTGCCCAAAATAACATGCACGCTTTTTAAATTATCTGACTGCTTCCATACAGACGCAAGTAGTCTTTGAGTAATGTTGTGAGAAAGCCGCATTTACATAAACCGGTTCCACTCAGTTATAATCAGACATGACTGCCACTTGACTCGACAAAACGAACGCAGAGCAAAAATGGCTCATACTTGAATTATAGAACCTGTGCTGCAGAGGGAGTCGGAGACTTACCTCAGCAGAAAGGCCCCCAGCTCTTTGTACGTTCAGCCCTAGCCATCGAGCAGTGAGTTGATCCCCGATCCGAGCCGTAGCAGAGGGCCTTCCCGGATCATGGCTGTCAGACTTGGGTGGTGGGGGAGCAATGCTGTCACCTCTCCTGCTACTCTGTAAGTGCTGCAGGATTATTCCCAGAGGAGCCGGTGCTGGAGAGCAAAAAGAGGCTATCGTGAAGTGAGGTTTCTCTCCTCGAGGTCCCTTATCGGTGGTCGTGCTGCAGTAACAGGAGGAGGATGTGGCTATGGTATCATCCTGATCCTAGAACCACTCGAGAGCTGAAACAAACAAACAAAAGAAAAGAAAATGCAAGTCTTCAAGTAATGCTCTGAAACAAGGCTGACTGTTGATTACATGCTTCTGGCTACGACTCAAAAGATGTAATCTTAATACAGACAAGTGTGTTTTCACTGCAAATGCTGCGTTTATGTGGGATGTTGAATCAGAAGCAAATTCACAGCTTTTTTTTTTTAAATAACCACCTGGTTAAAAAATACAAACAAAAAAAAGCAGAGATGCAAGCACAAACTCACAACTGTGAATCTCGTTTCTCAGTCTAAGATGAAGGATGCACTCAAACACCCCACTGTCGATTCATGAACGCAAATGCCGAAATGCAATTAACTCACATTCTTCGCCTTTCTTGTGTTTTTCGTATGCTAAGCACACATGACTATCTCAACACGTTTATTAACTTCCAATTGCTCATCCTTGAGAAACCCTCCTCGTTAGTATGTATTTTTGGCTCGTTGCCACCCTTTTGTTGAGTTGCGGCGTTGCTACTTTGATCATTGTTCCGCGCGATTAAAAGAACTCACAGTATATGCATTTGAGGCCACATTTCATGCATAAATCACTGACTTCTGATTATACTGTAAAAGTAGACTTAGTGAAACTTGCAAATGTTTGTTAATCACTGGAGAACAGAGAAGGGAACAAGAGCGCGAGCACCTTTAAGGAATATGGGCTGAATCGAAACAGAAGAAATTTTCAGAAAACTCTCAAATACTAATATTATGTCAGAATCAGCGCAAGAACTCAATATAGCTGTGTGATATCATTATTCTTTTAAAAAATGATCAGTCTCAACAGATCTCCAGCTGCTGATTCAAGCTGTTGGACAGAAGTATTGGGCCTCACCTCTTACTTAAGTCTGGGAAAGAACGGATCATATTAAAAGGCTTAACATAATCGAGCGTGGTAGTGTAGGACGCCACCAGTGCAACAAATGAGTCGGTGAAATCTTCTTCTCTCCTAGATGGTCAGCTATCAACTTTAAGAGGTTTTATTGCCAAGTGGAAGAGTTTAGATAAGCACCTCAGCAGACCACGTAATGTCACAGAGCAGGGTCGCTGGTTTTGGGTCCCAAAAACCTCCTCTGACATTAAAAGCAGAACAAAAACTGTGCGCTGGGAGCTTCGTGGGATGGGTTTCAATGGATGAGCAGCTCCTACGGGTGCAGCGTGGATCTTTTAGTCAGTTTCTTTTAAACTTTCTTTCTCATGCTGTGTTGCATTTTGGAAACTTGAATGTTGAACTCTTTAAAATGAATAATGTCTGTTTAGTGTTTATTCTTTTTTACTATAGCTTAGCTACGCAGTTTTCTTTCACCTTTCATTGTGATGATGTGAGAATGTTTTTCTGTTACATGAGCGGACACACGAACAGGTAAAGGCAAAGTAATCCTGAAGAAACAATCATTTACTGAGTATCTACTGAGCAAGATGCTTTATTATCTGAGGCGGCGTGAAAACAGTAGCTGATAATTAAAATAAGTAGCGGATCATTATGATCTAATTATTAGCTAATGACTCACCGATATCTCCTCGCTTGGTCTTTAGAAAATAAGCAAGTATTTGTTTCCCTTAGAAAGTGTTTCCAACACAGAACAATCAATACACCTAAAATAGATTAAATACCAGCTAACACAGTGTAATAAAGCCCACAATGACAGTTTCAGTGTTTGTTTTCTGTTGAATGTGATTCAAAAAGGTGTTGATTTAACCTCTCCCAGGAGAGAGGAAAAGTCCTCACACAAAGTCTGAACTGGTGACGACTGGTTTCCAGCATTAAGCACCTTAATGCTGGAATGAGCTGCAACACAGCTTGAAGCTGTGAAGACATTCATTTCTCTGGGTAGCTGTAAAACTTTACTGGCCCATATTTCTCATACATTTTGTGTGTGTGTGTGTGTGTGTGTGTGTGTGTGTGTGTGTGTGTGTGTGTGTGTGTGTGTGTGTGTGTGTGTGTGTGTGTGTGTGTTTAGCAGTTGTCTTTAGCGGATTATATTACTACAGAGGTTTTGTGTGCAAAAGAGGTCTTCATCTCAGTGGGATGTCCTGCATAAATAATCCTTCACTAACTAACTATAAATGAGGTGGATTTTTATTCACCTCTTCAATATTATTAACCTCAATTTATGGCAAAAAGATCCATTTGTTTGTGTACATGGTCCCAAATTAGCCTGTGTTTATAACACAGTCAGCATAGCTTTGAGTCTTTCAACAGGAAGCATGTTTCCAGCCTGAAACATGTATGTTGTGTGGTCTTCATAGTTACCCTGGCAACCGAGAAAGTGGAGATTTGAAAAAGTGGCAATCATTTTTGGACCTTTCGTTGTTTATTTGAAATTATAATTAAGTACTATTTTTCTTTTGCAAATGTTTTATTTGGAAAATTTTAAAAACACAAAAACAATCCTTGTAGTCCTAGCTGGTTCCCGTGAGCTGTGAAATGATGTAAGCCACTTCCAAAGAGGACTTTTCCTCTTTTAAAGGTGGGAAATCTTCAATTCAAGTTCATGGACATGAATGAATGAATAAAGCACTGATCTGATGCAAACTCATGCTCAGGTTAACAAAAATAAGGAGGTAAGATTCCCGTCCAGTAACACACGCTCAGGCTGTTTCACAAACTGCAGTGAGACTGTGTTGCATGAGAATATACTGCACTACATTTGCTTTAACAATATGTTCTTAATAAACTGGCATCCGGCTGTAGTCTGAAACTGTTCTTTACAGTGTAGTGTGAACTGTATTGCATTATAGTACCACTACTAGTTAATAAGAAGAATTTATCTTTACCAACTTTGATTCGATTTTTTTAATTCCATCATTTAATGATTTTTGTGCTTTTCTCTATGTTTTCCAAAAATAATTTGATTATTGGTAAGTTTGAATGAATGTTTATTAAGATAAAACCAGCTTAAATATGCAAAACCTGGATCTTGTGACTCCCAATATTAGAAATTTCCTGATGCAGTAAACTGAAAGGATGAGTGGGAGATATGGAAAGCAGTAGTAAATGTTGTAGTAAATTAGATTTTAGCATCTATGACATGAACTGTCCTGTTTATTTCTGATTATTATTACAGAAGAATAAATGTTTGTTTTTTTACCTATGACATGTTTTTTTTCTAAATTTGTGAAAGTGTGTTAGTTTCACTGATATACTGATTGTGCTAAGCGCTGTTGCTAACTTTAAAGGTTGAACTTTTTAAGGCTTTTGCCTCCACTTGCTCTCCAAACTGTTAGAGTCAGGCCGGCTGTGTGTAACGGATGTAAGAAAAATCCTGACATCATTTGCAAGCCTGCTTTAAAACTGAATGCCTTCACATGGTCAGCTGAAAAATGTGTCTGCAGCTCTGATATGAGCACTTTGTCTTCACAGGTGCCCTCCTGTATATCCTGTCAGATGCCAGCGCTTCTCCAAAGATGAAATAGGCCAAACCTTTTGTGCCTTTTAAGTCGAGTCAGCAGAACTCCTTTTACAACCACGCCATCAGATATTTTCAGTCCTACCAATTTGCCAAGCAATGTTTTTCAAATAACGCTCTTGTGTCTGACACAATGACTGAAAACACAGCAAGAGAGCAGCGTGAGATTAGCTAGATGGTGTGGAGATTGTAACGTGACATCTCCATCTCGTAGACCTGAGGACAGCTGTGGCCCATACAGGATGATAAATGGCCGTTTGTGCGTAGGTGGAGCAGCTGTCTGCAGAGTGCTCCGCCACACGTAGCTTTCCCTCTCGAAAATTGAGATGGGTTTCACTTACTGTATGTTCATTTGTTCTGCAACCTGGAACATATGGTGCCTGAGAGTGCAGCTTTTTTAATTTGGAGAGCGATGATAGGAGGTATTATGTTACTCAAATATTATGGCGTCTCAGAAGCAGTTCCACTCAACAGCAACGGCATTGCACTGATGAGATTTCACAAGATCTGCCAGTTCACGTGAGAAAACAATGACACTTCTGTTATGAGCTGGCAGCTTCATCTAATGCCTGATATGTTTACCTTCTGAATCCAGCCTATAACTTTTAAAGCTGTAGAGACAACGTGGGCAAAGTATGAATTACATTTAGCGCTTTGTAAAAAAATTTACATCATCATATCATCATCCTTCGACAGTTATTTCTGATCTGTGATCATAACTGTTTATCATTACAGACAAGCAAGCAAGAAACATGACTTGTCTTGCTTTTTAGCAAGGTAGAGTCATTCATTACCACCAGCATTACAAAATAATATTTGGATTTAAGAACGTCGGTGCAGCACAGTCATGGAAACCGTCTTGTCAGTGCTCTGTGCGTTGAATATTTAGCAAGTGACAAAAATACGACACTACAAGTTTTATAGTTTTATTCATGTTTACATTCACTGCTGCTGTCTTGAATTGTTGGCTCAGGGTTAGTGGAGCAGCTCTGGCTTTCTGAGAAGGAAATCCGAGGTTAAGGGGGCACCAGAGAGGTAAAAACTGACTTAATCTGGAAAGCACCAATATTCTAATATACTGCCAGATTTATATTTATTTCAGATTCTTGAAAGCTAAACAGTTTTTTCTAGCATTTGTTACGTGTGGTTATTTAATGACTCCTTTACGCTTACACCTGCTCGGATCAGCTGGTTGTTGTAATTGTGGCATTCCAAACACGTGTGGCCAAAAGGGAAGTTAAAGATTGCCATTTGGTGGGCAAACTATGCAACATTAACAGTGATAAGATATAGTCCTTTTCCACTAGAACCTTCTCTGCTCGGCTCGGTTCGTTCCACCGATCGGCCAGTCAATAGCATCACTCGATGGATCATGAGAGCGACTCCTTAAAACCGCCAAACCCGGCAATAAAGCAAATGCCTGCACACAAATCACGGGTAACCAAATCTGACAAACGCCACACACAGGTATACCATCACCTCCTCGTCCTCCATTGTTGTGTTGTGTTTGAGTCGCATACAATGACATAACGGGACTTTTGCTTACACTGCTATAACCAGGGGTGCACATACGTGGTCCGCAGGTGCGCATTCGCTGTCAAAATAAAAGACTCGCACCAGATAAGAAGTTGCAACGCGCATTTCATAAGATTTTCTGGAGGAGGACAGACATTTTTTTAGAACTCTTAAAGCTGTCGAAGAAGCAAGCTCCTGCAATTACTTTGGTGTTCCTCAACCTCCAAAGAAATGTCAGAGGGAGTCCGAACCGCAAAAGAAGCACGTATTCTCAGAAAAGTGATTCCAGGAGGTGAGCTGGCTTCAAACAAATGATGGACGCACAGAGATGTGATGCAGAATATGCCGTGAAAATCCCACTCTAGCGGACAAAAACAGTGACTTTTATATGTACACAAACGCGCGTTGCAACTTCTTATCTGGTGCGCGTCTTTTATTTTGACAGCGAATGCGCACCTGTGCACCACTTATGTGCACCCCTGGCTATAACAACCCCATGCACATTTGGTGGTACTTAACTGTAACGGAAAACAATCAAAATCAAAGTGAGCCAAGTAGTCTTGTCTCTTCTTGTTATATCTGTTATAAATGCCGATACCAGTAGATCAGTGCAAAGTATCGGTCTGCTGATATCAGCCAGGCTCGATCAACTCAACACAAACAAAAAGACAATCATCTTTATATTTGGTTTGGTTGGGTCTGTTTCCTCTAGGTAGGTACGAATTAAAGTTTTAAGAGCCAGCACAGTGATCGGCTTTGACTTTGTCTTCTGGTGTATGAACTATATGCTTCATAAAAAACCGAACAGCACATAAAGAAAACCTTCACCTTACTACACTTGACTTTATAGCTATAATTGTCTTCTAAAATACAAATATAAATACAAAAATTAAAATACAAAAAGCACTGAAGTTTCTGGGATCGATGATCCATCACCCAAATAAATTCCATTTTCTACCAAAGAAGACCAAAAATGCAGCAACAATTACATTTGAAAAGCTAAAATCTATGAATTTTGATAATCTGTGAATCGGCTGTTACTTTCATAATAACAGCAGGCAGCTCGAAGCAGTAACAACAAATGGACACAACTCTGAAGCCAGAATAATTCTCTGCTGACTGATTATTTGGTTTTGACACGAAGAATTGTGCTAAAAGTGTTGTGTGCTGGCTTGTCTGCTGCTGACGCTAATAAGCTCACCCCTCAGCCTTACTCCAGCAGTGAACAGGCTCATGTCAAGAGGCAGCTGTTTGAACAGTTGCGTATTTACAGAGTACATCTTGTATTCAACAGGGCCTGTTTTAGTGTACCGCTGGAGGTGCTACACTTCTTTCTTTTTTCTCTGATTACGTTGGAGATTGATCATTGGGGCGAGATGTAAAGAACATCTCCCCACGTTTTCAGTTCTTTTAGCGTATTTGTCAAAAAAAAAAAAAACGTATTTTATTACCTCGTAAGTCGATACCTGAGATCTCCAGTTACAGCCAGCGGCACTCTTCATGCCAGATGCTCGTGAATGATAGGCAGAGGAGTAAATTAGTGATAGACACATTTATAGACTGAGCTCATGACCTTCCTGACTATGATTTATGTTTTTTGGCAGCAGGGAGCCACCAGATATCAGGTAGGTGCCAACTTAAATCAGTGAGAATCATCTCACAAACTGGTTCCCTATTACATCGCTGGATATCTGGGGGCAGAAACAGGCACACGATGGATAACAAACTCTAAACTAAACCGATCCCGCAGCATGTTTGCTGCTGACAGGTTCTTTAATTGAATTGCATTTTTTTTAATATATATTACACATGACATTATGATGCAATGCCTAAGGATAAATAGGCTGGGCAATTCAAGCATGATATCGTACACGAGGGTCTTAATTGGGTTCATCAAATGAATGCCACAGCTTTTATACCACACTGAATAATAGAATTCACTCTCCTAATTATGAACAGATCCTAAATATATATACAATGTGCATGTCATCATTTTTAGATTTTAACCAATGAAGCCTGGAGTGCCTCACAGGGGAGGACTTTGGGGCCTGGAAATGGCACCATGCTGTGTGTTGAGTACATGAAAGGATTAAAAAGCTCAGCATATTGCTGAAGGCTGGGCTACGCTGAAATGATGCTACACAGTCGAGGGACGCAGCTGTTCACTTACTAAATATAAAGTAGAAAAGTATAGAGCCATCTCTCAAACGCTTGGACAAATTATTTATAAACTCATAATGTGTGATGTGAAAATTACTATCTTGGGATCGGGTAGGGGGATTGATGAGCGTATATGTATGTTGTGCATGGGTAAATCTTCTGTTTGGAAGATTTTTATATGAATTAATACAGGAAAAAGCCACAGAGATATGAATGATTCCTCTGTGGTCATTTGATCTGCAACATATTTACCAGAAAACTGCTCTTAAAAAATCCCTTTGCATTATCCACAAACTTTTAATGCTATATAATATGGGGAAATAGTTTAAAATGCTCATCAGAGTAATATCTTCAAAAATGCATTAAAGTCAACGTGATTTAAAACACAAGAAGAAAACAGTAAATCCTCACAATCGAGAAGCTGTAGCAGTATTAAAGCTTGATTTTTTTTGGTGATGTCTCACTACTCTGGAGAGATCTATAAGGCTCATGCTTGGTGGAGCCTTTGCAGGAGTGCAATGATCTAACCTTGAGGTCTCTGCTGAGGCATCTTTAATCAGTAGGTACCAAGGACCAGCCAGGCTTCCAGGCTGCTTATTATCTAATTTTAGAGAACCTATATGTTCTTCCTTTTCTGCTCTTTGTGGAAGGATGCACTCGAGAACCGGATGAAAGTCCCTGATTTTCCCCTTTGATATCAAGTATTCCAGTAATAAATGTATCTATATTTTATCATTTACAGCTGCTGAAGCTCTTGAAGTTATTCCTGCATGAGTGGACGCCACGGTGTTTCATGGCTTAAATAAAATAACTTTGGCTGACTAGCTGCTTCACCCAGACATAAACTTGTGGTGCGCACCGATCCACAGTTGTTTAAGTTGGGCCCATAAAATTGTTCCACAACTGTAAGTAAAAACTGTGCAGCTGAGGGCTGTTTTACTATGTTTGCCCTATTTTACTATTCACATGTTGAATGAACTGCAAATCATTCACAAGGAAACACAACACCGCAGTTTACAGTGCACAGGATCTGCTTCCACTGAGGCTGATTTGCGACTCTGGCTTGCTGTCAGGGCAGCAGTGCTTAATGAACAAGCAGATTCTCCACATTAATCAAATGTGACCTAAAATTGTCCGGCCTGGGCTCCTTACAGGTTGTAAAGCACAAAGGAAACACTGCTCACCCTCAACAGAAATCCACTCGTGCCGATATAAAGGTTCTCTACACTGGGTTTTGTTACTTCCAGCATGCTTGTCTCATTTTATCATTATTGGTATTATAAGCTCTTATTGGTTTTCTCAAAGCAGCTATCATCTAGGTGTAGCTTTCAGTGAGTTAAGTCTACATTGCAGTCTCAAAGCTCTAAATCAGATGGGCTGGTATATGAGGTGCATATAAATGAGAGTTGTGTCTTCTGTCTTCCCCGCCATGAAGAGTTTGGTGCGCATTTGCTTCATTAGCCATCAGTCTCTGCTAAGCCAGACTAATGGTTTTCCTGTTGCATGACAGTGACTTTGTGGCACAGACCACTAATATATTTTCCCCGCGCGCTCCCTCGGAGAGAAATATACAGTTCTCTTTTTATTTGCGCTGCTCATACATCACGCTGCAAATAAAAGCATATGGCTCCTCCTCTGTGGATTCAACATCTGGAGCAGTTCGTATGGATGGCTGGACAAACAGTTGCTGTAAAAGCCCCACAGACACATCAGGTGTGATACATTTTTCCTCTCTGCTTTTTGGCTCTGGGGCTAGATTGTAATGAAGATGTCCGGCCTTTCAAATGCCTTTCAGATAGAACAACTGCTGGAGGTAAAATGTCAGAAGGACTAAAACACTTCCTTTAAATGTTTTCATTTTCACCTTCTATTTTCCTTACCCTGGCTGCCACTATTTGAGTTTCCTCTGCCACCGTTGTCAAGAAATTTGTGCTACGTTTTCAGCCCGGCACTCATTTTTATGATCAAAATAGGTCACTGAATAAAGCCATGTGGCATTTTAAAGAAATGAACTTCTGCCTCGCTTAGAGTACAGAAAGTGGAACCCTTGAATATGCAGAGTAACTCTTATTACATATCAAGCTGCTGGCTAATGCTGGGGGAGTATAACAGCACTTCGAATGTGTTAACATGTATAATTAATGGCAATGTGTACATTCCCTGCTTCTAGTGATGCCTTAGAACGGCTTCTCCCACTTGTGTATTTCAAGACGTTTAACTAGTCCCAATTTTTAAATGACCCAGTGGGATACAGCTGCAGGAGGAACAGCAGATTATTGATTAGTGTGTGGAGGAACACTTGGTTGTGCAGTGCAGACATTGTTTCCAAATCAATCAACAGTGTGTGTGTATGTGTGAAGGTTTTAGATCATGATTTTGTTGGGTACAACTCAGTGTCTAGTCTCCAGTTATCAGCAGATCCGGAGAGCAACACAGCAGCATGGAGGATTCAAACAACTTGTCCCTGGCTATCTCGCGCCTGACATATGGAACATCAGCACAAACGGGATGGGAGGGAGGCATGTGCTAGGACATAAAATCATCAATGACATGTCAATGTGTGTGTCCCCTCCGTAAGAAGTGAGACCCACAGTATATCAAACAGATTGCACCTGACCTATGACCAGGGAATGGAGCAGCTCAGCTCAATATGCCTGTACGAGCAGCGAGCTGGATACACTGAGGCTACAAGCTGAAAGCACTGAAGTGAAGCCCGATTTCTACATCTCAGTGAGCTCCATAGATGCACACTGCACTGACTGTCTGTCAGCCCATAATGGATTAAAAGCAAGCCTTCCTTGTAAGCACCCTGCCACACCAGCTTATAGCGAGAGAGGCATCGTAAATTTTGTGAAACACTCAGGGATTCAAGAGTTTTCTGCGAAGCTAATAAAGCACACAGGGCCAGCAGCATCATCCTCATCAGCAGCAGCAGCAGCAGCAGGCTGAAATACTCCTCAGGTTTACCACAGATGGACGTTTGCCTTGATGCTTTCTGTAAGAAGCAGAAGCTGGGAAGGCTCGAGAAAGAGGATACAGGGATGATGATGGATTTGTGAATAGTTGTGTGACGTTTGAGCTGTAAAAATGGCCTTTTTTTAAAAGAAAAGTGGGAATGTTGTCGATTACTGGCATCCAGGGCAAAGAGACTACTTTAACGCAGCTGAATAGCACTATGGAGGTCTGCTGCCACTGCACTGGCTGGAGGAACTGCGGGTGCTGCCTGTGTACCTGCACCGAGCCAATGTTAAAGGTTTCTACAAGCCCATATATCGCATGCATGTCATCTACTAAGGAAACTGATTTATCACGAGGCCCATCGCAAGTTCCGCTAACTGCATCACACAAACGTAACTATTGGTGGATGCCACGGTTTATTATCCATTACACCATAGGTGACTGACAGATACATCTCAGCGCACCATTAACGCAAATAACATCTCCACCAAGAAAAAGTGCATTGCGCGTGGGTTAATGCTTCATTTCAGAGATGCTGGACATTATAATTAAGTACCAATGCTCGTCATGGGCTGTGAA
This sequence comes from Simochromis diagramma, assembly GCF_900408965.1. Classification (NCBI taxonomy): domain Eukaryota; kingdom Metazoa; phylum Chordata; class Actinopteri; order Cichliformes; family Cichlidae; genus Simochromis; species Simochromis diagramma. The sequence goes on from NW_024386782.1 coordinate 7,861,178, forward strand.
TGTAAAAGCAACAAAAAGGTATGTGAGGCTTACCTGGTTTTCTAGTAACAGGTGGTGATGTCCTATTAGATTCCTTTGGACTCCAATCAATCAATCAATCAATCATGTGATTGTTTTTTTCTCCTTCTTCTTCTTCTTATTTTAATTTATGCATCGGTTGCTAAAACATCTCTGCGAAATCACAACGTATCCCTTGTGGCAGCATCGCCCACACGGCATCCTGGTCCACTACACTGTAGCAATATGCAAAAACCGACAGAAAACAGCCCGCACTCGCACGCCGAACCAGATTTGTCCATATTTCCTGGGCAGCGGTGGTTTCAGGGATTCCTCTCCGTCGACATCTCTGGCAGAAGGTCCGCTTTCATAGCTCCGCGTCTGTCTCTCTCTCTCCCTCTCTCTCTGTCTCTCTCGCATCGCGCTGCCAAAATGACTGAGGCTGGAGATCACATGCGGCTGGTTCAACGCGCGCGTCAATCGCCTTCGTTTACCCAAGGCACCCGCACAACTCCGGATCCATAAATATTACATGATTCTACTTTTTTCTTTGCTGTTTTCAGGGACCCCTGTCGCTCTGTCCCACATTACACACACTAATATATCACAAAGCATTTTTTAAATTATTTCTACCAATCACATTTGCGTGCACTGCGGTCCTCTGTGCTTGCGTGTGCTTGTGAGCTCGTACGTCTATCTTTGTTAGGACCGGTTTGAATTTTAGACCTTGGGATGGGAGGACATTTGTGAAATGTGAGGACATCGTGGCCGTTGCTCACTTTTAAAATAGGGCGTGGGGGTGGGGGGTTAGTATTTGGTTCATTATTTGGAAACTACAATCCAAAAGTGTGTGTTTATTAGTATTGCACATGTTGTGCAGACATAAATCTGTCCAAACTGTCACATTGTGGGGATCTGGCTAAGATTTGCAAGCCCCTTTGGCATGAATCACTGATTTTTTTAGATTGAAGCTGTGGTCAGGATAAGGTTAGGCTTAGATTAAAGGGTCAGGTTTCTGATAGATTTTTCTACCAAGCTATGCCCTGGTGCAGATGACCAAAAGAAAAACATTATTTCATGTCTGCTTACATGTGTAGACCATTCTTAAAAATGATTGGCGCACGTGAGTTACAATGCTCTGAGCTGAATGGTTTATAAAAGGGAAAAAAAGGCATGGGTGGATTTTCTCAGTCTTGCACAGTCAGACACTGACTCAGTTTTTGCTGTCAGTGAGCACATGCACATACACACACACTGTATATGCATTCAGTCACTTGGTAGTATTTGGATTCTCTCCCTCAGGCCCTCTCGTGAGCAGCTGCGCAGGCTGACCAGGTGCTCCTTATTTTCCATGCTGTCATCATGCCAGCTGAAAGATCCCGCTGTTTCCCCACATGAAGCAAGTTGACTCCTCTGACGTTTCAAGCTGCCTTCTCGGGCAGCACTTACTCATAAACTGTGCAGCACTCATACCACATTCCAGTCTGAAGTCCACATATACCGGATTTCCAGCCTGTTAATTAAGGCTTGTTAATTAAGGGTCAAAACCTGCTGCACTGGACGGCACAGTACTGCTGCAGCAACCTGCAGCTGCTCTCTTGGTTCTCTATGCCAAGGGGAGATGTGTGATTGGGAGATAATAAATAGAAGTGCTCACTGACTTCACACTTCACTATACAACAGCAGCCTCTATAGGTGTCTTCAGCAGTAAGGCTGTCCTCCTCAAAAGCTTAACTGTGATCCATTATCACCAAAGCTAATTCACACCTTTACTAATGTTGTTATATATTCCTCAGGTAGGTCCCAACAGAAGCCTTGGAGATATTTTGACCTTATTACAACTTTAATCTATTTGACTTACAGTTTCTTTGGCTATGTCATTAAAAATTCAGACTTTCCACCATCACTTGCAATAATTCTGTCATAACTATTATGGCAGCTGACTCAGCTTTACTGCTTTAGCAGGCAGGCCATACAAGTTATTTCAATGTATGCCACTCCCTAAAGACTTTAAAATCAAGAAAAATTGGCCGCTGTGTCAGATTAATCTGCATTTTAGGTACACCATCAAAAACTGGACTGTAAAAAAACAACAACAACAACAAAGGTGGAGCAATGGATCTATACCCATTTTCTTAATCAGCTTCTTACTATGAGTGATGAGGGTCTGCACGAACAGACAGTTATGTGCCAAAACGAGGACAGCTGCAGTTATTTCACATGAGAGGTTTCTGTGCGTGCGTACGTGTTCTCGTCTGTGCTCTCCTCACTGGTCCAAAGTGGGAAAGGCTCATTAGGAAAATGGTGATAACATATTCGTGCACTGGTTGGAAATTGAATTTGAATTCAAATGTGATGAAAGTCATTGATCGTTTCCTATTTGCTGGGGAAAATTCTTTGGTTGTGATATGAAAACGTGACACTGGGAAAACAGTTTGAACCTGCACTGTCCTGATGGATCACACTCAACTGCAATGAAAAACATGACTGTGTGGCAGAAAACACCTGTGCTTGACCACACGGTCCTGTTCACATTTTAACCGAGCACATTTAGTTATTTATTTATTTTGCTGGCGTTACACTGTCCTGATTTGACATAATGTAGGGCCAAGGATTCAAGGCTTCCTCTCCGTTAATTAATTTTAGAGCTCATGAAGTACAGCCTCTGCTTTTCAGAATTAGTGATATGATTTCAGTTGAGCCCCGAGCTTCTGCCCACCCTCCTTCATTACTGTCAGTAGAACAGCATCCTCATGCTCTGAATGCAGAGAACATAACTGAAGCATGAAAACTGCAAGGAGACATTTTTCACCTAAGCATGCACGCAGTGCTTCACTTTCTTGCTGGGTAATATTGATTTCAAAGCATTACCTTCTACAGTGCACAATGTTTTCTGCTGGATCACCACCAAACACCACCATTTCTCACCCATCCTACGTGCCTACAGAGTGCTGAATGTGTGACAGTAGCCGGGAGTTATTATGCACAGATAACCTTCCCTTCCCTTTATAATCCAAGCAGGCACAAAGGGAAACTATTCATGATCTGCAATTATGTTTTCTAGATAAGATAAGCAGTTCACAATTAACTTAAGGCTTGCCCCAGACATAAGGAGCTTTTCATATCTGCTGACCCAGCCAATCAAAGTGCTCCAGGAGCTGCTTTTCAATATCACCATAGCTAAGCCTTTGCCTTTGTGGCTTTCTGTTTTTTTCCTGCCCTGTTAGTTTAGATGTAAGACTCACACCCTGTCTCTTAGAACTGACTCCAACACAAGGGGGCGTACACTGCTAAGTTTGCCTCTCCCTCTCCAGTTCAGCAGCAGCAGGGATAAATTTGATTATGGTATGATGCTGACCTTGAGAGGGAACTACACTTAAATTTACATTTAAAGGATGAATGCCTTATTGCATTATTGGCAAGGAAATGTGTGGCTTTCCCCGCAGAAAACTGCATTAGAAAGGGACCACTCTTTGCCTTAGCCAGTGAATGAGAATGTGGATGGCAGCATGCAGTTTTGCCATTCGGTGGTTTGCACTCATCCTGCAGTCACTTGCCTGGTTAATAAACATGTATATATAAATATGTGTGTGCACTATAAACCTCCCCTTTCCCTTCAAGCCATTTATTATCATCATCAACATTATTATGCATGCTGGTGTTGGTGGGAGCTTCCCCCAATTCAAGCATGCCACCCATAAAGGATAATCAAGTCCCCAGAGGTTTATAACACAACAATCATCAGTGACACTGTGCACACTCCGTGCAGTGATTGCATTAGCGATGGCATTTTAAGTAGCTAATCTATGTCACCCTGAAGTCCTAATTCCTTTTCTTTCGCTACTTCGATATTTAATAAAAAAACTCTGCTCCTTTTCCTCATCTCACTGCACTTAACTAACCCACTTGCACGCTTGAATCACAACCAAGTTTTTGCACATCTATGCACAAAGCACCTGTCTTACTGGAATAAATGGCACTAGCCCAGCCCCTTAGGGGTGTGCAAGCACTACCATAGGCTAAACGCGCATTTTGCAGTTCAGCGGTACACACGAAATGTAATTGGTTTGAGCTTCCAGTTTATGTAAATAGCAGTCGGTGGCTCCTCCCATGCACCTGATAGGCAGTATTTACAGCTCTTTACAGCTACACTGTTTCCAAGTGCGCAGCGACGCAGGATGACACTCCACTGGACTTAAGCAATAAGGATTTCCGTCTTCGCGCAGCAAACTGACGCTCATCTCCTTTTTACTAAGAACTAAAAAAAAAAGTTTGCCAAAAGTTGACTTCTTGTTTTCCAAGATGCCACGCTCCTTTCTGGTCAAGAAACACATAAACTCCGCAAAGAAGCCAAATTATAGTGAGTTGGAAAGCCCAGCAGGTAAAGTTTCGTTTGATGTTTTTTTTTTGTTTTTAGAAATAAAGCAGCAGTGTTCACTTTCTAAAAAGTTTAAAAAGTTGTGTTTCCCACAGGCAGACGCGTTTCATGTTTTTTTGTTTTTTAACTTTGCAGAAGTTAGTTTCGTTTCAAACTCACTGGACTACCTGATTTGAAATCTGTGTTTTTCACTGAAGTCATGACAGCCAAACATCTCATAACCCTTGCTGTCTTTTTTTGTTCCAGTGTTCATCACACCGCACATCTACAAGGCTCTTCCCCTGTCAGTCATCCCCCAGCCGGAGATCCTGAGCCCGGCGGCGTACAGCCCCATCACAGTGTGGACTACCAGCAACTTGCCGCTATCTCCGCTCCCCAGTGACCTCTCTCCCATCTCTGGATACCCCTCATCGCTCTCTGACACCTCCTCTAAAGACCACAGCGGCTCCGAGAGCCCGAGGAGCGATGAAGACGAGCAGATGCTGCCCAAGCTAACAGACCCTCACGGAGTTGAGGCAGAGAAATTCCAGTGCAGTTTGTGTAGTAAATCCTACTCCACGTACTCTGGACTGCTCAAGCACAAGCAGCTGCACTGCGACGCCCAAACGAGGAAATCCTTTAGCTGTAAATACTGCGAGAAGGAGTACGTTAGCCTGGGGGCTCTCAAAATGCACATCAGGACTCACACCTTGCCTTGTGTTTGCAAAATATGCGGGAAAGCTTTCTCCAGACCGTGGCTGCTCCAGGGACACATCAGGACGCACACTGGTGAGTTGACTTGGTGATAAGAGTGGGGCCTGCTGTGTGAAGAAGCAGCTTTAGATTCATCAGGAGCAGATTCAACATGCTGATATATGATGTAGTGGTTCTAACAGCTCCCCACTGTGTTGTAGTGAGACTGAACTCTCAGACTGATATTCTTTTTTATTTTCTTTTTCTCCTTTTGAGTCATCAGCAGTGCTTGCCTTCTAAACTGTGTTGCAACCGTTACAAAAATATATAGTCCACAATTTCTCTGTGTGTGCAATCGCTGACAAACTTCTTCTCTCATTTCTACTCCAACAGGAGAGAAGCCCTTCTCCTGCCCTCACTGCAACAGGGCGTTTGCAGACAGGTCCAATCTCAGGGCTCACCTACAGACCCATTCGGATGTGAAAAAATACCAATGCAAGAACTGCTCCAAAACCTTCTCCAGGATGTCTCTTCTGCACAAACATGAGGAATCTGGTTGTTGTGTAGCACACTGAACTGGGATACCTTTTCCACCACCACCAAAAAAACAAACGAAAGAGAAAAAACACCCTCCTCTCTTTCTTCTTTATTGTTTTTTTTTGCCCAAACCCAGGAGAACTGTCAGGGAATCACACCAAAGTGGGTTTGTTCACAAATTTACAGACTTTTTTTTTTCTTCTACTACCGGCCGATTTCATTTCAGAGTGCGAAATAGCTCAGTGCTCGCAAGCCTCTCGTTTCAAGCAGTGTTTCTGTGATTGCAATCAGTGTCGAGCTTTGTCAAACCATGTACTCACCTACCTGTGCTATTCATGCACTTTTCTGCATGTCTAGAAGTTTTATATGCCTTCACAATGTTATCTACAGTGTTTGTACCAATGTCTCTCTCAATGGCTGTTAAGCAGTTTATTATTGTTTTTTTTTAATGCAAGCAATACCAAAAGGTGCATTTTGAATGAATGGCAGTATAACCAGAGGAATATTGAAGCCATTGCTAGTTAGGGAACAAGTGCAAACTTAGACTTAGGGTGAATTTATTATAACTTTTGCACAGTCTTTAGAAACAGTTCGCCAGCACTCAGAAAGCAATAGAAGTGCCTCAGATTTACTCAGCAATAATATGCATTTTCCAGCGACAGGTTCCTTTTTCTATTTTTATATATTGAATGTAAGTGTGACTGAGATGATTGTATATTAACAGTGAAAACTGTGATGCTAAATGATTTTGATATTTTCATATTATCATGACACTTTTGAAAATAAAGTTTCATGACATTTTGTATAATTCCTTTGGCATCGTGCATGAGTTGCTTTTTCCTCTGTCAAGCCTTCTTTGATTTACGAGCAGCTCCTTTGACTGATCGTCGCACGCTTCAAATGGAATAACGACCACAAAAGTAAATGATATATAATCCGGCTTGCGCCATCCCGTGCTGTGAAGATGTACAAAAAGGAAAAAAATGAGGAGAGAGGTGACTCAGCTCTGAATCAGGCCTGAACCTGTTCCCTGTGAACCTGTCCAGGCATCAAACAATCTTGAAATTTAACACATACTGGCTATATTGATCTGCACTCACTTGTTATACCCTCCTAGGGCCCGCGACACCCTCTTCGCCCGAGTTTGTGTAAGCTGTAACTGTGAGGGGAGTTGTTCTTATAGAAAGCCGTCCTCGCTTTTGAAACCCGTGCCATCAAAGTAGATAAACCAAAGCAAAGTTGGCTTTCTTTTATGTTCCTGCTCAATCACAACAATCACTGCAGGGTGCCAGGGCATACCAATCTCCAGGTTTTAATATGTTTTTACAGAAAGATCAAATTTGCATCTGCTTTGACGACCTCCTTGAATTCTGGGATGCTTGCCATAAAGGATTAAATAGACTTCCCCGGGCTACGTTTTGTTGTCTTTTACCATATGCCGTCTTGAAGCAGATAGAGATTAGAGCCCGAAAAAAGAAAGTACAATGCCTTGAGGGATACAGTCAAAGCTGAACTCTTTCTAACAAACCCCAGAGTGTGCTCCCATTTGCCCTAATGCCCCAAACCTGCGGACCAGAAAGATGTGATCTGACAAACAGACACTTGTTTTTCTAGCTGCGAGGGGCTGAACTCCTCTGTAGGTAGATTCTCCTCGCTCTGAGTCATCGTCAAGCTATTCCAGGTGCTCGCTGCAGCTCTTTGGACTGGGCCAGGTGGCTCCAGGGCTCTTCAACCTCGCTGAAAAGCAGGTGCAGCTAGAAGGACATTAAACTGCAGTCACCACAGGTCTGCTGATACTGTAGAAACCACAGCCATGACCTAATGTGCAAACGTTACAAGCGGCGGGCCCTGTTATTCAGATCATTTGCCTCATAAAAGGAAAGTGCCATCAAGAGGGCACTCTAAACTATCACAAACACCGCCTGTCCTCGCTTTTCTTTGGAGAACCTAATATCTTCTTTCCATAGGCAACACTTTATCATTCTGGTGTCAGCTAGGAGAGGGGAGGGGGGAAAAAAATGATGCATGCATAATGACTATTAGCTTCATAATCTTGCAAGATTTTCCTTTTACAACAACAATTAACTGCATGACTGATTTCTCAGATAACAACAACGTGTTAAGCGCTTTCCCCTCCAACACGAATATTTGATTTAGCTGCTGTGATAGTAGTGGGTGGAGATGGGGAGGAGAACGAGCAGGAACTCATTTGTTCCAAAGCATATGGCTATTAGAAGATGTGCTAAAGGATGTGATATCAAGTATTTGTTAGGTGTGGAGACCGTTACTAGGCGCGCTAGTCTGTTTTAAGCTGCAAATCTACTGAGGATAAATGCAGGTAGATACCCTGTGGGTGTTTTTGCGGGTAGATTCAAAGGGAAATGAAAAAAATGTAATGTTTTGAAGGATAAACTAGAATAGTCATTTCTTCCCGGTCTGTTCTTCTTTAGCTGTCACTCAGTTTGGCCGTGTACTGCTTTCATTTGTTTCCCCCAAAAAATCTAATAAAATGAAGAATTTAATTAGGCAATTTAGCACATTTAAAGCAACCTATTAGCCCCATTTAGTACAAATCAAGGCTGCAACTGGCAATTGCATCATGTTTTATTAATTAATCTGTTGCGTCTTTTATTAATTGATTTTTTTTTTTCAAAAAACCTAACACTAAATAATTTTCCCTTAGCCCAAGGTGATGTATTCAAATGGTTTGCTTTCATGGACCAAAGCCTCAAATCAAAACGTATTTAATTACTTTGATAAAGGACAAAGAAAAGCATAAAATCCACATATTTGAGAAGCTGTCACCAGAAAATCTTTTTTCCTTGAGAAATGACTAAAATGATTAACTGGATATCAAAACATCTGTAGTAATGGATTCATCGGCTAATCCTAAAATAAGATTTTGCCACTCCTTTTCTTCAGATGTTATTTAATTATCACTTCCCGTCGTTTTCATCATTGACCACCTTTAAAGCCTGCATTCATAAGGCTGTTTATTTCATCGCAGGCATTAAATCACACATAAAATAAATGTCCTCACTCTGTGGATTTACGCACCCACAGCGACATATTAAAGAAGCCTCAGAGAACAGTTGTGCTGAATGCAAAGCGGGGCATGACTCCCCCCCGACCCCCCAAAAAAGTCTGCTGACTTTATGGTGAATCGGGGAGTGTGATTCCTTTATGACAATCAAGTGGAACAAATACAGTTGAGGGCGTCCTCTGAGCTCCAACTGCGTTGGCCGGAAAGTGATCCCCAGCCCTCCTCTCTAACCCCAGCACATCAGAAAGGAGATGATTGTGTATTCCCCTTCGCTCCGACCGCCTCAAGGAAGGTTTGCCTGCTTATTGAGCTCCCGCGTCTTGTTAAAGACTATTCTCTTTTATTTCCGTTGCCTCCTCAAGTGACTGGGTAGCTATTTAGGATGATTCTGCTTTCTTTTAGCACATTCTCCAGATAATACCGTTTTCCTCTAATTGTATATTGTCCTTTGTGTTTGTTGATAAATTAGATTCATGTGGATCAAGCCAGCGTGATTTAATCAGCAGGGAAGATGAATTCTTTTGAATTTCTTTTTCGCTTTCTTTCAGTTTTATGTCTTTATCTCGTTAAAGTAAAAGAATTAATTCAAACAGTTGTTTAAAGACTCTGAAGAAATTGGATTATAGTTCGATGGAATAAGGATCAGACTGCCTGTTTGATGTGCGCCAGGCTTGAGTCTTGCACCGAGGGATGGCAGCTGACCCTCCATGTAGGTCATAAATTATTTTTTTTCTTCGGCACGTCATTACGAGCAGTGAAGTGTAGAGTCCAGCAGAGACAGACGGCGCTCTGTTGTCTTAATCAATAGCTCTGTGGCCTCTTTTTGTTGCCTTCTTCTCGAGCAGAGGTCAGCTGTCAGAGAATCCTGTGATCATATTCACTTGATTGTGTTTCCTCCTTAATGTTTAGCACTAAACCCCATGACCACAGCTGTAAAAGAACATCACTGTAAACAACACGGCCCTTTGTGACCACAAAATGATCTGATAGGCTTAAAGGTGCCCTTTTTTTTCACTCTCTAACAGTTTTCGCAACTCACACGTTAAACTCTCAGATTCTCAGTTTCTTGCAGCATTTAAGCGGTAAACAAACCAGCAATAAATGATTTAAAAACACAGACGCATTGTAAGGCAGAGATAAGGGTTTATTCTTTCATCCATTAGAGACGATCCACAAAGTAGGGGAGCTCACTGTTTCGGTCCCTGCTTCACAGATTAATCTATTCTCTAAGTATTTTTAAGTAAACACATCTGGAGGGTAAATAAATCACAATAGACTGCAGCCTTGTTGTTGGCAAAGAAAACCAGCTTCACCCATGACTCAAGAAGATGTCTTACCACCAGCTTATCGTGTCACTTAAGACCGTTACTGACGAAGTATTTCTGCATGTGATGTTTGCACTTTAACCGCAGCATAGAATTATTTTTCGAGTTAATTTTAAACGGATGGGTTTATAATTCTGTTATAAAACAGCATGCATGTTTGAACAACCATTAAAATCACGATGTAAAGAATTCAAGTCTGCTAGAGCAAGTTAAGATTACTAGTTGTAAAATTATCATAGTATAAAGCCTGACAGTTAGCCTTTTAGACTGGTATTAATACACTTTATACACTTACAGGCCTATATACTTTCTGAGGAATGTAATTCCAGCAGTGATGGAGCCAGACAGTTTTATTGGAGTGGACAGGTTGAAGCCATTACTTACACTGGGGTGGCACAGGGAAAACTGGGACAGGTAAATGGCTCTGTAAAAGGTTCTACTATAAAAAATAGCAGTTATTGCATAAAACTTCAGTTTTAAGTTGGTGCACACCCTCCGAGCTCCTCCCCTAATGGGCTTTACTATTGGTCGCCTGTGGTGGAGCATGACTAGCCCCTGACCACCTGTTTGCTTGACCCCTGAATACAAGCAAGGCTGTTTTTGTTCTGATTCTCGTGGCTTCTGGATGAACAAGATACAGTTTAATACATTTGAAAATTAGATTCACTGCAGAGATTCACAGCAAAGTGCATAATTTTTACTAGAGTCAAAAACTGAGGGTAGTTATAAAGCTACATTGTGCTGAATTTAGCTGTGGCTTTGATCATGTTGTTGACTGTCTTGATGCTAGTGGAGAACCAAACAAAAATCATTAAAAATTATATTTTTTATTCATCAATAGAATATGGTTTAGAATTAAGCATTAGCTATCCGAGTAGCTCTATTCTTTTAATGCCATGGGGGTTTTTCAAGCTCACAACCTGAACAACTGCATCGCACAATCATACCTCAGCTCTGGGAAACTACCCTGACCGGCCACTTCACTAGTTACAAGTCGGGTACACTGGGTTGGAAACAAACATCCCTCATAGATTTTGTTCCATACTGACATAACATCATCAGACATTGCTGCAGATTTGTTGGCTGCATGTCTGTGATATGAAGCTCTCCTTCCAGTACATCTCAAAGGTAATGCATTGGATTGATATGATTGTGGAGGCCATTTGACTGCAGTGAACTCACCATAATGTTCAAGAAACCAGTTTGAGATGATTTGTGCTTTGTGATCTGGTGCGTTATCCTGCAGAAGATACACTGTGGTCATAATGGGATGGACATGGTCAGCAGTGATACTCAGGTAGGCTGTGGTGTTTAAATGATCCTTGGCCTGAGCTAAGAGACTAAAAGTGTGCTAAGAAATATATCCCCCATACCATTACAGCATCAGCATTCTGAACCATTCATATAAAGCTAAATGAAATAAATGAGCTAAAATGGATCCATTATTTTATACATCAAATTTTCTATTCAGTTTGTTGAATCCATCTGAATTATAGCCTCGGTTTCCTGCTCTTATCCGACAGGAGTGACACCCAGTATGGCCTTTTGCTTCAAAGTTTAATGTGCTGTCTGTTCAGAGATGCTCTTCTGCATACCTTGGTTATAAAAAGTGGTTATTTGAGTTACTGTTGCCTGACTATCAGCTCCAAGCAGACTGGTGGTTCTTCTCTGACCTTTGACCTCCCCCAGAGAACTGAGCCTGGTTCTCCTGGAGGTTTCTTCCTATTAAAAGGGAGCTTTTCCTTACCACTGATGGGGTTTTCTCTGTATTATTGTAGGGTCTTTACCTTACAAAATAAAGTGCCTTCAAGTGCTATATAAATAAAATTCAATTGAATTGAACAGAACTCAAGTATTCATACCACCCTGCCTGTCACCAACAACCATGCCACTTTCAGCAGGTCATCTTGACCATGTCTACATGTCTAAATACACTGAGTTGCTGCCCTGTGTTTGGCTGTTTCAGAACTGGGTGTAGCTTTTTAGTTTAAGACACTGAGTAGGTTTGTTTATGTGTGTAGATGCATATCATTCAAGATTATTCTATTTTAACAGTGTAACAAATGAAACTGCTGGGTTAACAGTTAAGGATGTTTCAGAGGCTGCTAATGTAGTTGATAAATAAACCCATGATCACAAATGCCTCTTTATCTCTGCAAAACTACATTACAGTGTGTTAATAACAACTGATTGAGTTTGTACACTTGTTAGCTTGAAAATAATGCTCTGCTGCAGTATTTTGTATGGTATCACTCCATTGTGAAGTCACTCTGAGAAACTACTTTTCTGTCATCTGTCGCTGGACCGACTCTACTTGTTAAACCTACAAAGAGCTTAAAAGCTTGTAGTGTTTTGGTGGCTAAATTCCAGCCCTATACCCTTTAAATTCTGCAAGTTTTCAATACAGTTGTGCGAAATTCTCCACGACAACCTGTTCTTCATGCAGCTCAGTCCACTTCCTTTCCATCCTACAGGAATAGAGACCATCTAGGAGTCTCCTCTACTGAGTTTCAGGACGAAGTAATACTGGATGTCCGTCAGATGGAGAAAATTATAAACCCACAGATCCTCCTTGAATGGTTGTCAGTTTCACAATGTGGTGCAGGAGACTGGTGGTTTGACGTAAATCTGCTGTCACACTAAGTGGGGTGAGCCTGCTTTTAATTTGAATAATGATGATGACATTCTTTGAAAAGCAGATGCAGCAAATTGCTCATTTTTAATCCTTTTAGTACTCAGAGCTGCCTTTGACACCGTTGATCATCCAATTTAAATTTGAATGCCGTAAGCACTGGGTGGTATCACCTGTCCTGTGCTTGACTGATTCATCTCCCTATATAACAGAAACTTTTATTTTACATATGGGAACTCGTCTTTCTCTTCAGTGAACATGATATTTGGAGTTCCTTCGGGCCTGTGCTCGGGCCAGCCCTCTTTTCATTCATGCTTTATTCAATTTGCAAACACAATGTTTGATTTTGTTGCTTTCCACAGGTTCTTTTAAAGCCTCCTAATCCAAATATTGGTGACATTTAAGTCCCATAACTGCATCTGGCAGCAGATCTGTGCAGATGTTTTAGCACCCTCTGAGCTTCGAGGTCAGCAGAAACTGAATTTTGCTTACTTTGTCGATCCATTAAATTTTTCCTCTAGCGCTACCATGAAGTTCATGTGAGATTAAGAGTGAAATGACTTGATAGCCTTTGGATGGATTCAATGGAATTTGCTTCAGAGATTGGTGCTCCCATCAGAGTGAATAATAAAAACTTGATTTCAGTTTTAAAAGTGTATAAAGATGGTGTCCTGAAGGCCAAAAGACCTGCTCTTGTAATTTGTCCAATACTACTTATATGTCACTTATAAGAAAAAACCTGCACAGCTCATGCCTTTTGGATCAGCCCCAATAGTTTGTGATTGATGCCAAATGAAATAAATCTGTAAGCTAACTCATTAAAGTTTCATTAAACTCATTAAAGCAGTTTTTAACTGACCTGCCATCCACCTGCATTTAAGGAGATTTTAAGCATGATAGTATGCTAAAAAATCTCACAGAACCATATATGTGACCAGAGTAATCATAAAACAAATATTAGACCTCATTCACAGAAGCCGAAAGAAAACCATCCAGCACTCACTGGTCATGACAGAAAATCTGTATTCGCTGACTGGTTGGCGAGCGGTTGCTGAGGTGAAATCATCCACAAAGAAGACACTGCACAAAAATATTCCTTGTGATTGCTGTGGTTGCTCACAGTTTACATAAAAGACACCAACTTGACTGCAAGTCGCTAACTACTGGGTTAGTGGTAGTAAAACTTGAAAAATCCTTCAGAAAAAGTTGTCTCACTGCTACAGCAGTGCAACAAGTTTTCCATCTTTGATTTGCATCATATCTTTCATAGGTGGTTACCACTCAGAGCAACTGTAGGAATCTGCTAGTGACCAAAGCAATCACAAGGAGGTTTTTTGTCCAGCACTGTATACCTCTTTGCAACTGGTTTCAACTTGTGAGTGCCAGCAACCTCCAGCAACCACTGGTTTCCAGTGGGTTGCTGATCAGTCTATAGACCTGTATGGCTGGGGCGTAACGGCTTAGTCACATTAGAATAAAAATAGGATGACAAGCTATTTGCAACTAGGAAAAGTTGGTGATTGTCCAAACTGAAGTTTTTCGTATTAGGCGAATGACTGCAAATAAGTTGCAGTGACCAACTTCGGCACAGGTCACCCATCGGGGGGCAATGCATATCCAACCAATCGCAGACAGATTCGTAAACACAGAGAGATTACAAACACATTTCAATCAGTCTCAGCCAGTCTGTTGCGATGAGCATCACGTGTCTCTTTGCAGTAGGGGATCTGACTTAACTGGTTGCCAACTGCTTGTATTCCTGTTATATTCTGTGTAAAACCAAGGTTGCTGATTTGCAGTTAAATCGCCAGCCTGCAACACTTACAAAACTAAATTTATGTTTCAAATTTATGAGGTTCTGGCTGGACTCTAAATAAGCTTTCAAACAACTATTCAGAGGCAACAGAACATAAGTTTACTGTGCATGCTCGCAATATATTTGGTCATGCCATGGTCTCCAACCACTGTTTTCCCCAGTGTAACTGCAGCATAATCAGAGCATAAAACAGACTGAAGGTTTGAGGAAGAAAACAATCACAAGCTGCATCATCAGTTTAATTGTATTGCATAGCATTTCATTTATTTTTTCTTGTTCGGCTGAGACCGGGATATTTATTGCTGACCTTTGAAACAAATGTTGACAAAAAGATCTCACCACAAGTTTCATGTAGCTGTTCGGGACCTTTTTGATTATCATTTCTCCTGTGAATGGAGCTGAATTTAGATTTAAAATAAATTGAAAAGTTCCTCTCATCTGCAGAAACAAAACAGTGCTGATTAAATGTCTTTTTAAAAAGCTGCGTAACTATAAAAGAGTTCAGGTGATTGAGCCATCGGGAAAAAGGGATACACCGGAAGTTTTCTTTGCAAGGTGTATTTTTTAAAAAGTCCGGTTAATTCTCTCTGTTTACCATTTTTTAACTAAGATTTTCCCAGTCTATATATATTGTCACTATCTGTATGCCACTTGTTTCATTTCAACATTATAAATAGATCATGTGGAGGTGTTTTGTTTTGCATTCGCATCTCAAAGGTTTTGATCGTTATTTTCAGCAACAGAATTCTCAAAAACATGAAATATTAATATTTTCTTCATTTACTAAGCCAAAGCAAAACTTGGCATGCCTCCTTCAGAGGATGTTTTGACAGCGATCGGAAGCTACAAGTAAAGTGATCCCACTGGAGCTTCACATACAGTCTGTTCACACAGAATGGTAGGTTCACAGTAATTGGTTATCATAATAAATTTCAAGCGCTGGCTGTTTTGTCTTCCACCAAACTCAAAAAAGCATAAACACTAAAAGGTAGGAGACAGGTAATAACGAAGGTAGTTCAACGGTTAAATGACAAATCAGGAGAACAATAGCGTGGGTTTTATGAAAGAAAGAAAAAAGCTTCAGCTGTAAATAAGCTGGTAAATGTTTATTGTGAAAGCACATGTGGGTGTTTGCCCTTTGGGATCTTAACTCAATCCAGCTAGAAGAACCAAATCTTGGCTCTCCACTTTCAGACGTGATTATACAATTTTACAATCAACTCTGCTCTGAGCAACAAATTAACGGTGGGAAGGTCCGAGCCAGTTGCATATTTACCAGCCGTTTGTGTCCAATAGCAACTGGGGCTGCATTCATTCGCGTCCAGATAAGGAGGAGAAATGAGAGAATAGAAACAGACGGACTTTAGAAGACAAATGGAAACAGGATGTCCTCTCTAATTGTACAGCTGTGTCCCGAGTCACTTATTGAAATTACTGTCCTCGCTGTTGTGGGCCGCATGTTGCATGCCAGTGCGTTTATTTTTCAATCTATCTGTGAATACAGAAAATTTCACCGGGCGCTTCTCATAAAATCCACTGATGAGGAGACACATAGTAAAAGCTATTATCCTACATTGATTCCAATCTCCAAATCCATAATAATCACACCGGAGAAGACTGAAACGCGGAGGACGAGATGGCTTCATAAGACAACAGTGGCACTAAATAGAGGGTTGCAGGTAAGAGGAAGATTACTGCGCATTCATTGTGTCTTATTTTTATCACTGATTATTTCTGAGCGCTGTAGACGGGGCACAGCGGTGTATGTGAGGGTATGAACGCGAGATGATCCCTGAGAGGCCAACAGACAGAGCCAGTGACCTAATTATGATGAATCAGGGCTGGGAGAAGCTGTCTAGCCACCAGCCGTGTCTAAGTGGTTGCGCACGCGACACCAAAGGGATGCACGGCCTCCACACACCAGCAAAACACAACAGAGATGTACTCAGCACCACAGGGGTGATCAGGGAAGTTTCATGACACTTACTGTTATTATTGAGCACAGGAAATGCAATGAAGGAGACGTGAGGTGATATTTTGGTGACAGTTTTTTATAAGAGTAAGCGAGAAACAGAATTCCAATTTTGTGCAAATATGAAACAAGCAGTGGCTCATTTGCTTACTATAAAGCCTGGAAACAATTGCAAACAGCTAGCCAGACTGTGTGATAAAATCCACTTAGCAGCACCCGTAAAGCGCACCAAAGGCCCATGTTCAAGACTCCCTCTTGGCTGGGTGCAGTGATGTTCTCTGTTGTAGCCTGCAGTGGTCATCTGGCAAATTCATAGCAAGAACAAGACTCCAGAAAGCCACCGATCCCATTGGAAGATAGACATCGTTACCATGATGTCACCCACTGGTCCGTGAAGCTTCAGCAGTCTTAGGATTTGGTCACTTCTATGTTTGTTTGTGTTTTTTAACAACAGAGTGGACCACATCTGGAGAGGGTGGAATGAGTTTTCAGCTAATCCTAGAAAGCTTGTGTTTTGACTTTCAAACCTGTCGTGTCTGCAGTTTTTGTAATCAGAATCATGATCTAAATGCTGTTGTGCCAGAAGTATTCGCTTTGTCAAGACAAGCTCGCTAAACTCTTTATAGGCTTGTGTTATTAGTGTTTATCTTTTCTGTATTTATCTATTCATTTTTATTATTATTCATACGAGTAAACAGTCGACCCCGCCTATTCACGGTTCGGTATATATAGCATATCTAAAATATTCACTAATTGTTTTCATTAGGATGACAGTTTAAGGTATATTTAGTGTTTAAACTATTAAAATAGGCAGTTATATCCGTTTTTAGAGAAAGTCTCAAGTATTTGTGGATATCAGCTAATCGCAGGCTGTTGTCATCACTAACCTCGACTGTATAGCAATGTCTAATATAGCAATGCCAGAGCTGCATTGCATGGGTGCAAAACAAATCAAAATGATCATTTCACCCACCAAAACTGGAGCACACACTATGTGGACGGGCTGTAAGTATAGTTAAACATAATGCCATGTTACTTTGTAGTAATAAAGATGGCATCAACACCACAACAAGGCTGAAGCAGTCTAAATAAGTGAGTTGAGGTTAGCATCAAACTGTCATATAAAAGATGTATGTAGCTACCTTGACCGTTTAAAACAGTTTAAAACAAAATAGTGATTATTCTGAACTATTTCATATTTGCGTTTAGTCTTCTTGTTTTGGAAAGGTGCAATACAAATACAAAATAACATAAAATGTTTGTATTATTGTATTCTTGTTTTATAATCATTGTCATCTTATTTTTTAAATTGATTAATTCATTATTTTTATTTATTTGGTTTTAAGTCACCAGGATAAGCAACAGGGGTCATACCATGCCGTAAGCATGCCCAGCTAAAGAAGTGATTATCCTCTTATTTATTTAACTTTCAACTAAAAAGTAAAAAGTAAAGTAAAACGTTTACTTTTTACTTTTTACACTTTTACTCTTTATTTTTAACTATAAATGGTTGGACTTTACAAAATATAATTTAGTCTTAAATAAATCTCAAAAGTAGCAACTGAGACATTAAACACCCCCCTGCTGGCCATTAAAAATAATGCAGTCTTACCCTTTACTCTACGTCCATCTTCCATATACAGTTAATGTCCTGACATGTGAACTTTTGAGACGTTTGCCTCTCTTTTCTGTCTTTTTGCTAACCTAAACAAACTGTAACTTCATATTTAAGAAATACCTGAGTTGATCTTGTCATCAGACTTTTGACAACATGATAAATAAATGCATTTACAAAAACATCAAACTATTCCTTAAAGACAAAAAAAAGCTCATATTGGTCCAAATACTGTGAGCTTGTGACTGGAATATGCCTATGCCCATTGAGTCCTAGGTAGCAACATCAAAGAGCAGCTGTTCAGGGACACACACATTACCGCATGACCTCTCTTAACTTAGAAGTAAATAGTGAAACTGAATCTTCTTGGGGTCTTGAGAAAGGCCCTCTCTGTAGTTTGGCATGACATTGGGCCCCTGAGAGGTATTAAGAAAAAATCCACATGATATTTAGGCCTTGAAAGTGTTCTTTTGGATTTCTTAGCTGGATCTTTTAGCCCTAAAGCACGATGCAGTATGAAATCATACTATAATATCCACTATGACACATTCTGCAAAGAGCCAGTGGCAGCTAAGGCTTCTCTGGAGATGGTTTGGATTTTTTTTCCACTCTCCTTTTACTCGTTATCTGATCATCTGTGGAGGGAAAAGGTGAGTATGGAGTGTGAACAAAAGGTGCTTGAATAAACTAGCTCCCGGCCACATTATTCAGACTCCGGGTATTGTACTCGGCTGACAAGCCTCAACAAGACACGAACCTCCAGAGAAGCTTCTCTAGGGATGAGTGCGACTCCTTTGCTTGGAGATCTCAGTGGATTAAGGGGAAAAAAAGTGTGTAGATGATCTGTATCTTTAGTTCCACATAATCACAACTGTTGTAGTACATTAAAAAAAAAAACTACCTCGAGGATGTTATACAACTTCACACAGCAGCCTTGAAGTAAATACTTTCCATTAAGCTATTACTAACAAAGCTGCTGTGCGTTGACTTAGCGGTGTGTCAGTTTGGACGGTTGTCTTCGATTATGTATAGGTGTTACGCTTTAAACTACAAAAATGTAATCAAAACAGATATAACTAATCTAGACATTTAAATGGGCCAGTAGCGCTTTGCAACCTTTTTGGTTGGAGTTCAAAGGAAGCCAACAGGTAAAATCAGCCAGGAAAACACAGGTGAGTGTAAAACTGTAAGCAGCTTTGTTCTGTTTTTCTATCACCTTGTTATTCCTCAGATTTACTTTGCAACCCACTAATTGCAGCGACCCCTTGACCTTTCCTCATGCCTAGCTTCACATTTACACAAGCCAACGCCTCGAACGCACTGTAATGCTATGGATATTTACCCAACACTTTCAGTTCCCAGACGGGAAATTAATTTGGTGTTTGATGTCTGTTATTAGAGCGTTAATGAGTCGATGAGGCCTTTAATAGTCTGAACCTGGTTATCGCTTACAGAAAAGAGCCTCGTTGTTTTCAGTCTTGCTTTTTACTTCCTTTTGGTGTGTTTTTATGTACACGGATGCGTGGAGGAGAATTTGCCCCTTTCTGATTTCTTTGTTTTTTGTCCCAATAACACGTTTGTGATCATCAAACAAATTTTGATATTAGACAAAGATAGCCTGAGTAAACACAAAATGCAATAGTTATCCAAACATAGCTGGCCCTGTGTGAAAAAGTAAAATTAAAAACTGGTTGTGCCAACCTTGGCAGTAATAACTGGCAATATTTTGCAGAATTGTTTTAATTAACCACATTGAAGGGTTTTCAAGCTTGAGCGGACTTTGATGAGGCCAATCTAAAACCTTCATTTTGTTCTTTTGAGCCATTCAGAGGTAGATCACTGTGGTGCGGCACAACCCATGTTTTTGGTTTCTTTAGCTCGTGGCTCGATATGTTGAGATCTTTTAATTTGCTTCACTTTGTCAGACAGGTTCTGTTTAAGTGATTTCTTGATTCCACAGGTCTGGTAGTAATCAGACCTGGATGTGGTTGGTGAAAGTGAACTGAGCTTTCCAAGAAGCGTGGTAAATCACAGTTAATTCATGATTTAAAAGGGGCAGCTTTTTTCCCTTAACAATGGCATTTTTTATTCACTCGGTTTGTTTTTGTCTACTAGTGAAATTGGTTTGATGATCTGAAACAAGTGTGACAAATGTGCGAAAAATGTAAATAAAATAAATAAGAAATCAGGGAGGAGGCAAATGCTTTTTCACAGCGCTGTATAGATCATATTTTATTTTTTAAAGATTTATGGACTGAGCGCTTGTACTTCTCTGCCACGTTTAACAAAACTGTTGGTTACATAATCACAAAAAGACAACTTCAGTATGTGTTTTTTTTTTCTTTTTAACACAGATCTCTCTGTGATCACTGGAACAGAATAGACATAACAATGTTTACAGCAGCATCCAATAAAACTGCCCACGGTGAAGTGTAAACTCCTCAGGGACTGCCGGTTTTTATTTATGCTGAACAAAACTTGCTTTTGTTATTTTCCTCTTTTTTCAAGAGGGATCGGAAATATTTCAGCACTCTAAGATTTCAAACACAACCCAGCAAGCAGCTGAATATTTGTATGGAGCGATGTTTTGCAATTATGAGTCTTATAAACACTGCATCAATATTACAATCCCCCTCCGAGAAACAGATTGTTTGTCTTTCCAAGCTAGTAGTCACAGCCTTCCCTGCCATAAATATCTTCTGTCTTTGGTGCATTCCTCTGCTCTCACCGCAGCCTTTGAGTATTTTCGGAGATTGTCTGGTCTGCACCAATGCTCTCATTCCAGTGGACTGATCACAAGAGACCAGATCCAGCTGTGTCATGAGCCGCAAAGAAAACCACAGCTGATAAGAGACAGAGAAGACGCGGAGTGATGTGGGATAAGGCGTGCCTTTAAAGGCAACGAGCATTTGGATTGCATTAGGAGATAGGGCTAATGACGTTCAGATTAAAACAAATTTAGGCCGGTGTGATTGAAGTAACACTAAATCAACCAATGGCTGGAGATCACTGATGATAGCGTCGACATGAGACATGCCGCTGAGCACAGGAATGGATATGGATCGAGGGCCTGCAGGGGCAGAAACGTCATCGTTGAACAACAGCAGCGTTGGTTGCCACAGACAGCTGGAATGTTCCACCGGGATGACAGAAGGTGTGTCCAATCACAAAAACATCCCCCCCCAATCTCTCTCAACACCACCCTTTCCCATCAACATGCCTCCTGGTTGACCCACACCCCCAGGCTCTAATCCCTCAGTCTGAGGTAACTGGTCAGTCGAGACAAATGGCGAGAAGCTGCCTAGTAGTGAAGACGCAGCAGGTGCTGCGCTGTCAAAAAGCCACTTCACACTTCTCTTTCTCTCTCACATCTTCACCACTATCAGCCCCCTGCAAGCCCTGGCCACCCTCACCACAGGAGGGAAGAGCAGGGCTCTCCAGGGTTTAGTTTGTTATCAGCGTACTCCAGCTTTGAAGTGAGCTGGGACAAAATCTGGACTGTGTTTACTTGAAGCCATCTCCCTTGTTGTGTGTGTCAGCCCGAGGTAATTACAGCTCAGCGAGTTGCCCTGACCGTGATGACACGGTGTGGTAGGTGTGGAGAAGTAGGCAGGGCTCAGTGTACATCAGCGTCTGGAGCTGCTCTTACTCACTAGGATGTGGTTTAGACAAGAAAGCTTCCAGAGGGGGGGTGGACGATTTGTTAAAAAAGACGACCATGGCCAATATTGTCCTATAATTGTATTGTTATCATCGAGTGCAGGCCTGCTGTGATTTTTTTTTGACTCTGTAGGGTGTCACATCAAAGCAGTAAACTGGAAAGTGCCATTTTTGTTGCATAATTTAAAGGGGCACAGTGTTAAAGTGGTTGTTTTGGCATATTGATGTTTGGTAAAGCACTTTTAACTCATTCTATTTCACTGTTGGACTCTTACATTTTGAAATCTTATTAAGCTTCTTACTTGACTTCATACCAAGAGTAAGTTTGTCATGCAAAATACAAAACTGATGGGAAACAGACAGGTTTTGTGTACGCTGCGCGCTGTTTATGTGCTGTTTATGTGCAGTTTATGCATCCGAAACTTTTAAATAAACTACATTTTTCTAACAAACACTGAAATATCGGAAAGTCCGGTTGTTCTTGATTGCATCACTGCTTAGTTGTTCATGTGCGCAGCTGGGAGTCTCCGTCTGTGTCTTTTTGTGTGCTGAGTCACATATATGCTGAATATATTTTACATGTGTCTAATACTTGCTGATCTTTCAGCTCCAGGTCTAGAAAACACAGAAGCTTTAAAAGAGAGTCATAAAAATAGACAGGTGACACATTAAATAAAAATCCTGCATCTTTGACCTCTACAATGAGGTCACCATCTAGGGTTTGTCCTGGTTTGCGTGCACTTATTTCCCTTTTAGAGTGGAGGATCATTGCAAACAGCCATCGTGTTATGATGAAACACATTTCTATCCTGGTAGGTGGGGTCTCGTCTAACATCCACGGAGCACAAAGGGTCACTGAGCGGTCTGATGAGTGTGAAAAATGGTCAAATCTCAACCCAACTTAACAGCCGTGTCAAATTTTGGACTGATAACTACCACTGTGCTCTACCAAACAAAAAAAGCAAATCTAAACACGTTTAACATAATGAAAGAGCAGGTTTTAGAGTTTTTCTGACAGTAATTTAGGAGAAATACATGGCAGTATAAGGGTTTCTAATTACGCAGGCAAAACTTGCTGGTTTTGCTCAATTAATAGGATTGTTGCAAAAAATACACCCGTTACTATTCTTCACTTGGAGCTTCAGCTGCATCACAAGCGTCCTGTGAGATTATTTTTGCATTTCAGCAGCTCTATTTCTAATAAAGGACTCAAAAAGACAAGCCAGATCTATCAGCGTTATTCCAAATACACTGGGCACACACTGCTCAGGCTCTCTAGTGAGTGTTATATGATAATGAGGTTTTCCTCCCTTCAGCCTGTTTAGTAGCCAAGACATGATCTTGGTAGCTCTCAGAATACCAATTAACTGCAGAAGCCTTCAGAGCTGTTGGGGGGCAAAAAAAGGAGAAAAAAGAAGAAGTGAATATGTATATTAGAGTAGTCAGGTTTAAATGTCACAGCATGCGCTACGATACAGGTTTTTATCATCGATTGTGCTGTACAATCTTGTTTCCCCGACTCCAAACATGCTGATGATGTCACTGTTAGCATGAAGTCAAAGGTCAGATTCCACATAATGCTGCTGAAGCCTCGCAGAAGGGCGGACTCGCAGACCCAGGCGCGCGGACTCTGTAATCTGGAACTAAAGTGCTGCTGGAGCTTGGTGCATTGCAAAAGGCCAGATATCCCCCTGCAGTCCTAATGCAGTTGTCAGAGAAGATGTGTAAGCGCTCCGTCACAGTAATACCACAGAAAATAAGTCTTGTATCATCTGTAATATCCTGTGAGGTAGATTCTTCTAACCTCGTGCATCATTTGAGCGTATTACAGGGTGACATGTTATGAAATCCTGTCCTCTTTGTGCTGGCTGAAGATTTCACTTTATTTTGCTGGTGCACATATAAAAAAGAAAAGAAAAATCTGAGCACAGTTAGGATATTTATCTTGTCACTCTCTTTCTTTTTTATCTTGCTACAATTAATTTTGATTGTTATCCCGATTTAATAGATTGTTCTCACATCTGAAAGACTAATCGTCCTTCTGCTCTGAACAGCGCTGCAGCACACGGCTAATTTGAAGAAAAACGTAAATCAAAATCTCTTTACCGAATAAAAGCTTTCATTTTAACGACGTGCGCGCACACAGGTGACGAATCGCACATGGCAGGTGATTTAATGTGACAGTGAAAGCTTTTCTCTTTTTTTTTACTTTCAAAGTGAGTACACACACAGATTAGGGAGGATCTACAAAGTGTATCGCAATCTGATAAGACTTGTGGTGTTTTCATTGGTGAGTGTCCCTGCTTTTATCTCCCACAACTGCCGAGTTTCTCTTATCATGTGCAGCACAGTCTGGAATTCCAGCCTCTGATAATTGTCTTGTAATCTTTGGTCAGCCGAGCAGAGAGTTAAACTATTGAGGACTGTAAAATACTTCAAAAAAACAGATCAGTGAGTCACTAAATTTACCACGAGGGATCTCTCACTAATACAATCTTTGCATTTTGTTGTCTTCCCCAGACCCCCTCAGCTAGATCTTCTGGTTATGATCAGCTGAGGAATGCAATTGAGTTTGGCTGTAAAGGAGCAGCAGAAGATAAAGATGCTGCAGAGGGAGGCTCTGCGTACGTACAGCCTGAGCTTTAAGGCTTGTTTCGGTTCGACGTGCTTCGCTGACTGCTTTTCTCTAAAGTGAAAGAACATTTTAGGGATAAACATCATTACATCTATTATAATAATCACAAGATCATAAGTAAATCCTTTCTGTGCTGGAAGAGGTGGCCGATCATATGCTGCGCCTTTTGAAGTCTGTTCATTGCTAGCAATTTTGATAATCAATTCTTTGAACTAAATTTATCAAATAAGAATATCAAACAGTTGCTATTTTCCAGTTTCCCTCACAAAAGGATTGATGCCACTCACGCACGCAGCTTAGTTTCCGATTAGCGCAGACTATGATAACTAATCTGCCTTCCAGCACCTCTAAAGCCTCCTAATGAACATGCTGCATGTATTTCATGGATTTATTTGATCCATATAAAAACTAAAATGTGAAGACAACATGTTCCGCTTCAGCTAACTCACCGGCTGCAGGCTCTAGCTACACAGAAAATACAGATATAAGAGTGCTATTGGTCTTCTCATCTAAGTGAATAACCTTGACCATGTCATTACAATGTTCTGCTAGGAAATCTTGGGTCTTGTCATTTCTGTGGATGTTACTTGACACATAACATCGACCTGAACATTATTGTAGACCAAGCTCCCCCCCCCCTCCCCCCACCCCACCCCTCCCAGTGGCAAAGGCACTCACCCGACAGAGTCTCTGTACCGCAGCAGGACAGTGTCCCCATCAGAAACGACTCGAGGAACATGACAGAGCGCCCGAGGTGTTTGCTTAGTCTCCAAACTCCCCGGATCCCAATCCGATCAAGTGTCCCATGGATGCTTTCTGAAACAGCCAGAGCCACATGTGGCCCAATGCCAAACACTACAGGAAGGCTCCAGTGGTCCCTGTCAGGTCAGAGCATACACAGTACCAGGCAGGTGGTTTTAATGTTGTGGCTGATCTACAGTGATTAAAGACTACAGTGACTTTGTATGTTGTACTCCTTGTGATCTTTGAACCTGCTGCCAGTGTATTGTTATGTTTTGCCAATAAAAAAAAGTCTCTAATAAGAGTTGGAAAATATGTATTTCATAAAGTGTTTTTTGCAACATGTTTTTAAGGCTGGTTAGATTTTCGATCTCCCGCTGCAAAATAAACCCGCTAACAAGAAGCCCGGAGGAATACAGCTTGAGCATTAGGTAAAGCTCCTCTGCCTTGATGCCAAGAGAAAGCCGAGGCAATGGCTGACCTTGTCCTTCTTTGCTGTTGGTCTGTGGGTTTGGGCCAGGGACAGGAACTCCCTGTACAGACACTGTGTCTGCGATTGCTAAAACTACTCCACAGTAGAACGCTTTGTTCACTGCCACCAAGGAAAACCTAGACAACAAAAACACACACACTCTGGAAAAATGAGCACTTGAGAGGGGCCGTTTTCTCCCCAAAATGTCTTGCTTGGGTTTCAGTGGTCAATAGTATTCCCTTCAGAAGGGGAAAATTCATGCAGCTTTTTCTTTATTTTTTTAAAGGAATACCTCAAGATAATGCATATAAGACCTGTTGTTATCAAACCATTAATCTATCTTTACAAGTGTTGAAGGGCTGTGATTGGACGTGTTAAAAAAGAGTGCATAACCGCACAAGACTCAAGTTGTTTAACTGCGGGGGGAGTGTGACTTGAGGGGAAACTTATAACTGATACGGTTTGGGGGTCATGTGGTTATTTGTATCACTTATCTTAGCGATCTTAGCGTGAGCCAGCCAAAGGAAATAACAGCATAGCAGTAGAGTTTATTAGATAATTAGATTGTATGCACAAATATAATCTAATACTGGCTCGGCAACTCTTGTGACAGTATATTTAAACACCAGATATTTGGCACCCGCACGCTAAAATAAATATTAATGTTACAGCAACAGTTGGTGCTGTGCGGGCATTCAGCATTTGTCATTCACTTCCAATCCAGCTGACCAAATATCGCTGGCAAATAGTGTCATTTCAATCACAGTGCCCTCAAAGCTGATAGGTTATCCAATTATGTGTGTTGATGCATTTCCTGTGAAGCTAGGACATTGCTCATGACCTTTTCTTGATAGAAATGAAATTTTCTCCCCCTCAGGCTAAGCAAAATCTCACAGCACTCCACCCTTTGAGTGAGTCATGCTGGGATAGTCAAACAAGCCTACACGATGATGAATCTGCAGACGTTACTCCTGGAGAAGAGCTGTTTAGAAATCAGCCACCGTGCTCTCCGATGTGTCACATGGCTCTCTTTCCGCACTGGCATGTCTCGGGGCGTTAGAGAGTTGTCGACTTTGGGGGGGTGGCGGCGGCAGCGAAGGTGGTGGTGGCGGAAAGTCCTTGCCGCTCTTTGCTCAGCGTCTTAGAGCAGGTTATCTCTCCCTGCAGCAAGCCGCCACGCGCCTGTTGCACCTGATTGTCTCATCGGCACATTCCAGGTGAGGAGGCCTGACAAGCCAGGACAGAGCACCCAGACAGTGATACACTTGTTCAGCAGCCGCAGGTGTAGCTGTCCTCTTTTTCTCAGCTCTCCCAGAGGTGTTTGGCGTCGCGGAGGAGTGAGAGTAATTTGAAGCCAAGACAGGGAAAAACCAGTGACAAATTACTTTTTTTCTATGAAGCACAGTAAGAAAAGAGCAGCCATTTTTTATGTGGTCATCTTATTGACCCACATGCCCATCCATCACTCAAAGTAGAGTCTGGAGTAAAAAGAAATAGTAATAAAAAATACAATAATTGACTGAGTTCAGAAAATATCCGCTGCGAGAGGGAAATTTTCAATGTGCACATTAATTCTGCAACTGGGTCGAGCATTATGACATTGTTCAGTCAAGAAATTGAGTGCAGCAGACTATAGGGGCAAAATAATAGGAACACCTTATAACACGGTAAAATCCAAGCGGGAGTTAGCTTGAGCTCGCTGTTCTATATTTTTTTTAGTCAAATTAATAAAATAGCTGTAATTTTCATGCACAAAAGCAGCCACCTCGGCTTACGAGACTTATTCAGATAATATAAGTGGGAACAAGAATTTGTGTCAACCACAGATACAAAAAAGAAAACCAATAAAATACCAGAAATCAACTCAGGATGGCCCTTTAACAGCACGCCAGTCCCCTTGTTCTGATGTTCTAAACCGTGACCGCTCAGTAATCACCAGTACTTCATGACATCAGCAGTCGTGAGTCAAACCACACATGTATTCACACTCAGCGTTCATCTGCAGCTCAGCTAACGACCTGTTTTGTGTCTGTGTCCTGCACATCTTTGACGCTGTGTTGTTTAAAATCTGTCGCAGACAAACACCTGCCAAGGTACTAAAAACCACCTTTTGTGGTTGTTCCCACTACAAAACATCATCATGACACACACACACACACACATATACTCACAAGCTGGAAACAATACCAGCCACGTTGCCATGGCTGCTAATTATTCAGGCCTCCCTGTTGACAGAAAACAACCGTAAATTATACATCGTATAATTATATCATTAAAAACATCATAAGAAAAACTAATAACGAGCCCATCTTCTTTTACAGGTTTGTGAGAGAACAAAAAAGTAGGTTTCGATATTTACACTAGAATATTTCAGAGGTTTTGTAATTATTTTTTTATTTTTCCATACTTAGTGTGGCCTTTATATCATATATCTGTCTGCAGTGGAAGCTCTGTTTAATCTTCTTGTGGTTTGTTGTTTTTGTATTCTTCCAAAGTTGTGTTAAAACAATTACTTGTGACGTCAATAAGTAGGAAAAGCACCAGCAATTTTCATCGTGATTTCATTACCTTATTTATCAAGTAAAAATGTCCAACATTTGCTGTCTGCTTTAAGATGAATAGATCGAGTTATAATATTCATATCTGTAGGGTGTTGCATATTAAAGATGATAGGTTTGTAATAAGCTAAAAAAGATTTATTAATGAAATCCTTGAACTTAATTCTCTAACAAAGCGTCAACAAAAGCATGAGCATATTATACACCCCTATTATCTTTTATATAACGGTAAGGTGTTCCTGTGGTACCACTCCTCTACTCCTGCACCTAAAGTAGTTTCTGATTAGAAATTTTATTCCACCCCTCCGAAACCAAATAACGATCCTACGCTGTGTCCTCCCCCCCAACATTAATAACGTCTGTTCATCCCCACTGGTACGTGCACCTTCTAAATTTAGGACTTCATGGGTTTGTTCGGCCGTCGCTGAGGGGCGATCAGCCATTCAGGAGGAGGGAGGAAACAGGAACTGAAGCATTCTGATGATGTAATTGGCAGCAGATGTGGGGGAAGACAGAGATAAAGGAGAAGGAATTCAAAATAATATCTGTTTGGGCATGCATGAGGGAGTTATCATGAGCGCAGTGGGATCGTGTTTTGACTTTTGTTTCACTGATTCAGTGTTGACCAAGTGCTTTCATTTTACAGTGGTCTGAGCGGTGGAAATCTGACATTTCAGTCCAGAAACAGCAGTGGAAAGATACCGAAAGAGCCCTTAATGAAAACATAGCTATACTTCACTTATCAGCGCGCACAGAGGGCCTGGAAGAAATAAAGTGTATATACTAATACTTGTTTTGAGCTGTCAGGGAGCTATAACATCAACTGAAAGGAGGATTTTAAAACCTGGCTTCCTAATGCAGGAAACAAGCAAAAAATAAGCTCGCATGTGAAAGTCACGGCAAAGACAGCGACTGAAGAGGGTCAAGTAGCCACTTTTTCCTGCCTTCCTTGTGGTCTGACAATGAGGCGGTGAGAACAACAAGACAGGACTGAGTAAGAGGATGCAGAGGGGGGCGGATGCAGGCTGGGACCTGCTTCGGCATTAAGTTATGCCTTTGTAAGGCAGAAGCACTTGCCTGTGGCAGGTGCAGGTAGCAGACGTGACGCTGCTGAGGTGTTTCTATTGAGAAGTACCCAACCTGCTGAGTTGTCGGGACAAGTTAGAGGACTCAGTCACCACCCTGCTAGAAAAAACTAACCAGATCCGCACACTATGACTTGCACTTCTAAAGATGCGACGGAGGAACTGGAAAATCCCAGGGCTTGAACGTAAAATTATAGGATTGTTGCGACGCTTGTCATGGAAGCTAATGTGGAAGATAATACATCATAACAGCAATTACAATCTCAGGGATTGTCTCTTTTATGTACCACCCAAAAAAAGCACTAAAGGCAGATTTAAATAAAGGCATATATCATCCACGAAGTGCTCAGCAGTTATATTTAAAATTTGAAATGTTAGCTTTTATGGGAGTGGACTAATCCTAAAGCTTGGGTTTAGAGGGATACATAATAACCAGGGCACTTCTGAAGCTTTCCAGGAGAGGATTCACATTTTCCACTGAAGTCCCAGTCAGAAATGTTTCTTAATAAAAACCCATCCTTCCTGTTCATCGGGGCCCTCGCGGTTATTCGTCCTTCTGGCTCTGTGTGCGAGGATGATTAAAACTCAGCCTCCCCTGTATTTAAGCCACAGAGAGGCACCTGTAGCTGCCGTCATACACTGCAGCGGATCGCCAACAAATGGAAGCTTGCAAGCCTAGCCATGTCAGGTGGGATTCCTGTCATCGCGGCGCAACAGTAATCATCGTCACAGAGGAGTCTGAGTGAGGGAAAAAACAGGAATGAAAAGGTTCAGTGTGTTAAAAAAATGCAAAGAAGAAGCTTCTGAAGGAGACGTGACTCACCATGTGCAGCACTTGCTCAAAACATTTTCTTGTTGTAGGAGTGGCAATGAAAAGCCCGAGGCAATCGTTTCTCATCAAAGATGCTGCTTGCAAACTTGTTTCTGACATACTGCAGAGAGAGAGAGTGGGGGGGAGAGGGTTTCCTCGATGCGATGGTGTTTAGCTATAACTTATCAAAATTCCATATCAGGATGTTTGCAGTTGAATCTGAGCTCTGATATTTAAGATTCAGAGCCTGTTTCAGCCTGTGTTGAAAAAGAGAGAGAGGGGGGGAAAAATCCCCCCCAGTGAGATGATGTGAAAGATTTTTAGCCCTCATGCTGGTTTAGAGAATCAAAGATCACGTCAATGCCCACCAACACAGAGTCACAGGAATTTAAATTTACCTCTTTAAGCCCTCTTTAAGCCCCACAGCCTTGAGCATTTTATCAGCAGGGAAGTTCAGTCTGGACTTAACACAATATGCTGGTATTTAAAAATTGTCTTAGTCCCTATAACTAATGGGGCAAATGCAATGATATCCATCTAAAAGCACAAAGTTTAGGGGCAATTACTGTGGACACCTGAAGGACTGGAGGGTTTTAACAATGAGAGCAAAGTAAGCAAAAGGATCCGCCTTTCCCTCCCCTGTTTGCTTTGCCTGAATGAATAGCAGATCCACCAGCATGGCAGTGTCAGAATAGATTAGCGCCATGGTCCATCTCCCTGCCTTCACAAAATAAAATCCTCTTAAAAGCAGAGGATGTCACTCAATCTCCCGAGACACGCATTTGCTTGGTGGACTCGGAAGCTCTCGCTTCTGGGAAATATACCTGCACAAATAGAGGAAGTTTAAACTGAAAATGAGCTGCCAAAGAGGAATTTGCCAAAGTATAAATCTCCCACACTGACTGTATTTCCTCAGACAGGAATACACGCGCTATTAAAGTTACTAATTTTTAAGGCAGCCGTGTATACTCATGCATTATGGAAGTGCAAACAGTCATTAACTTCAACAAATGATGCCCACTTAATCTTTCGTTTTAAAGAGAATACATTTAGGTGGCCATCTTTAAAGGATCTTTACGCCGCCTGCAGCTATCTTTTATTTTATAAACATAGCCCAGGGCTGCGAGTAAAAGGAGGATTTTCCAAACCGTTCTGTGTTTTCAGTGCGTGTAACTAAGAAAACAACAGGAAGTTCCTCTATGAGAGCCCAAAGGCAGAGGTTAAGAGTTCAGCACTCGCAAACCACTCTGCTGCTTTCCTTACAAAATAAAAGCCTTTATTTATTCAAAATAAGAAACTTGCAGGATAATGAATTTACAAAAAGCGAAGCATGAAGATGAAAAAAAAACACATAACTAATAAAACACACAAGGTGATATAAAGAAAAAGTGCAATTCTAAATATGCCCACATTTTGAATTACGCAGAGTATAAGATGGAAAAATCTTAGGCTTAGGGTGACGGCATGCTTCTCCATAGTGATTTGCACAGTCTGAGACTAGGAGGAGGCACAAACTCCTTGGGGCTTGCATTATGAAGGGCATCTAAAAGAAACAAATTTGTGGAGCTACCTTCTGTGGTGACCTCTTGTAAATAAGGGAGCAGCTGAAAGTGGCACACAGTCTGTTCATTCAGGCAATTTTTTACATTTTCCCTACAAGGGCACCTAAAAGCAGAATAGTACTATTGGCATGGTCCCGGCAGGCCTGCTCCTTTTGCTTCCCCTTGTCTCTCCCTCTCTCTGCTCTCAGGTGGAGTTGGGCAGGCCTTGGTGCCTTGCCCCCTTGGGTGGAGCATTTCTGCCTTTAGTCTAGCCAGCACACCTTTCTTCCATTAACTCATTATCTCCTGGGAATAAAAGGCTAACTGAAACCACGCTTTGCCCGATTGTCATCACCTTTATGGTGGTAATCAGCCTATAGGTGGGTTTAGGGTTTTTTTTGTTTATACCTGACCCTGTTCTCTAGTCTTTAATCCTAGTTTCCTCCCTGTGTGTGTCTTGACTGGACTCAAGTAACTTGCAATCTGAAAGTCTCACTTACTGTTCACCCAAAAAGCAAGGATATACCTGCAAACCCAAAGCTAGCCACCTCTCATTATGACTTACCTAGAAACTTCACGTGCCTCCCCCACCTGTACATCACAAAGGGAAAAAAAAGTCAAAGTTTCACTGGTTGTGGCAGCTTCAACACCAACCTGCCAACTCCTCTCTGGCACTTCCTTCTGCCCCCTTCCCCCGAGTTGGTGCACGCTCAGAAAGACCACTTACCTGAGATTAATTTACCAATGCCCTTGCTTTTAAATCCTGTTGACATAAAAACATTTAAAGCTTGCATTGATCTCAGTTGTTCTGCTTTTAAGTCAGTTTGTTCCTGTAACTGTGAAAAATATAATTTTAATCAAATTAAAACCAGTTTTAAAGTCATATTAGTCACAGTGTTAATTGATACTGTGCTTGTTCGTTTTTAAGGTTATAGTTCATGCAGTTTGAATGTATTATATTAACAAATGCATTTAAAATTAAATTAGGAATTGGCTTTTATAAAAAAGGGGGGAAATATTCCACATATTACATATATGCACATACTAAGCAATAAATAGGCCCAACACATGTTAGCTAAGAGCATCTCAAAAAAGAGTCGATGAAGGACTAAGTAAGTTGGTGGGTGATATTTCCTTGATATTTCATATTTTTTAAATAATGTGAAAACTTTAAATAGACTGTGGGATAGACTGATAAATATGCAGAAACATACAGGGCTGAACACACTGATTCCACCACCTGTCGTAAAAACAAGAAAACACAAATATTTTCGCAATCTGTCAAAAACTTGTTTAAATTTGAGGCACACTGGACTTCAAAGAGAGTCAGAAATTAATCAGCTATAACATGCAAACACTCTTCAGCAAAGCAAGTAAATATGTTTAGCATCTTACTGAATGAAAAAAATAATAATCTGCTTTTTTCAGCTTTTTTGTAAAACTGGATAACATTAATAACAACAATAATTCTGTTTTAGCATTAAAAATATTTTAAATAAGTTAAAGCACTTGCACATAGTGGTGGACTAACCAGGTGGTGGTCTAAATATGTTGAACTGCACATTATGTATTATTTATACTGTACTCAGACATAGTCCCGGTATAAGTATCTGATGTAATAGTTGCTATGCCACACAATTTTGAAATAACTCCTGTGTTTTGTGTTTTTGTTACCTACCGCAAAATTACAAAAAATCCAAAACAATAAAACAAACTTTTATAAAATGTAGAACAAATATGAAATTAGTGCTGACTTTATCTTGGCTACAAACACTATGAATCCTGGGTAATATTTGACATTAATCTCCACTAGAAAATATTTATAAATAAAAGAGTTGTTCAGCTGTTATAAAGATTTAGATTTATACGTTTATTTTGAGTTTTTAGCCCCATGGCTGCTTCTTGCTTTGAACCCCACAGACCTGAAAGATTCATGCACTCCATACTTTCTATTCATCTTCATCTTCCAAGGCTTTTCTCTCCTGTAAAATACTTTCTAAGGTCCTCTGACCAGAATTTTTTTTTTTTTATCAAACAGATGATTGGGATAAGATACATGCACTCGAAGCTCTTTATTTGTTATCGTCATAATTTGACAGCACAGTGTGAGGAAATGATGATTCAGATGTTTTGACTACATGCACACAAAAAAAACCATCCTGCAATCCATTTTATACAAGTCACACACAGACACTATAAAGGGCAAGGTGTGCAGGAAAATGCAACAGCCGACTGGTTTTCTGTGCTTGATATGTACAATGTTACAACCTTTACTGTGTGTATGTGTGTGTGTGTGTGTGTGTGTGTGTAGTTTAACACACTACAGAGTGTAAGGTGTGCAGGAATAGCAGGCAGGTTCTCAGTGCAATGTTATGTCGAGTGTCAGCCTGAAACGTTTTTTTCATTACAGTCAGCATCACTTTCAAACTAATGCACTGCAATTGGAAAAATGTTTTCTGCCTGCACGATGTATGTTTTTGAAACTTCCCTGAGGGGGACGCGTCACACTGGCAACCAAGAAAAGGCAGCTTTAAGTTTTTTAAAGATTCCTGCAGTTTGATCACAACTATTACCAAATAGCTGATTGCCTGTAATTAACCAGGTTTGATGCCTAAACCTCACCGATTGTTGCCCCTAAACTCAACCAAACAGCACGTGGAAACAAAAGTAAGCAACAAATGAAATGTAATCCAAGAGAAATTGTTAATAAATAAAAGCCTGCAGACTGTGGTGTGAGCGGGAATTCATTTAAAGGTAGAAACAATATCAGTACACAAAGGTTGGTGTTCATGTATACATGAACTGCCATGAGCATCTGTGTGTACGTGGTGCACAGAGCAGCTGGGAGGACTATTTTATTTTTGCCACGTTTTATTGTTTTCATGTACAATCATTTCCACACTTATTTCTTATTATTGCATTTTACTCTCAGGTCCAGTGAACCTGACTGTGTAGGGAATATACAATCAGTTTCTTTCAGTGTTCTCAGTAAATATATTGGTGTTCTTTTTTTACAAGTAAATTTATTAATTTTTCTTTTAATAAAGACTGAGAACACCACACAGGGGTGAATGGCTAATCTGCTGTATGAATCATTTTCTAACCAGATAATTCAATCAAACTACAGCGAGCTGGATCAAAATTAAAAAGAAAAAAACAAGCTTAATGAATTCGAAAAAATTCAGTGAGTCAATACTCTTACTCTCAGTCTGCTGCTGCGCTGCTGTCAGAAATGTTGATCTGCTGTGTTGCACACTGGAAAAACATATTTCTGAGAAATGTTGGAAAAATTACATGGAAAATTGGAACATGTCTCAAGGTAAAGCAACATAATATATATCTGACAACCCATTAACCATGTTTAGACCACATCTAACAATAGCCTTCACTGACTTCCTAGCTCACGTTACAGGATGTGATACAATGGTTAAGCTAGAAATCAATTTTAAAATATCAACACAAGTTCTGCACACAAGGCTGAGTAAAAATGTATTATTGTTGTTCTGGTAGAGACATGGCATTTCATTCAGTATATATTTCGCCATGTATTTCTGCGTAATGTTTGTTTAGATTTCATCAAACACAAACGTGTCTGCCAAGCACGATAGCAGCAAGTACAGAAAAATGTCTGCAGTGTAACTCTCAAGGAGCAAATTAAGCTAAAGCAGCAGCAAAAAGTGCAGTTCCTCTGGTGGCCACTTGAGGCTGGCTCCAAAAAAGAAAATTTGTCTCAATACAATCCGATGTTAAAATGCCTGAAGTTACTGCATTAAAAAAAGCGTGCTTACGGCTACAGCTGTGTAACATCATATCCACAATAATACCTGTATACATTTTTAAGTATCATTATCATTGCTGTAATACCATCATGTGTTTATGTTCCCTAGTACAAGAAAAAAATGAAACAAGTCTGGGCAACTCAGGGAGTGAAAGCAGCACATCAGCCTAAGATGACAATTTAGCAACTTAAAAGGTGCAACTTCCACAGCCTCCAATAAGATACGATAGTACTTTGCTACAAGAAAACTCTTCCTGTCGAAGGCTACGATGGAGGAGATATTAGCAACTGGTGATGTGTGACCCAAATGTCAACAAATGACTCTACCAAGCCTTGCTGGAGCACTCCCTAGCTGCACTCCATATGACAGGAAGAGCAAACAGAGGATGGAAATTAATGATGTTGTTCCACAGTGGAAAAACTGGACTTTAAGCAGCTGGTTAAAAATCCAGACCCAAGTTACAACATCCCAAGTAGAAACTATTTTTCTGTCTTGTTATGCAACAGCATTGTGCAGCTCCTGGTGAGTTACACGGTTACGTTACTTTACTTAAACTAAAGTGTTCCAGGGGAAACACTAGCTAGATAGGCTACTTTGGTGCTTACATTTAAATGACACTGCGTCACTACAACTGTGCTGCTGGTACACCTGTAAATAATGCTTCCTGCAAGCATCAATAAAACATTGTTCATTCTGTATTTTTGAAGCTATATAACCCACACCCCACTTTTAGCCTGTTGCAAAATATAATTTTTACCTCTGTGGAGAGTTAACCTGCATGGGCAGAATCTTTTGATTGGTGTCTGCTAGTCCTTATCCCCAACTTTGAGTCAATATACTGGACCTCTTCATTGTCTGCTGATATTTCTGGTGCCTTCCTGTGAAGTAGACGCATGCGCTTCAGTTTTGGTGGAGCAAGGCAGAGCCAATGTTAATAACCATTATTTGGTGCTTAGCTTAGCCAGGTCAGTGCTCTGTTTATGACTTATTTACTTACTATGACATAGTCAGAAATATCAAACCATGGTTAAGCAGTTTTACTCATGTTCGCTGCTGCCATCCCAGTTGGCGAATCAGAGTTGGTGGAGCTCCAACTTTCTGGGTTGGAGATTCAACTTGAGAGCGGCTTTCTGTCTGAGAATTCCTGATTTCCAACTTTCCACTTCAAATGGGACACAGCATAAAGAGCTGATATGTCTGTATTTGCGTTGCATAGAGTTTGAGACAGATTGCCAACCAAACTAGCATTAGCTGGTTAATTAGCATTCCACCTTTTCATCCTAATACCATGTTGATTTTTGGGGGCTTCTGTCTCAAAAAAACACAACATGGTGGGCAAGACACTAATGCTGAAGCTTAAATTAAGATTCCAAAACGAGTAAGGAGCATCGCTACCATTTTTTAAACCGTCTCTGTCTCAGTATAGTGATTGAAATACCAAGTTAACATAAATCTATGCACAAACTTAGCTGATCTACTCCACTAAGTTAAATATACTACTAATAGTCATACCTTACTGTTAGTACAAAGCTGTTTTGTTAGCATTGTAGTTCTGTATACAAACTTGTTTAAGCACTAGCCTAGATCAGTTGACGACCATTTGGCAACCAACATTCACACAGGGTAAATATGTATATTCCACGAGTGGTAGGTTGCAGGCCATCAATGTGAAAATGACTGCAAACATCCCAGTCACGCAAGGGCTGGTGCTAGGGTATAATTAATATAACAGTTAGCATTATGAGCTTTATTTTAAAAAGACCGTTTGAAACTCTGTTTGGTTATTTTTCGGCAATGAGGTTATTCACACATAATTATCATTAATATAAATGGCCTGTATTTGTATAGCACTTTACTTAGTCCCTATGGACCCCAAAGGGCTTTACACTACATTCAGTCATCCACCCATTGGTGATGGCAAGCTACATTGTGGCCACAGCTGCCCTGGGGCGCACTGACAGAGGCGAGGCTGCCGGACACTGGTGCCACCGGGCCCTCTGACCACCACCAGTAGGCAACGGGTGAAGTGTATTGCCCAAGGACACAACGACCGAGACTGTCGGAGCCAGGGCTCGAACCGGCAACCTTCCGACTAGAAGACGAACTGCCAACTCTTGAGCCACGATTGCCCCACAATATAATAGAACAGATTTATTTTATAAGCTGTTGAAACTGTTATTAATGCAATACTGAATAAGGTAAGAAAAATGCTAGTTCTCTCACCTCATGATGCCACAGACTGCCCCCTGAGATATCCGGGGACAGTGACCTGTAAGGTGGATTGGGAAGGAGACACACTGCTGGCCTGTCAACCTGGTGCCTACAGCAACATCCAGAGTCTGTCAAAATGATCAAGTCACTGCAAACCCAGGCTCACAAATTATGTAGAAGCACACATCAGATCTACACACTCACAGTGTAAACATTTCATCACCGTCCATGGTTTTTGTTTGATGTGTGGAAAACGGTTTTGGTCTGAGGTTTAGCTCCTTCTCATGAGCTACAGAGAAGTCAGATTTATTTTTCCTTTTTTCTGAGCTTCTAAGTAGGATCAGCTGTCATTTGAGGCAAGGACGTAATAGTCTACATTTTCAGCAGAGCAGCGTTTCTCTCTTCAAATTGATTGGAATCACTTTCTGTACCGCAAGAAGAATCCTCTCCCGTTCTCCTTTTCATCTCTTAGTCTCACTGATCATTGGTGCTACTGAGATACAGAGTACAGGTGTGATCATCATCCTAATGCATCTTTGAGCATGCGTGCGTGTGTGTGTGTGTGTGTGTGTGTGTGTGTGTGTGTGTGTGTGTGTGTGTGTGTTGCACAGATAACATTTCAATAGTGCGATCTGAAACTAAAAGAAATGAATGTTGACACAGCATCCGTAGTCATCCATAATTTATATCAGCTCAAAACACTTTGCAGAGCTTTTTGAATGTTGATTTCCATCATCCCATTGAATATAATGTTGTAACAATTTGGTGCTCAAAAATAGGCTGAATCGTGCTGGAGGAAGTGGACAGCGCAGTATGTACACGTGTTTATGTACTCCTGTGCCTGCATGCATATGTGTGTGTGTGTGTGTGTTTCAAACCTGGCATAATGATAGACTGACGCTGAGACCGACAGCACCACCCCAAGCAAGTAGAAAAGCCCTGCATTCCTGGGCTGCGAGCTGTGAAGCACATATTGCAAGTTAAAACATGCAGCCCGGAGCCACCTATGTTTTAGTAAATAGTTTTAGAGGTAGAGCTTAGAGATCATAGCTTCAGGTCAAGGCTGGGATTGATTGAATGTTTTGTGGTTGTCCACTTTTATGGAGAAGTGTAAAATAAAGGGCTGGATATTCAATGTTTTCTGATGCTTTGAAGTTGTATGTAGTTGTGTGAAGAAAAAAGGCACTTTCCTTTTTATACAGCAATCGGAAGATAAAATTTTTGTGATTTTCATGTGTGCGCTGTATGATGCTACACACAGCACCCTATTAGCGTGGTTTAGCAATAGAAACTGAAAGCAAGGAGAAACAGCCAACCTACTTCTGTCCAAACATGATCTGGCCTCCTCCTGAAGCTTCTTATTAAACTGGACGTGAATGTGACATCAACGCGCTCATCGAATTCTTCACTAAAATAAACATTTCAGAAAGTGGTGAAATACGCCGTGCTAAAATAAAGTGTAAAAGCAAGTTTGTCCTTTTTTAAAACATGTCTTTAACTCATACATGTGTGCAAGTGGCTTAGAAACTGGATGGGTGGAGTTTCATTGGTAAGTGCTTTAAAGTGGCTCTGTTTGTATTCCAGCATGCTGTAATAAGAAATCCTGTTTTCATTGAGTGGCTCACTCTAGCCGCATAGATCTGCATAGATCACCACCTGCCACTCAAATCTGAAACACCTGTATTCTCCACAGCATCCACAACAGTTGGCTCTCTGCAGAAAAACCCTAAAATAGCCATAAAAAAATGACTGACTGAGCCCAGAAACAGAGCCTGATCATTTAAGCTCATAAATGTAGATAAGACTATCTCACAGCTCTTGCTTATCCCCCAATTTTCTAATACTTATTCCCTCTCTGTGTGCTGTTTGTTCTTCTTTCATTCCAGCAGCCCGGGGGGTGCTTGAGCTATGAGAAGAACTTTCTGAGTTCCCTTCCAACATAATCAAATAGAAGACAGTCACAATAATAATACCCACTCATGGCATCTACTCCCTAACCTTTTCCCCTTTGTCTTTAATTGACACATTAATCAAACAGACACGTTAGTTAGATTGTGC
This sequence comes from Simochromis diagramma, assembly GCF_900408965.1. Classification (NCBI taxonomy): domain Eukaryota; kingdom Metazoa; phylum Chordata; class Actinopteri; order Cichliformes; family Cichlidae; genus Simochromis; species Simochromis diagramma. The sequence goes on from NW_024386782.1 coordinate 7,900,716, forward strand.
CGCGCTCGATATTGCCAGACTATAACGAGAAGGAATGGTGATTGCACATCAGCGTGCTTTACAGTTAGATGGTGGAAAGCTGATCAAGCTTCACGCTTGGAGGCCACATATAGGAAGGAGGATCCACTCCACCTGCAGGATTTCACTGGACACAACAGAGTTTATTTCCCTTCAGCTGTATTGGCTCATCCCAGCATGCTCTGCTGATTCCTTTCGACTTGACTTGATAACGAGTGTATTTGGCCTCCTGGTTCGTGTGTCTGCCTCGCTGATTTTCTCATTGTAATTCACTGCCGTTCTGCAGAATTCTGACCCGCTCTGTTGCATATGATTGTGTCTGATCCGTGGGGCTCCTTTGAACGCTTTTCACATCTTCGGGCCTCTTCCTTGACAATTTTTGAAGCTTCTTATCACCTAGTTTTCATTCTTTTGTCTGATCTCTGGTGGAAAAAGCAACGAGATACTTTCGTTCAGGAAAGAGAGCAAAAATTCAGTGCAGAAGTATTCCATTACTAGAAAAATGACAGTTATAAATACATTTAGTTATAATTAATAGAGGCTCAGGAGAGCTGATATCTTTAGTATGAATTGTGAGTATTAAAAGCAAATTAAATTAATATTATATTCAGTATAAATGTCACTCAGGCACAGTTTGCTGTTTTGTCTCTTTTCAAAAAAGACAAATATAGAAATACTCCAGCTTATAACATGTAAAGATGGACTACTACTGATCCAAAAGAAAAACACTTTGAAAATGTCCTTTATTGCTGTGAAAAAACTGTGAATGTCATTTCTAAATACTTTCAGTTAGAAAAAACTTTTACATTTTCATTTACTCCTTAGACTGATAAACTCATTGATTAATCAGTAAATTTATGAGTAGATTATTCAATAATGAAAATCAGTCGGTATAAAACAGAAATGTAATCCTTGCATCAGTCACACTTTTTTACCTTGCAGTAGGATTGATGCTAGATTTAAGTATACACTCACTTCCTTGGTTATACCTGTTCAGCTGCTTGTTAACCCAAATATTTAATCAGCCAATCACATGAATCACATGACAAACACATAAATATCTAGTAGGGAGCAGTTGAGACAACTCAAATAACCACTTGTTACAACCAAGGCATGCAGAAAAGCATCTCTGCATGCTCTATATTGACACTATATTGACACTCACACTATACTGAACCTTGAATCAGTTGAGCTACAGCCACAGAAGACCAGACCAGATGCTCCTGTCAGCTGAGAACATTAAACTGAGGCTACAGTTCAACGAAATTAGACAATAGAAGTATATAAAAATGCTGCTTGGTCTGATGAGTCTTGATTTCTTCTGCGACATTCGGATGATAGGATCAGAATTTGGTGTAAACAACATGACAGCATGGATCCATCCTGCCTTTTGTTAACAGTTCATGCTGCTGTCATGATGTAATGGTGTAGGGGATATTTTCATGACTCACTTTAGGCCCCTTATGAGCATCGTTTAAACTTTCTTGCTTGCTGCCGACCACGTCCGTCCCTTAAAGACCACAGTAGTTCAGTGAACTCAAATGGCCTCCACAGTCACCAAATCTCAGTCCAACAGAAAACCTTTGGGATGCAATGAAATGGGAAAATGACATCATGGATGTGCAACTGAGGAGTCTGCTGTAACTCTGTGATGCTATCATGTCTATATGGACCAAACTTTCTGGCGAATCTTTCACTTTGTTGAATCTGTGATGGCAGGAAGGTGTTTAACGTGACACTAGTATGGTGTACCTAATGAAGAGGCTCTGTGTGTGTGTGCATGTGTGGTTGAGAAGATTTATTCATAATAAGAGAGAAATATATATTGTATATAAATACACCTTCCTACTTTACATTGTGTAAGACACACATTATATATAGTGAAAACAGGTTTATAGGATGCTATATGTGGCGTTTTGCTTTTTTATTGTTAGATCGACTGTTATTTAATGAAATAATTGATGGAATAAATCCCTCCAGCTTGAACAGTCAAAATCCTGGTTGCTGTTTGTCAGACAAAGCTGCTTCAGCTTGTCCAATTTGAATGACGCAAGCAGAGTGGAGGATTTCCAGAACCTGCTTCAAACTTGAACTCACTGGACGTTTTTCAGCCATTGTTTATGGATAGATGTCAATTTAGTCCAAGTCAAGTAGTGATGCATTCAGTCCTCAAAATTGCTGGTTAAAAACGGCTATTTTGTTGGGGGGAAAGGCAGTAAGTTTAACAGTTTAATGAAAAACAATGTCAGCATTAGCATTAATTTATCCCAGTGTGAGCAGAATTGCAGTAATGAGGCTATTTAGCTCACTAAATGGAGGTTAAACAAATTAATTTAACTGATTATAGTATTTTTGTTCTCTTGGTAACTTTTTTCTATTTTTTAACTAAATGAGAAACACTTTGAGGCTATTAAAAAACACAAAGGGACATTTAACATTTAAATCGCTAAAGGTAGACTTATTGAGTTGGGATCGTGTGCTGTAGAGTAAAAAAAATCCTCCCATTTTAACTGCAGTGTGTAGGAGTGTAAAGTGTTTGTTGTACCCGATGAAGTGAGGGCCTGTTGCCACCAGCTGGAGCAGAGCTGCAGTGCAGCATCACCTGCAGGGAACACCTGGATCCAAACAGACAGGTGTGTTCAGTCATCCTAATAAGCATGTGTTGTTTATACACACATAAGCATTTGTTTGGTCAGAGTGCCATGTTGATGAGAAAAGGTGAAATTAATGTGGGAAATTTGTCTGAATTCTAGAGAGGCTGCTTATTATAGGCAAAAAACAAGCTTTTTAATTAACAGCAATCTCCACACAACCGCGGCTGTGATGTGTTTAGCGCTCTGTGTGAAACTGATGAGCATGGCAGCTTACTGATAACATTTCACATGAAACCTGGCACACATTATTGCATGTCACTGGAAAATAGTTGAAAAGGTAGGGAGCAAGGCCTGCTGAGTGCCGTGAGCGATGATTCGCATGGTTTTTAGTGATGAAAAGGAGGAGGATTCGTTAGAAGTAGTGGTGGAAGAAGTATCCAGAATCTTTGCTTAAATGGAAGTGGCAATTATTTAGCATGCAAACACTCAATTACAACTAAAAACTAATGCAAACTATTGCCATAATTAGGTTAAAGCATGGTGGCAGTGTGGTTAGCACTGTTGCTGCACAGCAAGAAGGTCTTGAGTTCAATTCCACACCTTTCTGTGTGGAGTTTGCGTGGGTTCCCTCCGGGTACTCCGGCTTCCTCCCACTGTCCAAAGACATGCAGCTTGTGGGGATAGGTTATTTGGATAATTCAAATTGCCACTAGGTGTGAATGTGCGAGTGAATGTGAGTGCGAATGGTTGTCTGTCCCTGTGTGTTGGCCCTGCGACAGACTGGCGACCTGTCCAGGGTGTACCCCGCCTCTCGCTCTATGACAGCTGGGATAGGCTCCAGCACCCCCCGCGACCCTGAAAAGGATAAGCGGATGGATGGATGGAATGGATGGAGGTTAAAGCATGTAAATGTTATCATAGAATGCTGATGCTTAAAGTGATGTATCAGCAATATCTTCAAACTGATATTTTTAATGGTACATCGATTATTGATACTGCGTGGGATTGTACAAAATATTTAAAAGAAGTCAGAAATATTCACGATGATCACAAACAATATCCGACATATGAGCAATACATTAAAATGCTCTAGCGATGAGATCTACTGTCACTCCCAGCATGTCACAGAGTGATGCCTGGTCGGGATATTTGGAATCGCTGTAGTGTAATTTTTAACACACGGACTTTAATGGTGTTTCTGTCACAGGCTGACATTTAAACCATAGTGTGAGCTCTTATTAGTTCTGAAGCCAAAAACGTACCGAACAATAACAGAAAAAGGAAAAGTCAAAAAAAAGGAAGTGTAAAAATAGCATTCCTAGCAGCTAGCTGAACTCCTTTTTTCTAGGAAGAAACTGTGAGGTGTGATTATCCCACCGGCAGCCCACCAGCCACTCTATTCAGTTCAGTTCAGCTTTATTTATATAGCACCAAATCACAGCAGCAGTCATCTCAAGGCTCTTTATTTAGCGAGGTGGAATATTCGAGAGAAAACCAAATCAATGAGGGTATCCCCTACGAGCAAGCTCTTGGCAACAGTGGAAAGGAAGAACTCCAATTTAATAAGAAAAGACCTCTGGCAGAATCAGGCTCAGGGAGGGGCCCCCAGACATGGGGTGATGGGAAAAAGAAGAGAAAGGGAGTACACACAGAGACAAAGACAACAAACAAACCCTTGGAGGAAAGAGAAAACAAACATTAATGACACACGGTAGCAGCATGTACAGTAAACGCATCAGGGGTCAAAAGAGGGGAGTGGAGAAGACAAGCTCAGTGCACCATGGGAAGTCTATTCCAGCATGGTTCAGGGTGACCTTATCCAACACCCAACTTTATAAGCTTTACAAAAAGAAACATTTTAAGCCTATTCATAAAAATAGAGAGGATGTCTGTCTCCCGAATCCAAACTGGGAGCTGGTTCCACAGGAGAGGACCTGATAGCTGAAGGTTCTGCCTCCCATTCTACCTTTAGAAACTCTGGGAACCACAAGCAAGCCTGCAGTCTGAGAAGCAATTGCTCTGCTGGGCTCTGTTGGCATTTTCCCCCATTCAGCAAAGTGTTATTCTGCAGCAGTTCCCTGCATGCTGTAAAATTACTCTAAAAGGGTACCTGGAGTGTTAAAATGGGACGAGAAGGGGTTGTGACCAAGCATCAGTACATTATTGACTTAGGAGTAGGAATGTGTTGATCAAACACACTTCATCTCCATTTCCTGACACCGTGCATCAGTCAGGCATGGATAAAGGTAAGCCCTGAGATGCAGTGAAACAGTAAATGCATGATTAAATTTCTCTTTCATTCAGGGTTCAGTGGAAATAAAGAAGAGTGAATATTTGCAGAAAGGAAGTGTGCATCCTAAGTACATCCATAAATGGGGTTTTACTTACTGATTAGATCTCTCCTTGGGAAAGCAAAGACATGTGCAAACTGCTCTTGACTGACATTACTTTTACCCTGTGATTGGTTTTGTTCTATCTGTTCTACACTGTCAAACTTACACCGGACAGTTTTAAAGATTTAATAAAAATCAATTCAGCAGAAGCGGACATATAAATCCCTAATCAAAATCTGGCTTCTGCATTACCCACAATAAAACTCAGTCTGTTATGATACCAACAGCTAATGGAGCCTTAAGACATGAGGAGCACATTTGAGTTAGGTCACTTCTTTCTACGATGATTTTTAAACCATTTACAAGCAGGTAATCTTTACTAAGTCCTCAATAGCTGTCAGCAGACGTGGCAATTTCAGCCACTCCCTTATTTACCAAAGGGTCGCCACAGCAGATAGATCCTCCTTATTTGATTTGACACATTTGCCTTTGCTGACGCAACCTTCCCATTTACCCAGGTTTGGGACCCTCACAAGGAGTAATAATAACAATAATAATGGTAATAAAAACCTTTATTCATGTAGCACTTTTCTTTTCACCTTTTTGTCAAACTACTGTTAGCAGTGCTCTACGTAAACTACGCCTGACAACAACAGTAGATGTAAACATTTAAAAAAGTATTCAGTAACTATATCCTTCCAATAAATATATATTTGTCTTTTACATGTGGTAGGTATATTTGCACACCTCCAAATAATGAATTAATGTCTTTGCCCATAAGTACAGTGTTGAGCAACTGCACTTGTTACTTCACGCCACTGGTGAGGAGGGCTGGACTGTCAATGGGAGCAAATCTCCAAAGATCAATGGCTAGTGAAACAATGGCATTGGGAGTGAATGCAGCAAGTGGCTCTGAATCAAATTCCCGTTTGCACAGGAAGCTGTAGAAAACCAGGAAAGACACTGCCCTCGCTCTTCCTTTGGTACGTCAAAAATACTCCAGCTCACGGCACCAGACGCTGCCCGATCAGGATCCTGTTTTCACTCTTTCGTTTTTGTTTTTTTTTTTCTTCTGTTCAGCATTTCTAGCTTCCAAACAGGAGAAGGGTCAAGATATCATTAGCTCTGTGCCATACATGTGACTCCTACTATAAGGGAAGTTATAATATTCTAGCAAGGCATCTAATTTTAGTGGATACATATGACCGAGTTGGCTGATATCTAACTGTACTGTAGTCTAAAGACATTGAAAGATTTGAAGAGTTTGTTCGGTTTGAGGAAGTGATTACTGCAGCACTGCAATGATTCACTGAGCTATTTCTAACTCATGAATTCTAGTCACATTATTAAAGTGACAGTGATTCATAAGTCACTTGACATTATTAAAAACTGCTCGTGAAAACTCGAGCTTTTCTCTCTGACCTTTAAGATGTCAGATGTCCAGTGTTGGAGTTGTTGCTTATTTTCTCTCCAAAGAGGGTAACCTGGTAATAAGCACGACACATTACACAACGTGGTCTAAGATGTTTGCAACACAACATAAATGGATAGACTGCACTTCATTAGATACACTTTTCTAGTACCACGCCTTCAACAAGGTGCAGTTAGTCCAGATTTTATAATTGCACCACATCCCAAAAATACTCTATTGCCTGGAGACCTGCTGACTCTGGACGCCATTTGAATACAGTGAGCTCATTGTCGTGTTCAAGAAACCAGTTTGAGATCAGTTGAGCTTTCAGACATGGTGTGTTATCTTGCTGGAAGCAGCCATCTGAAGATAGGTTCACTCTGCTCATAAACAGATGGTCAGCAACAATACTCCGGTAGGGTGTTGTGTTTAAATAATGTTTAGTCGGTACTAAGGAGCTCAAAGTGTGCCAAGCCTGAACTGTTGATGCAAGGTAGGATGGATCCATGCTTCCAGGTTGTTTACACCAAAGAAATCAAGAATAATAATCTTCTGTTTGGTAAGCCTGGTTGAATTGTAGAGTTTTCTGTTGTTAGCTGACAGAAGTGGCACCCGGTGGGGTCTTCTGCAAGATTTGACATGTTTTGCTTTTAAAGATGCTCTTCTGAATACCTCTACCTGTTGTGTCCGGTGGTTATTTGACTTACTGTTGCCTTCCTTGAAACAGACTGACCAGTCTCCAGTCACCCATCGACTCACACATTCACTCAGTGCTTCTGTCTGTCACACACACACTGAAATGAGGACTGAAGGAACTGGAACTGCACCACTAAGCTGCCTGCTAGCATACAGCACAAATCCTTACCTTTACAAGGATATACACAAGATGCTAAATCTCACACTCTAGTCGTTTCACACAGCGAATTAGCAGTACTGTGAATGCCAGAATTTAAATACGCTTGATACAAGATCTCGTAATTATGAGGTGCATATGTGCTCCTTGGTAAATCCTGTGCACTTTGCATTGCTAAGCATTAGTGTTTTGTTTTTGCTTGTAGCTTCCTAAAGAAAGCTCTATACTGTAGTCTTACATCTCAGGAGTGTCAGAGTCACCAAAGACTTAAAAATTTAAAAAAAAAAGCACCAAGTACAGTTTATTTTTTTAATGCTTTGAATGGGTCTGACCCTTCAAAGCATAAACAAGCTTCATCCATCGGTATCAAAAGTTACTTTCAGCAATAGTTTAGCATTTGATGCTTTGAGCACTTGTTATTGACAAATGTGCTACTTGCAATGAAATATTTCTATGTCTGAGTACTTCCTCCACCGCTGGAAGCACAGCAGCAGCTTGGCATACAACACAAGTAATGAAACAGAAATGGGAAAGTACCATGTAATGTAGTATCTGCATTCAATCTCCATCTCCTTCCTTGTTAAACTATAGCTGTGCTGCACTCCTGCTAAGCACAGAGGCTGAACTTCCAGCTGGAAATGTTCTATTGGGCTTTGGGCCCATTTCCTATAATCTTTGCTTATTAAAAGCAGCCCCTCCTGCTTTATTCACATGCTCTGTGCGACAGAATACTATAAATCCTTGTAAAAGACTGAATGTGTGAGAGAGACCAAAAGACAGAGAGAGAAGGAGGGAGAACAAGAGAGTGAAAATGAAAGAGAAAGAGGAATGGGCAGAGCAATTATTCACCATCATTATTACCATCTTGATCCATTATCCTACTAATTACTGGCTCTCCAAAGCAGGACAGGGGACAATACTTTAGAGTGAACTCAGCATGCATGATTCTTCATTTGTTCCACTTCTTTTAATGACAGAATGTATTACGTTATGAATAATTTGCAAACTGCTGGACAAACACTACGACAAAAAGGTGTTTCGTGTAAGTTTTTATTACCTGATGTATGGTTTTGATATTTGCCAGTGATGAATGCGAACAGGACATCTATAATCAGATCTCTGCATAATCAGGTTTTTGGTGCTTTTATGTTGGACTGAATGGAAAATGACAAATTAATAAGACCTTTCTAATAGGAAAAATATGCAGTTTTAATTAATCGTTTGGGGTATATTATTGATACCGATCGTGCTTCACTGCACAGACATCAATTTGCAACACACTGAGGAAAACTTTTTTCTTCTTCTTCTTCTTTTTGGAAAATTAGTTTCAGACTTTTAGTTTGTTTTAGGGTGCATAAATTTCGTTGCAAATTAATGCTAATAAAGTGAATCCATTTAATTAAAATTTAATCAAATGTTTGCATAAACTCCAGGGCTTGTTTTTCAAATTACCAGGCGCAATATCACATGTCAGGACAATCTTCTTACAGCGAGCTGGGAGGATCCAAGTGATACACATGTTCTGCCACGATCCGAAGGGACCTCCACGTCATTCCCAGCTCCTAAAATTAAAATCAAGATTCCTTTGAACTTCCAGGCTTCTCGAGCAGTTAGAGATTTTTTTTTAAAAGGTTATTTCTGGCGAAGAAGAAAACAAAGATTATCGAGCAAAAGATTTTTTTGATCTTTTCCTCTTATTGTTTTTTTAAAGGCATTTTCTAAATTTAGATTTTTTTTTTTTTCATATGTTTCAGCTTCATGGGCATGAGTCAACATGCAGGCAGGGGCTGTGGCAGCATGCTTCCTTAAAATAAAAACAGGGGTGCAAGTCACTCCATGAACAACACAAAGAGATCAATAAATTGCGTTTGTTTGTGCGTGTGGGTGGTTTTGTGTGTCCCTCTGTGTGTCGTGGGTGGGGAAAAGTCATAAATGCACACACACACAAAAGAGACTGCGGATGAAAAGCTACATAATCCTGAAAGTGTAAGCGCACGCGTGTGTGTGGCGTTTTGTGTAGTACTGAGTTTGCATTTTCTCTAACAAGGGTCTGGCGTCCCCACAGCCGTCAGTGGGATCCACGCTGGGCCCTTTCGCAGTAATCAGCCAGACTGTCTTGCTCTAATTGTTTCCAGATTTGTGTGGGAGGTCAGAGCCCCAGAGTGCTGATCCTTGCCAAGTTTATAAACAGAGCAGTGTTTCCAGATGGCCACTGGCTCCAGACTGGCTAGCAGGTTGATTGGGACCAGAATAATAACAGGTGGAGAACAGACAATGAATTCCTTGACACTTTTTACCTCGCGCACACACACACAAACGCAGACACGCTCGCAGACGCACCGACACTGTCTCAAACGCACAGTAACACGCTTTCAGTACGGTGAGCAGGAGACGCTGCCTTTGTGGTTCGACCTCAGCCGCAAGAAGGTCTGAGAGAAATCCACAGCAGCCTATTTGAATATTTTATACACAAGAAAACGAAGAAAAACGAATGATTTTAACATTTTTAGCTCTGAATTTGAAGATTTAGTCAGTTTTAATCTTGCGCTGTTACAAGAAATGACTTCTTGAACTACATTCAAAAAAGAAACCAGTTGCAGATTTGACTTCTCTTTTGTGTTGAGCGATGTGTGACGTGGTTTTTGTTTTTTTATTTCTTACAGTGTCATTTTCCGGACTTGGCCTTGTCTCAGCTTTATGAAACCTTTCCTTTTTGTGAGGAACAATGTCAGCCGTGAATTGCAAAAGACGAGGTTACAAAATATCAGGTTCCTCCAGGAAACCATCTGCTTTCCTATGTTGTTACTGGATACCATGTCAGTTTGTGAAATGATTTCGAACCTGTGAAGCTTCCAGTCATTCATGTTTTTACATTGCAATCATACATATATAAATATATTTATACACACACACACATACTGTAAAATCTATGTATAATTCAAATCTCTCCCTCAGTATTTTTCCCTTTAAAGTTGCCACTTTTCAAAGTCTTCATGTTGCAAACTTTGTCAAAGCTGAAGGTTCACTGTGTTCATACACACACACACACACACACACGCAGTCACACTTTCAAAGTGGAGACTTCAGCAGCTCCGATGAAGACATTCCCACCACAATCACATCATTAGCTCCAGCATGTCTCTTAATGCTTCTCTCAAGTTTTTGTTTACAAAATCCAGTCCTTCCAAGGTCTTTATAATAGCTTGAGATCTGCACTCTGAAGAGAAGGGGGAGGGGGGGGGGGGGGGGGGGGTTTGAGGATGTGTGTCTGTGTGTGCGGAGGGGCTGCCTTTCATCGGCTTTGCTCGGCTACACTTGTTTGGGCCAAGGTTGGCCCCTGTTTTTCAGTAAGCGTACTCCACTCCAGATGTGCGGCGGCTCCAGAGTGGCTGCCATGTACAGTAAATCGGCATCTGAGGGCTCGTCAATCTGTGGGGTAGAGCGCTGCGGTGTCGTCAGCCCCAGCCACTGGTATAAACGGAAATTTGTACTGCTGAGCTCCCACGAGGCCCCGGGGGAGGTGGAGGTGGTGGTGTTGCAGGGAAAAAGGAGAAAAGGGGGGTATTTGGAAGTGAGAAGACCAAACTGCAACTGATGAGTAGCGAGGGACAGGGATTGTTAACATGCACAAAAGATGCAGCAAATGTCTGAATATTCTCATCCAAAAGAGATAATGAGCTCAGCTGGCTCAGCCGCGGGTCGCTAAATGAGCAAAAGAGGATGACGTCGACGGGAGACTAAATGATGACTTTTGCAGAGAACTTTATCCGCCGCTGAAATAGGAGACATGAGTGTGGAAGCAGGTCACAGTCGGGGTATTTCAGGGCGCTTTCAATCAAATCTTCCAGCTCCAAGTAGATAAAATGATACAAGTTCATAAAGCGAAGAAACAAGAGCGTTCAGCAAGCAAAACCAAATAAAACCTGATTGTGCAGGAGGATTTTACAGAGCTGCACTGTAGCTGTTCTTGTGAGTGGAAGTGTCTGAGCCAAGCGATAAATACAGAAAAATGGAGGTTATTAAACAATACAATATGACTGAGTTAATGTAAATACACAAGGCTTGAGTCATAGTCAGACTTGAGTGAGGACACAGAGCAGACTCTGGAGTGTCATCAGGGTAGACAGCATTTCCCCCGCACATTCCTCTCTTTACATTTTCCCATGCTCTGAGCTCAGGCCCTGAGTCAGCGCCATTATCGCTGAGACCAAGTCATCGGAAAGCTGCTGATGACTTGCAGAGTGAAGCCCTCATGTCCAGACTAATGTTTTAGCTCCACGTTCGATGTGGTTTCCTCCCGCCTGATGTTAGTGAAGGTCAGCCGCGCTGCAGTGTGAGGCATGAGAAAGCTACAGCTATGAAAGGAATTAAGTGGATAAGCCACTGATTGTGTCTGGACTATTACCTGAGCAAAAGCTTTATTAGAACAATAAACAATGTTTGTGTACACTCAGATGACTGGGTTATGGCTTTTGTATGCAGTGTAATTTTGGGCTGACGGCAAATTTAACACCAAACTTTTCACTGTGAAATTTAGAACAAAGATCAGTGCGCTCCAAGTTTTGCCAGACAGTAAGTGGTCAGCTCCACATCTTTAATGATATGAACAGATGCAATCTAATAAATAATTTTTTAAAGACATTTAATATCATTCTTGATGCAGAACTTCAGTCAAATTTCTCATAAGGAAGATATATACAATTAGTTGGAATGCAATCTTGTTATTGTTGAAATTGCTTAAATATGTTACAGAATATTTTGTTTTTGATCACCTAATTAAATATCTGTGGCAAAACTTGAAATCCCAGTGCTGCTGCTCTCCTTGTAGAATTAGTTTTTTTCTCTAGCTTATGGATCGTTTTCTCTACTTACTGTTTCATCAAGCATCCAGATAGATAGATAGATAGATAGATAGATAGATAGATAGATAGATAGATAGATAGATAGATAGATAGATAGATAGAAAGGGAAGTGCCCAAAAGGCAGACTTTCTGAATAAATGATATATGAATTATGAATTAATGATTTGAATTAATGGATGATATAAATTTATAATAACGATTTCTTTAATAGGATCTATGGGCTTAGGTGACTAGAGAAATCTCCTTTCAGCAGCTAGATTGAATAACCACGTAACCATGTTTCTAATCTCGTTCTAACATCTACATGTACAAGACCAAACGTGGGTGACTGCAAAGTAATGGATCGTCAAAGCTGCTGGATACCGAGTGCATATCTTAATTGTTGCTCAGTTGTTGTCCTTGTGTAGGAATGCCCACATCATGACCTTTTCCTCTTTGAAAGACAGACTCACTGCCCAAAGTCTGTCCCAGCTTTCCTCTGGGATCCCCCACACTCAACTTTGGGTTCCCTCCCCTCCCTGCCCGGTAACGAGGCAAGGCGTCAGAGGCCTGATTATTTGCACTGACCCGGGTCTGTCTCCTCAGGGCGGCTGCCTCGGCACAGTTGCACTGGATCCCATTGACACGGTGAGAGGGAGAAGACGGGGGGAAGAAAACAGGACCTGGCTCCAGTCAGTCGGCCCTCCTCGGCAGGTTGATGAATGTCCAGGACTTCACGAACTTTGCCACCCAAGCCAGTGGAGTCAGGCTACAATGAGTTACAGTCTCTAGGTTAGAAAACCCTCCTGCCTGCCACCAACACCACCACTAACCCCCACCGCCCCACCCCTGTCAGCCAACCCACGAGCCCCACAGTCCCCCCAGAACCCGAGCTGGCTGGCCTCCCTCCCTGCACAAACACTGGAGGTCTATCCTTGACTGCACCGCGCCGCACTCCTGCCACCACCTCCCTCGTCCTTTGCGCGTTTCTATCTGGTAGCACGCACACACTCGCAGGTACAACCACACAAGTTTGCCCCAGCGTGCCACTTGGAGCTGCTTATGGCTGCATTCATGAATCTGACACCTGACTGTGACTGAAAACATACCTTGAAGTTAATTGTAGTTTTCCCTGTGACGGAAACTGCAAATAGAACATTTTGTCCCCCTGAGGGTGACACACATCGCCACCAGCTGAAATATACTAAATAATAAATGAGATACATATTTTTTTAAACCCTCCGCCTTTCTTTGCTCCTTACATCACAATGCGTCTACCTTGTAAATGCAAAACAGAGGCAAAAACGTGTGCCTGGGATGGCCATAAAACTAAAACCGCAATGGCAAGAGGAAAACAACAGCATTGTTAAGATCAGCCCCCTGCTGCTACAGCTAATTGTGTTTCAGTCACAGGCTATTCAGAGTCACAGCTACAGTAGCTGGAGGCACGAATCAACTGACTAAGAAATTCTCGCTCAAGTGTTTCTTCCATCATTTGCGCTTTAATAATGAAGAATGGGCTGATGATAGTGGCTCTGCAGAAGGATGAATGTAATCACAGCCTCATACAACTGCTGTAATGTTTCGTGACACTTGCTGTCTCGTGTGAATGCAGTCTCCGAACATGTTTGTGTCAGTAGGCTGAAACTTTGCTGATAAGCTGAAATCATTGGAATGAAAGGGGGGAAAAACAGCGGGTGGTATGATGCAACACCACAGAGCTGAAGTCAAATATGCCATGCTATTAGAATTGCAATTATTCATTATTACAGCAAAGCACACTCATTATGTTACCCTACAATTGAGACTGGCAACATTCGCGGTAATTTGATGACGCACAAGTCCTGATGCTTTTGGCTGAAGCGAGTCTGAGTCTGAGTGTTTAACGCCATTTTTCCATCTTTAGCCAGAAATCCAGGCTGACCTTTTTTAATCACTGCAGATTTTTCCCTCTTTCTGACTCGTTGGCCCACTGGGGATTTGTTTAATGTGAAAACATTAGAATAATTCCACCAAGTTCTGACAACGTTGTTTCTCTGAGAACTTTATTCATTTGTTAACTCAAACCCTATGAAACATTGTTGGGGGAGCACTGAGTCAGCACTTGACTTGAATCTAGAAGCAGGTTAAAGTTTGTCTTGTATGAATACGTGTTGTTGCACGCAGACATTTGTATATATGCCTCTCGTCTAAATCAATGCATGCATGTACCCTCATATCAGGGTTTAATGAACCTGTATATGTCACGAAACCATCCATTTATGAAGATTTGGGGTAGATTGATATATCAATCATGAATCTTTGAGGATGGAAAGTTTTAACCCTTTAAACTCTAAACCATGAAAAAAAAACCACTAGCAAAACTTTTGAAAATGGATTGTTTATAGAAACGTCTGACAAATTAATTAAAAAAATAAATTGAATATTCATTTGCTTTTATGGATTTTAATTTGGACCAAATTTTCTACATCCGGCATTTTTTTATTTTTATTTATTTATTTGCAATTTAATGTTTAAAATAGTATCATGGAATTTATGTAGGCTTTTTGGGGGTAAATGATGTAGAGGACTTAAAAAACTCACAAACACTTGCACGTCAAATATGGTGTTAAAGGGTTCATTTTTTTAAGTTTCACTGACCTGAATACAGTTTGCGTTATTCAAACCACTCTGAATTCCCTAAAAGTTCAATTAGATAATTTCAGGTTTGTCTTGTCTTCCAATTTACACGCAGTACAAAAACTTCAGCAAACGTTTGAGCTGTCACTCGAGAAAGGATCGTGCCAAAAACAACAGAAATCAGTTTTGACTTGAGAAAAAGAATAATTGAAGAATAATTGCTCACAAAGCAGGAGATGGATATACAGCATATATCACAGCGTTTCCAAGTGTCAAGAACTGTAGTGAGAAGCGTCATCAAGAAATTCAAAAAGAGCGACAGAGTACAGAACAAGCCTGGCAGAGGTACGAAGCAAAAAATGTCAAAGTCTTTGGAAAGAAAACTAATGAGAGATGTATCTAAAGACCCAAGGACAACTGGCAAGACAAAAATGAATGACTTAGCCAAGTCACCAATTGTAGTCTCAAGAACATAATCACTAGAAGACAGCACAGGAATGAACTGCAAGGTTGCAGACCAAGAAAAAACCCAAAGAACAGCATCCCCAGTGAAACACAGTGGTGGTAGTATTATGCTGCGGGGATGCTTCAGGGCATCTGGAATTGGGAATGTTATCAAGGTGGAAGGACTCATAAAGAAAGAAGAATAAGTGAAGATTTTAAAAGAAAACCTCAAACAGTCAGCAGCAAAACTGGGTCTGGATCATTGCTTTGTCTTCCAACAAGACAATGATCCAAAACATACATGAAGGACTGCCTCCAGAGGACCAAAGTAAAGCTTAAGGACTGGCCTGCAGAAAACCCCGTCTTGAATCTCTCTGAAATCCAGTGAGGTGAACTGAAGATCAAGGTCCATGCCACAAGACTATGAAAGGACTATGAGGAGCTTAAGAGCTTGAGAAGAAGAATGGGCTGGGATTGGTTAGGAGACATGTGTGAGACTTGTTGCAAACTACAACAAACAACTGCAGCCTGTTACTCAGCAAAAAGAATACGCAATTGTCTATTAGCATCAAGGGTCGTAATAATTTTCGCCCTGGTAGTTTTTGGTTTTTGTGAAAAGTTTCAAGTACAAAATAAAATAATGTAAGCAAACTAGGCTGTTTCCTCCCTTGAGATACTTGCTGCTTTAGCTGCTCCCTGCCTCCAGTCTGGTATTTCATAACAGTCACCCACGTTTCATAAGAGTATGCTCAGTTGGGTTGAGATTAGGTGACTGACTTCACCACTGAAAAATATCCAATTTCTTTGCATTGAGAAACTCTTGGGTTGCTTTCGGGTCATTATCCATTTGTTCCGTGAAGCTCTGTTCAATCAGTTTTTGGTCTTTCATGCCTTTTGGTGTTGCTGAGCTGGCCGGTGCATTCATTCTTTTTAAAATTGGCCCGAAATTGTTGATTTGGCCACTTGTAGCATTTTTTTCTATCTCTCTGAAAGGTTTATTTTGGCTTTTGAGTCTAATGATTGTCTCCTTCACTCGGATCAACATCTCTTTGAACCTCATGTTGAGAGTTTCGATAAACAACTACAAAATGTTACTTCGGCACTTGATTTTCAACTTGATTTGTCATGAAATAACAAGAGAACGGGCCTCGTTTGGCCATGAAGCTGCTTTTCAGTCAATTGACTAATTAATTTTGAGCCTCTGAAAAAATCCTACAATCACATGTGGACTCTTTGATTTAAAATCTACTGTTGTTAAGTATAGAGGCAAAGTTATGAAAAACAACAACATCCTTAACATTCCTCAAAATATAGTGATGTAGAGGAGTTCTCCAGAAGGAAGTAGTAATGGAGAAATTATTAGAAGTTATTAGTTTTGGTCCTTAACTGGATTGGAGGACTAAACAGGCAGACAATGTCAATATAACACTGCAGTGTCTGTGAGGCTGAAGTGTTTCTTCACATTAGAGAAAACAGCCAAAGGACTTGTAATCAGCTGACAAAGTCTCTGTCAAAGGACTCTTTGAATGGCTGTTCAAAGGAAACACTGTCCGCACACGGTTCATCTGTCTGTTCCCTTTAAACCATGTAACTTCCGCTCAGCTGCCCCCCCCCTCTGGTGCAGGAGACATTCCTCACAAGACGGTTGAATGGCAGTCCTGTTGCAGGTCAGCCTAGGCGGCAACAACAGGCGATTTACAGGGTCCCTGCTGTGCGGAGCTGTGACCCGGCCTCAGAGCAGTGCTCCCAGGTGACAAATAAAACACTGGCCCTCACAGTGGCTGACTTCAGGCTCCACAATGCTAATACAACACAATGTGTCTAATTGTAGCCTATTCCAGAGTGGCTAGCAAGATCCTATGCCAGCCATTCAGAGGATTACTGCTAATTGGGAAATAAATGTGTAGTAAAAGAGTCCGGGAAGAGGTAGTTTATGTGGAGCCATCTTAATGGACACTTAGAGCTTATTAGGTTCATTCGCAGAAAGTATTGTTTGATCAGAAAGGCACCATTATTTTCTCTTCATGGGTTCCTTGAGATTTGGGATGCAGATTGTTTTGGTAGGCGCCACCAAAAGGCAGCAGCAAAGATGTTAAGCAATGTTGCTGCTAAATATCAGTTCAGCTATCTAGTCAATTTCATGCCATGCATTAAAGCATAAGAAGTCATGGAAAAGTGTATTTTAGTAACAGACATGAGCTGCTATAGATACAGACTGGTCATTAACAAATCCAGAGACCAGACGGCTGCAGCTTATCGTTGATGGCTTTATTTGATATTTTGTGGAGCAGCTAATGTGAGAGCAGAAACTATGGACTCTACCAGTCCTTTAAGCGTATGCCAGCTTTTGCACAACATGATCTAGAAATCAGTAGGTAGGCAAGCCTCTTTTAAAGGGGTGGCTATAGCTCAGATGGTAGAGTAGTTCCCCTACTAGTTGGGAGGTTGGTGGTTTGGTCCCCGTCTGCTCTAGTCTGCATGCTGCTAACCCCAATTTACATCATGGAACCATGCTCTTAAAAACTGGCATAGATGTAGTGCTTTGAGAACATGTGCAGGGACTCACCCTATGCAGCTGAGATGGGTTCTGGCTCCTTTGTAACCCTGAACTAGATAGGTGGAAAAAGATTCAAGAAAACATTCAAACTTTAGGTGATGCTCTGTTAGGATTCTCCTTAATGTTTGTTAATGCTGCACTGAAAGCACTTGCATGAGTTAATTGATGGCTGAGAGCTGCTTTGCCGTCTCAGGTAGGTGTTTTTATTTTTGTGGCTGATCAGTGTAAATCTGTAACTGTGATAAATCTCCAAGTGCTGATTTAGCTCATATAAAATTACACAGTCTTAAAATTGCTGTTATTTCTTTCTATATATCAACAGGTGAAAAAAGCTTGAGATCTATGATCTTATTTCTGTGTTCTGTGTTTTGACTTCAAATGATTTATTGCTTCAAATTGATGTATTTTTTAAAATAGACAGTTTCCAGTCTGACCCAGAAGGTGTTTTGACCTAGAAATAGCTGCCCTATATGTTGGTAATATAAAATTGCTATCATTTCGGAGGCAGTGCTTTAAAATAACACCTATCTGCTGTGCCCTCAATTTCAAGTTTGGAACATCAAATTGAGGGCTTAGGTAGTTTGGGTCATCAATAAGACATATGGTCTATAAAGCGAGACTCACTCTGAAACATTGCTGCATCCCATTTGTTTCAGCCAACAGCACAATGTTGTTTCCTTCTCAATTAAGGGCATGAAGATGACCCTGAAAGCAAATTGAAACTGAGTGTTAACTGTGTAGGGATTAAGCTGAAAGTCTGTGGGGTAAGAAAATACCAGAACTGGGCCCTGACCAAATATGCTGTTGTTTCAGTGGCTGATGAGGCTCTTATTTATTCGTTTCCATTCACTTGTTGTATCAGTAGCTTCAATTATTCAGTGGACCTCAGCAGACTGCAGGATAATATTTTGGTAATTACCTGCGTGACAAGAAGAAATCCACAAATATGAGCCCAATATGTTTAAAACATGTTCAGCACATGGCACAGGAAGCCTGTTGTCTCCGTGCAGGAGACTGTTCATGTAACACCTACATCTTGTAACTTTCACTGACCTTTTGCATTTTTAATAAACTGCGTCTCTGGTTTACTCAAAAGGTCACGCTGGTGCTTTTGCATAATTTCGCCAATTCAGTAGAAGTCACATATACTTTGCATTTCGCTGACCAATTTCCTAAAGCAAACTAGAGCTTTTAATACATTTATCATTTTAAAACAGCTGCAGTCAACTGCTAAACAGCAAACGTTGTGATTAGAGTAGTTTCCAAATTCAATTACTGTCAAATGAGGCTTTTCATAAGAACCACATTTGGCTTTTGTTTGTGGAAAGAATTTAGAAAAATAAAACTTATTTTCATTCAAAATGTCTGCACTGCATTATGTCATAAAAGCAACGTCACAATGATAAATGCACTCACCGGTCACGTTATCAGGCGCATCGGTTCAGCTGCTCATTAACAAATATCTAATCAGCCAATCACAACTCAGTGCATTTAGGCATGTAGAATGGGGAAGGAAGGTGATTTAAATTACTTTGAACCTGGTGTGGTTGTTGGTCCGAGTGTTTCAGAAACTGCCTGTCTGCTGAGATTTTCCCACACAAGCATCTCTAGGATTTGCACAGAATGGTCAGAAAAATGAAAGTCATCCAGTGAAAATGTCTCAGACTGCACTGAACTAAACACTGTTTAAACACCACCGCCTGCTTGAGTATTGTTGCTAATCATATCAAACCCCTATGACCACAGTGTGCCCATCTCATGATGGCTACCTCCAGCATATCACAAAGCTCAGATTATCTTAAATTGGTTTCTCAGTACTCAAATGGCTTTCCAACTTCAACAGATCACAGTCCAGTAGAGCATCTTTGAGATCTGATGGTACAGTAGATTCTCATAGATGTGCAGCCATCATGCCATTTGCATCAACTTTGTGATGCTTTCACATCAATAACATCAATAACATTTTCCAAGGAATGTTTCAAACACTTTATTATAAGGTAAAAGGGTTTCCAACCAGGTACTAAAAGGTGTACCCAATAAATAAGTGTAAATGAAACATGTTGCTTATTCTTGTATTCAGTTGATTTTAATTCTCTTTTATATCAGTTATACACTATATACCTGTCATAAAACAGTAAGTATTACACCATTACATCGGTCAGGTTATTGACTTGAAACAGATCAAGGAGTCTTTTGTCATCATGAAGTCATGTGACCATGTGTCAGGTTTTATAAGCATCAAGTAATAAAAGGTTTATTAATGATTAATCAAGAATTTTATATAGCTCTCACAAGCTCCTAATGTCATCTCCTGGCTCATTTCTGGGTTGTACAACATTCCTTTGTGTTTGGTTTTATTGCTTTTCAAACAAGGACCCTTACCAAATGTACGATTATGGACTGGATTTTTTAAAAACATAAAAAAATATTTTTTTCTGATGACCTATAAAAACTCATGTGCATTTATTAATAAATTACCAACAATTATTCTTGAAATATTGTCATATTTTGAAGCTAATAGGTTTTTATTAATAATATAACATGAATGTATAATAAATAACAATTATTATACGCCCAAGAGAAACAAACTTTAGCACTAATAGCTATTTCTGTCTTCCTTGAACCATTTTTTTCAGTAAATTGACCTGCACTTGCCTCTAGTGTGAAGAAACTGAATCTTGAGGATTGTAAATCTCATTTTGATATGCAGAATGAGTCGCCTCTAGATCACCCACCACTGAGATATCCAAGAAAGCCTCCCACAGAGCAGCCTGCATTAAAAAGAAAAAAAATCCTCTTTTGGTATATAGGACAAAGAGTCTGTGACCTAAAATTGCTAGTTTACATATCAAACTTGTTCCTGACTTTTGAATTAAACTTGACTTTTAAATGTGTCCTTTATGGGTCAGGTTTTTTTTTAAATATAGACACATAAAGACACATTTTTATTGTTGGTTAAACACACTTTAGTTTAAAGGTTGGATATTAGTGTGGATTTGTATGAAAGGAGACCAAACATGTGCATACTTATCTACAGGATTATAAATGAACTTTCTGATATAATCAAGTGGAAGACGCTGGTTGTAAAACAGTCCCAAGCAAGCTGTTTCTGGGATCAAATGGGCAGGTTCTCAGCATGCTATCAGCACTGTTAACATTGGCTGTAAACCAAACCTCCCTGAAGGTCAAAGGTCGAAATGTTTGGGCTTCAGAGAGACGCCACAGCTTGAGCATGGCCAGGATTTAATATGAAGTATGACACACAGTTACTGCCTGTGAATAAGTGACCCTCACATTCACTCTCATATATGGAGCAAGACAGTGAGGAAGTCCAGATGTACATCATTCAGGCATTATATGTTTTATATAAACATATAAAACATATAAACATATAATATGCATTGTGATATATAATTATACATACTTCTTCACAATATTGTTTGTTTTTTTAGCAACATGGCAACACTCTGTGGATCATGTTGTTGCGGTATAACAACTGAGGTTATTATAGTTACTACAGCTAAACTAAAAACTAAAAGTAGATGTCAGAAGTAAATATCAGAAAAATGTGTTTTTTCGTTGTGTGCTTACAAAACTAAGTGAAGTATAATAAAAATGTGATCCCTTCTGTTTTAGTGTTTGTGCATGCGGTTGAAAACAACAAGCTTCAGGGGGCTTAAGTACATTTGTTTATTTAGACTGGAATGTCTAAGTGACATAAGGTTTTGTGTTTGTGGGGCAATACCCACTCTGAACTTCACCTAACACGACAACTAATAAAACTTCTAAAATAAAGAAACATGTTTCAAATAATAAAAAACAAGAGAACTCACTGGAAATTGACTGAAATTAAATTTGAAAATGAAAAGTCAAAATCAAATAAAATTTCAAAAACTGTAACTGTAACCACTGTAACATCTCGGTGGGTTCCTGAAGGAAATTAGTGTGTAAAAGTTCTTAATAAATATTAAATTGATCATCATTAGGTTTGATGCGTTTGTCCATCTTCCCCAGTGGGAAAAACTGTAACACTCCTTTTCCCCTGTTTGGGGCCAGTTAGCAAATGTTAGCATGTTAACATAATAAACAAAGAAAATAAATATGGTAAATTCTTCACCTGCCACGTTAGCATTGTTATTATTGGTATATTAGCATGCTAACATTAGCATTTAGCTTTAAGTTGTTACTGTGGCTAAGATCAGGTGTTAAAGTTGGCCAGAACAATCCGGAATGGCCTATCCTCGTTTAATAAACAATTACATCTGATAGGAAGGTTAACACTTAATTCTGTCAAATACGTTAATCATCAAGTGCTTCCACTTACACACACAATATATACTTTTGTCTTCTCACCCCTCACAGTAATAAATTAAAATCCATAAAAATATGTTACAGTTTACTATTTTAAAATGAAAGAATTTTCTTTAACAATTTTTTAAGAATGTTTTAACCACATATTGACATTTACCACTTACAGAAACTTCAGAGGAAAAAGTGATAATGTACTGACAGAAAGTTACCATTACATTTTGTTTGTTTGTTTGCTCTTTTACTTGACCCCCACTAAGTAGGATGTTGTAAGAAAGAGATGACAGTAGAGGAATTATTTCAAAGGTTGCTCAACAAGTGAAATTTCATAAAGGGCAAATTTTAAGTTCCTAAATAATTTAGAGCTTTTTAATCACATGATGTGCATGATGCGTGGCTGAAATAGTTTTTCCATGTTGTGAAATGTCTTTTAAAGCAAACTGAAGCATACTAATTTTGTGTTATTCAAAGGCCCCGTGAGGCAGTTGAGTTGAGGATAAACTGGTTAGTTTGCAATACTGAGGGGAAGTCTATAGTAATGCATTATGTCAGACTGGTGCAGAGCAGGCTATGGTGTTCATGGTCAGTGAAAGGTTACATTGAGGATAGTGGACAGTAATTCAAATTTGAGGTGATGATGCTGATTAGATTCACTCACCTTCATACTAGCTGTTTACCCTATGTGGGTTGAAAATCTATGGAAGCTTGTTTCCACCACTGAAAAAGAAAAGGTTAATTCAAAATTTCAAGTTATTATCTAAAGAATTTAACTTACCAGAGTAGTATGAATTTCAAGTACCTAACTCAAAAGTTTGAGTTATTAAACCAAAATTTCAACGTATGACCCTAAACTTTTGACTTTTGAAATCAGCTATAGCCGCTGATTTAACATCTGCTTTTGTCTTGTTCAGTTCAGCTGTTTAAATACACAAAAATGTACTGGAACTCAGATTTCAAATTATCATACAACTTATTTCTTTCCAATTTCCAATCTTAGGATTCTCTCACCTGCCAAATCCTACTTTAGCACCTGGCTATGATTGTTTTTCATCATATTAACAACTATATTTCCATCCACCAACTTAAGTTTGGTATCATTGTTCTATATATTTTGTGTTTCAGGGGGTGGATCAGTTGTCTTCTGGTATAATTTATTAATCACATGTTAAGCTTCTTCTCCAAATAACCCCTGTTCATACTATTTAATTAATAATAATCCATTACAGAGAATAGGCTAATGTAGAAAAGTCAAAAATATGCAAGTAAGTACACAAAGAGAATAAAAAACAAATGATTAGCAAACAAAACCTATGCTGTTGTAATTATAATCCTGGGGAATTTACACCTCTTTCCCTTGACACAACAGGAGAGAAATTAATAATAGTGTACCTCATAGTTGCTGGACCTCGTAAAACACGATGATACATTCAGTCTGGTGAGTGTACAGCACTCAGTGGTGGTGCTGGATGATTTAACATGATACCACATCAGGAATCTGGAAACTTGTGTGTGGTGTGCATTTGGATTAACCCCGTTCACGTAGACTGGAGCAAGTGTGTCATGACGAGCTGTCCCGTGACACATTCAGGTGAATTTTCTTGTGGTTCTTTTGATTTCATTGTTTAGTCGGTCACCTAAAAGAGAATTTCTTTCGAGTGGTTTTAAACTTGGGTTTTTGTTTTCTGATATTATCTGTAAATTTCCATCACAGCTGTTTCTGGTTACAACTAAAAGGCTCAAAGTTGCTTCCATTGTGAGAATAGACAGAAGCAGCAGTGTAAATACTAATGCAACAGACATAAACAAGGTGGGGGAGTTGTTTCATAAATACTAAGTGACAACATGGACAGTGAAAAAGATAAGCAGTAAGCCCCCAAGCTTGTAATTCATTTTCATAGGTTCAAAGGCTCCATTAAGTTAAACAGGAACTTCACCAGACAGAAAAGCAGTTTGTTGAGAGGACGAGGTTAATTTAAAACACAATAGTTTTTTTCCCCTCTCTGAGATGCTTATACGATAAGGCAGATAGTGAAAGTGCTTCGACAACGTGGCCAAAAAAGCTACACTTCTGCGTGCACTGCCTAATTGAAGGTTGCTTCAAATGAATTATTTCTTTAAAGAAATTTCAGTAACACCCCAGATAAGAGACTTAGAGCACTCTTGCCTGCTTCCCATGCTTGCTCTTCATTTGGAACGCATTTTGGCAGCCACCTCAATGCACTGCGCTCCAGGCTGGTGCAGATGATAAAGGGAGAGGAAGAGGGGGGCAGGGAGAAGGACATCCTCACGATGGGGAGAAGAGAAGGAAGGGAAAGTGGTCTGTTATCAGCAGCTGGGAGCAGGAGCTTTTACCTGAGACGTGCACCTGCTGGTTCAGCGGGTGTACTTGCAGAGGACAAACCTCCCACCGTGCTACATCTGGACACACTTGGAACGTGGAGCCTAATTACCAAGAGTATTAAAGCGTCCTGTGACTGGTATCACAGAGATTTGTACGCACAGCACTCTGCAATGGCGCAAAGCCTAATTTTCACACATTTGGAGGTCAACCAAACTGAGCACAAGACATCCAACTACATGCGCACAAACCATGGAGACATGATAAATGAGAATAAAGTACTACAATAGTTTGGTGGAGTACGTGTTTTCAAGAGGAAAACTTACAGCACTCTTATATCTGAAAAGAGCTAGGAGCTCATTTTTTTATCAAACTAAAGGTTGTATCTAGTTTGGTCTTTGGGCCATGTTTGTTTGTATTTTGATGTGAGAGTGCTAGGTTAACAACTAACCCTTACTAGCCTTGTTTGCAAGCGGGGTTAACCACACTTACCTGCTAATTAGTGCATATGTGCACTCATCAGCAACTTCCTTAGGTATACCTGTTCATCTGGTCATTAAGTCAATCACATGGCAGCAGCTGAATGCATTTAAGCATGTAGACATGGTTAATACGGTCTACTGTTTCAAACCGAGTATCAGAATGGGGAACGAGGGGGATTTTAGTGACTCTGGCATGGTTGTTGGTGCCAGTGTTGGTGGTCTGATTTTCCCACACTAGAAAATGTCTTGTTTATGCTAGAGGTCAGAGGAGAGTGGCTGGATTGTTTTGAGCTGATAGGAAGGCAACAGTAACTCAAATAACCACTTATTACAGCCAAAGTGTGTAGAAGAGCATCTGAGAATTCACCACTTGTGAAACCTTGAATCAGATGGGCTACAGAAGGCCACTCCTGTCAGCTAAGAACAGGCTCACAAAACAGGCTTTGCCTGGTCTGAAGAGTCTTGATTTCTGCTACAACCTCTTTATGAACACACTGTACCCATCTTCTGATGGATGCCTCCACCATGATAACTGATTTTTTGAACATGACCATGAGTTCTATGTACTTAAATGACATCCAAAGTCAGCATAACTCAGTCCAATGGAGTACCTTTGGGATTTGCAGCCAACAATTCTGCAGCAACTACTCGATACTATCATGACAACATGGACCAAAACCTCTGAGTAATGTTTCCAAGACCTTGTTGAATCTTTGCCATGAAGATGTACAAGCCTCAGTGGCTTTTGGCTTCATTTTCCCACCTTGGAGGGAGATTCCACCTTGGCCTGACTCTATATGAAGGCAACACAATCCATCTATCATAAAGCTTATTTATGGAATGGATATCACATTGATATATATAAAACCCAAAGCGTAACAATCACACCATTGTATAAGATTAACAACATCTTGTGGCTTGATTTTTAAATCAAGCCACAGCTAGCAGCTGGTCCAGCTAGCAGCTGGTTAGCTTAACTAAGCAGGAAGTCTGGAAAGTAAACAGGGTGGAGATCTAGCCTGGCTCAGGATCAAAACTTATTTTTATATCAGCATGCTTAAAGCTCAGTAATTAACATCTCATATCTCAATTGTTTGATCATTTTCCAGCTCGATTTTTTAATATGGATTTAACAAACATGATATAGTGGGTTAATTGGTGAGCTTTAGAGGTGCTCATACATGGATTATGTTATCTTTGGACAGAGCTCGGCGAGCCATTTCCTCCTGTTTCCATGCCAGGCTAAGTTAGCCGGCTGATTGCTGCAGCTACATATTTATTTTTAATGGTATCACACTTCTTTGGCAAGAAGCTAACTATTTGTGTTGTGTTATCTTGTTGTCAGCTTTACTCATAAAAGCTAATCAGTCGTTTCTTCATTTGTGTCTTTGTGAGGGGCTGATTACCCTCCTGTCCCTCCTGTGTGACTGAGCCCAAGATGAGAGCTATTGTAGGGCGCGCTAATACAAACCAGATGTTAAACTTGTGTCCTCAAAATGAATGGGTCTATTGGGAAACCAAAGCGAGTCTCGGGGGACATTCCATTGGAGGCTAAGCTGATTGGTTCATATTGAAACAACATGGCCAAGATAAACTGGGATTTCAAGAACGGGGGTCTCTGGACGCTGGAGTCTAAAATAAATCGTTAGGGCTAAAGGAGGAGCTTAGCTCATCCTCTAAGGAAAACAGTGAGTTTTGCAAGTGACTGACACACATGATGACTGTGGCGCCAGGCAACCTCAGTCTACAGCCCAGTTGTGGGCTGCATGGGAAGTGGAGAGCATCAGGGGCCATGCTTCTTTTGTGCTGATGTCACAAAGCTGTGGGGTATTACTTTTTCCAAATTGTTGTATTTATTTTCCCCTCATGACTTGACTGTTTTTGGCAAGAAGAAAACTATGGCTCAAGTGGTCTTGTAAAGACAAAGATTGCCCTTTTAATCATAAATTTAAACACTGCTCATTTGTTTAATCTTGCATAAAGACATCAAAGGTATCATGTGTGACTTCATAACTTTGGAGACAGAGCTCTGTCTTAATCTGCTCACTTTAACACAGTTACTTAATTCATAAAACGGATATAATGAAGAGCAGAAAACCATTTAACGGTCCTCTCCAGTTGATTATCATTTCAAATCCTTTGCTTTTCATGTATTCATCATTTAAAGATTTGGCTGACACACAGCCATACAGAGTACAGTGTTCACTGATATATGTGTGAAAGACTGAGACCTACATACAAAGACAAAAAAAGAACATTTTAAAAGTAGAAATTTAGCAAAACTTTAAAAAGTATGTTATCATAGATGCGTAACTGCTGCTGGCTCCAGTCTTGTTTTCGTGTCAGGAGGTCATTTGCCGAAACATTAAAACCATTTAAAACACATTTTAGGATTTAGGGTTTAACCCTTTTGCAGATTGCATCGAAGGTAAGTAAGTGTGCACTGCATACTTTTATTGGTAAGTGGGAGCGCTATATTTAAGTGCCACCATGTGTAATGGTCTGCTTTTCTTGCGTGAACTGATGTTGTCTCTTGTTTGTAATCCGACTATCTTCATATT
This sequence comes from Simochromis diagramma, assembly GCF_900408965.1. Taxonomy (NCBI): domain Eukaryota; kingdom Metazoa; phylum Chordata; class Actinopteri; order Cichliformes; family Cichlidae; genus Simochromis; species Simochromis diagramma. The sequence continues at coordinate 7,928,075 of NW_024386782.1, forward strand.
CTTGACTTACTAGACTGCATTTTTTTTCTCCAGGAGTTTTCCTACTAATTAATCTATAACTGAGATCACCAGATACTTTTCTTTTCTCGGCTTCTTCTTCAGTGAGCGTTTCGGTTCCACATTCGGTGCAATTAAGCTTCTTCTTTGACGTTGCCTCATTTGCCCTGCGTGAAAACTTGAGGTGCAATCAGCAGTTTCTTATGCAAATGATAAAAAGGAGAGTTTCTGCATCAAGTGAAAACAAGCTTGTGCGTATCCCTAAAAATTTCAGGTTGATTGAGATTTATGAAAGAGGACTGCATGCGTGCACAGCTTGATAAGCGTGAAGAAAAGAATGCATATGCACTCCTCAGTTTTAGTCATGAAATGAGCTGCATGCATCTGGGCCCTGGACTGTTATGACCCTTCGTTGGCATTTCCTGTTCTTCTTCTTCTGTCTGCTGCTCCCTTTGGGGGTCGCAGCAGCAGATCATCTGGCTTCATCTTACCCTATCCCTACCATCCTCCTCTGTCACACCAACCCTTTGCGTGTTCTCCTTCACTACCTCCATGAACCATCTCTGTTTGTAAACCATATTTTCTATTTTAGTCATTCCACATAAAAAAAAACTAAAAAAAACCTCTACAAATGTGAATATTTTCGTCAAAACTGAATAACACCTCAGGGTGCTTATTCCTAATTAAAAATAGAGTTTGGGCGGCTTGGAAGCATGTGCACAGGAGTGTTAACAGCAATTAAGCTAACGGGACTGTGCTCGCGTTATGAGCCTCTCACCAGCTGAGATGATGTAATAGCGTCATTGTGCCCCCTGCTACATATATCCACCATAGAGCTTCATACATTAAAAAAAATGTAAAAAAAAAATCACACAGATACCAATTATAAGAGGTATTTTATGCCAGTGAGTTTGTGGATTCTCATTATAGCATTTCAGCATCAGTGGTGCGAGCAGTTTTGTAGCCATGTGGTCGTCACAGTGCTACCACAGCTTGCTTCCTTTAGACTTTTTTTTAAACCTTTATTTAACCAAAAATTGAAAATACAAAGAATAAAAGACCAACGTATCTTCCAGGTCTGAAAAGTGAAGTCCTTGAAACCTGTATTCTGTTTAATGGCCACCAGGAGCAACTATTCCTCTGGTTTCCCAAAAGGCATTTGGTCTTATTGAGGTTTTGTAGACACAGGACCACTAACCAACGGACGTTAACTTGCCCACCGTTTTGGACGTGTCACAATCACGGTGACGGTGTAGGATCAAGTGAACAAGGCCGCAGTCACGCAGGCTTAGAGAGCCTGACACCCAGCGGTCAATAAGGATACATTTGTATTCCCCATCTGGTTGTGAATGGTAGCTTTGAAAATTATTTCTAGCCCCAGTCACACAGACTCATCATTGGCCCCCTGACAACCACCTGTCACGGGAGAAAAGTATGCATTTCCCAACCAACCTGTTGGCAAAAACCTCCTTGTGACTGATTTGGCTGTTAGCATGTTGTTGTGGTCGTAGTTTGAATGGAAGTGACACATTTGTCTGAGCAGTATTTGAACTTTGAAAAGTGCAACGCAAACCGGAAATGTTTACCGTCAAAGTAAAGAAGTTGCACCTTCTGAAGCAGGATGGCTGCAGCTTTGAAGCACAACGTGTACTTTAAAGTCGAACCTTCTCCAATTCTAGTTTGTGTCGCTCTTTTTCAAATTGTACTGCTGCTGAACTAGTAGTTAGCAAGTGCTTATAGACAAACAACAAAAACTACATGCAACAATGGCAATCTGCTAGCAACCAAAGCAATCACTAGGAGGTTTTTGGTGCAGCGGTGCAGAAACTTCTTTGCAACCAATGTCCCCCAGTGACAGCCAGCAACCTCCAGGAACCACTGACAACCAGTCGGAGAATACATGGTTTTCCCTAGCAACCAGAGGTTGTATCACGTCCAATATGGCAGATGCCCATGATGTCATGTGGATATTATACATGGTTATGCTCAGGATATGTTGGCCAATTTCCACTGGAAATGCCTGTTGGTTAAACAGCAAGGAATTTGCATTTGCACTGTTAAATTTTTATATAGCTTTAATGTACATAAAAACAGCTGCTTGTTTAAGTGAAAATACACTCAGTGGTTTTTTTTTGCACTAATAAAGTTGTGGGGTTGTAAAGTATTTTGTCTCGCTTCAATTATATCATCAGTTATATCGTTATTGCAAATTTTCAAATATATATCGTGATAAATATTTTGGGCCATATTGCCCTGCCCCACCATGAACTCATCAGGTAAATCTTTACTGAGGTCATGGACTTTGGTACTAGTTTCGAGTTCATTTTGTAAACTTTGGTTATTCTAATGGCCGAAAGCAGGATTATACAGGGAGGGTGTGCTGACTGGGTAATAATTTGTGACTGACAAGTGTTTAGCCAACGACTGTGCAGTTAGATCCACCTTTTGCTTATCACGTCCGCTTTCAAAATATCAAGACTGCAAAAACTGCATCAAGACTGCAAAAACATTCAGCTCGAGGGTTGGAAAAAAGACTTTGTCAACCAATGTGTTACATCACAGTGGCAACGTCAATATTTTATACTCGCTCTGAGAGTAAAACCATTGAGATAAATAATCTCTTTTCTCCTGAGCTATTAAAGCTATCAGGTTATCCTGGCAGGTTTTTCGGCGGTGGGAGGAAACTTGTGCAAGTACGGAGAAAACTTGCAACAGCTCACCGGAGCTTGGGACACTCTTACTGTAAGGCAACAATGCTAACCAGTGAGTCACCGTATTCCTGTGTGCTGCCCAGAAAGGTTGTGATGTAAAAATAATAATAAAATTCTCAAGGTCACAACAGTGGCATTTAATTACCATCAGTCAGTCATGGAGGTAATTGCTGGTGCCATGTCCTCCAGTACTCTGAGATGTCAGACTTCACAAAGAAAGATCTAAAAAGAGAAGCACGCTTCCACACAATAGCTGGAAAGCGGGAGTGCGGCGGTGCTTTCCTCTGTCAGTGAGCCGGCTGGCCTGTTTTGTAAGCACTTCCATCCTGTGAAAGCCCCCTGGTAGACCTCCACCTGCTAGCTCGCCACTAGTCTGCTGCGACTTCTCAGAGAGAAGTGAGCCAGCCTCTCCCCCTCATTTCACTGGCGCCAGTGCTCAATGGGCCCTGCACTTTGATTATTTGTGTTAACAGTTAATTTAGCACCACAGACACATGTGCCAAAGCTGGCTTCACTTCCTCATGCATCACCAACAAATGTGACTTTTATGAGTTCCTTTTCACAGGGCCACCCCCCCCCCCCCCTCGGCTAAGTTCTCGCTTCTCGGCTCAGTCTCCCCCCACCTCTCACCCTGCGCACACATACGTACGTTCACCCGTGCAGACACCATCTCCTCACCTCCTCCTCCTCCATCTCATTTTCCAACCTCCTGCCTCCACTCACTTATTTCTTTGGTTCAGTCTTAATCTCTTCCACATCTTGCCTGGGAGAGTTATTTCTGGCTCCCCGGTTCCCGATGTTTGCATTATCAGGAATACATTTCATGTCAATTTATTCATTGGTTAAATACCACAAGAGAGTGGCTCTCTGGGAGATTTGAACTGCAGTCGAGAAGAATGATTATTCCCCCAAAAGAGGGTCCTCTAAACATTTTGTGACTGCTCTTTCCACTTGGATCAGATCTTGCAAAAATAACTACTCGGGAGGAATGAAAGAAAAAACAATTTTGTACAGTAAGCTCACTTAAAAAGACATCGCAAACCACAAAGTATGCACGCTTTATTCCGATTGATGATAAATGTGGCTGTCCTCCAGAACACTGGCTGAGAATAGCCACTATTGAGCAAAGTGTACCAGATATCAAGTAAAACCTGAGAAGTTGACCTGCACTTTTCACTATTAGGTAACGCAACGATATAATCTGCCTTTATGAAGACCTCTAGCCTCAATACCAAGTGGAGCCACAGTCTGGAGGGGAGTGGGAAAGGGAGCACAGAGGACTTTGTCAATGCCTAGTTAGCACTGACATTGATACTTAAAGACTGGGAAAGAACTGTGCTGAGGGAGCACAAACTAGCCGCACACCGATGAGCTCATGCCAGGACTATGCAAGCAGAAGGCCACAGGAGCCATGGAAATATTTGGACATCTTTTTTGCTCCCCCGCTTGTCTGTAGTGCAACCCAGTGCATCATCTTTTGTGGTCGAGAGACACGTTTTCAAGTGGCCAGAGGCAGAACCTTAAAAGGTCGGGCTTGCATTTTTTTTTTTTTTTTTTTTTTTTATTGTGCGACTGCATTTCAGCCACTCAGCAGGAGCAATTTGCAACCACATCACGACACCAGATTCTTCTTCATTAATTCCCCATCCGTGCCATGTAGTCTATCACTGCTTGGGCGCTGATTCATGCGCAGTGATCTGTAATAGCTTAGCTCGGCCACTGTAACGCCCTGTTTTCAGTCAGACGAACACGGTCGCTGCTTGTATCCTGAAGCGGTGTTATATGTGACGAAACAGGTTGTGGAAACACGAGAAACTCACACGTAATCGCTGCTGCTTTAACATGTTCACAAAGGGTCACTGACATAAATTAAGCTACATTTCAGTATGGATTCAAATGTCATTCGAATTTCCCGTATCGAGAGGAACAAAAAAAGTCTTGACTTCAACTATCAGCATTCATTTAACCAACATATTTATTTTTATGATTATTTTATGCAAATATTTACTACATGGGCATAAGGTGTTGTATTAGCAAGTATTTCTAGCTGTGGCTAGCTTGGTTAGCAAGATGCATTCATAATTGTCTGTTACATCACAAGGAGTCCTGGTTTAGAGTTGTGAAAAACAGGATTTAAACAAAATGCACTTACTCTAGAAACAGCTGACTGCTCAGAGTAAAGGCAGATTATGCACTTTTCACCCAGAGCTGTTCACAAATTCACCTCACATACAGTCAGGTGAAAAAGCAAGCTTTCACTTTGACAAAAAGAAAGTTATTCAGGCCTGTGAAAAACTAAGTACACCCCATGATTAAAGAGCTTACAGAGCCAGTCGCTCAGGTGGTTTTGGAGGAACTTTGGCCCACTCTTCTTTACAACACTGCTTCAGTTCAGTGATATCCTTGGTCATTTGTTTATGCTGTCTTAAGGTCCCCCCACAGCATTTCAGTGAGATGCCTGAAGGTGCCTGAATCATCGCCCCTCCACCACTGAGGTGTTTGTGCTGATATGCAGTGTTAATGTTTCTCCAAACATGGTGCTTTGCATTATAGTCAAACATTTCCGGTTTGGTCTCATCTTTCCAAATGTATTTCGTCACCCTGTATTCATGCATGTGTAATGACAATAAAGTTGAATCCTAATCCAAAGGACACTGTTACAGAAATATTGTGGTTTGTGGTTCAAATGCACCTTTGCAAACCTGTGAGTCCCATGAAATCTTTCCGATTCCACAACTATGAAATGTCAGGAATTGTGAAATTAGCTAACAAAAGTGGCTTTCATTTCTGCTGGGAGTCTATGGGGATGGACTTACTTTTGGAGTCAGCCTCAAGTGGTCATTTGAGAAACTGCACCTCTATGTTGGCTTCGTATTTTAGCACCAGAGGTTTCTGCTAGTTTTAAGTCTAAAAACATATAAAGTACCATTTCTACATTGCTCCCTCTGCTGATGTAAGTAAACTTGAAAGGGAGTTTTTCAAAAATTATTATCATAAATGAACCTGGATGCTACAAATATCTCATTTTAAACATATTAAACTTAAAGTTTTGGGCCAAATCATGAAGCCAGCATGGGCCTACCTCTATTAATTACAAAACCATGAATTGTACAAGTGTAGGAAGTGTGAGTCAATATGTCCATTGTCCTCGGTCTACATTAGTGTCATAAACCACTTGTTAAGAGGTTCAATGTTGCGTATAAATGCTAAATACGGGCATTTAAATAAAGCTTCTGAAGCCAACCAAGTGATGGGAACACCTAAATTAAAAATGAATAATACCGCAGAGTAGCTGGACAAGAAGCAATCTGTAGTCTCGTTCCTTGGCCATGCAAAATGCAGAGGATGACAAAGTCTATCCTCCGGGGAAGTGGGGTTGGAGGGTGTCACAGGGGAGTGCTCTCACAGACACCCGGCTGACCGGGCTTCTGCACACAGCTCCGGGATTCCCTCCTCTTCCTTCCCAGTATTGTCTCACATCCTGCAGGGCCACATCTCCTCTCCTCTGTGGCCAGCGCTGCCACAATAGCATCAGCGGGCACCGGGCATTGAGGGGTGACCAGAGGGACACCAGCAGTCAGCCTGACAGGATGTGACACACTTCTCTCAACAATTAATGAGTACAAAAGGAGCAGCTGACACGACATGACAGCTTAGCGTGGCACTTCAGGCCCTAATGGCTCTCTGAGTGGCAACTTCACACACGGCCATCGCGCTCCGAAACAGAAATGGCCAGCGATGGAAAAAAACACGATAAAATGTTAAACTCGACAGGAGGTCATGCTCTTGTAAGGGAGGAAAAAAATGACACAGCATTAGGAAATCGGTGACAAAGCTCATGCTCACTGGTAAAAACAAGTGCACTTGTGGATAATTGTATGTAGACATTATGATTTAGAGCCAGAAATGTCTTAATAAACTGCACCGGATTGCTTAAAACACAGAATACTGCATGCATAGTGATGCCCTGGCAATAATAACCCAATTTTATAACACTTACAGCCAGCTGCCTAATGAATATTTAGACTTTTAATACTTAAAGTACAACTTGCTGCTCAATCTGCACTTTTATTTCCTGCAACAAAGCTCTTTCCTAGCAGCAGCTTTAAGTAAAATCACTTCACCTTCTCCAAAGCCATTAAATAGTAAAGAACAAAACCTTGGCCCTCACCGAACTTAAAGCAAAGACAGTTATTTGTTGTTATATCTGTCAGGAAGAAGCCTGAAAAGGCGCCAAGATAAAAACCTTCAGCAAACTAGTATTGATATCTTCTTTCCCCAGTGACTTCTCTGGCCTCCGTAAATGAGCATCAGAGCTGAATTACTGCCTCCTTTTGGCATCTGCTGCCTGTGAACAGCAGCTTTCTCAATATTAATAATAATATTACCGATGGCAGCGCTGAAATAAAAAATAAAAAAAAGAGGGATTAGCGCTCATACTGCTGGATGAGAAGTCACTGCCTGGCTGGTATACATGTGGGGATTTGATTTGACTTTTCTTTAAACACAGCGAACGGGAAGCCAAAAATCTTTTTCATTTAAGAGCAATTAAGTGGATCCCAGAATCACTGGCTCCAGCACGCCGCCGAGGCCTTTTTTTTTTCCCCCTGGTTTTATTACCCATTTCCTCTCCCTTGCGCCAGCAGAAGGAATGCTCACTTTTCTCTCACAAAGCCACATTTCCAGCGTCAGAATCACACAGGGACCACCATGATTAAGTGCAAACCAGTGCTTCCCTAAACATGTGAGACATTACCCCCCCCCCCCCCCTCCCCCCTCCTCCTCAAAACACTGGAGAAGTGTTGTGTTCCAACATTTATGTGAAGTAATTAAAAACATCCACCAGTAATTTAATAGTTCTCACCAAGCAGAGACATGAAGTCTACACAGTTTTTTTCTTTTTTTCACTCTGTATAAATAACCTGGAATGCAGTGAGTACACAGACAGACGATTTGGTCATTTTCTCCCCCCCCTCCCTCCTTCCTGCTTTTTGCAACATTTTGTAAGAAGCCCTGTTCTGTGTCACTTTGACCCGCGATGAGGTTGTTCACTTACAAGCAACACGCTCGGCTTGACTTTTAAATTCATGTTCCCGATAGCGTACGTCCATACATCATACGCTGACGGCAGATTCAAATCAAAGCTTCCCTATAAACTGCAGGCTGTCACTCTGCGAGTCTCTCTCGACATCAGCGAGCATAGAAATGACCTCGAGCTCTCGGCGTTGCATCCGAATGTGGACGGCTGTGTGAAGTGCATGTCAATAGCCCAGGGAGCAGTGCAACAAGACATGTGGTTCCAATCTGTCTCCTTTCTCACAGCAAGAGTGGGAGCGTTCATTTATCTCACTGTAAGTACAGCACTTAAACACTTATGCACACACGTTTCCAAGCCCCCAAATACTGTCTGTGTGTGTTTGATTAGCTTATGCGAGCAATGTCACTGTGTTTTTTTACCCCATTCTCTGCCACCATTTAAATGTATTATTTGAATCTGTTTAATGTTTGGATGCAAAACTCTGTTCCACATTAAAACCTCTGTTTGTTAGATGGGGTGAGGTAGCTGTGGCCCAGGAGGAGGTGAACAACCGGACTCCTTCTTCCCGCCTAAGAAAATATAACTTAATTGATAAAGGAAGTTGAATTTTCTCGTTTAGGGTTGCTGCGACTATCCACCTGTTTGTGATTAAAAGGTGCAAGAGAAGAAGAAAAAAGCCTGATTAAGCTGGCTGTTTTGTTTTCATGGCACATGTGTTTGTTTTAGCCACAGCAGGGCAAAAAGCTTGGATAAAAGTCGATATGGGACCCGATCAGTACTGCTGATCCCAGTGGAAGGTCTGGCAGCTTTGCAGTGTCATATTTCCAAGAAGCAACCTGAGGAGCTTAAAGTGCAAAAACCTGCATTTCCTCTAGTGGCCACTTGAGGCTGACTTCAAAAGTGAGTCAACCTCTATAAAGTGCCATGTTTAAACATCCACTATACAGAAGTCACAGCTGGGTGTCACATCTCTCCAGTTAACCTTGTTCCAGTAGCTTTTATCGCTATTTCATGTCTATTGTGTGTGTTGTGTATAGATACACCTGTAATTTTTACACCTGCCTGGTATTTTCTAGAATTGCTTTAAGCTTTCCACAGAGATTAGTATTACAGAAGATATTCTAAGCACTTCCCTTAGTCACCATGCATATATAGAGAGGGCCATCTCTCTGGAACAGTTTACCTACATCATTAAATCAGTAGCTACATTATCGCTGTTTAAGAAACATCCAAAAATGTTTACAATTAAACACTTTTTAAATCATATTTTATATGTTTGTCAACATATCTCTTATCTAAATGTAATTTTGTTGGTTCTTTTAATTTAAAAGCTCTCTTCCACAGTGTGTCTTTCGTCCCGTCTCCCTCATCTCACTCCCAACCGGTCGCTACAGACAGCGTCCCTGCCTGATCCTGATTCTGCCAAAAGCTTCTTCAAGTTAAAAGGGAGTTTTTCCTTCCCAATATCACCAAGCGCTTTCTCACAGGGGGTCGTCTCGTTGCTTTCTATTATTGTAGGGTCTTTACCTTACAATATAAAGTCTCTTGAGCTGATTGTTGTCATGTGGTGTTATATAAACAAAATTGAATTGAACTGAATAAATTCTTACTGTTGCCTGTGTTGATATTTAGAAGGGTGGTGTCTTAGTGCGTCTCTTTTGTCTTCTAACCTTCGTCCTATTTTATTTTACTTTTACAATGAGTTTATTTCTTTTTATATAATGCACAGATAAACTACAGTAGTAGTTGGAAAAATGCACTTTGTTCTCCTCCAAGCAAGGCAGACACTCAGCTATCAGCAGCAATACAACAAGCACAAAGCAATGCCAGTGTTTTTACACCTAAAAGTGCTGCAGCAGCACGTTCACAGATAGAGCCTGGCTCTTTCTGTGTGTGACTTGTTTACTGAGTCACAAACACAATACAGTGGTAGTACAGATTACGAGTTTTGCAGTTTTACTGCTCATGCTCACTGCTGCCATCTTGGATTGCAAAGTTGGGGTTGGCGTGGCTTCTTCAACTTCTTGAGTGAGAAATCTGCCTTGTGGGCCCTTTCCAGATAAAAATTTCCACCATCCCACTTCAAATGGAACACAGGATAAAAAGCATGGACTCTGTGGATAGTTTACACTATCAAAACAACTCTAGTTGAGGTACAGCTTTTATAGCTCATTCATCTAGATACAGGAGCAAGAGCTTTAAATGATAGGGGTGCCTGTGAACAGGCAACTGGTGGCTGAGGTGACCTCACGTTTGCCTCACTGAACTGTGCTGTTGGTGCCTTTTTTCAGTGGGCTTTATGTTTTGTGCAGTCCATCCAAGGAATCAGTGCTTCAGTTTTTGTGAGTAAGATTTTAGTCTTTTCTTAGTCTGTTACTGTTTGTGGAGTCAGTAAACATTAGCAGATATCTTAGCACTCCGCCCTTTTGTCCAGATAACTTAAGCTAACATGAGACTGGAAATTGTAGAGTCTATATAGGATTCCCTCAGCACCAGGTGGCGACCAAAATAGAGAAAAATCAGAATCACATAAAGGATTTAGATTCAGGGTGCTACAAATTACAATAAAACTTAACTAAAGCAGGTTAGCTTGGAATAAGTAAGTCAACATGTTGCTAAATGGGTCAAGGTCTCAGAGGATGCAGTTTTCTACAATTTTACAAAGTGCTGTTCTTCATATTCACAGGTGATCCTCTGGTTCTCATCATGCTGGATCTATGATATTCTGCACGTTCAAAGGAGCCAGTTAAGGTGGGTCGGGCATCTGGGTAGGAGGTTTTCTGGGCCAAATGATATATCTCGTCTGGCCTGGGATCTCCTTGGAATGTTCCAGGGAGGAACTGGAACGTGTGGCTGGGAAGTAGGATGTCTGGAATACCCTGCTTAGGCTGCTGCCACCAAGACCCCACTTTGGATAAGCGGGAGACGATGGATGGATGGTACAACACATGTTCAAAGAACCTCAGTGCAAAATATAAAATGTGTCTGACGCCAATATCAATATTTTAGAGAAATCTGACATTCTGCATTAGTGAAACACATGAATAATTTCTACACATGGGTACATTTTTTTCATATTTCATATCCTGTTCATAGCCTGTACATAGCTTGTACTCACTACAGCCTGTACATACTTATAGTTATAGCATATTCATAACATACTTCATACCGTGTACATTATAACATACCATAATAGACCCATTTCTGTAATATACTTACATATCTATATTATTACTAATATATATTGTAATACATCTATATCATGGCTAAAGCACTTCTGGATGGATGCAAAGTGCATTTCGTTGCCCTGTACCTGTGACATGTGCAATGACAATAAAGTTGAATTCTATTCTATTCTATTCTATGTGCAAAAAGCCAATATCTGTTAGCTGCAGATACTATAGATATTTATGACTTAATTACAGGGGACTGTTGGGAGTATGAGGTTACCCTGAATAATGCAGATTAGAAAGGCGCTCTTCGCTTTAAGACTCAAAATGTAAGTGCATGGGGAACAAGTAGGGTTTCCCAGGAAGACGGACAGTCTCTTTTTAGTGGACATAAAGAAGACAAAGCTTTTTACAGTATCAACAGACACAAGACGCGCCCTTTTGGCCCCTCGGGGCAAAAGGTGAGAGCTCTGGGAGCAGAGGCCTGGTTCCAGCAGTCTGCCGGCAGACAAGACGTATGTCCTCCTCACCGCATTCCTTCCCATCTTAGATCACTGAACAGCTCTCTCCGGCTTTGTGCCTCGAGTCCCTTCCAACCCAGAGCAATATAACTCTTTATTTTTGCCAGGATGGCACCTTAAAAAGAAACTAAAATAGCACAGTTGGTACAAGTGTAATAAGCTCAGTTGGCTTCCAGTGCTGCTTCAGATGGTGCTTTTGTGCAGGTGCCTGAGTCTAAAATTCAGATTAGTCTGTTGGGACTGGAGGTTAAATAGTCAAGCAAGGATTTCCTACTTCCATTCAAATGAGATTCCCCCCCAAAAAAGAAAAAAGTGGTTCAGAGAAGTCTACTCTAAAAATTCATGTGGTGAATAAAGGACTAAGCCTGTGTAACCTGGGGCTCTGCCTTTTATATATATGGGAAGGCTGAGCCGCTGAGTGAACTGGCTGCAACACAAGCCACTTCTGATTTCATATTCATGACTTCCAAGGGGACAAGAGGGAGGAAAACAAACAAAACAACAAGCAGGGAGAGTATAGCTGATGGAGGCTAGGCCCATACACTAACTGTCACATCCAGAAAGTCAAATCCCGTCTTGCACAGACTGAGGATGAGCGAGGTCATCCTCCGCAGCAAACACTGACTCATCTCACACCCACATGCACGCACACCAAGTCGAAACAGGAACATTTGCCAGCTTTCAGATATCCATTGGCTTTATAGTAGAAATGCTAGTTAAATGTGCACAACCTCAGCTCCTTTTATAAAGACACATGGGGACACCAGCTAGGAGCCTCTGCACAGCAGCAGGGCTTCAGCTCCCTGAGCAAAGTAAAACACATCATGTTTCTAAAAAGTAATGACAGCATGTACAAATGGAGCCTGGAAGCATCGCTGCCTTTTCAGACAAGCCATGTCCTCTAAACACAAGTCCCTTCTCAGGGCACTGCTAGGGACATACGTGAGTTTGGAGCGCCCTCTAGGGGACAGAGCTCTGATTTGAGAGGACACAGTGTGGCCAAGCACACAGACACACACAGACACACATAAAAGCTTATTCTTTGCAAACAAATTAGGAAACAAGTTACTCAGCCATGTCTTGTTTTTCTATAAATGACGCTTTCTCAATTATGCAAATGTGTAATTTCCTGCCATGTAATTAAAAGATTCCTTTGTAATTCTATTCACATTCAGCTCACCTGTTTTTTAAGTAGCGTATTTATTTAACATGTGACTTAAGTCAAAAGGCAGGGTTTTACCAGCTATTTAACAAGCTGCAGACATGGCAGACAGGTGTGCATTCATCTCAGCCCCGAGACGAGACAAGCTGCCCACAGGCCACAGCGAAGGAGATATACAGCTGGGAGGTCACACAGGTTGATCTAGGACCACTGCTCATCATTTTTAGAGGTCACACGCTCACTTGGGGCCTGATTAATAAAGAGCTATGGTAATTTAGAAAAGTGGCCTTGCACTTTTTAAAATTCAGCATTCATCGTTGCAGCCCAGTGTCTCACCTCCACATAAAGGAAGAGTTATGAAGACATTAAATGTCATTTTCACTGGGATGTAACTTTGTGTGAACGGGCCAATATTAATCCTTTCAAAACACGTTCAGCCTGCTTCTTGTTGATTGTGGGAATTTAATTCAGCAGAAATAATGCAAACTGCAGTGTTAACCCTTCTTTCACAACCCAACACCCTCAGAGGAATAAAGGCTGCAGTCTTATTCAATCTTCCTGGTAATTAAAGTTTCAATATTAAGATTCAGACACCTCACTGCACAGTTTGACAGATAAATTTAATCTGCTACATATACACTCACTGGCCACTTCATTAGTCCTACATTGTTAGTACCAGGTCAGGCCAACTTTCACCTTCACAGGTGCCTTAATTCTTTGTGGCATAGATTCAACAAGGTGCTGAAACTTTCCTCAGAGATTTTGGTCCATATCAGCATGATACGTTGCACAGTTGCAGCAGATTTACATCCCAAAGATGCTCTATTGGGTTGAGATCTGGTGACAGTGAAGGTCATTCGTCGTCATGTTCAAGAAACCAGTGAGATAATCTGAGCTTGACATGGTCCTGCTGGAAGCAACCATCAGAAGATGTGTACACTGTGGTCACACAGATGGGCGCGGTCAGCAGCAATAACGAGGTGGGCTGTAGGCGTTTAAAAGATGCACAGTTGGTACTGTGGAGCCAAAAGTGCACCAAGATAATATCCCTCACACCATTACACCACTATCAGCCTGAGTCATTGCTACAGGGCAGGATGGATCCATGCTTTCATGTTGTTTCTGACACCATCATCTGATTATTGAAGCAGCAGTTGAAACTCATTAGACCAGGCATTTCCAGTTGTCCGGTTTTGGTGAGTCTGTGTCAACTGTGGCCTTGGCTTCCTGCTCTTACATGACAGGAGTGACACCCACCGTGATCTTCTGCTTCACAAGTCCATCTGCTACAAGGTTTGACATGTTGTGCTTTCAAAGACCCTCTTTTGCATACCTCGTTTCTACTGAGTAATTGCTGCCTTCCCATCAGCTCAAAACAGCCTGGCCCTTCTCGTCTGACATCAAGTTGTTTTCACCCAGAGAACAGCAGCTCACTGGAAATTTTCTTCTTTAGACCATTCTCTGTAAACCCTACAGATGATTTTGCAGGAAACTGCCAGTAGCTCAGCAGTTTCTGAACTACCAATCACCATGTCACATCTAAACTGAAATTACTTTTCCTCCCGATTGTGATGCTGTTTGAAACTTCAGGTCCTCTTGACCTCATCTCCTTCTAATAGCACCAAGCTGCTGATTAAATATTTGAATTAACAAGCAGCCTAATAAAGAGGCCTGTGAGCGTAGATGATCACAGCATCTTCTTTTAAACACTCTGATATGCTCATTTGGTTTATTAAACTTTACGACTAATCCCACAGCTGCACAGAGGAAACCTTGCTTCTGCTTCTCAGAACAGATAAAAAGATTTTTATTATTCTAACTGGCACAAGTGACTGCAGCGTGGTTTGAACCGGCTTTCCCACAGCATAATCCACGAACTGTGTATGTATCCGGCTGTTTAGAGGAAGTCTATTTGTCTGGCAGGGCCCTCTGGTGGAAAAACTAAAAAAAAACACTAGGTGTGGGAGTCAAATACACGACGAGCCTTTTTTTGCAGACAGTGATTTAATTTGAGAAAAATCACAAATTCATACACCTGCCATTTCCACTAGAAGTTAAATGCAAGGGTTTCAGAACCGAACAGGCTTCAACGTCTGTTACATGTCAAAGAGCCGCAGAACAGAAACATATTGGTATCGTGTCAAATACAGATATATATATATATTTATATATATTTATAAAAAAAAAAATCTTTCTTACCTTGTGACACTACTTTTAGACTACAGCCACAGTATTCAATATTCAGCGATCTGCATGATATTTCAAAGAACCTGCTAAATTTTACTAACATCTCAAAAATGTGGCTTCTCTTTGACTAGGTATTAGTTACAGAACATGCCTTCATACACCCCCTTCCCCCCAATCTTGCCTTTTACTTCAAGCCATTTAAACAAAAGTACTGGGACTCTGGTACAGCCTCAATGTGGCATCATGCTTCCCTCTTCAAGCCTACTCAAGCTGGAACCGGTCAAAACAGAAAAGTCATTGTCAAAGAAACTTTATTATAGGCAGATAAGTGTGGTCTTGTAGTCTTTTTACTATCTATTCAGTGCTTAACTGCAGGGACTTTTTTTTCCATTTTTTTGAATGAGCTATGTAATAAGAAAGTCCAATCTTGCTCTTGCAGACGATACTGTTGATGTGCGAAGTGAGCCTCTTGATGATTTTACACAATATTTCTAAGAGAGTAAGGTTTAAGACAGAGGGTCGAAACAATCCATTACGATTAAGTGCTGTAGGTCTGTCCTTCTGGTGGTTGTGGAAGCTTCATATTTTCTTTGGACATCATTAGACGCCTTAACTCTTGAAGAACAATTTTAATGGTATAAGAATTCTGCCATTTTGCTAATATTGGTATGCTACGTGAATCCACCTGCGAGACAAAAGGGGAGAAACAAAAACAAAAAAAACAAACAGAATCAGTCATTGTGACAAGACTGCTGACAGTGAGTTATTGCACGGCTCGCATCCGAGCATCACAAAGCTGCGAAACAATTTCACAACTCCCGAAATGATAGAGAAGATAGCGAAAGCCATACATAACCTTGACAGATCTGTGATGACACTCACCGTCCCGTTGGAATTATTTATCCCATTCATGCTAATTTTTGTTACAAATCTAACGGTCGGTGCTGTCTCTGGGTATCTAGGTCCACATTCCACTTTCAGACTGTATATCCTGTTCTCGTAATTGGTCTGAGGAAGAAAAGAACAGAATGGCTTTGGTTACGGTGTCTAATATGAATAGCGGGCAGTGTGTTCATTCGCGAGTTTCCCGTGCTTACTCTCGCTGGTCCGATGATCATGCCTGTCCATCGTGTGAGAGTCATGTCTTCGTCATCCTCCAGGCCCCAGCTGACTGTGCCGTCGCCTTCGCCCTTCTGGCCCTCTTCAAGCTCTTCCAACAAGCGAAAATTGCGTGGGACTTTAACTCCTAAAATAACAGAGGAACGAAGAGAATACGAGGATCGATTTAAAGGTGTTTGCATGGCCAAAAAAGACAAAAACTAGCCATTCTTTAATGGGTTGAAGAGATTATGAAACTCTCGGCTGATAACAGGACTTAAAATAATTTGTCTATTGGTCGATGGCATTCGTTTTCTTGGGCCATTTTACTTAGACTAACACAAAATCCCCAGTGAATCTTTCAGCTCTTCACCGTGCCATCTGTGAACAGCAAAAACACATCAGCCAACGCAATAAAGTTGCGTCAAAAGAAGCAACTATGTGGCAACCAGAGGCCACATGAAGTCAATGACATTCAGCAACGTCAGCCAATGACAGGCAAAATAACTGCTGCCAAAGTGAAATGTACATTCCCGAGTTACATCAGCAACTTTTTTTTTTTTAATAAACACTGTCTACCAGCGAGGATGAATGATACTACTCACTGACGTATGACAGTGTGTCAAATAACGTGGAGGGTTACCCAGGCAACTACTGCCTAGAACAAGCCCTAGCGACAGCTACAAAACCACTACAGTGAGACGTCAAGGGACAAATTTTTATAAGTCATCCAGCTGGATACTTCAGGTACAGAAACTAATTTCCACTATTTAAAAATAAATAAATAAATAGTCGCGCATAAGACAAAATTTAAGGTCATTGCCTAAAAAAAAAAAATGTACTCAGATTTTGAGTCAAAAAGGCAAGAATTTTGAGATATGCGACTTGAAATTTGGAGTTGGATGTCCCCGTTTGTCCTCGCTTTTTCAGGAACGCATTAACTCAGGAGTGACGTTATTCCCAAGTCGAACATCAGAGTTCCGAGGTATCCTGAACAATAACCTGAGCGATAGCGGCGTGGCTGCTCTAAATGACGCATGTCCAGAGCCAATCAGCGTCGCCAGGCCTCATCCACTGCTTCAGAGTCATTAAACTAAAACTCTCCACAGCATTGGTGCCTTTTGCAGTAACGCATTATCTGACTAATATTAAGGCTTGCTGCATGCATAACTGGATCGTTTATCACACATATCCTCAGGAGGCAGTGATCTTAGGACTAGGAATCGCTAACAGGAGAGCAAACAGAGTAGTGAGGCTCAATGAAGTCATTGTTTTCTATAAGTTTAGCTTTCACGAGATTTGTAACTAAAGAAAAAACTAAAATATTCATAAAGTATAAACAGATATGTCCATAACAGCTGGTTTAGAGCTGTAATGATCACCTGGTTTTATGGGAAAGCTGCATTTTGTTATGTAACATTTGTCACCTACTGAAAATCCTACCAGTCTGAATTTGCCTTTCGCTGTTTGTATGCAAATCACTTTTTAAAATGCCGATCTGAAAACGATTTTCACTGTATGACAATCTACAGGTCAAAAGATCAATTGCCTGACTGAATATATGGCAAATTAATTGGTACAGCGCACGAAGCTGAAACAATTAGCTGACCGGCAGGAAAATATTCAGCAGCCACTCTGATAATCTGCGGTCTGCTTTTTTCCGCTGCTAGTGTTTCATGAAAATTTGACTTCACACTTCGGATCAAAACATGCAATCCATGTACAAGAGTGAAGCAGTCAAATGTACGTAAAACAGGACAAGATGATACAAAAAAATAGCTCGGCAGACCGTGGCTCACAGTATGTTACGTTCACCTTCTGTGCCTCGAATTTGATACCTTGATCAGAAGTCACTCGCTGAAGACATGCGATGCCGCGTTAACACTGAAGCTTGAAATATATCGGCGCTTTGACAGCTGTTTGGAAATGGTCACGAGAGCTGAAGCACATGGGCCTATACTGCTGATTTTTAACACCTGATTCAGAGTAAAATCCATCTTATGACCAGCGTCTTAATATCTGGGCCGATGAGAACATCGCTCAAAACTCTTCAACCCAATGTTTGGCTGCTCGGGGAGGAGGGTTGATAAGTTGGCATTAAACACATAGCCTGACAGGCACTCAGCGGACTGTAAATGATGAACTTCTTACAGGAGCAGTGGCTGCGCTTACGTGAAACTACTGGTATTCATAAGTATGATCCTAAAGACAAACCAGCAGAAAGGGAAGTGAAGGGAGTTATTTTCTTCAAAAACAAACAAAAAAAAAAAAAAAAAAAAAAAAAAAAAAAAAGACCACATGCCTGGAGCGGAAGGCGAAGAAATGTAATCTTTCATTTCACCTCATGGTCAGACTTCAGAGATAAGTTCTAAAGAAAAAAAAAATATCAGCCCTTCATCCGAGACTGAAATGGCTGACTCTTAAAATGTCTCTGCTCCCTAGAAACTGTTGAAAGATTTCAGTCATTGCAGAGACACCGATGTCAACAGGACTGTCTGTAATGGGGCTGTGCGATATGACCAAAATCTCATATCCTGATATAAGACATCTATCGTCCGATAACAATATAAATCACACAAATGTAACATTTTCTGTAAATTCTGTGAATCTCAGGCAGCTCGACTTGCGTGAAGTGTTTCCAGCTGGGTGTCGCGTACCTGGAGTCGAATGTTTTAACCGATGCATGATACTATACATTTTTAGACATAAGTTGTAACGGTCGCCGTTTTCTTTGGGAGTATTTATTACAAGGCGTGCTGCGGGGAAAAGCCTGTTCTAACGTCTGAGTCTAAGGTTTATTTTTTAGCACCTGATGGCTCTTTTTCGCTTCTCATCCGTAAATACTCTGCATACTCTTTCACGTGATTCAGTTTATTTTGAAAAGTCTCAACAGGATCTTGAGCTTTATTGTGAAAGGTTTATGTGGAAAATAAGTAAGCCACACGCAGGGATTTACCGTCGTTGTTGCTAACGACAACGCATAAAACAGGCGCTTGTCCATCCGTAGTGTGGTTATATTAAATATAAGAGAAAGAAATAACTTTAAGAAATTAATATAGCCACTACAGTGACCATCAAAACGATGAAAAAAATATTGCCGTAAACAGTTTATTTTGCGACACCACGAAACAAACGATAGCATAAAATGAAACGATTGACGTTTTTATATCGTCATCTGATATATATCGTTATATCGAACAGCCCTAGTCTGTAATAGCAACATTATAACTGATTGAGAAAATAAATGACAAGTTAATTGACTAATAACGGAGTTGAAGATCGTCAAAAGATGCTCAGAAATTCTAATGTAAGACGAGGAAAAAAGCAAGACTTTACATTACATTTATATTCACTGTGAATGGCTTTTTTTGTGCAATTTGTTTTATTAAACAAAAATTATTTATACCTTTCTGTAAATACTTAGCTAATTACAAAGTTTTAGCTCTGGGAAAGAAATTAAATTCCCAATGGGAAATTTGTTGTTTGCGTTTTCTGGTAATGGTCTGTTTTTCAAATGGAAGATGAGCCACTAAGTGCAACGTTTTGGTCACAAAACATACTTTGTTTGTTTGTTTGCAAAAATTCAGCAATTAAAAATGTAAAATACTGATTTATCAGTCAATATTATCTACATATACACACACCAGGGTAAAGTTTAAGTGAAAGAAAGATTAAGTAATAGAGCACAGGAGCGATCTTGAAATGTCAGCTGTGCTAAAAACAGTCAAGAGGAGCAAAAGAAGAGGCTCTAAACCAGTTACCAGCATTTTTGTCTGTAGTGCTAGTTAAAGATTATTCATTAACACATAGATACGGACAAATGCGACTGGTTAATATCAGCAGACTGATTCATCAGCTGGTCTCCACAACAGCACGAGCCGAGTTGGTGACTGTTGGTCTATCATGTCAGGTTGGTGCAAAGGCCACAGAATAAAGGATCGGCTTAGTAATGAGTGTGTTCGCCACATCCATCACTGTCCAAACTGAATGCTAGTTTTGTTGCCCTCACCTGTCTGACAAGTATTATCAGTTGCAGTGACGGTTAAGGGTATTGCTGCAATTCAAATTAAGAACTCGACTGGAAGACATCTAAACAGCTCCCCACGTCCCCACATGTGTGTTGTTAATGGGGCAACTTAAATCTTAAACTAGGTTAAAAATGAATCGGCAGGTCGCGCCAACTTCTCAGTTTCGATTACGAACTTACTACTTTCTCTACTTCGCTCCCTTTTGCCGTTTCGTCTCCGTTATGGTTGCTTAAGATCTGCACAAAAATAAAAGCCGTTTGCTGCGACTTGCTATTATTCATTTGTTTTGTCGTTCAGGGCGTTTATTTTGCAAATTTGAAAAGCCACGCTTCCTGTTGGAGCGCTGAAGGCAAGCACGGGCCCCGACTACTTGCTGAAACAAAGCGTGCCCACTACAGCGGTTGTAGTTAATCGATCTGGTGCTCGACTATCTTCCCCGCCCTACAACTGCAAATACCCACCTCGTGTAAATACAATACATTTTTTTACCTAATGGAAAACGGGTTAAACAAAGGCGTTAAGCGTGTCACAACAATAGCGAGCAGCGTGCTAATGAAAGCAGAGGCGGAACTGCTCCCCACATTAAAACATTTCCGATACCATTATGTGTACTGCCGTGTGCGATGCTTCATGGAGAAGCTATACAAAATTTCTCATAAAGCATGTTTAACTGTTCGGTTATTGTGCTTTTGTTGCCATTTAATCACAAAATACGCGTTTACGACATTCATATGCGATAAGAATATTCCGATCAAGCTAGCTGGACAAAATGGGAGTGAGTGCCGCGCGGTGCTGGAATATTCTAGTCGCTAAGTTAGCTTCACTAGCTAATGCCATCTATGGTTGTTTGCAAAACACATTAACAGAAACCTACAAACCAAATCAAAAATTTATACTGGATTTTTATAGCTAACGTTTGTTTCACATGCACGGTGTCCGTATGGGCCACAGTGAAGGCCACCTTAAGCTATTTCAGCTAACTCACGGGGCCAGCTAGTCACTTCTTCGCTATATAGCTAGGGTTAGCCAACACACCAGTTCCGTGACATAGATGGCTCCCGTGAGGCTCACTGCTTCATCGACTGCAGTAAATTACAAATCAAAGCGATTTCATAAACCTCTCTCCTAAGTAAAAAGTCTCAGTGTCGTGACTGAAATAACATCGAGGCCTCGACTTGTGCTGCACATTGCGTCGCTGTATATGTTAGTTTGAAGACACACAAACCTGAGGAGGCCGCCATCTTCTTCAGCCGAGTCCAGAAGCACACAGATGTGTGACATCACGGCGGTTAAAAATCGGGCGAGCAGCATCACATCGGCGGAGAGCGGCATTGCACGCTGCTGACAGGCTGTTCGCACCTGTCCACTCTCACTCTCGTTCCATTCTTTCATGTTTCATATCGTCAAACTAATTTCAGTGTTAGACAAAGGTAAACACAGCAAATAAAAAGTAGTTTTTAAATTCCATTCATTAAGGTTACAAAGTTACTCAAACCTGCCTGGACTTAATCCTGATTACTGGTTGTGGCACCCTTGGCAGTAAGAACTGCAACCAAGCATTTGTAGATACTGGTAATGAGTCTTTGACATTGCTATGGAGGAATTTTGGCCCACTATTCTTTGCAGAATTGTTTTAATTTAGCCATACTGTAAGGTTTTCATGTATACAGTGGGGCAAAAAAGTATTTAGTCAGCCACCGATTGTGCAAGTTCCCCCACTTAAAATGATGACAGAGGTCAGTAATTTGCACCAGAGGTACACTTCAACTGTGAGAGACAGAATGTGAAAAAAAAAAAATCCATGAATCCACATGGTAGGATTTGTAAAGAATTTATTCGTAAATCAGGGTGGAAAATAAGTATTTGGTCAATAACAAAAATACAACTCAATACTTTGTAACATGACCTTTGTTGGCAATAACAGAGGTCAAACGTTTACTATAGGTCTTTACCAGGTTTGCACACACAGTACCTGGTATTTTGGCCCATTCCTCCATGCAGATCTTCTCGAGAGCAGTGATGTTTTGGGGCTGTCGCCGAGCAACACAGACTTTCAACTCCCGCCACAGATTTTCAATGGGGTTGAGGTCTGGAGACTGGCTAGGCCACTCCAGGACTTTCAAATGCTTCTTACGGAGCCACTCCTTTGTTGCCCGGGCGGTGTGTTTTGGATCATTGTCATGTTGGAAGACCCAACCTCGTTTCATCTTCAAAGTTCTCACTGATGGAAGGAGGTTTTGGCTCAAAATCTCACGATACATGGCCCCATTCATTCTGTCCTTAACACGGATCAGTCGTCCTGTCCCCTTGGCAGAAAAACAGCCCCATAGCATGATGTTTCCACCCCCATGCTTCACAGTAGGTATGGTGTTCTTGGGATGCAACTCAGTATTCTTCTTCCTCCAAACACGACGAGTTGAGTTTATACCAAAAAGTTCTACTTTGGTTTCATCTGACCACATGACATTCTCCCAATCCTCTGCTGTATCATCCATGTGCTCTCTGGCAAACTTCAGACGGGCCTGGACATGCACTGGCTTCAGCAGCGGAACACGTCTGGCACTGCGGGATTTGATTCCCTGCCGTTGTAGTGTGTTACTGATGGTGACCTTTGTTACTTTGGTCCCAGCTCTCTGCAGGTCATTCACCAGGTCCCTCCGTGTGGTTCTGGGATCTTTGCTCACCGTTCTCATGATCATTTTGACCCCACGGGATGAGATCTTGCGTGGAGCCCCAGATCGAGGGAGATTATCAGTGGTCTTGTATGGCTTCCATTTTCTGATGATTGCTCTCACAGTTGATTTTTTCACACCAAGCTGCTTGCCTATTGTAGATTCACTCTTCCCAGTCTGGTGCAGGTCTACAATACTTTTCCTGGTGTCCTTCGAAAGCTCTTTGGTCTTGGCCATGGCGGCGTTTGGAGTCTGACTGTTTGAGGCTGTGGACAGGTGTCTTTTATACAGATGATGAGTTCAAACAGGTGCCATTCATACAGGTAACGAGTGGGGGACAGAAAAGCTTCTTACAGAAGACGTTACAGGTCTGTGAGAGCCAGAGATTTTCCTTGTTTGAGGTGACCAAATACTTATTTTCCACCCTAATTTACGAATAAATTCTTTACAAATCCTACCATGTGGATTCATGGATTTTTTTTTAAATGTAAGGAAACAGCCTGTTTAACATCATGCCAAATCTGGACTTGGTCACTCCAAAACCTTCATTCAGATCTTCATCCTGCTGCATAATCCAAGTACACTTGAGCTCCGGGGCACAAACAGATGACTGAACAGTCTCCTCCAGGCTTTTTTAGTAGCGTTGTTTCTGAAGTACCATAGTAGCCCCAGACCATCACACTACCACCACCATGTTTGACTGTTAGTGTGATGTTATTTTCTTTGTTAGTTTGTAACAAAGAAAATGTAACAAAAGCTTCCCAGAAGTTCAGCTTTTGTCTCATCAGTCCACATAACATTTCCTCAAAGGTCTTGGGAATAGTCACCATGTTTTTTTTGGCAAATGAGAGACGAGCCTTTGTGTTCTGTCAGTTATTTGATTGTATCGTCAGAAGACGGCTGCATTTATTTGTTAACTTGCTTCGTGTGGTTCAGATTCTGTGCTCTTACAGTAGGCCTTTAACTTGCTTGGTACCATCCTTGGCAAACTGGGGCTGAGGGGCATTAACGAGTGGAAGTGTTTTTACATTCAGCATATAAAAGAGGGGCACAGCTGGAGTTTGCAAACCAAAGCAGTGGCAGGACTTGATTTAGAGTCATGAGTTAACCTAACTGGTCACAGTCCAAACTCCATGTGTTTGGACTGTGAGAGGAAGCCATGCAGGGATGGGGATCATGGAAACTCCACACAAAGTGGCCCCAGCCAGCCAATGCATTCAAACCCAGGACCCCTTTGTTGTGAGGCAGCAGTGCTAACCACTGCGCCACCATGTTGAAATTAAAGTTAAGACTAAGTCAGTGCAGCTTCTTTTTGATTAGGATTAGAGCCCTAACAACTTCACTAACAGATTTAATATAAATACGTGCAGGCTGTATTAGTTTTCTATCATACCCCCATACTTTGGACATTATGACCGACAAAAACTATCATCTTTTTCTGGTAAATTTCAGCCTGGTTTCAGCTGACAGCTCGGCAGGTTAGGATTTTGCACACGTCACACATCACCGTTCAAAATTAAGTGAGCATCTCCCAAATTGTCGGGCTTTTGACCTTCTTAGACAAAACCTCGTCTGCTGATTTGTAGAGTTCAGTTACATTTAAAACAGGATGAGAAGGGTCAGATATTTCACAAAAAAAAAGATTTATTTTATTTTTGAAACTTTAAACACACTTTTGTGGATAATACAGGTGTCCATTCCAGGTCCAGAATTTATGCAGGTTGCACTGTTAGAAGGAAAGAAACAGTTAAGCTATCAAGAGCAGAGATCTGAGAGATTCGAGACACATCTGGCTTAACTGCATCTTTTCAGTGGTCAGGTTATTGGATAATTTAATCTTACAGATCTGGATTAAAGGTTTTTTCTCCCTCCAATATTTTATCCATTTATTTGGCTAATGTCAGACCTGATAAAATTGGACTACAATAAAAATACAATAGCAAAAAACATACTTTATACATGTATAATCAGGCCAGAGATTAACTGCTAGAGGATGTGCAGCAGATTTGGGAAGCAGATGAAGTGTGGTCACAGATAAGACAAAATGGTGGATGTAGCTGGTCAAGTCACCCACTCTCATCGCTGACTCTGATTGCTGCCATGTAGCTGTAGTTGCTATAGCAACACATCATTCTGGCTCCAGCTGCAGGTGTACAAACTCCGGGGTCTCCACCATAATCTGAGATAAAGCCACAAAAAAAGAGCCGCTTGGCACGTCCGTTTAAGCATGATTTTATACGACAGCAGGCTCTCGCGCTCATGTTTTACCACTTCAAACCCCCCCCCCCCCCCCCACCCCCCTGCTGAGTAGGACAAACTAACTTTTAAATTCATGGCTCAGATTGCTTCACAGATATTGACAGATATTGAGCTAAGCCAGTGTGAGTGAAGGACTGCACCAAAGTGCCAGGGAGCACAAAAGCAACAGTACACTGAACACTGGGACAGATAGAGTCTGACTACATTTATTCTAGTTTGGGTCAAGATAAATGAAAAATGGTTGGTTGGTTCTAGTTTTGATGATATGACACAATGCTACCAAGACCAAAAGTTCTTAATTGAAAGCAGAAATGACTATCATACATTTTGACCTTTGGGAAAAAAATGACCTAAAATAGCCACTCTTTCTGAACTGGCCATCTAGTTTTGATTAAATTGGACTCTCCTGAATAATCAAAGTATGAAAGTCAAATTAAAATGAAATTATGATTTTGACCCTTTGACCTCAATTCTGACCTTGGACCTTGACCTTCTGGGAAAGGTCTGGGAAACTCAGAAATGCTTGGAGAGTATATTTTTGAAGTCTTTTTAAACCATACTCAATTATTCATGCACCAGTGAAATGCTTTCAACATTTGCATTTCCTCTGCTCGAGCCCTACATTGTTAAATGATAAAACGGGTTTGGTAGTGGAGACATTCATAGACAAGTAGACACATGACGAGACCAGCATGTCTACATGTCATTATTTAATGGTTCATAATAAGTCTCTGTATTCTTTTATCACTTGTTACATAATGGAGGAAAACTGCATTACTGTGTAGAGTGGCCACACACTGATCATCAGAACAAGGAAGAGAGATGTCTCAAGTGACTTGTAATGTGGTGTGGTTGTTAATACCGTTTCAAAAACTGCTGGTTACGAGGATTTTCCCACACAGCCATCTGTAGAGTGTACAGAGAACTGTCCAGAAGAGAAAACATGCAGTTCTCTGGGTAAAAATACCTTGTTGATGCCAGAGGAGACAGCTTTGAGCTAATAGGAAGGCAACAATAACTTAAATGATCACTCCTTACAACTGAGGTATGCAGAAGAGCATCTCCAGACCCATGGGCTATAGCAGAAGACCACATCAGGTACAATAAGAAAGAAATTAAATTGGAAAAACATGTAATAAGTCAGTTTCTGACATGTGACTTGGATGATGGGGTCAGTATCAGTGTAAACACGAAAGCTTGGATCCACCCTGCCTTGTTTCAATGATTAATCACTGGCTCACCTGCACATCAGAAGCATATTTGGCCAGGATACTGGAAGCTGGAACAAATCTCAGTCCATTTACTACCAAGATTTACCCAGTAAAGTCAGCAGTAGGCTCTTCCGCATATATGATACAGCTAGCAAACAACTTAACATAGAGAAACTGGTGAAATATGCAGGTCAGAAGTAAGAAACCTTTAGTGAACATCATTTTATTTATTCTCTATAAACAAATAGTCAACATGAGCTACTCAATCCAAAAGAAAAAACACAAAGTAAGTTCAAGCTTGCGTTAACAGTTTCTTGAAGACAAAGTCTGCGATTATAATGTACAAGTTATCCAAAGAACTTTTTAATCACACCACAAAACAAGTTAACAAAGAAAATAAGTACTTTCAAATATGAGCTCTTTAAGTCAACACTGGATGCAGTTTTTACACATTCCTATAAAAACTGCAACAGGAAACCAGCGTTTAATGAGTCATTGGGTGCATCTGAATCACCAATCTGGGGTCCTATAAACATCTAATACACCCAGATATTCAGCACATGCTGGTTCGGTTAAACAAATACGTTTTTTTACAGCACGAGTAAAGAAGTCGACATGGGATAGGATTTAAAATTAAGGACTGTACATAATTGCAGGGTGTGCCTCAAGCAAGGAGACGAACAGTCTTTCCAGTGACTGTCAAGTAATCCTCGTCAGCCAGAGCTCGCAACGCCTCGTCGAACAGCTCCTTAGTAATCGCCTGCAAACGGGGCAAGACAGGAGGAAGCCATTAGAGAGGAAGTGATGCAAAAGTGCAGCAAATACTCAAAGAGTGCAAACGTGTCGACGGCTACTCTGGCTGAATTTTGTGATATTTCAGAGGATACAGAGAAATGTTAGAGCTTGGCTTTTGTTCAGTCTAATGAGGAACGAGTGCCACGCTACAGCCATAGCGATCGCCATCTGAAGAGCTGAAATCAAACTGATATTTGAGCTTTGACTTCATGCTGGCTTAATAAAAATAAAGATTTAAAACACTCACAGTTTCAGACTGTCCTCTGAGGTCATCGAGCAGCTGCTGGTATTTCATGGCTGGCGTCTTCGCTTTGGCCTGGATCAGCTTCTTCAGGGCCTGGGCTACCTCCTCCTTGCGCTTGCGTGCTGTGGCACTCATGCCTGTAATCAAGCAAAGAACAATGCATAAACCCTCATAAAGTGCATCTTTAATTTCTCATGTCAGCACCTTTAGAAATACTTTCATTGTCTTCCGTACCTGTTGTCAGAATAGAGATGTCTACAAATCCTGTTCTAGGATCTGTGGCCGACTGTTTCAAGGCCTCTCGGTGCAGCCGCTTGGCCTCCTCCACGTCAATGGTCTCCACTTTCTCGGAGAAACGTACCTTGGCGTGGGCCTCTGCCAAGCGGATCAGGGACTCCAGCTGTCTGGGGTAGGCGGACACCATCCCACGGCCGCTGCCTATCTTTCTCATGTCAACGTAGGCCTGCGGATGAACGTAAACAAGGTCAGCTGCATAGAACTCTAAGAATCGACTGAAATGTTTGCTAAAAGGGTTAAATTAAGCCACAGAGTTTCCACAGACCTCAATGAGGGCCTGGCTGGCTTCTTCGCTCAGTCTTGGGTTGATGTACGTTCGCGCGTACGCGATGTAGTCCTTCAGCACGGCCATGTCCAGGAACTCTTCCTCCATCTGCTCCTCGGTCTGGTAGTAGAGAGACACCAGGTGGTGAGCCAGCCTGCGGTCGTAAGCCTCATCCTGGGGATCCAGCATCAGGAAAATGAGGTCGAATCTGACGGTGCAACAAACACAAAGTTACGTTTAGTTTGCAACACAGCAACATGTGGATCGGTGCATCGGGAGTTTCAATGCAGTGATGTTCACCTGGACAGGAGAGTGTGAGGCAGCTGGATGTTCTCGATTGTGGTCTTTTTGGGGTTCCACTGGGATTCCACTGGGTTGGCAGCAGCCAGCACGGCGGTGCGGGCGTTCAGCTGGCAGATGATTCCAGCCTGAGGGCACGAAAACACAAACGCAGTGAGACCGAAAGCTCCTTCCGTTTGCGTACTTCCAAACGATTACGTATTAAATGTGGTGACATATACCTTTGCAATGGAGAGGGTCTGCTGCTCCATGACCTCGTGCAGCACGGAGCGTGTGTTGTCGCTCATCTTGTCGAACTCGTCGATGCAGCAGATGCCGTTGTCGCTCAGGACCAGCGCGCCGGTCTGCAGCACCAGCTGCCTGGTCTCTGGGTCCTTCATCACATAGGCGGTCAGACCCACAGCGCTGGAGCCCTTTCCTGACGTGTACTGGCCGCGGGGCACCAGGTTGTAGACGTACTGCAGCAGCTGGGACTTGCTGGTGCCGGGGTCTCCGCAAAGCAGGATGTTCACCTCGGCACGGAAGTTCCCGCGGCCGGTCTGACTGAAGTCCTTTCGAGTGCCCCCAAACAGCTGGAGCAAGATGCCCTGGTACCAGGAGACGAAGAAAGAGACACAATCAAATCACAACTTTAATCTAAATTCATCTTCAACCAAAACTTTTATTAGGGCATTTCTGCATTTCACCTCTGCTTAAAATGCTCTTTTTTTAAAAGCTGCAGCAGAGTGACCGATATGCAGGAAAGAGGGCGTGGCTGTTGTGGGCCTTTTTGGCTATGTGATAGCCAAGTGTTTCCACCTTAACAAGTAGCCTTTGGTCTTACCTTTTTGATGTCTTCGTGTTCGTAGATGCTCGGTGCAAGGGCAGAGGAGAGGCGTTCGTAGACGTCCGGCTTGGCTGCGAGCTCCTTCAGGGTCTGCACGCGGTCTTCGGTGAAGAGCTTCTGCTCGGCCTCTTCGTCCAAACCGTGCAGGCGCTTTTCGTCTGTCTTGCGGAAGTGGATGGCATCTATGTGAGTCTTGTAAACCGACTTCACGTTGCTCTGGCGTGGGTTAACGCGCATTGGGACGGCTCTGTAGATACCTGCACAGACGACGAAGGCTGTTAGTGATCCGACCACAACGTGACCTTCAACGACCTCCTTGCAAAAAATTTTTTAAAAAATGCTTTAATTTCATGCCAAACACTTTAAATCCACCTGATGACTTTCTGCATCCAGGAGCTGCCCCCTGCTGGTCATTAGAAATATTGCAGCTCAGCTCTTGCTTCCATTTTCAGCCCCATCTTTTACTCTTCATACAGGTCATCATGAAATTAATATTATCAAGATATTAAAGAAATCTCACCAGTGATGTTCACCCTGTCTCCTGGCTGCACTTTGTCAACTAGATCGTTGTGAGCGTAAACGATAGTGGTGTGAGGCGTCTGACCGGCCGGCATGTCTTCGGGAGATTCCTGAATTTTTATCTGTTGCGAAAGGAAGAACGGTAAACAAACAGTCGCCATGACCTCCGCAGCAACACATCGGCGATTACCATCCGTGTATTCTGAGATAAGGTGTCGCTGACTATGAGCAAACTCTCACCATCTGTTTGTCTGAGAAGACGGAGCGATTGTGAATCAACGCCAGGCTGTGGGTGGTGTTGCAGTGGCGACACACAGCCGGCTCGGCGATGCGCCCGCGATCCACCTCCACGCGGGTGCTGTAGGCGCACACCTGGCACTGGAAGAACGCCTCCTGCATCTCAGGGATGAGCTGCGAGGTGCGGATCACCATGCCGCTGATGGTGATCAGCTGATCGATGTCTGTGGAAGAAACACAGAAGCTGACACCTCACTGTTTACAAAAAACAGAAGACAACATTGTTCCCGTAACATGTGTGACGTCAGTTCAAACCTTCTGGGTTCAGGCTCCTCATGCTTTTGGTTTTCACGGCGTTGTAGGGGCGTACTTGGATCTGATACTCAAGGAAAGAGTCGGGGAAACGCTCGAAGAAAAGCTCGTTGACCGCCATGTCAAAAGTTGGGATGACTTCCTGAAAACGACATAGTTAACTCCATTAATACGCAGCCAAATTCCACAGAATTTCTTCCACAGAAACAGGGAACGATTTAATCTTTAATAGAGTGCAGATGCCAGTGGTCCTGTGGATAAAGTGACTAATAATATTATAGATGGATATAACAATAAAAATTTAAATAAACCCTTCATAGAAGAAAAAGTAAAATTTGCTTCTGTATTTGTCTTTGGATTCATTCACCTATCCATTTGTTTTCTATATAATCTTGTTTGCGTCACATTACACATCACTTCTCCCTTTGCATTTGCATCCACTTATTTTATTTTTATTTATTCAAGACATCACCGTATGGCATTACTTCATTATAAAAATCAGAAGGCCGCCATTTCACTCATCAGGGGCTCAAGTTTTCATCCTCTGTTTAATCCGTACTCACGAATACACCGAATGACGTAATAAAAACAACAGCAATGAAAAAAAATAAACAAATGATGGCAGATGAAGCGAGCTTTACCTGTGGGTAGCAGGTGAGCTGTCTGTAAAGTTCTGCATCAAAGGACTGCACGTGGCGGCAGTTCACGTTCATCACAGGATCGCCGACGACGCTGATCTGTGGGACGAGAGGAGAAACATTGATATTACGTCTTTGAATGCAATCCCGCGCAACCGCCTCCTCCTGTATTCTCTCATTTCTTGGCTGTTGTTCATCATTCAGAAACACCATCGTGCAGTGCGAGTCTGACTTAAAAACGTTTGGAGCAGCAAACAATAAAAATTGCACCTCCTCCAGCTTCTGCATGTATAACGGCTCGTTCAGGTCCAGACCAGCGTTCTCATCTTCAGTGGAGGTCGGGTCAACAAACCTCTGGAGAAACCTCTGGAAGCAGCGAAACGCAAAGCATGCCGATGTTAACTCATGGACTCCCTACAGGACATTTATTATGGGATCTAGCTGACTCGGCTTCATACCTGAAACTTTTCCTTGCAGGTGCCGACATTCACATCAGTCCCCCAGATCACCAGCCTCTGCCCGGCGTTCGACTCGCTGGCCACGGCGCCATCTGTGCTCGGCTGAGAGAAGATAGTGAATAGTTAACTTCTGAGGGTTCAGGCTTCATGTGAGCTCAATACATGACAAACACAAGGTTACTGACCGGCTCAGAGTGAAGATCAACTTGGGGAGCCTTCCTGACCGATCCCAGATCAGGACGCTGCCTGGCTGGTGTGCCCCGCACTCCGCTCCGTGGGGTTCCCTCAATCCTGGAGCTGGGAGTCCCGTACATCAAGGGGGAGCTCATGTCCACCTCGTTAGGAGGCACTGTTAAAAGGAGGCAGACTTATAAAACAATTTAAGAATCCAAACTTGAGTCCACAAGACCACAACAACTCAAACACGTCATACCTGAAGGTCGGGGGCTGGAGAGCAGAGACGTATCCGGGGGTGCTGCAGGACTGAGAATGTCCGTGGCTGGGGAGGTGGGCATCGGCATCAGGTCCCCGGTGGAGGAGTCCTGACCTCTGCGCCGCTGAGAGGGAGGCGAGGTGGGGTCCTCACTGCTGGCTAAAAATCGCACAGACATGAAGAAAAGTAGGCAACGGTCATCATACAATCACAGGAGGTCCATATGCAAAAGGATGGAGCAGGTGGGGAACTTACGTGTAGGTGGATTGGTGTTCCTTCCACGCTTACGGCCACCAGGGGTTGAAGCTGGAGAAGACATTGCTGCTGGGAAATCAACAAAAGGTGACACTCAGTAACGGAAATGTAATAACACTTGTTACATACTGTCGCTCTGGCTGTAGGACATCACTGATGGCTTCAAGTTTGACTGAGCATTTAGAAAACTGACATTCACATATGTGTCTGGCTGAAAAACTTCAACTATTTCCTTTTTGTTTTATTAGATCTTTTTTCAGCTTTGTGGAGAAAATGACATGAGATGGATATAAACTGAGCAGCCTGCCTTTCGCTGCCTCGTTAACAGCCCGGTTATAATTACATGCAATGAGGTAATATTTGATGTAGCACAAATAACCTTGTGTAACAATTAGTCTTTAATATCCAAGGTTGGGGCATAAAACAAACCAACTGTTTTTCCTTACATTTGGTACTTGGATCTATGTTATGAATGCGTGCTTGAATCGCTTCCAGATATCAGTCAAACAGCACGAAAAGTTCACTTAACTATACAAACAACACTTCCGGCGCGCTGATGTGCTACACTGCGTGTCTTTTTTAGATGTTTTGAAGTGTCTTATTTTCACTAAAGCACTAACTGCATTAAACCCTCGACCTCCATTTGACATGTGGCTGCGGAGCACACAATAAGCTGATCCTCGACTGCGACGATTTAACTTCGATTAACATTAAACGTCAGCGTAAAACAACAAAACACCTTCGTGCACGTTTAAGTCAACCTGATTAACGTGTCACGCTTTCACGAAACCACCAAAACTACAGATGTAATAACCTAAAAACTATCATTATATACGTCTCTTCTTACCTCTTCTTGTGTATACGTCCGAGCGGAGAAGATGTGGCGCGAAACTGCGGGTGACGTTATTTTCGCGGGGAACTTTGGGCCAATGAGAGGCTGGGATTGACTTTCTTTTCTTTCCGGTCGATCCCTTCACCGAAAAAGGGGGGGGGTTCTTGTTCAGCGTTTACTTATCCGGCTTCAGTTTAGCATCTTGTAGACTCAATAAACAAACAGATTAAATAGGAAATAAATAAATTAACTTTTACTTTTAATTTGTGATATGTCAAATAAGATCTGCGTTTCCTGTGCGCTCATGTGCTCCATCAAACCCTCAATCGATTTGGTTTGGCCCAGCAGTAAGGGACTTTTTTTTTTTGCCCCTGCCCTAATCTTTATTGTAACGATGCAAACAACACGCAAGTGTGAAACCGCCTCCCAAATACAAAATGACAGCAAATCCGTGACAGGCTACGGATGTAAAGATGTAACATTTGAATTAATACAACAGCAGAAGCTAACCGGGAAGTACTATTCACCCTCTTTTCCTACTCTACATGTAGGATGTATGTTCACCCGGTTATGTTACAGCGGTGGTTGTACTGGTTTCACTACAGGTAGAGGTACTCATGTATGCCAGTGGGTGAGAAGAAACAGCTCTCAGTATGATGAGGTCCAGCGCATCCCACATTTCTGTGTTCACAGTAATGCACAGAAGTTTGTGTACACTCATTGTGGCCATGACTGTCATGATGATTTGGGGGTTTTAATGATTTCTTTAACTGATTTTCCCCCCCTGTGTTGAATGATTGTACAGCACAACTCTTTAATGGCTCCACATGCAATCACTTAAATCTTTTTATAACTGGTGCTGAAGGTTCTGCAGTGTCTTTTGACTCAACAAGGAAAGGGCGTATTAATTTCCCATTGTCGATAATGATCGACTATAAGTAGTTCATCTCTCCCAGCATTAAATTGATTTATTTAACAGCACTCATTGGATTGACCAATACTCAGAACAATAGGAAAGTCCAAGGAACTCAGTGAAAGTCCAAGAATGAGATTTGCAGATTTCCACAAGTTGTGAAGGCTTATTGGAGCCATTTCCAAACAACTGCAGATTCCAGGGTCATCAGTTCAAACTATTGTAAATAAGTATGTGTTATTCAGATGTGTCAGTTCACCAAGGTCTAGAAGAAAACCCTTAATTGTCACCCCCAGATTACAGGAAATTGGTTAAGATTTTCAGGAACAACCCAGAAACCACTAAACGTCAAGCCTGCCAGCATTACTGCCCACAGTGAAGAGATTTTTACATCAGCATCAGAGACAATGCTGACCAACAGAGAATCATTGATGGCTACCAAAAGCATCTGGGTGAGATGCAACTTGACATTTGACCAAATATTAGTAGGGCTGTATAGTATATCTGAGTCTGTATGTATACATTGGACCCTGGAAAATGAACAACTCAGAAATCATTAAAAAACTCAAATTCACCATGACATCAATGCCCATGATGAGCGTGTGCAAACTTCTGACCACAGTTGAGACTCGTGGATGTGGAGAAGGAGGACATGCAGAGGTTCGGCGTGACAGAGGAAGATGCTAGGGACAGGGGGAGATGGAGGCTGATGATTCACCGTGGTGACCCCTAAAGGGAGCAGCAAAAAAAAGAGAAGCCTAAAAATAATTTGAATAATTTTACATGAGTTTAATACATCAAGTCATGTCATATAAAACCAACGACTACAAAGCATCTGCACTTTTTGTGCTCGTTAAGCAAGTTTATGGCTTTGATCATATTAGCACTCTCACCTGTATCCTCTCCATGAAGCACAGATTCAGATGCATTCACGTAGCTTTGATCTGCTTCACCCACAGTGAAACAGGTGGTGTACTCTGCACTGAATCAGCTCCACCCTGACCAAGGAGAGGCAGAACTCCATTCTTCAGAGACATGCCCCACCCTCTGGTTTGCACAACATGCAGCAAAATAACGACCCCAGAAACACCTCAAACTCTACGAGAAGTACTTGCACACTAAAGTGTAAAGTTGAGGATTTTGCTCCACAATCACCTGAACAAAACAAACTTTCACTCACAATTTCAGAGCTTTGAACCCCACTCTTCCCCCTTTCAAAAGAATCCTGAACAGAGATATTTGAAAAGTAAGAGGACCAAATGTTTGTCCAACTTCAAGACTGACTTTGCCACCTACAATACTATGTAAACCTCTCAAGTCATCTCTCAATCCTTTTTTTCCCCTCCAAGGATCCAAACATGTGGTCTGGAGCAGCATTTCTCCAGGCTTTCTGGAAGTCAGCGAAGGTTTTTCTTTGTATTTGGGTTACTTTTTCACTTATTCTCAGTAATCCCGGGTTTGAGGCTCACCTCATTTTGAGTCAAGTTATCGTACATCATGACCACAGTTTGCTCATTGGAGATGCCATTCCTGTGGACAGTCTGGTAGGGATGGTAAGCACTGGTCGGCGCCTGTAGTTGTACCAGCTGTTTGAGTTGGCCACTGCTTTGCGGTGCCTTCCTCCTGGGTGGGAAACCCATTAACAAGCCCAAAAGTAAGACAGAGCAGAATAGGACAGACCAACACATCTCCTTGCCTTCTGTGGTATTCGTTTTCTAAAACAACACAGGTGGCTCTGGCTCAGGTGGTAGAATGGGTCATTTACCTCTCGGAAGGCTGGTAAATCAATCCCTGCCTCCTCCATCCTGCAGATACTGAACCTCAAGCTGCCCCCAACAACATTCACATTTTCCAACATTCACAAACACACTCACACTGGGTGTGTTTGTGAATGTTGGAAAATGCTCATGTATAGATAAAAGGGCTGTATGAATGTGGGTGTGGTTGGGTGAATGCGAGTTGCAATTGAAAATGTTTTGATCGCTCAACTGAGTAGGAAGGTGCTATAAAACTACCACCCCATTTATCATTTAAGTCCAGTCTTTGTACCTGAACATTTTCAGAGGAATGCTTTTTGTTTGTTTGTTAAGCGTCTTCACACTGATCTATGAATCATTCATGCATGAAAAAAAAAAACCCTAATTCAAGAGATGAATGAGTGTCGTGCCTACATATAACAGACAACTTAGTAAAAATTCAATTTTCATTTGTATCTTTAAGCACTTTGTTAAAAGTAGCTTGTCTAATTTCTTCCCATTTGTTTGATTTAATCTATGAAAAATAACATAGCTTGACAATGTGATTCATAAAGAACTATAAGCTGAAAGCCCTGCGGTGTGCAATGCGTCCTTCAAAAAATCTGAGGAAACTGGGCGAGTGGAGGACAAAAGAAGAAATGGAAGGCCTAAGGAATATCTATATCAGGTGAAGAGTTTCTCAAAGTTAAGTCCTGAAATAGAGAAAAAGACCTAACACAGGACCTGAGAGATCTAGCTCTTCAGTTGATCCATCTACTGTTCACTGATGGTTCGTCAGAAGCTTTCTCAGTGAAAGGGTGGCTGTCAAGAAGCCATTCTTGAGGAAGGGAAACGGGGAGAAAAGGCTGAGGTATACCAAAGTACACAAGAACTGGACTGAAAATCAGAGGCGATGGGTTGTTCAAGTAGATGCAGCAAATATTAGCAAATATTAAAGATTTGTTTCAAATCATCAGTAGAGGTCAGCAGAGAGCTACAAGACTGAGTCTCTGCAGTTATCTGTAAAACACAGTGGAGGCTCTTTCAGTCAGTGGTGTTGGAAATCTTGTGAAAAGTGACAGAATTATCAATGTAGAAAATTTCTGTCAGATTTTGATCCACCATACAACACCATCTGGCAAGCACCTGATTAGCAACGGCTTGATTTTCATCATTACCCTAATGATCCCAAACACACTCCCAATGCAGTAAAAGCATAGCTCACAGACAAACACACAAGGAAACACTATCAGTCATGGACTGGCCTTCCCAGAACCTGGACCTTAACATCATTGAAGCAGTGTGGGATCATCTCAACAGAGGACAGAACAGAAGTCAGCCAACATCCAAAGAAGAGCTTTGAATGTCCTCCAGGAAGCCTGGAGAACTATACCTGAAAGCCAGCCAAGAGAGTTCACGCTGTGTTGAGGAATAAAGGTGGTGATACCAAATGTCGACTTTCAAGCCTGTTAGAATTGTACAAACTTTGTTTTTTCTTATATGCTGTATTCCATTTATGCTTGCACGTTTCTGTAAAGTACCACAAGTGTGATTTCCCATTTTCCTAGCAAACTTTGAAGAAGTGAGGAGAGACTCAATACTTTTTCACAATTCCTGTTAAATCCAGAATCTAATTTAAAATCCCTCTCCTCACATACATCCTCTTTAAGAATCAGAGCCCATCTTATCTTAGAGATCTCATGGTACTGAATCACCAATAGAGCTCTTTGTTATCACACTGCTGGCTCACTTGTTCCTAGGATATTCAAAAGTAGAATGGGAGGCAGAGCCTTCCGGTTTCAGGCCCCTCTTCCATGGAAGTACCTCCCAGTTTGGATTTGGCCTCTCTGCTTTTAAGATTAGGCTTACAAATTTTCTTTGATAAAGCATATAGTTAGGGCTGGATCAAGTGATCCTGAATCCTCCCTTAGTTATGTTGTAATGGGTTTAGACCACTGGGAGCTTCCCATGATGCACTGAATATTCCTTCGTCACTCACCTTTTTCCACTCACTATGTGTTTACACACTACTCTGCATTTACTCATTAGTTATTATCAATCTCTGTCACTCTTCTACAGCATGTCTTTTATCCTGTCTCCCTGCCGTTAAAAGGGAGTTTTTGCTTCCCACTGTTGCCAAGTGCTTGCTCATCAGATTACTTGTGTATTATTATGGGTTCTTTATCTTACAATATAAAGCACCATGAAAGGACTGTTTCTGGGACTAATAAGAGTGTGTGAGGGTGACAATAAGTGTTACTTAAAATATCTGCAGGTGCAAACGGTGACCAGCGTGTGGCACTGTTTCCATTTCAGAAAGGCCAATGAAAGAGGACAAATACTGCAAACTTCCAAAGCGGAAAACATTGGAACAATTCCCAGAAGTATCGCAGTAGATATTTGATTTATGGATAATATTCAAAATATATCTATATATGTAGAGACAGTTGGAAAAAAAAAACTTTAAAAGTTTCGGCACATCTAATTCGAGGCTTTCTCGTTCACTATAAGAGCTGAATGAGTGCTTTACAATGTAAAACTATTTGAAGCATGTTTAGCTCCAAACCAGCGCTGACTCTGAGAGCTGCTGGGAACTGGTTTGTGTCAGAAAGTTGACTCAACTTTTGAAAAGTGATTAGAGACGTGTGCTCCCCCTTGTAGTTTCAAATAATTGTTACATGAGTTGCCACACATCTTTATGATGTAGCAGCATATAACTACTGCCACTGCAGATTGTGAATGAATGTCTGTAGGATAAATGGGTGTAAGGAAGGCAGCCTGTGGCCTTCGGTTTCTGCTGGTTTCCCCTCCTCTATAGCACCTTTTGTTAACTTGATCCCAGAATCGAAACTTAATCGCAAATTAGAAATGACGTGATATAAAAACTGAACTATGAATCTGAACTATTATAAAAGTCTATTTAAAGCTAACTAGAGAAAAATAGGACTGTAAGATTGTTTGTTTCAGTGAAATTTCTCCCACTTTTACACTGTTATTACCTATTATTAAATAAATAGTAGCTAAACTGAGCTTTACTATAAAAATAAAGCATCGATTAAGAATCCAATCATACATGATATTAATATTGATATTATGTATTGTTACTTTCATTAAATACTTTAATTACAGTGTCCGGGTACTTGCAGTATTTTTTAACATGCTATGGAGTATTTTTCTTGCTTCTTATACTTCAGTAATATTCTGAGCACTTCCTGCGCCACTTTTTATCTCTGCTGTGAAATGAGTGCTGGTCCCAAACAGCCAGAGCCGAGCCTTCACTATGTAAACAACTCTGCACCATTCATACGATCATAGTAAGGAGTGGGTGGCACGAGCAGCACGCCCCTCGCTCCTCAAATGGGAAGTTACGGTGCACCACGTGACAGCCTTCTGGACTTGACTGGCTCGTGAAAGGGCGGCGTGTGTGACGTCAGCTGGTGCAGACGATACAAAACACTGCGCGAAAGTAGAGCCGCTTCAGAGAAGTGACAAGAGGTGTGTTAGGGTTGAAAGGGACGGGAGCCTGACAGTCAGCACCCAGGGATAAAAAGCCAAAAAGTTTTTTAATATCGCAAAAAGGGAGAAAAGCGCCTGCGCAGAAAGAGAAGCCGCAGCAGGATTATCGCGCTGCAGAGCTGTCACACCTGAGGGGTATCTCTATAAGAAAAAAGTTTATTTTCTCTCTAAAACCCACGTGGGACAAGTCAGCAGGGTTCATGTGTGACATATACAGCCTGGACTCGCACTGCGTGTCTCCACAATGCAACATGAGCTGGTCCGTGGAGCCTGCTAACTTCTACGAGAGCACCAAGCTGGGGGGTCCGCAGCAGGGGGTCTGCAAGCCGGGCAACAGGAGTGACGGCCCGGCGGAGGACGGCACCATGGTGGAGCTGAGCACCACCCCCGCCATATACGACGACGAAAGCGCCATCGACTTCAGCCAGTACATCGAGTCCATGACAACCGTGCCAAACTTGGAGCTGTGCAACGATGAGCTCTTCCTCGACCTGTTCAACACCGTCAAGCAGGAGAAGGCGGGTTTCCACAACATGCAAAGCTCCGGTCTGCCCGGCGGCATGCAGCAGCTGTCAAACGCCTACACAGCAGAGAGGAAGACGGACGGCGCGCTGGGGAAGAGCGCCTTCAGCGCACCCATCAAGCAAGAGTCCGATTGGAGTGACAGCGACATGTCTTCATCTCTGCCTTCCCAGATCGAGACCTGCGCGCAGACCTCCGTCAGCCTCCCCACGGGGCAACCGACCCCGCCGACCACCCCGGAGCCAGTCTCCGCCGTCAGCTCGGCCAAATCCTCGCCTCGTAAGCTGGGCAGGGAAAGGGGGAAGAAGGCGGTGGACAGGTTCAGCTTGGAGTACCGACAGAGGCGAGAGAGGAATAACATTGCAGTGAGGAAAAGCAGGGACAAAGCCAAAAGGCGCAACATGGAGATGCAGCAGAAGCTGATTGAACTGAGCGCCGAGAACGACAGGCTTCACAAAACCATCGAGCAGCTAACTAGAGAACTCACCGGCCTCAGAGAGTTCTTCAAGCAGATGCCCAGCTCCAGCTTTGCGGGCTCCACGAGTGCAGAGAGCCGGT
Source organism: Simochromis diagramma (assembly GCF_900408965.1). Taxonomy (NCBI): domain Eukaryota; kingdom Metazoa; phylum Chordata; class Actinopteri; order Cichliformes; family Cichlidae; genus Simochromis; species Simochromis diagramma. Next base: position 7,967,785 of record NW_024386782.1, read on the forward strand.
GACAAATTCTCGAACTGCTTTGAACTGAACTTTCAAGAGACATACCTCAACAGACACTTGTTTTTTGTTTTTCTTACCATCTGTACCAGATGTATTAAGCTTACCATAATGGCACTGGAAAATATGATGCTGCCATATTTTTGTGGGATTTTTCCTCTGTATTAAATTATTTTACCACTGCATTTATGTGTTGTTATACCTGATATGGTACCTTTTTTTTTATAATTCCAAACTTTCTATAAGAGCCAGAGCATGATCTTTTATATAGTTTGTATGAAACCTTGAAAAGTTTGTTTTTGTTATCTGTAATAAAAACATTGCTGGAAAAATTGCAGAACTGCCTGGTCTGTGGGTAATCTTTGTGTGTCATGATTTATGCTTGAGGAAACTGACACAAGAAGTGCAACAGGAAACAGAAAGTAAGGTCAGCAAAAATGAGCCTTTTATTGACACAAAACGAGTTAATCTTAAACACAGAAAGGATGACAAAGTTTAAAAAAAGACAACATTTAAACCCAGAAATCTGAAGTTAATGAACCCACGTGGGCTCCTTTTGACAGCCTGCATGCCACTGCTCTACCCTTGGGCTGTCAACCCCTGGCTGGTTAGATCACATATCATTAACACAAACAGGACCTTGTCTCTTCACAGCCTGTTCCCTTCAGCAGAGCCTCAAGCTGTCAGGGGGAGGCCTTCAGAGGGAGGGAGGAGGATAAACTGGCTCGGACCGAGGCCCAGCGTGCAGATCCTTGGAGCCAGCTGAAGCCTGAGGATTGATCTCATTAGTTCCTTGCCCTGACAGCCTCAGAGGCAGATTTCTTCCAGGCCCATCCACAGGGCAGGCTTCCTAGTGATGACTCTGACATAAACGGGGATGGGGCCCACCTCTTTTCCCAACACGGCCTCCACATCGTATCCTGGGAACTGAAACAGCGAGGTTAAATCACTTGGCAGTGTTAGAGCGTTCAGAAAGCAATCAACACTTAAAATAGCTCCCTCCTATATCTCCCATACATAAAAAAAAAAAAAAAAGTTTGACAGTAATATGCAAGCATCCTTAAGCTCCCTGACCTCTGCACTCTGGCTCAGCAGTAATTCTAGTGATCTAAGTCTGAAAGCGCACATTGCATTTGTATGTTAAAAATAGCTCCAACAGCACCAGTGGGTTCTTGAGGTTAGTAAAAGCCAAAAAATGATAATCAGGCCGGGAAAAAGAGTGTGTCAATATTTTGGAAACTAATTCCTTCAAACATATCAATGAACAGCACGTTTTTTGTTTTGTTTTTTTCAACTCAGCAGAGAAAACTTAATGCTGACTCATGACATATTGACAAAAGATCAATGCGCTCTTCAGATGAGCTCAGAGTTATGTAACAGCTTGATAAGCACACCTACCTCACCCTCTTCCACCTCTGCGGCATTCAGGATGGTCATGATCGTCCTCTGCTGCAGCTGATTTTTAATAAAAAAAAAGAAGACGTGGACACAGTAATGACTTTTTAATCATCACCTCAGTGCAGTAAATCCAAAACCAATGCTGCACCATGGCACTGTGCCCTCTGCTTAGTGACAGCTCTCAAGGGTTAATGTATCAGCCGTTCGATAAGAACAACTCTGATAACTTTATCAGTTTGGCTTGCTTAGCTTTCTGATTGCAAAGTCACACACCAGCCTTTCCACAATAAAATATCTTTATGCAGATGTGCTCAGCCTTTAACTGTGCAGAATGTGGTTTTTATCTTTATGAGTCTTGCTGTAAAAGAAGGCCAAGGCAGCACGGGATGATCCACTGTCCTCAAGGATGGACACCTGATCTATTCTGAATTCTGTTATTTAATAAACACTTTTTTTTTTTTTTTTTTTTTTAAAGTGTTGCTTAAATCAACAGCTCAGCACCTAAAACATCCATTCATTTACCTTCTTATCGCTGTCACACCTGTGTAGTCAATATGAGGCTAGGCTAGATTAACTTTTCACTTGTTTGTGCAGTGCAAATAGCTACCCGTCTCTGTCCAAAGGACCTTTCTGATTATATTTTGTGCACGTGTAGCTCAGTTTTTCTGTACTTTGAAGGTCCAGCTAAGGTTGGGCATTGCAAAGTAGCTTGGGCTACAAATACTGCGGTTTGTGGCATGGTTCAGGAGACTAATTAAGACTTTATATCTGATGATCTGCTGTTCAGAGAATAAGAGAAGTCACTACGTGTGTCATTACGCAGACTTGGACAAAAAGTGACACCAATTTTCACATTAAAAAAAGTGTTTCTGCGATAAGTGGTCATAAATGTTTCTAATTTCTTATCTGGCAATCGGATGAGGAAGTGCTTTCAGTATCAGATTTAATATGACTGCTGTTGTAGCTCTGTTGCTTTCATAGCATTAAAGAAAATAACAGACAAAAAGTTGAGGAAGTGGCCGTCTTATGGTGGGCAACAACAACTGCTGACTGCTACAGAGGGACTTTTCTGTTGGGGGACTGAATTTCTCCTTTTTGAAAGACCTCATATTACAGATATTGACCAGAAAGTTACTGTCCCAACCCAGAAGAACCGTAGCACATCATTCCCTGTAAAATACTGAACTGTCTTTTCAAATCTCAGGTTTGTGTGGACTGAACAGACCAGATAATCTGTCTAAATCAGTGGCCTGGTAGGTGGATTCACTTACGACTCAACCTCCTTGCAACTAGTTAAAACTCATGGTCGCCTGGTGACTGCATTACATTTTTTTTCCTGTTGGAGACCGATTTCAAATGGTGCAGCAAACTACTCCTTGGCCATTGCATGCAATTCATTTGTGGTAATACGATCATTAACTGTGATAAACAACTGAAAGATGCAAATCCGTTGATGTCTACGTGCACAGAAATTCACATAACTACTTAAAACTAATACAAAATATTTACAAATAACTGACTGTAAAATGACATGAGTGCTTGTTAACCTGCTATAAAATAAGACAACCAGAGTACAACCAGTTGGCAGCCAGCTGAGTCAAGTCCCCAACTGCAAAGAAGATGAGTTGCAGACAAACCGCGTTCATTGATGTGCACCAACTCAAATTTATTGCAACATGCTGGCAGTCAGTGTTTATAAATTAGCAATTATTAGCAAACCTTCGCCAATCTGTGTAGGAGTGACTGCAGTCAGTGCGAGTCAAAATTGTGATTGTTTTGAGACAGGTTGCCTCCCACCAGGCGATCTGTGCAATCGCCTTGCAGTCGAAAGGTTGCTGGTATTGCAATATGCATTGGTGAGCTTAACTGGTTGTATTCTCGTTATATCTTTTTACGGCAGAGTTACCACGCACCTTTATTATTTTGCAGTTGGTTATGAGCTTCTGGCTGAAATCTGAATCGAAGCCTTTGAGGTTAATCACCATATTGCCACAAAGAAAGTGCATGCAGTTGCCAACTTGATCATATTCAGTTGCAAACTCACATCAGACTGAATTGGTCTTATTGTTGCTTTATCACCATCTTGAAGAACAAAAGCTGCTTTGAAGAAGAAGGCAACTGACTGTGAGTGCTTGCACACCTATCACTCTTTTCCCTTGTGTGACTGTAGCATTAGTTCAGAGCCAGGCTGATGCTAAACTAACTGTCTTCAGGTTGTTCTGTCATGCACGAGTGGTAGTGATCTTCTTATCGAACGGGGCAAAGAAGTACAGTGCTTAACAAATTCATTAGACCACCTGTCACAAAAACAAGAAAACGCCAATGTTTTTAGAAATCTGTCAGAAACTTGGAGCCGGCACAGTGGACTTCTCTGAGAAGTCGAAAAATTCATCAGGGTGTGTTGATTAACCATCACAGAAACATAAAATGTGAAGAAGTAACAAACAATATATTTTTTAAATATTACACTATTCTTTTAAGTACAGCCCTGAAACACTTGGATTTTTTAAAGCCTGCGATGCTGTTCTCACCTTCACCTTCATGGTGCAGTTACTTAATGAAGAAGAAGTCAGGAAGACTTCCAGCTGAGTCTTTGTGTGCGGCTTATCCACGGCAGACTTACAAGAAACACAGTGGAACTTCTGACTGCAGAAAAACACAAATATAATGTGATACATCTGCCAGGATGACAAACATGAAGCTAGTTTGCTTAATTGTGAGGACCTACGGCCTTTCAGCTGAAAGCTCTAAGTTGTCACTTCCACAAAGATTACAGGCAGGCCACGAGTACGCCGTGCTCTCATCCACACCGACAACCACGCCTGCAGACAGAAACAAAACCATTAGAAATGACAGGGGGGACATTCATGCATGCTGCACAGCTCTGCAAGACTTTAGTTTCTGTTTTTAACCGGTTCTTTTTCATTTCTTGATATTTTTAGCCAAAGGAACAGCGATAAATGTTCGACGCACAAGTTTGAAAATGTGTGCATGCTGGTGACAGGGTGTAAGCGATAAACACATCCCTTTCAATTTTTATCTGAGATTGTCATGATAAATGCAGCAAAGACGCACTCCCTGCCTAAACATCATCACACTTGACAACCACAGTTGCAGCCCCACGACTTTGTATCCTTACACAGGATACTAAATTCAAACCTGATAATAACTTCTTGTACTTTCCATTTTGGGCCTTTTTTTTCCACTGGTGATTTCCAGAAGGTGTGAGTGCAAGACACAAGCTTGTTTTATTTTCATTCAGCCATCTGACCAAACATGTAGAGCAACAGAGGCCAGAACACAGTGTGATTTTCGCCCTCCATGCTGACATGAAATCAGCAGATGTAGATTATTATCTGCTTGAAGCAGCTCTATAATACACCACATTTACATAATTGTAGAAAAACAAACCAAGAAAGCTTCAAAGCAAGGATGTTTAACCAAAGTAAGTGAGGTTGGTGGCAATAAATTTAATCAGTTGATATATACTTTAATTAGAACTCATACGAGTAGTTTATCATTTATGTTTCAGATGTGGCAGCTGGTGGCGATCATAACTGGTGTTAGCAAACATTATAAATCCCTAAAAGCAGCAAGACTGCTTGTGTGCACAAAAAACAATTGAGGGAAAATGCCAACGTTCCCTCAAACTGTAACTCATTGTCACCAGAAGTTTAAAGCTTCGGGGGAGGCAGGCGGTTTAGTGAAAAAAAGTAACAGGAATGGACAAGAATCCAGTCATTTTTCATGTTTTTGTTTGCAAAAAAATCCTTTACAATTCAACCTGAGGACAGTGACTAACAAACAGAGTGCAAACTCCTGCATCCACACCAAAGCCTCTTCTTGCGCTGTAAGCACACACTTGCCATGTTCTCCAGGAATTGAGCTAAATGGAAAAGCACGGTATCGAGTGAAAGGCAGAAGCAGACCTGTGAGAGTGCAGAGGGAGTTGGGTGTGGTCTCCAGACTCAGTGGATCCAGTCTCGCAGGCTGGGGCAGGGTCTTCGCCTCGGGCTCAGGCAGCGACTGCAAAAGTAATTCTGGCCTGTTTGTGGACTCGAGGCAACCGTCGGAGCATACCTGAATAACTGACTGCTCTGCGCAGAGAAGGACACCTGGAGGTGCAAATGCCAAAAATGAAATATCACAATGAAAGAACAAGTTCTAGTCTTAAAACTGCTACTGTGGTAAAGATGTAGAAACTACCAAGTAGAAACTGCCAAGGGAAAACAGGAAGCACCGCATGCTTCTGATGGCTGATTTTACAGGTGGGCTTCAGCTGGCCATGCAGAAGTACAAAAAACAAAATATAATGTAGTGCAAGTACGGTTAGGTTCATAAGTTTCTGGGCAATGACGTGTTTTAAACTTTTCCTCTGTTCACCACCACAAAGGCTTTTAAATAAAATGCAATGTGATGTAAATAAAGCGCAGCTTTTCAGTTTTAATATGAGCGGTTAACCAAATGTATTGGAATAACTGGTCAGGAATTGCAGCCAATTTTATACTTTGTCCCCCTTAAAGGCTCAAAATTAATTCGACTCTTGGTTGACAAGCAGTTTTGTGACATTTTCGACATTAGGTGAGTCCCATTTTCTAATTTTTCCACAACAAATACAAGCAGATAAAAAAGTTTTGATGATGTGACTGATAATAGAAGTAACAGGATGAACTCTGATGTTTACATATCTATACTCTCTGCTCAGATTCACAGAAAGATAATGACCCAGAGCAAACTGTAAAAGCAACCCTAAGCGTTTCTCAAGTCATCCCCTGATCTCAACCCAATGAAATATGCTGTTCAGTTATAAAACTGAATGCAGAGAGACCCACAAACGAGCAGCAACTGAAGGCGGCTGCATTAAACCCCTAATAGAGCAAATGAGGAAACACAAAACTCAAAAGGTCTATGGATCCATGGTTTCTATACTTCAGGAAGACACTACAAAGGATTCTCAACAAAGTATTAAAACAACCCTGATATTTAAAATTATGCTAGTTTGTAACAATTGACTTTGAGGCTATGAACATGGGTTACTATGAATAAAAAAAATGACTGCAATTTTGAAACAGTAATGGAAATCCCCTCAAATTAAAGCTGAATGTTTGCACTTTGATCACATCTTGATTAGGTGAAATAAAATTAAATAAAAAATAAAAAATGTGCCACAGTCTGAAACTTATGGACATAACTGTATAAATACTGAAAACTAGTGACTAACTTCTGTAAAAAAAAAAAATGAAGAAAAACACTTTTTTTAGTATAATTCTTGCAGCTCAAACCCCGGCAGCCTCATCTCGTCACATTTCCCATACCAGCTGTGAATCATGCTGACTTTGGCTAAATTTCTGGAAACGAGGACTCCCTCTGGGAGCAACTGCACTGAGCTCTCCGGAGCTTTCCAACAAATGTGACTTTTACAATAATAAAATGTATTTTTTAATGTCTGATTGAACATAAACACAGAGTATCTGTTTGTTCCAGAGTGACCACTACATTCAGATGCTTTCAGATAGGTGAGCTTGTGCACATCCGCTGTTGAGAGATCAGCAATGTGTGAAATTCACCTGTATTTTGATCCTACGAATCTGCCACTAGGATAAATAGTATGTAAGGAATCATTTCCATATTTTTAATTCTTGGGCTCTACTCGAGTATCTCTGCAGTTAAAAGAGGCGTGTGCTTGTGTGACTGTTACTTTAAGCTGTTTCCAACAACACTGCCTCACACATGAAAACAAACCAGTGTGTGCAGATGAACTGATAGACATTAAGTCAGCCAACAAGTTGTCCAATAAAAAAATAAAAAAAAAATAACAAAAAAATCATAAAAACATCTGGAAAGATTCAGGAAGTTCACACTTTTTGTAACGGCATACAACTGTTTGTGCAACTTTTCCCACACAAGAGAAGGAGAGTGCAAAAATAAGTACAGAGCTACAACAACCACAGTGATGGGAACTGTGCCTGATTGAAATTTAAAACAAAATCCTCAAACTACAATTTTGAGGTACTTACACTTTCCTAGTTAAAGCTTCAAATGTCTGTGTCCTGTTATCAGTTTCACCAGAAACATTTCACCTCTAAACTTCTCACCTGCTTTAACCTTTCTATTTATCCACTGCTTTATTCACAGCGCTCAGGTCCTCAGACCAAACTCATGTTTGCAGTCGTTAGGCCTGATGGCTGTGCCCTGCAGTAGGCACCTACTGCCTTCCTGGCACCTCCATCCTCAACATCCTTTATCCAATATATCCATCTGTACAAAGCTGTCCAAACCATCTCAGCCCAGCTTCTCTAACTCTTCTCCAAGCAACTTTTTTCTCAAGCTGAGTTGTCATTTTTATTCCCATGCATCCTGGTCACTCCAAATCAAAATCTTAGAATATTAAGCCCCGCCTCCTGCCATTTTTCTCAGACCTCAGGGATTAATAACCATGAACATACTTCTTCCTCTTCTATTTCAAACTTGATGATTAGTTATTTAGATTTTGTTTGAGCACATATGTGTAAACATCTGTATGCGTACTTGTATAAACAGGCATCTGTCTAGATGTGTATATGTATAAATTGTTGTTTTATGTCTGAAATGAAAGGTTATCAACATCATCTGCCCTAAAAAAGGTATTTGTATAGCAGCTGCTTTGATGTATGACCTTTGTTGGGGTCCATCCATGTGGTTGGGAACTACTGAATACCACCTCAAACAGTCATACAGCAGTTTAACAGTGAAACATATCATAAAATTTGTAACCATAGACGTTTTATTTTATACCTACCAGTGCTACAACACTAAGTTTATGAAGCTGATGATCCCAGTTTTGATTTCGTCATGAACACAATTTTAAATGCAGCTCTTTTGCTTTCCCTCCCTGTCAGAGTGACTTTTGCACACATGAGGCCACTGTTAATGCTCAAATGGTTTACATAAAGCTCTACCGTGTTCTTTGATGGCATCGCTGAACGACAGGCGACACACAGCGGGAGAGTTTAGTGTTTTGAGGACGGAGGAAGTGAGCACACAGGAAGTGTTCACACACAGAGGCACAGTGCGCCTGCACGGCCTCTCTGACTGCTCCTCCTGTAGACTCGGGTCGGTGAGCACCAACCAAACCTCACCCTGGCCTACATCAGTGTTCTGCAGAAGAAACAGAGGCAAAGACAAAGAACACAGGCAGGGAATTACGTGGAAACCCAAATGACCTAGAAAGAGGCCAATTAAAGGAAACATGACACAACATAGCTTACAAAGCAGAAATCAGATGGTATTTATCACTTCTGTAGAAGAATTGCTTGAAAAGACCTACGAAAAGAGGAATCAATCAACAAACAATGCTGCTGAAGGAGTGCAAGAACACTAAAAAGTTAAATAACTGTGTTTCAGTGCGGTGAGTGCATGGCAAAGTCCACCACTTTGATCTGAGCTGTTATCTCATCTTGGTCAAAGTTTAAAGGTTTCACCAATCAATGGTGAAGAACAGCGAGGCCTCGCACAGGCTGTCATAGACCGGGCGATATGAACTCTGCAGTCTACGTCAGAGCTTATCAGCACGTTGGTTCAAATGATCTCAACAGGAAGACTGCGGCGCTCCAGAGGGAAGAGTGTTTGCTCTGTTCTTTAACAGAGGTTCAATTAAATTGCTCTTTTTGTGGCGTGACAATAAAGATACAATACCTGCATTCTCTTGTATAAAACAGTGGCAATAAAAGTGCAGCGGCAGGTTTTCGTCTCGCTCTGAAAAAGAAAAGGTTCAAATCAATCTGCTGAAGATAACTTATCTCAATCTGCTGAAGATTTCTGTGTGCGTGCTCTGAGAAACTGTTCACCTGCAGTATATCTCGTAAGGTACGTTGTGCAGGGTGAAGGTAAAGCAGGGAAGCAGTCTGATCCTCGGTGGGCTCCACTGAGCTCTCTTGGCCTGACAGCAGGTAGCAGAAACTCGGAGATGGAGCCAAAGGTCGGCGTTCCTGTGGACACAGGACACGGCTAAGTCACAGAGCGTTCTCAGCAGTCTACTGCCTTCACACGGCCCTGAGAGCTCTACACACTGAGACCAAAGGAGATGAATGAAAACACATTTTGGAAATTGGCAGTGTGGATTTCTCTTTTTGACGTTTTCATGGATTCATCTAATTTAATTAAGCTGCTCTATGCTGACTTCCCCTTTGTTAAAATGATCCATTTGACTCTTCAGCAATGCTACATTCCTGTTTTATTGCAAGAAAAAGCTGGAAATAAGAGACAACTGCAAACTCAAAGTGGTTCCAGAGCTCTGTGAACCACCGCCCACATCTCAAATTTGATATGTGATTCAGGCAGGTTGGGTGGTGTGTTCAATAATGACCAAGCAGAGTTTAGTCAGTGGGTGGGGTTAAGAAGGGTGATTTTATCTGTGCTAAAAGTGCTGTGCGCAAGGATGAAACAAATGCAGTTAAACAAAAACTGTGACTCTGAAATGTCTTTCTCTTATTTTCTTTTGTTTTGTTGGGACAAACTTTTCACCGAAATCTCTACCGCAGGTTTCACGTATGCTGGAAGAAAACATCAGCTGGTTGCTGCCAACTTATAGATCGCATCTCTGAATGAGCGAGCATGAGGAGGAAAGAAGTTCAAAGTTCAATTTGGTTATCAGGATGTCAACTAAATTCACAGTTTATATAAAAGCAGTTTCATTCCTGTTGCGTTTCAGTTGTCACAGTTTTCGGGGATTTCTTTCTGTGTTGTATAACAATGCAAACTGAACATATGTGTAATTAATTAGGGCTGCAACAGTAGCTGAATTCATTCATTATTAGTTTGTGGTTTTACTTGACTCGCAACGTAAGCATGGTCAGTCCACGTCCTCTTGTTCCTGCTTTATTGGAGGGAAATATTTCATCTAATTTCTGATCACCGAATTTAAAAAAAAGAAAGGATTGTACTTGGAAATAAAGCATTGCAAAATAAACAAAAATTGGTTTAGAAATTATTTTACTACAGTGCTAATGATTTTGTTTGGGATCTGAATAAAAAAAAAAATAATAATAATAGACTTTTCAATCACAAGTTTTAAATGCTGCCTTGGGCCATTTTAAAGGCTTAACAACTGATCAGCTGAATACAAAACTATCAGCAGGTTAAATCTGGTTTCAGCTCCTGTTATAGGGCTCAGCTGAATTATCTCTACAGTGAGGACTTACACTTGGCATACTAAGTGAGTCTCCATGATCCTTGAGAGGCATCGCTGGGGGCCACAGGCTGTCTATCAAGCTGAAAAGCCTGGAGCTCCTGGGAGTGAGACAAAAGAGAGAGAGAGAGAGAGAGAAAATACCTTGATGTATGCTCAATCATCCAGGTAATCAACAAAAAGTTGCTTCTGTTATGTGGATGTTGTGTTTTCAGTGGGAGAAACGTTTTATCACTCATCCAAGTGACTTCTCTGGTCTCAGCTGAATGCAGGTTTCTTTAGGGTTTATAAGGTTGCTGAAAACACTAAGACCAGATGAACTGAATCAACTTTTTGGGAGAGAGAGAAAATGTGAAAAGAGGGGCACGGGGGTGGGGGGATGGGGAGGTGAAACTAGTGAATAAGTGAGATGGAGAGCTTTCACAGCCAGTTTCACTTCCACTGAAACAGTTTTCTGCTAAAACAGAGCTTGTCCTAACAGCACCTAGAATTAACAGTGAGCATGCTCGGGCTGGCAGAGAGGAGAACCACGCTGAAACTGCTTCTTACCGGCAGGTTAAAGGCTGGGAAACATTCACACCCTATGCAAATTATGATATTATTGTGGCACAAAAATAACAAGGTTTGGAAAACCAATTACAAGTGACATGAATTGTCTGTGACTTTAAGCCCTGATGACTGACATTTGCCATTTCTCACCGCAGTCTTAATCACCGGAATGACAGACTGGAGCAGGATCAAACTGGATGTGCTTTTATGATGTTTAAGTGACGTCAAACTCCAAGCAAGGACTCAATAATTACAAACGGGGGAATAACAGCAAGTCGCAACTCCAGCATATCACGTCAGTCTCCCGCTCTTTTGTCTCTCTTCTAAGAAGCCCCTTCTGAGTTCTGCTTAGGTGAGAGCTGCCAACTTGTGCATGTGTGAGCTGTCATATCACCCAGTGGTTAACAACCTGTTAGTCAGCCTCTAATCACAGAGTTTCTTTGTGTGGAACTGGTTCTGCAGCCCAGTCGAGTCCAGTGAGGACTGCTCAAGGATGAGTAATGACAAGCTAACAGGTCTCATTCAGGACGCGGTGATTTTAATGCTGCCTTTGAACACTTAGTTTAACAAAAGTTAAGCACACGCATCTGAATGCAACGAGTGGCAATGGCCACCGCAGTCTGTTGTTAGTGATACTTAAATCTCTTTTGTTAGTGGGTGATGACTGATCATTACACATTTTCTATTTGATTTTGTTGGCAAATCTCCAAAAAAACAACAACAAAAAAACCCAAAAAACCCACGATCAATCAATCATTTCCTTAATGACAACCCATACGGCTCACATGCCAGGCTGATACAGTAACAGAATAGTTCAACCATTGTTCGGTGACAAGGGTTTATTGACACTCACATATCTGTCTCTAAAATAACATCAAGTTAGCTCGGGCTACGATAAAGACCTGAGGAAATCTGATAGCCTAAAACAACTAAAAGACACCTAAAACAAGTGTCGTTATGTTGACATACAGCCCTGCTACATGTAGCCTGATATTTAATGTACAGACACGAGAGTTGTGTTAAACTTCTTATGTAACAACTGGCAAGACAGCAATATGTTTGCTAGCTGAAACGCGTGCAGCAGATTTAACTGATCTCCATCAATTTCAGATATTTCTGGTTTGGCCAAAAAAAGATCAAACCAAGATCTGCCATATAACTGGTGTATGACACTATGAAGTAACTATAACCAAGTGAGCATGAGTTGAGGTTCAAATACAAATACAAAAAAATTGTTCTCTATTTATCAGCAGCAGTGACTTCTTGCAGTCTTGTTATCTCAGAGGTGTTAATTAGTTTGCTTTAATGTGGATTTATGGTCTGTCTGAATGTTAGGTTTTTGGTTCTGGGTGTACAAATCTATCCCACTTCAACGTTTCACATCTTTAAGACACACTATGAACAGACATGGGTGGAGAGCACGTCTTGTTGTGAGAGACTGTAAATTTCTTTTTAGGGAATATAAAGACTAAGAGTATCACTCCATGCAGTATCAAACATGCTGTTTTAGTTCCCTTCCCTCCGTTTTTAAGCTACCTGCTTAAGCCTGTTCCTCGCAAACAGAAGGTTTGAACAGCAGGTGGGTGGGGCTGCAGAGCTGTGTTCCTGAGAAGACCATATTAGGCATATCCACCCTTACTGACATCACACAGAGCAAAGAGTTAAACAAACTGTCTGAAGCTGAGTCTGATCCACCTCATTTACTCGTACATACTCTGACCACGATTAATATGAGCAGCCACCATTGCAACAAATGACAAAAATAATAAGGGAACACATAATAGGTCCACATTACGGTATGATTTCTAGGATATGCTTAGAAGTCCAGTAGTCACAATTTCTCAGAAACACATGCCTGATTTAACTCAACCTCACGTGTTTTGCCACTTGAGCTAATAAGATGGTCAATGTGCACCTCTGAAGATAGCCCATCCATCAGAGTCTCACCACAGACACCCTCTGGGGAAATTATAGGCTGCGATGGCACTGAAAATACCAAGGATGTAAACATACCCTCAGTCGGTGTCTAAATGTACCCATGTCAGTTCTTCTAACTGCTACTAATCTGGGATCTTGACTATGGAAACTCACGAGGAAAAGCGAGTATGCACCTCAGTATCATTTTACATGTAAACACAGTCACACTGCTGGCAGAACAAAATAATCTTGTTCAAAGCCACAGCACTGCCAGTTCTCACTGTATTGTAAATGTGGTTGTTAATGCTTTAAAAAAATCAGGACATCCAAAGACAAGCATACTGGAGAGTCACTGAGCACAGCGCATATGGTCCCCAGGCTACTTTACAAACACTTCTTAAAAGGACTTGTCTATCACAAGCATCCACCCAGGGCAGTTTGTCCCTGATGGCTAAAGACTGACAAGATAACCTGTGAAGCAAGATTGGTATCAGTCATAGCACGAACTTCCCCCAATTTCTGGGAACTGAAATCTAGATAAAAAGGCAAAGAGGACTTTGTGTGTGCGTGTGTTTGTGCTCTTTTTTAATGCGCTATTATTGTGTATCCTGTTAAAACCAAATGACAGCACAGGTGGTGAGGGCGAAGAAAGGGGAAGGGGGACTATGGATTACATAGTTCTTAAAGCAGGGTGATTATGCGATTAGAACTGTATAATATTACAATATTACAAAGAGAAGTGGAAGATATGGGTCTCACCTTTCTCGTGTGACCCGCTGTACCACTTTAATGCCTCTCAGCATGCAGGTCTTCCCCTGCCACATCTGGCAGTACCTGCTGAGGTCATCCTCACAAGGCAGGAGTTGCAGCTGGACCACACTGAACATCCCGTAGCTGTCCTGGACGAGCACACACAACCTGGGAAAAGTTAAGTGATTAACTATTAACATATTAAGTAAATCACTTTTTTTTTTTAAAGTTGTGAATCTCCTTCTATAACCTTGAAGATACGTATTTAATAGACATGCCTAATGCATTTCCTTCCTCGTAAGTGCTATTCTTATTTCAGACTCCTCCTTTGACTGAATAGAGTAAAAAGAAATCTAAGGTTCATTTTCTATCTTAAACAAGCCGTTCTTGCTTCTCTCCCCTTAAGCCTGCTTTCTTCTGATTGGTTGACCACCACAGACAGAAGGTTTGAACTGTAGGGGAGTGGTAACAGAGTTGTGTCCCTGAGGTGAACATTTAGGTGATGTCTGATCTAGGTGACTTAGCCAAGAGGAGAAAAAACAGAGCAGTCTGGAGCCTAAGCTTTAGGGCTTACAGGGCTTATTTCTTAAATGCTGACCTCACTTTTTCATTTGAAACTGGATACGTATTGTAACAGATACATAAACAATGTGGTATAAGGAGGATAAGTGCATTTGACTCTTGTCGATGGTCAGAGATTTATAGAAAACTATAAATATTCGTCATAACACCCTCTGAGAGGATGAAGTGAAGTACACCTGACAGCTTGAATCAAATGACGGTATTTTTTCAGGTCACTAAGAAGTCACTTTTCTTTCAGGACTCTCTGCATTAACGTAAGGTTCAGTCGTTCACCTCTAGCTGACCACAGATGCCTACATTAGGTTTGTCCTCCATTTCTAATTGTTGTTGATATCAAGAGAATCACTGACAGGCCTTCGGGACCAGCATGAAGCAAATTTTTCTGCCTAGTTGACAAATTTTATCACACATAACTGGCATGAATTTGCGTCTCTGCAGACTTTTAAATGTAACCATAGTTTAGTTTCATTTGCATTTAGCATGAACAGACCCAAATATTTATAGACAGACTATATGGCCATGATATATATGCTAGAAGCAGTTTAATTTAAACTGCTTTCCACAGCATGTTGGTGTGTTTTTTTTGGGACACCGTTCACCACCTTCCAAACTCCAGATATATTTAAGATGTGTCTTTGAAAAGGTGAACAGTACACACAAAACCAGAACCCACTTAAACAGCGTTGCTATTTTGCACCTCAAAACTTCACGCAATATCCTTTAAATGTATGTTTACACGTTATATAGATGGATTTTTCAAAAGAAGCAGATAATTACAAGCATTTTCCACCAAATACTTGTCAGGGTTTGTTATTCTGTAACAACAGGATTACTTTAATCAAACTCAGCAGCAACTACTGGCTTGTTACATGGGTTGATTGTAAATGCAAATTAACTGATCAATAAATAATGTCGAAATAAATGGTTTAGCACAAGTGTTTGTGTTGAAAATATTAGTGTAACATATTTTCTTATTCCCCTTTAAATGAAATAAAAATTTTATTTACACCCATGTAGTTCAGGATTAGTCCTGAGATTTATGACTGTTAATGCTGGTGGCTGGTTTGACAGGTTGCCGCTGACACAGAAGACCTTTGGCATACAAAGTTATGAGGCAGTGAACTGCTGTGTATGCCTGCACTCTGCTGCTCCCATTGAGCGAAGAGCTTGAACTGCTACAGGCTCCACTATCTCTCCCAGTCAAGCCCAGACACAGCCCTGTACCAGCCCTGAGAGTAAACAGGAGAGTTTATATCCCCTGGTTAGACAAGCAACGGCCAGAGAAGTAGAAGAGAAGGAGGAGGAGGAGGAAGAAAAACAAGGGAAAAAGGAGGACTGTCCATAATGCATGTGGATGCATGTGCATACAACAGACAGAGGAAAGTTTTGAGACTGTTTTTAACCGACTGATTGGGCCTACGAATGTTTTCTGTTGCTATACTTGGGTTCTGTCTGTATTTGTTTTGAAGGACCTGGAAATAGATATCTAAATATCATTCCAGACATGACTCTCGGTGGTATAAGCCAAAGATTTAACCAAGATTATTTTCAGTTGTTTGCTTAATCTAAAATCCCAAATCAGACATATACAACACTTTGTTAAATTAACAAGTTATTTTTGACACACCAGACCGAGACAAATGCTGCCCTCTCTGGGGTTTTTTTTTTTTCGCTTACAAAGCTGTAAACATGAGTGCAGAAGTTCAGCCTGTATAGCACAGTAAATGAACTCCTGCTCATTTTATACATGATGTTTATCAGAGAAAGGAACAGCCAGCAAGTCAAAGACAAAACTTTAAAATTCTTCCAAAACACAGTAATGTTTAAAAACACATTTATATCTATATCTATATTGACTACAGCTGGAGGAAGCATGGACTCCTACTAACACTATAACTTGATTAACCAGTTCTTTTGGGGTTTTTTTAATATACAGCCACACCTCGTCTGAACCTTGTTTTCAGTCCTATTGCCACCGGTGTATCAAATCCAGCACGTAGCCATGCAGTCTGCCTTTACAAACATTTGTAGAAAAATTGATAGTTTTAAAGAGCTCTCTAAATCTGAGTGTAGTTCTGCAATAGGATGCTGCCATTACAGCAAGTCTGTTTGTGATATTTCTTCCCTCCAAGATACTCCACCCTCAGCTAGAACTGATATTACTGTAAAGTGCAACCATTTGCACCTTTTCAAATTCTGAAGTGGAAGCATTTAGGCAAGTCAGCCACAAAGTGTTACACCACAGAAAGTCACAGAGCAAAGTTACAAAGTGCATAAAATAGAACAGACTCCCACATGAATCCCCACCAAAGCAAAGCATTTTATGTGCCCTAGTAATCCTATGAGGTATGTTGCTGGGGTCAACCTGGTAGGATCTCCAAATGCCTATTTGTTTTAAGTTAATAGGCGGGCAAGGTGATTTTTATGGAATTAAAAGAAACAAAACAATGGATCGTGGTACCTTGCCCAATCCAGGAGCCAGGCCCAGGACAGAGGCGTGCACGAGAGTGTCTGGTGGTCGGGTCACAGGGGCCACCCGTTCTGTAGACCTATACCTTCCCAATCTCCGGTCACTCCATTATCCTACTGAGCAACTTCACCTCTGACATGCGCAATGATACTATGACCCTTTGGGGTGTAGTTGGATGTGACACTGCAAGATCTGAGGGTAGCATGTTTAAAACTGAACTTCCAGATCTTACACCAGTCTTCGGGTGTTTTCACACCTCTGGTGTTCAGTCAGTTTAAATCATACCCTTGATGCACTTTGTTTGTGCAGGTTGAACACAGTGCAGTAATTGTACTCTGGTACAGACCAAAACAACTGCACCGAAACAACTTTGGAGGAAGTGGTCTTGATGTGATTCCAAATGAACTCCGGAGTGATTCGATTATGATGTGAACAGGACCCGACCTCTATCCAAATCAACTACCAATTGGTTGCAAGTTTGACCGAATAACCTTCCCGTAGACAACTATGCTTTATATTCCAGGATGCGGCAAGGTACTATAAATGTATAAAAGGATAATTCTCCAGTAGCCCAGAACACAGCACCTTCTTGCTGTATTTACTTTTGATGCTCCCACCCCAGACACATCTGGCCAATAAGTGGACTGAACATTCTCATGTAGTTTGTAGAAACACATTTTGGTTCGCTTGGATTTTTCTCTGTGTGAAAACAAACCAAACCACGGGGAAAAAATAACTAACCAAAGAAAATGAACTATAGGTTAGAAAACACCATCAGAGAGGAAAAGGGGCTATGCTTCTTACTGCTAATGGGAAAAAAACTGTTACTTTGTTGGTTTTGGACTTCATTGTTCAGAATCTGGTCCCAGAGGGCGACGGGAAGAATAGGTGATGTCTTTAGTGGGTGTGATCCATTAGGATACAAATGGCTTTCCCTCGCAGTGGCCTAGTGTGACTATTACCAAAGAAGTATAGAGTTCCACTGATAACATTTTCTGCCTTCCTCACCACTTGTTGCAGGTCCTCTCGGTGAACCACACCATACAGCAGTAGGGCAGAAGGCTCTCCAGTGCTGACTAACAGAAGTCGGTCAACATGTGATAAAGGAGGTAAAAGTTATTGCTGACTCAATAACATCAGCATAAACTTCGCACTAGGGGCTTTGTGGCATGGATTTCCATGGCAAAGCAGCTCCTGTAGGTGTAATGTGTAGGTGGCCTCGTATGCCCCTAACATATTGTGTATTTTGATCAACTAATAACTAAACCTCGAATCAGAGTCATAGAAAACAGAGCAAAGCAGCAAATCTTCTCACTCGAGTATGTGAAACCACAAACTGCGAGGTATTTTAGATAAATGGACGACTTATCAGTCATTTGCTTAAATACAGGATGAAGTATTTTTTATGATTTAAACAAAAACTTGACTGTTAAACATATCATTAGCACTTGGGAATTCGCTCTCTAATAACTATTAAATGGTTTGCTTGATTATATCATTTAGATATGTTAGTAATACAACTGGCTCAACTTTAAACGTTTTTAATATCTTGAGAAAACAGGCTGTCTGTATTTTTTGCATGTTTGTTTGTTGGTTGACAAATCCCATGAACAAGTGCAAAAGTAACAATGCTTTTCTGTTTGTCCAGACCTGACCAAGCCTGGTGTTTCCTGCTGGAGGTGTTCATATTTCACTGATCCAAACGATTATTTTCTTAAAGGACATAAATTGCAGTTTTTCTAAACCAGGAGTAAATAAAGTTCACATTGAAAATCTTTTAGTTCATTAATACACATTTCTAATGTTCTATTGAGTATTTATTACAGCATATTTGCTACTGATAAACACTCAATAGAACATTAGACATTAGAAATGCTAATCACAGCTTGTTGTGATTCTTATGCACTCACTAATAGTTTTGGAGGTCTATAGCACAAAGTTTTTAGTATTTTCATTTAAAAAAAGAAAGAAATTCATCATTTAAAACCACAGTTACCAACAGCACAAAGCGTGGGTGATTAAAAAAGCTGCATTTTATCAAAACAAGCCAGACATTGTCAACAAATCAACATCTGACCTTTCCTAAAATATAAATACAGCTGGTAGAGTCTTGCTTGGTGTAAATGCACTTTTACTTTTCGTAGAGCATGTTCAGTCTTGAAGCATGAAACTTGATAGGACACCTGACAGACTGGAGAGAAAAGGGTGACGGGACTTGTTGTGGTGCTGGCTTGTCATAAACAACTACCTCCCCCCTCTGTCAGCCCTTTTAGCTGTTCAAAGACCTACTTCCTCACTCCCCTCACTCCCACAAAAAAAAAAAGAAGAAGAAAAAATATCCTCAGTCACTGGCCAGTTTTAGCTACAGGCCATTTTCAGGAATTTGTTTTTGTGAGCGATCACAGAATTCTCAGCAACTCAGGTTTTCTTCCAGGAAGTGCGATCCACTGGGTCTGTGCTTACACACATATGAACTCTTTCAGGCACACTGCGAATGCATGGAAGCCAGCGCACATTCACATTACTTGGAAAAACACCAAGTTAAAGTCCCACACATTAAGAATACAGCAGAGAGGCCTCATTGGCGGGGGGCGGACAGGCGGGATTCCTTCCTATGTGCTGTCCACCAATCACTGCAGGCAGAGTGATAAACACGTTTGTAACAGGATCCCTGCGGCACATTGTGTTCCTGCTCAACGAAGAAAAAAAGAAGGAAAAAAAGAAAAAGAAAAAACAACCAGTCTCTCTCCACTTCCTGCAAACAGTTAATCTCCTTGTTTATTCCATCCCAAATTTACGGGAACTTAACATCTTCTTCAGGCATAAATATCATACTGGCCCGTCTCCCTCGTGTTTTAACACAGTGGCTAAACAACAAAAGGATCAAATAAGAGCGCTGACCAGGCGAGTGAGTCATAGAGGCCAGGGACACAACATGAGAGGTACAAACTGTCCTCGTGTTTACACAGAATGAGCCCAGTGGGCTGTGAAGTAAACTACACCGCTCTCCGCAAAGCAGCCATGTATTCTGAAAAAAATAACACAAGCAACAGATTGTAGCACATGATGTTACTTCTGAGCAGCAATGCAAAGCAAAGACTCTCATAAAAAGACATACAAGTGATCAAAGTGATGCAAAGCTTGCCCATGTTATCAAAAATAAATAAATAAATAGTAAAAATTATAGTAATAATAACAAAAAATTAAATTCAGGAATGGCTGGGAAACAAAATAAACTTTGTGTACCATGTTCACATCTGTCACAATAAAGGCGGCTGAGTCATCCTGATATTCTAAACTTGAACCCTCGTGATCGACTGCTAACCTCAGCCCCACCTTCATCCTTTCACTATAAACCCGAGGCTGCTGAATCTGGTCGAGCCAGAGAGAAACTGAGGAAAGGGTAAGAGTGTTTCCGGTCAGAGGGCAGCTCATTTGTTTACCAGCCACAGAAGCAGCATGGCAGGAGTGTCATGTTACAACCGCAGCTCATGTAGCCTGTCAGCTGACCGGGGGTCTCCTCCCCTTACCGCCGATGGTCCCTCGGGTCCCTCTGCTTGGAGAAACCGCTGCTTTTATTACTCAGCAAAAGGACAAAAACAACATGCCTGGGGAAGGCCAAGGAAACTGAAGGTCATACTTACTGGATTTGCTTCAAATGTAGCACTTACTGATTTGTAAGACCACACGAACAAGTCATTTCCGTAAGACAGGAGGATTTTTGATAATTTAGCATGTATGAAACAACAAAAAACATATTTTCTTGTATCTGCAGTGGAAACAAACCTGCATTTTATGTGTGGCAAATCCACAGATTCATTACTCATCCCTGGTAGTAAACCACAGCTCTACTGAGCATTCGAGCATGTTTCATTTCATTGCAACTTCACTGTTTTGGTTCAGTCTCGGCGCTCTCATCTGCGTCATTTGCTGCCACACTCTTATGCAGCGCTACATACAAAGTAGGACATTTGGTAACTGAGGAGACAAATATTTATCTCAGGCATTGTTGGAAACAAAAACAAAGCTTGAAGGATTTTTTTTAAATTTTATGGGTGGCTTCAAACACATCTACAAAGAAACGCTAGTAGACGTGAGACTCTGAGCGGCTACCACTTGGTCATGGCTGAAGGAGAGACCTGTACCTCGCTCACATGACTTAATGGTGATGCTCAGCAAAGTGGAAGCGAACAATTTGGTGCATTACGGTAATCAGAATCAAACGGGAAAGAAAAGCTACTTTCCATCCTTAGTGGACAAGTATTATGCTCCCATAATCCTGTTTACAGCAAATAAACTTTAATGAGCAAATGACTCAGTCTACGGAAACATGATCCATACTGTCAGAGGATCATAAACATGTAAAAAGTCTCAAGGCAGACGATGAAATACTTACGAAAAGTAATCAGATTTATGTTCCTGGAACTTGATTTTTTCCTTTCTTCATTTACTATTTTATTGTTGGTGTCATAGCTAATCATTTAGCTACACAAAGTGATGCTGTTCCAGGTCTAAAAGGACAAAATATGCCCATATTTTTGGAGCCTAGTCGGGGTGACGTAAGTAATTACTCCTCTCATACCAGAGACCGCAGCTCACTTCCCACACATCGTTTTTATACTTTCTTTGGAATTACTTTAACACTTCAGTTGCTTTTTTTTTTTTTTTTTTTCAAAATTCTTTCTTTGACTGAGTTTAGACAATCAAACTATTTGATTAGGGTTAGAAAAGGCTAATGATTACATTGAACACAAGAACACAAAGCTGGAACTTCATCAACAAGTGCCCTTGGTATATTACAGTTCAAACTCAATACAGCCTTTTCAAATTAAAAGCAGTCTAGTTAGGTGGCTTTTATTGTGAAATATTTGTAGTCAGATATTAAGAGTGTGAAAACCCCCCAAAACCGAGCGAGTCTCTGAATGTAAAAATCTGTTCGATTTTTGCAAAGTGTAACTAACTGGTTATTAGCAGCAAAACAGTTGTCTACAATGTCATAGGTGGGTGACTCTGCAGAGCCCAGGAGGGCAAACCGCCTTTCAAATACACTTCACAGTAGAAGACCACACGGTTGTCAGTTTCCCATCGTTTTCACAGACCACATAACAACTCAGAAGTGGAAATACAAAGACATGTGAACAAACTGTAAGTTCTGGGCCCTTACGATCCACATACAGCCCTTCTGTAGTATTACAATGACTAAAAATAGCAAATATCTGCCAGAGAAACAGTTTCACAATGATTTAGAAATGAACTGTAAATGATATACCTACAAAAAAACAAAAAAAAAGTAAGGACAGCTATATGCATTTTCAGGTAGGATGGGAGTGAATTACAAGGGAGAAGAAATTCCTCACCTGAGCCAATTAGGTGCATTATTTATTTATTTTTCTGTTTGTTTTAGGGCTCACAGTCTTATTTATCACTGAGGGCAGACAGGACCTGGAGCTTGGCAGCTGGATTACAGTTGTACTAGTCTGCCATTGTGATGAAAGAAAGTCTATCCAGAGGCTTACTCTTACCCACAGCCATGAGCTTGTGACTAAAGGGATCACATTCAGACTCAGGCCTGATTTAGACAGGGAGGAATCGTTATAGAGCCTACGGCATAACACGCACAATTTGCCAACATCTTTGCCGGAATTGACGCTTGTGCTTGTGCATGTGCATGTGCATCATGGGTTATTTACTATGTGGTGGTGTCCCGATGACTTAGAAACAAATAAAATGCTGGAACTTTTTGCATCCTGGGTATCAATTCTTTGTTGGGGTTATTTTTTTGTGGGGCGGAGCTTACGTTTTTCTAGTGATTTGTAGTCAGAAGAGGAATCCCTGCACCTTTCTGGTGAAAAAAAGCCAGAAAAAGTGGTGCAGGTATCTGATCAGGTTGTTGCTTGAACGCCTCCCAAGGGCGAAACATGGCAAACTGGGTTATACTGTGCAACTCTTTTGGTCAATGAATGCTAGAGGATACTAGGCTATTTTACCAAAACAGCAGAGTCCATAAGCAGATTCTGAAGACTGCAGATAAATGACTGACAGGCGACACACAGTGTAACAGTTAATGTTTTGTCTTAAAAAAAACAAAACAAATGAATAAAAAGATTCTTAAATTATTTGCTGATTGAATGAAGGAAAAACAAATCTGCCTCATTTGTTTATGACCATACATTTTCTGCAGTACCAAGAGGAATTATGTTTTAACATGTGAAGGAAAAACACTTTGGTTTCCCCTTATTAAGGTAAGAAAAAAAAACCTGCTACAAAGCTGCTCCACCCAGAGGAGTGCGAACGGGCAACAATTCAACTCAGACTTGCTGGTGCACGAGATTCTGAAAACATCATGCTGTCTTTCCTGAGAATTGGCCAGAACCATTCACAGAGGGGCTGGATTCAATTAGAAATGTTTGTGTCCTTTGTCAAGCAATGCCATATGGCTGGAGACAGCATGAGCACTTTGTGGGGCCTGCTGTGCTGTGAACAATAGCTCGACCGCTGAGACACATCGTGCCACCGAGGAGAAGCATGCAAAGCCCGAGAGCAAAGAAACTAGCATGAAATTTGAACAAAAAGAATAATCTCAATTGGGGCAGAGCTCTCACAGCAGATAAAATACGATTCATTTTTCCCAGCTGTTTCTGGCTTCAAGTGACAAACCAAAAGGCCTCCCTGGGATCCCAATTATGAGCTCGCCCAACAATACCTTGTTTTGCCTTTCTCTGCAGGAGGAGCTGTAGAGGACCTGAGGGGAAGTCTTGGTTTGAGGATGGACACAGGAGAGCAGTCAGCAATGGGGATGGAGTAAACTCTCTGCACAACCACCTCTACATCTTGCTCCACAGAGCCAGCCTGGCCGAGACCTTCGATAGCTTCCAGGAGAGAGACGCAGTATCTTGTCAAAACTCCAGAAGGCCCCAAACTGCACTGAGCAACCTGTAACAGAGAAACGCAAGAAAATAACATCACATCGCCCCAAAGTGTGACTTCTCAGAGCTGAATAGGTTATTTAATCAATTAGCTGACTGGTAGAAGATTACGCTGATAAGTACTTTGATAAGTTTGTAGGCATAAACAGTCAACTGTCACTTGTCTCAACATCTCAGATATGAATGAATGAATGAATGAATGAACATCTGGATTTCTTACTGAGCTTAAAATCAAAGTTAACTGGATAAAACAATACATGTATTGAATCTGGAAGTTAGTGATAAGCAAACAATTCATTCACTGATAAGATAATCAATAGATTATTTGATATTTAGAGATATTTTAACATTAACATTTTAACATTAAGAGACATTAAAAAAATGCAGGCATGTCTTATTATTAGAAAATGCCCTATATGACACTCACCAATACATTCAAGTATGAATATAAGACACATCTTTGTTGGAAGAGAGTGCAATAAGCTCCTAGACTTTAAGGTTGTTTGTGTTTTTAAATAATTAAGCCTTTTTTTTTTAAGATAAATGCATAAACAATACATAAATACACAGACGAACATGGCCAGTTTACACTGTTCTTAAAACACTCAGACAAAGAAATGAAAAAAAGACTATAAAAGCTATATGGGCAAAAGTACTGGGCCACCTACACATTTCACAGGCGGAGGTTGGCCAATGGAAATGCTGTGTGGCACACAGTTTTTTGTGCTGATGTTAATGTCAGAGGAGGCAAGCAGCTCTGCAGATAGTGGGTCTTTTTTATTTATTTAATTTGTTTTAAACACACTATATGTCTCAGCACTCGGTAACCTCACTTTATAATGTTACGTGGTCTGGGACTTCTTGGCTGAGTTGCTGTGGTTTTTAAACACTTCCACTCTGTAACAATACCACTTACAGCTGATTGTGGAATATCTTGGAAATCTCACAAACTGACTCACTGTAACAAAGGCATCCTATTACAGTATCATCCTTGAATTCACTCAGCGTCAATGTTTGTAAAGGCAGACTGCATGGACTTTATACACCTGTGTTACTTTTGTCCATGTAGTGTATGATCCTTCACAAGTAAAAGAGAACTACAATTTCTGCCTTTCTTAGCTCCATAAAGGAGAAAACAGCTAAATGTTCTTTTTTTAGTGGATCAACTAAACTTCATGAAAGTACTGCTATTAAAACTCACTCAGTGAATCAAACATATACATATATCAATCACTTCTGATTGCGACAGCAGCAGAATAGAGTGATTCTGCATCCAACTGAGACCATTTATTGTTTATATCTGAGATCTGTATAAAGTGAGCATGATTAAACCTGGGGAAAAAAACAACACTCTTTCAGTGTTGATTTCATAATTATAAAGTCATAAAAAACATTGATGCAAGCCTCAGAGTGTTTTGTGTTTATACATATTGACTAAACCTGAGCACAAACCTTACAGCCAGTAGAAACCTACTGCACACATAATCATAAAGTGCAGTCATTTTCTTAAACCGATGACAGGAGTTTTAGAGGCATAATACGGTTTGTATAATCTCCTAAACGCCTTCCTCTTTATGTCAACAAGTACTTTACATTTTGAATTGAAATAAAATGTTACACACTTGACTGTAAAGGCGATAAAACACACACACCTGCTTCACATTGCTCTCCTCTGTGGTCCTGCATGCATCCAGCACTCCGAATGTTTTTCCCAAATAATACGGCATGCGCCTTTCTGCAAAGACTGGGCCTCTAGGAACAGACGCATTGGCCGATTTGGAAGCACAGAAGACCTTCTTGCTGAAGTGTGTGTTGAGAATAATAGGACAGCTGAAGCCCTCAACAGAAAGGCTCTGCCTGCAACAAGTAAAGTTCATCAAGTTTAGATTCAAGGCAAATCTGGTATAGCAGCTGTTTGAGCGTTTCTTATGCTGGTTCTTAATAAAAGGAACCACGGGGTTTGAGTATTTTAATATTGCATGAAATAAACATCTATAAAGTTGAAGGGCAAAGATAAACAGCTTTACGTTATGATTGTCTTGATAACACTTGAAAACAGTCAGATTGTGAATTAAATGGAAGAGGCTGTTGCATAAACGTAGAGGGGTGGGGGCTGCTAGCTCGAGAACCTTTTGAATGTCAAACTCAGATAAGGTACCAGCCACCTCCACAGGTCTGTTCGCTGCGTACCACCCAGCACAAAGTACAAGTTCAAATACGTTAACCTCCTCCAAGACGAGAGAAGAACGCAACGGATGCATGCGTCCTCTTTTGCTTTACCTAGTGAAAGACAAAATTTCCAAGTAATTACATGTCGCAGTGCTCAATCTGGGGGATGCGGGTGAGAATACTTTCCAAATGTGATGTCATGTGTGGAAAAATACTTCAGTCGTCACAGTCAACAAGCCTGAAAGTGAACTGATGAAAAATCAAACTCAAAGTGTGTGTATGTGTGACCTGACGTGCTGATCTCGCTTTAATTTTTTTACTGTTATCAGCTTAGATTTCACTCATCTGTAAGTGGCACAGAGATGCTGAACCACTCCTTTAAAACCTAAAAAAACAAAAGGAAAAAAAAACAAAAAAAAAAAAACACCTCAGGTCTGGTACTTTGGCTCATTGACATAAATACGGCCCATCTGAGTGGCACCAGCTTAAAAAAAAAGAAAAAAAGTAGGATAACAGTAATTATATAGCACTGTGTTGTTGGTAAGTATAAATTACGACTTTTTCCACATGTAACATTGATAATACCGTGATGATGGCTTATCGCTGAGTCAGGGCCAAATGCACTCTGTGACTGGAACCTCTGTGCATGTCGCAGCTCGCCCAAGACGTGTGGTGATACTTAAACACGCAGATAAGTGTGGAGGGGGGGACTATTTGTTTAGACATATAATGAAAACACCGTGGGAAAGAATTTATGAGCCAAATTATTAGATTCACACGGTTTATGTGCACCCACATTTAATGAAAGGGAGTCTAATGTGACCTTAAAGAGTTCAGACTTAAGAGTTCTGGATTTACAGGAATTACTTTATTTGCTGGTCAGTTTGGAGGCTTTATTTTATTTATTTTTTTTATAGTCCTTACTGTGTAGTACTGATGAGTGTTTCTAATATTTTCCACTTGTCCACTTCCACATGTCTTTATTAAACAGACTGTAGCTGTAAAGTAGAGCCATGTTTGACAGCAAAAGAAGAAAAAAAAAAAAAAAAAAAAGCTAAACCACACAAGTATAAGTTCCTGCCACAGTGTTGTCCCTGATTGCGCTGGACTGTACATACTGTTACTGGCATTGTTTCCATCCCCTGGAGCATTTTTGTCTTCGTTTTTGGTCATGCAAGACTACCAACTACACAATGACTATGGAGAAAATCCAGTAATGGGTTTTTACCACTGCAGGTGGAGACATCTGTGACTCATCCACTGCAAAATAATCTACCCTCTTAATGGCAGGTATATATCAAGTACACATATATGAAAAGAAGTTTTTCCTTTCTTGGTGGCTCTATATCATAAAACAAAGGATAGTAGACTTTTTGGGGCCAGAGACCCTGCACAGGGGATATTTTCTACTACAGCCTCAACTTGTTCGGATTCAGTATCACTTGACAGTGCAGACTAGTATTATTAGCCCACTGCTTTCCAGCCAAGCAGTGGGCTAATAAAGCAAGATGCTTATCAGCAGGGCAGTTTGTTGCACCTGAGAAGACAGAGGTGCTGTGTCACAATCATATGAGTTCATAGTGGCATAAAATTATGACACAAGACACACTATGCTAGCTTTATGAACAAAAATTGCCCCCAGTCTACAGCTTTTAATGCTAAATCAAAACTGTAGGATTAAGAGTAAGATATTGTGCAGAGTTCTGGTGGTCTCCACTTAAAATAACCACTACCATGAAATCTCTGTGATATTTTAAAGACCTCATATTGTAATTTTATCTTACCAGAGCATTTTACTCTCAGACTGTAGACTGACAGGTTCACAGAGTTCATAGCTATCAGGATCCTATCCTGTGGAACCAGCTCCCAGTTTGGATTCATGAAACAGACACTTGCTACTTTTAAGGTCAAGTTTAACCCTTTCCTTTGTGATAGTTAGAGTTGTATCTTGCAAACTTGAAGGACCCCTAGCTATGCTGCTACTGTTATTTACTTCCTGAGACGCACAGTGTCTCCCCTGCCTATTTTTTTTTTAAATATATCACTACTGCATATCATGAAATTTTGTCTCTTTTCAGTGGTTTGTGTTTTTTCTTCATCTCCCTATGGTCTCCTTTTTCCTCACTTCAACTAGTTGTAGAAGACTGCTGTGCCTCCCTGAGCTTGGTCGTGTCAGAGGTCTCTTCCTGTTAAAAAGGAGTTCTTCCTTCCCACCGTCACCAGTTGTTTGCTCACAGTGGAGTGAACAGCGCTTGAGTGTTGAAGTTGTATCTCTAAACCTGTAGGTTTTTCTCTTGCATTATAAAGCACCTTGAGGCAACTGTTTTTATGATTTGGCACCATATAAATAAAACTGAATTGACCTGAATTCAATTGAAATGTCAGTACATAGTACATGATGCAATGTTACCAAAAATAAAGGAGTTATATGATCTACACTATTAAAATAATACTTACATTTTAATGCATCAATACAATAGTATTGTTATCTGAATATCTGGTTTCTTCTTTTTGTCGTTCAGCAGCATTTAAACCAATTCCTGTGTGGTTTGAGTGAGTGTAAGTATTTCTGGTGTACTTTAAATAAATTTGCATGTTCTAAATACCTTAAATAATGTTTGCCAGTGCTTTTATACAAATAAAACTTCTGAATGCAGGACAACTTGAAGTGTGGTATTTTTAGAGTGACGGTACCTTGCTTACTCTGATGATGAGATTAGTTTTTTTTTTTCCACCACAGCTGAATTTTGCCAACCTTAAAAAAAACAAAACTAAACAAGCACAAGACAAGCAACGATTAAGCCTCAGCGATCGTTATCTGACAAGAGATCACAAAAACAATCTGTAAAAGCCGTACTCTAATCTTAGCAGAGCAGAACGTGCTGTTCATATTCACATGAACAACACCCTTACAGGAAGCATGATCCATTGTGAACAGGTGAGTGGGCAGTTGTCATCATCAGACAGGTAGCCAGGTTAAGGAGCGGCACTGACTGCTTGCGTCACAGCTTGTAAGTGAATAATCCCTGCAGGTATTTCCGCTCGGGCCTTGGCCCACTTAAAACAAGGCGTGGGAGGTGGGAGGAGTCAAACTACTCGTTGCAGGAATTATGGGGGTGGTTAACCCCTCGAGTGTCACACAGGAAACTGATAAGAGGAATTTTACCAGACAGGCTGCTCATCTAATTTCTGTGTTTTTTCCACTTTGGCCTGGCCTGTAGCTGTTAACATTAGACTCAGAGAACATCCACTTTTTCTTGCTGTTATGATGTGCTTTTATACAGGCAGAATACTGATTGATTTAAACTGTCAACCCCACACATAAACAGAAAAAGATTTTAAAATACACGCAAAAATAATGCTTTGAAGGAGTAAACGGTTGTGGCTGAAGAGAATAAAACAGGAAAGGAGAGGTGCTAAAGCCAGAGATCCTCTCAAACCACCATGTGTTTTCAATCTCAGGCCTCTGGCTCCCTCCACTCTCTACTCCCAAATGCTCCAGAAAATAATCCTACTGTGTTTTTTCCCCGGCTTGCTGGAAATGACCTAACTACTGCCAGGAAGAGGAATGCGAAGCATTCCCTGGAGCTGTTTGTGACGTCAGAGCGCTGAGGAGGCCCCTGCGCTTCCGCCAGCTTGGATGTTCCAGATCGACCCAAACTCCCAACAGCTGGAGTCAACCGCTACCTCGCTCCAACTCCCAAACAATCCCAAAAACAATCCCCCCATGTGAGGCACTGCTCTTCACATCTGGGTCTCGAGTATTTACTATTGTAAAATGAGAACACCAGGTTTTTACACTTAAAAACACACAATTGTACAACTTGAAAGATTTTTGGCATGCAACTTCCAGCAAACCTCCTATTCAATGTCTTCTGAGCTCCTTGCCCTGCATGTACTGTGTCACTCGTGCATTGAGTAATTGCCCGCAACAGTGTATTTTGCTCTGTAGGTTTTGAGCGTTGGCCAAGAGATGATTTAGAAAGAAAAACCAAAGATGGGGGGAAAAATGGTTTCACTGACCGATATAACTCCCCAAATGTGTCACCCAGTCCCAGTGCTATTTTAGACATTAACAGAAAAAATGCTCTAATTCTTAAAATTTAATTATGTGCCTATTACAGCAGATATAATTCATCCATTATTCCATTAAAAAAATAAAACAGAGGTTTTTCTTCTGTCGTTTGACCATCTGCTTCTCAGTGTGAGGAATTTCTTCTTCTCTGCATTTTTTGACATTTACATGGGACGTCTAAATTTAACCAAGTACCCTCCAGCACCACATCCCCAGATTCAACCACATGTGCCTAATAATAAAAGAGTTTAAAAAAATTAGGACATTAAACATTTAAAAACCCATTCATTGTTATTTTAAATCATAAAATAACATAAGATTATGTACTTTAAAAAAAATCTTTCCTCAAAATTTGGTCCAGAGTTAATTCTCTTTACTGTATTTTTGACCTTTGCACATCATAACAATGGCTGCAAACTGGTTTTGACACAATAGGATCATCTTCTATTCACAAGTGTACATGTCTTACATGTCTTCCCCCACACACCTTGCCTTTATCTGTACAAAGACACTAAGTAGCAGGGCTGGTCAAGGCCAACTGTACCAGTTTACTTCCTTGTCTTCACCAATGTAAACTATGTGCTAGTTTTAAGCTCTTAATACTTTGTCGGTTCTGTCTGAATATTTGTGGTCTGAAGTTTAGTTTCAGCTCGGTCTCCTTGTTTGTACCGTCACAAATCAGCCATATTTCACACTTCAGTGCTGCATTTTCAGGTGCATCAGAGAAGTCACAGCTGATGTAAACACTAAAAGCTTTCCACTGGTAAATGTGGTGCTTTTTTGTGGAGCAGTTAAAGTAACTATGATGTGTTAACCACAGACTGAGCACATCTTCACTATCAGTTTAAGTGGCGCAGTGGAAAAATAAAACGCTGCTTACAGCTGCTCACAGCACAGAACTATTAACACCAGAAAAAATATAAATAAACAAACTCTGCATTATTCACAGTTCAAATTAAACCTTATTCATCTTATACTGAACTCTGGTGTGTTAGTGGGCCTCAGCTTGTCTTCTTTTTAAAACAAGTTGTTTAGGCGGCCATATTTCTTAAGGTTGAAATGTAGCAGCTTGGGTTCAAGTCCAACCTGCAGCACTTTGCTGCGTATTTTCTCCCATTCTTTTTTTGTCTACTTCTTCACTCCTGAACTGTCAAATAACCCAAAAATAAATATCTTAAAAAATAAAATGAGCTGTTTAGTTCTGGGTAAGGCCCAGCTTTCTTCTGAATGGCTGTCCCTCATGTTTGAACAGCAGCTAAGAGAGTTCTCTATGCTCGTTTTCTGACTGATACCACCATAGTAGGAATATCTGCTCTCAGTGACATCACAGAGAGCTAAAAGTAGAAAAAACTGGAGCCACCTGCAGTCCAAGGTTTTGGCTCACTGGAATTATTCTTATATACACTGACCTTTTGAAACTTAAGCCATGTTTAATATGTAACTATAACTTTGTAACAGAAAATAATGAAAGGGGTCAGCTTTAAAAGTGTGCCCTGTGCGCCATCTGCTCACCATGGTGGATATATGTGGATGATGTCACTGGGTGCAGGAATCAGCTGTGCAGCTGTCTCTCTGTTGAATAACACCAACATACGAGCGCTCTCCTCAGAGACCGGGTTAATGTGTTGGTGGCCGTCTCCGGGGGGTTGGTGGTGCTCGCAGTGCGCCAACTGCATGCTGCACTCCTCATGAACCTCCAGCACCTCGAGCACCAGCACGCCAGCCCTGTCCACTGGAGATCAGAGCAACAACAACAACACAGATGTTTAATGCTTGTGTGTGTCTGTGTCTGTGTACACAGTGTACTCATGCTCTCTGTGGGACTCATTATGCATTATGAAATTCTTTTTTAGCATCAGAACAACTTGCACTGCATATCTGTAAAGCTGTTACTGACTCAGCCTGAGCTGGATACGAGACGCAGTAAATCCCAATGGATGACTGCACAAATATTTGGAATTTCACCACAACGCTGATTGCTTGGCGTGAACTATAAAGTCCACAGAGATACTTAAGAAGAGCAAATCACAACGATGCCCTGCAGCTGTAAACCAAAGCGAGATAGGAGGGAGACTTGGCATCATGAAAGCGAAGTGTGTAAACTTGATTGCATTGAATTGTTAAAATTGCAGAAGAGAAGGGGCAAAGTCAATGCAGCTCATTGTGTGTGTGTAGGTAAGTGGCCAGAGGGGGAATTTTAATATGATACGAATGAATCAGATCAAGGAGACTGTTGGAGAGGTATTAGGTTTTAACAAGCATTTGTCCAAACATGAATGTTAAGTGGTTCATTTGTGCTCTGTGCATTGAGATCCCAAATAACAAAATCATTACAATAACACCAGGCAGCACGCCAAAACCGAGAGAGTACTCGAGTCCTCCTCTTGACCTGCAAATTCAATATTTTAGGAAACAACTCAACATCTGCATACTTGTTTTATTGTGGGGTATTTATCTTACAATATAAAGCGACTTGAGGTGGCTGTTATTGTGATTTGGCTCTATATAAATAAAACTGAATTAAATTAACCGTAGATAAGTCGCACACCATCACAATCAGATGTCACAGAACAGGGCGATCCAGTCTGCATCAGTGTTGTTATTGGGAATTATGTGTTCACCAAAATATGAACGAAACCAATGTCAAGTCACTGCCTGGTTTTGGACAATGTTATCATATTCAGATGAAAATGTGGAGTCCTAAGTTATCAGTTAGGGCGGGCTTCACTGGACTTAAGCAAATGACAGACATGTTCCTTTGAATTACTGTAATTCAATTTTATTTAATTAGCACCAATTCACAACAACGGTTGCCTCAAGGCACTTTACACTGTAAAGTAAGGATTCTACAATAATAGAGAGAAGACCCCAATAATTGGACAACCATCTATGATCAAGTACTTGGCAACAATGGGAAGAAAAAAAAATCCTTTTCAACAGAAAAGCACCTAAAGGAGAACCAGGCACGGGGAAGGACATCAATCTTCTGTGTGTGGTTGGGGGGGACAGCAAAAGGACAACAACAACAACTTTAGCGACACTGCTAACTTAAAGTCTAACCGCATTCTGAGGCCTCAAAATTAATGTTTTATTCACAAGCTGATTTCCACAGTCGAAACCCTAGTTTATATGGAAGCCACCAACTTATCTGCAAACCCTCGCCAACTACTGACCGAATGGCGGTGAAATTTGTAAAAACGTGCGACGCAAACCGGGAACAGACTGTTTGCCTTAAAAGTGAAAGTAGCACCTTTTAAAACGTGTTAGTTTCACGAACATTCTCCATTTCCAGTTTGCGTTGGACTTTTTCAGTTTTCACTATCGCTCAGCAGCTAGCTAGCACTGTCTGCAGAGAAATTCGATGTGTGTCATGCAAACCATGGGCAACAAAAGCAATCACAAGAAGGTTTTTTAATGCAGTACCATCTTCGTGACCAGGTTCACCTAGCAACAGACAGCAACCTCCAAGAAACACTCGCAATGAGTCGGGAATGCACATTTTTTTCCTTTTGACCAGAAGTTTCAAGGGCATCGCAGACAAGTGTCTAGGCCTATGTGACTGAGACTTTAGCAACCTGCATCCATAACCTGCTAAATCTTGCTTAAAATGCCAGAATTTCACTCAACAAAACAGAAGCACAAACTCCTCGGCTGAACTCTACCACACAGCGTAGCATTTACCAGATAAATGCCATTAAAATGCTCCGAAAGGCACCAACTACACAAACGTGGTGGAGAGGTGCAAACCAGGTCCAAATTAGCAGAGAGGCCTAGGAGACAGAGACACTCTGCACGTGTGTGTCTTCACACGTGTCAGTCAAATTGGCCATTCTGTGAACTCTGAGCCTTATTAACATCCAAATGTATGAGTCAGAAAGAAGTTCACTCCCATATATATTATAATGAAGGAAATTATTCAGAGAGGCCAAAACTGCCTTTATATGAGGCTGAAAACATGACTTTTAATGCTACTTAATTGGTGATTTGAACCATTGATTCCATGGCGACTGTTTGGCCTGGAGTTTGCGGGTTGAGTGTAGCAGATTAAATTGTGAAAAATGTTCCGGAAAAAGAACATTTTGCACCAAAAGATATATTTTTTTTATATTTAAAAAAATCCTGATGTCAGCCATGTGACGTTAATGGGTTGAAAAGACTAAACAAACAAAAGTCTTTGTGCAAAAAAGACAAAAGAAAGATCAAATATTGATTAGACTTCGAAACCAGGTCAAGTCAAAATAAACTCCTACATTTCAACCCATCTTCGTAGCTCGTTACGCTAGTCAAACCATCGACTGACCACAAACTCTAAGTTAGATCAGGTGGGCGTTTTCATTTTCCACAATCAACTGTCACCTCTGAGTCAATGCTCATGTCCTATTACGAGGAGATACTTAACAACAAGACAATGCAAGTGGTTTGGTACGCCGCGGAAAGGAAAAAAGAAAAAAAAAGGTAGGCAAGCAGCTTCCTGTCACCTACATGTCGAGTTCACAGTTCAGCCAGCATTTCCTCAGCGTGGCCCCTAAGTACAATCACATGTATGGTAAAAAGAAAAAAAAAAAAAAAGAAAAAAAAAAAATCACACCTTTCAGCCAGGCTTCATCCCACTCACAAATCAAAGTTCACTGTTAAACTTTAAGTGATGATTCACAGGTTTATGCGTGTATGATCCTGGTGCGATCTGGCAGAGGACTCGTGTGACGTGGATCACCTGTTGTGGTTGTTGCTGCCGAGGAACCAGAGACGGACTGGTGCTTCCAGAAGCTGATAGCTGACCTCTGCCTGCCCTGAAGTCGATTCAGCCTTTCTGCCAGACCTCCACTGTGAAAAACACACACGCGCACGCCCCCCACCCCCACAGAGGTAGATGATGTAATGTGATAAACTCACAGAGCGCAAGCAGTCTAACCAACGCACAAGCAGAAATGTTTATTTCAAAGTGAAGTAAAAGATTTTCTGATGCACAGAACCAGCTGTCAAAGACTACAGAAAGCCATCTGTCAGATTTGGTGGGCTTAGAGATTGCAAACGACATTTAGCACCCACATTGTGCCACCAGGTGTCCCTTTCATCATCAGTTCTGGCGTGGAAACATTGTCACCAAAGTCTGTCTATCACCTGGCTGCAAGCAATACATCTTGCTTTGTTTGTTCGTATTGTGAAGCAATGCACTATCACACATATTATACGCTCAGGTGCAATTTTTATTAAAACTAACACCGTCCTGCAGAAACTCTAACTCCATGAAGGCTGCAAAGACCAGTGTGGTTTCTTGAGCGTCACTGACGTAACTTTATGATAATTTTGAAGGCTCACCTGTGTGAGGTTAATGTTATTTAACTTGACTGATATCAAACTTCTATAAAACTAAATTCGGTGCAGTAATATGATACGCTCATATGCTGCGTATCAGCAGAGGTACTAGGCATTTAAAAACAGTGGACTGGAACAAAAGTCACACCTTTGAAACTTTCTTCTCTTTTTGGCAGAGTCTTCTGGAGTCTTGGGTTGTCTATTGACTGGTTTCTGGGGCGTTTGCAGCATCGCCTGAGCAGATCTCACCCAGTTGCTGATTGACTTTTTGCTGCCCTCACCAGTTTGGAAAGGAAAGATCTCAGAGTCCAGTCTGCTTGAAGTCACTGGGCTGCCAATATCCTCTCCATCAGACACATACCCTGAGATCTCAGGCTCTTTAACCTGGGAACAAAGTAAGCATTTGATGTGGAGAACAGTTGTAATTTTGTAGTTTGACATTCTTGAATGAAAACGTTAAAAATGCTCAACTGCAGTCAAATGCAACTGTATGTTATATGCTGACATCCAGCTCCACATTTCTATTCTAGGACTCTAAACACGCTCTGAATGATTTACATCTCAAAGTAACCCTTATTTGTCTTGGTGCAACCTCTCAAAAAACTTCATACTAGAAACTGCCAAGGGTTCATTTTGAGCCCTTTGGTATTTTAAAAATCCTGTAGGTTTGTTAAATTAAAATTCAATCATGTCATATTTTCTGCCATTTTCAAAAATTGGCTTATTCATCAAATACTCAATTTTGGGGTGTGGGCGATCAAAAGAATTAGGACAACTTTTACCAAAGCCGAAATGTTATGTAATGTAAAACCACTACTGCAGCACAGCATGTTGCTTAGAAACATGATTGCTTTACACACATTGTGAGGTTGTGTGTAAAGCCTGCCACAAAACGAGTTACAGCTAGGTAGATGTGACTGATAAATACATATAGAGAGTGACTGTAGTTAGATAACACATGAATAATTATTGCTGGGCACATGATGAGTTGGAGCAGAGCGGGGAGTGTTTGACCGAACAGGGCAGGTTGCTGGCTGTGCAGAGCAAGTAAAGTAAATCCAGAGCACAGCTACCTGTGAGGTCAATTTTAAAATGTAGGCAATCAGCTGTTCAACCTCATTTACATTTATTCTAATGTGTATTTTTATTTCACATTCTGTAAGAAAATGCTGTAAATCATTAATAAAACTAATAAAACCCCTTAAAATGAATCTTAAATATGTATTTTGTCAAATCTTCCTTAATATTATAAAAATTTAGATGAAAATTAACAACCTAACTTCTTCAAGAAATGATGCCTTTGCTATTACTGCTGTTGTTACTGCGGTCAAAATGATCCTCCTAGTGTTAAATTCCTTCCCCTTTCTTCTGATTGGCTGACCCTTGTAAACAGAAGGTGTCAGCAGGTGAGTGAGGTTGCTGCGTTAATGACCAGGATATCCTCTCCCTGTACAGAGCTGAAATAGAAAAACTGTCTGAAACAGTGTTTAAAGCCATCAGAAGTCTAAGCTTATTGCTTGCACATACACTCATTTCAACAATAGGAGCACCAATCCCTATAAAAGTGTAAGTGTGTATATTATATATAAAAGGCAAAAAGTAACGCTTTTAAAAGGGTTCATCCACCTGTAACATATTCATGAGTAATTAATGATTAATAAAAACAATAAAATCAATATCAAAAATCAAGAGGATGATACACCGACATGCAGTCAGGCTGATTAATTGTCAAATTAGTGCACTAAACAATCTTTCTTGCTGTATCATTGCTGGCTACACCTGAAGGAATCTGTTCTCATGGAAAAATCCACGAGAAACCTGAGTTCCTGTCATGTGCAGACAAGACCAGCATACCAGGCCCTGTCAGCCAATATGCTCTCTTCTTTGAATCAACTTGACCCTGCTAGGCAGCGTGCCAGCAGACGTCACACTCCAACCAGCTACAGAGAAAAAGGAACACTATGTTCCTGGCCCCGGCTCAAAAATGTTTTCACCAGCACTGAAAGCATTATAAGTACACAGCTCTACGCAGCCTCTTCCACTCACTCAAGTTCTCCTGAACAAACAGTAGTAAAAAAGTTGTTTATAGCCCTTCTCGAGCTCTTATGTGGTGTGGGTGGTTGACCCTTTAAGCACCGATGTCGGTGGGTGTCGGACCGAGCAACACACTTCATCTGGGAAGCAGCCATCCCCTTTGGCCTTGAAGCGCGGAGTCGCCTATACAGCTCCGCCTGTCCTCTCTTAGCGGCTAGTACAAAAACACAGAAATCTGGCAGGGGCACATTAAGTGACTCAGCCATGCGTTTATCTGGAGTAGTAAATTTTGCCTAGGATTAGGATCCTTCCCCCCTCCCCCTCCCGTATCCTGTTAGATCCGGTTTGATTTACAATTGGAAATGTGTAAGTGAGCTTTCCGGGCAGCAAATAAAAAGTCCAAATAGGCCAGAACATTCTGATATTCTAATTAAGTCAATATTTACTGTGCATATACTAAATTTAATCACACTGATAATCGGATGCAAGAAAGCTATGTACTATTCCTTTCAAATATGTAACATTTGATCTGCCAAAACTACCCCGTGCACATATTTCAGTGCGACTACATTAAACTATAAAAGTAGGACTCTAAAGGCTTCTTTCTAGAGGCCCTCTGACCACAAGCCTCCTGTTTGTTGATCTTATATTTTTTTGACCCCAAAGAGCTGATAACAGCAAATTATAAGTGTGACAAGAGGAAGTAGCTGGGGTCTGCGGGACTGATGTTAATCTCTCGTCAGGCTTCCTCTCGATATATCGAGTTAGTGCTTTTTGCAGCCTCAATAAAGGAGCGTAAGCGGCAGGCAGAGGCTATACCAGTACCGAGACAAATGATCACCGGCTTCAATCTGACCCATCCTCGTGTTCAACGGTGTTCTCACAATCCGCTATCTAGTCGACCGCATTCATTCAGTTTTGCCACAACCTGCTGATCTTTTTGTTTTTTAAATTGTAATATGTGGTCTAACAACTAAACTGCATGTGTGTGGTCTATGAGCTAAACACTGTCACCACTCCTTGTACATTCTCACCATGCCAGCCCTGCCTTCAACAAACAGTACCTCTGAATGGCTTGTGAGCGGGAGCAGTCGAGCCACTGTGGGGGGGGGGGTCTTTCATTACACCGTTGAATCTGATGGTTCAGTTTGCATGAATTATGTTTTGTGTTTTGGATTTAAGAAAAAAAAAAGAACAAACACTTCAAAAATATTTAATTTACTTTGACAAAGTACAAAAGAGGAGCGCAAATCTGCACATTTGTAAACCTGAAAGGTTCAAATATTACTCAATAATTTCCATTTTCTCTGTGTCGCAGCTCTACAGTGTTTTTATTTCTATAAATAACACGAGTGGAAACTATGCAATTCTTTACATATTGTACTTAAAGAGAGGCAAGTGCTTTTTTTGTGAGTTTCACATCACGCATAAATTAGCCCCAGTGTTCAGATCTACTTTGCCCTTCACATTAAACCTGTGTTTTACTGCTGGCTCAGCTTCTGAACTTTGACAGAACATAACCCGAATCTAGAAACTACTCTGGTTTGAGCCTATGGGGCCTTCTTAGGACATCAAAACATGGCTGAGACAATGCTCCACCTAGTGGTTTTAAGGCTAAACATTCAACTGCAACAAAATGAACAAAAAATTACTGAAAAAAACCCCCCCAACAACTTTGAGACAAACACTAAAATATAATATCTACATAGTATCTTGCAAGAACACAGGCTTTCATGCAGCATCTGCTACAGCTGCAAACAAAACCATCAGATTAGCAGTGAACAGTATTCTCCAGCAGGACGCCAGAAAAGTTGTTAAAACACACAGATGAGCACTTCTTAGACAAATGCATCAACTGGCAGTCAGCTGATAATTAGAAACACAGTTGGTAATATACTGGACTAAGTTAGTAAGAGCTTAGGAAGGCATATAGCCCCACCTAGTGTCCCCTAACACAAACAGCACTGATCTACAGATCAGTGTGCCTCACTATGCAGGTGTTTAAAAAACAAAAAAAAAAAAAAAAACACTTTCACGGCACAGATAGTTTAATGTTTACTTACATCTTCAGTTTTAGAAGGGAAGTCATTTGGCTTCTCTTCAGAGGAATCACAGTCTGAGATTTGTTGCCCACTGTGCTTTTCAACATCTTCCTGAGACTCATCACCCAGATCGCTGTCTGTGTCAATAACGGGAAGGTCATCTAGGAATGAAAGAAAGAGCTGTGCTAGTGCTGTAAATTTTATCTTATGGCGTTTATCAGACTATAGAGATAACTGAGCTGTTAATATATAACAGAAGTTTATCACCTTAAGTCAATTGCTTTTACTAAGAAAAATATGGAAATGGACCACAAAGTAGACTGAGTTAAAGGAACAGTTAAGCTTTCTAAGAAATTAGTAAATTTACTGTATTACCCAGCGTTACAGACAATAAGCATTTTTTTTTGTAAATTTGCATCTGTACACCAGCACAGTAGGTTAAATAATGAAAATCTGATTGAAGGCCACACTTTGAGATTTTGATTCAAGGGGTTTAACGAAAGCGGTGCATTAACTAGTCACGAATTATAGCCAATACTACACTTAGTCCAACTAGCCCATTCTTGGAAAGCAGGAATGCACTGATCAGCTCAGCAACACCAACGGAGCTGGAAAACAACAGAAGACAACTTTCTCGAGGAGTTAAAGTTTACAATAAAGACATGCTTTCACTTTTTGCACAATGCTCACTCTTTTGCACATTTCAATTGCACTGTTGTGTCTGTATCGTTCTGTTCTCTCTGGTGTTGCACTGTTTTTGTTGTGTCTTGACAATTTTTGCACATTGCACTTTATGTAGTCCTGTGTTGATTGTCTGTTATATGTCATATATAGCACCATGGTCTTGGACGAACATTGTCTCGTTTCACTGTGTGCTGTACCACTGCACATGATTGGAATGACAATGAAGCCATCTGACTTGACTTGATAATGACCCAAAACATACTGCAATAGCAATCCAAGAGCAAAGAAACGGTTGTCTACTGATCTCGACTGAATAAGGGACGCTTTTCAGTTATTAAATAAAAAAAACTGAAGGCAGAGAAACCCACAAACGAGCAGCAACTGAAGGTGACTGCAGTAAAGGCCTACCAGAACATCTCAAGGGAGGAAACACAGCATTTAGTAGTGATGGGTCGGTCGCGAACGAAATGGCTCTTAGAGCCGGCTCTTTGACGTGAACGACGCGAGCCGGCTCCTTATCGCGAGCCGTTTTTTTTGTTTGTTTGTTTTTTTTCCCTCTTTCTCTCACTTTTTTCCGCTTCACTCCGCATGCGAGCCTTGTGCTTTACGCTGGGAAGAGGGGCGGTAGTTACACTCAGTAGCACAGGAACAGAGCAGGAGGGAGAGAGAGAGAGAGAGAGAGAGAGAGAGAGAGAGAGAGAGAGAGAGAGAGAGAGAGAGAGAGAGAGAGAGAGAGAGAGAGAGAGAGCGCGCGCGCGCGCGCGCCAGGGACAACAACATCACATTAGAAAGGTATAGTAATCATCCACAACTATTTTCAGTTGCAGATGATAAAGGATTCAGAAAGTTTATTCATGCAGGTCCATATGACAGAGAATATGCATGTTCTTTTTGTTTTCATATTATAATTTATATTTAATTGTGTTGTGGTTTGCAGTGTTTTGTGTTGTTTCACTTTAAATTTGTAAAAGGAAAAAGCGGAGAATTTAAATAGTTAAAAGTTGAAATGTGAATAGTTGATATTTGTATTATATGATTTATTTATTAGATTTTATGTGGAGTGAATAAATAAAAGTATATTTACGGTGGCTCCTAGAGACAAAGCACGTAAAAACTTCAAATAACATACGAACCCTGAAGCACGTACAAAATCCAAAACACGTACAAAACACAACAGAAGTGCTCCAGGATGCTAGGGGCAGTGTTGAACTTTTGTTACCTAGTGGCTACACAAGCCAGCAAGTACCAACGACCGGATTTGGTGTATGGTAGTAAAAGGTAAATGAACATTTTTTTAAAATTATTATTTGACTATATATGAATGCTTGTGTATAAATACACAAACAATACACATATGCTTTCAATTGTGTAATTTAAGTGATCTAGGTAGCTCTGTTTTGGAAGTTCAGTTCATGCTAGAAATGTGTTTTGGAGTTTGTACGTGTTTTGTCTCTAGGAGCCACTGCATATATTTATATATAAACATATATAAATAAAACCACTTTTTTTTTTACATTAGTGATTCCTTTTGTGCATAATTTTATATTGTTGTTAATAATAAATAAATTAAAGCAACAAAACAACCTGAAGAGCCAGTTCGGAGCCGAAAGAGCCGGCTCTTTTTAGTGAGCCGAACCGAAAGAGCCGGTTCTCTAAAAAGAGCCGGAAATCCCATCACTAGCATTTAGTAAAGTCCACGGGTTCTAGTACTCAGTCATGGACTATAAAGGATTTTCATCTAAATATTAAGAACTACTTTTACATTTAAATGTTATGTTGGTTTGTCCAATTCATTTTGAGCTTCTAAAAATGGCAAACTGTAAAAAAAAGTAACTGTAAATGAAGAAGACTGATAGTACACCAACATATGCTTTTTTGTCATAAAGACTGAAACAAAGAAAGCGCTAGTTTGACCATAAAGCACCTCCAAAGGTCAGAAACTATTTGTTTTGTTGTTAAAAAATTGACAAAAAAAAGAAATGTTTGAAGATAAAGGTGAACTTCAGTTAGAATAACCTGAAATGTAAAATTTCTCCCTCAGCAAGTCACAACTTAATTTTATACCTTTATCAGTGCTGAGCATGAGCAGTGCTCTGCTGTAAGACTGAGTGGAAGCTGTGGGTCTCCCTCGACTGTTACACTGCTGCTGCCTCTGTGCAGTAACTCTGGATGGATGCTGCTCCTGGGTCTCATCATCAGGCTGCTCAGAGTCACTGGAGCTCCATGCAATGTTCACTGGGTCCTCCTCACGGTGAGGGGAACTGCTCTGAACTGGGAAACACATACAGAAGGGGACAATGCAATGTTCGAATTGAATCACTATGAGGTGCTTGTTAAAACTGGAGACTTACTTCTGAAGACTATTGAAGAAATTACAAGAAAGCTTGCCTATAACAGTTGTTGCTGTGCTGAAAAATAAAGGTGGCCGTATAAATACTGACTTTCTAGCTTGCTAGAATTGTACAAACTCTGTTTTTGCCTCAGATACTATTTCCATTTAGGTTTGCACATGTTTTAATAATTACTATAAATCAAGCATGCCCCATGTTTTGTGTTATGTGCGCATATACTAGGTATCACGTTAAGAGAAACCCACTTAAAAGTGATCTTCAGGTGAAGGTGATTTCAAGATTGACCAGTACATTTAATCTGTCATTAATTATGTAATGATTCATTAAATAAGCAATGATACAGAAATCAATATGAAAAGTAAATTTCAAATGACAACTAAAAATATGCAAATATGACAAATATATTAATAACCCTTTTTAAACATTTCCATTTTAAAAAAAACATGTACAAGAAATTCACCGTTTCCACAGACTAATTTCAATTTAGATTAAGAGCACACACCCCTAAAGTGTTTTCCAGTCAATAACCAAAAAGTATGATTTTGTATTTCAAAGTAAAAGAAATGGCATATATGAGCTCTTTTTCATCTGGAAAGCTTCAGAAAGCTATGATAAGGAAACTTCCTGTTTCTACTTAGTAA
Organism: Simochromis diagramma; assembly: GCF_900408965.1. Taxonomy (NCBI): domain Eukaryota; kingdom Metazoa; phylum Chordata; class Actinopteri; order Cichliformes; family Cichlidae; genus Simochromis; species Simochromis diagramma. The sequence continues at coordinate 8,010,852 of NW_024386782.1, forward strand.
TTGCCCTGGAGTAATAGGATACACCCTCACAGTGTCACCCAGTCTAATTGTGCATTTCAAAGTAAAAGCCCTCTGAAACATCATACATTAGATATTTCTTTTCCTCTGGAAAGCTTCGGACAGCTATTATAAGGAAGCTACCTGTTGCCACAGACTAACTAATTTTATAACTGCTGTACATATTTCCCATTTTCCTAACAAATTTAAAAGAAATGAGTGGGCCCTGACTTGTGAACAGTACTGTACACTTAAGTATGAGGTACTTACAGAGTATTAAAAGTTGTGAGGTTAGATAGAAGATAGAAAAGTCTGAGATGGACCATAGCAAGAAAGGCCAGCAAACTGAGCAAGATACCTGCAGCAGACAACTGTTTCAGCTTCTTTAGAGTAGATAGTTTTCTTCCTGAAGACGGAATGATCTGCAACAAAAAATAGAAATCCACAGTATGAACACAGTTGGAGTAGCAGGGTGATAATGCTAAGAGATGGACGGAAAGCTGTTGATCTTTATCACCTTTGTCACCGGACTATCCAAAAAACTGTCTCCACACTTCTCCCAGCTCTTAGCGGATGAAAGGGAAGAGAGCGAGGAAGGCTCCCTGCCCACTTTCGGGAGAGCATTTTGGATATCATCGGGAAAGAAAACGCACTTTATGTCCCTGGAGTACCTTTTACGCTGCAGAATATTAATGAAGAAGTAAAAGGGGTTAGCTTAATAATAATAATTTTTTAAAAAGCCTTTAACGGTTTTTGCTAAGATAACCCTGCTGGAGGCTTTAATGATAATTTCACATGTATTTACTCTGACAACCGAATTACAAATGACAGTGGATATATTTGCTGTTATTAATAGTTAAAATATGATTCTAGCAACACATGCCTGGCTGGTAAACCCCTTTCCGCTGTGGGCGGGCAAAACCGGATAACATGGGCTGCTAAAGCTAACTAGCTATACTCCATTGAGTAGCATTAACTGGCTAGCTAGTTACCAGACTTCTTACCTTCCTGGAACTCATTGAGAAAAAAAAAACAGTCAATGCAGAGTTACTGAAGTGGTCTGTGTGCGTGTCCCCAAAGCGTCATTAGAAATATAATATATCTCGAACCCATCTTTGTGAAGTTACCGGTGTTTCCTCCCTCACTAGTTTGCTAAGCGCAGGAACAAACTAGTGGCGCTTACCCAATCTGGAGGTGCGTTTCATAACTCACCAGCGTGGACCGGAGGCGGATATGGGTGAGATTCTCACACCAAATCACTCAGTTATGCCTGTAAAATTTAGATTGATTCACTTTTCTTGAAACTCTTAATACAGTTTTCTTCTTGAGTTTGCTTTTCTGCACTAGGCTGAACTGCACAAGTTTAAATACGTACCAAAGGGTATATTATTCTACTGATACAGGTAAAAGTCCAAAAATCATTACTACAGTAAATATACAGGCCAAGTTACTACTCTTTATAAAGAGTCATATCACACTGTCATTATTATTTTTATCATTATTATTATTATTATTATTATTAATTGGAATTGGAATCTATGGTGGAAGCCTCTTAAATGCATTTCTCCTTTTTGCATGGAAGCAAAGGGACCTTCTCTTTAATAATAACAATAACTGTTTAAAAGCCTTTAAGCTTTTCAAGCTTTTCTTCCCTGCCCAAGCATTCAATGCCCTTTATGCCTCATTCTCCCATTCATACAAAGAATGTTAGAGTAGCCCAGACATACATACAAACACTTAAGCACTTTGACACATATTCACACTCTGATGGATGCATCGGAAAGCAACTTGGAATCAATATCTTGTCCAAGGATATCTGGCGTGCAGAATAGAGCAACCAGCAAACCACCAACCTTCCAAGTAGTAGATGATCTGCTCTACCTTCTGAGCTACAACCACTCCCATTTTGAATCCAATTATTGCACTTCTTACTCTTCTACTTCTTACTACTTTTTAAAATGCTTTAGTTATGTATTATTCCGAAAATTAAGTGGATTTTATTACAATGTACAACCTCTGAACTATTAACCTACTTTAAGTAAAATATCTAAACACTTTTTTTTCTGCAACTGAACTATCCATCACAAATTTTGGTTTAAATACTATGCCTTATTGTGTGAAAGGTTCTTTTTACACAATAAGAATGTGATAGGATCCAGGGCTCCATATGAGCTTGAAAATTATGACAGCAATGAAATGAGTCTTGGCTTGCTAAACTTTGCATGGCCACAATCTTGATTTTTGCATCACTGAAGTAAAAAATCTTGAGCAGGACTGTGCAGAGACCTCTACAACAGAGGGAGCTAATTCCTTGGGATGTTCGACTACATATCCACTTCCACTGCTTCTTAAATGTTGAGTTGACCAGACCTTTCTAACCTTGTGTCTTGCAAAATTAGTCTGTCACACTGCTAGCAAAGCCTACACATCAGTTGCAAACGTATTTTTTTTTATCAAATAGTGACTTATGTGAAGGAGAGGATTGTAGAAGAATTGAGTTACGGTACCAAATACTGTAAAAAAAAAATAAAAAAATTAGCACATCCGAATCTACAAAGAACTGTGTCACAAATTTGGATCGAAATATGTGCTTCAGACTGTGATGGAAAACAATGATGTGACTGTCGTTCCAGGCATTTTGGAGGCCTTAAAAGCACAGCTCAAAAAATCAACCCAAGAATCTTCTCTTCCATGTTTTGTGGTTTAAGGAAGACAGTCGCCTGCTGCATAACCACTGAATAACAGAGACAAGGAAATATTTATTTACATGGGAAGTTACAACCCTCTTTTCAAAATATAAGTGCATAGGCTGCAGCAGATGACCACCCCTTACTGACCCTGGTTCTGCCAGGGGTTTCTTTCTGTAAAAGGGAGTTTTTCCTTCCCACTGTTCCCACCTAGTCCTTGGTGGTCCTAGGTGACACACTGGAAAGATTACATTTGTCTGATTGTCAATTTCCTCCCTAATACTGTGAGGTCTTTACCTTGCACTTTTTGGACACTCTAAGTTGTTCACATAAATTGCCTCTTAATTGGAAAATAAAACTAAACAGAAAATGAAATAAATAGATGTTTGTGATTTTCTCAAGAACATTTGACTTTTTGAAGGCAAAGGGGGAAAATGGTTTGTAGTAAATCTAATAAATGATAATATAGAAAGAGGTTTTTTTGGTTGCTGATTAAAACAAACTATAAATGCTGTACTAGATACTAGGGGTGCAACGATACACAAAATTCACGGTTCGGTTCGGTTCGATACTTTGGTGTCACGGTTCGATATTTTTTCGATACAAAAAAAATGTTCATGCCTTTTTAATTTGTCATTTATTAAAATTATAAATATATATTTTAACTCAAAAGTACAGTTTTTAAATTTAATGTTGCTGAAACAAAAGTAATTAAAAAAATAAATATATCACTGTGATTGAGGAATCACTCATCTTTGGAAAAGAGAGTTTATTACAGAGAAATGGCTCTTTCCAAAATAAAAGTTATACTATACGCTTCTTCTGGGCTATATTCTCAGCAGCATATTGTAGCGGGTCAGGGCTGTTCGGGGTTCTGTTTGTACAGTTATGTTTTGTTTATGTTGCCATAGTGACAGGTGACACCCTCTCGCTGCGACGGTGTGTCCTTCCGGGGTCAGAGGGCGCCCTGTGTGTTGTTGTTGTTGCTGTGCGGTTGCCACGCTGAGCAGTTAGCTAGCGGCAGTGTTCTTCTGCAGATGTCAATAAACGGCTGTGCTCCCTGGCTAGCTCACGGGAAGCAAGACCAAACAACACCCCCGTCTCCTCGTTGTCTGAGCTCGCCACATTGGTGTCAGAAGTGGGATGATGGTGGCACCCCATGTTCTGACCCGAGTGACTTTTCTCCCGCCGGTCGTGACCGGCCGGTGCGCCAAAAGAAGGCACCTGGACATTTGCAAAGTGAAAGCAAAACACAAGCGCAAATTCAAACGCGATTTCAATATGTCACATATTGACAGTGGCTCACCGATGCCAATGACATAATTACCCAGCTACATTTCCGAAAGAATGCAAAAGCATTGACATATATTTTTCCTTCCTACAATAGCCCGACGGGCAGGGCAGAGATAGATTTTGGTAGCCCGACTGGAAAAATCGCTAGCCCCGGGACGCCGGGCTAGCGATTTTGCAAGCCCTGTGTTACAGGCATGGCCCTTTAAGGATGAAGCCTGATGGGAAATGTATTCGGGATGTGTGTTAGCGGGACTGCCTGGTGTGTGTGTGTGAGTGAAGAGAGAGAGCGGAGAAGGGGGAAAAGTAACGGTTAGCTACAGAAGAGACGGAAAGAAAATAAATAAAAGGAATATAATAACTCCCTCGACAGCCAGAGTTGTGTCAGCGATGCTCGCTGTGAGTAAACTGTTTCAGCCCACTGTACGCGGTGTTCGTGCCTTAGAGAAGAAATAAAGTTCGGTGAAGCAGTTTCCTGCGCCTCCTTCGATCTTTTTGCTAGCGGAGTTGACCTGTATAGTAAGCTGTTGCCGGCTACGAGTCAGTTATGGAACCTTCAAGTAACTGCCAGAGGTTTCCTTACTACGGTTCGGGCCGCGGATCTGGCGCGGTAACACCTGTATCTGATTGAGGAATCACTCATCTTTGGAAAAGAGAGTTTATTACAGAGAAATGGCTCTTTCCAAAATAAAAGCTATACTATACGCTTCTTCTGGGCTATATTCTCAGCAGCATATTGTAGCGGGTCAGGGCTGTTCGGGGTTCTGTTTGTACAGTTATGTTTTGTTTATGTTGCCATAGTGACGGGTGACGCCCTCTCGCTGCGACGGTGTGTCCTTCCGGGGTCAGAGGGCGCCCTGTGTGTTGTTGTTGTTGCTGTGCGGTTGCGGCGCTGAGCAGTTAGCTAGCGGCAGTGTTCTTCTGCAGATGTCAATAAACGGCTGTGCTCCCTGGCTAGGGAAGCAAGACCAAACGATACCTCCGTCTCCTCCTTGTCTGAGCTCGCCACAATATTAAACATATCAGGTCCCCATAAGGAGAATCATGTGCTAACGGCTGTCTAAATGACCCGGGTAAAGTTTGTAGCATGCATGCTTGTTGTTTTTGTCTGCTTCCACTTGTCTTTGCACTAGGATGATGTCGGCGTAAATGTGCAGTCATATTCGTTGTGTTCCCACTAGTGCTGTCAGCGTTAATCTCGTTGAAATGACGTTAACGCCACAACATGGCAAATCTCCGTTAACGAGCTACCCCTGCGTGGGGCTAGACGGCTAACACGTTAACGAGCTAACTGCGCGCTAACACACTAGTTCCCACCCATGTAATTGAGCATTGCGTGGCACATCCAACATACTGTTTTACTTTAGTCCATGACCAAAATAATTCCAAACGTCAGATCTGAATGAGGGTGGGGGAGGTTCAATTTGCCATGTTGCAAGGAGAGCTTAACTTCTGTCTCGCTAGCTTGCCCTGCTCTCTTCCTTCTGATGATGCTGTCTGTGTTGAGCACCCCTACTAGATACACTATATTGCCCAAAGTATTCACTCACTCACTGTGTTCCAATCACTTCCGTAGACACAGGTGTGTAAAATCAAACACCTAGGCATGCAAATTGCTTCTGCAAACATTTGTGAAAGAACGAGTCGTTCTCAAGAGCTTAGTAAATTCCAGCGTAGTACCATGATAGGATGCCACCTGTGAAACAAGTCCTGTTGTGTAAATCCCTCAGTACTAAATATTCCACAGTCCACAGATGTAAAGAAGTCCTGTACCTTCTACCTGTCCCCTTAAAGCCCCCGATTCATTTGGAAAATGAAGATAAAATTTGATTTGTAATTCCTTCTGTCTGAAATCAGCTACAGAATAAATTAAATCTCAGGTCATGCTAAATTAATTCAGGGTCATTCTGTGATGATACTGGATATGACTGGGTCTTTTTAAAGCTTTTTAGTTTTTTTGTCATTCATAGATCTTTATATATTCTTGAGTATACTGGCATCTTTAGTTCTTGTTGTAGTTAAGTGTTCACTTAAGCTTTAGTTATGTTCTCACTTCCTGTTTCATAGTTTCGCCTCTAGTGTGCTTAGACGGCTGCCCTGCGACCCGGCCCCGAGTAAGTGGAAGAAAATGGATTGACGGACAACAACCTCCCGTGGACTCAAAAGGTGATTTTTATTACAGCAAATCCATTCGAATCTCAACATCTTTCAAAGAGCAGGTTAAACATACAAAAGCTCACTTAACATGTTTTTTTTTGTTTTTTTTTATTAAATATGTAAAAAGCAGGTCAAGTTATTCACAAATAAAATGCAAACATGCAACACGATTTTTTGTCGGGGAATGCATAATGAGTGGGACATAAAAAAAGAAAACAAAACATTTACCATTCATTAATTATTGACAGTACATGTTTACATTCTTTTTCATTTACACAATAATATATGACTAAAGCATCGTGGTGCACTGCCCAGTTCAATATTAGTAAATGCAATATTAAGAAAGGGTATACAATGTACTTACTGGAATATAGTGTAACAAATTGCTCAGTGAACTGACATCTCCCTAAGACCTGTGATTAAAAAAAATAATAATAAAAAAATATCCCAACAGTTCCAGCGGAGGTTTACAACTTAAAACTGCTGCTTCATCATAAGACTACTCCACAATGTTTCTTCCTTCCCTATGTTTACGGTTTAAATCTCTATCACTAAAGCCACCTTGTGTGGTGGGAACAAACGCTAAGCCGAGCACACTGATTATCTGAAATCTTGTAATTTGTAATGACAGCTGTGACACAGTCATACAGTTGGGATTTAACTACATTTTATTATCCTCCTTCACGAGGATGCAATTCAGATCCTTGCACTATTCCTAAGTCTTAATAACAACAACAATAATAAATACGGTGAGGGTCTATGGACAGATTGTCCAATACGAAGTCAAATGTCAGTGCAACATATGGAAGGAGGTTAAATAAGAGCTACTACGAGCCCTTCCAGGGCTTTGCTTATTGCATTCTTATGATTAATATTGTTGATATGAAAAAAAAAAAAAAAAGAAATAAAAATAGCAGGGAGTCTAACACTTGCACTGACAGGTAGTGGTTACCTGTCTAAACTTCAGCATTTCATCACATCTACTGCAGGATTTGAATTGACTTTGCGCCCACACAGTCCTCTGATGGTCTGAGCTTGTCCGCTGGTGGAGGTCATTGCCACAAACCCGCCACAGCAGTTCACCAAAAGTCACAAGAAACATTGAACAGTGAGCAGAGGGGTACAAAAAAAAACCCAAACAAAAACCTGTGATGGTGCTTCTTTCAGGAGGCTTCTTCATGTGCTCAGTTTCGGAGAAGATGAAAAATGAGGACAAATGAAAATCCTTTAACAGTTCTCACATAGTCAAAAAAAATTAAATTAAAAAAATAAAATAAAGAGAGAGTGGGGTGTAACTGCGGTGAAGGATGATGGCAGTCAGTATTCATCCTGCTCCTCCTGCTGATCGTCTGGCACCTCCTCGTGGGCTTGCTGGTCCACTTCCTGTCCGTCGCCCTCAGCTAGCTCCCCTCGTTCCTAAAAAAGAAAAGAGAGCGAGTTGAGGCAAGTGCATGTGACTGCACACAAACACTGAATTAAATCCACATGATTTCCTCAACAAAGAATAAGAACGATCCTGCTTGGATCAATCTAAAGGCCCGGACTGACCTGCTCATCGGAGGCGTACAGGATCTCCATTAGCCGATCGACAAACGGGGCGTTTTCCTCCCCCTGTTCCTGACAGAGCAGCTCCACCTCTCGCAGCTTGCTGAAGTAGTAGTCTCGCTCCTTCTCCACTCCTTCCAGTGCCAACTTTAGTGTGTTCACCTGCAAAAATAAATGTTCAAGCATTTCAAAACACACAAACTCTGAACAGACTCCCAACGTTAAAAGATAAGCAGAGAAGAAACACAAAGCTGATTAAAACTGATCCGAATGATTCTTTCTAAGAAAACGACTCAAGATAAACTGTTTAACTGACACAAGTTGTCTTCAGTTACATGTGATTTGAGCACTAGAGCAGCTCTGAATGATTGAATGCAATCATTATATCAGTAAAGGATCTACTGATCAGTTAAGTCTTTGTCTTCTATTCACCAGTTTCTGCTTAACAAATGTACATAAAATAAATAAATAAATAAAATAAAATGCTGCCTGGCAGCATTTTCTGGCTTGTGGTCACTGCACAAGAGCTCCAAGCCCGCTTCTTCTTAGTTTAATCCTTGGCTTGAATCTGACATGTACTGTACCAAATTTAATGCAGCCAGCAACATTTTGGATCTCAGAGTGGAACAACTACACAATATCCACACAGCATTTAGCAGCTTTGTATGCACAGGGGTTTTTTTTTGTTTTGTTTTTTTAAACCAACCACATACAGTGCCTTTAAAATGCCTCAGTGCTATTTTTAATATTTGGAAACAAGTTGAATGTATGCTAAGATTTTAAATCTCTAGTACTTTGAATCTCCAAATATGACGTGTCAGGTGTAACATTAATCACAGCCTATTTCTATACCAGCTTTCTAAGGAACCATTAGTCTATCCACAGAGTGAGAAGTGGATTTAGGTCTGACTCCTAATTTGACACAGACTGTATATAAAAGATAGATGTAGCTCCAGGTCTGAAAAGTGAAATGTACAAGTGCCTTAAATCTGCACCCTTTCTTACAGCCAGCAGGGGGCGACTTTGGCCATGTTCCACAAAGCAGGTTTAACAAACTCAGTTTGAGTTTTGAGTGCCACAGAAGTTGATCACAGCTATTAGTTATTATTGAATCATTTCTGAGTATGTTCTCTCTCAGTCAAGCGTATGTGTAGCAGAAGAAAAGCCATCATCAATGGAGCTCCAATACCAGGATTCACCATGGCAACAAGTAAATGAAGAGACGACCCTCCATTTTAATCCAGTGGACGGAGGAACACGAATCAGTGTCAGTGAGGACCATGCCAGGAAGCTAGAAAACAGCAATTTTATTCTGGCATTCGCCCACACTGATTACCAACCTGATTCAGTGAGGGCCAACCAACCAATTTTACATTGGACCACAACCACGACCAAACAGTTAAAGCCTGGAGGGACAACATGCAGACAACTGAAGATAAAACTATATCTTATCAAAGAGAAAAGACGGTTTACTTACCGACCTGTAATATTAGACCCAGTAATACAAATCTGGGCAATTTGGAGTGAAAAATGTGTCAAAACTCCTGCACTTAACGACTGTACTTCAACATGAAATGACTCGTCTTTCAAATTTAGTTCCATTCAAAAATATATACATAGTAAATTCAGACTCACACATCAACTCCAACACGATGCCAACTGTGACGGGCAGTTTTCCATTAGTGCAACTGATTATGACACATCAAATATAATTCACATTGATTAGTGGTTGTGTGTCTCTGCAGTTTCATGCAGGCTGATTTACACAGTGATCACCGCAGTAACATATGGGAGATTCAGTGCAGGGGAGCTGGCTGACAGCCTGACAGAGACAGAGTCTTCAACCCTATTTATGCTCGCCGCATTGGTCACTTCTCACACCGATGTGCTGATATTGCACAGCTACGTCCATTTCTACTCGTCACTGTGGCGCTTTTGTCTCTTTGCGACCTTCTTCAGCTGCTGTAGAAATCTTTCTCCATGAGTTCTGTACCATATGGGAATCCCTGCGCTCCTGCATACATGTGTCATATATATGCCCATATAGACTGCCTTGCCTCAAGCCTGTCAATTTTTTAAATAGCTGAGGCTGCAATAGCTCCAAAGCTACGTAAACTGAAAAGGTGCACGGCTGGCCGAAAAAAATGCCAAAACATGCCATGCCTTACTGCAAGTGACATCACTTCTGTCATTTGGTGAGAGCAGTGAGCATAAACTGGCCCTTAGATAAACATAGAATAAATTCTACAGTCTATCATTCTATGATGTTAATAAATTAGGATCCAGTTATTTGAGTCACAATAACATTGAGTAACAATTTTAAAAATGCTAGGTGACTTCCTACTTAGTTATTGCATTCAAAAGATTTCCAGAAAACTTGACCTCTGACCTTGAGGTCACTGAGATTCGAACTCATCCAAGATTTTAAATAGATACACCTGTGTTATCACTTTCAAAATCCTACATTTCCTCATTTTCAAGTTATCACATTCACAAATGGATGTCCATGCCGCCACCCGTTACGGTATTGTTATCGCCCTACCAGCCATTTACAGCTGAAAGGTTTATAAAAAATTAACATTTTAAAAAAAGCTCACAATTGAGCTGTACACAGACATACCTGCTCAGTAAGATGCGTGACTTGTGCTTCCAGTTCTTTCTCTCCTTTGGCAGGAGTTGACACGGATGCGGGGATCTTTTTGGCGGACGAGGGTCTGGATGTTGGCGTTGAAGACTTAGGAGTAGTAGAGCTCGACCTGGATGCTCCTGCAGCGAAGAAATATTTATGAATAAAGGGTCGCTTGTCACTATATCTGAGTGTAAACTTGACAAATCAGACCCAATAATCACAGGAGCTGATATATGAGCAGGAAAAGTAACAGTCTAGCCATTTGATACCATATACATCCAGTGCAAAGGTGTCAAAAAAAATGTGCAGATAACAGTAAGCATACATGCATAATTTATAACCTTCGTTTTGTTTTATTCATCAGTTCAATCTTACCTGCGGTAGGAGAACTGGCTGCATGGTGAGACTTCTTTGGCAGGTTGAAGATTTGCTCACCGGGATCAGGCGGGGGGATGGCATCCTGACCCTGCCTGGCTGCAACTGGGTCGTAATCTTTGCCATCGTAATTGGCGTCAAAGAACTTCTTAAACCACTGGATGAAATCGAGATTGTCCTGAAATCTGCCTTTGACCAGTTTCTCCACAGGAATAATCTGAACAAAAAAAAAAAAAAAAAAAAAAAAAGACTGTTAAAACCCCCGAACAGTAAAGCGAGGTGAAAAAAAAAAAAAAAAAAAAAAAAGGAAGGTAAAAGATATTCAGGACACTCACCTTGTCCACGTTCATCCTTTTGAAGGATGCCTGCAGCAGTTTGAAATTGTGAATGTACTCGTGTTCTAGTTTAGCTTGAAACTTGACCTTCTTAAGACTGATGCAGCCAGGGAAGAGCAGATCCATGAACTGGCAATAAGCAGCTCCTAAAGAATTATTAATAATAAAAATAGTTAAGCACCACAAGAATAATTATGTGTGGGGGGGGGGGGGGGTGGAGAGCAGAACACTGAAAAACATGCCGTGAATAATCCTGACCACACTCTGCACCACTTACTCTCTAACAGACTGATGGTGCTACCACAGTTACAGGAAATCTTTTCTACTCGTGCAATAACTCTTTAAAATACACACGTCTGTCGGGCAGGGAATCATCTGTTCTCCCATGTTAACAGCTTAAATAAACTCTGCCGTCAGAACACTTAAAACTGTGTACAATAAGCAACTTTATTGCACTGCACTGTTATACGGAGTCACTTGAATGTGATTTGATATTTACTGTGTTGTTACTACGTTTAGCCAGCTTTTTTTTTTCTTTTCTTGGTTAAATTTGAGATATTTTACTTTGTTATATTATATTATTACCTATTATTTCATCTTTCCAGCCTGTCCTGGGTCTGTCCTGCTAGCAAGATATGTACAAAACACTTCACCTAGGAGTCATCCTAGGTGAACCACCTCAACTTTCTCAGAGTAGCAGCTGTACTAAGATTTCCTCCTGAATGACCGGTTTTGTCACAGCGCATTTTATCTTATTGATCTATATACTATAAACCCATTTTCTTAAAGGCAGTGTTTAATCTTAAATTTTAGCTGCTGTAACAAAAGCATTCACAAAGTTTGGAGATAAATAAAGTACATCTTATGTTATTGCACACAGTCTACAATTCTTTTTTTTTTTTATGCCTGCCTTTGTACATGTGAGGCTTTTCATGTCCAGATCCTTGACCTCATTTCTTTAAAAAGACAAATATTAATGAGCTTTCACATTAACATGGCTCACATAACCTGAAGCTTAGTGATCCATTTGAAAAGAGGACACCAACTCAACCTTAGGTAAAGCTCACATGAACCCAACCAGGGAGCTCATGAGAAAACCATCTAAACCAAACCACACCCTGAGAAAAGGGGGTGGGTGTGCATGTGTTTGTGTAGGCAGAGGGTGATTGAAATTGGATTACTTGGTCACAGCAGGAGAGCACACGGCAGAGTTTATTTATAGACAACTCTCTTCCAGGGAGAGGTGAACATGTTTCCACAGGTTGCTTTAACCGCCAGCTTACACCGAAAGCTATTCAGGCGAAGACCAACCACTAAAAACACACCCCCCCCATTTCAGACAGCGAGTCGGGCACAGGAGGAGGAAGGAAGAGGATGAGCTGAAGCGAGAGAGAAGAACAAGTTTTTTTTCCTTTCTTTTTAAAGGTCCGTCTGATCTCACCTGAGGAGAGCTGCTCCACTTTCGTGTAGTTTAGGCAGAGGATATCGTTAACCCAGGCAGTAATGTCATGCCTGCTCATAGTCTCCTGGGTTATTGAGGTAGAGTATACGTTGACCGCCATCCCCCAACTGCAATAGAAAGGAAACAACACTGAAAAACAAAAGCTAGGTTGCTGTGATAGATGTCCTATTTCTTTCTGTCTCAAGTCAGTTTGTTGGTCTTCAAAAATGGGACAACTTCTCAAATAGGTTAAGATTTTAAGACATGGTGACAAGGGGCTGCTATTTACTGTGAGACGATGTATTTAAAAAAAAAAAAAAAGTCTCCTCAGAGACTCAGCTATCTGCAGTCCCTGGGAAAGTCAAATAAGAATCGGTAATACACAAAAAAACATCAATAAACAGTTTATACTAATGCAAATTCAGTTGACTATTCAATATACAATAAAACAGCCCGGCTTAAATTATTTCAAAACACAAAGACAATATCTAAATCACATTTCCTTTTCACATGAAATACATTAAAATTATGTCTCAAGACTTTAAAATCTAAAAAAGACCACAAAAAAAGAGCAGCTGGACAGTTAATGTTGTTTAATTAGAACAACTACTGGCCAAACAAATCCTAACTGCTTTGCTCATGTTTAGCCCAATCAGTTAAACTATACAGAATTGTATAATCTCTTAAATAAAATCTTCAGCCTGGAAACCAAACAGTGAGACTGCATCTAGACATAGCACACGAGTTGATCTTTAGCATTTCTCCACATGCCCAGACTGACCCGCAAAGAAGCCCAGCAGCATAAAACATACTCTGAACCCCCCCCAATGCCACTGGACCCCTGGCTGCTACATGTCAACAATACTAATGTCCACATTATCGTCCTCAGGTGTGACACACAGAGTCCAAAGCCCTCCCTAACAGTCTGTCATAGACTGTTAGGCAAACTATAACACAAAGCAGCAGAGGTGCAGATAAGATCACAGTTTGATACTGGAAATACAAGTTTGGGCTTGGAGATTGAAATCTGGCATGAATCAATGTTATCTTGGGCAAAATGATCTCTGTATGCAAGACTATCTGCTTAACAAGTTAAGTCACATTAAAATACCCACACAGCAGTGGAACACGGGACAAAAGCACAGCAATAAATTTAAGAAATTACCCTGGGTTTGTGGGGGTAACTTTGTCTGCAAACTCAAAGCAGATTCAATTATCTCAGCATAAACAGTTCTTTGCTATACACTTTAAGAAACAGTCATATCTGAGCAGGGACTCTCCGCCTTTTGGTTTTAGAACTGAAAAGGCTTCTCAGATGAGAGGTGAAATGTCTTTAAGAAGTCCAGTCCCTTTATTTCCAAGCTCCTTAAAATATATGAGCAGTTTTTTTTTTTTAACCAAATCAATGACTGAGTGAGGTGATGATGTACTGTAGATACTTATAATACATTGCAGGATGAAAAAGGGATCTTTTAATTTGACTTTTCCTGCACAGCGGAGCAGACAGAAGCTGTTGCAAAGGCTGATTAGATTTGATCTGATTGCAAAACTGTGACTTTGGAGGCCTCAGGGCACCTGCTCTACTTGCAGTATGCATACTGAAAGCATGCAATGTGCCAAAGATACATCAGTAAACTCAAACTTTGACCCTTAAGCTACACATTTAAAAGAAGCCAACAAAACAGTTATTTCTTCCTAATTCATTGTTAACTCTTAGCGTGAGACACTGTGGAAGGAAAGTCTGCACATGAGTGGACATCCCACCTGAGAATATCTGAAATATGAAAAAAATATCATTCAGAGAATTGCAACAGAGCATCATAATAATGGAAATGAGCTCTTTAATACACAATCAGTAATATATAAACATGCAAATATGTCATTGCACATATTACTGCAGCTTTATAATGTTCCTGTGCAAGGAGCCAAGCTGTGCAACAAACATTTCACAGACAAGAATAGCTGCATTAAAAGAAACACCCATCTGGTGGTTTTATAACCGCGATAATATGGTGCCAAATCATCCCCCTCAAACAGACACCAGGATATGCAGCATAATAATAACCCCAACCATTCAGCGTTAAAGTTGGGTTATCAGACCACTGCAGCAGCAGCAGCAGCAGCAGAGCCTCGGCTCTAGGAAGGAAACTGGGCCAGCCCCTCTCCATGTCAACAAAGCGGATGTATGCGCCACTTAGCATGCTTTGTTAGCCTTGCAGGGATAGCCTGCCGACACCAGGGCTGGGCATGATGCTTCAATTCAATAAGAAGAAACCGGGCTTGTGCGGCAAGTCTTAGTAGAGGGTCTCCCCCTTACAGACACCCACAGTACAACACCACCCAGACACATATTAATGGCGACAGTGGGGGGGATTCAGTAGCTGCGGAGTGTCAAGTCACGATGGGAATATTCTAGCAGCAGCAGCAGGAGGAGGAACAGGAGGAGCTGTCTGTGTAGTCCTGTCATCTGACAAGCTGGACCCACTCCTCCAAAAAACGTGCCTGTACCATTGCGCACCACCAAATACAATAAAACAGTTGACAGCGTTACATGCTAGTCCCAGCAGTGGTTTCGGGTGCTACTGGAGAAGCAGGGGGAGGGTTTAAGCTAACTTAAGAGCGATTTACGACACAGTGTCGGGTACAGAGGGCTAACATGACAGGGGAGTGTGATTGGTGAGTGGGGGGAAAAAGCGGATGGGTGCAGGGAGGAAAACGCCGAAGAAGAGGAGGAGGCCGGATTGCGGGTTTTTTGGGGGGGTCTGCAGCGGTGTGATTTTCTTTTCCTGACATTAAACCAAATGCAACATTTCACTGGTTTACCTGTAGGCGCGCTCTCCTCGCACTGTATTTTTCCTGTAAGGAATGATGTTGGTTCCGTTGTCCTGGACGATGTCGTTGTTATTCTCTCCATTTGGGGAAAGGGCTTGGGTGGGACCGGGCATTTGGGTCTCTAAAATGTTGAACAGAAACTCTGTTCTCTCTCTGGCCGAGGGGGGACGAGGGGAAAAAAAGCAAGAGGAACGATGCAAAATGCTAAGAAAGTGCCGCACCTCCGGGGCTCTCTCTCCTTCTGTCTGCTTATTCCTCACAAATCTCTGCCCTAATGACGTTGCTGCTCCCTGTACCACGTGACTCGCGGGGTTGGCTGCCTGTTTTCCCTATGGTGGGCTATTTCAGTACACCAAAATTTCATTGATTACTTGAGTGCTGAAAAGTATCGCCGGGGAGGTCAGATCGATGTGTGATGCTCGTCGCTTTTTGAGGTGCGGCGAGGGGATTTATTAAAAGGGAAAAAAAACAACAACAAAAAAACTCAGAGGCGACAACCAATCAGCTAAAAAGAAGGGATGGGAATAAAGGGAAGACGCAGCATACCCACTTCACCTTGATTAGATCATCAGATAGCTGATTGGTATTAAAGCAGATGTAGGCAAACGATACCCAGTAGTGTTGGTGATAAAATCATGTCCATTCATGGTGTGTGATAAAATGCTGTTTTGATTACTAACCACGTGATTGAATCAATTAAATTGTGTCCATGAAAATCAGAGGTTGTTGTGTTGGCTCAATATGGGCCCGTGGAGAGGGGGGACTGTGCGCATACAGTTAAAGCAAAGAGTCCGTTACCTTACTAACATAAGTGTAAGCATTTCCTGTCAGTTTTTGACCATTTTTGTTTGAGTTGATTAAACCCCAATAAACAGTCCTGGGGGTTTTACTTTATTGGAACACCAAAACATCTTGAATTTCAGTCAGAAGTTTACACACGCTCATCATGGGCATGAATATCAGGTTAACTTTTAATGATTTCTTTGAGTTGTTCTTTTTCCAGGGTGGAAATACTGTACAGCATACATTTTTTAAAAACATGGTAGTGGTAGCATTATGTTCTGGGGCATCATGTCTAGTGGTACTGGTATATTGCACAAAGTGGACAGAATAATGAAGGAAGACTATCTCCAAATTGTACAACTTCACCTAAAATAGACTCGAATAGACTTCCAAAACCCAAACCTCAATGCCATTGAAAATTTATGGACTACGCTTAAAGCTGGGTCTGTGCCACGAAACCAACAACTTTACCGATTCTCGTAAGAAGTGTTCAAATATCCAGCCAGAGTTATGTCAGAAGTTTGTTGATGACTACCAAAAGAGTCTGGTTGAAGAGCATCTTGCTAACAGACATATAACAAAATTTTAGTGGGGGTGCATGAATATTTTTGAGGGTCTGCGGATTAGAGTAAATCCAAAATAAGTTCAAACCAGTTCACAAAATTTAGTTTTTTAAAAGTCATTTAAGATTAATGGTTTACAACAATTCCACCCTGGAAAAAGAACAGCTCAAATGAATCTTTAAAAGCTACAAATTAGCATAACCCTCATGACCATGATGCATGTATGCAAACTATCGATCTAATCAACATCAATTACTCAGCATCATCACCAGTAAATCAACCGAGAACAAGAATCCATTTTATTTTACTTTTTAAATGATCCGAGGAATCTACTTATAATCACAAAATGTCCAATCAGTAAAATAAAATAAAAAATATCACTATTATTTGGGATGTACCAATTGTGAAGCTAATGTGAAAATCAAAATTATGTCATTGACGATAGTCATTTCACCTTTGTTCCAGAGAAACAAAGCAATCCATCCATGTTCTAAACCGCTAACCTAATTTGGGGTCACAGGGGGGCTGGAGTCCACCCTAGTGGTCATACAGTGAAAGCCAGGGTATTTTACTATTTTAAATGTAATTTTAATTATCTTATTTTTTAATTTTTATCTTTATTTTACTTTTATTTATTTTTTTTAACTTATTCAATGTATAATTTCTGGCATGTCAAGTGTACAGCACTTCATGTTCAGCTGGGAGTTGTTCTGAAAGTTCTATATAAATAAATTGCTTCCTTGCTTATACTTTTCTAGCTCTTTAGTACATTTTCTTTTAAATAATTTAGCCATCAAAAACTGATATGACACAAAATATAAACACACCACCTCAATCACAAATACTGGCCTTTATATATCAGTGCATTCTAACCATTACCCAAAATGCAAGTGGTGTCTTCAAATGTCATGAAATCTAAGACAAACAGCAGTATATTAACAATTATGACAAGTAGTTTTCTTTGAGAAAGTGGAAAAAGCATTCCTTTTGCAATTTTAGCTTTTACTAGCTTTGCATCAACATATTAGTCCATAGTGTTGCCTACTAAAATAAACTAAGATTATATTTGGCATTGGCAGCTGTATCACAGCATTTTTAAGCTGGATATGTAGTTAAAGACAGTGTAAAAAAGGATGTAAAGCCTTTAAAACTGGTATTTCGTATTATTTTTGATTTGATTGCCTGACACAAAAGGGGAAATGAATAACAAACAAGACTATATGAACAAATATGCTAAATCAGCATCAACCATAATTTGAGAATAGGTCCATTCCCAATTTCAACATTTACAGATTAATTTTCTGTTCAACAGCAAACCAATTAATCCGTTTATAATTCAGCTGAAACGTACGTTAAAATGTATAAAATGTGTGTAATAGATGTAATTATAAACCACATGAACATCATAAATCAGTATGCACGGGTCTGTGGTTTAAGCGCAAACAACAGTCCTGTGGTTGCTAAGCTCTCTTCTGTTTGTGTTACCAATGTGTTGGTGTTAAACTGCTTTGTTTTGTGTTGCTTTTATCACTGCTGGGCAACCACAGTGAAATGGGACACAGAAATAAGGTCTAAAAAGTGAGCTCTATATAGTTTAAACGCATGTGTGAGTCACTCTATTGGTTTTAGTTGTTGTACAGCGCTTTGTAACTTTTATGTCTGTAAAAGGCATTACATAAATAAATGTAACTAATACAAATATCTCATTTGTATTGATTTTAAAAATGAATTTCTTTTTCACACTATAAGAATAATGATTTGTGCAAATAGCCCAGTATTAATCTGATAATATCAAAATAGCAGAGTCAGTCCAGCCTGTTATGGTTAGTAATCAAGAATGCAATAGTACACATGACGGTATTTAACAGGGATGATGAAAAGCTTTATAACAGCAGGGGACTACGCTACCTGCTGAAAACAGTTAAGCAAAGATGCAGGGATTTTATGCACAAACTATGTTCAAATGACAAAGATGAAGCATTTCTGCTCCTGTTCTATTGCCTTGATTTCTTTCCTACTGTTTCTTATATTTTCTCTGCCACTCCTTTATTTAGAAGACCTAACTGCTATTTGAGACTGAGGACAGGCTTTTACAGTTTACATATAAACTTAAACGGTGATGGTGCAAGAAATACAGGTACAGATGTGAAGGTCTATCCTACAATCTATTCACCACCATCATCGGTCCAAAGGTAAACTCACACCTGAGGTGACTGGACTTTTTCATGTCAGCATGTTTTTGGCCTGCAATGTAAGGGAGCAACTTCCGTTAAACATTAGCAGGGCTTATTTACTGTAATTTGATCCTCAAGTCAACACTCACTCTGATGCAGGGGCCAACAATTTTCTGTCAAAATCAACAATACTGCTTCTAATGTCAAATACTCACAATTCAGAGTCAACAGTCTTTGTGCTCAGCTGAAACTCTTAAATAGAACTCTGGTGCCACCATCAGGCCAAAGCTGAGGTCACAGTTATAAATCAATAAATTTAACTCTAGATGAATGTTTTAAAAATGGAAAACGATATATATAGTCCAGTTTTACTCACTTCTTGTCTTTTGATAATACAATTTTCAGAATAAATATAAGGACTATCTTTTTTAATTGCCCCATATGTACACTCACAGGCCACTACGTTAGGTACACCTACTACTCATTAACATAAATTTCTAATCAGATCATTACACAGCAGCAGCTCGATGCATTTAGGCATGCAGACAGGGTCATGGCGACCTGCTGAATTTCAAAAAGTTGAGAATGGGAAGGAAAGGCAATGTAATCAACTTTGAATTTAATATGGTTGCTGGTACCAGACAGGCAGGTCGGAGTATTTCAGAAACTGCTGATCTACTGGGATCCCAACATAACAGTCTCTAGAGTTTATAGACTAAATAAATGGTCAGAAAAAGAAAAGCTCATTGTCTGAAAATGCCTCAGTGATGCCAGAGATCACAGGAGAATGGTCAGACTCAAAAAGGCAAACTGAGGTTACAATTCAGTCACCAAAATGGGACAACAGAAGATTGGAAAAATGTTGCCTAGTCTGATGAGTTTCAATTTCTGTTGCTACATTTAGATGGTAGGGTCAGAGTTTGGTGTAAAAAAAACAAAACCATAGAGCCATCCAGCATTGCATCAGTGGTTTAACCCGTTTTTGGGATATTGTCGTGGCACACTTTGGGCTCCTGAGTACCAAATGAGGATTGTTTAAATCCCACAGCCTGCTTCAGTACTGCTGCTGACCCCGTCCATCCCTGTATGACCACAGTGTACCAATCTTCTAATGGCTGCTTCCAACAAATAACACACTATGTCACAAAGCTCAAACTCAAGAGTTTTGAAAGCAAAAGGAGATCCAATCTTGTACTAGCATGGTGCAAGTGGCCAGTGAATATACAGAGTTTTATTAACTTAGTTATGAAATGATATAGGACAACAGCTTTTAATATTTTTTGTATCCAAGACATACCAAAGGGCAAGTCAAAGTTTAAAAAGAACACTTGCGCTTACATGTGCAGAAAATAGTCATCTGTTCTCTATCATCTGAAATTTCATTAGTTCTTTTTTTCATTATACTGCCAGGTGATGAAAGCACTTTTGAATAGAACACCTATCTTTCTTGCTCCACTAACAAACAGCTTTAATACAATCAAAACAACAACAACAACAACAACAAAAAGAAAACAAATCAGTTTTCTGTTTCTGGTTCAAATTTTTTTTCCTTTTATGTCATCTGCTGAAGGCTGTGGACATCAACTTTTCCAGTTTGTATTTTACAGACATACACAGCCAATACGGTTGTTTATATGTAAAAAAAATCCATCTCTGTTGGAGAAGCAGCTGAGGCATTGAAGGCTGTACTACCCAGGGGGTGCAGTCAGTTTGTTAGCTTGGAAAGCACCCGCTAACTCTTCCCAAACAAATGACAGAAATGTCACTTGCTGAAGGATGTGTACATTTCTGGTCCAGAACACAGGACAGGTAGGTCTTACAGCAGTTTCTCCTGACAGTTTTATTGCTTTAGGTGTATGTTGTTTTCTCCTTCTGTGATCAGTTTTTACCCCCCTACAAATGTCCACATCAGTATAAATCAGGGCCTTCAACATGTCAAAATTCCATGCATTACTTTTTGTACACTCACAACAGTAATTATAGGGCTTCAACATTTGGAAAACAATGCAAAAGAGCTTTAATCTGAAGCTGCAGATTCCTATATTATTTAACTGTGAAGTTGCTCCCATAATTTACACTATGAGTCTTATTTTTTTTCCATTTGAATCACTCAGATGGAGGTAACAGAAATAAATCAAGGCAGTGAACAGTATGCATAATATTAATCTCTAATTTAACTTGGGAATCTTGTGTGGTCACCCTGAAAGACATTCCCTCTTCTTCTTCTGTAAGGGTGTCAAACATCCAGCACAAGGAACACCCAAGGGTCCAAATTGTGAAATAAATGTAAAGAAGTCATCGATACTTTCAATTAGTCATTAAAGAGTACAAAAAAGTTCATGACTATGTCATGGCAGTAAACTAAGTGTGGAAAGCTGAGTTTGCTCTTATTTTTCATAAAGACTGAGGCTGCACTTCATTATTTGTTAATTTACTGAATATATTTGGTGTGAGGTTTTTTTTGTTGTTTTTTTTTAAATGAGATATTAAGAACTAAGCCCACATTGCTAGTAGTTGGTTTTACTGGGCTCAGCTCATTTGAGAGCAAACTCAAATGCAAGCAGCCCGCAAAACTGAAATGAATTTGACACCACTGCTCTGCTGGGTCAAAAGTACTCTTTGTGTAGTAGTCTACACAAATTCCTGCAGAGCTGAACACAAGGCATAACCAAGACTAATCTCATTAATGACTGAATTGCAGACACTTCCACTGACAGCCACAGGCATGCAATGCTACTTTTCCACTATGGTAATGCTAGAAGCCCTTTCAGACTGACAAGTGACAGCCATACCGTAGCACACTGGGCACAACACAAGCACAGAGGTCTGCTTTGTGTCTGGCAGCAGCACACAGTGAAAGCATGTCATGGTCAAACTTCAGGGAAGGCATGAAAACAGGAAAGTGCGCTCGTCCCAGTGGCCAGAAACTGTACCCCCACCATACCGTGTCACTGCAAGGTGGGTGGGTTAATGTTAACTCTAGGCTGTCACAGGAATAAATTTTTCACTTCCCAATCTGAAGGGCCTGAAGAGGTGGAGCATGCATAGCTTTTTCTAAATATATGGTCAGGTTGTAAAGCCCTAAGAATGAAATATAAACACACACATCCTCTGGGTCTATTACTGCTTACTTCAACTGCAGAGGGATGTTCCTCCGTGCTGCACTTGACAAAAAGAAATTGAAATAAAGAACAGAAATTCTCTTAAAGACAAAAAATGTCCAAGTGCCATTTGACCAACATTTTGAAATGTACAGTATCATCGCAATCTGAGGCAGGTAGCTGATGCTTACCACTACATTACAAAAAAACAACACACTTATAGTTATTGACTGAAATAAAAAGTAGAGTAGATCCATTAACATGAACGCCTATTAGATGCTAAAACACTGTATGGTAGGTTATAAAAACAAAAAAGGAGCAGGAACAAGGAAGCGTAAAGTGCACATCTTTTCTAATTCACACAGGATCAAAGTATATATACAGGCTCACAAATATTCACTCACTCAAATCTTTTCATAAGTGGTACTGAAGGTTGTTGATGGCTACCAAAAGCATCTGGTTTAGATGCTTTTGCTAAGAGACATTTAAACAAATCATTAGTGTGGGTGTACATATATATGTTTGAGGCTGTGTGGATTAGAGTAAATCTAAAATAAATTCAAACTCGTGCACCTAATTTTGTTTTTTTTAAAGTCATTAAAGATGTATGGTGTACAATAATTCTACCTTGGAAAAAGAACAGTTCAAAGAAATCCCAAATTGCCATGATATTCCTGCCCATGATGAGTGTATGTAAACTTCTGACCAAAACTGTGGATAAGTAACAGCGACATTGCTTGATTAAGTCATGGCAGTGGGACGGTAGAAATAAAAGGTTTGTGAGCTTTGCTAGATTGTTTTGGCTCAATTTTAAAGGACCTAATCATGAGGTGAACACAGTCATCCCTTTACAAAAAGCATCAGCATGTTTGGACTAAAATATCCAATGCTGGAGTTTTCCAACTAAAAGTGTCTCAGAAGCTTTTTTCAAAACGGTCTCTTTAAGCTGTGTGGATGCGAGACAGATTAGGAAAAATTACATGTTTTGAAAACTAAAGCATAGTTTTTAGTATGGATGTACCCTAACACTAAAATGAAAAGATATACATCAATCAAATGATGTGTCACATAATGTAATCTTGAGAAACAGCAATCTTATATAATCCCTTGATATAGTTTTAAATGGGGTAAGACAAGGAATACTGAGAGTGGAAATATGGTGACCATTTAACATTCATTCATGTAATTTTAGGAGTACAACTATAAGTTAACTCATAAGTTTTACTAACCTAATAATATGTTAGTTGAGTCAGACTTGAGTAAGACTATGAGTAAAAATGCATTTAGGCTGCAAATTCTTTATCTTTATTCAGTTTATTTATATGACAAGAAATTAATGAGAAATCCAAAAGGGTATAGGTTAAAGGTGAGACTTTTGGAACACCTAAAATCAGCAAAAAAGGAACATTTTAAAAAGAATCGCAACTAAATAAGAAAAAGAAATAAATCGCTCATGTCAAATCCAGCTACAGATGAACTCTCAGTACTTAAAGCATCTTCACACTAAACTGGATAATCATCATCATACATCGTCATTTGTATTCGTTATCCCTCATTTTAAACAGCTTCTGGATATTAAGTGGTAATTGTGGATTGCATGCTTTGTACATCATTTAAACTATGTTATAGTCTACTAAATCTTTGAATTTCTGTGTATTTAATTGAATAAATAATGGATTTAATGACTAGTCATAGAGTTTGTTATCGTTCATATGGCTTTTTTTTAGTAGTAAAAAGACTGCTCGCCTTGTGTTTCCCCACATTCCTACACAGTACGTCATATATAGAGCAATAAGTGAATCTTTTTTTTTTTTAACATAAAAAGTCTTTAAGTGTAAGGGAGCAGCCAGACAGCCGAGAGCTTTTTTTGTCTTGTGAATGCTGCTTGCTGAGGGTTTTGTAAGGGTGGGGTAGCATGTCAGCCCACATCTGGAAGATGATGCTCTTACAGTAAGTGTTGCTATACGTTAGCCTGCAATGAGTCAACACTGGGCTGTGAAGCATCAGGCAGAGTTGTGCTTGCCCTTTTCCCACTAAGAGCTACCCAACCTTTGGTAGAGGATCCCAAATGCACCTCTGTTAATCCGAGCTGCAGGTTGTAGAGGTTATCCAGAAAAACGGGTTAGGATGATATTAAGGGAGAAAAACCCTGTTAGACTGCGAGGAGTCTTTTCCTAAGACCTGAGAGATTGTTAACCCGCTACTTTAGAAAGAAAGTTTTCCTTTGGCATTTAGAAAGGGCATTATCTGCACCCAAGACAAAAGGCGACACTCGTCTATGGTGACCCCTTCTTCATTTCTTCTGTCCCTTCTTTTAGCTGTGGTTGCTGATGAGGGAAAACACCAAACAGTGCTCCTCTTTTCTGAGATTTTTTAAGCGCCTCCACCGCCACCGAGCAGCTAGCTGCTGCACCAAGTCTCGTAAATGAAGCTAACTCAACTTTGTATTAGAAATGACAGACTGCCTGGAAAAGCAAGCTAATGCTATCAAACAGACTTTTACTAAGGTAGACGTGACTTATAAATACAGTATTACATCTTCTCCGGCTAACAGTCAAGTTACAGTTGGCTAATATTTCCTCCTGCCATTACTTTGACAGTGCTGTGACAGCCGACGTATGTCCTGACCCCGGGCAACATCACGGTACAAAACAGCGACCGCCGCTTAAATACGTTCATATTTCCGCATTGATTTTCGCCGTTGCACGTTTCAATTCAAATTCCACACTGAAAATTTTCAGTAAAAGCAAATCTCACTCACCAGTGAACTCCGATCCGCAGGTTACAAGGTGTTAAAAAAAAAAGGCTGTTTTCCGGCTGAGTCACCCCACCCTCAAACGCCCATTCTCGTAAGACGGTGAACTGCGAGCGGAGAGCTGAATGGACAGCGTCTCATCGCTCTTTCTGCTGATTGGTGCGTCGCCGACCTCTGTCATGATATTGACCAATCGAGTTGTGATGCGTTGATCGTTCACAACAATCAGACAGCTTTCTGTCCTGTCGCCTCGTGTCACTTCACTTTTACTCCAGGAAAATGCAAATCGTCCATCTGAAGATGCACGCAGCTGAACACCACCGTTTATAAAATAAATATGTAAAATAATACGAATGAAAGACCTCAAAATTAACAACACCCACACAGGATAAATACTGCTGTATTGATCTGTACACATTACCACACCTACTGCACTCTATGTACATACATTTCGGTGTTTGTTTGTTTTGTTGTTGTTGTTGTTTTACTGTGTATAATGACCATTTGTATATAACATAGTGTTTTGGCATCTATGTACACTATTCTTGTTATTTATTTTTCGATTTTTATTTTTCTAATATAACTAATTCATTTTTCTTCCTGACCCTAGTAATAAATTAATGTTCCCAGTGTGGGATTAATAAAGTCTATGTTTATGTCTAAATCCTGGAAAACTTGTGTATATAGTCAGGCATACTGAGTGATACAATGATGTTTTTTTTTCTCTTTTCTTTTTTTTTTTGCACTGAAGAAAATGGTATTGCTGCTGATATGAGACAGTGGATGCATTTGGCTGATTAATTAATTTCCAAATAATAACTACAGGGGTTTAATCAAGCAAAATTTCCATATATTGTCTGTTTTCAGCACTTGAAATGTAAGACTGGCTGAATTATTTAAACTGAGTATCTGCATATTCTGAGCTGTTGTTCAAAATTAAAATTATATTATTGAAAAAGGTTGTAAGTTAGACATTTGAAGCCATTTTTTTAATTTATGCCCATTATTTTTAAATTCCATATATGGAATGATTGATAAATATAATCATCTTGTGACAATATCATCTTGTAATCATATTGTCATAATGAAAATAATGTTATATGAATACTGCATCATATTATTGTCTCTTGTCTAGTATTCATATATATAATTCATAGATTAAGTTAAATATACAGTTAGATTTTTTTTCCCTCATGTACATGCTAGTGTATTGAAAAACCCAGAATATGATTAAAGTGTAGACTTTCAGCTTTAATTCGAGGTACTTAACAAACATTTTGCATTTACTGTTTATGCTTTTTCAGTGGCTCGTAAATAATTGGGCAACTGACTAGCAAGCAGTTTCATGACCAGGTGGGGCCTTATGTATATCTGTGTGAAAAATTCAAATAAACCTTTCACACAGTTGGCAAAAACTGTAGCAATGGCTAAATTTGATACATGTCTAAAAATAAGGAATGCACTGACTGACTGTCAGTAACACCAAAATGTCCCCCACAAAACACAAAGACAACCAAAAGGGATGATGGCAGAATTATTTCCATGAAAAACAGCTTCACAACACCTAAACAAGACAAGAACGCACTCTGTGGAGGCAGGTGTATTGTCCACGACCACAATGAAATACAAATGATTTACAGCAATGTGCAAACTACTGGTTACACTCACTTATCATAGAACATCCAAAAGAGCCTAAAGCTGAAAATCAGTTCATTATCTTGAGCATACCACATCATATATCAAATATGGTGGAGGAAGTGTTATGATATGGGCATGTATAGCTGCCAGTGGAACAGGGTCACCAGCATTTATTGATGATAGAAGAAGTAGGATGAATTGTAAGGTTAACAGGGCTGTACTCCCTGGTCCGATTCAATCAAATGCTGCAAAACCAATTACACTGAGCTTAACAGCACAGATGGATAATGGCCCAGAGCATACTATAAAAGCAACACAAGAGTAAAGGTAAATAAAAGGCATAGTCTTCAATGGACAAGTCAGTCACCTGAACTCCACCCAGCAGAGCACGCTTTTCACTTACTGAATGCAGAAAAGCAAATGAAAAGCAACTGAAGGCGGCTGCAGTCGAAGCCTAGCAGAGCATCTCACAGCATTTGGTGATGCCCATGGGTTCTAATCTTTAGGCAGTCACTGACTGCAAAGGATTTGCATCCTGGTGTTAAAAACAATCCTGATATTTAAAATTGTCATACATTTTCCCATTACTTCTGAAAATGTATGAGTCTGTCTAAAAACATCTGTAATTCCTTAACAGTTCATGTGAAACTGTTGCACTTCAATGTTTTCCTCCCCCAACCCGGATGACCAACCCTCCCCAAGCCTGGTTCTGCCAGAGGCTTCTTCCTGTTGAAAGGGAGATTTTCCTCCCCGCTGTCACCAGGTGCCTGCTCATAGGAGGTTGTCTGTTTGTTGGAGTTTTCTCTGTATAAAACACTTCGAGGCGACTGCTGTTGTCAGGTTCTTCTATAAATAAAATCTTTGTTGATTGAATTAAAATCCACTGTGGTGGTGTCCAGAAGCAAAAATACAAAAAATAAAAACGTGTCATTGTCCAAAAACCTATGGACCATAATACATCTTTAGTTTTTCCACCAGAGACACAAAAAGTGAATGTTTCTGATTTACCGTTGAAGCTGCACTTCTCCGCGTTTACCACCAGGGTGCAGTGATGCACTTTTGAGACAGGACAAAAGTGCCTTGGACTATATTCTTTGTTGTATTGTTAGTTTTTGTTACATATTTTACCTGAGTACACACAACATGGAGCAGATGAAGGCAGAATATATTCTTTATATTGTGCTGTCATAAAGTGGTTAGTAGTCTGTAAAGAGTTGGAGATGAATGTTCAGTGTGTATCTATTTAAGCGGTCTTCAAACGATGAAATGATTGGCCTTCGTTTGTGTGTTTAAAAAAACAAAACAAACAAACCTCAAACCCATATTACAATAATAAAGCCTAAAAATCAGTTAATTCATATGCTTTTGATGGCGCCTGAGCCAAGAGCAAAAATCTCCCTCCTAATATGCACATGACTATGAGATTCAGTGCCGGATGGCTGCTTTTATGTTACCTCAGATGGTGGGTCTCTGTGATGAATTATAGACAATAGGTTGAGGGCAGTCAACAGTGCATTTATGACAGATAATAAATGTGCACTGCCAAACCAAGCCAATTGAAGTGTGCCGTTCTGGAATGGAAAAAGAAAGAGAAAGGAGTTCATAGGCGAAAATTTTGATATTGTGTCAACACTTTATTATGCACCACCACCATGCAAAATCACTGCTATGAACTTGCTCAAAAATCAAACTAGATATTTCACACATTTATGATTTTAGATTGGCTTGCCACTTTTCCTAAAGTGACTGGGTAAAGTTTGGTGCACACTCAGAAAATACATCGAGTGTGTGTGTGTATGTGTGTTTGTGTGCAAGTCACAAAGATTTGAGTGACTAGCAAAGGGAACAATGGCAGATTATCTATGATTTAACCTTAATTCATAAACCACTGATAGTAAATGCAGTTTCTTCGATGCCCTCATGGTTGTAAATCTTTAAGTTTGAGTGATTTGGATCCATTTGTGTCATCTCTTCTTCCACTTTAAACAAACATTCCAGACATCAGAACCAGTCATCTATATCTTATATTTAATTGACATTTAATAGACAGCATACATGATTGCAGACCAGTTCCCTCTGCAGACAAACAAACCCTACTAGTATCAGTATTATCATCTCCAGTGAAGACTTCCAGCATCGCTGCAGGTTTTGTTGAAAGCTACATGCTGCACTGACAGGTTGAGCAAACTCCATTGAGAGGTCATCCAATCAGCTAAGGCAGTGTGAGTTATTATTAACACTAATGTATCAAATAAAACAAACGCATCCGATTGGCCAGCTCAAAAAAAGAAAAAAAAAAAATGCCAAAGCAACTCAACAGCAGCTGTAAGAAATATACTAACATTTGTTCATGGTAACCTGGCCAGGGCAACACGTTTACAAAAGATTTCAGCTTTGATCATTTACATCATCATCATCAGCTCCAACGTAATCCCAGGCTCATTATCACAAATTATAAA
This sequence comes from Simochromis diagramma, assembly GCF_900408965.1. NCBI lineage: Eukaryota > Metazoa > Chordata > Actinopteri > Cichliformes > Cichlidae > Simochromis > Simochromis diagramma. Next base: position 8,039,613 of record NW_024386782.1, read on the forward strand.
GAAGATGACAACAATTTGACTTCAAAGAATCACGGTGTCCACCCTGTGCTAACAGTGCAGTTGTACATTTGCTAAACAACTGATATATAGAAAAAAAACAAAAAAAAAAAACCCCGATAAAAATTAAGAAATAATTTCCCAAAATTGTGTTCTTTCCTTTTTCTGTTTTCTTCCTTATGGCACCTGTGGTATAAGAGACAGCTCAGGAATTAATCTCTTTACATAAGCTCACAGAATTACCTTAAATATGTGCTTGGTTAAAAATATATATCTTTACATAAATGTATTTTATGGTTGGATTTAGCATAACTTAAATTCTTCATGTCCGCAGTGCTCTATACTGTCGGCCAAACGTCGTCTCGTCCAGTGTCTTCAGCTGTTTTTGCTTTTCATATTGCTCGCCTGTGAAGAATAAGGACAACGTTAGAAGGCGTGTGAGTGCGTTATTCAGACAAATCCCAGCTCTGACAAGTGTGCTGGATAAGCGGTAAACAAATTGGATTGATGGAAGGATGACTGTACTCCCATAGTAACATCAGTACTGTAGCTCGTTTGTGCTTCATCCGTCTGCCATGTGGGCAAACGATTCATACATTTCATGTAGAGATCAACTTAAACGTCTTAAAATAAGCCTGATACAACATCTGCTCTTCACTACATGACTGGTGAAAAGAATATATAGCAACATCTGTAGAAAAGTAGAAAGAAAAAAGAACTTCAGACCAGCTCTTTATTGAAGGGACAAAGTTTTGCTCCCTAAATCATGCACACAGTTTTCAAACTAAGGTGCATTTATTTAAATTTTACTGGAGTATCATCGTAATCTGCTGCTTTAAGAACTTTACATAGATGGAGAGAGGTTTGGGCCCCAAGTCTACATTTGAGACTCTCACAGTGTGTGAATGTGAGATTGAATGAATAGTGGAATTGTAAAGTGCTTTGAGGGTCTTGAAAAGCGCTATATAAATGCAATCCATTATAACTTAAATAATAATAATAATAATAATAATGCTTATTTAACAGCTTGCTATGAAGCTGAAATGGTTCTTCAAACAATTAGATGTCCATCTAAATCCAACTTGGCTAAACAGGAAAACGCAGTTCTTATTTTTGAGATAAAAATTACTGAGGTTTTGACACTTCATATCGATTTTAACTATTTCCCACCAAAATTGTTTTAAAGCATTTATTCTGAAAACTGGGAGACAAAACCAGAGATGCACATTTTTGCCAGTTTAGCTTAAAATACAACAAAGTCAGCGTGCTCAGAAGAGTTTGAGGAAATTGTTGAAATTGAGCATGCTACCGCATGTTATTCACAAGCTCAGCATGATTCTCTGCTCTGCGATTGCCAAAAAACCCCAAAAAACTCCTGGACAACCTGCTTCATGGATTTCAGGATTGACAGAAACACCTTTTTAAATTTTGCCTTCACTTTTCTGTAGATCAAACTTATTTCTTAAATGCTGAAACTCACGTCCAGTTAGTCTAGCTGTCCAGTTCTTGGACGATAATAAATTAAAAAGGAAACAAGGGGGAAAAAAACAACAGAAAAAGTAAAATGGTAAGATTGTAACTAAAAGATATCATAAAACATCCAAGTCCAGGCACTTAAGGTCAGCTTGGAAAAGTAATAAAATGTCTTTATTTTACTGGTAGATATTTTCAGATAAAAATTTTTTTACCAGTGTATACTGGCTTGTGCCTTTTTTAGGGCTTAGAGATACAAAGATATCAACAGAGCAAGCCTCAGACACCACAGCTGTGCAGCAAGTACTTGCATCATTTTCTTTTGCCTCTAGGGGCAATGGTAAGCCCTTAAGGACATCACCTGACAGTTGTTGAATTATCCTTTGGCCAAGCACTGCACTGAAGAACATCATGGAAGTAATTCAACCCTGAGAGTGTCAGGTATTCAAACTGTTACTCTTGATTGGGTGAGGATAAAATCAAAGGTCTCAAAGAGAGGCAGTTAATTTCCCCCAGAGGCCACATGGGAAACTGAGACTGTTGTGGAGGGCCACACCAACAATACAGAGACAGCATTAATATTGAACAGAACTGACTTCGGCCTATTGGGGTGAACCTGCACAACAGTCTCAGTTTCTCATGTGGCCCCTGGGGGAAATTACCTGTCCACTGCTGCCCTAAGCCCATCAGTTACCCTAGTCTCACTTAGACTTCTCATATTTTTATAGGCAATATCATTGTTATAAATTATGGTTACTGTTTTCGCAATTGACCAGAATTAACCCGGGTTAATTGTTGTTGATCACCAACGACACTGTAAATTTCCTTTTGCGGTGGCTTCAGTGTATTTTTTTCCCTTTTGTTGCATATTTTATTGTGAATTTTAATTTATTGTACCCATAACATCTTTGGTTAGCCTATCACAGAGCCTTGTGCACCCTTACATTGGTATGATGATGTGCACTAGAAACTAGAGATCCAAAAAAAAAAAAAAAAAAAAAAAAAGGATCTACAGCTGACAGGTAGAAATAACTTACCAGTCACCCGGACCTACGTGGTCACTGCTGCAGAGTCACCTGCGCCACATAATTAAAACCAGCACAGCAGGTCAGAGCAGGTACTGACAAGGGGCAATTTAATAATTCAGAACACACAATATGCCACCTTCTCCTGCTATTTCAGTCTTGGAAAGCTATAACTCACCATGCACGTTTTGTCCGTTTCCTGCCTGTGCTTTTTCAGTTCATCCAACTGGAGCTCATCCTCCAGCTGCCGCTCCAGATCCTTCTCAAAGCACTCCTCATCGGCAGCGCTCGCAGGCCTGTCATGAAAAAACAAAGCAGTTTAAAACTGGGAAAAAAAGGGGATGGATGCAACTGAATAGTTCTCTATAAAAGTCTAAGATATGACCTACGTATAAAGTGCTTGGTGTACTCAAAACGGTGAACTGCCTGAACGCTTTATGAAATACAACTAAAGTTCTTGAATTTGCACCCACTCCACTGACATTTTAGCCAAATCAAAGAGAAAAATCAGCAGCATTCATAACAAAATTCCACATTTTTATAACCTGTACTCAAGCATAATACTGTTCAAGATGATCACAAATAAGAAGAAGGTGCATGGACTTCCTCTCAGTAAGTAAAACAATCTCATTGCCCTAACTGTTCTCAGTCCCACAGACAGCTGAGCGATGCAAAGGGTGTGCACGCCCAGAGCCCTGGAGCCAGTGCTATCACTTGGTCTTCAGCTTTTTTTCCCCAATCCATGCATCATTATTATGAAAACTGCAGTAATGGGATTTCAAAAACATACAGTAGTATAGTATGAAAGGGTTTGAAAGTTTAATATATGATCAGATTAAATCATGTCATAATAGTGTAGGTTGTAGCTGTGGGTTAAATGTCAACTATCCATTAACGTGAGGAAAGCATAAACAGTTTATGGGAGAAAGGCGCACTCAGCAGGTCAGCAAAGCATAAACTGTCAGCAACAGCTGTGTGAGTGCTTCAGTTCTGCCTCCTGTGCGGGGGGGGGGGGGGGGGGAGGTCACGTGACGCTGCTAGCTGAAGCTCACAGGAGAACTGCAGCTTTGACATTGGATGATGTGTCGGCGCTACCAGAGTAGGCTCAGACACATATTAGCTGCACCCTCTGACGTCTCCTGTGGGGGATAAGGGAGCTTGTTGTGGATTTCAATCATCATTTTCCCACAGCTAAGGCTATCTGACGTTTCCTGTTGGCGCCTGCTGAGGTGAAAGGCTCTTTTTGCAAAGGACTGTTTAGGATTAGGATAACGTAAAGATGCCTGAAGAGGCAGTCACTTATCGCTGTTCAATCAAAGCTGTCAGGAACAACTTGAGCAATGACTTTCCCCCCCCCAAACAGACAGAAGAAAATCTGTTTTCGGTGGGATAATCCGCCAAAGTTTAAGTCCCTCACATGTATATACTGCTTTTGCATGGGTACATATTATAAATGTAAATAATGTCCAAAGTAGTAATTTAACATGACAAAACAGAAAAGTTCAAAGCAATACACGGTGTATTTATAAGCAGCCTTTGCTATTGTGTGATCAAACTCTACTCTTTGCATGAGTGGGTTAAGTCGGCTTGTGACAGGTTTGTGACCACGGCACAAAAAAAAAAAAAAAAAAAAAAAAAAACCCGGACGTGATAAACCGTCCACTGTGCCCCGATGCACACGGTCGCAGCCCAGAGGCGGCGGAAGCCAGAAGACACCTCTGTGTGAGTTCTTTAAAATTCTTAGATACTTTAATCTGAAGGGCTAGAAGCCCCCCAAAATGTTCAGAAATAAACCAATGTAAGAAAGAAGATTGAAAAAAATCTTTATCGTTTATCTTTTGAACTGAGCTAAAATTTCAAACTGTTTGTACGGGCCTAAAATTAACCAGACTTTAACCCTCCACCTCTTCAGACTCTTCTCCACCTGCTCCATACTCTCGCTACAGATCACAATGTTGTCTGTAACATCATAACGCACAGAGACTCATGTCTGACCTCATCTGTCAGCGAATCCATCACCATGACAAACAGGAAGGCGCTCAGAGCCGATTCCTGATGTAGTCCCACCCTCACCTGAACCCATCTGTCACTCCAGGTGCACATCCCGCCTCTGTCTCACTGCCCTGCATGTCCTGCACCACCTTTACATACTTTCACTCGTGAATTCCTCATGCAGTACCACAGTTCCTCTCTCACCACCCTATCATATGTGTTCTCTAGATCCACAAAAACGCAGTGAAGCTTCTTCTGATCTTCTCGATACTTCTCCATCGACACTCTTAAAACAAACCTCACATCTGCGGTGCTCAGCATGACTCCTGCTCAGTGCTCATCACCTCTCTTATTAACCTAGCGTCAACATCTCTTTCTCATATCTTCATGGTATGGCTTGACAAAAAAAGACTTTGTGTGTACTTTTATTAATAATATCGCTGCTTTTGCAGTATCTTAAAGGTACCTTGGTTTGTAAGCGTAGAAAGGATCTGAGGAGTTTGTGGCCAGTAGTTCACGTCCAAAATCTGAATCCACAGTGCTCTCCGTTTCACTTCCACCCTCTGTTTATTTAAAAAAAAAAAAAAAAGAAAAAAAAAAAGATAATAAAAACAGTTCACGTATAATAAGTCTGAATGTGACTACTGTTTTCCCTCCATTCATCTTTACCTGAATTGAGCTCCTTAACCAGTGATGACATTGTATTAGTGATGGAGTCAGCAGCAATGAGCAGGTCGTTTCTCAGATTTCTCCTTGGACCTTTTGGGGTCAAACAAACAAACAAAAACAGTTTAAAGTGGGATCCTGTGCAGCTTCCAATAACAAGGACTCAGACCGCTGTGGTGTCGCTGTGTTACCCTGAGCGAAGGCCTCCTGAACGTCCCCGCCCACGCCCATGAGTGAGTCCTGAGGTGTGTGAGTCGGGGTCGTGCCGGCAGAATCCGAGTGGATTGGTGTGGGAATTGGCCGGTTGATGGTGTGGCTGGGTGAAGAGCGCGGCGAGCCAGGACCCTGAGTCTAAAGGATGTAAACATTTAGTTTTTCTTGTAAGAAGAAAGCCTGAACGACTCCCATGCAGTATAAGGCAACATGCTACTACAAACAGAATCACATTCTTAAAAACCACTTCAAGTATTTGCAGAGAACAAACCACAAGATGCTGAATTAATATTTATCAAAGTTTCAAATAATCCAGAACATCATTTGGCATGTAAAGAAATGGAAAATGTCCATTAGTAAACAATTAGGTTTCATATATGGTGACCAATGACACATTATATTGCCAGAAGTATTCTCTCACCCATCCAAATCATTGACTTCAGGTGTTCCAATCACTTCCATGACCAAAGATATATAAAATCAAGCACCTAGGCATGCGGACTGCTTCAACAAACATTTAAGAAAGAATGGGTCGCTCCCAGGAGTTCAGTGAATTCCTGACAACCTGACAGAACACCTTTGGGATGAATCTGAGTGGAGACCGTGAGCTGGGCCTTCTCATCCAACAATAATGTCCGACCTCAAAAATAGTCAAAATTTCCCATAAACACTCCTAAATGGCATCGGAAGGTCTTCAAAGAAGAGTTCAAGCTATTATAGCTGCAAAGGGTAGGCTGACATCATATTAAACCCTATGCATTAAGAATGGGATGTCACTTAAGTTCATATGCCTGTGAAGGCAGATGAGAAAATACTTTTGGCAGTATAGTGTCTGCATCTGATACTGTGGTCACATTATTGTGAGTATAAGACATGTTGTTCTAAAGATATACACACACAATGCATTTACAACAAAAAACACACTTTTCTAAAAGGGACATCTCACTGGTATTGTATGTATTTATTTCTTGCAGATGCCACACACCCACACCAAAGGTTTCATTTCAAACATGCATCCTGGCCTCTTTTTCCTCTCTTTCACACTTACAGCTTGATTCCGCTCCTCCTCCTGCTAAAAAAAAAAAAAAAGAAAAAAAAAGAAAAAAGAAAGAATGTCTGACGGCTCATGAAACAGCAGCCACGTCTGTAAAATCGAATCGCACTTCCGCAAAGACCTGGTCAGCACGCGGCTTCCTCGTGCAAGTTTAGTGGATTAACATTGATCCTATTGGGCTAATTAGATTAATATCTTCCCCACTTAAGGCAGTATTGCAGGCAGGCTGTGCAGGCTTTGAGAAACTTGCATTATGTCGACTATAGATCAAACTCACCCCCCCATAGTAGAGGGTGGCAGACATGTCTTCTAAAGCGTCCTCTGAATTAAGATCCCATGTAAGTCTGCAATCCGGCACCACTGAATGGCATTGGAAAATATGAAGGAGGGCATAAGTTTTGGATTTTAAACTGTATTTTCACAAGTTTTACAGCTTTTCCTAGTGATAAAGACCCCCCTTTATCACTGTTCTCTTTTACAGCAGTTGAATTCACTTTTATTTATAAAGCACCAAAATCACAAAAACAGTCATCTAAGGTGCTTTATATTGTAGGACCCTAGAGTAATAAAGAGAAAACCCCAACAATCAAACAACTCCCTTTGAGCTAAAAACTGGCAACTGGGGGAAGGAAAAACTCCCATTTAACAGGAAGAAACCTTCTGCAGAACCAGGCTCAGGGAAGGTAGGCCATCTGCCATGACTGGTTGTGGGTGAAGGGAGGGAGACAGAATAAAAGACACACTGTGGGAAAGAGCCAGTTTGACATTCCCGAGCTATGATGAGTCCTCACAGCTAAGACAAATAGTAATACAAGGAAAAATCCCTTATCGGAGCATATTGGTCACCACCTGCTGTAAAATAGTAATAATAACAATAACAATAATAATAATTATTATTATGTATATATAAGCTCACTATAGCCCACATGTCCATGTTTTCTATGTAAACAGTCTGCGACGGATATGATTCAGTCCAAGAAACTCTGGAAAAAGGAAAAATAGCGTCTGCTCCTTCAGTGATCAGAAGGAATAAAACTAAACTGTTCACTATCTGACTGCACTGCGCTCAGAGATGAAAGGCACATCTGTAGTACCTTGAGAAGCATCATTAGTTGCTCCAGCTGCACCATGAGTTCCCTGCGACTCTCCTGCAGAGTAGACATTCTTTGTTCAAGCTCATCTTTGCGTTGCCTAACAGAAGAAACAAGTTGTACAGCATAATGAAGCCACAATGTCACGTCAGTGGCTCAAACAACCCCCCCAAAACATAATGAACATCTGCAGACTGAAAAACATAATATTCATTACACATGTTCTTTAGCACCCTAAGCAAAGCTGTCTGTCATAACTCATTTGCATTTGGTAACGCGACGCAGGCGGAGCTACCTGAGGAGTCGTAGCTCAGCGAGCAGGGTGGGGTTTTGCTGGCCCCTATCTGGTGGCGGCTGGGAAGCTTCCTCATGCTGAAGGCGCAGTCGCTGGATTTCCTGGAGGATTTCTCTGCGATGAGTACAAACATGTGCAAGTGCCACGTCAAACCGTGTTTCTGACAGGAAGTCAACAAGATGATCTAAACCTGCAGTAACTGGTATTTCTGACCACTATGAGGCAGCAGAAACAAGCTGCTCATCAGCTCAGTTATTTATAGCATCCAGCAGACACAGAAGAATATAATTTTCTGACTATATCAGTTCAACTATCGCCTTCTCTCAGCTGTTTGGTTTCAACTCCTGTAGGAAACACCTGGCTCTTCAGCAGCTAAATGCTCCAATACGAAACCCCTCTACCTTTTGAATACTGGTACACTGATACACCATTGTAGTGTCCACAGGCCAGTATCTGGTTAATAGTACACAAATATTTATTAGGCAAAATGAATAAATAGTTTAAAGCTCACAATTCATTTGAAATCATTTTTGTTTATATTAATGACATTAACTTTCAGAGATTGACACTAGGATTGACCTGCATTCAGTAGAACTGCAAAAGCTTTGATTACATTTGAAAGAATTTATACAACATTAAACACAGCTGGAAATCCTTGAGTGAAGTTGTTGTTGATTAGGAAGTGATTGACAGGCTGGTTGATTTCCTATAGTGGGCCATAAGTCGAGTATCAGTGACTTGCACTATGTTTTTAGCGTTTTGGTTTTTTAAATTTAAATTAAACAAACTGCTCTCTGCTGCAACAAAAAAAAAAAAAACACCCCCCCCCCCCCAAAAAAAAACCCAACAAACAAACAAACCGCAGTATGAAAGTGGTAAAGGTAGAACAAGGGAGGATTTGTGACTTGTCAGATTAGGAAGAGCACAGGTGTCACATTATCATATCAACTCAGTCCTGCAGGACCCTAACACTGAGGAATACAGAAGCTTGTTTCCACCAATGTAAAAAACTGTTTTCCATTAGGATGTTCAGGTAATTATCTCAAAATATTGACTTAAGAAATCAACATTTTAAGTTCTTTCTTCATTTTTGAGTTATTTTCTCAAAGTTTTGAGAAAAAAAGTTGAAATTTTGAGATAATAACCCTGAAATTTTGACTTATGGATGGCAAAATGTAATTTTTTTTTTCAGTGGTGGAAACAAGGAAAGAAGTCATAGATCAAAAATACTGATTACAGCTTCCTAGTTTTGTTACTTTTTACTCAACTAACTGATCCTAATCATATAAATACAATAAAAATATAATATTACTACACAGGTTGAAATAAATTTTAAATCCCTAACTTCAAACAAGCTTCCATAGGAGGAAGATAAATAGAGTCATTAATATTTTTTTTAAGCTGATAAGTCCAAATGTCTTTGGTGCAGACACATCAGCTCAGGGAAAAAGGAGAATAATTCTGAGGTCATATGATCCAAGGTCAAGCTAAAATTAATGATTACAGCCTTCTGGTTCACATTTTCTACTCACCTTTGCCTCCACCTTAATATAAATTTCCCTAATTTTATTAAACATTAATTTTTTTTCACAGCTACTTCTTTTACATTTCTTAATAGTCTTTGTAGAATCATATTTTATGTCTTTTTATTAGCAATTTTAAACCACTTCAAAGAATTATTCAAGAATAATATAACTGAAATGAAATAGGTTTTATTTCCTTAAATAATGACTTTCAGTTGCAGTGTTTAAGTTAGTATTTAATGGCAGCCTGGAGTAGTGAATGCTTTTTGAGGTCTGTTCAGAGATGCCTTCATTCTGAAAGGTAAATTTCAAAAGAAAGGAGGCGAGCAGTTTCTCCGACGCAGCCATGCCTAACCTGTTTTTGCTCTCAAGCTCGGCAATGAGCTGTCTCTGCTGTTTGTTGGCATCGAGAGAGCAGGGGAGGTCTGTGGGGACCCTCTGCTGTTGAGCCTGTTGGTGAAACCAAGCGAGAGACATCACGTGAACTGGCTTCACCTCTAGGTGATGTCATCCACCAGCTTATCACATATCTCACAGGAGGGAACAAAGCAGTTAAGTCACCAGCCATCCATCAAGACCTCCGATAAGAGCATGAGCAGGCACACGGCTCTGGTTAGCGCAGGTGGCTAACGTCTCTTTAGCAGAAATACAGATTTAAAAAAAAAAAAAAAAAAAAGTGTTTAAAAATACTCTAGTAAAAGCTGAAATACTGATTTGACCAATTTACTCAAGTATAGTGAAAAAGTACAGGGTGTGAAATGTAGTCATAGTATAGTAAGTGGCTCTTTGGAGGACATTTCGATCAACTATGTGTGTGCAAAAAAAAGGTTATTATAGTTGAAAAAACCAAAACCAGATGTTAAAAACCATTGTTGTTAAGTCAAATAAAATCATTTCCATTGTAATAGCTGTACTGATCTTCCCAACTCTTGCTAATGACTTACATACAATAATATTTAAAAAGTCTAAAGTCTAAATTAAATAAAATATTTTCCCACAACAAAACTGAATTTAAAAACTAAAATGTCAAAATTAAATAAAAACAAAAGCTAATCAGAAAATACAATAATAACTGGTGCAAAACTAACTGATACTTGTCATGTTAATACAATGATAAAATAGTATTAGCACATGAGAAATCAAACTATCTCAACCTAACTTCTAATTCTAATAAAAGTTTTCAGCTTGAACGTCTGTTGCCCACGCTGTGGATGGGTCACTCTGCCTCCACATCTAAACAGGAAAATGAGCCCAGTCAGGGGTTACGGTGGGATTTGGCTGCTGTGGGAACAGATCAGTTGTAGTGGTGGCGTGTAGAGAAGAGAATCACTTAGAAATTAGTCACAATAATTTCTACTGTGAGCTCCAGTAGATTTTGTGTGCATGCTGCGAACACCTGACCTGTGCTGCTGCTCTTTGTGGATTTAGCCAGCTGAAGTTAACTAGATATAAGCAGATGTTACATGAACTATCACAGTTGATTTCTAACCCTTAGACAGTGTAAAGGTGGAATTCAGTGAGTGAATCTAATTAGCATCATTGGCTCAAACTCAAATTGTTTGTTGCCCTGGTACACTGACCATGAACGCCACAGCTGCTCCACAATAGTCCAACACAGTTCATTACTCTAAACTTTGCCACAGCAGAGTACTCACTTTAGCACTAAACTCTGCATAACACAAAATTAGCATACTTCAATGTTCCAGCAGTCCATCTTGGATAGATCCAATATCTGTTCAAAGCACAGAACCAAAAACCTGTTCTGGATCATTCTGACTAACTTTAACCCATGACTATAGCGCTAAATGATACATAACTCTCTTAAAATTCAAATTCCTAAAGTAAAGAGCCTTTTCGGAAAATGTACGGAGTATAAATTTCTAGTAGAAATAGTAGTAATTTCTAGTAGAAATTTATGCAGAGTTTAGTGCTAAAGTGAGTACTCTGCTGTGGCAAAGTTTAGAGTAATGATCTGTGTTGGACTATTGAGGAGCAGCTGTGGCGTTCATGGTCAGTGTACCAGGGCAACAAACAATTTGAGTTTGAGCCAATGATGCTAATTAGATTCACTCACTGAATTCCACCTTTACACTGTCTAAGGGTTAGAAATCAGCTGTTATAGTTCATGTAACATGAACTATCCAGAGTATAAATTTCTAGTAGTAATACTTCCCTCCTGTATTGGTTAAGAATGATAACAGAGAATGATCACCTTCTTGACTGTAAAAAAACAAAAAACGAATGAAACCCTCTAACGTAGAGTAGCAGTAAATGTCAACTCGAGTTTTTTTTTGTTGGGTTTTTTTTTTTTTTTTAAAACTGGACAGTGATGAAAGATGTTTGTGTGAAATGAATATCTTTTATCTCACCGCAGCATCAGCAGCCAGTCTAGCAGCATAGCGAGCAATGAGACTGTGCTCGTCATCTTGATGGTTACTGCTCTCCAGCAAACTGATCAAGAGGAAAACAGAGACGGGAGAAAAAAATACACAGCACAATTAAAAATAAAACGTGTATGTGGACGCAACATGAGCACTCGAAATAAAAAAAAAAAAAAAAAGTAAATAACTTTTACTTTTCTGAGTCAGATTCGGTATGAAAGCTTCGACAGGAAGTAACACTAAGCTATTCGCGTGAAACGCAAAACAATAAATTAAGAGGGGTTAAGTAAAAAAGTGGAGATACAAAGCAATCGATCGCTTTGTATTTGAAAGCTTATCTAATTACAAATACAGTAAAAACAACAACAAAAAGCAAAGAAACCATACAGCCCTGTATTTACACATTTATGCACACACATGCATACAGTAGGGTCAAAAGCTGCTACAATAACACAACACGTTATCTGGAAGTCATTCACCAATAAAACACACATATAGGCATTTTATCATAGGCCACACAACAATAATAGAAAATATGTCAAATCACCTGTAGTAAATTAAAATGATTAAAAGTCACAGGATTTACAGGATCAAACAAACAAAAGACTAATAAACAATTTGATACCAGTTAACTAAACTAATCTGTATTGGAAGTTACACAAAATTAAAAAGCTGCCACTTTTAACTTGATAAATTTCACTCAAAGATAACACATGTACACTACATGGAGTTATAGAGTCATAATGTTTGAAGAAATAGACCCTGTTACCCACTTTGGATACAAATCAGTCAGAAACACTGCCGGAGAATGCAGAAAGGGTCAAAGGTCAAAGCAACCAGCCTCTAAAACAGTCTGACAGCATGCATCGTTAGGACTGTAACACACTCTGACTAGGTTAGGGGGAAAGGCGGCAGTTCAGCGGAGCACATAGTTTCCACTAGTGTTTGGCAAACACAGCGGCACACCCACTAACCATGTTTTGGGGTTGTTTTGGAGTAGGTTCACATAGAGGCCAATGAGTACATGTTCGTCAGCAAGTCTATCGGCAACATCGAGGTTGTAGTTCAACCTGGAACAGTGCAGGGTTTCACAAAACACAAGACATTACGTTACACAGGTGACAACGGGGTTGAGTGGGGACGGGAAAGAGTGAGGGAGGCAGGGAGAGGACACGACAAAAGAAAAGAGGAGGAGAACAGCTGAAAAGCAGCCATTCATGGGTGACCAGAGCGAAACAAGGCCATATTATGTTTGGGAGAGACACTGCCGATGAAGGCTAAGAGCAGACTGAGGGCATGCCAAGCAAAAAACAAAAAAAACAATTAGATAAATACTCTACAGGTACTTAGTCATCTATTACTAAAACTATCAAAAGTCTATTTATTGCTTAAACATTCACGTTAAGTCAGGTGTGCATGGCCCCTTTATAGAGGCCACCCACCAGGATTGTAAACATCTCTAATGTAGCGACCATGCGGTTTAAACAATATTTTCAATAGCAGCTTCTTTTATTAGCATTTACAAGTACATGTAAGTTACAATGTCAGAAGAAAGCAGTGATTACAAGGGCAGCATCGTAAGCAGGAATGCCCAGCCCTGTCCTTCAGCTCATCCCAAACCAGCAGAGAGATGTAAACTCTCACGTGGGTCTATCCTGGAGCCTCCCCCTCTAAGGACACGTCCCACCTAGGAGGCACCCAGAAGGCATCTTATTTATATGCCCAAACCTCCACAGCCGGCTCCTTTCAATGTGGAGTAACATGGACTCTACTGTGAGTCCCTCCTGAATGATTGAGCCTTTCACCCCATCGCTAAAAGAGAGCCCAGACACCCTTGAAATGAAAAAATAAAAAATAAAATAAAAAAAACCCAAAAAACCCCCCAAAAAAACAAAACCCAAAAAAACCAAAAAACAAAAAACAAAAAACACAACCCCAAACCCAAAGGCTACCACATAATTATCATGGATGTTCACTAGCCAGTACAGCATACTGACCCGACCTAGCTCGGACGTATGTGATGGAAATCAGCTGTTAATGTTTAAGACAGCTGACGTGATCTAAATGAAACACCATTCATTTATTGTTAAAAATAAAATCCTTTTATTTTGTAAATTGCCTTTATTGGGCAATTTATAGTTAATTAGTGAAGTATTAAAAGAAAGAAAACCATGAGATAAAACAACGCTCCGAGTGAAGTTGCAGATATATGCATGGATATATTAAGAATTTATTAGCACAACCCTTGATGGCAATTGTTCCCAGTGGCCATGCATGGTACTGCAACAACAACAACACCACCACCTTTTTTGGAGATCAGAAATGAGACACCTCATACACTACCCTCCTTGCTCTTTAACATGCCATAACAACACACCTCCCTGAACTACAGGTACATTGTTCTCATTGTTGTGCCCCCCCCCGCCTCCCCCCCCCCTTTCTCATTTCTCACACCTCTCATTAACACATGGGGGTCTGCCCGACGCTGCCAGTCCTCAACCGCAGCCTTAGATCTGTTCTTCTCCCAGGATGTGGCCCCTGCTAGTGAATTATTTATTATGACATTTCACCGTATACTGTCCATGCTTCTAAACCTGTAAAGTCATACATTTATTAACAATAATCCTTGCTGTCTTTAGTTGTAGTCAGCTACCAAACTTCTAAACAGGCCCTGTAGCATATGGGATTATCAGCCTGTTCAACGGCGACTTCAGTGTCAGTTATGAAAGCGGGCAGTGTGCCCAAGAGGAATGCTTTCGTCTCTCAAGTGCAGGTACAGAAGTGCACAAATTCCTCTCACTAGAAAAATCAACTAAACTACATCTCCTAAAACAACATTATTACCGACCGGGGAAGCGCCTTAATCCCACTTTGTCTAAAACGAATATACCTACTCACATACACCGTAAACAATGAACCTGGGAATTTATAGCATAGCATATGAGCTGACTGATGGTAACATTCAAAGAAAATGGCAGTTAGTGTTTCCCATATCTGTGTGAATGAAGAGATTATAATAGGCACTCTAAACGAAGCGCCAATGATCTTCATGATGCATGCTTCATCTAGCGTCTTTGAAACAGCCCCTAGAGAATAACAGTGTACAGCCTTCATATAAGAAACCCGGCTTGCTAATAGTTTCCTCAGGATGATAAGCACTCTAGTTAATGCGTATGATTATTATCTATATTAGTTTGCGCATGCATTCGCGCTACAAAGGCATTCTCATATGCACACCTATGCCACTTACCCTCTCCCTTTCAGCAGATGTGGAGCAGCCCCAGTCAGGGGCTTTCTCTGCCCAACAACATTATTCTTGCTGTAAGGCAAGCCATTTACATTCAGCTCGAGAAAACACATTAAATGGTGATGCACAAATCTTCACACATGCACCCAAACCATCACAAAGACTTCAGGAAAATAAAGACAGCGTGGGTCATGGAGTTCACGGGGCACAGGGTCTTTAGGGAGCACGACAGATTGAAAAGATCTGTTGTGAAATCCAGGGCACCCGTTGTCAGCTGGGATGTACTCACTTTTTGGTGGAGTAAGGGTTCCCTGATGTAGGCATGGAGTGGGAGAATGAGTAGTCATTGGTGATGTTCACTGGTCTTGGTGGCCTGGACAGTAAACACGTGTTAGATTTTAATTTGATCTGACAGAAAAGCTAAAGAGACAGAAAACACCAGTTAGTCTTTCATTCTTTCAGTCTTGAGGATTTTGCTCAACTGCATAATCTCTGAATTTCCACTTGAGTGGTTTATACAGTATGATATCATGTAGGAGAACATGCAAGAATGAATGAATGAATGAATCTGGGAATTAACAAACAAAACAGTGTTTGGGACACGTCACAAGTGGGGAATGTGAGTGGATGAGTCTGACTGTACACGATTAGCACAATACAAAGGATTCAATCTACAGTAACAATCACGTATGATTCATATTAATCAAAGCAAACTCACCACGTATCTCTATTGAGGAATGTAAAGAACAAAGAAAGGGATAAATACTTGATTACATTACAGCAGCACAGAAAGAGACTATAATACATCAAAAACAATGAAAAAAAAATAAGAATGAACACTAAATTGGGCATCCACAGAAGACATTGCCCCAAATCTACTGAGTTTATAGCATAATTCAGTGCAGTGAAGAAAGTGAAGAAAAAGTGAGTTTTTAAATAACTGAAAGTAGCGATGCCAACGTACAGTGTACATATAAACCTGCTGGTTTGTAGATTAGATTACAGGTTAGCCTCATGAAATTGCATCCACCCATTTTGTTTCATGCATGCATGAAAATTTGCACACTTCCTGTCACCTCTACAAATTAAAAAAACAAACAAACAAACAAACAAACAAAAACCCTCACACCTTATGTTAACGTCATTATTAGTGTTGTAAAATCAAAAATATTTTACTTTTCTTTCTTCTTTTACTGAGCCTGAATTAAAACTATACTCTGTTATTAATTATTGTCTCTTTAGACATGATGTGACTTATGTGCACCATTAAAACGACGGTAATGAACTTTTTGTGGTTGACATTTATTACCAAATTACAGTTTGTCTGACAAGTTAAAAGCAATTTTCTATTTACCTAGTTTGCTATATCAGATATTCATAAGTAAAACTATTAAAAAACTTTCTTTTCTAAAGAAAAACATGATCTTCCATTTAATATTGAGCAAAATCAAAGATCAAATTATATTTTAATCCTAGAATCTGTTTCTTAAACGCCTTATGGCAGTCACACTGTATATGTTGAAGGCTTTTACTGTGAAAGGAAGGGACAGGAAGAATTTATTTTTTCAATTCTAAAATATATTAATAACCAAACTTTCGGATCTCATGTTATCTTTACCTCTTAAACTAGCATTGAAATCTATTACCCATCTGATTTTCTGTAAATATGTTGGCAGCATCATTCTGAAAATTTTGGGTCATTTGCAGGCTATAAAACTGGGACAATTAACATAACAATTAACTTTAATTGCAGGAATCATAAAAATGGAATAATCAGTGTGTTGTTTAGCTCTCAGCACCAGAAGTGACTTTATGTCTGTAAGATGGGCTCTAATAGGCAGCAGCAAAGTGCTTAAAAGTCTATGCTTTCATGCCTGATATTTGTTTCATTATTTATACGACGACATTAAACATCAAGGAAAAAGTAGCAGCAGCGCTGCAGATTACAAACAATCCCAAGGCTGTAATTAAGCCTGATTGATCAGTTGACCTAAGAGATTGACTGGAATCACTTCAGACCAAGGAAGCAGCTACAGGATCATTACCAGCTGAGGGATCAATTTAAAACATTTCAAGGTTTCAAACTGGCACTGAATGCACTGAATGCACAAATCCTCAGTTTCAGTGTTATAAAGGAAAAAAAAGGGAGCGAGAGCAGATGAACTTACACAATATGAGCTAGGTTGAGAGGTTTATCTGGCATTTCAGGAAACAAGGGGTGAAGAGGCTCTCTGCTGGATGCACAGCTCAATGACTTACTGAGGGCGTGGGATAACTTCTTAGCGGGGGATTTCTGGGTGATACACAGAAGCAAGGTGACGGTTGTGAGGATGCGAGGATGCTCATTTCTTTTTCAAAGCACACGGTACATCACCACGGTAACACTGTCACCTGGACTGAATCTTCAGATTCCTCATGTTGTAGCGAAGCAGAACAAAAATAGCCACAATGACTGGTCCGGTGCAGACACACCTCCCCTAGCCTCCTCCCCCCTTTCCTCCCTTCCTTACCCATGATGTATACTCCTTCATTTGGTGCTGGTTGCTATGGGAACCGCTGGCATGCCCCCTCCAGAAGCAGTCCTGACAGAGCTGGTAATTATGACATTGCTGGCAGCGGTAGCGGAAGCCCATCATACTCTCAGTATGGCAGTAGGAGCACTCGACCGGGTGAAACACTGCAGGGAGGAGAGGAGGAGCCAGACACAGACACACACACACACACGAAGGCAGATGCATAAGCGCGCACACACACACCAGATGTGACTGTAAACCCAGATATTTTGCACATTGCAGAGAGCTGATAATAAATTTTCATTAATTTAAGGACAGATGTGCTGGGATATCTCCCCCCCCCCCCATTTTGAGCAAATAAACACAAAGCAGCACAGCATCGAGCTCTATATGTGCACATATATTAGTGTTTCTTCTGCTTGTGATGAGTGCATCACAGATATACACACTCATACACAGGGTGTAAGGTCCCAGTGGGTCATCTTTACTGGAGGTGTGTCTGTGATGGCGGTGACTGAAAGACCATGATGCAAAGCCGAACTTCCCCGCTTGCGCTCCTGCTAAATATTCTTCAGCGCGCCTTACCATTCTCCACGTTGGCGAGGCGGTGCATGAGCGGCAGCCACACCAGACACTGAGGGGGCGGGTCTGACATCAACGTATCGAGGAATGTGTTGAGGGAGACCTTTTTCTATTGACGTGCAGCGCAGAGAAGAGTGAGATTCACCCACACCGTCAATGCTAAAGCAATCACACACTTACTGACATCAAAATGCTGCAGGCGTCAAACCCTCACCTGCTGCGCAAAGCACGTTCTCGCAGCTTGCTCGGTGTAACCAAACGAGGGTCCCTCGAAAACCGCCATGGGCAATTTAAGAGCCTCCCTCAGAAACTGGTCAAATTGCGAGTGCACCATTATTCCAGCAGAATCTGATATGAGTGAAAAAATATCTGGAAACAACGCAGAGGCATTACACAAATTAATCAAACTAATTGTTGGCTGCCACCACAGTCGGCTAATTATAGCATTACACAATACAATTATCCCACTTATTTGTGAAAACAAATCAAAGTGCAGCAGTTATACAGATCCATTCTAACTATACACCAACCCTCCTTTTTACCCCCCCCCCCTTTTTTTTTTTTACAAGCTGCTGCCCCCAGAGATTTGTACATTGTGTAATAAACCCTATCCTTCACATACAGTAATGAATAATGACTGCTCCCGGCCATGAAGAGCCAGGGCAGTGCTAGTGCTGCTGCTACTTGTTTTAAAACCAGAGCAGACACAGAAAAAAAAAAACAGGTCCTAATAATTTTACATTACTTAGAATAGGAAGAATTCGCTGATTTATTACTGGCAACATAGGCAATTATAATTTCATTTTTCACGATTAAAAGTAAGATAAAGATTTGTTGTGTTTCTTACATCTTAATTTATCCAGAATTTTCCCACCACAGATGGTTGCGAGGGCCATTTTCACAACAAAGATAGATGTCTTGCCGTGGCCCTCCCTAAAAGACAAAAGAAAAAACGAAAACATTAAGCTCATGTATTCTTTTAAAAGGAGCTGTGAAGATGTAGGCTGCGTAGTGTTCCTGCTATAATCGCATGAAATCAGCTGTGTTTGTAAAAAGCATGTGCATGAGTCAGCCTACAAACTTATCCGCTCTACATCCGCGTGTTGTGACATTAGAAGGGGAAAAGAGTCTGGATTTTCACGGTCACATTTCACACCGCATCAACTCACGTCAAAACCTCCGAGGTGAAAGTACACAACCAGCAGCCGGCTCGTCACGTGATGCGTTTACTCACGGGTCATAGGCTGCCAGCAGGAAGTTGAGCAGCAGGCTGATGGACTGTTCCACGTTTATCTGATGCGTGGTGGGCATGCGCTTGTTCAGCTGGTAGAAGATAGTGGACAGCACAACTTCTAGACGAGCCACGGAAAGCTCAGCGTTGAGGTCCATGGCGTTGAGGCCGTTCTCCCGGAAAGCCTCGATGACGTTCCAAATGTCGACCAAATGCACTGAAAACGGGAAGACGTCAACGTAAGCCTTTTTGGCTCGGCCACGTGCAACATCTCAAAAAATAAATATATAAAAATTCATACGCACAGTTGCATTTCTTCTGCACAAATCTGAGTTTGCAGGCTGTTCTGTACGTCGACAGTCGTATAGAATCCAAATCCTGAGCCCCTGTAGGAACATCACTCTTTAGTCCTCAAATGACCAAATATGTGCCACTGATACAAGTGATAGTGATTTTTATTTTATTTTTATTTTTTTTTACCAAATTAAAGTTTTAGGCTTTATTGTAATTTCCCACTTCTTATCACTGCATTTTAAAGTTCTGCAGTGAACCGTAGCTTAGATACTTAGTGCCTAAAATGACTATGAAAACAGCTCAAGCTATAGAGATGAGTCGGGGTAACTCCTTTTTACATGAAAATGACTGAACACCATAATTACCTTTGAACATTTTATCAATAAAAGAAAGAGTACATGCATGATAGACACAAATGGAGCCATTAAAAAAAAGTATTCCTGTACAATTTATAACGGGGGGGAAAAAGAACAGGAAAGCTTGTTCAGTCATTTCAGTTGTTAAAACAGGTTGGTCACTTGAGAGCTAATACTGAAAATGGAATACAAACTGTTAAATATTATATATTTAAATATGCCATTGAGAAAACAAGATATGACTAAAAAGAAAGTACTCTCTGTCAATCAGGCTATCATAAAATTGATCTAGTCCTTAAAAGCTTACTTTTTAGTATAAATGAACCACCTCTAGCAGCAACAACATGAAGCAGTCATTTTCTGCATGGCTTTATCAGTCTCTCACATCGCTATGAAGAGATTTTGATGTCTGGGCAAAGACAGATGCCTTACATTTGATTCTTTATACAGAGGATTTCATGGTCGACTCAATGACTACAAGGTGTCCCGGTCCTGTGGGTGTAAAACAAGCCCAAATCATCACCCCTCCAACACCGTACCTGACAGCAGGTATGAGGTGTTTGTGCTGACATGCTGTGTTTGGTTTCTACCAAATATGATTCTGTGCATTCTGGCCACACATTGCCACTTTGGTCTTGGCTTTTTCTAATTGCATTTAACATGCTAACTGAGGCCTGCAGAGTTGAGATGTAGCCCTTGGGTTCTTTGCATTCTCTGATCATTGCAGTCTTACCTTGGGGGTGAATTTGTTAGGATGTCCACTGTCTTGAATATTTTCCACTTCTGAATAATATTTCAAAATGTGGAAAGATGATTTGAAAGCTGGTTGGAAAAAGCCTTATAACCCTTCCCCGAATGATGGGCACCAACATTTGCTTGTATATCATCATCGCTGATGTCTTCCCTCCTTGCCATTGTGTAACACACACCTGAATGCTCCAGCGCAACAAACTGCCAAAACTTATGATTAATAGAGCTGCTCACATTTGCTGATGATCAATTAATCAAATGCATTTGATTAGCAGCACCTGGCTCCTACTTAATTCTACAACCCTCTTAATTCCTATGAAAGCAGTAAAGATGTATTTAGGTTTTCTGCTTCTGCATTTTGGCTTTTTTTTTTGCTAAATAAATAATGACACAGTGTAATATATCATGTTTTGTAGTTTATCTCAAGTTGCATTTACCTAGTTTCAAGACCTAAGAGCCAGATTATTTTTTACTATGTCCGGTGTGTCTCACAGTGAGAAAGTTCTGGGTTTAAACTGCAACTCTAAACTGGTTTGAGCTGCGAATGTGGATATTTTCACTTTTAAGGACAAGATAAACCCCACCATTCATCCAATGTCCACAAAGCAGCTCTAAACACGATGAATGGGAATACTTACCGGATGAAAGGATGGAACCAATCAAAAACTTGAACAATAAATGTTTTTTGTGAAAATATTTTATATGAAACAGTGTTATATTAATGAGCTGTATTTCAATAAATTCAAATTAGCACCTTCACACTGTGTGAACAGACAGCATGAGGTCATATTGCAGGCCTGTGTGTATAAAAATCAATGTGGTTGACACTTGATCTTTATGATATTTGCTGTACATGAAACTTACAGAGAGACAGGGAGAGAGAGAGAAAGAAATTGCCAGTTTTACGGTCATTGAGTTAAACAGTCAAGCAAAGATCACAGTGAGCTGCGGCCCTGAGCACTTACTCATCTCCACCAACAGTTGCCTTCTATCTGCCATGGTGTCAACGCTCTGCCCGCAGTCTTCAATCATTCTGATCAAGAGGAGAGAAAACAACGTCAGAACCAGAGTGCCTCAGCATTAGCAGTCGCAACCTCAGGGTGCTCTTCCTTAAGCTTAACATCAACATTAGACACACATCGTTATGACTCAGCGATAATGGCAGTGGATTAAACTCTTGACTTTTAAAGCAATGACTCCTAACCTTGATACAAACACAGCTTCTCTGTTCTGGTTATCTAAAGTTTAATCAGTTGTGGATATCCTAATAATTCAGCTAAAAGTTGGCTAAGTCTTTCCCCTGACTTTTTCCCAAACAAGGGGACAGATTTACTAAAAATGAGCACATGAGCACAATTCTTTGCAAGGAATCGCTTGATATCATTAATTTTGATAACAAGCATGTCTTATTTCTTGCACTTTTTTCAGCATTAAATATCGATGCAATTAGCAGAAAACTGCATGTCCCAAATATTAATAAATGTTTGCACACCCAGTTTTAATATTCTCCTCCCAGAAATGCATACGCACCAAGGTCAGTAGCAAAACTCCCACCTCTTTCAACTTAAAATATCCAAAAAAAGTCTGCTTTAGATTGCAGGAAGGATGACAGAGATGGAACAAAATTAAACTTTCACCCGTGACATGAAGGTTTTGGCGCTTTCTCAAGGTTAAGCACATGTTATAATTCTTGAGTTTGCTAGCTTACTACGACAGCAGAAGATTTCTCGTGCACTTCACCATAAAACTGCTAAGCATTGCTTCCAATTTACCAGAGATAATAACAGCATTAAGACGGCTACTTTATTTTGGTATATTAAGGACAGACAGCAACTGACAGGAGCTCATCAACCTGTTGATGACATCCAAATTTGGTACAGGACATTAATATTATTAATATTTAGTCTGGTGAAGTTTTAACGTGGTTAGCCAGTTATTCACTTCAGATATGCCAACAGCAACACAGGTCAACACGGTGTTTAATGTATTTATCACAGTTCCCTCATTTTTTGTGTTTGGAAAGTCTAGTAAAAGGTCACTGCTCTTTAATTTCCCTACATAAAGAGAAATTAACAGATAAAAATGATGCCATGCAAAACTCACAAGAGCTGTCGGTGTGTAAACTTCTTAAAAAACAAAACAAAACATCAAAGGGAGCCAAAAGGGGCCCACGGCTTATTGTGCCCCATCATCCCACTGCAGGACAATCCGGCCGTGATAACATCATGCTATGCTCCAAATTTGAGAGTATTCATATTTTGTAAACTGCAACCTGAATGCAGCGCAGTGCGGTGGTTATCAAAATATTTTTAAGTTGGACAAGGAGAGGAGTTTGAAAGGGGCAGAGCTGCAGAGAGAGAATGCTCACACCATGCCTCGCTGCACACTGTCCGAGGCAATCTAATACACCTAGTCATGTGGTTTTGTTGCTATGGCAGCAAAGATCCTAGCCGCTTCACTCGTTAAAACACACACTCATACACACACACACACGCACATATAACACCTCCCACTGCAGACGAGCAAAGTTTGTAGAGAAAAGTTTTACACCAGTAAATATCTTTTATGAGATAACGGTCGGCGGGCTGATACTTGAGCGCACAGTGACACTTCTTGGGCGAGTGGCTTGAAGACGCTTTTTCTGTGAGACAGTCATTCAGGCATGCTTTTTCAAATTACTCTGACAGTAATTGGTAGACCAAAATATTATGCTGCAGATATGCGTGGTGCAGAAATTAGAATTCACCTAGTGTTAAAAAGCAGACAACACCACAGTTTTCTGGCCCCCCCACCTCCTGCTTGCCTTCCTCTGATTCTTGCCAGTGCAGGCAGTCAGTTATGGAGCACTAGGAATGTTTGAAATCCACTTCAAGAGGGGAGAGATTAAGCTAATAAGTTAACTTGGAATTATAGGATAAAGTGCAGTATTTCAGTAAATTACTTCACAATAGAGCACAGATCAAAACGGCCACAGAGGAATTTCAATGCTGCCCTCTAATATCACAAATAATAAATCTCATCAGTTTAAAGAGAATGATGAATACAACCACAGCGCTTTTAGATGCAATTTAATGTCAGGCCACTGCCAGCAGACCAATGTCATCATGAAAGCAATGGATATTCAATCCCATTTATCACTTCCAGACTAAGCAAATATAAAAGTGTACAAATATACAGCATTGTCTAGATTAAAACTGATACCCTTTGCCACATCTCATTCAAACACATCCAGAGTGCCAGCTACGTGACCTTCTGCGGTCTGTTTTCATCCTTGGAAATAACTGAGATTGATACAATCTATTGCCAGAGCTGATATTAAACCAGTGCAGGGGAAGGGAATGACATGATCAACCTTACCTTTCATAAAGCACCATGTTCGTATCCCTTTCCCCTCCTTTCCTGAGCAGAGTTATTACAAAGCCAGGTCGACCTTTCTCCTAAAACAACAGTCCATGACACAAACTCCTTTCAAACAAAACGGGCCCGTGCGGGCGGGCCTATCCGAACACATCTGAAACTAGAAACTGTGAGTCCGAATACAGCATGTGCTGTCACTATCTTTAACTACAAATGAGAAGGTGCAACATTCTTCTACAGCTTTGCCGGCTCTCTAGTTGCAGACCCCCACAAAACATGGTGCCCGACATCTGGCCCTGGCAAACATTACTCACTCTCTGTGGCACTGCCACACTGGAAGTATTAGAAAATAACTGCCCTTAAAAGAGCAAATCATCTTTTACCACTAACAGTCCAGAGTTAGCGTGACTCATTCCTGCAAGACTCTTGGCCGCGTTTAGCCCTGCCACTCTCTATCCCCCACCCCCTTCCTTTTTTACGCTGCACAGCATTTCTGCTGGACAAATATCAGACCAAAACAAGCCTTATTAGTAAGTTATTTACATTTTTGATTCCATTTCTGCAGCAGCTCGATTAAGAAAAGAAAAAAAAAAAAACCTGAGGAGAGTGCTGTTAATTTATGTCCTCCGTGTACTTGGACCAGGCTGACAAGCAACAATTCCAAACACAAGCACTTACTAGAGTTACAGTCCAATCTGTGCCGCTGGCTCGGGACAGTACATCGCAGCTGTTACCACTGATTGGCCAGAGTTATTTTTATATCACGAGACTGAACTACATTGGCATCCAAATCCCATCTCCAGACAGGAATTAAAAAAATAAAACAAGAGGGAAAAGCTGCACTGCTGACTAAAGGTAATCAGCTGTTCTGCTCTGGTGTAGTAAAGGTAGTGAGACATGTTCTCCTCATGCCTGGTACCAGCTGGTGATGTCTGCCGGTAGGGCTCTCTGTCACCTGCTGATGATCACCATGGTTTCAGCTGCAAAAAGGGGAAGAACTTTGCTACCCCGACGTTAAAAGAGTGCAGACACTGATTTATGGGTAGCAAATGTCTCAGTGAGTTCTTTGCATGAATTAAGAAGCTTGAATTCTGTAATGTCACAAGAAAACAAACAAGTGGAATAAGTTTGCATGGTTGCCTGTCTAACTATGCAATGTGAAAGCCAACATGGAAACACAAATTTGCACAGAGGAGAAATGCACCTCTGGGTATGGACTCAGTGATGTTGCCCTGTGGAGGTTAGGGCAGCATTACTAAAATCCTACAAAAGGTAGCAGAACATTGGGGGGTGGGGGTGGCAACAGGCACCCTGTGGTACACGCTCAACCCTCATGCATCACCTGTCATACTCGAAACACCTGTGTGGACATGAGACAAAAGGTCTCACTATTGTAGGAACATCTACCCCCACCCCTTCCTTCCCATTATCCGCGTTTCACTACCTGCACATCTCCCGTTTTAAATCACCAAAAACTTGCCAAACTAATTTCACCCGGTGGGGCAAAGTGGGTTAAGCTCGCTCCTCTAGTTACCAGTCAGCCTCCCTCCTCCCGCGACTGCAGCAGCAGCACTTTGCACAACACTTACCAGAATTTATTTCGAGGCATGCCATGCAACATCACTGTTTTTCCATCCGCGAATCCGTCGTCGTGTCCCGGGGCGCGATCACGGTTTCTTTGGTGTAGGCTGGTGCATCGCTGCACGTAAGCGGCCGTGCTCGAGCCGCTCTCCGGCACCTCCGAAAAAAAGCTTGTGTTGTGGAAGAAAATGTTTTTCAGGCAGCGCACACTGGCTGATCGGAACAAGGCAGCTTCTGCCTCCAATATGTGGCCTCCGCGATGACGTAATGCGGAATCTCTTCACTTGCGTCAGCGTGGCAGCAAAAATGTTAAAGTTTGATACAACAAAATATTTTAAAAAGATGCTAAAAACAAAAAAGAGCAGCTTATGGTGCATATTAACGTGGTGTTATATACACGCATACATTAAGTCGTTTGCAAGTTGCGGCATCATGTGGCTTAAAGAAGATGACGTCATGCAGATGAAACAAGTGCAAAGCTAATAAAACCAAGAGTGGACAAATAGTTGCGTTAATGGTGACCGAAGTGCAATAATATATCTATAGGTAGAACACCTTTGACTATTATTTTTAATCTGTTTTTGTAACATGCCCTCTTTTCATCATTTGTTTGTTGTTTACTTTAGCGTTTATCTTTTCAGTTGTTCTGATTGTGTCGCACTCTAGTTTTTAATGTTTATATGCGCTTTTATGTTAAATTTCTTTAAATGTAAATGGAAGAAGATTGTGAGCTATTCAGGGAATCATAACGAAAACCTCATTATAAAATATTAACAAAAGGAAAACCTAAATAAAGACACTACCCTGCCATTACCACACACACACACACACACACACACACACAATAATAAAAAAAACCGCTTAAAAAAAGAACAATAAAATATTACACTGTTAAAGATTACATTTTTGAACATAAGTGTAGAGTTTTAGAAAGTCCTAAAATGTTTATTCATCGTTAAAACAACCAAACACATTTTAAGAGAGACATGATATGGTAACAGCATAGCAGCAGTGATGCTAATTCAGTGCGTTTCAGTTTTACTTTTATATAGTACAATATTACATACAGACGTTCACATGGCTTCACAGGCATAACAAACGTTATCAGATTTGATATCATCTTTGAACAGTTTCTTTTAAAACAGATTTGCCTGTTAGTTTATAAATTCAGTGGCTTATGTTTTAATGGTCACATATTTTATATGAAATTTCAAAATAACTCTCCAAAGTGCGTTCCAAGATGGCTGCTGAGTGGTGTTTAAAAGTATCGCTTTCGGTGGGATTCTTGGAAAATAGGTTACTGAAGTAGGGTTGCTGTGTCTATAATCGCCTAAAAACATAAAAAATACAATTTGAATTTTAAATTAATCCCACCTTTGAGAAAAATAATGTGTTTTAAAAAAATAAAAAAGTACCTAATTTCACATGAATCGTAGGAGACCTCCCCGT
The DNA here is from genome assembly GCF_900408965.1 of Simochromis diagramma. Lineage (NCBI taxonomy): Eukaryota > Metazoa > Chordata > Actinopteri > Cichliformes > Cichlidae > Simochromis > Simochromis diagramma. The sequence goes on from NW_024386782.1 coordinate 8,066,683, forward strand.
GCAGCTAAACAGCTGCTGCTCTTGAATGTAACTCGCCCTTCCCGAGCGTACAGGCCCCCTTGTTGCTAAGCAACCTTCGAAGAAGATTGACAGCAACTTTAGTTGATTCATTCGAAGAAAACTTTAAAGAAGGGGCAAGTTGTATTTGTTGCTGGTCAGCTGCGAGGTGTTTAATTCAGAAGAGCAGTATCACAGTTTAAGACAGTTCTCTGATGGCTGCCAGCCAGAAGCGTATTAATACAAGTAAGTTGATAGCCATTCATTTTTCCGCTTTCACTTTGTGCCATGACAACGACCTCCCCTAGCTCATTAATTTGTCATTAGCTCAGTTAATTAAACGTTAACTTAACGTTAGCTAAAAGAGCGGCATCCGGGGATGAGTGAAGGTATCAACTTGCAGTTAGCGCAACTTTGACCCAAAGTTCAACGACAGGAATTAAATCTATTATAACAGAAATATTTAGCTACCAATTATATTTTTTTGTTTTTTGGAGCTAAAGATCCAGGTTTAGATTAGACAATGAAGGTTAACTGATGTCTCTCCCGCTTTTACAGTGCGCTGAAAAGTTGCTTTAGAGTCAGCGATGTGTTCTTTTTAATACATTTTGGGAAAGTTGCAGCAATGCCGGACGTGGAACCCCTCAGATTCCCATCCAGGGAAGGACGACCAAGTCAACAAGGTGAGAAGAGAAGCGATGCACCTGCAAATAAATCCACTTTAACTCTACACATTCTCTGTTACAACAAGCAGTCTAAATTAATAACGTTGTGGATGTGTTTTTTTTACGCTAACACCTTGTTTAAATGTAGAGGCTTGTTATGTGTTAGGCAGTCTTCCAGGCAGTGCTTAAGCATCTGCACCACTCAGAGCTATTAAAATGCTGTGTAAATGTAATGATATTTAATGATGTTGAAGAAATGTCACTATCTAACATCATTGGCAAAAATGGCACTGCAAGTGAGGCTCACATGGGCCTCCTCTGTGGCTATAATACACCCTGCCAGTATGATTTAGAGCTAATTCAGCCCACCACTGACATATTGCCTTAGCACCTTCCTACCCAACTTCAGAGTGTATTATTCATCTCAGCTGTTCAGCAGCAGATGGTCTTCTTTTTAGTTTTTCCCTTTTTCCCCCCAGTCTCTTTACTTAGTCTGAGCTACTTCACTCAGAAGCTGTTCTGGAAGCATCATGATAAGATAACTGGTCTCAGTCACGTGGAAAAGGTTGCAGATGTCACTGTCTCAGTCTTTTTGTTGTTGAGACGACTTGCAAACCCCTCGAGGGCATACACTTTCTCCTGTGAAGCATAGGTAAGGTTGGTCAGTGTCCGTGTTACCTTACTTAATAGACGTCTTTGGATTTTCTTGCTGTTTTTGGCTTTTAATAACAAAAATGTATTTTATGCTTGACTAAATTAAACCCCAATTAAAAAAATATTTCCTCTGGTGGACAGCTAATACTGTCAGGGTTTGGCTTTGTTGTGCTTTGGATTCTTGTTTAGTATTTATTGAGATTTTGGTTCTTGTTTTGATTAGACCCTTGTCTTTGTAATGTGTTTATTCGCTCTCTGTGTTCTATTGTTTTCCCCCTCACTCCTCATTGTTATTATTATCATTATCATTATTTTTGATTACTATTGAAGGTTTGCCTTTTCACTGGGTCTTACATCATGCTTTTGGGTCTTCTCTACACCATACAACCTGACTGAAGCCAATTTTCTCTTTATACATAGGAAAAACCCTGGGGGCATTTGTTGTTGCATATGGGCTTCACCTGTTTATCACATCTAAAGGACTGGAACCACAATCCAGCTATGACTTTCAGCCTACATTGGTGCTTGTGTGCCCCGAAGGTTAACAAGAAAAGGTCTGCTATAGCTCACCTGTTTGACTGGGTGACCCACATGCTAAAAGCCTGCAGGGGCCTGGGTTTAAGTCTGCCCTGCACCACTCCCCCTTGCTCTCAACCCTACTTTCCTGTTTGATCTTTACTAACATTAAAAAAAAATTAAAGGCTAAGAAGAAAAGATTTAACAGGTTCTCTCAGATCAAGGAGAGCTCAGAAGATGTCTTGGTCTGCTCAGACTTGACCTAAGTCATACAAACTAATGGATGAGACCAACCAGTGGAGATTTTAACTCCCCCCCCCCCCCCCCCCAAAAGTGGGACCCTGTGAGTTTTTGTCCATGGCATCACTGTACTCCCCTTTTCCCCTTCTTCTCTTTCCACTCTTTACTCACTGACTGGTCACAGCATCTTCCTGAGAATGGTTATCCTTGAAATCTCATCCTGTTAAAAGCGAGTTCTTACTCCCCCCTGTCACCAAGTGCTTGCTGATAGGGGATCATCTGATCACTCTAATTGGCTCTAAAGCCATTTTACACAACTGTTGCTATGAACTGGCGGTATATAAATAAAGTTTGACTGAATAACATGTGCTCATTGTTGCATAATTACAGAGTCAAAGAGCCTTGGGCAGTAAATCAGTTGTTGTGGTCATGAAAAATGTTTTGTACTGAGAAAATGCTTTAGGTTTTAAAAGTAAAGAGAGCGTGCTTTCAAAAAAGGCAACAAATACTTTTCACTTCAAAGTGCAGTAAATAGGATGACTGCCTTTAATACAACACACAGGTTGCACCCAGTTGGCCTTTACTGAGATCAAGATTATTTAATACAAATACTCACAGACTCTGAAAGAATAGTGTATTCTATAGGCTTAAAAAAGAAAAGAAACTTTCACTTTTATTTAAGCAGATTTCTTTGAAATGTTTTTTCAGATTAAAAATAAGTAAATAATTGTGAACTAAACTGGGACAGTCTGGAATTGGAAGTGAATTTGGACTTCTGTGGAGATGTAAAGGAAAAGTAAAGGGAAAAGGCTGTGCAGAAAACCAAAGCAGCAGACATCACAGTCACTGTTTTATTTCAGTTATATTGTTTTAAAAATGGGTTGAACTGGTGCCACAGTTCTTTGAATTAAGGGCATCTTGTTGTCTATTGTCTCTTCATATAATCCTAGACTAACTTGATAATGTTAAAGTTTGGTATCTTACTGACTCTTTGGTCTTCTAATGCCTTCTGCTGATGCACTGAACTCAGCCAGGAGAAAATAAGATATAAATAAGAATATAAACATTTACAACTCAATCTTAGCTGCGCTTATGCACAGTATACCAAAAATGAATGAATGTTTCCTAGAAAGTGTAACTCGTTTTTTTTCTGTGACTGCTAATTAATCACTGATTAAAACTAAGTCCCAGCGTCACAGAAACATTCGAGCCTACACTGTACTGTTGTAATAGACACCAGGATCCATTTTTACATATAGTGTAGTCAAGTGAATTTACTGTATGTTTGGAATGAATTTGTAGTAACGCTGTATGTTAAGAGGCAGTGTGCAGTCTAATTTTTAAAAACAGCATCACTTTAGTCTTTATTCATCTGAACTAGCTTATCAAAAGTCTTTCTTCAATACTTGTGCAGGTTCGTAAACTGCACCGCTTTGTGACAGCCAGATGGCGTCCTTTCACCACCAAGATTTGCACCCTTTGGTTTGTGTTGAGACACTGAAAGGACTTCTCTGTTCTCTCACTGATGCTCCCAGTATTTTGCAGTCTGTAAAACTAGAATCAAAGTGCAAGTAAAGAAGCACACAACAGCTTTCACAGCCAAATACATTTTATTAATTACTTTTCCAAAATTAATTAATTCATTTGAGCGAGTGTTTGCTTCAAATAAACAGAGTCTATTCATAAAGAAAAAGAGATAAACTGTGTTGTAGCTATTTAATATTTAATATATAGTGTATGGATTGTAGATGTGGTTGGCCTTTTACTGACCGTATGCTGTTTTATCTGTCTCAAGATCAAGTAGATCTTCAAGCTGTTTGCTCTGGTAGACGTCGCACCTGTGCTTTGCTCAACAGTCCTTCACCATGGGTCAACAGCATTATCTACCATATCCAAGAGATGAAGATGACAGTGGAAAACAGGTGTCAGCAGGTAAAATAATGGCATCGAGTGGTCCAACAGGTGGGAGATTGTAACAAAAATATCCTGATAGGTGTTAAAAGAAACTGAAAGATGCATTTTCCCTTTCATTTTGTGGCAGTCTGGAAGATATCAATCACAAGCTAAATACAGCAAAACTTTAAGGTGAAGTATTTCATTATTTTTAAATATGAAATGAAATATGAAATGAAATGAAGTATGAAATGTGACATGAGGTCAACTTGTTTTGTCAGATTTCAATCCAGAGACTCAGATTCTGACTCTGTGATGTCTACAGATTTGTATGTTGAAGGCTTTGCAATTTGTGCAAGAGGTAAACGTGTAGATTAGATAGCTTTGGGAATCTGACTTTACATATTTATTGTTGTATTGTTTATGTTGTTGAAATATAAGTTTTCTGTTCCATAGAAAGTTGTCCATTATCTCCACTACTGAAGAAAATAAATGATGTCCTCAGCGAGGTTGTGTATCTGATTGAGCGGCTGGAGGCTGATCGGCAGCATGCAGAGGAAGCCCTGCTTAAAGAGAAAAAAAGGAAGAGGTTTTTGGAGAGCAAAGTGGACAGTATTTCACTGTGGGGGCAAAAAGAGCATGCTTATGTTGTGCAGAAAGGTCAGTGACCATGAGGTGTCACATCCTCATAGAACTGCTTGCTGCTTCTTGTGATGTAGCCGATTTTCTTTTTCTTCTTAAACTCACTGAGTAAGCTTTTTAATTAATTTTTGACTATTACACTTTTAGAACACGAGGCTTGCATTAGAGATATCACTGAATTAAAGTGGCAGCTGAAAGTGGAAAGAGAGAAACTTGACCAAGCCCGAGAGAAACTGTCACACACCGAGGGGTTGAATCAGCGCCTACACAAGGACATCAGTTTTGCCAAAAAACAAGTTCCAATTGTGAAGGAAAAAATCGACCTCCAGAAAGACCTCGTAAATGAGATCGACGCTAAACAAGCGGAGGTAGGCTGTAATAGGATTTATTTGTAATTTCAAACAAACATCTGCACATTTTCAATATGCAATATTGGTAGAAGATTAAGATTCGTGGAGTTATTTTCCCAAGAATTCTACAAATGTGTTGTTAACACAGCACAAATATGTGAAAGTACAAAATCCAGGCAAGATTAATGTGCTTTTATGTTACACTTCAGAATGAAAAATAACAACTGAGTTGCATTTTGGGTGATTTTATTGATCGTGTTTAGTCACTGGAACTTGGGTTTGCAACTGTAGTTTACAGGTGTGGAAGGGTAAAGTTTTTTTCATTCATTTTGACTACTACAGTATAAGAGCACTTGTCATATTCTGGGTGTTCATGTAAAACCTAAAAAGTTGCACCATGATTCTAGTTTTTGTAGCTCACTTTCAGTAGCCTGTGAGTTCTTCTGTATTTCTATTTGTGATTCACAAATAGGGAAACGCTCTGGGTTGCATGCTTGTTGATGTATTTATCCACTTTCTATATAAAATGAAATTTTAATTTGTTAGTGATATTCATGATCCTCAAAGAGTGAATCGTGTTCATTTACATTTTCCACTTGCCACTTTCTATAGTTTATGATTGAATTAAACAGTGCGACCAAATTCAACCTAATCTGTGCTTAAAGCCTAGTGCTTATGTGCAGATGTGCTTTTACTTTGTGCAGAAAGGAAATGATTGGATGACAAAAAGTTTCAATATGTAAAAGCCCTTCTAAGCGTGCAGTCAGGCTTTTAGCAGTGGATCCTGTTGGTAAAAGACTCACAGTATGATTTCATAACAGTTTCATGTTTTCTTTTATTGTATATAAATGTGTGAAATTCATCATGAAACATATTTCTGAAAAATACTAATCCCATGACTCACGCTCTTCTTTAGGCTAATGACGTTCGCTCAAAAATACAGCATGATCTCCTGTTAGCCCAGAATAGGTTTAAAAACATGGAGCTGGCTGCTAAAAAAGAGAAGATATCAGCAGACCAAGAGCTACTGGCACTGAAGAATACTCTGGCAAAAAAACTGTGAGTATCCACTGAAACACACTAGAAACACATTAGAATAGATCTTCAATTAAAAGTCTTCCTTTCAAAGTCACTTTTATTCTTGTAGTTTTAACCTTTTTCATTGAATGTAATTATCTTTCTATGATTTTTTTTTTTTTTTTAAATGTTTATTATGGGCGTCTGTCTGAGAAGTTGAGAATACTTTATGGGATACCCCAGGCTTCTGTTTGGTCCTAAATGTTTTCTCCCAGGGCTATTTGCTGATGATACCAAACTTTCCAGCTAAATATTTAAATGACTATAAATAATATATAAATATTTAAAAAAATACCTTCGGTTTGAGGCTAAAATATCTTTACACTGAGTTTAAACTCTTCAGGTACGACAACATATTGTTCGTGCATTCATTTTTAGCCATGTTTAAAAAAAATTTCATATCCAGATATATTCTTTTCATTTGCCTTAATGTCATATAGCTAAACATATTTTGAACCTTGTGGTTATTCTAGGTTCATCTTTGTTTTGTACATATATAAATTCTTTTCTTTTTATTATGGGAAAATAATATTGATGTCCTGATACACTAAAATAATTATATAATACTTATACACATATATAGAATTATATATAACTGATTTTTTGAATGAGGGCATATTCCTAGACAAAATTGTGTTTTATTTTTTTTCCAGGGAAAGTTTAAATCAGTTGAAGATGATGGATGATGGTCTACATGATGAAATAAAGGATGCTGAAAAGACCATTGCTCTTGCAGAAGAGAAGTGTGCACTTATAACTCAGTGTATCCCTGAGATGATGGAGCTAGAGAAAACTGAAACCGACACAGTAAGTCACACAGTCCATATTTATACTAATTATTAGCACTTAGGAGTAATGATATTAATGTTTTTCCCCCTGTTGTTTGTTGAACCTTTTTTATAGATTGCACAGTTAAATGTTCAAATTGAGGGTGAAATACATACGAATAAGAAGTTACAAGAAAAACTAATTTCCCTGCAAGAAGATATTGCGAAAACTGTAAGTAGAACCACAAAAATGTTACAAAGTCACGAATACTCTGCACATCTCCTCATCATTTAAGAGGCCCTATTGCTACCTATGTTTGTCATAATGGCTCACTTGGTAAGACTGTATGCAGTGTTAGCCACAGAATTATCTGCGTTGTCCCCAAACCCTAGCATAAAAAAATGAATCTAAAAACTGAAATCAGTGCAAGTGGAAGAAAATGGACAGTGCAAAGTTTATAGTCTAAGAAGTTTGAAATCGGTTAAAATTCTGAGTTCCCCAAGCTTTTGAGGCTCTACTAGTAAGGAAGGTGCATGATTTTCCTTTTTACAGTATAAGCTAGTATCACCAAACCTAAAAAAAAGCCACCAGCTACTTTATAGCCATTCCTATAGAAGTTATGTGCATGTTTTTCCATAAATGTAATTATCCTTCAGAGTCAATGAGCAATGACTGTTACAGAGTTATACGTCTTATATATTCCCAGTAGAAAAGCAGGAAAAGCAGTTTCCTTTAACACATTCAGACAAACTCTTCCAGAATCTTTGTCGCTTTGTACTCTGCCATTAAAAATGAGTAGTGTGCTCCTTTTTTTCTCTGCAATTGAAACAAATATCAAGAACATTTCACTTAAAACCATGAGTATAAAATAAGTTTGCGTTAACACTGGTCCATGAAGTTCGTCTTTCCATGTTATCCACAGAAACTGAATGGGGAAGCAGAAGTCTCCCGCATAGAAGAACAACTCGAATCAAAACGCAAAACTTTTGCAGCTCTCCGTAAAGAAAACATACAGTATGAACAGAGTGTGGAAAACTACAAGACAAAAATTTTGGAGAGGTACCATGGAAAAGCCAGAACATGCATCACCTTTTCATAAATATCATTACTGTGTACAGTAGTCCTCGTGTGTGTATGACGTTACTTCACTGGGTGATTTTTGTTAGCGAGAAAGGAGTGAAGCAGATGTGTGAGGAGAGGAAACAGATGCTCCAGAAAATCAGTGACAATGACGAGAAGTGGGAAAGGGCCGAGGAAGAAGTGACCCAAGTTGTATCCCGGCACAGTGTCATTCAAGCTGAGCTCGAAGAACAAGAGCAGCTAACCTTCGCAGAGAAAGAGAGGGCCAGGGTCAGTGGCAACATATGTATAATGCTCATGGGTTACAGTGTAAAATGTGAGACCACATCCTCTTTGTATGCTCTTTCTGTGCTCTACAGACAGAGATTGAAAACCTGAGGAAAGACCTGACAGGTCAGAGGACTACCCTGGAACAACTTAAGGTATATTTATGAGGTGTTTCAGAAGTAAAGTTTAGTCAGTTTGATCGACTTTGTGCATTCCCATTTCCTGGTGTTGTTTACACCTGTTGAGGTCAGTGTGATGACATTCTGGCTTTCATGTTTCTATTCCATCAGACTCAGTGTGCAGATCTCGATGAACAACTTAAACAACAGCAAAGGAAATCAATGCTGACGAATCAGCAACTTCAGAAAGAATTTGAAGATGCATCCTCAGTGACAAAAGCCCTGGAGACAAAAATGGAGGTAGCAGAATAACTTTATAGTAGTTGAGGAACATTTCAAAAGTTTAAGCAGGTACATTTGTAACTATTCTTTTTTTAAAATAGGAAATTAAAAAAATGATAGACAATTTGGAAAGGATTTCATGTGAACACAGGAAGACATTAATCAACCTTAAGAATGAGAAAGACCTCCAATGTGATCATCTGAAAGCTGCTCAGGTAAGAAGGACAAGGGTGCATGAAGCAGGTTGCTAAGTCAGGTTTACTCTGTAAAGCTCATTGAGGCCAAAGCTAGTCATGGCTATGTATCAAAACAATCTCTTTCTTTCAACAAAATAGGGTTTAGACTTTTTGTAAATTCATGCACCTCTTTGTTTACAGGATTTACACAGTGCTGCTGTACAGAAATATGATGACACTGTGGGAAGGATGAGTGACCTTATGAATAAAAGTGAGGAATACCGGGATGCTTCAGATAAAATGGAAAAAATAGCTGAAAACATCCCAGAAGTCACAGCAGAACTTCAGTAAGTTGTGCTAGGTGTAATATCTTAGAGTGAGGAAAGGAAGAAAAAAGGCTAATATACAACCTCCTTAGTACTTTGACTTAAATGCTCAAAAATTGTGCCACCTTTAAAAAAAAACAAAACATAATTATTGCAATTATTAAGCTTTATGTGATTTGATGTGTTTGATTTCTCCTTCCAGGAGTGTTTTTGATGTGCTGGAGTTCAGAAACAAATCAGCTGCTCTCATTATGAGCACCTTGCAGTTTGATATTAATAACTGCCAACAACGAACACAGCGATCCATGCAGACACACACCGCTCATGTTACAGCAAGAAAAAAGCAAATGGAAGACACCAAGGTAAAAAAAAAAGAAAAAAGAAAAATGTTTTTCTCAATAACTCTCTGTTAATACATGACTTTTGTGTCAAATACTGTGAAATCAGAGACAAGCTGTAAAAAACATCTCATTGCTTATTTGTTTATGGATTAGTGTCAGCACATTGCTTGTCACAATACTTCCCTTAAGATACAGAGAAAAGAGCTGTGTGCAATTAAAATTACAAGCCACGGTCAATCTCGTTTAAGTGCTTTTTCCGCAAATGACAACTCACTGTTGTTATAGTCTTTTGTCTGGACGAATTTGATGATGCATGTCGTGGTGAGATGCGGTGTTCTTTTTTTGTTACCTGTAGGCCAACATTTTCAAGAGCAGTTTGAATGTAAGCCCACAGTTCACTACATCAAATAAGCATATAATCTGGACCTTGCTATATTTATGTCTGAAAATAAAATGTGACTCTGCTGTGCACAAAATGGCAAGCATTTGAACACTCCTTTGTAAGAGAAACCCCTATTTATTGTAAGGTTTTCATCTGCAGGATTATCAGCCCCAGCCAGAGCCTCTTTGCTGATGGGGGTTTCACATGGCTTATCTAATGTGAAATCGCCATGTGGTATATAGTTTCATTAAACGGTGATCAAGAATGCATTAGTTCAAAACAAGAAAAGGCAATGGAGCTTAAGCCGCCATGCATCCAAGTGCAGCAACTTTAAAGAAGTTGTTGGCGTGAGACAATTTAAGAATTAGAAGTCTTCCTCATAGACACAACTCCCATTAGCCAGATAAAAGTTAGTCATGCAAAAAAGGGTTTAGTCTTTTTCACTTGACAAAATAAGATGATATAACAACAATACTTCTCACTAAATAAAAAGATCAGAGACAAGACTGAGGTTCTAAGGAAATTGGTCACTAATCATTGGGACCAATATGAAACATGCATAATGTGTACAGTGGCAAAACATCACGGGGCGCGTGTGCATTCAGAAATCACAGTGCATGAAGCAGAATGATAGAAACCTTTATAAATGAGATTTTATTTAAAAATATGTGACCCCATCCCCCCTGTTCTTCAGAAACCGATGCAGGTTAGTATAACTAAAAGCTGCTGGAAGCATATGTGTTCGTTTTTGAGTATGTGGTTGTTGCACACGCAGGGTACATCAAGCTGAAATAGGTTAACTGGTTAGAAATCTGTGGTGATCTCTATTCAAAGCACACTGCACACACATGGAAGGCACCTATTTTTTTGATTTGATCAGGGCTTGTCGTCTGTCGAGGACAAAGTAAACAATGCAAACTGCCGACGCTATCAGTTTCTTATGGGCAATGAAGTGTAATTTGTTCCATTTACACTTCACAACAGCATCAGATGGGCTTTGTCAGTGCTGCATGGAGTAATTAAACCTGAAATCAATAGCAGGCATTTGTCATGTTTACAGCCCCTCTTTCTGCTGGGTTAAACTCATCACTTTAGTGCTGTTCTGTTTTACTGCAGAGACACACTTCATTATGTCTGCAGGTAGAGTTGAGATATTCACACCCTTATCCAGTACTCAGGAAACATTGTTCAAATGAAAAAGGGACATGCAGAGAGACGCATCCTCACTGTGATTTATTTGCTTGATTTCCCAGAAAAGCGTACGGCGCTGTATGGCCACTGTTTATGTCGCCTTATTTAACAACACAATTACAAACTGCCTATCGTACTATATACACACACACACGAAGCAGGTCAGTGGTGCAGCTTCTAAATGGTCAGCAGGGGCTTACTGTACAGCACTCAAAGTGCTCTATATTATATCTTGCTTCACTATATCTATATATAATCTTTTTTTTCTGTAGAGCTGTGAGAGTCTCTTAAACAAGAATCAGTGTAATTATTCAGTATCTATTTTGTATATGTAATGATGCTGCCAGTTCTCCTACAAGCAATCTGATGAATTAGCCCTACCGATACTTTGCATTTTTGTAAATTACTGTCAACAGTTGGAGGTGAAACACCATATTGGTGTCGGTGTTGATACCACCCTTATGAGTCAGTATAAGTATCACCCACTATGTAACTGCTAAAGTTTTATTGGTTAGTTTCACTATAATCTGTGGTTAAGTTGTTACATCAAAATAATTCCTGACTCCCACTGGAGTAAGGTATGCAGACTTAAGAAAACAAACAAACAAAGAAACTAGTATTGGGCAAGTATCCAATACTGACACACTTAATCTGAATCAATGTTTTAGATGGCAAAATGTTGAGGATGTAGTGCAGGTATGTCACAGTAGTTATAATACTGGTCTGCAGTATACTGTATGCTAATTTTGGGGGGAACTATTTCATAGTTACTGTAAACACTTAATATTTGATCCTGAACTTTTTTGCTCATGCTCTTTCAGGAAGCACTTAAAATTGCGCTAAAGGAAAACACACAGCTGGCAAGCCGGTATGAAGACCTTAGGAAGATTCTCATGGAGGCCAAACAGGAGTCCGTGTCTGCACTGAGTGAGAAAAACAGCGCACATAAATCTTTTCATTACTACACACAGGTACATTTTATATAACCTTGCTATCTGTTCCCCTCCTTCTTCTGTTATTGTTGTTTCATGACCTAAGACCTTTGCCTTATGTTCCTTCATGTTTTATTTGGTGGTATCCTACTTTGCACCAGACACCACTTCTTTGCATATAGGCAGTCATTTTAAGGTTTTAGTTTGGCAACCAGTAAGGAGGTTACTGCAGCAGTCTAATAATGAGATAACTCGAGTGGAGGAGGATGATGGATGTGACATAATGTAATGATAGTTTTTCCAGCAAGGGGAGTAAAGCAAGAGGTTGATGGTACATGTAAATACTATAACTTCAACATTTCCCTGATTATAGTTTTGTAAGGTGGCCAGAGGTGAAAAATCTTATCATCGTCGTGTTACAAATTTGCCCTGCACACCGCAGTAATTGGTGAAGGATCAGCAGCAAACACGGGTCAGGATCAGACAGTGCTAAAATAGCACTGGAGGTCTGACTAGTTGAGGGAGACAACTCAGCAGCATTTTACTGTTTAATCTTTATAGATTTTGACACTATTTAACTAGAATAGAATTACACATGACAAGCATAACACCAGGAAGAAGCCACACTGTTCCTGCAATGAAAAAATACATATTATTTGTTCCAAAAATGACTAATACCTTTACTTGAGCAATTCCTCATCTAACTGCATGAATGTTATCAAGTGAAAAATGCATGCAAAAATAAAATCCTGTGGACAGGATTTTCCACGCTCATGATCAAAGCCTGATTTTCTTTTACTCCGGATTCAGCCTTCACCATTTTTGTTTGTTTCAACTCCACACTTGTACAACAGCAGCCTCTCGGCTAGTGTTTTATGGCTAAATTTAGTTGTTTTTCTTTTTTATTATTTTGGTATAACAAGCTCATAATCAGCAATGTTTCTGAAATGTAGATGTCGGCCTAACACATTTAATCATTTAATCTGATTTATACAGACACATTCAAATGCATTTCCTTCCTGTTTTAAATTTCCAATTATCTGTATAATGCTTGCATATTGTGTCCCAGTTAGTACATATGTTACACAATGTGAGTGCTCTTAATTGATTTGTTTATAACTGGAGGCAACAAGGTAAATGCATTTAACATTGTCAGGATCATTTGAGAGATCAGTACATTAGTGCAAGTGAGTGAGATGCCAGTCATTTGTGTTTTTCAGAGTCCATAATCTCTTTTATTAAATTTAACTGAGGGGCACAGTGAAACTCATCTCTAAGGTATCACTGAAATATAGTTAGGTATGGAAACTGTGGGCAGTGACACAGTTTTTTTTATCATCTTCAAACCCTAAGCATAAATACTACTTTAACTGTCATGGAGGAATTTATATACCAAGCTTCACCTTTCAGTACTTTTAAAGTAATTGAATAGATATGCAATATTCTTTGGTTATTTTTTCACAAATTAAGCAGATAAAGGTTTTGGGTAGCCTGTGAAGCAACAATATGCAGTCAAAGGTCTGTTTGTCTCTGAGTACAAGTAAAACAGCTCACTCTTAGGCTGCAAAATAAATTGATCACAGTGATACTGAGAAAACTGAGATTGGCCAGATAAACCGGTTTGGTAAATTCTGAGGAAAAGAAAATACTGTTTAGGAAAAAATGAACGAAGAAAAACAACAGAAGAACATTTATCAGGAGGTAGTTATATAGTTATCCAAGTCTACCATAAAGAGAAGGGCAAGGGCAAATAAAGACTGTTCACCACAAGGTGAAAGCTATTAATCAGCCTCAAGAACACAAAAGGCTATATTATACTTAGCCAAAATAAATAAATAAAAGCCAGAGCAGTTCTGCAGCAACATTCACTGGACAGATGAAACCAAGATTAACCTGTACCAGAATATTGTAATGGAATGCTTGGGATAGTTTGTGATCCAGTCATAAAATATCACCTGTAAAACACACTGGAGGCCGTGTGACATATGTGCATGCACGATTTCTAGTAGCACTGGGTCACCAGTGTTTGCTGATGACGTCACTGAAACTAAAAGTATCTGGATTCATTCTAAAGTGGACAGAGCTAAATCCCCCTCAGATTTAGCCAAGTACTGCAGAGCTGGCTTTACAGTGCTTCACAGTAGAGACAGACAGTGATCCAAAGTATACTAAGAAAGCAGCCTAGCAGCTTCTGAAGGTAACTCACTTTACCTCTACTTTGTGGAGCTGCATGTCACTCCCTGAAAACAAAGTAAAAATTTGAAGCCTGGCAAAAAAAAAAAAGAAAGAAAAGAAAAAAGTCAGAGTTCAGGCAGTTAATTCATACCAAAGGAGATAAATGTTATTAACAATTATTGAAACCAAAATGTATTTATGTTGATTTGTTAAATAGCATTAAGCCCTTAAAATATGGGACTATATATATATAAAAAAGGACATTTCTCAGCCTTTAAGGTAGAACTTGAACCTTGAATTAAAGCTTAGAGTCTGTGTTTTATTGTGTCATTTTTAGTCTACTGTGGTGGTGTATTTGGGCAAAATAGTGAAAATTGTGCCACTATCCAAACATTTTGGGATCTAGCAGTATAATGCTGACAGTAGGCATCACTTGAAGTAGTTCAAGTGGCAAACCTAAAACAATCTTCACTTGGTGTTCAGGACAGCTGCTACATAGCAGAACATGTCTTAATATACAGGGAGTGCAGAATTATTAGGCAAGCTGTAGTTTTGAGGAATAATTTTATTATTGAACAACAACCATGTTCTCAATGAACCCAAAAAACTCATCAATATCAAAGCTGAATGTTTTTGGAAGTAGTTTTTAGTTTGTTTTTAGTTTTAGCTGTTTTAGGGGGATATCTGTGTGTGCAGGTGACTATTACTGTGCATAATTATTAGGCAACTTAACAAAAAACAAATATATACCCATTTCAATTATTTACTTTTACCAGTGAAACCAATATAACATCTCCACATTCACAAATATACATTTCTGACATTCAAAAATAAAACAAAAACAAATCAGCGACCAATATAGCCACCTTTCTTTGCAAGGACACTCAAAAGCCTGCCATCCATGGATTCTGTCAGTGTTTTGATCTGTTCACCATCAACATTGCGTGCAGCAGCAACCACAGCCTCCCAGACACTGTTCAGAGAGGTGTACTGTTTTCCCTCCTTGTAAATCTCACATTTGATGATGGACCACAGGTTCTCAATGGGGTTCAGATCAGGTGAACAAGGTGGCCATGTCATTAGTTTTTCTTCTTTTATACCCTTTCTTGCCAGCCACGCTGTGGAGTACTTGGACGCGTGTGATGGAGCATTGTCCTGCATGAAAATCATGTTTTTCTTGAAGGATGCAGACTTCTTCCTGTACCACTGCTTGAAGACGGTGTCTTCCAGAAACTGGCAGTAGGACTGGGAGTTGAGCTTGACTCCATCCTCAACCCGAAAAGGCCCCACAAGCTCATCTTTGATGATACCAGCCCAAACCAGTACTCCACCTCCACCTTGCTGGCGTCTGAGTCGGACTGGAGCTCTCTGCCCTTTACCAATCCAGCCACGGGCCCATCCATCTGGCCCATCAAGACTCACTCTCATTTCATCAGTCCATAAAACCTTAGAAAAACCAGTCTTGAGATATTTCTTGGCCCAGTCTTGACGTTTCAGCTTGTGTGTCTTGTTCAGTGGTGGTCGTCTTTCAGCCTTTCTTACCTTGGCCATGTCTCTGAGTATTGCACACCTTGTGCTTTTGGGCACTCCAGTGATGTTGCAGCTCTGAAATATGGCCAAACTGGTGGCAAGTGGCATCTTGGCAGCTGCACGCTTGACTTTTCTCAGTTTATGGGCAGTTATTTTGCGCCTTGGTTTTTCCCCACGCTTCTTGCGACCCTGTTGACTATTTTGAATGAAACGCTTGATTGGTCGATGATCACGCTTCAGAAGCTTTGCAATTTTGAGACTGCTGCATCCCTCTGCAAGATATCTCACTATTTTTGACTTTTCTGGGCCTGTCAAGTCCTTCTTTTGACCCATTTTGCCAAAGGAAAGGACGTTGCCTAATAATTATGCACACCTGATATAGGGTGTTGGTGTCATTAGACCACACCCCTTCTCATTACAGAGATGCACATCACCTAATATGCTTAATTGGTAGTAGGCTTTCGAGCCTATACAGCTTGGAGTAAGACAACATGCATGAAGAGGATGATGTGGACAAAATACTCATTTGCCTAATAATTCTGCACTCCCTGTACTGAGATATGCGGACAAATATAAAAGATTACAGCTAATATGAAGTTATTCCCCACGACATTGTCCATCCAAAGCCATACATGTAAAAACAGCTAAAACAAAGAAAGTTAAAGTGCAAAATATTGTAATTTTGACTTTCCCCCCTCCGGAGTCACATGGTAAAATGCAGGTTTATAATCATTATTAAGCTCATAAGCTGCTTTTTACTATATTTCATTGGACAAAGCACTTAGTGTTAATCTTATTTCTGTATATAGAGTGAATTGGTAACAACTACCTGCCTTTAATAGTAGTCAGCAGTGGAATATAAGTTACTATTCCATTTTATTTTACTTATATATATATATACACATTCCTAATAATTTATAGTCGTTTAATACTACAGGGCCATTGCCTAGATGAGCACTTTGTCCTAAGAGTTATACCTGGCCTTTGTTTGTAATGAATTATGGATTGAATTTGTTTTCCTTAACTAAATGATCACCGTTCTTTTAGCGTAATGTTGATTCTTTCTTTTTTTATTATTGAATTAATAATATAACAATAATAAAAGAGTCTGTATTCATTAAATTTATTGCCATTGTCAATCAAGACAGGTTAAAGCCTAAATTGGAGAAATTATTAGGCATATAAACGTGTAACTTTCTGAGCTAAATAATCATATTGCTTTAACACCAGTACAGATGCACAAATATTCTAGATTTTAACTATTACAGTCAGTCTCACAACACAAAATAAAGCACATATGTGGTATGAAAAGTGAATTATATTTATTAACTGACTAATGAAGACTCATTTAATTAATCTAATATTAGAGTTGGTAGTTTTTCTTTTAAAGACAGAAATTTCGTCATGTCAAATGTATTTACATTAGAATGCTCATGAAAAAGTGTAAAGACATTCAAGTATTCCTAATTTGTAGTTGTATATTAAAAGATACATGATTAATTAACATCTTATAGCGTGTCCCAGCATCTCTGTTATCAATATCCTTTTGAATCTACTGTACATGTAAGCACAGCGTTGTTTATGTAGAGGCTTTCAGCTCCTGGGTTTTAACAGGGTACACCATAAAGAGCATTCTTGTTATTGTCTTTTCTTCAGGAGCTGATGACTGAGCTAATTCGCTTTAGTTTTCAATGCACTGGGGAACACATTGCCAAGCAATGATAAGCTTTGTAGGAAGAGTAGAGAGATGGAGGGGGAAGAAAAGCAATGGCATCTATCAGAATTTAAACCTCTTTGCTTGAAACTGTGTTCAAATAATAAAGCAAGCAGCATGTCTTTCCAAGAGACTAGGAATAATTTCTGGTTTCAGTGGGGGGTTCATGACTCTGTGTGTATGTGTAAAATATGTCTTGAGGGGATTGGTATAAAGTTAAACTGGGTGAAGTAGAAATATTTTACTCATCAGCTTTGCAGTCACAGAGTTTGCCTCGGCTAGAACAAAACTGCTGAAGCATTTAGAGAAAATTAACCCCCCATCCTGGCAGCCAGATGTGACTGGATTCTGATGAGTGCACACGAGTGGGCAGAGAAACCAAGAGACTGTGAAATTCCTGTCAGGCCCGTGTACTGCAGAATGGGCTATTGACTGCTTTCTCTATTCCCCTCCATCATTCTTCTTGAACACTGCCATTAATTTCCTCTCCTGCCTTACCAATTCCTTTTCTCTGCCTTCTCTCCCCCTAGCTCTCTTTGTTGCAGAAGAGGATGCACAAAGCTTTGGTGAAATACTTCAAACAACGCAGCCTCTACAGCCAGGCTGAACTGGACCGGTGCCAGGCTCTTTCTCAAGAGACCGACTGGAAAATAAAAACAGCCCAGGTATTTGTACATATACATGTAAAACAGGCTGGAAAACTGCACCGACTGTCACCATTCATTTAAATGGCAAATCCTTTTATTCAACTTTCATCCCGGTCTAGGTATTCTACCGGATGGCAGCATATTCTTTTGCATACTACAGTAACTCCATGTTATGCTTGGCATTGTTTGAGCCTCATCCGGCTAGTCAGTTGCCTTGTGTCTTCTTTGCCAAGCAAGAGCAGCCAGGCAAACATCCACCAAGGCTTTGTGCGTCACTGCTATGGCGGAGTTTAAGACACCACTCTTACAATGCAGTCTGTACATTTACTTATCAGATCACAGACTGATGTGATGGATGATGTGCGTGTGCTACGGTGCCTTCTGGGTGACCCTGTGTCTAAGGCTAGCTCTGCCTCTCTTTTTTTGTCTGTATATATGTGTTGTCACATTGCATTAAGATTCGAGCCCGTTTTTGTTTTTTCTTTCCTTTTCTTTTTTTACACTTTGCATCTAATTCAGAGTTCATTACAACACATGGAAGATGTCCATGCCGTACAGCTTTTTTTGTGAATAGTATAACCTTCTGTCTGTCTCGCAGAAGAGTTGGAGCATATTCTGCAAGGTTGAAAAGTAAGGATCTTCAATTAGAGGATAATCGGTGTCTAATCTGTGCTGTGATGTGCGATGAGGTCAAAGCGGACAGAGGGACAGTGATGAATCTTTATGAAATGTCCTGTCCAGTATTACTGCAGAGCCAGGTGGCATGCAACCATAGTATGAACTACTTCCACTTTTTCACTTCCTTTTTACTTAGGCAGTAGGATATCCTAAATCCCTCGACAGCCATATTTGGCAGTTGCAAGCTGTTGTTTTTGTGTAAAATTCTTATTTTGTTTTTGTCGCTTAATTTGATCCAACAACAAATTTAGCAGACACGCTGCAGGCAAAATACGCTCTGATTTTGATGGGAGGCTTTCCAGGAGGGTACCTAGTAAAGTGCTATCAGGTGGTTTCCTTCTCAATTTCTCCTCCTCTGACTACTTGACATATATTTTTTTTCTTTTCGATGGGTTCTGGTCCAGACATTACTGGAAGCAGCCATGTCTCAGCGGCCCAGCCTCAAAAGGCCCCAGCAGATCACAGCTCAAGGCAGGGAGGAGTGGGGCACAGGGGGAGGAGCTATCAGAGAGCTGCAGAGTGTGAAGGACAAAAGAGCTGGTGTATTCAAGCGCACCACACCGTCACCCGTCACAGCTCAGCACAGGGTCCATCAGAGCAGGCAGCACTCACTTTAAACAGGCTCCTGATGAAGAGTCCAGCTCAGGCTCTATCCTCCAAAAAGTACACATGGAACAAAAAAACAAAATAAAGCCCTTTTGAGCTCAACTTTAAATGCCTTATGAGATTACGAGCAGGCATAATCACTTCACCTATCCAAATATTAAAACCTTCACAATTCCTATAACACAATTAGTATTTCTGACAGGGTCAAAGTTTATCAATATCAACTGGCAGTTTAATAGAAATAAAGGAATCAATAAAACTGACATTGGCTGTAACTGCAGTGAAACCAGGCTGAATCCTGATGAGGCCTGTGCTAATCCATCATGTCCACTTAACCCCACGAGCAGAACATAAGAGAGGTCAGGTTAACGCTTTCACAGTTATAGTGCTGGAATAAGAAGCCAAATGGCAGTTTGTTCAAAAGTAGCTTGAGGGAAGGGAGGCCAAGGAACCCTAGGGTGGGTGTGTAGGAGTGGGTGGGGGAGGGGGGTGTTGTAGGAGTAGGGAGGGTGGGGTGGCGGGCTGTCATCCTGTTACACTCCTGCCAGAACTGGCAGTTCAGCTTTGTGTTCTGCGAGTTTACACTGGGGATGGCATAATTGACAATGGCTAACAGCGGAGAGCAGTGCAGAGCCTTGTTGAATGGCCAGTAATGATTGGAGCAGACGCCCACTGCCCCAGTCCCAGGGGACAGTAATCCAAGATCCTGTTTCTGATATAATTGTTAGTCAGAGAATTTCTGCATGGCTAGGCTGGTTCAGATTCCCAAGCTGGTTGACAGTGCCAGGCAGTTTAATAGAAAAACTGGATGCTGAGGTTTTTAAAACAGAAGAGCACTGAACCTGGACGCGGTTCACCAGGAGCCTCTTGTTCTCCTTCCTGACGAAAAATAAGAACAAGACGGTAACTTTACTCTCGCAGCTGCAGACACGTCAACTGTGTGCGCAGGAGACACATGAAACGAAGATGCTTTATTGGTGCCTTTCTACAAAAGCAGCATTTTCCTAATTAGCCTGTTTTCATTTATTCTGTTTGTGCCTTATTTCAACAGGAGGAGATGTCAGAGGAAAGCGAACTTATCTCAGCCTTCCTACAATCCTTGACAGATGACTCTACTACCACTGATGATGCTACGGGGTGAACAAACAAGCCAATCCAGATGCTGCTGGATCCAATGAGTAGATGCCTTCAGTTCAAATAGCAGTGTAATTGGACATTCACCTGTACCAGACAACTTACTTACCCTAGCACGCTTCACTATTCCCCCCTCTTTACTTGCAGCAAATCCATAACAATGAAACAGGTGACTTTCATGCTGCTGTCAGGACTGATCTAATTTTAGCTGGGTGAATGATTGCAATTGGCTTTGCCTCATCAGATAATTAATCTATGTCACCATTAATTGGAAAAGAGAATAATTACAGGCAGTGTTGACAGAAATTCTACGCTTCTCCAGATTCCAAGATCTAATTACAACTAGTGAAACCCCATGACCTTAACTAGCACTTAGTACACCTTGGCCACCTTGACCATGCCCATGCGAAGCCCGTCGTCTCTCCAAAGAACCTATTTTTTTGTTATTACAGCTCACACTCTTCTGCTCTCTTCACTCACTGAAAGCTGTCTCCCTCAATCACTTTTCAATATTCAATCTTAATTTTGTGGAAGTTTAGCATTTTCAATGAGCTGGAGATGAATGATTAATGAATAAATTTAAATGCTTCATTTTGTCCATGGATCATTAGTTAAGTCCTTTGTGGGAAGGACCTGAGAAAGGAGTGAAAATTATTGAGACATTAGCCTGGAGCAATCCAGGGGTAAATAGTGTGCACAAAAGGATGTTGTGTGTGCACTATCCACTGGCTTTCTAAAGAACCCTGGGGAAACACTGTTTTCAATTTGGAATCTTAACTGAATCACATTTAGTACTTGTAGAAAATTGATTTTTCTTTCATCATGTTTAAACAATGTCATACTAGTGGTAAACAACACAAAGTCTGCTCTGTATAAATGCTAAAGTGCAAAAAGTGCGAAATCCCTAGATATTTATCATTTCCACGAGAATGAAAAGAAGTTAAAAAGCAAACAATGTTTATATATTAATCTAAATTGTACAAATTATGTTTATGCTCATTAGAATTTTAGTAGCGTCAAGGTTAATGCTGTTAGACTACTCCTTGGAAAATATGTTACCCTTTCCTTCTGAGTTGATAGAGATGCTGTTGTTTTGTTGATAACAACAGATGCCTTCCATACTAGAGGAGACAGAAGGGGGCAGTATGGACACAACAACCTTAGCAAATAACTGACTGAAACATGTCTCAGTATCATGTTATAACACTAAGCATAACATCTCAAACTAAGTCGGCTTGAAAAAAACAAAATAAAACAAGTAAAAATATATATATTTAAATCAAACTGACACATTATCTCTCATGTGGGGGGAAAAAAAAAAGATTTTTTCAGATATTTGGTAAAGTTTCTTTACATAGGTTTTTGGGCCAACTGTATACTATAGAACAAACATTCAGCATGACACTAACTTGGTCGACTGCTCGCAAAGCCACGACGCCACTAGCTCCCTAAAAGCATCTTGAGGAGAAAAATGTTCAGTCCGTCTCATATTCTGTACTGACTATATGGCAATTTCTCAAATGAAGGTGCCTCTCCAGCACATTTATCTGCTCTCCTTGCATCTAATCAATCCCTTAAATAAATGAAAGTGAGCCACAACTAGATGTCATCACATCTATCTGCGGGCGTGCCTCAAAGTGCACACACCTTAATGCTGCTACTCTAAAGAGGATGGACTGTGGAAATACTAATGGGGGGGTGTACTTGACAGCTGAGGGGCATTACATGCTTGTTTCAGTATGATGAGAATAAAACATACAGCACATGCCTCGCTGTGCTGTTGCATACTCTGATACCTCAACGCTGGTTTGGAAGATTTTTTTGTACTTTTGTATCAAGGCATATTTTGCAAGAGGCATGTTGAGAAAATCTGATTTACAGGCAGCATGATTCTCAATTTCTGCCTGGCGCCACCATGCAGACGATGGGCCCGTTTCATTTGGATTCACTTCAGTAATCACTTCTGATCACTGGAGTGAAGCCGAGTGAATCAGAGCAACGTTCTGTCTTCTTAAGCTAACAAAAATTCTGCTCTGAGATCTTTTTAAAACCAGGAAAACTGAGGCGTCCTCTCAAACCGTCCTCTCTTTGTTCATGAGAAAGTGGAGAGTTGAGCCATGGAGCCGATGGAGTCGAGGAAAGAATGTGAGTTGAGAAAGGTGCTACTGTGTCTAAAATATCAATGAGGGAGATGCTGCCAAGTTTTGGAGCACACGAGAGGAAATAGGTTTTCGGTAGTATAACATGAAAGTGCACCCTGGTACACCCTATGTGGTCAGTGCTGATAACACTGTAATCTGGGAAGATTTTCTTTTATATTACTATATAATCGTCTGATTTTTATTCATCTGACTTGAGTGTGTGTTCCTTTAAAGTTTAGGTAACTACAGCATCTGTCATTCAGTCATACAGTACCGCTTAACAATACACTGGAACAGTGTGATTGCCCAGGTGAGTCTTTAATGTGGAGCTCAGCAGAAAAACATGACAAACAAATTCATCAGTATAACAATACATGTTCCTCGCGTTTCCACACTCATTTGATTTCAAAGATATTTATCTTAAGAGGATAATAATTTGTGAAAGTCTCTGACATTTGTGGCTAGCTAGCATGATAATAAATCCATGGCTTGGAACATTTTTTAGTTAATTAGAGTCAATCAATCCAAACTTTGCTCACTTACCGGTGTGAAACCGGAGTATAATGAGCAGAAATCAGCATGGTGATTGGAAAACACAAATTACAGCTGTTAAAGAGAAACTCATCCACTTTTCTT
The DNA here is from genome assembly GCF_900408965.1 of Simochromis diagramma. Lineage (NCBI taxonomy): Eukaryota > Metazoa > Chordata > Actinopteri > Cichliformes > Cichlidae > Simochromis > Simochromis diagramma. The sequence continues at coordinate 8,089,842 of NW_024386782.1, forward strand.
CTGTTGATGCAAATGCCTGCTGCGAGGATTTAAAATTAGCACGGCATTCCTTTAATGGATGTTGAGGCAAAGTGCTCCTCTATAATTAAAAAAACCTGTTAATATCCTCGTAGGCTAAAATAAGAGGGGTTAGTATGATTGCATGACACCTCTTTAAAAGGACACATTGGTCAGTTGGCTATTACACAAAACAAAACTGTATCTGCTTTTATTTAGTTTTATTTAAATCATGGAACCAGTTTGCCTAACACTACTTAGATTCACTGTATGCTGTGTATATATTAAGGTGCTTTTTCCCCCATGTTTATCCGCATTATGAGCAAATGAAGTAACCCTACATAATGGTGTGTGACCATACCAGTGAGATGGTCAGCACTGCTGCCTCAGTAAGATCATGTGGCATGTTAATGAACTTCGCTGACATATGGGACAGTCTTTGCTATTAAAGGCTGTGTATATCTCTATGTTCAGGGCTACATTCATATATTCCTGACATATTCCACGCACCTTTCATTCATGGTGTAATGATGTGAATAATGACCTGCTGATGTTAACAGTACCATCTGATCTAGGGTCCCAGACAGTAACATGACATAACCTCCCGGCTGCTTGTGTCCACGATATATATATATATGACCTCACCGCTGGATGTAATTTCTTTTCAAGAGCTCTTGGAAAGGGAGAGCTTATGTTGTTGAGCTCATGTCGTCAAGGCTGGTAACAGCAGCTTGCCATTGTATTAATTATTGTCAGGGAATCCAAGGGGTGTAGATAATACAGAATGCACTGGTTGGTCCCATTTGTTTCACTTGTCAGTGGAGTGAATAATTGGGAGTGCTGACCATATTAGACACAGAGAATTTCTAAAAGATACGACTCAAACTGTTGCAACACAAAAGTACTGCTTGGAAATTAAAAAGCTTAATGTGTGAGAATTTCAAATCAGTATGGAATAATTTACCAGCTTCTCATTGCCAAAGGAATTTACTGAAGTTTAACTCTGACAGCAGTCATTCTGATACACAATGAAACGGCTCCGATTGTGAGGGAAACTGTTTACTGCGTCCTACTTTTTTTTGTTTTGTTTGTCCAAGAATTAAGTTTCTTTTGGTGAATGGCAAAAAACGTTAAGTGTCAGATATTTTGCACCCTGACTTCATTCTTCAAAGGTTTGAGAACATTGATACAATTCTAGTAGAAGAGGGGTTGCTAATACAATGGGGCTCATCTTGCAATTCTCCCAAGGAATAACTATCAGTCCTGCTACAGCAGCTTCAGCGTCCCTAGGTGACCGCGCCACTGAGCCCGTGTTCGCTCCATCGCACCCCACTCCACGCCTGCTGCCACCCTGAAGGTAGATGCATCACGCTGGGGAGACTGCACAACAGCAGCCCCCTCTCCTCCAGCCCCCAAACCTTCTCCACGGCACAGTGGCCTCCTGCGGCCCCTATACACAACTTTGGGTCTCCATTACAGCCCCGGTCCCAGCAGCCCAGACTCTCCCTCAGGTGAGTCTCCATACCACCTCCGTGTGTCGTCCCACCTGAACTGCACAACTGGTATCCTTTTGTCATTTGAGAATGCCACAACACACACACATATTGTGCACACGCACGCATACACACACACACACACACACACACACACACACACACACACACACACTCTCTCTCCTGTGCTCACTCTGGAGGGGACACCGCCTGTTCCTTTCTGCTCACCTCCCGGCTGCCGACTGACTCTCTGAGCCGTGTCTGTGGTGGCTACGCCATGTGTGGGGATCTAGGGGTTTAAAACAGCAGGCCTCCCAATACTCCCTGAATGGCAAATATAAGTGCTTCCAATTTATTACACAGTGGACGTTTTATGAATCATCTCTGACTAACTTTGATCTGAAATGACAAGCATGTGCTAATCGGTCCCGATATCCAAAAAAAAGTGCTAAAAAAACAGGAAACAGAAAACTGGATGAGTTGAGATTTTACAATTAATTGAAATAAACTGAACCTGCTAGTACAAATATTGCACTTTTGATGACCCTTTCTTCCGTTTTTCACAATTATAACAACTACCTCTGATTAAGCAGCCTGTTCCTTTAATGCCAATGCTACATTTTTTTAGAACTAATCTCTCTATAGTATAGTATACGGTTTGGTTTCCAAATCCAAAAATGGTGCAAAATAATTCCACACAACTGTAAACTCTTCCAAGATTGGGGAGGGAGGCATAAAGAGAGCCCTGCTTGTGTTCATACATACAGTTAACTGGAACTAAGGGGGATCTTTAAATGTAACTTCTAAGAGCCTTGTAATGAGTATTTACTGTAACATGCAGTTTGCATTAATTTTGTCTCACCAAAGTGTTTCTGAAGAGGCTCCCCGCAGCATTTTCAGCTTTCCTCCTTTTAATATATTTTTTATCATTAAAAAGGGGCTTTAAACTGCAGCACTTTTGCTAAAACACAAATTACAACTTTCACTTTATAGGTTGCCATACCACACCACACTTAGTTAACAAAATATTTTACAAACAAGATGATATCACCCTCTCCATGATATTAATATGATATGTTCTCTGATCTGTAAACAGCTGGTTATCTTGCTTTTCCACGATAAGAGAAAGTGCTGAGGATTTACGCTTGGTGAGCACATTTGGGCTGAATCTTTCACACGTCACAAATTGCAGATGGGAAGCAGTGATCTTGAACAGCCGATCACATTTCCGTGACCATCTGACACCTTCCATTTAGGAAAATAATACTTTCTATCTTAGCATACCCCTCTGCAACAGCCAGCAAAAGGAATTATGCCTGGTAGACTTTGCTATTCACAACTTTGGAGCTTCTCCTGTTGTTTTGTTTCATTGCACTGATTAGATTAAATGTTCGCTCTTTAATCAGTTACCCAAGGCCACGATAATGCTGACAGTTTGTGTTTTGCTTCATTTTTATGTGTTGTAATGGGCACAAAATTATGCTGAAGGAAACAATAAGGAAGCATGATATAATGCAAGCATTACATATGAAGATGCGTAGTATCTGGGGGTAAAATCAGGGGCTTATTCACCAAACAGAGTAGATGGTCAGTGGCTGGGAGCTTTGTCTGCTCTTAAAAGCTTATATTATGAGTATACTGCAGTATTTAAATCTGATCTAACTGCGGTTATTTACACTAACACCCCTCCTTTTTTCATAATGTTGAAGACAAAAAAAAAAAAAAAGACTTTTTACCCATAGAGGTAGATATGCTATCTGAGTAATATGACAGAAAGAAATGAGTCGGGTTAACTGGTACAGAGAGTTGTAAATCACTGTAGTGTGATTCTTTGTCTCAAAGGGTTTAATTAGTCTAGAAATTCTTCTCTTATCTGATGACCCCCCCCCCCTCCCTCTGCACACTGCAACAACTTACAACCATAAACGCCCTGCAATCTGAAGACCAGTGGCCTCAGGAGACTGAGTTGCTACAAAGAGCTGAAAGAGTTGGAAATGGTCATTTTATTGCGTTAGAATAGCTCGCTCGAGACTTGGGTAATGTAGTGCTAACTGTGTGCTGGTAAAGATAACAATATGTGACTCCAAAGTGAAATACAGTGAATTACTGTAGTGCTGTGCAGTGTCAAGACCTCTGGAAATGAGGTAACGAAATAATCGTGGTAAACAGTAAAACAAAGTGCTTTCATAGTGGTTTCAAACTGCTAATTAATATTAGAGTAGTATAGTTTTCCTTCTGTGACGATGATTATTTGAGATGCAGCGCACAATCTAATCAGTCATCACCGCAGAGTTCATGTAGAATGAATTTCCTCGGCATAACTACAAGTTGGGGATTAGCAGGCTGTGTGCTTGTCAAACACTTGAACATCAAAACAGCATTGTGGTGCCTTCTTATTATAAATGCTACCAATGTATGGTCCGCTATTGCTTGACGGTAGCATGGCGCTGCTCTCTTTCATAGTATATGAACAAAGCCATTTATCCCTATCTGTCATTTCTTAAGTTGTGAAGTACCTGTCACTTCTGGTCCCATGGGAGTCCTACATGTAAGTGTATTTACTCTAATTGAGCTCTTTATGTAATTGACAGTTTATTCTGGCCTAATAAATCCTTTCTAACGGTTTCTGATTAGCTGTGTGAGCATTTTGTTTGCTTTTTGAGGTGATTATATCACCTTATATTCATGTGATGGGGGTAAATGAAGGAATCCTAATTTTGAGATGAGATGTTTCTGAGTTTTTGAAAGCTCTCGTTGTTGTTGAACTGTATGCAGCTATACCAAAGTGATTTGACAGATTAATAATTTAGCAATGGAACTACTTAGTGCCTCACAGCTGTTAGTTTGTTGTGGTGGTGACAGAGTGTTTGGTGCAATCCATAAGTTCATATGAGCATTCCCAACCAGGAGTTTTACTATGTGATTCATCAAGCCACTTCCTTTAGTGGATTCACTTTGATCTTATAGACTTGGAGGATCTCTGGGGGCAAAAATGCAGGTGTATGGATATAAACACTCCAGCAGAACTACTGTGCACTAATGGACACTGTATTAGGTTACAGCCCTTGGTGTTTTCAAGCCTTATGTTTTTAACAATGAACTGATCAGACATGGTAATAATGAATGAAAACAATATATATGTTCTTTATTTGTGCTTGTTGTTTTTTTTTTTAACTTTATGTCCCTTCTGTACATGTGTGGCATTTCATAGTGCTGCTTCAGTGTCACACTAAAATGTAGAAAAAAGGAGGGTATTATCTGCTTTTAATTAAACATGATAAAAGTCTGCACAGTTGTCTGTACATTGAGGTGGGTGCTGTTTATTATACAGATGTATAACTTCAGTTTGTGTAGAGCACCTTCTTTTGAAGGACTAGTAGGAGCAGAATGAGATGAGGGGTTATTTTGGCGATGGAGATTAAGGCAGGGGCTTTTTGTCATTTGTGCGAGACAAGCCATTCATCCATCCAGTTCACAGCCAAAAAAAGGCTGGTCCCAGAAATTAGCAGTTTCAGCTCAGCAGCAAAGTCGTCGGGCTGTGAAGGCAGAGAGAAATTGACTAATTAGCAATGCGCACTAAAACTTGACGGTTCTCTCTATAACAGCGAGGGAAAGACTCGGTTTTTCTCCCCCTTTCTCTTTTCTTTCTTCCATAGATGTTTGAAATCGCAGTCATTTACGCTCGACAGTTTTTACAATAGCCTTGAGCCATAATTTTGCGAGTCTCTCCAGCATCCATACCCCTGCATGGTCTCTCTCCACCGGCCATGCACGACCGTTTCTCTCCCCAACCGTGGATTTCCTATTACTCTCGTTACGACTCACTGAGCCCCAGGCCCAAGGATAATGATGTGTTGTTTCTTGGTAGCATAATTTGTCACACGTATATTTCTTCTTCTTCTTCTCTTGCAGAAAGCACAGCTCCCTCTCACACACTCACACACTTCTTGTTAATTCAGAAGAACAAATGATCAACGTCAACAAATAACCCGAAATAGTGACTTTATGAGTTGGAATCAATGGTTATTTTGAGACGCCATAGACTTTAAAGGAAAAAGGACATTTCTTAAAAGGAGAACAAAGGAAAATTCAAGTGAGATTATTGGGAACCCGAAGCTTACTTTCCTTTTTTTTTGGTCAAGAGCTGAAGTCAGGTAAGTTTGGCTCCTTCTCAGGCAAGCTGCTCACATCATTTAGTTGTGACAGGCGCTTTTAGAGAATCTGGCGACAACGGTTACGGCACGCTTGTGTCAAGTTTACACACATTACGCACATGGAAATAGCTTTTGTAACAGTCTAAGTATGAAAAAGATATGCACATCCCATTTAACTTTAGCGAAAGCTGCATTTCAGTGAATATTTTGTCGATACTCACGTCCGCTTAACTCAGGTAGGCTAAAAAAGCAAAACGCACCCGTACCGCTGCTGACGGCTCGGAGACAAACTAATTGCTTTTGTATGACTCCGTAAATCTGTGCGATGTGTAATGTCCTCATTGTGGGGGTGTGCAGCAAGGCAGGAGAAGGGATAAGTGTTGGCTGAATGCTGCATGTTATCCGTCCACCGTAGCGGCTGTCTCTTTTTTCCTTATCCGACAACTTCAGCCGCGTTACCGAGGGGGGGAAAGCGCCGCAGCATCTCCGTATCCTCCGATTTTTTTTTCTTTCTTTTTTTTTTTTTGTTTTGACAGCGCCCTTCAAACATCAGCCTCCATTTAAAACCATCCGCTTCTTGAGTTAAGAATGAATAAGAGTGGCACGCTGTGGGAACTGCTGCGTTTTTGTTTGTTGCTTTACGACCAGAGCTCAAAGTTGAAGGCGAATGAAGCCGTGCTGGATGTAGATTGTCGCCGGCTGGCGTGGCATGACGGCTCTTCCCCGCTGGATGGACGGGCGATCTGTTCAATAACTTATTCGAGAAATCGTTTTCTGCTGTAATAGTTGACTGATAGCGATGTATAGGCAACGTGTGTTGTGGAAATAAATGACCTGAGGTAAATGGCTTGCATGGTTTATTTGTTGCCTAGGTGGCGTTCACATTCAGGAAGTCATGTCCAGATCGGGTGATAGAACATCCACCTTTGACCCAACACACAGTGACACCCTGCTGCATGGGCTCAATCTCTTGTGGCGAAAGCAGCTTTTCTGTGATGTGACTCTGACTGCCCAGGGACAGCAGTTCCACTGCCACAAAGCTGTGTTGGCATCTTGCTCCCAGTATTTCAGATCCCTCTTTTCCTCCCATAATGTAATCAACAATGAAGGAAGCAAAGGGGACCAGGGCAGCAGTGGGACCCCTTCATCCTCTCCTGATGACAAGCTGGTGACCACCAGCACCAGGCCCATAAATAACCTAGTGCTCCAGGGCTGCTCCTCCATTGGACTACGATTAGTGCTGGAGTACCTGTATACTGCCAATGTTACTCTTTCCCTGGACACAGTGGAAGAGGTGCTGTCAGTCAGCAAGATCCTCAATATCCCCCAGATTACCAAGCTTAGCGTGCAGTTCCTTAATGACCAGATCTCTGTGCAGAACTACAAGCAGATCTGCAAGATTGCTGCACTCCATGGACTGGATGAGACCAAGAAGCTGGCCAACAAGTACCTGGTGGAGGATGTGCTGCTGTTGAACTTTGAGGAGATGTGTGCCATGCTAGATGCTCTGCCACCCCCAGTGGAGTCAGAGCTGGCTCTCTTCCAGATGTCAGTCCTCTGGCTGGAGCATGACCGGGAGACTCGCATGCACTATGCACCGGACCTTATGAAGAGGCTACGCTTTGCCCTTATACCTGCCCCAGAGTTGGTGGAGAGAGTTCAGTCTGTTGACTTCATGAGGAGTGACCCTGTGTGCCAGAAACTACTCCTGGATGCCATGAACTACCACCTGATGCCCTTCAGGCAGCACTGCAGGCAGACCATGGCCAGCAGGTGAGAACGAGACAGATAAACACTCAGACATAAATTCACACAATCACACCACAGAGCTGTTTGAGACTGGGCAGTGGTTAATTAAATGCCTCCCACTTGTTAAATTTGAACAAATTACAGACACAAGCATTATGCACTTGCTCATGTATTGATCCCACCGCCTGTTTAATGTAGAGCATGTAGGTGGTCGGTGTAGACCATGTAGGCAGTGTGGCATTTCAGGACTAGTTCATGAGGATTTTGGTGCTCCTGTAACATAATACCTGCTGCCAGAGGTCGTGATGCACTCTGTGCTCCACTGTATCCATCATTACAATGTTCCCTCCTGTTTTACAAAAGAAAACATGTCTTTATTTCCTCACACATCTGTGCAATTACTCTCTAATCAGTGTAGACAAGATTGCTACAATCTAGATAAAGGTTATGCATTTGATTTGTAGCAACTCTCGTGAATACAATTTGAAATGCTGTAATTGAATTGTGACCAGAATTAAATGGTAATTGCAAGATGCTTATGATCCAAGTACAGAGATGCCCTGTTACTGATATTACAATGAAGACAAATATAATACATTCAAAATGTTTGTTTGTTTTTTTTTTAAATTTGATTTGATGTTTAGAATTCCTTTTCATGAGTTGGACAATGCTGCTTACATTCGTGTTGCATGCACGTGTCTCACTCACACAAAAACATGGCTTACTTTCATGTTTGTCCTGATCTGCACTTTTAGGGCTGGTTAGTACATGGCTATTGTCTCTTATGGTGACAACTGATCACAGTCAGACAGCTGAGACTTTTTTTTTTTTTAATCGATAGTATCAATATTCAGTTGTTGTTGTTTTTTTTTATCACTACACTTGTGAGCCTTGGGGAAAAACAACTAAAAAAAAATTGTGACATGAGAGAATCTAAACTTTATGAAAACATTTGGAAATTACTGAAATAATCAGGACATAAAACCATTCTACAAGTACCTACTTGTACATTATCCCAATAATATATCTGATCCCACATATGGACCTAAACGAGCAAAGATTCAGGAATCCTCATAATTAGTTTCACATGCCACTGTTTCTCTCCCCTCAATTAATCACCATTATCTATGTCCAGGGGCTCATTTGCATATGAATAACCCTAAAACACTTCCGATTGGGCCAGCATGAGGGAGAATACACCGAGGCGACGGTGACTTACCCAAGCATAAAAAAGTAAAATATGGAAAAGGGAAAAAGGTGAATGTGTCTGAATCTAAAGGCCAGCTACTCTTAATGTTTTAGTGCATATTGTGATAAATTGGTAGATTTGTGTTGAAATCCATTAGGAGCCAGATAATGGTCATTGATGTGCAGTAAAGTGCACGGCTTTGAGGTTATATATCATATACAAACAGCAGGAAATTTCCAACAATTGGCTAAGGCATGTCACATGAATCACTGTAGCCAATGAAATGGAGACATTGTATAGGCAGGTTTATGTTCTCAATTGTGCTTTTAGCCTCCAGCATGGCACCCTACAGGACTGTCCTCGCTTCACAGCTAATTGAAAAGATATCTTTAGAGTGCAATAACGATCCAATAACACATCAAAACGATTGAGCAATTTTTATTAATCACAATAAATGTGGTCGCATATTTCCTGATTAGCAATCTTGAGTTTAGTAGAAGTACTTGGATAAGAAGCAGTTATTCATCTAGCTGTGCATTTATTCTTTATTTTATTCACAGATTAATTCATTCATACAATCAGCATCAGCAAAGTGAAAAATAAAAATACTCCAGGGAAGCTCTGTTAATATCGTCGTAGTAAATCAAGGAATTAAAGGTGTCAGGTTGAAGCTGTGCTTGTGTTTTTGTGTTTGCATGTTTTATTCCAGGCCTTAATATGTCTTTTATTGCATGTTATTGAACACTTGTCCGCACACCCACACTTTTGACATTGCAGAATCCGTTCCAATAAGAGGATGCTGTTACTGGTGGGTGGTTTGCCTCCTGGACCTGATCGTCTCCCCAGTAATTTGGTCCAGTACTATGACGATGAGAAAAAGACATGGAAGATCCTTACAAGTGAGTAGAAAGGCTGTGATTTAAAAAAAAAAAAAATTTTTTTTACATTCATTTATTTATTTATTTATTACCTGAGGCATCCCGTGTTACTGGCTTTTATGATGAGAAATAGTTGTTCCTTTGGATGACTTTAACACTGGTTAATTTTCACCAAAAACGAGGGACAAGAGTTCCCTAAATCCTTCAGGTAATAATGTGTCACTATCACTTTTAATATAAGTTTTTAATCAGAGCGTGACTTCACAGCACTGTGGAGCGTCATGCATGCTTTCCCTTGTTTTTTTGCTGATATGTGCTGGCAGGATGCACGATGCGATTTACTTGAATCTAATGATCTATTGTGGCTGAGACAGAACGTTAAGGAGTGACATCTTTTCCCAATTACTTTTAAATGCAGCGTGATTACTCGTTCATATTGATCAGCTCATAACACTGAATTAACCCACACATGGTAATACACGGCGTGGCAGTTTAGCCTGTTGACCTGGTGTCGCTGTTGATATTGGGTTTACTTAAGGTGAATAAATAGCACAGAGGGGTTAGTGGAACACTGCAGCTTAAATGTTGATGTCAACCATTCTTAGGTAACAGGGACAACAATGGAAACAAAAGCAAAAATAGATTTTATCTCATTTTATCTTATTTTTTAATATTATAATGAAGGCAAATTGTGATAATTTCCTAGAAAACCTTTGTGAGATTTCAAACACATCCCTGCTGCACTCTCCTCTGTAGAGTGCACTATGCTCTTCTCTCTCTCTCTCTCTGTCTTCCCTGACCTTTTTAAGGCTCACTACTATATTGTTGCCATATTGCAAAGGTCAAAAAAAGAGCTAATGAGAGACCGCGTTTCTCCTTTGCCCCATCATTGCTGGACATATTGAGTTTTTGTCCTGTGTTTTGGTTGCAGTCATATCTCAGGATCACCTATCCATTCATATATATTAGCTATAGGTCTGCTTTCTGTCAGCTCGGCCCTGTGCAGTTTATGTTCTCCCTTTATGGTTCAAATTTGAATAAATCTGGTTTTATGCTTTTGCTGTCGGGTCTTAAAATCACCAGCAGTCTCCGACATGGTTTCTTCCTCTGCTCAAATCATAACATTTCCTGGCAGCAGTCTGATGTTTTAGCTCATGTTTGTCCAAACCTATTAGAGCTTTTTTTTTTTTTTTTTTTTTTTTTAACTGAAGGAGCCATGCATACACAACAGCCTGAAGCTCGCTGTTTATGTTGTTGTTGTTGTTGTTGTTTTTGTCATTAAACTCTCACTCATTGGTACAAACTGCACCAGGCAAAAGGTCAATAGGGATTTCCATCACTCAGAACTAAAAAAGTTAACACTCAAATGGTCCGTGGCCAAGTGGAAGGACAAAACTGCAAAATCATCCCCTTAACACATCAGTGACCACCTGATGTAGCCTCCTCACAATGGATGTGGAATAGAAGATTATTAACATTCAATCATAACTTTTCAATGAGCCGAAACCTGAGAGGGACAGCCTTTGATTAAGACATTCATCAACACAATTTGGGAAGAATCTGATCCCTTTCAGTGTATCTGATGTACACACTGCTCGGTGATTCCAGTGTAAAGTTTGCCATCTAGTGTACCCACAGCAGCGTGGACCAATGCAAGACAAAGGCAGGCACAGATTCAGCCACAATGCTAGGTTGTTCTTTTCTTCTTCTTTAAACCAACCTAATATTAAAATCTGGATCTCCATGCTGCATGTATGGCGTCCATGCAGCATGGCCTAGAACAAAGGAATTCAGCTCAGTGGGATGCAATTGTAGCGGTGTTAAAGGCACATCAGAGATGGAGCAGCAGTGGTGCATTAGCTGTGGAGTCATTCAACCGACCCTGACTGTGCCTCTATGCAGAGGTTTCTGACTCCCTCTAGTGAGCCCTAGAGCTCACTGTAGACCGGAGTGATGGCGTCCATCTCATAGAGGACGTGCTCATCCTGCCCTCCTATGGCTTTTCACACTCTTGGGTTAGTGGACAATTTGGGTTAAAAGGGCACAAATAGGTTAATCGGATTCACTTTCTCAGGTATAAATACTGTAGAAGGAAAAATAATTAATGCATTTATTTTTCAGTGCACAAGATTAGCATAGTAATTCCAGTTATTATACCCTGCTACTGTAATTATCTCACCGTTCACCTACAGTATATCCCAAATGTCCCAAAACCCACCGCAGTACTCTAGATACTGTGGTCTGTGACATATTGTAAAGCAATAATCTTCTTCTCACATGGGTACGAGATGATTTTTAGTATGAGTACAAGTCACTAGACATCAAATAAAAAGCCGCCCATCCATGTCCTATATACTGCTGACTGAATGATAATGTAAATAGCATGTAAGGGAATTTGGCAGTCGTATGGCACTCGTCTTTGAGGTGCACTGGAGGCAGGCAACCTAATCCCCTCGTTTGAGATAAAGCTGTGTTTAGTGTATGTAGTATTAGTTCCTATCTGAGACTTCCCTCCCATAGAGGACCGGCACATGTCAGCCAGCTAGAGTGAGATTGCAGAGAGAGGCCAATTGGAAAGAAATGAGATTCAAGGCTGTCTAATTTTGCAGCAACTGTGATCCATCAGACGGTGGGGAGGTGACAGTGGAAATGACTGATGGAGACAGACAGGTGGGCTTTAACATTTCACTGATTTGTGCTCAAAAAGCACCGGGCCTGAGATTTATTGAGTGAACATGATCATGTTCATTATGACTGTCACCTAAGACCATTTCTCTACATCTCAATGGGGTCACTTTAGCAAAAGAAGATGAAGGAGAGAAAGGGAGCACGAAAACATACACAAAGGAAAATCCTCCATGAGGGGTCCTGCTTCAGCTCTGGGCTGTTTATGCTATACTGCGCTAACATACGACAAGGGGTATCATCCACCCAACATTTTACTTATTGGACAGTGTTGCTAAGCTAGTTTCTAAGAGTCGAATTCCCAAAATAGAAATTGGTGACCTATCCAGTTAAATAAATGCAAGGTTACAAGTAATAATTATCTGATTATTAAGCAATCTGTCAATTACTTTCTCAATCAACTAAATAATTGTTTTATCTACAGAATGTTAAAAAATGTCCATCACATTTCCAAACCAATGATATTCAGTTTACTACCACTAAATACTTTTTTTTCCTGTCCTTTAAAGTGCTGGAGGTTTTTATGGCATCGTTATTCGAAATAGCTGAAGTCACATTCCTGTGACTGGATGGTCCAGAGAATACAAAACAAAAAGAGCAGAAAAACCTCCGTGTGTGTGTGTATATATATGTATATATATATATATATATATATATATATATATATATATATATATATATATATATTTATTATTTAACATTTTGCCTCATGTGAAGAGAAAATAGCAAGAGCACATTCTCCGCCACAACCGGTGCATTATACTGCAACTGAAGCCTGACTGATTTATGAGCAGGTCAGTATTATCTGCCAGTATTAACTATTGGCAGTTCTCCTAATAGTTGCATTTATAATGGCCAATAAATGGAAATTATAGAAAAAAGAAGAGAAGGGAGAAACATCCTGTGGGCAACACCTGTTTGGAAAGTGAGAAACACAACAACTAGCTGATCTGAAGACAGCTGGGCAAAGCATGATAGAGTAAATAAAGACCCACACTAAAAAATATGTTAGGGAAATCTGTTTAGGTTTCATATGTCTGAAAAAAAATGCCGGTCAATATATCAGTATATTGGATTTTTAAAATCACTAAATATCAGTATTGGTATCAATCGTAAAATCATATATTAGTCTGTCTGTAATCGCAAGTTTATAGAAAGTAATCCAGTGAAACTTTCTTTGCTCACCAGCTCTCCATCCAGACTTTTTTTAAACTTCTGTTTGTGTTTTTTGTATCTTGCTCCAAACAAAGAACAAACAGTCTGTGTGAAATTTACTCTGACCACTCCTGTCAAATTACAGAACATTTAGCACTTTCATTATTTCCTATTCAAAAGTTAACATAATACTTCTTAGATGTTCAATAAACCTCTTTGGTCAGTGTCTCGGACAGTAATTGGTAGAAAGGCTTGACCTGTGGGTGTGGTGGAAACATTTAAGAATTAATTGAATTTATTTAAGGAGAGTGTAGATGCCATTTACTTTCCCCCTTTGAGTATAAGAGCGCAAACAGAGTTACACCAGATGTGTTGATGCTCCATCCATCCATCCATCCATCCATCCATTTTCTTATGCTTATCAAATTGAGGGTTGTGGTTGGGCTGGAGCCTATCCCAGCTGTTACTGGTCAAGAAGCGGTGTACAGCTTGAACAGGTCGCCAGTCAATTGATGGCTGTGTTGATTCTGATTAAAAAACAAAAGTTGCACGTGAATCTATTTTCTATATGATTTTGAGACAAAAGAGGTTAAAAAGTTATCCAGATGCTACAAAGAGTGGCTTTTTTTGTTCATGGTTCAGTGGCATAACTTTTACTGTTACATGGTTCTTATTTTAAATGACCTGACAGTTTTATTAAATGTGAGACTTATGGTTAGTGCTTTCTAGACTGCAATGTGTCCTGAACAGAAAAGTACTGGCCTGTTTTTAATTCTCATATTTAATGATACAAAGTAATTGCTAACCACAGTGGATGTTTGAAACCACCAGCACAGTACACCTATAACAGCCAGGGCACACTCACAGGGTACTGTTTATATACAAATTTCTCTCCACATGTTTTTAAAACTGACTTTTTGACTTTTTGTCTGTCACCTAGTAATGCCTTACAACAGCGCACATCACTGCGTGGTGGAGGTGGAGAACTTCCTGCTGCTGCTAGGCGGAGAGGACCAGTGGAACCCCAATGGTACAGTCGCTGCTTTCCACTGATTTCACACAGCAAATTTTTCATGTTCACTTAAACTGGAGTTTATGTAAGTTCAAGCCCATCAAGTTAATGTAACACTTTCAGATGGTTTGAAACACTCATCCTGCAGCCAGATCAGCTCTGAGTGGACAAACAACACTCCAATCAACACTTGTCAATAATTGGCACAGAAAAATTACTGTTGTTTATGATGAAATATTTGCGATGTAGAAGTGTTAAGAGGGCTTTTTGCAAAAAGGTGGCAACACAGTGCCATAGTAAGAAACAAAGACTGTAAATGATCAAAGATTCTTACTCTGCCTTTTTGTTCTTTCACCAGCTATCACAGTAATACAACAGCCAGGCAGATGTACACTGCACTTAGTGAAATTAGTTGTTTATTCAGTTTTGAGAGTAGGAATCAGCTTACTACAAATGCACATCATGAGAGATGATTTGCAGTCTTTTGAATACAACATTACCAAGAGGTGATCTCTCTGTGCTTAGAAAACATGACTTCAGTCAGCTCTTGTTAGCTCAAACAGCAGCAAAAAGGCAAATCATCACGTGTGGGCGGTGATTAATGAAGACTGGGGAGAGTTGCATTTGTGAATTTTATTGGTACACAACAAACAACATTAGAAAAGATGTGGCCAATAAGAACTGATCATTACATTACCATGTCTAAACTGTACAAAAAGAAGCTTTATTTTGAGATAAGTTATTTGTATTCTACTGTTCTGTTTTGCAGGAAAGCACAGCACTAATTTTGTCAGCCGCTATGATCCCAGATTCAACAGTTGGATACAGTTGCCTCCAATGCAGGAGAGGTGAGCCTTTTTTTGTCCTCTCAGAAATGTTGACATCAGTACTAGCTTCTGTTTACTCAGCTTCAGTAACCCATTTTCTCTCATCCGTCTCTCATTACCGTGTTTTGTATATTTCTCAGAATCTCACCACTCATTGCATCACCTAATAAGAAACGGAAACCTTTATGACCTTAGTGAAGTTCACAAGTTTTGGCATTCATGAAGATGCTACTTGGATTCTAGTTGTAATTTGTGAGATCCAACAACTTCACAAGTCTTCTGTTCAGCTGTGATAGCAGATGTGTAGTTCTCTTGGGAAATGGTGTTTAGAAAACCTAAAAATATAAACATCCAAATAAGATAAAAAAAAAAAATGCTACTACTCTTACCTAGGTGTACAAAACCAGCCAACAGAAGAATAAAGTAATGCTCATTGGGCTGTGAACAGACCTATGTGCTGTTTTTTTTGGTTCAAAATCATTTTACAAGGTATTACATCATGCAGAAGTAAGCAAGCCCATTACACAGGCATGAAAACAGATGCTCACAGCCTAGAAGCATGTACATGCTTAACTTATCTCTCGTCTTATGATGTTTTTTTTTGTTTTTTTAAGAATGATTTGCACCTTAGACAGAAGCTGGAAAAAACCAAAAAACAACAGTAGTGATTCTCATCATAGGTTTAATGATGTTGTCTGGTTAATGCGTCCTCCTCAGGAGAGCCAGCTTCTTTGCCTGTCGCCTGGATAAGCACCTGTACGTGATTGGTGGCAGGAACGAGGCGGGCTACCTCTCCAGTGTGGAATCCTACAACCTGGAGACAAATGAGTGGAACTACGTGTCGTCTCTGCCACAGCCTCTGGCTGCCCATGCAGGAGCGGTGCACAATGGCAAGATCTACATATCAGGTCAGTTACAGGAGCTGTACACGAGTCGCATGTATTATTATTATTACGCCTTATTATTATGCAAAAAGGGGCGCTACATGGAGGGAACTGTACAAAAAGACACATTGTGTTTATGGCACAGAGAGGTTAACACATCCATTTAATTACACCACAAAGAAAAACCAACTCCACTCCACAAAAATGATTAAAATCAATGCATCAGGACTGATTATTCATCTTTGTCAAAACTGCCAGCAGTTCAGTTGGAGCTTGAGGTGAGCTTATAGCGGCTAAAGTAGACTTGAGTTTAAAAAAGAGAGAGAGAAAGAGAGAGTGAACCTCTTCTTAGTAACAGCACAGCCCCAGATTACCATCCAATATTACCTCAGACTCCCTCAAGAGATATGTTCATGTAAGTAGCAGAGTTTCTGAAGCCCTGTAAAGAGGCTTGAATGTATACATCAGTTCTTCTTCAAAGAAATGGCCACAGAAATAGTTCAAATTTGTAATGCTTTTTATTAGATATATTTCAATATAACTTTGGTTTGTATAATTCTTCTACTTGCTGACACCAGAAAGTCATATATTAGATTTTAGTGATACGTCAGTGAACCACTCATCACCTCCCTGCAGGAAAATCCGGAAGTGAAACCCTCCTCTTTTACAAACTGACTCTAACCAAAGTTTTCTTGAAGAGCCAAAAACGTTTTTCTTTTCCAGTTATTTACTGTATATCTGGGGATAGTACTACATTTGGATCCAGTATGTCCACGTGCCGCGTGCTGTAGCTCCACAGAGTATTAATGACACACTGCTGTGTTTACCTGTTGCAGGAGGCGTGCACAATGGCGAGTATGTCTCCTGGCTTTACTGCTACGACCCTATAATGGATGTGTGGGCGAGGAAACAAGATATGAACACAAAGCGTGCCATTCATGCTCTGGCTGGGATGAATGACCGCCTGTATGCTATTGGTGGAAACCATTTGAAAGGTAAGCACTCGAGCTTTTCAGACAACGAACAGAAAGCAGGTCAAGATTGATACTTTTTTGAAAAGTACGTGTGAAAATCATGTTGCCATTGTGAGCAGGCAGTGACCTTAATTACCCTGTGCAACACTGTAGCCTCCATTTCTCGCACTCTTTAGTATTCATAGTACAAAATGTGAAAAAGAACAAAAACGTGTGCTGTTCATTTGCATTTGTTCAGGAAAACTGAATGTGGTCATGGGAATTATGACAAGCTCAGCTTGTCTCTCTTTGAATCCTCTTTAGCTACGCTCTTTCGTTAAAACACTGTTAAACAGATGTGTTCAGTTGGCTCTTCACTGCTGCAAATTCGGCTCATAAAAAACCTGCACGTGCCTCTGAGTATGACTGTGTCCATATCCAAACTCGTGTTTCCTCACGCTCACCGTAGGAGCGAATCTGTGCACACCGATGGCTGTCTTGCTGGTTTGTGTTTGTGAGTTGGTGGTGAGGGAAGAAACCTTGAGATGTAGTGAAACTGTGAGGGAGGTGGAACCGAATGCGGCAGATGGAAGAACAACAAAAATTTGTCTCTATCAGCAAATAGACAAAAAAAAAGTAACATGTCTGCAAGAGTTTAACTAAAGGGGAAACCCATCAACTGGACACAAGGAACATACTGGACACACTGGCGAGAACAGAATAAAGATTCAAACCATGAGAAGCAAAATAAAGCCTAACGCCTAAAGCATTATGTTGAGAAAGAGAACGGCTGTGGTCAAATATCAAATTGCGCAAATTCTTTAAATACTAAATATAAATGCTTCAAAGCTTCCTTTATTACCTCCTTTAGCACAGGATAAACTGAACCATCCTTTAGTAAAGGAAAGAACGTAATGCCACATAGTGAGGGACTGTAATAAAATTAGCTTTTTGTCAAGGCGTCGCTTTAAATCAAAACTTTAACTATATTAACGTTTTTTTTTTTAAAGATTATTATAGTTCTGTTTGCCTTAGTTATGCTCACTGTTGTATTGACAGGCTTTAGGAGTCATTCATTTTTTTTTTGGGGTCAGCTGGGATAGGCTAAGTGAAGGATAGAATGAATTGACTGAATGAATAGTTTCAAGAAAAAGGAGGAAAGGAGTTACACTGGACCATCTCCCCAGCAGGAAAAAATAAGAAAAGATTTCTCTCATTTCGTAGGATATAGAGCGTGCTCTTTTTTTCTTTAAAATTCATATCTTTTTAGTGAAATAATATTTTTTCAGCGGTGATTCCTGTAAGAGCACAATGGGGTCGTTTCAATATGGCACACATCTGCTGTCATGTTGTTAACCAGCCTTGTGTCAGTGCATTCACGTGGTGGTTTGTGTGGATTTCATTTACAGTGGTACTGTAGCGCAAGCACATGAAACCAAAACGGTCTGAAACCTGATTGGTCCACAGGAATGTTTGACTTTAGCGTTTTTGGTCTAGTTTTCTTTTTGTGATGTGATGATGAGTTCAGGTTTTATGCTATTGTTAAGGGTACTGAGTTTTTTTAGTTCGATTAATAAAAAATAATGGTATACTCATAAATTAGATTATGAGTACAACATTATTATTACACACCAATTAGATAGATTAGTAATTAATTAATACAACAAACTCATGCATTTTAAGAAACTTAGAAAATAATCTCTTAGAAGTACACAGGAGCCAGCGCCAGTTTGTGGAATCCGCCATGTTGCTTCGCCATCTTGAATGCATTTATTCCTGATATTGTCGCAATTATTTACTGCCTACAGATTAGACATGCGAGTGTCAAGCGTAAGTGTAGAGCAATGTTACACAAATTTCAAAGACAATTTCACTTGACAGTTGCTAACAGTTGGTAACAGAGGCTAACAGCAGCTAACAGCGGCAAAAAACAGAACTTACTGACAAGAGCAGTCCAGGATATCCTCAGCAACTCACCTCACAATCACTGTCTTCGGTCAAAAGTGAGCTTCACTGACTCATCGGCTTGTATCGGACTCCTTTCACAAAGCTTTACAGCCAAGGTTAATATCAGACTGATAGCCTACCCAGATAGCTAAAAGAATTACTTTGCTAGCTGGGTGAATGGTAACTAAAATATCCCAAAACATTTAATGTAAGTATTGATATTATTAAAATCTATTAAAATATAGTGTGTGCAAAACCGGTAATACAAACATGGTGGCCAGCCACAGCTGTTATGGGGTATAGTCTAAATTTAATGTTTTTGATCTCTCCTGTCTAAAACATGTTTGTCCCAAAGCGGCCACCGTAGCTGCCTGTCTTTGCTTCCTGCTGTCTTGTGTTGAGTGCCTTCTGTGTTCCTCTGCCTCTGTTATCACATTCAGTGTGAGTCTTCTTGTGTTGGCGTTAGTTATTTGTCTTTTGGGTTATTTCCTGTATTTCTTTGATATATTGTTTTCTTTCTTTGTTGGATTGCTAGTTGGATCGGGGTGATTGTGGCTCAGGAGGTGGAGTGGGTTGTCTTTTAATCAAATGGTTGGTTGTTTAATCTCCGGCTCCTGCAGTCTGCGTGCCAGAGTGTCTTTGGGCAAGACACTTGCACCTGATGAATCCATTGGATTGTGATTCTGTGTGATAGATAGAAAGTCCTTAAGGGCGTGGAATAAGTTATGCTCCCATGTTCACCACGTGTCCTGCCCTCTGTGTCACTGTGGATTTGTGCTTTTCTTTGGGTTTCTGTTCCTTTTAGATTTTGTTTAACTTTTGGGAAAAATAAACACTTGCCTTTTATTTCTAACATCTGCACACCTTTTTCACCCTACCTCTACTGTAACCTAAACCTACGATGACAGGGTATCTTATCTTATCTCTGTCATGTAGGTTTCTCCCATCTAGATGTAATGTTGGTTGAGTGTTACGACCCAAAAGCTGACCAGTGGAATATCCTCCAGACACCCATCCTGGAGGGTCGCAGCGGTCCAGGCTGTGCCGTTTTGGATGACAGCATTTATCTTGTGGGAGGCTACAGCTGGAGCATGGTATTTAATGTAGTACATATATGTCTTTATCTATCTATCTATCTATCTATCTATCTATCTATCTATCTATCTATCTATCTATCTATCTATCTATCTATCTGGGGTGTGTATTGGCAAGAATCTGGCGATACAATATGTATCATAATACAGGGTAGACGATACGATATATTGCAATACTAAAAGCCAGACGATATTTGTGTTTAGTAGGACTAAATTTAATTAGGAAAACTCAAGTAAACAGTCCAAACTGTTTAATGCTTGACATGAAACATCTGAAACAAAAACACTCCTAAGTTCAAAATGAATGGAGAAATTAACATCTGCCTTATTAGAAGTCATGTCAAATAAACAAACAAAAACTACTTTACTGAAATATCAAGTATTTTTTAACATGAAAAAAGTAAACATGTAACACTGAAGTCTTTCTAAGTACTATGATTGTAAAATACTTATCCAAAAACTGCTCTATGGAGCATCAAAACAAAGTACTTTTTATGTGACCTTAACATAAACAAATATAAATCAAAAATGAAATTGCTTGAAGAATCCATCCAAGTAAACATTAACAAAAAATGTAAAGTGCTATTACAATTAAGTGTTAATAAAATAAAGTACAGCTCTGCAGTGTCCATCAATGGAACACTTTTAGTACAACCTGAAAAAAGGAATTTACTCATCTAAATAAGTGCTTATGAGACTCAACCAAAATGTCAAACATTCTCATATCAGAGATTTTACATGTGTAGTGTTTTCTCAGTGTTTATTTTTCAATTTCCAGATTTTTGTGCAGGAATACAAGCTGATCGACATGGTCAGCTCTCAGGACACTTCTCTGTGCATTTACTATGTCTCCTGCAGAGGAGAAAACTCTCTCTGCAGAGACACTTGTTCCAGGAATGCATAGGAAACTCCTTGCTACTTTGGATAGCTGAGGCAACTCTAGCCGCGAGAGCCATGTTTGGTGCATTATCGGTAACAACAACAAGGTCCTTTGCGTTCAATCCCCATTCAGCCACAGCGTCAGTTAGTAACGCTGCAATGTGCTCACCTGTGTGACTGTCATGCATGGCTCGGGTTTGTAGTACATGAGACTGAAGGTTCCACTGGTCCGTTATGTGATGTGCTGTAACAGTTACGTACGATTCAGTGGCTCTCGAAGTCCAAGCGTCGCATGTCAGAGCAACTGTCTCAGCCGAGTTGAGAGAGTCCAGCACTGTCGCTTTGACTTCTTGGTACAACTTTGGCAGAGCGATGTCCGTGATGTGTTGTCGAGAAGGAACGGTGTAACGGGGCTCCAGCGTTTTAATCATATTACGAAATCCTTTATTCTCCACAACACTCAGAGGGCGCATGTCTTTGCAAATAAAAACAAGTACTGACTGCGTTATTTTTGTTGCACGAGTTGAAGTTGCTGGTAGTTTCGAAAAGTTAACTTCTTCAATTGTCCGTTGAGAGGGATCACCTCGTTTCGTTTTAAAATTAGCATTTGACGCTACGTCGCTATGGTGTCTAGACACGTGTGTTCGTAAATTTGTTGTGTTACCGGAATATTTGACTCTGGCGGTGCAGATTTTACAGACTGCATAGCTCTTGTCATAGTCTTTACTGCCTTCTTTTGTCCTAAATCCAAAATAAGTCCACACATCAGCTTTGAAAGCTGCGGGGGCCGGCTGTATCCTCTCCTCTTCAGTCATCAGTTAGCTAGCATCACACACGTCCACTGACTGTTCTACTTCGTTCTTTTGGCAAACTAGACGCTTCTACAGTTATCGCGAGACCTCGTTTTTACGTCATAGTAAAGGCGGTGAAAACTGCAAACCAGTGGCCGGAGTTTGAATTCCAACATACAAAAGAAATAAACAGTAAATGCATGTCATTTTTCAATTAAAAAAATCGATAACAGTGATTTTAAATATCGATTCAGTATCATTGCGCGAAATATCGCGATATTTCGTTGTATCGATATTTTCTTACATCCCTAATATATATATATATATATATATATATATATATTAGGGGTGCAACGATACTCGTATCGATATTGAACCGTTCGATACAGTGCTTTCGGTTCGGTACGCATATGTATGAACAATACAAAATTTTTAATTTATTTTATCAACTTTCCTTCTGACGATGCTGTCTGTGTTGAGCGCTCAATGAATCTGCGCTCGACAGTGCAGCCTAGGCGGAGTAGTCGAACGCAGATTCACTGAGCGCAGGGCAAGCTAGCGAGACAGAAGTTAAGCTCCCCTTGCAACATGGCAAATTGAACCTCCCCCACCCTCATTCAGATCTGGCGTTTGGAACTATTTTTGTTTTTATGTGAAGTATGACCCTGAAGGTAAGCGCGTCATGGACAAAAGTAAAACAGTATGTCGGATGTGCCACGCAATGCTCAATTTGTGGGAACTAGTGCGTTAGCACAGTTAGCTTGTTAAGGTGTTGACGCTGTCAAGCCCCATGCACGGGGCAATCCGTGGTAACTCGTTAACGGAGATTTGCCCCGTTATGGCGTTAATGTCATTTTAACAAGATTAACGCTGACAGCACTAGTGGGAACACAACAAATATGACTGCACATTTACGCGGACATCATCCTGGTGCAAAGACAAGTGGAAGCAGACAAAAACAACAACCACGCATGCTACAAACTTTACCCAAGTCATTTAGACAGCCGTTAGCACATGATTCTCCTTATGGGACCTGATATGTTTAATATGCTGCTGAGAAAATACCCCAGAAGAAGTGTATAGTATAGCTTTTATTTTGGAAAGAGCCATTTCTCTGTAATAAAGTCTCTTTTCCAAAGATGAGTGATTTCTCTATCAGATAGATTTTTTTATTATTATTTTGTTGTTTCAGCGACATTAAGTTTAAAAACTGCACTTTTGAGTTAAAAAAAAAAAAAATATATATATATATATATATATATATATAATAAATGACAAATTAAAAAGGTATGAAAATTTTTTTTGTATCGAAAAAATGTCGAACCGTGACACCAAAGTATCGTTGCACCCCTAATAAATATATATATATATTAGGGGTGCAATGATACTCGTATCGATATTGAACCATTCGATACAGTGCTTTCGGTTCGGTACCCATATGTATCGAACAATACAAAATAAATTTTTAATTTATTTTATCAACTTTCCTTCTGACGATGCTGTCTGTGTTGAGCGCTAAGTGGATCTGCGCTCCACAGTGCAGCCTAGGCGGAGTAGTCGAATGCAGATTCACTGAGCGCAGGGCAAGCTAGCAGACAAAGTTAAGCTCCCCTTGCAACATGGCAAATTGAACCTCCCCCACCCTCATTCAGATCTGGCGTTTGGAACTATTTTGGTTTTCATGTGACATATGACCCTGAAGGTAAGCGCAAAGTAAAACAGTATGTTGGATGTGCCACGCAATGCTCAATTACATGGGTGGGAGCTAGTGTGTTAGCGCAGTTAGCTCGTTAAGTGTTGGCCGTCCAGCCCCATGCACAGGCGATCCGCGGTAGCTCGTTAATGGAGATTTGCCGTGTTGTGGCGTTAACGTCATTTCAACGAGATTTACGCTGACAGCACTAGTGGGAACACAACAAATATGACTGCACATTTACACCGACATCATCCTGGTGCAAAGACAAGTGGAAGCAGACAAAAACAACAAGCACGCATGCTACAAACTTTACCCGAGTCATTTAGACAGCCGTTAGAACATGATTCTCCTTGTGGGGACCTGATATGTTTAATATGCTGCTGAGAATATAGCCCAGAAGAAGCGTATAGTATAGCTTTTATTTTGGAAAGAGCCATTTCTCTGTAATAAACTCTCTTTTCCAAAGATGAGTGATTCCTCAATCAGATACAGGGCTCGCAAAATCGCCTGCCCGACGTCCCGGGGCTAGCGATTTTTCCAGTCGGGCTACCAAAATCTATCTCTGCCCTGCCCGTCGGGCTATCGTAGGAAGGAAAAATATATGTCAATGCTTTTGCATTCTTTCGGAAATGTAGCTGGGTAATTATGTCATTGGCATCGGTGAGCCACTGCCAATATGTGAAATCGCGTTTGAATTTGCGCTTGTTTTTTGCTTTCACTTTGCAATCGCGCGAACTGTGTATAGAGAGCGACAGCACTGATTGGTGAGTGATGATAATTTGCGCACCAATTCCTCTGACATCGTCTTATCAATCGTTAGCTTACTATGCAAACATGACAAGTGAAATCTCCCTCAGCAAGCTTAAACATGTGAGAGGTTGATCGCGCAGAGAATCGCTGAGCGTTATGTGAGTGCGTGTGTAAAAGCAGCAGGATATATATTGTAGCGGGTCAGGGCTGTTCGGGGTTCTGTTTGTACAGTTATGTTTTGTTTATGTTGCCATAGTGATGGGTGACGCCCTCTCGCTGCGACGGTGTGTCCTTCCGGGGTCAGAGGGCGCCCTGTGTGTTGTTGTTGTTGTTGCTGTGCTGTTGCCGCGCTGAGCAGTTAGCTAGCGGCAGTGTTCTTCTGCAGATGTCAATAAACGGCTGTGCTCCCTGGCTAGCTCACGGGAAGCAAGACCAAACGGTACCTCCGTCTCCTCCTTGTCTGAGCTCGCCACAATATTTTAGTTCTGCTGAGCCAAATAAGACAGGTCAGGGTGAAGAAGTGACAGCCTAAGAAAAGCTTACCACAAAACGGAAAAGTTATGACAAATCAGACTATAAGGCAAAAAGAGAGTGCAGCTTTATGGTTTCATGGACAAAAGAATTTCTGTGGCTGCAATATGACAAGCGAAATAACCAGGGCTGCACATAAGTGGTCCGCAGGTGCGCATTCGCTGTCAAAATAAAAAACGGGCACAAGATAAGAAGTTGCAACGCGTGTTTGCATACATAAGATTTTCAGGAGGAGGACAGACATTTGTTTAGAACTCTTAAAGATGTCGAAGAAGCAAGCTCCTTTAAGCAATTACTGTGATGTTCCTCCACCTCCAAAGAAATGTCAGAAGGAGTCCGAACCACAAAAGAAGCACGTATTCTCGGAAAAGTAGTTGCAGGAGGTGAGCTGGCTTCAAACAAATGATGAACGCACAGAGATGTGGTGCGGAATGTGCCGTGAAAATTTAATAAATGACAAATTAAAAAGGCATGAACATTTTTTTTTGTATCGAAAAAATATCGAACCGTGACACCAAAGTATCGAATCGAACCGTGAATTTTGTGTATTGTTGCACCCCTAATAAATAAATAAATAAATATATATATATATATGTGTGTGTGTGTATGTATATGTGTGTATGTATGTATGTATATATATATATATATATATATATGTATATGTATATATATGTGTGTGTGTGTGTATAAAACTGTTTTCAGTACAAGTTAGAATAAAGCTCAGTATTTTTGGGGCACTTTCATTTTTAGAAAGGGTTGCTCAGGCAAGAAGAAACTCTGGGATTAATACATATATAGTTTAGTAATTCCCCACAGAAATCCAAACAGCACTAAGAGGAATAAAGAAAATCAGTTGATTTTCTTGTTTTTCTTTTTCCCTCAGGGGGCGTATAAGTCTTCGACCATCTGCTACAGCCCAGAGAAAGGAACATGGACAGAGTTGGAAGGAGAGGTGGCAGAGCCTCTAGCGGGCCCAGCCTGCTCCACCGTCATACTGCCCGCCTGCCTGCCTTTTAACAAATGACAACTAATCCAGCCGACGGGTGTCGAGGGTGATGGGCAGCAGAGTGATTGGGGGGAGGACCATCAATAAGCAAAACAGTTGTCAACAATTTCATGACAGATTTTCCAGTCATACGCTGGGGGTGTGTATAAATTATTTTTTTACAAGTTTGACCAGAGCACTTTCGTTATTCTCTCTACTGAAGGATCGAAGAAAAAAAAAAAGATAATTGTGTGAGTCATGTATTTAAACTCATCTGTGTTCTGAGAAATGGTTGGTTCCATATTCGATTTTTTTATTTAAGCGGATAGTAAGTGTTTTTGGCTTCTCTTCTATAGCACGCATAGTGTTGAGCTGAATTATAGCTTTCAAATCCATTGTATCTTGTATTCAGTAGCGGCATAACTCCAGCTAAATGCAGTGTTGTTTCAAATTACATCGGGACATGAAGTTACACTAGGACTGGGTGAGTAACATGACCTGTGATGATCAAAATGTATAAATAGTCTTCATCCGTTATGTTATTGCTCATTGTTCTATGGCTGGGTACGCTCACTTATTACCTGGTTAGAGAATTATACAACAGTTTTGTTGTCTGTCTCTGAAAATGAACATATTTGCGCAATCAAAAGGGGACATTTTCAGAAAACCCTAACAGCTGTCACTATTTAACTGTCACGGTATGTGCAGAAATGTTCAATTAGACATGGAATTAGACATGAAAGTAGATAAACAACCAGGAAGACACTTAAAAAAGACACAAATATACTCATTGATCTTTTTGAGCATGTGTCCACATGACCCAGCCCTATTTTTTGATCTTAAAGGGGGTCTATTATGTTTTTCCTTTTCCTCTATCATGTATATACTGTGAAAATGGTGTTTTCCTTCATTAAACATGGTCAAAGTCTAAATAGTGTATGTGCAAATAATCCCCACAATCACTTTCAAACAGTTTTTCTACTTTTGGCTCTGTATGATGTCATAGAAAGTGGATTTTTTCAATATGATCATCTCAGGCATGCATTTGAGCACCGAAGCCCCACCCACAAACCTTCTGCTTATGAGGAACAGCCAATCAAAAGGAAGTATGCTTAAAGAGTGTGGGAACTGGAGTTAAAACAGCAGAAGATTAAGTGAGGGGCATCATCAAGACCCAGTATAAGTTAAATAAGGGTTTTTTTTTAAACTATAAATCACACAAAGCTGTGTAGGACTCAAAATTTGATGCTGAAAATGAACATAACAGATCCCCTTTAATGATTTAACTTGTTGAACGACGCAAAACTCTAACCAATGTCATGCTGCAGGCAAGACAATTTAAGGATCATTATTGATTCCTAATATTCACATGAATAACTTATAATTAACTAATGTTAATTAAACAATGATGGTACAATCAAATTGTAACTACTAGCCAACGTGTTTCTGGGTAGCACGTTGGGCTAAACTGATGCAGAGGACACTTGTGTAGCTTGTTCTCCTGTACAGCTTAATTTTAACAGGCCTGTTTGTGAGGCCACATAGCATTACCTTGATGAGATTTTAATCTTAATGTATAAAAGACTAAATCAAACAAACATACGGTGGGCTTTAATGCACTAATAGTGAACTTTTATTTCAGCAAAGTTCACTAAAATGTAAAATGTAAATTACTGAATGTGCTGTGTTTAAAAAAGTATCTTCAGTACAAATGAAGTCCAGTCTTGTCTACGTTATGAGGTTCAAAAACCTGACTCTAATTATTGATGCAGTACCTGTTGAATTCTTTAAAAAAAAAAAGAAAAGAAACGTTGATTTCATTCTTGTAAATAATCGCCTGCAGTGAAACATTTTTGTGCACTCAACCTTGGATTTATTCTCAAATCCTGTTATGTCCTTTGCATTTTAGAATATGAAAATAAAATGACTCTTGATGATTAAAATGTGTCTGAGTTTGTGACATTTGTTCAAGTCCAGCGACGAGATCTGATCAATCCCACAAGGGTAACTACCTTTAAACAGAAACGTTTCTCAAAATCACGTCACAAAAATCTGCTTAAAACTTTATTTAATAACAATAACTTTATTAGACCGCAGATACTCAAAGAAAAGCTAACCCATCAAAATGAACCCGATTCCTCCAGAGTTCAGGAGCTACAACCTCAAAACCACGATCACCTGTAGTTTTCAAATAAGAAAATTTTAAAATCAGATCAGAAATCTGAGAAGTCAGCTGCAGTGATCAGGTCTCAGTAGTTCTGCTGTATATATGTAGAAACCAGTCAATGTAGCGAAAGAATGGGAACGATGTGCAAGTGTCAGCACGCGTGTGCTAGCACACTAGCTGCTGTGTTCTGCACCAGATGCATATGATGACTGAGCTACAATAATCGAGACGGGAGAAAATTTAAGTGTGTACTAGAAAAGATCAGAATTTTCTCAGAAGAAGGAAACAACACTGGATGATCTTTGACATATGAGATAACACAGATGTTCTTAGCAGATAATTTTGATGTTGGTGAGGGGACCAATGTAATGACAGATCTCCTTAGCGAAACTCTCAGGTATGAACAGAAGAATCTCAGTTTTTTCAGGATCAGGAATGAGGACATTTGAAGGCATCGACTTATTAATGGTAGTAAAGCGTTCATCGATGTAGTAGAGGCTGTATTTAAAATACAAATACTGTGCTAAAATTAGAAAGCACCTGCATTTCAGCCCACTGTAGTCAACAGAAGATGACTTCTGTCTTCAGGAGTTTATATTTGCTGGCATGCCTCTGTTGTTGGAGTTCCACACACATATGTGGAGCAGCATCAGATGTTGCATTGGTTAAGTCAAAAACAGAATACAAAGGGTGACCTGGTGCAAGGGTGGATTACAAAGTGGTTTGCAGGGGTGCAGTCACTGTGGGCAAGTTAGAGCAACATAAATTCAAGCCCTACTGGATGCCTAGAAAGCCGAGGTGCTCTGACCTTTGAGGTCAGCCTGCCTGAACTAATGCTAAAAAAAAAGAGGAGGAAAACAAAAACACCTTGATAAAGCAAAGACAGGAACGTTTAGTAAATTAAGGGAGTGCGGTCATCAGTTCATGAAGCTCAGGCATGGTTGGGTTATGCAGCAGGACAATGATCTGAAACAAGTCCACCTCTGAATGGCTCAAGAAGCAACACAATGACTGTTTTGGAGTGACTCAGTCAAACAGTGGACTCAAATCCAACTGAGATGCTTTGACCTGGCCTTAAACAGGCCGTGATCGAACACACCAGTGTGGCTGAATTCAAACAATTCTCCAAAGAAGAGTGGGCCAAACACAATCACAGTCACTTGATTGCAGTTCTTGCTTCCAATGGGGCGATAAAAAGCCCCATTATAGTTTACACAGGAATCTTTTTAATAGTTCAATTTGTGTTTATCATAACTGCACACTTTCCTTTATATTTATGTTCTAAAACATTCAAATTGAATTAATTATGGGTTTGAGTCACTTTTATAGAGAAATAAGTTAACCGAACTCATTGCCCCCAACTGTATCTACCTTAAGGCCTCTGCTGCAGTAAATATTACTAGTCTAGGTTTGCTTGGTTCCCTGTAAAAATGTGAATGTGGGTGCCAGTGTTATTAAAGCACTCAGTAGAGGCACGAAAGCACAAATAAAAAGTAGTTTAAGTTTAAGCAGTGATTAGTGTGAAATTACAGTAAAATTAGATATAGTGCTTAGAGACAAATACCCACTCACCACACCCACTGCATGAGTTGATTCCTGGAAAAAGCTGGAGGAGAAGTGGCTAATTTCCAGTAGGAATGATTTTTACTGATAGAAATACAAGTATAAATCTAAATCTGGGGTCATGCTGACCCTACTCGGTCACTCGACGATTAAAGAGACGCCTGTTAAACCTCTCAGACTGACTGTTGTAGATAATACCAGTAAAGACTTGTCCTCATACTCTGAAACAAGCTCTTCCAACAAAAGGCAAGACTGTTAATACATTTAAGCTTTTGGCACCTTAGGATACCAAAAAAAAAAAGAAATCACACCCTGCAAGAATCTTCAAAACGTGAAGCAGCAAGCATACAAACCAAACCTGATGTTTACCCCGAGGGCGGCCTCTCATGCCAGACCAGATTTGATTTTCCAACCATTTATTACCAGCTGTCTCGTGCACAAAACGGCACGCATGTCTCCCTGCACATACACCTGATGTTTCCCGTTTCAGTGGAGGCAGTTTGTCTGCTTGGCGTCTCCATTTCACGCATCCACTTGGCCACGTGCCCAGAGGATAAGACGGCAATTATTTCCTCACAGAGATGATTCTGTTAGATTACATAAATCCATGTCTAATTCTCTCAATATGGCGTCAGGACACTAGAAAATACTGAGCGTGCTCCATGTCAGAGTCTTTAGAGACATGTCTGACAACAACTACAAAGATACTGCAGTCTGTGAGCTCGTTCTTTGGCCACTGGTGGCTAGACATTATCGCTATCACTTGAGGAGACTTTGGGTAATGAAAGAATAGCAGAGTCTTGATTAAGACAAACACATGGAGTGGCGTCCAAGGAGGAAAATTAAGAGGTTTAGAGGGAGAAATGCAGCTTTAACTCTGAGTGTGTAGCATGCGTGGACTTGAAGTCTTCATTTACCCTTCAGTGTTGGTGGCAGCAGATGGTTTCTGCAGTGCTCTCAGTCCCACCGCTAACACTTCTCCTCCTCAGTGCAGGGAATACCGGAATTGCTTAAAATGAACATGGCTGACCTTTTAATTAACTATGTGGACCATCATGCTCTGTTTTAATTAAAGGGAGAGTATTCTCTGTCCTCGGCTCTAGTTTAATAATTATACAGGAGCGTATACAGTAAAAGGGCTTATAAAAATACAACCTCAGATGATCAACACATGATTGCAGTATTTCAGTATTTATTTAACAAAAATTAAGCCAGAAGCACCGTGTGAAAATCTTCAGCTCCAATAGGAATTAATAGGGTAAGTAGCAGTCACCTGCTGCTACACATATGCACTCAGTTAACTGATCATTAGGAAATGTGAGCACCTCTATAGAAGAAGTAGTTTGTCTGGAGCACTGAGGTGTTGATAGGTCAGTGCCAACGAGGAAAGCATCAGTAATGGTCTCAGAGAAAAAAAGTATGGCTGCCCTTCAATCTGGGAAGGGTTATAAGGTCATTTCCAAACAATCTAGAGTCCATCAGTTTACAATGATGAAGATTATTCAGAAGACGATGCCAATACAACTGCTGATTTTCTCGGGAGTGGACGTCCCAGCAAATTCACCCCAAAGTCAGACAGGACAAAGCTCAGAGAAACTGCAAAAAACCCAAGAGCGGGGTCTCACACTCCACAGACATCAGTTAGCATGTTAGATGTGAAAGTTCATGACGGCACGATTAAAAAAGCCTGAACATGTTTGGCTTTTTTTTTAGAAGGGTTTCCAGGGGAAAACGTCTTCTGTCCAAAAAGCACATTGCAGCACGACTTAAGTTTGCAAGGTACATCTGAACAAGCCACAAGACTTGGTGGTGGTGGAAGGGGGATGATTTGGGCTAATTTCGGAGCCACAGGACATGGGTACCTTGTAGTCACTGAGTCAGTACCTAATTATTCTAGAGCAAACTGTCCAACAGCTAAAGCTCGGCTAAAATTGGGTCATGCAGCAGGACAAAGATCCCAAACACAGCAGCAAATCTACAAGAGAATGTGCAATGAAACCTCAATCCACTGAAGGAATGTTGTAAAGAAACATCTTCTACAATGATACAAGGGGCTAAAAGTTGCACAAAAGACAAAAGAAAAGGTGATTCTACAAGCTACTGAATCAAGGTGTGGACTTAGTTTTTCACATGCTGCTTCTGCAGTTTTGCACTATTATTGTTAAATAAATACTGACACAGTGCTACTTGTTATGTATTGTTGTTCATCTCAGGTTGTATTTGCCTAATTTTAAGAGCTTCTGAGGACCAGATTTTTTAAATATATATACGTTTATATCCTGATATGTAAAAACTCTGAATGAACAGAGGCTGAGATGAGTTTTTAAAAGAACGGTTAAGAGACCAAACTGCAAAATTTGAAAGATAGCATCACGGTCAGTCAGACTGATGCTTAAACATTTGTATCTTTTCATTTAAGCACTATATATTCAGATCTTCTACCTCTGTGTCGCTACTGTTTTGAATGGATATAATTAAGTAATTTCACCATCAATCTATCCTCAGTATCTCATAATGATAAATTATTGTCTTAAAAAAAATGATAATCTTTCATTTACGAGACTATTCAGACTCTGCTGTGGTACTTCAGACTGCACCCTGTTTTCTTTAATTAAGATGTGGTCGAAACTCTGAGCCACCTGAGGCAAATTTTATTGGACATAGTTTAGAAAGCCACACTGTGTACATAAAGATCCCACGTTCCTGAAGGCACTGCCGGCACAAAAACTAAATCACGAAGTCTAAGAAATTCACTTATGGTGAGGCATCAATCAGGTCAGGGGCAAAAAAAAAGGTACTTCTAAAAGCATTCAGTGTCCTCAAGTGCACCGTGGCCTCGATAACTGAGATGGAGGAAGTTTTGAAGCACCTGGACCCTACAGAGAGAAGGCTTCAATCAGAGGAGGTGACCAAGAAAGCCCTTCTAACAGAGTTTGAGAAGTCTGCTGCACAGAGGAAAGTACCTGCTGGACAAAGACTCCATCATCTCCATCAGCTTTTATGGTGGAGAAGATCGAGTCGAGTTACAGAGAGTTACAGAGAGACGACAGCCGGCGTGGAGTCTGTCAAAAAGCAGCTCAAAGGGCGAAGAACAACAAATCTGATGAGTTAAAATGCTGATCAGCCTCTTGAACTAAGCACAATCAGTCAGTTCCAAACAATATCAATCAACTAATGCTCCAGTTTTACCATTTTCAATGAAGCAATGCACATTTTTACCTTCATACTGTTAATATTTTTTTCATTAGATGTCCTTAAACATGTAGGGGTGGGCTGATATTTGGTGTTTGTATTTAATGCACCTTATCAGCATTTTTGAGCCATGATAACTGATGACTGATAGATGCAGCTACATTAAATTTTCATGGCTGAAAAACACATTAAAACTCTTTTAAAAAGTGCACACAATTTAAAATTCACTCCAAATGTCAAACTAGACTAAAAAAATGACATAGCTTAACATAAGTAAATCAGTAAAATAAGATAAGATAAGATGTACTTTATTTG
This sequence comes from Simochromis diagramma, assembly GCF_900408965.1. Taxonomy (NCBI): domain Eukaryota; kingdom Metazoa; phylum Chordata; class Actinopteri; order Cichliformes; family Cichlidae; genus Simochromis; species Simochromis diagramma. The sequence goes on from NW_024386782.1 coordinate 8,122,728, forward strand.
TCCCAGAAGGCGGGAAATTACTTTTACAGTAGCCAAAACATAAAAAAAACAACTTAGCTCCATAAATAAACACAATATAGAAAGATGAAAAAAGAATAAAGTAGGAGTTCAGTTAAAAAAAAGAGGAAAAGTAAAGCATTCAGTGAATCTAAATGTAAATATGACATCAGAGGGAACTTTAATCTAAAAAGACTTCAGGTATTGTGGTATGAGTTGGTAAAGATCTTTCTGTATCTGTATATTGCACTAATGATGATGATAATCCGCTATTATAATAGTGTCCCATAATCTGTAGCAGTGTCGTAACGAACAAGGGATTTATTTGTGTGATTTTAGTGTTTACAAAGGTGCCCAGAAAGTCTGGGGATGACGCTGCGTGTGCAGAAGTAGAAGCAGATGCACTTTGAGGACAGACGTGCACTGCTCGGACTGTGGTGGCTTGTATGGTCGTCTCCCAGAGGAACCTGCGCATGTGTCAGGTATGCGGCTTTAGTCCACCATCTAGCGGTTAATCGGCTACATGCGAATACCTGGGTGCTTGGGCTCACATCACCTGAGCGCAGTTTCAGATGAAGACCTGTTGCATTTCTCTCCCTCTCGCCAGACCTCCTGTGATCTCGGCACAGGTGAATCAGCTTCCTGCGCTGAAAAAGAAAAAGAAAAGCCCTCGAACAGCACAACTCAAGACAGTCCAGCCTAAATTTAGTTTGAAGACGCCGCCATTAATTGTAAACCACATAAAGTGACTCATATGAGGCAGCCAGCTCGTGAAAGATGACTGGGATTACTCCCATGTCTCCTCGCTCCTGTCCCCGTGCCTGTTTACGTTCATCCGCGCTACGCTCCTCTGGCTCCCAGCCACCTCGCGGTATTTATAGCCATACAGAGGTAATGATCATCACTCAAGGAATCCTCGCGAAATCATCCTCAAACCACCAAACTTGGACTGAGTGAAAGGGCTGAATTTAGCATCCACCTGATCGGGGCTCGCCGACGATGAAGGCGCGCGCCTCACCTCAAGGTAAAGCTGTCAAATTCATCAATCAATCCGTGACTTAATTGATGTTTGCATTTCCCGCAGCACCGATCCTCCTTTATGCAGTGAATATTTTTAGCACGCTGTGCCTCTAAGTGTAGTTACTGTGACTGCTGCTTTGCTTTTCTCCTGTCTTGCTCGTGCGTCAAAAACACTTAACTTCACGAGGATAACGAAGGAGCAGGAGCATGAGTTTAATTAGCGATACCTGTTAACTGGCTGGTTAACGCACATCTAAAGCGACTGTCGACCTGCAGCTGATTAGAGGAGAGCGGTCGCCTTGTTCCGGCAGGCTTTGCACTGGTTGCACTAATTAAAGCGTAGGAGATCTCAGCCAGGAGCTGGAATCTTGAATTTATAATAGAAGAGCATCATCTCCACACAAGTGTTTGAACTTGAGTGAATAATGCAGATAAGGTGTGAAGCTTGCTTTGGTATAATCATTGTGCAGGCTTCTGATCTACCTCCACCTTATCAGTGCTGCAATTTATGTTTGTTTTATGTGTTTTTGTCCAGATTTCACGGACCCACCCTGCCAGTTAGGTGTGCCTCTCCATACAAGTGCCGTGACATTTAATTTCCACACAGCCCTGCCTGCAAGCAAAAAACAACAAAAAAACAACCTTCCTGACTAATAATAAAAGCTATCAGATTTCTTTTGAACTTGAATGGCTGCGCTAAAATCAGAGACAGCCCACCCATGAGCGGCACAAAGCTGCGAGCGAGCCACCCGTGTAAATGCGCGCGCTGACCTTGTAGCCTCTCCCGGCTTTCAGGCGGGCGCTGCGCTCTGTTCGAGGGCAGAGCTCAACTCAGACTGTGTCCAGTTCACGTCTGAGGAGCCCTGCTGCTGATGAGTGAGTCACCGAGCCTTTGCTTCGGCTCCTCCACACTCAGTCATCTTCCTTTCAGCTCCGGCTCAGTGGAAACAGCCTTGTTTCGTCTGTCTCTGACTGGCTTCGCCACAAACTTGCTGTTTTCCAGCCTTGCCACCTCATCACCCCCATATTTCTCTGTCTCAGTCACACACACACGCACACGATTAACTGGACAATAGCAGCAACAGAATGAGGGTTTAAGTAGTTCTTTATGGTGTGCTCAGCTACTAAAAAAGATGACCAAATCTCTTTTTATGTCATTACTTTTACTACACCCACTTTCTGTGCAGTCTTGTTCCGCCCACCAGTATGATTGCTGGTACTATTTCTGTATGGCTGCTGGTTCAAAGCTTCTGTTCATCCAATCATATGCACCGCTAGTATCAAAGCTCCCCATGACAGTGCAGTTGAATGGTGGCATCCATTCTGAGTTTAACTGACCCTGTTTGGTTGGAAATAACTGAGGTCAACAGGAAGTAAATCCTGAATCTTTTCTATCTTCATTTCAATTCGGTTTCCTAAAACGTTAAATTCTAAAGTTTCTTTTCTTTCACTTGCAGTCAATAAAGTTAACCTACCAATCAAGTTGGGCAGGTGGAGAGTTCAAATGGCTCAGTGTTTTAACCCCTTAATGCCCAGTTTATCATACTTGACGGGTTTTTTTTATCGGTTTTTGACACCTCTACATCATCAGTGCCCCCCCCCCCCCCAAAAAAAATAAAATTAAAAAAAATAAAAAATTAAGTGAAATAAAATAAATAAATTGCAAAAAACAAAACAATTACAAAAAAGCCAGATGTAACAAATATATGCAAATTAAATATTTAATGATTTTTTTTTTTTTAAATGTCAGAAGGTTCAATAAACAGTCTGTTTTCAACAAAAAAAAATATTAGAATTTTCTGGAAATTGTTTCATGGTTAAGTCTTAAAGATTTAATACCAGGTAAGAAAAAAACTAAATCGCGTTGAAGCCGTTTATCCTGTTATAAGAGAGCTAAATGGCACTCAAAAAAAATCCTGATTGAAATTTGCAGCATCTGCAGATGTTGCAGGGATGTTTGTGGTAAAAGTAACTCCACCACCATTGGGGTAGGAAAAAACATCTTGTTTTAGCAGCAGACTCTTTAAGCAGACTCAGATCTGACTGGTGGTTTTATTTGTGCAGTTTTTATGTCTCAGTGACGACTGAAAACAAGGTTAATTCAGACAATGCCTTCAAATATCTGCCAGAGTAAGTGCCAGGATGCAGTTTGAGATGGTGCGTGTCGAGATTTGTTTTTAGAATGTTAGTTTTTTGGTTTATAAAGACAAATATGCTAGGCTTCATGCTAGCAGCAGTTTCCATCAGCTGTGCTCAGGTACAGAGATGCATTTTGCACAGTTGATGGAAACTGAAGATGTATTTGGTCATAAAAACAAACAAATGAACTGGATATTAAGATTTTTGGCCCGGTGGTGACAGTAAATGAAAAACAGTGTGTGGTAACCAGAAATGTCCATTTAGAGTAATAGTCTGACTTCCTGGTTGTGTTGAAAAGTCTCAGTGATATCTTCAGTCACCCACTGAGCTCCATGAATACGATCTGAACTTTCATCCCTTTGATAGATGGTGAGATGGTTGAGTTTGGGTCAGAGTGACAGCCTGGGCAAAGGACATTATCATCCTCAGTGTCACATTGTTTGATGCTCATAATGAAAGACAAACAAGAAGGAGACAGGCAGGATGTGCCTGAGCAACGTTTATGAAATATTATTGCAGTGCTTTTCACCCATCATCCTCTGCCTCTCTCTCCTTTTTCTCCATTTGCAGCATTATGCTGAAACTGCCACAGACCGACCTCTGTGGAGATGTTCACCAGTTCAGAAAAGTCCCTCTCCCTCTCCCTTACACCCAGCTCTCCAACCATCGGCGGTCGGCGTGGACAGACACACGTCCAGTCCTCCCTGTCCCTCCCTGAGCCCGAAGCCTGGAGGCGGTCTAGCCCCGCGGCCCGGCCCGGGCTGGCGCAGGGAGCTCGCTCTTGCTCCCTGCAGGTCCCTCACGCGGTTCCCGAGTGTCTGGGGCTGCCCCCTCGAGCGGCCAGCTTCGATGTGCCATGCGGACAGGAGGATGGCTCGTCCGATCAGGGCTCGGGGTCTCTGAGCCCTCACGGCATGCTGCGGCGGCGCGGGGGACTCGTGGAGCAGAAGGACATCATCATGGCCCACCAGGCTCATAAAATACAGAGCACGCCGCAAGCCCGCAGGAAGGAGTGGGAGTAAGTATAAAAGAGATTCAGAGTCAAAGGATTCCTTTTAAACTGTACGTGTAAAGATGATAAATCTCCATGGAGGAGGATGAAAGTGCCAACGTGAAAGAACCTAGATTCTGGATATGAAGTGTAACTTTTCAAACTGCACATCATTAGATCCCTCAAGGTTTACAGGATATGGATGAGGATACAGATTTGATTTCAATATTTCAGTAAACATGTCTTTTTAAAAATTTTAGAGCAGCAGATACTTGTCAAGGCAAGACAAGCCCAGGCGTAATTAAGAGCCTTAAATCATGGCCTCATTTCATTCAAGGATCCAAAAAAGCCGTGCGTGAGAGGAAGCATGCATAATTGCATGGCTGTTGAACTGGAAGTGGAATGTAGCTGACACTGATGGTAGTAATTACACCTGGTGCTTTTCCTGTTGAGATGCATCAAAGTCTGTGTGACAGCGAGACATACTGTAGCTTCAACGAGCGAACACACGGGCTAAAGAAAAAGAAAATCCAATTTTCCTTGTGACTATCAAAGAGTGTTTTAGCTGTTCCATAGTTTAGCTTCATTTTCAGCATTTCTAGTTCAGAGCTACAACAGGCAGCATGAAAGACACCAACAGAGGATTTAGCAGTTTAGGAGATGGTGAAGGCAAACATGGAGCTTCATCAGGTGGTCATAAATACAAATACGACTGCAAATGCATGATATCGTCAAAATTGATGGTTTGTGTTGTTTTACAAGGCGATAGTCTTTATATTCAGCTAGCCCCTTTGCCGTGGAGTGACAAAAAAATCTATTGGGCAAAGGGGAAAGTAGTAACCATCATGAAAATCCAAAAAAATTGACGTAAACAAGTGGTTGGTGGGGATGGTTGGACATTATGCAAGCCACACACCTTCAGATCTGCTCTTTTGTATATGTACAGTTTAAACAAAGAATACTGAGTCTTTGTATTTAGTCATAATAACTGATTAATCTGTAATAGTCAGACTTAAAGTTTGTATTCCTCCTGCTCACTAAAAGCTGCATAATTCAACCTCAAGGGAACATTTAGAGTTAACCCATGGTATTAACTGTTAACAGGAAGGTGTTTTGTTTGTTGGCGATTTCCGATGAAGGACTGAAATTCATTCCCTGATCATGCAAAAGATCCTCCGCCTGAGACCGGGAGGAGATACAAACCCAGCCTCAGGAGGTCACGAGCTAGTGTACTCCCAGTGCCGGCCCCAAGCCCAGATAAATGGGAGGGATGCATCATGAAGGGCATCTGGTATGAAATCTGTGCCAAATCAAATATGTGGATCCATCCGCTGTGGCGAACCCTCTGGGAAATAAAGGAGCGAAAGAACCAGCACCAGATTAAATGCAACGAAAATTGATATCAAAAACAGCAGGCCAAGCCTGGACTGCCATATGCACACTTACTTTGTAGTACATTTGCACAAAAACTGTAAACACTCCTGCCTGATGGTATTTTCAGCAAATCAGTTTTCTATTGATCTTCTGGCTGGATGCAAACCGTCTCTGTGGTGAGACTGGTGCAGATAAACCAGCAGGCAAAAAGCTGACCCCGTGACACACTTTAAGGACAGCTCATGTTTGTAAAATGAAGCAAAAATTCATAAAGAGACAGATAGATAGACAAGCTTGGGAAAATACACAGGGAACATACAGAGAGAAAAATGAAAAACACAAATATGAACTTAAATGAGATTTTTTTGAATTAATGAGAGCTACACTTATTTGCAGACCTTTATTTGTTGAGTTATTTAGCTGTATTTTTAATTTCATTTTTATTTTCTGGCAGTTTTTGCTCTCCATGCTTTCACTAAAATGTGCTATGTGGATTATTGAGGCTTAATAACGACGAGAAAGAAAATTTTCAAGCCAAATCGTGAAAGACCTTGTAACCAGCAGCCTTCTTCTTCTTTGCCTTTGTTTGCACGTTGCTTCAGCAGTGAAATGATGTAATACCATCAGCAGGGCAGTGTAGTCACAGCAAATATTCCACAGGACATCTTGCAGGGTAAATACCAAAAACATAGAGTGGAAATTATTAACCATTAGAGTATAAAGTGCAATGCTTCTTATTGTTACCACTTATCCTTGTTTTGTTGCTCAGATACAAAGTGCTCCTTTCAAAAGGTGCTCCATTGCTGCACTACATACAGCGCGCAGACGCCTTTGTTGTGCATTGTTCCACCAATGAATCACTCGATCAGTTTCCACCTCTTTCCTCAGCTGATTTGATTTTTTTTCTCCTCCTGCCTGTGCAGCACGGCCGGCTGCGGTTTACTGTAATCAGATGCGGTACAGTGTTATTAATGGCAGGGCTCAGGGTACTTGCTTGTGAACTTCTGAACTCTGGAGCCACATCGCTCTGATTATCCGCTTCCAGCCACTTGAATGTGGAGTGCCACTCCATCAGCATGACCTCTAACCTTACAGTGAGTCCCCTCTCCCCTCCACCTCCTCCTCCTCCCTCCATCCCCTGATGTACCCTTACAACCCACTGCATGCCCACTTCACAGGTGTGCTGTCATGTTCTCTCTTTTGTTTCTTCTTCCATTTTTTCTCTCTCACATGTACAGACACAAAAACAAATTAATGCTTTTGATCACAGGCATTAACATTTTCTATCTATGTTACCTGCAACTTCAGGATATTTCCATCCATCCATGCTCTTTAACCCTTATCCATTCAAGCCTATTTATCATTCATGCTCACATCTGCTCAATCAGACATAGGGAAAACATACAAACACCACACAGAACCCCTCCTCCCCCCCAAGCGGGTTCAAACCCAGCATTAACCCCTGCACCAAGAAGCAGGACCTAATATTAGGGATGGACTGCTGCTGTATGTGTATTGTGCATATTTGTCCATTAGGGGATGCTAGGGAATCAAAGTAGAGAAGCAGCAGGGAAGCAGCACATGATGCCTTCTGAGTTTATCAGTAGAGTTTGGACATTATGGAGCTTAACCTCGAAGTGCTGACAGCTTTTCTGAAGACAAAATTAACATTAATGGCATACACTGAATGATTTGGCATTTCAGTGCAACTTCTGTCTTCTTGTGAAACTTTTATTTATTCATTTTTGTATAGATGACCAACACACCTCTTTTTTTTTTTAGCTGTTTTAGGGGTTAATGTAAACATCTGTACCATTGTTCTGAACCCACAGGTGCGATTTAAATATGCTTCAGCATCACCAAATCTGCGGTGATACGAGAAGCAGTTATTGGTCGACTCAAACTGACACAACTCAGTACTAGAGGATGTCTGTTGCTAGGGAACAGAGAGAAAAATAAAATGCTATAACCACTCCAGTCAATGTTGGGTGAAAGCCTGTCTGCAATTATATAAAAGCTCTTCAGAGTTCTGGCACAAAGTACCTCCCATTAACGTTTTCACTCTCGGTGCATGTCACCTGCAGGCTCACTTCATCTGTCTTCCCCTCTATGTGGTTCCTGTCGCGTGTGCTTCAAGCATCTTGTAAAACGAGGCCCGTTTCTGTTAAGTTCAGTTTAGGCCCAGGCAGGCCGATAAAACCTTTTCCTCCTCTGTGGCTGGCGGCTATTTTTGGAAGTAGGTTGCAAGCAAGAGCAGAAAAAAAAGTCAGAGTGTAAAGACAGACTACACCTGGCTAGCCACCTGTAGAGTATTTTTCAGTCATCAACAGTAAAGCGATGGTGCTGTACAGAAATCGGTCAGTTTCCTCTGTCAGGATGACCCCTTGTGTGTGTGTGTGTGTGTGTGTGTGTGTGTGTGTGTGTGTGTGTGTGTGTGTGTGTGTGTGTGTGTGTGTGTTGGGATAAACAGATTTCTGTAGGAAGAGGTTGCTCTATTGTGCAACATGGCTTTTGTTGGCAGAAATGAAAAGAACGGAGCAGGAATTCAAGAGAGCTATGTCGCTATGGAAACAACAGCAAAGAGAGAGAGAGAGAGCTGGAGACACACACACACACACACACACACACACACACACACACAGAAACATGCGCTGTTTGCAGAGATGGACAAATATTTTTGTTGCTAAACATACAAATAGATAATTTTTTAATTTATTTTTTGTAATGAGCGCTTTTAACATTTAATTAAGAAAGTGGAGCTGAATGCGGGAGACGTTAACACAGGCATCATCAGCTACATGTTGATATTCATTGTCCGCTGATTTTTACACCCTGCACTCGGTAGGTCAGTGCAGCCTTTTGTTGCTGCCCTGCTTTGCACGACACGCCCGCCTGCTCCGTGCAGATGAAGCAGAGGAGGAGGCAGGGCTCAGTGTTTGGAGCTCAGTTAGGAACTTATTTGCAGATCCCCCTTCTCTCCCCCAGATCTCGGCTTGTTTGCCAACCATTCGTCACTCTCTCTCGGCTTGCTTTCGGTGGCTGTCTGCAAAATCGCGATACCTGCACTGAGTCGAGTCTGTCAGTCAGCAGCCGAGTGCGATATTTCTTGTCAGGGTATCGGCGCTGTGGTTGATTTTTATTGTGACAAGCCTCGGACATGAAATAAGCCTCGGCTGAATAATATTGCGTCTGTGGGGGCTGAAGTGGTCATCTTCGGAAAACAGTGGGGAGGGGGAGGAGAGCAGCAGATGGAGCGAGAGAGCCCGGTTGCCTAATGAGGTCTCACTTGTGGCACTGAGCGTGAAAGAGACCCTGCTTTCTTTTGCTTTCCCGCAAAAAAGGGAGCAGCCCTAAGATCTATTTCATGCTCTATTTTTACTCCTGACTTTTACTCCAGTATTAGCACAATGGCCTAGTTTTTAAATGTTTTAATAGTGCAAGTCTGTCTCTATTAAGGGGGGAAAATATGACAATGCTGTCTGATTGTCAAATGGTGAACGTGCTTAAATAGGAGAAGCTCGCACACACACACACACACACACACACACACACACATACACACATACATATATATATATATATATATATATATATATATATATATATATATATATATATATATATATATATATATATGTGAGTGTGTGTGTGTGCAACTTCTTTACTTGCTTGCTCGTTCCATGTACCCACACACCTGTTGTCTTTTCTGTGCATTGTCTAGTATTTGGTTTTATTTAGCTTTAACACCCCTCTCTTTTCCCACAGCACCCACAAACATCTTTACATAATGGATTCTGAACCACATACCCACACAGCCTGCTGAATATAGTCTTCTGCTCTTTTTTTTTTTAAGGAAAATGTTTTTGTTCATCCTCAACAAACTCTGATTGCTATGGTAACAAAATATATGTCCCTCCTCTCCGCCAGCCTTCATTCAGATGGAATTTACAGTGAAATAGTACTGTGGGAGGGGGCTGCTGCTGCTTATGCGCTCTTGGCTGATAATTTTCCAGCAGGTGATAAGACTGACTGATTCGTCTAGGCAGGCGAGCCTTGCTGCTGCACGCAGGAGTTTCGGGTTTAGTCGCGTTAAACGGGCTTCCTTTCGCACGGAAGCTTCCTTTCGTCAAGTTCGGGAAGATGCGCAAAGTTTGGAAAGACTTTCCTCGGATGTCTCCGTCTGATGAGCTCAGAGTAGTTTGTGATCGTGTAGCTGCTCCCGGTTTGTCAGATCAAAACGAGCTTGGATGTTGATAGAATATAAAAGGTTTTAACTCAGTGGATTTTTTTACCCCTCCTCCGCTGCCTGAGTTTACGGTAGAGACGCGCGCGTTAAAAGTTGCTCAGAGCGGACTGTTGGCGCGGTTTAACAGATGGGATAGCGGAGGTTTTGTTTGTTTGTTTGTTTTTTGCAGCTTGTGCACCTGAATCTTCATTAAGTGCATGGAAGATTTTCCTGACCCATAAGCCAACTGAATGCTATCCCCCCCACCTTTTTTACCCTCTTGTGGATATGGAGTGATAGGAATCTAACTTTCTGGGGAATCTTGGCGCTCGAAAAGCTGTCAGTGGATTGAAGGTGGATCTTTTTTCCCCTTTCTTTTTGTTTTAGCTCCACTTCACATTTGCCCTTTCCTCTTTTTTTTTTCTTTCTTTCTTTCTTTTTTATCTTATTTGAAATCGCACTTAAGTAAAACACTCTAAGCCGGTCGTCTCCTCCTCATCTCTCTGTAGAATGGCTCGTTTTGGAGACGAGTCGGTTCCCACCGCGGTGGACTCCGGGGATGGGGACTTGGAGCGAGGCGGTGGCGACGGGCAGGACCCGGCGGCGGCGGGACTGACTGCTTCCATGAAACAAGCCAAGGCGCAGCGGGCCCGGACCATGGCTCTGTACAACCCCGTCCCCCACCGGCAGAACTGCCTCACAGTCAACAGGTCGCTCTTCATTTTTGCAGAGGACAACATAATTAGGAAATACGCGAGGCGAATCATTGAATGGCCATATCCTTCCTTAAAGCATTAGAGTTCTGTTAAAAACTGTCTGATGAGTTCTGTTGTGAGTTTAGCACCATGGACAGCGACAGCCAGCATGTGAGCAAGTTTAGGAAAAAATCTAACTCCTCTTAAAGTCCACCTTCTAAATCTCAGTCCCGTCTCTGTGTGTTGTGCATGCTGCCATATACCCTACATCTCTGTGTTTAGCGTCTCCATAACCCACTTTATGATTTCCAGCTGCTCCTGAAAGCATCAAACACAATTCTGATTTCTAACCTGTTCATAATTCTGCTAACTAACTTAAATTCATCTGTGGGCTCCATTTTTTTTGTTGGCAGCAGCCAGAAAGTTAGCATGTGGTGATCATTAGAAGCAGCTCTGCTCACTGTGGGGGTGGCATGTAGGCACATCTCTGATGCCTTAGTGCTCATTGGAATATGAACCTGGCCATGAGTAGGTGTCAGTTCAAACCTACCAGGCAGCATTTCTGCGCTTCCTGCTGCAGAACTGGCCAACAGTTTCTCTCTTCTGAACTAGTGCAAATCTAACAAAGCTTATCTGGGAAGTTATTTATCCCATAGATACAGCAGCCATGCACAACCGTGCACAATCCCTTTTACAAATTAGTATTATTTAATTTTATTTATTTATTTTTGTATTTTATCTGTTCCAGTTTGGCTTGTTTTCCTGCTTCAGTGTTTTGATACCAAAATCAGTTTGGCAGCACCTCTGAGTTGCCATATCTGCCCACTGCTCCTCCTGTCTTACACCCCCTCCAGTGCCGCGTGCCAGTCTCCCACTGTTACCTAACCACAGGCTCTGTGGGTGTGTGGGAGTGGGGCTAGTGGTCAAGACTAGCTGGCCACTGACAGCATGGTAATGTGACTGTCGGTATCACCGAGGCAGAGGTATGTGGGAGAGAGCTGGCCAGTAGTACTGCCGTGGATCGTGGGCTGTGAGAGCATCACTGTCATTAGTGTTGACAGAGTGAATAAAGTTTCGAGATTTGAGGTTCAAAATTTACAGGAACGAGCTACACTGATTGGCGGTGCACTGATAGAGTGTATGCTGCTGCAAATGTATACCAGAATATTAGAATTTGCGCAAAATATCAATGACTGGGACATTTGTAGGTAAAAAAATAATCAGGTTAAATAAGCTGCACCATCCCAGCCTCCTGCATGTTATTTAGTCTTTATAACTACAGTAATCAATCGATTTAATTGATCTAAAGAAAATGATTTAGTACATAAAAATCAGTGCCAGCTGTTTTTTTCAATATTACAATCTTTATCTCACGGAGGGACAAATCACGACTGCTGACATGTTTTGCTTGCATTATATCCTGTAGATTATAAATACATCATTCTGCCTTGCAGACAGCCATTTGTTTCCATTTACTTGCATGCAACATTAAGATCCTCTAGCAGACTCCTGACACTCTCTTTAGTCCCGTTATCCATCACATTAATTATTGTCAAACGTCTTTAATGTAGCTTTGACAAAACAAGCTGTGAACTGCCTGGCTATAATTGATTGCAGTGTAAAGAGTTAGCTTCAAATATGTTTTTACTGCCTGCTTACTTCATATTCAGTGAAGGAAATCAATCACTGCATCATCATTTAAGTCATTTCATTAAATTATTCATGTCCTTTGTGTTTGTAGACACAAAGGACATGAAGCATGTTTGGGTTGACTGCTGTTGGCTGTGTAAACTCATTTGGGCTTTAGACAGTAGAAATTGCGGCAGAGGAAGAGCAATAGGCTGTTCAAATAACTGTTACTTTGAGTGCTACACTGATTTGGTTGTTGCTCAGTTTCACATATCATTATTATTATTATTATTATATGGTTGATTTGATTTATTTTTTGTAATTAATATTTTATTGCATTTTTATTGGAAAAACACCACCAGTCCAGTGTAAATACAAACCACATGAGGCAGAAATTGCATCAGCACGACAGTAGAGCAGTGGGGAGATCTGAACCAAACTAAAGAAGAGAGAAAGGGAGAAAATAAAGGGTGGCGGTGGTGGTTTATCTATGTGGGACTTAAGGATAGGATCCCAGTGTCCATTTAACTCTAAGTTTTAATTTGATCATTTTATTTTTGAAAATGTATGGATCCCACTTCAGGTGAAATCTCTCCACTTTATTCAGTAGCCTGTATGAGGGGTGATGGATTACCTAGAATGATCATCTTGGCGAATAATCTTGGCGAAAAGGGAATAACCGACCTCAGTCCAAAAGTTTGGGGTTTTAGGACAACTCCAAATCATATGTGCCCACCCTAGTCTGACATCCCTCTATAATCTATGTGCTCAGCGGTAAATTCGGTGTAGTAATTTGAATTGGGTTAGTTTTGTTCTAAGTTCCCTGGACATGGATTTGATTTGATACAACACATGCAGAAGAGCTGCTTCTTGGACAGAGTGATGTTCTGGCTATAAGCAGTGAGTGTGATTCGTGTAACTGGGCTAAAACTTGCATAATGACTAATACTTAACAGGTAACAGTTAACAGTTAGCAACAGAGTGGGCCCATTAAGTATTTCCCACTTTAGCTATTTTCATCCACTTTCAATGGCAACAATGCGGACTTGTCAATGTGAGTCAGTGTGGGTCCCAGAGGTCCTCATCTCAGCGCTCCCTTGTGAGTCAGTGACCCCATTTCACTCATGGCAGGAAAATTAATAATGAGGAGCGCCGACCTCATGGGAACTCTGAGAGACTGAAAGTCACAAGTATTGGGGTGCATACAGTCACACGCAGCGTATGCCACTGCTCATGACCATATTGTGCACCCCTTGGGCCCATGCATGTATACAGGTGCAGACAGATGTTTCACTCGCAAGAAAACTGGCAATGATCCGCTCAGGTCAAGTTGTGTTAGTTTAAGTTATGTTCATATTCTGCATTTAAACCGCTAAATTTAAAATCACTGATTTGAAGGAAAAATGGTTTAATATTAATATTTTAGAGCCAACTACGCACTGTTTTTACAGTTGGTACATCTGTGATTTTTCTTATTTATTTTTAACTTATCAGTTCTATGGATAACAAATCAAGCTGACTGATACTGGATTTTTGAAACAGTATCTATTACAAAGCATGTTTGCTGCAACATGTGCAGCAAAGTGTATCTCTCATAGGTTGTATTATTATACGGTCTTTACCTTACAATAAAAAAGCACACTGAGGCCAATGTTGCTGTGATTTGGCACTATATAAATTGAATTAAATAGGACAATATGACACCGACCATATTATGTGCCAACTTTTGTCTAGTCTGACTCTAAAAAAAATCTCATGACAAATTTCATAACTCTTTTTTTTGTCCAACTAAGACTTCAAAAAGAAAGTATTTAATGTCACAAGAGACAAAGAAAAACAGCAAATCATCATTGCTTGTGCGTGTAAATAATTTCTATTTTGCTGTTGATCTGCTAATTTCTTTTAAATAAGTTCAGTTTGAAAACACCTTCAAACACGGGATTTAAGCCTTCAGTACCTTCCATTATCATTTATTTGTACATTTATCCTCTAAGTATAAAGGTGAAATTCATAATGGATGAGAGTGACTTAAATGTAACATTATTTTCATATTAGATACATATCACCTCTTATCAGAGCTGACGTTAATGATCATTTAGAAACTGATTGCTCTCTGAAGTTCAACGTGATAACCTCACAGGGGTCCGCATCGGTCCAAAACTGCTTTGCAGTCAAATAAAACAGAAAATTCAAACTTTAGAAAAGCAGGAAGCATGAGTGACCTACTTTCTTGAAGAATGTCCTAAATGATTAAGCGATTATCAAACTTGATGTTGAGTCATTTTCTGTTGATTGCAGATGAATGTTGGATTGCTTCTGGCTTCATTTGGAAAAGCTCGCTCATTAAAACCTCACAATGAATTGAATTAGCCTAAAACTGAGCAGTCTGAGGAGCAACCTTTCTTTAGTTGCTAGCAGATGATGTTTGAACATGCGTGTTTGTCATACAAAGACAATGTGTAACGCGTGCTGTGTCGTCCGCTGCGGCGTCGGCTGTTGTTGGCAGTGAAAGGAGCCGCGGGAACTGCTGCCTGTAGTTTGTGCAGTAGACCACTCAGGCCAAGGTGACTTCACAGTGCTCTCATTCCCTCCCTAACCTGATCACTTTCTCTTCATGAAAAGCACTTTTAAAAGCAGGTTGCCATGGTTACCGCAATCTCTCTAACAGATTGCTTCCAATACCAGAGAATATGAACCATGCCATTATTCATCTGTCATTTAATCATCCTCATGCATCCGTCTAGATTTTTTTATTTTATTTATTTTACCTTCCACTGAACCACTGAACCTTTAAAATATTCGCTACGATGTTTCCAATAATTGCTGCGTGTGTGAAAAACTGTGATTGCTGTCAGTGTATTTAAGCTGTAAACTCCAGGAGAACTTAACTTGTCTTGTGTCATCAGCTTTATCTGTTTTTATGTGGCGTCTTTGTCCTTGCACTGTGAAGAAAAAAACTTTCCTTAACTTAGCGGCCTTTACACCATTTGAGTACATGATCCTGGCCACCATCACCGCTAACTGTGTTGTCCTGGCCTTGGAGCAGCACCTCCCCGGAGAGGATAAGACCCCCATGGCAAAGAGACTGGTGAGGACAAAATCTGCTGTCATGACACACGACACACACACACACACACGCATGCATGCACGCACACACAAGGGTGTACAAAATGTAGCCTGTATATAAAAGATGTACACAGCCATCACGCTCTCACCCACTAGCTTTTAAAATCCCATTTTATGCCTTAAGCTGAACATTTCTGGCTGTTGCCGTTTGGGTGTTTTGACACCATACATCATAAAAACACGGGCAGCTCTGAAAAAAACAAAATTACAAGTTAGCCATGTTCTAAAGCTCTAAATTATGGTGGCCTTGTTTAGGACTGCCACATGGATTGTGTAGCCAGCTAGCTGTGATTATACTGTGTAGACTGGTGCTAAGGGCGCTGCAGTGATCTCCTGAATAACAAGGGTCACTATATTGCCAAAACCTCCACATGGGCTCTGGTATAGGAGTAGAAGAAGTTGAAATCTGAAACAAAAAAACTGCAATTTTTCTTCCATAAAGTCTCATCTTTTCAAGCTTTTCCAACATGTTTCTGTATAATCTGGAAGTCCCAGAGCCCATGTAGTGATATGTTATTGAAATGGAAGTAACAGCTAGCATGACTGTGTCATCAACATGGACATGGTGGCTGTACTACCTTTGCCAAAATCCTTTAGACATAATTGGATCTCTGAGAAGTGGGTGATGTTTTACTGTGCAGTGTGAGCCGTAGAGCTTTTCCACTTCATCCACACCTTCCTCGCTGAGATTATTACTTTAGGAGCAGGAGGCGGAGGAAGAAAACAGTTTTTGGAAATGGTAATTAAGGTTTCACCAAACACACTTCCCCCACTTCACTCCCCTCTCCCACGTTCTTTTTAAGTCAAGGAAGTTTAATTTCAATTGTTTCCATTCACTCTAAGACACGAGGTATAAAAGAAGCATTGTTAAATATCTTATTCTTCATTCTTCTGTCTGTCTGTATATTTGTCTATTTGAAAGTGTAAAATGACTTTTCTGAAGACCCTGCTGACCTATATATGCATGTCATTCCTGCAGGAGAAGACTGAGCCATACTTTATTGGGATATTCTGCTTCGAGGCAGGGATCAAGCTGGTGGCACTTGGTTTTGTTTTCCATAAAGGCTCCTATCTAAGGAATGGCTGGAACGTCATGGACTTCATAGTCGTGCTCAGTGGGTGAGTAACATCAGTTGGTCTCCTTGACGACCTGAATTTTCAACAAAGTGAGAAGTCTTTGTCTCAAACATTGTCAAGTTATTACTTGCCAAACATACTGGCGAAATCTGTTTTTGGAGGAGGAAGAAATATCACTTCTGAACATCGCCATAAACTCTCTGACTGGGAGCCAATCAGATCTGAGCAAAGCAGGGAATTTGAGAAGCAGCCGAAGTTTCTGCCTGTGTTCCCATCTTCTTTTGAAAATGGTTAAAACAGAATTTAACAATCCCGTAGGTTTATGTAGTTAATGTAACCAGATTTCAGTATTTTAGCTTTTCTTTCTGTCATCTTGGCTTAAAATACTACATCACGCACAAGACTCTTCTGCTGCAGCTGTTGAGAAGAGACCAATCATGGGGTAGCAAATGAATTATTTTTGATGGTACAGCTGCGATTGGAGCGTGAAATTGAAAACATTTAACCCATAATATGACATTAAACTCACATTCAGTATATGAACTGTAACAATAAGACCACCTTAATATGGCTCGTCCCTAAAAAAAACTGCTTCCATCTGTGAGGTATAGACACTGGACTCTTATGGGTGTCCGCTGGTGTCTGGCACTAGCACACTGGCAACACATAATTTGGGTGCATCCCAAACAGGCGCGATCAGATTGAAATTCTAAGATTTTGAAGGTTGGTTCAAAGTCATCCTCCTCGTCATGTTCATAGAGTCAGAACAGGTTTCTTGAGTAGGTTTTCCATGCTGGGGAACACTGTCCTGCTTGGAGGTGCTGAGAGCTGTAAGAGCTGTCTTGGTGCAGTTTTGGTAATATGTGCAAGGTTGTGATGACGTCCCCAAAAAACCTTCACTTCATAGCTGAATGATCGGTGTTATTCACCTGTTAGTGCTTTGAATCTTGCAGCTGATTGGTGTAAAGACTGCAGATGGAGTTGTTTTTGCGGGGGGGGGTTTCAGCACTGTCGTGTTTAGTTTGCACCTGTCCTGATTTAATTCCACTTGGGGTTAACGATAAGGTTGTTTTTTATGTACAAGGCTTCTATCTTTTACTTTCTACGAAAAAAACAGAGATTTTTGGCTATTTCTTTGCTATTTCTTTTAAGATTAACTGGAAAGTTTTATGCGATCGAAGTTGAAGAAGTGAAAGTCAGTGTGAGTTAAGATCTGCCTGTTAAAAGGGAGTTTTTCCTTCCCACTTTCGCCAAGTGCTTGCTCGTAGGAGGTTGTCTGATTGTTGAGTTTTTCTCTGTATTATTGTTGGGTCTTACAATAGAAAGCACCTTGAGGTGACTGTTGTTGTGATTTGGTGCTATTACTTAAGAGTAAGTCGCATAACATTATAAAATAGATAAAGTAACATGGCTTTAACATCTGGAAACAGGGGTGCCTGATATGACTACTTTAGACTTCTTGATTTGATCAGTCTATTGAAAATAAAACCACAAAGTTTACAGCACACCGGCTCGATCGATTAAAACACAGCATAAGAACATTTTATGGAGATCTTTTTTGGGGTGGACTTCCCTTTAGTCTTTGGATTCATACTCCATTTTCAAGCTTCCTGCAGTCTTTTTTCTTCTCCTGTTTGTCTGTCTGGATACTTACCAAACATTTTTCAAGTCTGCCATGAAGGACTCATGTAAATAATAACATTAATGAAGTTGCCAGTAAGTGATTTCATTGATCTAGTTTGAGTGTTTCTCCAGCACCTAGTTACATATGGACATTTCAGGACCTCTCGATATCAGGATTATAATCTTACTATAATAAACCAACTCCTCCTACTTGATCAGGAGGTGAGCAACAAAAATTGGCACACAGGTACATCCAGTGGGAAAAATTATAGTTCACTGGGGGTAGCATGTTGTTAGTCCGTTAGCAGCCTGTGGGCAGCTTCGGACTTGCCTGTCTAACCACAGTGAGCGTCTTTTGTCAGGGGTCAAAGTCAAAAATATGTGGTACAATCTGTCTGTGTGCTACTTTTCCTTGTGTTATTGTTGATACATCAGGCAGCTGCGGAGAACTTACAACAAACAAAGAGCTAAATGGATACCAGGTGTTCAAAGAAATGAAAAGTGCAGCCACTGTATGTACTTTGTTTTTCCCTTCCTGCTCTGGACCACTTGTCAGCAGATCAGCTTTTGACTGTCGCATAGCATCTTCCATGTCGAACAATTTGCAGTTATGATTTTGGAGAACTAGTAGTTGAACAATAAATACCTCCCCGAATGGACACTACCGCTGTACTGTAAACTAATCATTAATTAATTGGTTCTTTTGCTTACCTTTAAAATCTAACTTTGGGAGCTGCTCTTTCCACATCGCCAGCTGTTACTTTAGCTATCGTTGATTGAAGTCGCTTAATGCAACTGAATCGTCTATGGTCGCCACTGCCTGTGTGGACACCTGTTAAGAATAAAAACCACAACATAAATGCCATTTCAATTTACAATTGCATATTGACAAATGTGTTATTTACACCAGCTAAAGCCCTTTTCCTTACTAGGCTAAGCTAGGAGTTATCTAAACAGAGACTAAAATATTCTTTTGTTATCGTTCACATTGTCTAACAGTCCTAACTGTACATACTGTACATGCTAACTACCTGTTCCACTAGCTTTAGAAGGTATTATATTACCTTGCCATTAGCAATAGCGCTGAGCAGCAAAAGCTCTGACTTCTAGCGGGAATTAGATTTAATGTCCAGGAGTCAATGCCTTAGTAAGTACTCTAATGCCATGTTTGCATTTAACATGTATTGTGTTTAGCTAACTGACAGTGATTTAAAATCAGAAGTTGTGGTTATGTGCCTGATGATGGTTAGTTTAGCTAGTTCACTAGCTAAATGCTTACCAATGCTAATATAGTATTTATAGCATCTAGCCACCGCATCCCCTTCTTCCACCTATAACTTTACATTTTAAAATTTTGCTTGGCACTACCAGGTTGGGACATTTTCTAATTTTTTCTGTGTGTGTTTCTATGTGTGCGTTTGACTAGGTTTTAATCACAAATCACACCTTTTAGTGACAGAGTTCATTTTTACTTACAGGCGCTGGCTGCTGAAGCAGAAGATTGATTTCAGACACCTATTGTCGAGTTACGTTGGCGCTTTCATGTAGTTGTTTCTGTTTATGTCAACATTTATTAATACCTTAAGCTGAAAGGCTTTAAATCCCACCGTGCTGCAAGCCTGGGTGACATACAGTAAGGAATGGTCGACCGCTGGGCTGGTCTTCGATTGTTGTTGATATATTTGTTTTTCCTAAGCACGTACATCTTTATACTCCATAGATCCGCAGGAAAACATAACACAAAGAAAAGTGTGTGTTTCCACTGCACAGTCAGGCTCTGCAGTCAGGAATAGGTGGGTGGATAAGTGGATTGGCAGTTGTGTCTAAAACCTTCTTTGGTTCGCCCCCAGGACCTCTGTGAATTAAATGTGAATGTAGCGCCGGAGATGTTATGCAAAAGCAGAGAAGGAGTGGATGGATGGAGAAGAAAGGAGACAGAAAACAAGCGGTAGAAAAAGGAAGATAAAAAGAAGACAGACTGTAGAAAAACACCAAGAGTCTTAATTTGTTCCCTATAAAACTGGCTTTAGTGAATTAATCATGCGGGAGTTGCCCATTGTTATTGCTGGTATGCTGTTTATGGTTAAGTGTACATTATTTTACATTCAGGGAAGATTGCTGTTGGCATGTTGACATCTCATTTCAATCTGACACCCACATATTTTTTTTCCTCTGTGTTTCTTATTTCTCTCTCTCTGCCTCTTACATAAAAGGGACATCAGCATCACGTTTACATACCAGTTAAGG
This sequence comes from Simochromis diagramma, assembly GCF_900408965.1. Lineage (NCBI taxonomy): Eukaryota > Metazoa > Chordata > Actinopteri > Cichliformes > Cichlidae > Simochromis > Simochromis diagramma. The sequence goes on from NW_024386782.1 coordinate 8,142,871, forward strand.
CCGGCATAAATGCTCAACAGCTGTGTTGCTGACTGAGTTTCACAGAATTTGCAAGGTCAAAGCGTTCACTCGGTTTAAATAATTCATCCTGAGCGGTACTGATTGCTTTCAAATTCTCTCGTTGGGCATCTGTAAGAGTTTGCAACAAATTATGTGCTTTAACTTTTTCATTAAGAGACTGTCTGGCTAAAAGAAACAAAGCGCTATCTGACTCAGGAGCTAAATGTCAGTTCAAAAACATATTTTTCTGTTAGTGGAGTATGGCAGAACCAGGGATTATCTGTTATAGGACATCACAGGCATGCAGGATAGTCTAGAACTTAAACCTTAAAGCACTAACTTAAAGCACTGAGCTAAACATGCTTGGACGAAGTCTAAAAAAGATGTAATTATGTAGCTGCCAAGCAGGTTTCACAAATTCAGAACCTTCAAACAGCTACAGAAACCATACCAGCAGCACAATTCACGTCTCTGTTGTCTCTTCACACGTCTCTTCAGTATTTACCAGTTATCGTTGCAGCAGAAAAGGGTGACCACAGCTGCATTTTATTTTATTTTGTAGATTATCACTTGAAGCTCCAGTGGTGGAGTTTGTGTACTGTTCAGAGAGGTTATTACTACCAGACCCAACTATAGTCAGCCTGTTCTGTACCTAATATCACAGAATTATTGTTTAAATCTGAAAGGATGTGTCTTAAACACAGAGATCTCTGAAAAACAATTGGTGATTCATCTTTAACCTGTTGTACTTTTCCTTATTTTCTGTCAAAGATATACTGTTAAAGCCGTGGATGTTCATATAAACATGGCCAAAGTTTCAAGTATTGTATTTAAGAAATCTCTCAGGCTTCAGAGTGCTTTAAATATCCTGTTCAGTAAGTTTTTTTTCTAATCTTGGCTCTGTATGATGTCACTGAGAGGAGATATTTCTAATATGGTCATCTCATGTACACAGTTTTGACTGTGAACCCCAACTTGCTGTTCAAACCTTCTGTTTGTGTGGGGCAACCACTCAGAAGAAAGTTGGTTTAAACAGACAGTTTTCTGACAGTGGATGAACACAGGGACTACCCATCACCCAGTCAATCGCACAAAGCAACTTTAATAGAATCCAAGAATAAAAATATGGAGCTGATAGAGTCCCCTTTTACTGTAAAGTATGAAATATGTAAAAAGTATTTCCAGAACCTACTTTTATTTTATACAGTGATAATTATATAACTATAATTAATCAATCTGGATGAAACCTACTATAGAAACTGCTTGGGGTACCAGGATTATCAGTATCTATAATGCTCATTGGAATTATTTCTATGACACTGAAATCATTACAAATTATATATATTATGTGTAACAGATGATTTCAAAACAAAAAGTGACATTACATGTATGTAGGGAAGGTTTTTGCCAGTTTTTGTAATTCACTGAGCTTCACTGTACTGTTGTTTCATACCAGGTCTGAGCACTGCATGAATGTGACCATACAAAGGATATTGGCGGGGTTATAGGATTTATTTCATAGTGTTCTTATACGCCAAAGTGTAGTTTACAGGGATTAGTGATTCGTCTGTTGCTTTGTATCTGTCAGATGGACAGTAGCAAACAGTCCTGGCTGTGATTGTGTAGGTAAACTTCTTGTGTCTTTCCCTTCTCATTATGTGTTAACCAGAAATATCCTCTGTATCTACTGGTTAAATGGTGTCAGTTCAAAGTTGAGGACGAGCAATTTTATTGCTAGTCATCACTACAAGTCCCTGGTGTTGCATGGTCTCCTGGTTTCACCCTTAGAGAGGACTAACGTATACGTGGGAAAAACGTGTCTCTCCAGAATGAGCTGCATAAATTGTTGAATGTTTGAAAAATAAAATAAAATCAGAGGGAGTGGAATGACAAGAAGCGATGTTGCCAGACTTTTGACTGACGTTAGGAACGGTTGGCACAACACACCAGAATCTCCGGCTGAACTGCGGGCTCTCAGCAGCATTGTGGGTAAAGTGAGTCAGACTAAATTATAGAAGCACAATGCTGAGTCAGTGGAGTTCTCATTTACTTAAGTACTGTACAATTTTGAAGATAGTTGTATTTCACTTTCATTTTATGCTATTTATTAGCACTCATTCTTCTACTCCACTAGACTGCAATTCACAGAACTTTGTTGTTTTGGGGTTTTTTTTTCTGCTTGTTGTTCTCCCATTAATGGGCTTATAACCGTGAAGCCGTATTGTGTGATGCCACCGACTGCTGGGTTGGAAAATGCCAGCTCAACCTCGACCAGCACGTGCAATAAAATAATCAGAAACCAGTCACAGGGGTTCTTGTGCAGAACGAGACGTTTCCTTGTGATGCGTTTAGCAAATTTAGCTGAGTTTTAAAGAGGATCTGCATTCCTCCCCCGACACTGTTAAAGAGCAACAACAACAGACTGAGGAGTGATGTCTGGTTAAGAGTTTCTGTATGATCTCACCTGTGCAATCACTGATTGGACATGTCGAGTTACTTTTAAGAATGTGGCATTTTGTGTAGTTTTTGAGAACTTCCTGATTGAAGTTAAGCTTTCAAATCATGTCACTTACAGTGTGTTCAAAGTTGTCAGTGTACTTTGTGCAGCTAACAGATCTTCTGTGTTACCAAATCCAGTTGTGGCTGGAATTGGTAACGGACGACCTGGTTTCCTGCCACCTATCTGACACATTTTCTGATGGCACATATGCCGCCCCCCTCACTCGCACACACTCCGACGCTCTGGCTCTGGTGCCACAGCACAAGTAAGTCAGACTTAAAAGAAAACACACATGTGTCATAAAGGCCCACTGGGAATATAATCGAGGCCACTGGGCCAGCGCTGGCGGCATTCATTTCATTTCATATTAATGCATTGCTAGAAGCAAATCTGCTGGGACACTGAGCTCAATTAAAATCCCTAATCTGAGCAAAGAGTGTGTAGCAAAAAAAGGACAACAGCTAGAATAACTTACCCACAATCCAATTTAAATCACTGGGATTCCTAAAATGGTCAATTATATCCTGCAGCAAACAGATTGGCACAGGTGGACGCGATGCTTTGATTAGCAGTGAAATGACTCTCAGATGAGTTAGGCGTGTGTGTGTGTGCATGTGTGTGCTTATTACTCTATTTCTGAGGTCACAGGTACAAATTGTTGCCAGTGAACCTGTTGCCCTCCTGTTGGTAGATTAGTTCTGACAACTCCCTCGTCAGTCATAATGATATTGATCCCAGCTGTGCCTGCACTCATACCTCTGCGAGTGTGACACTTTGCTAAAATTGTTGCTCTTTAGACAGGATGAATAATACAGCTGGGTGGGAGTTGGGAGTGATTCATTATGCCATCTGGCACAGAGACAGACACACGGGAGTGAGACAAGTCATACATACATTTAGCGTCTCTCCCCCATCAACCATTTTCTGCACACTATCGCTGCTCAACTCTCATCAAGCACAGTGAGCGCAGTGATGCGTGGAGCTAAAAGATTTAGATTTTATAAGAAGCTCAAAAACCCATTTGCTATTATTTGATTTATTTATTATTTGATTTACAGGAAAGGGCCACAAAGGTGAAATAATAATCTAGAGGTAAGGGTTAAAATGGGTTAGGCTGGTGTGAGCTGTTTCTAGAAATTTACACCAAAGGATGCTCATTGCAAAGTGACATTACGAGAAGTACTGGATTAAAATTCACATATCTAACATCAAATTAATGAGGTTTTGAAGAACATTTCATAATGATACAGCAGTACTGTCCTGGTAAAATAGAGATGTGTGACCATAATGTACTTCATCATATTTATGAAAACCAAACATAGCACATCATCACAAACACCTCATAGCAACTGCGAGGCACGGTGGGGAGTGATGATGATTTGGGGTTGTTTTGCAGTCACAGGGTCTGGGCATCTTCACTGAGTCGACCATGAACTCTTCTGTATACAAAGTATTCTAAAGTCAGATGTGTCTGACGGCTAAAGCTTGACCAAATAAGATCACACAACAGGACAATGATCCCAAACACAGCAGCAAATCTACAACAGAACAGCTGAAGGAGCCAGCCCAGACTTCAATCTGAGTGAAACGCAGTGGTGCAACTTTAACAGAGCTGCACATGAACAAATAGCTACAAACCTCAATGAGCTGAAGCAAAATGCCTCCACAGCCATGTGGGAGACCTATAAAGTCACACTTCAAGCAGAATGTGGTTCTACAAACTACTGAATGGGGGGGGTACTTTTCACACACTATGTTGTTCACATGTTGTTCTTCACCTCAGGTTCTATTTACATTATTCAGGGATAGTTTTATTACATCATATTATCTAAAATCTTAGAGCTGACAGAGAGTATACTGTTTTTACTATCTTAATGTTTAAAAAAGGCAATCGGTGCATTTTTGCAAAAGTTTCAAATCGTGGCTCATTCACTGAAGGGGCCTCCTGGTGCTACAATGACTAGATGGGGCATTTGTTGTTCTCTAGAGTTGTGTTTGAGAGGTTTTTTCGAGCAGCTTCAGTTTATTCACTCACTGTTATAAGGGTGATATCCACTCTCTAAAGCACAGATTTGATTAGGCAGAAACATGATTGTTAACATTCGGTGACGTTTTGTCAAATCTCACTCTGGGCTGGTGACGAGGAAAAGGAGACTTATCGTCTGTTATCCTTCTGAACAAATCTGATGGTAGCTTTTCAAGTACAGTATCGACCAGTAGCTGAGGGATTAGGGGGTAAACTTACAAGTAGTAGACGTACCAATGACAGTCTAGTCCTGGAGATCTGGTGCCGATTTGCTTGCTCGGTAATGTCGGTTGTGTGTGTGTCTGTGTTAAAGGTTTGGTGATGTCTACCTTCGAAACTTTGGGGTAAATTTCAAATCGGGCACTTGCTGTCATTGGCTCCAAGAAATAATTCAGGAATTATGAGCGTCCAAGATCCCTGACAGCATCACGCGGTGTAAAAGAGCTGCTGCAGTGGTCTCAGCCTCTAATTTCACTGATAATTGAATCAAATAAACAATAGCTTACGGTCCCAGGTGGCTTTTCATTGGGAAAACATATACTCAACCATTTATTCTATGACTAATTATGAGTACACTTTATGTAATCATCCCATTTCAGCAGAAGAGTATTAACGCTGCCATTAGACACATAGTTTATGTTTCCCCAGATTTAATTCAAAGCCATTAATTTGCTGATGCATTATGTTAATGTTGATTCAGCTGCACATTGCCATCTGCGGAGCTGTGCCGAACTGGTAAGCAACGTGATGCTGCTGATTACTGTAGTTTTTGGTGGTGTTCTTCGTGTAGGTGGAGGTGTGTGGGAGAGGCTGCATTCTGTGCATGTAATGAATTCAGCCTCTCCAGAGCCAGTGTGGTACAATACTGTGCAACAGTGCTTCACTTAAAGAGCCTCTGAGGAAGAGATTAGCCTCTCGGTGTGAACACAAACCCGCTTTTTATACTGTCACAGAGTCAGGTCTTTAGAGTGCATGTGTGCAGCTATTCCACCTCTTTTATTATCTTATTACATCACTGATAGCTTTGCTACATTGATGATATTTTTCCATTTCATTAACTCAGATGGGAATTTTCTGCTGTATAAACAGGGCAAATTATTGATGTTTGAAACAATTCAACCAAGGACACTCGAAAAAAATGGAAACTTTAAGAAATTATCATTATTTATTAAAAAGAAGAATACTAAGAGGTGATTTAAAGCCTGTTTTCATTGTAAAAGTTAGAGTTGGGGTTGAGCTTTGCTATGTCTCCTTTATCTTTGTCAGGAACCAGACACGACCGGCTCCTGACAGAGTTGCAAAGATGTAGTTTTTTTGTTTTTGTTTTTTTTTTAAAGAATTTTGAGTTGATCCAAAGATAAAAAACCAATTGTATGCACCCTCAAGACATTTCATTAGGTACATCCTTCTAGTACTGGGATGGACCTCCTTCAGTACAACTTCGTGGCACGGATTCATCAAGGTGGTGAAAACATTCCTTGGATATTCCTCAGTATTCACAGCTGCTGCAGATTTGTTGGCCGCACCTCTATAATATGAATCTCCTGTTCCACCACAACCCAAATGTTATCTGTTGGATTGAGATCTGGCTACTGTGGAGGTTATTTGAGTACAGTGAACTAACTGGCATGTTGAAGAAGCCAGTCTAAGATTATCTGAGCTTTGTGACATGACGTGTGACCATTAGAGGATGGGTACCCTGTGGTCATAAAGGAATGGAAGTGGTCAGCAACAATACACAGGTCGGCTGTGGTGGTTGAACGATGCTCAGTTAGTTCTAAGGGGCCCAAAGTGTGCCAAGAAATTATCCTCCACACCATTACACCATCAGCAACCTTTGATTCAAAGCAGGATAGCCCTGACCCCACCATACGAATGGCACAGCAGAAATCAAGACTCTGCAGACCAGGCAGTGTATTTCTGATCTTCTGCTGTCCAATGTTGGTGAGCTGGTATAAACTGCAGCCTCAGTTTTCTGTTCTTAGGTGGCAAGAGTGGCACTCAGTGTGGTCTTCTGCTGCATTCAGAGATGGTCTTCTGCTTACCTTGGTTGTCATAAGTGATTATTTGGGTCATTGTTGTGTCGCTATCAGCTAAAAGCAGTCTGGCCATTCTCCTCTGATGTCTAGCAACAACAAGACATTTGCCTAGAGAACTGCTGCTCACTGGATTTTTCTTTGTCTCATCATTATCTTTAAATCCCAGAGACGGCCATGTGGGAAAATCCCTGCAGATTATCAGTTTCTTAAACAGTCAGACCAGCTTGTCTGGTACCAACCATGCCAAGTTCAAAGTCTCTAAAATCACCTTTTCTCCATTCTGATGCTCAGTTCGTGGTTTTCTTGACCACATCTACATACCTACATTCATTCATTTTCTGCCATGTGATTGGCTGATTAGTTACTTGTGTTAACAAACAGTTAGAAAGGTGTATTTAAAGCCATGACACTGAAAGCTGCATACTAAACAGTGGTGGGTTGCATGAGTTATGATTGTTTTGGGAAATTCTACTTCTAACAAATATTTTCCAAACCAAACATATGAAAATGACCCCCTATGAATGTGCAGGGATGATTCACAAGCTACCACAGCAGATTGAATATTTGCTTTAATTTCGAGAGAGCCTGAATCGCTGTGCTCGAAACGCAGCCTTGAAGGTTCTGCACCCCTGCCTGCCTTTGTTCACTCTGTTTGGTTTGAAGGCTATTTCCACAGACTCCCACTTCTGTTCTCCCGCTCCGTCTCAGTGTCTCTCGCTGTGTCATCTCTTTGTCTGACACACTCTCTTGCTTAGTATGAACATGCTCGCTATAAAATCCAATTAACACTAATAACTACGCCCTGTAATAGCGATTGTTTAGTATCCTCGTTAGCGCCACACGTTAATGGAAAGGAAATAGATGCTTTTTGTATCTATTAGTTGTTGTTTTTGGTATTTAGTTTAATTGAATTTAAAATCCCACCTCTGCTGCCTCTGCGTTGTTTCTATAAGTCTCAATAATGCTTCAGACAATTTAGAAAGCATTACACGATGTCAGGCTTCTATACAATTTAGTGTATGCAGTAGTGTGACACACCTGTAATTATGTGCTATATAGCCTCTAATGATCACACAAGTGCCAAGCCACCAATGCTATTTCAGTCCATTTCTTCTGTTTGCCGTTTAGATGACACACAGGAATTCGAACTGCAATTTCTGTTTATTTTCTCCCAAGTTAAACGTATTCAGAGTGTTTTGTCCAGATTAGTTCAGTCATTTTAAATTGTCTTAGTGGATCTGTTAATGTCCTTGTGATGGCACGACCACAGTGATAGTGCCACAGTGCTGATGATAAGCAGGTATCATGTTTACCATCTTTGTTTGTGTACATAGAACCTCAGCTATCATTGTATATATTGTATTATCTTATTTATTTTGTATTTCTTGACTTTATATTCTGGTATACTCTTTTTAATCTTCTGCTATCTGTACCTGAGCTGTGGTAACGCACAAATTTCCCTACCGTGGGATCAATAAAGTCTTATCTTGTAAAAATGCTAAAAATTCCGAAGGAAATGTAGTTTTTTATTGTTAGTTTTGTTAATATCTAGCTATAAATATATATTGTGAGCTTCTTTTTGTCAGTCAGTTGAAAACCTCATTATGCATTTAAAACAGAATGTGCTATAAAATTGCATTATAAATTTTAGATGGGTAGTGGGAGCGGTTTGCCTCCAGGGCTTTCTAAATATCATAGTTTCAATTTTTACCTGCAGTTTGGTTAAATTTAAGCTCCGAGTGCTTGGTTTCTGTTAGCAAAACAGGGTTTTCCTCTTTAAACAGATAATATAGAGCCTGGCAGAAAACCTTGAGGCAAACTAGTTCTGTGGGCTTTTGTAGGCTGACTTACGTCAACACTTAATGTTTCAGTTGCATCAGCTTGGAGAATTATATTTTAGTGGCTTTCAAATTCATTAACGTTGCACCAACTTGGTGACAAAACTGTCATATTGCTGCTGTTATAATAATATATAGTATATTCATATTTGTAGTTAATGTCCAGAGAGGCTGACCAAAACTCTCCTCTGTTTCTTGTTGTTTTTAAAGCGGGAACTTGGATGTTATGAGTGTGCGTGTCGATCTCAACAGCATTTTTACACCTTTAACAAAATAAGCTTGCTCCAGCCTCCAGATCATTTCCATAATTTGAAGGAATTCTGGTTCCAGCTATTATATATTATACACTGTGGATACATCACAGATCTAAGACTCTGACAGTCATGTCAACATGCATGACGCTGAGAGGACATGCAAAGTCCACACAGCCAGTGGATTTGAACCCAGGACCTGCTTGCTCTGAGAGCACAGTCTAAAGCGCTGCACCACCCAGAATTCTGATTCCTTAATTGCATAAAAGCACATCAGCTCACTCTCCAAGAAACAGGCCAATAGTATAAATTCTTTTTTTCCCACCAGTTTTGCTTTTTCTTTATACTTAGTGATCTATCTTGCCTATAACATGACAAAATGGTTTCTAAATTTCTTATTTTTTCCCTCTTTATCATTCTGAGCTGCTGCATCCACGTGGAGATTTTACATTTTGGCTTTTATGCACCTGTTACTTAACATCTGCTCAACAGTATTATATAATTTTGTAAATATATACTTTTGCTGTAAAATAAACCCATTGTTTCAAATATGAGCACATTCAATTTAAAACAAATATAAAACTATGCAACCAGTTGGCGACTTCCTGCTCAAAGAGGAATCTTAGTTTTTATAACCCTTGGCCGTTAAAGGCTGATGGGGGTATTGTCGTCACCCCGCCGGGTGGGAGGGGAAAGTTTGTGGTCGCAAATAATATGAATAACTCAAGAATGACGGAGTTTAAAATTGATGCCACAGGTGCATCTACAAAAAATCCTCTTCCTGAGTGGTTTTGTTTATGTTTGGTGTTTGTTTTTTTGTTTTTTTTGTTGTTGTTGTTTTTTTGCAGATTTGTGACTTTCATGTTTCAGATCGACAAACAATTTTAGTTTTAGACAATGATAGCCCAAGTAAATCCAACATGCAGTTTCTAAATGATGATTTCATAATGGAAACAAAGCTATCCAAAGTAACTTCTCCCTAAACCTAATAACTGGTTGTGCCACCCTTGGCAGCCAGAACCATCCAGTGTTTGTGATAAGTGGTAATGAGTGTTTGACATTGCTGTGAAGAAATTTTGGCCCACTCTTTTTTGCAGAATTGTTTTACTTCATTATTGATAATTGGAGGGTTTGAGCATGAATGGCTTGTTTAAGCTCATGCCAAAGCATCTCAGTTGGATTTAGGTCTGGATGTTGACTCGGAGCTTCATGACTGATGGCCGGACATCCTCCTTCAGGATTTTCTGGTAAAGCGCAGAATTCATGGTCCAACAAAGCAGCCCCAGAAAATCACACAGCGACCTTCATGTTTGACTGCTGGTGTGATGACGTGCTAGCTTCACACAGGATGTAACGAGACTTAAAGCTTCCATAAAGTTCAACTGTTGCTTCAGCAGTCCACAAAATATTTCCCCCAAAGTTGTTTTTGTTTTTTGGCAAGGCTTTGTGTTCTTCTTGGTCAGCAGTGGTTTTCTCCTTTGAAGTGACATTTTTGCCCAGTCTTTTTCTTATTGTTGAATCATGAACTGTGACCTTAACTGACAGTTACTTTGATGCTGTTGTTTGATTATGTTCAGGATTCTTTTGTGACCTCCTGAATGAGTTGTTGATTACTCTTGGAGTAATTTTGGTCACTGCTGGGAGGGCTAACCACTGTTCTAAGCTTTCTCCATTTGTGGTTAAAGGCTCTCACTGTGGTTCATGAAGTCCCAAAGCCTCTGTAACCCTCATAGATGGATAGATATCACTGATTTTACTTCTCAGTTGTTTATTTAGACTGTGGCATGATTTTGAGATCTTTAAACCTACTTCATATTGTCAGACAGGTTCTTTTTGGTGATTTCTTGATTCAGCGGATTTGGCAGTAATCAGGCATCAGTGTAGCTAGTGAAACTGAACTCCAGGCAATGTGGTTAACCACAGTTGATTCATGATTACCTTTTCTGCACAGCTTTGTTTCCCCCAATTAAGTCATCATTTAAAAACTGCCTTTTGTATTTGCAATATTTACAAAATGTTCTTTGATGTTCTGAAACATCTGTGTCACAAATATGCAAAAAAAAGAGAAAAAACCCCAAAGAAAAAACAACTCAAATCATGAAGGTGGCAAATTCTTTTTCACTGCGCTGTAAATTCTTTGAATATGTTTTAGTTTGCAGATGGATGGGAACAGCATCCATCGTTGTGCACAGCCTTCATGCAGACAGTTAGAAAGGTTCTGAACGTGGTGTTATAGACGGTGAGCTTTCAGCACTTATAAAGCGTTTTTTTTTTTTTCAGATTCATCCGCATTAGTGTGCACATGGCCTCACTCATTCACTCACTCACTTGGCCTCTCTCCCTCCCACTGCTTTCAGGAGAGATTCTGCGTGGGTTTACACTTGAGTTTCTGCCATGTGCTTTCTACCCCCTGCTTACACACACACACACACACACACCCTCCCCCACACTTCTCAGCATTGTCCAAAGATTTTGTAAGTTTGTATATTTGTGTCTTCTGTGTGTGTGGAAACAAAGAGAGAGAGGTGGACAAATCAGGGAAAAATAATTAAGATGTTTTTTACAAGTCTGTTAAAATATTAGCGAGCAAATTAGCAGAAGACGCTGACCCGCTTGTCAGTAAGAGCATTAACGGTTTAATTGACGTGGAAATGAATTTTTATGCCGCTATTATTGGTGCGGTTTTGTAGCTTCAGCTGTGCGATTGCTACTATTATAATTAAAAATAACAAAAGAATCTGCTTTTGCCGTTCCGGTAAGAAACATGCAGATGTGATTTTTCTGGAGAGAGCTTGCCTGTCGCCTGCTCCCGATGCTGTTTTTCAGTGTTTGTGTGTAGGTGGAGGGACATCAATGTGTGCGTGGGCAGATGTGAGTAGAGATGCCTGCCAGGTGTATGTGGCTGTGCATTCTTTGTCTCTCGCCATGCAAGTGTGCTACACCGAATGGAAATACTGTACCACTCACAGGCCTTACAGCTGTGGGGATGACAGCAGATCATATTTAATATTTCGAATGAGTCATTTCCAAAAGTGTCCTTCAGATGCATCCGTTTGTGCCTTTTTATCTATTTTTGCGCTTCATTTTTCAGACGTCACAGGAAAATAACATTAATCTCAAGAAAGGAAAGAAGTTTTGTACCAGATTTAGCTGCTAATGGATGTTTTTTATATGTCCCTGTTGTATAGTCTGTAATTTAACCCAAATGTCTCTCTCCTTTTTTTAGGCCACCAAAAATAATGATAGCTATTAATCCTTGAAAAAATATCACAATGTCTTTCCAGTGTAGCGTCCCTACCATCAAAAATGTCTTTGAATCTCTATAATGTGTGCCTCCACCAGGATCCTGGCCACTGCCGGTGCCCACATGAACATCCCAGTCGACCTTCGGACCCTGAGGGCTGTTCGGGTGCTGAGACCTCTCAAACTCGTCTCCGGCATTCCCAGTGAGTCAACTACTGACCTCAAACTAAAAAGCACTTCAAGGTCAAACACACAAATGCAAAACCTGCAGTTTCAGAATGTGTTAATTAGGAAGAGTTTCATAATCTGGACTTGTATGTACAAAAACTGTCAGGATGTCACGTGAGTATTAACATGTAGGCATTACATGGATTTTTTTAGTTTGCCTTGTTGTTGGACTTTTCCTCCAGGAAGTTGAACCCGTTGGTCAATTTACCTCATAGTACGCACTAGTTCCTGGTCCACTGTTTCCTATCTGCCACATGTAAGCACTTCACAAGAAACAGAAGACACAGAGTAATTTTAATTGTATATACGCCGTAGAAATTCTTGTGTATTAAGAGTTTTTCCATTAATGACATTACTCGATGCTGTCCTCAGCAAGGAGCCAAGTAATCCGGAGTTGTGCACCTCCCTGAGCTTTGTTTCCAGGCTGTGGAAAATCCAGCCTTGACAGGCCAATCACTGGTCTTTTCACACCAGATCAAGCGAGTAAGATAAGATAAGATAAGACTTTATTGATCCCACAACGGGGAAATTTTTGCGTCACCTCAGCTGAGGTACAGATATCAGAAGGAAATACAAAAATACAAATAAGTACAATCAATGAAAAAAAGTAAGATAATACACTATATACAATGGTAGCATACACAGTATGTGATTATGGATATGGTTGGAAATATGGAAGACGTAAACTATATAGCTTGATATAGCTATTGTACCACTACTATTCCTATTTATAGACATGTACACACACACATGTACACACTAAATATACATATGTATACATACATATATACCTGCACATGTCCATACACATGGAAGGTCCATTATGCATGAAGTGGTGACCGAGTACTATAAAGTAGTGTAAAAAAAAAAAACGCCCACATAAAAATTAAGCTGGGATGTTGCATTGAAAATATGAAGGACCTTGAACTGAGAAAGCAGGGTTTGAATTCTGTGTGAAGCCAAATATTATTTCTACCTGCTGCAAATTTAAACTGATAGTAATGCAAATACAGTAACTATTGCTATTTAAAATTATCTTCATGAGCAGAAATAATAGCAAAGGCAAAAGTCCTTGACTGTTTTCACAAAAAAATGTAGCTAACCATGTACTTGGGAACTTTGATTGTTACATTGTCTTTTGTGTTATTCTTAAAGACAGTATCTGTTTCTGTATAAAACCTCCAGGCCTCCAGATTGTGCTGAAGTCCATCATGAAGGCCATGATCCCCCTGCTCCAGATCGGTCTCCTCTTGTTCTTTGCCATCCTCATGTTTGCCATCATTGGTCTGGAGTTCTACAGCGGGAAGCTTCACCACACCTGCCTGCCATCAGACGACATTCTTGGTAAGATGAGAGCATACAGTACTGTGCAGAAGTCTTGAACCACTCCTCATTACTTTATATTTTACTTCCAAGGAGCCCGACATTCTTGTAATTTCTTAAAGTGGAGCGACAGTTCTCCAGGCTTTCTGAAGCTCTTCCAAAGTTTTTCTTAGGACATTTTCTGCTTTTTCATCCATTTGCAGTCCAGTCCTTGTGCATGACCATTTCCTGACCAGAGGAATATTTATTGGTTTGTTAAGCCATTTGTGAAAATTGACCTATGAATGATTAAGGCATAACAACAGATTGAAATTTTCCCAAAGAGCTATTAGGTGAAAACTTGGCATATCTAGGCACTGTGTGTCCTTCAAAACTGGACAAGTGGAGGACAAATGAAGAAGTATCGGGTGTGAAAGAAAAAACAACTGTCTATAGACCTGACACAGGACCAGAGAGATTCATCTACTGCTCACTGAAGCCTCATCAGAAATGGTCTTAGACAGAATTTGAAACCTTTGGTTCAAATCATCATCATCATGTACAAAGGAGTTCAACAGTGAGTATCTACAGCCATCTGTAAAACACAGTGGAGGCTCTGCCATGGTTTGGAGCTGCGTTTCAGCAAAACACACTGCAAATGCAGCAAAAACATACCTGGATAGAAAAACACAGAATAGAACACCATCAGTCATGGATTGGCCTCCCGAGAGCTCAGACTGCAACATTGTTGAAGCAGTGTGGGGATTATCTCCAAAGAGAACAGGACTAAAGGCAGCCAGCAGTCACAGAAGAGCTTTGAATGTCCTTCAAGAGGTCTGGAGAACTATTCCTGAAGACAAGACTAAGAAATGCCTGAGCTTGCCTAAGAGAATTCACTGTGGGCTGAAGAATAAAGGCGATCATACCAAAGCTCCTTGGAATTGTACAAACTTTCTTTTTATATAGACTGTATTTCTACATATGTTTGCATGTGTCGGTAAAACCCCTGCACCTTTTTCCCAGTTTTTCTTTAAAAAAAAAAAAGAAAAGAAATGATGAGTAGGGCTCAAGACTTTTGCACAGTGCTGCACAGAACACTGGTGAAATGGTAGAAACAGGAAAAAGCTCACAGTGTAAGCATTTTACACAAACACACACACAAACCCACAGATTAAAATGCTTTTTCACTGCGGTGGCGATGTCCTTGCAGTTGTTATAGCTTTGAGTGCTGACAACATGAAACCCAAAGACATCCACAAGTTTCAAGGGAGAAAAATGTTGTCGCCATTTTAATCATCGCTGTAAACACCATGATTTAGAATCCTAAAATCATGATCAGTCTACATGTACTTTATACTGATTACAGGTAAATGACGCCTTTGATTGTATTTTATTATCAATTTGAGGGCTCACGTGCCGCCATTGTATCGCCGCTGAATTTAGAGGCATATTTTCAGGGTTTGTTTTGGATGCCTTGTAACTTACTGTGACTGATTCGCCAGGTAAGCTCAATGTGTGACTTACTCATTGTTCTCTAACAGAGGGTGTGAACATCTTTGTTTGAGAAACTGAGGCCTTCATAGATTACAGTAGCAGCAGGCTCGGAGGTATTATTAGAGTTGTTGCTGGCTGATTTAGCTACTGCTTAATTACTCAACAACTACTCTGTAATCACACCACTGCACCATAGCATTTACTGTCCAACACAGCTCAAGGATGGATCGAGGTATAAAATTTTAATATTATAGCTGTCACGGCGTTCAGACCAGGAGAAATAAATTGCTCCATTGTTCCCACAAAATTTAAAGCTTAAAGAGATGTTTTCAAACAAACAAAAAAGTTTCTTAAATTTATTTAAACCTTCTTCCATAGCAAATTTATAATAACAACGCATAAAAATATGAATCATAAGGCTTCACTAAATCCTGCTTGTATCTCATAAAGCGAGATTTAAACTAAGCAAAGAGATTTTTACTCCATCGGCAGATGAACAGAGTGTTAGTGAGGGTCAAGGACTAAGGTGAGACAGCAGAAAACAAAAATGTATTTCCAGTGGAGGATGGCAGTGTATAATGTACAGGTCAGTGATTGTTTCACCACAGATATTAAAAGGTCGTTCGCTCACATCTAGAGCGTAGAATAGCAAACACACTGGAAACACTAACCCGACTCTTCACTCTGTACAAAAAGTGTAAAAAAAAAAAAAAAGACAAACAATTGATTAAAACAAGCGAGCTATACAGTAACATGTTATCAGCTGTGTTGGTGTTGCTAGGTTGATTCTTGTAATGCTTTTCAAAGTGCCAGACTGGACTGTTTCCAGGGTTTATGCTGAAATAAGATAACCATCTGCCGGCTTCACCTTCCATTTGAGTGCAGCGAAAGAAATGAAGAAACACAAGAAAGGAAAACATTACTTCCCCAAATCTTCTTTAACTACTTTGATAACCTCCACACACTACTAACCTAGTACCTCAGACCCACCAGATCCAGATGTTACAGTGTTATATAGTTGAAGTTGGGGTATGATATAAAAAACGCAGACAGATTTTGTATGCCCTGCATCTGCCAATCATCTGTGAATATCCTCTCTCATAGCCAGGATGTGAGTCGTGAAAGCTTTCTCTTTTCTTTTTTTTTTTTTAGCACTGCTGCTTGATTTTGTTGCTGTGGAAATGTGGATCCAGTTTGGATGCTGGCACTGGTCCGTACCTCCACATCTGTATTTTGTGGTAGAACTCGACTTTCACGCCTGTCCTCATTTGCCCTCCACTTGCACATTGTCTTCTGCACTTTAATGCAGACTTTCAGTTACCAGACTGGGGGGCGGGGGGGATCCGTAAGGACCACAATCAAGAAAGCGGCAGTAGATGAATATCTGGGGTCATTATGTTTGTGCTTCAATAAATGGGCGCCGTGACATTTATGTTTCGTGCTTGTAGACAATGAGACTGTCGACTCGTCAGAGCTGGCATTTGCGTGCGGTGTGAGGAAGTGTCCTGAGAAGTACGACTGCAACGATACCTGGATCGGGCCCAATGACGGCATCACACAGTTCGACAACATCCTGTTTGCTGTTCTCACCGTCTTCCAGTGTATCACCATGGAGGGATGGACGGCTGTCCTCTATAACGTGAGCAGAAGCATTCAGCCTGAAAGTGAACCCTTAAACCCTTAATGCCTAGTGTTTCATATTTGATACACGAGTTTTTGAGACCTCTACATCGTCAGTGTGATCCCTCACCCCCTTGAAGGCTTGAGCACTGCAATGATGCTGAGTGTTTAATAACATAAAAATTATGGATTTCAGACCAACGATGCCTTGGGTATAACGTGGAACTGGATGTACTTCATTCCTCTCATCATTATTGGCTCGTTCTTTGTTTTGAATCTAGTTCTGGGAGTCCTGTCTGGGTAAGTGTGCCTCATTTATGTGAACATTTCTGTCCGTATTATGAGTGAAGACAGCTGCTTTCATATGTTTTATTTTTTCAGAGAATTTGCGAAGGAGAGAGAGAGGGTGGAGAACCGGAGGGCCTTTATGAAACTGCGTCGCCAGCAGCAGGTGGAAAGAGAACTGAATGGCTACCGAGCCTGGATAGACAGGGCAGGTACTGGGCAGCAGAACAACTTTACATCTTTTATTACAGTGAGTGTGGAGAGGCTTCAGTGACTTAATCCTGGATGTTTTGATGAGAAATGCAACGGCTGATGAACTGAAGAAAAATGTTGAATCAATTAATCGATCAATTTTTTTTCTTTTTTTCTGGTCGTGGGAGAATTTCTATAACCAATTGTTTCCACATTGTTATAATACCACTAACAGTTCACTGTGGAATATTTAGTAGTGAGAACATTTCACAGCTGGACTGGTGAGTGAATGCTTTTGGCAATGTAAGGTTGAAACAAAGTGTTAGCCAGGATTCACTGTTCAGAAATATTCCAGCACGTACCTCCACCACAGTTTTGCTTCGCATAGCTGTTAAACAGAGTGAGCCAGGCTACCGTTTCCCCTTTATGTGCCGATACACTGAGTCTCTTCTTTTAATTGAAATGTAATCGCCCTGTTAAAAGCGACACAGTGATTTCATTACATTTTTGAAGAGAGACTGGTTTGCTGCAGACACCTTCAGACTTTTGGATCCGCAGCAGAGTAGCTGAGTTGAGTTGCAGCAAACGCACAGTGCTGTAATGGCAATCTACACTGCTAGGCTCCCACGCAAGCAGAGGGTGAGAAAAAGGTGATACTGACTCATTGACTTAAATTTGTGTGTGTGCTTATATACACGCGCTTCTGTGTGTTTGCATGTGCGTGTGTGTGTGTGTGTGAGAGAGAGAGAGAGAGAGAGAGAAAGAGAGTCGTTGTGCATGTGCAGTCATGTGTGCACGGGTGTGGGAGAGTGTGGGAAGAGGGGGAGAAAAGAGAGTGAGATATTGCGAGATTGTGAGCGAGAAAAGGAGCTCTGTCTTTAAGAAGGTCACACCGGCCTCTCAGTGCAGTGTTTGCATCAGTTTGGCCTCGGTTACAATGGGCGCTATGACTCTGAAATGTGGGTTTTAGCTGCGGCTTGATTAAAAACAAATATTTCTGCATGTAACCTTCAGTTTTATTGTATTACAGAGGAGGTGATGCTTGCAGAGGAGAATAAAAGTTCAGGGAGATCACCGTTAGATGGTAAGTTCACATACTTTGCCCTTAGAATTATCTACATATACAGAGTGCATCAAAAAGAATCATCAGATTCTGAAAGGTTATATTTTTTAAAGTAATGGACAAAGAAGCTCGCAGTAAATTTTAAAAATACATGGCCAAATATAAATGTTTACATTTAAAACTTACCAGTGCTCAATGTGTCCCCCTCCTGAGGCACGACATATGTACGAATGATAGTCCCATACTTTTGCGAGCAAATCTGAAGTCACTGCAGCCGCTGCTAACTACCGGCAACCCCATGAAACTCACGAATCCCCTCTAACAGCACCTGTTTCGACAGGTATAGGTGAACGGCTGTGGAATTAAAGTGCTTCAAAATACACCGTGTATTTGTTGTGTTTGATACTGCAAATTTTGGTATTGCTCCGATACCAAGTAAATACAGGGCCAGTGCTGCCGATACCAATTCCGATGCTTTTAACTTAGAAATGAGAGAGCGGTGTGTTAATATTATTATGATGAATCATCACCAATTTTCATATTGTTAACACATTTAATGACCACTAAATCAGTGTGATCTTTATTTTTTCACAATAATTAGTTAATATAATAAACCACTTTTCAGCTTTTTATGTATTTTGAAACATTTTGTTTATTTGTTTTGGAGACCTGTAATGGAAATGTGGCTGCCTCTAAAGCACTTTGGATCATCCTCT
Source organism: Simochromis diagramma (assembly GCF_900408965.1). NCBI lineage: Eukaryota > Metazoa > Chordata > Actinopteri > Cichliformes > Cichlidae > Simochromis > Simochromis diagramma. The sequence continues at coordinate 8,161,668 of NW_024386782.1, forward strand.
GTTGTTTAAATGTGCTATGGGCTATAAATAAAATAGACCTGACAGTCAGCACAAAAAGGTTCAAACATTTTTTTTTTGGTATATTTTTTCATTTCCAAAACAAAATAGTTTATTTAACACAATTCAGTGGGCTGTTTACTGAAGTTAGAGGATGGAAACAAAGTATCAGTATTGCTCCAATACCAAAACCAACGTCGGTATTGATACTATCGATATTTGTATCGATCTCACACTTCTACCATGGATATCTCATACATATATCTCCTAACCTATAATGACTACTCAGACCTTAAACATGACTCAGTATTTTATTGATAACCTGGAGGTAACCATTGCAACTAAGCTTATATTAATGTTATATCAATTTAATGGGTTAAAAAACGGGAAGTGCCTGATTTTAATGAGTTGTATTACAGGCACAGCTGTTACTGTTATGTTATTTATGTGGACCTTTAGTGTGACAGCAGAAGTCACCATTTCACCCGTTGTTTTCATTTTCATTTCTGACGTAAAGTTAGCAAAGTTGAGGTTTTGGTAAAGTTGAACTTGTGTGAAACATCTTTAGTGCTGAAGAGATCAAGTAAGAAGACGGGTGCGCGGCGAGGAGCACCGGGGGATGAGAAGTATACAGACATGTCTACCGCCAGTGAGTGAAGCTCAGTTACTCACTGTCTTTACAGTAGGCTTCTTCCTACTTTCTTTACAGGATATCACCTGTGTCTGAGCTCTTGAGTTACTTATATACTGTACCTTTCACATGCATATGACTAACTCGAAAATTCCCCCGCCTCCCTCTGTAAAAATTCCTTTCTTATTCTCCCTCTTTCTCCTTCAGGCATGTCACGATCGAGGATGAATTTCCGCAGCGGCCGCCGCGGCCCCGCTGCCTACTTGCGACGTAAGGAGCGCATGTTGCGCATCTCCATCCGCCGCATGGTGAAGACAGACACTTTCTACTTGATGGTGCTCAGTCTGGTGGCTCTCAACACCATCTGTGTGGCCATTGTCCACCACAATCAACCCGACTGGCTCACCATCTTCCTCTGTGGGTTTCTTTTGTGAATGTCTGTGCTGTTTGCTATTTTTTTTTTTTAAATCAAAAAAGCGAAATCAGGTCAGAAAATACCTTCTTTCTGGCTGCACCCTGCTTCATTCTGCTTTCTGACTTTTGCTTTTTCCCCCTCTTTAATCTCCAGACTATGCAGAGTTTGTTTTCCTGGGGCTGTTTCTGGCTGAGATGTTTTTGAAAATGTATGGTCTGGGTTTCCGGCTGTACTTCCACTCATCTTTCAACTGCTTCGACTGTGGGGTGAGGTCCTTCATCTCCTTTTCTCACTCTGTGCTAGAATATATACATTTCTTGTGCTAAATGAAGACTAGGCTACTTAACGTCAGGGATACAATTTCTTATTACTTGAATAGATTATATAAACCAAAGTGAACCATCTTTACCAAGAACAAAGGGAGGACTGGACTTTATACACACAGTGGGCTGATTAGAGATATAATAATCAACACAGGTAAAAATGATGAAGGGACTAAAACTGAGCAAGAAAACCAACTTTCAAAGTAAATTAGAACATAAGCGAGAGAACTGATGGCAAAACAAAAAGAGGATTTCTACATTGCTGCACAGGTGAAGCATACAGAGCTTGATTTTTTTCTTGTATGTTTCTGACATGTTTTGCAGGTTATTGTCGGCAGCATCTTTGAGGTGGTGTGGGGTTTCTTCAGGCCTGGCATGTCATTCGGCATCAGTGTGCTCAGAGCGCTGAGACTTCTGAGGATTTTTAAGATCACAAAGTAAGTGGGGCAGCAGGACAGTTCACAGAGAAAGTAAGTCATGACAGCCTGGGTTGCACGATGGTTGTTGAATTTTTACACGTTCCAGCTGACAAAAAAACCAACTAAACAAAAAAACCCAGAGGGTGTATTATTTTATTATTATTTTTTTTCCAGATACTGGGCCTCTCTCAGGAATTTGGTGGTGTCCCTCATGAGCTCCATGAAGTCCATCATCAGCCTGCTTTTCCTTCTCTTCCTCTTCACTGTGGTGTTTGCTCTGCTGGGGATGCAGCTGTTTGGAGGGAGGTGCGTACTGACATCCTTAATTGTCAGTGAACTCGGCCAAATCGGTTTTCCTTCTGATTTCAATAATAATGGCACCGTTTTGAAAAACAGTATCTGCTTCCTAAGATCTAAACAGCAGTTTCCTCAATGGTGTCCTAAAATAAGAGGAGAGGAAGCGATATGTCCAGATGAAAATAGCTCTGCATCCTCCTCCTCCTCTCCTTCCTCCTCCTCCCATTCTTCCTTGGTCATATCTGACCCTGCTTTCTATCTGCCTCCCCTCTAGGTTCATCTTTGAAGATTACACTCCCACCAACTTTGACACGTTTCCAGCTGCCATCATGACAGTGTTTCAGGTTTGGCTCCCACAGATCCCCTCATTTCTGCCTGCTCTCCATGACACATTGCACCCTGGGATATTTCTCACCCCAGGCGCAGATTAAACAACTCTGCTCGCTCGCTCGCTCGCCACCCCCTGCCTCCGCCATCATCCCACACATCCATGCACACATATGCGCACATGAATATCAGACAAGGGAAATGTGGAAAAAGTCCACATCGTATCTGCTACACATCCGCTGCACTGTAAAAGAGTGTTTTGATCAGCAGACGCTGTAATTATTGCCTTGCTGCCATTTTAATACTATACTTTGAACTGGTTGGTAGACAGTGACTTTGTCTCCTGTACAGTGAATCTGATGTGAGCAATGTGCAAAATATTCTGTGAATTTGCCCACAGATTTTGACCGGCGAAGACTGGAACGAGGTGATGTATAATGGGATCCGCTCGCAGGGAGGCGTTCAGTACGGCATGTGGTCATCCATCTACTTCATAGTGCTCACATTGTTTGGAAATTGTATCCTTGTTGACCTCAAAAGTGGTCAGAGAGCGCTGATAAAAAGCGTGATGCCTATAAGTGGTGGAAGTATTTTAGATAAAAATAGCGACATACCCGAGTGTTAAAATGCTTAATATCAACAGAAGTACGCCGAGTTAAACTAGTATAAAAATGTTGTATCAAAAGTAAAATCTTTAGCAGAATATCCTCTTAACATTGATGTTCTTTGTGGTCTTTATTGGTAAATGCAATTAAAATAGATTTGTAGGTGAGTAAAAGGTGAAAGGAAAGTATACAAGTGGCTGATTAATGACCAAACATACCTACACCAGATCACAGCAAGTACAGTAGGGGTCAAAGGTGAGTCAGCAGCTGGGTGGAGAAGGATCAAAACAGAAATTTATATTTGACACCAGAGAGCGTCTTTGGATGGAAACAAGTGAGCAATATTTAGCACTTTGGTGACATGACGGCATTTGATTTCGCGCTTTGCTTCGGTAGTCCTGAAGAGCAAGCTAACTGACATTCATGCGGTCGCCTAAAATGTGATTTTATTTGTACTTTTTGGCGTTTTTGTCCTTGACCGACATTACGACAGACACGCTGCTGAATGTCTTCTTGGCCATTGCCGTGGATAATCTGGCCAATGCACAGGAATTGACAAAGGTTTGCACTGTTTTTAAAGTTTGTGCTGTATGTGACACACGTTCTGCTGTTAACCGCTCTTCGATTGCGGGCGTGGTCTTCTTCTTTAGGATGAAGAGGAGGAAGAAGAGTTTTTCAACCAGAGATACGCCAGAGGAAGAGACGGCCTGATAGCTGAGTAAGTTACTGGTCGACATCTAACAAAAAACCCACGTTTAAGATGAGATAACCACAGTCTTCACAGCTCTTAAGTAACTGAATTTGAAATTGGACTGAAACTCTCTCACAGTTCCTCATTCTCAGTCGTTTTTTTAGTGTTTTTCCAAGTCATTTTCCAAGAAGTGAAATGAAGCTAATACTTAAGATATGAATGCTGTGGGGAAACTGATGGTTCCTCATCTTACTCTATTAGAGGGGAGATGTGTTAAAGTCAGATTAAAATAAGTCAAGATCATTTATTTCCACCATGAGAAGAAGTTGTAGGTGTAAGTGTCAAATGTTTAAAACAGTATGTTCCTTATTTCTTCAGCTGCGCGGTGAATGCAAGGTAGAAAGGCATGTTTAACGTACTGATGCCAAAATTATGAATGTAAATTGAATGTGCCTGATTTAAAAGCATGAGTCATTTCCGACTCTCCGAGCTGCATAACTGAAACTCCTGTGACTGCCTTGGCTTGTGATTGGTTATGGTCAGCCTCTTTTGTTAATCAGAGGGGTAATTCTTCACTGATTTCCTTGCTCCTTTCTGCGACCTGGCGGCTTTCCCACAGGTCTAATTATCCCATAAGTTTGGGAGGAGAAGGGCGGGAGGTGTACTTCAAAGGTTGTCGGGAACAGTGGGAAGTCTGAATGTGTGACTCTACTGGGAGGAGGCACACTTTGGAGTGGGTCTGATTTTGACCAAGTTTGCCTGATTAGTGTGACTCCGGCTCATCAGAATTTCCACTGTGACAATGACATTTTTTTTTTGGAGGGCATAAAGATGTTACGTAACATCTGGGTGTCCTGCAGAGGCACGTTAAACCTCTCACTGAGAACACTGACCTGGCTAGATTATGGCTGCACCTGTCCTTCCTGTGTTTTACACCTCAGACCTTTTTCACAGCAGATTTTCACTGTATTCGCAGGAAATGCACAGCTGCATTCAGGAAATCTAATGACGGCTGATTTCTTCTTGAGGAGAGTATTGTGGAGGCTGGCGCTCTGAATTAGCATACTGGGACATTTAATGGGCCACCACTAACATTTGAGCTATGACAAGTCAAAATGGCTGCTGTGAAAAGGGTCCATTAACTACAAATGTTACTAAGTCAGATTTTCCTGACCATATATAATTAGAGATTGATAAATGTGTTTTACCTTCTTCCCAAGTAGGCTTTTATTTATGGTGCAATAAGAAAATCAACTTGCAGAGGCTCAAAGCTTCTTTTTTACAGAATAGTTTTATTCAACTGTTAATGTCTTGTAGTCGTTAAAATACTATTATACAGTAATGTTGAATAAAATGACTCTGTTGGTGCTTTTAGGCTTTGGTTTTAAAGTACAAATGTAGCAAACTTCCAAGAGTAGACAGTACTGTGCAAATGTCGTGAGCCACATCTCGTTTCTCTATATTTTGCTTCCAAGGAACCAGACTTTCATGTAAGTTTTTAAAGTGGTTTTGAGCAATAGTTCTCTAAGCTTTCTAAATGTCTTCCAAAGTGTTTCTTTGGAAAATGGCTGCTTTTTCACCAGTTTTCAATCCAGCCCTTGTACCTGACCATTTTTAGAGGATTAAGTTTTGTTTGGTTTTTTTTTTTGTTTGTTTTTTTATTTGGTTTTATTTTGAGTTACTTACTCTGCATGATTAAAGCATAAAATGCACCTAACTCAAGGGACAAACCAGCGTAGTGTTTATACATAACAGACATAAAACAGTTTAAAATTGAATCTTAAACTATCATTTGTTCCAATTTCTTTGGTTGATCCTACAAAAAACAAGAGACAACAGAGTTTGACAGACATAAAATAGCATTTTTCCACCAACAAGGTGATTTCCAGAGAACTAGTAGCTGAAAACTTGCCATGTCTCAACATGGTGTGCAGTGTGTCCTTAAAAAAACTGAAGAAACTGGACAAGTGAAGAAGAAGAAGAAGTGGAAGGCCTAAAAAAATTATTTCAATACAGCATTCCAGTGGAAGGGAAGCAGGGAGAAAAGTCTGTGGTATTCCCAATAAGAAGTGCATGGAAAATCAGTGGCAACGGGTTTTATGAAGCAGTTATATAATACAAATTCAAATCAATATGTATGGAGCGATCAGGACACTGAGCATCTACAGCAGGGGTCTCCAACTCCAGTCCTCGAGAGCTACTGTCCTGCAGCTTTTAGATGTATCCTTGTTCCGACACACCTGAATCAAATGAATGGCTTGTTACCAAGCATTGCCAAACTTGATGGCGTGCTGAAAAGGTAATTCAACCTTTTGATTCTGCTGCGTTGAAGTAGGCATGCATCTAAAAGTTGCAGGACAGCTGCTCTCGAGGACTGGAGTTAGAGACCCCTGGTCTACAGCCATCTGTAAAACATGGTGGAAGCTCTGTCATGGTTTTGGGCTACATTTCAGCCAGTGGTATCAGAGGCTTTGCCAAAATTTATTTGATTTTCATCCAGCATCCTGCATTATCTGGAAAGCATCTAAATGGCAACACCTTACTGCTGAAATTGAAAAATTAGAATTGAAATTTATGCGTAGAGGAGGTCAGAACAGAGGTAAAACAGTTGAGGCTCTGTCATGGTTTGGGGTGCATTTTAACCAATGCTGTTGGCTCGAGAACTATTCCTGAAGACTACTTAGAGAAATGAGAAGAAAACCTGCCTAAGAGAGTTCAGGCTCTGTTGAAGAATAAAAATGGCCATACCAAATACTGACTTTCACCTTGTTTCAATTGTATAAACCAAATTTAAACAAATGAAGGGTCACTCAGTATTTTTTTTAAAAATTTAACAAAAAAAAAGTATTAAAAATTATTCTTTAGAGATATGGCATAGTGATGGGGAAAAATCCTTCTGAACTTCTAATATGAACTTGTCTATTTTAGCTACTTCCAGTCAAGTCAAATCAGAAGCCGTTCAGCCAGGTTCCCCTAAAAAATAAAGAATTTGTTATTAGTGAATTAGAGAACAGACGCTGTGAAACAGAGAGTAGTAAAGGATATCAAAACAGTAGCAACTCTAGCATGCCATGCACATATTGTAAAATACTAGTGTCCACAAACAGCTGAGGCTGTACTTCTTTTTGCTGCTGTTCAGCAAAACACAAGGGAGCACCGAAGGGTGTGGCTGATGCTCCCATTTGTTTTAATTTGAAATGACGGTGCTATATTGTGACACCACCAAAGTCTCTGCAAGCTGATTTGTTACCATATGGATCAGGACTAGCTGCTGCCTGCACACCTGATCTACTCTGATCACCAGAAAAACATGACAAAAATCCCCAAAGCGATGCGATGTCAGGACACGCCTGCATAAACTCTCTCTTACTGGTCTCGGACTCTAGCTGTGACACTGAATGTATCATTTGTCTGTTACATATTTGAATGTTAGTCTCGTAAGTGCTGCAACAATCGAGGTGCTGATTTGATGTGTATTACAGTGTTCTTCTGGCTCCATCATGTTGTCTTGTTATATGCTTGTTACGTGGCACTGACCAAAATGTTGTGTTCGATCATATCAATTGATCATCAGCCATCAAGATCTTTGAATTTTGAATATATTTAATGTAAAACGCCCAAAACTATACAGCGGCCTTGAATGCAAAGTGTGCATTATGATAAATTAAATGCTAACTTCAGTCCTCTTTTGGATTCAATTCCAATTACAGTTTGTTTCCTCTGGACGCGTTTTGTTCGGTGCCACAGCAAATGTTCTGTGTATGTTGTTAAACACTAATGTCTTGTTTTCAAATAATCACTCATTGATTACATGGACAACAAAAGAATCTGAATACCAGTAAGTATAACTGTATGCATCTGTGTCACACAGAATTTCTCTCTTGAGTTTTCGTACTCAATTTCCCGTAGATGTTACACAATGTTTGCACCTTGATCCTGCACCCTTCGTTTTTGTTCTCGTGGGTTTTTGTTTTTCTCTTTTACTTTCGATCTGTCCTTACTTCTCAGGCATTGTTTGAGTTTTTTGGATGCCTTTGTATTTTTTGCACATTTTTTTTTTTTCATGGGAATTTTTTTTTGTGTGTGTTACTAATCAACTAACATTATAAATTCACAGAAAAGGTCTGTCCTTTTCTTGCAACTTTTATTTTACTTGTTTGTTTTTTAAAATATATTATTGGTATGCTAAATGAATAATAGTGTTCATGTCTTTTTTGGTCACTAATTCCTTAAGATGAATTGCAGAATATTTATTTCGAGTACATTGTGGTCCTCAGTGGCAGAAGAAGACCCTACCTGTATCGGAAACGTGCGATCCACAGGGGCCGGCCTACCTTTCCAGATGAACCGGATGGTGCACTGGCTGCTGCAGATGAGCAGCCCCTAAATGGCTCCAATGCCTTTGCCAACCGCCGCGAGAGGAGGAGAAAAGTTAACATGTCGGTGTGGGAGCAGAGAGCCAACCAGCTGCGCAAACGGCGCCAAATGGCGAGCAGAGAGGAGCTGTTCAGCAGCCCTACAGAAGACACCGCCGAAACTCCTACCATTCCCCACCACCCCTCCAACCTTTCCTCAGAGGCCAGCCCAGCTCACCTACCTGAGTCACCGATGTCGGTGGGGATGCCTCTTCCCGAACCTCCAATGTCCATCTCTATTCCCATGCCGGAGCCTCCAGCAGCTGAACCTCTGGTAAACCTCAGCGAGGAGAAGACAGGAGGACCAAACCACCGGGCGGCAGGTGGTGGCAGACACAGGATGGCCCGAAAGTTCAGGTCCAGTCAGGCGCCAGAAGATGGAGCCCGTCATAGACGCCACCGCCATCGCGAGGCTCGTATTGAGGCGAAGAGTCTGGACTGTACGCAAACGCCACACGAGGTGCTACATATCAGAAGGTCGCTCAGCCAGGAGAGAAAAGTACTGGATGAAAGAGAAGAAAGGGAAGAAAGGGAGGACAAAGAAAGAGGAGAGGAAGAAGGAAGCTCAGTCCACGATGATGGGACATGCATCGTTAACCCCTATGCAGAAGTTGGAGAAGATTGTATAAGGTAAGCCTGCTCTCATGCATTTCTCGACTGGTGGAAAGAAGCTAAAGTGTTTTAAATTTTAGGTCATTTGCATCATTTTATGTATAGATAATATTTTTACCTTTTATGCTATGCTATGCTTAGAAATAAACACCAAAGGATTACGAGGTAGGACACTCGTTCAACAGATGCAACAAGGAAATGCGTATATGGATACCGCAAAGCTGTGGCACAGTTTCTCCATGTCATGAAAAAAATTGTATTGTTACTTCAATTTAAGTTTATTCTGGAGCAGTTAAGCAAAAAGCAAAATTCATTTGTTCTATAGTAATTAGTTATATGGTCAAACATTCTCGGAGAGCAGCAACATGGCGTTAATACAGAGCAGACCAGGTGTCAGTGGCAACAATAAAGGAAAAGCTGGGGTGGATGTGGGTTGCAAAGAGGATTGCATCAGTGGTGTTGGGAAGGTTACTTTTAAAATGTATTCCACTACAGATTACAGATTACATGCCCCAAAATGTATTTTGTAATGTATTCCGTTACGTTACTCAGTGAGAGTGACGTATTCTGAATACTTTGGATTACTTAATATATTATCGTGCTTTTTACAACTACATGAATGTACTATTGCTGTGTGATTTATTACTTTTACTGAACTAGATTTTTAAATCTTAATATAAAATGAATAACAGTAGGTGGACATTAGGTAAGGCTGCGCTTTATGCAGCGATCTCATATAGAAAACTATTCCGCGCGTATGTAAAACAGGTCTGCCGCTCCGAACCATAGTAAAGGGACCTCTGGCTAATACGTGGGTTCCGCGTTGGGCTCATAACCGAAAACTAGCTTCACTTTGTTGTCTGGGTCAACTTTGCTAGCGAGAGACAGAGAGAGGCGTAGAAAGGCTGCTCCAACAGAACTTATTGTTTCGGAGGAAAACACGAACACGGTGTACAGTCGAATCAATAGTTTACTTACAACGGAACTCGTCAGGCACTCTTTTTGGCTGCAGTGGTTATTATCATATTTAAATGTTTCCATCTCCCGTTTCTGCTCGGTGACAACTCGTACTTTTCCACTCTCCTTTTCGACTGTAACGGAATACAGTTACTCATATTTTGTATTTTAAATACGTAACGGCGGTACATGTATTTCGTTACTCACCAACACATGTGCATCAGTTAACTGACGTGGGCTGCTCTTGAGGTGATCTGTTACCACCTGATTTATTAGATTATCATTGTGCTCAGCTGTACTTTGTGATCTGCATGAATTAATGCCATGCTCGGTTTTGGTGAGTTTTTTTTTTTTGGTTTTTTACAGAGCTGCTGAATGCAGTGCAGATATTCCTGATCCTCCTCAGTGTGAACAGATAGTGGACAGTACCTGGTCAGAGCAGGTTGAGGGTGGCCACTCAGATCAGTATGAGCCACTGTGCCAAAACATCCCAGTGGAGACTGCTTTAGAGGCCACAGAGTTCACTGTGAGTGCTATAGAGTCAGAAAACCGTAAGGCATCCATCAAACGGGACAAGTCTAACCTGGAAGACAGCGTGACCATCGAAATGTCTGCACAGCCACTTCTGGAGCTCACACCCATGACAGGTAGCACTGTGACCACTTCTCATTGCAGTCCTTTGCACAATGCATCACAAAGTGGGATTTAGTGTCAGTATCACTGTACCACACTGTGTAGGCGTTCTTGACATCTGATAAAAGTGGCCACTAGTCTTTTTTTTCCCCCTGAATCCACTGTGTTGGTGACTCACATTGTTCTTCCTTTGTCAGCTGTTCATGGACAGCTAAAACATTTTTTCTTTGCTCTCATGTGTCTGTCTGGGGTTTAGTGAACAATAAAGAGTTGGAGGCATACCAGTCTGACCAGAATGAAAATGAGGAGGACACAGAGGAGGAAGAACCTCCAATTCCTCCAAAACCTGTACCTCCAGACAGCATGTTCATCTTCAAGGCCTCCAACCCGTAAGATGTAGCCCAATCTTCCAAATCATTGATTATCTGATGGAATACAGTACTGTGCAAAAGTCTTAAGTCACCCATCATGTTTTAAAAAGATTTCAGTAGGAAAATGAGAAATAAGTGAAACATGAAACATACAGAGTGTATAAAGTGAAAACAGAGCTTGTACAATACAAGTAGTCTTTGTAGTTTATAGTTAAGAGTCAATAATTGTCATTGATGAAAATGAAGCCTCTACCAATCAGATAGTATTTCATGATGGATCAAAATCTGATGGCACCTTCTGCATTCATGATCCCTTCTCAAACACCACTGTGTGAAAGGCAACCCCAGATCCTCCACCATGTTTTACAGGTTGCCGTAGACACTCACTGATGTACCTCCCTCCCCAGCTCCTTCATGCATATTGACGATGTTGTGAACCAAGACTTTAAAATTTGGATTCATCACTCCATGAGACCTGTTGCGACTAATTTTCATCACAGTTCTTGTGTAATTCAACATACAACCGCCTTCTCTCTCCGTTTACCTTCCTTAATATTGGGTTATTAACAGCTGCCCTTCCACACAGAGATTTCTGATGAGGCATTTTAAGAAATTACAAGAAAGTTCGGCTCCTTGGAAACAAAAGAAATAAGTGGTGACTCCAGACTTTTGCACAGCATTTTAAATACTTGCTTTCTTCTTGTTTGTAGTAGCAGTAGTTGTTTCTATGCATGCTACTCACGCAGTTATATGCATCTTCTTTGTTGTAATGTAGCATCAGGAGGATTTGTCATTATGTGGTCACTCTCCGCTATTTTGAGATGACCATCCTGCTTGTGATCGTGGCGAGCAGCATTGCACTGGCTGCCGAGGACCCTGTGTGCACTAATTCAGACAGGAACAAGGTGAGCTCAGACAACATCTGTCTTAAAGACTTTGTTTTTTTTTATGAAAATGAGATTTACACAATCAAAATGATCATCAAATCACCCTCAGATGTCTTCCAGATGGCCTGAAATGGTCTCATGAAACTGTAGTTCAGTGCAAGTCTTTTAGGTTTGATCTCTAGTTGACATAACACTGTGTCAGCAACAATGTGCTGTGACACATTTGCTAGCGCGCACATACAAGGTGGCAAGCAGCCTGATAGCTGCGCAGTTTGTTTTTCACGACTTTTCACTCGTCTAAGTAGCATGGAGCGTGTCAAGAGTGACCGAATAAGGACATATGAGTAAAATCCACACTGTGCTTGGGTATAAGTCGAGTCAGTCAAGTCAACAAATGCTGACAAGTGCTCAACAACATCAGGTTAAAACACGTAATTTAAGGGATTAAATGAAAAGTAGGCACAAATCCCCATCAACGAGTCATTTTAGATTTTACACAGTAGCTGCTCTCACTCACCAGTACCTCTATGGTGGTTAACACCTTCACCTGACATACGGAAAAGCACCAGTTTAAGCCTCAAGGGGTCAAAAGCTTGTGTACTGCTAATGCTCATTCGAAGTCTGTAAAAAATGGGAGGATTGCATCAGGATGGGCATCTGGCTTAAAATTTGTTCCATATCAAATATGCGGATCCATCTGCTGGGGGGACCCCTTGGGAAGTGAAGGAGCAGCTGAAAGTACCCGGCTACTTATGCTCACTGGACACGTCATTAGTTACAACTTGCTGCTACTGAGTTGGGTTCAGAACTTCCTTAATTTCCAGTGGCACAGATTCAACAAGGTGCTGGAAACATTCCTCTGGGATTTGGGTCCATATTGACATGATAGCGTCAAACAGTTGCTGGAGACTTGTTCGCTGTACTGCCATTTCATTGCATTGCAAAGGTGCTCTGTTGGATTGAGAACTGGTGACTGTGGAGGCTGTCTGAGTATGGTGGTGTAATTTTCATGTTCAAGAAACCATTTTGAGACAATTTGAGCTTTGTGAGACCAGAAGATGGGTACATTGTGGTGTGAAAGGATTGGCATGGTCGGCAGCAATGGTAGACTGCAGTGCAGGAAAATTTCAAAATTTCACACCTTTACACGATCACCGCCAGCTCAGGATGTCTGGCCTGCAAGGCAGGATGGCTTTGATGTCTGTGCCAGTTGTGACCCTACCAGTTAAATGTCACAGCAGAAATCAAGACTCATCAGACCAGACAATGCTTTTCCAGCCTGCACTTTTAATACAAGACAGGATGGATCCATGCTTTCAATTCGCTAATGTCAAATTCTGACCAGGCAACATTTTTCTAATCTTTTATTGTTCAATTTTAGTAAGCTTGTACGAATTGTAGGGGCACCCGGCGTGGTCTTCTGACCATCTACTTCATTTGCTGACGAACTGTGCATTCAGAGATGCTCTTGTGCATACCTTGGTTGTAACAAATGTAACAAACTTCCTACCTGCCTGTGCGTGTGGCAGGTCTTTTGTGCGTTTCTACAGGAACTGGAGAGGAGGTGTGGCTTATTTTTAACTAACAACACTGGCAGCACCTGGGCCCTGAGAGCTCAGTTCCTGGGCGGTTCTTCTCCCCGAGACACCTTTTTGGATTTTGGTTACTCCTTCGTTTGTTCTCTTGCATTAAACAACCTTGCACATGCCATCTCTTCACTCATGCACTCATTTACACCACTGACAGTACTGACCACACAGTTTGTGGTTAGTGTAACTTATTTTCTTGTTAAAAATCAAAAATTTTAATTGTGTGCATCTCCCTTGTAGTCATTGCTGTGTGCCCCGATTTGTGACACTGAGCTACTGATCCCTTACTAACAGCTTAAGTTATTCTCCACTGACCTCTGGCATCATTTTTGTTCAGAAAACCAACACTCCCTAGATATTTTCTGTTTCTGACCATTCCCTGTATACCATAGAGATGATTGTGTGGGAAATCCCATTAAATCAGCAGTCTTTGAACCCAACACAGGTGTTAAAAACCCCAATGCAGTCAGTGGAGCCATCAGAGTGTGTGTTGTGTGGATCTTAGTACTCTTCAAGGTCAACAAAAGAACTTAAAGGGGCACTCTGCCAGTTTTGCATATAAAAATAAGTTTACTTATAGCACTGCTTAGTTTGTAAAAACAGCTTTAAGAACAAGGTTATTAAGATTATTTGTGGAGTCAGTTGACAGATGGTACCATCAACGTGAATTTTGGGGAATGTAGGATCCAGCAGAAGGATTTTGACCCATGAGTCACTCAGCTGAATGGAATTGTTAAACGACATTACTGGAGGAATATCTGGGCTGGTTAGGGCACCAAACAACACGTGTTTTGTGTGTGAAAGTATGCAAAGTGACCCAGAGCCACACACAGTATATAAAATTTCTGTCTATAATTTTCTCAGTTGAGTAATTGAGTTGGTTACCTGGAGCTATACTTTGACACCGCTCACAAATGTACTGATTCATTCTAAGAAGATGTGTCCTGAAGCATTAAGGTGGATGAATCATGCCAGCTTGATGCTAGCAAGTTCATTGCCACTGGCAGGATGGGGAAAAATGTAAATTTGATTTACTCTTGAGGAGCTTTACGCGTGGTTGTGTGTACTGTCACTGATACTAAATGCACCTCAGAAAAATCTCAAACTCTGGACTGAACTTTTAAAAAGTCATTTTTTTCCCTAATTTTGAAATTATCCAGGTCCTCCGATATTTTGATTACGTCTTCACTGGAGTGTTCACCTTTGAAATGATCATCAAGGTGGGTGGCTGAAACATTTTCTCTTCTTTCATCGCAATTTCAAAGACTTCACCTTTGCCAGTTTGTAACCCATCCGTGTGGATGTGTGTGTTCGTCCCCCAGATGATAGACCAGGGTCTCATTCTGCACGATGGCTCTTATTTCCGAGACATGTGGAACATGCTGGACTTCATTGTAGTGGTGGGAGCTCTGATTGCTTTTGCTCTAACGTGAGTCACATTACAGTGCTGCCTGTCGATGACTAATGAGTGATTCACTGCAGCAAACAGTTTCTGAGAATACAGTATTGTATTAAACGACTTTCCCTCAAAGACTCGCACGCTGCAAGTATGGAGGCATGAGAAGACCTGTGCAGCGCGGAGCTCAGATTTAACTGTTTTCTCTGTGTAATTTAGGTGGTGTGGTTAAACATGGGTAGTGTGTGTTGCAGCGTTTTGTTTCTTTACTTTTGAGTGCGAACATTACTAACTAAACTTTTTGTGCTTTTTGTTGTAATGTAGAGAATTGTATGTTATTTTCTCTGTTGTTGATATAGCTGTGATCCTTTGAGCTTTGCTCACAGTGTATCTCTTTTTTTTTTTTTTTTGCCTCGTTTTTTTTTTCTCTGTTGTTCCTGTGGATATTATGACTGTTGGGGCTCCCAGCAATGTGATGGGGTAAAAATTTCAGTCGCACTAAATGTAAATGTGTCCCATAAGCCACTCATATTTCTCATGTTTTCATGTCTTCTGATTTGTTGTTTTCTACATTTAAAAAAATATATTTTTTTATTGTCTGCCTTTTGTCTGTTCGCTTTTGATTTTGTCACATTTTGACCTTTGACTCATACAACGGCAGAGCCTGGCAGGTATCGGGGGGGAAATGCTGATAATGAGTCATTTTGTCTATCAAATCATCAGTTTTGCATGAAAATGAACATAAAACAAAAGATCTGCGAAACACTAAACGTTTGTTTAGTGTTCCAGTATATGCACACACAGCTCACAACAAGGCTAATATTAAGATAATAACATTAATTCTCACTGTGATCTAACTTTGATAGAATAAATATATTTATTTGAAGCCATGAGTGTCACGATGAGCTGTGTGGCTGGCAGTGGCTGGATCCAAGTGCAGGACTCCGAGACAAAACATTAACTTAAGACGGCAGCTTTATTTGCTGGCAATACAAATAACAAAAACTCAAACTAGGATTGTTTAACTATACTGGGGATGCATGGCATGGCCTAACCTGGTGATAGAAGACGAGGGTTACACACACACAACAAACATGGAGGATGCAACAACTGGCAAGGAAAAACACGGGGCTTAAATACATACTGAGGTGATTAGGGAACGTGAAACAGGAGGAGAGCACAGCTGGGAGTCATCTGACATGACAAGACAAAGGGAAACTCAACACGTTGACATAGTACACAGACTTTCAAAGTAAAACAGGAAACACAACAGACACAGACTTGACTAGACTACAGCTGACAGAGAACAAAGGGAACACACTGGCAGAAATGACTGTACACTAAACAGAAGTAACACAGAACCACAACCTAAGAACTAGAATACAAGAAATGCTAAGGATCCAAGGAGCTAGGAATACTAGAGACAGAAACCAAAACCAAGAGAATCAAAACAAATCATGGAATCAAGGATAACTAATACAAACAGAAAAACACAGACTCAGGACCGTGACAATAAGCGTGCACAAACTACTAGTGTAATTGAATGAATCTGCAAAAATATTTGATTTAAGGGTTGAAAAAAATACAAATTATCAATTATTTTACAGCTGAAATCTGTCAAGCTCCAAACATACACCCTCAAGTTGAATGTTTCCCCATTCATTTGTGTTTACATTCAGTTTTTACTGTGTTTTTTTGTTGTTGTTTTTGTACTTGTCTGTGTGCATCAGTCTGACTGTACAGCTATGTTTCTCAGTGCTACATTTCCAATGTCAACAGAAACAACAAAGGACGAGACATCAAGACGATAAAGTCCCTCCGAGTTTTGAGAGTCCTGCGGCCCCTTAAAACCATCAAGAGACTTCCTAAACTCAAGGTGTGATGCAGACATCTGCGAACAGTCTGCTGTTCTGTTTTCTGGTGTTGTTGCACTAGTCCTTGACAGATTTTGTCTTTCTCCTGCGCAGGCTGTTTTTGACTGTGTGGTCACATCTCTGAAGAACGTTTTCAACATCCTCATTGTGTACCAGCTCTTCATGTTCATCTTTGCTGTCATAGCAGTGCAGCTTTTTAAGGGGAGGTTCTTCTATTGCACTGACAGCTCCATGAATACAGAGAAGGAATGCCAGTGAGTGAACTCCGCTTCACCCTCGTCTGTTCCTACATTAATGTTTTTAAAAATATATATACTTTATATATCTGAAACTCCTCCTACACATTGTCACTCAAAATGCACTGGTACTGCCACGCAAGATCATTTTTAATGTAAAATATGAATATGAGGAGTTAAGCTCTAAAAGAGGTTTAAAGCAGTAAGTTCCTGGAATATGCTCATTCAAGTTAGATTACAAGACTAATACCATCCTTACAGCCATGTGTGGAAGAAAGTTTATACAGGACTCCATGCAGTCCTGTGAAAACACTAAGTATGTCATTATTGCTTACGCAGCATTTAAGAGGGTAAGATGCTCAGATCTCAGATTCTGCAGTCAAATGTGAGTCCATCTGTCTAACAGCTAAGGCTTGGGTCATGCAAGAGAACTTTTCTGAAGAAATTATTTAAAATGTCATTCTCATTTCTGAGCTGTCTTAACCGGGTTGAAGATGTTATGACTAAGACTGATTCTGTGTGATATCTTACACCATATATATGGCTTTGTTTTTGTTGTTTTTTTTAATCTGTGCAGTATTGTGGTGCAAAATCAATATAAATCCTTCTATGGGAGAGTATTACTTGGTTTTAAACTCTTTAAACAACTTTAAGGAAACCTACCCAACAAAATCACAACAGGAAGAAAATAAAACATATAAAATATTTTTAAAAAGGGGAAAAAAACACGACTTTTCTGACAGCAGCGTCAATCAGAGAAAATGCAAAAAACTTCAAGCCATGACAAAAAAATCCTCCCAATTGAAAGCAATGAAGCAGAAAATTACAAAAAAGGGCCCAGATGTGCAGCTTTGCTTATTTCTTATATAACCTCAGATAGTCTGTCATTGTCTGCAGATGCCAGTGAATAGCATGAGAGTAACAGTTACTTGTAACAAAGGCTTTAATGCTTCTCCTTTTGTTAAAACCGCTGGTCTAATCAGTGAATTAAGTAAAATGATGACCTCTGGGCTATTCTATTCCCCACAGAGGCTACTACATTGACTACAGCAGAGACAAAAAGGAGGTGAAGAGGAGAGAGTGGAAGAGACACGAGTTTCACTATGACAACGTCTGCTGGGCTCTGCTCACTCTGTTCACTGTTTCAACTGGAGAGGGGTGGCCTCAGTATGTCTCCTTGCGTGTTTATAGGCTTTAAGCTCAGTTTTTCTCAGCACAAAATTGCTTTCTATAACTTATATGTGCTATAAATGAATCAACCACAGGTAATATGATTTTTTTTTAAATGTAGGGTCCTCCAGCACTCTACAGATGTTACAGAGGAGAACATGGGGCCGAGTCGGGGGAACCGGATGGAGATGTCAGTTTTCTATGTGGTCTATTTTGTGGTCTTCCCGTTCTTCTTCGTCAACATCTTTGTGGCTCTTATCATCATCACTTTCCAAGAGCAGGGTGACAAGATGATTCAGGAGTGCAGTCTGGAGAAGAATGAGGTACGGAGCTGTGACAGCGTTTCACACAAATTCAAGTAATTAGGCATCATCTTTTCACACATAATGCTCATTTTCTCTCCATCAGAGGGCTTGCATTGACTTTGCCATCAGCGCCAAGCCGATGACCCGCTACATGCCCCAGAACAGACAGACCTTCCAGTACAGACTGTGGCACTTTGTGGCGTCGCCCTCGTTTGAGTACACTGTGCTCGTCATGATCGCCCTCAACACTGTTGTTCTCATGATGAAGGTAAGTGGTTCATTCAGTAAATGTGGAACAGTATCACAAATCATTTTAGATTGATTTCCCGAAGGCCCAGAGAAACACTGGTTTAATTTCATGCCAGATTTTTTTAAAAATCAACTTGCAGAGTATTGAAACTCAACTGTAAACTCTAAGTAGCCTCAGTGAGAAGTGACTTTAAACCTGTGCCACCAAATCAGTCCTTACCCAGGAGACATGGACTCCAAAAGACCTCTAAAGGTGTCCTGTGTGTAGATCACTTTTTTCTTTTTCCTAAAAGATGCCACAGATGCTCAAGCAGACTGGAATCCACAAGCCAAGTCAGCACTCTTTGTCACTTTATGCAAAAAACATGAGACTGGTCAGATGAGGCCAACTTCTTCGTTTGCTTCATACTCCAGCTTTCACATTCATGCACCCATTGTAGCGCTTTTACAGTGAAGGATCAGCACATGCACTTTCTATCATAGCCCAGCTGGCTAAGGTTTTCAGCATTTTTTGCTGTAGCTGCTTTTCTATGGACTCCACTGCCTCACAGGTTTACCAGTAGTCCTTCATTTTTACCTCACTAGATACAAACTGCTGCATAGCGGGAACAGACGAGATCTGGTATTTTGACGGGACGCTGATACTCGTTTCTTGCTGTCACAGTTTTGGCCGTGTTGCTCATATATCACAGCCTTCCTTGTTTATTTTTTGTTCTGTTTTTTTGTGTTGTGGCTGATTGGTTGTACACAGTGTGTAAGTTTGAAGATTTATACCTAAAAGCAGGAACTGGGTGTTTTTTTTGCTACAGCGGAAATTTGATGGCTGACTATGAGAGAAAACCTTAGAAGGTTTGCAGTAGACATAAGAGAAGATTTACTTTGTATGGTATTCAGTAAATTGCCTTCATTTAATTTCAATTAATTAATAAACAATCGCTTTACAATTGCTTTGGTCAAAGCAGATAGCAGATTACCACAGTCACAGTAGTTTACATGGAAGATGCTGAGGTGTCTGCAAATACTTGCAAAGTACTCACAGAGTGGTCGTGAAACTGCAGAAAGCACGATGCAAACATTCGATTTCAAAGTAAAAGTTGCACCTTTGGAAATGTATTGGTTGCAGCGGTAAGCCACAACTTTCACTCTGAAGTTTCACTAAAGCTCAGTAGTTGATGAGTGTTTGCAGACAAGTCGACGTCTTCCATACAAACTATAAACTACCAAATAAATCTCAGGGAAGTTTTAGGTGCAGCAACCACTCCCCAACCAGCTGAGGATTACACATTTTTTCCTGGCAGCCAGAAGTTGCTAGGGGGTTGCCGGCCGGTCTCTGTTTAACAGAAAATGGTTGCCGTAGTCCCCCATGCTTTATTTATCTAGTTATAGCCAAATCAAGATATTTAACGAGTTTCTGAGATTGTCTAACTCTTAAAATGATTAAAATCAATGTCTGAGTTTTCCTGAAGTTCAAAATCCTGTAATTACAAAGTTTTGTCTTATTTTTGTTTTTGCTTTTGTTGTGTTTTTTTTTTTTTTAATTGACATTTTGGAATCACTATACAATACCATCAACTTCAGCAATTTGTCACTACATATATTTTTCTTTTTTTTCTATATTTAAACAACTAAAATATCCATACAAAAAGAACGAAAGAAGAAGAAGAAAAAAAAAGAAAAGAAAAAGAAGCAAAACAGTTTTTGTTGTGTTTTAATTGAACTTCAGTAGAAACCTTCAATTTCCATTGATCTGTCTTATTTTTTTTACTGTTAGGTGCCTTTGTTCAGTTTGTTTTGTTGTCTTTTCTCTTCCTTGCGCTCTTCAATCAATGGAAAGGTTGAATTACACAATAAAAGAAAAGAAAAACGTTTTTAAAACAATACAGTTCAGTACTTTTCATGCTCACGTTCATGTCTTGTGTATATGTGAGCTGTGTTTTGAAGCTTGCCTTGTCACAAGAGAAGGTTTTGGAGCCACCGAATCATAAACACAAAGATAATGTAACTGTCAATACGTGTGTGTAAACACAATTTCTATTCATATGGATTGTCCGTCCGTTTTAATTCTTTGTATAACGTGCTGAAATTAAACTTAGAGAGGCAGCTGCAAATCCATCATTATGACCTTTAAAATTATGCTCGTCATGCTCACCAAAATGTCACCAATAATTTACTAATTATGGTAATAACTGATTGATTGAATGTCAGTTTGACCTTTTGGCCTGTTTTCTTTGTTCTTGCAGTACCACTCAGCCCCGGCAGCTTACGATACAGTCCTGAAACACCTAAACACGGCCTTCACTGTCCTCTTCTCCATGGAGTGCATACTGAAGATCATGGCGTTTGGTTTTGTGGTGAGCAGAACAAAAGACTTTAGATCACATTTAGTTGAATTTCTCCATGTGCGATGGAATTAACCGAAGCGTTTCCTTTTTCCTGCAGAACTACTTTCGAGATACTTGGAATATTTTTGATTTTATCACTGTCCTTGGCAGCATCACAGAGATAATTGTGGATTTACAGGTAAGCCCCTGCCAAGACACCATTCGTTTTCACACTGTTGTGACCCTAAAATAAAAAGACAAGAGCATACTTTCTTTCCAAGCTTCCTGGTGTGTTACCCTTCCTCCAGACACAACTTAAGTCATGTTGTGATGAAATTCGCCATCTGTGTTTTACATCCTGTCTCTCCCTTCTGTCGCCACTCTCTGTCTCTCTCTCCTTCTCTCTCTCGGTCACCCTCTCTCCAACCACGTCTGTCCCAGTCGGTGAACACCATCAACATGAGTTTCCTGAAGCTTTTCCGAACTGCCAGGTTGATCAAGCTGTTGAGGCAGGGTTACACCATCCGTATTCTGCTGTGGACCTTCGTACAATCCTTTAAGGTTTTCCCACTACCTTTGTTTTTTATTATTTTAAAGATGTATCTAATATGCTGTAAGATATTATAACAAATTACAAGAAGTTTTGATAAACTGTATTTCCTGTTTCTTCTCCACCAGGCTCTCCCTTATGTCTGTCTTCTTATTGCCATGCTTTTCTTCATATATGCCATAATTGGAATGCAGGTAATATTTTCGATAATTAAACTACATCACAAATATCATAACAAACTCGTAGCTCTCACTTAAGGTCTGCTTGTTACTATTTATTCCTCCAACCCAACAGTTTTTATCGATAAAAAGAAGGATTCTCCTTAATTTAGCATCATTTCTGTACATATTTTTTCCTGGTATATCCGTGCCCTATCAGTGGGGCCACAGCTTGAAAACATCATGGTCATGTACAGTATAGAATAATCAAAAAGCACGCACATCATATTCAGGATATTTATTTAGTACTTACTCGTGTCTGCACTGTTATTTGTATGAGCTAGTTTGATTTTAACGGTTTCTGTACATCCATTAGTTACTTTAAGCCATTTGTTATACTATGCTTAGTTCTGCCTGAGGTTTCTTCCTGTTAAAAGGGAGTTTCTCCTTCCCATTGTTGCCAGTTGCTTGCTCAAATGGTGTAGTTTGATTGTTGGGTTTCCTCTCTGTTATGGTAAGGGCTCTACCTAATAATATAAAGCCTCTTGAGCCAAATATTATTGTGATTTGGTGCTATATAAATACAGTTGAATTGAATTGAATTCAAGTATTTGCTCACATTTTTGTTTGGCCTGTTCATGCTGTTGGGCCACATTGAGAAAAATAAAAAGATGTATTTATGTGCCAAAATTGGTAATTTATGCCAATCTTTAGCAGTAGTTAGTACCTTAGGATATACATGAAGTGTTGTAAAACTAAAGGATAGGATGCTTTAGTAAAGTGTGTTGCATAAAGTCTAGAAACTGGTCATTATAGTCTATTGCTAGATGGTTGTCAGGCAGTGTAAGTTTGATTGTTGGTGCTATATAAATACAATTAAGGGCATAGTAATATACATGTGGATCAAAATTAGATGCTATTGTCATGACATGTAAATGACAAGAGACTTTCATAAGGTGATATAGGTGCGTAAATGCTTAAAAAATAGGTAATTGGAGATCATTTATCCCAATTTCAGGAGTGGGACCACACCTCATACACGCTCCTTCCGATTCTCTGTCTATATATGTCTATATCCCCAAACCACAGCCTCAATTCATGCTCACGCCGTCTGCCATTATCTACTTCAAATGCTGTCAAGTCTGTAACAGGATATGGTCCCAACTAGTGAATTTTTGCTTGTTGCTACAGTACGTGGTTGTTAGGGCTCATGATGACATCATACTTTCTCATATAGATAAAAACAATCAGGAGTCTAAGATGTACTTGTTTGCCAAGTTTGGTTTCTCATCTCCAGATGGTCTAAGAGGAGTTCGTGGACAAACAAACAAACAAACGCACAGACAGAGATTTTGTGTATTATAGTGTGATTTACTGATTTAGTCCTATTGTTAAAGTTTGTTTCTTGGTCCCACCTCTTAGGATTGTTTTAGTGTGTTATGTGGATATTTTTAATGTTTGAACTCTAGAAGATTAGCAGCTGCTATGGGAGAAGCTAGCAGCTGTCCGGGAAAAACTATGAATTAACGAAGCCAGCTGTTTTCTGCAGGTGTTTGGAAACATCAAGCTGAATGACGAGAGTCACATCAACCAGCACAACAATTTTAAGACATTTTTCAGCGCACTCATGCTCCTGTTCAGGTGAGCTCAAAACTACATTTAGGCAGTGCTGCTGTTCTGAGTAAAGCTCCTTTGTTGGTGTTTGGTGTTAATCATCTATGAATGTGTTATCGGTCAGATGTCAGCTGGATATTTGTTTGTGTTAACACCACCAGGAGTGCTACAGGGGAGTCCTGGCAGGAGATCATGCTGTCCTGTCTGTCAGGGCAGGAGTGTGAACCAGACCCCTCCATCGCCCCCCTCACTATGTCTCCGGACCACGAGGGCGGCTGTGGGACCGACTTTGCTTACTGCTACTTTGTGTCCTTCATCTTCTTCAGCTCATTCTTGGTCAGGACCAACAAAAATTTGCCTTTTCAGGTGTGTTGCAGTCTGCTGTGCCTTTCCTCTTAGGTTCTTGCCCTTGTGTTTTTTAAGATGCTGAACCTGTTTGTGGCTGTGATTATGGATAACTTTGAATACCTGACACGAGATTCCTCAATCCTGGGTCCCCATCACCTGGATGAGTTTGTCCGAATCTGGGGGGAATATGATCGACTGGCGTGGTGAGGCTCGCTCTTTTATCAGTTTGTGATTTGAAGCAGACCTGATCAACATTTAGGTACTGTATTTATCCAGCAGAGGGCAGCCAAAGAGCATAAATGTGAATGCTTTGATCTTTGAGCGTAAGGAACACAAGCTGCTTTTCATCAAGTCCACAGTGGCATTTAGTTTCATCATTCTAACTACTTTCAGAAGAAAAGTCTGCTCTGTTTGCATCTTCTGTCTGCACATCCCCTCACTTCTCGTTTTTGCTTTCCCTCTGAAGCGGCCGCATCCACTACACAGCCATGTATGAGATGTTAACACACATGTCACCACCCCTGGGCTTGGGTAAAAAATGTCCTGCTAAGATCGCCTATAAGGTATGAAAACATTTTATTTAACACAGAAAGGCCAGATAAAATGAAAAGTGAGAGTTTGGTTATATAAAATAAATATAACACACAACAGAAAGGGCAAGGCAGCTAGTAATTTTGTTCAGTTATTCAATTTAAAAAATGTAGAGAAAGCAAATGATTGGTCTTTGTGAAGTTAAAGAAGTCAGTGGTTATGTGCATATGTGTGGCTGCTGTGTGTTTTTATGTGATTTAAAAGGTCGCTGGAGGTATTGGTTTACGGTCTAACATAGAAACTTTCCCTCCTTTGTCTTTGTCTCTGGCAGAGGTTGGTGTTGATGAACATGCCCGTGGATGAGGACATGACCGTCCACTTCACCTCAACTCTGATGTCACTCATCCGCACAGCTCTGGATATCAAAATAGCTCGGGGTTAGGGTTGTGATTGCTTTAGTTATCATCTATCTGCGTTTCTTTTGTTTTGCTGAGCAGTTAATGTCTTCAGATTTCACATTTTGTTCCATCAACAGTGCATCATTAAAAAAAATGGTTAAAGGTGAGTGTTTGTCTCAGGTGGTGAGGACCGTATCGCTCTGGATACTGAGCTGCAAAAGGAGATCAGTATTATTTGGCCTTATCTGCCCCAGAAGACATTGGACCTACTGGTACCTATCAACAAAGGTCTGGCTCTAACTAAGAAGGTGATTCTCACTGTAATGCTGAGAGATGAGCAGTGACAACTAATGGAGTGCTCCTGCTCTCACAGATACTGACATGACGGTCGGGAAGATCTACGCTTCGATGATGATAATGGATTACTTCAAACAGAACAAAGCCAAGAAGCTCAGGCAGCAGCTGGAGGCTCAGGTCTGCTCAGCACGTCACTATGAACTCTGTGACACCTTCTTTTTTGAAACTTTAGTTTTTTATAAATTTACTTTTTTTTGCACCCAGTTTGTTCAGGAGGTAGAGTAAGCCATCTCACCTGACCTTTAAAGGGGACCTATTATATATCCAGTTCCTGATTGCTTTAAGTTTAGGTTTCTTTTGTTATTTACCATTCCTTAAAAAAATTCTTGACCATATTAATGATATCTCCTATCACCGATGTCCTACAGAGCCAAAAATGAAGTGTTCAGAGCAGCTCTGTGTCCGAGCTTTTCCCTCATAGCCAGTACTTGCTCTTTGGCCATGTTAAAGACAGGATGTTTCTAATTTCAGACATACTGTGCAAATACAAAACCTTAGTTCTACATATATGTTTAATATGCACAATAAAAGACACATCCTGGTCTAAAATTAGTCCAAGAGTCCTCACAGTGTTAATGGAGGCCAAGTTAATGACATCTAGAGTAAGCATCTGATTAGACACCATATTTCTAAGATTTTTAGCACCATAAAATAACTTCAGTCTTAGGTGATTAAGAGATTAAAGAGCGATTTAAGAGAGAGGGAAGCATGTATTTTGTAAACAGAAATGGTCCCAGCATGGAAACCTGTGGAACTCCATAATTAACCTGAGAGTGTGAGGAAGACTCACAATTTACATGAACAAATTGGAGTCTATTAGATATGATTCAGACCACTGCAGCGCAGTACCTTTAATACTTATAGCATGCTCTAATCTCTATAATAAAATATTATGGCCAACAGTATTAAACGGGATAACAGGATAAGCCACTGTCAGAGAACATAAGAAGATCATTTGTAACCTTCACTTAAGTGACGTCTGTACTGTGATAAAGTCTGAAAGCTGACTGAAACTCTTCAAATAAAACATTGCTCTGCAGATGATCATTTAGCTGTTTTACAATTGATCTTTGAAGAGTTTTTCAGATAAAAGAAAGGTTGGAGGTTGGCCTATAATTAGCTAAATTAACACAAAGTTGTCACGAAGACGTCTTCAGACTTTTCTGTATTTGTCTCATTTCAGAAGAGTAGCTTGATGTTCAAGCGTCTGGATGCTTCTGCTCTCCCCGAGGACATTCTGTCTAACCAGCCACTGCCAATGATGCCGCACAGTGCTGGTTCAGCCCTGTGAGTCTGCAAATGCTTGCAAAAGTCTGTACTTATGTGTGATTCTGAATGCCTTTGCTTACTGTTTTTCTCCATCTTGACACAGGACCAGGGGAGGCTTTGTGGCTTTGAGCCCCATTTCACCTCAGGAGCTGTTTTTGGAGCCCATGAGCTCTGACGTTGATACCAGTCAACAGAATCTGGTAAGACAAAGGACCAATATAATTGTAAAACATAAAACATTATCCCCATGGCAGGCTTTTTGGCAATGCTCTGACCTTTTAATTTATGTAGTTTTTGACTCAGAGTAATTTGCACTTGAAAGCAGAGCTTTTCTGCTGCTTTGATCTTATGAATAAATGTTACCGTAGCATCAGTGTGCTGCTTAGCTTTAATATGCCAGAGCAAATAAACAAAAGCAAATACTTTATTGCATATATTTTATTTTTTACTTTTAACTCCAGAGGTGTCATCGAAAAATTCAGCGACTCCAGCCATCAAAAATCAAAAAATCATACCTGATTTAAATGTGATCTCCCTCTTAACATCATGTCTTTGTGCACCTCTGGATCACTTCCAGGACAACTGCTTTTTAAAAATCTCTCCCTCAAACTCCTTTTTCAAACTCCAAACTTGCTTAGCAAGGAAACATCATCTTCTGTGTCAAATTGGCTGTCTTTTATTCGAGGATCAACAGAGCATAAGAGCTGGGAAACCAGCTGCGAACCAGCAACCAAACAGCAGCTTTCAGTGGAAGAAATCACAATTCCACCAGAACCATGTTTGTTGAACATTCATGGAGGTTTGCACCATGAATTCATCCCCCAGTGAATGAATTCACTGTCTCAGACTGGCAGCGCTGCTCACTGGCATCACCTTGAAGGTGGGATCAGCAAAATTTGAATAAAGGTGTGTTTTTGTTTTGTTTATTTTAATTTTTATGAGCAGTTTCGCAGAGTGGCTCTGATGGCACGGCATGCTGTTCTCCAACACGAGATAACTTGAAATTGCAGCTTTTCTTTTGTGCACTTCCTATTTTGTAACCTCTTCAGGATCCTGACCATCAGTTTGGGAATCACTGTCCTCACAGCAAAGAGTTTTACATAAAAATGTAATAAAGCAAAGTGTTTGTTTAGGTGTAACGCCACAAAGATTGTATAAACATGTGATGACTGATGCCGTTTTCTCAGTGCCTTGCAGGGCACCGCATCGCTGCTCTCTGTGCGCCTGTGTTTTATTCCTGTGGAAGTTGGAGTCAGAGCAAAGGGAGATTGTCAAACTGTAGATGTCTGCTGTGTCTCTACTGTCTGGTTTTAATGGTCTCTACTGCTTGTCAGTTGAATGATATAAAGTTGATCTGGAATACTTAATTTGCAGAGGAATGCGTTTGGCCCTTAGACAGGCGTTGTCTGGCTCTGTTTGTATAGCCATTAACACCTAAACATGCATGACTGAATGCACTTCCAAGCTGAAAAAGTCCATCTTTCGATGTGAGCTGATATCTTTGTTGTCTGTTTTTCTTTTTCTTCACTCCTTGCTCCTCTTTTACGACCGCACTCTGTTTCTGCTCCTCCTTGAAGTCAGTTTTCCTGTTGCAAGTTCTCCTTCTGTTTTTGGCTGGAATGGCTTTTGACTGGATGGCGATGGAGATGGCTCTGATAGATAGTACTTTTGTCAGTGATGAAATGGCTTGTCTGCCCCTCCTCTCACCTAAACAAGATGTCCATACGCAGCGGGAGTCCTGGCAGGGATGAGCCTGATTGGTGCTCTGTATTTCCTTGCGCTTCCTCTCTTGTTTCTGTACACACCTAGGTGGGCGAGTGCAGTAGGGGGATTGAAGCCCCACTGGAGCTTCCACTAGGGAGGGGCCTGTGTGTGCGGGCCTCTTCCATGCCTCGTCTGGCTGTAGAGTCGCAGGTACACACATCTCCCATGACACGGCTTCTGGGCTGGATCTCGAGGACGTCAGGGGCTGCATGGGCTCTTATGCCAAAGTCTGTCGTTCCTTAAGTGCACGTGATGCTGAGAAGTTCAGATCAGTAGAGTTTTGTTTCGACATTTGTTACTTTGGGAGGCTGAATAAGGTCCAATGAGTTGCTAGAACGGGCTGTGATCTTCGAATGCTGTTGCCTCATCTTGTTATGACCATTACTTTCAACCACAGAGTAAAGGAAAGACTAAACCTCTCAAATCTTTTAGGCTGCACTGCACTTTTGCACTGGCTAAAGCATGAAATATCATTTTTATTGTTTGGATCAAATAATCTGGTGGTAACAGAAGTATGCTTACTTATTTCCTTGTGTTTGTGCCCTGTTTTTCTATGTTTGTTGTGTGTGTTTTTAACTTCAAGCAGGCAGAGGTTTCTAGTGGCTCCATGAAGCGATCAGTCTCCACTGTTGCAGATCAATGTGTGAATGGACTTTGGCAAGAGGAGAAAAGCCCCGAGCGAGTCTATCGACCTCGTCACAAGAGCTATAAGGCTGCTGGTTAGTCCTGCTCGCCTGCTGTTAGGCAACTGTGTTCATAGATAATGAAGAGCTGAATTGAATGTAGTCCTATGACATTTATATCTTTATTTTCCTTTTCTTCTTTTTCTTTTTTGCTCCCTTGTATTTTTGCATTTCCTGTTGCACTCTTTCCTGAATGTCCCTTTAGTTTCTCGCTCTGAGCGTGGCGACAGGGAGCGCGGTCGCTCTAAGGAACGCTGCCACCTCCTGTCTCCAGACACGTCTCGTTGTAATTCAGAGGAAAGAAGCTTGCAGCCCTCACGATCCTCGAGCGTAGAACGAGCAGATCCCCAAGATAAACAGGTAGGTATACCTATTTAACTAATCATTAACACAAATATCCAATCAGCCCATCACATGGCAGCCATACAATCCATTTAGGCATGTAGACATGATCAAGATAATCTGCAGAGGTTTAAACCGAGCATCAGAATGAGGACTTTGAAGGTAGTATGGCTGTTGGTGCCAGATAAGCCGGCCAGAGTATTTCAGTAACTGCTGATCTACTATAATTTTCCATTTACAGACTTGAAAAAGATAAAATATCCAGTGAGTGGCAGTTCACTAAAAGAAAATTCCTTGTTGATGTTAGATGTCAGACGAGAATATCTAGACTGCTTTGAGCTGATAGAAAAGCCACAATAACCCAAATAACCACTTCTTACAACCAACATATACAGAAAAGCATCTCTGAACCTTGAAGCAGAAGACAGCAGCAGAAGACTGCACCAGGCACCCCTCCTATGAACTAACAACAGGAAACTGAGGCTACAATTCTCACAGGCTCACCAAAATTGAAGAAGATTGGAAAAATGTTGCCTGGTTTATTGAGTCTCAGTTTCTGCTGTAACATTTGGATGGTTGGGTAAGAATCAACATGAATGCACAGATCAGTTGGGCCCATTAGTACCATCTGAGCATCATTTAAAAATCACATCTTACCTGAGTATTTCTGATGACCATGTCCATCCCTTTATGGTCAGAGTCTATTCATTCATATACAATTTAACTTAACAATTCAGAGACCCGTGCAGTGGGGTTCACCATCATGTACAGTGGATACCCAAATACTGATAAGAAGAGAAGAACACATCAGAAAAATCACCTGCTGTTTTCAGAAGACAGTTAATGGTCTTCTGAAAACAGCAGAAGACCATTTCCACCACTCATGTAAATCAAGAGAGCAGGCCACACATTCAAAATGGGCAGAAAAAAGTAAAACATAATAAGTTGTCTTTAAAATGTTGTTATTGGCGATTGTTGATTAATTTATTCTTTACTTTCGCTTTCAGGGCAACAGCTCAGACAGTCCGATGCCATCCACATCTGAGTCCAGCACTCCCAGTGGTCGACGACCTCTATCGCAAACTCCAACCCGCTCTCGCCCTCACATCTCCTACTCCCCCCTCGTGTGTCGCACACAAGCCTCCATCGGTGAAGATGAGGATGAACCGGGCAGCCCTGAGACCATGAGGCGGAGCAAGCCCACACGGAAGAGCCAAGAGGGAGTCCCAGGGGAGAGGCAAAGCGAGGCCACCCGGCGCACATCCCCACCTCGACGCTACCCTTCTGAGCCCTTCCTGGCTTTGCAAGAGGACGACCACAGCCCAGACCCCTCTGGTCCCATGGAAACGTTGACCTTCGAGGCGGCCGTGGCCTGCAGCCTGGGACGCTCAAACACCATCAGCACGGCCCGTCCACGCTCGCGGACTGGCTGGCAAGTCCCCAACGGACACTTTCGAAAGCGTCTGGCACAGACAACCTCAGTCGCTAGTTGTGACCCTCTAAGCGACACAGAGGAGGATGACAGGTGCTAGGGACAGGAGGCGCAACATGAACGGAGGAAACAGAATGCCAGAGAGATGTCACAGGACGCTGTATGACCGCATCCAGAGCGAAGGTTAATGCGACTCTTTCTGCATCAGTGCTTCAAGGCCGCGAGCCCGCTGGATGTTTGGTAAAAAAAAATCCAAAATGACGAAGAACAATACTTCCTGAAACTGTAGTTGCCAATTCACACAGAACACTGACAATAAATAAGGTCTATTTCCTGACTTGTACTTGATGATAGAGAGTAATAATATGTCACAAAAAAACAAATGGATGGGTCAAATTATGTCATTTGTGTCAATAGGTATTTTCATTTTCTGGAGATGTTGCTCAATGATTCAGTGTTGCTCTAAACAGTATTTATCTGTGGGGTGTGTGAATATGTAACTACATTTTCTTATAAATCTATTGTTTTGTAAATACATTGTGATCATTACACCATCCCCATATATAAATTAGACCAGATCGACACAACAAGCCATCATGAGGAGGCGATCTGATACTTACCAGACAATGTGGATACTAATAAGTAACACTCAATGATGCTGGATTTTTTTTACAGTATGAATGAATGTGAGGAGGGAAAACTGCCTGATTTTCCCCCATCGTTTTTTTTCTTTTTGCTATTGAACATAATAAGTTGTGAGAAATGAATACAGTTATAGAATAACATAGAATATGATGCTTATTTGTTATTTCACCATGCAGTGTTGTAAAGCCATGCCACCACCGAACCTCAGATATTTGCAGACTTTTAATTATCCTTTGGAGATGGTATTAAACTTTTATTTTTACCAGTCCAAAAAAAATCCTTTAAATGAGAATTTTTCCCAACCATAATTAAACAGGATGTTTAATTGTTTGCCATGAATACAAAATATTTTCATCTAGTTTCGGTTTTGTTCTGTTTTTTTTAAAACTGTGAATATTATACGAACCATATATGAACACTGCAGACACACCACGATGCATTTTGCTTCAAATCTCCACATTGCTCTATTACTTACAAATAATGTACAGAGAAATTATGCTGTTTGTATTATGTAGAGAGAGAGAGAGAAAAAATGAAAACAGTGTCAGCTGATGAGCTTTAAACGTAAAGGAATCCTTGGAAAATACTCATTTTAAGGTTTGTGTATTTGTTTTATTTGCCTGATGAAGGCCAATTCTGTGAAACTCACTTAACCAAAAACTTGGAGTTCCTGGAATGCAAATACTTTGTGGGTTTTTATGTGTAAAATAGTTGTATATACAAATAAAGGTGTTCACAAGTTGCCATTGTTACTGTTTATCTTTTTATTTCTCATTTAGGAGGCCAAGTGAGACATCAGAAAGCTTTGTGACATCTTGAGCACTGCAATTAAAAACCAGTCCGAGTGCAACTGGAAACTGTCAGTCTGTACATTTAATTCAAGTACATATTTTGCAAGGAAAACGGCAAACAAGCACAGAAGTTTATTGAAACGTGCAAACATACATGGAAATACAGATATGATTCATCAAGTATATCCACTATTCCGCACATGCCTAGCCTTGTTTCTCTAACTTTGTGTCCAAACTGCTCAACCCGAGCTGTCCCTCTGACGTACTCATTTCTAATTTTGTCCATCCTGCTCACTCTCAGTGAAAATCTGAGCATTTTCAGCTCAGCCTGCTGTCTTCTTCTAAACCTACACAATAGCAGTTCTCACTACCATCTTGTAAAACTTGGCTTTTACTCTTGCTGCTGTTCATCTGTTAGAAATCACCCTTGACACTTGTCTCCACCTGCTCCACACTGCCTCCACTCTCTTCTCCACCTCTTGCGCACTGTCCATTGCTTTGGATGGCTGACCCCAGGTATTTAAACTCTTCCACCTACACTACCTCTACTCCTTGAGAGCTTGAAAAGAAGGCAATTGGACTTTTGTAAGTTTTTGAAGCCATTTCGCCTCTCATCCAAGAGGCTTCAGATGGTTGAGAGTTCCAGGCTGTAAACCCCCAGTGTGGGCTGCCGCATTGGAGATGGTCCCAAGAGTCACTAACAAACTATTTATCTTTTGAATTGCCACCTAAGCTAAGGAGTGAAAAAAAGGAGTCACTGGGGCCAACAGATAAAACCCCTGTAAGACACTGGCCCACCTCAACAGGATGAGACTCAGGTGTACACCTGCTTTTAAAGGAGAAAGGACACTCTTTAGAGGGTGTCACTGTTCACATTTTTGGACAGAGAGAAGTAAAGGAGGCCAACTATGCCCAGTGTGAATGACCATCCTTGCCATAGATGGTGGCTGATCAACTGCCAGCCACCTACAATGTAGTCCTAAGATCCCTTCCAGCGCCCATTGACACTTTGCCTCAGATGACCTCAATAGCTCACGTGATGGCTGGGTGGTGCAATTTCTCACAGAGGCTTTATCAGCTGGCCCTGGCATTTATAAAATGGCCCGTGACTAAGGGTGTAAATACCCTGTAATTGAGTGGAATTTCAATGTATATTATTTGAAATTACAAAAGAAAATCATATTAATATACAAATGCTTGAAGGTAGGAACACTAGAGTAAGGTAGTAACAAGTCAGGCTTTTACAGGAAACAAATAATTAAACTGTAAGTGCAGTAGTGCATATGTAGATTTAAGAACTGCATAATTTCCTGGTAAATTAGCAGAAAAACAAACACTATTTCCCCATTTTGGACCATAAGTACTTAACTCAAAGGTATGCTGTACTTTTGTGTATTACAGGCAAACTTGCCCAACTTCTGAGTATTTTACAGGAAAGGAGAGACATATTATCCTGTAAGAAAGAGTAAGTAAAAAATGTAAACTGAATTATAGAAAACCCATCATTCACATTGAACATAATGAATATTAAATGATGATGTAAAAAAACAAAACGATGCAAAAAGATAACATTAATCCATTTCATATTAAAGCCCACTCCCTGAGAAGTACAGCGTACCTACAATGTAAGACTGAGAAATATTGTTTCTCTACAAGATTAACAAACTATTTAAAATTAGTTATGCTGTACTTCAGTTATTACTTACTTAACTGTGTCTCCTTTCCTGTAAAATACCTGGAAGTTGGGGAAATTGAAACCACTCCATAATATGGTCTGAATCCCAAAAAGTACAACATATTTATAATGAAAGATGGAGAAAATATTGTCTTTCTGCTAAATTGCCAGGAAATTACACAGTACTTAAAATGATTTATGCACAATTTAAATTATAATTATTTCTGAGTATCCTGTAACACCAACCCAACTTGTTAACCCCTTATTATAGTGTATCTACCATTAAATATTTGTAGGTAAATATAATTGCAAAAAGGGTCATTTCAAATCAAATACACTGGAATTCCATTTGATTACAGGGGAATAACATTCTTAGTCGCAGGCCGTATTATAAAGTGTTACCCGGGTTTATTGCCTTGGACTCTCCACCAATATCCTTTGCCAATATCCAAAGACAAACTTTGAAAGACCTTTGAAAAGCCCGATGATCTATTGTTCAAGACTGCTTTAAAAATTAGAAGGAGGTCTGGGATTCTTGGAAGCAAAATATAAAGAAATAACGGGTAACTCAAGACTTTTGCACAGTACTGTTTGAGCTAGCAAAAGCTAGCCTCACCCCCAAAATTGATTTTCTCTTTGGTGCATTGATTATTTTTCTCTCTGAGTCACTATGAAATGTAATAATGGGGTCTCCTGTGTATATATTATAAAGTCAGTGTTTGCAAAGAGAGAGTCTGGTGAAAGAGAGGCTGTAAAGAGGTCAGAGAGTGAAAGAAGGGTTTGAATAGGTGCACTCAGTTTATTAGAAGCACCAGTCCAAACACTGCGGAAAATATTACTGCTAAAGTTATATCCTTACAAAAACTTACTTCAGGGAAAGTTAAGAAATATTATCAGGAAAAGTTTCTCTGTAGTTCTTCCACAAATCTGTTACTTAGTCCCAAATGACTAAATGTCATGTGAGACATTTAATCATGTGCACACGTGAGATATAATCATTTAAAATGCAACTAACAAATGAAAAAAACAAACAAACAAAACCCCCTTCTGGATAACAAACAACTTGTTAACACCTTACATGTGGAAAAAGGTGCACCCAGATGTATCAGTAATGTTCCCAACCCCTCCCCTAACTATTTGACATATTACCTAATTTCAGCTTCAGATGAGGTTTAAATAGCCAGAGACGAGAGGGCTGTAAGACAGCTAAAAAGTCATGAACTAAACATATATAGGCATTGTGCTCTAAAATCTACATTATGTATTTAAAAAAAGTATAATGTAAAAAATATATAATGCACATGCATGCACCAAAACTGGAAATTAGATTTTTTGCAATGAATTACAGTGTTAGCTGTGTGGAAAGTGAAACCATTAGCTTCTAAGCAGGACTTTAAATGTAATTATCTGCTCAAAAAAAGGTTATTTATATACTTGTAATACTCTATAAGTATTCCTTCATATTAATATAGTCTTTTTTTGTAGCGATTAGATATTTAGAAATACTTTTTAATAGTTATTTATTTTTTTGGCTCTATTTTTCTTTGGCTTTATGTCCAATCAGCATGCAGAACTACAACCTACGTCATATGAAACGGACTGATAACATATCCTTTGGCTGAAGAAAGAGCTAGCAAGGAAGCAAACTGTTAAATAATACTCACGAAGTTAAAGGGCGGAAATGTCTGTACATTCAGACACCCAGACAGCTGAGTGACTCGGCCAAAGTTACAGCTGAAGTAGATATTTTGCAGAGACTGCGAGTCTTACACAGGAATGAGCGATACTTATAGAGGAAGTCGCCCAATTGGCTAGCGAAATAGTAGCTAGCTCAGTTGCTAGCTGTCGTTAGCGAGGGGAGTTCTTTGTTTTGTTTTTCAGGTGGAGGTCCAACTAAACATGAAGAGTGACTATTAGTATTTAACTTTTACTTAGGAGTTTTATACGGATAAGCATGTAAAGAGTGCCCACAGCGGTAGTTAGCTGAACAGTAACTAAACAGTTTGTGGTGTAGAAAGTAAACAGCCAAGGGGGGCAACTTTAGCAGCAAATATCTTGTTTGTTGGCGTGGGTCAGGAAAGGACACGACGACATGGGTAACTGTCTCAAGTCTCCTACAGCAGACGACATTTCTTTGCTCCACGAATCCCAGTCAGACAGGGCTAGTTTCGGTGACGGGACAGACCCGGACCTGGAGCCGCCTCCGCCCTACCAGGTGAGTACAACCAGCTGCTGCTGCTGCTGAGTCTCAACTTTCAGGTGTTTTAATCCAAAAGGGCCGGGGGGAGGGGAGCGGAGCATGCCCGACACATGAGTAACATCATAGTTTGTGAGGTTAATGTCAGTTAAGAACATACATGCTAACATTCAGTAGGTGGTGATAACAAAGGATAACTCAGTTTCATATCTGTGGCCCTTTGAGAAGTAATCATACATTTAGTATGTGTTAACAAAAGGCATTTATCAAAAGTTGTCAAACCAGACAGCTGCTGCATTATTCACCATATCCCAGCACAGAGCCTAATCTAGTCTGACCACTTTCTTCAGGCACACAGTTAGCTTATAGGGGGAAGCACATGTTTTGGTTTCATATTGTTGTTTTCCTGTTTGTGCTACCAGGAGCAGGCTCACATGCCCATGTACCATCCTACACCCAGCCAGGCTCGTCTGGTCACCCAGCTGACAGAAGAGGAACAGATCCGCATAGCTCAGCGCATTGGCCTGATCCAGCACCTCCCTAAGGGCGTTTATGATGGAGGGCAAGACGGCTCAGAGAAGAAGATCAGAGAGTGAGCATTTTACATTTCTGAAATATGATGAGCTTACAACAAGCAGGGGTGCTGGCCACAGGGTTGCGTTTTTTTAACCTAAGAACTGAATAGACATTTTGGCACTCAGGCTGGTTGCTTCTCAGGAGTACATCGTAACAACGTTGTTTAGGAGTTTGGCTGTTTCACAGTGTGTCACACTATTGTTATTATTAACGCAGGAGTATGTCCTTATAATAGAAAATTATTCTGTCAGAAATGTGTATATATATATTATAGGTTAGATATAATAAAACATAAACAATAAACTTAAAAATCTGAGGGTATGAAGTAAACTCTGTTTAGGTCAGATGTGATGTTGCAGCTGTTTTCAAACAAAAGCAAAATCTGGCTCATTAGCTTGAAAACAAACTGCATTTGTACTTATTCTTTCAACTTTTGTGGCACAAATTACTCTGTCATCTGTTAAAACATCTGTTAGCCTTAAGTAACATGTTTCCTTTAACTCAGCTGGTTCCCTGTTGTGTCCAACATAGTAACAGTGACCAGAAATGAAGCAAAACCACAGTCCGTTTTCAAAACTGAAAAACTTCCTCTTTTGGTCCCAGGTTTTTTAGAGCATCTCTGGTCTCTTTAGTTTATCCCCCATCTGTCTCTTTACTGCTGTTAAACCCAGTGACAGAGCTCCTAAGTAGCTGTTAACAGACTGCTATTATACCTCGCTGGCTAGACAGCATTGGAATTTTAGAAATGAGCTATGTTTCAAAAATTAAAAAGCGAGTTAAGAAGTGTTAGTATTAATTGTTGTGTACATTAGTTTTTGCTTCATGTGATTGGGAATGTGTGTAAGGAAGCTGCACAGTTAGAAGTTTTGATGTTGTGTCAAGCGTTCAAAGTGCAGATGTTTTGAAACACTGCTGCGAAGTGTGTTTCAAAACACCCAGGGCACATGGCTACGGCTAGTTGAAGTTTCGGTGTGTTTAACCCCAGTTTTGACAGGTGGCTTACCTGCCGTTTCCAGGTTTGATTGACATTGTGTAGAACAAACCTGATGACACCACATACACCCAGAAAACCTATAACTTTTTATAGGATTGGAAAAACAAAGGAATCTACAGACAGTTGTGGGATCTTTTTGACAGTTGGGTTGGTGAAACCCACAGAGTACACACAACACAACTGCTGATGCCACTGTAGAGGTCAAAAGATAACTGTTGTTGCAAAAAGACATGATTCACTAGTATTTTGGCAGGAAGTTGTGTTGTATAGCCACACATTTATATCATGGCAAAAAAAAATACCAACACTATGTATACTCATAACAAAAGTGCCGCGTGAATGGATTTTTTTGGAGAGGTAACATATAAAAACAGAAGTTGATTCAGCCTGAAAGCAACCAAAAAACCAAATTTTTGAATAAAAATCTTTTCATAGGGCAAATATAGATGTTGTTACTTGATCCTTTTCTCTTATTCATCTTCGTCAGCAAAATGAGCAACATTCACTCCAATGTAGACAAAACATCTTCGACAAAGATTATTGGCCTATACTTAACCTACCCATCACAAGAGAAAAAAATTAGGCTATTCAAAAAAACATAAATGGCTCAGAAAACCTTTAAAATTGAGCACACTTTAATTGAACAAAATTAAACATTGGCCAAACAAATATTTTGTTTATTTTTTACAAGATGTAAGAAACTGTTAAACAGGTACCTTGTTAGTTAAATCACCTTTTAAATGTAATTTTGTGCCATTTATAAAATTGCAACACACACACACACTGTGTCAGCACTAGCAGCAGGAGTATCGGTTTCTTCCACGTTAGTGTCCACACCATGAGGTTACACGTCGCTTTTTACTGTTTAGCCATTCAAAACCAAAACCGATAGTTATTTATTAAGCAAATACGCTAAATTTTATATCCGTTTGAACCGACACACAGTACTTCTGGCAAGTCAGAAGTCTATCAAGCATAACATGAAGAATACAAGTAAGTATGAATAAATAAGTAAATGGGTAAATGTGGTTCGCCATTTTAATCAATTAATAATAATAATAATAATAATGATGTGCTTTGCTGTTTTTTTTTTCTGCATTTCTGTAAAATTATATATTTGAAAATTCTTGGATAATAACAGTTTTTATATCTTAACATTATAAATATTATTTTGGCTAAAGAGTTTGGTTATATTTATAGATTAACCATTACAGAAACATGAAAATAATTTTTGGTAATTACCAATACTGTTAATTTTGGGCAGCTGTGACATAAACCTTACACCAGGTATTGTTCTAATAAATAAGCATTATGGGTTTTTTTTCATAACTGCTGTTGTACATAAGTAAGCATAATGTGTTTAAGTGACTGGGCAAGGGTAGAAACATTTTAAATGTCTAGTGTCTCCATGGTGTACTGGTTAACATGTTGTTCTTACTCATGAAAGAGCCCCAGTTTGAAACCAGAGGAAGACACAAGCAGAGGGTCAAAAGCTAGTGCACTGCCTGTGCTGTTCCCAAGCATGGGTAAATGGGAGGTTTACATCAGGAAGGGCATCCGTTGTAAAATCTGTGCCAAATCAAACATGTGGATCCATCCACTGTGGTGACCCCTTTGGGGACAATAAGAGAGCAGTTGAACGTAGCTTTAAAAGGACTGAAAATGAGACTGAAATGAATTTAAAAACCAAACTGAAACGAACAAATCCAATCTGGAAACGTACCGTGGCTAAAATTAGTTGAAAACAAAGAGTCAAAGCGAAATAAAATAAAAACTAATTAGAAAATACGAAACTATTATAACCGACAATTGATTTCGGATACCTGTGGGAAGTCTTTTTTTTAGAACCTGTAATATAATGTTCGTGAGGGGCCGACACTGTTGCTGAACGTTATTCTTGTGTGTGGTGCATTGTGTGTTAAAAGCCATGTGGTTGTGTCCCGGCAGTGTACATGCAGTGCCAGCCAACCGAAACAAATAAAATGCTGGGACTTCTTTCCCTCCTGGGTCTCTGCTCTTTGTTGTGGTCAGGTTTTTTAGGGGGGGATAAACATTTTTGTCCCTGTAGTTTTCCCACTTCTTTGTGCATTCCCTCACATCCATCCCAATGGTTTCAGTAATCTCCCTCCAGGAGAGCATGCTTATGTTGGTGATTATTATTCCTTATACTAATGCTATGAATATTATTCTCTCACTGATACATTTAAAAACAGTGGTGAAAAAGTAGCGGGATACGCAGAGGATTATTTGACTGTATTGAACAGGCATGTGTAGTTCAATTTCTAGGGTGCAGATCAGGTTAATGCCTTAGATTTACCACTGAAGCATAAATCCCCAATTCAACGCAAAGTCTAAATCAACCTTTAGTTGTGTGGACATTTTTACGGGTTAATGATTAACTACTGACTATAAATTGGATCTGTAAAATCATAAGCTGTGTAATTGTTTTAGTTAGACTGATCAAACAAAGCAGATTGGAATGAGCGCTGGGTCTGTCTCGTCACAACTTCCAGTGACTTAGAGCTGAAAATTAGAGGGTATAAATGGAGAATATTTTGACATTTTATTATTAAACAGTCAATGATGAATTGATAACGTGTAACTGCGCTACATTAAAGCATGAATAATTTCAGGTTTAGGAGAACACTTCATGTAGAAAGTCTGAGAAGATTTCTGCTGTCATGTGTTTACGCTGGACTGTTTTATCTGTTTTCAGATGCGTGATCTGTATGCTGGACTTTGTTTATGGGGACCCCATCCGGTTCTTGCCATGTATGCACATCTACCACATGGACTGTATAGATGATTGGCTTATGAGATCCTTCACCTGCCCCTCCTGCATGGAGCCTGTGGATGCTGCCCTGCTCTCCACCTACGAGACCAACTGAATTTTCCATCCCTTCTTCCACCGAATCGATATATCAAACACGACCCCCTCCAGCTCCCAAAACCCAGCAGCTGCCCTCTTATAGAGCGAGAGGAGCTGAAAGAAAAAAAAAAAAATGAAAGTGTTGGCTTTTGTCTTGCACTTTAAAAGTTTCCAACTCACCTAACGTTGGCCTTTCATACCCCTGGTCTGATTCCAGATTGAGCTGGTCTTAAACATCTGTTACACAAGTCGGTAAAAGACAGGTGTCCCAGCGACCCTGCATGGTTGTGTTTCTGTGTTTCTGTCATGCCTAGGCACTCTCCAGCTTTGCCGCTAACAGCGAGCATGTGGCATTTGTGTCTAAAAGAGCTGTTTGGTGACTGCGTTTCCACTCGAGCGGGTCTCAGTGGCGTTCTCCCCATCGGCCTGCACCTTTATTCATCACTGATCACGACTTAAATGAATAATTTGGTAAACAAATTATTGATGAAAATGCTCGGATGATTTGCCAGATATGTGTTGGCAACAGTAAAGAAGACCTTTCAAACATATTGATCTGTTAAACACATTAAAGTAGCCCTACCCTTTGGATATGTGGGAATACACTGCTGACATTTACACTGTTGGTGTAGAGAAGAAGCCAAACACGATTACAAAAAGAAAACACTTTACAGAAGTCACCCAAAGTGTAAAAGTATACAGTGGTGTACTTTATTTATATCAAAACTACTTCATATGTGTCTTTAGCCGTTCCTCTAAAAATATATTTTGAATTCAAGGGAAAACAAAGTAGAGTTTTGTAATGTTTGACCAGACGATGTGTTGTAGCTGACGGCCAGTGTAAAGGGCTCATTTGTGCATGGGCAGGTGGATCAGTCAGTGGAAATTAGAAGCGCTTGCACACACTCTTCATCTGATCCAGAGATTTGCACTTTACTCCTAGGACATTATGTAAAACAGTATATTAATATATGTACATTATAACCTTGCACTATCAATACTTCATTCCTTTTATCTCCTGAGATGCAAAAGTTATATAGCTGATAAAGATGTTTTTAAAGCCGTCAGTAGTCACTTATCACATTGAAGTAATCCTAAACACGCATTTCATGAAATCTGTGATTCATGTCCACTTTTTTGTGCAATTTCTTTGATCTTTTTTTCTTTGTGTGTGTGTAATTGAAGGGACAGAGGCTTGCTCAGCTTTAAAGGAATGGTTTGACATTAAAGCTTCTTCAAATTCTTGTTGAGAAGAATTTTTAATTTCTCATAGATCTGTTAATGATTTCTTATTGGACTAATTTCCAGCTCCAAATGATTATTTGGGGGTTTTCTTTATAGAGTAACTTTGCAGGATTCTGATTGGCTGGCCCTTTAGAACAAAAGGTATTTACAGCACATGTTTGTGGCTTGTGTGGTCGCAGCTGCAGCCGTGCACGTGACTGTATTAAAAAATCTGCTCTCGCCGACTTCATACAGATCCAAGAGTAGAAAAAATGCACATATTCTTCATTAAATGAAGCTTTTCTCCATAGTTAATATGAACACCACCGATTTAAAAAGTGTGTCTGTGACAGAAAGTAAGAGATAAACATTTTAAATACAGAGGGAGAACGTTCTAACCTGGATCTCACCGAAGTCCAAACCCACACCAGCATGTTCACCATCATCATTTTTTTCCATCTGAAGATGAACAAACAAGATTTGAGTTGTTTCATGATTTAATTTTATTGTGGTTTTTGTGCTCTGTAGACGGAGCCGGGTGAGCTGTTCCCACGCTTTATGCTAAGCTAATTGCATTCCCTAATCCAGCTTCATCCCTAACAGAGATAACCTTTGTCTCTAAGCAAATAATGTTGAACTGTTCCTTTAATAAAGAAGCATTGTGTGGCATAGCTGGTTAATTCTGAATCTACATGAATACAGTTTTAAATTCTACGCAAATATTGATCACGTTTCTTTTTTGTTTTGTTGCGCATTATTGTCTTTATTTCTGTAGTAGACGTTACATTTATTGCTTTGCTTTTTACTTGTGCTGTTTTGGTGGTGTCGGTGTCTCTTTCACATTTTCTGTTATGTGTGTAAAACCCATCTTGTATTGAAGTATCCAGCTGTTTGTTACTGTTGTTCCAGTCTGGTCGTGCAAACCTGTCCTGGCTGAATTTTCAGAGTGTGAGAGTTTTTCCTCTCATGGTGTGACAGTTAAACCTGAGATCATCTTTTTCACTGAGCTTTCCTTTGCTGTGTTTTCATGAATATTTCTTTATAATCTTCTTTTGTTTTGTTTTTTTGGATGGCTAAGGACCCTTTGTGTAAATAAAATAATAATAATAATTAAAAAATTGAAAAATGATATGCGGTTTTGGTTTATTAACATAGAAGCATCCATTGACTTACCCCGAAACTGCTCACATCAGCCAGTGAAGTGGGCTAAATAATGGGGCAGATTTGTGGCCCTGTGATTACCAAAGTAAGAGATTACAGAAAACACAAAAGCAAAAACACTCCTTTTGAGCTTTTTCATTAATGCAATCCTCAAATCTGGCAGTGGAGTGGAGAACGTGACTACATAATGAGCGCTGTGTGATTTGACTGATGTAGCAACTCAGGCAAAGCCACTTTGTTTCCTCCGCTTGCATCAGCTGCCGAGGAAAACATGAGCCCAATTGGTGCCCGTTTCAAGCGTTTCTATATGTGACGCTCAAATATCTGAGATTGGAATTACAATTGCAAAAACCACAAATTTAAATCCTTGTTTTAAGTACGATAAAATGTGGCGTAAAAAGGCTGCGCGTCCATTTCTTAAGCACCCTTTTGAGACGAATACATTGCAACATGCGCTTTGTTTCCTCAGATATAAGAACCGACACAGTTAATCAGCTTTGCAGTGCTGCAACATCTGTGTGCCTTTACTGTTTTTAGATTAAAACTCAGACAACTTTGACAAACACGAGGACAGACGTGGAAAGGTCCCCTATTCGTTTGCGACCATAATGAGATTTTTGTGTGGCAACATATTAAAATTGTACTAATGTCTCAAGAGTTTAGGCTGAAGGATTAGTTGAACTGCTCGTATATGCATCGCTTACTGAGAGAATGCTTGATTTACTCCTCCCTCATAAATAAAAAACAAAGTCTTTTTGTCTCAGTAGGCAGTCGTGGAGCTGGCAGGAATGCAGTGTTGCTCAAAAATTTGAAAGAAGCAACGCAATACAACAGAGAACTTAAACCTCAGATGAAAGGCAAAATACTTTGTCACTCTGTGAGTAGCAAATGAACATGGTGTAACAGATCAACACAAAATAACAAGTGCATTGATAGTTACGCATTTATTTTTGCATCCATGACCCATTTATATGAAAAATCATGTGAACAGATCCTTTTTTTTCTTTACCAGTACTGACAGTTCAAGCTTAGACATTTTAGTTGAGATTTATTATCATGGCTCAGAAGGCATCCAGCAGCCTACGCTGCCTGCAAAGGAGGACATGCAATCACTTTCTCAAAAACAGCTCGACACAATGATCAGTTTGTGCCATTGTTCTAATAATGAGTGGCAGCTGGTCACAGAGAAATATGCAGAGTCACGAATCATTAGGGTTTGTACATCCCATGAAAGGTGACGGGAATAGTACACTCCACCTCT
The DNA here is from genome assembly GCF_900408965.1 of Simochromis diagramma. NCBI lineage: Eukaryota > Metazoa > Chordata > Actinopteri > Cichliformes > Cichlidae > Simochromis > Simochromis diagramma. Next base: position 8,205,227 of record NW_024386782.1, read on the forward strand.
GCCCTGGCAACCTCAGAAAGATCCTTGGCGTTGAGGATGAGGAGGTACGCTGGTCTCTGGGCACCGGGAGCTGCAACAATGGTAAGCAGCACACCTGTGGGGACAGCAAACACCAGCCTTGCTTAAAAATTACTTCTTACAATACAAGTAATTGTTAAAACACACTGCATGGAACATTATACTTTAACTGCTGTAGACTTACCGTCATCCTCATCGACAGCATCAGGAGTCTGTACAAACAACGGCTCTGAGGGGTAGGAGTCGGGCTCCTGCCATACCCAGGTCTCCTTGGTCTTCACGTTCAACTTGCAGATCTACACAGAAATCAAAAGAAAAAAATCAACCAAAAAAAATATTTTTCTACACTCACAGTCTGAAATCTGCTGCTCTAGTCTCTTACCCTGTCTGGTATGAAGTGGTTGAGACCCAGGGCGTAGGCGTATGTGTAATTCTTGCCGCCATACCTCTTGTAGTTAATCTGAGGAAACTCAAAAGCTACAAAACCAAAGAATAACAAAAGATCACTCAGTAGCCATTCATCCCTTTTTGTCCACTTATCCTATTTAGGGTTTGCGATTGAGGGTGGAGCTGTCATAGAGCAAGAGGAAGGCTACACCCTGAACAGATATGCTAACCTTCACACCTACAGTCAGTCACCAGTTGACCCTGTGTATGCTTTTTGGATGTTTGTACTCATAGTCCACACAGAAAGGCCCCACACTAGAATCAAACCCAGCACCTTCTTGCTGTGAGGCAACAGTGCAAACCAATGCACAACTCAATCATTCAGTAAAGTCTAAAAATGTCTTCTTGAAAAATAGCTGCATTGTCACCTTGGTGAGGACTGGAGAACAGCACCTCAGGCTCAAGCCAGGTCGACCCATCAGCGTACATGGTGGCTGTAGCTGTGGTGTACGGCAGGCTCACCAGATTCTTCCCCTGCTCCTCCTACATCAAATCCGGATCATGGTCAGAACAACCAAACCTTGCATTTGTTTGTGGAAGATTTTATCAGTCTGATGAAAGAGAAAGGTGCTCACCTTGTGGACATCCAGGGGAATGACGTATCTGCGCACCTCCGGCTGGGGGGCGAGCATGGCTGCCTTCTTCACCTCGTCCCAGTTAGCCCTCAGGTTGGCCAACCAGAGGTAGTTGTAAACAAACTCAAAGCTGCAACACAAAAATGTTCATCAGTATTAATCTTGCTGGATCAAACAAATGCGGTCGGTCGAATGCTTCAGTTACCCTTTCCAAGCACAAAGGTCAACAACAATGAACCCCTGGTCCTCGAAGGCATTAATGTGATGAAACATGCCAATAGGTGCTCCTTTAAACTTGAGATCGATGTACTCTCCTGGGTCTTTCTTGGCAATGTGGAACAGGGTCTACAAGAGAACATCAGAGCTTCAGATGAGATTATAGAAGGAGAGCAGCCAAAAACACCAGTGTGGGGTTTTTGTGGATTTAAAGATATTCGTTCGGCTCCTTACTCCTTGGCTTTCATTGGATTCGAAGCAGTCCATGTAGTTGCAGCCACGGATACTCCAGGCGCTCAGGAACTTCAGCAGGTTGATTTTCACAGGAGTCTCCACAAAGACAAAGTAGTTGTCTGTCATGCCGAAACTGAAGTAGATAAAAACACAAAACAATAAAAACCCATCAACTAAATTCAGTTCAATTCAGTTCAATTTTATTTACATAGCTCCAAATGACAACAACAGTTGCCGTAAGGTATTTTATATTGTAAGGTAGAGACCCTTCAATAATACAGAGAAAACAATCAGTAGACCCCCTGCGAGCAATCACTTGGGCGACAGTGGGAAGGAAAAACATTTTTTAAGAGGAAGAAATCTCAGACAGAGCCAGGCTCAGGGAAGTGCACCCATCTCAGAGTGTGAGGCAGGACAAAAATAACACTGAATCACGCACACAGACTCACAGACATGTGGACACACCTGTGCACGTAGGAAGGCTTGAATCTCTGATAGCTGGGGAACTGCACCACCACCTTGGACTTGTCGATCGGATCAGATTTATCTACAAAAGAAAAAGTTGTGGTGTTTTAAAGGGATCACTCACTGTTTCGAAGTCTCTGCTTGGTCCAACACTTCATAAAATCTATATGATGTTTACACTGACAGAAAATACGACCTTTTTCATAAGTAATTTATATTTTTGCACTTTAACCTTACTTTCTATGTCTGGGGTACTCACACTGTTGTATTTTAATCCGTGGGTATATATATATATTTTTTAATAAAAGGTAGAAATAGCCATTGTAGAGTAGATTAAGCATCATAAGTACATTTACTTATTCATGTTATTTGGAAAATAACCATCTTTTTAAATTCCATCTTATTTTTTGTACAAAATGAACTGAGTTTAATGAAAAACAAGTGTTTGTGTTATTGTTGCATGCGGGGTTTATCTAAACCTTTCTGCGTGGGTGGGATCCTGACAATATTGTAGGCCAGTGATGCTCCTTTCCCCATGCAGTTTCCAATGTTATACACAGTACCGTCCCTCTCAATATGAGGGTGGGCAGTCACTCCATTAATATTGACATAGCTGCACATATCGACCTGCACAGAAAATAAAGGCGAAAGCTGTAAAGGTGAAAAGATTGCTCGCTCTCGTCTCAGATTCAATGTACTTTATTGATGTACCTTCTTCAGAGTCTCCAGCGTATCTGTGTTGACTTTAGTGATGTAGTTGGTTTCTGTTACAGCATAATAATCCTCACCAATAGGGTAGACATTCACCAAGCAGTTGTCTGTGACCTCAACACCTTGGAAGTAAGTGAAAAACCTGCAGCCGAAGAAAAAACAGGAAAAGACTGCAGTCTATACAGGATTGTAACAAAAAAAAGGGAACTTGGAGGTAAAATACTGCAAATATTTGCAAACTTTGAGACATTTCTCATTTTCTCTCAAATGTGTGCATGTGGAACCAACCTGGAGAAGATATTCTTGCAGGGATCAGGATATGCGAATGTACCAAACTCAGTAATGACCACACGCTTCTCTGTAATGGCTCGCACATAAGCATCTGTCCTGATAAACCTAAATGGAGGAAAGAGAGCAAATGCAAAATCCACTTTACGGGTCATTGACTACCCCTCAGACTTCCCATACATGCAGCAAGTGGAGGGGAATGTGCTAAACGAAACAATCACGTGTTTGCAGGAGTGTTTCATGCAAATGTGTTTGGTATCTATGAGTCAAAATCTCATGTCAGGACTCAACATGAGCAAACTGGCTCGACTGTGTTAGGTAATCCATGACACCATCCAGTCTTATGGCAACATATGATGTTTCACACGAAATCACACAGCACCGGCTACTCAGCTGCAGTTCAAATGCAATATGTGACACTGATAAATGACCGCCTTACTTCCGGAAGTAGGTGACCTGGCCATTCTTGAAGTCAAATTTGTGCATGAGGGCCTGGCCATCGAAGAGGTGATAGAAGGGTTCATCTCCGACCTCAAAAAGCCCGGGTCCCAGACGGAGAAGGCTTCCCTTCAGAAACGAAGGAATCCGGCCTGCAGAATGAACGTGGATCACAGAAAGTTTTCAGTGTGCTGAGTTATAAACTAGAAAGTATAAATTTCCAGAAAAGTGCAGTCGATATGCAAATGTCAAAAGAGTTATTTTCGTGTCTAGTCTATTTCTGTCTGAAAGATGTAAACAAACCTGTGACTGTTGCGGGAAGAGTCTCAGACAGCTCTTCACATGTCTCAAAAAGCTTCCTGTAGCCACCAGCTGGGTGTTCAAATCTGTTAGTAAAAAAAAAAAAAAAAGAGCAAAGACATCAAGAAACACTGCAGCCAAAGAAATAATTGCTGATGGGTTTTCAGCAGGTTAAAATTATATATCTTTCAGCTTTAAGTAATTTTAGGATTTCTGATGACTTGCGCCCATGAATGGTCAGAAACCCAACCTGCTCCTGACTACCTAATCCTGTGAAAAACACCACAGGATTAGGTTAAAGATTTCTCTACCAAAAATCTAAATAATTAATTGCATTCATTTCCAAAAAGTACTGAAACAAACATCACAGTTTTCACCTAACAAATCTGTTTACTTAATTCACTTAAAAAAAAATTCTACCCTGCTTGTCATTCAATAAGAAATATGAGATACAATTGAATACATTAGAAACTGACCGGCTGACCATGGTTCCTTTTTGCTGTTGAATATAAAACAAAAAGCAAACTGTAACAAAAACCTGTGGTCACTGGTTTAGTAACTGGAAGCCTCTGATCTCCCACTGGATTTGAGGTATTTATTCATCTGGGCCTCCTCGGAGTCAATCTACGCAATCAGCGCTGTAAAGCTTTGTCCCAGCCACTCATGTCACATGGGGAACAAGTATCCCATTGTGCCAATATCCTCTTTTGGGTGACCCAATGGCTACCCCTCTCAACCTGGATTTATTGCAGAGAATATGCACTGCAAAAAGTGATGCTTGGCAAGAGAGTTGTGTTTGTGTGTTGGATTTCTTTTTCTTTCTATTTTTAACTGTTCTGATTTATGTGTTAAGATAAAATTATGCTGAGTCACAGACAGTTTATTTTAGCACTCATGCAACATGTAGGTCAACTACCCATTATGAAGAAATATCAAGAGTAGAAACTTTGATCCACATAACACTGGTTTTGCACATTGTGTGAAATAAAGACAAACACCTTTCTCATCTAAACTGCAGCTTTTATCCCAAGTGCAGTCCGTATTAGTGCCAAAACGTTTATTACTACACTTTCACTATTTTAATTATATATATATATATATATTTGTAATTTCAAGTATACATAGGGTAAGTTGAAGCTAGGTGCTGCTAATCAAATGAACTCTAAATGATCATCAGTAATCTGTGAGCATCTCTGTTAAAGGTTTTGGCAGTTTGCAAGTGTGGAGCATTGAGATGTGTTAACACAATGCCACAATTTTCCCAGGAGTGGACCCCAAGGTCAGACTGTGTGCCTCAGTTAGCATGTTAAATGTTAAAGTTCATGGCAGTATAAGACCGTTTGGAAGCAGTAAAAAGAACATGGTAGCACAGTTTAGTTCAGTGTCCTCTGAACAAACCATAAAACTCCTGGAATGCTGTCCCGTATATCATCTCAAACACCTCATACTAACCGTGTAGCACAGCGGTGGAGGGGTGCTGATTTTGGCTGTTTTGCAGTCACAGGACTTGGGCAGCTTTCATCACTGAGTTGACCATGAACTTCTCTGTATATCAAAGTGTTCTACAGTCAAATGTGAGGCCATCTGTTCAAAAGCTAAACCTTGTCCAAAACTGGGTCATGCAACAGTATAATAATCTGAAGCCCAGCAGCAAATCTACAACAGAATGGCTGAAAAAAAGATGTTGTGGTGGTCCAGTCCAAGTCCAGACCTTGACCTGAGTGAAATTTTTGTGGCAGGACCTTTAGAGAGCTGCCCACAAACCTCAATGAACTGAAGCAATGTTGTAAAGAAGAGTGGGGTAAAATTCCTCCACAACAGTGTGAAAAACTGATAATGTCGCACAGAGAACAATTACTTCAACTTATTGCTGCTAAAGGTGATTCTACAAGCTACTGAACTATGTGGTGTAGTTACGTAGTCTCATCCCAGGACTGCAGTCACAAGTCATGAGAAAACTCTTTTTCACTCTGACTGTATGTGGGGAAAACAAACAGGTAATTTTGACCCAGAAATGAAATAAATGAGATAAACTCACTGCTATCTGCACTTTAACACTATTTTTTTTCTTTTTGGACATTAGTACTTAATAAAAATAAGAAATGTTTTTCAGTTAAACCTCACTGCCATCATTAAGTGGGGTTGTACAATGACTGTTATACAAAATGCTACTTGGATGAAATGTGGCCAGTTGTTCTTTGCTCTGAGCACAAAATGCCTTAACTTGCTTGTCTCAGCGCCGCGATAATCCAGGTGAAAAGGATTAGCCTGAAGACAAACGCTGTATTGTTCCTCCTGGGGGGAAAAACACCGTTAGGAGAGAGTTGTGTCACCGCTGTGTGACGTAGCGGCCTCAGCCAACACATGAACTGAATGAATGGGAAACGCAAAACATTGTTGTGATAATCTCTCGGGAAAGAAACAAAGCATCTCTGAGTTCTACGGTGATAATCGCAGCTTTAAGGGGTCGGCACAAGTAACACATCAAATATAATCAGCACCCAAAACAGTGAGTATAAGAAACAAACAGCTGATTAGACCACAAACAAGTCAAGTAAATGCAAAGAAACAAAGAACACCTTTTAACCTCCGTCGGTCTGCAGACTGCTTTACGATGTTTGCACAGAGCATCAAAATGGACTAATATCGAGCACACTAAAGCGAAGATTAGAGTTTTTTGAGGATTGATGCCTTAGAGCATGCAGTCACAGTAAAGCAGCTTAATCTCTGCGATCACAAGCAGCAAAGGGTCTTTGATGATATCGCCAATACAAATGAGACAGTACTCGTCTTTGAACTGAAAAACAGGTGGTAGACTGTTCATTATAATTTCAGCCTAATGAGACTCTGGGCTTGAAAAGAGATCTTTTAGTGTATGATGTTGCTGCACCTTATTTTATCCAGGCAACAGAGTGGATCGATGCTGAGAAGCTGGTCGGTTTTAAAAAGAGTTTTTAAAACAGAGCCTTTTTATGATGTGATTGCATTTCATTGTGAAAATATAAAAAAGATACACTGGATGAGCTTTGGAAAGAGTCAATGCAGCTGATAACTATAATTTGTTACTGCAAATGTGTTGATGCTGATACAGCTGCAGTGTCTGCAATAATTTAACTTACCAAATCCAAAGTGTGCTCATTCAGCTGTTAACACCGGAAGTCTTTAAACGAGATCTCACAGCTAAAAAAAACTGTTAGAAACGCAATATGGCCTCAGGGAGGATCTGCGACAGTAATTTGGCTTCATATTTTTTCTTTTTTGTATTTTAAATGTAATGATTTTGTAAGAAAAGAAAGAGTAAGATAATATTTCAAAATCAAAACAAGATCAGTGAGATTTTAGAATAAGTCACGAGACTGCAAGTATGACTTAGATCTGGAGTTTTTCATTTTTGAGGAAGTTGTAAGCTTTGGAACAAAATAGTTTCAGCTTCATTGAAAAAACACTGCTACTTTTCCCTCCTCTGGCTCTCAGCTACATCCCCCCGGTGGCGTTTGTTCAGATGTCAAGTCTGCAGGTCATTATCACCAATCAGATCCATCTCCAGACAACTTCACCAACTTCTTCCACTTGCTGAAGCCATTTAAACCACGCAGTCTACTGAAAGTCAGTAAACATAGTCTAAAATATCCGCTTTAGATTAAACTCATGAGTGAAACAAGTTGTCACACCACTCCCACTTTTATATTTTCTTCCATCTAGATAGTAATGACTGCAAGGTGAGGATCACCATCTTTAATTTCTCGAGTTCATGTAACAAAAGCCAGGAGCTGCGACTGACAGAGATGAAACATGTCCACAATCTCATGGATTACTGACTACCTGACAGGTAGGCTGCAGTATGTGAGACTGTCTGTTTTATTGATGGGCAGTACATGCCACCTACAGAAATACTCTGACTGATTGTGGAGTGGATGGATCTATTAGTGATGAGCAGGAAAAAGAATACAGAGCACAAGTTGATGATTTTGTTGAGAGTTCTGGGAGGAATCATCTGCTTCAAATCCTTCAATGTGTGCTCAAGGTTTTCTATCACTCAGTTGTAGTGAGCACATTGTACTTTGCTGTGTTCTGCAGGGGGAAGCAGCATCTGAGCTGGAGACACCAGCAGACTGGATAACCTGAAGAGGAAGACAGGCTCTGTGATTTCTTGCAAACTGGACCCTTTTGAAACTGTGGTGGAGAGGAGGTCACTGAAAAAACTGTAATCCATCATTGTAATCCTGACCACCCTCTGTACCACTTACTGGACAGGTAGTGGAGCAGCTTCTCTAACAGACTGACTCAGCTCTGCTGCCTTAAGGACAGACACAGGAAATCTGTCATACATCATGTTATCGTTGCCTCTATTCAACATAGCAGCCTGGCAGATAATCATTTGCAAAGATAATAATGGTAATAGAGAACCTCATGGAATGGGTGGCTGAGCAGCTGCAAGCCTTGCAGTAGTTTACATTGCAATGCAAAGTTTTGGATGCAGTGGTGTAAAGCACGCTGCCACTGGATTCTAGATCAGTGGAGACATGTTCTCTGTCGTGACGAATCACGCTTCTCCATCTAGCAATCTGATGGCCGAGTATGGGTTTGGAGGCTGCAAGGAGAACTGTACTTGTCTAAATGCACTGTGCAAAAAGTAAAATTAGGTGGAGGGGGCATTAGGGTCTAGGGTTGTTTTTCGGGAGATTTGGTCAATCTTCATCATACAATGAAGTATTACATGCTCCCAACTTTGTGGGAACGGTTTGGGGATGGCCCCTTCCTCTTCCAACATGAGTGTGCACCAGTGCACAAAGCTAGATCCATAAAGACATGGATGAGGAAGTTTGGTGTGAAGAACTTGACTGGCCTGCACCTGGCCTCAACCAGAACAGAACACCTTTGGGATGAATTATGCATGTGAAGGCAGATGAAGGCAAGATAGATTGATAGATATTATTATTCAACTTTATTCCACATTGAATGGCAATCATATTCTCAGTTAAACGCAATAAATCCTTTTAGAAATGTCATAAAGGGATGGCTTTTTCTAAATAGCTTTAGTTGACCAGACTGGATTAATTCATGTTGGTTGGTTGAAAAGCTTTTCAAGTAGTTTCCCCAAAACTTCTCATCAATACTGAATGAGGCGCTTTGGCCACGTCTTGTATGTAAAAATGAAAATAAAGGGCGCCCTCTGCTGGTAATTAATTGCAGGTCAAAAGTATTTCTACATAGTACAAACCTTGTAGTACGCTTCTTTAAAGGACGATCGATTTATTCCATGAAGGTAAACTAGCCTCCAGACTTGATGATGTGCTGTTTTAATAATTTACTTTAAAACCGCCAGTTTCGCTACACGCATGCGCACTTCAATCGACAATTACCCAAGATGGCGGCGAGACGCTACAGTTTGCTGTAGTCGCTAGTTAGCGCATACCCAGAAAAAAATTACCAAAAAAACCCCAAAATTGGTTTTGTAACCAGCGGATAGACGGTAGTGTGGTTTAATATTAGCAGTTGGCGGTTGTGTTACAAAGGTTTTAAGTCGGGAAAATGAGCTACACAACGAAGGTGGTGCAGGTGACGAACGTGTCGCCGAGCACAACGTCGGAGCAGATGAGGACACTGTTCGGTTTTCTGGGAACCATCGAAGAGCTGAAGTTATTTCCGCCAGAGTAAGTTAAATTATTGTCTGTGGGCTTATTAGCGGCTTTAATAATGTAGTCACAGGCTGTTTGGTCGTGTTTCCTAGTAGACTCGGTAGACTGGTTAGCATGCACGCGTAGGTCCATGCTAACCAGTGACCTGGCCCGCAGTCTTTTATGTCTTTGTCTGGCCTCATGAACCACGCGTTAATCCTATTTATTTCTTTGATAGTCTGCTTATTTCCTAAACACGGATAAAAACGTGTATTTAGGCTTAATATGTCCCCCTCGGTGTTTATTTGGGTCTTAATGTTACCGTAGTGTCTTGTTTTTCAAAGTATGTAAAGTCTCTTTTTATCAATGAGAGGAAATGCAGCAAAAGTGATTAATAATTAATATAAACACGCCCAAGGTGAGCTTGTGAGGAAGGAAAAGAATTAGTTGTATTAACTTTAACGGTCTCTCCGATGTTTTGTTAGGGTTAGGTTAGGGTAACTCTACCCCTCCTTTCCCCAGTCGTTTTTATTATAATTGTGAGTCTTTCCAACAGTCCACAGTAAATTTTCTTTTAAAGTATACAGTCAGGGCCTGGGTACTTGTATTTATTTCTGTTTAAAGTGTATGTTATAAATCTGCTTTAAACTCTGTCTGCATATATTTGTTGTGTGTCAAATCCACACTTAAGTGACTAACACAGCATGTGGGTGCCACTGGACCACATCAGGTTGTCAGAACATTTTTCTCCAGCTGCTCCCTTTAGGGATCCACAGCTGACCATCTGCCTCCATCTCACCCTATCCCTAGCATCCTCCTCTGTCACACCAATCCTCTGCATGTCCTCCTTCACTACATCCATGAACCCCCTCTCTGGTTTCCCAATTTTCTTCCTGCCTGTTAACCCCATATTCAACATCCTTTGTCTAATATATCCACTGTCCCTCCTCTGGATGTGTCCAAATCATCTACCGTAATCCTTTTTCCATGTGCTGTCCCTCTGATGTACTCATTTCTGATTTTGTCCATCCTGCTCACTCAAAGTCAAAGTCTTAACATCTTAGCGTCAGCCTCCTGTCTATTTGTCAGTGCCACTGTATTTAAACCATACATCATAGCAGGTCTCGCTACAGTTTTATGTACTCTTTCTTTCACACTCGCCACCATCCTTCTGTCACAAATCACCCTGACATTTGTCTCGATCCACTCCACCCTGCTCCAATCTTTTCTCCACCTCACTTGTGAACCGTTGATTTGGACGGTTGATACCAGGCATTTAAACTCCTCTACCTTTGCTATTGCTGCTCCTTGCATTTTCAGTGTTACATCGGGATGTCAAAAGAGGCTGAAGAAAGCAATGTTTTTTATTGCAGTTTATTCACGTCATTCTTCTTTACCACTTCTATAGTGATTCGCCGATGCCGGTGACATCCCGGGTGTGCTTCGTGAAGTTCCAGGAGCCAGAGTCTGTTGGTGTGTCTCAGCATCTGACTAACACGGTGTTTGTGGACAGAGCGCTGATAGTGGTCCCGTTTGCTGAAGGTTTGTATAAAAGCTCATTGTTGAATGAATTGTGATGGTGCAAGACTGTAAAAAGGTTGTTGTTGGTTTTTCCCGTCTCCTGTGAATTCACCCTGGCATGCTTATATGAGCTTTGTAAGATAATTTTGAATGAAAGTGGTATTGCCATTCTCCTCCCATGGCTCGTGTGTTTAAAGCAGACTTCTGCTGTCAGATTTGTGGTGAACTGTTTTAGCGCATTGCACATCTGTTTTAGCACAACAGCCCTTAAACAGATCTTTGTTACCTGGAGTTAAGTTGTTCGGGATATAGTGAGGTGTTTGTCTCTGACTAAAACAGTAATGTGCTCTGCGCTCAGAAAGTTCAGTGTACCAAACTCTGCTTTACACACCAGGACACGGACATCTGTGGGCACCACAGGCACGTCAAAGTTCAGAAGTGATGTACTTGAAATGCTTAACCAAATGCATTTTTATTCTCACCATATATTGGACTACCCCCTGTTAAACTTCTCTCTGTTATTTGTGTGTGTATGTGTGTGTGTGTATGTGTGTGTGTGTAATTTTTGTAGTGAAGAAGGCAAAAGCAGCCCCCTCGTTGATGGCTGAAAGTGGTCCTCTGCCTGCCAACAGGGAATTGTAGACATTTGCAAAGGCCAGCAAGCATACAAGCCCCACCACTCTCTCTCTCTTCTCATTTTGTCTCCTTTTTTTTCTTTCTCTGCCTTATCTTTTTCTTTCCTTCTGTCTAAATTGTCTTTCCCAGGTGGTTTTGAGATAAAGTTCAGATTTCTAGGGCATAACCTGAAACTGTGCAAATTCTGCACTATTTAACGACACTTTTGAGGGCTGCTTGGTCAAGTGTTTTATGGTTAAGAAACGGTTCTTTTGCAGATAAGGCTGCCTGTATTCATCACTTTTTAATGTCAACAAATCCCATGAAAACACAGAGGCCATTCAAGTCCACAGACTAGTAAATGCTTGTTTGTTCATTAGGGTAATTGCAGCTGATGCAGTTTATTTAGAGTCGGTGCCTCAGGCACCATCATGCTCTTTTAAAAGCTCACTAGCATACGCAAACAGATTTTAAACAACAGCTGGAAGTAGTCCCCAGCAGATGGACAGTTGTTTGAATAACACCACAGTACTTTACGTTTACTGTATGTTTTTAAAGAAACCACTTCGCCTTCTATAGAAGTCAGACAATATATTTCTGAAAGTTTTACACCTGATCAGCTGGAAATCTGTGTCGGAAATCTGTGCTATCACATGATGTTATGATAACATAATGAAATACAGCCGCAAGTACGGCAGTTGGTCTGTTCAGCACCGCCGATTCCTCCTGTGCATTTCAGAAGTTGGAGGGAAAATATGTTTGCATGTGATTAATAATGACCTAAACAAAGAACAGGGACCCAGGAGGGGGAAAAGATCCCAGAATTTTACACTTTTATATCAGCTGGGACTGCATGTAAAACACGGGGACATGATTACACAGTAATTTACACATAATGCTACAGCACTAGCATAAATGCTGGTAACGCAACCACTTGTGTAGGTTGTGTTGTAGCCCCACAGAAGTCTAAATCAGGCATGAGATGGTATTCACTAGATTTGTGGACAGTAACAAGAATATTTCCAGCCTCATCCTTTTTTAAAATGGCTTTAAAAAAACAACTTGGGAGTAACACCAGTTATTTGGCTCTGGTGCAATAATTGTATATGTCAGGGGTCTGGGTTATTTTTTAGTTAATACAGAAACACACTAATGCCAAAGTAGCCTACTCTGCACAGAGTAGATTTAAAACATTTTTTTAACCTCACGATGTAATTTCAGACTTGACAAGGGGAAAACTAGTCAGTGATTTAATAAATACATGGAACTAAAACTCTCTGGTATAAATCCTCTGAGATAGGCGACCGACATGACGTAGTGTTGGTCCAGTATCCTCTTTAACAGTGGTTTTCTTTTGTTGTTGTGTTTTACAGTTCTTTTTCCTGGCTCAGCCAGTCCTGTATACCAGGCCCTGCTGAAAATACCATCCAACCGTTTTGTCTCCTGCAGCATTTTCTCTCTCCAGTGTGCTCTTGTGTTTAAGTGTTGTGTGTCTGTATTTAGGTGATGTCTCTTTGTGAATGGATTAAGTGTGAGATGATGATGATGATGATGAGCTATTTGAAAGATAAAATTGGAGGTATTTTGCATTTTAAAATAAACAGCCCACCATCCTCTGTCCAGGTTTGGTTAATTGATGCAGTGACAGGTAAGGATACTGAGATAATGATGCAGGCAGCATCTAGCCTGAATTTTGTTATTGCCATTTAGCATATAAACTACTTAATTCTCTGAAATGTGTTTGTGGTGAGTAGACGCTGATGGTTTGCATAGTGTTCTTGCCGAATCCCTAAAATTCTCTCTGTTGTGTGTGTATCTCAATTTTTCTCTGTGTGCTTTTAGTAGCGAAGCCGCCAACGTGAATCGCTTGTTTCAGTAAACGTCAAAAATGAAAATTGAGGGCACACCGAACTGGAGAAGCAGCTGTGCTTGCTAACGTTTGGTTCATGACTTAAAAAACACATTCAGGTGATCTATTCTTGGCAGTGTTCATTGGAGTAGTGTGATTTATTCCAGCAATAGTTAAGTCACTGCAATGATTATGTTGAATTAAGGGAACTCTTCTCTGATGTATGAGGTAAACATGTGAAGAATTGTGAACACTTTTCTCTCTCTTTTTTTTTTTTTTTTTTTTTTTTTCTCCAAAATGTCTTCTCTGTAGTGTGTGTGTGTGTGTGTGAGTGTGAGAAACCTTTCTTCTCTCCTAATGCCTTTTTCTTTATCCCTGTAGGATCTATTCCAGATGAGGCTAAAGCTTTGTCACTGCTGGCGCCAGCAAATGCTGTTGCAGGAATTCTGCCAGGGGGAGGCCTTCTTCCGATGCCTAATCCCATCCCCAATCCACCTGTAAGACCTCACTGTTTAACTGTGTTGGATGTTACATGGTGACATAACCAAAAGTCTTAACATTTTTGCTCTGACATGACAAAATGTAACTTGAAGCCTTTTTTGAAAAAGTAATTATGCATTTAAAGACATACAGAAGCAGAGTGTAAGATAACATAAAAATACGACTCACAGATAAACTGGCTTTTGTTTATTTTTGTTTTAAAGTTGGATCATTTCAAAGTCCATCTGGTAGCTTTTCACCTCACCAGGGGGAGTTTGTATAGTTCTTTAAATCTGTTTTTTCTCCCTGTGTTGTATTTCTGTTTTTTTGGTAATTTGTAGGATTGTGGTAATGCAAAATTGTATTGTGCTCATTCACATCCTTTTAGTATAAATGGTTTGAAGCAGTCAGTCATGTTGCCGAGTTACAGGTCTCTTGCCAAGTTGTGACCAAGCAGTATCCTGTCTACGGTTTTCTTTCATCCACTCACATATCCATCAGTTACTCCTTCGGCTCTGCCATGTTTCTGTCATTTCAAGTCGAAAGCGTATATCAGCATCGGTTAATGTACAGCTTGTCTGCTTACATCACATCTTTACCTGCCTCGCTGGCCATTTACTAATGAGAGAAATTAGTCTCCTGCACATAAACAGTGATTTTTAGCCCAGTGTATCAGATAGCACCAATATAATTACATAAACACTTGTTAGGTGTTCATATCTGGATATTCTTGGCCTGACATAAATTTGTTTATTCCAGCTTGCGAACCCCTTTGGTGCACCCAATATAGACGCAATGGCAGCGTTTGGATTCCCCGGAGCTGGTATGAATCCCCAGGTGAGAGGTTTTCTGAAATGGCAGTGAACGAAGTTGATGTTGAATGTTTTGAACTGACAGTCTTTATCCTCCCGTTTCCACACAGGCTGCTGATCAGCTGTTGAAATTGATGACGGATCCAAAGTAAGTCTCTTTAAAGATTCTTCTTTGAGTGCTGTGCATTAGGGTTTTTCTGTTTGTTATTTTTCCCAGGCACTATAGAACAACTGAGGCACAGGAAAGAAGCAGTTGTTTTGTGGTAATGAGTCAACTAATTAATATTTATTTGTTTAGACTGAATCCCCTGGCGGCTGGAATAAACCTGAATGCTGGGCTGAAGGCTGACGCAGCTAATAAAGAAATCGAAGAGGCAATGAAGAGAGTCAGAGAGGCCCAGTCGCTCATTTCTGCTGCTATCGAACCTGGACGTGAGTGCATTAAAGTTCAGAAGATCTTGTTGCTAGGATGTTGGCTTTGCGGTATAAAACAGTGTCTGGATTGTTTGCACTGCTGTCATTACAAACACTTATTAGGTCAGCTTACTTCCTCAGATGATTTCCTTGGCAGGTTTTCATGTTTGCAAATAGTTTGTTTTTGCTTTTGTTTTCAGTGTTAAGAAAAAACGTTTGTTAACCCTTTAAAACCGGATGGAGCAGGTACGCTCCGTTTTGCGTAACTATTTTTAAATCCCTGTAGAACCGGAACCACGTAAGCTAGCACAATAATTTTTTTTTGCACATGAAACCGGAGGAGTTGTACTTACATCTTATGCCATCAGCTCGTCCTAGATTACGGTTTCCTTCCACATATAGTTTTGCAAAAAACAGCATAAAAAGCACTTGCAGCAACAAAAACATAATATTCCAGAAACACGCTTTGCCAATTCGATCAGCTGTTCATAACACTTCCTACGTTGGAATAGACGTCAGCGCGAACTATCGTATGTCCACCATTACCTGGCCGAAACCGGAAGTGGCATCATTTTTTTTACCATTTCCTCTTTTTTGTTTTTTACCTTCGGGGCCTTATAAGCCTATACTGGTGTTCTTAAAAGTCATGTTTGACTTCATGCTTTTCTGAATAGTTTCTGGGATGCTTAGAACTCAAATTGCACTGCTGGAAATAGTTTATTTTGATGCACATGCTGTTTTCTTTGCAAATTTGCATTATAATATTTATTTTTGTTTTTCCAGCAGTATGTAAAAATTGGTGTATCTCAAAAATAAAACTATGAAGACACTCAAAATAAATTTTCTGTTAGTAACTATTTTGTGCAACTTTTTTGTATTTACAGTTTTAAGGGATAAACCTCTTAAATTTCTCTAACTAGAAATATATGTAAAAAAACAACAACAAACAAAAACAATTTTCAATTTTTTGTAGTTTATTGAACTTTTTTGCAATTTATGTAGTTATTATAGACTTAATGCTTACATCTTATTAAAATACATGTAAAAATATAAAGATAACTCTGGCGGACTTGGTTCTATGGTAGGTCTTAAAGGGTAAAACACAGAGTACTGGAACTTGACCTGTATTTCATTTTCCTGACGTGCAGATAAGGAGACAAAGAAGAAGCGCTCTCGGTCCAGGTCCAGATCCAGAAGGAGGAGGTCCCGATCGCGTTCAAGACACAGGTGATTTACTAAAACTTATCATCTGCAGAGCTGAGATGAGGAAACTTTGCATTGTTTGTTTTCACATGAACAGCAAAGTTAAATGTTGTGAATGAATGGTTTCAGGCGAACCAGAAGCAGGTCGAGGCGCAGATCCAGATCGAGAAGCAGAAGACGCTCCAAAAGCCCGCGCAAGAGACACACCCACTCTAGAGACAGAGGGAGGAGATCTCGCAGCAGATCCAGGTGTGTTAACTGTGTAAAAACCTGTCCTCGAACCTGTACTCTGAGGTCTGCAGCTGGGAAACCTGAGATCTACATCTATATGCATGTTTTCTTTTTATCTACAGAGAGCGAAAGAAAGAAGATGCAGGGAGAAGGAAATCCAAAACACCACCCAAAAGCTACAGCACAGCGAGGAGGTCACGCAGTGTGAGCCGGTGAGTACAGCCAAGGTCTTCAGCTGACAAGTGCTTGAATTCTATTCTGGTAAAGACCTTTTAATATTAAGAGAATTTAATGACTGTTCTATGGTCAGATTTACCAAAGTACAAAATCAACAGGAACAGAATAGTTAAATGTACGTTTTTAAGTATAGTACTTCCCTAATCACGATAAAGCTGCTAATGCTTTAACAGGAAATAAGATTTCATTCATATGACAGTTATTAATGAAATGCTAGATTTTTGGTTTTCAGTCAAATGTATTTATTTCAGCTGCTTCTAATATCCTGCGTATGTGCAAAACTTAAATTATTTTGTTCTGTTTGCAGGAGACGCAGGAAAAGTCGCAGCGCCAGCCGTTCTCCTAAGAAGTCTCCTAAAAGGAAAAATTCCCCGTCTCCATCTCCTCGAAGGTTGTCTGATGTGTTTAATACCTTCTGGCTGCACTGAATGTGTATTTTAAGTTTCTCCTGAATGATTTTTTTTTTTTTAAAGGAGAAGTAAACATATATCCATTACTAATCTTATTCTGGACTTTTCACTTTCCATCCTGTTCAGACACAAAAAAGAGAAGAAGAGGGAGAAGGAAAGGGACCGGGACCGTAGGAGCGATAAAGAGCGCGGCCGTGAAGAACGGGAGCGCTCCAGCAGCAAGAAAAAGAAGAGTAAAGACAAAGAAAGGGAACGTGACCGGAAATCAGATGCAGAGAAAGATGTTAAGGTTGGTGTGTTGTGGTTTTAGACCCTGTGAGCATCACTCTTCTAATGTTAGCCAGTCGGAGGGAGTTTGTACTTCTTTACTTTTTTTTTTCGAGGTTTCTCATGCATCGGCTTCTTTTCCCAGATCACCAGAGACTACGATGAGGAAGAGCAAGGATACGACAGCGAGAAGGAGCGAGGCGACAGGAAGGACTCGGACGATTCTGCTTTGTCTCCTCGGTCGGTAGAAGGTAATGGCACAGCACGTTCCGCGAAGCAGGCCAAAGTTAACGGTGCCGATGATCGCCACGAAGAGGACATGGACGTCAGCGACTGACTCGTCCGTCCCGTCCTTTCCCACATTCTCCCTCCATGTTGGTTGTGAAAAAGCTACATCTTTCCCCCCTTCCTACTGGGCTGAATCTGAAAATGTGAATTGTTTGAAATGTATCAGTTTCTGTCACAGGAGGGAAGCGTGCCCTTTTGCAAATGTTTGATGCTAAAAATCGTCTGCCCTGACATTTTTCTCGGTTTGTCACATTTACTGTAAGTGGTCTTTCTGCTCTTTGCTGCTACAGATGTAATAGATTACAACTGGAAGTAGGCTTGCTTTGCGTTTCTTTAGCTTGTGTTACCAGATTTCTTTTTTTTCTTTTTTTTTTTTTCTTTGTCTTTACATATGAACCTTTTTCATTTCTGTTGTGTGGGGTGGTGTGATGCACGGGTCTCTTGTCTTCACCAAAAATGCAAGCTTCTTAGCTTAGCTTCTTGTTATCTGAGAGTACTGATTGTTTTATCAAGGATTTCTTTTATATATTAAAGCTTATTTAAAGAGCTAAGACTGTGAAAATTTATAACTTCCACCTCAGGTTGGGGGGGCTAATGATACAGATATGAAAATCCTCACATCTGGTTTAAAAACACTTAAATCACAGACATGTCTACAGGTTCAGCTGTTTGATCACAGAGACAATTTTGCCTTCAAACTAGTCAAAGGCAGATGTGCCTAAATTGGTAATGCTAACCTTTGGCATCACGTAGGTCCAGTGCAGCAATACTACATAAAGTCTTTATTGGCATAAAACTAATGCTGATGGAGGATTTCTAAACATAAATTTTCCAGTTCAGTTAGATCATTTTACATGTGGGCCACATATAGCCCACTTTGATGTGAAGTGGGCCGGACCATTTAAATAAAGTTGTGTAATTATAAATTTAGAACATATGGTTTTCATGAATTCACAGAAAATGCTTGTGTACTTCGGTGTCGTGTGGCTTGATCAACAGGAAAAGCAGTAAAACCGATGAGAAGACAGGTAAAAGTTGAAAATCTAAGCATACCTTCACATTTTCTTAAGCTCGGCCAGAATGGAGTCTTTGCTGGGCTAATTCTGGTCTCTGGGACTTGTGTCTAAAACCCTAACTTGGACTAATCTGGCATAGGTTTCTAGACATTTTTAGGATGTTGAATATATTAAATCTCTTTCATATTAAAGTGAAAAGAAGCCCAGGCTCTGAGAAATTAAATATTTTTCAGATAAAATGACCAGTTTTATTTTGCAATGTCTGCACTAAACACTGAAGCCAAACGGACAGTGCTCTGCTAGTTTATTGAAACGTACGCGTCTTCACACACTGACGATAAATCAGGGGAAATTTTATAATCTTTAGTATCTTGGGATAAAACCAGCTCTCCCTTCTTAGCCTCACCTCTTTAATAAACAGACTACAATATTGTCTTGAAGCATCGCCAGATTTGACCTAAAATACCCACTGAAGCGATAAGAATCCCCAATATATCAAAATATTTGTCCACCCCTCTGGAAGCCTCATAAAATTTTTATTACAAACACGCAGTCAGTTGAAAGATGATGCTGGTGCTTTATTTAAAGGGAAGTGAAGTAGGTATGGTTGCAGTACATATTAGCTGAAGCCAGACAGCTCAATGGATCAGATAATGTCTTATCTGGAGAGTTGAGAGATCCAGCAACGATCAACTTCACAGCTTGGTTCCCTCTACTTGCATTTATATATGTATACATATAGATATATATATATATAAAAAGATAATCATATGCAGACAACAATCAAGGAGAATTTATAAGCACTAAAACATTTTCTAAGAGTCAGTGTTCTAATTTCCAGTTTCTCCTTAAGTACCAGCCAGCCTGCAGGTAGTAGAACAGAGAATATACCTTTAAAGATGCATGTGATCCAGGAGGCCAACACAGCCAGAGCATGCCTTAAATATACTTCTTATCAGTGCAGTGTTAAACTAAGAACAGTTTACCTGATATCTCACCTGGGTTCTCCCATTCACAAACGTACACACAACAACCCCTGGTACAATACAGTTACTCACTCACACACTGAGCACATACGATCACGACAGACATGGAGAGACAGCCGAGAGGTAACATGAGCTAACCTGAAGATGCAGGAGACTGCGTCCCTGCGCAGGGGAAAAGGCTCGGATATCGTACTGTAACAATGGAGGTCTTCTTTAATGCTAAACCTTATCCCAGCTGGTTAAAAACATTCTTAAGTACCGGAAATGTATTGCTACACAGTGTTACTCATTTGAGTTCATCTCTCTCTATATATTATACATAATATATAAATGAATATTAAGCACAGTTTGAGGATATAGCTATATCTGCTATTCTTTTTGTTGTGAAGTACAGACGTGAATTATTTACAGACGAGGGCGTCAGTGCACTTTCAAGAATGAGAAGTCAGTTCTCTGTCCTTGAAGATGAGGGGAAATATTTAAATAGTGACGATGAAGTCTGACAGCTTTCAGAGTAGAGAACAGCAGCATGGAGCAGTGGGTTTAACTGCTCTGTTGAACAGCGAGTACAATGAAAGCTATCATCGATTTCACAAAAACGGCTCCCGAAGCATCTACATGTGAGGTGGCGCTCTAAAACCTGCTTGCATTGATTTGCTTTGGATCCATCAGCCAACAGAGCAACTGATCACTAAGACCGGCCCCCACCCGCCCCTTCCTTTTCACAGCTAATAAATACAGAATAAAACAACACAATATTCCTCTTTTTTTGTCTGCACTCCCAAACTTGCTGGCCATATCCCCGTTTACAGATCAGAGGTCTGGGAAACGACTGGGATCTTCTTTGTAATCGGCGGGGATGAAGAAAATTGACTCTTCGAATTCGTCGTAACGGAATTCCTGAAAGGTGACGGTCGCTGTGATCGTGGGGAAGACGGGGATGTCTGTGAGGCAGGAAACACACACGCAAAAGAAGGTTATTGGTGATCCTGCTCCTGAAACTCATCTACTCACAGGAATGCAACGACAGGTCACTTCACATACCGAGTTTGACAGGAAAACCAGGCGGAAGTTTCATCTGGACAAACTCTCTGAGTTTGTTGAAGTGCTTGAACGGAGCTATGACCTCCAACACATTCAGTAATCTGGAAGCAGAAGAGAGTAAATCAGAACCTCACAAATTCTTACAAAAATAAATAAAAAATTAAAACAGATTCAATGCAATTCGAGATTTTGACTGAATTGCAAATCTTGGTAGAGGTTCAGCCACTTTCTCCACTCGACCTTCAGCGCACCCACACACACACACACACACACACACACCCACCCACACACACACACAGTTTCAAGTCATTCTAAGTGGTGATCCTCTGAATTTATTATTCATAACAGACAGATTCACATTTGATCACGATGTCATATGAAAGGCAGATTTTGCCTGGTTTGCTGTAATAACTTCGCCTGCTGATACAAGATTTCTTCGTCATTTCAAAGTTGCAGTCTTTGCGTCGCGCTCCTAAGCGGCATTCTAAGGAAAGAACATTTCCCCTTTAAAAGAAATATTCACTTGCATTGTCTAAATGAAACTATTCCAGCATCAGCATTGGCTCTAAATGACCCTTTGATTACATCTGAGCTGAAACTAGATCACTTAAATAAATTTAAAAACAACAAAGTGATAGCCAGTATGAACAAGAAAGGTAATCCTGTAAAATGAACACAAAAATTTAAAGATCTTATATATTTATGGACTTTATACTTCAGGTTAACAATTTCCATATATTATATAGTTTGATATAACACATAAATAACAAGAGGATAGTTGATACCGGCTATCTGCCGATATGTCGTAATCGGCATTTAAAAAGTAAAGGGAAGGCGGGAGAAATAACCTTTAAGCATGCTATGAGTGTTGATGTTTCATAGTTTCTCCACTAGAGGGCCTTCTGCAACTTCCCTGTTGGCAAGACGAGAAATCCATGACTTGTCGCAATAATCTTCTTATCTTGTCATTTTATCTTAGTAAGGACTAATAAATAAATAAATAAATAAATAAATAAATAAATAAAAATAATAGAATGGTTTGTGTTTAATGTCTGAAAGAAATATAAAAAAAAATATCGTCCTATATATCGGATTTTTTAATTACAAACTATCAGCCTTAAAAATTCTACATCGGCCTGGCTTTAATTTCTGTGAAGTACTTTTTTGTGCTGAAGTCTAAGGAATGTTAGAATTCCAGACTCAGGAAGTTATTTGTGCATACTAACTCATTTTTAGGACAAACGCACGATAATATAACACAATTTAACAGGTAGTAAACACTCCCATTTTATTTACCCCTTCATTCATTCATGCACATATCAACTTTACCTCACTTCCATGTGTGGCGGTAGCTACAAGTTAGCCGTCCAGGTCTTTTCTCTTTCATGACTAAAACTGCCTTTCATGTAAAAGTTAAACCTAAAACACTGGAGTGACACTGATGGCTGCCCGTGATGATAATAAATCAGTTTCTGTGAACCCCCAAACCGATTCACAAGAAAATAGTCCAGTGTTTTATTTCATCAATCACACAAATCACACACACATACAGTTTAGAGTGAAAGGTAAGCGGGCTGGGGAACTACCAGCACCAAGGCTGGAAATGATGCAAGAAGTGCAAAAGGTTTATCATACAAATTATATTATTTATCATCAACAACTAGAGCACTGTCTATTTTGGGTCATGATGACATTAAAACCGAAAACGATCAAATACTAAACATAGCATATTAAACATTACAAAGCAAAATATGCAAAGGGGAAAAATTACATTAAAAAACATTTAGCTCTGATAAAGAGAGGTTTTTATTGCTGTCTCCATTAAGGTTCATTCAGTAGACAAGATAAAGCAATTTATTGCCTTTACTAAGTTCCCGTAATATTTAACAGCATTGCCTGTAACCCATTACAGGCAAAACCCGAGCCACATCCCGCCTGAATCCCAAATGAGGGCAACATGAAATGATCTTTTAAAGTGCTGGATCTTTTTTTATTAGTTCTTTCCTACACAAAGTCGCCAAAAGACTACTTGTGACCGCAAATAAAACCAGAACAGAAGGGGAGGAGCTGGGAACGTGCAGCAATAACACTGAAACCAGTGCTTCTTAGACATGAAACATTTAGTTGATTGATGATGGAATTAAAAGCCAACTTTCTGATGCACAAACATGCAATGCACTGAAAGGATGGTTTAGTTCATTACGTCTCAAAGATAATAAAGTATCTTTGGGATTAAGATGATTCCAAAGAGTTCCTGAAGAATTTCCTGACACATACAAAACAGTTTATCAAGGATTCACACCTTGGCTCATCTGAACACTTACATGATTAGCAGTAGGGCTGGGCCATATTATACCGTTCACGGTAATACCGGTATAATGTTAGGCAACGATAGGAAAATGAAATATCGCGATAGAATATGAGTAAAACGCGCACGCGCAGTGCCTTTGTTTTCATACGCACATGGCCGATTGTTGAGTGAAACAGATGAACCAGAATTGGTTTGTAGAAATGGTGCAACTTCAGTGATGTGGAACTGGTTTGGTGTTTGTCCGTCAGATACACGACAAAGCACATTTTTTTGCAGAACATGCAAGCGGCCGTCGTTATTGTCGTATTTGTCGGACTAAGATGCTCTTAAATCTGGGAGTAATCTGGGTCCTAAACTCCGTATCTTCAGGTCAAACGAACACTGCAGCATCACTGAGAGTTAAAAACTGTCTAAATTCTTTCATCTTTAATAAAATGATCAGCATTGCTGCTTTACCAGGTGTAACTATGAAGTTTAACTTCCAGGCATCCATGAAAACAAAATGTATTACATTTAACGGAGTTAGAAGTTAGCAGGAAGCTAGCGGAAGTTAGCTCGCTAGTTACCTAAGCATGATATAGCATGTTCTGACTGAGAGATTTCTGAAAAAAATCAAACGTACAGCTCTGCTATCATTTCCAACATAAATGAAGACAGGAAACTAAACAGCAGTGACGTTTGTAGGGTTACTGAAGTTGGGCTAGCTGGTATATAATTATGTGCTACGTGCTCGCTAGCGACACAGCTATGTTAGCATAACATAAACAGTGAAGCTGGAGGACGAACACTAACACTTTTCCACTTATAAAAGTTAACGTGAAGGTTCCTCATGGTTAGAGACAAATGCAATCGCATGGCAGGATGCTGTAAACGGACCAAACTTCAGTCAGAAGAACAACTGAGATAATCCCTCCACAATACGAGGTTAGTCATTAATATACTGCAACAACATGGGAATAGAGCAGCTGCCAGAGAATTCAACATTAATGAATCAATGGTACAGAAGTGGAGGAAGCGAGAAGAATGAGTTTAATAAAGTTTGATTTATCTGACTGCTTTGTTTCGCTTAATGTGCCTTATAATCCTGTGCACCTTATGGTCCGAAAAATACGTACTGCACACTGCAGTTTAATGTTGCAAAGCACCTCTTTTTCACTTCAGTGGATATTATACATGGTTATGCTCAAGATATGTCAGCCCATTTCTACTGGAAATGCCTTTTGGTTAAACTTTCAGCAAGGAATTTTCATTTGCACTGTTAAATTTTTATAAAGCTTTAATGTACATAAAAACCAGCTTCTTATTTAAGTGAAAATAAATGGAAGGTTGTCTTTTTGCGCTAGTAATGTTGTGGAGTTGTATTTTGTCTCGCATCAATTATATCGTCAGTTATATCGTTATCGCAAATTTTCAAATATATATCGTGATAAATATTTTTGGCCATATCGCCCTGCTCTAATTAGCAGAGGGACAACAATCCTCAGGACAAACCCCAACACCTGTTAAATACCTGGGAGCCTCCCATCAGTGGCTTTAGATCTAATTAAGCCTCTTGAATGAGACGTGAAAGTTTCACAGACTAAAAAGAAGAACCTACACTGACTTAATCAAGTCAGATAAAATATTTTTTGGGGAAAAATCTTTTCCAAAATTTATTATCAACTCTTGGAAAAAAACAAGGTTTAAAATATAAAAAAAAAAAAAAAAAAAAAAAAAGATTTAAAACTGAAAAACTCTTATCAGCCAGGCCCATCATTTGGCCCGACTCTGAGAACAAGTCTTGACACACGAAAGCCTTGCAGCTCCAAGGTTACAGGTGCATACAGTAAGGCATGAAAAGAAGCGAATAAGAAATTTTAACTTCAAACAAACCGTGCCGGGTTCCCATGGTGGCCAAGCTGAGCCAAAGAACATTTTTGGTGAGGGTGGTGAAGGTGGGGGAGTGTTTGAATTTTGTAATCTTCTCATCAGTGGCTCTCTCCCACAACCAGTTGAAGCCCTTTTGTCTACCTGGCCCAATTATCTGATGTGATTCATCTCATCTCTGCACTACCCTTTTCTAGTATCCCAAGTGTATCCACCCAGGCTCAATCTGCACAGAAAGCTTCGCAAATAGATCTAAGGAGCAAGGGATGTACTTACGACTCAATGCCTAGAGGGAAATCCTGGCTCATGGCTACAGTAGCTTTGAAGTTCTTCTTGCTTTCCTTACAAACAAGCTCTCTGCCAAGATGAGGTGGCCTGAAGGTGAGAAGAGGCACAGACGAACACAAAAAGATGTTATTTCACACTCAGCAGTTATACATATTTTCTTCTACCTGCCCTGAATAAATTCCTAATTACAGTGAGGACTGATGACATCGTAGAAAACACAAGGTGCTTACTTTCCGTGCTCCGCGGTTATGTACTCCTCCCATGAAATTGTATTGGGTGCTGGAGCTGTGAGGGACTGCCTTCTCACGGGCTGGAGGGCAGAAAAACATCCATC
The DNA here is from genome assembly GCF_900408965.1 of Simochromis diagramma. Lineage (NCBI taxonomy): Eukaryota > Metazoa > Chordata > Actinopteri > Cichliformes > Cichlidae > Simochromis > Simochromis diagramma. The sequence continues at coordinate 8,230,709 of NW_024386782.1, forward strand.
AGTGTTAGCACCATTCACCGCTGGCGGATGAAGCCACGGCCCTGAATTCTTTCCTTCTCACCTCAAAACTCTGCTCACTGATGCTGCCTCCTTTACTTAAGCTCTCCATGATGGCTTTGTTCCTCAGGATGTCTTCTTCACTTAGGTGCTCCCGCCGTTTCCTTGACTCCAGCACCAGACCGTTCACTGCATAGAAGTCAGCCAGGAAGTTTCCAACTCTCTCCTGTACAGGAAACAAACAGATGGTGCCATACTTCCAATGCAACAGCAGTAAAAACAAAATTTCAAACTTGGGATGTGCTGCACAGGCTCTATGGAGGATCAAAGTGAGGCTTGTGATGCCTTCAAGGGGTCATGAGGTAAAACCTAAGGGCTAAGTATGTTTATTTCCCACTGTTGTAATGTGGTTGCTCAGTTTTCTCCAGAATACTGTAGGATTTTTAACCTTACACTATAAAACGCCTCGAGGCAACTGTTTTTGTAAAATGGGAAAAGTCCCAGTGCTTAAAAACCCCAAAGTTCCTTTAATATGTTTTTTCCCCCCTTCTTCATCCTAATGTTGTCCCATTGCTTTTGCTTTAACCATACTGTGAAATAAGCCTTACTGTTTTATCCTCTCTGAAGAGCCAGCCGATCTGACTACGGGAGAAAGTGATGGACTTGGTAGAAAGGGTTGCAGAGTAGACGTCGCTGCTCATCAGAATATCCACCTCCTCTTCTGTCTCCATCTCTGACTCCTTGGGGCAAAAACACTGAGTCAACTTCTTGCTGTTCATTTCTTTCACATCTTTCTGATAACATGATGTGAAACAGAGGTCTCCTTATGCCCCCCCCCCCAGTTACCTCGTGGTGTATTCTTTGGTACACTTTTGCTTCATTGTCCAGAACCACAAAGGACTGGGACGGTGCGGCGTCGCCGTTGAAAATGAAGCTAAGATCGCCGCGCTGACATTTCATATCGGTGAAGTCTATGAGAGTGGTGTCAAGTCTAAATCAAGAGAGAGGAGGAAGAGTGTGTGAAGATAGTTACGCCCTACTTTTCAGAGCTAAAAGAAGTTCTCGACCTCAATAGGAAACATATGCTACATTAAACACACAGTGGTGTAGATGGGGGCAGACTTTAGCTAGTATTTATATCTTACCTGATATTGATGCCCTGCTTGTAGATTTTACAGGCATCGGATGGCAGCATCCGGGACAATAAAGGCACTACAACAGATGAGACGTGCATTTATTCAATAGTGACTTCCTGCTGTGTTCGCACTTAATGGAGGGTTTTGGGTGAGGTTACAGCTCCGGAAATTTTCAAAGGATTTAAAAATCAAAAGCAGCCTTATAAACTATTACACGCTGTAGCTGTGTGTGAGAATATGTTGCAGAAAATTTCACATTTGTGTGAAAGTTAAAACTCACCCCAGCTCTGAAAGTCCCAGTGCAGCTCCAGATAAAAGTCACCGAGCTGCACCAAAGCATTCAAACACATCAAAAGGTCAACGCACAACATAACAGAAAGTTCAGATTATACGTGCATCATCACTTGATATTGCATGCTCACGGGTAGTCAGCAGACATTTAACCAAATCAATACAGAGAAGGTTTTTCAAACTTTATGGGACTAAAGGTTTAACGATGTCAGTGGAAAACCTGAGTTTGTCATCACAGTGTTTAAATGAGTCTCACCTCTCTGAGAGCTTTGAGTAATTTTGGCCTCTTGTCCTCCACACTCTCCCTCGACTGCTGCTTTAGTTTCCGCAGTATTGCTGTGACTGGGGGAAGACAACAGGGATGGATCATAATGGATGTGTATTATAAAAATGTGGTATGACTTTCAAACTCATTTTTTACATTGTGTGCCACATACAGGCCTCTGTGATCTTAAGTGGGCCGGGCAGGCGAAACTGTCCTTTCTGTCAGCGTAAAGATGTTTAGCTACACATTAAATCCCTGAAATATCTTAATATAAGAAAAAGAAGTGGCAATTTTAACAGCATGTCCAAGTTTTTCTAAATGATTTCATTGTTCAGCTATTACTTAATTCCTCTGGTTTGCATGAATGGTCATAACGCTATCTTTACCAAGACTGTAAAACTTATAAAAATAAAGTTAAAGGTCCCCAAAATGTATGCCCTCCTTCACATTTTCAGCCTGCCAGTGGGCCAGACTGGAGTCTTTGCCAGGCCGATTCTGGCCTTATGTTTGACCCCGATCTAAAGTCATAACTGTGCATTTTAACAGGAGCTGCTGAGTGCATGTTATTAATACATTTTTAAACCCCTAAAGCATGAGTATTGGCACAAGCCACAAATATTTTATGGTGGTCACCCTCTCTTCCAGCATTTTCAGATGACCTTTCGCGCTGAGGGAGATATGAGTGCCAGGATATGCATATTTCACAACCAGTCCACAGGACTGAACTCTGTCACCCAAATCCCGACACACTGATTGCCACAACGCGTCAGTTAAAATTGTGTGATTTTCATAGATTATTACATAACACAAAAACACTGAATCCCACCCAGCTTTATATAATTTATATAACTGTGCAGACACCACAGCCGTGTTTGGATCGGCTGATGTAACCCGTTGGCTCGTGAAGTGCACGACTTCCTCTCACAAACTGACCAGCGTCCTCTCAATGATACCAGAATGAACCACAAAAAAAAAAAAAAGAAGAAAAAAAATTATATCTCAGCATATCTCACACGTATCCTTGGTTATTTCAGCCAGGGGAAATATTAGGCAGAAAATAGACGTGACCGTGAGGAGAGAAGTGCTGACGAGGCACACGCTGCTGCACTCGGGTAGTTCATAATCGCACGTCCAGATAGCGAGCTGCTGACACGATGGGCACATGTGTAAAAGTGAAAGCTGATGACCAATGACAAGACTGCAGTGCTTTGTGACAAGCTATAACACACACAAATAGACACTTGACATTTGGCAAACCCCATTATTATTCCTTGCTCTCTGTCTCTCTTTAACACCAGCTGTGCACCGGCTGTAATTTAGCCAAAGATTTAAATCTAAATATCCTTTGTCACTGGATTATGAATTTCTATGCATGGTTTAAATGCACCCGGCCCCCTCTCTGCCCCTCTGCCACCCCTTCACCCTTGTGAGTGATGTGACCTTCTCAAAAGCAAAGCTCCCGGTCCCAGTCCCAAGACAGCCTGCCACAGCAAGCACAGAGAGCCGAGACGCATACTAACAAAGCTGAGGGTCATTATTCAAACTACCAGGCCTCAAACGCTTTGTCGCAGGCTGTGTAAGAAAATGATGCTCATAGCTCACTCGTATCATCTATAGAGCCAAAAGCAAGAACTAAAAATGTGCAGCTCAGCACAGCTACAGAAACTAAAATAAATTATTTACTATTCAGCCCTTTTAGCAGACAATTTATATGTTACTTTAGCTTGAACAAATCGCACTAACTTAACCCAAAACCTACAAGGACAGAGGAGCGAATATATCTCCAAAGCATTAGCTGGGACCTTTTACATGTCATTTGACCCATTTCACTAGATGTCGAACCTAAAAGCGGTAGCATCGTTAAGCAGGGCAGTGGCAAGCTTTAAGCTTGGGGCTAACACTAAGCCATTGCTAAGGCAGCGTTCCAGCCCATCTGGATGGTGAGTGCTCAGAGAAAATCCCCACCATAGCTTTTTAGATGGGATGGCCAGACAGCACTTGTTGTGGTTAAACACTTACATGACTAACAAATACTTACGACAATACTGGAGGAGACAATTTGCTAGAAATTCTATATCTTCAGCCTTATTACACAAGTTTTATTTGTCAAAAAAAAAATGAAACACTGATCTAACCCTCATTTAATGCAGACATGTTCTCTGAAACTTAAGATTTCATCTATAATCAGAGTAACTCATTTGATTCCTGATGTCAGTGCAAAACACGTGGGGAAAGAAAATCCAACCAAAACACTGCAGCTATCAAGCTGATGTTCAGTAACACCACTACAATATGAACATTCATACAGAACACCTTCCCAATTACCGATATGACTGAATAACCCACAAATACTGTCTAAAGAACACATTGTATATCTATATAACCCTCAGATAGGCAGAACTCAGCCTAAGTGTCAAAACAGGGAGTGTGTATGATTGCAGGTGTGACACTGAGATTGCAACAAACAGATCCAAATATGAAAAGCTCAAGTCAGTCTACAGCTATTCAGAGTAGTTTTTAAAGGCTTACTCATTTGCCTGTCGCCGTAGCTGATGGCTTCTGCTAGAGGACTCCATCCCTGTGCATTTTTTATCTTTACAGGTGCATTATGGGCCAACAGGAGGAGAGCGCACTCTGAAAACGAGGAAAAAGAGAAGAAAACAACCAAACAATGAGTGACAAATGTGATTAGTTCTACAGTTCTGTTACTGCTGCACTATCACTATTGCATTGTTATTAGAAACAATTTTAATATTTGCAAAAGGCCACTATATAGTGTTCTGCACATGCTCAAATTATGCTCATTTACAGGACCATGATTTGAAGGGTGGGTAAAACGGGTTTACCCACAATAATGTTTCTCATGCTGTATACTGCTGCAGCACTCTGTGGACTTCCTGACTAAAGTGCTTCTCTTTAAGGATCCTCTCCCAAAAAAAAAAAAACCAGTTTGCTTTAATCGGTGAGCTGGCCTGACAACATGTTTAAAGCTGTGGGTGCTGAAATCACACCACAACCATTGCCTTTAACTTATGTGAATGTAATCTCATCCATTACAATGTCAGGGTTTTAACAGCAGAGAGCAGCAGGTTCAAAAATGGCTCGAAAGCGACATGTGGTTGGTATTAGTCATAACGGGCTGTGTTTGTGTCACTGTTTGACAACTGAAATAACAAAGTGTACATCAGAGCAGCTTCAATTTAGAGTAATTTCTATAAAGACACAGCACATGGGCGCAGAGAGAGCAGGAGAGAAGCAAACAGATGGTAATGCTGGCCACATTAGAGACAGACACATGCTTACGCTAAACATTTCCTGCATGTCGGCGGAGTTGCCATAAAAACTAAAAGTAGTACACTTGGTCTTCAGTTACTCAAATGACAGGAGAGCATGAAGACTCTTGACTTTACTCATTCCTACAGTTATACTTGGCAGATTTGGCTCTAGCAAGGAAATAATGGCAGACTGTGAAACAGCTGTCTGCATCTGGATTAAGTTGAGGCAGCTGTTCTGTCTTCATTTGATGGCATGCCAAACTAGGCATCAGACAGCCACTTTGTTAAACAGTGAAGTAGGTACGGGGCAGCTGTGGCTCAGGTGGTAGAGCGAGTTGTCCACTAATTGCATGGTCGCCAGGGCAAGAAACAAATTCTTTTCTAATAGTTCAGTTTAATCTGTACCAAATTAAGGTTTCAGGACTAGAGGACTTTGCGTGGTACACAGACTACAAAGAGCTTTGAGTCAAATTTGTGATATAATTGACACATAAATGAAATTGTGTCTCTGTGCCCATAAATTGGCTTCTTTGTATGCAATTACTGATATATGTGGATTTCTCTGAGCCTAACTAATGTGTCATACCAAGATTATGTTATCGCTGCTCTGCAGAGGTCAGATAAGACACGGTTATGCGCACAAAGGGTATGTGGGCTATTCCAACACAGGAATAGGGAACTGCTGCGTTCAAAGGGGGCTTTTAATGAGGATTCAAAATACTCTTTTAATAAAGCCATGTTAGGCCACGGAGAGCACGGCAGATTTAGTCAAATTTCCTGGGTTTAAGCAGATACTGGAAGATTACTTTTTCAGAGTGCTCTTGGTAATTTTGTTTAATCCAGTGCAAGGCAATAATAATAATAACAATTTTAAAATGAGGTTATTTCATTTTACTACTCTATGGTTCAGCATTACCTTTGTGGCCCAACATGACAGCCAAGTGAAGAGGTGTGTTTCCTGGAATTAAAAAAATAAACACATCAAGTAAATATCAGCCTCTAGCACAAACACTGTAAATGGAAATGGAAACATGACAGCAGAAAGCTTACCATGCACATCCTTCTGGGAGATGCTGTGGGTCCTGATGAGAGAGGAGAGCCTACGCACATCTCCCTTAAACACGCATTCATGCACAGGGAACTCCAAGTCGTCACTGGTCAGGATTATTGGGTTCTTGTTGTTGTCGCTGACAACTGATGAGTTACCGTTGATGTTGTTGGCATTGAGCTGCTGCTGTTGTTGTGCCGAGGTTTTGATTGACTTCTGGAAAGCCTTGTTGGACTTGAAATGCTTACTGGTGCCGTTAGAGATAGTCCCGTTGGAGGTCTCATCGTACGTGTCCATTATCTCGTCATTTTTGTTCGGTTTCTTGTGGTCCTTTCTCATGGTGCGTATCTTCTCACCTGTCATGATGTCTATCGTGCGGTAACTGGGGAACTACACACGAGGCTAACGTATGGTGAAGATGCGATATGGTAGTGGGCATTAGCAAAAAAAATCCACAAATATGAAATCTGCTCAGTCCTATTAGAAATTTTGAGCTAACGGCGACGCTTTTTCGCAACGCTTCTGTTATTAAAATAGCGGTACGCGGTTCCTAGGACACGTTAGCTAGCTGCAAGAAAATGAATATGGTTTGATTTATCTATGGGTGCGGCGATGAAAACAAAAAATAAAAAATAATGACAAACATTAAAAAAAACCACACACACAAACAATGAATCGGGAGAATAAGAAAGAAGAGCAAACGACTACATCGTTGTCTCTTCTACCGCGTCTCTCGGATGCAGGTTTTAAAACGGTATCGACGCTTTGCGGCTGAATTCAGGAGAATGGGGCGATACAACAATACTGAGCCTCAGCTAACATCTCTGCTAACCCCGTTAGCAGGCAACTGACAGATCTCGCGAGATTATTCTATTGCGTCATCTTTATGAGACGCGCGTACTTCTCCAGAAGCAACTCGCTGGCTAGCTAACGAGCTTGTTTTTGTTTACAAGAATGGCGACCTCTAAGAAAGGGAAGAAAGTAGTTAATCAAGAGGAACTTCGACGGCTAATGAGGGAGAAACAAAAGCAAGCCAATGACAAGAAACGCGTCGAGTCTCCGTTTGCTAAATACAACAGTCTCGGCCACCTCAGTTGTACCCTGTGCAATGTGCAGGTGAAGTCCGAACTACTGTGGCCGGCGCATGTTCTTGGGAAACAGCACAAAGAAAAGGTTGCTGAGCTGAAGGGAGCAAAAACTCAACCGGTGATACCGCAGAGTCAGCCACTGAAGCGGAAAGCACCCGACGACGAGGACGTTAAAGGAAAAAAGGCGAAACCCGCAGCGGCTCCTGGTCAGCCTTCGTTAGGACTGCCAGGAAATTTCTTTGAGAAACCCAGCGAGAAGGCAGCTGCTTCTTCACAGAAGACTGCAGGACTGAGCCTGCTGGCTGGAGTCTATGATGAGGACGATGATGATGATAATGAAGCTACTGGGGAGACAGGTGAACAGGTGGCCACACATCCGCCTGCTCAGAAGGATGAAGCTGCAGGACTACCAGCTGACTTCTTTGACAGCTCCATCCCACCCACGCCTGCAATCTCCCATTCAGGCTCCATCCTCAAAGCAGACGTTCAGGAAAAGATCCCAGAGAAGAAAGACAACACAGCCGAGGCGCTCCCGGAGGGTTTCTTCGACGATCCGGTTAGAGATGCCAAAGTGCGCAACGTGGACGCTCCTAAGGATCAAATGGACAAGGAGTGGGAAGAGTTTCAAAAGGAGATCCGACAGGTGAACACAAAGTCCGAGGCCATCGTGGCAGAAGAAGACGAGGAGGGGCGACTTGAACGTCAGATTGATGAAATTGATGAACAAATTGAGTGTTACAAGAGGGTGGAACTACTGAGGGACAGACGGGATGTGGTGAAGAGCAAGTCTCTGCCCAGAAAGCAGGAACAAGTGGACACTGGCGATAGCACTGAAGAAGAGGAGGAGAATGAAGAGGAGTTGCTGGGGCTTTTGTCACAGGACTGGAGAGCCAAAGGAGCTCTGGCCTGACTTTCTCTTGATATGTGTGACTGACCTCAGTTTTATTCAGAATATTGTTATAGCCTTCCTCAAGGTGGATGCCAATGTGTTCCAGTTTCCAAAAACTGTGAAGTTTGTGAAAATGTCTATCAAATCTTTCTCCCTTTGTATATTTCAGACTGGACTGGATATAATTCTAGTAAAAGACCTGAGTGCCACAGACACATGAGAATTGCCACTTTGTCTTATGACACATGGGAATCCAACAATCAAACCTTTAACTGTGTGTTTATTCATTGGTGCTCAAACAAAGACATTCATAAAATCTCTCATTTACATACAGTAGCAGCATGGACCCAAAATCTATGCAATGGCGACCAAAGCCAGCTAACCCATGTCCCGCAAAAACAATTAGTCGCCTACGTTAAGTTATAAATAATGCGTTCATGTTACATAAAAAGGAACATGCAAAGCACAACAGAATTAAAAAATGCAACATGTTGGATTATGTCTCTAAAGCAATTTTTTTTATCAACCCAACCCCATTTACAAGGTAACTAGATTAGAATACATTTTTACAGCATACAACAAAGTCTGAATATGACAAATTTATGATGTAAGTACAACATTATTAGGCCATTTAAATGGCATAAAATGAGTCAAGTCCAGAGTGACGATCAGTGCTTCTTATACTACCTGTTACATATTGTGAGCTATGTCTTCTGCCTTTCCACTGCAATTCTACACAGGTAACATCTAAATCATTTTGTTATTGCTACATATGCCTCATGAGTTACGGCTTTAAAAATCTTTTACGTGACTTTAAGTGTTTGTAGCCCTTCAAATCTGCAAAACATCAGGAAAATGCATAAAACAGAACCACAGTCACTAGATATACATGTACAGATGGATAATATACATGATCCAAACCATCTGAATAAGGTAAATGAGGAGGAACAATCAAACTTGTATCCAGCGTAGAAAAGAGCATACAAAAGTATGTTTTTGGAGAAGTAAGGAAATTGTCTAAAACCAAAACAAAAGCCTGACAAAGCTGTTTATAGTAGTCATTTGTAAACATTCATAAAATTTTATCCCATGTTCTATAAATAAAGTTTACGTGAGTTGTACCAGGTGCCGGCAGGAGGAAAGTCTGCTATACACTGACAGTTACAGCCTCAGTAAAAGCTAAATACACAAAAACTTTACATCAAGATGAGACAGTTGGTCCAAGGAACGAACAAACCAACCAACAAATAAAGACAAGTACATGAACACTGCAAGTCTTAAGATTCAGGGTAAAGCAAGAGAGTCAAAATAATTCACACTTATTTTCCATGGATTAATAATATAAACCGAGCCGTTTGTTAACATAGGAGCTGGATGTTCTATATACAGATACTCATTTGGATTGCTGTTAAAATTTAAGATGCTTTGGGGCTGACACTGGGTCGAAATGGACTCGAGGATGGGGAGCGAGTACGGGGAATGTCAGTGTCACTTTTTCCACAATCAGTATGATAAATATTCAGTTCAGGAAAGTGCAGCAATTACAGAAAAGAGGTGGAAACCCCAAACCCCACAGACCCAGCTGGGTATTCAATACTGTTCACTGCTCTCGGTGATGATGATGTGCTCACAAACCTAAAGCAGCTCTCAGCTCCTTCAGCGAATACTTCTGATCCCCGTCAGTGTCAAAGCACTTGACGATACGATGGCTGGGTGTTGATGTTCCAAATATTTCCCTCAGGTCCTCGTAGGTCAGACTCAATGAATTTTGTTCAGTATCTGTCTGCTGGAACATGCGTTCCAAGTCTGTAACAAAAAATATTTTAATTACAAACAAAATTTGTACACTTTGGAAATATTTAATTTTCTGCTAAAAGCAAAGCAACAAGTTCTGGAGCCTCCTCACTTCTGTCCTGTTAGTTTGTTTTAAAACATCACATAGCTTATTAAGATTTAAAGAAAAAAAAATCATAAAGAACATCAGGATTCAGCATTTATGATTTTAGAGTTAGAGCCAAAATAAAAGGCATATACAACCACCAACAAAAAGTTGCCCAGTCTTCAGCAGATACATGTACTGCACATATAGTGACTGGATGGAAATGCAAACTGCATTTTCCTAATTGTAAACAAATATGGTATATAACTGCCATGGTTGGCTCAGTTTACCACACAAAACTGAACCTGTTTAATCCAGAGGTTGTGGCATCACTGCTTAGAAAGTGACCGCTCACAGTAGTGTCCTTCTTCCGTCCTGCAATCAATACCTGCACTCATGAAATTCAATTATTTGCTCTTAATTATGTTTCATTTCATGCCAGGACATTTGACAGAAATCTAATTTCATAGGTTTAGAGCATGTCCACACATTTACAGTTTTCTAAGAAAAATGCATTTCCGCACCACTCTAGCATTAGGAACCCTACAACTGAGTCTTTTAGAAATGCCTGATATTAGGTTTGCTAGTATGTGTGGAGATGCTAAAACATTCTTCTGACAACAGATCATTTTCATATAAGTGTGGATTTAGCCTCACTGTACTACAAGGATATGAAAGGACTGCGATGGTTTTGTTCTTGCAGCGCCTCGAAAGCTCATTAACGCAATGTATCCCTTTTGCTGAATCAATGCAAAAAAAGTATCAAAATAAGATTAGGGGATTATGCGCTGGGCTATTTGTTGGCTGAAAGGTAGTCTTATCATCTTGGCAAGGTTGCCAGGCAACAAGCAGAGACTCCTTTCATTACAGCGAAGAATCAATTGTCTCATTTAACTTCACAATAAAGCCAGCGTGTGTAATTCCCAATATTTTGGTTTTTTTTCTTATGAATGCTGAGATATGTATTTTATAGTGTTAGAGCGCACCTGTCAGAGAACCAATGCCAGGCAGTGACACAGTCTTTGGACATTTTGTCCAAATATGTCTCCTCGAGCGGTTTGCAGTTAAAAAGGGAGGATGCCTGCTCGTCTGTGGCTCTGTCAGCGGGGTGGTGATCTCTGTCAGAAAATACATAAATAAAGAAGAAGTAAGCATTAAAATGCAACACGGGGCAAATATGACCTCTGTGATAAGCTCCCTTTTGTCTACACTTTACCCTGCACATCCTCCGGTGTTGCTTTGGTTGTTGTAGCTTCGTTCACCGCCTCAGTTGCTGGACTTTCACTGCTGACTGCCGCTTCAGGTGCTGGGTCATTGTTGTTCAACTGTACAGCAGAAGATAAAATAAAAAGTGCTTACAGTGTTCCTGTAAATCCTGGTATCAACACAACGCCACAAAATCATCAAAGGGAAGGGAAAAAAAAGGCTCATCATATTACTGACGCTTTGTTTTGAGCTGTTCTCTAATGAGGCCACTCTCTGATGAAGATCTGCCACTGTAGAGAGGAGGATGTGGATCTGCTCATCAGTCCATGTGTGGTGCTGCTCCTCTGTCTTGTTAACCTCACTCATGGCTTTTCTCAGGTCTGTTATGTCCTATAATGATTAAAAAGAACATGTCAACCATCTCATAGTTAAGGGAAAATAGATTTTATACCAAGGTGTTAACAGGTTCAGGTTGACAGTGTACCTCATATGACTGCTGCAGTCATGGTATCAGGTAGATGGAAGTGTACAATTACTTTCTGTGTGTCTTTTATCTTCCTGTTGTGCTAATGAAAAATAATGTGGAGAAAACATTCTGCAGTCATCTCGGATATTTGACCTAGTTTCACTCTGCAAACTAAAGCATCTAAGCTCCCAAAATAGATTGGCACTTGTTTCATGTATTATGGATGGAAACACAAGGCATGAATCCAAGAAATGACAGGACCTTCTTAACCCAGCAACTCCGTCAATGTAAGCTTGACAAGAACTGCAAAAGCATGCATGCATTTGTGGTTTAACAAGTTAATCTCGCTGTGGCGAAGTTCACCTCAGCTTCTGGTTTGGATCTGTGTAACAGTTAAGCAGATCAACTAACATTTCATCGACTGAAACGCCTTGGTCATGTCTGAGTAGATATGTCTCAATTCTGAGTGAGACTGAAAGTACATTAGACAGCAGGACACCAAGTTATTTAACGCATTCATTCCAGTGCGCGCAGTACTTGTTTTATGCGCACAACTGTCTCTATACGTCCATACATAAATAATAAATAAGATCTGCAGCCTTCAGCAGCATTTGAAGGGAGCAGAGATGTAAATAAAAACAGACAAGCTGTCAAACAACATAAGTGAAATCCAACTTTGACAATGACTCATAAAATAATTTTTCAGCTTTGCTCATGTGAAATACTAAAGCTTGAAGCCCTATCCTATTTCTGAAGGAATACAGCTACTGATTATTCTGTGATGGTTGTCAGCTGCCAACACTGCATTAACCCTTCAATATTTGTGAAAAACAGCTGGGAAGGCTATACTCATGGACCCTTCTGCCTCTCACACAATTTATCAACATTGAGAAACAGTCGTAACTACTGAGACACACTGAGATATATAACCACTGGCTACTTTATTAGGCATATCTTGATAGTGCCAGCTAGGATCCCCTTTTTCCTTCAGAACAACCTCAGTTCTTAGTACATAACGAGTGGTTATTTGAGATACTGTTGCCTTCCTATCAGCTCAAAGCAGTCTGGTCATTCTTTTCTGACCTCTGGCATTTTCACCCAGAGAAGTGCTGCTCACTGGATATTTTCTCTTTTTCACACCATTCCCTGTAAACCCCAGAGATGGTTATGAGGAAAACTCCCAGTAGAACGACAATATGTGAAATACTGAGACTAGCCCATCTGGCACCAACAACTATACCACATTCACAGTCACTTAAATCACTTTTATCCCCCATTCTGATACTCATTTTGAACTTTCGCTCATCTTGACCATAACGACATGCCCAAATGCATGAAGCAGCTGCCACGTGTTTGGCTGATGTTCCTAAACATGCAGTTGAACAGGTGTAACTAATAGAGTGGTCACTGAGTGCATGTGGATGATTGAATAACACAAACAAGAGGGTTGTGTACATTCTAGAAGGAAAGTAAAAAATTAAGAATAAAAATAGTTACATTTAAGTGACTAAAAATGTTTTTTGCATGTGTAACTACACAGAGCAAATTATTAAAGGGAATTTTTTCTGTTCTCTCGTTTGCTTAAATCTGCATAATTAACAATTAAAACAAAACGTAAAACCTAATTGCTTATACCTATATACACTTTCTGAATCAAGTAGCTTTAGCCATTTTCGCTTCAGTTTAAAAGACATTTTTCCTTCAGAAATATTAAAGATATCTGTGCTCCCTGACATGACACTAAGACAAAAGAAGAAAAACTGAGTGTTTAAAGCAGTCTCAGATTTTTGCTTTCAGAAATTGTTTGCGCATTTAATGTAATTATTACCTGAAATCTTTCCCAGGTTTATTATCAACATACATTAATGTAACTGCATGCAAACAATGGCCAAATAAGGAAAAAGTACAATTAGTCAACTTCAAACATACACAAGCAAGAAGTACAAAAGCAATCTGAAAGTGTGAATGTGTGGAGGAAGCGCTTTCAAGATCTGATATGCTCTTTAGTCACAACATGTAGTTGTACCAACTGTCAGTTGTTCAATCCAAACTATTACAAATGTGACTGATAAATTTACCACTGTCTCCTTCAAGTCGTCATCTTTCTTCTGAGTTTCAAGAGCAGCCTGCATAGTCTTCACATCGTGTTGTACACTTGTAAGCGTGCTCCCAATTGTAGCAACACTCTGGAAAAGAAAAATATTTGTAAAGTCACTTCTAACAAAATTTTTAAAAGGGGGAAAAAAGTACAAGGCATCTTTTTTCTGTTTTTATTACCCTTTTCTTCTCACCTTTTGAAGCTCTTCTACTGTTGTTGGAAGGCTAATTAAATCAGCAGCGGATTTCAAGTTTGCCTTTAAATGGTTTACAGCAGAGTCCAGCAAACTGATCTGTACAAATAAAAGACACAAACCATCCACTTTATTAGGAACACCTAACAAAAAATGCAATCTAATAGAACATCCCTCAAATTTACCATCACTAATGTTACAATATTCTGTTTGTTTTACATATTTAAAACAAATGTATGTGGTGCTTTTGGACTGTATTACTATTACATTATTATACTAGGTATGTTATTTTGTCCATCTTGCTTTGAATTTGAATGTTTCAGTAAAAATGTAACATGTTTGTTAATAAATTACTAAAAAGCTGACGTCTTAGTCTGGTGACTTCAACAAACTGGAATCTTTATATATTCAATCATTTTATCTCAGCAAACCTAAACTTAAGACTAAAGAGACTAAATAAATGTAAAAATCTTCTTCTTTGTTCCTACCTATCATTTCAGAAAATTAAAAAAAATCCAATCCAATTTGTAGGAACATAAATTATGCATTTTTCTTTTTACAAGTTAACACCACAAATTTAAAAAATATACTTTAACTACTACTGTTGGCACCACTTCTATTTCATGTATTATATCTGCGATTTCGAAAACTTTTCTAAAGCAATTTTCAGCTACATGGTATGAAAAGTGCATCATCCTGAGTTAAATCTCACTCTAAGTTTAACTACCACTCAGCAGCTTATCATTAACAGCTCAGTTTTGTATGTATGACTGAGTAAATGTCGAGGTGGTTTCAAAACCTCCAGACAGACATTATGACTGACCTTTCGGTTCATTTCTGTCAGATTGGACCAGAGTTTGTTCAGGCCTCTGCCACCGTTCTCAATATCATCAAGCTGTCTCTCCTTGTTTTTCAGGTCCTCGCTTAATTTTGGTATTTCACTTGACGAAACCTTCTGGCTGGATTCCACTGTAACAAAAAACAACATAAGTGTTAAAATAAAGGAATATGTGACTGTTTAACTAGCATATAAAAAGCTTGTGTACAAAGTACAAGACCTTTTTTTTCTTTTCTTTTCAGTGATAACAAAAAGATAACAAGGTTTGTCTAGGAGTCTTACTGCTGTGCAGCTTTTCTTTCAGGGAGTCCAAATCTTCTTTCAGAGCAATCTGCATCCATATGAGCCCAGCACAGGCCATGACACAGGCAGCTAATATGATGAACAGAAACAAGGGATAGCACACATTGCAGCACTGTGTGTAGCTTCTTCTGTAAAGAGAAGAAACACAGTAACGTGAGACAGCTTTACAACCGTACACATTCTTCCATTTTTAATGAAGTTGATATTTTCAGAAGGCTGTGTGCTATGTTATGGGAATTATGAGGATTATTTCTAAGCAATCATGCTTCAGAAATCTGGATGGGTAGATTCTATACAGTCAATGATTTTCCTGATGCTCCGAGCACAGAAGCAGGAGAGTGAATTGATCTGACAATAAAGAGGTTTTCTTTTAATCTCTGCACTATAAAGGCAGTGTGCTCGATGGGAGCTGACTGTTGAAATGATGCTGAAAAACATATTTATTATTTTTACATTTTCCCATGTATCCCTGAAGTTTATAAAATAGTGACAAGGCAGTCCCAAAGCATGACACATTAAAACACAAGCACACGTTATTAAAAGTGAATTCAGAGGTAGAATTCACTTTCAGATTTTCTTTAGAAACTCAAAGTGAATTTAAGGCATCTTATTAATGAGGTCAAATGCGTAGGAAAAAAACATGCTAATTATACACACGTAACAAAATCTCGTTGAACTGCTTACTTACTTCCCAAAGTTGACTCCGCCGTTCATGCCGTTGAAGTCGTCATCGTCGGAACTCGAGTCCGATTCCGAGTCCGGAGGCTCGGTTCGGAGAAGCCGGTGACCGGAGCCCTTTTTGGTCTTCTTCCTCTTGCTGTCCCCGAGACCAATCAAAGCATTTAGCTCCTTCCTCTTCTTCATCTTCTTTTGAGGGGTCAGCGAACCCGCCGAGCCCGATTTAAACCCCACTAAATCCAATGTTTTGTCCAGTTTGGTAGATGTTAAGTTTACGGAGCGGAGCTAAGCTAACTTAACGTCCTTTGCTAGCTTAAATTTCAACCAGGCAATGGTGCAAACAGATAAAAACACATCGGTTTTTTGGATTCTTTACCATACAAATAATACACGAACAAAGTGTTCGGTGTGACGTTACCCTCCGACAAATAAAGGAGCTTCTCTAAAATAACTTGTTCAACGCGCTACCGGTTACCTTCCTCGGCTAGCATCTGACAGCTTGCTAACGTTTGCTAATGCTGGTCGCCGCTGTGCTCTTACAACATCTCATTGAGTTTTAAAATTTGCTGCTCCGAGCTGTGTCATTTCCGAAACACAGCATTCAAGTGTTTAAATAAATCAATACAACCTGTCGGTCATATCGTAAACATATTTCCAACAACAATTTGTTCTGCTGCCTGTGTTGTTTGGGTAGGGCGTCCCAGTAATCTCACAGCTCATTGGTCCAAAACGGTGCCACTTCCTGCGCTCCGTTTTGACAGGGAGCGAGCCATGGGAGCAAAACACCAGCCGTCCCCGACAGACAGACAGCAGTCGCACGGTCGTGTCAAAAAGTGACAGATAATATTTAAACTGTTGTAAATGACTTATAATCTGTCACTGTGAGCCAGGGTTTTGCAAAACAACGAAGACCGATAACAGTGGAACACAGAGTAGGTGCAATAACGCTGAGTCATATATAAATATATATGGAAAAAAAAATTGATGGAGCTTTAAAGAAAACAGACGACAGTCTATGAATATTTAATCATTTGATTACAGTCTATTATATACTTTAAAAGCACCTGTTGTCTTGTAATGTTCCTACCTTTCATGCTTTGCTGAGGGAGGTTACATGCAAATGTGTCAGCCAATTGATTCAGAAAACCTGGTCGTAATAGTTTTAACTGTGCCTTCTTTAACTGATAAGTGATGTTTTCCTACTTCTCAAAACACTGGAAAATTTCACGGTGTAATCACTGATGATTGTATTTTTGTGTTGTCTTTTATTACTTTTTTGTTTTTTGGTTTCAAGTGGACTATAATGACTGAAATAAATAAAGTTCACTTCAGTTCAGGATGTAAATTACAGTACAATAATTAAGAACAGTGTTGTGCACATGGCACACATAATTTAAATATCAGATAAATATAATACAATATAATTCTCTCTCTTATTTTGTGTATTTGTGATAAAATTGGGACAAAGTTTATAATAGCATAACAATAGGGGTTTATATGTTAACTTCTTGGTTCTTTCATTTTTCCATGTTTTTAGATGAGGCACTGTTTTAAAATATAGGCTTTAATAATGTTGCTAAAATACAAATCATGATGACATTTTATAATTAACATGGAAAAAATTCTTATTGCAAATTAAAGATATGCTGTTTAACAACAGGAGGAGTTGTTGTGGTTAAAAAATAACTTAGTAAACACTTGCATCCACTTACACCTACATTAGAGATTGTACTCGTTCAGTTATGATATTCT
The DNA here is from genome assembly GCF_900408965.1 of Simochromis diagramma. Classification (NCBI taxonomy): domain Eukaryota; kingdom Metazoa; phylum Chordata; class Actinopteri; order Cichliformes; family Cichlidae; genus Simochromis; species Simochromis diagramma. Next base: position 8,248,111 of record NW_024386782.1, read on the forward strand.
TTTATAAGATCCTATTTATACACTTTAAAAATAGGGACTTAAAGTAGTGATCATTTTCATCCACAAGTAAAAGAGTTTATGCTTTTTTTTTTTCTTTTCTTTTTTTAAAAAGAAAATTCTTTGTACTTTTATTCCCTCAGCAGTATTTACTTATTCATGTATTTATTCTTTTTTTTTTTTTTTTAAATGGTAACATTAATGATTCTGGGCAAAAATTAAAAATTAAAACTACTACCAGGTAAAATGAATAACACTGATTATTTTTCACTCACTGTGCACTGCTTTGCTGGGAAACATTAGGTTCTGGCTTTCATGTGGATGGTATATTGACACCCACTTACACACTAGTGAAGATCAATCACACACCCTGAAGGGAATGGACTCCCCAAGCAGGACAACATACCCTGTCAGCCAAACCACAGAAAATACTAAGGAATGGCTGAAGGGTAACAATAATAATTCACTAATATTCTAAATAAATATTTAAAGGAAAAATCTTTAATTGAGTCAGAGCATCTGGGCAACATTATTCTCACTGCAGGATTAAGTTCCCTGAAAACTTGGCTTCAAATCTTACAATCCTCCAAAGAATTAAATATTTATGAACAAATAAGCAACAATCAAAGTTAAAGCAACGAAGAAGAAAAAAACCCTCAAGTCTGCTCTGTGTTGGTGATATTTTATCAATGTCATCATATTTTGATGGAAAATGTTGCCAAGTTGTGATTTGTTAATAAAAAAAATTCCATGCTACCTTTTTCCTCACAGGTTACCTGCTGTGTCAAACAAATGAGAAGACTAAAGAAGAAATACGTTAATTACAGTTTTCCTCAGTCGCTTTGGTTCAATTCTCACAGCACAAAAGTCATTCTCACTACTCTTACTGCAGTGCTCCAATCAGTGACGCATTTCCTCACTTACATTTGACATTCTCATTGTTTTTACACACTGCTATTGTTTCTAGACAGACTTCACTTCTAAAAGTATTCGTTACTGTGTTCACACACTTCTACCTTGAATCTGACAGCTCATCAAAACAGTTTGTACTTTTGTCACAAGTCTAGATTGCTCGCTTTCCCGAATACTGTCCAGCATTGCATTAATTTTTTCAATCGAATTACTTTAAACTTTTTTCAGATATGTGTGAAAGAATAAATGCAGTAACACACTGTCAGAGGTTTTCTTGCAACAAATAGAAATGCTCCTCTGCATAGTTTGCAGGCAACGAGTTGAGTTACTGTTGCCTTCCTATCAGCTTGAAGCAGTCTGGCCATTCTTCTCTGACATCAACATTGTACTTTCACGCAGACAACTGCTCCTCACTGGATATTTTCGTATTTCAGAAACCCTGGAGATGGTTGTGCAGGAAAATCCCAGTATATCAACAATGTCTGAAATACTCACACCAACCTGTCCGACATTCCTTATTCCGATGCTCGGTTTAAGCCTCAGCAGGCTGTCTTCACCATGACTACATCTCTAAATGCTTTGAGTTATGCTGGATTACTGTAATGAGCAGTGGAACAGGCGTACCTAATAAAGTGGTTGCTGAATGTATGTTGTTGACTTTACTGGACTGTACAGTAGTTGATGCTATGTTCTCAGTATGTATATTCTTTGGCTGTTTTCTGTTTCTGAGCACTATTTTGCTTTTCTTCATCAGTTTTGTAAAGTTTTTTTTTTTTAAATCCTTCACATTTCATTTCCAGAACTCTTTCCAAAGTAAGTAAGGTTTTGAGAAAAAACCTCAACATTTCAAATACTCAGTCTTTAAATGGTGTTGAAGCGATTGATGGACTCTTCATGCTTTACCAAATGGCAAAATGTTTGATTGTTGGAGTGTCTTTTGCACAGGTGAGCTCTGTTATGAAAAATTAACTGTTTTGAGAACTGCACGAAGAGTGGTGAGTCTGACTTCTCTCTTATGAGAATTGAGCCAAATCAGCCTTGACACAGGCTCTAAACTCCCAGTCACAGCCTGCAAACAAAGGGATTTACTGCCACTGTGTCAAAGACCACAAGACACCCGCTGTAGGCCACATGACCATGTCCCGACAGCTCCCAGCTGTTTCTGCACTGGTGCTGTGCGACACTGCCCATTTTGGTATCGATCCTCTACCAAGTAAATACCAATACTGATACTTTCATCTTATTAAGGCAGCTTACGGAAGGTGTTGTGTCAGATCTAATGAGATGTTAGATGATTATTATATGTATTATTTCATTATTACAATTAATAAATTCTGAACACATTTTAATGACCACTAAATCTCTGTGATTCTTTCCACAACAATGAGTAAACACAACAAAACACACCATTCAGCTCCTCATATATTTCGAAGCTGTGGTTTTTGGAGACCTGGAATGTAAATGTGTCTGTCTCTAAACAACTTTGGCCCAAATTCTGCTGTTTAAATGTGCAATAGGCTATAAATAAAACAGACGTGGCAGTCAACACAAAAAAGGTTCAGGCATTTTTCATACTGGATGTCCGAGGTTTATTTTTTCATTTCTAAAAGCAATAATTTATTCAACACAATTCAGTGGGCTACAGACTGACCCTAGAGGATAGAAACAAAGTATTGGTCCTATCATGCTAGTATTAATCCAATACTGATACCAGCATTGGTATCGATATTACAGATATTTGCCTTTATTTGCCTTATCGTGTTGTGGATCAAAATCAGAAAACATGTATATTAATTTCAGGGCCTCTGCGAGTTGCAACAGTCTGCGATTCATAAATTAAATAAGTTCGCCGTACTGTGGCGTAGAACGAAGAAAAGCTGCAAATCCTCACATCTGAGAAGTCTGATACAGCCTCGATAAATCACGATCCACATTCATGTTTACAATTATTCTACAATCTGCAGCAGGTTAGCTCCTTGCCAGAGTTTTTCTTGTTTGCATAATATTTTCATGAATTCAACTCAAACTATAAAACACAGTTTAAGTTTTTGTTTCAATTTGTCACTTCCAGCATGGGGTCTTCCAGAAATCCAGCTGACCTGGAGTGCTATTGGGCTGACCCAGCAAGACACGTGAGTAGACGCTGGGCCTCTGCAGACTGGCCTTTAGCTTTTTCTTTTCTTTTTTTTTGCACTGAAAACAGACTCCCACTGGTCTGCTTTTGGCTTTGAAATATGTTCTTTTATGTGTCCGGCCCCCATACTAACACAGTACAATACTAATAATAATGATATTGAAAGAAAACCCCTACACTGGATGAATTTTCTCACACACAAAGGGACTGAGATGCTCCTTAGAACCCCAGTATGAGTTGATTATTGAGTGCAAAAGATGAGGCCTACTGCTGATGCTTTATTATCCCCGAGAAAAGAATTTCTCAAGGCAATGCTTGTCAGTGCACAATAATAGCACGATGCCATCCACGGAAATACAAAGCTTATATTATCATAGCTTAGCCAGACTATGTGGCTGCCCTGTTATTTAAGTGCATTAAAATGGAAGGCAGTTACTGTATTGTTTTGAATGCATTTGCTGTGAGCCCAGCAGTGTTGTATAGGTAGCGAAGCAAAATTCAATCAGTGGCTCATCTCCACTAAGAACACCTGGTGAGAGGACAAGCATCATGCTGCGGGCCTGTGCAGAACACTGTCAGTGTGAGGCTGCAAATCAAAGCATCAGAGGTGTTTCATCTCTCCACTGCAATCTCCAGTTTTTTATCGGAGGTTACGACTGAAGGGATGACACTTCAACTTATGGCTCCTCACATCTACAGCCATGAGGTGGGGAGCATCATGCATTAGAAGCCCACGTCTCTGATTATTACAAAACACTTGTTTTCGCACTTTGTTCACAGCAGGGTTACTCATATTCTCACCAGGCGTGATTCCTGCAACGTTCGGGCATGGAGCTGCCTTGGGTGCTGACAGGGAATGTAAATAGTGGTGGCATGATAGAAAATACTGAATAGAATTGACTGCTAATTGAAGGCTTTCATCTGACTTGGCAGACTGTGTGAATACAGATTATCATCATTTGGAAGCACGGCTGCTGTTAGAATACCAATTTTTTCCCACCGGGCGATTTTAACGTTTATTTAGAATCTTTTAGCCATTATGTTGGATGACTCAACGCGTATACATGAAATTTTAATTCATGCTTTTCTGGCTGACACATGAAATGGGATCTACATGGTATTTATAACTGTGACAAATGCTTGAACTTATGAACCGGATTTTTCTGACAGCTCCAGTATGATGCCTTATCAGGGCCCAGGCATATAATTTACAGTAAAGTACATGCATGAGCTTTTCCTTTATTTTCCCAGTTTGCACTGCTCATTTCCAAACTATTTTTATGTTGCTGAAAGGCATTTGAACCATTTTTAATTCACCTTTTTTTACTACATAAACACATTTTTGTGCCAAAATCATAAGAGTTTGGATTGGTTTCTGTTTACCAACTCTGCCTCTTGCATGTATCACTGCTCTCACCTCTTATATGTTTAGTAATCGAACCTTTTATGGTATTGCAGTCATTGGCTACCGTCTTTTCCTGGCAGGAGAAACTAGGAATGAACTGATGGTGAAAGTCTTAATACACCACTACTAATGTTTAAAATCAGAATCTGACTGATACCGATACCATATTTTTCAGATTTCCTCTTTTGTGCCAGTAAAACAAACAAACTTTATTGTGACATCGAACCTTTCAGTCAGCACAAAATTAATGTGACACAACAGCTAAAATATCGGCCACTTATTTGTCTGATATCAGTCAGCACAGCCGATATCGGTCGATGCAAATGTTTGGCCAAAGTATCTGTCAGCCAATTAGAGCTTTGCAGAATGCGCACATACTCACAGCAGCTAGCCCCAGACACGAAAATAGCACAAGAAATATGACAACAGGCAGCAGATTGTGCTGATGCAGTTATACAAGCTGTTGTCAGGGAACCAGCTGGTAAACAGTTGATATGAACACAGTTGCCAGATGAACCTATATGGAACAGAATCTGGAAAACCTGCAGACAATAATGTCCTGTTTTCTCTAATAGGACGCATCTCAAACTGTTATTTACTCAACTTGTGTCTTTTTGCTGACATGATGTTTTCTTGATAGAGACAGTGCTTAGTTCTTAAAGTGATGTTACATAAATGTAAAAGTAGTGTGGCCTTTTTCGTGAGGTACAAACAGTTGATGTAGATAAATATATAAAAAGCAAATATTTACTGCAAGGATGTTTTTCTCTTTCGTTTGTGTATGATTGTATATGCAGGGTAATTATAGTAACTGTGTGCAAATGATGGGTACGAATATTACAAATGCCTGTATGTGTGTTATACAACTTAGAGATATGGGAGTAAAAAGAAGAAAAATATGTAAAAATGCAAAATATAGGTAACACATTATGCATAATGTTTGGTAATGAATCCAGTGCACAATTTTTTTATAGCTTGAGGTACACGGGTCTTAAAGGGACTGCAGATTGCAGTTAATCCACCTTCTCAGTCTAATGTATGACATGATGTCATGTTTATTCAACCATCAAAACTACTTAGCCAGAATATTAAACCTCTTTAGAGCTTAATTTTAGATCACAAATGACTTAAATTTAATAACATTAGATCTGTGGATGTGGACATTCAATTCAATTCAATTTATATAGTGCCAAATCACAACAACAGTCGCCTCAATGCGCTTTATATTGTACAGTAGATCGTACAATAATAGATTCAGAGAAAACCCAACAATCATATGATATGACATTTGGATAGTACTTGTTCTTCTGGTTCTTCTGGTTCCTGCTGCTGTGTGGAGGAAACCCTCCCACTGCTCCGAGGGAGTGCTGTTGCCACGGGGGGTCTTCTTTGTGTGCAACAATGTTTAGGTGGGCGGTCTGTGTCAAAGTAACATACACATGAATGCCAGCACCCAAAAGGTGGTGTCAAATATTTCCATGAATAAATCAGTTTTATTATGGAGCAGTTTGGGTCAGTTTTGAATTTCTAAACTCTAAATAATAATAATAAAAAACTTCAGCGTGTTTTCCCCTTTTCAACTTTGATTGCTGTGTATTTAGTCATGAATATTTAATGCTGTAGAGAAAAGTCAGATTTGAGGCCAAGTTTTTCAGCATCTTTAACGCTGCAGCGAGAATAAAGCGTTGCCCAGATGCACTGACTCAATTAGTGTTTTTCCCGTGTTATAAATATTTATTTGGAAAATTACTGAAACGTTTACAGTCCTGAGACTTTACCTCGTTTTTGGTTTGTAACGTCCATAAAAATATCGGCATCATACTGAGAACTTGACGTGCCTGCTGCAGCAGAGGAAGCTCAGAAGAAGATGACACCAGCTTTGTGACATGAGAGCAGAGAAAGGAGAGAAAAAAAGGCGTCAGAGATAAGATGGATCGCTTTGCAGCATTTGTGTGACCCCCCCCCCCCAATCCCACATGTCTTCTGTCACTCAGCTCCTTGCTTGTAAGGGTTTTTAGATAGTGTACAAAATGGAATCAGCAGGGGGCAATGTTCTCACATCAAAAAATACCAAACACGTAGCATAAAGGCAACACTTGAGTCAAGGACAGATGAGCCTGGAATCACAGGCTTGGCTCTGATGGTAACAATGCTAATATTTTTTTCATATCCAGCAGAGTGGTCTTCAGTGATCATGTTTATGCTGTGATATTGATTGCAATATCTTGTACAAAGGTAATACAATCACAAAGAGCTTGTAAACCTTAATATTACACACATTAGGCTCATAGGCACAGAGTCAGCTTTGTTTAGGAAGCAGAACACATTTGAGACGGTGCGATTAATGCATATGTAGCATTTGCCTTTGTGGTCTGCTTGGAAACTGTTACAGGATGAAAGCAAAGACAGACTGGGGGGGGTGAGAGCTTGATGGCTATTTGCCTCTTTCATCGTAACTCCCATGTGTGCAGAAGAGTCAGCTAAAATGCCTCACATGTTAAAGGAAACATAACAGACAGGACTACTGTGCTTTAGTGATTCATTCTCTGTCCTCGGCTTCATATCGCACAGTGGCGACACATAACTGTATATGCTGCCACTGCAGTGATACAGCAACTGCCTGATATCATCTGATATGGATTAAAGGGAATAGATTAATATATTAAGCAAATGAAAGGGGTGAGAGAGGAGGGGAAAAGCACACAGTGAGATCGCTCTTTGATTGAATTTTGTGGAAAGTTGAAGGCTAACGCACAGTAAACTCCAGAGCTGCGCCACTTTTATTGTTCGGCGCTTCTCGTATATCACACACGACTCGTAAACATGTTTATAAATCAACATGGGAGCCTGTGTGACACAACACATGCTATTAATAAAGTAATAATAGAGAGTGTAGAAATATCAGACATTTTAAATTCAATGAGATTTAGGGATTGGTTTCACAGAAAGACAGCCAAAGTTCTCTTTTTCAGTGTATTAGACCAGGATTAGTTTAATCCATGTCTGTGAAATAGGCCCTTCATTTTCCTGGTAATGTCTTCAGCACACTAGGTGTCTTCTATGGTTTTTATATCATCCACCGAGGTGAAGAAAAAAAATTGTGGACAATTCAAATCCATATGATCACTTTTTTCCCCTCCGATCTTTTTCTTAAAGTGGAAGTTTTGCTGGTTTGCAGCCCAGACGAGCAAAAGGACGGAGCGAGAATAAAAGAGAACAGACGGAGAATAAAAGAGACAAACACGAGGAAGAACAGAGAGAAGCAGCTGACATGCAAAGAAATCAGAGAACAGAAAATAGGTGTGAAAGAGGCCACGTGGAGTCTTTGAAGGGGGGAAAAAATCATTGAAGTTTTGCAGATTTGATTAAAACTGTTTACGTGAGTGGTTAAAGCATGACAGAGGGAGGATTGATTTTATTGATGGCAGCTTTTCTGGTGCTAGGAGAAGAGGAGAACAATGCTAATTTTCCACAATTGTTTTCATAAGGTGAAACATGGTTCTGCACCTGTTTTTCCCCCTCTGAGAACACGCTGGGGGTAAATAGTGGTAAATAGAAACACTTCTGTGGCCTAGATTCCCCTCACACCCTGGCTATTTTATTAAGTACATCCAGCTTGCAGCAGACCAGACTCCCTTTGCTGCAGCTGATGGGCTTTGTGCTCTGAAATGCACCCAGCTGTTGTTATCAGGAATGGAAATGTGAGATTTTTAGAAACTGAGGTTTGTGTTTGCTGTAGTTTTTATTAACATATCAAGGCATGTTAGAGCTCTCTTTTTTTATTTTGTTAGGTTCTCCACAAAATCTTCTGTTAATGGCTTAAAAACCTCTTAAGAATGCCTTTTAGATAAATACAGAGAGCATGTTTTTCCGCCTCAAAGACAGGGAGTGAAATGTGACATCCTGGCCCACACATGTAATTTGTAAGTTGCATTGGCACTTTTAAAAATGCTACTTTTGAGTCTTTGGGGGTATTTTGTTGAGAGGCTTTAACATTTGCAGAAAATGGGACAGTTTTAGTGGAGGCACGAGGAAGTAACAACATAGCAATTTTGGAAATGCTCTGACTAAAGGTGGTGCATTCAGATTTTTTTAATTAAGTAAAATATGCTGCCCAGATCACTCTCAGCATCAAAACAGCCAAAGTGCAGAAGATGTACTGCAACAAGTAACTTTTCTTTCTTTTTCGTTTTCTTTTTTTTTTTTTTTAATGTGTGTACCTCCTGCTTGCTTTAAGTGCTCTAGGTGATCATTTTCACCTCTAAAATCTAATTTTCCCACTCTCATAATTCTGCTAACTCTAACAGGAAAAGTGTGAGAATTTAATGATTGATTATAATCATTAATGATTGTGCTCCTAATTCTTGCCACATGCATCGTGGCTTGTTGTTGCCCGTTTTCATTCACAAAGACCTTTTACACATGTGGGGTTTGAACTAACAGAAACATCTGCCCAGTGTTAATGCAGCCTGCACCTGATTGGAGAAACTGGGAGTGTAACGGCTGCGCACGAGTAATGGTCTAATCACATCCATACACATGGGCATGAAACAATTTAAGTCTTGTTACAGTATTTACTTATAATTTACTGTAAAATGAAGCCTGGAAATCTGCCTGGAAAAGTATAAAAAAAAGGAGCATGTAAACAGTTGGTGTAAATGCAGTCATTTGGTACATTTTATGTTGTTTATGAAATATTTAAGATAGCTTAATAACATTGGGATGGAATGTGAGAAACCGAGCTTCCCAGTCCGTATTAGTTCCAGCATAAATAATCATGAAATTGTCAAAATTGGTTTTGTTTTGTCTTGTGCATGTCTCAAAGACAAAACTGTAGATGGGTTTAGGTAAGAGAAAAGAATAAACAAAAGAAAGGGGGGAAAAAACACATGCAGGCATTTTAAGCATGTATCCAACATCGTGCCGTTCCTCTATCTGAATGGCACACTGTGCTGTTATTTGCTTGCTGGTACTCCACCAGTTCACTTGATTCCTGCTAGCTGCTCTATCCTGAGCATTAATGAGCTGGGTTTTGTTTTTCTCTGTCTCACTTTTTTCCTCTTTTTTTTTTGCCAGGCTGGAGGTTTGTGGGTTATCCAATATGTGAAAAAGAGCAAAAGTGGTTTCTTTTATGAGATACTGGAAAGATCATGCTCAGCAAGGACAATCACAGCAGCACCCTCAGCGACGCTTAAGTCTGAAAAGCTTAGTCTGTCTGCTTTGTCCTGCGAAAACCACAGCCATGTGCTTCTGATCCACCGTCTGCAGATGCACTCTAATGGATTGCGTAATTTGTGTCTAATATTCTCACCCGTTTTCTAACTAGTGCGGTTGATGAGGATGTGCCCCAGTTATGAAAGTATTTTTATTTCTTAAGTTTAGCTCTTATATACCAGCATCATTTCTTCTCTGCACATTTCTTTCTAAATGAAATGTGCCTCATGCTTATGTTGAGGTGCAGGCAATGCTATTTAGGCTCTTTGTGCTTGGCTGCATTCATCTACTGTCAAGCTGAAGTTGATCTGTAATTCTCTTTGTACCAGATCCTCTCCCAGCATCTACGATCCAGACGCACAAGGGAGGACCCTGACGAGGCGCATGAGAGGAAAAGCAGCACATTTGGGTATGACTAAAACCTTCAAAGCTCTCTTTCCGACAGCCAGATCTTTTTTTGTGATTCATCCTATATAGTACAGACGTGCAGCACATGGAAAAAGATATTTTATATTTTTTGCAGCATGTGTTATTTGTGTTTCTGTGGACCTTGAGGTTCACGGAGCCCCCGCAAAAATGAAGTGTGAGCTTGCAGCAGCTGCCTGACGACTTGTAGTGTGGAAATACTACCTCCTCTGATGAGGTCGAGAGGAAAGGCAAATTTTTTAAAGAAGAAAGGAAATAAGAGGATTATGGCTGGTAATGTGTGTGAAACCTCCCACCAGGACAAGTGTGCATTGTGCAGAATACCTGTGGCTCATGTAAGGACTGTTTACAATAGATCTATAGACATTCACGAGACAAAGGAGGAGCCGTTGGATTGGTTGGTGCGTGGTGTGCGAAGCAGCTCTGATTTGATCTGAAATCCACTCGAGGTCTAATGTATCCTTAGACGTTTCACTCAAGCACATATACTAATGACAAAATACAACCCAGTGTCACAGAGCCTGAATAAAAAGAAACAGAAAACTGAAGGCACTGCAACTCTGGAAAGCCTTTTGCTGTTACCACATAATTTGTTGTTATTCAGTCCAAATATTTCAACAAAGCGTGGGCAGAAACACGTTGGCTGCAGATGCAGAAAGATGCCAACATCCTCCTGAAAAAAAATAATATAATAATAATTATTATTATTTTATAGTATTGTTCTATTTATTTTTATCCTCCTGCTGCTAAACTAATTTCCCCTTGTGGGACAATAAAGAAATTGAATTGAATTGAATTGAATTAACAATTTTAATAAAGTGTGAAAAATGATCGAACAAGTGCCATTATCAAAATGAGACTTTGTGAAAGTCACTGCACTGTGTCGCTCACCATGTGCAAAGGATTTGCTGGTAACCCTGTGTTTTTCTTTCCAGCTGAAAAAAAAAAGAAAAATATTATACTCAAGGTTATCCGTGTCCAAATTTTGCAATCGAACTAATTAACCAACTCAGTGGAACACGTGTTTATTTACTTAAAGAGAGCAGCAGGAGCAGGCGGTTGCAATGGAAAAATGCCAGAGAACAAAACTAGTCCCACATTTGACCTATTATCAAATCCAGGTAATAAAAGGTTTGATTGATGAGGAAGTTGGCGGGGTGGCGAAAATGGCTCTCTTGCCATATTTATGTTTGGTAAATCACCTCCAGCAGAGTGAGCGATTTGGCATTTTGTGCCATCTTCAAACATTAATATGACATAAATAAATAAAATGAGAAAGACAGAGAGAGAGGTGATATGTGATATATATATTTATATATATATATATATATATATATATATATATATATATATATATATGTATGTATGTATATATATGTCTGAAGGGATTCTTTAGTTCTGGCACAAGGGTTTTAGCATTTTGTACCGGCTCCCTCTCCAAGCCTCTATCAGCTCCCTAAGTCATATCAGATGTTTGGGCTTTATTGGGACTTGAAATAGTTATTAGTCTGAGCACCCACCCTGCTGAATTTATCTCCTGCTAAATACAGAGCCACACAATAATGAGCTCTGCTTAGTGTGATATCGATTCCTGCTATTCACTACTTTTCTCCCTTTAATCCAAAACTATGCCTTTTTGAAATATGACAGCAAGTGACATGGTAGTTAATATAAGATGTAATATATCTCTTGAAAAGATGAATATCCTTGAAATCTCACTTGAGATGAAAAAAAAAAAAACATTTAGAAAGCTAGCCTTAAAGAAACTGCTTCTGCTTCTTCTGCATGAAAAGAAAACCTCAGTTAAACTATGATCAGTTTTCTATTCAGGTTTCCATTCAGAAACACGTGCGATTCTGAACTGGAACCTTATTGCTGTCTGCAGACAGTTTGCTCACTCTGCACTAGAAACCTCCAGCAGGAGGGTTTTTCAGGGAATGCGGAGCGTTTATGCCGTCCACGGCATGTTTCCTAAATTACACTATGCGGGTCATTTCCATAGGGGGAGAAACTAGGCCTGCAGCATATCTAATTTGTCTGTAATACCAGCAGAAATGGAGAACCTCCTGCCAAGCGGCATCCCATCGCTTGCTTTTGTCTGACATCCGGTTGCAGGGATTGGAAACTTTGACAATGCAGCCCATGAAATGTAAAAATGTAAAAGGCAAACAAACAAAAACAACAAACAACAGCTTTAAATTAATTAACTGATGATTTAATTACCTTTCTATTACAGATCCTGTTCCAACTTTTATGCTTCTTCTTTTTTCAATTTAATAAGGATGTTTTTGAACACACAGCCACAGACTTTGGACTTTACCAGAGTAACTAAACAGTGAAATATTAAACAGCTTTTTTTATTTTATTTTATTTATTTTATTTTTTTTTGTATAACTGAATTCATTTCTCTAATGCTTCACCCCCTGTTTCCCTGCACTTGGCACAATGCCTATGAATCAAACGCAATAGTCCTTGGACTCCATGGAAATCCTATTCATGGTGAGCAACAGTACAGAGAAAGCGAACACAAAGAGAAAGCTTTTCTTCTCGATGAGGAGAAATAATAAAAAAAGAAACCGAACCAGTCATTCCTCTGCATGTATGAAACGTACAGTCATGGTGATTTAATTTAACACTGCTTCAGGAGTCAAAAAGCTAAATAAGTAGCAGGAACAGTGTTAACCGTTAATTTGTGCGTTTTCAGAGCGTCGCTGTGTTTGTTTGCCATATCTGCAAGGCGGGAAGAAAAAAAGCTTCTCAGTTTGCTCTGTTAGCAAGCTAGCTAAGCGGCGCTAACAGTTCAGGTGTTGGTCAGAAGGTTTGACTATTTCAACCTGATTACAGGGTGAAGGATGGCCTCTAGTCCTAAATTTAGGAAAGCTTTCGCGTCTGAGATGATTGATTTTAGGCTTTTCTTTTTCTCGTGTAGGCTACAGTCAGACTGCTTCCTGTCGCTCAGGGTCACAAGCTGCTCCTGTGCTTTTGTGGAGTTAGGCGCAGAGCGTAGATCACACCTAATGCAGAACGACAGGGAAGCCAAAGGAATGTCAGACTTTTCTTCTCAATGTCGAACTGGTGCGTTTTGTAATTTTCTGCCTATGTTATGAATTTAATTGTCTCTTCTTTAATAATCAGTGATATTTCTGCTATCGCCTCCTTTAGCCACACATGAAGATTAACCTTTGCTTGATGAGGAAGAGAAAAAAAAAGATAAGAAGACAGTATTTTTTCCCCTTTTGTGCCTGCTTCCTTTGTGCCCTAGTTAACATTTATATTATAAATAAAAAACCAAAAATAGAGAAAATAACCTTTTGTTCTCACACAGTTTGAGACTTGAAGCCCTCTGACAGACTTTTTTTTTCTACTTTAGCTTTTACTGTTTCCATACAGCTATATTTGTAGTTTCAGTAGGAGTCTATTAGTAAAGTAGTAGAGAATGATTTTTGCCATTTGCAGGTCTGTTAATTAGAGCAGTGGTGCTACATATATGTACACTCAATATTATACGTCTAACATTATATGTTAGAAAATTCTCATAATAAAACTGTGTACATCTTATATACACAGTTTTCTTTTTTGGTAATCATGTTATGCCCTACAACATTGTACATTACCAGGCACATAATTGTACACTACCGTAACAGAAAAGGAAATAAAAATTAAAAAAAAAAAATCAATATTATATATTAATTAAAACCATTAATATGGATAAATGTACACAGCACTAAATGGACCAGTCTTAAATTGAACAAGGCTAGCGTCTGTGAAGGCTTGGAATAAATTCAGCAGCTTTGGACTAATTATCCACAGCAAAAATTTTAACCCTCTGAAGTCTGGCAAAGGATCTTTAGATGTAAATAAACATCCTCATCACCATGTGGTCTTGGGAAAAATGATTAAATCTAACACAGAAAAGAATGAACAGTTTGTAAAACTCAATTTCCTCATTTAATAGTAAATAATATCTCGCTCTACCTCAGACAATAAAAAATAGGGCGGGATCATTTTAAATCACCTGTGAGAGGTCACAGGACCATGACCGGTGGCAATAATATCCAATCACAACCACATCTTTCACAGACAAATAGCTGATAAATAATCTACGAGTAGTACATATCGCCTCGGCAGAGGTCAGAATAATCAGAGCTAGAAAGACAAACGGGAAACAAGAACAAGTAAATGAAGAATGATTTCTCTAAAATGTTTCATGGAGTTAGTTAGATAAACATAACACCTCTTACCTGATTAACCACAACGTGTCACATACAGTCTCTGCTATAAAAAAAAATGAAATCAGTTTCAGTGTCTTTCTCTGGCTCTTCAATGCTATTTTCAATTAAATGTTACCTTTATTTCATAAAGTAAATATTAGCTGTGTCAACGTCAAAAGTGCTCATAGAAATATTTACGTATTTTCTCGTTATTTAATTTTAATTTGTACAATCTTTAATTTGGGCTTTCGGTTTGCTAACACAGTAGAAAATCTTTTATTTTCTTACAAGTTCATGAAAAAAAAGGCTGAGGTAATCTTTTACAAGCTGGGTAGTTAAAAATAACAACTTGGAGTTTTTAACGGTGATAAGAGCAACACAATAATTGTGACCGAAATATCTTTTGACACTCACACTTAAGGTGATCCTGAGTCCGTGCCATAATCCCTGCGCTGCTTATGTTCTTAAACGTCTTACTGCTGTAGAGTTCGCACCGCACCACTGCTGTGTGACATGCCATGTTGATAACACCGCAACGCATTTGCCAGTACACCCTGTTTAGTTTGTTCTTCCCATCATTCTGTGTTTGGATAAACATTTGGGCACTGTCAGCACGGTAAACTGAGTTGGGATGCTCGATGGGAACTCTACTTAACATCGTTCAGCAAGACAAGGAGCGAAATGCAGCCACTAGGAGCCTGAACACGACCAGGATAACAGCAAAACAGCAATTGGCTGTTATTAGTGTCATTTCTCTTGTTAAGACGACGAGTGCCTGTCTTTATGTAAAAATCCACATCGCTCGATGTTGTCATGACATGTCCTTTTCACACTAACATAATTCCTATAATAGGTGTCCAGCGACTCCGGGTGTGTACTGTATAATCAATGCAAACAGCCCTAGGTGCTAAGCTTATTGTATACAATGAATATCATATGGACGGGTCAATCTCTAAAAGCAAAAGTGGGCTCTTATAAAACTGCAGAGTTGTGCTCTTGCTGTTCTTCCTCACTTTCTGCAGATAACTTCGTGAAGATCTCTACAGCTGAAGAGCAGATTCTGTCGCACTGTATGGTGCTTAAAAGCAAGAGGTTAGGAAAACATAACCTGCTTGTCTGGGGCGATGTAGTGTGATCTGCCTCGACTCATTCTGAGGGCAAGAACATCCAAACAAGTAGAAAATATCAGCAGGAAAAGCCTCAGCCAGCGAGAGAAAATAACACATGTTGGTGGGTCTAATTCTGCAGAGCCGAGGAAGAAAGCATAATCAGATAATTGAGTCTCGAAAACGACAAAAACCGAATTAGTAAAATGTTTGCATCACAGCTGGTGATAACCATGCAATTTTTGATTTTGACAGCATAATATTTTTATGAAGGTGTGCGAAGCTCTGCCAAATGGAGAGAAGTTAGCCCCCCCCCAGAGTGTGCCAGTAACATAGTAGATACCCAAGGGGGAAGATTTTCAGTACAAGTGGCCACTCTCAATATTACTGTTTGTAAGTTTGGATTAAACGCGGTTCTATGGAGCTCAAAAAAAATTTTAAAAAAGAAAAACGAATGGATGAATAAATAATGTAAATTAGTTTTAAATGACATTAAATTAGGGGTGTTTTTTTT
The DNA here is from genome assembly GCF_900408965.1 of Simochromis diagramma. NCBI lineage: Eukaryota > Metazoa > Chordata > Actinopteri > Cichliformes > Cichlidae > Simochromis > Simochromis diagramma. The sequence goes on from NW_024386782.1 coordinate 8,264,030, forward strand.
ATTACTACTTTCGTACTCTATTTAGTTCCTTACATTCCCAACACAGCACTTGTCCTTTCCTCCCAAGTTTTCATAAATATGCATGCAAATATAAGATGCATTTTCACCCAGACTGTTAGCTGGTAGCTACACATTGCTCATAATTTTCACTATGTTATAAAGCATGCTTTTTTTAATGACAATGCTATAATGCCATTGTGCTAATCCTTGTCACATTCACCTCTGCAGTATGTCTAACCTTGTTTTGCTTAAAATTCACATCAGAAAACAGAAAAGAAAAAGAAAAGCAAAAGGTTGCCCTCTTGTTGATAGAAATGTATGCCGCGGTTTAGTAATTACCTATGCTCTGTGGAAATGATTTTGGAATGAAACTCTCTGCTTGATGCGGATTCATCCAATTATTTTTGTATAGTTTGCTGTTTATTAAAGGCTTAAATCATATTCAGTCTTAAATGAACCAAATGGAAAAGCCAGCTACTGCCAGAGGTTTGCTTGCAAACTGTGAAGTTGCATCCATCCCGGTAGAAACCTCTGGGCATTACCATGGGAGAGATTAACCCTGTCCTGCGCCGTTTGATGTGGTCAACTGACGCAAAGCGGCACATTCAAGAGGAACCAGTCTTCATGCTAATGCTCGGAGCTGTGTGTGCTGCATGTGGAGATGGTATAAGGAGCATGTTCTGCACTAACCCTCTTCCTAACAGCTTCCAGCCAGGGATGATGTCACTTTTTTTGCCCTGCAGAGGAGTAATCAGTCTCCTGCATGCCTGAAGGGCCCCTTAGGAGTGATCAGTCTTTGATAGTTGTCTCTATTGCAGCTGATTCAATCTGTAACACCACTTCAGGCCCTCCGCGAGCATATAACAAACATACTTAATCATTTCTGTCGTTAGAAGTGGAGAAAATCCTCACCCAGCCTCAGTTATGTTCTAGTTGCGCAGTATTAATATCAGAGCAGACAAAGTGCTACGCCTTGCAAGACGTATGATTACATATATGACAGAGAGAGTCAGAGAGCGACGGGGAGCGCGCGCAGATACGCACGCACACACCCGCAGGCTAATACAAGAGCACAGAGACTCACACACACAGAGCTCAGTGTGCCACTTCCTCATCTCCTGCTGCTCTGTCCTTAAACCTCTTCACCCTCCATGCAGGGAGCAGACACTGTGCTCTTTTCTCTTTGTCATGGTAATAACACTAAGCCTAACTGTCCCCCATTTTGCCTGTCAAGTTGCATTTATTTTGTTTTCCTTTTTCTTTTCTTTCTTCAGCATGTACTGTCAGGTTTCTTAGGATATGTTCAAGTCCCTCCCAGCATCATTCACCACTCCTGGAACCAATTATATTATCCGGCCAGCCTATTCAACTCCTACAGAGGGAAGGACAGAAAAATTTGGATCTATTCTCTACGCCAGCCGCATCACACCTTTTCCTATCCTATTCATGAGATCCCACTCGAGAGGTTTTCATTCTTCGATCTTTTCGGTCTTCCCTTCTCAAACTTTTCGCTCTGTACTTTTTCATTCTTGCCATGACGCGTCCCCTGACAGCGTGAATAAGGGTCTTGTTGTTGGCGACACCAACATACTGCTGCGTGACACATTATCTGGTGTAGTCTGCCATTGCAGCAGGATGCTTGCCTCAGAGCCTAACGGTATTGTCTGAGCTTTTCACCTCACCGCTGGCTATCTGCTGTGCTCTGGCTTAAGGCTTATCCCCAGGCCTCTGCAGAGCTGCTGGGCCAGTGAACACTAACAACTTTCCCTTTGTATGCTAGGAGAACCTCTGCACACCAGTGCTAGCACATTTACCTCTTCCATCTCCCTCCTGATGTTATTCTGTCTGTTAGTGGTGTAACTATATGCTTCATTGTATCTGATTGTTGAGTATCAGGTTCTCAGTTCAACATGTGCTGTTATAAACAACTGGCCATACACAAAGCAGACCCCATGTTTTGACATCATATCTAGATCCAGATGCATAAGCGTTTGCATATTTTCAAGAGTGAAGACTGCGTATGTGCAAAGGGAGAAATGTGCATATGCATTCTATGGCACTGGAATCTTTCAAGGATATTCTGCACACGTGCGCAAACATAATTTCCTCTCCAAGCATGTATGGATGTAGATGCTCCCCTAATTAGTCATTTGAATATAAAAATGCTTTTTGCACCACAAGTTGTTAGTCATGGCAGTGGGAAAAAAACGGCAAAGAACAAGAAGCACTCGAAGAGCACAAACCTGCAGCAAGGCAGCTCAGTCTCTGGGCAACTTTAAAGGGAATGTGTTCATTTTGTTTTTTCTTTGTTCTTTTTAAACCTGCTTTGAGAAGTTTGTAGTGCAGTTAAAAATAATGCATCCTGGAGTCGACTTGAAAGAAAGGCAAAAGTGAGATTAGAGGTCAAATTTCAGATCATATTTAGATGCAAACTACAGTATAATGTGATATTTAGAATCCCCATATATGAGTCCCTACACACCTACATGCTCTCATAAAAACAATAGTTTTAAATAGCTCTATAGAGCATAATTATCACTTTGACCTTCAGAAAAATTTATTGACTTTGAAGGAGAGGTCAGAGGTCACATTTTAAATCCGTATACAGTACTTTCTATACATTAGAAACATAAAACGCTTTGGTTAGTTTATAAGCCTTTTGTCAATTTTAAACCAATGAATCATCGAGGTGACCTTGAAGACCTCAGTCAATGTAAAGCAAATGTAAATGGATTGCTAACCTACCAAAAACATAACCACTTTGGTGGAGGTAATTAATGCTCGGTGTAAAGTCTTCTCAAACATGACATAAAACTAATAAACTGATTGAATATGAAATAAAGTGGCAGAAACTATCTGCTCAATAATTTCTGGCTGAGGTTTTAAAAAATGGTCAGATTACAAATATATACAAATACCAGGGTCCTTCAACAATGCCAGAGCAGCATCTATTAGCTGCACATACGTACGGAAATATATGAGAGTATCCCAGAAAAGGTAGCACAGTTGTTTTGAGAGAGAAACAGTGGCTCAAGAAACAGTAGTGTCTTAGGTGGATACCCAAGAAAAGGCACATGTTTTTCAAAGCGTGTCCTCGGGAGTGAAAATGTTTAAAAAAAAGAAAGAAAGAGTGAGAGAATGAATCACAGGGACTTGGGCTGCAATAACTGAGGCAGTAAATGTTGTGTCCTCTGACAAAGAAAATACATTTGACATTAAAGTTACTGCAACAACAACAAAAAAAAGAATAACAGACCAGAAGAAAAAGGAAGAATGAAGGTGAAGGACAGAGAGCACATGATCTGTCAGTCCAGGATGACAGACTCGCCGCAGGTATTGGAAAACATCCACTGGTGGTGGGTTAGCCTGTTGCCAGGAAGCGAGGGTGAAAGTCACAACATTCAACAAGGATGAAAGGGGCAAGAATTTCATGGTTAATTCATCATTTTTTTTATTTTGAATGCATTAATAAATTTACAGTTTTAAACACACTTTTCTACTAAATCCTTTTTGCGCTTTTACTAATGAGCATTTAGTTGAAAGACGTGCGTACGTCCACATCTGCCCACCTCCCGCAATCAACAATAGAAGTCACGACTGATGTTTTGCAGCCCGCAAGAAATGTTGCCACCCGAATGGTGTCACATCGATGTCCAATTGGCTCCCGGGTGCCTTTGTCACATTTTGTGACACCACTTAAAGGTGAAAGCAGTCAACACCCCCCACCCCCCAACCCCTCCACCCCCCATGGCACATGTGGAGGTTTTTCAAAGGCGTAGAGGGAGACATCACATGGTTAACTATTCTTTCATCTGCTGCGATTGCAATCAGACAAAGCTTCGCCCGTGTAATCATTGTCTTTGATATGGAAGCAGTTCTGTTGAGATTTATCATCAACTCTTTTTATGTTGCATTCCCAGCTGTCTGATGTTGGTTTACTCTGGCTGTAAAGTGATTTTCATTCAAAAATACTTTGTTCTCTCCTAAGTTTCTGCCTCTGACTCTCCTATGGCTTTACACGGAGGTGAGATCCAGTAAATGGGCCTGATTGAAATTCCGGTGCTGCATTCAAAGTTGTCCTCAGTTTCAGCTGAAAAGAGGTCCTATGTAATTATCCTAATCGCAGTTTTAAAAGCAGTGGAGCTGTCAAATACACCCATGCAGGATAATGCACACAGGAGCCTGTTCGGACAGACGCAACAATGTGTCAGAAATGTCACAAGCTGAACAAAATGCCCTCCATTGTTGTTCTGTGACACCTGTGGCTACCTTTTTACTGACAAGCTATAATTAAGTACTCAAAGAAAAGATGTAGATGGGAAACATTAATGCTAATTTATCTACTTTAGCATTTTTTAATTTATTATCTTTTATCATTGTTGTTGTTGTTTTTGTGTCTCCTTTTTATGCCTGTTGACCTGAACCGGCTTTTGCCATTGTTATAAACGTTTAAATGAAAACAATTAGGACCAAAATGAATACATAAATGCATTTAGCCAAGAAAAACAAGTGGAGTAAAATCTGTCTAACATGCATAAACATCCCTCAGTGAGGTAAAAGAAATTCAGGTCTAACATCCACCATCATCAAACAGCCTTGCTTTAGACTTTTAGTCATCGATGCTCTCAAAAGACATCTATCTATCACATTTAAACCCACAGTGTTTTACACTTTGCTACACATATTCAACACTTTCGAAAAGCTTGAGGGAAAACGTACATCTTCAGCTCCGGATTTAAAAGTTGTTACAGCAAAACCACGAGTTCCTTTGGAAATCAGCTTTGAACACAGGATGATCGGGAATGACTGAGAAACAGACCCTAAACACAAACTAGATAGATAGATTGGTGCAGGCCCTCGCTTCTGCCACTGTTTTATCTCCTTTTCTCCTCCCTTAAATCCAGCTTTCTTCTGATTGGCTGTCTGTTGCAAACAAAAGGTTTAAACAACAGGTGGGTGGGGCTGCTGTCCTCACAGCCAGACCTGTAAGATTATTATGGTTTCTGCTCAACCTGAAACAAGAATAGAAAAAAAATCCCCACCGTATGAATGGCTGTTTAAAGCAGTTGAAGCCTAAGCTTTTGACTCACTGGGATTACCCACACTGACCTTATTATTTGATCATGTTTAATATCAAAATTTGAAAGTTTCCCACTGTCTAACATGGACATCCGCTGTAATGTTATATGATAGAAAAGAAGGAAATGCTAAGTATTCTTTCAGACATCATTAGGATTCTGCATTCGAAGCCACCGTGCTGTGTTATGCACGGGGAATACTAAGAAGAGCCGGATACCTAGTAAAGCTTCCATGGACTGCTTGTAGGAAAACATCTCATCGGCTGTACATACAGTATACTCACATGGCGGCCTCTTTCATGTTTGCATGAAATATGGTAATGTTTATTCCGGCTCCCTCACAGACAAAAGTCGAATCCGCAAACAAACTTACTGAATGTGCAGGTCAACAAAACATGCAGCTAAGATTTGGGAAGTGTGCACAGCAACTCTTCTGCGAACCTCTGTGGCCTTCTGTTTACCACAGCATTCTTTTCTGCTTAGGTTCATGGAGATGTTAACAAGTGTCTTTGGAGAAGCGTAAATCCAGCTCTACAAGAAAATAGTCTGCATAACCTTCCAAGGAAAGAACCCTCGGGATTGTTCAGGATGCTTATTAAATGGCAAAACTGACTTAAAACAAACACACACACACATGTGTGTGTGTGTATATGTATATATATATATATATATATATATATATATATATATATATATATATATATAATATTTTACATGGTAATTAATCCATCAATTGCAGCCGCCAGTTACGATTAATATATTTGATGTGGGATTAAAACATACAGCGAGCATGCAGCAGGTGCCGTCTGAAGTTTGGCTCTTCGTGCAGGGTGGCGCTCATATCTGCACAGCAGCCAGGTGTATTGATCACAGGGTGAAACGCCTGTGATGTTGTCATGACAATTCCAGAAACAGCTGTTTCGGCAGCATGGTGCAAAGCAGGCTCCCGGTGAGCTGTACAAACCCTTCATGTACACACACAAACACACACCGGGCAGATTCAGCCGGAGCTGCTCACTGCTCAGGTCACTGACAGTTCACATTTCTGGTCGTGCCATGTGGAGAGTCGGCCGCTGCTGCGAGGAGGTGCACACAGAGGCTCCGTAGCTCTGCAGGCACAATTCTTATTTATATTCAGTGTATAGATTTACCCTGACTCATCATGCTGCTGCTGTATATCACTGGAAGAGTAAAAAATGATTTACCTTGTCACTGATATCGCCACGCATAAAAGCCAATCGGTCACTTAGATATGACAGGTGGCCATCAAAGAGAAACCCCTGACTTAACACATTGCTTACAGTTGTATTAATTCCCATTTTTCAGTGCCTGCACAAAAATGGCGAGTGGATTGCTCAGGATATTTCACAGCTAACTTAATAACGGCAAGTAAATGCGAGATTACCGGCTTCCATCAAAGCCACCTCAATGCTGTCTGATTATTTGAACGAGTCGGCATATGTGCGGCCTGTCCGCCGCCTTGTTCTGCGCGAGATGAAACAACGCAGTCATACGGTGCTGCAGAAGGAGGTTTCATCATATCAGAATAACAACTGTTATTCTGCCACAAGCCACAGTATAGAAAATTCGCAGCTGCCTGTGTTTAAGGGTCTATTAATTCCAGCCATGACTGCTGAAAGATGAAACAGCTGGCCATAAACTATCTTGACAAACTTGTGAGTTGTGTGGAGAAAAAAAGAAAAGGATAGCCGTATCGTTAGGCAGCCTTTGTGTCAGTGAGTTTTTTGTTCCCTCTATCATCGCTTGTTCTACATTTCCCCAACTCTACTAGAAACGAAAAGAGAAATGACAGAAAGAATATTTGATTTCCTAACAGTTCACTTAGGACTGTTTCCTAGGAGTCCTTAAGGACTTTACAGGTGGCCCTTTTTCAGGGGTTTAGTGCTTGCTCTGTGCTTCCACTGACATGAAAAATTAAACGAAAGGATTCTGCATTAAACATTTGGGACTTAACAGTACGGCGAGTCTCCTATCGAGATCCTCTCTTGTCCAAAAGCAGTAAATCAAACTTTTAAACGGCTTCTGTATGGATTTAATACATCTAAAATCTACACTCTGCAGCCAATGTGGAGTTTAACATTTAAGCTATTAGTAATGTATTTGAAGATCGGCCTTGAAGATGCTTCCTCTTCCTGCCTGTGAAACCAGCACCTCTGTGGGGCAGTAGAGGCATCAACACTTCCTTTCATCTCATCCTAGCTGCATGAAAGGGGCAAGGTCAGAGGGGATTTGAGCTTGACTCACCACCACATGTTTCTGTGCTTGCCCAGTCTTGCTTTAGGCTCAGATTATCACCATACTCTGGCGACTCTTAGAGTCTACATTTGTGTGGCGGCGCAATGCCAGATCCTGATTGATGTATCAAGAGACTCTTTGCTTCCATATTTATGCCACTAAAGCCCCCTTTCCTTACTCCACTGATAAAAAAAATATACACAAACATCAAGAAATTTAAAGAGCTCCTTAAAGGATTTACAGCCAGCTGAGCCAGAAGCCTTTTAAGAGCTTTAACTTGAAATGCTTCACCTGTAAAGCCTGCATTGCTACTGTAAGCCCTCCCTTACTTCTTATTTATGTGCTACATCAGCATTATAATAAAAAGAAATTGTACTTTTTTGTATTTCTTTGCTGCTTTATACAATTTGGCCGTTCGGGAACCATTTTCTCACCTTTTATTAGATTATTTCCACCAAAACCTCCCAAAAGATTATTTGTGTGTGGTTGGGTCGACTTGCGGTCACTTCAGAGCCACAACTCACACACAGTTTACGTTTTTTTTTAATGGAGACTGAATAAAAAGATATTTAATATGACTCTGTGACTCAAAATGTCCCTTTTCCTGCTGTTCCAGCTGACGCACATGACCTGTTAAGGAAAATAGTTAGGGATATTCTCTATTTCCAGTACAGGTGATACGGCTCCATTTACTTTCCCCCATTTGAAAAACCCCTGAACTCTGCTGACAAATATTTGTAACACCTTTCACCTGTAATCGATACAGAACAAAAATGCATTGTTTTATGTATTTCTTGAAGTCTCGGAAGGCCTCGGGAGGACTTTGCTCAGAGTCCCAGTATGGCTAGGTTAAAGTCATCCAGCAGTGGCCTCCGTCTGGCATTTTACCCAGAGCACATCCTGTGGGAGCGGGAGCTTTGGAGCCGGCTGCGCGACCACATCAAACAATGGCTTTTTGTTGTAAACAAAGCCAGGGCAGCTTGCCGGGGGCCCTCTCACTCTCTCTCGCCCTCTCTGTCTTGCTCTCTTTCTTGCCACTCACGGCCCATATCCAGTCTGCCTACCATCATCCTGGACTGTCAGACAAATGTGCGCCAGTGCACCACAAGCCCCCTCTATTCCATTTTTTATTTGTACACAAAGACCATCAACCTGGCAGCGCAACAGACAAATATTCAAATTCATCACAAACAGTAAAAGCAAGATGAAAAGCAAAACCGAAGGGTTGCCCCGAGAGAACAGTTAAAACGAAATCACCTGAACAGTTGTTTGACTGCACGGCATGAAGTGTAATGTCCTTATGTTTGTTTATTGGTAAATGCAATCTCTGCTCAGAGCCGCGTTTGACCAGAGGACAGAGAGCCAGTTGTGCAAAAAACATTTTATGTGACTATCTTTCCAAACATACATTTGCATGTGTTTATTGTTAAGACTCATAGGGTCGTACATTTTTCCCGGTTGCACATATTTTTCCGAGTTTGAACTTTTCTTGTCCCTTCTAAACGACGGGTCAATAAATGGGAAATAAACCATCGGTGATGGTATGGCTCAGTGTTCAGGCTGGCTGGGAGGAGTTTAAATCACAATGAAAGCTTATAAAAATATACATTTTAACTAGTTATTTTTATTTATCGTCTAATTGGACCTACTTAGTAAGCTAAAATGTTTTCTTTCAAAAAATAAACTTTATTTTGATTAATTATACGCTCCAGTTTATGGATTAAATGTTTTTCTTCATAAAAGTTTATCCAGCGAATATTAATATGTGCGTCTGATGATAAACTCATTTACAGTTGAACAGTTTAAACTATGATTCAGTGGTAATTAAATCCTACCAAGTCAAGTCTTTAACAAGAGTTTAGTATTTTCGTCTAGCTCCCAGCCCTTTCTGAAATCTACACAAATAAAAAAAGAGAAGCCACAAGATTCTTTATAACTTCTCTCATTGCGCTAACCCTCATTCTGAAAATTACTGAACCAGAATGGACCGATTGTGCTGCAGCACTCATAATACGAGGCCTTTAAGTCCCTTTGTGCCCTTTATTTCTAAATTACTAATGTGTGTTGGACTGTATATAATATGCCACTGTGCACACACGCTGGTTTTTGTACACAGAGCAACCCCACTGTTCTGCTTGCGTTAATATTTTAATTATTCATTGTTACTCCTCTTGTTTTATTTTCAGAGGTAGTTACTGTTTGGGGTACGAGGTCCTTGTTTTTTTATTTTTTGTGACAGGAATGTTAAATGTGGATTAAAACGCTTAATTTCACAACCGTTGTTTGACATTTTGCAATTACAGTGGAGAAAAAGCAATGAGGAAAATTTATTTTAGCTCCTGCTGAGGCTATCCATGGCCATCTCGCCTGCTAACTTTCACTTGACTTTAATTTTATCTCTGTTTTAACTACTGCAAAAGCCATTTTCCAATAACTGAACACATATATGGCAATACTGAAATATAGATGTTGAAAAGTCAGTGTTTGGTCTTAAGCTAATTTTAATCACGTACAACGCGGCCTGTTTTCGAAGCCTGGAGATGACGGCGTCCCTATCTCGGTATTTTAAAACCGGATGTGATGAGCGAGGGGCGTATCCAACTGTGAAACCGCAGGCTCACTTGACTAATCAATAGAATGACCACAATTTACTTAATGTTTTATTCAGTATGACCCTAACTGAGCGACTGAAACCATAAACTCAGCAGGAAAGTGTTTACAGAGGTCAGAACGGAAGTGTTTTTTCAACCAGTGTCCTTTAAAAATCCCGGATTGAGGCACTTTGGCGTTGGCTTCACTTTTCCAACCCAGATGCAATGTCCATCTTTTATAATGTCTGTATTTATAACTAACAAACTGCACTGCCTATGAAATTAGACTTAATAGGTACCCAAAGGTGCAGCACCACAATGTCAAGTTACATCAAAAACCTATTTCAAGATCAGGAACGATTCAAAACACTAGCAAATGCTGCAACACCCTGCAACCCCTGCTGTTTCATGTTAGCGCGATTACCTCTCCTATGTCTGGCCTGAACTTGATCAAAGGTGACAATGCATAGTGTTTTCACAGTAAGGCATGTGCTCATCGTATTGATTAGCGCTACGTTATCCTCGGGAGTGCTGATATAGGCCAGTGAACACACTTTAGCTATGATAATGAAAGATTTTAAACACTCTGCTAATTGAAATGGTGGCACAAGGCAGCAGCTGGGATGCATGCTTAGCCATTATCACTACTAATAGTTTGATCGGAATGGGAAACAGGATTGGAGAGGGGGAGGGGCATCTCTGTGTCCCAGGGGCACCAAAGACCCTCCAAGGCTATTACAATGGCTGTTGTTCCACCATGGCACCCGTGTATACTCTACCCAAACTGATATTCAGTCAGCAACTCATGCAGAGTGGAATTTGGAGAGCTGGTTAATTGCAGGGTTTGCCGATAACTGTTTCATTAATTCTAGCAGGCTCCCATTGTTCCTGGCCAGGCACATGGGTCCAAGCCTATGCAGAGCTTGGCAGTAGTTTTTAAACGAAGGGGAAATGGAACAACCTGCTTCACTGCCCCCACTGATCCCTTGGGTTTCAGCTAGTTTTTCCTTTTTCCCCCCTCCCTCATACCTAGTGAGTCAAGGGCATTCCCCATTTCCAGGCTTCTGGAATCATGCAGAGGTCAATCATTCTCAAAGCTGGCTGAGGCAAACAGCAGGGGACCAGATTTATGTACTCTCTGTACATTCTCTTTGACAGAACGACCAGGACGTTTGTTCCTGATAAATACCACGGCTTTAACAGTCCCGTAAACAGCCCCCCCCCCCCCCTTTAAAGAAAATATACAGTGTAATGTTCAGGCATCATTTGTTTTGTTTTTGACAAAAGGCGGATTAGCATCCTGTTAACATTTATATCCCGATTCTGTTACATATGAAGTAGAAATTATAATGGGTTGAATTCTAACCAAGTATGTGCATGCTAATCACACCGCCATGCTATTTGAGATCCACATGCTGACTGCTGAAGGGGAAAGAGGCTCCTATTGACTCTATTTGAATCCATTGGTGAGCACATGTTCCAATCTCAACACAGCAACTGGGGTTATAAAGTGTGGCGATGGGAAGTATACCAGAGGGCAGAGGCCAGTGGCTTTATTGCTATTTGGAGCACTGCTGTGTGTCTTTGAGGTTTGAAAAGTTTGAATTAGATTTGCTTCAGCACATCTCCAGCTGGGAACTATGTAAATTGACAGTAAGGGACCTTATCTGTGCAAGATAAGTTAAAGCCTCTGCCATCAGCTCTGTAGCGACAGACACTAGAATTTTATATATTCTCTGATAAATGGGTAGCCTATAAATGGTCACGTAACAATGACTGAATGGGCTCTCCTTCTTATCTTGGCAGCCATCAATAGCAAGAATGCAACCATATGAGCATATCCTGCTGATAAAATCTATGTCTGGTCCTTGTTCTTTAGGACTGAACTTTTTTTCATTTCAGGGAATTAACCCAGCATGAAAATATTTTTCAGTATCTTTTTGTTCTTTAAGAAAAACAGGATGCCTGGGCTTTTCAATTCTTGCGCAGCTACTCAAAATAAAGGAAGACTTCAGTCCCTTCGGTGTGAGGCTTAGACGAAAACATTTTGGCTTTGGATCGCACAGTAAATTCTCTGTGCTGCCGCTGGGTTCATGGCAGTCAGTGGGATGGTGTAGCCCGTAGACCCTGGGCAGGGCTTTACAGTGAGAGACAACAATTCTTCGTCATGGCTGGTGGCCGTTTCTTTCCTCAGACCGCAAAAACATGTGAGGAGCCGAAGCGCCTCTGTGTAGCAGAGGGCAGAAAAAAAAGAAGAAGGCAATCATTTATTATTCAAATGAAATGAGGTCCGGCAGATGGTAGAAGAGGGGCCATGGGCTTGCGGCAGAAAACCTCCTGCTCTGTACCTCTGTGATTTCACTCAGCCCGTGACGAAATAAAAAGTTCAAAGAGAATCAGCGATCGTGACGAATCTCATTAGCATATTTCCAATGAGCAACATTAGAAGAAGAGACGGGGGAGCTGAGAGTGTAGCCCATGCAGGAACTAATCAATGTATGTCGTCTATACATGACTGCAAGCTTTACTTGCATGTACATTTACTACTGATTGTAATAGGATGTACTGCTTTATTCTGTTTCAGACTGGATCAAGGTATGGTAACGCAGAATAAATGTAAACACTCAACAAGAAGAAGACCAGAATGTCAGTAACATAGCCGGCTGACTCATGATTCATCAGAATTCACAAGGTGTATGTTTTCTTGCTTTCTTTCTTGGATATCAGTACATAAAAATATAAGATGTAAACATGCCAGAGTACACCAAAATTGCTAATTTACATCTGTAGTTCCTGGGCAGGTCAAAGCTTTACTGCAATAAACAAAAACCTACAGATATACAACAGAAACAAACACAACAAATACATTAGATAAAAATGATGCCCAGTTGTGTGAGGATTAAAATCCATTGAGAAGTCAAGGATGCTTGAAAACAGCCACATCCAGGGCAAATTAAATTCCTTCATCACCAAATAAAGTGTTTGAGGTCCCTAGTATTGTGGCTACATGGTCAATAGTAACCAGGCACATAAAAGGCATAAAAATATGTGCTGATGAACGTGACCCTGACTGACCTTGAGCATAATTTGGCTAACGGCTACTTAGGTGATCATTTGATGATCACTTAAATAGGCGTTTTAATTCTAACATGACTGGTAAATTCTAACATATCATCTAGTTCAGTAATCATGTATCAGCCCTGTTTCTGTCCATGTATCTACAGACTTCAGTGAAGCTCTCTGCTATCTTTTTAAGGTGTTGTAATGCCTTGTCTTGTTTTATTGAATAAAAACAAGTTTTCCCAAAATAACAGCTGGTCATTCTGAGGCTCTCCAGCTTTATGTCTGGACTATTCATGTGCAACACATTAAGTGTTAAAAAAAACTTACAAAGTAACTACAGCCTGTGGCCTCACAATGTCCCAGACACAAAATATTTGAATGCTTCAGAAATGACTCACTCTCAGGCTGACTTCGGTGTGACATTAAGATTTCAGTGTGGACATTAAACTTAGGAGGATTAGGATTTTCTCATTGCGAGTAATCTAAACATGCAACAGCATATTAATGACTTACCTCATGTTGTGCATGGAGATGCTTTTGGCATCTTCTTCCTGCCATATAATGCCATTTACCCTCATTCTCTATTTTTCCAGGACTAATGTGTTTATATTAGCTTAACCACAGCTCTGTAGCTGGCCACAAAGTAGCACATCAATATGTGTCAAGTAGCTCAACATCCCTGTCTGAACTTTACTGCTAAACTTTAGCATGCAGACTAAAAATAAGACGTAATAATAACAAATATTATTACCCTGCTAAAGCTAAAGCTATTTCTTTCTGTCAAGCTGAAATACCAAAATTATTGGCAACATTATGTTTGCAAGCACCTTAATTAATCAATCAGAATCAGAGTACTTTATTAATCCCTAAGGAAATTATGTCACTAACTAACTACAGTAGCTTGCTAACACATAGCTAACATTAGCTTTCTAAGAGCTAGCTAGCTAGACATAGAGTGCCAAAACAAAATTGGTCTACTTGTCAATTATAAAGTAGGTCAACCCTACACACTACTTTATCACTCTTTGGAGACTAATGGCACTATAATTGATAACAGCCATATCACCAGCAATGTCACCAGCTTTGCTCAGTTTCTGTGCAGAGGTAGTCAAGCTGTATACACCAGTGCATTGTTGAAAGCAAGTATGTCCTCAGCTGTATGCAAGGTACAGAGACTTCTAATCTCTGTGTAAACATAGTTTTTAGGAAATGTGTCAAAAACATCTGATAATTCGATATGCTGTGTAAAAAAAAAACTTTCCAGCTTTATGATACTGCAGCCTCTTTGGTGGTTTGAAAAAATGAATATTAAGTGGTAACACACAGGAAGAGACAGGTACCGATGTGACACAGTGACACCATGAAGACTTGTACTGGAATAACTTAGTGACGCAAAGTGGGCGCAATAAATCAATCTCAGCATTGAGGTAAGTGACTGAAAACACTGCATATGCTGCCTGATGTGTTATTGGTTGGAAAGAATATCAGAGGGTTACTTACACAACCAACTCAAGAAATGTCCACTACTGGCCATTGAGTAAACGGCTTTAGTTAATTGGGCTTAGTTTGTTTCTGCCCCTCAGCAGGATACATTGAACCATTCTGATTTGACATACCTAAGCTCACATGGCATCATGCATACATTACTCCAGAGTTGTGTCATAATGGATCTTATTCAATTCAGTTCAGTTCAGTTTCATTTATATAGTGCCAAAATCACAACAGTCGCCTCAAGGCGCTTGATGTGATGCAACCACTGTGTATTCCCCAACTGGTTGGCAGTGGCACCTGGAGATTGCTGGCATTTACTGGGTAAAATCCAATGCAACGAAGGTGCTGCATCCAAAACCTTCAAGTGATTGCTTTGATTGCTAGCAGATTGCCAAGGCTACCTATATATGGAATACTTCCTAATTACTAGCTGAGCAGTTGTAAAACTTGAACAAGTGGGACACAAACCAGAAATGGAGAAGGTTTGTCTTCAACACTGGAGCCAACATTTCACAGTTTCACTACAGCTCAGAGAGTGGCTGGCCATTGTTTGTAGAAAAGCCCACCACTTCTATTCAAACTACTACAGGAACATGCTAGAAACCAAAGCAATCATTAGGAAGTTTTTGCTAACTGGTTGGAGAACCTGACCCGTTTGTTGTGCCGCATGACTGGGATTTTAGAAAATTCTTTGCAGCAACTGCCATTGTCCTCCAGCAGCCACTTGCAGTCAGGTAATATTCATTTTTCCTTCACAGCCAATTGTTACCAGATGGTTGCATTGATCCTGCATTGTTACCACAATAGTCACATATTCACAAGGCCAGATAAGTTAACTTCACATAGTTAGTAGGTAGGTCAGGTATCTTTTGGTATGTTTTCAGGCATCTCATTTTGTTATGGTATTTTGCTTTGGCCTAGAGAAGAAAAAAAAAAGCTTTGCTGAAATGGACTCATGGGGTGGGTTAAAATAAATTCTTTGTTAAAGTTAGGAGACATAATGCATACTGAACAACTCATGCTGTAGACAGTTATGCCTTACCAGAAATGCAGAATATTTTTTTTCTTTCATTCTGTGCACCTTTAGCGCCATTGTGCTATGCCATTTGCCTGAGCACTATAAAAGCCATCCATGTGTGGGGTGAATCAACCAAGGTTGGGCTTGTAAAAGGCAGAAAACTCTTAAGCTGCCATTCAGACACGTAAGACTTCAGCACCTGTCAAGGGGTTACTTAAGTGTCAGCCTGTAACCACGCAGCTAGCCTATCCTACATGGTGCTTCGTGTTATTTAGTACTTTATCCTGCGTGAGGCCATTTTGCCTTCTATTCAGAACAGAGTAGCACTCCATCTCTCATTTGAAATATTGGGCTGGGAGATGCTCTCGCCCCCCAGGCACGACTGTATTTCAAAAACTGAAATTTGAGTGAGTTTTTCTGAAGTTCCCTGTGGTGCTGTTCTTTTGGACCGCAACAGGCCACAAATCTGGCAGGAGCAGCTTTTGCTCAGTGAAAATACAGAGGAGCATCTACCCATTAAAGCACAAGAGGAATTTGGTTAGAGAAGGAATGCAATAAAGTATAAAAGAAAGCCAAATTTGACTTTACACAAAGGATCTAAGAATGTCACAGAACCAGAAGAGGGATATAAAGGAACAAATAGATCACAATCTTCTTATTTATGGGTTATAAAGAAAGGAGTGGTCACATCCTGCAATAGGGTGTTGGTTATCGCATAACATAGGAATTTTCTTTCTGCAGACTTCAAAGAAACGCACTGCACATAAGATCTTGCAATTTGTTAATGCTAATTTCCAACTGATTTAGAAAACACATTTGTTTTGGCAGTTTTATTACTTGTTATTTGCATGTGAATTAATATGTTATAACATACCACCCTCCCTTTTGAAAATCTGCAACACTGACAACTGAGAGAATTATAATGGAAGGCTTAAAACATCTGGACATTTGGGATTACTTAGCTCCTTTGTTTAGTCTAGTTGAAAAATGGCTTAAATACTGGGTAATGTAACAAAAATCCCATTGCTGGGAAACACTAAAATCTTGTTTATTGGCAACAATCATATGTATCCAATTACTGTTTTTAAGAATAATAACATTTTAAAGGAAAGATAAAACAAAAGGCTGTCAAAATGTGAGTCTTGATTAAGAAGGCTTAGGGATCAGTGGTTGAGACTGTGACTCTCTTACAACCAGTTTACCAGATCCGTCACTCCAGGTTTTTGCATTTCACACATGACATTCTTTCAATACTAGTTTTTAAATCCCATTCCTCAAACAGAAGCACTTTGCAGACTCGACTTGTAAATTCCTCTGCTCTGGCTTTAAATGCATCTCAGTGCTTTGAAAATGAATAGACCACCATGTGCTTGGAACATACCTTCGCTTGCAACAGGTTCTTCTTTTTTTCTGAGTCCTACCCAAACACTCACTCACTTACTCCTCTCCACTCTGTGACCAGAATAGCAGCAGCAAAGTGACATTGACGAGCCCTCTGGGCCTGCAGGCTGACGCTAGCCCACCCTGAGCTGGTGGAGGACCACCCCGGCACTCAGCTAAGCCCAGGGTGCCTGGGCCAATTTATGACACCTACAAGGCGAGATTGCAATGTAGACACTTCAGAAAGCAAGTGGCTGAGTCATGGACCAGCTCCAAAGTTTGGCTTCATTTTTTGATTGTTTTAAAAGGCAAAACATTGCTTTATTCCTGTTCCAGCAATCACACTTGTGTCGTCTTGTAATGTATTATTACTCTTCCAGGCCACTTTTGGTGACTTATAGCTCAGAGTTGTGCTACAAATATTTGTCAAGCAGTTTTACACATTTTTAAACAATCCATTATTTTCATATAATGTTCCCTGGCCAGTTTGCTTACTACAACTTGCTAGTACCAGGTTGGGACCCTTTTACCTCCTGAACTGCTTTAATTCTTTATGGCACTGATTCAACAAGGTGCTGGAAACATTCCTCAGAGATTCTGGTTCCTGTTGACGTGATAGCATCACACAGTTGCAGATTTCTTAGTTGTACATCCATAATGGGAATCTCCCAATTACACCACAACCCAAAAATCTCTTGACTGTGGAAGTCAGGTAAGTACAATACAACTCAATGCCATGGTCAAGAAACCAGTTTGAGATTGTGTGACATTATGCTGTAAGAAGCCAACAGAAGATGGGTATATGGAGATAGTCAGCAGCAATATTGTTTAAACAATGCTCAGTTGATACTGAGGGGCCCCAAGTGTGCCAAAAATGTCACCCACATCGTTACATGACCATGAGCCTAAACTGTTGATACAAGACAGCACAAATCCACACTTTCATGCTGTTTGTGCCAAATTCTGACTGTGCTATCTGGGTTCTTTCTTCATCCTGGCGTTGTTCCCGCTGGTGCAGGGTCCGCTCTTTGGCAAAGGTTTCTCCATTTGGTTCTGTCCAAGGCGTCCTCAGGTGATGTGTTGACGGTCTTAATGTCCTCCTTAATTTTCTCCATCCTATCTTCGGTCTGCCTCGAGGCCAGCATCCTTCTGGGTCGATCGTCATAGCCGTTTTTGCTAGAGTTCTCATCGCTTTGAATCACGTGTCCATACCACCTCAGGCGACTCAGAGACTCCAGCATCTTTTCCTTAATTGGGGCTACGCCTAGTCGCTTCCGTATGTCTTTGTTCGTAACACGGTCCCGTCTTGTAATTCCCAGGCTCCATCGGAGCATGCGCATCTCCATGGTGTTTAGGGCCTGTTCATGTGTGGTCAATGCGGGCCAACATGCGGAGCCGTACAGGGCTATAAGGCGGACCACTGTTTTGTAGATTTTTCCCTTGAGTTGATCTGGCATTCTTCTGTTGCAAAGGACACCAGTGACTTGTCACCATTTTAACCAGGCTGCATTTATTTGTGCTCGGACAGCGGAGGTGATATTTCCATCGTAGCTGATGACTGAGCCCAAGTAGCGGAACTCTTCTGTCTTCTTCAACTTTTCGTTGTCAATTATGATGGTGCCATCAGTTTGGGGGCCTCCTTCCAGGTATTTGGTTTTTTTTTTTTCGTGTTGAGCTGCATACCATATTCATCGAACCAGTGTTGAGTCGGCGTTTGGGTCTATTCTCTGTCTTTGCTGGCGAGGAATACGTCATCGGCAAAGAGGAGAGACCATGGATGAGGTAACTGGAGGTCGGCCATGATGGTATCCATACATAGAATGAAGAGGAGGGGTGACAGAGCTGATCCTTGGTGGACACCAACACTAACTGGGGAGGGAGGTGATAGTCCAGCGGCGCATCGGACTGAACTGGTGACGTTGTCATAGAGGAGCTGTTCTATCTGACTTGCACTGGAAATCAAGACTCAGTTTTTAACTTCATAATGTGTATTTATTAGCATGCTATTATACTTATGTATTGTTTATGTCTAGCATATTTGGGGATACTGTTGGAATTTCTGAAATTCTCTCTGGGGATGAATAAAATATGGATCTATCTATCTGAACACCAAACTATGCCTGTTTCCTATTGTTAGCTGACAGGTATGGCACCCAGTGTGGTCTTCTGCTGCTGTAGCCTATCTGCCTTAAGGTTCAATGTACTGTGCATTTAGAGATACTCTTTTGCGTACTTGGTTGTTATCTGAGTTACTGTTGGCTTCCTATCAGCTCGATGCAGTCCTACCATTTTCCTCTTACCTCTGACATCAACAAGGCATTTTCCCCCTAAGGACTGCCACTCAGTCGATATTTTCTCTTTTCTGGATCCTTTTCTGTAAACCCTAGAGATGGTTATCCCAGCAGATAAGCCTGTCTGTCACCAACAGCCACACCACATTCAAAGTCATTTGTATCATGTTTCTTCCCCATTCTCATGCTCAGATTGAACTTCAGCAGATGGAAAATGAAGTTGCGAACATGTGATTGGCTGATTAGATATTTGCATAATGAGCAGTTGAACAGGTGTAACTAATGAACTGGCCAGTGGCTGTGTATGTTAGCTATTGTCCATTGATATTTTATATTTATTGTACATGGATCAAATATATACACAAACAGATAAGCACAGGTGGTTTATGCATTATTAGTTTTACAGTCCAGTTCATTACTGGCTATGGTGGGCCATTCAGATCAATTTTATATATAAGAGCACAGTATGTGTTGAATTGAAATCGAAAGTTCCACAAAAAAAGGGTGTTGGTCTAGCTTGCTGGGTTGAGCAGGCGATTCATATGCTGCAAGGCTATTGCAGAGGCCTGGGTTTGAATCCACCCTGAAGCCATTTGCTTTGTGTCTTCCCCCTGCTGTCTCCAAGGTTTCCTGTCATCTCCAAAAAAGAACATGTTAAGAATTAGTAACATTAACTGTATTTCACTTTGCTGCTGCCAGGTACATAATACATTACACGTCAGTGGCGCTTATTTGACTGTCTGCCACTCCAATTACCAGCAACTCAACTCAAAACTGAAAATGCTAGTCACGTATTAGTAAGCAATACACATTTACCAGTTCGTGCAATGATACGGGCCATTAACCTTAGTTGCATTTATGACCTCTAGATATATGAAGTTCAGCTTAATTACAAACACACACAAAAAAATATGACTCAATCGATTCTGATGACATGTGCAGTTTAATGTAACATATATGAGGATAGGTTTGCATATAAGCCTAATGCAATGGTATCTTAGTCTCCACTGATTCTGATTATTCCTGTAAGTCAATTAAATGTAGCCCAATGAGATATTTCAAACTGTCATTAAATAATCTAAAAATAATCCTATACTAATGCTTTACTGTTATTATTAGTAAATCCTGAAATGTATTAATTGCAGTAACTCTTCAAAGGTATAGGCAGTAATCAGAAGCACCCCTCCAGTCTGACTGAACAAAAGCAGTGAAATTAAGACCAGACCAGGCTGTGGACAAGGCTTAATCCACAGCAGACTCTCCCCTCAGCTTGAATAAAGCTTTGCAGCACAGCTCTCCACTACGTCTGCTTGCTCTGGTAACAAGCCTCTTCTGTGACTGGGGAAGAAAAAAAACACAAGTAAGGGAAAGGTAGGGATAACCTTGCTCCCTTCCTCTTCAAATAGAGGCATGCTGAGCTTCATTAGAAACGGTGGTGGTAGAGGTACACTGGGGAGCATTCGAGTCCCTCTCCCCTTCAATCCTTAGTTTTTAACCAGCATGTTCTACGAGTCTGTGTGCACGCAAGACAAGCCAAAATAGGTAATGAGGAATGTCAGCCTAGAAACAGAAAATCACCTCTACCAAGACCAAACTGTTCCAGAGGACTGGCTTGCATTCCACAGCAACTCTGAGTGATTTATTGCATCTCACCCCTCCCCAAAAAAAAGTCTCCCAAAAAGACATCTAGCTACACAGCTGGTTAATGCCAACTGGTTGTGACTTGTGATGAGTAATGACATCCCTTTGAGTCAGTAGCTTTGTTCTGCCGTGTCTGGATGATGGATCATTCTTTTAAACTTGTTCTCAAGATGTGCAGATTATCCGTTTCATAACAATCATTTTTTCTAAAGAGAGGCGAGAACTATAAGAAGTAATTTCTCCCTCCGTTAGGTCCGTGGTGTTATCACGTTTCTGCGAAGCACGAGTCGAAGCCGTAGTTGTCCACTTTTCACTGTGCTCATCAACAGTAGATCCAGGGTCCATACAAACCCAATTAAGAATCAATTTGAGCCAGTGTCAGACAGTCTGGCGCCTGGAGAGGGGTAAATGCTTTTAATATGAACATTTTATCGTTGTCTCACAGTTCTTCCATCGTCTAACAGTCTGGCATGTGTAAAGTATCTGTCATGAAGCCTTGTGCTTGAATCCTACCACAGTAGTACGTCCACAGAACTCAACACATGGCATGCACATGAAAGGAAAGGTAGAAAAACTGATATGTGAAACAATCCTGTTTGAAAGGCATAAATCATAGAATTTGCCAGAAGCCGTGATTGGCGTATTTATTCTGCCTGCTGTTCAGACTCAATTTACTTTCAGGACGAATGCCATGGCGTGAAATGCATTCTTGAATTATGTCAAACATGTTTGACTTGGGTCCAGATTGATATGGTCGCCATGACATCCTAGCTGCTCTTATCTGGAAAAAAACCAGATAAAAAAAGTAAATCCCTCCTCTGCTTCCTCCCACCTCACATCTATCACAGCTCAACCATCAGTGAGACTAATAGAGTTGATTATTTATAGAAAATGCATATTTTAGCTCTTTGCCGTTAATGTAATTATGATGATAGTAGAATCAGGACAGGCTGCAGAAAAATACAGCAAGGTGCTGCCGAACAACCGTATTCGGTACTCAATGTGTTAAAGCCGACTGGTGCTGTTTATAGAAGAGCTATAAAATTAGTTTATGCCAGGTAGCACACCATACATGTAGCTTCAATTTTTTTGTAGAACTTCAGATAACAACAAGAGCAGGCAATGAGAACAAGATGCCTGAAACCTGTACCACAACAATCTCTTTAGGGCGTCTCACTCAGTACTGACCTGTGGCTATGAAATGCTGTGATTATCACTTTAGTCAATGCTGCACAGAAAGGAGCTGTGCAGAGATGATGGCCTCTAAGAGATGAGTGGTAGTCAAAGAAGCATGTTGTTTTCTTGATTTCACTTGAGCATGAAGGTAATTTTCACACGAAGCTTCCCAAAGGCAGGGATGGTTTTCATGCAGTTATTGATTACAATTAGGATCGCTTATTGACTAGATGCATACAATTTGGTAAAAGAAAAAGCTAATGAGATATTTTACCCACTGTGATACATTTCTATTTCTAATATGGTGTTAACTGACATATTTTTGATTAATCTGTCTTGAAAAGTATCTACTGAAAACATGCTTTTGATACCCAGTGGTCAAGATAACTAGTTCTCCCGTTGATGGTAGACTTTAACTAAAACACTAAACATTGTGGTTTTTGGGTCCATATCCAAAACTAAGTAGAAAGAATTACTGCAGTAAAAAGAACCATTTATAGAAATGTAAAAGCATGAAAGCAAAAATGTAAGCCATCTCACTAAATACACACTTGGGAGAGCCCTTCGATCATCAAGTAAAGTCTCTACACTAGACCGAAAATAAATTGTAAATCAAATTATTGTGCATTCAGTTGTTATTGTCCCACTCTCAGAAATTCTCTTCCAAATGATGTAAGCTTTTCTACAACATCATTTTCTTTTAAAAGTAGAGAAAAACTTATTTTTGTGTGGGCATTCAACAACTTTAAATTTATATCTTTTCCACAGCAGTCTTTTTGTTGCATTCATGCTGTATCATTTAAATGGTTATTATGTGCAGCTGAGTGGGTAGAACCGCTCGTATAATCTTGTTTTTAGTTATCCGGATGGTCAGACATATTGTAAATTTATGACACAGATGATATCTCCCAGATGGTGAGGAGATATGTACACATGCCAACCAACTGGATGGGTGCAAAAGTTCTAACAGTTTTGAGTCTTCCTATAAAACTTAATTTATTACACAATTTAAGTTTATGAAGTCTGTTAAAAAAAAGCCTAGCTCAATCAACATTCATTTATTAACAATAAATTAGATATGTTTTATATATTTCTGATATATCTGTCCTGGTGCAGATGTAGTCCTTTTAAAAGTAGAAAATAATCTTTGGACATATTAAAATGTTATATTTCTGTCTTGGTACTATTTGACATGAACTCTGGTTTTAGTTAAAGTTAATCACCAAATTCTTTTAAATAGAACAAAGGATTATGCTGGTTTGCATTTTTTTTCGTTTGGCACTTAATAGTCACCCCTCCCCCCTTAAAAAATAATGATAATTTATGGTGTTCCCCAAGGAACAGTTGTGGGGCCTTTACTTTTTTATTTTATGTATTTTATCCCCAGATAGTGCTATCAGGGGGTTTCTTTTCACAGCTATACGGGTCCAGCCGATGCTTCTTTTAGATGTAGTTTAGATATCTGTGCCTTTACCCCCATAAAACCTTTTACAAGTCTACCAGGATTTCTCTGAGTGACACAGAGAGACTAACGTATGCTTTTATTTCTCGAAGGCGAGCATTTTGTAAAGCTGTCCTATCTGGTCTACCCCCAAAATGCTATAAATCAGTTGCAATAGATTTAGAACTGTGCTGCACAGGTGCTGACAGGGATCACAAAGAGAGAACATACTGCACTAAGTCTTTACATTAGTTGCCTGTCAGTTTCCGTATTGATTTTAAAGTTGTGTTACTTTAAAGAACTTTCAGGTTTCACATCAGCCTACATGTCTGACATATCATGGACCAGGATGGTCTCTCAGGACTTCTAGCAGCAGTGTTTTAGTTGTTCCAAAGCTCAGGACAGAAACTTTTGTTTTAGTTTTTATATGCTCTGAGCTGTTGGGACAGACAGACTAATATATTATAAAAATATTGTTTTATATCAAATTAATTCATTTTTATTCATATTTTAGCACCTCTCACTGATATTATTGTGTTTATTTTGTACATTTTATTACTTTATTACCTGCAAAGCACTCTGAAATGTACTAACCAGCATAACAAATACTTTACTAATAAAGCCACTGATTTAAATCCACTAATGCAATCTACTGAGTTAATTATAAAACTAGGTCTACACTCTTTGTTTGTGTCTGTTTTCATTTGACAATGAACTGCTCCAAATATATAACACAACAACACTTGCTAATTTAGGCTATTTATCTGGTGTCAGTTCAAGGTTAGCTCTAGAGCTAATCACAGATATAATGACAAAATACAGTGAGGTATCCTTTAGCATCGTGTATGCTACACTACAAAACACCTTCCATTTAATTCAGCTGAAGTCTAGTGGTGAACACGAATAAACTATTCATATATTATCAGAGATGGGTCGTAATTTAGCACAAATGCACTGTTGCTGTACTTAAGTAGAATTTTCAGGAATCTACTTGGAGTATTTATTTTTCTTAAAACGATTTACTTTTCCTGCCTACTCTTGACATTTTCAAAAAGTGTTCGTTACTTTATGTTGAAGACATTTGAGAAACGTTTTAACTTCCTCTGCAAGCCTTCAAATATCAAAGCTATTTGGTCCTAAATGGAGGGAACAATAACATAAGAGACAATCCTGTTGGTGTATCCATCACCTAAGATTAAAGAGGCAAAACATATAGTTTATGTGTCATCTTTACCCAGGGGTTAGGTTGGGTCAGAATGATCTAGAGTTGCATTTTTGGTGCAGAAATTTGTGGTTGCAGTACTTCAACATCTAGCTAGTGCCACAGAAGAGGAGCTAAAGGGAGTAAAGTGTGTTTTTTTAAGTGTCAGGTAATTTTAAATGCATCATTTCTATCAGCTCAACAAATATCAGCAAGCCTACAAAATGTTTGTGTGCAGTTTGATGCACAGTGTGTCTGCTAGCTTAAGGTACAGCCTCTGTATTTCCCAGGGCGAGAAAAGAGTGAGCGATAACTTCACTCAGAGATGGAGAAAGATGTAAGAAAGACAGGACAGGAGAGGAAGAAGAGAGGTTAGATTTAAAGGTAAGGACCGCTCGGTGACATTTGATAAACTGGAATTTTAAAGCTTGTAATGGCTTCATTTTTTTGAATTTTGCACCGGATCTTTATATGATGTGAAGTTATGTTTTTTCATGTTGTGAAACATCCTGCAAACCAAACTAATGTTTCTGCTATCATCCTGTTATTGCAGTACTGGTGTTCAAAGGCTGTGGTGTTCATGGCCAGTTAGGTCACATCAAGTGTAGCAGAGATCAATTTCAATTTCAGCTAATGATGGTTAAATTCATTCACTGAAATCAATCTTATATACTGTGTAGTATAAAGACAGAATAAGCAGTATACTGTCAGTGTAAAGGGTGGAAATCAGCCAAGATGACATCTGCTTAAATCTTCCCCTGACTATACTTTATGTTTAGGTGTGGAGGCAAAAAAAAAAAAGTTTTATTCCCATGTCTTAATATAATTTTATTATGATACTGATAAAAGGTTCAGTCATCTTTGCAGAAAAATAGCTGGTGGAAATGTCAATGTGGAAAACAAACTGAGATATACTGACTGTGTTATTCAAAGGCTGCATGAAAATGCTCAGCAGTTTAGTGCAGGATAAACAGTTTAGATTGCTGTATTGTGTTGAATTTACTGTAAAGCACTGCAATGGACTGGTGCACAGCAGTTGTGGTGTTTATCATCAGAACTACTTTTCACTCTTGTATTTTGGGTGCATTTCAGAGTCTGTACTTTTTCAGTTTACTGACTTATTTGAGTAAAGAAGTCAAATCAGTGCTTTTTTAACACAGGTGTGAGTGCTTCTACTTAAGCAAAGCACGTCTGTACCTTTGCCACCTCTGTGTATTATTGCTCTTCTTGTGCAGAATTAGCCAACAATCCAATATTTGTAGCCAGGTGCATTCATTTTGTTGGACAAAAGGCTAATTTGAAATTGTGTTTATACAAAGGAAAATTCAGAAGTTGTTATTTTTGCCGTCTTTGGACCTGCAAGAAAGCCTAGCAGGAGAGTCAGAGTTAGTACATGGTCGTATGAGGATCAGCCAAGTTTAATCAGCCAAGTGAAAACACCTGTGTAGGGCTTATTAAAATGACACGGTGTTCAGATATATTCCATGCTGCAGCTTTTCAGAAAGGCTTATAAAAGCTTCACATTTTTGAGAAATAAATTGCGGATGCTAATTGAACCGAAGCTAGCATGGAAATAGGTGGATGTTGCCTCAAAGTCCCACCTCACTTCAAGGCTAGCTGTGTTCCTCCTGCTTCTATTCCACTTTGCATTTTTGCATAATGGGTTTATTGCAACCAATTTTCCCTGTGAGCTGCTTTGCAAATTATTGACTTCCAACAAGCCGTGAGTGGATAATATCTTCCTGTTTGGTGGATTTATTATTTATTGCGTCTCTGTTTGTGTCAGTGTAACCGTATGGCATGTGTCTGTGCTTCAGGTACCAAAAATAGAGGCAGTCCCAGTACAGCAGCTTGAGTGACAGGATTCCTTTCAGTGGCACGCAAAGATGTCCCATTTCCCTATTCCCTAAAAAGTCAGCAAAGATATCTCAAAAATGTGTTACTGTATTGCTATTTAAATGATACAACAGCAGAATAAACTGCCTCTATTTGGAGCTAGTTATTTGAAATATATTTTTAGTGCTACGTAGTTTTCTCAGCAGCTCAAATGTGTGAAAAAAGTAAAAAAGTAACTCATCTTGAATCTGCTACTGTTGTATGGAATCATTAGATTCTATAAATCTTTTCTTTTTCTCTTCCTGTCCTCCCCTCCCCCCCCCCCTCCTGTCTGCCTTTTCACGCTGGGACAATGAGCATCTGTTTCCATTTTTCAGCGTTTTAGTCTCTATGTGAAAAAACTTGCTGCACAACAGAGGAACAACACATACAGCTACACATAAGATAAACATTCACCATTGGAAACTAAATTAAAACAAAATGTTCCCGAGTACTTTACCAAGTGCTTAAAAATGCTTGACTATAGATTGAGATGCCTTTTTCAGATAACCTTGTTTTCTGGGCTGGGACACAGTGATATTTTTGGAGCAAATTCACCCAGTTGGAAGGCAGTGGCTCTGGTGCATTACGTTTATTTGTTCGGGGTTTTTCCCCATATAAGAGCATTTTTACAGGCTTCCTAAGGACAGAGGAAAGGCAAAGTGTTACGAGCCAAAAAGATCTAGAGTGGAGACAAGTCTGGATCCATGTTGCTTGTCAGATTTTATCTATTGTAGAGAGCTGAATCTGCTTTCTATGCTTGATCTAACTTCTGTCAGTGGAGTTTGCAGCTGACACAAGTCTCACGGGAAACAACTGAGGACTATATAGTTTCACTGTGGTTCTACCAAGAATACAACATAGTTCTGAAACTCAGAGCTTCCTCTAAAGGACCTTTGAAGTATATATCTAAATGAAGGCATCAGTGAGTGAGTGTCGCTCTATGTTATGATTCACAATATGCCGGTGCCTGTGTGCTTTTTACTAATTGTTTAGTTGACATTTTTATGTGAGCTGAGTTGCTTGCACATTTCCTTTGTCAAGTTCAAGCTTAGTTGTTACTAAAAAAACAGTAGAAGCATACTTGCTGTTGTAAACCCCTGCAGGTGCATTCAGCCAGTAAAGGGCAGGTCTACAAGTAGGTCATTAAACTATTAATTTACTTCCTAATTTATGTTTAGTTAAAGTTTTTGCTAAACATAAATTAGGAAGGCTTCCTCCCCCAAACCAAGAACATTCATGATAGCCTATGCAACCTGTCTAAAGTCTGGCTTTTACCCAAAGTATATGAAGTATATGTATATTTTTATTTTAGTCAGAAGAACTATGCTCATAAGGGAAAGTCACCAGAAAGTCATGAGGTCTGCAGATTTGGTTGAATATGATGGAAACTACCACAAAGAAAATGAAGCAGCAGTATATTCTGAGAAATTGCTGCAGTAATTTTTCATTCGCACACAGGGAGAGAAATATGGTGTGAAGTGACACAGTATATGTAGGTCATGAAACCTGCTAAAATTGTTAGATGTTGTCAATCTATGGGTACATCCAAACTGAAACCCCCAAATTACTGAAATAACAGTGAAATAAAAGTGAATAGGGGGATATACGGATATATATGAAACCTAAAGAACAGAGTTCACCTTCCTTTTATCTGTAACGTATTTACTTAGAAATAAAGTTTGGCCTGTGCAACAATCCAAAACATGCACAGTTGATTATAGTATTATTTTTTAAGTTTGATTTAAAAGTTTCACACTACTTAGTACATTTAGTTTTACATGTTTTTCACCACCCAGTTAGAAAGTAAAATCACTCTCAATTACAGATGCACCTTTAGAATATAAACTCTCCCACAACATGTCTTTGTCCTGTCTTCCTCCCCTCACCCTGAGACTGTTTCTTTCAGAGGTTTCTTCCTGTTAAAAGGGAGTTTTTCCTTCCCACTGTCACCACAGAGCTTTTGGGTGTTTCTCTCTATTATT
The DNA here is from genome assembly GCF_900408965.1 of Simochromis diagramma. NCBI lineage: Eukaryota > Metazoa > Chordata > Actinopteri > Cichliformes > Cichlidae > Simochromis > Simochromis diagramma. Next base: position 8,292,517 of record NW_024386782.1, read on the forward strand.
GTAGAGTCTTTACCTTACAATGTAAAGTGTCTTGAGGCAACTGTTGTCAATATTCAATAACATTGAATCAAACTGAAATGAACTGGTATCACCCTTACTCTGCCATCTCATTCAAATATCCAAAACTTTGAGCAAAAGCAGTGGTATGTCCATTTTTTTTCTACTTACTCTAAATTGAATCATTACCCCATACCAAGTTGAAAACACGTGCTGTATTTCTCCATGGAGGTAAAGGTTTATCACCTTACTTGTCCTTAATTTTGGAAATTACATATTTGCGGTGAATGCTTTCGTTTGGATGCTCTTAAAAATGTTTCCTTGGAATCGGGTGGCATAGTTTTCAGATATTTGAAACTAGCTGCTTGGAATCATAGGAAGCTGGATGCACAATCTAAATAATGGGTTTAGGAATACACTGTGCAGACTGCAGTCCTAGTCCTCAGTGTGAATTAAGACGTTGTCTTGTCATGAATGTAGTAGAGTTCAGTTGTGGTTGAGCTCCTTCCATCACGGAAACTGCCATTATGAGGATCGTGATAATTCCCATCGTTTTTCATGCTGCCCTGTGATTACAGAACTATAGAAAGCTGGTTTGTCCAATAAGCTCGGAAATTAATGCTGAAAAGAATTTCTCCTTGATGCGGAAGAACAGAGAGTGTTTATGTCTGCGTGGAACAAGAGCTTTTAACAAATCCTGAAGAAAATCCTCAAAAAGTCAGTTAAGATCCTTTGATTTTTCCTCTTTTTCTCAATAAATAGCTTTTCCCTTTTCAAGGTTTGAGATCGCCTTTGAATTTGTGGCTTTTGATCTTAATGAGTAAACCCATCTAATAATGATTCGAGACATATTTACCACAGCGTTCGCCACAGCATTCCCAGCTACTCTCTTATTTACCGCATGAATGTTTGCTGAAACACCCCACATTATTGCATGAGGTTTTTCACCATAATGTGAATGGCACTTTTGGAGAGGGAACACACAGAATGCATGAGAGGACGAAATCAAAGAAAAGATGTCGAGGTGGAAGGACTTGAATTCTTAAAATGTGCCTCTCTGTGAGGTCGCTGTGGTTGAAAAGCCACAGAAAAGTCTACCACTGGAAGGGAAAAAAATGTAATTATCACTCCTATAATCTAAAATAACATCTAAAAATTGAATTCGCAGGAAATGGATTTGAGGTTGTTTTATAATGCCGTTGTTTCCTTTAATTTTAAAGTAGATAAATCAGCAACGCAGGTACGGTTTTATAGCGTCGGATTAGTTGCAGCTAAACAACAAATGAAATGCATACACACAACATAACCACAAAGCTGAAGTATGGTATGTGTACTGATCAAAGTAAACCATGCCTGTGCTTGTTTGTTGATTAAGCTGCATTGAAGAGGGAAGCAGTAACCTAGCAATCATGAGCGATCCTGTAATGTGTACAGAGTATGCCTGGATGGTAGTAATTCTCTCCTTTGCTAATTAACAGCAAATGAGCAAGCAAGAGCTATAGTGAAAAGTAGCTAAGCTATGGCAAAAAGTCAGCAGCCTATACAGGAAAGAAAAAAAAGAGCACATTGTTTTTTGCTTTAATTTTAGCCTGGCTTAAACTGAACATTCATAAAGACCTGTAATTTACAGCATGGACACTGCTCCGATCTCTCACTGTGAAATGTATTTACACCCTTTAGATGAGTCAGCAGCAACACTGAGACTTGCTTCTTTCTTCTTCTTTTTTTTACTGCTTTTGTTTTATAACTCAGGGCTTTGATTGCACATTGAATACGGGCAAGAACGACAGGCTCCAGCGAAAAAGCAAAGCCAAGCGTTTTCTGACAACTTCATCAGTCCTCAAAAAGAAAAAGAAAAAAACGTGGGGAGGAAAAAAAACAGAGACGAGGGCCGGCTGTGTGTATTTACATATATACTGCGTTGACCACAATGAATAAAACACCAGCGAGCCAAGCTCTCCTGGGTCAGTTCAGATGAAATAGAGAGTTTACACTTGCTGTAGTAGGCCATACATAAACATTGTTTCTCTAAATAAAAATATGGGCCAGTAGATCAGCATCATTACATCTGCTTTCTTTTACTCTGCTTTTCTTTATTATGTAAAACTATGCCTCGGAAAACATGCGATCTCGGCACTAATCCTCTCGCTTTACACCTGGTGAATTTGACCCAAATTCACATTTCCCCTGTGCGACCAGGGGACTGTTTCTTTCTTTTTTTATTGAAGCCACGTGTAACAGAGACCACTGACCTAGCTATGTACTTTGGCTCAAGAGAAGACGAGATGAGAAGAGATATTTCGGATATTAATGCATCCAAACTTGGCAATCAAGCGTTTTGTTATATATTCTCATGCAAAAAAAAAAGTCCCTCGGTTGATTCTGCAGCACCGAGGTAGCTCTTTTATTACAATTCTGCAAAGTAAGGCTCTAAAAATAGGAGGAGTGGTGGGGAAGAATGAAAGCTCCTACGAGCGGTATAACATCATGTTCAAAAGAAAGCCGCATGTGGCTGAACTTTAGAAACCTGAGGAAAATGTTACTATAAACCTGCCTCCAGCTGGGCAGATCATTTTCTTCCAGTGCATCGATTGTTGAGAAATGACAACAACACAAGCTTCGCATGATATTTAGAGGGAAAAATGACAGAGCTCAGACAGCATGTCAAAAAAATTGCATGTTGTCTAAGCAGAAGGATTGCTGTTCAGAGGCACCTCTGCTCGTATCGAGGACACAGCTGGTAGTACAGCACAGGTAGATATTACACGTCTCGTGAACCATTAGTGCACCGTGTTGCTTTGGCTTATCATGGGTGTAATGCTTCGTAATGATAGCCTTAGTGCAATGACTGAATAAATCAGAACATTATGAAATCCATTTATATCTCCTTTTTTTTGTAGTTCCTGACAAAAATATGTAGCCTGCAGCAGGCATATCCAGAGCAGTCAACAAATCATGACTTCATAATTGGGGATCTGCTGTGCACAAACTCGCTGTTGTCCAGTTTGTCATTAAGATTATATCATATTTGTCGGCAAATGGCAATTTAATGCTAATGTTTTGCAGCTTACAGTAAAATCCTAATGGGCTTTCAGCTTTGAAGTGTAATTTCATCGACAAAGCCGAATCATTTCCAGTCAACTCAGTTATAGTTTCATGTTTTTTGGAGGTTGCCAAGTCAGTTACAATTCGAGTCCCTGCTCGCGACCGTAAAATCAGGATTCAATTTGCCCCCCTCTCCATTGTGACCAAGAGAGCAAGTATAGTGTGCTTTAAAAATGAAGGCAGAATCAATGCAGTAGAAGATGTCTGCGTCGTACATCATTCTTAGCCAAGTCTCAGTGGAACAGTGACAATACATTACACATTATATATTCATCTTCCTCGAGACAGTGCCTATTAACTCCATGCCTTCTTTCTTGAGGATTTGAGTGAGGGCTTTCACTGCACCTGCATGACGAGATCTTAGCACCCTGATGTTTTTCTCTCCTGTTGCAATAGAGTATTACAACAGGGATAGCATGTAGTGTTTGAGAAGCCTCGTGTGAAAACTGGAATTTAGAGCACATGTGCTTTTTGAGCAAACAAACGATTTAAATCTTTTTTTTTTTTTATGATTGCATCATTAGTGCAATTACTCTCAGTCTACAAGGCTTCATTCAAGCCAACCAGTTTGTAAGCCGTACTATTGTATTCTTGAAATCTGAGTCTATTCATTTGATTCGCTCTTGGCAGCATTGTTTTCCATTCAGTTGTGCATACAGCATAAAAAATAAGTAAACAAACTCTCTACTTTTTCTTGGGTTTTTGTAATGTCTTACACCGAAAACCAAATATGTGATTGTTGCTGTTACTGTCAAGGGGCAGTCGTTATTTGATTATGTGCTGTACAGAGATGAATGGAAATCAAACAAACATCCATGTTCTTTATCAATTTAGGGTTGTGGGCGGCAGGAGCCTAACCCCGCTGCCATAGGCTGAGAGGTGAGGTTCACTCTGGACAGGTTGCCAAGCTGTCACAGTACAAGATAATATGCAGTTAACACTGTTTTCAAAAATGTGAAATACACATGATTTGTATTTGTGGAAAACAACACACCAGTATGGACTTTTGCATTTGCACATTTGAAGCTAGTGTAAAGTCAAAGTGGAGAAAAGTTTTCAGAGGAATTTCTGCAGCCCTGTGAAAAACTAAGGTGCGTCCATGATTTGGTAGCTTGTAGAACCACATTTGACAGCAATAACTTGAACTAATCGCTGGATTATTTTGCCATGCAGAGGAGTTCATGGTTGACTCGGTGACTGGCAGGTGCCCAGGTACTATGGCTGCAAAACAAGTCGAAATCATCACGCCTCCTCCACCGTGCTTCACAGCTGGTATGAGGTGTTCGTGCTGTGCATTATGATCTTTGATCTCATCTCATCTGTCCAAAGTACATTGTTCCAGAGGTCTTGCGGTTTGTTCAGATACAACTTTTCAAACTAAGCCATGCCACAATGTTCTTTTTAGAGACAAAAGGCTTTCTGCTGGTAACCCATTCAAACAAGTCATGCTTTTTCAGTCGTTTTCCGACTGTACTGTCATGAACTTTAACATTTAACATGCTGAGTTGTAGCTCTTGTTTTTCTTTTTGCAGTTTCTCTGATCGCACATTCTGACCCAGAGGTGAATTTGCTGGGACATCCACTCCTGGGAAGACTGTGGCATTGTGTTAACACACTAGTCCTGCAAATTCCCAAAACTTCTGTTTTTATAGATGTGCGCACACTTACTGATGATCTGTTCATCAACTGAATTTGATTAGCACACCCTCACTTAATTCCAAGTCAAGCAGTAAGGGCAAACTTAGGACTTCATAGAGTCCTTTCTTTTTCTCATGACTGTTCTCACTGCCACAACATTAAAGCGGGGAGGAGATTCAATTAAAACCGTAATGTAATAACTCTGATCATTTCATTACAAAGCAATGTTCTGCTAGGTTCTTGCATTTATGTGCCTGTTACTTTTACGTGCACTTAACATTCATGCAGCCAGTGGCACTCCCAGAAGGCTGCAGCCTCATCTAAACTGTGATTTAGACTCGCAGGAAATCTACATCGTAACTTATGACGTAACTGGAAACCTCTTTTAACCCCTTGCCTAACCTTCCACTCCATTCAGTCGTTGTGGACTGTGTCAACCTGACGTGTCGTTACATTTCTCTGGAGGTGCACGTCAGGTTATGTGGAAAGTTACGGCGTAGGTTTAAAAGGGGTTTGTGGTTACGTTGTAAGTTACGATGTAGATTTCCAAATCAGGCCTGAGACTAAATTGTGCCCATCCACACCATAAAAACCTGCTTAGGACCTGCTTTAAGAACATGACAAAGAGCTTTACCCAGATCTCAACTGGATTTTGCATCTGTGAGATGCAACAGAACACACCCAATCCTTAGTGACCCCACCCTACAAACTGCAGCATGCAGGGACCCAGGTGCCCCACGCCACAGGACACCAGAGATCTTACATCAATGCTCTAAAGATTATTGACGTAAGACCTCTGGTGTTTTGGCCCAGCAGAGGGCCTGCTGAGCATATGCCTAAATGCTCCATATGATACATAGTAAAGATACGCATATATTACATTTGAAGTGTGAAACTTGGGAAACCTTTGTCACATAAAACAAACTGCATGAGTTCAGAGCAGAATTTACCATGTGACATTTCGTAATGGACTCTAAATGAAATTAAATGTATTTGAATACGTCCCTGAAGATGTTATCATTAGCGGCATTACTCTATTATCCGAGGTTTCAAATGAGCATCTTCTTTCTGTGTCGACAAGATTAAAGGGAGGAACTGTACGCTGCAGTTTCTTTCCACGAGCATATGGATGGATATTGAATGTTTGCACAACATCTGCTCTGAGGTAGTGACTGAACATCACTGTATACGCTGGTAGTTTTGGTAGTTTTTGCTGGATTTTTTTCTTCTTCCATGATGCAAACTGGTCATATTTGAGCACACTGTGCTTATTCAGTAGATGCACTATGTCCCTGTTTAATTAGATATCATGATTAAATGAGTTAGCTCCAGGAACTGGTTGGAGTAGTTTACTAGTCTACACTTGAGTATGATAGCTAAAAGAGGAGAGAAGAAGTACAGAAACTGATTTTTACCCTTCAACTGTGAAAGCATGAACTCGAGAACAAGGGGACATACGATTCTTAAATTGATACCACAGATGTAGCTACTAAAAATCTTGGCCAAGTTCAGATATCAGTGAACTTGAGCTGAAGGTAGACTAAGTTTTCTGAAAATCTTGGGAATGCGGTGACTTGAGAACAAGGCGACCTAGGATTTTGAAATCAATACCATAGGTGTGCCTGCTAGGAGACTGAGGGGTAACATTGGTGGTCAGTGGTCAGTATTTTTCTCTTTTTGACTGCTTCTATTTAAAGGTTTCTTATTCTGCTTTTTTTCCCAGTCTTTGGCCTGATTCAGTTAGAACAATTCTTGCTCCGGCCTCATTATCCTGTGTTGTTGTGCTGTTTTTATTAATACTAATGATCCAGGTGAAAACTACTGCCCACAATACTGAAATTCTAATAGGGTTAAAAATAGTATCGTGTTTATATGCCTGGAATAAGGTGGATTTTGGTAATGAATGGTCTTGCACTTTTCTTTTGCTTTTTTGCTTCCTTTCTCCTGATTACACCGGGGAATGCTGATTAAAATATTGCGCTTCGTGGATTGTTAAAAAGTCCATCTTCACAAGCCGGAGCAAAAACAGCAGAACACGCATGCATAAAATCTGAACACCCGGGAGATAAATGTTTAATATTAGCCTTAATGCGCGCGGTCATAATTGGCATTAGGATCCTAATCCGCGCGCTCCCTGGCGATCCGCTCCAGGTTTTGCGCGCTGTCCTCAACAGCCAGCTGCTGCAGAGCAGGGGACCGGTGAGCCGTTTCTCCTCGCCTTGTTTGCCTCCAGTCCGGCTGTAGCTCCGACTGTCTGCACGGCGTGTGGATGAGGCGCAGAGGGAACAACCGAGGGAACGCACTGAAAACCAGCCTGAAGAAGTCCTATTAGCCCCCTCCGTGCTTTATCTGCGAACCCGACCGCTGGAGACTTTAAGAAAGACTTATCAGTGCGGGAGCAGAGCTCGGAGTTTGATTTTTTTAAACGAGACTGGGGCGCATCTCCGTCTCCTTGAAGTGATCCCTTTTTTTATGCAGTCTATCCGTAGCGCTCCCGTCGGAAGGAGCCTGGGTGCATGCACAAGAGGAGGAGGAGGAGGCGGGGGAGTAACGATCATTACTTTTGAACAGACCCTTCGCCATGGAGCTATTCGTCCGGTCCCGGGCGCGTTGGCTGGAAGAAGAATAGATACCTGGCACGGGAAACCCCACCTTTCTCTTCCACTGTGAGGAAAGTGGAGCATGCAGCCGAACCCCAGCCGTCTTTGTGCGACCCGCTGTTTAGTTTCTGGGGGCCTCTTCTGAAAAAGAAAAGAAGGGAGAGACGGAGAAGAAGAAGAAGAAGAAGAAGAAGAAGGGGGCTCCTGGTGTTGATCTGAGATTCACATTCCGCGCCGGGATCCGTATTTTGGCACGGCGTATACCCTCTGTAAGTAGCCTTTAAAAGCGGATGTTTTGAGTCTTTCAGGGGAGATGCTGGGTTATGTCTCGCTGAATCAATACCATTTATTTACACTCCCAGGATAGGATAAGGCAAATGTCAGAAAACGGGCCCACGGGCTCCTCCGGCAGTTTAAAACTGTGGTGATGGGATCAATATAAAGCCCAGAGTATAGGCGACGTTATTTTTAGGTGGCTTTCGCATCCAGACTTTAAATTAATGTGAAGTTGCTTAGTTACTGAGATGTATATATATTTCCATGTAATTTACCTTAAATGCCCACTGAGAGGTGCTTTTTTAAAAAAACGATTATTCTATGACAGTTCTTGTGTTTTCACATTACAAATGGGATTTTCTTTTAATCAAGATGCACACATGACAAGAAAATCCCTTAGCATGAAGCTGAAGCCTGTTTTTCTTCATAAGGAAAAACAAACAGAAGTTGATTTATATTTATAGGATATTCAAGAGTGATATTAAAAAAAAAGAGAGCGCTCACACAAACATCTCCACCCAGTCCAGGACACCAGGAGCTAAGTAGTTGGATGTCAGTTACTGTCTCCATTTACTTCTCCATTTTGCGGCTATAAAATAAGATCATTTCACAGGGCATGTATAATTCACAGACCAGAGTCAGCCATGTGTGATGATGGGACACACTCACAAACACACTCACACTCTGTCTCTCACGTACACACACTCACACACGCGCGCACACGCACACACACACACACACACACACAGTTTTTACAGGCACCATCTCCCAATCTCACGTGAAGCTTTTAGAGATAGGGAGGCACAGACTAAAGCAAGAAGCCAGAGGAGAGCATGACTGTGCTGGGCAGACGTGGGAAGGTTAAATAACGTTTGCACATAATCCATACTGTCTATACCAGATCAGGATGGTGGTGCAACATTATATAAGCTAAGTTGGGGAAACTGAGAGCTTCCCTTTCATATGCTTATATAACAGCTTCATGCAGAAAAGTATGGATGAGCTGGCCTTAAAAGAAACCTGACAAAATTCACAATTCAGTCACGAACTACAAAGGGGGGGAAAAAAGCGAAAGGAAAAACTGCAGCATTATATAAGCTATATGCACAGTGTGACTAATTGTCTTGCCACCAGACAAATCCAGGCATATTTTGGGGCTGTGGCGGATAAGTTTTTTTGTGTCGTGTCGGTCAAAGACAAAAAGAAAAGTCTCCCCCGGCTGGGATGATGCTCAGAGCGTCTGGTTAATACTGACGTACCCATCAGTGATTGCTGAAGATGAAAAGGTCACTTCCTCCCCTGCCGATAGGAGGCTTTACTGTTGAATATAGATGTTGCGCTTAAAAAAAAATGCCTCAGTTCGGGGGGTGGGGGGGGTCTGTGTCTTGAAACAAGTGCTTGGACAGTGAATGGTAGGAATTCAAGGAGAAGGAGGGGAAGGGAGGAGGAGGAGGGGGACAAATGGTCTGTTGCCTCCCTCTACCCTGTCTCTACCTCCACTCCATCTCTCGCCCACCCCAGACATGCTGGTTTAGTCCATTTGTCTTGTGTTTTCTTGGGAGGAAGTGCCATCTCATCTCACATTGCGCAAATGGTTTCAGTGCATGCTAGTGTGAATTCTAGCGGGTTTTTGTAACTGCCAATTTCCATATCAAAGTGTCTGCATTTCAATAGGGAGAACTTGAGCTACCAGCCCCCTTCCTCTAAGCAGTTTTGTTCTGATAGAGAATTGCTGCTGCTGCTGTTGCTGGTGGAAGCTACTGACAGGATTGCTGGACACTGCAGTTGGTCATGGTTTATGTGTGTGTGCGAGAGACAAGTGTTTGTCTTGGAAACAGATTTAGTGTGGATTGGGAGAATTTGCTGGCCGTAAGCTTAACACCAAAAGCCGCGTATTTAGCGGAAATTTTGGACGCCGTTCAGAGACGTGGTCATGTTAAAAAAGATTTTGCCTGTTAAAACATTTTCGCTCAGTATTTCTCGGGGCGAGCGTAGAGCAGGAACAAAGATCTGTGTTTCAACCTCTTTAGGAGAATGGGACACCATCAGAGCAATCATGGCGATTGGGGGAAAAAAAGAAAAGAACAGAAGTTGCTGAAAATATGTTTGCTTGTTTTTAACTGTTTTGGTCACTGCGGCCTGCATCTAAAAAGGCTCCAAAATCAATTTGCTTTCAGTCGCTTTCTGACAAAATAAATGGTTTAATTCCAAAACCGAGCGAGCGTAGATGTAATGACACGGAGCGTTCAAGCTTTGTGTACGACTCTCGAGAACCTAGCGGTGTTGTTTTTCTTGTCGCAGAGATAATATTTATTTCCAATTCTGTGCAGCTGTTGTTTGTCAGAGAAGGAATGCGGCAAGACGCTGTTTATTTTGATGGATTCGTCTTTTCCCCCCCCTTTCCCTTCTCCTCCCTTTGTGTGGGGATACGTGGCCTAATGTTCACAGCAATTTTAGGCAGGTTAAGTAGATGAAAATAAACACTCGCACGTTTGCACTGCAAAGAAGGAGAGACACGGGGGAAAAAAGCCATTTCTATGCTTTGTGCGTGCCCTTACTTTGAAAATAGGATCAGCATAGGTTAATAGTGAAAGAAAGTGCAGTGTGTGAGATGTTATTACACAGAGACAGGGAATGGAAATGCCATTGGAAGCGTGGTAGGGGTCGGTGGCCCCTTCGTGGTCATCCTGCTCCTGGGTAATAACATGAGCCAACCACTTCCCAACCTTCAAGAGGAGAGACCTCGCTGCTTCCTCTCCCTCCTATGTTTGGACAAAATATGATCACAAAACTTGTGAAAGAGGCGAGAGTAGGAGGCCACTTTTCCGTGTTGAACCAAAGAGCAGGATAGAGAAGGCTGAGGAGGTGGGGGGGCGGAGGTGGATAAAGCAGGACTTCACCTGCCATCTTCACTCACGGCAGGCGGGTTCGACAGCTGACTTGTTCAGTTCCTCTGACTGGCTCGCTGCGAAAAAGTTGGACAAACAAATGGACAGGAAGAAGGTCTGAGAGGGGCGGCAGGTGGGATTATATTCATTTTAGTGGAGAAGCACACTTTAGATGCTTTTCTCATGAATGGTTGAATTCTCTTTCCCTGTTAGGACTGACTTACTCCTGTGTTGTCTACAATGGCTTCTGACAAAGCTCAGAGAGCAGGGCTGCCTTCATTGTGCATGTGTAGGAGGACAGGGCAGCAGCAACTGTGGTGAGTTTGGTGAGTCAGGAAAGAAACAAGAGCGGGGAAGAAACCATGCTGCGGTGTGCTGAGCTGAGCCCGGTTCTTCAAATTATTAAAAAGCTGCTGAAGAGGAGAAGTACATGCATTCTGCTCTGTTAAGGTTGCTATCAGTGGAGGGATTTGACATCAGTGCTCCTTCTAAGATGGATTTTGTCCTGGCTGAGTGTTGCTGCAAAATGGTCTCAGGTCTGGAGAGTAGTGTCTGAATCTTAGGGGCTGACACCAAACCTGATATTTACCGGTGATGCTCACATTGAAGCGGTACTCTTGCCTGTTAGCCAGAAGGAGGGAGGAAAATGCACAACAGAGGAGTGTGGGCTTAAAAAGAAGAAAGCAAAGGGCATTTTGTTTATTTAACAAAGTGCTTCGGGGTGAGTTTCTCACTCGCTGCAGAATCCTATCATAGCCATTTTGTGGCTCGCCTCAAAAATAAAGAGACAGATGACTGGAACGAATGATTATGTGTTAGGGTAGTTAACCCGATGGATAGATATATGGTCTCGCTCCTTTTCGCTGAGATCTGAGGGAGAAAAATTCTCTCCCATACTACCACCTCCTGCGTTTAAAATGACAGTTAACTTTCCCCCACTGGTTTAAAAATGGATGTTTAATGATCAACAGAGGCTTGGCGCTTAGGTCTAGTAGTCACGCTGGCTGTAGATGCGCTCACCGCGGAGAAAGCTACCTCCTCTGTGTTGTTAGGGGACTCTGCTCAAACAGAGACCGGTTCTTGAGTGATGGATCGTCAGAGGTCTCTTTGGGGTGTGTGTTAACCCTTTGGAGTGTGCAGATCTCGCCCAGTAGGGGAGCCGTCAGCGGCATGTGATGGATGTGTCCCAGGTCTTTAAGCTCCATATATCAGAAGATTAGCACTGACCTGTGCTGTCTGGGCCGCCCTCAGAGCTTCTTCTCCAACACTGGCTGGCATTAGCATATTAGGACACTGCTCTGTCTCAGGGGGATACGAAGATAGGGTTCTTTATTTGGTTCTGCCACAGTATAGGTCACAGGAAGTGTGCAGATTAAAGGCTGAAGGCTTTGTGTTGGTATTAGGTGTATCTGACAGGTCATCTGTCTTGAGCCGAGGAAGCGCTTCTCTCTTCTTCAAATTCCTAAATAGTATCATATAATTATCCCAGAAATTGAAGCTCAGGCCATGCTTCACTGCAGAAAGATCTCCTTGTTCATCCTTCATGGTATTCATGAATCACATAAAAATGGAAATGAGTCAGATGATGTGAGGTAACATCGTTATTCCTCAAAGAGATCGGACCAGGTATACACCCACACCCATATTTTATTTTCCAAATGAGTAATCGTCATGGCCTCCGCGCGTGATGGACAGCACGAATTCTGCTATTAAGTGCTTTCGCACAAACATCACAGGAGCATTTGCTTCCCGAGAAGCTACTTAGTGTATTACAAAGCTAAATTGAACATAATATTGGAGTTCTTTCACTTCCTTCAATTTTGCTGCAGATTCTTTCAAGTGATCATAAAAACGCTTCCACAGTTAGTGCTCTCATGCAGTGCATTTTCTGTCCAACTCTTAAATGTCACCTCCCACGGTATTGCTGGCATTTGTTCTTGTTGTGTCTTTATGTACAGAAAGAATACTTTGAATGCCAATTTTTCAAGGAGCTGTTTTGCTACATTGGGTGAAAAAAAGAAAAGAAAAATAAGAGGAGAGAGGCACGGGATCACCTGTAGTGCGCCGGCTCTTTGTCTGCCATGTCTAATGGCTATTTGATGCCTACTTGGTGTCACTCGGTGCCTTGTGATGAAGCCAATGTATTTTCAAGGTGAGGAGATATTGTCAAAGCCCTTGAACGTTCCTCGGGCTTTGATTGGCAGGCGTTGTCACAGAAGATGAGGAGTGGTGGGAGTCGCACAGCAAAGAGAATCTATTACCTAGGATTGCGAGGCGTGCTTTCACAATGTGTCAGTGCAGTCAGCCATCTTGCGCTCTCCGTGTCAGGAACAGTCCCCTCATCGGCGCAATGAGGGAGCAGCTTTCAAGTTTAATTTTACTGGTTACCATAAGTGATGTTATTGATGTTTTTCTTCTTACTCGGCTTTCGTAGCATGATGAATTAGCTTGTGAAACCAAAAACATTTAGGCGTTCATCACCGTCAGTGTGTAATCTATTTTGTGATTGCTGGCAGTCAATATTAAAAAAGAGACAGAAAGAAAGAAGGAAAAAGAAATGCAAATGGCATTCTGGCAAAAAAAGAGAGAAGAAGAGCAATATAAAACTCAAAATTCAGCTGAGCCCTTTCTTGCTGATTTCCGACATTTCAAAAGCCTCCTTAATACACACTGAGAGGGGCTGCAGGCTCTCAGGGTTGCAGTGAGAGAAGGAAGCCTGTTGTTGATCAGCCAAGCAAATCAGATCTTGATATTTGAAGAGTGGAGTTGTGATTGCTAATCACTCCACTGCTGAGTTTTAATTAGGAGACTCATAAGCATTCTGTCATTTCTCAGCAGAGCATAGTCAAGCATCAGATGTACTTAAGAGAACAAATAATTAGTTGTCTTAGTAGTTGGGGCTACCAAACAAGCATGTGCACGGGTTTTGTTTTAGCTTTTTATTTTATGGATTAATTAGTATTTTATACTATGTACTTGCAATGATTAAAAATATTACTGCTAACTGTGCTTAATGTGAGCCCGTGTGCTTTTCACATCTTAAATCATATCTTGATCTCATTAAAGGATAAACTGGGGTTGTTTTGAGCCGAGCAGCAGCCGTGCGTGGACACTTTGTGCATGTGCTTATCACCAAAGGAAGCTTTAAACTATTTTCTTGGGGTTATTGCTATAGATTGGACCGAGCTTATTTTGAATGGGTAGGTTTCTGTCCTGTGCTCCTAAGACCTTTGTTAGGACATTTTAATTACAGCAGAGCTGGATGTAATTGATCTAGGCTTAGAGGGATTTCACTGTCAATGAGAATGAGCCTGGGCGTTAATACAGCCGAGCAAACGCTTCCACCTCTGTGCCACACTAACACACTCACACACACACGGTGGAGACAAGAGGAGATATGCGGTGGCTGTCCTTTATTTCAGAGGGACCTCTGTGTTTTCCGTGTAACGGTTAAATCAACCTTGCGGGACTGGCTTACATGATAGTGCAGACGAGTGTACCTCTGCCTTTAGTTGAACATATCTGTTGCCCACATTGTTGGCACCTGGAGTGCTCTCTTACGGAGCACTTTCTTCACTGGTTCCATGTTGTCACCCACAACCTTGAAATTTTTATAAGGCTGTTAGATAATGCTTCCCGATGAGGGTGAATTATTGATGGTCTTGTTCGTATGAGTGGGACAGGGCAGGCTTTTAACTCTCTGAGCTGCTGGGTCTCTTATCCGGTAACTAAGGGACACCGCACAAACACCCAGAGGAATGATGTACTGGAGGGAGGAAAAAAAAAAAGAAAAGAAAAACGGAGGCAGGGGGCTGAAAATAAAATAAAAGAAGCATGCATCCTTTACGCTACTGTTGGGCTAAGCCACAGCACAAGGGAAATTTGGCAGCAGAGAAAAGCGTTGCATCGACTGAAGCCTTTTCTTTGTTTTGTTTTTTTTGAAGCATTGAAAAGTGATGTGGTGGCCGCGTATTTTTTGTTTGCAAGGATACACACAGAAGTCTGCCTTTTGCGATTTCTTTCCTTTTTTGCAGAAACACATGCTTCAAGTTTAGTACATGTGTCAACACAGGATGTGATGTCAGGAGAGAAAAACGGACAAATAAAGTTTGTAACCCGGGTAAGGCTGCAGAAACGAGTTGATTAATTGATTAGGCGGTCAAATAAAAAGTGATAACTGATTGATTGTCCCAGAGAAGTAAAAACACAAAGCATTCTTTGGTTTCTGGCTGGATGTTTTTGGCTTTTCTCTCGCTTGTAATCAGAGATAATTTGATGTGTTTTGGGCTTTGGACTTTTGATTGGACAAATCAGGCAATAAGAAGATGTCACACAGATGGATAAATGAATAACATAGATGGGATAATATACAAAATGAAGATAATGATCAGTTCTTTAACGGATGGTTTTAGCAGGCTCTTACCAAATGTGAAGTCCTTGTGTCCTCTCACAGTTTCAAATGTGATAAATGTGGCTATAAACACTCAAGGTTTTGGTACATATCTGCTCCAAGGCAGTGTAAACAGTATTTATGAATGCTCTTGGAGGCAGAAACCACACAGCCTTGAGTCTTAATTAGTTTTTTGGTGAAAGTGAGGTCTGAGCTGTTCATTTGACCCTGAATAGCAAACTGTGTAACCTGCTGCACACACAGAGCTCTTCTCTGTGTCTGTCTCTACTGAAAACGTAGCTGCATTCTAGTAAAATCAGTCCTCAGCCATTAATTGTACACCCGCACAACCTGACAGCTGTCCTGATTCTTGTAGCTCGCACTTTCATCATTGTCCCAATTCATTCTCTCTCCTCTCATCTGGGCCTCGTGTTTGCATTACAATGGGGCGAGCAGGACGAACTGGTGGAAATACCGGTAAAGCGTATAATTTAGCAAGCAGAAATCTGCAGCGTTGTGCTTGAAGCTACAATTTGGATTTTATTCTAGCGTCTGCTTTTTTTTTCAGCCACAAAAAAATCTTACGTTTGGCCTTAAAAAGCAGCCTGTCTTTTGTCAAATCGTCGCAGGTTTGGTGCATTTAAAGCAAGAAATCCTATTCTGAGTTTAGAGACGCATCCAGCTGTTTAGAGGCTCTGGGCTAGTCTTTTTCGATGTGTTGGAGGTCATGTTGCATTCATTCGTCAACCTGCGGTGGTCCGTCTTCACAATGAAAATTTAAAGTAGTTTACAGCTCAATCAGCGATAGTCACTCTTGAATAATAACCCCGAGACTGTCTCAGCGAAGACAGGAACAGCACAAGAAAGCAATTATGTACAAAGAAAACGAGAAAAACAAGTCCAACCAGCTTCCATTTCCCACTGGAAATGCTGTAGATTGATGCCTGTGAGTTGGTTTCCAAAGGAACAGACAGAGGGGGTGGACAAATTAATAGAAACCAATACTGAGAAAATTAAAAAAAAAAAAGGATTTGTGAAGAAAACAAGCACAAAAACCGTCCAGGCCTCCACGTATGTGCATATTAAGTCCATGGCTCATTTCCAGCTCAATACAGCCAAGTTGTGAATGTGGGCAATATGGCTAAAAGATATTAGCTTGAGCATGGGTGAAATACTGAATCTCTGCAGAAGGATTTCTCTAATCGGTGCTTTAATTCAGAGGAATCAGTCTTCAATAAATGATGGTAGATTTGAACAGACAAAGTCGGGATTACTAGGAGTTTGAAATGATCATTATTATTATTTCTTTTAAACAACATTGATTAAAATTCAGATCTTGAGTCAGAAGAATATTCGGCTCCAAAACTGCCCCTTTGGGACATGCCGGGTGTCTGTGAACTTAATCGTATTTTCTGGCTTCTCTCAAACACCGCCACAACTAACATGCCATCAATCATACCCAATTTTCTCTTTTGCTCTTTTTTCAATTAAAGTCTAACTAAATTTCAGTTGCTTCTCTGATGAATGGCGCTTAGCTGAATATACAGTAATGAGTCAGCTTCAAAAGAGACTAAGCACCACATTTGAACATGAAAGTAGCAGGTCTGAGCAGTCATTACTTGAATTAGCAGGTACTGGGCACAGAAAAGAAAATTAATGTTCAACACTGTGCCAGGTATTGTTCATAACTGTTATGGTTGTGTAGCGATAATGCATTGTTTTCAAGGTCTTTCCTGATTTTTGAAAAAAGACAACTAAAAACTATTAAAAGAAATAAGAAGCCAAACCGTGGTGAAGTAATTTAAACGCAAGAAACATGGGTCAAAGCAATCCAATAATCAAAAATTTCATATCACAGCGGCTCAAACGACTGCATGAAAAACGAAAGTGGGCTCTTGTGCTCAGAAATCCCTTCAATTTGCTGAGCGTTGAGCATCTTTTAGATTATAGTGTTGGTTTCACAGCCTGCAACTTCACTGTTTTGGTCCACTCTCCGTGCTCTCATAGTGTCATTTACTGCAGCAGCAGACAGTTGTTTTTCACCAAAGAGAAAAAAAAAAAACCCTACGCACACTACCTGCCCATCAACAAACCACAGACAGACAAATTTAGCAACTAGCCAATAATGGAGCATTTAGCAGCTTAAGAGCCAGATATTTCCCTCGGGAGTTTTGGAGACCACGGCAGAGCTAAAAGAGAGGGGTGTATTGGCCAGAAATGCGACTCCAAATGAATGATAATGCCAGGCTCTAACTGCTGGATGTGTAATTAGGCAGTTGTTTGCTAACAGATTGAATAAAAACACTTGGTCATCATATGTCAGTGTTTTGTTTACAGCTCCATCTGCGGGCCCTAATCCTCAAGTCGGACTAAAAAAAAGAGATAGCAAACTTTTAATAAAAAGTGCCGTGGACGGAAAAAAAATAATATGTGGTAGTGAGGTTAAACAGGCTCCTATCAGATGTGAACAAAAGCACAAAAACTGAGATATTTACTAGTAAACAGCTTAAAAGTCTAAACCGTAAGTTCGCATGTCGCACACCATGATTCGAACAGGCAAACATCCACAAATCGCTTTCATCCAGTGCTCAGCCATAAACTTGCACTTAGCTACCTGGCATCGAAATGCAGACAAAATAAAACGGTGCTAAATGTTTTTCTCGAAATCTAATGAGTTTACCTGCAGAGAAAACCCGTATGTGTCTGCTGTCGACTGTTAAACATGGCGGTGGGTCCGTAATAGCATTGGCAGCCGTCTCGTGGGACTCATTAGGTCTGACGATTACTCCGCACAGTGGTGTAATGGCCAAGGTGTATGAGGCAATTTTACAGGACTACTGTTGCTGCTCCCCGTGTTGCGGCGGTTTTATGAATTAAATCAAATTCCTGGTATGGTTTCCCCTGTCACCGGATATAAACTTCCTTTAACATCGTGGAAAACCCTGTAGAGAAGAGTGTGGAGGCAGTTTCCACCTCCCTCCATTCTCACCCAGTCAGAGGCTTTAGTCCTATAATTATACACGTTCACGCTATAGTCTTAATATTTTCTCATATCAGCACATTCTTTATGTCTCCAGTCACTGAGCTTCAGTTATATAAGAGGAGTCCTTAAGGGTTATTTACTATTCCATGTGGTGCTTGATTTGCATTATGTGAGTGCGCACTGGAAAGTAGGTCAGTATATCAGTAATATTAAATATCAGCGCAATTGTTTGACAGTTTTGGCTTGTTCACATTCATTATTGCAAGCTGTTTTTCTTTTTTTTTAATCAATCAGATTATTTTAGGGTTAAATTAGTACATTAGTGCTGCACCTAACAATTATTCTCAGCATCCTTTAATTTAATATAATTTTCTTACTACATTATTGTTTCTTTAAATGTTTCAGGTGTGTTGTTTTGCTGAATCTCGGGTATAAAACAGCACAATTAAGTGATTATAAAACACCTGCTGTTAATGCTCTGCCAGGTGACTCATTGCTTTAGATTATTATTATTATTATTTTTATTTCTTGTCATATTGTGATTTACACCGAGTTGCCATTTTTTGTATTTTTACCTAAAACGGATGTAGCTAAAAGCACGTTTCTGTTATAACCCCTCTCCACCCACTTCATAAAGGCTGTAATGCAGAAAAGGGGTTTAGTGAGTGTGTAATAGTATCAGAAAAAAAAATATATGTATGTTTATTGGACTTTGTTTCCAGAAATTTCAGAAAACAGCAATTGTGTAGGTGTTTGTTGGAATAGGAGTAGGAAGGCTTCACAATATCTGCAAATGAAATGGCAATTTTATTCACACAGTACACTTCAATATGTTACGCTTAACATAAAAGATAAGAAAATAAAAACCTGAATGGCTCTACTGTGCCTTAAGGTAATAAGAAACAACAAAAAAGACTTTATAAAGAAATAAAGAATAAATAAAGAAATACAAGTTACCATACACACTACACACACACACACACACACACACACACACACACACACACACACACACACACACACACACTAGTTATTAAGTGCAAGCCTTTGAGAATAAAAAAGGTTTTGAGTGAGTTTTTAATGTAGACACAGTTGAGTTCAAAGGTCACTTTTAAAACTGTAAACAATAACCAAAAGGAGCAAAATACTTCTTGTTTCTTAGAAATGTTTAACATATATATATATATATATATATCCCAGCTCAGTTATTACATTGAATAAGGCGCTTTAGAGAATTTGCTTCTGGAGTGAATCACAGAAAGTTGATATTTTTTTCTGTCCTGGCAATGAAACCAATAATTATTTCATTTTTTATTTTGCATTTTTAACACGAGCATTAAAGAAAAGAAAAAGAACCAGTTTTCAAACACGAGTAGCGAAAACACCAGCAGCTTTTTGTGACTGTGACATATGGATTTCCTGATTTTAAACTGATTTGTGATTAAAAATCTGCCTATCATGAGCACACAAACAAACAAAAACTCCAAGATGATCTCAAAAAATCAATGCGTATCCGTGAATGTCACTGACTTCTACGACCCTGATCTAATAGAGACCTCACAGACATCCCACAGCGGGGAAACACACCATGTGCTGAACAAACACACATTATGCAAAACAGACTGAATTTTTGACCAAAAAAAGCCCTTTAAATGCACTTTAAATTGGACAAACATGGATCGCGATGAGGCCGCAAGGATAGATACATCACAGTATGTGTAGTGAGCCATGAAGATCTCGTTGTGGCAAAGCAGGAACTGCATTAAATTGTTCCCAGTTGAGAGAATCCATATAACTTTAAATAGCTTCTAAAATCTGTATGAAAATGCAGCGAGCATGAAGTGTAAACCAAGATGTCAGGAGAGACATAACAGCCTGTTTGAGTGATGTACAGTGTCATGTCCTTGTGTTAAAAATAAGATCCGGCTCTGTGAGGAACATTATTGTAGCAGCTCTGTGGGTGAAACACAGCGAGGGAGGGACTGCACCACTGGCAGATTAGAGGAAACTTTAATCAATGTTAAATGAGGTTTAATCCAAAGTTAACTTTTTATTCAGTAATAATTAAACTAAATAATGAACTAATGCGACTGTGCCAGATGACAAAGTAGACATATAATCAATAATCATGATTCCTTTCATTTAAAAAAAAGTCAAAACCCTTTCCCTTTTATAGTCTTTCCTTTGATTTAAACGCAAAAAATGATTCCTTTCTTTTTGACAGTCCAGCTGAGAAAATCCGAGTGAGATGAAGAGAATACCTTTGCCCTGACTTTTACTTGTCAGGCTACACCCTTGCTCTCTGATCGGTAGTCTAGCGAGACAGGATGTACTAGTAGAGGCTAGGAAAAAAAATATTGAGAACTCTGCTCTTTTATTTTACTCTAAATATTCTCTCTCTTAAAAAGGTGCCAAAACTGATCGGCATCAAAGACCAGACAGAAGCATACGTTTGATCAATAGCAACATACTATTATTAAAATTTTTTAATAATATATATAAAAATTGATATAGAAATGCTTATATCTGAATCTATATTATCTTTGCTTGGCCAAACAAGTAGTGATGGCGTTATAACCAGTAATTTGCCGTAAAGGAACATGTTACTCATTAGATGTATTTAAATATCTAAATGTGCCTACATGTGCCATCTCACTTAATAAAAAAACATATCAGTGCCAGAGAATTTTTTTAAAGCTTCTTTTACTGTAACATCTACTACTGGGGTGTCAACTATAAGGTTCAGGGGCCAGAATCAGCCTGGGAAAGATTCAAATCTGGCCCACTGGAAAGCTTTGGAAAATGTGAGGAGTGCATAGGTTTTGAGGTTTTGCAGTTTTTCCTGTTGATAAAGACTCCACAGTATTCCCATTCATACTATGCCAAAGTAGTAATAAACAATGAAATGACAGAAAAAAGCCAGTTTTTCTAGTTTTACTTTAGTGGATCCACAGTTAAAATATTACATATAAATGCTGGGCACTAAGCTGCCCTCCATTTATAATAGCAAGGCTACCAGAACTTTTTGTCTCTTTACACATTTATCATGTAAAAACACTGAGACATACTGTTAAAATCGCAGCTTCTTTTTCTTATATTAAAATATCTCACGGATTAAATGTTCACTTAAATGCCGTTTAAAACGGAGCATGTGGTCCTTGCCGTGTCAGTAACTTGTGTGGCTTTTAGTGGTTTGACCTACCAGTGGCGAGTAGAAATAAACTCTTGATAACACCTTAAGCCGGGCCTATATCCGAAATGACAACCCTCAGATAGTTTGCAAAATAGCGTGCCTCTCCCCTCGGGCTGTTCTGGCCCAGACCCCAAAGCTGAGATCACTTTGGGCCACATGTAGGATTTCTTCTCCTTTCTCGTTGTTTAAACAAGTTGTTGTCAGAGGTGGAAATTAATGCTGGATTATTTCGATTTGATGGCAACACATGAATGAAGTTTTGCAAAGCTGGAGGCTGATTGCGCCGTCACTCCTCGCCTGCATGTTGTTCATTAATGTCACAGATGTTGTGTGTTAGCGGTTAACATCCTACTAAAACCTAATGCAGTCTGAATGGAGCTACAGTGTGTAAAAATTTAACATCGAGTCAGTGCGCAACCCCCACCCCCCTCCGAAAAGGTGTGAACATCAACATATCACCCAGTGGAAACGTGCTGAAAGTGAATGAATCTGTTGTGAATGCGCTGCTCGTGTGTAGTAAGGTTAGGTTGAAGGGTGGAGAGGTGGGGGGTGATATTGCCAGGCCAATCGCATTTTCCCTCATAACAAATGCAGCTTTAATGCTGTACGAGGTGTGTGGGTGTGTTTGTGTGTGGATAAAGAGCGAACGGGTTGGGGGGCGGAGTGCTAGCATTATGCGTGGAGGAGGTGAGAAGTGAGGCCTTCAGTAAATTTATGAAGAGACTGATTGAAAGGAGAAACCGCTCTTTTTCGTGTCAGTGTCAAGCTGCTCTCTGCTCCTCTCCAGTGACCCTACTGCTCAACCAACTGCTCTGAGGTCAGCCTATTCATTTTGGTGCCAAGCAGGAACAGCTACGGCGCTCAGTAGTAGCCTGTAGCCAGATATCAGTGAATAAAACTGACAACTCGGTCATTGTCTCCCTCTGTTTTTCTTTGATCTCTTCAAATACGTGTGGTATGATGTAGCTTTTACAGATCCGGGGTCAACTGGGGGAATCGGGGAGCATCACAGCAGTGATGATAAAGCCAGTGCTGAAGCGATGGCTCATTAAAGCCGTTTTCTTGGCAGAAAATGAATCTCCCAACAATTTTGATAATGTATTAGTTGTTTAAATCGGTTATCAAGCAGAATGCTGAACATGCACTGCTGTAGCTTCTCAAACATGAAGATTAATTAAGAAGAAAGAAGCAAGAGAAGCGCTCGCTGTCTCAAATGAATCTTTCAAAGCCACATTTTCCTAAAGAATTACAGTGTGGAAACACACAGTCCCCCGAAGACCCAAACAAACAATGCAATATACATGCAGACTGGAGCAAAACATCATTTTCTGTTACTCCTGTTACTCGCAGCCTATTTTTCTTTTGATACTCCAAAGAAATTCATCAAAACCCAGTGAAATTGTTCGATTGAGATATTGTTTGTTCGCTTTAGAAACACAGAACTAATCTTAAATCTACTCAGGACATTTGGAAGTCCTCACTCTTCTTTGTGTGTACAGCTTCACATCACTCACTGCCTTTTTTTTTTGCTTGTTTCAATATGGTTACCGTTAGACTCAACTGGAAGCTTTTTTTTTTTTATCGGTGACATTTCATAAGCTGTGGTAAAAATAATTGTTAGGTGTTAATTTGATCGTTGACAGACAAAGCAGACCGGGGATGGTAATTATTTTAGGCAGCTGTCATTATTTGTTGACAGGTGATTTCAACTACCGGCGTCAACAGAAGATTCCACTTTTTACCCTTTATCCAAGTGTCTGCTCCCCCGCACGGCTCTTTTTGAAAGCTACACACCATCCTCTCTTCATTTTGCTTGACACTAACCTGGTTGTTCAGCCCGGGTCTTCTTTGTTCTCTTCACTTTACTAAGCTTCTTTGCTCACCCCTCTCTGTTTCACCATGTCCATTTGCCCGCTGGCACTCTATCTTATCTACTGGCTCAATCTTTTGGCCAAGAGCCGCTGAACACACCAACTGTTGTGCTCTCTCAATAAAATAGTGAAGCTTTGCACCTTTCAGGTTTTCTTTTTGTGTGTTTGTGTATATGTGTGTGTTTGCACTTTTTGAGCTGCACCAAAGACCATTTCTACTTAAAAGCATGCTATCCACAAAGGTCTCTTTTTAATCTGGAGCCATTTATCCCAAAAAGAAAACAAGACATAAAGTGGCGCTGCCTTCAATTGCAGCTTTGCATGTTTACATGTTACAGGAACGTTTTTGACCTCGTCATCTGCAAACCATCTTTAAAAAAAAATTACCTGTTGACATATGAATTATTTATGGGCACTGAGCCTGTTGTAATTATGAGGGAATAAGTAGCACGTGCAGCCTAATGGGAACTCATGCAAAGACATATTTTCACAAAAAATTAGCGTGTGAAAACACACTCATTTGCCAAAACATTCAAGCAAACTTCCCAACATCCGTGCGTCACGAAGCAAAGCAACCTACCGCTCTATTGTTTCCTTTCCCCCGCTTTTAGAGATAAAAAAAATAACTCAAAAAATTTGCTGTTACGTCTGGGCGAATCATCAAAAATCTTATCTGTTTAGCCAAAACAAGATTACGAAAACCCGCAAACGTCAACATTTGAGCCACATCTGGAACCAGCGCTTTAACGATTAAGAGATCATCTGAATATTTTGCTACTATTTATTGCTGCGGCTCCATGTTTACTAATATACGTAAGCATATTTAAGTACTTAAACTGCTCTTACGCTTTTCTACGTCCGACTCCCCGAACAGCATTCACCGAAAACACCTAAAAGAACAAACATTTGTAAAGCTGGAAACTGTAAGTTCTTGTTCTGCTTACAGAACGGCAGCTGAAGACAAAAAAAGGAAGATTCGGCTCTATTTGAGATATGTGTCTTTAATTGTTTCCTTGTGTGAGGCTGTAAACCCCCCTGTTTACTGCCTGTTAATCCTAACAGTGCTTTATCTTATCAGCAGTGTTGATAAAGCACGCTCTGCAGACTGCGCCCGGTGTCACCGCGTCTCTATTTCTGGCAGTTGACGGCAACTTCCCTACATCACTGGTGGAGCCAAGGAAATGACATCATGTCGCTGCAGGGGTTGAAAGCGCAGCCCTGACAGGACTGTCATGACAAAAGAGTTCCTTGGGAACATCAGGGCGCACCGAGGACAGAAAAAAAAACGAGTGTCTGGAGGCTCTGTTTTCTTAGTTCCTGTAGTTCGCATCTTCCACTTCTAGCTCATCAACAATTTTCTGATGTTTCAAATTCTCCTCTCACATGTGTGTCTTTTTCTTTTTTTTTCCTTTCTCTTTTTTTGTCCTGAATGTAGGGCAAAGGGGCGGGCCAGAAAGTTCTTCAAATTAGTAGTTATTCAAAGAGTGGAAGACGGATCATTGTGTTGGCAAGATCCAGCTCTACAGGGCCGCGGCTCTATTTCACTTGTAGGTTTTGAGCTTACACTTGGAGTTGCGCATTAGTTTTGTTCCGCTCGTACTTGATATGTATGTATGCGCTCTTTATCTCTCTTCTCGGCGTTGACAATTGAAAATAAATTAACATTCCTGGGCTTTATTTTTGTCTTCGCTAAGCCTGTGGAGAAAACTTGGAGGCAAACCCAGGAGGTCAGGCCATACTCACAGCCTGTCAATCCTCCTCGGTGACCCCACCGCCCCTTTCTTTCTCCCCCTTCCATTCTTCTCCTCCTCTCCTCTTCCCTCTCCCATCTATTTAGTCCCTCCCGGCTTAGAAACTCCCAAACTCCCCCTCTTCTCCTACTCTCTTTCACTGGACGCCTCTCCAGCTTGAGTGAAGCAGATACAAGCTTTGTCAAAGGAGCCTCACATTCATTCAGCTGGCTGTTACACACAGCCTAGTATTTCATGTGAAGACATGTGGGCTGTCTCCTTCCATCCATTTATTTTAATTATGTTTTAATTGCTCGCCATCCTTTTTTCAATGCTTGCTTATTATTTCTATCAGGCTGATGTGAAAAATTTGCTGTGGACTGTGATTTTCTCCATTATCCTAACTGATGATAGATTTCTCTCCCTGGGTCTCCACACTGTGTGTGTGTAAGAGACAAAAGAAAAACAGATGTCGTGAATGTTTGCATAGCATTTTTCATTTCATTGGTGAAGTTTTTTGTCTCGTTTCCAGAAAGATATACTGTTAATAGAGGACGGGGAGGGAGAGAGGGGGGGAAAAAACCTCAGGGAATAGATTTCCTTGTATTTTTGTAGGAAGAGGAGCTTAAAAACGCAGATGAAAATTAATAACTTTTGTGTCATTTGTCTCCTGGTGTATATTATAGATTTGAGCTCATTAGATGTAGTGTAGGTGGTGACAGTTAGTCATAACTGTGTTCCTTTTTTTTAACATATCGGCCTCTGTGGAGCATGATTATCATTATGCAGAAATCACTGGCCGAGTAACAAGTAACCTCAATTCCCCGGCTGCGAGGTGGGGGGTGGGTGTACATAATTCCTCGGCACGATCTCCGAGGGGTTAACGATGCCTCACTTACCTCTTAAAATCATTTTCTGCTCGAGATCATCTTAGCCCCCCACCCTCCCCCTTAGACAAACGTCAACCCCCTCTTCCCCGCCGCATCCCCTGATGTGAAATTATGATACGTCTGTCAGCGCTTGTGTAAAGCATCTCAGTGTTAATCGCCTAATCCCTTTATCTCAAGTCCGGACCGATTCAGTGCAGAAATCCCACCAAACAAAACTGTGTTTTTAGGAAGATGAGCATGGCTGTGTCCTGCATCAGCTTAAGGGAGAAAGGAGACATGTTACTCAGCAGGGCGACGGCTGATCGGGAGAAAGAACCCCAGGGTGGTGAGGGCGAGCGTTCAGCCGCGAGGCCTGGCGGGCTCTCGCCCCCTGGTGTCTGGAGGGGCCGAGTGGCTCAGCAGGCCCAGCGGGCCACAGGGGCAGGGGGGTGCCCCTCCTTTCCACCCCCCAACAGTTTCCAATCTCCTCCTGTCAGCCACCATTATGGTTACTCTGTGGCCCCCAGGACTCATATTTGTGGATGATAAACTGCTGTGGAAGACGTCACGTGCTCTGCCCGGTATTGGAGCTGGTGGAAGATCCGAGATTATGAGAAGCCTGAGTAGACGTGGTGTGAGCTCTCCCATGGAGGAGAGCGAGTCCCCTCCACTGTGCGCTTATCTGATCTGGTTTGGCGCCATTGGCAGGTAAACAACTGGAAGACAAATAAAACCACAATCCCACGAAGCCACCCAACTTTAACTGATAAATTATAAGCTAGCCGAGTGAGTGTGTGTGCGAGTTTCCTTGGTGCACACTCTGCAGCACAACTGCTCGGCCAGGGTGACCTCAAATTAAAATAAATACGCTCCAGCTCCAACAGGCTAGGTGGAGGCTTTTTATTGTTAAACTGTTATCCCTCCACCAGGTTTTGGACACGTATAGAACGAATCTAATAGTGGCTTAAATTATTGCTCAGTATGCTAATGTGGAAGCTTTCCATGTTTTGTGGGTTTTTGTGTTGCCAAAAATATCCAGGCGCATTAGTGAGGCCCAGAGAGCGATCAGAGCTGACTGCTCTGCTGCTCAAATTTAGGTTCATTATAAAATAATCAGGGCGGTTGACGGGTGGCTCTGAAGGAGCGGCGTTGAGAAGCAGGAAGCATTCGCTCTCCTTTGCATAGCGACGGCTGCAAAGTTTGTGTGGATATGTGTGATATGTCGTGGGGAGATGCTTAGATGGCAACCGCCAAGAAATAAACAAGATCTTCCTGCATGCTTGTGTAGGTGTGTGGAAGTTCCTGTGTGCGTATCCACGTCCTTTGCTGTACATTTGTGGAGTTGTGCATGAATGAGTCTATATGAGTTTTTGTGTGTGTGTATGTGCGTAATTTCACATATGACACAACTCACCCATCCTCGGTGTTTGACTTTGGTAAGCAGCTTATCTGTCTGCCGTGTTAGTCTGTCTCAGGCTCTAACCTTTTGCTGCTTTTGCAGACAAAGGCCTGTTTTTGCAACCCCTCGATAAGGAAGGAGACAAAAGTAGCTCTCAAAGCAGCTGTGTCTCTAATGGCGTCCTTTGCGAGCGTGTTGCCGGAGTGACAAGCTTTCTCCCGCGGGGATCCTGGGAGTAAATGGGGAAGGTGGAACGGGGACGAGTGGGAGAATGAGGCAGTGTAAACATTTAGTCGTCACATGCCGCCGCGTGCTAAATAAGCGCAGAGCATCAGGCGCGCTACGCGCTTTCATGCCGCTGCTCTCGAAATCGTTTTGAGAACAAAGTTTGAATATTTCTGTGAAACTTGAAATCAGAGAAATGCTCTGTTTACTCAATCAAACAGCAGTCAGGATCTTCTCTTTTTTTTCCTCCTGTGGTGTTTGGATATTTGCTTGACTGCGTTTAACAAGCAACTCACACATGAACTGGTGTAGGATGCAGATTGTAGAAATTACGCCAATTAAACCAGCGAAGCGCTAATGATCTCATAGATCTCACCAACTTCTTCCATTTTTATGCAGTCTTCCTCTCTTTTTTCTCCCCCTTTTTTTTCCAGATGAAAAAAAATGACTGGCGAGGCTTCTCCAAGAACTACTGATCGTTGACGTCGCTTCAGCCTTCAGCTCTCCCTCCGCAACTCGCCGAACCAGCACTATTAGCCATCAGGCTCCTGGATCGTTTGCATACAGCAACACAATGGCTTCTGCACTGCGGAGGTGTCCGGTGTTTCACTGCCTCCTGCTCCTTCTCTTTTGCTTTCACTGTTCACAAGGTGAGTTACCATGGAGTTGCACGGCAGAAAGTAGCGTTAATGTGCTGCTAGTCAACCTTTCAAGAAGCCACTTATTATTCAGCTTATGAATGTGTTGAATTTATTAGCACACATTGTTGTCGCCACACTAGAGAAGTGGAGAGCTGTTATGTAGCAAGGTTGCTGAGTTTTTCTTCAGTGGTTTTACCCTTGAAGTTTGAAAAAGGTGTTTCAAACACCTCGTATGGAACTCATTGAATATTCTTGGCAGCGCACGGACACTTTGACTGACACATTTCTTCACTTCCACAGTAACTCAAATGGTGTGTCCTTCCCCCAAAGCCTCATAACGACACCTTTTCTGCCGGATGAGCTGTGTAACAGATTATTTGAGTGTACTTTGAGGCACTGCAGCCGCAGAGGATTGATGCATTTTTTATTTGCACCTTAATCAGATTGTTCTGAGCAGCCTGTGTACTTGGAACCATCAAAAGCGGGGCACTTGATTCTGTGCCAGAGCGAGGAATTGGGAAGGAATGTGTCAGTGTTTTTAATTGTCTGCAGTGACATTTTTTTTGGTTACTTCCCTCACTTTTGATTAGTACATTTGGCTGTAATTACAAGTATTGTCACAAAACACTCCCATCAGTTCCATGCCCATCAAAACCACTGATGTTGGTATGTCTGCTTAATGATGATCATTATATTTTTTCCCTGTTTCAGTCCCATTGTAACGGGAGACAAAGTAAGCCAAAATCGCATGCTCGTGTGCCAAGCATTGATTACACATAGATGCTGAAGCACATTATTTTGGGGCTTCCTTTTGAATTTGGATCTTTCATTTTTCTCCCTCTCTCTCTTGCTGTTTTGTTCTGTGATAGATACACCCTACACTTTTATGTTATTCCTGGTTGTAGCGTACAGTTTTTTATTTTATATTAACAAAGGTAGCAGTGCAGTCTAGTATAGAGCAGGCTACCTCTTCAGTCTTTTTTTTTTCTTTGTAGATTAGCAATTTTAGATAATATGGAAGAGAGTCTTACGGAGGTACTTGAAGAATAGCCCTCTGATTTGGCCTGGCTTAGAAACTGAGCTGAATAGTCCTGTTGAATTTCTTAAAGAGGAATACTGCTTTGGTATGCAGAAAGTGCGGGTTTTGGGTTTCAGTTGATGTGAGGGCTCTCAGGCCTAAGAATGCATATTTGCCCATCCGTCAATAAAGGAATGTGTGTGTGCGTGCGTGCGTGTGTGTGTAGGTTCATCTGAAAACAATATCTGATTCTATCCACATGCCAGTCACCTTCAGCCAATGCAGCCCGGAGGGTTTTGCATCCCAGGGCTTATGATCTGCGTTTCCCTGAGAGTTCCTGCAAGCAAAACTCCACTTGATAATTACCTCCTGTCCCTCGCCAGGAGAGGCTATAATCAGGTTATGATTTTCACCCAAAACATTCCCCTTGCTTTGAAATGCTCGATGACATACCTGAAAAGAGGGTGATTTTTTTCACTCTACTGGTATTGACTTTCTCAGCCAGCGGGGAAGAAAAAACACCAGTTGAGCTCGGTTTCGGGCAGACTCGTGCAGAATCAAATGGAATTGACAGCATTATTTTTTTAAAGTGGCATTCACTTAGAGTTATATACAGCATATTTCTTTATTATAGTAATGTATAAAATGACAGTGTGTGTGTGTGTGGGGGGGGGGACTAGGGAGTTGTTTCCTGAATCTGCAGCTCTGCACAGCTTTATCAAGTTTTATTGCATGTTTCAGCTTATTGTTTAGCTGCCTGTAATTTAACCCTGTAAAAAGCCTATGAACTATGAAATAATTACCAGGAAATGCTATTTTTTTTCTAAAAAAGGACTGTTTATTGAACCTGCTGACATATCAGTTTGCATTTATGAGTTTTCATTTGCATCATTTTTGCTGCACCTGCCTTTTTGTGCTATTTATTGCTCGCATTTTGTTTATCTTAAACAAAAACATATGAGGGCATTAGGGTTAAAAAAAACACAGATGATGGTGATCGGGGTTATAGGGTTAAATGTTAACTGCTCTAATAAAAGAGGCCAAAAAGAATGCTGATAAAAAGCAATAGGAACCACTGATTCACCACCCACACAGCAAACACAGAGTTACCAGAACCAAAAAACTAAAACAAGGCTAAATATTGGCTCTTACCTCCCATAGACGATGAGGTGAAGAGGCAGACGTGAAGGTAGCGATGCTGGCTTTTATCCACACGTCACTTCCTGTGAATCTCTTATGTGTTTGTGTGTGTAGGTGAAGGCAGTTGTTTACTCCAACACTAATAAGAAAAACTTCTCTAAGCTGTGACCGAACTAGTGTCAATGTTTCAAACGCCACACTTTGCCTAATTCGCCCTGCATTTCTTCCACGATTATAAAACAGATCTATAAAATGACGCGTCTGCTGGAGTAAACTGGGGCATGCAGGTATCACGTTCGTTTCAGATGTTTCAAACCGCCTAGATTGCAGATATGAAAGAAGACGCCCGGATTCAAAGTGAGCAGCCACGAAGGTGGGGCGAGTGCACAGGTACACGCCTGCTGTGCCTGAATGAGAGCAGTTATCTAAGTCTTTAAAGTAAAGAGAGACAGATGTAAGGAGGGATTATGTCATGTAGTCAGTGTCAACACTTTCCGTTGGCTGTTGTGTTTGAATACCAAAGGAGAGCAGACAGCGCAGCCTTCGTATCAAAATATTGCACAAAAGAGGAATGTAAAAAGATTAAGTAGTTTATGTTTGATAACTGTGCCGTATCTGCAGAGACGGAGGATCAGAGCAAAGAGGCAGTGTTTGTTTAGGTCCTAGAAATTGTTCCAGCATGACGAATGTGCGAACGAGAGGCATTAATATGCAGCGCGTTGAATAATCAAGTCGGCGGACTCGAGAGTCGTTTGTAAGGAAACTGCTAAATGGTGCACTGGAGTCGCCCTCCCCGCCCAAAAACAAAAAAGTTTTTTGCAACGTTATGCTTTTTGGTTTTCAGCCCCCGCTGCTCAGGATCACTCGCTGTTTGCTTCTCACTAAGAGAGTTTTTTTTTTTTTAAAACTGTAAAATATTACTTAGTCGAACACACCAGCATGCCTGCGTTTCTCCCCCGAAAAGGTTGTAAAGGTTAATGTTACGTCTCAGCTCAACATTTGTCTCAAGCAGCGCCATACATTGTGCTGATGGAAGACCCTCCTTCGTGCCACACTGGTATTTGCAGTCCTGGGGTTGACTGAAAGGGGGAAGCTATTGTGCTGCAACTCCTCTCTGGCCCGGGGCCATACACATCCAGTCTGTCATCCATTGATATGCTTGGCTTGCCATTTTATAATTCATATTGAATGCTGCGGGTCCATGGTAGGGCGATCATGAATTATCAGCTAAACCATGGGAGATTCACAGATGACTGGTCAATCTGTGTGGTGAGAACAAGCACAGAGGAAGGGAAAAAAAATCTGATATATCAGGCTTGCATGGAAATTTTTGGCCAGCTGGAAGCATTTCAAAAAATAAGGCAGGGGTTCATCATTTGAATTGAATGGACTTTGCTTCGTATTGAGAGGCACGCTGACACAAATAAATCGTCCCATTTCTCAGTCGCTCCCTCTCATTTGCTAATACAATTCTTTCTGCATTTTTGCCACAATCTCTGGTGCACGCGGCGTTTCGCTTTTCCGCGCCGCGGACATATTTCTGCACGACACAGCATTACAATATACTGTTTTAATAATAACTGAGGACCTGGAAAGTTTTAAATCATAGGAGAACGCGAAATTGAAATGAGCCAGAGTCGCATGAATCTTCGGGATCAGGATTTCGCTCAGAGGAAATGAAATACAATATCGCCCTCGATGGGGTCATCCTAGATTTATTGCAACAGCGATTTCCTGAGTGCGTTTTTTTTTTTTTTTTGAGCGCGAGACCCTCCTTTCCTCCACTGTGTGTTTAGACGTGATTGTAAAAGTCAGGCCGACGAACAAACACCTACTTTATGAGGCCGAGAGCTGCGCTTTTATGACAGTTTAATTTCAAATGTTAAGCGGGCCTTAAATTTCAATAGCGTCTCAGAGCTGTTCACTTCACACCCCTTATGGTAACAAGTTGTATAAACAGCGGACCAGATGCCCACATGACATTGTCCTTTCTTAAGTACTGTCTTCACGTGTATTCTTTCTTCTTTCTTTTTTCGTATTCTTTCCTCCGGGCAGGCTAATTCAAATAATAGATGAGCCCGACTTACAACCACAAAGTACTTTTCCTCCGATTCTAAACTTTTGGATTTGCTCAGTGTAAGTCGCTGCTTCACAGGAGGGTTCAGCTGTCATAACAAAGTAATGCATTTAATCTTGAAAGGAAGCAGAAGGGTTTCAAATAAAATCTACACTATAGGAAAGCAGCCGAGTTCCCCCCCCCCCCCCCCCTTTCTTTCTTTCTTTCTTTGTATGTGAGAAGGTGTTTTGGATCTGAGACAAAATTATTTACGGAGACAACAAGAACCTGTCGGATTTTAGTGTTCCCAACACTTCTGAATAGCTGGAAGGCACGTCAGGACTAATTTATTTGAACAAAAAGCTAAACAAACATGCAAAAACAAAAGCAGCTATATAGCATTAAACACCAAAGGGAGACTGTGCAAAAGCAACAAAAGCAGGTTGCTGCTATGAATACCTGCAACTTTTTCTTTTTTTTTTTTCTTTTTTTTTACACTGCCACTCCAGGCGTTTTTTTTCCCCCCTGTTACTACAGCATACATTTTGGGCACTAATTTGTTAAGGACAGCTTGATGATGGCAACGCGCGGTGCATGTACAGAACAAGGCCATTTGAACAAAAACCTGGTTGTTGTTGTTAGAGAGCGACAAAGGGAGGGAGGCTACAATTATAATTACCCTGTGTGAAAATTGCTCAAAAATGATGCATTTGTCTCTACCTGTCTTTGTCGCTCCTTATCAGAAATGTCACAACAGCTCAGGTCTCACATTTTTGTTACTGCCGCTTTACACAGTAAATGGTGGTGTTAAAACTAATGTTGACAGCGGGGAAGGGATGGCAATCAATAAAAGAAATTACAAAGGATTCGGTAAAAACGAGCTTTTCGTGGTTCAGTTGTGCGTTTTGCTGCCTTTGCCGACTTATATTTAAATATGACCTGGAAGTGGGTTCGCTGCCACTGGTCTTATTTAATTAATTTTGCATCGCTAATGGTCATATATGATGTGAATCAATGTGTTTGATGTGTGTTGGGGTTTCTGTCTCTCGGCGCCTGCAGTCTTACTCTCACTACAGGCCATGAATGCTTCTCTGTTGCATTCACTGTATTAGTAATCTCCTCAGGCTGAGGGTCTGTGCCATAGAGCACGACCGCACATTTTCTTTTGTCTAGGAATTAAATGTCACCTCAGGGTGGGTCACCTGCAAACAAAAGGCCACCAGCCGATTTGCAGGTATAAACAGTCTAAGATAAGGAAGCCCTCTCCTGCCGTGCAGGAAATTGAATAAGTACACTGCAAAAAAAAAGTCAGAGAAACAGCTAAGCACAAAGAACATTTTTGTTTGCCTTGCTCTATCAGTATTGACCTCCTCCTTGTAGTGTATATCCCTATTGAATGTGCAAGGCACAATGCCCTCATCGAAGATGAGGTGCAGGAAACTGTCTGTCATCAAGCCTCCCGCCACCCCCACCCCCCCACAGCAATCTGTGCATCTCTTATCAGTGCTCCTGTTTTCCACTCGCATTCAGTGGTATGCCGGTGGAAGGGAACGGGCAAGGTCATCACGCTCAAGTCAATCAAAGTGGTCAGTGTTGCAGTGATAGCAGGGGGCTATTGCTAAGGAATGTGTTCTTTTTTTTTTCATTGACTTTCCCGGTAAATCTGAAAGGCTTCAAAGGCCACAAAAGCTTTCTCTGTTGCCCAGTACAGTACGTATATATAGATCCACGACGCCCAGAAATCTTTTATCAGGAGTAATGGCTGCCAATAAAGAGGTTACTGCTCAAAGGCACTGAAGAAAATACTCAGAAAACATTTCTTTTTTGTGTCAAAGTAACAATTTTTTGATAGAACTCAATAAAGCAAAAAGACCTCAAGCCAGAGCATTATACAACCAAATACCCTAATAGATGCAGAGCCAGCACTTCACATGCCAGCAGATAAGCTAGTTTAAAAATTGCTAGCTTTGCCGCTTTCGTCCAGTGACCCTTGCAGATGGTGATCAATATTATGTCAAAACTGAAGTGAAAACAAGAAATACTAACAAGGAAGGCATCGTTGCCCATAAAATGCTAGCGTTCTGCTATTACATGCTTGGCGGGTTAAGAATTCTAATGTGAGAGACACACTCCCCTCGGTGGCACACATTTCTGAACAGAAACTTCAAAAGAGTTTAGGAGCGTGCTGATCCCAAATCAGTAGAAAACAAAAGAAGCTGCTTGTGTCTGGTAGCTTGAAATTCTTTGCTATTGCCTCATTTGATGTGCAGTATCCACATGATGAATGCTGTGGAGTGGCTGCTGAGGCTCAGTGATGCTTACACTAAACAACAACGACAGCATTAAAAAGAAAGTGGTCATTTGCCTTCAGTGTCACATTTTTTGGCATATAGGTAGTAGTATCGCCCGCTTCATTCTGGACCACCCCGCGAGTGGGAGTTCTCCCATGTTCAGAAATTTTCTGGTACTGGTCTGTCAACGGTATTTATATTACCGCTTTTATTTTGCAAGCACACATGGGTGTGACCAACACATCTTTTGAATTATGATGACTTGATGTGCCAATCCAGCCCTCGTGCAAAATATCAAATAGAGTAGGAGCTCTAGCAAGATGAACACTGTTCAATGGATCTCAGGATGCATGCTGAAGACATTACTGATTTAAAAAGAAATCCCCCATTAATCTAACCCAGCACAGACTGAGCTTTAATTGCGTTAAAAACTGTATGTTAGTGTGCACTGACTCTGCACTAAATGAAAAACGCATGTCAAAATAAAAGATGCATGAAAGGGTTTTTCAAAAAAAAATATTTTTCTCATGCACCAACAAAAGCCTCAAAAGAATATTGTGCTGGGATGAAACAGAGAAACACAATTTCATGCCAAAACGAGTACTAAAATTGCTCTGCACCACCTCATCTGCATAAACGCAGCCTGAGTTACCACTCCATCCACTTCGCCACAAGTGGGTTTTTTCAGACATACGAAAATACCAAAATGGACTTGTTACAAACAGAAGTGATAGAAGTGCGAATGTGTTAAAGACTACTGCAGGCTGGGAGTCCGCGTGAAGAGTAATTCCGCGTCTCTTATCAGAATTGTCGCTTCATTATCGTCTCAAGGCCCTGATCTCTGTTCCTTGTCATTCTTGTACTCTCTGACTCATTATTCGTGTCATCCGTGTTCCAGTTGCAGCCTTTTCTGACACCGTGTCAATGTGACGTCCAGAGTAAGCCTCCTGGGCTGTGCTCGGTACAGGCAGGGCTGAGTGAAGGAAGTAGGGGTTGATTAGGAGGGAGAAATGGGGAGATTCTGCCACAGCAAACAAAAACAGAGACACAAGCATGAGATGGAGACAATCCCACATCCTCCTTCATTTTCTCTTCCCCTGCTTCCCCCCCCTCGATCCCCACCCTCAGGGGGGCACCTGACTTACTCCGAGACATTTTCTTGAGTGGAAAATCCAGCTGGGGTTTAAGTGCAGGGGTAAAATATGGGCTTTAAGGGGGAGTTAAGCATCACTCAGGGCAGATCAAACCTGTGAAACTATTCCCTCGCTGCACCAGGGAGACTTGCTTTAAGTCACCTCTCTTTCTTTGTGTTTCATCAACTCCCCTGAAGAGATGCAACAATATGTTAGATATTGAACAAGCAATGAACTAATTCTGTCAAAGTGGCACTCTCCCAGGGGCATATAGGATTTTTTTTTCTATCTTCCAAGTCGAGCATCTTTTTCTAAAATGTTTAGCCTTCGTGACAGTTATTTGTAATTTCTAAGAAAAGCCTTGTTTTCTCAGTAGACAATACAAGGTGTCGAATTATGCTTTCCTTTAATCTGACTGATGTATCCATGGACCAAATAAAACAAGACATTCCATTTAGTTCCATCTCTCCAGCTGAAAATTCCCTGTCATGACGTGCATTACACGCTGACCCTCTTTGCATTTAGCGGATTATTAGTAATGTAATGATGCCCCCCTCTTCCCGAGCTGCTTGTCTTTGATGTGTGCCCACGGGGTCAGGGTTCATCCTACCAATCGACTGAGGAGCGAACCCTGATTTTCTGAGGCAAATTAAGACAGAGTCATTATAGCCTCCACTTTCTGATTTTTTTTTTTTTCTTCTTCAGTTCTTGCCCCATGAGGGAAATTCTTCATCTGCAGTCTTCTGCAGCTGAGCCGGCTGTTCTGAAGAGGCAAAAATAATCCACCATGTCGACTCGCATCACTTGTGGCAAAACTGAAACATTTTCTGAGAGTTTTGTAATCCCAGAGAGTGATTTCTGCAACATCAAAATAAAGTAGGCTGTGTATTTCAAGTATTTTGTTTTTGCCAGAAGTTACATCCTTAAAGGTACAGTCAGTTAATTTTTTTGAGGTTATTTAACAGAAAAAAAGGATACCGTACTTAAAAATATAAGTATTAATTACAAACTTGTAATTAATCTATTAAAAATTCATGGGAGCAAGCGTTGGTCTGTGGAAGGTGCCATGTTTACCCACCATATTTGAATACTGTGGCCAGGAAGGACGTCTCCCTTCTGACTGATGACGCTTTACTCATGTGTCTTGAGACCGACCACATACGCAGCAGGCCAAAGTCAGAGAAAAGAAGTCCTAGGTGTTTTTGTGCTGTAGAGGGACATTTAAACTTGTGCCTGAAGCTTCAGAAACTATTTAGGATCATACCTATGTTTTACCATCAGAGAAGGACTTCCCTTTACCAAAGAACTAAAAATCCTAAACAGGCTTATTTTTTCCTGATATTGTCACTATTTCTTATTGTCAGCAGATTAGACATGCAAACCTCCCACCCATCTCCGCTGACAATGAGCCAGCTAAACGACAACAGGAGCTATAAGCTAAAAATCCAGTTAGGGATGTTCTTTCCCCCTGATAAACAGTTTGATTATATTCTTATGTCACATAACAGTTTATTCGGTAAACATCAGAGTAAAATGTTAGATCCACTTCAAGACAGTTTCACTAATGCTGGCTAACAGCAGCTAACAGAGGCTAACAGCAGCAAAAAAAAAAATGCCAGTGCTTATAAACAGAGAAGCCTTCATATCCTCATCAACACAAATCAGTTATTGTGAACTCTCCTGTTGCTCCCTCGCTCCTGTTTCAGGGCCAGTTGCATGCTGTTTGATTTATGGAGGACTGCAGACAAGCATGTTTGCATGGGTTACGCAGCCTTCTGTGCAGACAAATACCAATGCAAACTAACACAAATGCAGTGCCATAAAATAGACTTAATCCAGGGGTTTCCCCACATAGAGAAGTTTAGTAGTACATTATGTGTCTCTGTTTCTGCTTTGTTTTGCATATAAAGTAATGGTTAACTTGAGAGTGTGTATAAATTGTTC
The DNA here is from genome assembly GCF_900408965.1 of Simochromis diagramma. Taxonomy (NCBI): domain Eukaryota; kingdom Metazoa; phylum Chordata; class Actinopteri; order Cichliformes; family Cichlidae; genus Simochromis; species Simochromis diagramma. Next base: position 8,329,904 of record NW_024386782.1, read on the forward strand.
TTACCAAAGCCTGCAGATGTGTACACGGTTGGTCAGTTGGACCAGTTTTGTGTTTAGATTCCTTGAATTCACAGAGGGGGAAGAGGCTTTGAGCCAGATGACTGGTTGTCTGCAGCTCTCTATTCAATTCAAATGATTTTGACAGACCAGGACAGGCAAATGGTTAAAATGATGGCGTGACCATGTTAGTCTCTACATGTTACAGTCAGTTTTAACAAGCAGGATGATATCAGGAAAAAAAAGCAAATGAAGAATTATATTATTATTTTATACAATATGTAGCAGAAACAGCTTTCTGGCATTGATAAACATCAGTAACTGTCTTTAAAAGCCACAATGTGTCATTTCCACATGTTATATATGGATTTAAAAATAGGATTGTTTTATTCAGTGGTCCTTTGTGAGCATGTTGACAGATTTTGTTAGTTTTGAAAAGAGCACGAAAAATCTATTTATTTAATTTTGTTCAAGTTTTAGTTGGTAAAGATGGGAAGCCAAGATATTAAGGAAGTATTTTGGAGTGCATGGACCTACATTGCATTGTTTAGACTTCATCCTTTGCATGGGACTGTAAATGCACTGTAAGTGTTTTCTCCATGAAGAAGAAGCTTTGAGGTTTTCTGTTTTATTTGCTGTGGGATCTTGTTGGGCCAAAAGCTGCAAAAGCCAGATCCTGCCAGCAAGTGTCTCTCCCACACACTCACACACACACAAAAGGGTGAGAGGTTGGGTACCCTGGGAAAATCTTGAAAAGTTCTTGCGCAGCTAAATTTAATATACATTTTGTTCTGTGGCTGGCTTCCCTGGTTTGTGCCAGGTCATTTTTAAACATAAGCGGGGTCTTGCTCCATGTTAAAAGTGCGATGGTGTCATCACCTTTACACGGAGCGTCTGCATTTCACGATGTTTTCGTTATTTATTTATTTTTAATGAGAATTAAGACTGAGGCGAGGAAAAAAAAAAACCCTACTTTTTTCTATTTATGGTTTTGCTGCTCCCGTTACAGAGGAAATATTACATGGCTGCATCAGGTGTGATATGGATCTAGCGCACTCTAAATGGATCCACCTGAGGAGTTAAGAGGCAGCAGCGGTGTCTGTCACGCTTAGCCTCAGCAAAATGACAAATCCTTCTCCTTAAACCCCCTCAACGAGACATGCACCAACATGGAGCACGTGATTTTTTTTCTTCCCCCACTTCCTCCTCCCGATCTCTTTCTTCACCTCAATATAAGAAATAAATTTAAGAGATGAATCAGAGAAAAGGCAACGAGCAAGAATGCAAAAAAGAAAAAAAAAAAGTGGGGATTTTTGAAGGGGGAGTGCTGAATGCGTGTACCACCAAAGAGAAAAGGGATATGACTCAGAGCGCTTCATCTAACCACAAATGGACTCGGTCCTATATTGCCAGTTTCTATTTTAAAATTCTTATATCGGAATCAAGAGTGTCTGATAGCAGTTGTCTGGGAAAGGCGGGCGTGGTTTGTGGTCTTGTCTGACACTGTCTTTAGAAACACTTCCCAGCAAAGGTGGACCAGAGCTGGGACTTAAGTGTCATGGGAAACGGTGCCATATGTCCACGTTGATTTCCCGGTGTTTCAGCGCGTTTTGACAGTTGGAATGAAATATGATCTGCTGGTGGCGCAGCGAAGAGTTCTCGGGGTGTTGTCTGTATTTGAAAAGCAGGTGTTACTTTGTAAATCCCAAATCTCCTTTCTCATCTCCCACCTCGCTCCCGGCTTGTCTCTCACATCTGATGGGTGGTCATGTTCTGCATTTGGGAACATTTTAGGCAGCATCGCCGGATGCCTCACAAATTGAGGGATGGGGAAATAAAAAAAAGACTTTGCCTGCTGCCTTTGGACCGTGCAAGTTGAATTAGACCCAACTTTTGAGTTTGTTAGTTGAGAGGCATGTGCATAGACAGCAAAGGGTACTTGTGTTTTAATTAATACATGAAAGAATTACCGCAGTGGTCTCTTGATTTTTTTATTATTTTTTTTATGAGCTATTTTTTTCCCTCTCCTTGGCCAGCAATCAGAAAGTTCCCCTGAGCAGATTAGAAATACTTCAGTAAAGAACAAAGAAGCTGGGGAAAAAAAGAGGCAAAATATTAAGAATTCAAATGAGACTTTATTATTTTCTCTCCCCCTTCCCAGTGAATATCTTTACTCCACTAGAGCAAAACCTGCTCTGTGACCACTCGGATATTGGATTATGGATGCATCTCCCACCGTTGGAGCAAAAGCTTGACTCCGAGATTTGCTCTTTCTTCCAGAGATGTCGGCTACCAGTAGTATGGGGAATGAAACAATATGAAAAGACAAACAATCCTGAAGTACTCCTGCTGTGACCTCTGTGGGGGCACTCTTATTTGACTAAAGGCTACACCCTCCTTTATGCTGTGGAGAAAGCGTCCCTGTCAAACCGAAGCCCAGAACAATGGGGGCCAGCCTCGGGGAAACAGGGCCATTTGCATGCAGCTGTTTGCCGTTTCCCGGACCACAAAGGCCAATCAAAGGATCCTTAATGGAGGATGACAAGCGTCAGCCAACGCCTTTGCTCTCTGTCTGTGCCAGCCCTCGCCGCTCTGTCTACCCTCCCAAAGTGGCCCACGTTTTTTTTTTTTTTTTTTTTTCCGGTCGGGCATTCCTTAACTTTTTTTCTCTCTCTCTCTCTGTCCTGATGCTGTGGCCTTTGAAGGGTTAAAGGTTGGTCACGACAGCACTCTTGAGAGGGAACGCTCAGAGCAGCAAAGATCACCCCGAACATGTGTGTTACGGTCTGCCGCGTGCAGTCGCCAAATGGCGATACCTCGACACCAAACCTCCATTATCTTTTCGCTTCATCTCCAGGGTTTTAAGAGCCACGGAGTGTAACTCTGTGGATGGTTTTAGATGCACCCATCTGAGCCACAGTGCCACTTCCAATTTCAAGGGTGTTGATAGAAAACAAAATATGTATTATGAGGGGGATTGTCACCAGTGAATTATAGGCTGTCAACTGGAGAAGCCAAAGAAGAAGAAGGAGGAGAAAAAAAAACACCCAGAATGCAACATATTGAGAAGCAGTCCCAGCCCTTGCTTTGCTCTCTTGAGCTCAATAGACAGCTTAGCAGGCAGGTCAGGGGGAGGAATCTGAAAAGCTACTTTCCTCTCGCAGTCACTCACTGACCAGAATGCATGATAAGACTTCATGTCAACAAGGCCAGGAATAGAGATCACAGCCAATTATAGCCAAGTCAAAGTGGTTACCATGGCTAAACATAATTCAACTCTCTCAATAATTTTGCCATTTCAAGTTAATCTGAGGTACGGATACATTTGGAGCAGTCTGTTCTCTGCAGTGTTTGTGTTATGGATTTTTCCTGCAGTTTTCTCTACACCGTTTTTTTTTTTTTTTCTTTTTTCTTTTTCCTGCAGCTGGTGCCCTTCTGTCGCAATCTTCAACTGCTGCAAAGTTGAACAGTCAAACAAAGCACAGAACGCGAGATGAAAAGCTTTTCATGCCTCCCTAAGACATTGACATTTGTGCACACAAACAGTCTTCCCCCTCCTCTCCAGAATCTCGCAAAAGTTGTTTAAACCGAGAAAATCAACACGAAAGGATACCGACACCCAGAAACCTCTTATTGCCACAAGGTTTTTCCTTCATAGCCGTGTTTAAATCCTAAGATCTTAAGCGAAACCCAATTAAGTCGACCGAAAATATTTTACTTTGAATTCGGCTCTGTTCTTCTTCCTACAGTACCAAAAAAAATAAAAAATAAAAACCATTATATGTATTTTAACTTTTTTAGACAGATTTGTCATTACTTGCCCAATTACAAGTTGACAAGACGGTCATTAATGAGGCCGAGACTATCTACAGTTTGGAAAAGAAGCAATTTGTTCTTTAGGCCGCCAGTACGGTCTAGATACTCCCCCTAATTGATGTACTGTTAGCCTATAACCAGAGAAATCTATACAAGCGAGGGAGGAGGATGCCGCCGAGGCACAGGCCTAATCAATCGTTAGGCTTCTGTTGACAACAGCATGCTATCATGCCATAGCGGTCTGATAGATAGGCAGAGTAGTCAGTGGACAACCAGAGAAAGGAGGTTACAAAAGGCAGATGGCGTGTGCGTGCGTGTGTGTGTCCACGAGGGTGTTTCAGCCGAAAGACTCGTCTCCCTGCTTAGAATTTTAAAACCCAATGAAATGCATTCTTTCTGTCTGTCCTCTCTAGCTGCCGTGATAAACCCGTCACTCCTTCCATGAGGAATGGCAGGCGGGCCGATCATTAGTCTTTGCAGCAAAGCCGACGACTTCTCTCTGTGTTTTATCATCCGCCATTCTGGACAGGTTTTCTGAAAGGTTTGGGTAATTGTAGTAGTTATTGGGAAAGATGGAGTGACCCCGCAGCCCTCCACTTATGGCTCGGCTACAATGACGTCTCCTAATGAGGTGATAAACAGTCCAGCTAAGCAGAATCTACTGGCCATTAGATAGATCATGGTATTATAATGAAATGTCTAGTGGCCGAATGCCAGAGAATTTATACCATTAGTTTCATATTTTGCTGTCCTGCTACCGCTTCTAGTGTGTGCAGGAGTTTTTCCTAATGCACAATGACTTTAACATTATATTCTCAACAGTGTGTGTTTCACAGATGTTATTTTTTTTTTTGTCTGTTTGCTGGTGTGACATGTACAGAGTGACATAGAATATCATTATAACCGGGGCCAGGCACAGCGGGCTGGAATGGCTAGCAGACGTGTGTGTTGGGGTTTAAGGGTAGGAATTTCAAGCCCGAATCACTTCAGCTTTGAGCGGTTCAGACAATGCTAATTGCATCAGACCCTGACTGTCAAAAGTGTGAGGATAATTAGAGTGAGGGGGCAATGTGAACCCGGGGTGGTAAGTGTTAGTACATGACAATGCTCAGAAGCCAATGGGAGCATGGAAAAAGGTAACAGGCTGAAAGGAGGGCTAATTAGGAGAGAGCAGTGCAGAAAATACAAATGGTAGCTGCCCCCTCAGGGGCCCACCATTGCTGCAAACAACGGCGATTATTGGCAGTTCATGCAGCGCTCTGCTTGCACTTCTTAAATGGAACACATTTCCATGTTCTGCTTAGATTTTACCTAATTGTTTTCTCAAAATTGCAGACAGTTATGTTTTTTTTTTTTTTCTTCCTTTCTCTTTCTTTCGTTTTTTTTTTTTTTTTGTAGTTCGGATCATTTTAACCCCACATAATGGATCTTTTTCTTTTGATTTCTCCAGTTTTGTTCCCTCTCTCTTTGTAAATCATATCTGTGGCTCCACTCTATTCGTGATGCGGCAGTTTATTACTTAGGGGAAGAAAAAAAAAGTTAGAAAACGAAATGCTGAGAAATAACCTGTCCCAGTGTAATTTGCTGAAAGGAGGCAGAGATTTGAATGAAATAGTTAATATTCCCCTTAAAGCAGAGCTATTTGGCTGCGCTCCATCTATAGATTTTTCCTCCTGTGTGGACTCCAGACTGTCCCCTGTTCGATTGCCGGCACTGTAAAATGGATTATATTACACTCCTTTCTGCTGGGATTTTTGCCCTTTTTCCCCCCTTCTTCTTCTTCTTCTTCTTCTTCTTCTTTTCTTTACAGAGCAAGAAAAGCAAAAGAAACAAATGCTGGGGTGGAGGTCTCTAACGACCGTAAAACAAACTATTCTCTGTCCAGTTCAGTTTGGCTCTGCGGTGGTTGTTCTCTATAGGTGGAGACCTTCCGGATGCACTGTGGCCTTTGTATTTGCTCAAGAATTTATGAGGTTACCATTGGTCTCCAGTGATTCAAAATTTGATGTCTTAGCCAAAAGGCTTAGACCACAAAGCGATGGAGACATGAATTGTTTCGTCTTTCCCCGGTCCTATATCGCGTGTAATGGCCCTTCTGTTTAAAACTGTGGTAAACATTGGACTGCTGTTGCCTATTTATTTTGCGCCAGCGGATTTTTACTGCATGATGTGTGGTCTTATTGTATCAAGAGCAGTGATCCTTTTAACTCGTTCTTTTTTTCCCCCTGATTTAATGTGCTTCTTCTCTGTCTCCGTGCGTCTCGCCCTCTGTCAGGGTTCAGCCGAGCGGCCTTGCCTTTCGGGCTGGTCCGGAGGGAGCTCTCATGTGAAGGATATGCAATTGATCTCCGCTGCCCGGGGAGTGATGTCATTATGATCGAGACGGCCAACTACGGCCGGACTGACGACAAGATCTGCGATGCTGACCCGTTCCAGATGGAGAACGTCCAGTGCTACCTCCCCGACGCCTACAAGATTATATCACAAAGGTAAAAAAAAAAAAAGACAAAACTCTGTCATGAAAGGGCGGATCTTATTTCACAAACACAACCAGGAGCTGAGGACTAAAAGTAAGGCTCTCGTTTTTTTGGTTTTTTTTTTTCCGTTCCCCCTTCTCTCCGCGCCAGACATTCCCTCGCACAAAAGAACTGTTAAAATTATCGCCCCACTCGTGCAGCCACCTACATACCGGACAATTAATCGACATCTCACCCCTTGTTAAATGTAATTTGTTCGTCCATTGACGAGATTATGTAGGTGGCATTTGAAATTTTCGAAAACTGGGGCGCACATTAATTCTTGACAGGCAGGAATTGACATCCGTGCTGCAGAGCTCTTCAAACCAGCTGCGCGTTGTTGCCTCTGTTTGAGTCATAATCAGCGTAGCTCAGAGAACTGCGAGTCACATGAACACCCTCTTAATTCCCTATCTGGAACATTGGGCTTGCTTTGTTCAAACACTTGTAGTGCATTGAAGTGGCTTTGCCTCAGGTAGTGAGCAATGCCCATCATCATCCCTTTTATCCTGGTTACCCTCTCACAGGATACTGCCTCTCTGTCAAATGACATCACAGCAACACTTTAGCTCCACTGCTGCTTACCCCTAGAGGAGTGTGTGTTTTTAAAGGGCACTGGATGAACTATTCATAAATAGTAACCAGCACAGTTCATCTTCTAATGCACTGCTCTGTCTTTAACCTGCCCCCTCCGTGCGCTAGCTTCTGAGCATCATCGCCCACCATCTCAGACCTCTGGGATTTTTCCCTGCTTCGCTCTCTTCTGTATTTACTCCCATGAGGGATAGATCAAATCCAGCAATCTTATTCTGTCTTTCTAAATTTACAGCACCGCCTCAGTACGCTCACATAGTAACATGCTGCTGACGGTGTCCATGCCCCTCGGTTTGACTGCAACCTGCCACACTGTGCGCCACATCTGTTGACAAGTCAGACTCTCACTCGCCGAAGCTACACTTCAAACTTATCTCAATTGAAGATTCCCTGGAGGCAGTGTGCGAGTGAAGGCTTTGAGAAGAGTCTGCACCACAAGCCCTTAACCAGAATTATTCTAATGATTCAGATCAGAGGAAATGGGCTCCTGACCGTAATTAAAGTTGATGTGATAACTGGGGATGTTAAAGCAGTCACAAAGCTTTGGCAGACACTGATCAGCCCTCCTTCAGTCTGCAGGAAACCAGAACAAGAACAAGTAAGACAACATTGACACAGACTGCCCTGCCAGAATCATCAAGATTAACAAAAGGCAATAGCTCCACGGACATAAACAAACATATTAAACAAGATTGGGGAGACAGAAACAGTGGGGAGCCTGCTGCACAGAGTGGCAGTTTTTGCCGGTTTGGAAATTGCGATAGAAAGTATTCATCAACCGCCTGTTTTTCCACAACAACAAAAAACCAACTAACAGGAATCAAATGGCTTGATTTTCAGCATCTACATCAAAGTGTTTTGTCAAGTGAAATGTTTTGTTGTTCACGCAAAAAAGTGTTTGGATGAAAGATGCATGAAGGAACTGATGGAACCTCAGGTTTGTAGGTCACTTTAATATTCAGGTGATCATCCCCTCAGAGATGTACTGTAAATGGATGGTATGTCTGACCTTTCTCTCTGTCTGCTCTTCTCCCTCCGTATCTCAGTTGGCCACCAGCACAAATGCAAAAATACGCCTGTTTTGCTTACCTTATTTCAACGGCCGCCCATTCCGTGACCTGTTACAAAATGCCCGAATAAAACTTTTACCAGATCAAAGGTGCAGCGTTTTCATAGAAAGCAAGCAAGACTTCAAGGACTTTCATTAGATTGTGCTCGGTGCAATAAAGATTGCATGCAGTGATTTCAGCTGCAGTTTAAAACAGAGGAAGACTGTCAGGATGCTTAGCAACAACACATCTGCTGTTCTCCAGAGCTCTAGGACTAAAACTTAAAGCTGAATAAATGCCACAGTGGGTTCATTAGTATTTATATCCTTTACTTGAAGGTACACCGATCGATATTTTGTAGTTCCAATGAATCAAGCGATAATGTGCAATGTGAAGGGTTTTCTCTTGTAACGATGAACCCTTCAGAGCATCGGCCCCCAACTCTCCAGTTATCCCTCAGTTCATCTTTTAACTCCTGGCTTTGGTTTCCTGGACTGCATCAGACTCACTGCACGTCTCTGTCTGTAACCACAGGCTGTATATAAATGATGGAAGTAGCCACCATGATAGTGAAGTCCCATTATGAGGCTTTGAAATGAGCATCTTGGCCATCTTGACGTTCTTAGACCGGATCTGGATCTGACAGAGAAATCGACCATCCATTTATCTATTCATCCATTTTCTTAACCACTTATCCAATTCAGGGTCACAGCGGAGCTGCAGCCCATCCCAGCTACAGGGTACACCCTAGACAGTCCATCATGGCCTCATTAAGAGAGTGTTTTTACTGCGGTCATAAATCAAGCGAGCAGCGGGGTCATTTCAGTACAGTTTGACCTCTTTTTGCAACCAGGAATCACCCACTACTGACCGGCCATTATCCAAAATGCAAGTTTACACGACAGCTACACTTTAGACAATGCTAAGGCACTTCCATTTTTATATACAGTCTGCATCTCCAACAAACGACTCAGTGAAACACACAAGTCCTCAGCTGGAGACCCATATAATTATAGCTGCAGGTAACAGAGACCAAAACAGCGCTTAAAGGACACCAAATGATCTCTAATGTTTCAGCGCTTTGTGTAGTTAGGCAGGCGTTTCTGTATTTTTCTACCCTTATTTGACCAAAAAGTGGGAAAAAAACAAAAAGTGGCACCCACGCTACAGCTTTTAAGAGCAGATCGCTTTTCATTTTGAAACTCCTGCTTGTGTTTGGGTAATAAGTAGGTAGATTTTCTTACTTACTGACCCAGAAATAATGTCCACTGATTGCTGCTTTTGAGCTCTCTTAAGACCAGGAGTGCTCACCAAAAAGTGAATGCCAGCCCAAGGTTTACTCGTCTTTTACTGTTTTGCTTTGTTTTTTTTGTTTTTTTTTTAAATCACTTTGCATTCTCTGCCTCCTCCGACAGCTGCACTCCTGTTTCCTTTGCCAGGTAGGGTTTCCAGCATCCGCTAATCCAGCTACCCGGGGAAAGTTCCTGATATTTGTGGAAAAATAAAAAGTGCTGTCCTGTTTCTGTTTTGGTTGTGCAGTCAAGCCTTTATTTCCTCTGGAAGATTTTGTACCACGTGGCAGACAGAACTCATCAAAGTGACTGTGCACGTAATTATAAGTTGTAATGATAAGCCCAACGCATGCAAGCATTGAAAATGAATGACTCACTGAAAAATGCTCACTTTCAAGGAATATGTTACTCTGCTGTGAATGTTTTTAGTGACTTGATATTGGTTACTCATCTATAGGCAACACCTAAATACGCTAGTTTTATCTCTCTGATATACTCTTGTAAATCCTCTGAAAATAAGTACAAGCACAAAATGAATTACACAAGCAATTTACAAATACCTGCAACCATATTACTTGATTAAATATACCCTCTATCACCGGGGCTGTCGTCGGTCCGACTCATAAACTCATAACGTAGAAGTAGATCAAATATGTTGGGGTGCATTTTAATCAAGTGTGTTGTTCTTATCTGCCGTCAGTCAGTTCACATTTTGATGCAGTGACCCTTCTCCTTTGCAGCAGCTCTCTTGAGCATTCACTGCAGTGAAGCCACAAAAGCACCTCTCCTAAGTGCAGCTGGCAGCGTTAGTGTCAGTGATGTTGAAACCGTGGCCGATGATGCCGATGCTATTTGTTAACTCCTTAATGGGAGCCCCCACCCCCACACCGTATAACGTTTATAATCCATTAGTTTGAAGAAAATGGCTCTTGTTGTTAAGATGCATGCTCTGTCTCTTAATGCACACACATTTACCTTTACGTTCATTAATTTGACCAGAGCCAAAAAGTGCACTGTCATGGTTTCGTGTGGTTGCCGTGCAGCACGACTCCCATTTGCAGTGACAGGAAGCTTCTCGAATGACTAATGGTTCTTTGTCCAGTCTTCAAATGTACGTCCAACTTGAATTTGTGCTTCAGACCTTCTGAAAAATTTATCTGAGGCTTGCAAATTGCTTAATGTCCTATTTTGGTGCCATTTTCTGTCTTTCTTTCTTTCTGTCTTGCTTTTTTCTGGCTCGCCTCTGTCACTGGTGACATTCTCAATCCCTCCATCTCAACAGAGCTTGATTGAAGTGGAGCCAATTTCAGCCTATGCAGTATTTAAACAAACTCAGTCCACTGCTGTTCTTTTCCTTCCCCACCTCCCCTCCTTTTCTTCTGATTTACTCGAACTTTTTCAGCACCCAGAAACATCTGCTAACATGCACGCATGCCGTCTCTGCAATCCACACGTCAGACTCTGACTTAGGGACACCATTTCACACTGCAAGGCCTCTCATCGAAATGACGCTCTCGTGCCATGCAGAGGAGCTGCTGTTGCACTAGAGGCCAGCCATTCATGTCCACTGCATGTCACCGCCACCTGTCGCGTGTGTCTTAATGAATGTCTTCTCTTTCAATAGCGGTGCGAAGACTAATTCCTAACATGCCTTTAGCAGCTCTTTCGCTCTGTCGTTCATCACATCATGCTCATTTACTCTTCCTTAATGTTTTCATTCCTCTCTCTCTGTTTGCAAAGGTTTAAACTTGAGTGCATTTGTGACAGCTCCGGCTGGGATTTGATCAATTACAGTGTAGCTGTAACGATGAACTTTCTCCCCCCTCCCGGCCTCATCTTTGTTATTAATGTTATCTTTGAGGAGTGCTCTTGCTGTGGGTAGTCATGATGAAATCTCTGGTCAATCTTTTTTTCTTCTTTAGGTGCAACAACCGTACGCAGTGCGTGGTTGTCACTGGCTCTGATGTCTTTCCCGATCCATGCCCTGGCACCTACAAGTACTTAGAGGTCCAGTATGAGTGTGTTCCATATAGTAAGTACCGCTATCCAAATCTCATACTGAAATCTTACTGTGTGCAATTGAAAATGGTGTGATGTAACCGCTGTGTCTCATCATTTGCAAGTATTTTGCAGTTCGCCCTTACGGACGGTGCTCCCGCTGATGTATTTGAAACGGGATTGTAGCATTAATGACGCTAAGTTATGTTGAAATATGAAGTGTTTTGGTCATTTAAAGCTCCAGTTCACCCCAATAATGGAAAAAAAAATCGAAATTACATTTAATGGAATCCACCCACGCAGGCCGTTTTAGACATTTAAATCACCTTATTTGACATCCGTTTGACCCTAATTCTGGCTCTGGTTCCAAATAACTGGATTAATTAAAGGCTTCTTTTTTTTGTAATGACCATCCTGCCTTAGTCTTATTTGGGAAACATTCAAGAAGCTTTATTCCTGTTTTCACTTGACCCTGCCTGATAAAATAGCAACTCTCACTGCTGGCAGTTTGGTTAATGTTAAGTTTGCAAGAGCAAAAATGTCTTTTATGAAGCTGAGGTCCACCAGGCGTTCTCTGACAGGGTCAAACAAAATGTTACACGCAACGCACAAAAAGCAGATTTGAGTCTGGCTTCGGATCCATATATAAAGCCCCATCCCTGTCTGCAGCGGTGATGTATTTGTGCAGCACGCGGGACTGAAAAGTCGTAATTAAAGTATTTCAATAGCAAAATCTCTTTCAGGAGCAGTATTGCTGTTTGTCTGGATAAACCACAGCGCTTACTGTCAAGAGTTATCACTGGAACTACTTTCCATTGAACAAACAGCCGTAGTAAAAGGTCCCCCCCCGTCCCCCCCCTTTTTTTTTTTTTTTTTTTTCCCCTTTTGTAAAACTGTCTCTTTTGTATTTGGCTACTAGCAGAAATTTCAGCAGTTTTCATGAGCAAAACAAAACACGTACAAAAAAAAAGAAAATAAAATCCCAAAACTATCTGCATGAGGCGATACCATTAGGAGTGTGGAAGAAAATATGTTTACTGGTAATTTCGTTGAGCTGACCTTCCACCGGCCTTAACTTTAGATTTATTGTCTTTCGCCGAGATGTTACAAATAATTGGGTACACTGGTTTTTGCTTTTGTTTTGTTTTTTGCATTCATACAGTGTGTTCAGTCATTTAATTTGAGAACACGTTGAATAAGAGGCAGATTAAAAATCAAAATGAATGTGCATCTGCTCTTAGATTAAACCAGAACTCATGTATTCAGCTGTGAAGTGTCTCTAGTATTCCATTATGAAAGTGGCTTAATTAAATCGCTTGAGAGTTGGTTGGTTTGTTTCTGGTGTCTAGTTTAACTAAATCTACCTTAAAAGTGTTATAGACTAGTTTATAAAAAGTTAGTCCAGGCTTCATTTAAATCCTTCGTATTTAAATTGATGAAATGTAAACATATTCAGAAATATTCACTCTTTTTTTTTTCTTCTTCTTTCAAACAGACCTCCCTTTCACCTCCTGTCTAATCCCCCCGACTAACCTCTTTGCTCTCGATTTTTTTTTTTTCTCCTTCCTTTCAACGTTCGATCTCTCACATATTGTCTCCAGCCTCCCCCCACCCCATTCCTCTGCCCCAGTATATGCAGCTTCGACAGCCCACTAAAGAAACTCCATATTAGGCCGAATATCCATCAGTCATCTCATGTGCTGTTGCTCTCTTTGGCTCATTTGAGAGTTTGGTCTGTAACATTAGCACCGTGTCATGTTTTACGTGTGTGGGCGAGCGAGTTTGGAAGCGAGTTTTGATTTGTGTTTATAAAGTTTGAACAAATTCCACCCGCAGTCAATACAAGCCAAAAATAATTACTGTGCTGTTTCTCTAAGAATGTTATCCATCTAAATATGAGCCGAACTTTGAGATTTCTATTCTCCTGCCACTTAGGGGGAAGCATTTTTAGAGGGATTTGCTCTGCTTTTGCAGTGGCCAGTGCATTATTTTGTTGGCAGACAAAGACGAGGAAAGCGAAACGTTTAATGCACTGGAAAACACGGCACGTAGCTCGTCTCTGGTCATATAACTTGTCTGTTTTTATATCCTAGGGACGAGAGGCCGTTTTCACTAACAAACATCCTTGTTTTCTTTCCCTCCTCCAGCTCTTCCTCCCTAAGCAGCGCTGCAGTTCATCTCATGGTCATTCCCTCAAACTAATTCTTCTCTTTGTACCTGGTAGTTGACTCATGATAACCTTTCTCTCCCTTTTTCGCACTCTTTTTTTGCTTTCTTTTCCAATGCCTGAAATAGAAGTGGAGCAAAAAGGTAAATGAGTGGTCTGGTCCTTCCCTCCCCCTCCTTTGGCTCCTTGTTCTGTGGTGTTGAGTACAGCTCCCCCCTTCACGTCTTCCCCCCCTCCTCTCCTGATTGCCTCTCCTGTCAAATGCTAAACCCATAGGAGGATTGTTTGCACCCACTGGAGTCCAAATGGACACAATTTCAAATGACATCCGCGGTCATTAAACGTAGTTTTTCCCTGACAGTGTGACAGAAATCACCAACTGTCCGGTGTCGATTTGTTCCAGAACCCTGAAGAATCACTAGTTGTGTGTATATATTCTTATTTGGCTCAGTCGTAGTTTGCTTGGCCCAACTTCTGCTGCACCCATAGCACGTGATGTGAAATAGCAGTGATGGCTGAGTGAGATTGGCACAGGCTGAACAAAAAGTTTGAAGAAAAAAAAAAAAAACAGCAATTCACTGTGTTCCCTTTGTTTTTTGCTTTTTTAAAATCCAGGACCAATTAATTTAAAAGCATCTAAACGGGAACCTTGCCATGGCCTCCCTCACCCATCAGTGGTTACTCTGTCTTTTTGCCACAGAAGTAGTGAAAATCCTTTACCACTGTTGCCTCCCCCCTCCCCTCCAACCTCCACTTTCATTTTTTACCTTCTGCTTTGCTGCCGCCACCACCACCATTAACAACCTGTTGTTCACTCCTATCGAAAGACGTGAAGCCCGTTACCCCTTATCATTTCGGTTTATGACCTCAGTCATGTGAGTATGCATGTGCAGTGTGTCCATATACCCAGCTGTTCGTGTGCCATTTGACATCACAACAGACTGGTATTTTTCGAAACAAGTTCCAATCGAAACACTGTGAACCCTACTTCTTATTTCCATTTCCCACGTCTTTCGTTTGCAGGATTTTTCCTTTTTCTTTGTGTTCTCATTTTTGTTTTGTTTTGTCCCCGTTAGGATGTATCAGCAGACCCCTGAGATGCAAGATCTCTCAACCACACGTTTCTCATTGTGAACAATCGCTGTTGATACATGCATTTGTTTTCTTTTCTTTTTTTCCCTGCTCATTAGCGGTAGTACAAAAGCACTAGTTTAAAGATTCCTCCAAAATCACAGTCCCTGATCTTTTTTGTCCTGCACTCGAGTCGCACAGCAGCGAGAATGATGCCTGTCAAATAATACTGTTTTTTTTTTTCTCAAAAGTATATAAATTCTTGCCTTATTTTGTTTCACTCTCTTCTCTGTCACTAGTTTTCATTTGTCCCGGGACTCTGAAGAGTATCGGCGCCGCCACCTTCCTGTTTGAAGGCGAGCAGCAGGCCGGCTCGTGGTGCAAAGACCCGCTGCAGGCCGGAGACAAAATTTTCTTCATGCCCTGGACGCCATACCGCACTGACACCCTCATCGAATACGCCTCTCTGGAGGATTTAAAAAATGGTCGCCAGACGACCACCTATAAACTGCCGCACCGTGTCGACGGGACGGGCTTCGTCGCTTATGACGGCGCCATCTTCTTTAACAAGGAGCGCACACGCAACATCGTCAAGTTTGACCTGCGCACGCGCATCAAAAGCGGCGAGGCCATCGTTAACAATGCCAACTACCACGACACCTCTCCCTACCGCTGGGGTGGCAAGACCGACATTGACCTCGCAGTAGACGAGCGGGGCTTGTGGGTAATCTACGCCACAGAGCAGAACAATGGCCGCATAGTGGTGAGCCAGCTCAACCCGTACACGCTCCGCTTCGAAGCCACCTGGGAGACGGCTTACGACAAACGCTCTGCCTCCAACGCCTTCATGGTATGCGGCGTGCTGCACGTAGTACGCTCCACCTATGAGGAGAACGAGAGCGAGGCGAGCCGGAGCCAAATCGATTACATCTACAACACCAAGCTGAGCCAAGGCGAGTACACAGACATCCTGTTCCCCAACCAGTACCAGTACATCACCGCTGTGGATTACAACCCCAGGGACAACCAGCTGTACGTGTGGAATAACTTTTACATCCTGCGCTACGACCTGGATTTCGGGCCGCCGGATCCCGCCGAAGGTGAGAGCTGCTCCATTGTTGTTTAGTCTTTGTCTAATTCTTCTATTGTTTGGCTGCAGCGTGGGATGTCACAGATGGCTGCCTTTTAATTTTGGATGCAAGTCAGGTGTGATATATAAAAAAAAAAAAAAAAAAGAGTGTTGCGTTAGTCTTGGGGAAAGGGCTCATTTGCAGACAGAAATTACACATTCACCTTGGAATGAGGGATAGCTCCCAGTGGGGGTTGCATCGCAACCAAAAAAGCAGCTCCTTTATTACCATGAGGCAAGCCGAGGCACTCCTTCCAGCTGAAGTTTGGACCCTATCAAATTCTTTAATCTCGGGCCTTATCCAAAACCATTATGAACACGGCCCTCCTGAACTCGCCTCTATTGCTGGGAATATGCTTGAGAGGTATTGTGCACAGTACGACACAGGTTATCCTCTCCCTCTTTACCTCGGGTTTTCAATTTGTTGCTATGGTTACCTCATCAACTTCACAGAGGCCATTTTTGCAACAGATCAGAAGATAATCGCTACCCTATTGTGGGATAATATTTTAAAAAATCGCCAGACTGAGGTGTGCGAGACTTATGTACCACTCAGTGAATCACGAGCAGGAGAGTGGCTGGAAAGCGATTATGCCGAAGAATCTCGTCTCGGGGGCTGTGGGGTGGGGAGGTGGGGGGGGGGCTTAAATTAATCTGTGAAGTGCTGAGAGGCGACATACGTGTCACCACACTGCGGCCTTACATCCAGCTGATAATGGGTTTAATTGCCTGACTGCTACCATCTTATCCCATAAAGCTCGGCTTCTCTAAGTCTTCTGTATGAAGTGTGGAAAACAAGAATCTTGACCTGACTCGACGATACGTTAGAAGCTCAGGTTGCCCTCAGGCAGTGGTCCGGATTAGGTTATGATTTTTTAACTTCTGGATATTCGGGAGGGGCTACGCACAGCGGTGGGGGAAATCTGATTCTTGACCTGAGCTGTTGAAAAGTGGCGAGGGGGGTAGGGTGGGGGCGGTTTGCCGCTGACGTCTCAATGGAGGCTGTGTGCTCCTGAACTCTGGCCTCTTGTCAACACGTCTGTTTGTTTTCCCGCTGTTCCCTGGAATCTCCCCCGGCATGATAACTCGACACCCAAGGGAGGCTCCGGGTTTGTGTCTGAGTCGCGGAACAACCAAAGCCTCAATTAAGAGTATGTTGGAGAAGATATGAAAAATACTCCCAACTTTAATGAGTTCGTCATGCATGCAAACTGCCTGCTCAACTCCTCACGTCCTGATGTATGTAAATGTAATTAACAACTGAATTATCATAATTACCCTCCTTGTCTCAAAAGGAGTCTTGGGGAGAGGAGAAAAGTGGCCATCACAGAGCATTTTCAATGAAGGGCCTAATGTGCTCCCTCAGCTACTGCAATGGCTCGGTAAACATAAATGCCACTGAAGCCTGGTGTTGCCACTTGCTGCAGCAACAGTGCATTTAATCAAGAAACCCCAAAGAACATAGCTGTTGATTTCACTCATTATTCGAAGTGCGGGCTTCCTGCCACTGTTCCGTTATTGGGATCCAATCAGAAATGTGTCTTTGCAGCAGAACTTGTCAGTGTGGTTCATTAAGTGCGCCTTATGAGAACATTATGAAATGTTGCGAGCTCGAGTAGGAGAGAGGAGGCATCTGTAGATGCCAAGGCCAGCAGCAGCAGCAGCAGCAGCATGCCAGATCCCGTGAATGGCACTTGAAAATAATTGGTTCTTGTTTATTAGGTTTTTTTCAGATTTACACCTTTAACTTCTTTACTGTGTAGCTATTAGGATTTATTGCTGCCCATGATATGCCGTTGAATTAAACAACCTATTCTGCAGGGTAATCTAATGGTGCTGAAATAATGTCTCTCTCTCTCTCTGAAACTGTGGGGCACTTGAGGCGTAAAGGAAATTAATTGTGCCCATTAAGATTCATCGACCACAGAGTGAAGTTACCTCGAACACCAAACCCAATGTATCTCTCTCCTTTTTAGAGCTCGTGTAATACAATGAACGTCGGTGTCCTTTTCTGTCAGAAGCATCAACCTTGGCCGTAGTGCTCATCCTACAGAGGCGCTGAAACGCTAGCAGGATTAGGGGTTTATATTAAGTTTTTTTTTTTTTTTTTTTTTTTAGCAAAGTAATCAAAGCAGAAAATAATTCACCTTAGCATCTTGTCTATATTTCCTTTACCTTGTGTAGTGTTGGTAACAGTGCAGGTTTCTTAATTCGGGCCCCGGGTTGAGGTGATTAGCTTGGATCATTCCCCAAATCGATCGCTCTCGCCTATTGCTCTAAATAATTTGCGCAAGTTTAGAGGAAACCTCTATTCTCTGCTAATGCGTTGAGAACACGAAAAGCTCTGGTCAATATCTGGAGAGTCTACCTTCTCAGTGCCCGTAGTTACAGAACCAAGAGGGACAGCGGTAATGTATTCTCTGTGATGTGCAGAGACATTAGCTGATTTCAGTCCGAACAGCTCAGAAGCCAATCAAAAGGACCAGTAATTGCAGAAAGCTTTTCATGCGAACAAGGAGAGAAAACAGAAAATTAATTTGTCTTTTAGGTAGCATCGATTTGAGGTCTTAAAGACAAGAGGCATAAAATTATTGGCTTTATCCGAAACACTTAGCTCCTTGGAATAGCATGGTAGCAGTGAGCAATAAGTGGGCTCTCTGCTAAATTACAAAACAATTATTATCATATCCTGCATGCGGCGCATATCTGTCGGCTAAATCCAGCTGTGCGCCATGCTGCACTTTGGTTTGCTTTCATATCTCAGAACGACGCCTCCAGGTGTGCCTTCAAGACGGAGGACATTTATAGATGTGTCATGCACTAAGCCTGTGTTCCACACTCTGATGCATGATGTTTGGCAACAGAAATAGGGGCTCCAGAGAATGAGTCGGGGATTTGGAACAGCTCTAATTGTTCTGCTTGGTGGATTATGACAGGAAAACTTTTTTCAGTGGACCTTATAGGCCTATATGACAGAGGGTTTTGGGGTGTTTTGCTCAGAGTGTATTTCTGTCTGCGCATATATCTTCCTGTCTGCATGCATGTGTCTGTATTGTGAGCCGCTCTGCCATCCTTCTGACTCAGACTGTCAGGTTGTGACTGTGCTATGTCTGCTGCTCCACGGTATTCAGTTTCAGGCCTCATAAATTACCCCACACAGACATAGGATATGTCGGGCAGAGCCTTTTTCTGTCTGCTGCTCTTTAAAGAATAAGTGTCAATAAAGCAGTCAGCCCTGCAACAATTTCATAATAACTCCAGTTTTTGTACTTTTAGGAGGAATAATGACATGAACTTTGGCATCGGATCAGAAAGTACACATGGATTGTTTTGCGGTTTTTTTGTACCCTGCATGCCAAGCTCAAGTCACGAAAGCTTGAATCAGGCAGAAGAGCATTAGTGCATATAAACAGCCTAATGTAAAATTCATGACTTCTGGGATTTGTTTCTGTCATTAATTACCAGCAGTGGCTTTAGGTAAAGAGGCAAAAAACCAACTGTAGCTTCTGCGTGGCTCTTTTCCTCCCCCTCGCTGTGGAGTCAGGCCAATCAAACCACACATGGATACACGAGGACCCCCACATGGAGTCACGGTGGGCTAAGCTACCAGCTGCTGGCTGCAGTCTTATTTTTACCCATCAGACTGTACATTATTTACCGTGCTTCCTTCTTCCATTCATTACAAATCTATCAACTCGTATAGCTCCGAAAAGGAATCCTGGTAATGCAAGGATGATTTCTAACCGATGGCAATGATTTCCTTTCAGCTGTGTGGGTCTGTTTGTTCGTCTACTGTGAGGATTAGCCTTGTAAGTGATTCAGCTTCAAAACTGAAAGCAATTAAAACAGCTTGATTTGACTGCAGCTGTCATTGCTTTTCCCTTAATAGCAAGTATTAGGCAGCTTATGATGCATTTATTCTGGTGTCTATCTGGACAGGTACATAGTTTTTACTGCTCTCGCTCGATGTGTGTAATTTGATATGAAGAAGAAAAAAAAACCCCAAACCCACGCTGTTTTAGTACAGCCGTGTCAGCTATAAAAGCAAGGACAAACAGAGTGTCTAGACCTCTGATCATCTGATTATGGTTTAATATTTTTTGTCATCTTCCTCTCGGATACGTAAATGACTCTGGGGGGCTATAAAGTGATAAAACTAATTCTGTTCCATCTCCAGTGTCTTGATGGATGATCTTGCATAATGGTTTTCCTTCCTTTTAGCTCTGTTTTAATTTACACACTCTGTTTTGACACTGGTGACAGTCATTTTTCAAGCATTCAATCTCAAACTCTTCCATTATTTACAAGAGGTATTATTCACCATATGTCAACAGTATGCCTTTGGTGTCAGATTGCCCATAAAGAGTGACTTCGCTGCCTCTCGAGAGAAATGGTAGCTAATTGGTGCAGCCCTCTCTTGGTTGAGTGCTATCAGAGGACACAGGGCTCTTACTGGAGGGGAATTTGCTCTTTGCAATCAAAGGAAAATTGTAGCGAGCATGGTGCACAGACATCAAAATAACCCCTCAGATGCATCGACATCTGATAAGCACATTACTGGATGTACTACTGAATAGATATTTGATGTTCTTGGTGTTATTCTCAGTCACATTGTGATATGAAACCCAAGACATGATGACTATAAGCAGCTACAAAGATGGTATCATGTCTTTGATTAGAATAAAAATCGCTCTTGACATCAGAGTACCACTCCTAATTACAGTGATACGAGTCCATGATTCTCCCTGACAGTCTCTTACAAGAGACAATGACCATCTAATAGTAAATGATGTATATGATCTAATAGTATGAAAAATATTTAGGGATGCCGGCTGCTATAGAGCTGTCAAAATTTGCACCCTGTGCCTGGATAATCAATTTAAAATGCACATGAACATAAACGAATATGACGACCCACAAACTCTGAATCCTTTTTTATAATTTCTCAACGTTACAGATGTGATGATCTTCTCTTTTTTTAATAACCTTGGGCATTTTTCTTTTATATTAGGGAAGCTATAAGCAATTTAATCACTAATAAGAATAATCAAGTTACAGCTCTGTGTTGGAATACTGAACTGGGAATGCTTTATTGGTATGCGAGGGTTTTGACTCATATATTTGAAAAGCATTGTGTGATGAGTCATATAATCAATTAAGTGATTAACAGAAACAAGTCTGAAGCAATTACTATTAAATATTCATGACTAAATGAGTATTTGTATTGAATTTTTGCACATTTAAATCTCAGCTAGTCTGCTTCAGACTGTGTTGGAGCTAATTGATTGTGTTTGATTTGTTACAAAATCTGATTGGCATTAATTTAAAAAAAGTTATGTTAAAATATGGTAAAAATGCTAAAATAAAATGGTATTAAATAAATAATTGACCTGTTTTGCTTCACAATGTGAATACGTAAAAGCATCGGAGCCATCAGTTTGAATACATAACATTTAATCACATCTTAAAGCTTAACCATTGCTTAAAATAATCGTTGACAGATTAATTCAGAACCTCTTTTTTTCTCCTAACCTCATCATAGTTTTTCTTTTCTTTTTTTTTTTTTGCTGCAGATCTAAATTGATTAAATCATACAATTGAAAACAAACAACGTTTATGAAAATGGAAAACAAACAGAATATAAATACCGAAAAGCAAACTAAATAGTTCTCAGTACAGGGTAATAAGTTTGGTGCTTTGGTCTCTTGAGTTGGAGAAACAGCGTCTCAGGAGCAGGTTAATCAGGTGAAGCAAGCATGCTGTTACAGCCAGATGCATATTAGAGCTTATATCAGCCTGTGGAAAAGCACAAGTTTGCTCAGGTATGGAGAGGTTTAATATTCTGAAACCTAATTACACTTGCCCTTGTATTGCATTATATGCGTATATTGAATCAACCAAGTCAGCCTATGAATCATCTCACTTCTCCTGAGTCAATAAAAAATCCTCATCTGCAATATATAATATATTTGAAATACCATTTTTTTTGTTTTGTTTTGTTGTTGTTTTTTTTACTGTAGCATTGTTTTTTATTATTATCTGATAGCCTCAAAGTTATTTATCTGTAAAGTAATAAATAAAAGTTTTTATTTATTTACGTAAACAAAGTATGTTTAATGCATCTTTTTTAGCTTATTCTGCACATTGTCCTGTCTTTGGGTGATAACTGAAGGCTTAATTATTAACTGGAAATGCTAACTGCACCTTAGCTGATGGTTGTGCATGTGCAGGTGTCAAACACACCAGGACCAAATGAGTGTAAGGTAATTACCCAGGGCTCCTGTCTGGAGGAAAGGTCATTGAGAGAATTGTCACAATTCGGGCACAAATGAGTAACACCCCACTCCACCCACCGTCACACTAATGCTTTTCTCCACTCCCTGCATCACCACATATAACTTTTTAAAATATATTTAAATATTTTTTTGTCCAGTGAAACTGTACATATTCACCTGACTGGCTGATTAAAGTGGAGACAGTCACCATTCTCAGGAAATGGAGAAATGTGTCTGATGATGGACTGTCAGACAGGATGATATTGCGTTTTCCCATCAGCTCCCAGGGAAACTGAAGACAACCCTATGGTGCCTTTCACAGCGGCAGACCTCATTTTGGGAATCTGCTTTTATCTCAAAATACAATCAAGTGGTTGTGGGCAGAAATGTATGATCATTCATGCAGGAGATAAGTAGCCCAGTATATACACGTAGACCTGTGCACATACACACAATATGTTTTCCTTTTATTCTTATTGGCTATTCATACTGTATAAAATTTATAGATTTCCCATTTCTGAACCCATTTCCCAGTTATCTCCAGGCTCTGTGCAGCAGATATCCATCTGTGTGCACACAGTGGTTTTAAGCAGAGAAACACCTGACTAATCGAGCAAACACAAGCACACTTGCACACGTGCACATTCACGCAAAGATTTGCTTCGCAGGGTAGCCGTGGACTGAATACAGTGGAATCGCATTATTGCTGATGTATGGTTTTTGCCCAGAGCAGTGCAATTCTCCTTCCGCACACCAGCTTTATCTGAGTGAAAGAAAGATGAACAAGGCAGAAAAAAGGTAAAATGCAGACAGGCTTTGTCTTCATTGTTGATATTTAATCAGTCCAAGGTACTGACTCTGCTGGGAAGAAACTGCTATGTCAAAGGATGCCTGACTGCCATTGCCTTTTTGTTGTTGTTATTTATGGGCTTAAGTAAAGTATAAAATGGTAAGTGATACTGTTGTGTTTGCATGTTTATCTTGATTTGTTTTAGTAAATGAGCTGGGGGGGGGAGAAAGTGGAAATAAAGAGTGAAAGCCGCACAATGCTTTTATTTCCAGATAATATGGGAAGCAGTAACTCTAGTAATACCAACAAACCATGAGGCTCAAAGCAGATGCAGTCCCCCCCACTGCGAGAAACAGCAGGGGTTCAAGGCGAGGACGTTTATGTCTCGAGCTCTAACAGCGTCACTGCTCTCTCCCTCCCTCTCTCTGTCTCTAGTGCCAACCACCGAAGACGCCTCTGTCTCGTCTGCCATGCCTAAGACCACAACAATTACCACCACCACTGCCGTGTCCACTGTGAAGGGGCGCGGTGACACCACAGTGGCAGGAGCAGATCCAAGAGATGGCAGAGATCCGTTTGAGGACAGCCGAGGCTCGAGTACCGCTGAGCCCACTATCCCAGAGCTGCCTCCAACACCCAGACGCTTCTGCGAGGCGACTAGGAGGAGAGCCATTGACTGGCCCCAGACCCACACTGGGACTACTGTGGAGAGGCCCTGCCCCAAGGGGACCAGAGGTATTTCCTCCACTTTTCTTGAAACATGAAAATTCAACATTTTGTCTACTGTGTGCCTGCTAGAGGTAGACGTTCTTTTTCTTTTTCTGTAAAAGTATTCCACTGAAACTTTTAGCAGCCCTGTGACCATAGGGTTTTAACAGAGGAACAGTCTGACATTTAAAGAAATACTTATTCACCCTCTGAAGTGTGGACAAGAAAACCATTACCACTGTGTGTGTATGTGTGTGTCTATATACAGTCCTCATAGGCATGAATGTTGCTGTAATTCTGGGCTTTTAGTTATTTCTTTATACTGTTGTTTTTCCAGGGTGCAGTGACTATACAGCATACACTTTTAACAAGTTAAGAAAAAAACAAGACAAGACGGTTCAAAAAGTTTGAATTTATTTTGGATTTTCCTAATCCACACAGGGTCAAAAATATACATGCATTTACATTTTTTGATGCTTAAAGTTCTACAATATATTTTAACTTTACAAAGCCAAGGTCTAGTAACTTCTTGTAAATGATCATAATTGATTACAACTTGCAATTTCTCTTTGCCAGCATCAAAAGGATTTGTTTGGCAGCACTAATTGGATTGATCAATATCAAAGCACTGGGAAAGAGTTTTAGATTTATATAAGTTTGGAAGGTGTCTTGGAACCAGCTACAGGGAGGCCACAAGCCAGTGTACTGCTATAGTTCCAGCTCCAGGCCTGGATAACTGGGGAGAGCTGTGTCAGGAAGGGTACCTGGCGTAAAGTCTTGTCCTGCATATTTGAGTTGGCCAACTGCAGATTAGAAAACTGCAGGTTCAAACTATTGTATACAACTATGAGTTATTAGGATGTTTCACCACCTTTGTAAGAGGAAATTGGTTAGGATGTTCAAAAACAAACCAGTGACCACAAAGGCTCAAGCCTGCCATGAACTGGAAACTGATTAAACACCGGCTGATGGAAGCCACAGCTCCAGAATTAACACCTTCAAGCTTCACAAAAATTTGCAGCTGCCCTCACGGGCAAGCCAAATGTCTTGTGGAAGGAGGGTGGTGAAACTTGATGGGTGAAAATTGGACTATTGCGTGTTCGTGAAAGGCAATGATCCCAAACGCACATCAAAGTTGGTTTTTGAATGGATAAAGCGAGCTAACATCAAGCTTTTGAATGACCTTTCGAAAGCCCCGACCTCGGCCCTGTTCTGGACTAGACTTAACCTCCTAAGACCCAAACGCTATTTGGGCTGATTGGAACCTGATGAATGTAAAAACAAAGAATTACCGTAATTTTTTTTTTTTTCTTTTTACCTGATTTTTGTTTCTGAGAAAAATTAAGATCCAAATATGAAGACATTTGTTTTAAATTTCGAGAGAACAGTGACAGTATAATGTCCTCGTACGTGGATATAAGGCCCCTGTAGAACAAAATTTAGTATTTTGGTCTAGACAGCCCAAAATGTGATGTCCACATATGTGGACGCCAGGTCCTAGGGCGTTACAGCTGGGTCAGTGCCAGGGAATTAACCAATTTAAATCAACTCTACCAAGAAGAGTAGTCAAATATTTAGCCAGAATTATGCCAGAAACCTGTTAATTGGTTGCATTTTGTCAATGTGCAGCTAGCTAAGGGACAGTTGACCAAATATTAGTGGGGGTATACAGTATGTATATATTTGAGCTTGTGTGCATGATTGTAATCTTGTATGCATTACAGAAAATCCAAAATAAATGCAACTGTCATCTCTTATCTTATCTGAAGAACTAAGTATAGAGCAAGAGCTAGGCGCTTATTAGCTTAG
Source organism: Simochromis diagramma (assembly GCF_900408965.1). Taxonomy (NCBI): domain Eukaryota; kingdom Metazoa; phylum Chordata; class Actinopteri; order Cichliformes; family Cichlidae; genus Simochromis; species Simochromis diagramma. The sequence continues at coordinate 8,355,115 of NW_024386782.1, forward strand.
CTTAAACTGGGAACAGTGCTAAGCTTACTAGCCTAAAGATGTCTCGTATTGCCTCTAAAGTTTAATAATCAACATTTTATATTTTATTTTATTTAAGCCGTATACTATTGGTGTTGTGAAAAATGTGTGTTTTCTTCTGTTATGACTTCTTACAAAAATCATTTGGTAATTTTAAGCTAGCTTTTTTTCTGCCTATCAATTTGTCCGAGTTTAAGCTAAGCTAAAGTAATTGTTTCTAGGGTTTAGGTCTATTTTTTATGACACGTCTAAAGATATGTATTAACAATTACATTTTGACATTAATGGTGTCTAACATTCACCATAAAGACAAAAAGATATTTGAACACAAATGTGAAAATATTCATTTAAATGGTCAATTAAAACAATGGCACAGGAACAACACACAATATTTTCATATATTAAAATATACATTTCTCTGACAGTTTGCAAAAGTTTACAGCTTACAGAAATACTTTTTCTGTTGAAACACTAATTTATAAATGTTTATTTTGCGTCTTATTCCAACTGCTTTGAATTTCCTTAATTGGTTCTTGCTCTCTAGGAGGTTAGTGCCAAATAATTAGTGCCATTAACAATCAGGTATAAACCAAACCTCAAAATGATCACAAATCACAGTTTAGCAAAAAAAAAAAAAAAGCAAAGCTCCCAATTAAACATGTTAAAATTGCAGAGTTATTTAGCTGTACTTATTTAGGTCTTGCTTCCATCTTGGTTTACTTGTCTTTTTTTTTTGTAAAACTTCATAAAATGGACATGTCAGTCTAAAAATGTATTATAGCATGATTTGAGCCTTTTTGACAAAAAAATAAGATTTCGAAATGTACCTAGTTACTGTAATTTTGAAGCCCATTTCTCCCTGAAAGGAAATCACACAGAGGGGGAAAAAACAATCTGTAACAGAGCAAAAGTAAAAGTAAAAAAGATGTTGGACTGCTTCTATTAGATAGCCAGATTAAAAATCCTCCTACAAATGAAGAAACTTGGCCATTAATTTTGCAGGTGATCATCTGCCGTAATCTCACAAAATCCATCTAAACATCCCGTTGCAAAGATTGGCAACTGAAAAGACTCAAAAGAAAGTGGGAAAGGAGACGATATTGAGAAAGGAAAAAGATTTAGCTTTTACTAGTCAAGCTGCATGTTATCTGGAGGATTCATGTTTTATTTGTACATGCATAGCAAGAGGTCTTTAAAATATTTGTTTACGATCAATAACAAACCACTGCGTCCACCTTTTCTTTTTTTCTGTGTATTTTCCCCCAAGCTTTGAAGAACTCTAATAGTCTTTTAGTGTCCTTTCTGTACTTTTTTGTCATACAGACAGTCTACAAGGCTTTTAGGTTTTCAATCATTTAGAAATCTTTGTTCCGGGTGAAGAGTCTGCATGAATGAAGGATAAGCAGGAGAAACTGTATCTGAGCAACATTCTGGCTCCCCTCCAACTGTTGTTTTTATTCTGTGGTACTGCAGGCATCGCCTCTTTCCTCTGCACCATGGCAGGGACATGGTGCTCCAAAGGGCCAGACCTCAGCAACTGCACCTCCCACTGGGTGACTCAAGTGGCACAAAAGGTAAAAGGAGAATTTGTCGATCACAAAAATATAGCAGCAAACAACCACGTAACATGGCTGCGATCCAACATACAGCGGTAATTTCTGACCTCGTTCCCTAGCTTGGTTTATTTTTCCAGCACAGAACTTTTCAAGTGTACACGAAACTTTCAAGGGTAACTAAAATGCTGTTTGGCAGCAGAAAGAAATGAGCTAAAGCATCAGGAGTAAATGCCAAGAACTGCAGTCTGTTAGTGAGAATCAAAGAGCCACGGTTTCTTTCTGCGGTGACATTTATGCTTTGATGTCATGCAGGTAGAAATGTAATGTAGATGTGCAGATAACAGTTGCTTAGATGCACAGGAATGTAAAACATAGCAAACCCTGAAGAAGAGATTATTGTTTCTCTTGAAAAAACAAAAACACCTACAGAATGCTGCAGGTTCAGGCAGGGTTTCAGTCTATTGTTGAAAGACATCTTGGCTAATGAACAGCTGTGTGTTTAAAAAAAAAAAAAAAAATCAAAAACAAAAAAACAGTAGTAGGTGAAAAAGTGTTGGATACGCTCTGTTTTTACGCTAGAAACACAGCAAAATGAAGTGTAATAGAGAAAGTATGCACACTGCATTAAAACTGGGGTATGGAATATGTTTTCGGCATCACTGGACTAAAATCCATAATTACCTTTCAGCATACTCCAGTTTAGAGAGGGAGCTAGACTCATGTTCCTCATCTGTGTGGAGTCTTTGGAGACCTCATTGGATGAGGAATACTAAGCAGTTACAAATGGAAGTCAAATGCAGAGGTGTAATAGGCTTTAAAAAGGAAGAAAAGAGGAATTTCAGCTGGGAAAGTGAGGTCCGAATCCCGTGTTTGGACAAAAGTTAGCAACACTTACAGTTTCTGCTTCTTCCAGAATTTTCGTCATTCAAGTTTTAATGCAACATGTTTTTGCATATTTTTAGAAGCATTCAGTTAACAGTATTTTCCCTCAAAGTAACGCACAGAGATAAAAACAAACAAACAAAAAAAACCAAAAAAAACAAACAAACAAAACATTTTGCATCTTACGCACTGTTCTCACTCAACTCACACAACTCCATTACTCTCAGGCGATTATACACACTGCTAGCCTTGCTATGACATATAATAAGCAGGAGCTTTAGTTATCTGTTCTAAGCTTTGCATATTTGCTCATTAAAAAGTGAAACTAATATGAACAGCGTTTAATTGGCTGAATTGGCTGTATAAGTCCTGATGTTAGATTTTATTAAGATGTAATTGCCAGCGATGGTGGGCCTTAGAGCTGCAATGCTTCTGGTTTGTTGACACCACTGTAGTACTTTTTAGTAAGTGGGGAGATATTGTAATGTAGCTACAAGATACTTCTGATAGCCCTGAATTATATTTTGGAGGCTGAATGGCTCAAGGATTAATGGTATGTTGGTTTTGCATTAGCTTCCTCTATTTGAAGTTTCATTGGCAGCGGCACTTCAAAGTCACATTATGATTGATGTCGTTGTTGCCACATTTTAGTGCAAAAAATTGATTTGTTTGTGGCAAAAGACACCTTGAACATTTTATATAAAATATGTACACAGTATTGTAGTGGTTCTCTGTTTGGAGAGAGTACTGCTGTGCATTTAATAAGACATAGTTATGTTATAACGTCCCTGGTTAATCATACAGTCACCATGAGTGCATTCCGTCTGCACACAAAGACAAATTCCTTCTAGACTTGCTGTGAATTTTCAGATGTGTGTGAGAGATATTAGTCCAGGTTCATATTGCATGACTCTGATCTGAGCGCTGCATCACTGACACTTTACTGACACCCCCGTGTTTCTCCCCGTGGTTGTTTTTTTTTTTTTTTTTTTTTTAGATCCGAAGCGGCGAAAATGCTGCAAATTTAGCCAATGAGCTGGCACGTCACACACAGGGCCCGGTGTTTGCCGGCGACGTCAGCTCATCGGTGCGCCTGATGGAGCAGCTCGTGGACATCCTCGATGCTCAGCTGCAGGAGCTCAAGCCCAACGAGAAGGACTCAGCTGGACGCAGCTTCAACAAGGTGCTGTGAAAATCCTCCCTGGCCTTTTCCTTTTCTGACCTCTCGTTAAACGTTGTCCCTGTTTTGCCCCGGTTCTGTGTCAGCATGACTCAGGACATTCATTAGCAAAACACACACACAGATGCACACAAGCCGCTCTGCGCTTTTCTTACATGCACGTATGCATCATCCAAACACACGCAGTCTGAGGTGAGGGGGCTAGGGAGGCAGGTCTAACCCTGCGGGGGAAGCTCATTGCTCTAGAGTTCCTTGGTAATTACCAGCGTTGGAAAACACAGGCTCACCTGGCAGCTCCACCTTTAAGGAGCTAATGGCCGCGAGCCCCCAACCAGCACAAAGAATAACTCTTCATTGCTGACAAGTGTGGAGGTGCCCCCTCCTGGAGCTCATGCAGGTGCTCAGTGGAAAGAAAGCAGGCCTGAGACAAAACTACATCTCGTAGCTGCTGGCAGTCCCGTGGCGATTTGAGTGACAGTTTTGAAAAATTACATTGTTATTCAGACTTTGGAGCAGTTGCTGTGTAAACAAAGTGATTTTGAACAAAAAAAAACAAAACAACCAAAAATGACGCCCATTGTTTGCGCCCATGTGTTCAGACAGCTGCACCGCTATTATTTGAAGATAAGAGCTAACAGGTTTCTTACTGCAATGCCAATATTGTTGCGGTGATTGGAACAATTCAAAGGCAACAACAACAACAACATTCAACTTAAAACTACTTGAAAATTGTGACATCCTGTCACAGAGCTGTTGTTTGTACCTGCAGTTCTGCAGCTGCAATGAAACACACTTTCACTCTCGAGCACACCAGGGGTGAATCTGACAGAGAAATACTACTACCGTGCCTGATTTTAAAGTCACTCTTTAAACAGCCTGCTTGGAATTGTGAATATAATAATTTAGTTATCCTTCCTTTGATCTCGTTGCGCTTCTCCACCAACAGTTTCCCCCCGTCTGAGCACTTCAGCCATGCACACATGTATTTGCAAGACCAAGAAAACTCAAAATCAAGATCTTTTTTAAATTCCTTGCCCTGATTTATAGAATCTGGCTTTCTTATGATTAAAGAAATCAGGTTAATGCAGAAGGCAGACTGAAACCTGTCTGCCAAATGATTTCCATGCCATACTGGAATAAATAGACACCAATGGGTGCCAGTAAAAGAAGAAAAAAAAAAAGAAGCCTGAACATCTGAGCCTACACACATGGGTTTGAAAATGTTTAGAAGAAATGTATTGCATACATGATTTGCATTCAAGAAAGCTGAACTGAGAACACCCCCCAACAAAAACAGAACGCGGTGCTTTCAGCTTCACGCAGCCCTTTCCTCCAAATAAACAAGTAAATGGCGGCGTCCACGGGCGCAATCTGGACTGCGTTGAAGAACAATTTCTGGTTTCCTGTGTGTGCTTTTTTTTTTTTTTTTTTTTTTAAGTATGGTTGTAATTTGGACACAAGGAACATTTTTATCTCTTTGTTTCCAAATTCTGATGCAACGATATGTGAGTTTCTCTGGTTTGACTCAATTAGGAAGAGACACCAACTTATTTAAAGCCAAGAGCCTAACAAAGGGGTTTTAAAGAGAGCTAGCGCTGTATTATTTTCTCCATGACAAGAAATACAAATGACCTCATCCCACATTGTTTGTCTTCCGAATGTATTTTAAAGCATCACTAATGGGGAAGCTTCAGAATCTGGTCTCAGCGTTTTTTCCTCACTGCTGCTTTGCGTTTCTCGTCTCTCTCCCCTCACTTTGACTTGATCCAAATTTATACTTAGTATTCAAACACAGCTCCCCTGAAAAGCACTTATTACTCTTTGGGTTATAGTTAATAGACCTGTGCCTTTTCTTCTTTTCATTAACTCTGTAATTGATGGTAAGTGGCATGATTTAATGCTTCCTGTTTTCTTACCTCCTCTTTCTTCAATCCGTTTCTTGCACTTGATCGTCTGGTTGTGCGGAAAAGCTTCAAAAAAGGGAGAAGACATGCAGAGCGTACATGAAGGTATAACTGCCAGGCTTTCTGCATTCCTTTTTCACCCCGATCCCTAACGTCTGACTTGCAGCATGCCGCACTGTCTGTCTTTATGTCTTTGATTATTTTGTTACAGCGTGTGCCAGCTGATGTGTTTGTACAAAATGCGGCCACTTCCTCAGATTCGGCTGTCTGCTGCCCTGTCATTCTGTCCATCTGAGGATGCCGCCATCCATATTCTTCTTCACTCGTAAATCTTCCCTTCCCTTCGTTTTTTTTTTTTTTTTTTTACACTTTCTCCTCCTCCTCTGCCTCAGCCACTCTTTTTTTTGCCTCCCTCCATCTCTTCTGTTGTCGGCTCTTTACACATCGTGTGAATAATTGCCTTCCCACGGTTGTAATTGCACCTCCCTGTCAGGCAGAAGTGTGATCAAAGTGGCAATGTGCTCAATTTTCACTTGCTTATATTGTACAAATTCTACTGTCGCCATTGCAAATAACAATAATAATAAAATTTTAAAAAAAAACCTCTTGGCCCCTTTTTGATTTATCTGTGGGATTAATTTCCAACCCCATTAAATATGTTTGTGTTCCAGTCTGATCTTTGCAGGCTGTCCACCAGACATTTTACTTAGTGGAGTGCAGTACTGTTTATTTTCCCTGGGCTTGGGTCTGCTGGAAGACAAGGCCGTGATGTAGACACATGGGAGAAGATGCACTGCATGGTGTTTAGATTTTGTGTCAGTGGTGGATTGACACAAATATTCATGGTGCCCAGTGGTTGTATCCCAGACTCTAGCTTTGCTGGAAGTACAATGGTTTGTAAAGATGGGCCTCTCCTTATGCAGTTCCTCCCATACACCTCCTGCCTGTATTTGGTTTACATTTAGCAGCTTGAAAGTATGCATTATTATGGTCTGTTCTCCGAATATCCTCCTCCAAAAGTTAAAGCAGCCCCAGCCTCCCAGAGTTAACAATCCAAAATGGCGGCAGTGAACATAAACAGTAGTAAAACCTTTAATCAGCACTGCCACTGTTGTGTATTTATGACTTACTGAACAAGCCAGTTGCAGACCAGGCTCTGTCCATGAATCTGCTGCAGCGGTGTTTTTAAGCATAAAAAAAGTGTTATATTGTGTTGCTAGTGGTACTTGAATCACCTGTTGTTGTTGTTGTTGTTGTTGTTTTAGTTTTAGTTTTCACTTTTTCTGGAATGCGCTAAGTCGTCCCAATTCCAGAAATCTGAGTTCAGAGGTACCTGGAATAGGTTAGTAGGAGATCCTGTGACTGAAACACTGAAGATTGCTGCTGAAGAAAACTTCTGAATACAAGGAGGATCATTTTTGTTCTCAGCAGATGTATTTTGCAGGTATAGAGAACAGAGATATTGAGAAATCATCAAGTCTGTACCTTAGAAAATGTACAGAGATTGGACTTGGGATAACGCAGGGCTGTAGCTCTGGAGGTAGAGAGGGTCATCTAAACAGAAACTTTGTGGTTCTATCCCTGGTTGCTCCAATCTCCTGTCTGCATGCCAAAGTATCCTCGGCCAAGATACTGAACCTCAAGTTGTTGCATTCATTGAAGTATAAATATGTGAGAACGTTAGATAAAAAGCACCTGAGTGTAGAAAAAAAGTGCTTGTGTTAATGGGCGAATGAGGCATTGTAGAGTAGAAAAGCCTTTTATACAAGAATTTACTATTTAATTGAGCAACATGCTGTATAAATGCTGGATTTCGAAGCATTTTGTTTTTTTCCATAATTGTGTCACAGACACTTCTGACTATGTTTGGCCCCGTACAGATTTTTCTTTGGGCCCTTACCACCATGTCGTCCCCTGGGCTGTGCTGACAAACTACTCTGTAAGACACTTTCTGCCAAACAAATTGTTTCACAGTTGACGTCAAGAGGTTTGCAAGCATTTTCCACAAATGACAAGAGAGGAAGGGCAGGAAATAAAAGCAATATATTGCAACATCTGTCCACCTTTATCTAAACACAGTGAATATGTGCATGCTGTGTAAAGCCGGGGGGGGACTACTTGATAGTGATGTTGACTGGTCCCCTCTACCTTCTGAGCCCTGGGGCATTGAACCGGCTGCACTGTTATAAGTTATGTCTCTGGTTTTTCATTAAATATCTTAAAACCAAAGTCTGAGCTCTGTGCACAAGCCTCATGCTAATGAAAGATGAGGAACCTACAACTAACTCCTAAATATCCAGAACCTAACATTGCCATATTGAGCACATTGGCATCCCGGCATTAGCAATTAGCTTAAAGCTAATGTGGCTGTTATTTTATTTTTCAGTGTCACTGATCATCGTCCATTGCTGTTTAAGTCAGAGCAGCTGATATGGGCAGCCACAGGGGCTCCCCTGGTGGTTGCACTCTTGTGATTTGTAAATTGACCACCACCCAGGCATGAATTAAATCAGAAGACAGATTCTTTCTGTGCTACACAAATTGGAGACAGACTTTTTTTCCCCCCTTCTTTTGGATTTCATGGGTCCTTTGAGGATGGCTTACCAGGGGGCGGGAGAAGACCATTTAGTGTCTGTCTGGTTGTAATGGCTCCAACCCCATAATCGCCACTTCTCTCTCTCTTGCTCACTCTCTCTCTCTCTCTCTCTCTCACTCACACACGCACACACACACACAGACACCACACACACACTTAACTCCTGTCATAGTCACAGTTGCCTGCAAGGTTAGGGCCACAGAGATTGATTTTTTTTGTGCTTGGACCCAAGATATAAAGACATGCTGAGCACTCTGTCTGGATGCAGCCATCACTGCTGCGGTTAATATCAGCTCGGTGGTTAAAACGTTGCGGTTAATCATATATTGGTGCAGACTTTGGTTCATTCCCTTTCTTGTTATTCCAAGCAAATGGATAATCCTGTCCTTGGTCAATTAGTGTTTTGGATAATCACAGCTGTGACTAATTGGTACAGTGAGCAAGGGCTTGTTTTGGTTAATTACCGTTATTGTGGTGGGTCTTGCTGTGGGTAATGGCACCTATGGTTAAATTGTCACTCTGATTTATCACACCCAGGGCTCGTCTAGATCTGTGTACAAATGTCTGTCTTTTTATTCGAGGGGGGTTAAGAAAGTTAATGATGTTGTTTCTTAATTGTGCCAGCCAGGAGTCATGAACTCACCCTGCCAGGGTCAAAGGAAACTCTTGTTTTATCAACATATGATACTTGTGTAGGTTTTGTGGAATGTTTTGCTCGCATACTGCTTATCAGAAAGCAGGAAATGAAAGGATTGCCATTTAAAACAAGCAGAAATCCCACCACCCTCCCCTCTCTCTGCTGTTTTCACTTGCACTACTACGCCGAACATGGATTTCATGATAATGCCCTCTTTCCTCAAGGAAAATTGTATCCAAGTCATTATGGTCAGATCCTGTTATGGAAATAAGAGTATTGTCCATGGATACGATTGCTTTCTTTTTTTTTTTTTTTTTTTTTGGTTTGTTTTTTGAAAAATAGCTGCTTAAAGCAGGAAGTGCAAATGCAGCATTCCATGAAGGGGGAACAAAATCTCAAAACATTTGGTTTGTATTTCTTTTTACCCTCAAGGATGTTCGCATTATCATTCAATAAAGACTCTGGCCCACGAGAGACTTCCCCAGATTAGCTTTATTCTTTTTAAACAGAATATTAAATAATACACACTAAATATTCCATCGTCATTATTATTTTAGCTACCCATGGCTTTCTCTGACCTTCATGTCTTCAGTTGGAATGATTTTGCTTTTGTGATCTTTTTTTAATAATAATTATTATTATTATTTGTTTTCCAGTCCCTGCTCTTTGTCATTAAACTCAAGTTATGATTTGGGGGTGGAGGGAGTGCAAGCTGACAAATTTGTCTTGTCTCCATGGATACAGGCGATTGTGGACACTGTTGACAACCTCTTGAGGCCAGAAGCTCTAAAATCCTGGAAAGACATGAATTCCACGGAACAAACGCACGCCGCCACGATGCTGCTGGATACCCTGGAGGAAGGGGCGTTTGTCCTCGCGGAAAACCTGATTGAGCCCGCCATCGTGAAAGTTCCCGCAGAGAATATCCGTAAGTTCCTCTCCAGTAACTGAGAAAACCACATGTGCACATCCATCATTCACAGTCTGTGATGTTGATGGCTTTTCTTTTCTTTCGTTTTTTTTCCAGTCTCAGGGAGATAGTTTTAAACACAGCGGTAAAAATTGTCTCACATTCAGGCAGCTATTCTTTAAGAAGAGCGTCATTTTGAAAATAGCCACATCTCATCTCGTTTCACTGACGTCATAAGAAAAGATTTGACTCAAAAAAAGGGGGGAAAAAAAGCTAATTTGCCCTCAAAGGCAGGCACTTTATTATCAACATGATCTCATTCATATAAGTCAGCTGTGTGCAGTGAACTGTCATATTTCTACTCGTATCTCTTTGTTTCTATGGTTATGGTCCTCCACTTACCCTTTTTGTCTTATACCTCATTGATTTTTAATCTTTTTCTCGCATTGTAAAGTCACCTCATTGAATGGGTGCTGCCAGATGAACTGTCCAGACCTCTTGGAGGGGAAACAAAGAAACCAATTGAATGGCACTGCTCCATTCACATGGCACTCTATCTGTTCCCTCTAAGCCTTCCCCATTAATAAGTAGTTAGCCAAACTGATAAGGACTAGTTGCTCTGTCTTTACCAAAAGCACTGATTAACACATTGTGTAATATGTTTCACATTAGCCATTTAATCACTGCATTCAGACAGTTTTTATGAGCTTGTCAAGTGTTTGCTTATCTGCACAATATAGATAATGAAAAAACATAACTAAATATGACGAAACCTCAGAGAACAGCCTACCTGACCTCTCTTAAAAGAGTCGAAAAAAGCCGAAAATGATTGTTGATTCTAATTAGCAGTTTCCTCGAAGCTCAAATGGCATCTCCGGGCGAGTATCAAGGGCAGGGCGAGGGAAAAAAGGGAGAAAGGGAGCTAAAAGGTAGATGGCGGGTGGTAGTGGTGGTGGGGGGAACAGCTAGAGAACAATTCCTCATCTCCGTCTGTCAGAAGCCACCTATCTGAGGAAGTGAGGCCGTTTCTGATGGGAGGGAGTGTGCTGATACGTGTGTCCTCCTGACCCTTTAATAATTTCACACATCAAAGGGAGCACCACCCGGCAGCTGGCATACCAGAGAGAGGGGCTGCAGGAATTTGGAGGATTTTCAGAGATTTGCTCGTCGAGGCCCAGAGTTATCTGAACCCACAGGGGAAAGAAAAAGTAAAGTAAAAGCTCAATGATATTTTTGATCCTATGAATATTTGACATTCATGCCGCAGTAGGCTGCGTGCTTGAATTTGCTCATCTTCTATCGTTGCCCTTGTTGTTATTTTTTCTTCCGCTCCTGCCTCCAAGGCTTTCACAATGCCAGCCAACAGCTTAGTGACATGGTTTTTTAAGTAAATGACACTCGACGGGGTTTTGCCAATAAGACTGGATTCTGTTACTGGTACAATGAACCTCGAGTCTTTACACATACCCCACTGGGCCTGAGCGATAGAGTTCTATTAAACACCATGTAATGCTTCTCAAATGTTGCCTATGAGTAATACATCTCCCCCTCTCTCAATCTCTCTGTCGCTTTCCCTTTTACCTCGGCCATCTCTCAGTGTTGGAGGTGTGTGTGCTAAGCACCGACGGGCAGGTGCAAGACTTCAGATTTCCACAGACGAGCAAGAGCGGAATGACTCTTCAGCTGTCTTCCAACACGGTGAAAGTCAACAGCAAAAACGGTGAGAGAACGTCACCGCAGAAGAAACACCTAGCTGATCAGATGGTTCGATGGTAGTTCATAACCATGTCCTAATTCACATAGTTGTTTTCATTTGGGTAATTAAGTTGGGATAATGCCTTAAAGTGATTTTACGTGCTAAGGCATTCTGAATCGGATTAGTAAGACATTTGTGAAATATGCTCATTGATTTATTTATTTTTTGCCGGGAGTTACAATGTGAGTCTCATACACTGCACTGTATGGGGTAATATAATCAGGAGGTTATTAGCTTAGCTTAGCATAAATCCTGGAACGAATTAGCGATGCTAAAAGGCAATGCTCCTTGGATATGGGTCAACAAAAACAACCGTTGTTTAGGTTTCATGTGTTTGTGCATGTCTATGCTGAAGTATTGCTTGACCTGTTTGTTCTCAAAGTTGTTGTTTTTTGTTTTTTTTAATTATATGTGTCATCTAGGACTGCTGGTTTAGCTTACTGGGTTGAGCGGTTGACTTGTGTGCTGCGAGGCTCATGCAGAGGCCTGGGTTCAAATCTGCCCCAAGGGTTGTTACTGTGTGTCTTTCTGCCAGTTTCTCTGTCTTACTTCCGCTGTCCAGTCACAATAAATGCTAAAAGCTTAAACACTGGGCATTTTAGCTATTTGCTATTCATGTATAATCCAGGTTTTGTGGACATAAATGGGATGTTATTGTCCTGAAATGAAAACTATCGGATGCTTTCATAAGGTTTTAACGATGCATAAAGGCTTAAAAAAACCCTGTTGCTCGGTGGTTGCTTGGAAGCATGATAACATCATAATATCTGATATAGATAAGAACCAGTGACTACGTAAAAGACTTACAGGGGCCTAAGATGTTCCTGATGAGCTTAGGAGGAGTTTGTGAACAAACAAACACACACGCAGATCTGAGATTAGTGATCTAATCTTAACATTTTGATATTTCGAGGAAGGGGGGGGGAAAGTGTAACGATCACTTTTGCAGAAAACAGAACTTCTGCTCAAAATGTTTCAGAAGTTTCTGGTGAGGTGGAATACTAAATAGAGGACTTTCACCCAGGAGATTGGGACGCTTGTTGTATGCATAACCATAACTCACTGCTCATTAGTTTTAGTCTTTGTTTGATTTTTGCGTTAATGTTGAGGCTTTCAGTTGGAGTATTGTTAGGCTGAACCAAACTACCTGGTCTAGATAAAGATCATGGTTTTGGTCAAAAAGCCCCAAAGGCAAATGTCTCCCATGTGCACCTGGCTTTTAATCTTTTTTATCTTTTCCCAGTGACATGGTCGGTTAGTGGCAACAATGGACATTATGATGTTGCTGGAGCAACGCAGCGAAAGCACATCATTTTGCAATGAAGAGTCTTAAGGTTGCCATTAAAAATAGTTTTAAAAACATGCAAAACATGAAGAACATGGATCAGATGTTTCATATTTTAAAATTAATCTTAATTATCACTGTAATGAGTAAAGCATAGTGCGCTTTGCAGCAGTCAGACAGATGAGTTGTGCACCTCATCTGTCTAACTGGCTCGACATCCTGTGTGTTCATTGGCAGAGGCACCAGTTTTAACAATCTATATATTTTATATAAAATGCAGTGAGCAGTGTTATTTTGGGGGAGTGAATTATTACTGTTTGGTAGATAACTGTAAATTATGTCTAACGCTGTACTTCTTATTGTTTGCTATAGGTGTAGCCAAGCTGGTATTTGTACTCTACAAGCACCTGGGTCAGTTCCTCAGCACAGAAAATGCCACATTGCGGGGAATGGGAGACCTGAACAAACACAACCTCTCTCTCACTGTCAACTCCCACATCCTGTCAGCCTCTATTACAAAGGAGTCGAGCCGTGTGTTTGTGGCAGACCCCGTGATCTTCACACTGGAGCACCTGGATGTAAGCCTCCCTCGGAGATTTACCCTGACCACACTATAGAGCCAGGCTGTCAAAAAACAGGATAGACTGCGATACCTTTTACAGTAAAGGAGAAACCGTGTGCCGTTAGTGATGATTAGCACCATTTTGATCTTTCTCCTTCACAAATAATTGAGTACGTTTTTTTTAAAATCGAAAAAAAAAGGAGAAGTAAACACATGACTGACGTGCTTTAACTGCGCATATTCATAAATGTTAAATTTTTTCCCCCTCTCTGCTTTTGTGTTTTGCAGAAAGAACATTATTACAATCCCAACTGTTCCTTCTGGAATTACTCAGAGAGGAGCATGATGGGATACTGGTCCACTCAGGGTTGTAAACTGCTGGAAACCAATAAGAGCCACACCACTTGCTCGTGCAGTCACTTGACCAACTTTGCCATCCTCATGGCTCATCGGGGAAATGTGGTAAGTGGCCCTCGCCTTGTGGCTCGCTGAAGCTATTTTTCTGTCTCAATTACTCGTTCTTCTGTCTCACTTAAAGATTTGTGCACACGCGGCAAGAACAAGAATGGCATTTCAGTGGAGATAATTAGATTATAGCTGGAGGAGAAGGTAAGGGCAGGGAAGAAAGGGAGAAGTGGAGAAAAGGCAGCAGGGCTGTCGCTTTAAAAGTGCGAGTTTGTGTCAGGAAGTGCCATACCATTATCAGAAGTAATTATGTTCTACCTGTGATCCATGTCTAATATCCCTCTGTGCATATGTCTCAGAGAATCATGGGAAACAACATAACTTCAGCTTTAACTTGTGTCTCCACCCCTCTTGAAGTGGTGTTGGACCCATTTGGTCGCGAAATGCAATTACAATCCAATTACATGATAAATAGCATGTGCAGCGAGGACCTAGCCAGTAATAAATGTAGAGGATAAGTTTGTGGTTTGTCTAATAATACGTCCCAACTCATGAACTCTATGCCTGTCATCTGTCTTAACCTCAACCTTAACCACAGCTTGAAACCAGAGCCCTGAGGCTAGGCTTAGCCCCACCAATCCCCTACACATCACCTCAACTGTAACTCCTGCCCTCAATAAAATTACAAATATCACAGGAGGAATTGGCTCACTTTGAGGCCACCATGTCCTTGAGTGATATTTTTTTATGGTCGTGTCTGCTATTTTCACTTTTGCCAGGTGGCCGTCTTGAAACACGCTCAGTTTTGGACCTCCTGAAACGCAGCGTGATTCAACCGCAAAGCGAGAACGCGGATGCCACATGTTCACAGCTCTTTTTGTGGCATTTTTCTGTTGATGTCACTTTCTGCAACACTTTCTCGTGAAACTTCATGAGCTCTAATGAGATTAAAGGATAGTTGCGTGGTTTTAATCAGTCAAGTTGTCATATGAATACCAAAACATGTTGTGGATTCTCTAATCATTAATATCAGCAAGGTGATGCGACTTTCCCAGTAATAAGCGAGGATTAAACACTCCAGAGATTTTGATTCAGTGACAACATACAGGGTGCGTGTGTGTCCCCATTAGGCCAGCACAGCTTCACTCATTACGTGCTCAAACGCTGCCCATTATAATGAGAGGTGCAAAGTTTAAAGTCAGTCCGTGCTTTCTCTATTTGTCTGCAGAGGGACGGGAGCGTGCACGAGGTTCTCCTCACCGTCATCACCAGGATGGGCATTGCTGTGTCTCTGGTCTGCCTGGCCATCAGCCTCTTCACTTTCTGCTTCTTCAGAGGTCTGCAGAGTGACCGCAACACCATTCACAAAAACCTGTGCCTCAACCTGTTCATCGGCGAGCTTCTCTTTCTTGTGGGCATCAACATGACAGAACCAAAGGTACCGTGGAAGTGACTCTGCAGAAGGTTTTAATTTCACACTACTGATTAATAGTCTCATCTGCTGTAATTAACCTTTTGTACGCCTGAATTTTCCCTTCAGTTTTCCTTTGAAGTGGCAAACCAAAAAAAAAAAATCCACATTAGATTAAAATATCATATTTCTATTAGGAGTCTGCCAGTGGTAGAATTTAATGCAGATATTAAAAGCAGGAGTTTTATGGCAGCAACGTATTTATTTGAAATCAAATATTCTCCCTGTAATTTAATCACAGATGTCTGAAATTATTTATGTTTTTGTTGAGGTTTTGCAAACATGTAACTGCTAACAATGGGATGTTAACTTTTGCAACACTTTGGGCGTGTGACAATCATGTTGACAGTGTCCCCCAGTTTCACCGGCCTAGAGAACAGTCCGGGGCCATCTGGGAAACACAGAGCGTGAGGCAAAAATGTGTATTCGCAACTTTTTGGCGAGTGGTTAATGGACGCTGCTGACAGTCACTGGGAAAGTCGGTTGCTAAAGATCCAGTTACACAGGCCTGGAGGCTGGTTAATGACCTGCCCCCGGCTGTGAGGAAACTGGTTGTTGAAACTTTGCCTTCCTTTGCGTTGAGAGCAAAACTAACACAAGAGGTTAAAGGGCTTAAACCCCAAAATATAAATATAAAAGCTTTAAAGTAAATAAAAGGCTTTGTTTAGGAATTATTTAACCATTTTATAATTTTACGGTTTGGGTTTTGGAACATAACTCTTCATATCATTTTAAGAGGATGTAAAAATTGAGTCTGCTGTAAGATTCCTCCAGAATATTCAATTTAAACCAAGTTTGCAGTTGGAAAATCTGCTTTCATGAGTGAGGAGCGGTTTGACTTGGCTAGCTGCAGTTGGCCTGCAGATTTACACTGAATCAGGTCCACAGTCAGGTACAGCTTAATCTCTCTCTCTCACACTCACCTATCTCAGAAGTATTTAAATTTATGTAAAAGATTTCTGTTTTGTTTACTAGCTTAAAAGGGGAATAAAGAAACTGGTTGCTTGGGGGGGGAAAAGTTATATTTCTCTCCTGGTCTGTGTTTGCTCTGGTCTCACATTGCTGCGGTTGCCTGTAGTTTTCATGGGAGATGCCAACTTGTCTGCAAACACTGATTAACTAAAAGCTGAGCAGCAGTGAGACTTGGAAGAAGCTCGACACAAACTTGAAATGGAGAACGTTTGCCTCAGTCATACCTCAGCTAACACAAGGAGATTTTTGGTGCAGCATCCTCTTTGTGATCGATTTCACCTGACAGCCAGCAACCACACACGTTACACTCTTCAGAAATGTGCACGTGACATCATGCGAGAAACCTCAACGGATACTTTGAGATCTGTGGAATCTGTTACATTTATAGGAGGAAGATGCAGATTTTTAAATTCTAATAAAGTGTGAAAAATGAGTGTTTGAACTATTTGATCAATAGAAAAATGAAAGTACCTCCAAACATCTGATTCTGATATTTATGAAGCTGATTTGTTGCTAGATATTTTTTATATAAAAAGACTAAAATACATCTTTACTCACTGAATATGTAGCTTCTTAATTTCAAACTTTGACAGAAATGTATATCTCAAAACATGATAAAAAGCTTAATCTTTGCATCAGTTAACATCCATCTAAAAGATAAAGGTAATAATTATCAATCATTGCTATGCTTTTAGCTCTGGTTTGGTGTCCAATGACTCCCAGTGAAAGTGTTATTAAGCTGCTAAAAGCGTCGCTTCATCATTTATAGGAGTGTGCAGCATATATTTGGTCTTACTAAGGCACATTTCTGATCCCACAAATGACAACAACAAAGCTGTGGACTAAAAAACAAACTTTTTCAGCTAAAAGATGCAGAAATCTGCTAGCATACATCTGCAAACATCTAGTCCTGTCTTAATAAAAATAAATAACTAGACTAACTTAAACTAACCACCCTTCTAAAGCAAAAACATACAGATTTGTGTTAAATACTATAGACAAGTCATTTTTGGTAATAATGAAAAAGGGAAAAAAATCTTTCTATTTATTTATCTTTTGACTTTTATTTTCAGTATAGAAAAATAATGATAAAAACATGGAGGTTGTGTGGAAAGTGCTGGCAAAAGCACAAGGTAAGGTCACCATCAGGGGGTTCCACAGGTTTCGCAGGGATAAGGTCATCCGGGTCAGGAGTGTTGTTTTGTAGTATAGAATTACACATTTATTATGGTTGCTTTGATTGGTGTTATGACACTCTGAATTCCTCTCAGCCCAGACAGCAGAAAGCTGACCGCATGAATAAACCTTTCCAAAGCAGCAGGGAGGGAAGCGTGTTCATCCAAGGCGCAGGGTTTAGTAAAATTAGCTCTTTCACTGTCCTTTTACCTCTGCGTGTAACGTCTGCTTGTATTTTCTCATCAGCTGGTCTGCTCCATCATCGCTGGAGTTCTCCACTTCTGCTTCCTGGCCGCGTTCGTGTGGATGTGTTTGGAGGGCGTGCAGCTGTACCTCATGCTGGTCGAGGTGTTTGAGAGCGAGTTTTCACGCAGGAAGTATTACTACATGTCTGGGTACCTCATCCCAGCCGTGGTGGTGGGCATCTCAGCGGCCATTGACTACAGAAGCTACGGCACTCAGCGGGCGTAAGTGTGGGATCTTTGCAGAGGCTGCTCTTCCCGGGATAAATATCACAAGCTTTAGTCCTCCCTTCTCCCCACTGCGACACACCCACACAGCATGTACTGTATGTGCTAATGATAGTAATATCACAAAGAGTAGTCCACCTCTGGCCCCTTGGCAAATTTACAGCCTGTCATTGCTAAAAGAAGAGGCTGTGAGCAAAGTAGCTGCATTAATGAATGTGCTGGCTAGCTGCACTCGCTCGCTGGGTTTTTAGTCTTGTGGATGTGGATAATTGCCGCCCATGTCAGTTAAAAGTTTATGCACTCCTCTGCTGGTCTTCATCCAAGCAGCAAGCTTTATGATTTGTAAAACTGCGAGTCCTCTCTAATTTATGGAATTTAAGTAAACCGCCTTTTTCAGACTCTATTTTCCATTCTGTTTCCCGGTGATAAACGTGGGCTGAGGTGCAATTCATTCTTAAACTGTCTACATTACAATGTTTACTGTTCTTACATACACACAGATATCCCACATTTGTAGACATTTGCAGACTGTGAAGTCATGAGTCCAGTAACCACTGGCTTTTACACTGCAGCTTCTCATGGCACGAGGCCAGCACTCCCTTAAGGTCGGGTTTTCTTCCTTGCGGTCAAAGGAGTTTCTATTCTGTTGCTGCGGCCTATCATGCAGCCGGCTCTGCTGGACTCCGATCAATGAGAAGCAACTTTGTTTTCACAAAGAGACGATTTAATGAACTGAACACCACCTTTTACACCCTATAGGTGCTGGTTAAGAGTCGACAACCATTTCATCTGGAGCTTCATCGGACCTGTAACCTTCATAATTGTGGTAAGTTGTAAATTTGTGCACGCGTGTGATAACTTTTTGTTCTTTGAAAGAAAAGCTCAGAGAATAGTTTATAGATTTCTCTCTCTCCGTCTGTGCTGGCAGCCTCTTAGCTCTGCTTTCTCAGATCAATTTGCATGAAAGGAAAGTGGTCCCATTATAGCTGACACGAGGACATCAGTGTCCACTCAGCTATGAAATCCTCTGAAATCAGAATTGGTGAGCGGCAACAACTTGAAGCTGTTTGGTCCTTGCTGTACATCTAGAGAATACTCCCCTGCTGCAATCAGGAGGAGAAATCGTTTCAGGCATGAAGGTCATTTGCTCAGTGGGAAAACAAGGGTGATGGTGGCGGGGGGTGGGGATGGGGTGGTGAACATGGAAGTAATGAGTGGGTGGGCCAGACAACTATTACCACAGCTCATAGCCCTGCTGAGGATTATGACGCATCCCCAGCCAATCCTAGAGCGCGGACATCTCCATCTTCACCTTTTAATATTTCATGCACGGCGCTGGGTGTTCACCATGTGCATAGACACACGCACAACATGTGTGCATCACATGCATGCATTCAGCATGACCTAAGCAGACCCAGAGCGCTTATCCATATAGGCGTATATAGTAACACGTATGTAAATCTGTCCATAGGCTCCAGATGGACGCCAGACCCCGTGTAGGCAGCCCCTGTTATATGCTCTTGATTTGGCAGGGAAGTACAAATTTTAGATGGCACATGCAGTTCGCCTCATCTTTCTGCAGAGTGCCCCCTTTACTCCATTCCTCGCTGTCTGTCTCATCGTATCTGTGTCACCACTTACAGCTGTGTTAAATGCATCTCCAGCCTCTCGACTCAAGCAGACGTAAATCGGCCCCTGTGGCTGGGAGACAAAACACGGCATTACTCTAAGCTGTGATCTAAAAGCCTCTTTCTGTCTTTTTAGCCACTCCTTTTTCTTCCATCTTTCTCAACGCCGCTGTTGTTGGTTTCCATCTGCGTTCCACTCACAGCCTCTTTGTTTCCATTTAGGACCCTGCTTTTGTTGCCGCCTGTGTTCTCGGGATGCGTTCACGCGGGATAATGACGGGGATCTTGCCGCTGATTTGTGAATGAGAATTGAAACTGAAATATTTGATAAACTGGAGAGCACTACATCTCGATCATTAGGGGTCCGTTTTCATGCCAACTCGTGCCTTTTATTATCCGCCGTTCACGCTCGATGCGCTTGAAAAATGCACGCCCGGAGCAGGTTTTTGAGGGTAGAAGTTTTTCATGTGATAAGACTCCGGATCAATTTTTTTCCTTTTTTGTTTTTCGTTGAATATTAACAGAAGTACATTTCAAAGGTTGAATGTGGTATCGTGCCAAATTGAAGTGCATCTCCTCCCTTTCCCTTTGTGGCTACAGGCCTGCAGTGCTTAGAGAGTTAGAGATAGAGACATCCTGAAAGCATCGAAACCTTTCTGGATGTATGGCTTGAATCACTTAAATGTTTTTTTCCTGGCCTCGGTGAAGCTTGTTTTTAAAACATGACATTCAAACTCTATACTTTCCCCACTAGATTTAACTTTTTTTTTTCTCTCCCGGCACTCTTGCCTGCACTTTATTAGATCTGTTTCATCAGATAGACGTCCCTTATTTTGTGGATATGTACTCTGTGTTTGGAATCAGCTGTAATGACAAACATGAGGGAGAAATTTCGAATGTAGCCGATGTTGAATATCGAAGCTGTGTGAAGCAGACCAAGGCGATAACCTCTCACAGTTGTTTTTCCTCTTTGAAAGTCAATGTACTTTGTGATCTGCACAGAGGCATTAAATTTTCATATTCCTCTCGGTAAAGGTGTGTTTGTGTTGACACACGCCACGGAGCCAGCGAGAGAATAGCTTCAAAAAATATTCTGGTTGAAAATGTAAAATGTTAAGGGAGCTGTTTTCTGCACTGACTACTTTTTAATTTCAAGATTTCCATTTGCATATATAGAATTAAAGAAATCAAACACAAGGTCAGCGTGACAGTAAAGGATCGGAGCACTTGCTCCATTCGTTGGTGGTAACAGCAGGAATCACGTGACTACCTAAATGCGTTCTGTTAACCCTTATGTGGCATCTGTTTTGACAGGTCAATGTCATCTTCCTGGTGGTGACCATGTACAAGATGGTGAAGCATTCCACCTCCATGAAACCTGACTCGTCCAGGATCGGGGGTATAAGGTGAGGGAGGCGGGGGGGTGTCACTCTAGTCGATAAGGAGGCTGAGCTGTGGCTGCTTGCTGTTAGAGTGTGTGTGTGTTTGCTGAGCGGGGGGAGTGGGAGGAAAAATAATATGCACCATTACTGCTTTTGCCTACCTCCTGAAATTTCAAAAGCAGCTTCTGACCTACACGTTTATTTGATTTTCTCCTCTCTTAAACCCGACCAGACCAGTAATTTTCCCTTTAGATTTTATTTCAGTCCGTAGGTGGTGCCTTTTTAGTTCATTTTATGATTTCTGTATTTGCGCTACGCTGGGGTATATTGCCTTTTTTTTTTTTTTTTTTTTTTTTTTTTTTTTTTTTTATTTCTTCATAACTGCAATTCTGACCTTTGTATCTTTTTGCTCCTGTGTTGGCATAGTTTATAGGCTTCTTTGAAAGGCGGATTCAACCGCAATCTTTTCAGATTTGAAGTTTTAAAACAAAAACAGGGGGGCCTCAGTGTTTTCGTTTTCTGTCTGCTGCGTTTGGTTGTGAAAAGACGAAAGCCTCTGACCGTTTCTATGCCTGGATTCTTGCTCAACAATATGTTCGAGGGCAGGCCAACATATGTTATGTGGGTGTCTGATTCAAAGACATTCACTCTGATTTTGGTCCAAACCCAAGATAAGGCATTGAACTGGTTTTTGGATTTTTTTGCACAGACAAAACTCACATTTATGGATGCTGGATTTCTCACATTATAATAAGTACTCAGTAGTCATTAACCGTTATGGTCCAACTTGAATCTGCTATGAATTTGGTCTCTGACTCAAATTTAGGAACTTGTTAAACAATGAAATAACATCTTCGCTGCATTAGACAGCAAGCAGAATTAGGCGTCATTTTCAACATTGTTCACTGTGATTTTTCTCCCACCGACAACATGCTGTTGTCCCATTTATTTCCAGGCTCATGGTATCTCTCTGGGGATGCCTTACTTCTCTCTTGTGTGTCAGTAACAACCAGGCATCGCCACTGAAACTGACTGTCGAGTTATCTTATATTCTGGAAACCACCAAGGAAAATCCTGCTGTGTTTGCAGTCTTGTTAGACAACAATTCAGAGGAAGACCAAGGAAATTTCCTAACTGTCAGACAGTGAACGTGCACTGTCTGCAAAATTTGTATCAGCATTTTTACACTTTGCCACCACTAGTGCAAATTGTCAAGCAAAAAAAAACGGTGTTTCAAAAAGGTGTTGTCCAGGAGTGGAGAAGCAGGGAATTTAGGATTTTTTGCTGTTTTAATGTTGCTCTTTCCTGTCTTTTGCAGGTCATGGGTGTTAGGAGCCTTTGCTCTACTTTGTCTTTTGGGGCTGACGTGGTCCTTTGGCTTGTTCTTTCTCAATGAGTCCTCTATAGTGATGGCTTACCTCTTTACCATCTTCAACACTCTGCAAGGGATGTTCATCTTCATCTTTCACTGCCTGCTGCAGAAAAAAGTAAGATTTGTCCTTCTGTGTCTCAGATATGCTGTAAAATAGATTAACAGTAAGGTGAAAAACTGTTTGCCTTTTCTTAGTTTTTTGCGTATTTGTCACATTTACATGCTTTAGATTGTCAAACAAATTTTAATATTAGACAAAGACAACCCGAGTTGATACAAAATGCACTTAAATGATGATTTCATTTATTAAGTGGAAAAAAGCTATCCACACCTAGCTGGGCCTATGTGGAAAAAGTAATTGCCCCCCCTTATTAAATCATGAATTAACTCTGATTTACCAAAATGTTTTGGAAAGCCAGACCTGTTGAATCAAGAAATCGCTTAAATATTACCTGCCTGACAAAGTGAAGTAAGCTAAAAGATCATAGAAAGCCAAACATTACGGTCAGATCTAAAGAAACAGCAGACAAGCAAAGGCACTTACATCTATCAGTCTGCCAAGGATTGCAAAGCCACTTCTAAGGCTTTGGGATGCCAGTGAACCACAGTGAGAGCCATTATTATCCACAAATGGAGAAAACGCGGAACAGCAGCCTATCAAAATTACTCCAAGAGTGCATCGACGGCTCATCCAGGAGGTCACAAAAGACCCCAGAGCAACATCTGAAGAACTTCAGGCCTCAATTGTCTCAGTAAAGGTCAGAGTTCATGATTTAACAGTTGGAGAGTGCCAAGAAGAAAATCACCGCTGACCAAAAAGAGCACAAAGGCTTGTCTCACATTCGTCAAAAAATAACCAAGGGAAGATATTCTGTGGACTGCCGAAAAATACTTTTTTACAGAAGACTAGGAAGGTTTGGATGGCTTTCTAATAAATTTAATCACCGTTTGTATTTACTTTAATTATCTTTGTCTAATTTCTTTGATGATCTGAAACATGAAAATGTGACAAATATGCAATATTTATGCGGGAATTTGTTTAGTCACAATAATTACACTCCCGGCATCTGTGTGGGGATGTAGCTCAGTGGTAGAGTGTATTAGGCCCTGGGTTCAGTCCCCGGTATCTCCACATTTTGTGGCTTCGTTGTGTTGCGGTTTACTCATTTCCAACCATAGAGACAAATGGCCTTTGCGATTGAGTCAGAAAGGGCATCCAGTGTAAAACTGCCAAATCAAACATGTTCAGTTACCTGCTGTGGTTACCCGCTGTGAATAAGGGAGCAGCTGAAAGTAGCTTTTAATTATCCAACATTGTGACAGCTATGATTTGAGTTGTCTTCTCTCATTTTGTAAACTAAAGGAAGAGAATTACTTAAACAAGTCTATTAATAAGTTTTATTAATAATTAATCACTCTAAGTGATTAGTTGATTGGCAGGAAATTAGCGAGGAGATATTAACTAGTTAACTAATTGCACAGTTGGTTTATAGTTACTTTTTAGGACAAATATGAACAGCTTGTTGCAGGTTTTCAAATGTCAGGATATTTTTTTGCCTTTCTTTGTCCTCTATGGTAATAAATTAATTTCATTTTAAACTGCTGTAGAGACAGAACAATATGTGTGTTAACTGTTATCTATAATTGTCTTTTTTAAAATAGAGGAAACATTCAGTAATTGTTTCACCTTTTCTAAAAGGGGGAATTTTCTAAAGATTTAAGCTAAGATTTGCCTGCTTGTCACTGAATCTAAAGTAGATTCCAGGTGTGGCTATTTGTATTTCTTTATAGGAGCATTTCCAGTTTATTTTATTTATTTATTTATTTTTATTATTATTATTTTTTACTGGTATTTCATATATTCATACGTAGCAACACTCATGTCAAAATGCTTTCTTGTTACAATATTGCAATATGCTGCACACTGTTTGTTATTCCTGCCCTTACACATATGACATTTAAACTGCTGTCAGCTGGATGGCATTTGATAAAGATTTGGGATTTGCATCTCTCGGGGGGGGGGGGCTGCTGTCTGTGTCTGTATGCTGAGTTTGTCCTGATCTTTTATTCCTCTGCAGGTACGCAAAGAGTACAGCAAATGTTTCCGTCAGTCCCAGTGCTGCGGGGCGCTGCCGTCTGAGGGTTCCCACAGCTCAGCCAAGACAGCCACGTCTCGATCCACGGCCCGCTATTCGTCCGCTACTCAGGTACACACCAGAGAATCTGGCATATCAAGGTTTGGGATTTAGAGAACTGTACCTTAAAATGGACTGCACCGCACAGAATGAGTAATTCATTAATTACTGAACATTTTACGGGCTTTTCATAAAGTATTTTTCGCTACCTTCTTGCACTTTTGAAGGCCAAAATAAAACAAAGTATTTAGCCCTGTTTTCTTAAACATATATAGACTCTAAGCCATTTTAAGACTGAGCTACAAATGGCCTTCAGGCTGAGTGCTTTTCCATGAGTACAGACAAGGTGTGAAGTTTGAGAGACAAAGTAACACACTCTTATCTTTTGATTGAAAATATAAAAGTGTTGAAAAGGACTCTTAAACGCTAAATTTGCACTTTCTTCCGCAAAGCCAAGCTTCTCTACAGAGGTTGGGCATTGAAATAGAAATGTCACAGAGTGCAGTGCGTTATGTCACATTTCAGCCTTCACATTGTAGCTTAAGTGTAGTTTTCAGATTGTTCGGCTGTGTAATGGTAAATGTTAGTGATCAAAGGATGGACTTGAAGTTTTCTTGTCGCTTGTGTTAAGAAATCTTTCCTTTTTAAAATCCCGAAAAGACATTTACACCCAGTGCTTCTTTCATATGTGTGTTATCGTGGCCGTAGGTAGACCCTATTTGAAAATTGTAAAAAAAAACCCAAAAAAAACCCCAGATACATGCATGTGGCAATATCTTCTTTCTTGTCTTTGTGAGAGCTATCTTAAGAGCACCTCTGGGAATTTAGCGGATGCTCCTGCTCTTAGCATCTGAAGAAAAAAGAAAAAAAAATGCTGCTCAGGGCCGATCTCTCAAATTACAAACCGTAAGACTCTCAGCGTATCCATTTTTGGTTGGATCAATAGCACGTGAAGCGCTTTGTTGTACCCGAACACAAACATGTCATCAAGCGGTGAATGAGCTGGATATTTTTTTTTTTTTGTGTACAAGTGCAGGTTTGAAGCACAAACTCGCATAGCCACTCAACCCTTTGGGGCAAAAAAGCCTTCAATAAAAGTCGCGCCGTGTTGAGTCCTGATCAGTGGCTGCCTTTTTTCTCAACCCAGAGCCGCATCAGGCGGATGTGGAACGACACTGTGAGGAAGCAGTCAGAGTCCTCCTTCATCTCAGGAGACATAAACAGCACCTCCACACTCAACCAGGGTAAGCAGCCATCTCTCCTTCGCCACCGCCAGACGAGACACATACGCCATTCTCTTTGTGATGAAGCTCTGAATTCACAATAAACACATCAATGGATGCGACCCACCTGGCTATGTGGCAGCTCAGAAAGGAGTAAGATAAGACCCGATTTAATGCCGCCGTTCTCTTAGCGCCAAGCAATCAAAAAATAGCATTAAATGTTACTTGTGTATCTTAAGTTCAGAGCTTTTTCCGCTACGCTCCTGCTCGCCGGGATCCTCTGAACGGAGGGGAAAAAATAGTGACAGAAAGGAGGTGCGATATTTAGTCTGGCATAAAAAGTTATAGACGAGGACTTGAGTTCAAATAACGACCCTGAGCGGAGAGACTGACTGCGCAGCAGCCCTCTAAATCATCTTCATCCTGGGGTGATTGTCAGCATGAAAGCAGGGGAGGGAGACGAGCAAAGTCAGGCTGAGGTCAGAGCAGGTTTTGGACTGATCCCAGCATCATGAAGCTCAGGCTGCAGACAGCGCCAGCACAGATTTGGCTCTAATTCTCAATTAGTTTGGATTTATTTTTATTTTTATTTATTTATTTTTTTAGGGGATGGTTATTGCATTCCTAAAGATATACACAAGCATGCTGAGGATGATGGGGATGCTGTGACATGGTCACAACGCGCCACTTAGACGTGTTTCGTTTTCTGTCTCAACCGAACGAGTTTGTTTAGATGAATTAGTTCCATATAAACACAGCAGCTGATTGTGCAGCTATGCTTTTTTGGTTGACACTTGTCGCAGTAATACTGTTTGTCAGTTAGAGCAGATGACTGTTTGGATAATGGTTTGCTTTGACCGGCGTTTCTATGGCTGCCTTGTCCATAATAGAAGGCAGACGGATCGCAGGCTGTAAATCTTCTGCAGTGTGAGATTCTGGACAGTGAACGTCAGCTCCGTTGTTTATGTGGACAGCTAACCAACATATAACCACAGACCATGAGATACAATGACTCAGGCTCTCTTCTTCAGCTGCTTTTTCCACCCCTCCTAATTTTTCTCCCTCTCTGTCTTTCTCTTCCTGTTATTTCAGGGATGACTGGCAACTACCTCCTAACTAACCCTCTCCTTCGAACCCACGACACTAACCCTTATAACAACCTTCTGGCAGAAACCGTGGTGTGCAACACCCCCTCTCCACCGGCTTTTCACTCCCCAGGTGCACATCCGCCCTCCACCTTTATTCTTATGCATTTTATCTGCTTTTTTGTTTTGTTTTTGCTTTTCCTTTTATGTTTAAAGCAACATTATGTTTCATTCAGTTGCTCATTTTTAGATGAATGACAAACAAAAGGATTGTAACGGCTTTCATTTCTGCCAGTCAACCCCAAAGCTAGCTTAGTTCAGCAAAAAGAGTGAAACTAGAGAGAAACAGACAGCTTGGCATTGTAAAAAAACAAACAAAAACAAGACAAACAAAAGAAACCCCACCAGCTTGCAACTAGAAAGCCTGCTAATTTTAATGTTTTATCTATTATAATTGGAAAACCAACAGGTTAGCTTAGCATGAAGAGCAGGAGAAAAAAAGCTTACACTCTAGCATAAAAAAACTACCCTTCGTAACTACTGTGCAAAATTAATTTTATTTACACTGCGGGTACGACTGCCATGGCTGATGGGTGGATGTCAGCACACGAGTTTGGTTTAACCATAAATGTAGAATCTATACTTATATAGCCTATGGCGGCGCTGTCCCAGCTAAGTTAGCGTTAGCTAAAACTTAGCCCCATATGATCACTTTTCACTCCAAAATAAGGCAGCAGCCTCCATAGGGCTTGTTTTACAGTACCATGTTTGTATTTGGCTACGCAAAAGGATCTGTAACCAGAGCAAACATACTTGTGTCCTCCCAACATCACATAGTTCGACATGGATGATGCTAGGCTTAGGTTAAAAGCTAATTTGTTGAAAGGGGAGCGGAGGATTGAAGGGAGCGACAGCAGCTTTAATCAAAAGCGGGAGAAGTGCAAAAAATGAATTTGCATACATGAATATATATTTCATTGGTATCATATTTGCTACATCTGGCATTTTCTTTGATATTTGCACATTATTAGTCAATGAAATTCAATGCACGGAACTTTTTAAAGGACAGACTTGACAGGACAGCCCTGAGGTTGCATCCATCTTTTAACTACAGTCTGTGGTATAAACAGATGGAAATGACTAGCTTAGCCTCGCAAAATGATAAGAAAATCTGCCAACCAGCAAGTGCAAAACTTACTAATTAACAGGTTTTATCCTGTCTGTTGAATTTGTGCAAAAGCAAACGTGTAAGAACAACAGGTTTCAGTCTTTGTGGCAAAACAGTCAGCCTGAGTTCCTTCAGTGACAACATCGATCTATCAGCACTTGGAAAGCACACTAATTAACGCTTTCCATCTCATTTGTTTAATCCATACAAGAACAACAATTTGCCACTTCCGGGCAGGTCATCTGCCGGCTCTTTCTTTGATCTGAGCAGTTCCCAGGCAACGAGCAGAGAAAGGAAGTTACCGGTTAAGAGAGAGTTAAGCAAAAGTTCTTGCATGTATAATAATAATAATTTCAGATATCACATGTCTATCAGAGAGCTTTAGGGTTGCCTGTAGCCAGATTTTGTTTTCTTTTAACAGAGCTGTCTTAATTGTTTACCCCTGCTTCCCGTCTTTATGCTATTCTAAGCTTGCCCTCTCCCGACTGCAGCTTCATATTTGAGAGACAGATACCGAGAGTGGTACCAGTCATCTCATTTAAGCCTCTGCCAGAAACGATTTCTCAAAATGTTGAACTGTTCCATTAAGTCTGTTTACTAAATTCACCAAAAACATGGAAACTGTTGAGGTTGCAGTTGTGACACAGCATGAATGGAAATGTTGAGAATAATTACACAAGGTTTCGCTTTGTTCTTCTTCATTCACACCTTCTCTGTATTTTTGTTTGTTCTTATCGAGGCAATTTTCTCCTTTGTAAACACAGAGGGAGATAAACTCCGAGACGTCAATGCTATCTTATCTCGTCCACTTAGCAGTCATAAGAGAATTGCCCTCTCTTGAATGCAAGGTTTTTGGTGACGATTCGGATCGTTTATACCATTTACGAGCGACGTATTTACACAAGATCTTTGCATTCTGTTTAGCTAACTTAAAGAAAAACCCGAGCGTAAATTGTGTTAGTGTTTATGGTGACCTAGTTCCTCACTGGCAAAGCAAAGGAAACCTAATCAAAGGGGAGAAAGCAGAAGCACATGACGCAATGCGGGCAGAGTCACAGCTCTCAGATATTCACACGCATTTGATGATAAAAGAGAATATTTAAAAAAATACAAGCTCTATGGCAAAAGTGTATAAGGAGCAAGATTTGCAGTAACATATAGCTTTAACATGCTGCGGCTGCTGCTCTCGTTTTGTGCTGCAAACTGGCTTGCAGCACAATGAGTGCACTTCACTCTTAGAGATAATGAAGCAGGGTTGGGACCATAAAATGTCTGTTCAGGAACTCAAAGACATTTTTGTGATATATATTTTTGCCCTGCTCTCTGGAGCTCTGCTGCAGCGAAGCAGCTCAACACAAAACTGTGTGCGTGTATCTGTGTGTGTGTGTGTGCAGACAGCATTTGCTTTATTGGCCTAAAATGTTTACCTGCTTAATCGTTGTTGGATAATTGCAGGTTAACACCAGAACAGAGCAGGCAGGTAAAAATGGCAATATTTAATTAGCAGATCATTTTGGGTCCAAGCTTAAATCTCCACTTTACCTGTAGAAACAGTTTATATCCCACTGCAGAGGACCGCTTTGCTGAGCTGAGTTTAAACAGGAGGACAGCAGAAAGTAAAAAGACAAAAAAATAATAGTAAAAGGATGTAAGGATCTACATATGGAAACTAGTTTGAGGAGAGAAGACAGCACTGCGACACACAAATGTCAAATCCCGGTGTGAAGATCACCATCCAAGGATGAAATAAGTGCCGAGAGAATGTCACGTTTAACTCAAGCTTATTCTAAATTTCCCCTGCTAGAGTCATTACACTTAGCTCCTGCGAAAAAGATGAGCATGTCTTTTACTATAAAGTGTATTAATACTCAGTAATACTCCACAGATGCTCATCCGGTGCTGTAAAATTGGTAAGGAGAACATCTTGGATGAATCTCTGCTGGAAAGCTTCCCAGAGTGCAGCTGTCTCTGTGTCCAGTTGAATTCTGTTCACATCATTTCCCTCCCTCACCCACTCTCCCGGTAGACAATACCTGTCTGCAACAAAATCGCCCAGCTGAGCATAAACAAATGCAAATCTGGAAGTCGGGCCTTTTGAGAGAACTGTCTAATAATCCCTCCACCATTACCACCACTGCCTTTTTGTGTCCTTTTGCACCCTGCACTCTTTTTGCGGGTTTTTTTTTAAAGGAAATCTCTTTGATGTTGTTTTCAGAGCTTTTTTTTTCAGGTACCATCATCATATTCTGACAAGTTTGAAAGAGTGCAGTTTCCCCCTTTTCCCCTTTTTATGTGTGCTCGTGACGACACAGCCGTCAACCTACGAAATATCACTCGCAGTCTACCCAGTAAATAAAATCCTCATCAAATCAAACCAGCCCCCTCCTCCCTCCCTCTGTTTTTCCCCACATCCATCCTGCTACTTGAGCTTAGTCAGAGGGCTGCACAGAATAGGAGTAATCTGTTGTGTGTACGTCTGTGTGCGTGTTTCGCTCGTGTAGAATTGATAGATGTACACTTGAAAAAGGAGGAAAAATTTTGTGTTTCTCAGAAAGAAATAGTTTCATCAGGAAATATTTTCTTTGACTTCTTCTTTTTCTTTTTTTTCTGTCAACTTTCTTTCTTTTTTTCTTTTTTTAAAGACTGCTTGCTGCTGAACCCTTTCACCTGCTGAGTCCAGGATTCAGTTGTCCATGATTTGTCCTTTAGCTCGCTCAAATTGGTAAACAAAATAATTTCTCCATCTACGTCCAGCGATTTAAGCAAAGCCTCTGCACTAAACTCGAGTTAAGCGCAAGGACACAATCCCAGCTGGGTCAACTGAATCCGGGCTGGATGTTACGAGCTTCCACTTTTTTCCTATTTGAGTGATTTTATTGTTTCTGCTTCAATTGAAAAAAAGCATCTGTTTTGCTTTCTTTGCAAATCAGCTGTTCTTAGGCCAGGTAGCCTGAGCAGACACACTTGATGTGAGTGGTGGCAAAGTGAGTCATTGCACCCTGCCTGTGTGTTGTGGTGTTTGGGGCTTGTTGCTGTGCTTGTGGGGCCCCAGTGCAGAGAGGTGGTTTGCCATCTGTGTTTGACATTACTCTTTTGTTATGCCCTCGTTTCTTTATTTTATTTTATTTTTTTATAGTTTTGCTGGAATGTTTTATTCATTGTTAACATCACTGCACTTCCTCATCAGCTTGTACTTCTTTCTTTCTTTTATTCCAGTTTTCTTCTGTTTTCCTGCTGCTTTGTTTGTTACCTTGTCATGAGCTACCTAATTACATGTTGCTGTACTATATTTTTGATTTCTAAGCCATCTTTTGTTCTCATTTCTTCAATATTGTTCAGGATAATCTCTTAGATTGGCTTTAATGATATTCAGCAGTAATGAGCTTGGACGTGGTGGGAAGCTAATTGGGTTCTCCTTTGAATTTTAAAAGTTTTCTTTTCTCTTTCTTTTTTTTGATATTTGTTTAAAATTAAAATGAATCAAGAGATCAAAGAGTACAAGAGTAAAGTGTCCTGAGCAGTATCAAGCACATGTGGATGATGTAGTGGAGACCGTCTTGTTCTGTGAAAAGCTGAAACGTTGCGTCTCACCTGCTCATTTCCGCCTTTCTTTGCAGGACAGCAGTCTCTGAGCAACAGCAGGGACATCAGTGCCATGGACACCCTCCCCCTCAACGGCAATTTCAACAACAGCTACTCCCTGCGAGACGACGACTATGAGGCCGTGGGCGTTCGAGCCCCGGGTGACCTGGGGGGCCTCAACCTGGACGATGCCGCTTTTGAGAAGTTGATCATATCCGAGATTGTCCACAACAACCTCAGGCCCCGCGGGGCTCCCAAAGGTCGCGATGCTCCACGGGAGAGGGACAGAGTCTTGCCTCCGCAGACCAGGGTGACGGTGGACCGGGGAGGGGGCGGGGGTGGGAGCGGGAGCGAGGATGACGCCATCGTGGCAGATCACGCCGATGCCTCATCCCCGCAGAGAGGGAGCGGAAGAGGAGGCCACGCCACCCTGGAGCTGCTCCTGCACCCCCACCACAAGGAGGTGCTGGAAGCCCCTCTCCTGCCCCAGAGGACTCATTCCTTGCTGTACAGCTCCCAGAAGGCCCCCAGGTGCCTGGAGGGCCAGAGCGGCCATGGCTCTGAGACTGTTACCGCAGAGGAGGACATGGGCTCCCATTCACCCAGCAACAATAGAGACTCCCTTTATACCAGCATGCCAAACTTGAGAGACTCCCCCTCGCCTTCAGCTTCCCCATACCCTCCGGAAGAAGAGGAGGAGGAGGAGGAGCTCTCCCCCTCACCTCAAAGCGAGAGCGAGGACGCGTATCACAAAAGCATGCCTGAGCTCGGCGATGCGCCGCAGCCGCTGTCCTACTACCACATAAACCGGGGCACCAGCGACGGGTGCATCATCCCACCCAACAACGAAGACTGTGCGCATGACGGAGAGGCGCCCGCCGACGGACAAATGCAGCTCATCACCAGCCTCTGAGCGGGCGACGCTTTGTTTGCACAGGTTTTAGCAGGACGGGTGCATCGGAGAGAGCCGGCGAGCCTGGCTCCGCACTTCACACGCTCTTTCTGTTCTTTGTGTCAGGACAAGAAGTGAAAAGTTGTTGGGTGGAAAAAGGAATGAATGAATACATGACTTTTGCACACAGATCTCATTAACACACAAAACACATCCCATCTGAGGCCAGACAAATGTGGACTGTGAAGGCTCTGCTGTTGGACTAAAGAGGAGCAGAGAATGACACGTAGGCCGAGATAAATCTGGCATTTCTGTTGTACTGCGAGAAAAATCGAAGAATAAGAGTTAAAAAAAAAGAGAAAAAAAGGGGGAAAAGTACTCTAAGAACTATGAAACTCCTGACGTATTCCTGGGGGGGGCTTTGAAGAACCGGGGTCTTTTTAGTCAAGAAGTGCAGAACTAGAACTAGTGTGGCTCCACTACACAGTCAGGACTGTAAAGTTAAGAAACCACTAATTCAGACTCAGGCCTTATATTTTCTCTATTGCACATTTAACTGTTGTCAAAGTAACAGCTGAAAAAAATATATTTTGCTGTACCACTAGTGTAAAAAGCGAAATTAAAAAAGGAAAAAAAGAAGAAGAAGAAAGGCAACCATTCAGTAGTTCTTGCCCTTTCAATGTTAATAAGATTCTTCAGACAAGGCTAATCAAAAATGGTGGAAATGTGCTTTTCCTCTCACACTTGACTTGTTGTAGTATGTTTGAATATGAGAAAATCATTTAAAAAAAAGTTTTTGGGAGATACAAAATCCATATGAAATCATCATGCTCACGTCTCTGCTTGTGAAGTGCTTTTTGCTTTCATGAATGATGAGTTTTCGCCAGTAGTTAATATTTGTTAACACCGGGCCATGCACAGATTTGGAGTAAAATTGGATCCTCGTGTAATTTATTTTACTTGAAAGAAAGAAATTGTCGGTTTTCTGAGACTTTTTTAATGCGACGTAGATGCGATATTGCAGTTTTTGAGGACATTTCATCCTTTGACACGAATTAATTTATTAATTATTCCAAGAAAAATGTTAAAAAACAAAAAAAGAACATGGTTGGGAAGTGTGAAAAGTTGTTGCAGCACTGATTAGGTTCATTTTATTTCTTTTTGTAAGAGCCCATCATCAGCTGGTATTTAATTCAACTCCTGTTTGATATCAAATAAATGTGAAATTTTTTCTTGTTCGCAGATGTTTGGTTGCTTATTCGCATTCGGAATAATAAATCACAGACATATTTCACACTTTTATTGAAGGTAAAACCCAAAAATGGACCCAAACTACAGACTCGTTGGTGAAAAAAACCAAGCATTTTTACTTAAACATATGGGCACATTTATCAATTTTCTTCTTCGCGTAAATGGGAATAAATTGTGGATTTGTGTGGAAGTATTTTCTTGGGTGGATTAATGCACACGTGATTTGCTAGTGACGCAAAAGCAGAAATGACTAAACCGTGAGCTTGTAACTCGCGTGTCTAAAACAAAACGTCATATTGTGTTTCAAATATAAATAAATTCATGGGTAAATTTATCATTCATGACATATAAAAAACAAAAATCCCCATTTTTCCATTCACACAGGCATTTTCTCAGCTGCTTAACCAATCCAGGGTTGCAGGGGAGGGGCTCAAATCTGTCCCAGCTGCCTCAGAGTGAAACCCATTTGAACAGGTTGCCAAGCTATCACACTATCCCCCTTTTTCACTGCATAAAGAATCAAATATTCTGTATGTTAACTGCATTAATTATCTCTTTAATACACTTTGTGCTGGCATTTGTGTTGATGCTCCCTGATGGCAGCATCCTCACACACAGCAGGATAGTGCCCTCAGTTGAACCCCAGACAACACTGGAACGTGAAACACTGCAAAGTGCCAAAAGTCTTAACCCAGCATCCAAAAAAAAAAAATCCTCCAAATCCCAATCAGATCGAGCAGCCGTGGCCCAAACCCTGCAAAACCCAAACACCCAAAGGACACGCTGCCAGACACCACAGGAGACACCCTGGAGCTCCCGCGTTCAACACAGACATGCTCTGTTGGCAAGAAGGCGCATCGACACAAGACTAGACAAATGTTTTGCATTTTATCAAAATCATTTGTAAATGTGCAAATAGTGTGAGTGCAACATTCAATCGGCATCGTTCTAACAGTCTGATGGTTGTCTTTCTACCCAGAGACTGCATGTTGTCTGATTTTAGCCTTCCAGTGCACAAAAAAAAGAGAAAAACATCTCCTTTATGTGTGTCAGCCATGATGTTCTCACAGCAAGATGTTGTTTCTGTCCTCATTCTGTCTCTTCTTGCATCTGCGCTTGCATCTCGCAGCTTTGTACGGGACGTTTGTTGTCTCACCGTAATGCCTGTCTGCTCCGTGTCCAGCAGCAGCATCGGCGGCGGCAGAAGCTTCGTAAAAAGTCCCCCAGTGGTGTAAATCCGTTTTGGGGAAGAAGGAAAAGAACTCAGCTAAAGAGTTGCAGGTGTAATCTAAAGTTGACAGCGTGTGATAAATTGCAGTCACAACTCAGAACTAATTGAGATCCATCTGTTATCGCTTCTTTTTATAGCAACACCAACTCGGTTAGACAAAATGAAACATTTGCGTTTGGGAAGCTCCTGACAGTTGGCTCGAACGGGTTGGAGGTTATCCACTGAGCTTGTTGACGTGGATACATCTGAGATCGTCATTAGAGAAGAGGTTTAATCTGCCAGGACCATCCTAAAGCAATACGTCACTAGATTATTTTCTTCTCTTTAAATTCCACTACTTAATGAGCTGTGCTGCAGGAATGAACTGCGGATTTAAAAAAGCTGCGCCCACTATCGCGGCCATTTAATGATCGCGCCAAAGCAGTTGAAGCTTCGTGGCCTGTGTAGTTCTTTTTGTGGGCTTTATTGACCAGAAATAAACAAAAAAAAAAAAAAAAATCAGCTCGAGCTTCTGACTGCCTCTGCAAGAATACGCTGTGACAGTAATTATGCAAGTTTAACAAGACGTGCCATAATCATTTTTGATCATCCTCTGTGTCTAAATCATTCCATGTGCTGAGCTGCTGCGCATCATCTGAGGAGAAGACAGAGTGGATGAGACTCCCATCACAGACTTAGCAAATGTGGCATGCAGTTTGTCTTTCATCCGTGGCTTTTTCAGCTTGAACTGACCACACACATACACCCACTCAGCAGACATACGGTCGCAGCAGGATCTGGGTGGTGCACTTTATTAACTGGAGCTGGGTGCCAGTAGGCTGTCGGGAACTAACACGGAGGCCAAAGCAAAGCTCTGAGTCCACCGTGGCTTTCTGTCTTGTTGTTTGAACATCGGCCTCTCGGTTTACACAGGGCCATCCAAAAAGCCCCGCGGGAGACACCGAACCCATCTGCAAGTCATCCAGAAACTCTGCTTCCTTTCACTTAAGACTCGAATTAAATGCAAAGTTGATGACCTGCTCGCGGTTCACCGGGAATGAGCCCGCACCCTCTGCGAAAGCCGTCTTATGATAAACGCCGGACGTGACGAGCTCGCAGCGGGACTTCACACGAGACGAACCCTTCGGGACAGGCACGCGTGATGCAACTGCAAGGATGGCTTCCCCGCCTGTGTTTCATAACAGGCGAAATTGAGATGAATGGATGTGCTGAGCTCTCTTTGCCAAGCATAAGGCTCAGTTTTGCATGATGCATATATATTGGTTCATTATCACTAAGTCACCTGTGCTCTGCATTAGCTCTCTCACCCCATTATCTTAAAGAACATTGGATTTTGAAATAGAACAATATATAAATGATCCTGTACTGTTTGTGCTTGTCTGCCTGCGTGTGTTGGGGTGGGGTGTGTGGGGTTCTTCTTACAAAGATCAGCATTTCCCGGGCACTCCTTATCCTGCTGCGATGATTTCCGACCATTCATCCTCTTCAAAGATATTCCTTCCACCTTTGACTTTTCATTGAGCTGCTGACATTACCGTCTCTCATTATCTGATTATATTATGATGCAGCGTATTAGCCATGCAGTGTTTGTGTTGCAAATGAAAAAGTTGTCAAAGTTTGTTGGAGATGAAAGTGCTTCATTTATCAACTCATCTTTTATCTGTTCGTAGTCAAAGCCCAGCTTCCATGGGGCAGTGGCAAATGAAGGCGCAATAAGGCTCAGTCCGAGAAGACATTACCGTGTTTTCATTTGGAACTGTTTGATGTTCCAGCCTCTGGTGATTTGGACATTATTTCATGTCCATCATCAAAAAGACATCAAACAAGATGCTGCATTCAAAATCAGATCACAGAGCCTCGGCCAAATGTGGTGTGCTTGTGTGTGTGTGTGCACTGACTGCCTATATACTGTATACTGTGTGAGTACTTAGAAAGGAGCTACATTTTTTTTCTTAACAAATCCCCCCCCAAAAACTTTCTCAAAGCTAACATGAACAGGATGTTTACAGAGACAGCTTTTTGACCCACTCCACCAAAGTCTGTCTTTTGGAAAGGAGGGGGGGGGGAAGCATTATTATTAAAATTAAAACACATTCTTGCAGACAATATTTATATTCTTGGATAGCAATCTTTGTTCTTTAGCTAGTGCAGAAACTATGCATGATTATATTATCACAACCACAATGCAGGGGGAGAGTTGTGTGTCCTCGGGGCCTCTGTAAATGTAAAGCTTGCATTCCTCCATATTTCACTGCTCTGCAGCATGAAGATAAAGAACATCTGAACCGCTCCTGCATCTGCTGCCACCCATCCCACCGAACAGCGCCGCACCGCCTTGGCTCACTCGGCTTCTCTGTGTGACACAAACCTGCCTGCAAAACAAGGCGAAATCAAGCTGCCTTGCATTTTTATGCTGGTGGAGAATAGATGTGAAAGGTGTGTTGAATAGGAGTGGGGGGAAAAAAAAATCTGTTTTTCCTGTGCAGTTTATGGCACTTTAACCGTGCTGTGATTCTCTTTTAATTTTTTATTTTATTTTAGCCCCTTGACATTTCTAGTTTGTTGTTTTAAAGCTTGTTAGAAAATTACCACAACTAGCCCTCATCGGTCCCAGCAGAGGCCCATTTAAATGAAATATGGGCTTTCACTCAACTTTAACAAATAAAAGCTATTATGAGAGATTAAGACTTTTGGCTTAAAATATGCTCAAGAGTCCCTTTTCCTGGCTGGCTGGCTCAGAAAGCCTGTATATAATTTGCAGGGAAAGAAAGAAATGGAGTGTGTTTCAGACCGAGTCAGGGAGGCTGAAGAGGAGAAAGCGAAGGGGAAAGATGGTGAGACAGACGGCGAGCAGCAGCAGTCTAACATGTCAGAAACAATCTGAGTCTGAGCCCCGCAGTTGTAAAACTGTCATACCTCGTAGGAAACACCAGCAGTGACCTCAGAATTGGGCTAAGGTAGCCTGTCACACCCATTATACAGTAAACACTCTGTAGAGGGCTGTGTTTTGGTTGGGTTGTCTCCCTTAAAGTAATATCAATACATTCCCGGGAGGCACAAACACAACACACGACTGCCATTAATCAAACGGTCAAGAAAGGAATTTTCCCATATTTAAGCAATTGGTCCCACATTTTTTGGCCATTTGAGACAAAACATAATGATTGTAATTATTTTTTCTCTTTCTGTTTTTTTCTTTTTTAAATCTAGGACTAGAAAGGTGAATGTGTGAGAAAGCATATCTCACTGGAGTCTAGACGTGGAAAAAATAAATACATTTTTGAAGATAAAATGTAGTCGATTCTGCTGTGTGTCCCAGTTCAAAGTGTTGTTTGATTTGGCAATTCAGAGAAATAGTATTTTCAAAAGACAGCACAGAGAGTATGGAGGACCAAATCTGCCAAAATCTCAACCAAAAAAAATCCTTGAAAAATAAAAATGCGAGTGTGAGTTTGTGAGCAACTGGCACAAGGTTGACCCTTTAATGCACTGTGAAGGACAACCGTGTATGAATAGGTCCCAGGGAAACCATACAGGGAGTGCAGAATTATTAGGCAAATGAGTATTTTGTCCACATCATCCTCTTCATGCATGTTGTCTTACTCCAAGCTGTATAGGCTCAAAAGCCTACTACCGATTAAGCATATTAGGTGACGTGCATCTCTGTAATGAGAAGGGGTGTGGTCTAATGACATCAACACCCTATATCAGGTGTGCATAATTATTAGGCAATGTCCTTTCCTTTGGCAAAATGGGTCAAAAGAAGGACTTGACAGGCTCAGAAAAGTCAAAAATAGTGAGATATCTTGCAGAGGGATGCAGCAGTCTCAAAATTGCAAAGCTTCTGAAGCGTGATCATTGAACAATCAAGCGTTTCATTCAAAATAGTCAACAGGGTCGCAAGAAGCATGTGGAAAAACCAAGGCGCAAAATAACTGCCCATAAACTGAGAAAAGTCAAGCGTGCAGCTGCCAAGATGCCACTTGCCACCAGTTTGGCCATATTTCAGAGCTGCAACATCACTGGAGTGCCCAAGAGCACAAGGTGTGCAATACTCAGAGACATGGCCAAGGTAAGAAAGGCTGAAAGACGACCACCACTGAACAAGACACACAAGCTGAAACGTCAAGACTGGGCCAAGAAACATCTCAAGACTGGTTTTTCTAAGGTTTTATGGACTGATGAAATGAGAGTGAGTCTTGATGGGCCAGATGGATGGGCCCGTGGCTGGATTGGTAAAGGGCAGAGAGCTCCAGTCCGACTCAGACGCCAGCAAGGTGGAGGTGGAGTACTGGTTTGGGCTGGTATCATCAAAGATGAGCTTGTGGGGCCTTTTCGGGTTGAGGATGGAGTCAAGCTCAACTCCCAGTCCTACTGCCAGTTTCTGGAAGACACCTTCTTCAAGCAGTGGTACA
Organism: Simochromis diagramma; assembly: GCF_900408965.1. Classification (NCBI taxonomy): domain Eukaryota; kingdom Metazoa; phylum Chordata; class Actinopteri; order Cichliformes; family Cichlidae; genus Simochromis; species Simochromis diagramma. The sequence continues at coordinate 8,394,259 of NW_024386782.1, forward strand.
GGAAGAAGTCTGCATCCTTCAAGAAAAACATGATTTTCATGCAGGACAATGCTCCATCACACGCATCCAAGTACTCCACAGCGTGGCTGGCAAGAAAGGGTATAAAAGAAGAAAAACTAATGACATGGCCACCTTGTTCACCTGATCTGAACCCCATTGAGAACCTGTGGTCCATCATCAAATGTGAGATTTACAAGGAGGGAAAACAGTACACCTCTCTGAACAGTGTCTGGGAGGCTGTGGTTGCTGCTGCACGCAATGTTGATGGTGAACAGATCAAAACACTGACAGAATCCATGGATGGCAGGCTTTTGAGTGTCCTTGCAAAGAAAGGTGGCTATATTGGTCGCTGATTTGTTTTTGTTTTGTTTTTGAATGTCAGAAATGTATATTTGTGAATGTGGAGATGTTATATTGGTTTCACTGGTAAAAATAAATAATTGAAATGGGTATATATTTGTTTTTTGTTAAGTTGCCTAATAATTATGCACAGTAATAGTCACCTGCACACACAGATATCCCCCTAAAACAGCTAAAACTAAAAACAAACTAAAAACTACTTCCAAAAACATTCAGCTTTGATATTAATGAGTTTTTTGGGTTCATTGAGAACATGGTTGTTGTTCAATAATAAAATTATTCCTCAAAAATACAACTTGCCTAATAATTCTGCACTCCCTGTATAGGTGAAAGTGTAAAGAAAAAATAACCGAGTAGGAGAACTGAAAAAATAAATAAAATGGAAAAATGCAGGAAAATTAATGCAAAGGTAAATAATGCAGAGGCATATCTTATGCTATAAATTACAGTAAAGTCAAGATTTTATTAATGCATACAGTTATTTTAAAATAGATTCATTTTTAATTATTAAATAATAAATATAATTAATCCATGTAATAATTTCAACATTCATTTGTTTAATTAATTAATTTTTTTTACATCATGTTTAAGTCAAAATTAACAGCTTATTATCTCAAAATGTCAACTTCAAAACTCAAAATTTTTAAATACTAATTTGAAATTTCAACTTACCTTTTTTAATTTCTTTTTTTTTCCAGTGGCAAATATAAGCCTCCATATAGAAACTTTTGTTTCCTCATCATATCATTTAAAGCCTTGTTCTCATTTGAAATCACATATATTTCTCATGTATGGCAGCCATTTCTAGTCATTTTCTGACTGAAAGCGTGCCCTGCTTTTGTTTGGCGCCAACTTCGCAGTTGGAATACTGAGACATTTTATAGCATTAAACTGCAGGGTGCCTTTATTTAAAAGAGGCTTTCATTCCCACCCAGGATTGTGCCCAGCCTAGTCTGGATGTGAAATACAGTGGTACAGTAACATGTGGAGATAATTATGAAGCTAAGATAATCAATGTCATGCTTGAAGTTACATAGATGCCTAAAGCAATGTTTTCTTGAGCCACTAGTTTGAAAATCAAAGTGATGGGTTTAAAAAAAAGAAAGAAAAGAAAAGAAAAAGCAAGCTTGGCCCTGGCTTTGAAACTATACCGAGCTGCGATGAACTGAGCTACTACACACGGTGAAATGCTTTATTATTGCCTTCTTGTAGCCACTAAATGACCTTTTATGCAGACTACATCAACAAGGGTTCATATTCCAGCAAAATATTTGGTTTAGGAGTTAAGACAGACACACATGCTCCAAACCACCCGCAAACGCATTAAAACAAAAGAAAAATGAGGACAGAGTAATAAAAATGCTTCATTGTGACATTTGTTTTGGAAATATTTTGTTATCTAAACTTCCTGTCAGAGTCAGTTTGGGCGCACGGTTTGATGCTCAGGGAAAACGTCCTGACACTTTTATGGAGGTACAGATCAAATTTCAGAAGGAAGCTCCTCAGTTGTTGCAGCTTCCTACTATCAGCGTGCCCCAGAGCAAGGCGAGGAAGATGCAGAGCTGTGAGCCTCGCTTCTAAGGAGCCCCAGATCTCCGAGCCAATTAGAAGAAAGCATGTCCCCAGACGTGGGGGGACTTTTTCTTTTCTGGCACAAGAGTACAAAAGTGGAGAGGCTACTAGTTTCACGGTATTTAACCCTGATTTGCTCAGAATGAGAGGATAACTTGTGTAAAAAGATGACTTTTTAAGTAAAATAAGCCATAGAAAATCTGCTGGTACCGCTGTGCTGATATGACTTTAGCTTGAGTCTTTTATATCTGACAATAGAAGGCAATAAGAATAAGAGACACGAGTGACAATTAGGATCCACAGTTTTTTCATTTCTAAATATTTTGCTGTTTTGAAGCAAGTAGTTTCTGTGCACGAAACACAAGAAAAGGTTTATTTCTCATGTATTTCTTATACTAAATCCCCGAGGATATTAGACTGTGTTTCACATTATTTCACACCACTATAAATACCAAAGCCCTTAATGCAAAATAACCAGGCTGTATTTCTTTCCCACCTAACACGCTACATGAATAACTATTCATTCTGCATTTTTACCCGACAAAAGCGTTGCGTTGAAAGGTTGCTCGCATACTATGGGCACCCTGACAAAAGGCCTGCAGTTCAGTCCACTTGACGTCTCCTCCAGTGGCTCCACGGTTTCTCCATGTGGTGAATGACTGTGTGAAAAAAAGAAGAGAGACCCAGAGCTCTTAGTGAAAAGCAAGTATCCTCAGTTGACTCACTAGTCTTGCTGGTTTTCCTGAAGAGGAATGATTTAAAAATGTAAGACATATAACACTGCTAAATAAATAATAAATACAGGGGCAAATATCCTCTCTGTTGTTCTGAAGCATTTCCTTCATCTCTCTGCTATTTTTTTCTTTTCCATTTGTGCAATGCAAGAAAGAAAAAAACATTCAGAAGCCGACAGCAAAAAAACCATTATGGAAAGTCACTCTGAGCTGCTGCTCTGTGTTCTCTGTTCTGTGTGAGCTCACACTCAAAAAAGCTCCAGGCAGCCCAAAAAAATCTCCCAAGTTTTCACCCTCCACATGTCTTTCACATTTCAGTCTTTGTAAAGCGCAGAGCAACACTTGTTCCTGCCTTGGTCACATTACTCCTTCTTTTTTTCTAGCCCCTACCTTACTATCCATAAATAAACTTTTTCATGGACGTGCATTTTAGCACATTAGCTGCATTTCAAGAACTCACATCTTGTTCGGCACAGTCAAAAAGAAAGGGCAGGAAGGGTCTTTTCAGTAAATGCATAAAGGAAAATCCCACACTGCGCTCAGGGCCTCTGCAGTGAACCCTCTGTTCCTTTCCTTATCGCTTTGCTTCGTCTACACCCTGAAAGGTCTTGACTCAAGTCTGCTTCGAGAGTGCCGAGAATGTGAATACTCGGTATCGAGACGTTTAGAGAGGGAAAAAAAATGATGGTGGGAATAAGAAGAGTACACGGTGGTGGCAAAAGTTTTCTCTCCTCTCATAAAAAAGAAAGATTAATAAACAGCATGTTGCCCTGATAGTGACCCATTTTTCTACCTGCTGCAAACCTGACCAGTATCTCAAAAACAGGAAATATCACACATGATGAGTTTTTGCTGCTAGTGTGGCTATGTGAGTGAAATATCCAAGAAACTACTGAATGTTACTGCAGAAAAATGGGAAGTTACCAGGTTGATGGGAAGTTTTCATATTATAACAGGATGTAACGCCTTCATTTGAAGTTTTCCTGTGTTTTATCCGTTAGACTTTTATTTTGAAGGATGCCTTTATGAAATATACTGCTAAAAAAACTTAAGAAAACTTTACCTTGATCTAACAGCAGTCAGCAAATACTGAGGTCATCGGCCTTTTGATAAAAAAAAATCAAAAATTTTATTTCCGAGCAACATAATGTGTCTAAAAAGTCCAGTAACAATAAAACCACAATGGGAAATGAACGTTCACGTTTTATTTAAAAACAGCAGTTTAACAGACTTCATTGTGGAATTTAAAAGTTTTTACTTTGCTTGAAGTTTATCCCATTTATGTATTTATTTGTGTGTGTTTGTGTGTATGTGGTGATGATGGTTTAGGTTTTTTTTTTTCAGAACCACTCTTATTTTGTGTTTTTTTCATTTTATTTATATTCCTCATGACTGGATCAAGCTGCTGTCTGGACTTGGATTCTGGATTTGGACTGAGCTGGACTGAGCCGGCGGTTTGGTTTGGTTTCCAGCTGTGTTTTGCTGTAACTTCACATGTGGTTTCCTTTGATTTTTGTATTGCTGTGGCATAAAAATCAAATGCCAAAATACATGTCAACATGACATACTCTGGCTTCGCCAAACATTTAGTTGCTGCGCTTTAGCTCTAACTATGTATTTCTGTGATCCCCTGGCTTTCCCCCTCGCTGCGCCATGCGGCTGGCATCTGTTTTTAGTAAAATATCTTAATAACTACTACATTGTTATGAAATTCATGATTTTACCCCTGGTACTTTTGAACTTGGATTTGTTTTTTCCCCCATAATTGCCCCCCTTGTGATCAGCTGTTACAGTGATCTCTTTATACTTCGGCTCAGCTTCATCGTAAAGCTGCATTAGATTTGCTGAATTCTAATAAAGCGAATCAAATATTGTCAGCCTGACTAATTAGCAAACATCTGCTAACACTCTGAGCTAAGATAGTAAATATGGTCGGCATCGTCCTCGCTAAACGTCAACATGTTGTCACTGTCACTCTGGGTAAGTTAGCCTGCTGGCATTAGCATTAAGTCACTGCAGCGCGCCGACTACAATTTTCCAAACATGCCTGCTGTAATCTTTAAACCCTGGTGCAATAATATGAAACATTTGCTCATATAAGAGTAATTATCTTCACATATGAGAAAATACAAGTGATGAAAAATTCCTCAGATAGCTTAAAGTGTTACTGGCGCTTGTTTGCGGCCTCTTTGTTGGTGACTTAGGGGTTTAATATGTCTTTTTTTCCCATCTAAAGTGACCTTAAAACTATATCTGCTTTTTCTCTTTGCACGTCTGTGTTGCCAGAGGATTGTACTTGACCCTTCCTTGATTTTCAGACAGCATTGCTTGTTTTCCCTGGTGGATTTTTTTTTTTTTTTGAGGGGGGGGGGGGGCTGGGTTAACTGTCGTTTAATGCACCGTTAAAAGGCTGCAGCTGGAAAAGTGAACAGGAACATTTTTAACAACCTCACAAAGCCCCTAAAGCCTAAACCCAGAGCTGTCTCTGACCACCTCACGCAAAAGAGGAAGCCGTCCCTCAAACCGCCAGGCTCCAAATGCTGCATGTCAATCTTCCTCGGCGCGGAGAGGCAGTGGTCATTTCACTTTCATTTCTCTGACCGAGCCTATCAACTATTTATTCTGAAAGCTTCTCCTGACCATGGAAGAAATGTACTGACATAATTCAAGTTTGGACAAGGGTTCTGTGAGATATGGTGAAGACCTTGAAGACATCCAGGAGAAATGGGGAGGACAGGGGTTGCGTTTTAGTTTATTTCCACGGGGGAAGAGGGGGGGATGGGGGAGTGATCTGTCCTGTAGGAGAAGTTAAAAAAAAAATCATCATAAAGACAATGGATAGCTGGGCTGCATCCTTAAGTTGTACCATTTGATAATATATCTGTCTGAAAAATGAATCAGCTCACCTGGGGAGGGAAGCAATGATTTCCGTTGCTTGTCTTTGCGTATGGTAGCATGCACAATCTGCCCCCGGGCCAATTAAAGGCAAAGAGGAAATATTTAAAGTGACTGAAGCACGCACTCGATGTGATGAGAAAAACTTTAAAGTGAGTAAAAGAAAATCAAACTGTGAGATGCAGACAATGTGGTAAACACGCCAACCAGGGGTGCCATCGTTCATATTAGATCCGGGACCCCGGAGTATCATTGTGCGTTATGAGTTCAGCATTAATTGCTGCCTTTGGGAATGTTTGTTCTTGACGTAATTACTTGTCAGAGGGGGAACCTTGACTTTCGATGAAGCGTGAGCTGCAGAGGAGCGTCTTTTGTGACAAATAATTCAGGTTTTTAACAAGACAGAGTCGATTCCCTGCTCTATAAAACAAGAGAAAGAGAGAAAAAGAGGGAATTTGCTCCTCTGCTAGTGGTGCTTACAGTAATGGCAGCTCGAGCAAAGACCCGGCCAGAAATGAGGTGATTTTATAAACCAGCTCATTAGCTGATGAACAGATATTTGGATATGTTTCTTTTTTTATTAGTATGAATACCAAATATGTTCATTTCTGAATATTTGTTGCTTCTCTTTCTTTTGGAGGTTTTAGGAGCCCGAAGATATGAAACTGGACTTCTACTCAAGGGTGATGTTTCTAAAAAAATGTTTAAAATGAGTCCAATCAACCTAAAATGATTAAAAGAACCAAGTGATAAATATGGGACTATGAGAACGAGAGCTAATGGAGGGCTTTATTGCCTATGAAAAGAATACAATAAATAGCAGCACCCGTCCTTACTGCTGCTTCAAGAAAGTCAAACAAACGCAGCAAGAATCATTTTCAGACTCAGGCAAACATAATTAGTTAAAAATAAAGACGTTCTATAATTTAATAGACTGCTCTGCCTGAAATGGAGCTAAAACTGTACACAAACAAGTTTTTGATGTCAGATTTTGAGTGTCACTTTTCACATTTATTGCTCTGCTTGACCGTTTGACAAGCGTGTGCACGCGCGTCAACACTCTGGAACAGTCACTCATGCACATGCACACACGCAGGCACACATGCCCTGTTGGACTCAGAAGCCTTGCGACCGTCATGTCCATCTTTTCAAACACTGTCCAGACAGGAGAAAAACCTTGGCCATCAGCTCTCCTCTCTGAACCTGTCCATCACTGTCACTCTGGATCAGTGGTGCAGAACTCATCCTTCCTCTCCCGCTGGTCCCCGCCGGACTGGACTTGCTCAGCCTAGCCCCTCATATCGCTGTCAGGGGTCCCAACTGACAGCCTGCTGCTGCAGCTGATTCCAGTTTGTTGGCCCTGCTATGGGCTGATGCCAGCAATCTGTGCTTTGGCAGTGGGTGGCCGTCTGCTAAGGCGAGGCTTTGATAGGTACAATGATGGAGTTATTCATATGGGCATCTTAACACCCCTCGAAAGCACTATCATATGCATGAAATAGCAACGTGTTGGAATGACAATCCCTGACTTTGACGTGAGAATGCTCAAATCCTGCAGTTCACAGGCAGAGGTGGTGATGTGGGTAAAACACGCACACATGCTGCAGTGTCTCAACTTCTCGACCAGACCGGATGTCACACCAGTTCCCGCGTCTGTGCGAGAGCAAAGGCCTTTTCTTTCTCCCTCTCTCTGCACCACATGTGTGAATTCTATCGTAATGGCTGGGGTTTCCAGAGAACTCTGGATCTTTCAAACAAACCACAACAGGCAGTAAGACCCAGCTTCTCAGCCTCCCACAGAGACAGGGACAGTCAGTGGAGAAGTGAGAGTGGGGATTGGAATTTAATTACAGCCTTAAAGCCCTCAGAGTCCAATATGAGAGAGAGGGATGAGACATAAATCTACAGGGGTGCCTTTGTTTGTACGGTGGCTACAACAAGAAAATCATTCAAAACCCACTGCGGAGACACAGAAGTCTGTAGTACGGTGGTTCAAAGTTTGACGAATGAACAACTGGGATTTCAAAGACTGTCATTCACTCATTTATCCCAGCTTTCTTTAATTAAAGTGCCCATTCTTGCCTATTATGGAAAACAGTGCTTCAATAAACGGCTGGAAGTAACAAAGACAAATATAGATTTGATTGCACGCCCTTGGGCAAAGTGCCAACCGCTCTGTTCGACTGCATGTAAAAGTTATGTTGAAATTTCAACAACTGACAAAAAAAAATGGAAAACTATTTTAAGTGTTTACTAAACTATTGCTGACATGCAATAGCAGAGATTGATTACTAAAAAATCAATTCATCTTTTTTCCACATCGCTTCGAACAAACGCAATTCTATTGTGTCCAAGTGAGGGAACATGGACGTACTATTACAAGGGAACCTACGGCCTTATGATTAGATTCAAAGCTGCTTTGGCCCTTACATCAAAGGGCTTTTCTGGGCTGCAGATTGGCCAGACTGGCGGCAGAGCATAGAATCTGCAGAGTGAGTTAAAAGTCACAGGCCTGCTCCCAGTCCATTGTATTTCAGCCAGGGTGGGGCGCGGAGGATGAAAACCAGATTGGGTGCTCCACATACTGTTCCACATACAGCATGAAGAATAAGACCCGAAGGACGCTCTGTGTCTCTTTCTCCTTCGCTTCACATTTGTAAGAGAGATGCAGCGAGGAAGTGTTGTTTTAAGACTTAACCGGACTCTGCTGTGATATGTGTGACAGAGAACATTTAAGGGTTGTATTCACAATTGAGTGTCTCGCAGTGGAACTGCGGAGAAAGGGAGGAAAAAAAAATCTGGCTTGTGGCTCTGTGAGAGGCAGTCAGGGGGTGGGGCACCCTCTAGTGCAGAAATCCAGATGTAGGTCACTGCCAAAAAATTCCAAAATCCTGATGTTCTGGCCAACAGGGAGGCTACAAAACCTTCTCCATGTAAATAACGTCAGCAAATCACCCCCTACAATCCGTTCCATAAAAAATCTGGAGACATTTAAGCTGAGACAGCCATGAGAATACAAACCGCATGTCTTCTTCTGTTAGGGTTTCTTAAATCACCTAAGCTCTGTTAAAACAAAATATAAGGGTAGAATTTGACGGGGGACGAATCAGGCGGTAGGCGCTGAGGTATGACGCTTGCGAGGCTTATATAGGGAAAAAGTTGGGATATCCTACATGTCAACCATGATTGCTTTTGGCAGTAATATCATGCAAATCTATCTCTTCAAACTGACAGGGTTTGCTCAACAAATTGCTACAAAACACTGCGTTCATTTCGTTTGCCTGGACAAAAGTCTTCAAGTATCTCTTTGAGTAATTGAATAAAGTTGTGAGGCGAAGTTTCCACTGATGTGACTGGCCTTGCTCGAGCCTGAGATAGAAATGTCTCAGTCCTTGGTGTTTGAACTAACAGGATGAGTCTGGAAAGGCCGCGTGGAGGCTCTGAGACTGTGAACAAGTCTAAAAGAACAATTCTCCTCACCGAGGGAGAAAGCCTGAAAAAATTAACACTATAAAATTGTGTCCCTAGTGGGTGCATGCCGATTCCACCCGTTTTCTATTCTTTTTGTGTAATCGCAGCCATGTGCACGTCATTGTTCCCTCATTTCAACCGACTCCACCACCGACTCTTTATCCATTTTTCTGACACATGCGATCTCTTTCAGCAAACTTTAATGCCTTTTTTCTCTCTCCAGAAGCTGTGAGGTGTTACCGTCCAGATGTTTCAGCCTCAGTTCAGTCATAGGCGTTCTGATTAGGACATAGCTTTTAAAGATCTAGCTGAAATGTAGCTACGTGTGAGATGGCGGTGAGAAATATGGAAACGTTAAAGAATCGGGAGAGCGATGCACATAAATGTTTATGTCACTCCATAGACTTAATAGTTACTTGGGGCTGCCACCTCCTAGCCTGACATTTTCTCTCCATAAAAATCGCAGCAGAGTGACATCTGGATCTCATGCAGCACACTGATTTAATACTTCAGGCATCGGGATGGTTTTCACTACCTATCTGCTTTAAAACTCAATAACGTATTCACTCGCTAGCCATTCCAGTGAGAAAATGTCCCCAGTAAGGCTGCAAATGACAATTGTCTTCAAAATCTACTCATATGTTTTTGAAAATTAGAAAGTTAGGGAAAATACCGTATTTTCCGCACTATAAGGCGCACTTAAAATCCTTTAATTTTCACAAAAATCGACAAATCCAGTGTGCCTTATGTATGAATTCTGTTGTGCTTACTGACCTCGAACCGATTTTATGTGGTACATGGTGCACAAAAATCTGTCAAAAAATGTTTTAGCACGACTTTGGTAAGCTACGAAGCCACACCACTTGATGTATTGTTGGAGCATTATGGCTGCCGTAGTCAGGAGCCTCGCGGAGTAATCTGGGTCCAAAACTCCGTCCCAATGTCAAACGAACACTGTGACATCACTAAGAGTTAAAAACTGTCTAAATTCTTTCATCTTTAATAAAATGATCAGCGTTGCTGCTTTACCAGGTGTAACAATTAAGTTTAACATCCAGGTATTCATGAAAACAGAATTTATTAAATTTAACAGAGTTAGAAGTTAGCAGGAAGTTAGCTCGCGAGTTTCCACCTAGCATGTTCTGACTGAGAGATTTCTGAAAAAATTAAAACGGACAGCTCTGCTATCACTTCCAACATAAATGAAGACAGAAAAATAAACAGTAGTGACTTTTGTTGAGTTACTGAAGTTGGACTAGCACATAATGATGTGCTACATGATCGCTAGTGACACAGCTATGTTAGCATAACATAAACAGAGTGAAGCTGAAGGATGAATGCTAACTTTTTTCCACTCGATAAAAGTTAACTAGAGAATTCAACATTAATGAATCAATGGTACGGAAGTGGAGGAAGCAAGAAGAATCAGTTGAGTAAAGTTTGAGTTATCTGTTTTGTTTCGCTTAATGCGCCTTATAATCCAGTGCACCTTGTGAAAACAGACCCGTTCATCGACAGTGCACCTTATGGTCCGAAAAATATGGTAAAAAGAATCCCCAACAATCAGTTGACCCCCTATGAGCAAGCACTTGGTGAAAGTGGGAAGGAAAAACTCACTTTTAACAGGAAGAAACTTCCAGCAGAATCAGGGTTGGCGAGGGGCAGCCATCCGCTGCCTCCGGTTGAGGGTGAAATAATTTCTTTTACGACCAAAAGACTACACCAAATTTAAAATGTCTCACATGCTTTCCATTGCATATGCATATATATATATATATATATATATATATATATATATATATATATATACACACACACATATATACATACATATATATATATACACATATATACATACATATATATATATATACACATACATATATATATATATATATATACATATATATATATATACATACATATACATATATATATATATATATATATATATATATATATATATATATATAGTACATGTCAACTATTGTTGCAGATTAATTTTCTGACCTACCAACAGACTTGGTCTGAACTCATATTCAGGTCCACATTGTTTGAATTATTAGAAACATTTAAAATGTTTCAAATCTATTTTTTATTGAAGGACCAACAAAATTCACTTAACCTTCTTTTGGGGTTTGGGGCAATAAAACCAAAAACTATTCACATTGCCGGGACATGACAAGACTGCTTTTTCTTTTCCTCTCTCATGTCAAAAACCTTTGTTTAATTCTAATGAATAATATAATATTTTCAACAAAGGGTTGTAGAAATACCATTTTACAAACTTCTTGAGTTAATTACAGACAGACACAGAGACTTCTGGCGTGTTTGCATAACATTACGGCTGTGCACAAATTCACCCCCCTCCTCCATGGTGAAAATCCCCTGTGAACTCAGCTCTAAACAAAGTGTAAAGGCTGGCAGTACACACATGACATGTATGAACTTTGACATGTCAACATGACTGGTTGCATTTATCCCCGAACAGCCTGCGACTGACCAGCCACGTAAGACCGCTGCACCAGCCACCGAGGTTAATTAACTATCTGGAAACTATTTCGGCCCAGCCAAGTTTGTGTCACTTCAGGTATGTCTCCATTTAATGTCTTCCGCTCTAAGTATGCGCGGCTGGTGCTGGCTCTGAGCGCTTTTCCGTTGTGTGGAATTATAATGACGGGACAGAAAAGGCAATAATGTGGGCACAGACTCAAAAAGGTTTCACTCAAAGGGTTCCCAAAGAGCATGTGTGTGTTTTGCCAAAAAAAGAATGAAAACATTAAAATTATACCCTCGCCTCTTTTACATTAGCATTTCCATCCAACATACAGCCTGCAAAACAAAGGATAAGAAACCTGAATATTAATATTTTACCTTTTTATATAAAACCCTATTAAGTTATTAAAATATTTATTTTTGAACAAACAATCATTTATATTGCAATACACACTTTGCATAGAAGCAAACCAGTTGTAGTTATTGTGGTTAAAACAAATGGAAAAAGGGTTTTTGCACTGATTACTCACAACATGTAGCCTGCCTTCATTCATTCTTCATCTAAGTCAATTCCACATTTAAATAATAAAAAAAAACCCAGCCTCACTAAACTGACAACACACAAGCAATTGTACATATCAGGTCCTAATCAAATCCACTGACTAATCATTCACATTTTGGGTTGACTCATCAATCTAGCAGAACCTGCTTCAGCAGCAGCAGCAGCAGCCTCCCATGAGATATTTCCTGCACCATGATGATAAGGAACATTTTTAAGATTTCTCCCTGCTAAACTCTGTCTCTTTCTCAGTATTTCTGGCTTGTCTTTATTTACCCTAAACCTGTTCAGGTCATGCCACAGTATCTTTATTTATTTAAGGTCACCAGTCTGTCTGAACCTGACTTTTTTTTCCCTTTTCACATCCTGTTACTGATTTTGTTGTGTCGTTTGGGTGCTCGTGTGGTTGCACCATCCAAGAGCTCCTAAGCTCAGGTCATGGACCATTACCCTGACATTTTCTGTAAAATTTCTTGATACAAATTTAATAAAGCATTGAAGATCTTTGCCAAAAAAGTTCAACCTTTGTCTCAGCGAGGCATAAATATTGTCCCAAAGATTTCTGAAGGTGTTTTGCTTCTATCGCCTCCTTTGCACACTGCAGGTTGTGTGCTCTGTGATCGTTCAGAGGTGCCCACACCTGGGGAGAGCAGCAAAATTCCTGATTTTTCTCTATTTGACATGAAATGTATTTCTGTGAACCAGAAAGGTGTACTGAAAATGAGATTGATGGGTTAGTGAGCTATGTTGTTTAACTTAAAGTCAGAGTTTTATGTCTCATGAAAGTGGCTCTCTTTTTACCTGGTTAAATCACCGTGGTAACTGATGCTGCGCACAGTGCCACTCACGGATCCTTTTTTTCCCAGCAGGTTTTAAGCACTATGTAGATTCTCCGTTGTAAGAATATGTTATATATGTGGAAGTTGTTAAGATGTACATCCACCAAATAATTGACTGTAAAGTGAATTAACTGTGCGAGGCAATGTCACATTCAGCTAGTGATGCAAAAAAATATATACATGTTTCATATGGGCTTCCAATGTGCTGTTAAGTCTGTTTTACAGGTGGAAATGCACAGATTAGAAAAACTGATCAGGTTATTTATCACCAAAATTACAGATCAATCAATACAATTACTTTCACTTTGATTTGTCAACAAACAAAATCAATTTCTACGTCTCCTCTATTAGATTATGGGACACTAACCTGCAATGTTTAAATGTATCAAGAACATTTTCAGAGCTGTAATCTGCAACTTGTCGCATTAGAATAAAAAACCCAGCAGCGTTAAAAAATTAACTCAAGTTAAAAATGTTTATTTTTCTGCTCTGTGCGCTAAACCCAGAGATTATTTCTGCTGCATTAATTGTCTATCTAATTTGCAGCAGTGTTGCATTTTACTTTTATAACTTTACACGCTGGCTGAATTTAGCTGCCATCAATTTACATACTGGTCTGAAATTAAAATGGTAATAAATTTTTTTTAATAGATTTTATCACCTTTTCATAGTCATTATCATCTGATAACATCTCTGGTTGGAGTAGGTTTATTTTCTGCAAAAGAAAAGCCATATGATGCGTGAAATGTTCCTTTTTTAATGTGAGCATGTCCAGTCTGAAACAGAAAGCCTGTCTTAACAGAGGATGTTGGTGACACCTCTTATCTCTGACTTGGATTTTAGGTTTTGCAGAACCATCTAAGACAAAGAACGGTTGCACTATACCTCTCTGGCCATGAGAAATGCATCTTTTTCCAGCTTCTTGCATCTCTGTAATGCTTCTTTAACAGCGCCCTAAAAGTTGGTGTGAGGCACAGTTATGACCTATCTTTGGTGAGAAGAACAGACTCTGTATGTCTGTATTCACAGCCCACACTTACAGTGTCAGCTCCTTAACTGGAACACTTGACTCCAAGTAGCTTTTGGAAAAGTCATTAGCCGAGTGGTTCACCTACTTTTTTTCCAGCCTGGAATTGATTGTGCATGTGAGATCACCCGAGATAACTTTTGTTAAAGCCAAATGTCTTCAGTGTTCTTTTTTCTTTCTTTCTTTCTTTTTTTTTTTGAGTGGAAATGAAAAAGAAATTATCTTCATGAATGACAAAATAAGAAACTAAAATGCAACTCCAGTGAAAAAGAAAGAAAGAGAGAAATTAGAATATGTTATACTGGTATAAAATGAATTGGTTGTTACGATGTTGAATATTAAATATATTTATTTCAATAGTTTTATCTGGAGGAGGTGGCTGGGGAGAGGGAGGTCTGGGCCTCTTTGCTTAGGCTGCTGCCCCCGCGACCCGGCCCCGGACAAAGCGGATGAAGATGGATGGATGGATAGTTTTATCGACATCTGTAAAAAAAATTAATCTGCTGTAATTAAAATAATTTTTGTTTTAACCACCTTAATAGACATAAAACAGCTGAAACCATTCAGTAAGCTATAAACTAGTGCTCCTATTTGTGTAGGTTCCATGTTTTATTATCATCTCAATAATTAAAGACTAGCCCACCTTAAACTCTGATCCCTTTTCTCAGCACACAGTGAATCTGTGCTATCTTTTCTCATTGCTGCAGCTCGTATCCCATCAGGGGTCTTAAAAGAAGGGCTCTCAAGCTTCCGTTGGGTAAAAATGAGGGATATTCTTCTATGTTAGTAAATCAAAAATCACAATAATCACTTCTATAGCTTGTAGTTTGTCTCAAAGGCAACGAACAGACATATTAAACTGCTCTTTGGCGCCTACATTCATGCCGGATCTTATTTGTTTAGTGCATTAGCATACCCAAACACTGCATGAAACCCAGTTGTCATATTGTTGCATTTGCTTTACCTGTGATGTGTTGAGATGTCTTCTGTTGTTATTGCGGCGCAATTCGGCAGGGGACATCAAAGCCTCGTTTTTTTCTTGTAAAACAGCAGAAGGCTCTCAGAGACTTCATATCTGTAGCTCAGACAATTGCCGCCACTCCAGGATGGAATTTATTCCACAACAACAGAAGATACGGACATGTCATAGTGTTACATTTATCTGCAGATACAGTGATGCTCTACAAATATGGACTCATCATAATGTTAAATTAAATATCTCTGTGCGGAAGGCTTCTGACATGTAACCAGCCTCTGTGTGCGAGTGTTCCTGCATATCAAATAGGCAAGCTGATATTGCACAGACTATTACGCTATTATTGACAGCGTTCACACTTTCATGCATTACATAAAACATTCAAACATCAAAAGAGGTGTGCTCCCTTTGCATTCAGCATTGCGATTATACGATCGCCACAGGATGTGCTGCAGAAACAGCCTAACCAAGTGTGTTTATGCAGGGTGCAGCAAACGTCCCTTTGCTCGGTGTTTCTGACATTCACACTAACTTTCAGAAATAACTCGGGCCGCAGTGAGATTAAAATCGAAGAAACAGCACTGTTTTGTTTTCCTTTCTGTGAAATAATTTAATGTTTAACATTCAAGTGCGCCTGTGTGTGTGTATGTGTGTGTGTGTGTGTATTTGTGTGTGTGTGTGAGCAGAGCTAGTAGGGCAGATAAATTCTGGTACATGGGTGGAACTGGATTATTGCCAACAAGTTCAAATTGAAGACTATTTTTGCATTGTTCACTGTGAGTGATTGCTGAGTGTGAGGCATTAGTTATGCTGACTGCGGAGCCATAAATAATATTTTACTGTGGTGCGGATGTGTGTGTCTGTTAGCGTGACATCTGGGTTTTAATTCTCAGAGAAAAATCCCATATCTGCATGATCCTACTAACGCAAGCCATCTGAAGAGAATACAGATGAGAGATGGTCCCTCTGTTCTCCCAGAACCTCCTTCAACAACACAGCATAGCAACATACACAGTGACCTTGGCTGATTAAACATTCCTCTCTGGTTTGGATTCAGAAGAGAGAGAGAAAAAGCAGCCTTTCCTATGTGTCTATAGCGTGTCTATAGCGTGTCCCTGCAAGGTGCTGCACAGTGAGACTGGGTTTCAAATGAATTATTTTAATAGTGGAGTGGTTCCTTGTGCTTTTGCACCGGGCTTGTTTGTGCTCTCATATGTATGACACGAGGGATACGAGCGTGCATATTTGCAGATAAATATGATTTCATTGAACGTGGCCTATGGAATTTATTATCATCACTCATTTTAATGAGGTAGCAACTGATAGGGTAACAAGATCACTAAGAGTAATGTTCCACGGGGAGAGTGCAAAGACCGCCACCAGATGGTTTGGTTGGGAATGACCGGAATACCAAACAGGCTTTACAAACAGAATCATTTTACTTGCAAGGTTAGGCTGCATAATTTCTGCCATGTTTACAGAAATAGACTTGAAACAGCCTATTAGAGGGTTTGAGCCAAAAGTGGAAAGCAAAACGGATGATGTAGCACACTCCAGTTCATGCCACATCCTCTAGAAACACATCGTGATTTATACACACGGTGAGTGAACAGAAGTCTTTCACATGAATGCCACATTGGACTAATATCTACAAGAAAATGACGTTGTTTAGAAGCTGCTGCTGAGTGCATGCTAAGTGCCTGAATCACAACATTTCACTCGTGGATCGCTAAAGATATACTAAGGCATCATGTGGGCCAGACAGATCCCAGGTTTAATTTCATAGCAAATTGGTGGCTCTTTGAAGCCTCCGGTTACCACATGGTGACACTGGAAATGGTCTATTTAATACCTGTTATATTGTCACTAGACCCACCAGTCCTTCAGCTGCCCCAAGCCCTCTGTGAGACTGGAGAGGAACAAAGGGAATATGAATTAAGTCTGTAACCGAGCTGGCCCCTGGCATACGTCTGAATTCAGCAGTGCTTTATGAGCCTTTCATCTGATTCCGGTCTGATAATTCTTGGTCTTAATTACAATGGTATGAGGCAGACCTTAGCTGGAAAAAGATGTTGAACATAGGAATCAGAACTATCAAGAGGGTTATAAAAAAAAACCCCTGAGATGAGCTAAGAATACCGCTCCCACATTCTTGATTTATAAAGGGAAAGTTGGAGTCAAGTTGAATATGGTGAGATCAGAAAGCCCTCCTGGAATCAACCATGTCTTCAGCGCTATGTGTGAGGAAGCCTGTGCAGACTTCTCAGTTCTGATTTTTAAGCAATTTAACAACACATTCCCTGCTGAACACTCGCATCGCGGGCCAGAACTCGTGTCCTCTCTTTCATGTCCAAGACAAAAAAAATGTAGAACTATTTGAAAACTGCAATAATGTGAACGGAGCTAGATCCAGAAACAGTCACATCTTATTAAAGCAGACGCAGAGCATGAACTGCGTGTTTGCAATGGCTAAATATTTAGAGCAGCGGCAGCAGACATTTTATTTGCCTGAAACACACAAGCACAGTCTGTTGTGCTCATGCCAAAAAGTAATTTATTCAGTACTCAGGAAACTAAGAAGAGGAAAATAGAACAATAGAAAAGTTATAAACTGAACTGTCATAACTGAAGAAGCTCTATTGATAAGACTAATAGTAAAAATAATACAAGACGAGGCTGAAGATAAAAATAAGCAGCAACTTGTGTATTACTGGGAGAGTTAAATTCGAGTTAGAAATCTTCCCGCAGTATGAACCTGATAAGACCATTATCAGCTGCACTGTCATTTTCAGTTTGACCTATCTTTTCGGAACAAACCAACCAACCCTCCCCCCAAAACATAGTTTGGTCTAATTAAATTGTAGATCTAGATACCATGGAGATATTCAAGGACAGCAAACATAGCAAAATACTGCTATGAGTCACCTGGAGTGAAAGCTTTTGCAAACCAAGCAAGAGTGCAGCCAAAAAGAAAAAAGGGACCAAAAAAAAAAAAACTTCAAACAGATTGATGAAACATCATCAAAATGAAAGTTCCCCCTCAGCGGGCTCATCTCTGCTCTCACAGACATTATAAGCACTCGAAAAGATGCTGTCTGTGGAATTGACAAGCAGGGCCAGGTCGGCTGTTTGATCTCACTCGTAATCATTGCGATGCTCCTAATTGATACAAGTTTGTCCCTTGCCGCTGCAAGTCCAGTTAAAACATCTGATCCACACGGTAAATCTCTCCCTGAGAGGTCTCCCGGTGTACCTGTCACCTCTATCTCTGAGGCAAATGGAAACGGGTGAGGCTGAGGTCATATGCAGAGTCTATATGTTTCTACATAAAAGTGTTTGCCCATTTATTGTGAATAGTTCATGCTGACTGCTTCCCAAAGCATACCGCAGTTTTTGACACCGATCAATGTGTTTCATTCTCTTCATGGAGCCACTGTTTACTGTCGAGTGCAGTTTGAAAATGAACTTGCAGATCTTAAAATCTTGCTCCGGACAGTTAATCTATAGGAGCAAATACTCTTAGATATTTATGAATATTGAGCCATTGTACTGTATCGCGGTGCGATAATACAAATTATTTACCTGCGAATCGGTGAGGGTTAGGCGATGCTGGCAGGAACCTTTGATTCGAAATGAAAAAGAAGACAAATACAATATTCGTTAATGTAACATCCAATTCAACACATCCCAAAAACAATTCAGGTTTATAGAATACATTATCATTAATGCAACAGCTACTAAAAATAAAGCTGAATGCCCAGGGTGGCGGATTAAATTTCTCAAGCAAGGCTCTGTGCTCTGATATAGATTTTCATACCACACTGAAATAAACTGAAACCAGTAGCTGTCTGCGAGGAAGAAAAAATGCATCCATCAATCTAAAACCACATGGGCAAATGTCAGGGAGGTCAAATGTCAAAGGCTGAAAAGTTAAGGAGGCCTGACTTTTGAAATATGGTGATGCATCAATAGATTTCTGTAGCCACCGTTATATAGTATCAGTGGGGACTGACTGATTGATTGATTCTCTTGTTTGAATGTGCACTGGCTCTTGTCTGCATTTCTCATATGGAGGTAGCAGCACCACTAGAGGAAATTTGGAGTAATAGAGTTCGTGCTCAATTTAAAAAAGAAAAGAAAAGTTAATTGAAAAATGATATCAGTCCTGCATAATTCCTAAAAATACCGAAACAATAATTAATTCAATTCTGCAAGTTCAACAAACCACATGTAACCACTTTTGATGCAGTCTCTACTTGTCAAAGCCATTCAACTGCAATAAAACCACACAAAAAGAGAAAGCAACAAATGTAATTTCTTCATATCTGGATTCAAAACGGATTCATGTCATGGTTTCAATGTAGCGGTGCGACTCAAAACATTGAGAAAAATAGCAACCCACTTATTTATGTAAGGCCTCCTTTTCTGTAATAACCGATCAAAACAAAGCAATGAAAAAGACTGTGTCTGGAAAAGAGATCACTGCGGTCGCCTCCCTGCTGCTCATAATGACAAAGCACAGGAAAACGCAAACACATGTTTCTCACAAATGTTTAAGCCCAACTTTCGCAATTTAGTAATGCATTTTAAATATTTCAAATGCATTACTTTACTTTATGGAGAAGGATTAGGGCCACTTTAAAAAAAAACAACTTGGGGGCTGTGAATTTTTTCTTTTTTTGAATTCTGAGAAAAAAGACACATTTCTGACAAAATGTACATTTATCTATTTTATTATCTATATAAATTTTAATCTCCCAATTCTGACCTTTTTAAAAAAAAAATATTTTTGACTTTTATCTTAGAAAAGGTGAATTCTGACTTTGCTGTGACTTTTCAGAGTGTGGAGAAAACCTACAAAACTTTAATCTCTGAATCCTGATTTTTTCAGTGTTCTGCGAAAAAAAAAAGTAAGTAGATTTATTTATGTAGCCCCTTTTAAGATAGAAATAAATAAGTAAAATGAACAAAACCTTAAGCTCAGAATTTTGAGTCTTTTTCTTTTATCCGTCTTTAATTTCAACATATTGACTTTTTTCTATTTTTATTTAAATATTTAGATTTTGTGACATATTTGAACTCTTTCATATGTATTTATGGCTTAAAAACATATATTATTTAAAAAACTTTTTAAAAAAACCTTTCCTTATAATATGACTACTACACTTGTACTAGCTGACCACACTAAGGTGGGTATCTGTTCACTATTTTCCTTCTAAAATCTGAAAAGGGCTAAAACACCGAATAACATAAAAGTTCACAAAATGCTCAATGTCCAACATCTGCAGCCTGTAGAGGACTTTTATACTTTTATACCAGTTTGAAAGAAGAAAGGAAATTAGAAATGAACTTAAAATATTTTAATTAGTTATTACACTTTTAAAGGGATAACTGGGTGACTTATTACATTTGAGAAGTAACCCAATCCTCCATAGCGTAATCTGTTCTGTGTGGGAAAGTGGGTCAAGACAACTCTGCTATGATGGAGCCTGCACGAGCCCCATGGTTACACTCTTTCATGTAAAACCATACATGAGTCATGATAAATCCTTTGTCATGACAATCTTGTACAGCCAAACCCGAACCATAAATGATTATGACCAGTGTCATGTCTTATCAGTATTGGCATTACACAGGCTTTACAGCGCGACAGCTCAGGTTTAATATTATCATAGGTCATTTACTGTGTTGTTTGCATTGCTTTGAAGGATTTACGTCCGGCCTACTCACTGTCCAGTTTTCAGTCAAAGGGGCTTATGTCTGCCCCAGAAGAGGAAAGATTGGGGATGGAAACAGTTGAGTCGAGGGTAACACTTTTGCTCAGTCGGGGCGGAGTGGGGGGAGCCAGACATTTAAAAGAGCTTACTGCTGTAGCTTTCACTCTGGCTTTGATTGTCTTTGCTTTGATCTGGTTTTGGGGCGGCCATGTTGTGCAGTGTTATCCTCCCATAATCTCTGCCATCGCTGAAACACTGCAGTGGAAAAAAACACTGACAGGGTTTCTGTGTCTCTGCACTGGGCAATATTTTCACCCCGCACAGTAAGCATGAAGCACCTTATCTATTAATAAAAGCTCAGGGAAGAAACACTTCTGAGGAAACCCTGAATACATCTTGGAAAAAAAATATAGTTTATTCATCTGAAGAAGAAAATATTGCAGTTATTTGAAATGAAACAAGCAGGATTCTGGCAAGGTGACCCAGAACACTTTCTTACTTTGCACTTGGACTTCCACGTGCACGCCCTGTTTTGTTAATGAATAAACCTTCCACTTAATCAAATGCAACATTGCTTTCCCTTCAGCAACTAAAACAGTGCACAACAGAGGAGCTCTTATGTGCTGCTTTCTAAGGGGGAAATTTTAGAGCGCTAGCGCTAAAGCAGAACTTCAAAGGGATATTGTGCATCTATCCCAAATTAGCTGCCTTTGCAACTGTCTGAGCACTTTGAGACCATCCTCTGTTGGTAAGAATACATTATCTTGCGGTTGGGAAATTACAGGCATTTGTGTAGTAGGCTGCTAAAGGACAAAAAACTTGAATATTTCCCACATAAAGACACAAAGGAGACTTAGTACAGTGAACAGAGAACCAATAGAGAAAAGCCCTTATGGTTTTCAGATCAACATTCCCAGACAGACGTGTTGTAAATATATGATACCTCTTCATGCCCAGTGCTCACCCTGCTTGGAGCTAACACAGGACTAGGGTGCCAAGCAGCAAATACAAGCATCAATACTTGATGGCTGTAAAACTAAAACGGGAAGTGAATATACAAAATGTGTCCTGCATTCTTGCAGCTCATGTCTGACATTTTATCACTGTAATAAAAATGTTAAATAAAGGCTGATAAAAAAAAAAGGACCACATGTTAGCTCACAAGCGGTCTTTGCAACAGGTTATTTAAGCCTCTTGTTTGGGGTCCAAAGTACATATTCAGCAAAAATATATTCAGTGGGAGAGCTGTCACGTTTGTTGACACACTCTTGGAAGACCTTCGGCAGTTTGCACTTGATTTGTATCACCTGCATGTCATTAAACCATGAGCATTTGCTAGCAATGTGAGCTACAGTAGAGACAGGACCTACATCATACTGAAATATCTGATCGGACCGCAGCTGAGCACAATACGACACAGTCTTTGGCGCTGTTTTTTTTTGTTTTTTTTTAAATCTTAATTACATAAACAAATGCATGATTAAAAGTTGTACCGAAGCTCTGCGCCAGCTGTTTGAGGCAAGCTGACACAGCTGTATACATGTGTCTTTGCACACTAAATCAAATGTCCCATTGTGTTCATCTGGAGTAAATTAGGGGGTTAGAGGGAGGGGCACCTCGAGGCTTTGATATACAGAGGAGGAAATGGGTAATGTCCTGGAACCACATGCAACATCCTAATAGGAGCTGGTGACTGATAAGAGGGAGATAACCAGTACATCCGTGTCTGTCTGCTACCTGTGACCTTTTTCTTTCTCCCTTTAACCAGCTCACAACGTTAGAATAATGCAGATTTGAACATATTTAAGCATACACATTGATCAGTTTGCCCTCGTTTCATGTGAGGCTTAATAGTAGCAATATTCATACAATCACTCCCAAGCTCACCACTCACGCCCCCTGCCTAAAGAAGAATAGGCGATTTTTAAGCAAAATGGGTCCAATAACTTCACTCCCTAGGTTTTAGCAGCCACAAAATGATTGCAGTGAATGTGGTATTCCAATGTTGTTGGTTTGAATCCCAGCAAGTGGAAGGAAATTTAGGGATTCAGTGACAACCAGGAGCTGGAGAGCTGCAAATATCACACACCCTACTCCCTATAAATTCAGCTGATGTGCTGTGGATGAAGGCACTCAAGCCTCAACCACTGGAGTAGAGCTGGTCGGTTGCCAACAGAGGAAATCTGTGGTTGTACTAGGCAGCTCCTGTGTGAATGTGTAGCAGGGCGTGTCTGAAATACAGCCACTCTACCCAATATTTCAATTGCTTGGACAAATAAGCGCCTAGAATAGAATTATCATTGTTTTACAATGTCATCAAATGAGTCGAGAGTCGTGGTTACAGTATAATTACAATAATCATTGTGGCTATTGTTGTGATTAAGATAAAAGAAGGCTGAAAGAATGCAGCATACTCTCCAGTCACAGGTCTGAGGCGATCAAATCTGAAAACATGGAAGATATGGCTTTTCATTCATTCATTTAAGGGCATAAATCATTCCCTTTGAAGCGCAGCCGAGACTGTTTGCAAGAAACATAAGAAAGCCAATATGGAGAGCAGCTGGTCAATCGAGATGAATATGACCTGCTGTTTGCTGAGAAGAAAAGAGAAAGAAAGGGAAAAAACGAGGAGGTAAAAGAGTGAAAACAGATGAACGCTCCATTCAATAACCAAAATATCTCTTTACGTGCTTGCACGCAATTTCTGTGAAAAACACGATGGGGCACCACATTTTCAGAGAGAAAAACTCTTGGATAGCTATCAATCCACAAAAAACACTTCTTTTTTTAACCTTCAGACACGCCACAGCTCTGTAAGGACACACTGTCACATGTTTGTTGCAGAAAGTGCAACTTACTTTGGCCACAAGAGAAAGCCTTGTTTGTAAGTCTTAAATTCACACAGCAGACAAGCACCAAACTTTACATCAGCCAAATGCAATATAAGCAGACTCACTGAACCGAGTTTGCAAAGCTGACCGCAATGAACTAAAATCAAAAAATTAAATCAACTCCCTCTGACTGCGGTCAAGGCAAAACATGAGTGCACAGAGAATTGGTTCGGGTGTTTATCACAGGTTATGCGGCAGAGGTCTGCTGCCCTCTTGTGTAGTGAAAGATAACTACAGCTCAAAGTTTGGCCTGATGCAATACCGAGAGAGAGAGGGAGCACAGTAAAAGCTGTATTTAATGTCACACAGTAAAAGCTACTGTTGGCTGCTCCCCTCATTCACAAGGGGTCACCCCAGCAGGTAGCTCCCATTATTTTGCTGTTCCTGCAACAAACCCCGAGGGATTTGTGTCCTCTCCCAGGATCAAAGCAAGGATCTTTCACTCAATGGGCAAACGTGCAATACACCGCCCTAGGAGCCACTCACACAGTATTATCAGTATTCTTATGTCAATCATTCTGTTGTCTTTAGCGACTTTGCAGAATTTGCAAGATAAAGCACATAAATTTGGTTTTCATCTTGCAAAAATAATGCACACATTCACATTTCCAGGTGTCCAAGATATATTTAAAATTAAACAACTGAGGCAGCAAGGTCTTGGATTTGAATCCACCAGCCAGCTGGCTGTGTGTGTGTTTTTGTGTGGAGTTTTACACTCTCCCTGTGTTTGCCTGGGTTTCACCCAGGTACTTATGCTTCCTCCCACAGTCCAAGCTCAGTAAACCCATTAGAAGAACTGGTGATTCTAAATTGGTGATAGGTGTGAATGTTGGTGTGAATGGTTATAGGTCTACCTTTGCAGTAGACTGGCAACATGTCCAAAATTTACCGCACTTTTTTGCCCTACAGCAGCTGGGATGGTCTCCAAACTCCTCGTGACCCTGAATCGGATAAGCGTAAGAAAATAGATGGATGAAACAATTGATGCAGGAAAAATAAAATTCAAACAACCTGTTTGGTTAACTGAACAACAACAACCTTTAATAAAAGGTCACAGTAGATGGTCAAAGTTAGAAACACAAATGTAGTATCTGTGTCTGGAAAAAGCGCTGCACTGAGCTGCATTTGAAATGCCAAAGATGGCGCAAATATTTCAGTGTAAATGTAAACAGGATAAATTCCACACAGGGATAAGAGTTCAAACTAATCTTTTAGTTGTCAGTAATAAAATAAGTAGTGTTGTTAATAGCAAAAATCACCTGTCTTAATCACTTAGCTAGCAATAATTGATTTCATTAAAATGCCAGAATAAAATTGGTTTGTAGGTTTTTCAGCATTTTAACATATGCTATAAGTTGCATAACAGCCCCCTGAAATGCAATCCAAAGGTGAATACATGCAAACCTAACTGTGGATCAGTGCAGCGACAACAAATGGTGGGGATATCTGGTTACAGTATGCAGGAAGGCTGCAGTCGAACAGGAAAAGCCAATCATCAGACACCTTATCAAAATATGACAGCTGGCTGAGTCTGTCAGTGAAGGGGGGAACCTCCCACCCCACATGCTGGTGATAATAAGACCCTTGATATCTGCACTAAGCCAAGCAGTGAGTTCTGCTATCTCAACCACCTCTGCTATTGGTCTTAAAAACAACAAGGCGGGCAGGGTTTTGGGATGTGATCATTAGAACAGTAAACAACACTGCAGAAGTGGAAAAAAGTAATATTGCACATGCAGTATCACAGCGTATAAAAGGTGAATTGTAAAGCTTTAAATACGTCACATCTCTGCTGTCAGAGACGCGCAGGTGGAATGCAGAAGTCTCTAAAAGCTGCTGTTTTTCTTTTGCAAAGGAAACTTTCTTACTCTTTGGGCTTTTGATGAATTTTGGGCCTAACACTGGTGAACTGGTAATTCTCTGTGATCTCTGTGTGTCATCGTCTTGACTTTACACACAGTTATATGGCTCAGTTTACTGCTGTGCCCTTTTGGCTCCTCCTGTTTGCCTTCTGTTCTCGACAGAAGTCCTCCATTTATGAATTTTGATCAGGATTAGTAAATGTGATGGAGGACTGATTTGCTTTGCGTATGATTTGAATAATAGTGTGCAGACAAGCAATCCTTGAACTTTTCTCGGAGCTTACTTTGCTTTTCTTTGACATTTTTTGCAGAAGGTTTTAATCAACCACCTCCGAGGTTATTCTTCAGGGTTGCATAAAGTAATTTATATTTAAGTTCAAAAATTCTTTAAAGCAACTGCATGTGCTGTAAAGAGCAGTCATTTTGGATCTGTAGTCTGGTGTCTGTTACAGTAAACAGCTCTTTTGGCGCCATTGGGTAACGGAAAGTCTGCTAAATTCAAGACTGAAGGACACCTAAATGTCACTGACCCCTTTTGTAAGCTTTTGGTGGCCACACCCAAAGCTCTATCCTGATTGGAGGCTTCCAGGTGATTTCTGTCCAACAATCATATTGATGGCTACCTGGGGGCCTTCAGGGGATTTCGTGTGAGAAGATGATCTCGCCAAGTGAGATGCTGTTAGGAGAGTGAAGAAAATACATAGAAGACAAGACCCTTCAGGCAGTTGTTGGAAAAGCCATCCATCCCCTGAGGAATGCTGGTCTCTGCCAGAGAAAACAACATAGAGCAATCTTTGTGTGTGAAACAAAGGGCTGGGCTTTCCCATAACAATGCCAAATCATCTGTATCCCCTCTTCCCTAGAGATCCACCTCTAGTGTGACAATAAACACAAACTTGCCCCCAAGAAAGTGAGAAAAGGCTAACATTTCCACTGAATCCAGTGATACAAAACAAACAAACATGGACAGGTGGGTTGGGTCAAAAGACCTCTTGCCCTTCGCAGAGTTGCCTGATACCTTGATGAGGATGGATTTTCTCTTCCTTCTGCTTCCTGAGGTAAAGGGGTGCAAATGAGTCAGTCTTCCAAGTAAGGGATATTTGCACTCCTCAGGAACAATCTCCTTAGTGCTCATGCATCTTGTAAAGACGTAGTTTGCCTATGACAGACTAAAATGAAGGACAGCAAGGCGATATGCTTGTCCTTGAAGGACAATGTAAACATATTCCTTGTGTTTTGGAAGAATGGAAGTATAAAATATTTTTTTAATCTATGGAGGCAAACCACTAGCCTGAAATAAATACCTAAAAACATTTTTGATCTTTTCTTCTTCCTGTGTCAGAATATATGTCGAATAAAATGCTTTTTCAGCTTCTGCCCTCAAAATAACTGACCAGCCAATGTTTGATAGCAATCATCAGACACCCATGATGTCATATGACAGCAAGGCTGGATACCAAATGCTCTGCTTCACTGGTCATCGCTCCAAAGGCATGGATTACTTCCTCACTTCTTCTAATAATCTTCCTGCATGCTGTAGTTGTGACATTCTTGGCAGCGCTGCCATAATTATTTAAAGAAGGCTATCGCTTACCAAAGATTAAAGCATGAGACAACAGGCTTGTTCCTAAGATGCAAGACACTGATCCAGGTCGCGTGTATGAAAACCAGGAAATCTGAACTGTGAACAAGCCACAGGAAATGATCCAAACTCCAAGCAGACCGACTTTCAAAGATGCACACAGATACGCATCTAAATAGGAACATCACCATACAGTTAGTCTGTCAGACTGAATACCCAGTGTGGATTTGAAGCTGATGTAGGCCTGAGGTAAACTGCAAAGCTTGGATCAGATTCTCCAACCATTCTGCTAGTTCACAGCACAGATAAATAAGCAAAGCCAGACGTTATTATCTAGCCTTTTTCTCTTCTTCTTCTTCCAGCTGCTCTATTTGGGTTCACCACACATGTACTCATTTCTGATTTTGGCCATTCTAGTCAATGAAGATCTCCAGCTCAGCCTCTTGTCTTTTTGTCAGTACCACTGTCTACAAACCATACATCTCTCTACTATCTTCCCTTTCACTTCTGCTGCTATCTTTCTGTCACAAATCACCCCAGACACTCATCTCCACCCACTCCACCCAGCATTCACACTCTTTTTCTCCTCTCTTGTGAACTATCTGTTGCTATGTATGGTTGACCACCTGATGTATTCCAACCCCCACCTTGAACCTATTTTTCACTCCAACCACAGCAACATCACGCACATAAAGACTTTTATCTAAAATTCACCCACTCACAGTCCAGTGGGTACATCAAGGACAACTCGGGATTCTGTATCTTGTTCACAGTTACTAATCCGCAGACCTCCTGATTGGTAGATGACCTGCCTACCACCTGAGCCACAGCTGCCCTAAACCGACCACACCACACATCTCACCTCTGTTACGCTGTCCTCACCTCCTACATCACCCTCACATACTTCTCTGCCGCTCCAGACTTCTTCCTGTAGTACCACAATTCCTCCCTTGGCATTTTTCCTATATTAGAAAGTCCATATGAGACTCACGTTACAACAGGAAGATTCAGTAGTTACCAGAAGTTACCAATACTAAAAATTAAAACGGAATAAAACAAAAAAGAAATGCAGGAATTTTTTTCATCTGTCACCCTAAAGCCAAGCTGCACCGTGCCTCGCAAAAGCACAATGCACTTGCCTCCCTTCAGATCTGCAGGCAAAGAACAAAACCCTGACACAGATGTTACAGAGGGAAAAGAAGCAAGAAGATCAAGGAGGTCTTATACCATCTACCACATGGTATTACCTGCGAGGCACATGTAGCTGAATGGAGCAAAGCGAGCCACATCTTGTCAGAAAAGAATGAGGCAGCTGCAGTGGTTGTAACTACAGGTATGCTTATTAAATTTGTACTTACAAAATAACTTATTATTGATTATTTACTGTTTGCAGTTCAGAAAAAGCTGTGATGATAGATTGGCAGACAAATAATTTCAATATTTTTATTAGAAACATTAATACTATGTTTTTAGTCTTGCATTTTTGTTTTGTGGTATTTTTTACTCTATTTCTTGCGGTATTTATGGTATTATTATTTCATTTATAAAATAAATACCCTGTCCTAATATGGGAATTTTGAGGAAGGTTTAAACTAGATTTTATAATACAAAAATTTATGAAGACAGCTTGGGGTGTCTAAATTAATGTTTTTAAATCGCTTTTAAACTCCTTTATGTACCAAATCTTAGTTCGATAGAAAAACATACTTTACTCTAAGAAAGTTTTTAAACCTGAAATCTAGTCTGAAATGTATGGAAGCCCGTTTCCGCCACTAAAAAAAAAAAAAAAGGATCCATAACTCAAAATTTCGAGTTATTTTCTCGAAATTTCGAGTTATTTTCTCGAAATTTCGACATATTAACTCAAAATTTTGAGAAAAGCAACTCGAAATTTCGAGTTAGCGCTGCCAATCAGTAATCTACGTGAATGACGTCATTTCCATGTTACCCGGAAGCTGAAGCCCTCAGCTACAAATGCTACAGCTAAGCTACCGGTATTACATCCAGTCGTCAATGCACAGATTGCTGAGTGTTTTCAGCCTGGCTTCACAAATGATGAAATCCCTGTGTTATTAGCTGAATCACATGGTGTTACTATCAGCAAACATACTTTAATTTGTTGGGATCCGTTTTTGAGTGCGCGGTCCTGCGCCATCTGCTTCCGGGTAACAAGAAAGCGACCTCATTCACGTATATTTTTGATTGGCAGAGCTAACTCGAAATTTTGAGAAAAGTAACTCGAAATTTCGAGTTATATTTCTCGAAATTTCGAGATAATAACTCGAAATTTCGAGAAAATAACTCGAAATTTCGAGTTATGGATACTAGCTTTTTTTTCTTTTTAGTGGCGGAAACGGGCTTCCGTAGAAATGTTTTACAGATAGATAGAAATATAAAATTTAAAGTAGATTACAAACAGTCCTCTATGTACTTGACTAGTAAATAAATACAACCAAATCTGTAAAAATGTAAACGAAATGTTCTGCATATTTGATTTTATTTTATCTGTTTTCAGAGTATTTTATATCATTTATTTATTTATTTTTTAATTTTTGTTATTTTATGTATGACAAATGCCAGAGGCAAGATTTATAAAAATCACAAACAGAACTTTTTAAAAGCAGTTGACTTTCAGTCTATAGACAAAGGCCGTAGACTGAACAAATACCAAAATTCAGGATATTTCATATATATATATTTTTGTTTTGTTTTCCAAGTTCACAAAATCGTTTCACTGACTTTTTTTTGTTTAACTTACTTTACTTACTTTTTTGAAATTTACTTTGCACTTTTTTTTTTTACATTTCTAGTTTTTATTATTTTTTCAGTTAAATAAAAAAAATCCAGTTTTAGTTTTTTGTCTACTTTCAGTTAACTATAAAAACCTTGGTTATTTTGATAGAAAAACAACATGTTTTAACATAATTTTCCCTTTCCTTTTCAGTTAAATCTAATAATGATAATATATGATTTATTACTACTATATTTGTGATACTATATCTGTCTATCGCGTACTTGTCATGTATAAATCACACAGGCATACAAATAAACATTTGAAGCTGTGCAATGAACTTGTCAAAGCAGATGTGCAGCTGACATGGTGTACGGGAACACTAATAGCGTTTGGCTCTGAACGCACAAATGAAATAAAGACTCATTCCTCTAAAGTCAGACAAAAGAGCACTCTAACGGTATCCCACATCTGCGAAATACAATCGCCGCGATGCTCCAAAAACGCGGAAGCATGCCTGGTTTGGCATCTGCTCAGAGCCATCTGTGGCCAATCCAAGCCCCTGAGCGCTCCGTGAACGCAGCTGAGTGCTGGTGACGGTTCTCGGGAGCAGCTTAGTCAGAAACAGGAGTGACCGCTAGCTTCATGACAGCCGTGCAGACATCAGTGAACTAGCGGGAGCGGAACATCTTTCGCAGGGAAGAAGGAGCGGGAGAGACAGAGGGAGAGCGAGGGGGCAGCTGGAAGGAAAGGGGGCGGCTACTGGACGTTGCTTTCCTCGCGTTTTAAACCGAGTAAACACTCGCATCGATTTCGGGCTAGCCTCTTTTGAAGACCTCGAAAACATAAGCTGGAAGGTTAGCTAGCCGCCGCCATCTCTTCTCAGTCGGAGCGACCGCCGTGTCTTCCACACTATGGGGAACGCTGCCACCGCCAAGAAGGGCAACGAGCTAGAGAGCGGTGAGTGCGAGCTGTCGTTTGAACTCAGCAGTATTATTGTGTTGCGTTTAGTCATCTCAACAAGATGCCACGAAGCAGCCAGCTAGCCTGTTATAACTAAAAACTGTTTAAACTACCAGCCAGAGTAAAGCAAGGGAGGGCCGTCCGTCCGTCATCGCCCCCCGCACATTCCCACATTGCACCGACGCTGAAAGCAGTCTCCGTTTAGATAGAAAAATGAGCATGAAGGATTGTTTTTGTGGTTCTGCGAATATATATCCATTTTTTTTAAATAGGGGGGCTACTGAAGGTAGCTATAGCGCCAAGAAGACCCCGGGATTGTTGTGGTTTTTTGGCATTCAGGGGGGTGGGGAAGGGGAGCCCTGGCAGTGTTAGGAGACTATTAAAGCCTGTTAAGTAGCCAGGAAAACAGTGCGTGTCTATTAATGGCTCTCTATGGTCATTTCAAATGTTAAAAAGGCGGTTTGCATGCAAACTGGAGCACAAGAAAGCCTGGAAGAGCAGCTAGCCTGCTAACTTTAGCTTTAAGTGGTGGTGGTGGTGGTAGTGGTGGGGGGGATTAGCCCTCAGAAGGCCCCTGTCACTTCATTGCCTCTTGATGGTTGTAGCTTTCTAGGGCCTTCATACACTGACACACTCATCAGCGACTTGTATTTGTCTCATGTCAAAATCCCTGCTTAATGAGTAAAAATCCTGAGCCTTAGCATCACCTCGCCACCTCTTTTGTTGTGTCATCTCGAGCTTTATAATTCTTTGGCTCTTGCTGCATATTTGACTGCAGGCTTCTTCTCAACAATAACAACAGCAGCTAGTTGTACGAAGACAGAAAGTTTTCACAGATGGTCTTAAATCTGCGGCAATAAACCGCAGGCTCTTGGGTAATTGTTAAATAAATAGACAGTAAATTTTATCTGAAGGCAGCGTAGGATTGTTCCTGCCCCGGGCTCTTCACTGCCACATTTTATTCTGGGCTGCATAAACAGCAGCATGACCAAATATGGTGGAGAAATGACAAATGCCCTCTTTCCATTCATAAAGCTTGGACCTGCTGCCGTCTTCCCAGCATTAGGGCCGCACGCTCCCCAGAAAGCACACTTTAATCGTGTCACTCATTTGTTTAGAGTCCCTTTGCTAATCTTACTGTGGTAAAGGTCCATCAGGGCTCACTTCTCACACTCAGTGTCATTGACTGGAGCAGCTTGTCATCAGACCTTCGTCAGAGGATAAGGGGTATTACAAGCTTTGAAAGGTTTGACGTAGCTCAGACTAGGCCAGTGTTACTTTGTGCTCATATGCTTTTATGTGTGCAGCTGGTCATCATTGAGCATCCCCTTGCTCTTAAATAATAAAAAAAAAAAATCCTCCTGTATTTGGCTACAAACAAAAACACGCCCAGAGCATTTTCTTACTCTTAAAAAAAACAACAACACAAAGCCGAGAACCATCTGTGTTGAGTTGTACACTGAGTTTGTTTAAGGTAATGCCACTTTATGATGCAGTGATTGCTGAGATTTATTGACCTGTAGAGAGACACCAGACAGGCCCTGTGCACAGTTCCAAGCAGACGTACTCAGGCAGATGGAGATGATCAGATCAGCTATATTATCTATACTGCCAAGCATTTCCGCTGAATGCAACTATGATCCCTAGACCCTGGGCCATAGCTAACTGTTAAACCCATTTAAGCTGACACTGTGCTCCGAGGGGCAGATTTGTCTGGAGTGTAGCCGCCCTGATAAGACGACCTGGTTACCCACAGAGCTGCACGTTACCTGTGTTTACTGTACATTGATGCAACAAGCTGGACCGGTTGGAAGAGCACTGACACGGTCACACTTGGACGGAGAGATTAAACACTTGCCATCATGACACCTGTTTTATTTCACAGTGCGCGTGTACTGTAGTGTAACTGGATAAGCCAACATAACTCAACCATGTCTTGCTTGTGTGGAGTTTGGCATTGATCTCAGAAAGGGCTTGTCGACTGTGCTAACTTTACTCTATAGACACGCAGCATTGCAAAGAGTATTGAAGATTTAAACTGAACAAGCCTAAACCTCACAGTTTGTTTTTTCTAACCCCCGCACTGAATTAGAGTTGAGACAGTATATTCCTCAAGTTTTTGATATAATTTTTAGATGCTTCATTTATTTCTTTAACAAGCTGGATATTTTCTTCTAATGTATTTGCAGACCTTGGAATTGGAATTTATGCTTAGTTTGTGATGGGTTATTTAAGCAAGGGTAAAAATGTGCCTCTGCAGTTTGGGGCATTATTTTCTTATTTTTAACAGATTAAAGTTTATAAAAGGTCATACTAGAGCTAAGAAAAGTAATTAAGAGAATAGATGATACAAGTTGGCAACAACAGAATATGCAGTGAAACGAAATTTGGTTTTGCAGCTCTACAGATGTTTTAGTTAAAAGTACAAAAATGCATATAAATGGTAACAAAAAACACAAAACGATAACAATAATCACTCAATAGTACAAAAATATTGCGCAGTGGTTCAGCAGGATGAGTGATGTGGCATCTGCAACAGCATCTGCTGTGAAAATGTATAATGGATGATATACAGGGCACTGTTAAATGCAAATGAAATCTGTATGCTATGACCTGCCAGTCAATATATCCAATGGAAACTGAAAAACTGTATTATTTTCCCTCATAAAAATGCTTGTGTTGAACTTGATACCAACAGCACGCTTTAAAAAGTTGGTGAAGGAGGATGTTTACTGCTGTATTGTATCACCTCTTTGTTTTCACAGCCCATTGGAAGAGTTTGGGAACTAAGGAACTGCTGTTGTTTTGAAAGGGTGCTGGAAGTGACTCAGATAGCACGTGTCGGATTCTTAGAAACCAGAACCTCATTTGACAAAATCACTATACTCATGTTAAAGACAAAAACACCCAAATGTCTTGGTGTCCATAGAGTTTATCAACAAAAAAGTTATTGCTAAAAACCTTCAATTCCGACATAGCCACTTATTACTGTACCATAGCTGTTCTTTTTTCAGTGGGAGTGAAAAAAGAAAGGAGATGCTTTAAATAAAAAGTTTGTAGTTCAGATTAGATTTGTAATGTTTTTATCTTTGCTACAGATTATCTTTTCAGGCTGATCTAGCACGCATGGCTGAATTTCTGATACAGCTTTTTTTAAAACACCATAGTAGGCAGTCAGTCTCTTCTTCGATTCCTCACGTGACTCTCAGCTCTGTTTTCATTCCTGTTGCTTCTATTCACTACACATGCTCCATGTTTGTTGACGTGTTATACTTGTTTTTATGTACATGAACTCTATATTTCTCTCTGTCTTCTCTTTTCTATCACGTCATCCGTGTGGGTGATTGTTCCTGCAAAACCTTGGTGATCAATAGAGACCTTTGGTATGCTAAATTCCTCCAAAGATGACCAGAATGGCAAACAGAATTGGTCTTATTGTGAAAACCTGCTAGACGTGCTTGCTTTTTACTTTGTCCTGCTTTGAAAATAATTCAGTATTTTTTGTTATCTGCATTCTCTCAATCTGGATATCTGCTGTGTGTCCCATACATTGGTTTGTTTATGCTTACCATTTTATGCTTTGTTTGGTAGCCTTCCCACAAACTCCTTGTAAGTGATGCACAAGATGCTCAGATAAACTTTTCCCTCTCATTTCTGAGTGCTGTGGTCCTCTTACCGTTTTTAGTAAGGCTACAAAATAACAGAGAACGTTCTGAGTGTCTTGGAATGCATCACTAGTCTGCTTGTTGTGGATGTTGCTGTCTTGTGTTTGTATTTTGTCCCCCTCCTTAAACTAAAGTATGTGATACTTTTAATATATGTTTTAATTCATATCCAGATGAGAGTTGATTGCCCGTATTGTTCTCCTCATTTGTTCCTTTCCCTTCTATAACAATGCCCTTCGTTCTTTTTGCCAAATATAACTTTTGTACTCATAAGCCAAGCTCTTTTGGCATAAAGAAGTGTGTGCTGACTGCCTGTCTGTGCTCTTTATCTTTTAGTTAAAGAGTTTCTAGCCAAAGCCAAAGAAGATTTCTTACGGAAATGGGAATGCCCACCACAGGTCAGAATCTCGAAAAGTTGAACTCGCTATTTAAAGACTTGGCACACGAAGCAGGCTAACATAATGTTGTTTCAACAGAGCACGACGTGCCTAGATGACTTTGACAGATTAAAGACGCTGGGTACCGGCTCGTTCGGTAGAGTCATGCTGGTGAAGCACAAAGGAACAGAGCAATACTTCGCCATGAAAATACTGGACAAGCAGAAGGTCAGTGGCAACACTGTCAAACAGACAGTAGTGTTGACATAAGCGGGAACCACGCAGTGACGATGAAAGTGAGGTGGCGCTAAACACATCCAACAAATGGCTGCTAATCTTCTTAAAAAAATGACATTATAACCTGTTCTTGTTGTATTAAAAGGGTTACTGGGGGACACAAGTAAAATAAATTATAACTAAAAGCTGCCTTTGCTTTCAGTGTTCAGCCGCGTCTGTTGCTAATGTTAGTGAGATTTCCCCGGCAAGGTCATCTTATCTCTTTATCTGTCAGGTGGTGAAACTCAAGCAAATAGAACACACATTAAATGAGAAGAGGATATTACAGGCAGTGAGCTTCCCCTTTCTCGTCAAACTTGAGTACGCATTTAAGGTACAGTATGATTTTTGGCATTATATAATTAAAATTCCTTTATTTGAGTCTCAGTAAAATTAAAGTGTGTTTTTTGGCCCCTCCCCTCTTGTTTTAGGACAACTCCAATTTGTACATGGTAATGGAGTATGTTCCAGGTGGTGAGATGTTCTCACACCTAAGACGAATTGGAAGGTTCAGGTTAGTTTTCTTCTGCAGTCTCCTGCGGTTTTGATTCGTCATATAGATTTTCTGATATTACTCGCGCGTGTTTGTTTACGACTCTAAACAGAATTATCTCTTCTTCCGTTCCAGTGAACCACATGCGCGGTTTTATGCCGCCCAGATAGTGCTGACATTTGAATACCTCCATTCACTAGATCTCATATACAGAGATCTGAAACCCGAGAATCTTCTCATTGACCACCACGGCTACATTCAGGTGAGCCAGAACACAGATCAATACACCATTCTGCTGTGTTTTCTGTGTGTCCACACTTGCTGAATAAACAATGTGCGACTGACTTCCAGGTGACAGATTTTGGATTTGCTAAGCGGGTAAAAGGCAGGACATGGACGTTGTGTGGGACACCGGAGTACCTGGCTCCGGAAATCATACTCAGCAAAGTATGGACGTCATTTTGTAACTTTATTTTTTCATTACTTTTCCGCACTGCATCAAAGCATTTTTCCTTACTTTAATCATTATTTGATTAATATTGAAAATCATTGATGCCACACAGAAATGTTGAAGTAAAATAACATCAAGCTGCTGTTGTGTGACTACATAGGAAGAAAAGGTTTACAGCTTGTCTTTTAAACAGCTTGTCTGTAGGACTGCAAGCAACCTCATCACTGGTTCCTTTCTAGACATGTAGGTGAGCTTTAAGTGTCCGCTGCAGCTCAATGGAAGTGGACCTACTGCCTGTGTAAATAAGAAGGGCACATTCTAACAACACAAAACTTTTAGTTATAGGTGATACAGTAATAAAAACTCCCGGGTAACTTTAGGTACAGATCTCCATTTGGCTTCAGAACTGACTGAATTCTTCATTTTATATAGATTCTGTTCTCATAAAGGGATGGACATGGTCAACAATACTCTGTGATGTTTAAACGATGCTCAATTGGTACTCGGGCTCAAAGTGTGCCAAAGAAATATCCCCCACATCATTACACCACCAGCAGCAGCCTGCATGCCTGCAACATGCTTTCATGTTGTTTTCACTAAAACCTGACCAAATTTTGGAGCAGAAATCGAGACTCATCAGACCAGGCAACATTTTTCCATCTGCTATTATTGAGTTTTGGTGAACCAGTGTGATTTATAGCCTCAGTTTCTTGTTCTTAGCTGACAGGAGTGGCACCAGGTGTCCTCTTCTGCTGTTATAGCCAATCTGCTTCAGGGTTCAGTGAGTTTTGAATGCAGTTGCTGTTGACTTCTCATTCTCTTCTGGCCTTTGGCATCAACAAGACATTTTTACACAGAGAACTGCTGCTTTCTGCATAGTTTCCCTTTGTCAAACCATTCTCTGTAAACCCTAGAGTTGGTTGTGTGGGATAATCCCAGCAGATCAGTTTCTCAAATCCTCAGACCAGCCTGCCTGGCACCAACAACTATATTAAGGTCTAAGTCACTTAAAACACCCTTCTTTCCCATTCTGATGCTCAGTTTGAACTTCAGTAGGTTGTCCTGACCGTGCATAAATGAATTGAGATGTGCAGTATGATTGGGTGATTAAACATTTGTGTTAATTGCGTTTATGAGTACTGTTTCATTTCTGCTAATGGATGCTTGTAAAGCCTAAACACTGGTTTCTATGACAAAAAAATAAAAATCATCATTAAAAGAAAAGGACTGTTGCAGGAATTTATCTAGAGAGGGAACAGAATTGTCTGTGCTTGCTATACAAATGTCTTATTTCTATATATAAAGTTCCAGTTTTCTAACTGCAGGTCAGAGTAAAATTAGTGGTGACGGGCAGATTCTTACAGTGCAACTAACCAAAGCTCCTCAGTGTTATTATCCAAGTGCAGCTGCGGGAGCCATTTGGAAGTTTTCTCAAGTGATAAATTATAATGAGAAAGTCTTAAATGTCTTAAAAACAGCCTACTTTTTCTCCAAATATATACTAGAAGTGTTTTTCTTCTTGTGTGTTTCTGTTACATTAACATGTGTTATGTTCATTTTAGGGCTATAACAAAGCTGTGGATTGGTGGGCCCTTGGAGTCCTCATCTATGAAATGGCAGCTGGCTACCCGCCTTTCTTTGCAGATCAGCCTATTCAGATCTATGAGAAGATTGTGTCTGGAAAGGTAAGAAGCTGCTTCTTTTGGAAATGCAAACATGATGGCATGAGGAGCAACGGTCACGCATGATAGCTAAGTTAAATTAAATGTGCACGACTGCTTTAACTACTAGAAATGAAATCCTAACACTTGCGGCCTTTTCAGGTTCGGTTCCCGTCTCACTTCAGCTCCGATTTAAAGGACCTGTTGAGAAACCTGCTGCAGGTGGATCTGACCAAACGCTACGGCAACTTGAAGAATGGAGTCAATGACATCAAAGGACACAAATGGTTCGCCACAACAGACTGGATCGCAATCTATGAGAGAAAGGCAAGATACCAAACACACATTAAAGTGACACCATACAGAATTAGCTCGTAGAGTTAATTACATATCGATTTACACCCATATTTATTTATTTATTTTCTAGAAAGTTTCTAAATACTCTTCAATCAGTTTTACTACACGGTCCTTCCTGATTGTCGTTACTGTTGCATGCACAGTATTTACTTAATATATTTATTTTATTTTTTTAACTGGCCAGTAAAGGTGTGGGGTTTTTTCACTTGGAAATCACCCAGCTTTACTGCACATGGTGCCACATGCCAGTTTGCAGGCGTGACAGTGATAATGGACTGTTTGGATAAATCTAATTGGTTATTTAGCTTGGGCTTAAATCTTATAGACTTCCTTTAGTTTAGCTTAATATGGAATCATTATGGGTTTTTTTTTTATTAACTTTGTTTTTGCACTATACCTGTGATTTGCTATAAGATGAAAATAAGCAGCGTTCTCTGTTCAAGTTAGTCCA
Organism: Simochromis diagramma; assembly: GCF_900408965.1. NCBI lineage: Eukaryota > Metazoa > Chordata > Actinopteri > Cichliformes > Cichlidae > Simochromis > Simochromis diagramma. Next base: position 8,432,665 of record NW_024386782.1, read on the forward strand.
GTAAAACTCCAGAGTAGTTCCTCATGAGGAGAATTTCTTCCTGGGGTTTTATGAAGTAAAAGTAAGATAAAGAGCTGCAAAAAGGAAGAGAAGCCATTTTGTATTTACAGTGAAGTTGGAGCCTTTTCTTTGTGGACAGAAATTCAGTTGCCTTTAGTATATTGCTGTATGACAGTGTTAGAATGTAATATCTTGGGCCAATCACTGTGTAGTCTCACTGTAAGTTGGCGGGCACCCATGCTGAGATTTTATGAAGTCCCAGTGAACAAATATCCTATTTGAATATTCTAGTCCAGCTCATATAAGCATATTTTGTTATCTTTGCAGAGGTCCTTTCTTCTCTTTGATCATTTTGTTTTAATATGTATTTTCAGGATGGAATAATTATGGAAAAAAAAGTAGACATCTGACTACGACGAAATGATCAGATTAATTGTATAACATTTGTTTCTGGATCCTGGCTAATGTCACATGCTTCTGCGTGTAAGGTTATTCTCTGACATGTAGTAAATCCAGAGCAGAGGGAGTTGAACGGGCAACTCTGAAAAAATGCCACAGTTTTTGTCTTTAAGATATACACGTTGTGTTGTACTGAGTGCATCTTTGAAAGTAGTGTTCAGTAAGTGATGTATTGAAGCATTACAGATGCAACTCTGCTGTTTGAGAAAATCATCCAATCACAGTTTGTCTTTAGTCTCAGTTATGTGTATTGTGTATTTGAATAAGCTGCAATCATATGACTTCTGTTAAATAATGGGTAAAAATTAATGTACAAACACAGTACAAAGAGCAAGTGAAAAGAAAGTTAAATATAGATCATATAAATTATATTAATTTTATCAAGGATAATGCTTTGTCCGAAGAGGTCAAATATACAATGTTTGCCAGATGGCTAATTTTTAACTGTTGTCCACAAGCCAGATGTAAACAAACAAACAAACAAACAAATAAAACATACTGAATGACTAAATTCAGTGCATCATTTAGAAGAAAAATCAATATTTATAAAAATTAAAGTAGAACTTAACGCATAGTTGAGTCAGCGACTTTTAGCTTTTCTAAAATTTTTCTAAAATTCCTGTTAATTAAAACATCTTTGCAGACAAATATTTCAGTGACCTAAGTGCGTCTCCTAGAAGCAAAATGTGAAGTTTTTCACTCCAGTACCATGGACATGAATGAAGCTTGGAGTACCAAGTGCCCGACAGCTGTGAGATCATTTGCCATTTCGCCTGCAACGTTTTGCATACAGGGCAGGTATTACCACTTTGGAAAAATAATTGCGTTGGGGATAACGGCTCTTTTGTCCCCATATGTTGATCATTTGCCAGAAGCCTGCATTACTCGCCCTGTTTTTTTTTTTTTTTTTTTTTTTTTTTTAACTCTCATATCTTTGGTTAAATTAGTGTGGCTACTTTTTGGATTTCAGCGTGTCTTTGTGAGCCAGACGGATACGCATACGAAGGCGTTGCATTGGCTTATTTTTACAAACGTCTGAGTTGATGTTGGAAAATTCTTGTTAGCAGCCATTGCATTGTTTTTCCTTAGCCTTCATGCATTAATTATCCTGCAGTTTGTGATGTGTTTTCAATAAGGTACTTGTGCTGCTTTGCGGCACAGACATAATATGACTTGGCTGACGTTGCTTGCCCTACATCCAAAGTATTTCCAAACTATGAATGATGATCCGCTTCTAGGGACAAGCTCCACGTCGTGCTGCGCCAGACATTTAAATTTTGTTTCGATGGCTGTTACCTGGAGTATATCACCCCAGTCAAGTGCTTTCAGGAAATGTGATGCTGAACAGTTATGGGAAGTCAAACTCTCAAATGATTGAGATTAAAATTTGAGTCATTGTGCAGCCCTAGTTAAAATGTAGCTATACAAAATCCTGTTAAATTAGAGGGGACAAAGATGAAAGTACAAGCGATACCAGAGGTACCCATTAACCTGTAACATATTTGATACATACAGTTTTTCATCATCATTATGATTCTGCTCTTTTGGGTTTTTCTTCTCCCATAAAACCTAAATAAATTGGACAATACACTTTTAAACGATAAATTGCAAAAATTGTCAGAAGATTCAATGAACAAATTCTCTGAATGATTTCTTGGTTAGGGCTTTAAAGGGTTAACTCTTTGCTATGCATCAGCTGGTTTGTACAGTGTGTGTCTGATTATGTATGAAGGCACAAGTGTCTATATCTGTGGTGTGGAAGCTCTTCAGATCAGATGCTTTGAAGATGATTTTTAAAATGGGATTAAGATGTCTAATCAAAGGATTCATGCTTTTGTGCTTTGCTGTACTCATAGGACGTGAATAAAGTAGTTTTAGGAATGAAAAGCAGACTTTAGAGGGAAATTTAGATGTGTGTGCTCTCGTATCTGCACATCTGGTGAATTGTTACACAAACTGCAGAGTTGACAGTTTTTGTTAAGTTATTAAAAACTGCCTCCATTGTAAAGGGAGAGGCTTCAGACACGAGCTATCTGACAGGCACATCATTTAAGTTGACAGCATTCAGGGTTTGCCAGGACAACAGATGCTGTCTACATTCACTGTAATACAATACAGTCTTGCCTGCTCTACTGACAAGCCAGTGTAGGCATAAATATAATATAATCTCACCCAGTAAAACAAGTCTTTCTGTTCTTCTGCAGGTTGAAGCTCCATTCATACCAAAGTGTAGAGGCCCGGGGGACACCAGCAACTTCGACGACTACGAGGAGGAGGAAATCCGTGTTTCTTTAACGGAAAAATGCGCAAAGGAGTTCGCAGAGTTTTAGGACGTGAGAACATGGATATATCAGGGAAAATAAGGGGATCTTTGCACTCTTCTGAAGACTTGGGATGGAGCAGAGACCATCTTTTTCAGATCTACTACATAGTCCCTTCATTCCACAAGGCTGAATGAGGTCGCCATGATCCTTGGGTGCCGATAACCTGTCACCGTCACGTACACCTGCATATTAAAGCAGACACATCACTTTTCTCTTTCTTTCTTTTGGTTTGTTTTTGTTTTTGTACTTATCCATTTTTTTTTACTTTGAAGCAGTTAGTCTTGGATGTTGTTATCCCCTATAAAAATGTGATATTTTTCAATTTATGAGGAAAAACTGACAGTGGCCAATAATGATACACACGTTTTGGGTTGTAGGGATTCCCGTCCAGTTGTCAGCAATGTAAATTAAGAGTGTGCATCACATTTAGATTTTGTCTTAGGTGCAAATCTGTCCAGACATTTGACAACTTTGACTGATTAAAGGATGACCAAATGGGAAAACGCTAGGTGACACAAGAAGAGAGGTCCTTTCTATTCTTTGCTTTAAGCCTTAGAGAGCCAAATCCTTAGATGAGCCCCCCTCACCCCCATGTTCACTGTCTCCTTTGTATCGTGACCCAGGCACAGCAAGCCATGCAGAAAATGACAAACCTTGTTACATTAGTAAAAATGTAAAATCCACTTGTTTGTTTGATCTGCTTGGGTCCGCTAGTTACATGTAAAGTTTGATATGTTACAATATTTTGTCGCTGTGTCAAACATTATAGTCATATTGTTCCCATCGGGCCTGCTTATAAAGACCCTCATTACAAGTCTGTGGAACAACGTGACCTTGGTAAAAGGGAGTAAAGAGAAATCCTTTTAGGATTTTAACTTTTATGTAAAGCTGAGAGGGTCAGTGTGAATAGTGTTGCATCTCCGCGCCTCAACATTTAGTGAATCTTAAAAAAAAAAGAAGTATAATGTACTCAATGAAAGATGTTTTAAAATCTTTGAACAGGAATGCATAAAAAGGATATTTACCATATTCTCCCTGTTATCGCCCCAAAGAGATTCTTTATTTCATTCTTGTCAAAGAATGTAGATTTGCAACTTATAGGTATGCATATTTGAAAGCTTGATTTCAGTTTTCCTCACAATACACTGGCTAAAATGAAGACTGCTCCTTTGTATCACATGTAACCCTGTTATTGTTAAGCTCATTACATCATACGTATATGCATTGTTTCATATATGTTTTTATTTATACACATTAGAGATGCTAATAAATTTTATTTTTAAAAGTGTTGGAATTTTCTTGCACCCTTTCTTCCATTGTGGATTGCGGATCCTACTGTGTGATCTGGGTAGTACCAAAAGTCCAGAGGCCTCAAGAGAAGATATTTTATTTTAGACGTTTTGAGCAAGTTTGTATCACAATCGTCACAATGAGCACGGATTCCTGATTTGGCATCTTGGTATGAACAGCTTGGAACACAACAGTGTATATAAAAGATGGCCATAGCCACCAGTGACGTGAAACCAGAGTATTAAACACAATGAAAACGGTTTACTGTGGATACTAACTTGTGCTTCTCATGGTTTCCGTTCTGCCTGGTTTTCTTTTCCGGAAGTTGTCGTTCGGTTTGGACCTATGGTGTTGCCGTATTTCTATTAGGTACTCGGCGTATGGGTAATGTAGTGTAGCAGGAGACACGTGGGACGCTGCGTTGCCGTTCATTCGAAGTTTACGGAAACATGGCGGGCCTGGAACTGCTGTCTGATCAAGGATACCGTTTAGATGGAAGGAAAGCCACCGAGCTGCGGAAGCTTCAGGCCCGCATGGGTGTGTTCACTCAGGCCGACGGCTCTGCGTATTTAGAGCAGGGGAACACCAAAGCTCTGGCCGTGGTGTACGGTCCCCACGAAGTAAGTGCCGCGGATGGAGGAGAGGGTTAGTGGGGATAAACAATAAAATGCATTTGATTATGGTCATCACACCAGTGACATAAAGTCGCCACATTTTGATATAATATAGTGTAAATACCTGAGAAAGGGGCATTTTCAGCGAGACCTTTTGCTTGTAGCAGTACTTGCACAGTGTGGTATCATTATTAAATTATTGCTCAAAGCAGACGGGATGTGTAGTAAGTTTTATTTAAGGCTCAACAGCATGAAGTATGAATTGAAATCAAAGTTATGATAGCATATACATTCTCTACACTTGTTGTTGAATTCATACCTTGTTTCATGGTATGAATTCAACAACACTTTTCCACTTGAGTTTTTTTAGTCCATATTGAGATAATAGCATCACACAGTGGCTGTTGATTTGTTGGTTGCACATCCATAATATTAATCTCCTGTTACGCCACATCCTAAAGGTGCTCCTTTGGAATGAGACATGGTAATTGTAGAGGTCATTTGAGAATATTAAAGAAACCTGTTTGAGGTGTGTGATGTGGGGTGCTATCCTGCTGGAAGCAAACATCACAAGATGTGATCATAAAGGGATGAACACAGTCAGCAACAATAATCAGGTTGACTCTGTGCAAATGATACGTTTATATTCCATTTGTGTTAACAAGCCGTCGAACAAGTGCACCAAAAAATGTGTCCAGTTGGTGTATATTGCAGCATTTATTTATGTTGGGTGCAGTTAACATTGTTCCAGTGTGTAAGCACAGTAACGTCCAGTCCAAGCTGTACATCAGTCCTTACCTGTCGTTTTCCTCCAGATGCGAGGTTCTCGAAGTCGGACTCTTCATGATCGAGCAGTTATCAACTGCCAGTATAGCATGGCCACGTTCAGCACAGCGGAGAGGAAGAGACGACCACACGGAGACCGCAAATCCACTGAGATGAGCCTCCACCTGAAGCAGACGTTTGAGGCTGCTGTGATGACCCAGCTGTACCCTCGATCTCAAATTGATATCTATGTCAAGGTTCGTGTTGGACTGACGCTTCATCTGGTGAGAGGTATTATTGCAGAAATAGATTTTTTTGTAATTGTTCACAAACACGTTTCCATCGTCTTCCAACAGATTCTGCAGTCAGACGGAGGGAATTACAGCGTGTGCGTGAATGCTGCCACATTGGCAGTGATTGACGCTGGCATCCCCATGCGGGACTATGTGTGTGCCTGCACTGTAGGGTTTGTGGATGAGACCCCCCTTGCTGACCTGTGCTACGCGGAGGAAAATGGAGGCGTGAGCTCATTGGCTTTAGCGCTTCTGCCCCGAGGTGGACAGATCGCTCTGCTGCAGATGGATGCCAGACTGCATCAGGATCACCTCGAGACTCTGATTGAGGCTGCAATGACAGCTTGTAAAGGTGTGAGCAAAGTGCTGGATGAGGTGGTGAGGCAGCATCTTCAAGAAGCCTCGGTGCTCACCGGAGAGTGACGTGGGACGGCAGCGGGAACATGTGGATTCCAAGTGTAGCTTGAAAGTGTTATTGGACTTTAAATATTTACAAATGATATTAACCTTTAATTCATTTATATCAGTCACTGAATACTTTTGTATGAATGTGATAAATGTAATAATAAATATGTTAGTCATGCATCGTTTCCTTATTGGTTGTTTATTTATGAGGGAGGTATTCAAACTTGTCGACATCTGCTCCTGCAGCTTCACCTCTCCACCTGCCATTAAAACACGTATCCTCTCTTGTTTCTACTGACCTTCTCTCCAGGACACACCTCCATCACTCCCGGTTACCTTCCCCACCTGCTCCCTACTGTCTACGATGGAAGCTTGTTTGTCCAACTCCATTTTTTTTTTGCGATTTTAACCTTTTCTCAAAAGTTTAAGTTACCGTACTAAGTTCTTGAAATTTTGTCTTACTTCTGAGCTCACACATTTTGACATGCTATATATATATATATACATATATATATATTTCCACTGGCAAGCTACCACAAGCTACCACATTGATGTTCTACATTTTATAGCAATAAATAATAATTAAAAAAAACTAAGTTTAGATGTTTAAAACTAAATAAACGCGTAAACTCACACGCTAAATGAAAACTACGAGCTTTAGGCATTTAAGAAAAATTTTATGGGAAGTTTTAAACATGTACCTTAAAATAACGATGGAACAGGTTATTCATCGAGTATTTTCAATATTTCTTTGTGTCGTTTTATTTTGTTTTACTTTCTTTTATTTTTAACATGGTTGAGCGGAAGTCGGTGCGCCGCAGTAATGTTCCCGCAGGAACAAGGAAATCGAAAACGTCCAGCAGCGGCTTCTGCGATAAAGCCCCACCTCTGAAGGTGGATGTGACCAGTGGACACAGGTGGGTTTTTCATATATATTCTGCAAAATAATACAAAGTTATTGTTAAACATCTTAAAAAAACGCGTTTGCAGGGTATAGCGGGTTTAAACATTTACCATTTAGCGAAACCGTCCTGGCTAACCTCAGCTGTCAGTAGATGCTCTGACAATGGATCCCAGGAAGCAATTTCTCAGCTCGATATAAAGGCGTGATTACCGCAGCGTCGAATGGTCATAAATGTATTCATATCGATGTTTATTCCTCAGCGGCAGCTATCCTGACGGATTGTTAGTGTGTTTCCTTCAGGATCCGCCAGTAAATCCAGGCTTTGGAGTAACGTTACAGCTGATAATATGGGGCTGCTATCTGACCCAGACAGAAGACGGGCTTTGATCAGCATGCTGACTCGCCTCAATGCCCCAATCTGGTGAGCTTTAGTCAGTGCGAACCGTCTGCCTACTTTCGTTTAGCTCTCTCTCTCTATTAATATTACTTCTGTCTTGTTTTAGTGTGGTGTGCTACTTTGCCGGTGTGGCTTGGTTCATGGGTTTGGCCTTTGAGCCGTTCACTCTGCGGACATACATGTCTGAGAATGCCATGGGCTCTACCATGGTGGAGGAGCGCTTTCCAGCTGGGGAGAGAGCGCTGGCCACAGGGAGGGAGTTTGCAGCCCATAAGAAGAAAGTTGGGTAAGGTTTACTATAAGCTTGTGGGTCTTTATGCAGTTTGTTCCTAGTTTTTTGTTGTTTTTTTCAAACTCAAGTCTAGGTAGAAGTCTGATCGTTTTTAGTGTAATCTTGTTTGACTATTTGCTTCTCTGCAGTGGGATGCCAGTGGACTGGCTTGTGAAGAATATGCAGGATCGAGGACTGGAAGTGTTTACTCAGAGCTTCTCTCGCACACTACCCTTCCCTGATGAAAACAAAGAGCGATATGTACGTTTATCGTGGAAAACTGATTTTGTTCTCAGCAAGATACAGACTGGTGTTTGCATAATCTTTATGAATATTTCATGACTTTGTTTTTGGTGCTGTCTCCTCTTCTTGGCAGATTGTAAAAGGCACAAATGTATATGGTATCCTTCGAGCTCCTAGAGCTCCACGAACTGAAGCCTTGGTGCTGAGTGCTCCCTGCAGCCCAGGTGATGGCAACAACCAGGCTGTGGGACTGCTTCTCGGCTTGGCTCAGTACTTCAGAAGTGAGTACAACACCCATTCCTCTCCTTCTCCACAATTTGAATGATGCTGCAGTTGCTTTTCTTGGTTTAATGAATGTTGTTTGTTTAATAGATCAGATTTACTGGGCCAAGGACATCATCTTCCTTGTCAATGAGCATGATTTGATTGGTATGCAGGCCTGGTTGGAGGGCTACCATCACACCAACACTACAGGTGATCAAACACGTGTATCTAGTTACAGTACAGTAAAATAAAGGAAAGAGATGTACAACTAAGTTAACTTTACTGCTGAAATGGTTCATCCAGGTATGTCGTGGTCTCCATTACAAGGCCGTGGTGGATCAATTCAGGCAGCACTGTCCCTGGAGCTTAGCAGTGATGTCATCACCAGTTTGGACCTGGTACTGGAAGGCCTCAATGGCCAGTTACCCAACCTGGACTTAGCAAACCTCTTCTATGCCTTTTGTCAGAAGATAGGAGTTCTTTGCACCATCCAGGGCAAGGTAAATGCTTATAAACAGACGCACTCTGCTCTGTGCATGGTTAGCAGAGTGCTAAGATTATGTGTTGGAGAGTCGTTATGTAGCTTTTCTTTGTGGATGTGTTTACAGCTGCAAAGGAACGATTGGGATAGCGTGTCAGGGTACAGCCACGCTGTCCAGACTATGATGCTGATGGTGATGAAGCAGGCCAGTGGGCGGCCCTGGGGAGATCACGGCCTGTTTCTGCGCTACCACATCGAAGCTGCAACCATCAAGGGTGTCAACAGCTTCCGGCAGTACAAGACTGACGCCACTACCATCGGCAGGTCAGAGATGGTGTATACTGATTTTGTTTATATTTAAGGCTTTTATGTTCTGCTTGTAATTTGACACTTTTATGATCTTTTTTTTGTCTAAATGAATGTCCTGCAGGCTGCTGGAAGGAATGTATCGTAAGCTGAATAACCTCCTGGAGCGCCTGCACCAGTCCTACTTCTTCTACCTCATGCCGTCACTCTCTCACTTTGTCTCTATTGGATACTACATGCCAGCCTTCGGCCTGCTCGCCGTTATTCTGCTGCTTCGTGTATCCTGAAATAAAAATGAAATGAAATGTATAAAAGAAACCTAATAACAGCTGAGAGCAGGGTGGGAACAAATTCAACCTTCAGTTTTTTTCCTTGACTGTAATACAGGCATTAGACTTGTGGGTTCAACTCAATACACCACCATCGACAACAGAGGATGGAGTTGCTGACATTGATCAGGTTAGACACACGTGCTAAGACAAACTCATCAAAACTGAACCTGAATTTTGCTGGTTAAGTAACACTTTAATAAAAATCTGCTTCCTCCCAGCAGTCCAGTCCAGGAGTGCTGTCGGTGTTGACTCCTCTGGTGATCAGCCACCTGACAGGAGTTGCTCTGTACGCGCTGCCGATCCGTTTTCAGGAGACTGCTGTCGAACATTTCCCTGTGTCTGAGACCGAGGCTGTGGTCCTGACAGCAATTGCTATTTACACAGCAGGCCTGGCGTTGCCGCATAACACACACAGGTACTACATAATATGTGTGTGTGTGTGTGTGTGTGTAAATTGATTTTCCTTGTTTATTTCCTTGTACATTTTATTAAATACACCTGTCCTACTGCTTGTTAACCCAAATATTTAATCAATCAATCATATGATAGTAAGAAGTGGTTTGTCTGAGTATTTCACAAACTGCCCACACAACCATCTCTAGGGTTTACAGAGAATGATCAGAAAAAGAGAGAAAAATATCCAGTGAGCGACAGTTCCTGATGTCAGAGTAGAGTGACTCGAGGAGGGCAAAACATTAATGTACAAACTATGAAACTGAGTTTTCAGTATGAGCACAAATTCAAATCATTCAGGGTTCTCACACTGAGTTATGTATGCATCAGTGCACACACTTAAGAGACATCCACATAGGAAGTGATTTCACAGCAACCAGAAACCACAGAAAGTCAGTAGCACTTGGTAACTTTAAGTTAAAAAGGGGACGGCGACGTAAAATCTGTGGGGCCCGAATGAGTCGATCAACTAAAGTGAGCTTCCTGTGTGGATTACCCCTCAAAGTTCAGTACATAAACTTAAATTGTAAACATGTCAAAACATAACTTTTAGTTGATTATCAGACAATGGCTAACTTGACGCAGGAGATTAAGTGAGCTGTTGTGTTGTTTGTTGCAGACTGCTGTCGGGGGAGGGCACGGAGCAGGGCTGGAGAGTGCTGAAGCTTGTCGCGGTGCTGTACCTGGCTGTGCTGCTGGGCTGCACTGCCCTCATCAACTTCTCCTTAGGCTTCATTCTGGCTCTCACTCTGGTGCCCTTAGCTGCCTTTGTCACACCCCACGTTCCAAAGTAAACACCTGCACAGACACTTTGGCCTTCATAGCCTTCTATCACTACAGAACTAAAACCGTGTTCTGCTCTTTTTCTCTCTCCAGGGTTTTGTCAGCGTTCATCTTGGTCATCCTCAGCCCAGCTTGCACGCTCCTGTTTTCAGTCTTTTTCTTTCAAGAGCTGCAAGACATGCCTGTCAGCTTCCAAGATGGCTGGTTGCTGTATCTATCAGTCATTTCACAGGGGATCCTGGACCACTCCCTGTACGGATCTTTAGTCTACCCACTCATAGCATTGCTGGTTTATCCATGCTGGCTGCTTTTCTGGAACATCCTCTTCTGGAAGTAGCCCACAGGTCCACTGAAGGGTCTCGTGAGTGCGACCGCCCTCCGAAATGTACTCAGGTCTGTCATTGCTGGGTGAATGTGAAGAATTACCAGTTGAATCCACTGGAGAGGAAAAAACAATGTACTGTAGTTGCCTTGGAGAAGACGCAGCAACTCCAACTCCATGTTTGGACATTTGGTTATTACGTTTACTCAAAATATTTCAGTCTTTAAACATCAGAGGCATTTCTGAGTCACCAAAAACTATTTGAAAGTGAGCAAAATGAACTGATTTCTACTTAACATCAGTCTCAGAATTACACAGTATAGCTGCATGAAGGGGATGAGTTTCCCAATAACTATAAAAGTCACCGTTGGGTTGATTTGTGTAAAAGGAGATTTTGATTAAAGACTTTTTTCTAAAGGTTTTTTGGGGGGATACATAAAAAACAATACAGTTTTTTTATTAATCATACAGGATGCTAAACATTGACTCGGTACCAACATATAAAACAGTGATATAATGGTAGAAACCATTTTGGCCGTCTGCCTCTTTTTAAAATGTTTGTCTGCATTGGAACAAGCCATCACTACATCTAATATTTTTATACTTGTTGAAACTTTGGTTTGTGTTTATTTCATATTTATGGCTGCCAAAAATAAAATACATTTTGACACCTTCCTGTATTATCACTGCACATACGTACATCTTATTTACTGCGGCAACATAAATACATAAAAACGTTCCATTGGGACAGGGGTGTTCACGAATTTGATATCATTTACTGTGTCACAGAATTATTTAACATTATAATCTGTAATATAATAAACATGGATGAAAAATAGTTTTTTTAGTGTAGAAAAACACACACAAAAAAAAGAGTGAAATGACACTTTTCCTACAGAAAGATTTCAGACCTGTTGCCACAGATTAAAAGGCCCTGTACAAACATCTGGAGGGTTTACAGAGAACGATCAAAGACAAAATACCCAGTGAGCTGCAGTTCTCTGGTTAAACATGCCTGTTTGATGCTAGAGGTTGGAGAAGAATGACCACACTGCTTCAAGATAAGACCCAGAAATAACCACATTACAGCAAAGTATGCTGAAGAGCATCTTGAGCCTTTAAGCCGATGGGCTACAGCAGCAGAAGATCGCACCAGATTCTGTTCACCTAGGAGCAGGAAGCTGAGGCTATGATTCACACCGCAGCCTTCTTGAGTATTGATGCTGACCGTGTTCATGCCTTTATGACCACAGTGGACCCATCGTCTGATGGCTGCAGGATAACGTACCATGTCAGAAAACTCAAATCATCTCAAACTGGTTTCTTGATATGACAATGAGTTCACTCTACTCACATGGCCTCCACAATCACAGATCTCAAGGCAACAAAGCACCTTTGGGATGATGTGGAACAGGAGATTAACATCATGTATGTGCAGCTGACAGATGTGCAGCATCTGTACGATGCCGTCATGCCATTCTGATGGATGTTTCCAGCACCTTGTTGAATCTGCGCCATGAAGAATTAAGTTAATTCTGAAGGCAAACAGAGGTCCAACCTCTTACTAGCAGGCTGCGCCTAATAACGTGACATTTGTAGATCTCACAAGAACAGAAGAAACAGCATTTATTTTAATTCCATTTTGTTTATTCAGATAATGTGAGCTTTTACAGTATTATGTACTGAAAACAGATCATTCTTTTGCTGTCACATCTCAAAGAAACAAATTAGATCAGCTGCTAAAATGTACAATTACTCAATGCTCCTCTGGTAAAAATAATACATGTAATACAATGTTATACAAAAATAAAAGCACTCAACAACCCTGTAAATGCATCACAAATCCTTCTCTTTACAGCCACTGCTGCTTCTTTTTTATTTTAAAAACACTTTTAATATTCTTTTGGCACCAACAGATGTCATATTAACAGACAGAATAGGGTATTGCACAAGGCTTCAACCTTTCTTATCACTTCACAGTTGGCAGACACCGGAGTTTGACATTTCCACAAATTCAGCTCCAATCAAATTTACCTCCCTTCTCTTCCCACCTAAAATAAATATTAGGCTGTCTGTGTTGCTTGCTCCACACACACACACACGCACACACACACACTCACTAACACCCACGCACGCACACAGTAAAATAAATAGCAAGGAGATCTGGCCTGATGCAGATGTATGTCATGGTCAGGTCATGTCCATATAAACTGTCAAAGCTTCGCGTCAGCAGTTCATCATCTGAGCAGCGAAGGGTGCAGCTCTGCGTCATGCTACAGCGCTTCAAACGGCCCCGTCTTCAGCAGCCAGCCAGCTGTCAGAGGACTCTCAGTGCACTTGACAGGCTTCGTGTAAGTATTTTGTCAACATGTAAGTGGCAGAATTAGTCTTCTCACTCTGTGTGTATGTATGTGTGCGTGCGAGTGAGTGAGAAGTGAAAACCGGACAGTGATGAAGGGCAGTCAGCTGCTGCTTAAACCAGACTCTCCCCGATCCTCTCGCCTTCCTTTCTCCTTTGTGTGAGATGAAAAAACAGATCACTGTCAGCAGGGGGAGAAGGTCCAGGAGAGTAAAACAAATATTGATTCCTAGGTATCTGTTATAGTACCTGCTGGATAAAGCTCTGTGTGTCAGGTCTGGCTGTAGCGCAGATCTCGCAGCCGGGACGAGATGGCTTGTTGATGAAAGTGCACGAGGGACACGCCCACTCTGTCTGCTGAGTAAACAAACATGTGGAGTTCATTTAAAGCTCTATCAAAAGTAATAATACTGCTTATCTATAATGTCTGTGCTGTCAAGGTGTTCATTATTCGTAATTAACAAATTCACCATTACTTTTCTTGCTGGGAACTATGGTTTGAAAAATTAGGTAGATTTTGCATTAACTCTTGTCTGTGGGGATTAAGAGCCCAGAGCCCACCAACACTGACCTATGACTGCATTACAAACAGGTTAACTTTAAGGTTTAATTCACTCCAAGCATAATCTATCCTTTAACTCTTCCCTCCTGGGATGCCTACTAGGGGTAACCCTTGTTTCTCTTTTCTGAACAGAGCAGTTTCTTTCATATTGTAGGCTGGCTTCCAGGACAAAATGACTGCGTCTGTTTATACAGCGTACTAGAGCCAAAACATGTCCTTGTTATTAGGGTGCAGGGGAGTTAATCAAGTTTGGCATTCCTGTGTCCCTGCAATGTTAGAAACATCATATCCTAAACACATACCTGTGTTTTACTCGCTTTGCTGGTATGATCATTCAGCTGCAGCTTCTCAATGTCGAGAACATCTTTGATGTCACCTGGTCTGTCGCTCCCTCCACCTGTACCTGCGGACAACACAATGTTAAACTGGCTGCATCTACATCCAGCTTGAAAGACTTTCAAACGCCTACAAAAATCACAAAATAAAGAATTGTAATTTTTGAATAATATCTTAAGGTTATTTAGCAGCCCCACTCACAAATTCCTGACAGAACATGTATAATTCCTACATTAGGAATTGTTTTCCTGCAGTGTTAATTCAGGTTTGATGACTCTCAAACTGTAGGGATTGTCCGGATTCTTGTATTTTCTCCACATAGCTTCCCCCAAAAGACAGCGAGTAATTAGAATAATTAATCTAATAGCACTTTATGCTCATCAGTATCAGCGGTCATCATGCTTTTCAGGAATTTAGCCGTTACGCAGTCTGGCTTGGATTTCAGCGTAGTACCATCGTATCTATTTCCCTTTTCCTCCTGTCATGCTCCTCTATCTGCTCCTCCCAGGGCACCATCGGTTTCACAAATGGGACTCTGTATCTTGGTGCTCGGAAGCACTCGATTTGGTCGATGCCATGTGTGTGGACAGGTGTTCATCCTTCTTGAAACGAAGGTCTATGTTGGTGTTTCGGACACCAACGAAAGACGATAAGACAGGCTGGCAGTTAAAAACTTGGACAGTTAAAGACTGGGTGCAAATCTTCTGCAGTCAGAAACTAATCTGGAAATCACGAGACTTTAATGTGTACACAGGTGACTTTCTACTAGACTTTATGCTTCGTTGACCACAAGTTTGAGACGCAGTAAATCTAAAAGATGATCGAGTCAGCAAACATTGCTCCGGTGTTCGGTCCCAGAGTGCTGGCTGCTCGGCGGCAACGCTTCCTCCATGAAGGGTTTCTTTACCTAATGAAATGAAACTAATTATCCAATAACTTCCAACATCCCCCTGATTCAGCAGCAGGAAAGGTTCAGTTTATATCAGTATTATCTCAGCACATCAGTGACAAAAAGCTCTAAAGTACTGAGGATGGTTAAGGTGGCTGCGACCGACTCTGCTAACAAGTGTTGTTGTTAATTAGCAGGACCGCAGCAGTGCACTGCAGATGCAACCGAAACATCATCATCGCAATGTACCTTGAACTCACCCTGGTTGTTGTGGGGAAGCCTTGAAGGGAGGGTGTTGTAACCCCTCCAGTCCTGGGAGGTGGGCCCGTTGCCTGGGGGGAGAGGTGTGGTGAGTAGGGCACTCTCCAGGTCCTGCTGGAACAGCTGGCGGGTAATCCGGGCTTGCCGGGCAGAGATCAAGTATAGGTACGCTGTATCGCCATCCTTCTGCACCCCGTAGGAAGCTAATGACCTCGGCTCGGTGCACAAACACTGACCGATCACCCAGCGCTGGACGCGAGGATGGAAACCGTACTCGAGAAATACCTGAAGAAGAAGAAGAAGAAGTAGAAAGGAGGAGGAAGTCAGTGAGTGCAAATTTAAGATCAGCTACATTTCCAGCTGTTGTAACCAGCAGGTTTCTGACCTGTTGCTTGAGTGCAGCCACAGTCATGTAGGGAAACACTTTCACTGTGACGCAACAGGACGAGGAGACATCCTCCACCACCACAGATAAACTGCAACACAGACATGGCACACGGGTAAACCCTGGAAGACACAGCGGTCATAATAATGACCTTGAATAGCCCTGCGCAGCCAAACGTTTCTCCACCTCCTCACCTGATTTCCCCATCTGCGTAGTTTTTTTCCGACAGCTGTATCGTCAGCGCCGCTTTCTGTCGAGCCAGCGCGGACGCGTGCTGTGAAGCAGCTTGCGTGTCGCCAGCTTCGATTGCCCTGGTGAGCTCCAAACACAGCTCCTCTGAAAAGCACAGCACAGCAATTAAACGTGACATTATTAAACCACACTGTGAGTAAAGAGAGAGAGAGAGAAAAAAAAAAAAAACATGGCGACAAACATGGATGCTCACCGCTCAGCGGGAGCGAGGCTGAGCTCCACTGCTCCTTCGCCACTGCCGTGTTGTTCTGTTTGCTGTCTGATTCGTATGTATCCACATTTGCAACTGTCAGAGGAGAGATGGAGAAGTTTGTCACTGAAGTGCTTTACAACGCCTTGAAGTCAACACATACCAAGTTCAGCCGATATCAGTGTTTACACTTGCTGCACCGGGTTGATAAAGGTCCGACGTCTGCGCACGTTTATCACTAAGCGACATAGCAAAAGCATACAAAAACTACCGCCCTATAACAGTTGGCCCAAACCAAACGATACTTTATCTCCTCCAACTAACATGTGTAACGCTGCTTTGATTTGATTCCAGCTTTCACCATTAACCTCAGATAGAAAACATCTAAAGTGCTTTTTCTTTGACTTCTCACAGCGTGAGATATGTTTCGCAGACACAATTTTTTTTTAGGTGCAATACGTTTACAGTATAACAAGGGTCAGTAATTTGCCCTTATTTACTCAGTTTGTTTATAAAGAGTCTTTTTAACGGTTTAACAAATGGTTTTATTCATCCCCTTTAACCTGAGGTAAACCCTATTTTCACGTTTTTATGAAAAGAAAAATGTAATAAACAAAAGTATGAGGGGAGAGAGAGAGACAGGCAAAACGGGTAGAGAAAAAAAATAGATTGTTCATCAGCATGCCGCCACCAGAGGGCGCCTCAGGTTTTATTTCTTTGATGGATTATCAACATTAAATCAATTCTTTACAAACAAGAGCTCTCAGCGGGCTACACTGACACTTTAATGTTTTATGATGTTTTTATTACAACATCCTGACGTCAGCATTGTAAATATGGGTATCAAGTGTAGTATATTAATCTTTTTTTTAGTCATTGTGAAGTTATATAATCTTATATTGAAAAAATGTTTTAAAGAAAAAAAAAAAAAAAGCTTATGTCCCCCAATGACCAATATATTGCTTTACAGTTTTTTTTTCTTAATTGGTGTGACTCTAACCTTTGACCTATGATCTTGAAGCATTAAATACTCGAATAGTGTATTTTATCATCTTCACCCACATGATTGGAACCCAACTGACTGAAATCTTTGGCTTCTGTAAGCTGAAAAAACATTTATTCATGCTCTGTGTGACTTTTGCAAAGCTTTACGGCGTCATTGTGACGTCGCAGGGTCTCCATGCCCTTTCATATGACATATTACTCCATATGGGTTCTTGGATTTATTTTCACGGTCATTTGAAGGTCAAGGTCAAATGCTTAACCAACCTAGGTACTCATGTCCCCCAAGGCCTACTATGTTGTTGCAAAATTTGAAGATGATCCATGAAAAATTGTGGTTAATTTAAAGTTTGTACTGATTTCCACATTTGGTATGACCTTTAACTTGACCGGATTCTGGCATCTACCATCACAGGAAATTTGAAAACGATATCTTGAAAACTCAGGACGCTAGACTGTTAGGAAACAGACCGATTACATACTCTCTTCCCTTTGGGTGGAGGCTTGAAAGCATTTTGTTTGTTGAACTGTTACAGCAAAAACTGAGTGCAACACAGTTTAAGACAAAAAGTTTTGCGTCATTGTAAAAAAGAACCAGTAAGAAACGGTTTTGCTGTGTATGCACAAAGCAAGGATGCTGATGCTTTGTGCTTTCAAGAGATTTGCAGTTCATCAAAGCTGATTCAAAATGGACCGTTGCCAGTCAAAACGCAGAAGAGGATCCTTTACTCAGCAGATATTTGGGTGAAAGTTGAACTGAGTTTTCAAATTGAAGCAACACAGCGAAAAAAAAATGCGTCACAGGGAACAGAATTGTGAAATACACTTTACGTCCTCTCAAACCACTCGTTAACAAATATCTAATTAGTTACAGCAAACATGGCAGAAACTGTGCAACTAAAATCGACTAAAATAGGTTGCTGTTTGCTGGATTTGCTTTAGTAGAATTGTGCAGCAGCTGTGGTTTAAAATCCACAGCTCCATGTTTTTAGGCATGGTCAAGACGACCTGCTGAAGTTGAAGGAGTCAAGTGACTGTATGCTCACTGGCTGCTTTGTCAGCTACACCTTTTTCAACTGCTTGTTAACACGAATCACAGGACAGGACCTCGGCACATTTTGGTATGTAGACATGGTAGAGATGTCCTGCTGAAGTTCAAACAGAGTATCACAACAGGGGAGAAGGGTGATCTTAGTGACCTGGACCTTAAAATCTCAGAACAACAACCAACAAAAGGCCTGGTTTCAGTTACTGAGTCTTTAGTCCTAATGTTTACTAAAATGGATTTTTGGAAAGGATGTACAATGTTGTTTAATGAGTGTTACATTTATATTTGACTGATATAAACCATTATTCATTTTATCGGAAATAAAGAAACAAAATTGTCAAACTGACCTCTGTGTGCCTCTCTTAGTGAAGACATCATCACGGTGGCCCACTCCTCGGCCTCTCGGTCGCAGCGGAAGTTGAAGCGGATGCAGTCGTGAGGCGGAGCAACAAGACGCATCTCATGGCAGCGAGAGGACTTGACCTCATACTGCACAGAGCGCAGGTCAAACTCTGCGATAAACTGCAGGTAAAAACACAAAGTGATGTAAGAAAATTTCTTCCCCATACGTTAGCTGAAGTGTGACAAATGAATCCTAGAGCCAAAAACTCAGTTCCAACACCAACAAGTCAAATCACTTTCATTTGCATCCACCTGACTAATTGTTTAATATGTCAAAAAACACCTCAAACCTGAAAAGCTGGGACTAACGAATGTTTAGCATATTAAAAAGGAAGACCCTCCTTTGCACTGAACAAGAGCTGAGGGAGGAAAAAAACAAATAGTAGATGCAACAAATGCAAACTGCAGTTCTCTTTGGAGGACTATCACAGTTTAATAGAAAGGAAACAATCCCCTGATACATGGCAAAATGAAGCATGTGAAATCCTCACTCTGACAGAGAAAGACATGTCATCAGTGAGTGAATTTGGCAGCAGAGATTTCTTTTACACACAATCCGTCTTGGAACATTCACTGTGGCAGTGGGATCTTCAGGGCACAGACAAAAGCCGGGAAGATGGATTTGCCTTCTGCCGGAAGGAATGCATGTACATTGTCTGATACGATAACGCGGGGTGGCTGTCAAGTCTTTGAGCTGAGACAGACGAGCTAAAAGAAGTTGAATCAAGACGTGTTTCGGTAGTCGAGGGGGAAATCTGTCAGAGTGGAGATGCAAAAGCAAATTCAGAGCCTGTCAGAGTTCAGGAAGATGACACACAGTGAATGTGACAAACAAAGGGCAGATCTGGGAGTCAAGTTATGATGTGGCCAGTCAGACACTGTGCAAAGTGAGGTGAGCTTAAGCATGTGTGCCTTTTTTGTTTATTTTATTGCCAGTATTGAGAAGATTAAACTTGTGTTTGTATTGAAATGTCTTTTGCGTGCCACAATCTGCTAATTGATCCTTTGATCGTCAAAAAGTAGTAAAAAAAAAAAGCACAATTATGTGAAGCCAAACAGCTTTAAATGGCTTGCTTTGCCAGATTAAATGTGCAAAAATACATTTTTAGTCTCACAGACTGCTTAGAGTTGGTCGGTTTTTAAGTATTTAGTATTTAAGCTCAAAGCTTTATTTAAACTGAACAAGTTGCTGTTACTGAAAGAGAGACAATAAAACATAAAAACAAGCAGTAAATTTGAAAAATGACCGTATGTCATGCTCGAGTCTGAATGGTGGCCCTTTGCTGCATGGGCAAAAACTGTCCGAAAAATGTGTCTAAATATCATATCATAGATCTACAGTTTCATATTAGGCTCCATGATTTATTTCATGGTGTCACACGTTACATTTTGCGGCAATACTTTTTAATTATTTGGATGACGGTGTGCAGGCTTGCATAGGTAGCTCTGAACAGCAGCAGGACCATCCGAGACAAATCGAGGAGCTTGCTCCTAAACGAAGGGCTGACACACATAGACACACACACACACACAGCAAATTATGCCAAACACAACAGGTTCAAACGCCACAAACCACACAAGAACCATGGGAAAGAGTATGGAGACACTTCACGAATGAGAAGCACTGAAGATGCGAGAACTAATCCGACATTAGAAGTTGAAAGTACTACGCTTACATTTGGTGTTTTATACAGCCTGTAAACATTCATTTCTTCTTTCTGCTGCTCCATTTAAGGGCCACCACAGCGCATCACCCGCCTCTATCTCACCCTATCCCTACCATCTTCTTCTGTCACATCCGTCATCCACCATACATCCATCAATCTCCTCTATGTTCTTCTTGAGCGTGGCCTCCTAGACTCCCCAATGCTCATCCCTGTCCAATATGTGTACATCCACATCACTGAAAGTGTCCACTGGCCTACAGGAGTAAATAGACTGCAGAGTCCTGGCCTGAAGAGGTAGTTGTGGGCTCTGCATTGTGCCATCCTCTTAGCCAGAGGTTGTTCGATTGTATAAACCACAGCAATCCTCCTGGCTCTTACTTTTTAATCGGGTCAACCAAAGAACCATCCAACAGTGGACACTCTTAGCTCGACAAAGCTAAAAGCTCAGTGAAAACAGGATAGCAACATCCTTCCATGTATTTCAAAAAACTGGTGGTTGCCTGGAGACTGTACTGTTTTTTGTTTTTCACATTTTGTGACGGATGGTAACTTGTTGTGATTAAATGGTTGCCCAGAGTTCACCTGATAGGATACAAATTTTGTGCAAACAGTCGCAGTCTGACTTGGACCGACTGCGATCCAGGCCTGACTTACGCCTGTCTCTAAAATGATTATTTTCTTTTCTTACTTTTATTCTTATTCATCATTTTAGCCAAACTCAAACACTTTTATATTTACTGATTATGTTCTGATCAGTATTGTGCATAATTAACTACCTGCAAACTCACAAATTAAACATAATTCTGTGTTTAACCCTTACACTGTTTCTCTTGTTCAAAAGTATAATCTGTTAGTGACACAGTTCTTCATATTATAAAATGTTAAATAACTATCATATCCTGGGGTGCCTGATGTTTCCCACCGCCATCTTCACCATCCCTTTTCCAATATATCCACTTTCCCTCCTCTGCACATGTTCTAACCAACTCAGCCTTGCCTTTCTAATGTTGTCTCCAAACCGCTCAACCTGAGCTGTCCTTTTGTTGTACTCATTTCTAATTCCTGGTCACTTCCAATGAAAATCAAATATATCTTCAACTCTGCCTGCTGTCTTTTCGTTAGTGCCACAGTCAGCAATCTAAATGGAAACAGTGGTAAAGCGCCAAGGTAAATGAACCTCTGTGCTCAGTGTGGTTTTCCTGATAAGCCATGCTATTATTTTTATCTGTCATTACCAACTCTCCAATCACAGGAGGGCTTGAGCACTAAGGTTAGTCACGCCATTAACTGGCTAACAGAATGACTAAAGTTTCTTCTTCTGCTTAAGCCACTGTTTGAATCATTTGGTGTAGAATACCAGTGAATAAATACAGACCTCCTACAACACACATAATGAGAAATGACTTGCCAGTACAAGGCTGAAATCTGCATGTTTGTTCAGATGACAAGAGGATCGTGGAAATTCCCACCTGCCATTTTGCCATTAAGATTTGGAGAGTTTACCACTATAAAGGACTTCCCCCGTGATGTTGTTATGTCGTGGAAGGGCCGAAAATGAAAACGAAACTAAAAGTTTTAGTAACTACACTACTTCTCCGTTAAAACAACAATGTGAGGCTTTTTAAGACCCCCCTTTTAAAAACATACTGTTTGGCAATAAGCACGACACCGGGGAGGGAGTCTGAAGGCTCTGCTATCAGGCGCTTGATTGTCACAGTGGATCCTGGTGTAAACTGGAGGAAAGAGTTTCTGTTGTTCTGAGATTTGTCGTGCCTCAAATTGAATCCACCAAGGTGCACATGTCGTGCTAGGAGATCCGTAAAACTGCGCGTAAAGGCCTTTTGTTAGTTAAGAATATAAATGTCACTTAAAAAAGGCGTTTGTGCACACACACACACACACGCGCGCGCGCGCGTTTAGGTTGATAACAAAAGCATTTGTTCTAAACATACAGATGTGTGTGTGTGTGTGTGTCTACGCTTACCACACTGCGGTTTCCGCTCGTATCGCGTAAAGCCAGTCGGAACTCTCCGGCCCGGCTCGGGTCCATGCTGAGCTGCAGGCGCAGAGCCTCGCTGCCCGCTCCGGGGAGGTACAGCGGTCGGATCCCGGAATGGCACACCGAAACACGGACGGACATTAAGACTGTACTGCAGCAGGCGGTAGGTGCAGGGCCGCCGCATGCAGCCTGTGGGGACGAGGCAGGAATCGGGGCTGGTGGAGCCCAGCCGCCCGAGCTGAGAGCCATGTCGCGGACACCACGGACGGGTGAGGCTCGGTACTGCTGCCCGTGTCTTCTGCGGGGTTTAACAGGTCCACCGGTGTTTAAAGAGAGCGCGTTTTATCACGGGGAGGCTCTGGCTGTCTCCGCGCCTCGCAAATTCTTCCATGTCTACCCGAAGCCGAGCGACAGAAAAACAAAACAGGAAGCTGAAGAGTACGACTGTAAATCTTCTCCGTAAAGAAACAGCGACTCCAATTTTAAAACAGCGCAGTATAAGAAAGATTTAAAACACACACTCGGATTAAAAATTAAAAATATTAATCTCTAATCATCTCTAATAAAGAATTATATCTCTAATATTAATCATACTTGCGTTTGCTTCATGTTATTTATATGCACTGTTCAGAAAAAGAAAATGAAAGAAACAGTCATCCCAGTAGGCTATAAGTCATTTAAGCTTTATGGATGGTAAGACATGGATGTTAACACCCTTTACTAACCCCTTATTAATCCCAGAGTTGGGAAATTCACATTGTTGTAGCAGCATAACAAAGGGTTGAACCTAGTGCAAAACATATAACTTGTTCCAGTTTCTTTGGTTGGATCTATGAAAAATACCAAACATAACATGGTTTGATAGACAGAAAAAAGAGAGAGTGAAATACTTTTGTACCAGTAAGGTGATTCCCAAAGAGCTGTTAGTCAAAAACCTGGCATATCTCGAAACTGTGTGCCTAAAAACAATTTAGGAAACTGGACAAATGGAGGAAAAAAAGAGCGTCGGGCCTAAAAACCATCTAAAACAGTTGAACAGAATCTGAAAGTTATGCCCTTATAAAAATAGGAAACAATCCAGCAAAGACCTAATACAGGACCTGAGACATGCATCTGGGCCTTCAGCTAAATTCATACTGTTCACTGAAACCTCATCGGATATGGTCTCAGTGGAGGAGTGGCTGTCAAGAAGCCACTGTTAATGAAGGGAAAGATGTTTTCTCCTCTTTGTGGCTGAGGTATGCCACATTTCACATGAACTGATCTGATGGAGTAATGAATCCAAACTGAAACGTGTAGTTCAAATTATCAACGTATACAGAGAAAATCAGTGAAGATGTACAACAGTGAGTGTCTACAGCCATCTGTAAAACACAGTGGAGGATGTTTTGGGTTTTGTCTGGGGTCCGCATTTCAGCCAGTGGGAATCATGTCAAAATTGATAGAATTATTAATGCAGAACAGTACCACCAGATTTTGATCATCCATGAAACACTATTTCTAAAACATCTGATTTCCAAGGGTTTCGTTTTTCAGCATGGCAGTGATCCCAAATACACTGCCAATGCAGTAAAAGCATACCACACAATGGAGCACTGACAGTCATGGATTAGCCTGCCAAGAGCCCGGACCTCAACATTTATTGAAGCAGTGTGGGATCATCTTGACTTAGAACAGAACAAAAAGAAAGCCAACATCCAAAGAAGAGCTTTGGATGTTCTTCAAGAAGGAAGAACTATTCCTTAAGACTACTTAAAGAAATGATCAGAAAGCTTGGCTAAGAGATGTCAGACTGTGCTGAAGAATAAAGGTGGTCAAACCAAATATCGACTTTCAAGCACATTTGAACTATAAAAGCTCAATTTTACCTTGTATTCTGTATTTCCATGTATATTTTCACATTTCAATAAATTGATGCACTTATTTTTTCATTTTGTGAGCAAAATATAAAGAAATGAGGGTGGATCAAAACTTCTGCATGGTACTGCAAACGTAGGTGAACCTACAAGCACTGATAACCTTGAACAGTAGAGAGGGAGAGTCTTTCTTAGACATTTTCTTCTAAGGAAAGTATTAACCTCCTTCTAACCTTTGTGCCATGATGAAAGCTGTTCAGTGGCACATACCACATGGCACATAAGTTGTTGTCCTGTTTATTCCTATTCATGGAGATCTAAATAAATACATAAATAAATAAATAAAAACAAATCATAATTATTTGTTTAAAACTTCTCTCTAAATAAGACTGACAGATCGCACACAGAGGCACTAAGAAAAGATACTTTAATGGGCTCTGTCATGCATGGTCATGACCAAAAGTTTATACACAATGCAGAAGTAAAGCATCGAATTGTACACTGGAGTCAATTCAAGAAGTCTGTCCTTCCAGCACAGGGTCTGTTAATAATTCATCTATTGCCTAATTCTGTGCACATCCAACTAAAAAACAAGTCCTTTGGTGGTTCTGCTCACTTCAAGCCGAGAAGGAAGAAAAGACTCAGCTCCTCCACACTTCTGTTTGTCTGAACAAAGTAAAGAGGGTTACAGTAATATCTGCGTAGCAGGACATCAATTCAAACATGTGGAACATGAAGCAGTTAGAGTATGGAGCCCTGGCAAGACGAGCAAACCAGATCAAGGACGAGCTCAGACAGGCAAGAAAAACTATGTTTACACAGAGTTGTAATAAAGGAAGCATAAACCAGAGTTAGTCATGCTGTTTTTGTTGTAATATCTTTAACCTTTGCTTTCAATTCCTCTTCTACAGGGAGTGAGAAGACCCTACAAAGAAGTGATCGATGTCTTCCAGGGTGATTTACACAGGGCAGGAATGAAACCTCTGACATTTATCAGACAGGTAAACTTGGACTTTTACACACTGTGTAAACTCATTATGTTTCCTTTGAGTAACGATGTCCGTGTTGCGCTTTTCACAGGTTCTTGCAGCGTGTGTTTACCCGCCGCTTATCAACAGCAGCAATCTGCCATTTGATGTAAGACAGAGGGCCCAGGAGGAGCTGGGGAGATGTGTTGGAGGGAGTGTAGGTGAGGGCAACGTATGCGGTCTAATGATGTGGGGGGAAAAAGAAAATGCTGTATCTGCAGTAACCGTGTGGTGGCAGAAATATCAAAAGACTAAAACCTCCAAAACAGGGCAGATGGCATCAAAACTATCTACAGATGCAGATCTACAGAGCTTCAACTGGTAAAAATGGAACTGGAGAATACCTTTAAGGTTCTTAGGGTTACTACAATCATTGTAAGTCAATTAAACTTTATTGTCAGTTCTGCAATGTACAGGACATACACAGCACTGAAATGCTGTTTCGCCCACTGTGTGCAAATAGAACAATTGAACATTCAATTCAATTCAAAAATAAAATAAAATAAAATAGATTTAAACAAATGAGGTTTGCAAGGATTCTTAAAGCTACATACACTATTGTAGTTGTAAAGCATAAATCATTTTTTGTTTTAAGTTTTTTAATTCATAAAGTTTGGTGAGAATATCTTACTTTCTTTGTACATGCTCCCGTTGGGAATAATATTTAAAAAATATAACACTTCCTTCCACTGTTACGCCGACGACATACAAATTTATTTCCCTTTGGATGTCTCTACTTCTCTGCAACCTCTATTCAACTGTGTAAAAGAGGTCAAAACTTGGTTATCATGTAACTTTCTTACATTGAACGAGAATAAGACAAAAGTTATAGTTTTTGATAGTCACACTCCGCTGGACCAACTAACTGATGCCTTAGGGCCTCTTGCTAGCCATCTCTCGCTCACTGTAAGAAATCTTGGTGTTTCCTGGACAGCTCTTTCAAGCTCAAGAAACAGATCTCCACTGTGGTAAAAACAGTTTCTACCAGCTGCGTCAGATAAAGCAAAGCCATACCTTCCCTTGAAGGATCTCGAAAAGCTTAGCCATGCTTTTATCACTTCCAAATTGGACTACTGTAATTTCCGCTACTCGGGCCTCCCATATTCTTCTCTTCACTGGCTCCAGTTAGTTCAAAATGCAGCTGTGCGTCTCTTAACTGGTACTAGAAATTATGATCACATCACACCAGTTTTAGCCAACTTACATTGACTCCCTGTTGAATAATGCTTCAATTTCAAAATTCTCTTACTTACCGTTAAAATTCTAAACAATTTGGCTCCCAGCTATCTATTTAAACTCCTCCATTTGTATAATCCCAATAGAGCACTATGATCGTCAAATCAGATGCTCCTGACGCAACCGAGGTCTCGTCTGAAGATCGGGCCTTTGCTATCATTGCACCCAGACTCTGGAATAATCTCCCTCCTTATATTCGTTCCTCCGAGTCCATCCAGTCTTTTAAATTGCGTCTTTAAACTTATTTTACTCTGGCTTTTGAATCAAACTAGTCGGTTATTTCGTGGATAGTTATGCTGTTTACTCATATATTTTTTTTGCCCTGCTTTTAACTGATTTTATTCTAACTGGCTTATATACTGTTGCTCTGACTGACTGTGAAGCACTTTGGTCAAATTGTGGTATTACTATGTGCCATAGAAATAAATTTTAATTTGATTTGATTCACTTAACCCTCCTGTTATGTTGCGGGTCAGATTGACCCAGAACAGAAGAGATGTCACATGTCATCTGCATCACTACAGAAAATGAAAAAAAAAATTAAAATTATAAAAGGAAATTGTAAAATAATCAATACCAGTGTTTCTGACACTTTTGGATGAGTAAACATGCCCCGGGTCTTATAAAACGGTTTAAAAAAGCCATTTTATGAATTCAAATCTAGGCAGAAATAATAATACCAAAAGCCTGCTTTGTTTTGCAGGATCAAGTTGTAGGTGTGTTTTATGTGAGTTAAAGTCTGTTTTCAATCTCTTCAGGTTCATATTCTGCTGTATCTGGAATACCAGAAATCATCCACAGCATCTCTGAATTCATAAAGAGACGAGACGGAGGAATTCCATCTCACCCTGAGAACATTTACATCAGCCCTGGCTCACAGTGGTCAATCTCGGTAACTCCATGATTACCGACATGCTGCATACATGTGTATGTGCTTTCTAATGGATCATCACAATCCCTCTTTTCTGTGCTTTCTAGAACATTCTCAATGTCTTAGTGAACCGTGAGGCTTCACCAAGAACAGGTGTGTTGATTCCAGTGCCATGCCACAACAAAACCGTGTTGTCCATAACGCAGTTGGGTGCAGTTGCCGTCCCTTATTACCTGAGTGAGGAGCAGGGATGGGCGCTGCAGGTGGAAGAGCTGCAGCGAGCGCTCGAATCTGCAAAGGGAGTCTGTAATCCTGTGTCTCTGTACGTCATCAACCCCGGAAATCCAGCAGGTATTTATTCCAGCCAGTGTGGGGATCATCTACTGTAAGTTTTTGTTCTTTGTATTACAGGATGAATATTATACCCTTACTTGTTTTTATGCCACACTGCCTGTAGGTTATGTTCAGAGCCAAAAATCAGTGCAAGAGGTGATCCGGTTTGCTTGGGAAAAGAGGCTCTTTCTTCTGGTTGATGAGGTGGAGAAGCTATTATCATCATCCATGCAAGCATATTTTAAAAACCAAATGCATCTGTATAAAGGAACTTATGGATGTTTACATGTTGCATTGCAGCTCTATCAGGACTGTGTTTATGGGGAAAACTGTGAGTTTGTCTCCTACAAAAGGACTTTGAGTGAGATGGGGCCTCCTTTCTCAGGCACAGTGGAGCTGGCGTCCTTTCACTCAGTGTCCAAAGGCTTCTCGGGAGAGTATGTGTTCAGTCCAGATATGTATCTGGTTTGTAATGGATGATTCTCACAAAGCTTGAGGCAAAAATTAAACTGAAATTTAAAGAAATAAAGCAGTCAAATAAGCAATCTCACTACAAGATCAAAAAGATGAAGACGTTAGTTTGCTCACTGATACTTATAAGTGCTATTGTGCATTATTTGCACAACTACAGAGATGATCAGGATTTTTAAAAACTTATACACCAAACTTCTCAAGTTTGTTAACTGCATTACAAATATTATTTCTCTGTATTGTTGAGTTTTAAGAAATCTTATCTTGAAAAACACAAATGTGACATAAGCTACTCTCTACAGTTTATGCTTTTTTCAGAAGAGAAGCAGCCAAGTTAATATGATAACCAGTGCAATGGTTACCCTGATACTGGCGGCAGTTAGTGGCACCTCTCAGCCTTCTAGTAGATACACCTATAATGTAATTTAAAACTCCTACATCACTTTGTTCTCGAGTTATCACATTCACAAACTTGGGTGCCCATGTTGTCTGTCAGTCTTTTATGGCTGTCAGGTAAAATCTTCCAAAGTTGATTGCATTGCATGACTTGCATCGTGACAATTACACTTTTGTGTTTAACATATATTTTCTGTGTTATTTGTAGAAATGTCTTTTTGAAATTCATGCAAATTAGTGCCAAGTGTGCTAAAATAGCTTTGGAGATTTTCTTTAGACTGGTATGAACTAAGAGATTATTAACCAGAGTCTCATTGTAAGTTTAAACACTTCTTATACAAGCTAAAATACGGAACTTAAAAGCATCACAGGTGTAACAGTGATGCTGCAAGGAGCAAAGGTTAGTGGATGAATGCAAAAGAGAGGTGAAGAAAAGAGTGCAAGCAGGGTGGAGAGCATGGGGATGCATTTCATGGCAAGAGTGAAAAGGAAGGTTGTGTGTCCAGTATATCCACTATCCTTCCTCTGCACATGTCCAAACCATCTCAGTCTCAAACTATGTCTTCAAACTGCTCAACCTGAGCTTTCCCTTTGATGTACCACTCGTTTTGAGCTGGCAGGCAGGAAGTAAAGAAGAATTTTTCATAGGATGTAGTAAAGAAGGGCGTGCAGAGGGTTGGTGTGTCAGAGGAGGATGGTAGGGATAGTAAGTAAGTAAAGTTTATTTGCATAGCACCTTTCACAGACATATGTCACAAAGTGCTTTACAAGGTAAAAAACGTAATACAGTCATAAAATACATCATAAAAACCCTGATCTAATTAAAAGCTTTTTGAAATAAAAATGTCTTTAGCTGCTTTTTGAAGTTCTCCGCTGAGTCCAGACCCCGTAGAAATAGGGGAAGTGCATTCCACAGTCTGGGTGCAACAGCTTGGTCCCCTCGGGTTTTAAAACGAGTGTGGGGGACCACTAAAAGGTTTTGGTTTGATGACCTCAGGTTACGAGTGGAGGTATGTGTACGAATCAGATCAGCAGTGGGGGGGGGGGGGGGGGGGGGGGGGCTGTCTCTGTAATGCTCTAAAAGTTAAAACTAGAATTTTAAAATGGAACCTGAATCTGATTGGTAGCCAGTGCAACGACTTTAAAACAGGGGTCATATGAGCACCCTTGTTCGAGCGGGTCAGTAGCCTCACTGCAGAGATTTGAACAACCTGTAGGCGGGCTAGCCCTTTCATGTTTAGAAAAGTAAACAGGCTGTTACAGTAGTCAAGTCTTGTAGAAATAAAAGCATGTATTATCATCTCAAGTTCACTTGTTGACACGATGGATCTAAGTTTAGAAATGTTCCTCAAGTGAAAAAAGCAGGTTCTTACTATCTGATTTAAATGTCCCTCCAAAGAAAAAGCTTCATCGAAAATAACACCCAGGTTTCTAAGGTTATGTTTCTGTGAGGAACCTAATTCACCCAGTCGCCGTTTAATATCGGGTATTGCACTGTTTGGTGCAATAATCAAAGTTTCTGTTTTGGCCGAGTTTAGCTGTAAGCAATTATTGTTCAACCATTGTTTAATGTTGGTTAAACAGTCAATCAGATTGGAGAGTTTATGAGCTTCAGCAGGCTTAAAAGAATAATATAGCTGAATATCGTCAGCAAAAAGATGATAAGATACTTCAGGAAAATGTTGTATTATCTGACTTAAAGGAAGAATGTATATTAAAAACAGAATAGGTCCCAGCACAGAGCCCTGAGGAACTCCACACAACAACTCTGTAGATTCCGACATGATCTGGTTTGCAGACACACTAAAACTCCTTTCAGATATATAAGATGAAAACCAGTCTAGAACAGAGCCAGACATCCCAACCAGGTCTCTCGGTCTGTTTATCAGGATGGTATGGTTGACTGTATCAAAGGCTGAGGTGAGGTCTAACAAGACTAGGACTGTGTATTCTCCGGAGTCTGCTGACATCATAATATCATTAGTAACTTTCAGTAGTGCTGTCTCAGTGGAGTGCAATTTACGGAACCCAGATTGAAAACGGTCATGGATGTTATATTTCTCCAAGTATGCCGTAAGGTGGACAGCTACTGCCTTCTCAAGGAGTTTTGACATAAATGGGAGTTTGGAGATAGGTCTTAAATTTTGAAGTAGTGTTGGATCCAGATTGGGGTTTTTGAGCCTTTGTTCCACAATGGCATGTTTAAAAAAGCTGGGGAACACCCCAGTCTGAAGAGAAACATTAAAAAGGTTCACAACCCAAGGACCAATGGTGTCAAAGGCATTAATAAAAAGCTTGGTGGGGATAATGTCTGAGGGGCTTGAGGATGGCTTCATTTTGTCCACCAGGGCTGCTATTTCATCATATGTTACAGTTGTAAAAGTCGACCAGGAGTACAAAGGGAGTGCCTGACTCGGAGAACAAGAAAGCTTTGGGGAGATTTTAGCACTGATGTCTTTAGTCTTATCAACAAAAAATCGGAGGAGTTTATTACTATCTACTTTAGAGTGTACATCTAAAGGTACCACATCTGGGGAGACAATAGCACTAACTTTGTCAAAAAGAAACTTGGGATTTCTCTTGTTTTTTGTTATGAGTCTAGAAAACTATTCTGATCTAACAGTTTTCACCGTGTCATTTAAGGAGAGCATGAGATCTCGAAGATGGAGCCTGTGTGCGTCAAGTTTGGTTTTCTTCCATAGTCGTTCTATTTTGCGGCATATTCTCCTTAAGTTTAAGATAGACTCGTTTATCCAAGGGCATGTCTTCTTTTGTAAAACCAAGCTTGTTTTAATAGGTGCCACTTGATCCAAAATGGATGTGCATTCCCTATTAAAAGACTGAATAAGAGCATTTACATCGTTTCCGGTAAAAAGTAGAGAACTGTCAAACATAATGGAGAACCTCTCAGCAGTAGTCTCAGTTATTATGCGTCTATGAGTTTTTAACTTCACAGGTGTCTGTTTAGAGCTAAAATTAAGTTCAACAAAGATACAGTTATGATCACTCAAATGTACATCCTCAGCAAACACATTGCCAATGTTGAGGCCCAAGGAAAAAACAAGGTCCAAGGTATGGCCTTTTAAATGGGTTGGACCGGAGACATGTTGGACAAAGTTAAAGGACTCAGATATAGATAAATGTTCAGTTAGATGAGGCATCATCAATATGAATGTTAAAATCCCCAAGAATTAAAACTTTCTCCAGCTTGATAATAGAAGATAAGAAGTCCATAAAATCCTTTAAGAACTCAGTAGCAGGGCCAGGAGGGCGATAGACTAAAACACAATAAAAGATGTTCGTAGAGCCCACCTTAATTGTTTGCGACTCAAAGGAAGAATAGTTTTCAGTTTGCATACCTCTGCGGGTGAAACTGTCCTTAAAGACAACAGCAAGACCTCCACCACAGCGACCTAAACGGGGGGCGCCCAAGTAAGAGCAGTCTGCGGGACGCAGTTCGCTTAGGTGAATAAATTCGCCATCCCTCTGCCATGTTTCAGTGATAAACAGAAAGTCCAGGCTTTTCCCTGTAAAGAGCTCATTCAGAGAGAAGGATTTGTTTGCGATGGAGCGGGCATTCAAGAGCGCAATCCGTTTAAAAGCTGGCAGCGCAGGTTTCCCATCAACTTGTCAGAGTAGAACTGACAGCAAACACCGTGTCCGCACGCGGGGTCTCCAGCAGCGCCACGGAACCGGCGGGGCCAACCACCGGTTGTGCGATGCAGGCTGTGAGGCCTAGCGGTGGGGAGATAATCGGCAAAATCCAGAGCATCAGATTGGCAGGATCCACGCTGTAGTGGCTGCAAGTACTTGTTTCCAATCAAATCCGGAAGGGTAACTGGCAGCAGAAACCAGGGACGCCTCCAGACGAGTCGGGAAATCTCCGATTTGTAGGCTCGTCTGATGTGTACCTGGATGCCGGCCCTACAGCCTCTTTTCCTAGATTTCTTCTTGGAGTTGCTTAGGGCACGTTTCGTAGGTAGCAAGAAGTAATCCGGTGGGGTGGAAGAGTGCACAAATGGTGGTGGGGGGGAAGTTTTTCTATAACTGTCCCAGTCATCATAAAGATGTTCCATAGACTCTTTGATGTGGAGCAAGGAAGAACGGTCGTAAATCACAGCAGCATAGCTCCATATATTAAACGTCAGGGCTGATATAAAAGCATAAAATACAATACAACGTAGGCAGGTAGAAGTCAAGCCGAGCAAAGGCGCCATCTTCCTGTGACAGTCAGCTGATCCTGTCACCTGGATCAGCTGACAGAGGTGTAGTGTGAAATGAAAAACAAACAAACAATCAAATTCAGTGATAAACTGGTCATCCACTGAGAGTGATCATGAGAAGCAAAGCTCCAGAACATCTACGTTTTTTGTTGTTTCTACATGTAAGTCTCTTTCATTAGGTGTGGTCTCCGTGCTGGATATGTCGAGCTGGTAAATCTGGATGCCGCTGTCATGAAATACATCCACACACTGTTCTCCAAAGATACTTGTGCACCAGTTTTAGGTCAGATTGCCCTGGATCTGATGACGGACCCTCCAAAGCCAGGAGACCCCTCGTACCTGCTCTATAAACAGGTTGGACCTGAGAACTGTACTCTTGTTTAGCTGAGGATGACCAACTACATGTAGCGCTGTAGCTGTAGCTGTTTTTGATAAAGAATTTGCCATTTTCTACAAGCTGATGTCTTCTGCAGGAAATTGAGCAGATCAGGACTGTGCTGGTTCATAACGTGAAGAAAGTCCACGAGGTTGTCAACAGCCTACCGGGATTCAGCTGCCCACCCATTGAAGGAGGATTGTTTGCGTTCCCCAGACTGCACCTCACACCAAAAGCTATTCAGAAAGCCAAGGTTACAGCAGAAATGCAAGAGGATGTATTACATAACCGGTGCTGAAGCCCTTTGGTTCATTTTCCTGAAATGTGTTTTTGTTGTTTTCCTTGGATATTTCAGGAATTAGGACTGCAGCCAGACACATTCTACTGTACGAGACTGCTAGAAGAAGGTGGAGTGTTTACCGGTCCTGGTTGGGAGTACGGACAAAAGGAGGGCACCTACCACATCAGGTACAACACAAGTCGGGCACTCTTCAAAGTACATCATTGAGAAATTATAGATATTATATAAAGCAATCTTATTTTTGGTATGAAACAAAAAATCAGTTTTATTCTATTTTTTGTTGTTGTTGTTGTTGTTTCTGCAGCTTTTGCATCGCGGTCCCTCAGGACGTCATGGAGGAATTACTGAGACGCCTGAGCAGCTTCCACATGACATTTATGAAGGATTTTTCTTGAAGAAAAAAGAAAAGTTCCCTCTAAGGTTTCTTTTTTCTGTAATCCCATAACTCTATATAGAAAATCAAACCATTTTTGAAACAGCGATGTTGATTTTAATAAGTATGATGTTTATTGCATACAATCTTTGGTCAGCCATCTTTTGTCACTACCCATTAGAGTAAGATCCAGCTTCAGCTTTTCAGAAAGCAACTAATCATATATTTCAAGTTCCAAATTCAAATGAGGCCTTACATCAGCCATCATTAAAAAACAGTGGCAACAGACAATTGTGTGTTCTTTAAAGAGTTCCTGATAAATTCAGTGATTTCACAATAGACTCCAGCACTAAAACAGCAGTGCCTTCCTGCTGAACTTTCCTCCAGCCCAGAACAGCTCTACTGACCACCAGATAGTCACTGTAGCTTGAGCCACTCAGAGCCTCTTTGGCCTGGACAAACAGAAAGCAGACGACTCAGTAACAGCTTAGCAAACAAAAATATGGCAAAATGTATTATGGTGAAGACATCTCACCTTGTTGACTAGTGCTCTGTTCTGCAAGCTGTTGTGGAAAGGGTCTCTAGTGAGACAGGCAGCTACAGACAACATAGGCAGAACACATCTAAACATGCTACTCAGGACTAATATTTTGCCCAGCCGTGGGTCACATGACATGCAGGCGACACGATCCCCTAATGGAGTCAGTGTTTCGGTCCTGTCCAGGACTCCTGCAAAATAAAAGTGCATCAAAATGACAAGTAAAGACAAGTAAAGATGAGCAAAGACGAGTAAAGATGAGTAAAGACGTGCTTACCTATATCTTGTAGATTACGGACAGCGTCTCTCACAGACTCTGGCTCTGGGCTGTCCAATACTTGGGATAAGAAATCTACAGCCTACAAGCACCAAAAATGATAAGCCATTAATAAATATAAAATAGAAGAAAAATGTAAATACAGATACAAGAAAGAACAGGGAAAAAATTATTCCTGTACCTTTGAGTTTGGACTGTGGATTTTAGCCTGCACTACTAAACTCTCAAGTGGGATGCGCAGGATCTCAGGGATGGGAAAGGGAGGCATGGATTCCAGCTGTTTTCTTGAGAAAAGGTGGTAGGACTGTCCCGGCTGACACCGGCCTGCTCTCCCTTTTCTTTGTGTAACATTTGAACTGGAAATCCAAACTGTATCCAGACAGGACACCTGGGGCGAAATAAATAAATAAAGAGATTACTTTTGCTGACATTTTCCTGGAATAAAATCAAATGTCAATACTAACCTTAGTCCTTGGGTCATAATTCTGTTCTTTGTGAGTTCCTGCATCCACCACGTGAACAATGTCATCTATTGTAACTGAGGTCTCAGCAATGTTTGTGGCCAGGACAATCTTTCTTTGTCCCACTTGGGGGCGCTGGAACACAGCCTGCTGGTCAGCCACTGATAAACTTGAGTGCACTAAAAGAAAAGCAGAACCAATTATAAACCGGTTATAGGTGGGGAACCTTTTTCCAGAGGCCAAAAAGCAGGCCTCTGGAAATCCATCTCCTTACTTACAGGGCAGGATCATCTGGGAGCCAGAGGAGAAGCGCGGTTTTTCCTCGAGCTTCTCTTGAACAGCCTTTATGTCCTGCCATCCCGGGAGGAAACACAGCACTGCACCTGAAGAACGAGGGGAGAGGAGTTGTTGTAAAATATGACTCTGCCCAAAATTTCAAACACTATTATTTAAAGTGAATTAACAGCTTGGTAAAATAGGCACCTGGTTCTCCACATCTGTCAATGTGTTCGATGACATCAGCGACTAAATCGAGATCCGATGTGGCATCGTTCTAAACAAGAAGAAGACGCAGAGCAACTCATCAGTTTGGGAAAAAAAAGAAAATGTGTGAAAAACAAAAATGTGGCAGATGTGAGTTCCACCTCTTTGTCTGTCTTCGCCCTTTCTGGGACTTGAGACCGACGCCCCATCTCTTTTAGTACATCTTCCAGGTACTTTTCTCGTACTGGGTGCATGAACCCTGGCACCTTTACAATCGGGCAGCCGCCAAAGTACTGAGCCAGCCTCTGGTTGTCCCCAGTGGCACTCATGAGAACGACCCTCAGGTCAGGGTTCTCATTCAGGCTTGTGCGCAGCAGAGCCAGCAGCAGGTCTGTGTTTATGTCTCTCTCGTGGACCTCGTCAACCACCACGTGGCTGATTCCCTTCAGGGTTGGGTTTGACTGCAGCTTCCTTTGCTTTAGTATAATTATGCAGCAGCTGTGGTTTAAAATCCACAGCTCCATCTTTTTAGGTATGGTCAAGACGACCTGCTGAAGTTGAAGGAGTCAAGTGACTGTATGCTGACTGGCTGCTTTGTTAGCTACACCTTTTTCAACTGCTTTTTAACATGAATCACAGGACAGGACATCGGGACATTTTGGTATGTAGACATATAGAGATGCCCTGCTGAAGTTCAAACAGAGTATCACAACAGGGGAGAAGGGTGATCTTAGTGACCTGGACCTTGGCATCCTTGTTGGTGCTGGTATTTCAGAAACTGCTGATCTACTGTGATTTTCACACACCACTCTCGATCAACCCTCGTACAGAGACAGTGAGTTCACCGTACTCAAGAGACCTGCACAGTCAATCCAAGGGCAGCTTTGGGATGTGCAGCCGACAAATCTGTAGCAACTGTGTGATGCAAGTTAATGTAAGGTGTACTTAACAAAGTGGCCAGTGAGAGTACATAATTGTGCAGCAGCTGTGGTTTAAAATCTCAGAACAATAACCGACAAAAGGTGTGGTTTCACTTACTGAGTCACCGTCTTTAGTTCTAATGCAACTAAAATGGATTTTTGGAAAGGATGTACAATGTTGTTTAATGAGTGTTACATTTATATTTGACTGACATAAAGCATTATTCATTTTTTATCGGAAATAAAGAAACAAAATTGTCAAACTGACCTCTGTGTGGCTCTCTTAGTGAAGACATCATCACCTTCTTCTAACCTTTGTGCCACGATGAAAGCTGTTCACCTTTCAGACTAAGAAACAGTTGTTCTGATCCTGTGGCCTAAACATTCAGTAGCACATACCACATGGCACATAAGTTGTTGTGCTGTTTGTTTATTTATGGAGATCTGTCCATCCATAGATTAATTAATTTAGTTTGGTTCACTGATGTGAATCTCATGCCCTATTAGAAATAAATAAATAAATAAATAATTGTTTAAAACTTCTCTCTAAATAAGACTGACAGATCGCACACAGAGGCACTAAGAGAAGATACTTTAATGGGCTCTGTCATGCATGGTCATGACCAAAAGTTTATACACAATGCAGAAGTAAAGCATCGAATTGTGCACTGGAGTCAATTCAAGAAGTCTGTCCTTCCAGCACATGGTCTGTTAATAAGGCACATATTGCCTAATTCTGTGCACATCTGACTAAAAAACAAGTCCTTTGGTAAATGATTCTGCTCACATCAAGCCGAGAAGGAAGAAAAGACTCACCTCCTCCACACTTCTGTTTGTCTGAACAAAGTAAAGAGGGTTACAGTAATATCTGCGTAGCAGGACATCAATTCAAACATGTGGAACACGAAGCAGTTAGAGTATGGAGCCCTGGCAAGACGAGCAAACCAGATCAAGGACGAGCTCAGACAGGCAAGAAAAAATATGTTTACGCAGAGTTGTAATATAGGAAGCATAAACCAGAGTTAGTCATGCTGTTTTTGTTGTAATATCTTTAACCTTTGCTTTCAATTCCTCTTCTACAGGGAGTGAGAAGACCCTACAAAGAAGTGATCGATGTCTTCCAGGGTGATTTACACAGGGCAGGAATGAAACCTCTGACATTTGTCAGACAGGTAAACTTGGACCTTTACACACTGTGTAAACTCATTACGTTTCCTTTGAGTAACGATGTCCGTGTTGCGCTTTTTCACAGGTTCTTGCAGCGTGTGTTTACCCGCCGCTTATCAACAGCAGCAATCTGCCACTTGATGTAAGACAGAGGGCCCAGGAGGAGCTGGGGAGATGTGTTGGAGGGAGTGTAGGTGAGGGCAACGTATGCGGTCTAATGATGTGGGAAAAAATGAAAATGCTTGTAGTGCAGGACCCCCAAGGTGGAGCACATAAACTCACCGCACACAGTTATCCGAGCACGGAATCTTTATTGTGTGACAACTACTACTGTGGTTTCGGCCCTTGGCTCCGGACACAGGCACCCCGTCTCGCTGCCATACCTTCCCAGTTAGCTTTCACTGACAAAAAGCAGACACACAGTCAATTGATGCACCTGCGCACCTATTCTCCCCGCCTCAGCACCG
Source organism: Simochromis diagramma (assembly GCF_900408965.1). NCBI lineage: Eukaryota > Metazoa > Chordata > Actinopteri > Cichliformes > Cichlidae > Simochromis > Simochromis diagramma. Next base: position 8,470,700 of record NW_024386782.1, read on the forward strand.
CCCCATGAGCTCAATGTGACGCTTTCTCCGCTGCAGCAGGCCAGAGACCACGCCCCCGCCACAAGGCTTTATCTGCAGTAACCGTGTGGTGGCAGAAATAGCAAAAGACTAAAACCCCCAAAACAGGGCAGATGGCATCAAAACTATCTACAGATGCAGATCTAGAGAGCTTCAACTGGTAAAAATGGAACTGGAGAATACCTTTAACGTTCTTAGGGTTACTACAATCATTGTTAGTCAAATTAAACTTTATTGTCAGTTCAGCAATGTACAGGACATACACAGCACTGAAATGCTGTTTCGCCCACTGTGTGCAAATAGAAAAAAAAAATCTAAATTCAATTCAATTCTAAAATAAAATAAAATAGCTGTTTATGTATAAAAAATGAGGTTTGCAAGAATTCTTAAAGCTACATACAGTTTTGCAGTTGTAAAGCATAAATAATTTTAAAAAAAAGTTTTTTAATTCATAAAGTTGGGTGAGAATATCTTACTTTCAGTGATTCACTTAAAACAACAGTAACAAGTCTCCACAGATTACAAATAAACTGCGCAGAAATACTGTCATACTCTGGCTTCCATGTTTATTTTATACATAAAAGTCTCTATACAGGAAGCATATGTAATAATAGAAGTGTTTAATAAACTATAGGCTCATATAGACAAACATTATAAATACAATGAAATGTATGTCTTATAAAACATTTTAAAAAAGACATTTTATGAATTCAAATCTAGGCAGAAATACAAATACAAAAAGTCTGCTTTGTTTTGCCAGATCAAGTTGTAGGTGTGTTTTATTATAATAATAATAATAATAATAATAATAATAATAATAATAATAATAATGGATTGCATTTATATAGCGCTTTTCGACACCCTCAAAGCGCTTTACAATTCCACTATTCATTCACTCTCACATTCACACACTGGTGGAGGCAAGCTACAGTTGTAGCCACAGCTGCCCTGGGGCAGACTGACAGAAGCGAGGCTGCCATATCGCACATCGGCCCCTCTGGCCATCACCAGTAGGTGGTAGGTGAAGTGTCTTGCCCAAGGACACACAATGTTGGGAAGGTTACTTTTAAAATGTATTCCATTACAGAATACAGAATACATGCCCCAAAATGTATTCTGTAACGTAATCCGTTACGTTACTCAATGAGAGTAACGTATTCTGAATACTTTGGATTACTTAATATATTATCATGCTGTTTACAACTACGTGAATGTACTATTGCTGTGATTTATTACTGTTACTGAAGGTTCGCGGCTCCGAACCGTAGTAAAGGGACCTCTGGCTAATACGTCATGTTCGTGTCGGGCTCGTAGCTGAAAAATAGCTTTACTTTGTTGTCTGGGTCAACTTTGCTTGCGAGAGACAGAGAGAGGCGTTGAAAGGCTGCTCCAACGGAACTTGTTGTTTTTGGAGGAAAACACGAACACGGTGTACAGTCGAGTCTTAATAGCTTACTTACAACTGGGCTTGTCAGGCACTCTTCTTGGCTGCAGTGGTTATTATTATATTTACATGCTTCCAGCTCCCGTTTTTGCTCGATGACAGCTCGTACTTTTCCTTTTTCTCCCTCCCTCACTCACAGACACATAACAAGGCTGTCCAAATTCGTAGACTCCTCCGAATGCAGCCGACAAATGCGTCCTCCTTTTCCCCGAATTTGAAGGATGGGTCGGGTGTGTCCTTCGTGGCCTACCATATCCCAGAATTCATAGCGCGGCCCAGCCAAACTCCAGTTTCCAACAATGGCGGCCGCTACTAAGTTTTAAAATTACTCATACTAATCTTTCTGGGTCACAAAATAAACTTTTAACATATTTTCAGGCGAGAAAGTAGCTGTGTAAACATCAAATATCTGCTCGGTTTATTAAGATATCGCATATTTGCAAAAGTGCTTCGACGTTTTCGGAGACGTCTGCTACCCACCAGCTCGATAGCTAGCCGGGAGCTCGAGGGTTACTGATGCGGCCGAGAACGGCACAATTCCCGGCACATCATTTTCAGATCACCGCGGACTTTCGCTGCTCGGGTTAAACGTAATATATGTCACTTAGACAACCTAAAAATGTTATTGTTGGGCTTTTTTCAGTGTTTTGTTTGTTCGTGAGTAAATCGGTTTGGCTGAGATTAAAGTTATTAGATTAGATAAAACTTTATTAATCCCCCGGGTGGGTTCCTCCTTGGTTTTTACACAGCTGACTAAACGTCAAACAGAAAACTGATTAAACAGAAGTATGAGACAGTCGAGAATTTACGCCAGTGTCCTGTTATATTTTAGATAGCAAGGAGCAGACGGCTGAGTTTATTAAACTCCACCGAGACAGCGGTGACGCTAATCAGAAGGCTAGACCGTCCAATTTGACGGCCGTTTACTTCCGGCCTACCCGACCTTCTGAGGACCCGGCCTTCCCGGTCTACGTGGGCCGGGAAGGCCGGGTCCTCAGGAGGATGCAGCCCATGAATTTGGACACGACCAACGTGTATGGCAGTCCATTCTCCCTGCAGCACGGACTACACTGCCTATGATGCTACATTCTTTAGAGCTATACCTGTAGCATTCTGCCTATTAGCTTAGCACAACAACAACAAAAAGGCGCTCTCGCACCCAGGAAACAGCAGCGAGAGCGTCACCCTGTAACCATGGCAACCGTAACGCTGCCGCCTGGAACAACAGAACATAGCTGTCAAACAAAACCCAAACAGTCCTGACCCGCGACAATATGAAACAAGGAAGTACCGCCGTGTAATCCATTTATTTCAACAAAGTAACTGTATTCTAAATACCACCTTTTTAAACGGTAACGGAATATAGTTACTCATATTTTGTATTTTAAATACGTAACGGCGGTATACATGTATTCCGTTACTCCCCAACACTGAGGACACAACAACCGAGACCGTCCAAGCTGGGGCTCGAACCGGCAACCTTCCGATTACAAGACAAACTGCCAACTCTTGAGCCACGATCGCCCCCAATGTATGTGAGTTAAAGTCTGTTTTCAATCTCTTCAGGTTCATATTCTGCTGCACCTGGCATACCAGAAATCATCCACAGCATCTCTGAATTCATAAAGACACGAGACGGAGGAATTCCATCTCACCCTGAGAACATTTACATCAGCCCTGGCTCACAGTGGTCAATCTCGGTAACTCCATGATTACCGACATGCCGCATACATGTGTATGTGCTTTCTAATGGATCATCACAATCCCTCTTTTCTGTGCTTTCTAGAACATTCTCAATGTCTTAGTGAACCGTGAGGCTTCACCAAGAACAGGTGTGTTGATTCCAGTGCCATGCCACAACAAAACCGTGTTGTCCATAACGCAGTTGGGTGCAGTCGCCGTCCCTTATTACCTGAGTGAGGAGCAGGGATGGGCGCTGCAGGTGGAAGAGCTGCAGCGAGCGCTCGAATCTGCAAAGGGAGTCTGTAATCCTGTGTCTCTGTACGTCATCAACCCCGGAAATCCAGCAGGTATTTATTCCAGCCAGTGTGGGGATCATCTACTGTAAGTGTTTGTTCTTTGTGTTACAGGATGAATATTATACCCTTACTTGTTTTTATGCCACACTGCCTGTAGGTTATGTTCAGAGCCAAAAATCAGTGCAAGAGGTGATCCGGTTTGCTTGGGAAAAGAGGCTCTTTCTTCTGGTTGATGAGGTGGAGAAGCTATTATCATCATCCATGCAAGCATATTTTAAAAACCAAATGCATCTGTATAAAGGAACTTATGGATGTTTACATGTTGCATTGCAGCTCTATCAGGACTGTGTTTATGGGGAAAACTGTGAGTTTGTCTCCTACAAAAGGGCTGTGAGCGAGATGGGGCCTCCTTTCTCAGGCACAGTGGAGCTGGCGTCCTTTCACTCAGTGTCCAAAGGCTTCTTGGGAGAGTATGTGTTTAGTCCAGATATGTATCTGGTTTGTAATGGATGATTCTCACAAAGCTTGAGGCAAAAATTAAACTGAAATTTAAAGAAATAAAGCAGTCAAATAAGCAATCTCACTACAAGATCAAAAAGATGAAGACGTTAGTTTGCTCACTGATACTTATAAGTGCTATTGTGCATTATTTGCACAACTACAGAGATGATCAGGATTTTTAAAAACTTATACACCAAACTTCTCAAGTTTGTTAACTGCATTACAAATATTATTTCTCTGTGTTGTTGAGTTTTAAGAGAGACAGTCATTTATAAACACATTCACACTTAAAGTCACCAATTAACCTAACATGCAATCTTTGGACTCTGAAAGGTTGCCAGATAACCTGGACAAAACCCACATATGCACAGGGAGAGACTCCAGCTGGTCAGCAGGTTTGACCCCTGAACCTCCTTGCAGCCAAGTTAATATGCTAACCAGTGCAATGGTTACCCTGATACCGGCGGCAGTTAGTGGCACCTCTCAGCCTTCTAGTAGATACACCTATAATGTAATTTAAAACTCCTACATCACTTTGTTCTCGAGTTATCACATTCACAAACTTGGGTGCCCATGTTGTCTGTCAGTCTTTTATGGCTGTCAGGTAAAATCTTCCAAAGTTGATTGCATTGCATGACTTGCATCGTGACAATTACACTTTTGTGTTTAACATATATTTTCGGTGTTATTTGTAGAAATGTCTTTTTGAAATTCATGCAAATTAGTGCCAAGTGTGCTAAAATAGCTTTGGAGATTTTCTTTAGACTGGTATGAACAAAGAGATCATTAACCAGAGTCTCATTGTAAGTTTAAACACTTCTTATACAAGCTAAAATGCGGAACTTAAAAGCATCACAGGTGTAACAGTGATGCTGCAAGGAGCAAAGGTTAGTGGATGAATGCAAAAGAGAGGTGAAGAAAAGAGTGCAAGCAGGGTGGAGAGCATGGGGATGCATTTCATGGCAAGAGTGAAAAGGAAGGTTGTGTGTCCAGTATATCCACTATCCTTCCTCTGCACATGTCCAAACCATCTCGGTCTCAAACTATGTCTCCAAACTGCTCAACCTGAGCTTTCCCTTTGATGTACCAGTCCCCTTGAGCTGGCAGGCAGGAAGTAAAAAAGAAATCTTCATAGGATGTAGTAAAGAAGGGCGTGCAGGTTGTTGGTGTGTCAGAGGAGGATGGTAGGGATAGTGTGAAATGAAAATAAAAAATCAAATTCAGTGATAAACTGGTCATCCACTGAGAGTGATCATGAGAAGCAAAGCTCCAGAACATCTACGTTTTTTGTTGTTTCTACATGTAAGTCTCTTTCATTAGGTGTGGTCTCCGTGCTGGATATGTCCAGCTGGTAAATCTGGATCCTGCTGTCATGAAATACATCCACACACTGTTCTCCAAAGATGCTTGTGCACCAGTTTTAGGTCAGATTGCCCTGGATCTGATGACGGACCCTCCAAAGCCAGGAGACCCCTCGTACCTGCTCTATAAACAGGTTGGACCTGAGAACTGTACTCTTGTTTAGCTGAGGACGACCAACTACATGTAGCGCTGTAGCTGTATTTGATAAAGAATTTGCCATTTTCTACAAGCTGATGTCTTCTGCAGGAAATTGAGCAGATCAGGACTGTGCTGGTTCATAACGTGAAGAAAGTCATCGAGGTTGTCAACAGCCTACCGGGATTCAGCTGCCCACCCATTGAAGGAGGATTGTTTGCATTCCCCAGACTGCACCTCACACCAAAAGCTATTCAGAAAGCCAAGGTTACAGCAGAAATGCAAGAGGATGTATTACATAATCTGTGCTGAAGCCCTTTGAACTTTCTCCTGGTTCATTTTCCTGAAATGTGTTTTTGTTTTCCTTGGATATTTCAGGAATTAGGACTGCAGCCAGACACATTCTACTGTACGAGACTGCTAGAAGAAGGTGGAGTGTTTACCGGTCCTGGTTGGGAGTACGGACAAAAGGAGGGCACCTACCACATCAGGTACAACACAAGTCGGGCACTCTTCAAAGTACATCATTGAGAAATTATAGATATTATATAAAGCAATTTTATTTTTGGTATGAAACAGAAAAATCATTTCTATTGTTAAAAGAAGTCTGTGTTTAGACTGCAGATGGATTCATTTCATGGTCCAAGTCTCAGTCTTTTTTTGTCTCTGCAGATTTTGCATCGCGGTCCCTCAGGACGTCATGGAGGAATTACTGAGACGCCTGAGCAGCTTCCACATGACATTTATGAAGGATTTTTCTTAAAGACAAAGTTCCCATTGGAGTTTAATTTTTCTGTAATCCCATAACTCTATATAGAAAATCAAACCATTTTTGAAACAGCGATGTTGATTTTAATAAATATGACATTTATTGCACACAATCTTTGGTCAGCCATCTTTTGTCACTACCCATTAGAGTAAGATACAGCTTCAGCTTTTCAGAAAGCAACTAACCATTTATTACAAGTTCCAAATTCAAATGAGGCCTCACATCAGCCATCATTAAAAATTAAATTAAAAAAAATTAAAAAAAAAAAAAAAGTAGTGTGTTCTTTAAGGAGTTCCTGACAAATTCCGTGCTTTCACAATGGAACCCAGCACTAAAACAAAGACAAAAAAAAAGAAAAAAAAGAAAAAGTGATGTCAAAGCAGCAAATCATCAGCCACTTAATCTGTCTGAGCCAGCAGACATGTAGAAAACCCTCAGTCTTATCAATCCACCTCACTGTCACTGCTGTGAACAAGAGGGTTTGAATCTGTATTGTTCAGCAGCTCTACTAGTAAACAGATGAGCTTTCCATCTTGAGAAGCGTTTGTGTTACTGGGGCTGTTGAGGTTTCGGTGCAGCATGGTCTGAATGGAAGTGCGTAGCTCCCAGAGCAGCTCCCACGTCTCAACCGGCAGCTCACAGCGCACCAGAGATCGTCCAGGAAATGATACTTCTATTTTGTCACCATGCACTGGTCACAAGAAAAAGAAAAGTAGTATTCAAGTCTGCTAATGCAGAGGGATGATTTCATTTTTGGTGCTTGTCTAAAATGCAAACTACAAACATGTAGACAGACTTGCACAGCTGAAATAATTTCATTTTTACTGTAGCACTCCATAACAGTCCAAAAGCATTAGTCAGCACTTGAACACATCTAAACCAACAAGATTTTCAGCTGATCAGAGACGTGCACAAACAAAGGACTTCAGTCAGATTACCATCCTCCAACCTGTGCTACAAATGCATTCTTTAGGGAGAGCAGAAAACATCTTACCCATCTCTGTGATATCGCAGTCTGTAAGTAGCAACAGAGCGAGTGGATGGACTGCAGAAGAGTCTCTGATGAAAACATTCCCGTTGGACTTGATGGCACTGAAGAAGGTCAACCACCGACTAGGGAGGTCTTCTTTCCCACTACAATATAAAATGAGAACAAACTTTACATGCACATCAAGTCTGTTTGTGATGCAACTCAATATTTAGGGCATGCTCTGACCGGTTCACTGAGGAGCGGTGAAGCAGCACTGGCCCACTGAGTGTTCGCAAAGAAATGCTGTTGGGACGAAAGCGTCCTCCTTTAGTCACAACACCTTTCTTCACCTAAAAACAAAAGAACAAAACAAACCAGGTCTAATTTAAATGCAATGCAATGTCAGATTCAACACAAACACCTATACAGCTTTAACCAAGAAAGGCTCAAGTAGATTTATAGAACCGTTACATCACTGTTACCATACAAATGAGTACGTATCCATTTTAGCCCATACAGAGATAACTATGAGTCCCTGGGGGGATTATAGCAGGATATAGGCAATGAAAGTCAGTCTGGGTAGCTGCCATGTACCTGAATGAGGTTGGGATACAGCCCAGCCAGCAGCACAGCTTTAAGCAGCTCATCCTGGTTGCTGTGCTCATTGTAGAGAGAGGTGTAACGCTGGCAGTCACTGGGATGAGAAACCAGCCCGGCGTCATGCAGATTATCACTGAACTGAGATATAAGACCTGCAATAGGATCAGATGACAGAAATATTTGAATTTAGCAAAAAACAGAAGGGCAGGGATTTTTAACTTCCAAAAGTGGACTGAGACAGGGTGTAAAAGACTGACCGTTTATAAAACGAAGGCTGGCCTTGGACAGGGTGTGTCTCTCCAGAAAGTCATCCCTGTCCTCTCGGTTGCCGTCCTGCTGAACTTTCCTCCAGCCCAGAACAGCTCTACTGACCACCAGATAGTCACTGTAGCTTGAGCCACTCAGAGCCTCTTTGGCCTGGACAAACAGAAAGCAGACGACTCAGTAACAGCTTAGCAAACAAAAATATGGCAAAATGTATTATGGTGAAGACATCTCACCTTGTTGACTAGTGCTCTGTTCTGCAAGCTGTTGTGGAAAGGGTCTCTAGTGAGACAGGCAGCTACAGACAACATAGGCAGAACACATCTAAACATGCTACTCAGGACTAATATTTTGCCCAGCCGTGGGTCACATGACATGCAGGCGACACGATCCCCTAATGGAGTCAGTGTTTCGGTCCTGTCCAGGACTCCTGCAAAACAAAAGTGCATCAAAATGACAAGTAAAGACAAGTAAAGATGAGCAAAGACGAGTAAAGACGCGCTTACCTATATCTTGTAGATTACGGACAGCGTCTCTCACTGACTCTAGCTCTGGGCTGTCCAATACTTGGGATAAGAAATCTACAGCCTACAAGCACCAAAAATGATAAGCCATTAATAAATATAAAATAGAAGAAAAATGTAAATACAGATACAAGAAAGAACAGGGAAAAAATTATTCCTGTACCTTTGAGTTTGGACTGTGGATTTTAGCCTGCACTACTAAACTCTCAAGTGGGATGCGCAGGATTTCAGGGATGGGAAAGGGAGGCATGGATTCCAGCTGTTTTCTTGAGAAAAGGTGGTAGGACTGTCCCGGCTGACACCGGCCTGCTCTCCCTTTTCTTTGTGTAACATTTGAACGGGAAATCCAAACTGTATCCAGACAGGACACCTGGGGCGAAATAAATAAATAAAGAGATTACTTTTGCTGACATTTTCCTGGAATAAAATCAAATGTCAATACTAACCTTAGTCCTTGGGTCATAATTCTGTTCTTTGTGAGTTCCTGCATCCACCACGTGAACAATGTCATCTATTGTAACTGAGGTCTCAGCAATGTTTGTGGCCAGGACAATCTTTCTTTGTCCCACTTGGGGGCGCTGGAACACAGCCTGCTGGTCAGCCACTGATAAACTTGAGTGCACTAAAAGAAAAGCAGAACCAATTATAAACCGGTTATAGGTGGGGAACCTTTTTCCAGAGGCCAAAAAGCAGGCCTCTGGAAATCCATCTCCTTACTTACAGGGCAGGATCATCTGGGAGCCAGAGGAGAAGCGCGGTTTTTCCTCAAGCTTCTCTTGAACAGCTTTTATGTCCTGCCATCCCGGGAGGAAACACAGCACTGCACCTGAAGAACGAGGGGAGAGGAGTTGTTGTAAAATATGACTCTGCCCAAAATTTCAAACACTATTATTTAAAGTGAATTAACAGCTTGGTAAAATAGGCACCTGGTTCTCCACATCTGTCAATGTGTTCGATGACATCAGCGACTAAATCGAGATCCGATGTGGCATCGTTCTAAACAAGAAGAAGATGCAGAGCAACTCATCAGTTTGGGAAAAAAAAGAAAATGTGTGAAAAACAAAAATGTGGCAGATGTGAGTTCCACCTCTTTGTCCGTCTTCGCCCTTTCTGGGACTTGAGACCGACGCCCCATCTCTTTTAGTACATCTTCCAGGTACTTTTCTCGTACTGGGTGCATGAACCCTGGCACCTTTACAATCGGGCAGCCGCCAAAGTACTGAGCCAGCCTCTGGTTGTCCCCAGTGGCACTCATGAGAACGACCCTCAGGTCAGGGTTCTCATTCAGGCTTGTGCGCAGCAGAGCCAGCAGCAGGTCTGTGTTTATGTCTCTCTCGTGGACCTCGTCAACCACCACGTGGCTGATTCCCTTCAGGGTTGGGTTTGACTGCAGCTTCCTCAGCAGGACGCCCACTGTGAGGAAGAGCAACGCTCCTCCACTGTGCTCTGGGAGTCGGCTCTCGAGTCTCACCTACAGGAGAAAGATAATACAAATATTATGCATTACTATGGAAAAGATTAACTCAACCCTTCATATCCTTGCGACGCTACCAGCCATAATTCAAGGGTTCAGTTACAAAACCAATGTGGTAGAATGAGAAAACTGCCAGTTTATTTTATTCTACTTTTTACTCTTTATGTCAGAAAATAGTTAAAAACAATAGACATAAGGAAGGCCCTCAAAAATTAGAACTTTAATATAAATCTGTAGTCATTGCATGAGCTGCAACGCTCAAGTTTTCTAGAGAGAGGTGCAGGCAGATCAAACATTTTACTGTAATCTAGATAGCTTCATAAAATCAAAAATAACAAAAACACCTATGACATAATTTTATGTCCCAGTGATGACTGAAATTAAAGTTAGAGCACTTTGTTGTGGGAGCCCAAAAACAGCTTTGTCGAGAGGAATTTCAAATACGTTTATTGAATAAAAAGTTTTAAAAGCTTAATTTTTAAAGCACAAGACAAAGTTTTGAAGTTGTGCAAATACATTTCTCTTATTAGAGAAATCAAAACAAATCGTTTTGTGTTCAAGTAAGATATTGTATAATCTATGCGGCTGTCCTAACCTGATATCCTACAGACTGTTTCAGAGCTGGACCCATCTCCTGAGCAACACGGTGGGCCACCGACACAGCACTGATCCGGCGAGGCTGGGTTACCAAGATGTTGCACTCAGCCCCGCTGCCCCCTCTCACGCGATCCTCCAGCAGAAAACGAGGGACCCGAGTTGTCTTGCCACATCCCGTTTCTCCAGCAATCACAACTACCCTGGAGGCCTGCACAGCTGAGATCACACGCTGACGGTGGGCGTCGACCGGGAGCTCAAGGCTCAGTTCGGGGTTCGCTCTGTTCCATCTCTCCTGCAGGTGGATGCTGAGCTGCTGAGCCTCAGATTCAGAAAGAGGCCTGTACGGCCTGCCTGTGATGGCATCTGTTATAAAATCCTCCTCTTCCTCATCATTCCGGTTTATTGTCTGCTGTTCTTTTGCCTCTTCCTCTTCCCATAGTTTCTGTACCTCTGTTGTCACTGGGTACTGTTAGAAAAATGCGCAAACTCAGAAACTTACATTTTTGTCAAAACTCAGTCAAACACCACTAATCCTCCTTGTACCAAGACTCACCTGGGTGAGGTACTCTCTCACGCTTTGCTCCAGATATTTTGGAATCTCCAATGGAAGTGGGCGCCTCTCCCTCTCTCCAGCCTCCCTCACCTTTTCTCGATGATACTTGGCATGTGTCAGTGGGTTGTTGTCCTTATCCAGCAGCTCCAATTCCTGTAACCAGCAGGTGAGATGCATATATTAAGTACAATCTTGACTTGTTAAGATACAGTAGTTCTCGACAAATACTCACCTTTAGCTTCATGCAGGCAAGTGCAGCAGCTCCCGCCTCTGCTGCCGCCCGGCTGCCTGCTTTGGCTGTGAATGTCATCTCCTCGGGCCAGAGCAGAGTCAGTTCACACTTCTTTAGCTTCCCTCCTGTTGTTCTGAACTGCAGTAGCTCCTGCAGTAATAAGTCACATAGTAGCTTACAATGCACATTGAGTTTAAAGAGGATAGATTGTTACCGCCCAAAACAAAGTGAACTACAAACCCAGATATTGTTGGACGATGTGGCCACCTGGATAACCCTATTCAACAGAGATTTAGGTTGTGGAAACAAGGAAAGAGCTTCTGACACATTGGAGTCATCCTCTTTAGCAGGTGCCCGGTCATTTGCTCTGCCTCTGTAGATATCACCTGTCCAGGAATTATCCTCATTATCATGAAGAGGTGTATGCAGCCCTCCTCTCCCTCGGCCAGCTCTCCTCCTGGGGAGCTGGTTGTTTGGCCCTATCACACCCATTTCCTGTAAACAAACACAATCAAAGAACGGTGAGAGGGGAGAAAGAGACATATCGTATACTGCAAACTCACATGCTGGTTTTCAGCTTACTCTGAGCTTCTGACAAGCGGCAGCTGCTGCAAATTGCTCTGCCTCGCTCTTCTTTGAGCCGTAACCCTCCTCTTCTATCTTGCAGGGCCACTGCAGCGTGACAGTGGCCTTCTACAGAGGAGCCCCAACAGAAAGCTTAACACCATCAACGGATTTTGTCACATGTACAGTGAAAGCAATAATGCTGTCTCGCTCTGACTTTAGCGCTGACCTTAACACCAGCATGTTCCATGCAACTGTACTGGATGAGCTGAGAGAGGTCGCTGACTCCCAGTGACCGTGAGATGGTGTTGTGCAGGAGGCTTTTAGGATCTGGAAACTCCTTCAGGAGGTGGCGTCTGCTATCGACTAAATAGTAAATATAATAAAAATTGTAAAAGGTGACTGTCGGCAGTGGATACATGGGAGTCCAAATATGAGACAAAAGAAGCAAGACTGCGAAATACAAGCACAAACCATAACCTTTTAAATGACGTGCCCTTGAGTTTTTAGCGCCGCTGCTGCCGAGCTGTCACCCGTTAGCTAACCGGCATCTTCACTCACCTCGTTTACTCTGGAAATAAGATGTCGCATTCATCTGAAAGCTTGGAGATTTGGTCCCATACCACCGCATTTCTTTACTCAAGCCAGACGCTGTTTTACAGCCACTGTGAACGCATTTGCCAATGTTGCATAGCGCTCTCAAACGCACGAGTAAAACACCGGGTAGCGCCATCTTTAAACTAAAGTTTCTTCTTCGGCTCCTCTACAAGCTGTTTTCATGAAACGCCCTCTTGTGGCAGGGAGTATAACTGCATCTTTTAGAGCGCCTCGTAAAAACATGAGCAGATCAGAATCAGAAAAACTTTATTAATCCCAGAGGGAAATTGAGTTGTCATAGCAGCAGATATACAACAAACATCAAGCACTCATACAAAATGAGTGTAGAAATGGCGATATTAATAAATAAACATTAAGACATATAGATAAATATAGAGATATAGGTATAAATCTAAATCTAAATATACATATAAATATAATAGGACAAGTATGTGTGAAAATATATGTTGTGGTGCACAAAAGTGACCCACGGGGATAAATTAAAGAGTCTGATAGCAACAGGAAGGAACAACCTCCTGTAACGTTCCCTCAGATAGCAAAGTTGAAGGAACCCATTACTGAAACTGCTCTTCAGATTGTCCAGTGTGTTATGGAGGCGTGGGAGTCATTGTCCATGATTGCCAGCAGTCTTGCCAGCATTCTGTCACTGTTCACCTCCTCCAGGGTGGCGAGCTTCATGCCAAAAACAGACTCTGCCTTCCAGATGAGTTTGTACAGTCTGTTTGTGTCCTTTGCTTTGATGCCTGGACTCCAGCTTGCTACAGCAAAGAAGACGGTTCTTGCAAAAGCAGACTGATAAAACATATAGAGCATCTTGCTGCTAACACTGAAGGATCTGAGCCTTCGTAGAAGTAAAGCTCAGACCCTTCTTACAAAATTGTGATTTCTGATCCAAATCTCAAAGTTTTCCTTTACTTTCAGGTTTCTTTGCGGTCCTTCTAACCCACTTGTGGAGGGACAATAATTGCACCTAACTGGGTCTTGACAGCAGCACACTGCATCACACGAGAGCGAATTTGTTCTTGGTGTTTTCATGGCCAGATCACATATAAGCAGCCGTTTTGAATACTAAAAAAAGTGTCATAAACATGAACTGAAACCCTTTTTCGTTTCAATTCCAGTTTCTACACATACAGGGTGGTTCTTGCTGAGCATGACATGAACAAAGAGGAGGGACCTGAATAGTTCATTATCATTGAAAAATTCATACACCCCAAATGGAACTGTGTGTCGTGTGGATATGGTGTTGCTTTCTACTCTTTAACTTGTAGGAAAACAATGACACAGTCTATTTTTTTCCTCATCCTTGTTCACAGGAATGAAATTGCCCTACTAAAACTGGAGAAGAGAACCACTATCAGGGATGAGGTTCAGCTGGCTTGCCTGCCACAACATGATGCTACTCTCACCCACAACCAGCCCTGCTACATCACAGGGTGGGGTCGTCTCTACAGTAAGGCCCACTGCTATTGTCAAGTGTGGCACATCTTTGTTAAATTCTAAATACTCAGTTATTATGCATTCGATTTGATTGGTGTTGTGATCTTTAGCCCCCTGCTACACCACAGCAGGTGGTGGATCACAGCGTCTGCAGTTAAAGTGACTGGTGGGGTGGTTCAGTAAAGACAACAATAGTCTGTGCAGGAGGTGAAAGCAAGTCAGCATGCCATGTGAAAAACAACAACAGAACTTTGTTATATTTTTGCAAAATAAACTGTTCAGTGTATGTGTTACGGTTCAGGGTGACTCTGGAGGCCAGTAGTGGTTTTAACCTTTGAACTCCCCCATGGATGCCATTTTTGCCTGGCCTCTTTCTTATTATTGAATCATGAACTCTGACCTTAATTGAAGCCTGCTGTTTTTTTAGATGTTGTCCTGCGTTCATTTGTGATCTGGATGAGGCGCTGATGTATTCTTGGGAGTAATTTTGGTAGGCTGTCTACTCTCTGGAGTCCCAAAGCCTTAGATGTGACGTAACCTTTATAGACAGATAGATGTCATCCACTTGTATCAATCTGGAAACTTAACAACAGTTTCTCATTTGTTCTCGAGTTTCTTTAGATCGTGGCATGATCTTTAAGCATACTTCACTTTGTTATACAGGTTCTGTTAAAGTGATCTTTTTGATTCAACAGGCCTGGCAGTAATCAGGTCAGTGTGTGGTTAGTGAAATTGAACTCTGTTTTCTAAGTTAATTCATAATTTAACAAGTGGGCCATTTACCTTTTCACACAGGGCCAGGTAGGGTTGTATAGCTTTATTCCCTTAAATAAATTATTTAAAAACTGCATTCTGTATTTACCTGGGTTATCTTTATCTGACATTAAATTTTGTTTTATCTGGAATATTTCATATTCATATTTCATATGTGAAAAAGAACAAATCAGGAAGTCGATGACAGGAATCTGTTTCACTGCCCTGTGAAGAAAATTCTCTCTGAGACAGGTACAAACTCTGGTGATGTTTCTTTGCAGACAACGGCCCAAAACTGATTTAGACTTCATAACATGTGAAGAAACTGAACATTAAAGTGTATAAAGAAATGTTTGTATTATGTCTGACTTGCATTTCCTTTAAGTATCTACACATTATAAGAAACATGCAGGATTGAACAGATAAGGAAACGCATTTATTCATTTTAAACAATATATACATGTTTTACAAAGATAAATCCAAACATGGACAGTTTTAAAAAGTCTGAATTAGCATTATGAAAATACAAAGGTGAGTTGGGTGTATTTAGTTACTGTGTCATTGATCTATTTGTATAACTACAAAGCAAATGTAAAAACTATAACATGAGAAATGACCGTTTATAGAATGAGTGCAGTTTTTTATTATTTTTTCTCTAACCTTTGTAATTAACAAGTTTGTGACACAAGCAAAAAATCTCAACTGCCAGCGTAAATACACAGCTTATATAATAAGCCTTAACTGGTCCTTGTAGCAGCCTCAGTTTTAAAGAACGTGACAGCAGTGGTTTTCAAACTGTGGTTCAGTGTGTCAGTACAGCAGGGTAGCTGGACAACTACAGAATAATATGCAGTGAAGCAGAGCTGAGTGGATATAATTTATGTGGAGAAAATAAGTTTGCTGTGTTTACTTTTGTGTTTTTTGTTTTTACAAAAGTACTCATGAGTCTGAGGGCTTCCAGGTGAAGAAGTTGATTCCTTGCAGCTCCTCAGGTAAGTACTCCTGCTCTACGGGGTTGCTGAAGGCTGGGTTGTATTTGTAGCCTTTCGAGTATCCCAGCTGTTTCATAAGCCTGGTTGGGGCATTGCGGAGGTGCAAGGGGACGGGAGGCAGGGGACCTTTGTGGCTTCTCAAACAGGTCTTCACATTATCATAGGCCTTGTAGATCGAAACAGACTTGGGTGCTCGTGCCAGATAGACCACACACTGAGCGAGGATCACCTGTTGATCAGCAGATGAAACAAAAGGAAGAAAACTGAGGTGAAGACAACTTTAGGGTTGACAAGACATGTGACTTCCAGTCACTGATTGGTCCACTGAGCTTACCTCACATTCAGGCATCCCAATGAAATGACAGGCTTGGAAGGCAGAAACAGCCTGAGTAAGAGCGGCGGGATCTGCCATACCTGAAAGACAAGAAGGATGCAACGCTGCAGAATAAGAAGCACTTTTTAAAAAAACATTATGACTACTTTGTCAAGCTTCCTCTCTCTCTGTCATTTCAGTCCAGTCAGTAGTTTCTGAACTATTTCCGCAGGCAGCGATTTATAGAAGCGTTCCTGAGCTCGTGCTGTGGTTTCCATGACAACGTCGTGCCCGTTTTTAATGCAGCATCACGGGAATCTGATGTTGATTTTCAGCCTTCTCCATTATGCACAGTGATTTCTTCAATCATCAATCTTTTGATAATGTTATGTACTATAGATGATGAGATATTTAAAGTCTTTATGTTACATTGAGGAAAATTATTCTGAGTTCTTTTTTTTTAAACAATTTGTAGATGCAGTTTTTGGCAGATTGCTGAACCTCTGCGCTTTACTTCTGAGAAACTCTCTGCTTCTCTAAGATGCTTTTTTATATCTAATCTTGTTGCTGTAATATTACCAATTACACTAATTAGTTGCAACATGTTCCTCCAGCTGTTTCTTTGTAGTACCTCTTACTTTTCCAGCCTTTTGTTGCCATGTCCCAACTTTTCTGAGACATATTGCTGCCACCAAATTCAAAATTGCCTTATTTTGTCTTAAAATTGTACAATAAAAAAGTATAAATAGCTCTACTGACATAATAAAGCCAGATGTGGTTAGGATTGTAGAGAAGAAAAACTGGAAAAAAGTGTAAGAAGCCTTTAACTTAGGGATGAACTGATAATGTTTAAAAAAAATCATTGGGCTGATAGCAGTGCCTGTATCTTTTTTTTTTTCTGTGTGTATTTTGATTTTCTTGCTATTTATTAACCCCTTTGTGCCAGGGGAAAAAAAAAAGGTCAATACACACCGGATGATTGCAGCTGGAAAATTCTAAAAAAAAAAAAAAAAATATATATATATATATATATATATATATATATATATATATATATATATAAAAAAATGTGGAGGTGACATAATGCGACAATTAAATTCACCTACCCACATCTTCACTGGCAAAGCGGACCAATCTGCGAGCCACGTAGAGCGGATCCTCGCCACCCTCAAGCATACGGCCCAGCCAGTATAGAGACGCATTCTCATGGGAGCCTCTCATAGACTTATGTAACGCTGATATGCAGTTGTAATGCTCTTCACCTTTAAGTAAAACACACACACACACACCCAAATGAAATGTTTCTAACAGATAAGAAGATTTTTCTTCAGGTGGCATTCCATCAGCAATTTTCAAACTAAGAGATTGAAGGTCATTACATACTGAAAAAAATGACCTTATCTAAAAAAAACAAGGACTGATCAGGCAAAAATAGATGAATACCGTCTCCATTAAAGTCATTAGTCAAGCTGAATGATGGCTTCATCTCCCAGTGAAGCAGGGAACAGTAAATCTCCATCTTTTGGGACAGCTGCGTGTTGTGTAACAGGACAGTGTGGAGGACTAATGAGTCTGAGGAGTTCTGTGCATGATGAGCAAAGGTGATAAGAACAGCTAAAACTACAGCAGACTAAAAAAAAGCACTGATTATAGGTAAACGCGGGCCTTATAAGTTATTGTAATGAGCAAAAACATTAAAATATCAGTTAGCTATGAATGCAATAAAAAAAAAAGTCTCAAAGCGCTTTGTTTTATGAATCTGGTATGAATGAATAGCACACGCTGCTCTGACGCTCAGCTAAAATACCTGCACTGCACTCACAAGAAACACACAGCACACTTAAATACCTAGCAGGGGCGAAGAAACGCAAGAAATAAGGTTCGTCCCCGTTATATAACGGTGATCAAAGACACTGGGGCGTAATATGATAGAGCTGTTAAGCTCAAAGCATGAAAGTACTCATGACGAGTGCTATAAATGACGCTGCCGAGAGGAATTTAAAAGATGTGGATTTGTAAAGTATGGAGCGATTTGTGCTGCCCACATCCTTAAAGACAAAGCCTCTTCTTTTATTGAAACAACCGTTATCCCAGGACCTCTGGTGACGTTTTCCAGCAAAACAGAAGTAAAAAATTAACAGTTTCAATAAGAAATTAGAGGCAAGAGGCCGGTAATTTCTGCCTCTTGGTCCCACCTGCAAAAACATTTTCCACATAAACAGGATTCCATGTAAGAGTATCGGAAATACAATTGAAAACAGAGGGTGAGGACGATGCAAGCATGGGTCACAGTGTTATGAGCTGGAATATTTATTCAGGCCTAGTTGCACATAGTGACACCCAAAAGACCAGCTTTGATAAAAGGAACTTAAAAGAAAGGAGCGTCGATGCTAAAATGACAATGTGAGTACATCTGCGCTTACCAGCTTTATCATAGAGAATGTGGGACCTTTGGAGACCTTCTTTGACATGCTCTTCTGTCACTAGTATCTCTTGAGGAGAATCGTCGGGTGCTAAGAGGTTTGTTTTGGACATCTGAGCCTGAACAGCCAGCTGGAGACTATTGAGCCCGACTCTTGCGTCGCCATCACAAAGGTAGGCCATGGTGTCCAGGGCTTTTTGCTGAATGTAAATCTTTGGTCTAAAAACATTAAAAATATACACTGTATCAGTGCCTCTACTGTTTAATATGGAATAAAATTGAAAAAATAGAAAACAGATAATGCTTAAATGCCTTTCATCATGAATATTCTCAGTCTTATGCTATTCTGTTTTAACCAGCGCTCATCTCAAAAACATCTTGATATAAGTCACTCTGACTGGCAGCAAAATGATTTCATCAGTTTTGTCAAAATGTTGTTTTTTATTTTCCCCCATAAAAAAATAATTAACTAAAACGATGGATTTGTGTAATCTACCTTAAACAGATAGTAGATTATATGCAATCATCGGCTGGCAGCTAACAGGTGATTATAGCTCGTGCTGAACCTCATCTGTCAAACTATCAAACAAAACCAAAGCTGAGACTATTGCTGTGGCTCCATCTTCCGATACCCACTATGTGAGGATTATAAAGATAGTGAGGTTTTTGGTCACGTGTCACACTACAGTCGAGGAGCTTGTGGGAACCTACCTGTGTCCATCTGTTTGGTCTTCATCTTTGGGGTTTGTCGAATCTTGTCCCTGGATTCTGATCCCAAGTGTGGCCACAGCTCTGTTCAGGATCGAGCCCATCGCCTCCACAGACAGCTTCTCCAGAACCAGCACCTTGCACCTGCTCAGTAGGGCAGCATTCACCTGGAAGGATGGATTCTCAGTGGTCGCTCCAATCAAAGTGACTGTGCCACACTCCACATGTGGAAGGAAGGTGTCCTACCAATGAATTAGGAGACAAAATGTAAATAAATCGTTTCTACTTATTATTATTATCAGTCGAAACCCCAAAAATGTATGTTTCCAATAGATCAAAGACATGAGCTGGAGAACTCGTGCTGTTTTTGAAGGGATAAAGATGGTCCCGTAAGCTGTTTATACATACATATACACTCGTGCTGATATACAATCTTATTAGCAGGGGGAAGAACATAAAAAAAAAGTCTCCAACAAGCAGAGTACAACTTTCTGCTCTAAAATACCTCCTCACCTGTTGGGATTTATTGAAGCGGTGAATTTCATCGATGAACAGGATGGTCTTCCTCTTGCACAGTCGGAGCTCGTTTTGCGCTTGCTTTATCACTTCTCTGACCTCATTGGTGGAAGTACTGGTGGCGGACAGAGTTACAAAGCGAGCCGTCCCCTTCTTCTTACTGGTGCTGGCAATGATGTGGGCTAGAGTGGTCTGAAATACAGCGAGCCACATGGAGAGTAATTTAACGTAAACTCACAGGCAGAACATGTAATGCAGCTTTCATCGAGAAGTTTCTGTGATGTGTAATCAAGTTAAATGAGCTGATTTTGTGACTCGTCTATTCAATGAGGAAACCTGACTGCGGCAAAGCAGTCGACAGGAGGGTCAAAGAAGAGATAAGGTGTCAGTTAAAGCATGCCGACAAAGTCTGGGAATGGCTAGTGACTGCTCAATGAGCCACGCTGGCAGCTCAACATGCCTAAGGAGTCATTAACAAGCTGTACCACCAACCGAGCAGCCACAGACGCCATCATTCACTCTTTCAACACGACATAAAAGTTCTACTTGAATACAACAAAGAGTACCACAGCTGAAAATTCACTTAAATCCACCGTATTGGATATTCAGCATTAATCTAGACAATAATTATTTAAAAACATACAAGAAAAAAGGTGCAAAATGGACAAGCCCCAAGTTTCATGCCAAAACTGAGACTGTAATTATTAGAATATAAGAAATTTACATTCGAAGAATTAATCACAATAATTTTTAACATTTTTTTTCTCTTACCCACAATAATTTCAGCAATTTGTGGATTATTAATTCAACAGAAAATTGCCATATTACTAAAAGAAAACTGATGAAAGCTTCTTAAATTAAAATATTTTTTGTGTGAAAAATCAGTGTAGAGCTTTAAGAATCACTGAATAGATGAGACTTTATAAGTTATATTTAAAAAAAAAAAAAACACCTTTAAAGCACTATATGGATGAGGTAGAGTGTTAAATATTTATATGGTTATACTGTACATTAACATTTGATAATTTTATATAATGACATTTTTTAAAGTACAAGTTTTTGTTCAATATCCCTGATTTTCTTTTCTTTTCTTTTTTTTTTTTTTTTAGAAATTAGAACTCAGTCGGTTCAAGCATCTTCAATTCTGAGTACTAGTTGCCGAGAGCAGATGATGACTTATTGTTCGGGATATCATTAATGACAAATTAAAGGAAAACTTTAATGAATGATGCGACACGTCTGACTTTAGTCATCTCGGTTGGTGTTTGGAGAGCGTGGCATAGGACAAGGACAAAACAGCACAGCACGTGATTCACTTAATTTTGAAACTCATCGCCTCCTTTACAATAAGACATAAAAAGTGATCATGCAGAAATACTTTGCATTGATTTATAGTGACCTTTGGAATTGACCCAATAATACCGCCCGGTTATCATCTTAGGGGTGAAGGATACAGGCTTTTCCTTTAATTTGTCCCCCACAAATAAAGTGAGGGGAGCTGAATCAGTGGCAATAAGGTGTTTTAACCATCACATATCAAACGGCAGGAAAATACTAAGCAAAGCTGGGGAGAGATGCAGCATCATACTGGGTCACCTCCACACCTTTCCGCATCCCGGGGGTCCCCAGAGGATCAGCGACGGTATTTCCTGGGAGTCAAGAAGTGGCCGGAAGAGACTTTGCTCTCCTACAACTTTATTTTGCCCAAAGTATTCCTCCAGTGTTTCTGGTCTCAGCACCTCCGCCAGAGGTTTGTCTACTGCAAGCAACGTCCGCGGTGACAGACGTTTCGCCGTTTTCAAGCCCTGCCCGCTGGATGCAGGCGCGGGCTGCTGACTCCTCAAAGTCTCTGTACCTGCCGCTCCAAGATCCGCCTCCTCGTTCAGTAAACGTTTCACCCCCTTGCTGGCAGCACTGCCAGGACTTTGTTTACCGACAAACAAACCGTTCCGTTCAGTCTGGACCGGAGGTTTCGCCCTGTTGCTCTGAAACAGCGAAAACATCCCCGGTGACTGCGCGCTGGCCATGGAGGAGGAGCTGGCTGCAGGTTTGATGACAGCCTCGGGACCAGTGCGGGATTTCTTTACGGGAGGTCCGCTCTCGTCTGCTGTGGACGGGCTGCTGTCGGTAACGCCTTTCAGCAGACATATATCCAGATGTCCGTTGATTGTGGCGGACGTGAAGTCTTTAAAACAAACGGGACATTGCACCGAGTCTGGTGCTGCAGCTGTCTTCTCGTTCGCCATGTTGGTTCCCGCTAAACGTTGGACCTTTGATCACGTGACCAAAACAAGGCGTTGACCTTTTGACGTTTTCATTTTTAATGATTAATTTTTTCTTTTTAACCAGCTGTGGTGTGGTGTGTAGATTTAAAAACATTTTTAATGAACATTTTGCCTTTCTAGACGAGTTTTCGGATTACGTTCCTGTGTGCGTTTACGTGCCGATTAGACAGTCCGTCACCAGGAAAGCACATTGTGTCGATAGGTTTTAAAAAAAAGTCAGAACCCAATTATAAAAAAAATAAATAAAATAAAATTGGGACTTAAAAGGTGAACCACACAGTTTTTTTTTTTAGCTTCTCTATCCCTCTTTATTTCTAATTATTTTTTAATTGTTTTGTAAGAGTTCAGGGTGAAAGGTATCTGTGCCAGGATGTTTGTAAGTAGCTTTATGTCAAAGTAAAAGAACCTCGGTGAAGTTAATCATATAGTCTTGTGGAGCTGTTTGTTTGAAAGTGTGAATTCCTCTGAAAAGTCGGGAGGACCTGTATGCCCTCAGGCATGCAAGTTGTGGCTGTGGTTTTGCAAGACTGTGGGAACAAGCATTTTAAGTTTTCAGCAAGTTTTCGCTATTCAAATAATTCTCTAATAATTTCTCTATTGTAAATTCTGAATGTGCTTTCTTTATTTCCAGTTAAATGTCTTTTAAATGACCAATTTAACTGTTCTTCATCTTTATCTAATTGTTTATATCTATAATGGAGAAAATGTTTATTTAACTGTATCAGTAAAAATACACCACTGCGAAAATTCACAGTTCATAAGTTTAAATGATAAACTTCTAAGATCTCATATTCAGGATCAATGTCTATCAGTATCCTGAAATAACATAATCAGCAACACTTGTTATAATTTTACAAAACATTTGAAATACATTGGGGGGAAAAATGAAACTTAAATCTGACCTCAGTAAATTGAGGAATTCCAGTTGATCAAATATTAAAAATAAAACACAATATTAATAATAGTAATAATATATATATATAAAAAAACAAACCCAAACCAATAACTAATGTGCCTCAACACTTCTCTGTCTTGTCTGTAAGAAGCAATCTTAGACATGCCTCCACCCAGAAGCCAAAAGTGAGCTCAGTGTTGTGTTTGGCAGAATGACTGGTCAAGTCTGAGGAAGTTTCCAGACATGCTGCACATAGCTGTGTAGCTGTGACTGACCACTCTTAGCCAGATAATACATTCTTGGGATTGTGGTTATATATATTCACACACCCATTATATGTCTTTATTGCACAATATACTGAAGATATGGTGCTGAGCTTAAAGCTCTTCAGAGCCACCATGAAGTACTGATTAGAAGTTCATTTGTAGTGTCATTTAATAATTATTATATATGAAACTGATACAGCTGGAATCATTGAGTCTAATCCTTCATGTAATAGTCTTTGTGACATTTGCAGTGGGAATTGCATAGCACAGGCTATTGGTTTACACTGGGTCTGTGTTGACAGCGAGCTGGAAACCCATAACAATTCTCTCACTCTTCAGAGTGCTGTGCTGATTTAATTTAGTTTTTCTTCATTCTGTAAATCTCAGTTTTAAAGTGGAGATCAATGGGACAAAAGTGATATAGAAAATTTAAAAAAGGTCGATTCCTAATACAGCTGGAGTGACTGGACAGCGTGAGAGAGAGCTTATCTCCCAGACACCCTTTGCTGGCACCTGTCACTCTTTTGTCATGAGGACACGCTGCCCTTCCTTTAGCTGCAAGTGCTGATTGAAGTAGGACCCTTGGCTGAATTAAAAGAGGCTGCGGGAGGTAGAGTAGCATTAATGTCCTGCCAGCTCTTATCCTGAGAAAGTATACGCTCATCAGCTTCACTTGAGAGACTCCTCCTTGAGCTTTCAAAGGCCGTTTGTAGTTAAATATAGGCAAAGCGAGGCGGAAAGGGAAGGATGAAGGGTAAAGTGAAAGCCATGGACAACTTTGTCACATTCTGGGATATCTGGCTAGTCAACAGCATGTGTCTGATTCTTTCCTACCTCTGGCACAGCCTGTATGATTTATTCTACTACAGGAGGCAGCAAAGAGCGTTCACCATTCAGGTACATACAAAACCTTCTGATATGTGGGACAATATTTACACGTTAATCGTAAAAAGCTAAAATATCTTTGTGTTTTTAAACAATGGTTATCAGTATTTTACATTTTCTCATTGTATGGGTTTCAATGTAAGCATTTGAATAGTCAGCAGTTGTTCTGTGAAGAGTTTGATTGTCTTAATGTTTTGATGGGACAAAGAAAACTTTCTACCTTTGCAAACAAAAACATTATATTCAGATCCAGTCTTTTCATCATGGGGATCATTTTGTTGTTATAAGTCCTAATGAGACAGCACAGAATACTAAAACATATTTGTTTAATTGCATTTTTTTTTGGATCTGTGTAAGATGCTATGCCAGGTTGTTTTAAAATCTAATTAGAAGAAGACATCTTTGATTTATTGAGGTATTAATAAGTGAATGTTAATGGCCCTATTACGTACACATATAACAATACTGTTGCACTGTGAGTTATGTTTTCTTTTACTCTGAAACACTAATTGTGTTTTTGCTTGCTGGCAATCATTAAAAAGGGCCTACAACAAATAGTATCAATCCTACCAAAAACTCTGTGTTAAGAAGAGGTGACAGCAGCAGCATTTAAAGCAACATCTAATACCAGCTCTTACCTGGTAATCACCATCCACATTGCTATGTCCTTCAAGAAGGGCAGAATAGTGTTTACTGTCACATCAGGACTGTATTTTTCTTGCAGAATAGAATTATTCCCTCCACTAAGGAAGTTATGTTTTGTCAGTTTTGCGTGCGTGCACGAGTGTCATTCTGTCTGTAAACCCGATGGCTCGAGAAATTTTCAATGAATTCTGCTAAAACTTTAAAGAGGCGTAGAGTGGGGGCATGTTAACAACCTATGAAAATTTGGTGCACATCCACCAAAGTCATCAAGGTCAACTTCACGATTTATGAGTCATAAATTGACCAAAAAACCCTTATAACGTATAAACTATGATTCCTACATGTGTGGTATGTATCATTAACATATAAAAAGTACCATATAAAGATTTAAGATATCATGTTACATCTGACCTCTGACCTCTCCTTCAAGGTTAATAAATTGATCTGAAGGTCAAAGTGATAATAATGCTATACAGAGCTATTTAAAATTGTGTTTCTTACTTCCATTGTTTATATCGACAGCATATAGGCATATAGGGAAGGATTTATGAGGATTCTTAATATCATGTTGCTTTGGACCACTGATGTTTTCTTTAAGTAAACTTTAATTAGGTCAAGCTTTCATAATATGTCTTTTATCTTTTAAAAAAATGTTTATATTGGCAATATTAGAGTGATTTATGGGGATTCTAAATATTACATTATAGTTTGCATCCAAATATCATGTCACATTTGACCTGTCATATCTGTCTGTTTTTTTTCAATTTTGCCCCAAAACGTGTTATATCTTTGACGAAAGTATTGTCAAGAGCAAGAGAATGAGCTGCCTAATCAGTTAGACATATACTGTAGTGTAATAATATATAATAAGCTCAGTTTATTCATGTCCAGTTGTTGTCAAATTAAACCTATTATCTATTTCCTACTCCTACACAGTGTTTGTTGTATTATGACTTTGTTATATACATTACAGTAACAGGTTACAACCATTTAAATACTTAATAGTTTGAAAACATACAAAATGTTTCTGAATAAGCATTTTTAATCTTATTTTTTGGAAAACAAAATAAACTTGTGATCATCCAAAACATTTTTCTTTTTATATTTTCACTAAACATTTAAGTGAATTTTATTAAACAATAAAATGAATGCCACATAACCACAGAAGTAAAAAATAATAAAACAAGAACTATAATCAAAATAATGTCAAGTACATTAAAATGGGTTTCCACAGGGTGAATAATAAAAGCCGGCACTTTGCACTTCTTTTTACGGAAATAAAAACATACAATTTCCAAAGTATGTTTAAAAAGAACAAATGAAATATATGTAACATAAAGAAAATGAGCTGCCTTGGTGGAGGTTTGCACTTTTTGAGTGTTCATGTTTCTAGTGGTGATTTTTAAGTTAGTAGTATTATTAGTATTATTATTTAAATGAAAGGACATTACACCACTGTATGTGTTAAAATCAATATTCTTGGATAGTAATATACAGTGTTTTAACCCTACAGCTATGTCTTGGTGCATGTATCTATTGGTATTAAGTGTGGTTTTTTTTGTTTTTTTTTTTTTATTGTACAGTGCATTGAGACTTTTATGTCTATGAAAAGCTCTATAAAGTATAAATAAACTTTACTTACTTAGTTTACTATGTCAAAAGAACCGCTGTTTTCTGCAGATGTCCCCTTACTTGAACATAATCACCTCTCTTCTGCTCTTAGTCTTCTTCAGTTCCTTGGAATAGACTAAAGATTCACTGCTGGGATCAAAATACATAAATATTACCTGATGCATAATAAAAGTTTTTATTCTACAGGTGAAGTCCAGTTCAAGTTGTATACTACACAGGAAAATGATGTTGTGCTCTATTGTACCCTTAGGTTTCATGGAAAGTCTGGCCTCAGCAAGTCTGTATGACACTTCAGACAACACAAGTGCCACAGATGTAAACTATATTTGCCTGTAATTCATTACAACAAGACAAACTTATGTACCCAATTGGCCTGTTAAATACAATGCCACAGTACATCACAAGTAAGTAGTTTAACTAAAAATCCGCTGTCAGTGTCAATAGCAGATGAAGATTAATAACTTTGTAAATGCAGAATTTATAGTTGAGCTAGATTATTTGTGTAGTTTAGTACTTGCTTTGTTCTTCTTGTGTTTTAACAGTTACTGTCACGAGGGAATGTCAGCACAATCTTTGGCTTCCTCTTATGCTTATTAGAAGTTGGAAAGTTCTTTGCACAACATTCAGTTTGTTGGGACTGAATTAGGACTGTAGCTGGTGGCATTTGTGGGAGCACATTAGAGAATCACCTGTAAAGGTACAGTGTACTCTAGTGGCAGAGCATGACAGACACAATAATGTAGTGTCTCTGCTGAATGATGAAACAGACAGGAGATCCTGGCTTTGCTGCCATCTAGCGACTTAGTGATTTTTGGCAGCCTTGATTTAGTGTAGTACATTCAGGGGCTGACATCAGAGCAAAAAATGTTTTCTGCAACTCAACAGTTTTGTCTTTTGTTGTTTGCAGCTCAACAGTTCAGTTCACTTTGTCTCCTATGTGTTTTTGTTTCCATCAGAACTCTTACATGGCATTTTATTTTGAAGAAAGCTCATGTATACTGAGGGAAATCTGACTGAGAGTAAATATATACACTGCCTATATACACCACTGCTTATGGTAAATGGCCTGCATTTGTATAGCGCTTTTCTAGTCCCTAAGGACCCCAAAGCGCTTCACACTACATTCAGTCATTCACACACAGGCGATGGCAAGCTACATTGTAGCCACAGCTGCCCTGGGGTGCACTGACAGAGGGGAGGCTGCTGGACACCGGCGCCACCGGGCCCTCTGACCACCACCAGTAGGCAAACACGGGGTTAGTATCTTGCCCAAGGATATTTGGCATGCAGCCAGGAGGCAGCCTGGGATCGAACCACCAATCTTCTGATTAGTGGCTGACCTGCTCTGCCACCTGAGCTACAGCCACCCCTTATAAATACACGTATCCTCTAGTTATCTTTAATACTGTGGCAGTATACCATAGAGACAAGCTGAAGACTTCTCACCCTCTCTTGTTTCCATTCCTTGGCATTTAGGAGACACACACTGACATTTACTCTAGGAGAGTGGCACGTATTTGACCAAGCTTTCTTTACAGTCTGTCACTAACTTTGATATCTCTTGTGTAAAACGCTCCTTTTTGTTTAAGCAATTTAAATTGGATGGGTACAATTTAAGGCATACGTTAAATCTAAAGATGCACAATATTGAACCATAAGAGGTTTTTGTGTGAAATATGGAAGCAGTTTAAATGTGGAATTAAAGCAATGTTTAAAGATAAAAAATAAATTATTTTCAAGAGATACAGAAATTTTGAGGGTATATTGTGTTTATAGACTTGCATACAGTTGTAGATGTATATTGTCTGATTATATGTTATGTGGAGGAACATTGAAGCAGCATTTGGTCAGTCATTTTTTATAATCTCTGTAACTTTATGTGATGCACTATAAGGCAGAAGTCACCACAATATAAGAAAATTACAAGATGATGTAAAAAAAATGTATCCAGCTTGTAGAATTTGTAGCTTGTAGAATTAGGAAGAAATGGAACCACTGTACAGTTGTCATTGGCGTGGACAATATGCTATAAAAGGGAAAATGTTTTTTGTACCAAGCTGTAAGTATGTTTATTTCTACCCTTATGTTGGAAATTATAACACAGGAGTCTATCAGGATTAACTTCCTTTCTGGAGTGACCCTCAGGTGGTGGTGTAAGAAAGTTTTCTGGCACTTTGTTGGTTTTATTTGAAGCGCTCCTTGTGGTATATGACTAACAATATAATGAGAAATCACAACACCCTCTATTTGAAAAATTAAACCAGTGAAAGCACCCAAAAAATGACTGTATTTTCTTAAATGGTCATTGGATGGAGGATCCAAAAGCTGCTTTCAAAATATGTACATATTTCAGTTTGCATACAGAAACGTGCACACAATGCGTCCTCGTGACAATTGCATTTAACAAGACAGACATATTTGTATGCAACGAGAGGGTGAGGGTGAAGTTGGAGTGTGTGCGTCTCACTATATTGAATCATCAGGACGCTGTGTAGTGTGGTTTCATGACATTATATAAACAGAACCAGAAAGTCTGTCAAAGTGCAGCAGCAAAACGTGTTTGCATGCCAAGACAAAATCTGAGATGACAGCGGGAGAACAGAAGAGGCTTCTTAGACATTAGCGCGAGGAGTTGAGTTTCATGGTTGCCAGTCACATTTAAGCCCACAAGTTTCCAAGAGAAAGTATAGCCAGAGCTGGCAGACAGAGCGGTGTGTGAGCGGAGACGGAGAGGTGACTGGATGGTGGCCATAGCACACATCCCCAGAGCTTCCCAGGACATTGTGTTCTCTGTAAGGGCAGCCCATTTTTAAACTTGTCTCAGTGCCAAACAAATAACCTAATACAGAGGGTCACGCAGGTCACAATATTCACACACTGACCCTTTAAAAAATGCTGTCTAAACAAGCAAGCAAACAAACACATTTGTAGGGCATTTAGGTAAACTTTTTTACATTTTTGCTCTTATGATTCAGGGCTGGATGAGATCTTCTTTTCATTTTTGAATTCTTCCACTGCTGTCAACAGAAACGTAAATGAATAAACAAACAAACAAAAAAACCCATACTATGCTGCATGTACACAGTATGTGTAGATGGATGTATGCATACAGGTGAGGACAATGAGGGGTACATAGTTTCATCGGAAATTTGAAGCAACATGTAAGTCTTTCAGCAATTATTTGTGCAGAAAAATACCTCTAAGCATTCATTTTCCAAAAGCATGTCCCTTGAATGTATAATAAATAACCAAAATAATGTGACAATTTATTGAAGCTTAAAATAATGAGGTCAGTGACAAAAATCTGTGCACAGTTAGTTCATACTTATGAATTCGCAGAGGATTTTTCTGCAATTTACCAGGGAAAATAAATATATTTGGGCTTTTGAATGGTTGTAGAAGAAATAAGACATGACAAAGAACTTATTCACTGAGTGATAAATCAGCTCCATCAGTTGCAACCAAGTGATTGTGGCATAAACTAGATTGATTCTTCTTAGTGCTTTTATTAGTGTTTAATGACATATGTCTGAATACAGACAGTGGAAAAATGTCAGTCTTAGTTTTACTGGATCTCAGTGCAGCATTTGATACAGTTGACCACAACATATTACTCAAACGACTGGAGAACTGGACAGGTCTTTCAGGAACTGTACTAAACTGGTTCAAAACATACTTAGAAAACAGGAAATACTTTGTATCAATAGGTAACTTCACATCTGAGCAGACAAGTATCACATGTGGAGTTCCCCAAGGTTCCATCTTGGGACCCCTTCTGTTTAACATTTACATGCTCCCACTGGCACAGATTATAAACAACAACAAAATAAACTATCACAGCTATGCAGACGACACACAAATATATATCACAATGTCACCAGGAGACCGAGGCCCCGTACAGGCTCTTGGTAAATGCATTGAGGAAATTAATGACTGGTTGTGCCACAATTTTCTCCAGCTAAACAAAAACAAAACTGAAGTAATAGTCTTTGGCGCCAAAGAAAAACGATTACAGGTCACCAGAGAACTTCAATCTATACATCTAAAAACCACAAACCAGGCGAGAAATTTGGGTGTAGTGATGGATGCAGACCTAAACTTAGAAAAACACATTAAGACAATAACAAAATCAGCTTACTATCACCTCAAGAATATATCAAGGATAAAAGATCTGATGTCTCAACAGGACCTGGAAAAACTAGTCCATGCATTCATCTTTAGTAGGCTTGATTACTGTAACAGCATCTTTGCAGGTCTACCTAAAAAATCAGTCAGACAACTACAGCTCATTCAGAACTCTGCTGCTCGAGTCCTCACTAAGACCAAAAAAGTGGACCACATCAGTCCAGCTCTGAGGTCTTTACACTGGCTGCCTGTCCGTCAGAGGATAGACTTTAAAGTTCTGATGCTGGTCTATAAAGCTCTGAATGGTTTAGGACCAATACATCAGTGACCTCCTGACCCAGTATGAACCTTCCAGATCCCTCAGGTCATCTGGATCCGGTCTTTTATCAGTTCCCAGAGTCAGAACCAGACACGGAGAAGCTGCATTCAGCTTTTATGCTCCTTATATCTGGAACAAACTCCCAGAAAGCCTCAGCTCAGCTGAAACACTCAGTTTATTTAAATCCAGGTTGAAGACTCACCTGTTCTCAGCTGCATTTGAATAAAGCACCAAATCCACACTTTTAAGCTTAAATTTCAAAACTTACATTTAACTACTGATTTTATCTACTGTTGTGATTTTATGTGTTTTGATTTTATATACTGTTTTGTTTGTTTGTTTGTTTGTTAATTAGTTAGTTTGTTTGTTTGCTTGCTTTAATCAATTTTAAATCATGCTTTTTATTTGTTTTTGTTTCTAATGTCTCTGTAAAGCACTTTGAATCACCTTGTTGTTGAATTGTGCTATACAAATAA
Organism: Simochromis diagramma; assembly: GCF_900408965.1. NCBI lineage: Eukaryota > Metazoa > Chordata > Actinopteri > Cichliformes > Cichlidae > Simochromis > Simochromis diagramma. The sequence goes on from NW_024386782.1 coordinate 8,501,976, forward strand.
ATTTGCCTTGCCTTGCCTTGCCTATTACGTAAGACTTTGATTTCACAGTCATTAGGGGATACAAAGGGTACACGGTGATCTCAAAAGTTCTAAGTTTTACTATTTAAAGGTGTTGTCCCCTGTGCTGTATATCAATTTACCTTCAAATGTTTTCCACTCTAGAAGTCACTCGAGAACTACAAGTTCAACTGGGATACGCACCCGTAAATATAACAAAGAATTATTTTGAATAATTTATAAAGCATTCATCATTTATGCATTAGACAATGCCGCTAAACATCCCGGTGATTTTGCTGTCACATTAACGTAACAACTTTTAACCACGCAGCAGCAGACCGGGCAAAGATTTCACAGCTTCCACATTGTGTGTACACATACTCGCTCTTGGCAGAGATGGTGAGAGACGACTTTGAGCCCTGGCCGTGGTGCTGTTACTTTCTTTGGTATTAGTTTCACTGTAAAGTGTAAGTGATATAAACTTGACATTTGCTTTATGTCATAAGTCTAATGTCTCTTTATATCTCCTGCTGGGTTTCGTAACCTCCCACCGCTGACCACTGACAGATCTACCGAGATCGTGCCAGGATGTTGCAAGGTTGCGTTTAATGTCCACTGATATGACAACAACACCACGTTGCAGAATCATTTGCTCTGTCTTGTCTTTAATATTTGTGTTTGTTACATGCACATGCACACTGTAAGAAAGCTAAGTGTCCGAGCTCATTAAATTGACACAACATGCTGTTAATTCCCATGCTGTCTGTCATCTGCTGGCATTCAAAGACAGGTGTGAGCACTGGTGTCTTACCCTGAGTGACTGATGGTCCATTTCATTCCATCTGTTTCTGTCCTGTCACAGTTACTTGGTCTTCCCGCTGCAGCTGTCTTGCTTTAGCGAGACACGAGACAATACAAATACAAGGGGAAGCAGTGGTTCGGTTCGCTCTCTGGTCTCACTGGTGTAGAAGGATTTGTGAAGGCTTTGTTCAACCTAGCGTATCTACACACACACAAAAAAAAAAATAGACAAATGTTCAACCCGGTGTGGTGACTTGTCATGAAACATAAGCCGACAGGTAAACTCTTTTTCTCCCACTTCACTTGCTTGCACTTTCCTTTGCAGAGTTCAGAACCTTCCCTGGTCCTTTGCACCGGTGAGGCCAGACTTTGGCTCGAGTCACAACGAGTTTGGCTAAGGTCACCGTGGCTCAATTTGTGCTCTGTGCCTCTGTTGTCAAAAGAATTTCATGGTAGCTTGAGCAAAGCTGGATCCTTCCTTCATTTTGTCATCCGTGTACTTATGGGTACAGAATGAACTCAGAAAGGCAAAAAACAAAACGAAACAAAAACCCGACCGACAGCGAGGCTGCATTTGTGTTTATATTTTTTCTCTGATTTGTTGGTAGAATACATCATGCCTATTTTGATATATAGTGAAGCTGGATTGTGGTCATATTACAGCAGCTCAGTTAAAATGGATCCTTTGCTGTCTTAAGGATGGTTATCGGTGGATGTTTCTGTCAGTGAGTAAGCATCATATAACTCACCCATGTTACCCATCTCTTATTTCAGGTCAGGGATAAACATTTTAATCTATCTCCACCCAACCAAGAAACACAGACCTCTTCAGGTTGCCCCTGACACTGAGTGCGAGTTTTAGGCATTCAAAAGATAAGGAGGGAATCTGCATTGCAACATGGTTCTCATTCACAACAGTACACGCACAGTCACATGCATCAGTACCAAATATCTTACAGCCCAGTCCTTCCCTTGATGTCACAAACATTTTAATACAACAAATAAACACTCGAACGGAACATTTTCTCTTTTGAAAAGATCTCAAACGTACTCTTGCGTTGCCTAAAAAGCCACACATGGACTTCACATTCAGCTCTCTGTCTTTTTTTAGTGCAGTTGATTCAAAAATGTGAACCACATGTACCCGTCTCTTGGAACAAGTTAATACCTCCGTCAGTTAAATAGGATAAATCGTGCAAATTAATGAGCATTGTCCTTAGAAGCAGAAATGTGTACAGTGAACGTTTTGACAGCCAGCAGGCGAGTGACGGTGGTGGGCTTAACACTTAAAGACTCTCAAACGTCTCATATGTCCCAAGCATTGCCAAGCTCCCACCCCAATCACTTAAACCCTGCTGACGTAGGCTGGCCGTTTACATTTAGGGACACCTGCTCACTCCATTCTAGATACCAATTCTAGAAGAGAGGAGCAGCCGCTCAGGGATAAGGTTTGGGAGGAACAGAAGTCTGACTCAGTAGTAACTGAGATAAACACAAATTGAGCTTTATAGTTTATTTGATCTGTCACCTGGCAGTTTTCGATGTAGAATATTTTTTCTGAATTTTATTTCATTTTTTGTAGAGCTGGCTAAGATTTTTGCAGAAGTATTTTTGAGGGCATTCTTGGTCCTATTCTTGTCTCAAGTTGGTGTCTTAATGTGAATTTTACATCACTGGAAACCATGAGTTCCCTGGTAATAAATGCAGTGGGTGATGGCAAGAACGCAGGCTTTGACATCATCCAAAATCGCATAGAGACACTGAGCAGCAAGATGGACAAGCTCATCAATATTCAGGAAAAAGTCCTCAGCCGACTAGATGGGATGTCTCACGACATTGACGACATTGAGAAGGATATGGAGAATTTGAAGGTCGACAAGGAGGAGATCCATCTCCCGCCCAGGGTAATGAATCAGACCCAAGTCATGGGACGAGAGGTGGGGCAGATTTGCCAGGAGATGAGCTCCATCATGTCGGTGGTGAACCAGCGGTCCGAGCAGCAGGCTCAGAAGCTGGAAGGAATGGAAAAATTGGTCCTAAGCATGCAACAGGTGATCAGCTTCATCGGGGAGACGGTGAAACATTCGAAGATAATGGGGCTGATGCTCAAAGGCCCGACGGCTAAGAAGGGCTCGAGGTCAAAAGACAGTAAAGGGAAGCAAGCTATAAAGAGGAAATCATCTTCAGATACTGTATCGAAAAAGCCTGACAAGGTGAGACAAGCTGAAGTAAGACACTGCACATATAGGCTGAAGTGTGCACCTGCTCTATACTGCAAAAGGACTGTAAGATGTTTGGTCATGAATGAGGTTTTGGAGAAAAAGGGGACAACCTTTATTACTGATCCAATTTATATTCACAAGCATTTGTTTTGATGTATATAAAGGTGGCCCAGGCATCATAGCCCATGCATCACCATGAGCATCAAGTCTTGTATTTTCCATGCTGACTTTGATTTTTAAGATCTCACTGGGATCTTGTTGTTCTTGGCAGGACATATGAAAATGATCATAGCAGCAAATGTGACTTGGCTTGTGTGTGAAATTCCACATATAATAGACTGGTGTAGTGTCTGAGTTTTGGCATGTATAAACTTGCCAACTGCTGATTAAAGGTAAAGTAAGCAAGAAGACTAGTTTTATAGTGTTGGGTAAGCTACTGGACAGTATGTCACTTATTCCATATATAAACTCCCAGTTTAACTCACACGTGTCGATGTTGGATCTCCGAGTGTAACTTGAGGGTCTCCTTCGCATGAAGCCTGCGGGGGGACCTCCAGCAGGGCACGAGAGGGCCAGTGCAAGGTCTGCGGTGAAATACGAGTGGCCTGGTTTAGAAATGCTGTCTTTGGATGCGGGCTACAGTGTTTGTGGTCCAAATAGTCTTGCATCCCTTCAGCTTACCAGGTGTTAACAAACTGTAGAGTTTTCTTTCCTTTTCTGTCTTGCAGTCCATTTCTTTCATTTCCATTTCATTTCTGCGGCTCTCTTGTGCAGACCTATTAGTGTTACTATCCAAGTCATATCTTTGCCATTATCGCTTTGTTGATGAACAGTCATTGTCTGAAGTCTTTGTCATTGTGATTCCTTGCAATCTTCTAAACTTCTTGCAGCACATAAAATGTAAAACTTACACGAGAGTTCTTGTTACAATGCTGCCAAGGTATTTTTGAATTACAGCTTCCAGTAATTGTCTTTATTTTAAACTGCAGATAGTGTTTCAGAAGTCTGCTACAAGTTCATGGAAGTAATACAGTCCCATTGAGGCAATGCCCCCAAGTCTACCAAGATTCAAAAAGTTGAACTTATTGAAGAAAAAAAAAAAATCTAATATGCATTTTTATATGACTTTTTCTAAAGGAAAAACAATTCACCAACTGAAAACTTAGGATCCACTCACATCCAGTTAAACCTCACTAAAGGTCACTGAGTGCTGCTTGACATCTTACACCACACTCCTATCAGTTCGCCACACAGCTTGTATCTCTCTTGATGTATGACGTACAAGCAAATCGCAAACTCACTTAAATGGCTCTGACGTAACATGATAACGATATCACATACTTGGAAAAAATACCTACGTAACAGTGCACATTGTTCAGTGGTGCACTCTTAGGTTTTAGATGCCCATACTTGGTTACGTTAAAATCAGACTCAACGATATCAAGCCCGTTAAAAGTTTGTGTCACATTTTATGGCTTAATTATACCCTGATGATTAATGACCAAATACCAATGTGATGTTTTCACCGTGACTCACGTTTCAGGGAATTTCTGTTGTCGTCAGAGCACTTGCCAGGTGGCTGCTCCGTCTTCCTCCACCTCCACAGGTGTGACATACTTGAAAGTAATTCGGGCTACTGCGGCATCTGCATTCACTTCCTCACCCTCCAATCACCGCGGTCACTGGGGAGACGCTGTACTTGAAATAGCTCCCCTGCTGTTTATGTCCCAACAGCATACAGAAAACAAATGTGAGACACCTGATGTTCAAGACAGGCTTTTTTCCATGCTAAGGTGATCAGAGAGTGTTTAGTGAGTTTCCTTAGCTGAGAAATTTGAACTACAGCCTGCAGTCACTTGCAATATTTTCCATTCAGGGTCGACATTGCATTCCATCGCTGAGTGTGACCAGTGATAAGCTATAAATTCACTGCCCTGCTCCTGTCTATCCAAGTCTGCCACAAATAATCAAAGGCATGCAATTCTACCAGTGCATTAAAGACGTGCACTAACTGTGCTAATTTGTGTGCTGAGAACAGAGAAAATGCTTCGTATTTTATCCTTCATTCACCTGTCATCAAATTACTCAACGTTTTATTAACTTCTTGTTGCGTTTTACATGTGACACTAAATCCAACATGTCTTTGATTTTTGATTCATCCTGTGCATTAACGTGTGAATCTAACTTACCAAAATGCCACCAATTCTGTTTGCATTCATGTAACCCTTCTAAGCATTGTCTTCTTGTCTTTTTACTAGAAAACTACCTCTAATAAAGGGAAAAAAGGGAAACAAGAGATAACGCCTGCATGTGAGCCCAGTACTCTGCAGTCTTCTCCCAAGATAAAGCTTCACGGACCAAAGCATTTCCTCGCCTCTCGCAAATGTGGAAACTTTGTACGTTTATGTGCTTAGAGAACATGTGAAATATTTGCATCGCCACTCCAGAGATACGAAAAAAAAAGAAGACCATTTGTATTTTATAATCGCTCTGGGACAAGAAATAGTACCAGGGCGACACAACTGATTTGTTTATTTTCTAATAAAGCTTTGATCATGCATTCATTTCATATTAATGTACTCGTCTGGGTCTCTGGTTTGACAGTTTCTGTTTTGCATTTCACAGTTGAAAGACCACAAAGGCAAAGATGGGACAGATACACCCCGTTTGAGCCCTAAGGGTCTGAAAGCACAAAAGAAGATGAAGCCTCCAGATACAGCAGGTGCTGAGATCAACACACTGTTACTTCTACAAACTCCAGTGTCTCTTTGCAAGTCAAAATAATCTGAGACACAGCAGCAGCAAAATGTAAATAAATACTCTAAAATACCTTCTATGAGTGGAACATGTGGCTGTATTACAGTGTTATTACACGTAGCTGTTGCTTGCTAGCGTTTAATTGGGATAGAAACTACGTTTAAAGATCGGAGTGGAATTTTTCAGAGTGAAAATGTTAATTCTTCTTAAAGTGATGAATATTAACCAGATCCTAAGAGACTAAATCTAACTTCTCTTTGGTATTCTTGTAGAACATATCTCACTGAAGAAGCAGATTTTGCTCCTTGAGGAGGTTCAGAAACTCAACAGGGAGAACGCTGAGAAATCAGGTCAGCAGATCACCCTTGGTTTTCGGGATCTAGAAGCTGGAGTGCCCCCTAAAGATCAAGAACCCGATGCCTCTGCCAGCAGCTTGGTGGACTACCTGCAAGAAGACTCCCAAGTGGATATTGCTGAGAAAAATGAGGATGTTGAGGCAGTTAGTGAGGAGGAAAGTGGAGAGAAGGTGCCTGAGGATGTTACAGAGAAGGAGCTCAAGCCTAGTGTGGAGAATCTAGGGAAGCAAAAAGAAGAAGAAAAGCTTGAAGTCCAAGAGGACAAAGAGGAAAAAGGTGTTTCTGCAGCAGCTGAAGAAGACTCAGGTCTTTCTACCTCCCCTGACAAGAAGAGGGAAGCAACTCCAATCAGGTAGTCCATTATTACATTTAAGGACTAAAACAATCTGTAATAATTTATTATTATTACAATTATAATATTATAATAAAACAGACATTTTAGTGTCTGTTAAAAATTGCTGAACAAAACATGATATTTCATGAACGTCCTGTATGGTGTCACATTGCGACTGTATAGTATATATTTAAGATCTAAAACATTTCATTAATTCAATATCAATTCATAACAGTGTTAGATATGTTATTACATTATTTTTGTTTGTTTGTGTTTTTTCTATTTTTATGGTCAAATTTATGCACAAAAACATAAAAAAATATTTTAAAAAAATGCAAAAAACATACTAATACATCGACTTTCATTCAGTAGAGATGACCACAAAGATGCAGCACCATCTCCTGAGGCTGAACAGGACACCATATCACAGGTCAGCAGCACCAAGTCCTTTGTCACCCAGGAACACTTTATTGTAGAGGAACACCCAAAGAGCCAGCTGCTGGAAAAGAAGGTGGAAGAGGAGGAAGAAAACAAAAATAAGGACGAGAAGAAGGCTGAGTCAGAGGGTTGGGGTGTCTTCAAGGCAGATGGAATTGAACTCCAGCTGAACCTGAAACAACAGGTGGAGAAGGAGAGAGAAAAAGATGATGCGGAAAAGGAGGATGACGATGGTCCTGAGCAGTACTTTATCGGTGAGAGCACCAGTAAATTATTATATACTTATCTTTGTAGGATTATACATTTTTTAAACTGAAAATGTGTTTGCTTTTTCAAGGTAGCAACAAATTCTGTATGTATCATTTATAGTACACTGTATAGTAGAAGTCTTTGTAATGGCTTGACTGGAACTGCTCAAATATCTGTAAAGAGTCTTTATATAGCTTTATATATCAGTACATACATTTATATGCGTTCCCACTCTTTTTATTGGGACTCTGAGCATAGTTAGTCGCAGACTTCATTCAATTCAGTTCAGTTTATTTATATAGTGCCAAATCACACAGTCACCTCAAGTTGCTTTACACTGTAAGGTAAAGACTGTACAATAACAGAGATAAAACCCCAGTTATCAAAAGAACTTCTGAGCAAGCACTTGGCGACAGTGGGAAGGACAAACTCCCATTTAACAGGAAGAAACCTCAGGTACAGCCAGACCATCTGGTATGACTGGTTCTTGGTGAGGGGAGGGAGGATAAAAAAATAAAAATAATTACAAATGGAGTACTACAAAATGAAGTGAAATGGTAACCTGTTATATTAAAGCGGCAACTCTGTAGCTGGTGATTATCATAGCACTTTAGTACACAATGTGCTAACTTGATTATGACAGCTATCTACGCTCTCCAAAGGCTCACTGTAGCTAATTATCAGTGAAGCTTGTATGTTCTCACATTCCTCAACTTATTAAAACAGATTACATCTTTTTTCTTGTGCCCCCATCCGACTTTAGACACCACTCCACCTCCAGTGGCTCCTTTTAATCACCGCATTGTGTCAGCCAAGCCCAACCTGATTACAAACTTCTATACCATCAGCTGGCAGGAGATCCTGGGCGGGTGAGTGCTGTACTTCTCCTCAAATCTCCATGAAATGCAAAATAAGTAAAAGATATCGACAAGTTGATCTATCACAGATCAAAGACAGTAAGAACAGGTTTTAATTACCCGTAAAATGTAACCGCGTAAAGTCCCCCCAACCCCCGCCTTCCTTTCTGATGTTTCATAACTTCAGAGTCACGGCAGTTATTTTTACTTTAGAACTGACTGGCATGTGAAACTGTATCCCCGGTGCCAGCTGGTAGCTAATCACAAAGTGTTAATCCAAGTCTTCAAAGTGGAGACACAGCTTGGCTCACATTTAATGAAATAACAGATTAAGCACAAGACTCTCCAGAAACATCCCCTGTATGAAGGAAGATCAGTTTTTGATTCGTCGTGGGAAAATACATCTATCACAGCACCATCTTTCCCAACTGCTGGATCGTCTGACTTGATGTGATAATGGAACTGACACGTTTCTCTCCAGCTACAGAAATCTGACTTTTGTCTTTGCTTTCTCTCCTCAAAGGGGTCGTTTTGGCCAGGTGCACAAATGTGTGGAGAATTCATCTGGTCTCACTTTGGCAGCAAAAGTCATCAAAGCCAGGAGTCAGAAAGAAAGGGTATGACACCTCTCATATACTGTCATGACTACAAAGTACAGTGACAGCTACATCACATGATATAAAAAGCAGAGTCCCGGTTTCAAATTTTAAACACTCGCTAGTACAAAACAAGATCGCTCTTGGAACAGAGATAGAGGGAAATACTTGTCACCGAGGTGACAAGTATTTGACCTAGAAGAGAAGAAGCATTGTCTGTCCTAGCAGAGAACAGCTGACACCTCTCATCGCATCCGTGTGTCTGTGTTTCTGTCTCTTTGGTAGGAGGTCGTGAAGAATGAGATCCAAGTCATGAATAATCTCGACCATGCCAACCTGATCAAGCTGTATGCGGCCTATGAGTCAAGAAATGACATCATCCTTGTACTTGAATAGTACGTTCCTTTATTAAAAAACATGTTTATTTATTTCAGAAGGGATTTTGGTTTACTTATAGCTTATTATTTACCTTTTTTCTAATTTGGTTTCATATGCAGCTTACTTTGCTTACATATTTTATCTACCTGCCATTTTTTTTTTCTTTTTTAAATTTCTTTTAATGCTTTTCATGTGCTCGTCTTTGCCTTCAGCGTTGCCGGAGGCGAGCTGTTTGACAGGATTATTGATGAAAACCACACTTTGATGGAGTTGGATGCTGTGGTGTTCATCAGGCAGATCTGCGATGGCCTGCAGCACATGCACAAAATGTCCATCCTGCATCTCGACTTGAAGGTAACAAAGTCACACGTGTTTGCAGTGATTACTTTGTAGATATATTGCATAACAGGATTATCACATTCTAAAAGTCAAACGGTAATACTTTGTTGTTGCTGAATTTCAGCCAGAAAACATCCTGTGCGTGAGCAGAATCACAAATAAGGTCAAGATCATTGACTTTGGTCTTGCCAGGATGTAAGTACTGGTATTTACTTCTGTTTTATTCCCACTTGGATGAACTGCTGTGATCATACAACATGCAACATGTCATTTTTGTGAATTTCAATCATATTTCAAACTTAGATATAAACCAAGGGAGAAACTCCGAGTGAATTTTGGGACTCCAGAGTTTCTCGCTCCTGAAGTCATCAACTATGACTTTGTGTCATTCAACACAGACATGTGGAGCCTTGGTGTAATTACATATATGCTGTAAGTAAACACACAGAAGCATGCATGCACATCCACAAACCTTTGCTGATCATCCGTTCCCTTTTCCCTGCTAGTCTGAGCGGTCTGTGTCCCTTCCTCGGCGATGATGACAATGAGACTCTGAATAACATCTTGGCCTGTCAGTGGAACTTTGAGGAACAAGAGTTTGTAGATACATCAGAAGAAGCCAAAGACTTCATCTCCAGACTCCTGATTGTAAATAAAAGGTATTTGGATTTTGTACACATACACTGACCTCTGATCTTACGAAAGCTAATAATACATGAACTGTGTAAAAAAAAAAATTGTGATTTTGTGTTTCCCATTAGTTGGAGGATGGGGGCATGTGAGGCTCTGAGGCATCCTTGGCTTGCCGACCCTGCCCTTCATCATCGTCTTCACACAAAGGTAAAGCATGCGTTTGTGAGGGAAAAGGCTTTTTATGCTGGAAAAGTACTTAAATTTGTAAAATATGTGAACCTAGTAAAGAAAATTATTTGAATGCATCTTATTGTGCTTTACATTTGTTGTGGATATTTATTCCTGTCTTACCGTTGTACTGGTGATTATTGTTTTTTGTCTGTTTCACAGAAAACTATGTGCAGATCACGGAGATCATCATGTGTGCCCAATACTGAAAGCTGAGGTGGGTCTGAAAGTATTGCTCTATATTTAAATCTGTTCCCTTCTTATATGCACACACCTCCTTATACTCACCCTGGGCAGGATGCCAGTGTATCAGGGCAAACACAGAGAAACACACCCTCACATGCACGCCCAATTTAGAATCATGAGTTAACTGAACCGACGTGTTTTTTTTGGGCTTTGGGACGACATCTTAAAAATTCAGTGTCAGAGTTATGCTTTCAAATCATCCACAAGAGGGAAGCATGTCTCAAATTTTGTTTGGAGTAGCAGAATGGATGCTGCGATACAGATGTGGTTCTCTCACAGTAAACCATCGCAATGTTTCTTTCCAGGGTGCTACACTGAGGTGACGCTCCACCTGTGGCCACTTGGACCAACTTCTGTCCCTGTAAATTACCTAAATTTTAGTCAGTGTACTCATGACACTGACTGAAAATCTGTCTACACCGCAAACCTCTTCCTGACATGTGATCCACTGTGTTGTGTTATTGTAAGCAACACCCTGATGAAATATATAAAGGAAAATAGCTCAGTTTAGGTATAACAGTAGCTAGTTCTGTGTGTTAAATACTGGTGATGATGTCACAAAAAAACAGGGTAAATTAAAAAAAAAAAAACCCAGACCATCACATAACACTAAAAAATCCAGTAGAATTACTATGTGACGTGTGATTACTGTGCTATCTTTGTGAAGCTACTACTGTTCAGTTATTGTTGAAACTGTGACAGGGGAAGTATACATGTTCAACTGGTGGTTTGCAATATTCTTTTATTTGGCATTTCAAAATGGTGCTGAAGTCATAATCTGATGTAGTTTTAATAGAAACATATTAATACTTATTATTATTATTATTACAAATTACTATTACACATATTGTATGATAGTGTTTGCTTGTGGAAGCCACAAAAATTCGCATTTTCTTCTCTTTTATTTCACTATAAAATTCTCGCTTGGACTCATCCTTATTTATCTCTAACCAAAAACACTGTACCGCCTTTCCTTGCTGATTTTTTTTGTCCTTTTGAGAACAACAACTTTATGCATTTAGAAATATACCTCAGCTGCTACTGCTTGAAGGCTACAGCAACAGTTGTAATATAAATGTAATTATCTGCGCTGCCCTCTTGGTTATAAACACGGTCAGCTGTAAATAGGTGCAAATAATTCAAATTAGAATCTGTTGGATGTGCATTGTGCTTATTGGAGACAATGAAATTTGTGTGTTTGGCTTAACAAGCTGTAGTATGTGCACTTTATGACCTAATATCACACAATGCTGCTGAGGTTCCACTGGACAGACTAGTCGGCAACACATGTCACCTTAAAATAAACACCTTGACAACACAGTTTATGTCTTATTAGCAAAGTATATACATTTTTTTTTTGCATGTCTTTGCAGCTAAAGTTTGAACTTGGTACGTAGTTATAATTTACATTAGTTTTTTTTAACTGTACCTTGTGCTTCAGAGCCTCTCTTTCTGCATATTCATCGCACTAAAATCGCTAATAAAGAAAGCAAGTGTTTATTTGAAACGCCTTCTGTGAAGGTTCACTAACTGAGAGTGACACACCGTCTACCTGTTGCTGCCTCTCTAGTTAGAGCTACGTTTTCATCTACCTTTGTGTTAAATGCCAGATTATTGTAGTTCTGGTAAAATAAGTCGTTCTCACTGATTGCTAACATATTTAGCATGTATTTTTGAAGTGTGCACACACTCATTAAACTGAAATTGGATCTTCAAGCGTTTGTTGTCCTTTCTTTTTTGAATTTTAAGAATACTGCATGTTGTCAAAAACGAAATCCATTTAGTAAGATAATATTACAGAGAACTTTATAGCTTTCTTTGTGTGTTTATAAACTTTGCAATATTCTATTTTTTGGCAAAGTTATTTTTTTTTAAACCTTGGCTCAGTTTATGTAATAAACATAATAAGTGAAACACAGGAGCACACACTTTCACTCAGAATGAAAGTAGAGCAGATTCCAGGAGCAAAATCAGGAGAATCTGAAGGGGTCAGTTTGTGCAATACAGTCACTTGAGAAAATAAACTGAGCGTGTGGGGTGACGATGCTGTTGCAGTAATGGGATTCAGGGTATCAGGGATTGTACGGACAACAAAAAACAGGCTAAGAGTCTGAAAAAAGGAGAACGACAGTGAGGAAAAGTAGAACTTTCCCACAAAGCAAGCATTATAAGCTCTTATTCTACAGAACCCAGGGGTTTAATCAGGGATAAGTAAAGACTTTATGGGAGAGTACAACAGGAAAACATGTATTCAGTTGTAGAGAAATACCAGAAATGCAAACTGCCCCCAAAGCCTTAGGAACCCAGTATTTGAGTACAATTACAGTGTGAAATTGTTATGCTACAGAATCGTAAGAGTTGAGAAAATAAACTATTTTGATTTATATAGCAATTCTGCTTTGCGTAGCATGCATTAGACAGTTACGGGTTTTCTTCCATCTGTAAAACCTGGAATCTGCTGAAGCTTGAATTATTTTGGTTGAATTTCTTCTTAGGAAATGAACATGATGTGAAAAGTGCAGTTGAACATGGAAAATAACTAAAAATCATCTCATATTGAAACTGAATACAAAGAAAACATGATAGCTATAATGAAATGTTCTGTAGTTGTAATGGAAGGTTTGATGATTTTTAAGAATGAGGCACAACCATAGGAAAAGAAGATTTTTCATATTTGTTCGACTCTTGATATCTTGCTGGAAAATTCTATGGTTTATCTTCAGTTTGTGAATCTTACTGTTCTTCATTAAGAACGGGTATTTCAGGATGTTCTTTAACTGCCCTTTCTACACCACAGCCTGATCCTTTAGTTCACATGGTTCCAGTTTGGCTTTGTCCATAAAACCAGACTCTCAGAATTAACAGGCCTATGCAAATTTCTTGCATATTAAAATGGCTTTTTATTTGACAGGCAGATAAATATTTTACAATATGGGACCCTATAATGTCCCATACCTCCATTTATACCAAAATCAGTCAATCAATAAATGCATTTATGCAAAACTACACATGCTTGTTAGCATACCCAAACATGTAATTTTTTTTAATCATGAATAAGTACACTTCAAAAACAAACACTAAGAAAAACAAATAATTTTCAAGCTTTTTATTCCAATATATATTGGAAAAGCAAGTATATAAGGTAAATATGTGGTAATAATATATATTAAGGATGGTAAGTGTTCATCATTGTTCTTATTGTTGTTCTTGTTCTTAAAATAAATTAATAAGCTTTAAGACAAAAACTTGAATATATGCACTCTGCAAAAAAGAACAATAAGAATCATAAATAAAACTTGTTAAAGAGAACCATTAAATCCACTTTTTATTCAATTAAATACTCTTAAATGTAAAGATTTGGTTGACTTTGAACTGCACAAATAATGTATAAAGCAGCATATTGTCGCACATGGAGTCTAAGGAAGTAAGTTTATGAGCATTTCTGTAAATGAAAAATGACAAACCACTGCAGTGTATTTGTATGCTTTGTTTTCAGTGAACGCATTTCTTTATGCAGTCTATTGGACTGCAATCCTAATGTCTGGAGTGACCAAGTGTCACTTTTGAACTTCATTAAATGGCTATTTGAAGCTGGCTTTAAAGGCAACCCCACAGACACTCAATTTTACAGTAAAGTTAAACAACCTGGGAGAAAAACAGTTTTTGATGCCTTTTTTCTGCTTTTTCAGATTTTTAAAAACTTAATAGACATAAACCAAGAAGCACAAATGTCTCCTTTAAGCTGAATTGACTAATTTATTTTCAATTATAAATGTTCAGAACATAGATGAAAAAAAAATTGATTATATCATTAAACTCCCCTGAATCTGAAATGATAATTATTTAATAATTAAAGTCAATAATTATAAAAAACTGTAACACGCACTGCCTTACATAGGCCACCTTAGTGGGTTATTATAATAATCTTTCTTCCAACAACAGCTGTTTCCCTGTGGGCTACTGAACACGTGCAATTGACAGTACTGTATAAATATTACAGATGCTTGAACCGAACTAGAATATTGGCAACTGATTTATAACCAATTTTGAGGGGAAAAATCAAAATGAAAATAAAAAAAACTTTTACATAAAGCGTCCTAAAAATACATTTCAAATAGTTTCCTATCTGAGGCTGACACTCTTGTTTAGTCTACTATTTGTTTACTTTCACACATCATTTCATCCCACTAAAAGTTTCATGTCAGGAACGGTTCAGAGAGAGTTCATACATTCCTCTATTGCAAACACAGGCAGACAGAATCTGAGTCGCTTAATAACCATTACTCTGAACATGCGAGTCATTTGGCAAAACAGGTGATACTGATTTGGGCCAAGGATTTTTCCCTACCTTTTCTCTTTTTTTTGAATAGCTTTTCAGGAGCCTGAGGGCTGGAAGCCAAATGCAAGCTCTCGCTCTATCCCTGGTCCAAGGCCCAGGTTGGAATGGTGAGAAATTCAATTTAGGAGAAGAAAAAAGGCTCCAAGAACTGCCCCTCCACTACCCCACCTCACCCCTAAGTCCCCTCCATCCACATCTCCAGGGGCGATCTTGAGGAGCCAAACCAAAACCAGATGTACTTATTGGACCTAAAGATAACAAATAGCGCCTCAGTTCCTGTCAGTTAGAGACCACCAGAGCAAAAAATCTGAGAATTGAAAAAGCTTATTGACATGTCTAACTCTTTGTCTGGCAATATAAAATATTGTTAAGACTAACAAGTATTTTAATCCAGGATACACGAACAAGGAAATAAGACAGAAGGTACTGCAGAGGCAGCTTTCTCTGCTAGATCAGGTGCTTGTAAAAGTGAAGACAATAGCTGTACATGTAGTTTTGCTGTTGGTGTCTTTAAGAAGCATGTTGCATTCAAGCACCTGGTGCCTTCTTGGCTTTGAGAAAGTGGACCCGAATTTCTAGGTTGCACACTCTCCAGTTTGTTAGTCAATACCACCCACACACAATCAATTAGACAGGGAGAGAGGGAGAGGTGACCCCAGCACTTCTCACAGCCCGCCATTAGATTGACTATGAAAGTGTCCTTTGTAACAGGAGTTTCCTGTATGTAATTAAAAAATATTGGGCTCTGTGCAACGGGGTGGAGAGGAAGCCTGGGGTTGAAGGAGGCTACACGAAGGCTAAGATTCTCTTTTCTCCACTATTCGTTTCATGTAGGAGGCCGCTGGACCGGCTCTGACGTTTGTCCAAACAAGAGGTGCTCTCTCTCTCGCTCTCTCAAAGGAGGTCCGGAGAGAGGACCAGCTAGTTCTCAGGGCCCGAGGGCAGGTGGTTCTGATTTGTGCAGGGGAGGAACAGACCATGTTTATGTTCAGTTAATAGCAGTACACGTGTCGTCACGTCCAGCGGTGGGAACATGCTGGGTGAGTGATCTGTTTTTTACTCTGCTGAAGTCTGACACCAATAAGAACACAATGTCCAATTATTCCTTCACAGTTTTCACCCTGAACGGCCACACCTGCAAACTACTGTTCTCCTGTTAAACCGAGACGATCTAAGTTTGAAAGAAAAAAGCAATGTGTAACTCACAAGCAATAAAACACACTCGTTTTTAGTTCAGTGCACTCAGTGGTTTTGCACCTACTGCTTTAAATCTGGCATGACCAGATGCTTTTAGAGACTTTTCTAAAAGCTCTAATGACACTGAAGTATCCTGTGTTATATCATCTGCTGTTACTCTTTAATTGCCATCTTTGGTCACTCTTAGCAGAAACATAATTAACATATGGAAACAGAAAATATGGATGATGTCCCTCAAAAATAATGAAACCTGATTTTACCTGGTTTGTTGCCTATGCTTTTGGATAATGAGCTGCTAATAGTGATCAGGATCTCTAACAGGCAGCTAAAACGCTATAATTTCAATGAGAAGTTCACTTACAGTTAATAGAGCTTTAGCTAGAAATTATCAGGGACGTTGATCTTCTAAAGTATGCCAAAATCAAATTAGTCTGATATTAACAATAATTTTCCAGATACTATTTGGAACTTGACGTCCCATATGGTTGACAGATATTTACAGTAAAATTTTGTTTTCAGTGAGAGTGCATCATGACTTGGAATGAAAATAGCTCCCACCCACAGGCAGATTGATTTCCAGACGAGGGAGAAACATGGCAGCTTGCTGCGTCCGGTGTTTTCACTTAGTGGTTTCAGCTTCGATCAAATGGTCACGCTCAAACCTTAAATGATCTTGGCGGTTCCCCGCTGTTGGGTCATCAGCTTGGCTCCATGTCATCTCCAGGTTGGGCCCTACTGCTGGTTAGGCGGTCCCTTTCCATCAGATTTGTATTTACTCATCCCTCCGACTCACCCCTCAGCCTGCATGGGGTCTCTGTTCATCCTGCCAGCCCCGCTGAGAGGCCTCTGTGGCCGAAAGAGCCGCAATCTATCAGGCCTCTGTATGTATGTGTTTCGCGCTTTTATGCCTTGGCTCTTGCTGAGGAGTTTTTGCTGAAGTGACTAAATGGAGCCGATCATCTTGTTCAAACAAGGCGAAGGTGCATGTTCTTGGTGTCTGAGGTTCGTGTGCTAACTTAACTCGTGTGCAGGCGTGGGTGTCTGAACACGCTGCTTGTGTGCATGTTTTAACTCTTTGGATTTTTCCAGGGACACAAATGATACCCTTCTTGACCCTTTCACCCCCCCAAACTTCTACTTATCCTTCCCACAACATACCCCTGTCATGTTTTATTGGATTCCTCTTCATCTAGTCCAATGAACTGTGTGTGTGTGAGTGTGTGACTTGCCTGCGCACACATAAAACTTGTAGAGCTCTCATATGTTACAGGATACAGCATACTAGATGTATGTAAGCTTCTTACATCCATATTGTACATGTCTCTGTTATGTTCCCCCATCCCACCCACAGAGTTTGTCCTCCCTCCCAGTGCACAGTGATCGATGAGCTGCACTCTCTGCAGCAGGGACCGTACAGAGGGGAAAAGACCCTTAGCCTGTTCTCCGTCTGACTCCCAAAAACAGCCACCATGGCCAACAAAAACACAGCACGAGGCAACCAAATGGCAACCCGTACAGCCGCTCCTATTGTAGTATGAAATATTTCCCACGATGAAGCTCAGGACGGGACAGGAGGATTATGTGGATGACACAACAATGAAACTGAGAGATAAGGGTCACTCTGAGGTGAAGCAAAAGATTTAATGATTTAATGGGTGTCAGCTTAGTTTGTGTCTTGTTGAAACATTTAGTACAGCGCAAAAGATGGATCCAACATTTGCAATACTGCATATTTTGAGAAACACTATACAGCTACAGCAGCCAGATTTCCTCATATTACTGTCCACCGCTGCTGACTGCATTTAATAACATCCATTTGGGTGTTGATCGTAGATTGGCGGTCACTGCTGGGGGATCACTGATACCTGACCTAAGCTAAAAATTCCTCCCTGGTTTGTTCTTGGTTTGGCATTTTTGTGCCTGCCTTCATTTTCAGGGCAGTCTGCTTTTAGACGGGGGGAAACAGGAAAAGAATCACAGCACTGCGGTTCATTCTTCGGGCTATATTCACTTGACCACACAAAGAGCCCATTTTGAGGGAGACATTTTATGTGTTGTGTGGCAGGCAGCGCAAGCAGAAAAAAGATTTACTGTGTCTGTGTCTATTCAGGGGTGTTTTGGATGATGTTCATGCTCTTACTGGTAGAGGCTGGAGATTTATTGCAGCTGGAAAATACTATCAGGTGGATGTTTCTGACAATGGTGACACTCTTTTCTTCCAGCAGTTAAATTCACCAAAAAAATCATTCATATATAGCTAAAGTTTAAGAAATAATGACGTGTTCGATGCCTTTTTATATTATTTTGTGACGGTTTTTATTGAAACTCTAACCTAGTTTTTATTTCTTGTACTTTTACTCTTATGTTATTTATTCAGTCTTGTCTGAATCAACACTTTGTATCTGTTGGGTAAATGTAAATGAAATGCAACTGCAGGAAAAGTCTTTAACCTTATCTGAAACTTACCAAAAAGTAAAAAACAACAACTTGTGATAGTAATATGGAAAGTTGTGTGTAATGGCATGTAAATGTGTGTCTGAGTGTGTGTGGGTGCATGGAAGTTGGTGGGAGAGGAGGAAGCTGTACCACCGAGGTAGCACTTGGAGTGACTAACAATGGCCCACACATATCCTGTGGCTGTCAAAATGTTGAGGACCCTACACAAACACTTTAGAGTCAGCCCCCCCCCAGTGCATTTTCCAGAACTGCTTCAGGTTTGGTGAGATTTTTCAGGAATATAGCTGGAAACAAATAATTTTTTTTAGAATCAATAACTAGAGCTTCCCTTTCAGACTTTAAAGGGAACACGAAACGACACATATGCACTGTCCAGTTAAGAAGCTGCTTACAATAATTCACAACCAAGTTTTTCATTTCCTAAAATTTTGCTTAATCACTGACCACTGCAAGCCACACTCTTTACCTATATGTGCTGTCTCAGCAGACCCTCCCCCTCTTTTCTGAAAGGACTCAGGGGGCCACAAGAAACTTGTAGGCCCACAGAGCTCACGTCAGCACACCAGTGTGGGGAAAACACACACTTTTAACTCAGAGCTGGGACCTGCTTTCCAAAACCTCAGCAGAAAATTAATGCAGAATACACACACACACACACACACACACACACACACACACACACACACACACACACACACACACACACACACCTGTATCCTCTTCCAGCCTCCTTTTTTCATCTCTTTCTATTCCAGAGTCTAGCCCTGAACACCTCGTATATATCGCATCCAAACTAGAAACCCATATTTCCTTCACTCCTTCATCATTCCACCATGGCAGGCCTTCCTGAAGAGAATACGATGTCCTGCCAGTGAACGTTTTGAGAAAGCCTTCAATATGCTGTTTGGCCCGTGCTGTTTGCTTTAATGGGTCGCTGACGGACTGACCTAAGCGGAGCTCCTTTTTTTTACTGCCTAAAATTGGACCCGAGCTGTCTTTGTAGATTTGTAAGAGCTTGCTGTCACTGAGTTCAACAATGTAAAGGGGACCACCCATGCAAATATAAATGTCATAATGGAGCTTGCTGTGGCTGATTTTGTGGTAGGCTGTAGGTTTTGTGCAAACACACCACATTATTGCTGACAAGGACAAGATTGTAGACTCTGACCAGCAGAGGGCGACCAATGCTCTGGAAAGAATCCCAGGACATTAGCAGGCCAGCATAACTCCCTCCCGTTTTCTCAGAGTGTCAAAAATAACATCTCTTATTACTTTCATGGCAATAGAGGAAAGTTAAGAAGGATGGTATGAAAACCTCCTGCCAACCAGAGCCGAGACTGAATGTAATGGTAGAATCTGAGAGAAGACATTCGAACTGGAACTTTTAACATCTTTATAGTTTCTCCAACGATAATCTGAAATCCCATTTCTTTTTCATAATGGTTTTTATGGTTTTGAAATAGTCATTAGCCAGTGTAAAGATAAAAAAAAAAATCTCCAGTGCAGCAGAGGAGCATTATAAAAGGTCACCTGGCCACACAATGCAACATCCTACCTATATATTTTGAATGTCAAGGACCGGCCACATGTAATCATATCTTCACCCTCTGGCCTGGTCCGCAGCATGAAAAATCCCCACCACTAAGCCACTGTCCGTGCCACTCCCCCACCCACTCCAGCACCTCTCCCTGCAGTTCCCATGGTGAGGGCCGTCACCAACCAATCCAAGGAGGCCGCCAGGGCCTTGGTGGTCTGGAGAGTCTCCGAGGTGGTATGGCCACAGGGCTACAGAGAGTAAACAGGACACTGGGGGATGGAGGGATGGAGGAAAAGGGATAGAGGGATGAGAATGTGGAGTCAGCAGCCTCTCCGCCCTGCCCGGGGAAGAGGAAAGCCTGCAAAGCCTGCAGATTCAGAGCTCACACAAACTGTGGACTGCCCTGAGATTCAGCTTAGTGGATAAGGCTTTGGCCAGACAGAGGGAGTATTCAAATAACTGCAGAATTAATAATCCTGTGATGGGAAAAAAATATACATTTTAAAATTTTTTTACAAACTCAATAATTAAATTTTTTTTTAATTTAAAGAAAACTATATCTAGTTACATAAATATATTTAACCTTTTTTAAGATAATCAATCCAGAAAATGAGTTTATTATTTAGTCACCTTCAAATCTCTCTGTTTTGAACTGAACTATTACAAAGTTTTTATTTTACTTGAGATTATACATTGATTTGAAATTATTTTTGCTTAATACAGTACTAAATTAACAACAATATATATTTAAATATTACTGTTTGATTATTAACACAACTAAACTATAATCTGATCTTAAACTTTTATTATCATTATTGATGATTTATCATTAACACATTCCTGTTTTGTTTAGCTTGTTGTTAGCACAGGGCAGGTATAACAGTGTTTTAGTTTGTGTATATATGCTTAATTTAAGGTTAATATAAAATTCTGAGTGACATTTCTGAGACATGTACTACAAGGTGGGATTTTCTTTGCTAGTTGGGTCTATGCACAAAAAAGTGAACTTTAAAAAATGAGGAAAAAAACCATCAAAATTTGATGATAATTCACAAAGAAGTGTTGAATTCAACAGTGCCCAAGTCATAAGGGACCATGAAATCAGTTGCCAGCATCCACATGCTATACACACCGCCTGTTTCCAATAATATTACCCTTGTGGGTGATGACAGGTTGAAAATTGATTTACCTGTGCAGGCTTTTATTACAAATCTTTCTTGTACCATTCCCTCTGCTACTTAAGGAATCAAACTGGCTTCACTGTGGAAGTGAAACCCAGTACTAAATAGCAAAAAATGGCTTCCAACTATTTGAGTCCCTTGATGAAGATAGATGAGGTGAAGTAGCACTGTGAGCATTTGCAACTGGCACTGTTTGAAAAAAATAGAATTATTGCGTTTGGAAAAAAAGTAAATAAACACACGTTTTCTTTCAGTACAGCACAAAATGCATGAAACAAACTCGTGAGAAAAAAAAAAGAGCAAGCAGGTAAACAAAGCACGACAATGCACTTGGGATTGTAGCTAACCATGACAGCAAACTGTGTCTTCTCAGGGGAATTGTCATTTGAGAAGCATTTTTTTTTTCCACCAGTGGCTTTTTCATTATTTTCTTTCGGAATCCACATCCAAAGCAGTGTACTTAGTTCATGTTTTCATAGATTCGGAACCAGTCATCTGGGTTTTGTCTTTCTCTTCCACGTGCCAAAAGAGAAGGCAGCGATGGAAGCTGCTCTACTAGGAAATATAGGTATCTAATATGCTTACTGCCCACTCATATTTTGACAGCAATGGCAGGTCTGGTGAACTAATGGCATGCTTCTCTTTCTGCCATAGGGGAGAAATATGCCGGCAACAGGGAAGCCACAATCCTAATAGGCAGCTGGAAAAAGAAAGGTAGAAATAAACTGCTACACTGGCTGCCCACGGGGAAAAGAAGACGCTCCATGTAACAAATAATGCACACAGAATTAGGGTAGACTTTTATATGATTCATTTTATGTGAGAGGTTAAAATGGGGCAAAATATCCACAGATAATCTAAATTTGATCATATTTCACCGAGACATGTGCTTCCCCTTTCCTGGATTGCTGAGGCATGTAATAAAACCCACACTGTTTGACTTCGCTTCCTCTGAACCCTTAAGCTCACAGAAATGCTGCTCAAGGTGAATGCTCGCAGACTGCAGCATTTTCTCAAAAATAAAGTGGTGGATCGGAGGATTTGTAGCCAACGTTATGTGTAAGAACCACTCCACAGAGCTAACGTTAATCACTGTAATTAAAGCGAGCGTCATTAGAAGATTCATACAGTTAATTTGATGAATGGCACGCAGGCAAAAGTGTGACAGCAGTGATTTAAAAATCCAGACATCTGAAATTCAGGCAGGCCATCACAAACACTTGATCAATAAAAGTGTCAAAACATATTACCTTTGTAATTCTTTATAATAAAATTAGTGCTATATGAACGTGATGAATTTAAGTGCCAGAGTAGTTTTTGACTTTTAATAGTGTTGCCATTATTTTGGGAGGTTGACAGAAAGATAAAGAACATCTGTGCTTCATAAGAGAAAGACCAGAATTTAAAACATGTTTGATTTGAGACCCCATGAATGACTTTTCTCTGGTGTGTATGTGTGTGGGCCTCCATGCCGACCTCTCATATGCTGGAGCGCGGAGCATGAAATGGCTCTAGATTGGCTATGTTTGCCCTCAGAGGAGCGCTCTTTTGAGATCATATCCTAATCCCTCAGAGAGGCAGTCCACAGGGTCGCTGCTTATTCAATTAGTCTGAAGCCATGGCTCTAAACATGGGGTAGGGCAATAGAGAGTGTGAGAAAGTGTACAGATAGACTGTGGTGGTCTGCACATGCGGGAGGTGGTGGTGTGAGGCATATGTGATAAAACTCCACCCCAAATGTTTTCTGATCTGGCAATGATTATGTTTTTTTTTTTTTTTTTTGCCAAACAGGACAGGAGAAGACACAAACTTTAAAGAGGACTGATAACGCTGGATAATGTTCATTTTTTCTTAAGTGTAGATGAGGCTTCCCGCCAGAGGGTGGCGCCTATATGACATCTCATAAGCAGGCGTAAATAACTACAGGAGCTTGATTAAAGATACAAAATAGGCTGTGACTCATTCCTGATGGGTCATCAGTAAGCTGCTTTGAACAAAGGTGTCAAAAGTACAGACTTTCTTTACTTAAGTAGAAATAGAAATACCTAGGTTAAAAAATACCATTGGTACTGAATTAACTTTTACTCAAGTAAAAGTGAAAAAGTAAGAAAGCACAAAGTAGCTCCTTGAAGGACAATTCTTCTAACAATTTTTGTACAAAGCAACCCTTTGGTTATATTAATATAACAATAAAATAATATTAGTACATGAAAAGAAAAAATGTTCAAATTTAAATTCTAATTCTAATGACTTCACTTGAATCTGTTATGTAGGACAAAAGCAGTGAAAGAGAATAAAAAAACAACTATTTTCTGTTGGCTATGTTATAGAGGGTGACTTGCCTCCACACCTATAACCTATAACCTGAGATTCAGCTAAGATGCTGCTCTTTGTGGATTTACGCAACTGAATTCAAGTAGTTTCACAAGCTATAATGGCTGACGTCTATCCTACACTGGCACTATACTGTTTGTACTGTCTTGTGTATTTACACTACACAGTGTAAACCCAAATTCATCTCTGCTACACTTGATGTAACCTACCTCTGGTCATGAGCACCACAGGCACCGTGCACCAATCCAACACAGTGCTTTACTGTGAACTCACCACATTAATGCAAGCTAACCTGTTTATCCTGGACAAAGCTACCCAGTATTTTCATGCAACATTTGAATAACACAAAGTTAGCGCAGCTTAGTTTGTGTTAGTTTATTTAGCTTTAAATTTGGAGTTTATCAGGTGTCAATGAGCAGACCTTACCTTTAAATCAAACCTCTCTTCTTCCTTTCCTGTCCTGTCTGTGTTCCTACATCTTTCTCCATCTCTCACTTTAGTTGTGTCGCACTCTTTTCTCTTCCTGTTAAATACAGCAGCTAGACCTTTAGCTAGCAACACACTGTGCGACAAACTGCACACAAACAGTTTGCAGTCTGATAGAAATGTTGAATTTTAAATTACCTACCACTTAAAAAACATCACTCCCTCCACCTCTTCTGTAGTGCTGGCTAGATAAATAAGTACCGCAAACACAATATACGAACACCTGCAGTCCACCCGGCCCACTTTAACTCCCGAGTATAAACGCTGTGAACGTTGACCCTAAAGCAACAAGGGTGTTTTGAAAATGTAACGAGTAGAAAGCACAGATATTTGTTTAAAAATGTAGGGAGTGAAAGTAAAAAGTTGTCAGAAAAATAAATACGACAATAAAGTACAAATTAAGCACAGTGTTTGTACCTATTTGCTTCCTACCAGTTCAAGACAGATTACACTTGAAGCCATGATTTTGTGATTTTGGCCATTATTAGGAAAATAAAAATCTCTCTAATGCTAAAAATTCTCCTGTAAACATCTCTTTTATTTCTCACTTCTGGATCTGATTTTCAAAGCATTGCCTCTTCTGTGTTAGGTGAGCTGATAGACAGAGACACTTAGACTAAACAAGGTAGCGGTGATGACAGGTGCTGTGGAATCCAAGTGTGGAAAGCTAACGCTGCATGTCACTCTGGAGGTTTACTCGCTATGACATTATTTTCAACGTGTACCACAATATCAGCCAATGTCAGCATCAACATTATCGCCCTTTTCTCTCAGCAGAACCAGGCTCACGGAGGGCAGCCATCTGCCACGACCAGTTGGTGGTGAGGGAAGGAAGACAGGACAAACCACATGCTGTGGAAGAGAACCAGAGTCAAATAATAACTAATGATTAAATGCAAAGTGGCATATAAACACAGTGAGTAAAAAAAGGTGACTGAATAAGAAACGCTAAGTACATCATGGTAAGCCCAAGTAGCCTAGACCTACAGCAGCATAACTAAACGATGATTCATGCTCACTGGATCCAACCTTAACTGTATGGAAAGTTTTAAACCAAATCTTTAAGACTGTATTTATATCTGTATAAATATGTAGCTTTGTTTCAGATGACATATTATGTCAGGGATGTGGTATAAAAGGAAATCATCTCTGGAATCTTAGATGCCAATCAATGAGAAGATGCTAGAGCGTCATTGGTTAAACACGGTAGAGGGAATGCTAATGACATGGGCATGAAAGGCTGCCAGAGGAAGTGGGTCACTAGTGTTTATTGATGATTTGAATGCTGATAGAAGTAGCAGGATAAACTCTGACATGTGCAGGGCTATACTCGCTGCTCAGATTCAGCCAAATGCTGCAAAACTGATTGGGATAGAGTATCACAGTGCAAATGGATAATAACCCAACACGTATTGCAAAAGCAGCCCAAGAGTCGGAAAAGAAATATGATATTCTTCAATTGCCAAGACAGTCACCTGATCTCAACCCAACACAATATGTTTTCCAATTCCTAAATATAAAACGCAGAGACCCATAGACCAGCAGCAACTAAAGATGGCTGCAGTAAACGCATCTCAAGGGGGTAAAGGCATCAGCTGGTGACGTCCATGGTTTCGAGACATTCTGCTGATCAGTATTGTACACACTCACACCACTATTTATGTGAAACTTCTGTTTCCACAAATGTTCCTTTTCTAGCACATGTTGTTTATCCTGCAAACAGAATAACTCAGATCAGGTTACAGTAAATTGAGTTGTGACAAGTCATATATGTTTCTGACAATGACTTTCTTATGCAGTATATGGCATAAAACACGAAAACCTCACTGAGATTAGGTACAAATGAGTGTGGCACACACAACAGAGCCAACTGAGTGCACTCTGTGCTGCGGTGGGGGCCAACCTGCTGCCAACAGTATTTCTGCAAGCCAGCCCCTGTCAGACCAGGCAGTCCAGAGTACATAGCTTGCCGGAAACCAGGGCAGTTTGATTGAGTTCCTGTTATTGACTACTTTTTTTGTGGATTGCAGACTTCTGCCAAGTTATTTTTTTTTCCTCTACCAGCTGTCAGAACACAGACTGTATAGAACCACACACCCAAGCTTTCAAGGCCCCAAGGCTTTCAACTCCAAATAGTCATTAGTCATCCAGTGGAAACCATACAAAACTTGATAACCAATTAAATGTATGAATGTTCCCTTTTATTCTTCATTTGTGCCATTGTGTTAAAGGATATTTGTCTACATGCTGTGTTCTACAGCAGCTCCTCAGCTACTCTGGAGCAGGGAAACCCATAGCATCCCTCGGACAGTAAATCAACCTGGGGATTGGTATGCTCCTGTTCAGTGGAGGGCTAACTATGTGAAATGGAAGCGGTGGAGGTTAGGCGGTGAGAGGTAATGCATTGTTTGGCCCTTGTCCCAGCCCATATTGAGGCCAGTGCTGGCTGGAGACTTGAAAGTTGTGTTTGTTGTACAATAAGTTGTAGCACCATTGCCATCTGGGCATAGACCTTCAGTCAGTGCTACACAGGCGTGTGTGTGGTGCTCCGTGCCAGAAATAATAATAATAACACAAGAGGCCCATTCATTCTTCCCGCTCCAAGATGAATTTATCAACGTAATGATATTAGAGATTGAGAGAGGATTAGTAAAGTGGCAGACTTTAATTTATTTTTTAAATTAAATGCCACTTACGAGGGCATCCAGCATCCTTTAATCCACACAAAAACCAATGGGCAGAAATTAAACATGCATCATGCGCGTCATCATTTAAACAGCGGCATAAGGAGAGCTGCAATTTTAAAAAGAAAATCTTCCTTATGTGTCTTTGAAAATGGAAACCATTTTCATGTTTTCCCTACAGCTGTGTTTTTACTCATTAAGCACCTTGTGCATTTCAATAGGGGATTTTATAAATGTAAGCTGTAATTATAATTGTTATAATTATAGAAGTTTAATATTTCAAATCCAAGTGAGGTAGACAGATAGTTAAAGGGTGTTAAAAATCTTAGCTGTTAACAAGACCACCTGTTTGTTTATTTCTTTTAAAAGCGCGTCTCTCCGCACTTGTATCCCAGGGTCAGATACACCCTATGCTCATTCCTGGTATTCGTATCAATGTCCACACAAACAACCCTTTGCAGTGTGTAGCTCGACTACTCTATCCCTCCACCCATATCCACATCCTCTTCCGGCTACCTTCCGTAGTGAGCCTGAAGTGAAGCATGATATGAACACATATACAAACTGCCATGACCTCAGGTGGATGAAAGCAGGATTTTTTTTAAACTCAGGCTCTTTGCTCTCCAGATTTTTTGTGCAAGTGGAAAGGATTACATGGGATTCAACAACAAAGGGGCCTAAAACGTTTGTCACATTACTTAAAGCTAAACATATAACACAATGCAGTGATTCACCTTTGAGCCTGAACCTACAGATACACAAGTTACAGCTGCACAAGATGTTTGCGGTGAAGCGAAGCGCTGATGATAAAAAAATTATGAAGTTACCAAACTGTTGATATTTATTAGTGAAATAATAAATGAAAACAAGCCCAAGAAGAATAAGGGGAACGAATAAACAATTTGCTGGTGCGATACTTCTCATTTATTTTCACTGGTCTTACTTTGGATCAAAGTGAGAGTCGTTAGGCTGCAAATTGCTAAAATTTACAGTAAGACTGGTTTCTCCTTTTCTCCTCCTCGCACACAGGTGTGGAGCTGACAGCAGTCACCTGAAGTGAAATAGTACTTTACAATGTTGACAACAAGGTATTATGTTACCATAAGTATAATAGAAGGTCAACAGCAAGTGTTAGAGGAGATTTATGCTCCTGTGTTAAACCTACCCTGTAACCTGAGCTACACCTCCCTGGAGATGTAACAACACGTAGCATCAACACAGCCCACAACTATTGTGACTGGCATGCTCACTATCATGGAGTCCTCCTGTGTATTTCTGGATACTTTTACACCGTAGTGTTTGAAGTGAACTCACAGATGTTGTGCACAAAAGTAATTGGAATGGATGCGAGGGAATGTACAAAGAAATGGAAAAACTCGAGGGACAAATATGTTTGCCTCATAGTCTCTATGAAGACCCAACACAGAAGTCTCCAAAGTCTTGGTTGGGCTGCGCAGGTGAAGGTTTCCCTGAGTTTCCGCTCTTTGGTCATCACACCAACTGATCATCAACTCTCACTGTCAGCCAGTATTTAAGGACCAGCTCTTAAGTCCATTCTACACCTGATCATCTGCTACGTTACTGTGGTGATCAGGACTTTCCATCATATTCCTGTAAACCTTTCTTGTTTAATGTCTGCATTTCTCTGTTTCCTATTGTTCCTCGTTGGATTGAAGAGCACATCAACTCACTGGCTGACCCACCGTCCTATGACTCTTTTGTCAGGACTAAATGAAGCCAAAGCCCGCCTCCTAAGAATCCTCCTCCGATTACCTAAATATACAATTTTACTCACATCTAACGCAATACTGTGTACAATACATTTCAGGAGTGTACATACACAATACATTCCTGTGGAAGCCTTATCTGAGGATTCACCTAGATCAACTCACGTCTCCTCTCTCTCGTAGACACCGGTCCCCATAAACTTAACTGTCCTCTAGAATCCTGTTGGCTGCTTTTGATTCCACTTTGCTAACTGCCCTTTGTCCCATGATAGGTCGAGCACTTGCACGTTTTACATCTCGAGAGACTTCAATAAAAGGTTTGACCTACACTTATAGGAAAATGCTACAGGTATGTATTCAGATGAAAATACATCTATTAGCATATTATCAACACAAAATGTAGATTTGATTAATAATAGCATCCATTTTTTTTTATTTGTGGTCCCTACATTTGAAAATGCATTTGTCATTCACTGTTACCTAAGTAAGCCATGTAAATCCGCATATGTAGGGATATCGATGAATAAGAGAACAAGACTAGAGAAAATTTTGGCTCAGTGGAAAATAGCAAATTAAATTCAAAGATTTTTATCACACTTTAACGTCTAATATTGTTATTAAATACTGTGCCACCTGCACCTCCTGCAATAACAGCAATAACAGTGTTATTGTTATTTGCATGAGCCACGTAACATACATACATATTGGTCTTACAACACATCCCAAAACCTGCCTCTACTGAGTCCATATTGATTTCAAAGTGCCACCAAACCACCTGTCAGCAAACACAGCAATCCATTAAGAGCTACCCAGTGGTGCTGATTGCTTTGCCCCTGACCCCAGCTGCTTGTTTACACAGGGCATGGTTGCCAGTTGGGGGTGAGGGTGGAGAGGAATAATTAGAATTCCACAGAGTGGAGCTGTGGTGAAGGGTCCCCTCCACCTACAATGCACACAAACAGTCAGTCTCCATGTGATGGGCTGAAGCCAGGCTCCTGACACACTGCCGGCCCACTGCCTGCCTGCCTGCCTGTGCGGGTAGAGCAGGGATGTGTTGTTACAGCTGGGGGAGGCCGAGGTGCCGAGAAGTCAAGTGACTTGACCGGGGTCATAGCACCCCTGTCAGCCACACACCCATGATTGCATGTGCACAGACTAAGAACTCAAAGTCGTATGCAGATACACACACTGTCCATCATTTTTTCTTTTCAGGGAAAGACTTGAATGTCAACTTAGACAAATTTATTGTCTGCACTGCCTCAGCTTTGAACAGGAATGTATTTATGAAACACCCTCAGATTGCCTGTTCTTCCTTCCTCTTGTGGATTATACCAGTCTTTCAATAAGGGTGCACTTTAAAGTCTACCTCACCTCAGGTCTCACCTTTCTTGTTTCATAGTTGACTTAATCTCTCTGAGTGCCAAGAACAGCTAAGAAAGGCAAACAGGCCACAAAGCAAGCCAATATCCTTCTCACTGCTGGACGTTTTGATGTTTTTCTTCAACTTTCAGCCAGTAGGAGGCTGAATGCATACTGAGTCATCAACTTATCATCAATAAGCAAAGGTTTTGGTTGTTCCTGGTATATAGTTCTTCCCCCCCCCCCCCCCCCCCCCCCCAGAGATTTATTATGAGTTTTAACAAAGAGGTTCACATGCTGTCTTTCTCTGTCTATTCTTTCCATTAGTTGCTTTGGAAGAAGATATAATATTTCAGACAGCTCCCAGAGCACCACACCACCAGTCTCACCCTGCCCATGTGTGCCCATCTGTGTGAGGCTGTGTTAAACTGACCACTATTTGGTTTCTGACAGGGTATAGGAGCATGTTTCCACCTCATGAGTCAGTCTGGCGAGACCCAGGTGTTTTTAATCCAAACTCCGAACAGTCCCTGAAGAAGATGGATGAGCCTTGTTATATATGTCCAGACAAATAGTAACAGGGACTACACTCAGCTGTGCCAGACAGCAAACACACACACACACAGACACACACACATGCACATGTTCTCTTTCAATAGGTGTGCTCTTAAGTGAATTATTGGCTGAATCAGTGAGAGGATGAGTTATGGGTTGTATGTATCTTTTGGAGAAGCTGGAGGGCGTGTGCCTCCTTGTTTAAGCATTGGCCTGTGGCAGCAAGGAGACAAATAGATTTTACTCACTGTCTCAGGTCAAGCAACTTCATCAAAAATCCAAAATAGAGAAAGGAAAAGAATTTGAGTGATGAACTGCTGCAACTGCTGCGTAATTGAGCTAAAAGCAAACTTAATCATGTTAACATGGTGACAATAACCTTTTAGCACATGAACTCAAGACAGTGCTGGTTCCAAACAGCTTTCCTAGTATGTAGTGCACAACAGGAGATTGTCTGCTTCACACATGTTCCCAGTTGGAAATAGGCCTGCTCTGTTAGGCCTAGAAGGGTTTGGTGCTTGATAAAAGTGTATATAACGCAAGACAGAAGATACACACTCGCTCATTGTGAATGTGCTGTTCTCGCACGGCTGCAGTTGTACATCCATGATAGGTTAATCATGACCACTGGTTGGTGTAATCACTTTTTTCAGTAACTCAGTAATGCAACATGCTACTGTAGTAAATTCAGTAATTACATTACAGTTGCTACTTTCATTAAAGAAGTTCTTTAGTTATCTGCACACTGGGCAGATAGAACAAGGATGCTTTTTTCTTCCTGGGCACTTCTGCAAAAGCTTGTGTGCAGGAGGAGGACAATGGTGGAGCGGTCTAGAACTTTTCAGGAGTGGAGATATGGACATCACTTTTGTTTTTATTGCCAAAAGGACTAAAGCACAGAAACTTCATCCAAGTCAGAAACAGCTGCATTATACTGCTAACAGAACTTTGGCTCTTTGTGAGCGTCTGCACAGACAGCATGCTAACGCTAAGCTAGCTAAGAACCCAGAGTGATTTTAAGCTTGACCCAGCCCAGCAGCCTGAGCCTGATCCTCAACAGATAACAAAATCAGTGATGAGCAAGCAGACTAGAAGCCTCTGTTTGTACTTATTCATGTTTCTACAGTAGAATCACTGTGGTGATTGCTCTGAGGGCTGGTTTCATGCTTTGTGTTTTCGACTTTGTGTTTAAACCTAACAGAAAGATTGTATATGTGTCCTCTTTGGATGTGGATTTGTGTTGGTGTGTGGAACTGTAGCCCGAGACCCTAGACCGGTGTGTGCATTACACGTTTTGCCGTGATGCTGACGGTCTATTGTGTAACTGGTAATTATGAGACAGTGTGTTTCAGGTCATTTTATGTAGTAATGACAAAGTAATGTAATGAGTAGTGTAACTAATTACTTTCTCTGGTAAATAATTACGTAACATACTACATTGCTTTTAAGAAAAGTAACGAGTAATGTATAGCACGTTTCTTTTTTTGAGTAATGACCCCAACACTGATCATGACTGAATTGGGCATGGGCACACCTGGCAGGTTAAAGAAAGTTTTGTTATGTTCTCACAAGCAGATCCTTTGGGCAATGAGTAGAAATACTCTGATACAGTTCTGCAGTGCCATGCTAATGTCTGTTTGCATCTTGTTTCTGCTCCACACTGGCAAACAAAACAGCTGTTGCACATTTAGTCAAATATAATATTTGCCATGTTAACAATAATAGTTTAGCATTGCATCATGCTAACAAGTGCCATTTAGCATTAAGCATGAAGTATAGCTGTGGCACATGAGAATGTAATTAATTGTGCTTACACTTGGTCACAAACCAAAGGAACTATTGGATAAAATGAAACTGAAATCTCTTTTGGTGAGAAAGTTGCTACATGCTGCCATATCAGCAAAACCCTATTGTTTTACAGTATTTGCTCTTTGCTAAGGAGGGCTGCTGCTTTTGATCACCCATAACATCTGTGACACAGCGGGACTGACTTTGTATGAGAGGAAAGTGCTGGCACCAGGAGCTGGGCACTGTGGGGGCCCCTGGTCTTATCAGCAATGCAGTCATAAGGCAGACTGATGGGGCTTATGGGCAGGGACACAGTGGGAGACAGAGTGGGAGAGAGGAGGAGGGAGAGGGGTGACTGTGTGACTGCTCCATACCCTCGAGTTTGGGTTTGTTCTCCCGGGGAAACCCTGCTGTGCTGAACAGGCATGCAGAGAACCGATAACCATGATAGAGGATGAATAGATGTGAGAAAAAAATGAAAGGGGAATAACAATCCATGGCAGTCATACTTACCCAATATGGTATTTTTTTTTTTAAAAAAAGAGTGACTCTCCCATTGTTTTTTGGCGTATGCTTTGACGACCACACCTTGTTGAAAACATGTCTGTGGACTCCAATCCTTGATAGCTGGGAACACATTTCAAAACAAGATAGAAATACACTCATCAGCCACAACAGCGACAAGTTAAGTGAATAACACTGATTATCTCATTAAAATGCAATATTACACTGGCTCCAAGCATTCATGCGGTCCTACTTTGACGCCTAACACCCACCTAAACATGGTTAAGACCATGAATGGTTCCTAAAATAAAGCTGCATGTCCTGACAGCCCGCAGAAGGACAATGTGCAATGCCACACTGCAAAGCCGACTTTTGAATGGCTCAAGGAATCTGGATCCAACCTCCAGAACCCAATGTGCTTGAGCATCTGTGGATGCAGAACCTAACAAGTCTCAAGACCAAAACGATTTGTGTCCAAGTCCTGGTGTCAAAAACCAGAGGCCCACCCCAGAAGTTGCACACCCATGTCAGACATGGTCAGAGTTTTTTTTGCCAACACAGGATTGGACAAACACTTACTTTCTGCCTGGTGTGTCTATGTAATAAAATGAAATCTATAAACCATGACTTAAACTGCACAACAACTTGCTGGATTAATGTGTATGCTTGCTTTTGTGTGTTTGCAGAGTACATATTTTACTGGCACAGCCTGGTTCTCTTCTGGTCTCACTCTTTATTTTCCAGCCTTTTTTCTTTAAGAGCCTGCAATTCCTCAGGTTGCTGCTGCAGTGGAGGACAGGCCCGTGGGGAGTCACCACTGTAATGCTAAACTGAGCCGTTTACCACTGTGTGTCTGGTGCCAGCAGGCCTGGTGCACACACACACACACACACACACACACACACACACACACACACACACACACACACACACACACACACACACACACACACACACACTACAAAATATTCTTTCCAGTTCAACTCACTGTGCTGCTTAACTGCATCAGCCACCTTATTCAATTAGAGCTTCGTTAGAAGCCATTTGGGCAGCAATTAGCTTGATTGACTGAATAGTGATTTATGGAGCTGGGAGCAAGATTTTCCCTATGCTTGCTCTCCTGCATGTCTGGTGGATATCTGGAGTTGTTTGGTATATGATATCCACGTAAAATCATGACAAGCAGGTGTGGGGAATAAGTGATGTGGCGAGTGGAAAGGAAGGGAAAGGGGAAAGGTTGATTGAAATTGTGGAAAAAGAGCCAAACTGTAGAAAAGAGACAATGGTGGGAGCAAAAAAGGCAGGAAAACTAAATAGATATAGTATAGATACCAAGATATCTAGACAGACAGAAAGCCTTTTTGGTAGGCTGCTCTCTATTGAGTTCAATATAAAAATAAATAACAAAAGTGAGTTGGAACTGGAGGAAAAGCGGAAGGGAAAGTGTTAATAAGCATTATTTGGCTCACTCCGATGACCCGTTGGAGGAGCTCGTCTCTCTGGGATTGCAGCCGAGGGGCCGGAGCAACATAGCTTCCTCCTCAGGATGTCAGTAAGGAAGGGCCACGCCATGTTCGTCTGGGCTGCTGCCTACTTCTTATCTCAGTTGCTTTCTCTTCCTTTTTTGAGCTCAGCCTCAATATCATATTATATCTCTGTGTTATCTATGTTTCAAAAAAATCTGGAAAGCCTGGAAGCTGTCACTCCTTCATGGGCATAAATATAAAAAGTGCAGGACACTTGGTAATAAAATGTTAAAAAAACACAGAGAAACTATATTTAAAAGCAACACACTGCTATAAAATGTTTAAAAAGAAATATTTGTAAAAAGCTTGTGCATATACTGTATACATATGACTGATAAGGGATAACTTTGCATTATACTTAGCAACTCATGGACCCTGACTAATCTGAGCTGTGGGTTTACAAAGAGCCACAGTATTTCCACCAGATAACTATCTTTGGCTTTTTCCACACAGAATGTGAAACTTGTGCTATGTTTACACATTGTGTCCACACACAAATCTGATATTTTTGCTGACCGAGTTTTACCCTGAAAACTGTGGACCTTTTTAAATCTGGGTAAGCAGAAAAGAAGACTTCATGTGGTCAAGATGCCCACATTCACTACCTGACTGTGTCATTTATATATATAAAATTCCACAATTTATTCTTTGTGCTATTGCGGCGTCAGGCATGCCTACAAAGGTGCTCCGACACAAAGATAATGGATTAAATTACATGGAATGAAATGATCTACACTCCCAGTTTGTAGAGACATTACGTTTTATTGATAAAAGTAGACTGGGTTGTGATATGTTACAAGTAGTAGCTAAAAACATATTGTATATTGAGGGAACATGTGCATAATTGTGCATGATTCTTTGGGGGGACACCTCAGATGATGTTCCCCAAACAGTTTCTAGGGAGTTTATCTAGTTTTGGGCAAATACTTTATCTTCAAGACTTATATTTTGGAACAGAAAAAGCCAATTGAACATAGTGATAGCAAAATAATGAAACTTTACTGAATAAAATGTTTTAAGATTATAACAACAGTTCTCTTTAGTATCTGCAGTAATTAAAGTAATATGCAGCTGCTGGTAAATATTGATATTAGTGTCAAAATGTGCTGCGTTATCAACATTTGAACCAAAACTGTTAAAAATAACTGGGTTATTTTATTCCTGAGCATCATACTGCAGATTCACTTTCTGACACTTCGGGTCTCCCTGCAAAGGTTTGCGAACAGGAAACTCTCCAGTCAAGTGTAGTCAAGTGGTGCAGGTGTATCAAGCAATCAATCACCCAGTATGGACCAGTGCAGGCACCAGTATTTTGGCCTAAAACAGTTTGTTTTTCCAGGAAGGTCAGATAGATAACAACACATATGGTGCACCACCATCCTGCAGATGAACATCAGTTGAATTGTTAATTGTTGAATTGTTAACGTGGACTTGAACTGCCATTTAGCCTTTACTTGTGACACTTTAGACTGTGGTTTGTCAGATAATACTGACATATTAAACAGACTTAT
The DNA here is from genome assembly GCF_900408965.1 of Simochromis diagramma. Lineage (NCBI taxonomy): Eukaryota > Metazoa > Chordata > Actinopteri > Cichliformes > Cichlidae > Simochromis > Simochromis diagramma. Next base: position 8,537,592 of record NW_024386782.1, read on the forward strand.
TATACACCCAGAAGGTGTCTAGTACTCCCAATGAATCCTTCTGGTCTCTTTATCAATCGGCAAACAAGTAAAAATGGGTGTCTGCCCCTCGTTCTATGGAATTCCAGTCTTTCCCCAGTGTCCCATTTTCCTGCCTGCTAATGTAATCGGAGGGAAACAGAGTCAGCTTCCCAACACCACAACTTCCAGATAAGGTCCATTTATCATATGTCATTCCTATCTCCGGAATGACCAGATTGAGTCTTAGACCCTGTCAAATCACTGAACAACGCTCCAAAGGAGCAAGGTGTATTGGTTGGTGTCTAGCTGAGGTCTAGCTTTTGGCTATAGTGGGAATGATAGCATGTCATTCAGGCACTGAATGCCACTGACATGGTTTTAGAAACCGTGGAGATGACATTTATAGATTAAGCAGAGAGTTAAAAAAAAAAAAGAAAACCTTTTTCTGAGTGGTTCCCTTTTTGAAAAGAACCGTGCCTCACCTTTAATCACACCTAAAGTGCGTGTTGATTACAAATGATGGGCTTTTCCTGTGAATTTGTCAGATTTGTCAGGGGATAACATGATGAAATTTGCTTCAAGATAAATCTGTCTTCTCAACTTGCTCATGGTGTGGCGAGGTGCCAGAAGCCTCAGCAGGCACAGACATACGAGCACACACAGACACACATACACATAAACAGACGCATGCTTACAGAAGCCCAAACACAACCACACATTGCATGGCAGGGTCAAAAACAGGAGGTTTAGGTCAGATTTGCCTGTGCCTGCTTTTTACCACGCTTGATTGAATCAAACAAGGTTCAGTGTCGTTAATGTTGTGGCAAGCCCTAATCCTCTCACCTCTTTGGTTTCAAGACAGGAGGCGCTTTAGTCTGCTTGCTGTCTGTAACGGCAGACTACATTAGTGCTGGTCTTGGCTGAAAAGACTACTTGTATTTCAGAAGTCAGGCCTGGGGCTTTTTCCTCAGTGCATGGAAATTCTTAAAAGATTGGCGTGACTTCAGGAAAACATTACCTGTGGCAGTGTTTGCGGTGAGGAGGGCACTATGTGCCAACCTTCACTGGCCACTGGGCCTGCATGAAAGCCTGACAGAGTTACCTACTTAGGCTTTCCATGTGCGCCCACACCAAGCACACTACTTGGCTAGTAGGAGATCCAAATTGCCTGTGGCCGTCCTGCTGGAAATAGAATCCACAGTCCTGCAGTGTATTGAAGTGCCTGTCATGTCTACAAAGACCAGAACGCAATCCTGGATGGAATAATAGCCACACATGTGACACTAAACATGTCAATAATTACTCATTGCACAAGAAAACGAGGCGGACTGAAACTCAAAGTTAAAGGTAAACCAAGAAATTGATCTAAAAACTATGATGGGAAATGTTGATGTTAATCCATCTGCAAGCACTTTCTTCAGACTGCTGTTGCATATCTGATATATTCTAAGGTTATACACACACACACACACACACACACACACACACACACACACACACATTTATATATATATATATATATATATATATATATATATATATATATATATATATATATATGCGTGTGTGTGTATTGATTGCTCTGAGTTTTTATTAGTTGTTTGGTTACTTATTCTTTGTCTTTCAACAAAACTACCAAATGAATGATTTCAAGTATGCAGCAGCTACTTTGATACGGCCAGACATACTCCTGAGATGTTAAAGGCCAAAGATCCACCTAATCCAAACATAATTCTCTGGGTCATCCCAGAGACAGTGTAAGGGTGGAGGTGTATCTGTCTAAGGACTTAAACTGTGATTTGGCTCTGCATTAAGGGGAGTGTCCACACTCCATTACTGTGACCACCTGACCTCCACCAGACAGCAGAATGCAGGATATTCACAGCAGGAGCTTCTATTCATAGATCTCTGTACCTCTTTAATTACTGCTCCACCCACACACATGGTACGGGTGACCATGTATTTGTGGATGCTATTCATATAAGATATTGCAACTTAACGTGGCAGTATGAAAGTAAAATAAAAAGCAGCCAAGTGTCAGCTTGCTCAGTAGGCTGACGAAGCTTGCTCTGTAGTATCCGAGTGGCGTTTGATGGCAAGTATTGAATGGAAAGGCCTGCATTTTATCTCTGAGACAGAAAGAATAAAAGCAAGAAAGGAAAAAAAGAGAACGAGGGAGACAGACAGCGGTGGAGAAAGGGAGCTAGGAGTTAGAGTGAGAGAGGCCAGGGAGTTAAGGGAGCTCAGCTGACAGGAGCTTCCTCTGGGTCCGGTGCCTGTTTTCCAAAGGAAGTGCAGGAGACCTAATCTGTGGCCCCCAGAGATGGGGGACCTGGTGGCCCCCGCTTATTGTCCAGTTTATCATCTCCTGCTTTTGATGGGCCTTTCTTCATATTGGACAGGGACTCCTCGTGAAAAAGAGCCACAGGAGACAAAGAGGGCGGCACAAAGTGAATTTTAAGTAAGATTGCATGTATCACTGAAACGTGGGGGTTACCAAGCATGGAAAAAAGCTCTCTGCTGTCTTTGCTGCAGTTATGCATTTGTGTGCACTCATTATTAAGCACAAATCAATACAATCTTTACAATATTTAATGTAGTCAGCACACCAGATCTGTGTCGCGATAAGTGATGTAATTCTCCCTGTTTCCCCGTCTAAGAGGTAGAGTCAATTAGGGGAAAACACCATGGGTTGTGAGGTCAGGAAGTTGATGCAACCACTAGAGCCACAGTTTGTCAGGCTGTCACTCCATAATGAACAGCTGAGGAAGTCATGTGCTCTCTCTCCCTCTCTCTCTCTCTCTCTCACACACACACACAAATTCACAAGCAAAAAAGACATGCAGAGTAACGCTTCCATTCCCTCAGTAGAGATTACATTGACTCACATTCATTTCCCAGAGACTCACTCAAAGCCCCAACCTTAACTACTACTCACCTATTCCTCACACCTTTAGCTTGCATTTAAAAGTAATGAATTAAGAGGAGGGACCTCTGAATATGATGGGTATTACACACACACTCGATCAAACGCAGGAATCATTTTGCTCATTTGTACTTTCTCACTTAAACATTTGGTTTCCTGTATAGTTTTGTGGCAGATATCACCTATGCACGTGTACTGTACTAGAGTCAACTTTGGCCATAACCAAGGCATGCAGTTTGAAGCATTGCATCAAATTCCCCATCCCCATCCTTCCACTACTCTTTGTGCTATTTTGGTTCTTTTACACACCCTCACCCTTTTGTTCCCACTGATTAGGGGGTCCACTCCAGGGAGTGGGTCCTGCAGCAGGGATGTCCGATGACCGGGACCCTTCCTCTGAGGGCTGCCAAGACACTCAGGTGTTTGCACACACACACACACACACACACACACACACACACACACACACACACACACACACACACACACACACACACACACAGAGTTTCCTCCTTCTTGTATCCCCACCTGCGACTGTAGTCTGCTGCTTGAGCTATTATTGTCATCATCACCGGCTTCATGACTATTATGACTAATGTTAAACTAACCACCATCTGTTGGCCGTGCTCAACACTACTTGGCAAGTCTGCTTTATTTGTTTTCAAGTTTTATTAAAGCTGTTTCTTATTTTACTAAAATGCATTAATGTTCGGATCTTTATCAGCTGTGTGGTGGTTCACCCCCAGTTTCCTCAGATTACTGAGTGGAGCAACCCGCACCTTCAAATCAGAGGTGAAAGCTGAACAGTAAACATCCCGCCACATTTCACACTGCTTTCTGTCTTACAATGTGAGGACGTGGGCTGGACTTTATGGAAGATTTGTTCTGTTGTTACTAGAGTAAAGTACATTAGGGCGTCCCTGTTTATTCGGTTTGTTATACAGCAACACAAATCTGAAAGGACTATGTTTGTCACATATGTTTGTTGTTAACCTTGACCTTCATTTTCATCCTGCATCCATCATCGAGCCATCCATTTTCATTCTCTGTTGTATTCTGTCCAACTACGATCGATTACGTTGATAGCAATAACATTTCATATGGAATTGAAAAAGTGCTCAGTGCTCTTGTGGGCCTATCAGCCTTTTTCAGTACTGCTACTAATATTAGATTGCTCCCTGGAGTCCAACTCTGAATGACCACTTGCACGTGCACATGTATAATGTATAATGGGCCTTAAGCTTGGGTAAACATCAACTTCTGACAGACATGAAAAGTTATGTTGAGGATCATCTACCACCCAGAGATCAAACAAGAACGTGACCAGGTTTATCTTTATCTTTATTTTTTTTCAGTTGCATGTTGTGCATTTTGAATTCTTCCCAAGAGTCTGAAAATCAGCACTGAGCTTTCTGTAATTTTCTTGGTGAGAACTTTTTGGACATTTGCTCCCATTCACAGCAAACTGAGAAGGCTTGAGTTTTACTGGCCACGCATACACAACGTTTGCTGACCTAGAAGCCAGATTTGGCTTGCTGTGACTTATTCCTCTACCCTAAATTAATTTCAAGCTGATGCATGTCTGTTTGGATGATACGGATAAGACAGAGCGTGTCACATTTAAATCATGTGTGCTGTTAACGACTTAGTTTTTTGAGATCACCTTAATAACACAGTCTTTTTAAAATATTTTTAACCTGCAATACAACATATATCAGCTGCTGAAGAGGGTTAAATTTACCTGTAGGATCATAATGTGCAGATCTTCTATTTTTGGTGCCAAGATAGACAACTGTAGAATCAGTTTTACCCGAGTAACAACTGCCACAAAATTGAAGCCTTTGTGTAATTTTGTGTGAAATTTTAAACTTGCATATCCAAAAACCACTTGTAATTTCAGGTGGTATATCTCCCACTGCAAACCACTCTTTTGCTGAGGCAAAAATGGAAAGATTGACAGTGATAGCAACAGTAACCGAGGGGGACGGGCCTCGGTACTCAGAGCACCCTCTAGGCCCCACACATTTTCCTCTACATGAACTATGTGTGCCTCTTTCCCTCCCCTTTCCCTGTCTCTCGCACACACACACACACACACACACACACACACACACACACACACACACACACACACACACACACACACACACACACACACACACACATTCCTGCAATTAATGTCAGGACTTTTCTTACTCTCTGAAGCTATGCATCAAGCAGAATAGAGAGCTGACCTCAGTTCCTTTCAAAAGGAGCCTCTAATCCAGCGTTCTTAACTCGATTACAGAGTGTCAGAGGGATCAGAGAAACTCTCTCACCTGTCATCTATCACAATGGCGAGACACTGTGAGCTATGAAATCCCGCCAGTGGGAAAGCAGACAGAGGAGAGCAAATGAGAGCGTGACATTTAAGGTGGTGTTAAAGAGTGCTTCATACCTTTCTACACGAGTGACAAATTGCAAAGGTTCAACCTGCACACTTAACTTAGTAATATTAGAAAATCAGGGATTCCTAATTAGTAGATTCTAAATAAGTAATTGAAGACAATACTACATAATAAATTAATAGCAGAAAACGGCAATTTTTAATGTTAAGTGCTCTTGAGAGCAGACTTGAAATTGCATGTTAATTAATAAATTATGAATGTTTATATTTCTACATTTTTCTTGTGTATTTTTTTCTCCTGATTATCAGATACTGAGCAAAAGCGATAGAGGAATTCTATCTATGGTTTTCTTATTTTTATATACCGTGTCTAATTGGTTGGAAAGAAATGGTTGCAAAATCCAAACAACCAGGCTCACATCTTTCTTTTCTCTGGAAACAAGGCATCTATTAAAAGTACTGAAAAAGACAAATATGTGAAATACTTTTGAACGTCTTGCCTTTTTTTTACAGTGCACTGTGTACACCCAGGGTGGGACCCTCTCATCATGACCTTAGTGTATCATTTCAGTCGCCATGGTCCTTTAATGGATGGTTTCGCAGACTTGTGGAGGGGAGCGAGTGACCACCACAGGAGCCTGTGATGTTGACTGATCAACTCTCTCTCACTCTTTCTCTTCCCTTCGCTTGCTCTTGCCTGGTATGTGCGAAAGCAGGAAGGAGCACGATTCACCGGTGGCTCATTAAAAGCCATTAAGGAGCAGCACGCAGACAGGATGCGGGCAGTGAATAGAGGAAAGCAGGGCAGAGCTATGGACACTGTTACTCACTCTACTCCCCCACCCCACCTCCCATGCCTCCTCTCCATCACACACATGCACACACACCCATACACATTTGCACTCTGTTATCTTCTCCACACAGCACTTCCTATGGCCCCACACATATTCCAACTAGCCCCTGCTCTTAGCTCTGCCAACTCGCGGTTCACGCCCCTCTGACCTGAGCTTGTGATGAACAGGCATGGCGATAACACATTTTTCACTTTGCTGCTCTCGCTATCTCTTTGTCTGACACCTTATCTCTTGTCCACTCTCTTTGTTTTCACATCACTTTGCCCTTTCTCACCTCATATTCTCCATCTCGTTTGATAGTGGCCATCTTTTTTGGCACAATGCTTGCACCGATGGAGCGGAAAAGCCTTGATAAACGGGCCCAGAACACAGCCTGGCGTACTGTCTGGGACCTCTGGGTCACAGAGTTATTTAGAAAAAGGGGCCTGTTTAGTGGGATTTTAGTCCTATGGCGTCAAACGGGAGCTCCACCTGAATTTGACCTTGAACCTGGGAGGGTAGGTATTATCTGCTGTCCTGACTGATGGATAAATTGGGATCATCCTTTGGGTATTTTCCAGGGAACTAACTAAGTTTGTTAATATAGCTTCACTGGTCTTTTTTTTCCCGACCATAGCTTCACATTGAAAGGAATGTTAATGAGTGAAATTAATCAGTCCAACTGTTGTGTAAAAACTGAAACATTGAGCTAAAAGACCACAGAAAGCCCCAAAAGATTTGTCAACAAATGGAGCCTGTGGTCTCGTCATCATCAGTGACCACTTTCACACTATGTGTTTCTACACCATAAATATGTTTGTTTGTGTATTGTGTGGATTTCCTTCCACAATTAATAACTCAATTTGCGTTAAAAACAGTGTTTTTGTTTGGGCTCTGAGGAAATCCGATAGCATACCCTTCCTGCATTTGGTGGTCCATCAGGTCTCCCTTTCTGAAACCACACAATTGGCAGCTCCCTCCTGGTCTTAAGCTTTTCTTTAGCTGGGATCCTGGAAAATGCACGCTTCTTTCCCCAATATACAAATGAGCATACACAACGTTGGAAGGTGGTACATCGTAATCACATGAATGCATGGACTAATCACCGCGTCATTATCATAATTAAAGACATTCTACTGTGTTCACGTCTGTTCACTCTTTGTTTGCCACATTATTGCTTTGATTCACTGGCACGCTGCAGAGCTCAGCTTCAACACTGGCTGTGTGAGTATTTTGAAACTCCTCTGTTGTGTTTCACTCTAACACTGAGCTAAGAGACGTACTGGCACTGTTCAGACTAAAAAAAAAAAAAACGCTGGCTGTGGTTTGGAGTAGAATGGCTGAGGATCCCTTGCCAAAGACAAATATAAATATAGCAGCGTCATTATCTGCAGCAGTTAACCAGGATCATTTTCCCTCTCCTGCTCGCACGTGCTGCTTGCAGGTGTTGCCATAGCAAGTAATCCTGTTTATTCAACTGCCCTCCTCTCGCTCTCAACAGAAGTTCCACATTGGTGTTTGCAGGGTTTAGGAAAATCAAATGGAGGGCAATCAGTCTGTTTTGACAAGGCAAAACTCTGCTAGCCTTGATGAGTGCTTGGTGCAGATTTCCCAGATGCGGCTAATTAAAATATTTCTTCGCACATAGGGCAGGTGTGCTATGTGTAATATGGATTTCGGTTGAGTTGATAAATTTTAAAAGAAAATTTGGGACGATTGTAGTCAAATAATTTTGAATCCAGCAGCTGTATTTACATTTCGTATGAGATTAAATTAGAACTCTGCAGTGATTCACACGAGGATTTTCTCCTGCTGTTGCCTGTTTCCAGAGAAATCGGAGTAGGGGCTTGGCTACACATTAGTTCAAATGATTATTACTGTAAGTTAAAGCTATACTTCAGATACTTGTCACCACAAAGGACTGAGCCTGTTTCTTCTTAAAACAAGTCAAATGGTTATCCTACTAAATAAAAATAGCTGTGGTAAAAGGGCAACACAGACTCAGCCAAACAATATAGTGAAAGACATGGAAGCTGATCTGATCCCGTCCTGTTGTCACGCAGACGTGAGATGACACAATATAACACAAGCATAAGAGATTTTTTATGAATGGGATAACTACGAGAAGATGTGTCCACTGAGAGACAATAAAATCACCATCCAGAACGCATTTATCGCCACAATCACATCAATATGTGATAAATTTGTCTCCTGTCATTGTCTCATTTCCTGCGCTTAAAATAAGAAATCATGTTTCCTTTTATCCCCTACTTGTATGGCAGCCACATAGGAACAACTGGACGAGGATATTCATTCCAAAGCTATTTTTCAAATAAGTAAATCAAAGCAGTATGTTGCCTCGTTGGTCTGTTTTCAATGTTTAGTGGTCTGGGAAATGTTGTCACATGCTCTGACAACATTGTTAGCTACTACTGTGTCAGTCCTTACTGGCACAGGGGCTTAGTGTTGTGCAAAATGTCCTTGGTTGATGAGCAGTGAGGTTTTACTTAATATATTGCCCCTTCATCTTTCGTGCCGATGATGACCCGACTGCACAAAATCTCCCTCCGGGGGAATACTGCAATCTGTTTGTGGTTTGCAGCTGGATGCAGGTGATGGAGCCTGGAAGACAGCTGTGTGTGAGTGGGACTGGAGTACATATGAAGCCAAGAGGCTGGCTTCCAAAACCTGTAAAGAAACTCGGTAACGAAAGTGAGCAGCGTTTTAAATTTAAACAGCAGTAATGAACAAGAGATAATCAGCCTTTGATTAACTGCTCAGTGTCTGCAGAGCTTATGAGAAGACATTGCCAACAGAGAACGTGTGAGAAGAAAATGAGCACAGTTGGTGGTAACTGCAAAAAATATAAAGGCACTCACTGCAAATCCTCTTTATACACATATGATTGAACAAATGATTAAAATCTCTGCAATGTAAACACATTTTTGAGATTTTAAATCTAGGAGGTTGAGAGTGCAAACTGCAACGAGAGCCTTAGATACAAAAAACAAAATGTAGATTAGCCGTAACTTGTTTCCTGAAATGCTTTGATTTGGTCTGCACATTTGAAAGAAAATACATTTGCTAATTGATTGGTGCATATTTTGAAACAGCGCTGCTGATTGGTTTACCCATGGCCTGATTACTATTTATGTTGGAGTTTCAATGGCTTCCTGTTGGGCTATCACATCATACAAAGCAGGGGTTCAATCTGCAAACACTCTTTTACAGATACATTTTCTGCTGCTCTTTAGAGTTAATGAAATTGTTTTGTTTTTATGTTTCATGCAAGTCCGGTCACTTAACATTCCCATTTTTTCACATGAGGTCTTTAGACATAGAGCGAGATCATGTGATTATTTGTAGAAATCTTTCAAGGTAAAACATACAGTACTTTTAAAGTAACAAAGCCGTGTATCAGTTTTGGGGCCCATAAAAGTGAAGAATAAAGGAAATTGAATGTCCCCTCATCATACTGACAAAGTCAAATTTTGACATTTGATTGCAATAAAAAAAAATTACAACAGCAAACGACTTTAATGTGATCTCTTCGCATTACTCAGCAAATTCTGCAGGTCTTCATGCAAGCTCTTCATGTGATCTTTTAGGAACAGACAGGTGGCAGCAGAGAGCCATGAGGCCAGAGCAGCTAATGCCCTGGGGTCCCATGCAACACAATTAGAATGTGTCTTTTATTCCATGCCAGCTCCATCTTAGTGTCAGGACATTCAGAAGGTAGAAAAGCAAGGGAACAACGGCAGAAGTGACAAAGCCAAAGAAATGTAGTGAGCAGAAGATGAAGCCATACACATGCTGGTGATGGGACGCAAGCCCTGGATAACACTGTAAGTAATGACATTTCTTCAACATGTTTTATGTCATTTGGACTGTCTGAATGGCATTTCATGGAAGGCAAATGGGCTTTAGCACACAGGTGATATCATTAATGAAAAAACTGAACAAGCTGATGATTTGCCATTTAATTAAATCACATATTTAAAATATGTTCATTATGATTCTTTCTCCCTATGTCTTTTATGGCCACACAGAGGGCCTTTTTTTAAAAGCATTTTTGGTCTGGTGTCAGCATTTTGGCACAGGGGAGTGATTTAAGGAGGCATGGCATGCTTGCCATGCCCTTCACCTGACTGTTCCAGTCTGCCTTCAAAGTGTATGCAAACAATTAAAATGCCACAGCCCTTTTAATTAGCTCCAGGGCACAGATTGACAGCTCTGGGTGTTGGTGATAGCACAGTAACTAGCTATTACTCTAAATATTTGGTGCGTTGCATAGTTCAGACCATAAGCGTGGGATATGGATGAGTAGTAGGTTTGTTTCTGTTTTTCCTGTAGTTGACAGTCTACTTGTTTTGTTTCATTTGGCATCTTCATAGACAAAACAATAGTACTTGATAAGGCAAGTAGAAGGTTTTTTTTAAGGTTATAACCTCAATTAGTGCTCAGATCCAATGTTTCAAAATGTGTCATCAACACCGCTTTGCTGTGCCACCTTGAAACAATGTTGATGTTGACCTGAAGATTACAAAGTTCAACCTAAATCACCGAGCTACAGCTCAAAAGCTCAGGACAAAGCTCATAGACGTCTCTTAGGTCTGAGCAGTTGAGATTTAATTGATGGTTAATCTCTTTGAAAAGAGATATTGATTACCACTTTTTAATCAAATACCTTTCGAAAAAAGCGTAAAAATACGATTTAAACTTCCAGCTTTAATTTTTTTCAATGCAAATTAAAGAAAAAAAAGTGGATCCATAAATAAATAAATAGTAAAATAAAATAAAAATAATACCTACAAAGAGCACTAGATGCTAGTATGACCCTGTTATTTCAGTGTCAAACAAGTTTTTGCTTTTGATCTTAAAACCACTCACAATAATTGTTTGTCACTGCAATGAATTGAAGTGTAATACCTCAGTAATGCATATCTCCACAGGTTCTTAGAAGTTTATTGCACTGACAGCTTTGGCAACAGCATCAAAGACAAGCACGGGCAGATGAAGAATAGAAGTTCCATGGCATGTGTTGGATATCACATTTCAGTTCAAGTGGAAATCCTGCAAACGTCTCTGTGCGTTTCAACGCATTCACTCTCTCTCCAATTAAACCTGTTGTTTTCACTCAGCCAAAAATATTTTACTCCATAGGTCACCTCAGCGGTTGTTATAAGAATGCTGCTGCTATTGTTTACAGTCTGCTGATATTGTGTGGCACTATGCTACTAGACAAGTGACAACATGCTGCTTACTGATCTTTCCCCATCCTGAAAAACTGGCAGATTCTGTTGATTGCGTTACACTTCAGAACCAGTTTTTTATAATTTAACAATAGGCGACTGGATGATATACTAGAGTGACAATATGCTCCAAATTTTTTTGTGCAATTTAAAAAGTAACCCACATTCAGTATACATGCTTTCAATAACATGACTGAGCAGTCACGCACCCTGATCCTGACCCCTGATTTTGGTGCTCGTGGATATGACATTTATTATTTACAGCAGTGCAACTGTGTGAGAGTACATCTGAGTCTCTGGTGAGGCCCAAGTTCACTGCAGGCCCCTTCCACCATTCTTATAATGTAATTATAGGGTGATTTTCTTTTCTTTTTTTTTTTTTTTACACAGGCATTTGACAACTCTGTTTAAATTTTCCATTTGCGTAATATATTGAGCCAAGATGATTTGTTAATATTCACAAGTTGTTATTTAACATAATTTCTGATTTTTGTAAAGAAAGAAGAAAAAAAAGGAGGGGCATTATTTTAATTTATTTATTTTAGATAAACGTAAAACCTACAAACATTTATTTTGTTATATAAATAAATATCTTCCAGTAGGAATAAAAGTATTTTAGTGTGGAAGTGTGTGATTGTGTTTTGGCTTTTACAATGATGTAAAAGAAAAATAATGAAAACAACGAACTAGGCCAAAAATTAATGTTATGTTGGACTACTCAAAGTGCACTGAAATTTTACTCTCAATTATTACAAGATATAGCCCAGCTTAGTACACATATTATGGACAAATTTCAAACAAAACACAACTGAACTAAAACAAAAATATAAATATGATTTCCCTATAAATAGGATTTAGAATAAAATTTTCCACATCTCTTTAAAAGTATGCTAAAAGATTAACAATTTCCGTGTTCAATTTTAAATAAATACAGCCCATGTTTTATGTAAAAGAGACAAATCCTATTTCCCCCTCTAATTAAGGGATTTTAATAAAATAAAATAAAGATTAGGCCTGTGGGGTTTATCTAGTATATGCTTTTTTCTAAAAGCATGTATTCCCTTAAGGCCAGACCTTAATGTTGAGTGTGTGTTGATGTTTAGAGATGGCGCAGATCCAGCGCGGCGCAGTCCACCCCATCGGGACTGTATTAGATCTCTAATTGATGCCTCTCCCCTCGTCGCTGACAGTTACGCACAAACCAGGATCAGGTCACGGAATTTAGCGCGACCTGAAGAGGTGGCGTAGACCGCCTTCAGAGCCTACAGTGGATTAAAAACATAATGAGGTGAGTCGAGGTTCAGCTGCTTTGATTGTAAAGTAACTTTTTAAACTTAAGGATTGTCGGATAACCGGAGCGGAAAGGCGAATCACTTGTTTTTATGACGATTTTAAAGTAATGAGTGAGCTATTTCTTTTACACTACTTCTATTTAACAGACGTCATGGCTAATTTACATGTGAAATTAAACATGTTCAAATTTGGATCAATCCACAATCTGCCTTAAAGCTGGCAGGTTACATTTTATTCACAGTAAAAAAAACAAAAAACAAAAAACAAACCCGAAAAATATGTTTTGTTATGTTAAAGATTTACACGTGTTTTAAAACATCAAAGCAGCCCCATTAAATAAGGCCTCGAACAGATATTTGTTGGATTTACTTTCAGGATTATGATAATAACGATAACTCTGTCACAAATCTTAAATACTTAAAATGAATGAATTATTGATTTTGTGATGGAATTTACATAATAGGTTTGGAAATTTTCCGTGAGCAGACATTATAGAGGTTTACAGCTTCATGAATATTACATCTCTCCTTCAGTTCAAGTATGTGACATTGCTGCTTTCAGCAAGTTTATTTAGTCTGCTATTCATCCTCAAAGTGCCCTCACTTGTTCTGCAGAGCATGGCTGAGAAAGTAAAACACACCAGGGCCATAGGAAGAAGAAGACGAGAAGAAAAAGAAGAAATCTCACACAACAAATTCTTTTTTTTTAACCAGTTTTGCTTTGTTTTATTTTATTATTTGCTATTTGCTATATAAAAACACTATTACTAAACATGTATGAATTTATAAAAGCTTGGACTGAAATAAGTTTGAGGATGAAATATATAAACATTACAAGCTGAATAATTTTTGGATGATCTTTCTTACTGTGCTGCACTTTGACTAAACCGTCCTGTAAGTATATTGTTATGTTTGTGTCAAACAGGAATGTTATATGAATTATTTCTTCAGTTCCCCATAGTCACCTTTCTCTGTGGTCAATAAAAGTGTTGACATCGTCATGCCATTTGCGTGTATTCTAATGTGTGTGTGTGTTTTCTTGTTTTCATGCTTGTCACAAAGAAATAGAGAGTGAGAGGTCGCTGTTGAATTTATGAGTGTGTCATGAAGCATCTCTGACGCAGACAGACTAAACAGAGTCTGTGTGTACACGTAAACACATACATACATCCTGCCCTCATCAGAGAAGACATCACGGGACATGAAAAACAGCACAAAGCCAAACTGTGGAATTAATCATAAAGATGAGTTCTATTTTATTCATTGACCAGTCGAACTGTAAGGCCGTGTGGCTGCTGCGTGGCTGCAGCTCTTAAAAGGAAAATTATACTGGTGTCAGCAGAAAACGTAACTGGTAAAGTCATGTTTATAGTGAAACAGTCCTCAGACTAACCCACCCATCCCCATCCTGCAACCCCTCACTGTGGTTTCTCTTTTTGCACCTTGTGTTTTGCTTTTGTTGTAAGTTTCTTCCCGGCACTGACAAAAGGGGACAATATTGTCTGTTACATAAGACCAACCTATTGTTAAGAGTTGGGTGACTTTGGAAACATACATTGCACTTCTTGATATGAAAGATTAGGCTCGGATGAGGATGTTCATTCCCCCTCCTTTTCATCTATGTTTTGACTAGCATGCCAGCTCTCTGACTAAGAGTGAAGTGCCGACACCCCTGGAGTGGATTCTGAGCATACCAAGGAGGAGATGCCTTTGAAAGGACAGATGTTCCTGGGCTTAGCCTGCCTCCTACCCAACCTACCCACCACTCGCCTTCCATTGTATATTTGTTCTTGCTCTATAAATAACTGGCCGGTATAAGTCACAGAAAAATGTAACCGATGCGCCGCTGACCTCTGAGCCCCTCATCTTTGGGAGTGAAAGACACTTTGAAAAGAAGCAACTAAAGCATTAGAAAAGTTGGCTGATGCAGACATGGTAAATGGATTTGGGCTAAGGGACACAGTGAGCACACCCATTTTGTCCACATAAAGACCGGTCTTGATGTCTGGACCGGCTCAGCTGTCTTATGTAACAGCAGTTTGTAGTCGTGACAGATGAGGCGTGATGGGCTCAAGCCAGTTCAGCCACATAATCCAAAAATATACCAGCCGTATTTATGGGATAATATAAGCGTATTTGGAGTTCTTAAAATTTCAAAACTGAAAGCCAAGTTTGCTTGCCTGAGAATTTCCATGTTGGTGGAAACAAAATGATACCCAATAAAAATATTAAAAAAATATTTATAATATTTAATTTTTCACCAAAACTTCTGTGCCACTTCAAGTACCAAAAACGATCACGTGTTGCTAGTTTCCACTTGAAGCCTTTTTGCAAGTTTTGTGAGACTGCAGAGTGTTTGCCCTCTCGCTGTGGCTGCAGGGATGAATGGATGATTGTTCTTTGGCCCTTGTGACAACCCTCCTGGGGCCCATCAATTCGCCGAGCCTCCTGGAACATCAGGTCATGGCTAACCAGGCTCTGAAGCGGCAGCCTGGCCTCACTGTGCTGATTTTTCCCCAGTTAGAGCTCAGGACCTCCAGGGCGCACAGCTGGGTCCCTTAAAAAAGCCCAGCTGAATGGTTTTAGAAACACTGCAGCTCCTCTTACCCCACACTCACTCTCCATCGAGAACAGCGCCGATATCAGATACTGTGTTTTTTACTTGATATGTTCATCTTTGCTTGCCAAAACCCCTGGAAACCGTATTAAAGTCTGTGTTCCATATTTTCAACCAACGGGCCTCTTTAAGTCGAAGGATTTGTCCAAAATTTCCATCAACCCCTTTCTCCTTTTCTTTTCCCACATTTTTCTCCACATGTCTACATTTCCCTGCCTCTTCCCCACATGCTCACACACATCTTAATTTTCTCTCTTCCCCCCTCCAGCTCTGCTATCGTGTTGTATCAGTTACAGCTGACCACCAGTCAGGTGGGTCTGCGGGAGATTTTAGATCACGGAGGGGCAGCCAGCTCTCTCAATGCCTTCAGCCTGCTCCTAGACTTGAGTCCCAGGCCCCGCTGAGGCCTTGTCATGGGCAGCGCAAAGAGACACCTGGCCAAACTACAGAAACACTTCCAGCTGCAGGCTGCCTGATGCTCACCACAGAGAGAATTCAGGCCAAAGGTGGAGAAGTGGAGCACAACTATTTCTCTGGGTTTGAGTCCATATCGTGTTTATTTTAATTGCAGCACCAAGCATTTGCCTGTAGAATCTGAGGCTGTTTTTCTTTTTCTTTAAAAAAAAAATAATTGCACAACATCACAAAAAAATTCTCATTCCACAAAACAAAGTGAAAGAGCTTTAAGACTTCTCTCAAAGTGAAAGTGGAGCAACTCAAGGGGCAGAGAAAAAAAACGCCTGAGAGAGAACAACAGCTCCCTTTTCTCTGCAACCAGTTGACATGAAAGACCACATTATGTCTGAGATTAGAGGCAATTACACTGGGAGTGCGCTTCAAGACCTTTGTTTGCCAACATGACAGGAGGGAGCAGGGCTGTAATTTGATGAGGGGGCTGCGCGAGTGAGAAACTCTGCATGGCAAGCTCCTGGCAGACGGGAGGCAAAGAGAAGCCTTTGTCCGTGGTGCGACCAAGCCTTTTGGTAGAAATGTAACTGTTTAGATGAATCTGATGAATCTGAGATAAATTACTTGCAGGAGACCTTTTAAAAAAAAATCCCCATTATCAGATTTATAACACTGCTACTATATTAGGCTGAAAAGCGAGATTAAAGAGACTTTTAACCCTCTGGGGCAGGTACGTTTATGTTTGCCTTTTGTTCCACATGACAGTTCAAAAGCCGCTTTCTCTATTGTTTCAGCATTTATATTAATTCAAATGCCACAATTGTGTCGGTTCATTCAAATGTCACAAATACTGTAAACACGAGATTCAAGCTGAACCTGCGGTCAAACAAAAGCAGCACACCGGCTCTTCGAGACGTGACATCTCCTCTATTCTGGCCCGGAGCATTGTTCGAGCACACTGAGAGTTTTCAGGACAGGAAACGAGCAGCTTGTTCCAGACCCACCGGCAGAATGGAACACGTCTTTATTTGAGGGAAGTCATTCCGCTGATATATAAAACACCAAAGCAAGGTTTCCTTCCCCTTCACTTTCCTGGTGCTATCCCCTTCAAAAGGACATGTCCTTTATACTGGGCTCACATGCACACACGGGACCAGAAGAAAAATAAACAGAGGCAATTTAAATATCAACCAAACCTGCCTTCTGTTTGAATGGAGGGGCTACTGCGGCAGCTCGGCTTCAGCTCGTCCGGTATGCTGTGGCGC
Source organism: Simochromis diagramma (assembly GCF_900408965.1). Lineage (NCBI taxonomy): Eukaryota > Metazoa > Chordata > Actinopteri > Cichliformes > Cichlidae > Simochromis > Simochromis diagramma. Next base: position 8,554,571 of record NW_024386782.1, read on the forward strand.
TAACGTGTTCAGGCTTTGGATTCATGGTTGGAAAGCAAACTGAGAAGCAACAACAAAGCAAGGCTATAGTATAAAATTATTATAGTATAGTATCTAATATAAGGCAGCTTATCCCAGAAACAGAAAACCACACAAATCCAGAGGGCTTAATGGTAAAAGATGGCATTCAGAGGTAAATTTATTGCATTTGTTGACTTGTTTGTGATTGAGCATTTAATGACACAAATGATAGCTTTAGTCCAAAATAAATAGCGCATAAAGCTATTTATTTTTGCATGAATAATGAAGTTCACGTGTCGTAGAAAGTTATTGGTAAATATCTTCATCAGCATCTAATCCTATACTTTTCACCCCCTGCTGTCTTTGCTGTTCTCTTTGGCCGAATTTTCCCATAAGGCTGTGTGAAAGGAGGAAGAGGACCACCTATTAAAGTGAAATTGTAGGAGTGATGGATGGGAGGCTGTTGAGGGGGAGTAGAGCAGCCAGCATACACCTCAGGGGAGGGGAGGATGATGAACAGGGGGTGGGAGAGCAGGGGAGAGTTCACCAAATCCAAACTCACACCTCTTGCTCTGGGGTGGAGCGGGTGGAGACCTCCCATGCTGACTTGAAATTAGACTTCATTCTCAGAAAAACTTTTGCCTGTTTATCCTAAAATGTCCATCACTTCCATTAAAAAATATGACTTTTTAAAAAAAAAAATTATGCAGCCGTAGCAATTCTAGTTATGCGTTATATTCTTAGATGAAACTAAGAAATTCTTCAAGAGATATGTGTTGATGATCAAATCAGTCAGTGCTCATGTGGTCCAAGCATTTGTAGCCATTTCACATGCATCATCATTTTTATCCAGGATGTCAGGTCAACTCGTAAAACTCAAAGACATGCAGTTAGCTAGCTTAGCTTAGCCAAACATATAGCCATACTTTCTTTTTGCATTTCTCAGATGAGATTTAACTTAAAAAAAAAAGAAGATATATGTTTATCTACTGAGTGATAAATTATAAAATGACTATGTTTGGTCATTTTACAACAGGTGACAAGTTTTTCATTATTTTTTTAATAAACAGTACAGACTAAACTTAAATACACACTCACGCAGATACATTTAGGCACAATGCTACATAAACGTATGGTGCACAGACCTTAACCGGTTTCCACAAAACAATAAAAAAAGGAAGGGATGCTTTTGAAAAGTGCTCACCGAGAGTTGAGTCTTCTACAGCAAAAATGATATTCAAAAAACAAAAAAACAAAAAACCCCTGCTGGAATCAACTTTGTCACTTTCTAATCCTGTAGTCAAATTTCACGACAATAAAGTCATAAAGAGGCAAATGGAGCGGCTGTAGCACTTGTGGTTTAATGCCTGGGGTGTGGAGGAATTACTGCTGTAGTAGTTTGCCTTTAACTGTCAGGAAATGACCCATAATCTGCAAGCGTTTGACTGCTGCAGCATTCCTGTGAAATGACACAAGTTGAAGTAGATTAGGGGTTGGGTAATTAGCTCATTAGTCAACATAAACACATGGCATGGCTCCCCCATTTCTACCCACCACCCCCACAACTGCCCACAGCTGGTGGCAAAAGTAAGTTCTCACCAGCACACGCAAACACACACACTCAGTCTCTAGCTCTCTCTCATACACACACACACACTAGCTGCACCCAGACCACTTCATCATTAATCCAGCTCTTTTCTTCTGGACTTTTTTTTTTTTCCTCTCTACATTTTTTTTTCTCCCTGGCTTCATCATCTCTTCTGTTCTGCTTCTCTCCAGACAAGCCACTCTTTTATATTGTAACCCTGGGGGCTGAGGGCTAGCCACTTTTCACCAGCACCTCACAGCTTATCAGAGCACTTTATCAGCCTGAGGGAAAGAGATGTGGGTTGAAGCTCTTCTCTCTCCTCTGTGGCTCAGAAAACCAGCAGGCTGTCAGCAAACAAATATTTGTAAGCTGGGGCTCAGAAACGTGTGCCTTCTGACAGGGGGAAAAGCTTAAGGGGTTTTGTATTTCAGTGTGTGGGTCAGTGTGTGAGTGTGTGTGAAAAACACAGGATATCCTTTGTGCAACAAGGTAAGCTCGTTCCCACACGTTACCTCTTATTGCTCGGGGGACAAATCCAGAACAAGAGGGACCTGAACAGCTCTTCACACCTCCTTAAGTGCAAGTAGGAGGCTTCAGCTTTCTCCTGTGCGTCATCTTTCAAACCTCTGTTCTCCCCCTTCCCTCCTCTCTTCACCTTCTTTTGTAGATCAGCATAGTGCTCTCTTTCATCAGTGCATAGTAAATAATATCAAATATCTTGCAAGCTTCTGTCACAAGTGTTGAAATGTTGAAACATTCCCAAGGTTCACCTGCACGCTGCTGATTATAAACTTTTGAGAGAACCTCACCGTTACTGAAACACTTCCTTGGCACCTTGAATTTCAGGCACAGGCAACTTTTCATTGCAGAACAGGACTGGGTGTGTTTGCCTCAGTGCCAATGAAAACAGAAACTCTCTTTGATGATGTTTAGTGACCGAATGTATGAATGAACATTTGTGCGACTTTTCACTGTGCACGGCTTGTTGCGAGGCAAGCCACTCGAGAAGCAGTGCACCTTGGTCACGGTAGCGCTCGACGGGCGGAGCAAGCTGATGAGAGAGAATGAAGTGTGAAAGTGAAATGCTCTGGAGGGGTCCAGTCAGTCAGTGTGGTTTGCTACTGCACCAAACTGGCAAATTGGAGTTTAGTAAGAGCCACTTAATCAGGAGACAACAGGGCTGATGAAGCCATCCATCATCGCCCTCGGGGAGACAGCACTTATAGTGATGCACACCATTTTCTGGGTCATTTAAAGAGGAAAAACACACACGATCACTCCTCTGGTTTAGCCACGTCTTTTAGATGCTTAAAGTACTTAAAAGTATGTTTGAATTGTTTCTGCTTGGGAGAGTGTGCGTGTCTGTGAACTTGATCGATTGTGCAAGTGAAAATCTTGCTTCAGGTGCAGTTGGTTTCCATAAATTGCAGTCATGGGTGGAGAGTTAACATGCAAAGGCAAAGTTCATTCTTTGCACAGGTTTTGTGTCATCACCTAAGAACTCCAAGAAGTGGGGAAGTGCAAAAAAACAAAAAACCCTGCCATGACATTGATGAACAAATCAATCTATACAGTTTTTTTGTACTTAGTTATTACATTTATTGGTATACTTTTACTCAAAGCTCTCCCTCTTAATCTGTCATTATAAAAGTTTATCTACATATCTTTCCTTTCACAAAGCATCTTGTCATCTGCATACAATCAAAAAGCTTTTGAAATAATTGTTTTACCACTGTTTTAGTCATATTTGCTGCAAACTTGCAATGAAAAAAATGTCAATTAAAATGACTTTACTGTGAATGTACTATCTTGTGCGTGTATGTCACTGCATTGCAGTTTATTTCTGACTTTATCCTGCTGGAAGAAATCGTTTTTTAATGTAATTATTTATTTATTTACTTTAAAACACTTTTGTAAATAACATATTTAATAAACATTCTTGCTCGTAAATTTTGTATTCTGCGTTCTTGGTAGTTTCCTAAATACTTATACTTAAAAACTCTGCGTTTGTGTTGACAAAAGAAGCAGTGATTTGGCAAAAGGACAATTTAAAGTGTGTTTAAATCATTTAAATGCATTAAAACTCAAAATCAGCGTGGACCAATGGCTTAATGTGGCTTTGCCGGAAAAACAGATTTAATCTAGGGGACACGTGTAAAGAGGCCAATTGAAATGATTTTATTACTACACAACATTAAATAACCCTCATATGCCAGATGTTTTTCCTCATTTCTGTTTAATCAGTTTTGGTACTAATACCAAAAGTAAGTACAACAAATTTGTTATGAGGGATGCTACCAGTGACAGTGATTGGTGAGGGAAACTGCCACACCTTGCTCTTTGGCAGCAGGCCATGGCCTTATCAGGCTTGACGGATTACGCTGACACCCAAGCTATCTTAATGACTCCCTCTATCTACCCATCTCCCCTTTCCTTCCTCTCCCTTTCCCAGCCCTTGGCCTTGGTCCTCCATCCTCCCACTGTTAAAATATCCAGAGCTGATTTCTGCCATTAAGTGTGTATGTCTGTGTGTGTGTGTGCGCGCTAAACTGGAGGGAGGAGGTTATTGCCGCACTGCCTCACAGTTTGCAATGAAGCGTAATTTAGGAGCTTATAAAATTATCTTTTATTGACAGCCAGCAACAGCAGTTGCTGATGACTCACGACAGAGTAGGTGGAAAACAACGGTTATGTCATGTTGTCTGAGAAACAAATACGATACAAACAAAAACACACCTGTCATAACCTGAAGCATATGTTGGGAACTGAAACTTGCAACACTGTTGACTAAGAGCATTAATTACCTTTAACACCTTTTCTTGCCAATGTGCCTCATCACTATGTCGGACCCGTGTTAACACTAGGTGTGCTGCTACTTTAGGAGGTTAAAAAGACACTGCAGGGTGAGCAGTTGGCATCCTGGAGTCTCATTTCCTGATTTTTAAGAGGGCATCCTTCCTTCTTTTTCTCCAACTTCCTTTGCTCTAACACCAGTGTGCACAATGGGCGTCTTCACAGGTTCTCTCAGTAGAAGGTGCCTTCATGTGGCTGTTCTGACCTTTGCTTTAACTCGCTGACAAATGTTCACCGAGCGTAGCGATTCTCACCTATTAGAGTGAAAAGTTGTCTGACAGTTGTCATTGACCATGGCTCTAAAAAAAGAATGAAAACTTGTGTCCTCGTCGAGGTGGTTTGTTGATGTTTACTTTTGTTTTCCTTCTAAAACGACCAAAATGGATGTGTCGCTGATAGAAGAGCAAGGCTGTTAAATGTGGACTTTTTGCAGAAAATAAATACTGGTTGACTGATTGCAGCAAGGGTAAACATATTGTAGAACATAGTAATAGCAAGGACTTTGTGCATGTTGCACTAAATCAACATACACCACCGAAAAAGATACAACAGTCAAAAGTGTTGGTTCTTAAAGGGTTGGTTAAAAAAGAGAGCATTAGCATGTACTGGTATCCTATTTTTGATAGGATAAATAATATATAAATAAATAAATATGCAAAATGCACATTACAAAAAAAGTCATGAGTGAGAGTTACACCAAAATTCTAAAACACAATCACTCAGCAAATACAAATGATCAATTTTACCTGTATGAGCGTCAGAGTTAGTGAGGATTTCAATGTTACTCTTGCTACTGTAGCACAGCATTAAATTCACAAGGGCGTTTTTGCAGTGTATGGTCTAATAACAGCCTTGTCACTATCATTAGCTAAAGTCCAGACATATGTTTGAGAAGGTGCAGGCTGGGAAATCCCGGTGTTCTAACACTACTCATCGCTGAACCTCAGCCGCAGTCTACCATGGACTTTCTCACATGAACACCAATTAAGCATGATTCAGGACAGAAATAAAGTCAGATGCACTTTGCAAAAAGAGCATTTGTGTTTTCTTCTCTCCCGACGTCAGAGCGGGTAACCGGTGTGTGCGGTCCAAGTATTCTGGTTATAATAGTAGCTCAGTGTTCCGGGAACTCCGGGATAAAAAAGTGAAAAAAATAAGGCAGTAGGTTTTTTGTATAATAATTCCATCATTCTGTAACACAGCACACGAGGGAGGGAGGAGTGTTACTCTCTCTCTCTCTTCTTTTTTCATTTTTTTTTTGTTCTGGCAGGTTTCATAGCCTGTCCACGGAAAGCATACTCTGCACATTCTGCAGACAAGGGTCTTCAGGGAGGAAATAGAGAGGAAATTGTGCAGAAAGTGTAAAAAAATCAGTCTCTCCTCTCGTTCCCTGCGTCTCTGTGGCTCACTTCACACAAAGAAAGACTCCTTGTTTTCAAGTTCGCTTCTAATTACTCATATTTAACCCTCGAGGGGCAAGTTAAGAAAAAGGAGATTTGGGAACAAACAATAAAATCAACATATGATAATATAACGCCTACGCAAACGAGAGCCTCGCTAAACTGTTTAAAAGTCAGATTGTTCGTTGGAAAGAAGATCGCACTCATGTGATTGAATTAGTTTTGTCCAGTGAAACTACATCTCCACGCTCTGCCAGATTATGAGCCCTACAATTCTCTAACACGATAATAAACCATTAACGCTGGTGTTAAGTCGTAATTTAGATTGAATGCAAATGTAGTGAAACTAGATCACTAGCCACTCCGCCAACTGCCGGAAAATGATGCAGATTTTCCTCATAATTCCGGCTTCAGCAAGAATGCCGAGGACAACTGGGAGAAGTGGAACAGGAAACGTCCAGCTTTGAAAGATACTGGAACATTTAATCCTGAATTAGATAAATAATGTTAATCTTACTCTAGTCTGTCAGTTTTACCCTTAACTTTTTTTTTTTATTTCATAAAAGCTGACGCAATGACTTGAAGTGATTGTGGTGGTTTAGAAGGAGAGCGACAGAGAGAGAGAGGAAGAGAGACAGATTGTTTTGGTACTTGTGACTGTGGGGATTGTAAATGTTCTCAGGAGGGCTCATCTCTGCCAGGTGGCTACACTTTTGGAGCTGGTAAGTAACCTCTACTGCATGCTGTCACCATCCTGTGAAATAACTCCCCTGGTGTCCAGTGGCCGGTGCTGTCTTTGAGAAAAGAGACAAGAGTAGTTCAGGTGATGTTTAAAACTGAAAAAGCATGTTTTTTTGCCTAGAAAATAACATTTACTGTACACTTAAACCTTGTGTACACAAACACTTTTTTTACACGATATGTATCAATAAAAATCAATCCCTCTAAATAAACAATGAAACAAAATCCTTATCTGAGAGACAGTTAGACACAAAAGACAGATAGAGTGACTGTCACTTTGTCCAGAATGAACCGTGCCAAACAGATGCATCTGCCAATCAGCCCGGGATGAATTTAGGTCTCTTCCTTTTCATGCCATGCCAAACTAGAAATAGACCCACGGCCAAACAATCCTTCTGTAATCAAATACCACTGATAGGATTGCAGAAAAGGCTGTTCATTACTGTTTAATTTGGCCGTTCGCATGTGTCCCACACAGTCAGAACAAATATTCAAATTAGGAAGGCAAGGTATTCATTGTCTGTGGTCTCTACCTATGAAAATGACACATGGAGATTAGTTGCTCCGTAAGTTTGTGAGACACCTACGAAGTTAAAAATGTCACCACCCTTGATCCAGGGTTACTAAAGCAAAGAAAAAGGAGGGGGGAACTTCAAAGACACTTCTAAGTAGATTTGACAGTGGGGTGCCATGCCACAAAAGACCATGTTTGGGATTGAATGAAAAGAAGCGTGTCACCGGAGGGAAATGTGGTCAGGCATGTTCAATGTATCAAAGGAAAATAACTGATAAATAAAAGGAGGATGGAAAGGTTGTAAACTTCACAGCCTGTGCCGAGGAGGGAAGAGACCCCTGCAGTCTCTGATTATTTAACCACAAAGCCAGCTCCAGTTTCTGTTGGCTGCATCCGAATAACACAAACAGGCACTAATACAGAAACACTGAGCGATCATCGCAGGCCCGAAAAATAAATCACATCCGACTCAGACTGTGAGTAATAAAGATATCACACAAGACATACAAGGCTTTGATAAGAAGGCGCTGCCATATATTGAAATGTATGACTTTTTAAAAACATTAATAGCATAATGTTTACAATAGCTTTTACTATTAGAAATCAATAAAAGAAATTTATTTAACATTTACTTCATAAATATTTATACATACGTACAAATTTATCAACAAACTTGCTTTTCTTTGCTATCTCAAATTAGGAAGCCAGTAGAGTAACCTGCAGATTATTGGCTTTAATGCTCTTGAAGTAACATAATGTCAATTTTATAGCTTATTCCCGCAAACAAGAGACCCAAATTTGATGATATAATTCAATTTTCTTGGCAAAAATAGCTTAATTTTTTTTTTTAAAAGACTCTTAAACCAGATGCAAAACTGGATTTATAAAGTTTGCTAAAACCTACAGCTTGAACATTTATCGGTTTGCAATAATCAATTCTTATTGTTTAAATGTCCATCTGTACAATAGAAGTGCAGATCGCAGCATGCAAACAAACGGATAAACACTTGATCACACATTCCTTGTGACATCGTTAATGTCACAAGGTCTACGCGGCACCTTCGAATTTTGAAACATTGTAGATTTTGGCACATTTACTCTGAGATCAGAGGGGGAAACTCAACAGGACAACGTTCCCTTCGAGGGACTTCTACCCCCATCTCACAAAACTATTCTTGCCAGACAAAAATGTCTCCACCAAATGTCCTGTAACAGGCAGTCGGAGTTTAATCTGTGTGTTGTGCCTTGACTTCGTTGGGCCTGACAGCCCGGGTAATGGAGCGTATGAATGGTCCAGATTCCCGTGCAGGTACAGAGAACCTGAGGCCAGGAACCTTTCAGAAACTCAGCTGATTACAAAAAAGGGGAACACTTCCACCGCTGGCTTGGTAAAATAAACAAATATGGCATGGAAACCCATCGGTTGTAATAGGGTTCTGGGATCGGCTTGGAGGGCACATTATTTTCTTTCTCCAAAGGAGCAAAGTAAAAAGAGAGTCTACAGCTGGGTCGCAAAGATGTGGAGCTGCTTTACATGTCAACAATGGGGTTATTCATCTCTCAGAAGGTGCGCAGATCTTCGGTCTGTGACTCAATATGTAAAAAGAGGAGGGGTTGAGAGCTGTGTTAGAATTTGAGAAGTGTTAATCAGGGAGAGGATGTGTGCCTTCTGGCCTGTACCTGATTACCTCCAAATGGGCCGGCAGAAGCAGCAACAGCTGGGTTCTACAACAGTGTGGGGGTAGGAGGTTGAAGGTAATCATCTGAAGACACCACACACAGGATTACAGGACAAAAAGGTGGGACTCTTCACGGTATCTCAGATTTGGGATTCAGTGAGATGGTTCTGAGGAATTTCATTTGCGCCTTTATCATCTCTGTGACGTATAATGTGTTCAAGGCAAAAAGGGCAGTTGCTAATTGCACTGATGGGAATTATTTAACCTTCATTTCTCTTGTGCCGTTATCTATGGTTCCCCCTGGCAGGTGCCTCTAACAGAGTTTGTCAGTTCATTAATCCCAGCTGCAGGACAAGAATGCTGTTTTTCTCCCCCAGGATGATTGACCCTGACAGTGAGAGTGAGCTGGTGACTGCTAAGAGATAATTTTGGATTCCCCCCGCCCTCTGTCTTATCCCCATCTGAGCTCAGCACATCACTCACCTTCTGTTGCCATGTTTAAGTACATGACTTAACATTTTGACTCTGATGAATTATGGCTCTTTCTCAATAGCTCACTCTCATATTTTGTCTGTCTCTTTCGCTCTTGTCAGTCTTCCTCCCTCTGGTTTTCAGATATGTTTTTACACAGTCCTGCCACACGGCCATTTAAAGGCCAGTGATTTTTACGAGACAATAAAAAAAGGAAAACATGTTCTATTTGGTTTCTCGTGTGTGTCTTTAGTCACCTGACTGAGTGGCTGAGGTGCATTACAGCTTTTATGTCCTGAAAAGACAAATGATTGGTTTTATCAAACAATAAATTCCCATAGATTGCCCTGAAAAAGTTGGCTGTTTGAATAAGGTCTTTTCTCAGAAGTTGCTGTAATGACAGCTATAGGCAGCCAACTTTGATTTCTATTACCCAAGCATGGTGTGGCTGTATTTTTAACTCATAAAGATTACATTAGCATTTACTTGTACTGAGTTTCTGATCATCCTATTAATGTAAGACCAACATAAACTCCAAACGAGACGCAATGCTGGTCTTGTATTAATACATTAACTGTTGTTTAGATCTAGTTGGTCTTCAGGAATAGTTTCACAAGTTTCTTAAAGGACAGTCAAAGCTCCTCTTTGGATGTTGGATGCCTTTTGTTCTGCTCTCTGACAAGACCATCCCACACTGCTTTAATAATGTTGAAGTTTGAGCTCTGGGGAGACCAGTCCATGACTAATAGTGTTCTGCTGTACGTGATCAAATCCAGGTATGCTTTTTCTGCATTGTCAGGGTGTTTGGGATCATTGTCATGCTGAAAAATGAAGCTGCTGCCAATCACATGCTTTCCAGATGGTTCATTCTGTACTTTTCGGTATTCATAAGTCCATCAATTTGACAAGATTCTCAACACTGCTGGGTGAAATGCAGCCCCAAGCCATTGCAGACATTTTAAGTCCAGGTCTTGTGTAACTTTCCATACTTCAGCCTTTTCTCCGTGTTTCGTTTCTTTCGCGCTGCATTATTATGCATTTTAAGTGTGTTTGAGATGATTATTTTCTAACTATAGAAGTGATCTTTTGCAAAATGTATTCTTTACAAAAAACAAACAAACAAACAAACAAAAACTAAATTATTAACATTATTATATAATTTATTGCAATTATTATCATTTGAACATCTGATTGAAAAAGAAACTTCATCCTAAAAATGACTCCTAAACATTTTTACATGTAAAGTATCCCGTTTCAATAAGCTCTGTAATTCTGTTAAAAATGTGCACTGAATTAGTATAAATGTATTTTTACTTTCTCTTAAATGATTTTTATCTCAAGAGTCTCAAGAATTCAGGCTCTAATCAGGCAGTTAGTCTAGAAATTCAGTGTTACTCTGAATAGAAGAAGGAAAAATATCTGAATGTGCCTCGATTATTCAGATTAACAATAAGGTAAAAAGTCTGAATTACAAATAGCTTTTGAAACTGTGACTGTGATTACTGATGTATTATTATTATTATGATTTTTCTAATGAACTATTATAAAAAGGTATTCTTATTTCTAAATATGGCGTTAAGAGAACCCACAAGGAGCCCAAAGGACTGTCTGCGACCTCATAAAGATCAATGTGAGGCTTTCACAGCCAGAGAAGGAAATGTAACAATGTAACAATATGATTGTTTTGCACTTCCTCTAACATGAAAGACGCACGGAAACAGACGCGACTATTCTGAGCCATAAAAGGCTCATTTTTTTGTCTTTTTTTAAACCTGTTTATTTATGAGAGGAATATTTGTGGTATTTTTAGACTAAATGAGGAGGGTCACAGACTTAAAAAAAAGACAGACATTGGTTTTAAACATGCACATGCACACACTTACACATGTATACACAGACACACACACCATACGCAAGGCATTACACGTGACTGTGGAACATGCAAAAGACTATATCACAACATCCGGCTTTGAACTTTGCAACCATAAAGCGACCACCAAAACACCTCCACCTGTCAAGCGATCCAGCATGTGATAATAGATCTGAGAGCGCAGTGGTTCATTCTGTCATGGCTGCCTGAGGCCAGGTGAACGATCCCTTTCCTCCCTCTTTCCTGTTCTTCTTAAAAGCTGGGCAGGTGAAGCAGGCAAAGCCCTACTTAAGATAAGTGGATTACATAGCCTGTATGTTAAGCATTGCAGTGACCGTATCGGTCTCCAGCGCCGACACACTGGTTGTGTTTTTGTATGGGACCCATCAGAGCATTTTTATGTTATCAAGAGATTTCCCACAGCATTACGTAATACACGAGGCTATATTGTCTTTCTCATTATTGTGTTGTTTTCTTGGTGCGTGAGTATGCACCAAAAACTTTCACCTTTACTTTTACTGAAACTTCTGCATACATAAATACTGATTTCTGATCACAATATAAGGTTAAGCCCTCCCCTTAGATTACAATTTGTTGTCTTTAATATTTATTTATTTAAGGTTTAAATCTGTGCTGACACCCTTGTGCGTGGTTTCATTACTACAAATTCCCCTTTTTGCCTCCCAATTCATTTTTAATATAATGAACTACAGCAGCTTTAATGAAGATCCACATGTTCTTGCACGATAAGAGCACAACTGGAATCATCTCTCAGAACCAAAAGATACAGAGCAAGGCGTGAGAATGGGACAACTAGTGCAGTTTGTTTTGGGAATACATACAGTAAGCGACCTCTTTACAACCCCCTGTCCAGAACAATCACTTTTCCTGTCACAAGAGTAGCTGCATAATTATGTGGAATGCAAATATCTGTTGAATTTCTTTCTTTAGTTTCTTTAAGTAGTGTTGGAGTTATTCTGTCAGTAGGTGATAGAGTGTAGAAAGTAAGGGGTTTGTTGAGTGAAGCATGCACAGAAAGTGCAGAGGGAATAAAGACAAACGATCACTTCCACGTCTCTGAACTGACAGAGGAAATGGAGCTGTAGTCGTACACAGATATTACAGCGCAATCAAGTGGTTTTTACAATTGGGCCACTGGCTTCCAACTTTTTCCACTTAGAGAAATCAAACAATTGGAGCTCACAAACCAAACTGAGCTTGATGGTCTGTATTTAAACAATCCAAAAATGACTGAATTCTCTGGAACTGTCTGTTCAATATACAGCAACACTGTTTCTTCATAAATTAAAAAGAGCAGCTTGTGATGTTTTTGCTATATAAGGCTCTCAGCAAGTAATCATTAAAAAAAGAAGCATGTTCTCTTAGTCACATCTTGGGTATTTGGAGATTTTGACAAGACTCTGCACAAAGTCACAAGGCAGGCACCAGTCTGACTGACATTCGGGTTAACTGAGGAGCTCTCGGTGTTGCTTTGCTCTGTTCTTGTACATCCGATTCATTAAGTTTTAAGGTACCAACTTTTCATATGGAGCAGAAAAACCTACAAATTTCTGTGTGCAAGCATTGCATCTTTTTTTGCATGTAAACATGTCTTCCACTGTATTTGTTGTCACTATATAACAATTTATTCAGCTTTAGTATTTATTTGTTTTGCTGGAATGCAAACTTTCTTCTTCTTAAACAGTATTATTTTTTACCCTTTTTATGACTAGCTGACACTCAAAACAAGAGGATCTAATTACCTGACTTTTTGAAAATAATTTTTCCCACACATTTGTCAAAAAACGTGTCGCACTCCTCAGCTATATTCACTTTTTTGTTACAAAGCAGCTTTCACTAGAGTCCCGCATTACCTTAACCAACCTTGCACATGATCTACATATGTGTAAAAGCAGCTCAATTTAGGCATCCAGAAACCTCTACACTGTCGCTGAAGACTTACTCTCAGTAAACTATTCAAATTACAGATTAGCTGGCTGAATGTCCATCAACAACATCCCCTTGAATATTGTGTTAAATGGATAAAGTGTGTGTATCAAATAACTACACTTTTCTGTTTAAATGTGTCAGTGAGACATTGAAAAACATGTCCCAGACTTCCCTTTTCTAATAAGGGAAAGTATGACAGGCATGCACGCTGCCTCCCACATTCTATTTGTTGTCCTTTATTCCCATGACGCATATAAAAAAAAGGGGGAAAAAAATGAATGTGATATCTTTTTACATCTCAGTCCTTAATGCTCTCCGGTGGCCAAGGAACCCCCATATCCACCCCCTCCCCCAGCCAGAAAAGTTTAAAGCCTCTTTCTCAGCTGGGTTCTCCCTTTGTACAGAGAATGTTCAAAGTATTACACTGTCACTAATCATCCATGTTACAACATCTTGAGCAGCGAGGGCTCTCACTCTGACTCCACGAAACCATTATGGTGCCACAGGGTTGAAGGAATAGTCCACTTTGATCTCCTCAGAGGAGAGCTATGGAGACATCTTTCAGCCTCTCTCTGCTCCTCTCCTCATACCCCTCCTCTCACTTCTCCTGTTTTCCTCCCCCTCGCTCCCTCTGGTGAGAGACTTTAAACAGTAGGCTGAAGGCTGTTATTTCGGGAGGGCTGAGGGGCGAGGGGGCGAGTGAAGAATAATATCTTGTACTCCAGGGCCCGGACGGCTCCCCCAGCCCATCAAACGAGTAACAAATGCGGTTACAGACCCATAAAGAATAAAGGGAGGGGAGAGAAGAAGAACGACGAGGCAACATTTCTCTGACACAGTTTTACAGCTCTGCTTATTACAAGGAGCAGTTTAAGCTCTCCCTCCTCTGCTTGCTCAACTCACCTTCTCCTTTATCAGTCATATTTACACATTCCTTTAAGGACTGAGAGGTGCAAGATGGAGAGGTGAACTCGGCAAACGGGGTGGCAGTAAAGCGCAAAATAGAAGGAACAGCGCTGTACTTTATTATCTGTACAAAGGTTGATGAGTGAATTTGTTTTTTCTTTTTAGTAGTATTTCAGCGCCTCCTCTTTCACAATATCAGCGCACACTAAATTTAAAAAGCAGCTTTGTATTTTCCTAATGATGTTTTGCTAACATTTAATTAACATGCAAGAATTTTACTTCAAGTCACTTGGGTTTTGTTTTTTTTTGTATTTTCATACAATATTACCCAGAAATAAGTAACTTTTTAGTGTTATGAAGAATCCACATGCAGCATGAAAGGACTTGAATATATCACAAAGCATAATTTATTTTAAAGTATGAGTTTTCTCGGTCAGATGACCTTGCTTCCATGGTTTTACATACTTAGCAATGATTAGACAGCTTTTAATAAAACAACAATAATAACAAAAGATACATGAATATAAACAGCAGCACAGTGGTGAGAGAATTAAAGTGAAATAGTGAGATATACACTGCCGTAGCCTCAATCCTACAGCAGTGTCAACCGTTAGGGATGCAAAAATGACCATTTTGCAATTTTACATGTGCAGTTAAGGAGTGAATTCAGGAAGTGATGGGAAAAGAACCGCTCTTTTGGTTAATCTACATCATTTTTGTTTTGGTCTCTATTGTTTTATCATTTTTAACCAGTTGTCACAGATCAGCTCATACCTGAAAAACGTCTTCTGCGGTTTCTTTTTAGGGAAGAAGATTCTACAAATTTCAGATTTTTTTGAGAAATGTTTCAGTTACTTTGACTTTCTCTGTCATCTTGGTGAGTAAACACTAATAACTTTATCGTGATTGATTTAGGTTGCACTTTTTTTGCTCCAATTTTCTAACAGAAAACGTGCATCTGCTATAGCGTTAGATGTTTCACCTGCAAAAGTGTCTGTATCCACTTTTAAGCAAAATCATACCACGTTTTTATTTTCTTATCTTAACCTCTCCTTTTTGGAAAGCATGTACGACTATCTGATAAATAACCTTAATCCCTGCTGTTTTTACACTACATGTTCATTTGGCTTAATTTTCAAACCTACATAAAAATATAATAGCAGTGAAAGAGAGACCATGAATAACCATTACCTCATTATTATCACATGTTCCCTACCTCGTTGTCTTCGTTCTGTGTTCACTCATTTCTTCTAAGCCAGTGGACTACAGTTCACTGACCAGAGAGATGCAGAAGATTAGTGCCAGATAGGCATCTTTGTCCCTCTCCATTTCTCAGAGGGCAGTAGGGAGGACGGCTGGAAATCTCACTCATTTAAGCTGAAACTTTCCACCCCACATGTTACCTCCCCTACCAGATCTACCAGATAATTTCATTGCTTTGTTTAAGACAGCACTAAATCACAAATCTACAGCTTTAAGAAACTACTAACCTCACATCCATTTACAGAGAAGAAAACATTTATTTTTTCTTGTACAGAGTTAGAAACAGGGTGACATTAGAAATGTGGTATACTAATGAAAACAACGTTTTCATCTTACAAACAGTGCAGGTAAAAAATACTCACAATTATTTTTAGACTTGCACAACTTGAACACATAGTTTAACATTAACTCTGCCTGTAAATATCAAGAAGCACAATGTTTAAGAAGACAATATATCATCCCGGAGGCATAATTTGATTTTGGGGGAATGCTAGCATTTATCTTCTTTCTGTGTTCGGACTGGATTTGATCTTTTTTAAATATTGACCTACTAGCAGCAAGCTAAAGCATTAAAGCTAAAGCATTAAAATTGGATTTAATTTGTAATATCCAAGCAAGCCATTTTTTAAGATGAATATATTGCTTTAGATAAGCTTTAATTATTTTTTTTATTTATAGTGTGCATAGAGAGAAACCATGGCATTGGTCTAGGGAATCACAAAAATGGAAATACTGGCCATTGTGTAGGAAAATAAGCCCAGAAAAGACAGGAAAAGCCAGTGCTATCAAATATTAAATTCTCTCATTCCATAACCTGCTAATGTTTTGAGGAGATAACCTGGAGGAGTGATTAAGTTTCATACTCTTTGTTGGCTAAATGCAGCAATAACAGTGCTGTGACAAGAGGCGTGTCAAGCTACAGTATAGTGATGAGCCTGGTGAAGATAAAATTTCCACTTTAAAAGTCAGTAATCTCCCTTTGACTTTATTTGCATCAGTGATAACCTTACTAATTAAATCTGACCTCAAGTGACATTACGGTCACAGTTTAAGCATTTTGAGGAATTTCTGGGCGTAAGTAAGAATCTGCTGATGAACCAGGCAGCCATGGGAATAACAGACTCCCTACTTCTGTGGTATCTCCTCTCAGCCGTGAGTGGCGAGGTGGGGGATGTTTAAGGGTCTGGGACCTCTCACTCAACCCCTTCTCATCCTCTCTGCTAGAAGGTGTTATCATGAGGTGGACATCTTTTTACCTGTGAAATATTATCGCCTGGCTTGTCTCCACATAAGAGCTCTTTCAACAAGGCCTAGCAGTTCTCTGGTTTCAGTTATGGATGCTATGGCTTGCATGTTATTTATACTCTATGTCAATCTGTCTGTTTCATTTGACTAACATGCATCTGCTTCATAGGGCAGTTACTTACTTGCCTCCCCACCACCACCACCATCACCTACTCCACAGCTTTTGCTTTGGAAAGGGTTCAGCTCTCCCATTTACTGTCAGTAGTGTGATGGTCTTTTGTAAAGGGGCTGGCAGCAGCGGGGAGATGAGGAAACCCTAAACCGTTTATTAGAAGCACTTTGCACCCTTCAAGCAGAGTGGAGCCATTGTAAATAATGACTGTAACAGACCATTCTGGATCGGGCACAACCTGATAACTCAGCTCAGTAAGGGATTTGGAAAGATGTCATGCCTGTGCATGCATGACAGAATAGAGCATTACTAACATCACTACATAGAAATGAAGATTGGTTAAAGTAATCAAACTCCAGTTTGACTGATACACAACTTGTTTCTCTAACTTTTATCAACAATTTTATTTCATCAGAACTTGGGGCATCATCTTGATTGTTTGCAAGTTTAATGTAGTTCACTAATGTAATTGCTAAAATCTGAGGAAATAGAAAAATGGAAAATGAAATAGAAACAAAAACATTGCAGCCAAAATTTTATGAATTACACTATTTAGGTGAACTAGAAGTGATAGGTAAAAGAAATGTTTCTGCAGCTTGATAGATACTGTCTGTCACTTGATGTTTTTGATCATTTGGGTGAACTAGCCCTTTAAATAGTCAGCGGAACCACTAAGTATGAGAAACTGAGAATAATAATGAGATAAAGACAATAATTATAATATATATAATTATATATAATTAACAGGTATATATGCAATTTTATTGTTTCCACTGTTATTACTATTACAGAATTATTTGGCCTTTTTGTGCTGTTGTATATGACATTAAAATAATATGATGCTTGTAGGTATAGGTGGCTAAAGACAAAACAAACCAAAGCCACTTTTAACTTGCTACTAAATGGTTGCCGGGCAACGTGATTGATTTTTAATAGATTATACATAACTGACATTTTTCTGTTTACATGCTGCAAAATTGATATGGAGCTTTCTTAAGGTGTTATAAGGTGCATAAATGTTAAAATAGGTCTTTTTAGCATCTTGCTGGGTAATCTTCAATTCTTGGGTTCATGATAAAGTCATAATTTCTTACACAAACATAAAGATAGACAGAGAGTAAAATAATATTATTAACAATAACATTGTTATTATTATTTTTTCAGAAATATTAAAAATGTTCTTATGTATAAAAGTTAGCTAGAACAACTTGTGTGTTTTCATTGTTACCGGGCAATTTGTTACCATATTTTTTTAAGTTACAATTAATTAATAAATAAAGATGATTAAATTGACGAAGGTAAATATGTTGCAAAATGTGAGTGCTTGTAGAATAAAATGTGAGAATGTAGAAAAACGCCTGGTGATGACATATTTGTAAACTGATTTTGACTAATCTCATTTTGGTGATTTTTTTCCTGTACTGTGTGGGTGGAAACATTTTCCAGCAAAAATGTTAGATTCAGTTTTATCCAGATTAATACGAGCATATTAATTCACGCATTAAACATTTACTAAAGTTTCTTATGAGCTATGAATAGACAAACAGAATGTGTGACACCATGATTAAGAGTCTCAGTACTGCTCAACTTTAACTTTAAGCACATAATTGTCTCAAATTTGTGAAATATAAGTCTTGAGGGACAGTATTCATGAAAAATCAGGATATTATTACAGCCCAGCTGGGGCCACTACTGACGCTAAGAGTCACCTGCTTGTGGCCTCACCAGTACTTTACAGCACTTAGTCTGTAGGGCTGAGGTAACAGCTATGACATCATTGTCTCCAGAAATGCTGGGGAGGTATAGTGCCACACAGTTGCCAGATTTTATAGCCCACATGAGTAGGAAATTACTTCATCCTCTCAGTTTTTGCACAGGGCCTGTTTACCACTTTTGCCCATGGGAGGCGGTCAGCAAGGGGCTGGCACATTCAATCACAACTCAAGAGGTTTAACATAATATAACACAGGAATTTACTGAGCTCCCCCAGTTCTTCTCACCTGTGTTTTTATTGCCGCACCTGGACACTATAGGAGCTTTGGGTTAGCAAAATATGAGTTTTTGCTCTATGTTTGTATTACATGAATCCGAACGTTCTTCGAGAAAGCGATGCAAAACTAGAACATAACATAAAGGCCAACTGTTGAGGCAGGTTGTATTTTTATGTGTTAACTGCTTTGTTCATAAGGCCATGATAATTGCCGCCAGCTGAGGCAAACAAATTAACACCAGCATCAGCCAGCAAAGAGTAAAACATTTCACTTATCACAGAATCACTTATATTAGCCTTATATTAGCTGTATATAAAGATGTGCAGTGATATATTATTTGGATTATAAAAAACAGAAACAACAACTACCCAGATTACATTAGAAAGTATGTCTTGAATTCATTATAAGAAACATTGTTGCTATAGTGCATCTAATTTTTAAAATATATTACTAATCTGATTTGATTTGACCCACTATAAGCGCTGTGTGTATGTTTGTTTATTCATATTTAATTTTCTGACCATTAAGGAAATATATTTGGTGCTTGAATAATTCATAACTATATGATGTGATTTTTGTAGACTCCCTTACTTTTGATTTACATTTAAGTAAGTTGCATTCAATAACAACCTACCAAAATAATCTGAACCACCCTGGTTGTATGTTCACAAACAATTATTAGTGTTTAATTATTGCTTGACTTACACTTTTCAAAGAAAGAGTGCTTCAATATGACATTTTATGAGTATTTTATGTGTAATCCTATGTGTGTTTTTTCCAGCATACATTTACATGAGAATCACGAGAGATTAAATATGTTTATGTGTGGCTCATATTAAAAAAAGCGTGGGCTACTCCAGTGTAAGAAAAGTAATATCTGTAATATCTATGATCAGAATGACCAAGCATAACATAAACTTTATTCCAACAGGGCTCACTGTTGAGGTGCACCCACATTCACGTACCCACATCGAAATTGATATAAACAGTATATACACACATATGCATGCAGTAAATTCGGTTTTATAAGCAATAGCAAGACCATTTTGATGAGTATGCACTATTAAAAAATTATTATCTGCTGAGAGGACTTAAAATAAAAAGCATTCAAGGAAAACTCTATTTTTCTCTTCTCTATCTAAAGGAATGTTATTTATGTATTTTTGTGTACCTCAAAATGTGAATATTAATGCTTACCCCATATTAAAAAAAACATACTATATGTATGTTTTGAAGATCTAAAAGGTTTTAGTTTTTACTGGATTACATTTATGTGGAGGTAATACTGAATACACAGGAATACATGAATATATTAATACTGCAGATGTATTCTAATGGATCTTGTAATGCATATTTAACATATTACTGCATATGTGTTTTAATAAAATAAAGAGCAGTATATATACACAGGAGCTAAAAAAAATATGTAAATATGTAGAAATAACATGGAATTGCTTTACATTAAAAATGTCATTAAAATAAATGTCTTCTGACTATAAATATGAAGAGAAATGTTCAAAATATTTCTTATAAAAATGCGACAATAACCAAACCAATAATAGTATGTGACAATAACTAGTTGCTGTAATGTTGAGAGTACTAGGTGATATTTGCCTGTTATTTATTTGATATACATCCTAAGAACATAGCTAATAAAGGGAACTTAGAATTATTATCTATAAGTCACAGCTTATAGATCTAATGAATATATTTTTCTGTGTCCACAAGATGAAAAAATAATTTAATTTGAATAATTTTTAAAAAAAATAACTGTGACACAATAGACCTAGTCTTCTCAACATCTTCGCCGGACCATGAACGTGATCATGATTTTCTGGTTTGAGGCTGCTGATGGACTTTGCTTTTTTAATGTCTGTTTGAGTAAGAAAAGGGAAGGTCAGCAGTTGAGCGGCTTGTTGTTTTCTGGCCTGTGGGCAGGCTTTAGGAGCTTGAAAACCAGGGTGGTCTTACAGAACTATAGCAATAGTCTCTGATTTACTAACCACCCAACAAATGCCTCACAAAGCCATTCGTGTAACTTTGTACATTTTCTTTTGATAACTGAAATTCCATTTCATTTTCTTTGGCCATGAGCCTAAACACTGATGCTTACCTAATAAATATATGTTGCGCGGTTGGATGAGGAACATGGAAATTAGAATGTGTAACTTTAACTTTCATGATGAGGCTTCTGGACTTTCTCTCATGACCGGTCCCAGGAAAAGTTACTGTGTGGCTGCAACAGCTTTCTAATCTGTTTGTCAGTGATATAATTCCTTTTGGTGCATTTTCATTATCATCTGCAGGAGGAGAGTTTGTTTGGGCTCATTTAATCACAAAAATAATCACAGTATAAGAGATAAATCTTTTGGACGAGTATCTGAAATCGGCGGGTTCTGAAACATTGTGAGTCACTACACTCACGAGTTATAGACAAATAAAGTCTTACACTGACCTGCTCATAAACATACACACTCACACAACCCCATCCTTACAAGTGCACACATTGTACATGCCCACTTTTAACCACCCAGTGGGAATGTGTTTTTCTAGATCATTTGAAGCTGAAATATTTGAGCTGCATGAGTCCTCTTATGAAGTTCTGCCAAGAAGGAGTTCAAAACTGCTGAGATCCTCAGACAACAACTCCAAAATTCCCAGAATTCACCCATTTCTGTTCCAGATAGTAATGGTTCACATGAAACAAAAAACAGTCAGACAAATTGACATTTATGTCACAGCTCTGCATGACGGAATAAAGATGATTTATTTAGGAGTGTTTCACTGCATATATTTATGAATTTATTTTGATAAACTGATATTTTGACAGTTCTCTGAAAGTTGATATAGCTAATTCCCCTAAACCATAGAGCTTCAGTGTCTCTCAAAAATATGAAACATGCTCCCCTCCTTTACAACAAATGGCTCCGAGTATACTTGGATACAAAGGATTGCTGTTGTGAGGAAAACACACATGTCAGAAATATATGCTATACACTATACAGCAATGCACTGCTGGTCCAGATAATGACACAGCACCTATACTATCTCAGTGACTACTAATGCTTATTCAGTGTTTATACTGCAGTTATGTTGTTTATAAAAATGGATTATATTTGTTTCTCTTAGTTTCGGCGTCTCTGCCTCATGGGTTTCATGGTAAATAAAAAGCTGCGCCTGTTTTTATGGCGGATGGTCTTAGTGGTCAGCGTTATAGCTGCGGATTTGGATCTCCATCCAGCTAAGCATCATTTCATTTCATCTTTCCTCAGTCTCTCGTAGCAGACTTGACAAAGAGCCAATGAGCTCCCCAGATATAACAAACTGTTTCAGCCATACCTAAAATCCAGAACTGTTTCTTAGTGACCAAGTATAAAAAAATAAAACATTATGATTGTTCACAATGCAGATTTTTTTATTATCTTCTGTAATGAAAATTCCACACCAATATTTGATATTTACAGTCAATAAATGCGCAGTATGCTGCCGTGTCACATATACAAGAGATGAATGCACCTTTGTTTGAAATGACAGCTTGGGAATACCTAAACTGTGACTCCCTCAAAAGTTCAGAGTATCGTTTTGCTGTGCGTTCCCTTCTGTGCAATTACAGTGCTCAAAGTGATTGAAAAACACCGGTCTAATGTCTCCTTTTTCAGGGCTGCCTTTATGCTGAACAGTAAATCTGTCTCAGCCGTTGGTCCATTTAACCAGATAAGGAGTTATTCCAGGCCTCACACAAGTCTGATGTCAGAGCCACTAATGACTTTGCTGGCTTGCCTTGTTTTCACATAGACATATCACAGGAAATAAACTGTTAAATGATCCTGCAAAGTACTGATATTTATAGGCTGGTATAGGCTGAAAATATATTTTTATAGCTTGGACATATGTGACCTCCAAATTTTGCACAAGGTGCAAAACCACTCTATTCATATATCTTTGAATATGAGAATGACTTTTTCCTGGAATTTATCCTTTTACATTATTTAGAGTTCACCATGGATGTCCCCTAGAAACGCTACGGTGAGTTCAGAAAGGTTTCCTTTTGCAGGTCATGTTTTCAAACTGCAAAAACTGCGTAAACAAATGGTGAATAATGAGATTCAGATGTTTCTTTGTGCAGTTTGTTGATTTCGTCATGTATGTCGAAATCGTCTGCTTAATCTGGTTTTTAAGATGAAGATTACTTAAAGCGTCGGTTCCTCATTATCCACACTCCAGTAGGGACAAGGGTGAGGGTTGAACAGTGAAAAACGCCTGTGTGAAACATGAGCTACGTTTAAGCTGTCGCCCAGTAAAGCCCGGGCTGTAAAGCGCGAGCCTCCCATGTTGATGGGCAGTTAAACACGTGGGGTCCCAAATCACTGTCAAATGAGCTTTGGTTTCAACCAAGCACCTGGGTTACAGGAGAGAAGACAGATGAAATCTTTAGAAATTGAAGTTCTTCTGCATTTCAAAAAAAATTCTGTTAACTTTTTTGTATGATGCTGTGACTAGTTTTACCAGATTCACATTTTCCCCTATCATTATTGTTTATGCTACGTTTTGAGCAAAAGTGTCAAGTGATCTGTTGTCATCTGGAAGTAAGCTATGAGAGTGATTTGGGCTGAAATAGGCCTTGTCACTGTTTTTTTCCAAGGAGGCCTCCCTCTCAAAAAAGTGCCTTTCTCAGCACCAGCTTGTCTGGCTGCACTTCCTGTCCCTTGGCTCTCCCATGCACATTGTTATTAGGTTCACCAAATGGCCCTGGTTCACTGGTGGTCCCCCCTAATAATTGCCACTGATGGACAGGTCTCGCTGCTTGTGGCCTTGGGCTTCACTAGACGTCAAGCGGGCTGGCCAAGCGTACTTCACTATAACGCTCACAAGAAAAAGCTTAACTGCTGTAACATGAGCACAGAATGAAATAGACTGTAATGACTTAAAACACATCTAATTAAGAGAAAATATTGTAGGGCACCTAGTTGCTTTGGGATACTGGGGTTGGTTTCTTTAAATGTGCTGTTGAGGGACGTCAAGGAAGAAAGGGTAATCTGATCCACAGAGTTAATATGGATAAGTAAAGACATGTTTACACCACAAATGAGGTCTGAATATTCTCAAGTGGACTTTGGTGAATTAGAGTTTCAGTGGTATAATGAGATGTATATACTTTTAAAATGTGATTTACACAAATCTCAAGCATGTGAAGCAT
Source organism: Simochromis diagramma (assembly GCF_900408965.1). Lineage (NCBI taxonomy): Eukaryota > Metazoa > Chordata > Actinopteri > Cichliformes > Cichlidae > Simochromis > Simochromis diagramma. The sequence goes on from NW_024386782.1 coordinate 8,578,411, forward strand.
GTGCCTAAATAGAAATATGATCTTAGTAATACTGAGACCAACAAACCGACTATAGCCTGTTGCCAAACTTTGGACCAGATACAATGAGTGGACAACAGTGATGACAGTGGGCATAGTTACAGGGGTGGTAGGGGTGATGTTGGTGATGACAACAGCAATGTAGATGATGAAGATGGTGATGACAATGATAATAATGTAGTGGTGTATGTCAGCGATTTTAAATTAATTTTTCTCATCAGTCATTTTGTCAGTGATCGATCAGATTTTGACGTTTCTTCACATTCCAGTTAGTGACTGTTTACAAATGTAAAATCATAAACTCCCATTTAGTTAGTTTGCTGATCTTAGGTCTGCCAGCTTTCTATGTTCACACAATAGACAGTGTGAAAGACATAACTACTGTGATTTCATCCATTGGTTAGTGAAGTCCCATTTTAGAGAAGGCATTGAGCATTTTGTCATCATAATCTTCAACAAGGGGACGTGTCTGACTGTGAACATGGTCGGTGGCTAACGAGCATATGCCAGCTAATCCTTCTTTATATAGTATGACGATGTATGATGAAGATTTACAAAATGGACCAAATATTTTATTCAACATGGACCAAAAAAGCAAGTGACCGAGACCATATACTCAGCAGGAAAGTGTTTGTGAGGTCAAATCTTCTATACTCTGTAAGTCAAAACTATCGCCCCCAGGTGGCAATTACAAATAATGCAGGTTTAAGGCATTTCTACATTGGCTTTACTTTTCAGACCCGAAAGCTACTGTATGTTCATGTTTTATACTGTCAGGGATTCACAGTAATTGTGAAGTCATACAAGTCTTTGATTTTACACACTGCAATAAAAAGCAGACTTCTTATATAATTTTGCTGTTTAAAAAACATGTTCTGAAGGTAATTTATCCGCAGCTAGCATGAGCGCAAAGGAAAAGACTCAACCTCTGAGTTCTTTATGTTGTATAAAATAGGAGTGCTTTGCATGCTATGCAATGTTATGATCTTAAACGTGTAGAAGATGGTTACATATATGACATAATGCTAACAGACATTCTAAACAGTGTAAGCAATGGGTCAGATTATAATTAGTAGGCGCGGAAATAAATAATGCAGTATGACTTCCTGGGTGATGTACCGACCATGGTATATGATGGTGTATAACGTACACACAAACATTTTTAGTCACTAGAAGGACACACAGGGTGTTTCAATCGCAAAGCTAATGCTAGCTAACAGCATCAGACCAGGTAGTGAAATTGAAGAGCTCGTGTGTTGTGTGGTGCTCATGGATGTTGACTTTTCTCTTCATTGGAGAAAAAATTTAAACAAACTTAACTTTTTCTGTATTAAGAGGGTGAACAGATAGAAAATATTTGCAAAGCTAGCTAGAAGGATGTTTTTGGTCACATTTGATTATCCTTTCTAGTGAGTACACAACTTGCAGTGTGAATTTGAAACAACACAAGCAGAAGATTTCAGTTATTTAATTTCTGCTCATGCTTATTATAATATGATTTGTCCCTTCCACTGTTAGCATCGTGTCATTTGATTCATTCTGTACACTTTGTGTATTATAGCTTTTACTTATGTTCTGCAATAAAACGGCACCACCATACAAACCTAGTGTTTCGCAGGAATTCCTCATATTACAGAAACACAAATACATCCCTTAAATATGCAGAGAAATTCAAAGGCCCGCTATGACCGGATAGTCACAAGGGTTTACTGAACATTCGGTTTTATAAATAATGGACTAATGGTTTTTCAGAGCAAGTAGTCTCACAAAAATTAAAAACAGATAAGGTGTCAAGCTACATTTTAATGAGTGTCTTTAAAATAGATCCCTAAAAAAGGCCCCCAAAGGATCCCCTAAGTATCAGTGTGCTGCCCACTTCCATTGTACCCCAACGTTAACAGTGCAAACCACCACAATCCAAACAATACTTAAGAAACAGAATAAACAGAAAAAAACAAATAATTTAAAAAAAAAGTTTTCTATTTTAAAAGCACATTTCTTGTAATATTAGCAATTATATGGCTATGAAAAAAGATCTTGCCTAAAATATGTTCTTAAGGTTTGCCAAGCTGAATTCCTCATTCCCCATGGGTGCACTGAAAGTGGCCGTCTCTGGCCTCTGTGAAGGAAAGGATAGGGAGGCAGATATGAGTCTGCGGTACTCAAACGCCCCAGCCTCGACCTTACAAACAGACCAGCCTCATTGGAGTCTTGGCAAAAGCTTAAAACTATTTTTTTCTGGCTACTGGGAAGTGTTTAAAGACTTATGACAGCATGAATATTTCTGGCTACTACACAAAGTTTATCACGAAACAATTCAGGTTGTGGTCACTGAGTCATACTTCATCTTTTAATTGTGATCTCCTTAGATTCTCGGGTTGTATTCTCAACCAGTCAAGCATTATCACTTTATCTTAGCAATGCTGCAGAAGCTGAAAGATGTAAGCAGTGACATGCCTGTTCTCTCTAGTGAGGGTATTTCCTGTTTCCCATAAATCCTTAGCTCATTCACCAACTAATGTCTGGCCAGCATGAAAGAAAAAAAGGATTAAATTTGACATTTCTTTTCTTGCAAAAATAGGTCAGTTTTAAGTTTACAAAAAACCCAACAACTTTTGAATAAAAATAAAATACAGAACTTACCTGAGTTTGTAGCTTGTTCACTTATTAATGCACTTTGGTATGTACACATAATACCCCAAAGTACCCCAAAAGTAAAATACTTACAGTACTATTTTCTTTGTTCTTGATTATTTTTTCTTTCTTTTAAAGCTCCCAGTTGCTCTGACTACTACTATTAATTTTTATCTACTAAAAACTTACATCATAAATTAATAAATATATTATAAATGAGTGTGTAATAACTAATAATCAAAGTAATAATAGCTGTTATCTTGAATCTCATTAACCAACTGAACAGCCACTATCAGCTATGATCAGTCACACATTTGTCATTGTAATCAGTTATAAGCAGAACAACATGGATTATGTAGACGGCATTTAGCAGTAGTTGATCACTTAAAAGTGCAGATCAACTCTTTAAGTAAATATCACAGTAAATTAGCAAATGTAAAGGACACATTTTAGCTCAAGTCATGATCATTTCCCAATCATTAGCTTCTAGTTTGTTTGTTTAAATATATAATAAACAACATATGATAGTATTAATACCATGAACATTAGACTTTAGATGTGTGGTGTAATGAGGATGATAACATTCGATTACTGGCCTAAAAAGTGATGCCGACAATTGAATCACAGAGTTTCAATGCAAGTCGTGCTATTAAAAACACCACCTCTTCAGTTCCAACTAACTCTTCAGATACGGTGAATAAGCTTTCCTCTTTAGTCAAAGAAGGGCAAATGCAAATGTTAGAATGAGCAGGCATGCGTGTGGGGGTGGAGCCCTGTACAAACAATGATGTGTTGAGGTATTTTAAGAATTGATGTCTAGACGATATTGCTAAAAAGGCCTATTAACTACAGCCGACTGCAGAACTCCAAAGCCATTTACTGGTAGTAGTCAGGAGACGGTCAGTGGCAGTAACTGATTCAAGAAAATAATCTTTTACGATGGAAGATTCAGGGTTTTTTTTCAAAGCCAGCATCACAATGAATGAGCATTTAATACCACACTGATGAAAATTTAAATTTTCATTTGTTTTTACATGACAAAAGGTTCAGTGGAATTTTTAATTTAATGCTTTAAAATCCAATAATCTTTACAAATAAACAACAGAAATATACGCACATGCATGCACATGCACGCATGCACACACACATCTAAGCAAGGACTTCCAAGTTCTCAACAGTCTGATGGTGTAAAGGTTGACTGTAATAAAGTTCTTATCAGAAGGAAGCATGTTGATGCACACAGCAACAGGGGCTCATAAAAACCCAGCCACACTAAGGTATCTTCCCCACATGTCATGAGAGCGGCTCAGTCCATGCTATAAGCTCAGTCACACAGGCAAACACAAACACACAGCGATCAAATTCCACAACACTGCTGCTCACTTGTGGCTAATTGATGCATGTGTTAGATAATAAAAAGAACATCCTTTTTACATACTCCTAATGCTGTCCAGCAAAGAGGCCAGGGGGAAGAGAGCAAGGGGGGAGGGATGTGCTTTCCTGTGTTTTGCTGAGTTCAGATGACTGTCATGATTAAGTCAAATGAGCAGGGGAAGATTTACAGTCCCCCTCTGTGAGGAGATAAGGCAAGAGGAGTCACTCTGACTGACAGCACATGCCTGGGAGGGAACATAACCCACCTGATGGAGAGAGGTTTTCAACTTTCTTAATCTCTCCCTCTTCCTTCATTACATTCATCATCCCTCTCTCTCTCTCTCTCTCTCTCTCTCTCCTTTTTGAGTGCTTGACAGCTCACTAACGGTAAAAACGCCCAAAGGCAACCCTCAAGTCTAAAACGCATCACACTGCCTCCGCCTAACCAGTCTTTACTCACCTTTGCACACCTTTTTTGCTCAATTTCAAAGTCAGTGTCTCTCCCTTCTCAGTGTAACAGTGCTGGTTCTGTGTCCGCCCCCACCAGTCCCCTTAAACACATCCCCTCAGCTCTCCCCTTTCCTCAGTCTGAAATAAATCAATGCTGGTTGGAGCTCAGTTGTAATAAATCAGGTCTTGTCCTGGACTGGAGCCTGCCCAGTCAGCCTGTCACTGCCTGGCCTTCACTCAGGATTAATTAAAGGCCTGATATAAAGCCCAGATGTGCTGGAGCAAGAGAGCCCTGAACCCCTTAGACCAGTTAAGGGCTCGTTCTCTGCCTGCACACACACATGCCTACAAGCATGCAGTGTATATCAACATCTGTACACACACGGCAACACGCATGCATCTTTTTAGACACACTGCTATTTGCAAATTCATAGAGGCATGAACAAAGGTCTGCACATGTCTGTGGCCTTCTTGTAATTGTGATATAATGACAGTGAGCTCATCATTACTTTCTGTCCCTCCCATGTTCCCAGTAATACTCCAAGTAGAGGCAGGAATAGAGGTGGAGCCACAGTGATGTATTTGTAGTGTGTTTCGGTCCACTTACAGTAGGTATATCTGTGCAAAGCATTTTTACTGACAGATGTTGAGGCAGTAAAAGTCCTCTGCAGGGGGCTCCATGTGCTCATGGTTCAATTGGAAATAAAACAAAGCACAAGAGTAGGTACAGTAGTAATATAGGATGGTTATTTTTCAGCATCTTGTCTGTTTAGTCTGTATAAACAATGTGAAATGATGAGCAGCTGGAGCCATTTTGTGGTTTTATTGGGCAAAAAAAAAAATCCTCCAAGTAGAAATAAATTTGTTTCAATACACAATTGCTAATGATAAGTGTAAAGATGTTAAATATGCACTTAGTAAAAAACTATCTTCATTAAACTAAATTTCTTGAAGAATATGCTGTGTCGCTGTGGAAATCTGCATCCTGGTAATACACACAGGAGTTTAAACCAGCTGACTGTCAGCAGTTTTTTGTTCCTACTACAGTAAACTGACAAAAAACCAATAGAGCATAAAACATAGCATAACTATAGAACTACAGAACGTAGAAAGTACAGTAGTCTAGTATTTTTCCAATATGTTTAAATGACTGAACTAAACTTTCCTTAACTGAGAGAAAACCCTGAAATGGTAACTTTGTTTACTTCATTTTTTTTTTTTTGTCGAATTTTAAACTTATTCTATCTTGGCAATGACAACACATCTATATATCTGACTTTTTATCTTTGCTACATGTCTCTACATGGTGGTTGACAGGGTGGTGTTGCTAGCGGGTGGGGTTAGTCTGCCTTGTAAGGTCAAGGGTTGCAAGGCATACTTTATTGCATGATGACTGAGAGGGGGATTAGATGAGTAAGATATCACTCTGTTTTCTGGTCACGGCTGAGCAAGGTTAACTCACAGTGGCCCTGGGGCTTGCGCTGAGAGGAAAGGAGGGGGGTGAGCGAGGGTATCGTGAGGGCAAGGGTGGCTTGAGGGACTATTGGGCTGATTCCCGATAGCCGCAGTGCGGTTTGGCCTTCCCGCTCCATGGCAAATGCTCACACAGGAAATTAGAAGTCTGTGCTTCCCTTTTTCACACGAGCTCTTCTTGCACACAGCCGCTTTCTTTTATTTTTGCAGATTATTTTGACACGGACAATGCTCAAAAGGTCATTTTGACAAAATTAGCATATGCTGTTTCATTTTAACCCCCCCCCCCGAAAAAAAAATATATCCATGGTGTTTTATTGAAAGTCCCCACTGTGGAGTTATTTTCCAGCATTTATTTATTTATGCGGCCACATGAATGCCAGCAAAATCTTTGTCCTGCTCAACAGTTCAAACAACAGCACAGCTAATTTATTTGTCTCGGCTGTGGGATGTCTGCACCCGAAACACATTTACAGTTTAAAGTTCAGAACATATAAATGACGATCCTCTTCATATCACTGCTTTCAGAGGCCAGTCTGAAGATGTGGGGCCCACGCAGTCAGAGATCATGGCTTAAACAGATTGAGGCCATTTTCGTGTGTCAGATATGATATAGCCGCTTGGTGCCTAATGGGCCTGGAAAAAGAGGTAAACATGTCCTCGACCCTGTGAATTCCATTACATAAAGACGTTGATTTGCACCGCTGGGTACACCAACTGCAACGATGGAACTAAACTTCCCAGATAATCTCTAAAATTTGAAACACAGAGGCCACAGAACTCAATGAAAAAAAAACCCCCAAAAAACCTCAGCTTTGACAAATAAACAAACTACACAGTCTTTAAATGGGTGCTATAACACAACATTAACATGTTGCAGTGTATTATCAGACAATCAACAAATGATTCTCCAAAGTGCTCTCACTTAGACCTCAAGATACAATCAACACCCAGGATGAATGCAACTTAGTATTCAGGCGTTAAAGCAGGAAGAAAAATAAACCCAGAGAGTAATTGCTGATATGTTCCTAATGTGCCCCCTCACCCTTGCCTCCCCCTTTCTCTGTACCTCCTGCTGATAGGCCACCCCTGATGGCTGTCACACCTGGTGTTGAAGACAGTAGGGTGTATTTTATCTGCTCAGGGCCCTTTGGGGGGCTATTCGTCTTCCTCCAGACTGGTGTTGGGAGGTCAGGGACAATCCCTCTGTTTATCCCGCTGTCCGTCAAGGCAGCTCGCATCCCTGGGGTTTCTTTTGCATCTCCCCCATGAAAGTGAGGCACACTCGCACCGCTGAGCTGGAATGTTCAAGTAGGGCAATCAAGCCGCTTGACACTAAATTCGCCCATACAGGAATGGTGTTTTGAAATCTACTTAATATCTAGACATGCAGCGCACTGCAATTTCCATTAATGTGTTTTATGACTCAAGCAAAACCTTTAAGAAATATACAACCTGACACAGTGTCCGGGTGAGCGCCATTTTTTTTTTCTTCAAAAATCATTTTCTTGAGGTACACTAACATGACTATATTTGTGTTTGCCTTTTCTATACACTCCTGCAAAATAGTTAACTTGGCATTGTTTAGATGTGGAGTGTGCCCAGTGGCCAGCAAAAGCACTGTTTATCTACTCTGCGTTGCACTACTGCTTCTGCCTGCACACGTGTGTCTGGGATTCTGGGATAGGTCCCCTGGGCAGATGGACCACACATGTGGAGAATGTGAACTCGGCACTCAAACTAGTTTCTCCAAAAGGGGGGGAAAAAAGTAGAAATTGTAGTGACTGGTATAAGGTGACAAAAATGCTTGAAATGAGTGAGTGTGACACAAAATGCAATTAGAAATATGCTAATATTTATGTGCACAGACTTACATTTGCGGTGGTACAATAAGTAATTCTTCTGCATTTCAAATTACATCACACACAGATGAGGTAATGTCTTGCTTTGGCAGTTTTCAGCTGCATATCGGGCTATCTCGAGCCACATATTTCTCTCCCAGTGAACCATTTTCAGCCGCACAAAATAAATCTAGCAACTACAGGCTTAACTACACATTAATTAAACAATGTTTTATCTTCTATTGCTTTTGCTATCAAGTTGAACGACACGCATTTTGAAATGTTCAAAGTTAGAAAGAGGGTGACAAAAAAAAAGAAGCAGGAGGGAGGGAAGGAGAAAATGAGTGAAATAGTGAGGGGAGCGGTGTGTGAGTGTGGAAGGTGAAATTTGACTCACAAGCTTGCACTCTTGCCTCTCTCTCTGGGACTTCTCTACTTGGCTTTGACTTAATTGCGTCCCCGATATAAACAAGGGGGTTAGTGTGAGAGCAGACCAGCAGCTGAGGGGCTCTCGCAGAGGGCCAGACTGGGGATTGAGTTCAGAAGGAAGGAAGGACTTAACGCAGAAACTGATATAAAATATGCAAGGGAGTGAAAAGGAGAGAGACATGGACAGAGGATTAAAGATGCGGGGAAGAAATGATAGCTCCTTAACGCACCAGAGATGACAAAATTAGAACGGGACAGAAATGTGCCAGCTTTCATATCTCACCATATTTTGCATCAAAGCTTGACTGGCGTATCAAGTGGTAATGCTGCCCTGTAATGCCAGAACCGGAGCATCAGACAGTAGCCCTTCTGGCTCCAGCACAGTTAAGGCTGCCCTTCTGAACATCTCTTTCACAGATACTCTCTACTGATCGATTAGTTCCAGCCCTTTCAAGCAGACAGCTAAGGATTGTATTCCATTTTAAGTGATCCCTACTCAGAGTCTTAAGCCCACCAGACCCAGGCAGATGCTGCTGAGGTGCACCTCTGGATTAAGCCCCTAAACTAACAAAATAACTGAGGTAACAACCACATACAGTATACTTTACAGTAGTAGCTCCAAATACATTAGGTCCATATAAATGGTGGCTCTGGATGGATAAATCCCATTAGAACTCGGCTATAGGAGAATATTGTCTTTTGGAAAATATGCTTTAATAGCAAAATCGTTGCCTTGCACACTTGAATTTGAAACAGTAGTTAAACATTTTGGGAAGCATGCTTAATTGCTTGCTTTCCAGAATTCTGCTGAGAATATCACTACAGCTTGAATATATTTATTATAAATACAATGAAGATGGGTAAGAGGTAGAACAGATTTGAACAAATCTATTCAAATGCATCAACGCTGGGGCACCAGGAAATCTAAAACCTATATTCCATATATTGGTAGTTAGAGAAAGAAAAGAATAGGTCCTCAGTGTGTATCTGCTACTTATGGACATTTGGGCAAGAACCTTGAGTTAAAACACTGAATAAAGCCTGCTAAAGTAGCTGTGAAGTTAGTGCAGGATCCACACTGTAGTTCTGGTGGCTTAACAGCAAGTTGATAACATAATTAATAAAAGCCAAATTAAACACACGAAAACTAAGTAAAACTAAATGAGAAAAGAAGGGAGAGTTCCTAGACGAGGCATGAACCACAATACCTTGGCTGTTTTGTGTTTTACACCACTGCAATATGTGAACTTTGTCAGTCTTTTAAACAGTAGAGGGGTTTTATTAGGGTTAAGCTTAGCCAACAAAAGTGCCCTGGTGTTGTACAGCAATGCTAACGGGTGCAATCTGCATATGTCATGCACACCAGTGTCTTTGATAAAAGGGTGGTGTAAAGGTGAGGTAGCTTCATGCTTCCTTCCTAGCCTTCAGCATGAACACCAATGCATATGTTTCCAAAATTTTAGATATATCGTTTATATATTTTTTATATTACATTGTTACCAACAGCAACAGAAAGATAAGCAGCACCTTTGAACTTTGTCTTGTGGATCGTTAATCTGCGCCACAACCAATGACTGCAGCACAGTCAGAGCTGTTGTCGTTACTGTGCCACCAGATAACCAACTAAAGGTGAAATATTCTATTCACTCATTTTTGCTGGAAAGATAATAGGCTTTCAAAAAAGCTGCACTAGAAGTGGGTATTGTTAATACAAAAATACAGGAATTAATAAGTACTGTGTGCTGTGTTTTTAGTCATAGAAACAAAAAAACCCTCAAAAACAGTACAACCTTTATAAAACTCAGTACCATGTGTCAGTCAGAGTGATTAATTGCTACTGATTGGTATAATTTTCTGATGAATACTGTATTTTCCTATTCATTGCTCTGTAAGAAGTGGGCTATGAGAGTTCCCAGGAAATTGGTGTTTGACATGGTGTGCTATGAGAGCCATGTTGTCCTTTAAACTGGGACAAATTGTGTCTTGGGCAGCTGCCAGGGTGTAAAATGCCCAATTTCGGTCCCAGCTATTTAGAGGCAATCATCCACGAGGTCAGGCCAGTCTCAGCACTTCATTTCTCATCTATTTTGCTTCCACCCATGACAACTAAATGACGGCTGACACCGACTCACACGATTTTGTACTAACACGAAATTGTACTGGCTAAAAATTTGTGTGTGTCCCACAGCCATGACCCCTCGGCTCATGTCCTGCAGGGGATAAAGGACTGGGTCAAACACATATGACATCATTCTGAAGTCATGGAGTTTAGCAGTGACCGAGCTGTGATTTTTATGTGTGTGTGTGTGTGTGTGAGAGAGAGAGAGAGAGAGAGAGAGAGAGAGAGAGAGAGAGAGGGAAAGGGAGAAGGAGAGCATGTTTATTTTTATAATGTAAAAAATTAGGAGTTTTGCCAAGACATCTTTTTGTTAATCAGATTTAGCATCTGGATGCCATACTGTTTCAAATTAGATTGTCTCTCTACTCAGAACATTTATAAAATTCGCCAGTGTGACTGTTTCTAAAAGAATATTTACATGCATTTACATGCAAAATAAAGTTAGCAACCCAGAGTTCCTCTGTTGCCGACAGTACATCCTCTACCAAAGTCAATATCAATGCCTTACCTCAAAATTTAAAAACAGAATTCAAATCCAAATTTTAATGGATTCTGCTCCACCCGTCCTCCTGGTTTCATGAATTTCAGCTTAGTGAATAAGCAATCAGTAATGATCCTTCACACAGGAGTTCTAGTAGGACTGAAAACTGAACTAGGGGAACTGCTGCTGTGTAAAGACAAATAGAAAAAGGAGTTGGGATCTGTCACATACATACTGATAAATTCACATACTCACCACGAACTGCAAGGTTAAGGAGCTTAGAACATGTCGAGTCAGTTTTATTCATTGCCCAATATCAGAAATCATAAGTACGTCTCGAGTGGCTTTCTAATCTGTACTGCGTACACTGCCCTGTTACCTTAAAGACTCTGTCCTAAGTGCTCCCTGCTGAGAGTAAGGTAAAAACAGATGTTGGTTTCTCATAGATTTTGAGCAACCGGTACCTTTTACATCAACCCTGCCTGGGCAGTCATGCATTTACAGTAAGTAGTTGTAACAGTTCAACATAAATGCTCAGTGGCTTTAAAATGTCCTCATGTTCGTGATTGTGAGTTTCATATGCAATAAACTAATGTCTTTAATTTCCTTTCAAGGTCACACTGGTGAAACGTATTTTTTACTATTGATTATAAAGGAGTTGGTTGTATTATAAAAGACAGTTTTTTTATATTTGTTTCATCTCCTTTCTGATTGAGGTCATTAGAAACCTCAAAATTATTAACAGCGGGGGGAAGGGTTACCATCACCTACACACCACCCTTCTGTTTGAATTACTGCTAATGTCTAAAGGCATTGTGTCTTACAAATGCTTTATTTGACACTAAATGAAAAAAAAAATCATTGAAAGACTGGAATTGGAGTCACCTTTTAAATGGAAATTCCAGCAAGTTTAATGGTGGGCCCTTGGTGGAGGTGAAGTAGATTATTATCCATCTTTATTCGCTGTTCTCTTCTTTTGTCTTTGGAGTCTTTGGGAATTCCAAGAACTCTATATTAGAAGGTTGGGAAATCTGGCATATGATTGGAGACTGACTCTTTCTTTTTACACATGAACCTCAGCCCTGAAACTTTCTTGACATTACCCAACAGAGTGGTATGCAAGGCAAATGTTATCTTGTCCCTTGCAACAAAGCTGTGTGATTGCCAATTGCAAATGATGTAGGCGAATTCACAGCAACTAGGCATCATATCTCCTGACTCTTGCATGCTCTACCTCGGCAGGTCCGCTGCCTAAACCAAGCACAGTATTTCCAGTTGTAAGAATATGTCTGAATCTCTGTCATTATCGGCTTTATGAACTCCTGACTGCAATGGTTTACCCAGAGTTTTACTCAGGTACTGTCAGTGTGATACTGAATGGCCAGCTACTCACTGGCCATTACGGTCAGACAGTAGCATAAAATCACCTCATTAAAAGAAAGCTAAATATTGACAAAAGGTTTAGGCTTGGCTGACTGAAAGTCAAAATTTAACACGTGTGGGCTGCATTAAAACATTCAGAAGCTATTTGCAATTTTTGTGATTTTTCAATCAGGCTATAAAATCACCATTGCTTTTTTTTATCCGCTTTTTCTGTCTCTTTAGTATCACAGATGACTGGAAAACAGTTGACCCCCATCTCATGTTGATTATTTAGCTATGCCTTCCTTCAACTCTGCACTTCACTCCCCTCACTGACCACCTCCGTTCCCCCAAAGACCGCTATCCCCCAGTCAGATTTACTGCAAAATATGTGTGTTCCACCATATTTGTGAAATTCCCCATGTGTCAACCTCCAGCTCCCCTAAGCAGGGCTTTGAACCTGCCCACGAGCTTGAGAGCGCACATAAATTCACCACACTTGATGCAGAGGAGTAGACTGTCTTTACATAGGAGTCTAATTGCTGAACTTTGCCACAGCTGAGTTTGCGGAGTTGAATGATTTGTCAAAAATTCCTCTCTCTTAGTAATAAATTAGCCTGCCAACTTGGTCAGCCAGTTAACATTTTAAATAAAGAATGACTCTTATTTGGATTGTCTTGGTTCTCTCTCCCTTTTTAAAGGAATAACTACAGAAAGGTTACTTGGCAACTGAGCAATGTTTTGACATTTTCAACCCTCGCTATTAATATCATAATAAACGTGCAGGGAAGAACTGTCATGAAACACAAAGCAAAACTCTAAATCTATCGTTGTGATTCTGCGAAAATATATAACCTGCATCACATATATGCCTGGAAAAGCGAACACTTTCATGAAAAATAATTACATCTGGAACATAATGTTGTGATGAGTTTCATGACCACCTAGTTTGTGCGACTATGAATTAGCCTGTTCTGGAAAATTGTGGGAAAAAGTGAGTGTGCTGTCCTATCAGAAGCCAAAATGAGTGTTTACTTTGACTTGGAGTTCACCTTGCACTTGGACTGACCCTCCACCAAACTGACTTCATTGGCTCACACTTGCTCTTCTTTTTTTGCTCATTTCCATCTTGTCTGTCCCCACTTAGTCAGCTTTTCAAGCTTCTCTGTGAATTTTCATAATTCTCTCATTTACTGCACTGGCAAAGCCCAAGCTATAAATCTGCAGTGAAGCATGTTACCTGACAGCAAAGTAATATTTACTCAACTACTGTACTTAAGTATTAAAGTTTGCCGCTTGCCCATCTCCTTTAACACATTCTTCGTGGATTTATTGTAGCTTTAACTCATCTACATTTATTTAGTGGCTTTAGTGACAATATTTCAAAATGCTATATAACATGTATTAGTATTTTCTAGGATTTTAGTATAATTACAAAAGTAGGACTATTTGCTCATAATTATCTATATTTCTAAGAATAACTCCTGGCATCCTGGGACGCAAGTAAAAGATCCAAATCCCATATGCAAGACTGCAAATAATATTTGCCTCAGTTTTTAAAAGTTTATTAAGACTTAATCAGAAACAAAGAGGGCCAAGGTTAAGACATTCTTTAATTAAGTACAGATACTGGTGTTAAAAAATACTCCAGTAAAAGTGAAAAAGTGCAGGCTTTTCTTATTCAAAGTAAGAAAGTAAAAGTCACACTTTGGAGGATGTTTCTACCACCTATTTTTGGATAAAGCTAACTGACACTTTCTATATTAATGTAATAATGTAATAATATTAATAAGATGGGAATACAAACTTTAGTCTAATTTTTACTTCTAACTGTACTCAGCTTTAATCAGAAAAAAAATAGCTCTGTTTTCTGTTGCCTACATTGTAGAGGGTGACTTTGCCTCTAAACAGGAAAATTAGTACAGATTAAAGTGGGATTCAGCAGGAGGGGGAACCTAAAATCTATTGTAGTGGCTCAGCGTGGGGAAAAGAATCACAACTCATAATAATGTCTATTGAGAGCTCAGGTAGATTTTCATGAGTTGTTCTGGCTGATTTCCATCCTCTACACTGTCACTACACTGCTTATGCTGTTGTTATAGTCTACAGTATACAGTTGGTATGAAGGTGGAATTCACTGTCAGCATAATCAGCTAAAATTCCTAATAATCTATGCTACACTTTATGTAACCATGAGCCCCACAGCTACTGTGCACCAGTCCAACACACTGTTGTTTACTTTAAATGCATCACAGTACAGAAAACTAACCAGCTTATCCTGTGCTAACCTGCATAGGATTGCAATCCTTACCTTTAAGTCTAACCTCTCTGCCTTTTCTCTAGTCTATCTCCATCTCTGAGTGAAGTTAGCTCTTTTTCTTTTCTCTCCCTGTAAAATACAGCAGCTGGACCTTTAGCTAGCAGCACACTAAACGACAAACTGCACACAAACAGTTTGTGTGTTTGCTGATGAAAAACCTGCATTAGAAATTACCTGCCACAACAGGTTACTCCCCTTAAGCTTGTCTTTTGTAGACTTGGTAGATGCTGCATTACCGCAACTGTAACTTATGACACCTGCAGTCGTTCCAGTGCTGTGCCAAAAAAATGGTTTTGCATCTTTCATCTCTTTTTATGCAACATCCCCTCGTGATGAATTCACAAACAGGATTGCCTCTCATGGGTTACTGATTAGACTCAAATTGGGTTGATGTGTGAAGGCCTGCAGTGATGTGAAATGATAACTCCCCTCAAATGTATCAGACCAAAAGTAACAAGCCTGGTTTGAAAATGTAAGGAGTAGAAAGTACACATATTTGTTTAAAAATGTAGGGAGTAAAAGTAAAAATTTGTCGGAAAAATACAGGCTGAAGTAGAGAAGACCTGAAAGTTCTACGTAAGTGCAGTTGAAAGTAAATGTATGCACATTTTGAACTTTCCCGGCTGTCTCATTCATCTAGGTCATGGTAGTTAGCTTTAAAAAAACAGCCTAAAAAGTAGACACATGGAGTTTTAAGTTTGTTTTCATCCTAGAGGCTTCATTAGTTCTCAAACCAAAAGGTGGAGAGTGGTACTCTGCATTAGGTATTGGATGAAAGGTGAAATGTCTCAACAAACCTTAAGAAGTCCAGTTACCGTCTTTTTAATCTCCTTAGATTGACTTTTCCTTTCTTTTAATGTTGTTGCATTACTATAAAATGTACAATTAAAAAAAAACTAAAATAATACCGTGAAAGAGGTTAATAATGTCAAATTTTTGCCACAAATGCAGCAGATGTTTCATTTCACTTCTCCGTGTCTCTCAATTTCATACGTTCTTGAGTGTATGTGCACCCTGCTGGGCTAATCCGCAGACCTTTAGGTTTTCCGCCCACATCAAACTGGGAGCCAAGATTCTTCACCCCGAGTTCCTTATGAGTGAAGCACTTTGTACCCCAGGCTCAAAATAGCATGCGGCTCTCAATTATTGGGTAAGGAGCAAACACAGGTGTGGAAATCAACCACCACCACTGGTGCCGCTGCCACAGAATAAAGGCACTCTTGTCTCAAAGAGTCTGACTAGGAAGACCAGGCCATGCTAGGCTTTGAACTACAGAGACCCTCTTGGTTTGTTTGGCGCTGGAGCTAAAAGAAACCTTTTAAAGGTGTGGAAATGAATCGTCCCACATCAGTCATGCATTTCCACTATTGAATTATTCAGCAGCCTCTGCTGCCTGCTGACCCTCTAATCCTGTGTCTGTGAGAGTGTTAGATTCTTAGTATTTTTCAAAGTTTTGTCATCGTGTTATTTATGAGGTTTGATGACTCAGGAACATGCAAAAAAATAAATAAATAAAGGTGCATACTTCTAAAACTTAAAGCTAGCCTTTAAACTTCAGTTTAATGGTATTATATTTATTGGAATAATCACTGAAGTCAAAGATAAAATTGACATTTCCGCAAAAGTGACTTGGGTCTAGCCCAGATTACGTCCTAAAGAATAAATAGCTTGGAGATTAAATTTCTCCCCAGCGCTGGCAAAATGAATTATGAGTAATTTTTCAACTAGTGGTAGTGAAGGACAGTGTGTTTGGAGCTGGGTGGGGGGCGACAAAGAGCAGAGCTTAGTGGTGTCTGCCACGGACAATGAGCGCTCTGTTTGTCTGGCTGTAATTCTGCTGGTGTGGATCAGGTGGCCCCGTTTACCTCCAGGTTCTTGGCCCCTCTCCTGCTGCTCTGCTTTTCTCTTCTCAGCACGTTCTTTACATTTATTGGCGAAGCCAGTTGTTCCTGTGAGGGCTGACCAGGCTTGTGCACTGATGAATTGCTGACTAATTTAGCCACATCAGAAAATGGGAACCTCATAACAGAGCCAGACAGATTAAGATACAGTAACTGTTCAACTGGTCACTCGCTCATTCGTTTTATTTACAAGGATTTACAAGCCGTTTCAGATAAGGAACTAATCAGTCAGGAGGGCTGCGCTGACACGTCTTTCTAATTAAATGTTGAAAAATGACAGTGGCAGTGACTGTTGAATGAGTCAAGACTCAAAAGAATGTTCAAGAACTATTGGATGCTGATATTTATTTACTCTAACATTAAATTTTTGCCCAAGTTGTATTTTTTTTTTAAAATATAAATATGATTTTGGATTTTCATGCGCATAAAATGAGAAGAAAAGCCAGTATTCATGAAAAGACTGTTGGTTACGGAGGAGAAAGTGAATACATGAATTATTTTTGTAGCTTTTCACAAGTGGGAGACAAAGCCCCCTCGCTGAAATCTACTTTCACAGTAAAAACAATGACAGCGGATTTTGCATCTTAGTTTCAGAGTGCAGTCTGTATCCCGAAGATCTGTGAGGTTGTGTGTGGCCCACACAGGAAATTAAGAAACCTCTGCAGCTTTAAGCATATTTATATCTGAATTATCCGGGAACAGCGGATTTAAACAAAAGTGAAACAAGGTTCAACATGTGCTCATTCTGGTTATGTGTGGTCAAGTAGCAGCTTTCCATTCATTTGAAGCTCTTGGGATTAAAAGTTCGTATGTAAATATGTATTTTTTAAATTTTATGTATATTACTTTTTAATTGTGATAATATGTATATATATATATATATATATATATATATATATATATATATATATATATATATATATATTATTATATATTTTTTCTTCTGTGGCCCAAATTAGATACAATAAAAGTTAAAAACTTTAAATCTTCATGTTAAGAGCTTTTGTTTAATAGATACAAATTCATTCTTGAGATGTTATTAATGTACCATCAACTCCAGGGGGCAGCTTACAGTGTAAATGATTCATATTTACACAATCAGGATTAAGCATGCTCCCGTCACTTAAAAATTTGAGAGCAGCCCCGTTACGTCAGTGAGTGTGTGTGGGCGACGAGGGACCCAACAAAAACAGGAGTTATTTATTTTAGGGAGGGATATAAGAAGCAAGAAAATGATGAGAGAGATCCCCCTTTGAAAGCCCCGAGCCAGTCGCCGCGAGTTCATCACAGCCTTCTCACTGCTGTGCACAGCAGATACAGTACACTGCAGCCAGCAAGTGTCCAGCCTCTGTGGGCATAAATTTACACAGATGGTTCTTGTATCAATGGATTAAGGAGCGTATTTCCTCAATAAGCGAAAAAACAAAGGCTATACTGAATTTATTATGTCTTAATTGAGGAGACCTACACCGATGTATATTTGTGTGTGAACAACCTGGACTTTTTTTCTTTTGCTTTTATGATCTCATTTAGGGATCTTTGTCAGTGCAGTTTACATAGTTTCACTTATTCAGACAAAGAGGTCCTCAGGTATGTTCTGTCCAAATACAAGGGCGTTAAAATCACAGTCAGTTTGCTTTTTAAGTTGTTTTTTTTAAGTTAACTACATTTAAATTCCTTGGACGTAAACGTGAAAAAAAGGTGACAAGAAATGTCACTTAGAAGTTTATAGAAAGACTTGTTACAGTAGTACACATACTATTGTTATACCTGATGATGGTGTAAACTCATGTTTGATTTAAAACACAGTAGAATAATATAAAGGAAATTCCCAACTTGTGGAAAATGTTCATCTCAAAGAATCGTTTTCTACATCTACATATTTGCACTGCTTTAATATTTATTCGCCAGTTTTACTGAGTGCTACATTATTATTATTTTTTAAATATCTGTTTTATGTATTTTTCACACTGTGAAAGAAATTAAAAAATAATAAATAAATGTGGACTGCAGTAGAGAATATGTTCTTACTTGACATGTCCAATGAGCTCTGGCTTTACTTTAAATGGATCGGAATGGAAAAAAGCTATAGCCTATAAGAAGGTAGTTCACATGTAATCATAATACAAAATATACTTTCAATTTAAACTGCTGTATATTAATATATTTCTTTCAAACGTGGATATATGTGTAAAAACATGACGAAGAAGATTGAAAAGTGAAATATTAAAAAAAAAAAACATGTAAAAATGTTAGAGAGGGACTCGGTAAGGTTTACATGAGACTTTCCCAAGTATGACAGAAGGGCCTGCAGTGGCGGTGTATAGCAGTCAGGACTCTTGGTGCCCTCCAAGGTGAGCTCTGTCTCCACCAGGCTAAGGAGACCATGGGAAAGCTCACATGCCAATTAATCACAGCTAATGAGCTGGAACAGTGTAGCTCGAGCTGCCTTCCATGACCATCTAACCTCACACACACACACAATGTCTCTCTCACACACACAGGTCTGTGTGGAGAGACGTGTGAAGGACAGAATAACAGACACTTTTTAATGTTAATCTCCCGTTATATTTAAAAATGGTCTCATGCTTCTTACGCTTCTTTTTACGTTTAAACGCATCATTTAAAATGTTAAAATATTATCTAGTCAAATATATATTGAAATGCATATCCCTATATATTCTCATAAAACGTAGGAGCCATATGGCAAATATGAATATTTCAGATTTTTGAACTCGCAGCAAGAAGAAAACCGTAGTCTGCCAAATTTCTTTCTTCATTAATGTTAACAAAAATGCAAACTTACCATTGTGTATTCACACTTCTTGGCATCAAAGTGACCCCTGCAACCAGTGGGTTGTAATGAACAGAGTTTAAACAAACATGAAAGCAGAGCGATGAATGAGAGGAGGAGGAAAACAGAAATAAGTGAAGTCATGTAGAAATGACGAATGACAGGCTTGATGTTGATGAATATACTGCAAGCATCTTTTGCTGCTGAAAGGCACACCACGCTAAAACTTGTGGATGACTCCATTATATACTGTGTGTGGGCAAAAGCCAAATGCCTCCAAATAATCCACTCTTTAAATGTATTTTTAAAAAATGTATACTTTTTGCTTCATACCCAGCTATTGCATAAAAAAGTGAACCGCAGTCCTGAAGCGCAATAATAATAATAATAAAACCATCATCCATCGTAAGATCCTACATGGCGCAGCTGTTATTATTTTATGTTACACATGGCAAACCATACATAATGCGGTTTCTCGACCCCTCTCCAGCTACTGAGGAAGCTACAGCTGTTTGCCTCTTACTGTAACACTGATCCTTGTGGCACATATATCTTAACTGACCCGTGTGAGTGTACATTTCAGTTATCATTCCTTGAGGCACATATATCTTTAGACGAGCTTCTGTTGCAGCGTCCCCTGTCCTTGTACCCTGGCAGGTGATGCAACGGAGAAATCGTGATTGTCATTTAACTTCTTGCTGCACTGCCAACAGACCCGTTTGTTATATGATTGCATTTTTTGTAAGGGTGTGGCCGTCTTTGTATTTTAAGAACAATTCTATAGGTTGTAAATCATCATGGGTAATGTTTTGACAGTGGGAGAAGTACCAGAGCCAAGGAGATGACCTTGTGCAACAAAATTATTTTATTACAAATTGCCTCAGTCTGAGACTGCATGTTTACATTGCAGCCAAATGCCATCAAATTAAATAAGGAATCTGAGCATTAAAACTGTGCTGTGGAATGTATACCTGAAGTTATAGCTACACACACACACACAGTCTCCTGCAGATGCTCACTTTTACAGACACACACCTGTCTGTAGTTTAAGAAGTGCAGAATAGAAACTTGAGCTAGTACTCCCTGCCAGAAATTTGTGGTATTTGGGTGTTCATGTACGTATGTCATCCAAATAAAAGAAGGCTTAGCCAAATCCCCCAACTGCTTATGGCATATCCCACCTTGAGGCATCCAAGCCACAGGAAACCTCCCGCCATAACATTCTACAGTTAAAATGGTATTCTGAGTGTTTAGTACTTTCACAGTTTTCTCGGTTTTAGTTTGGTTTAGGAAGTCATTCATTAATTTGAGGCCAGATGTAAAGGGTTTTGCCTACCAAATAACCATAAACATACTCAGTTCAAGGAAACATTTGCTTGAAGTTGCTATTGTGGATACATGAACTTTATCACTAGCAATTCTTAAAGACTAATTTTGGTTAGTAATTCTCATATTAGCTTATATAACAACATCAGTCTGGAAAGACCGGAGGGTGGGGCCAACTCCTCGGTGTGTTTCTTATATCTCCCTAAATATCCCTGCGGGTAGGATCATCTTGGGTGTTCCAGGGAGGACTCTGATGTTGTTATGTGTAACGGGTTCACAGCACAGAACGCATGGCCAGGAGGAAAAGAGACAGTGAAAGAGAGCTACGTGATGAGAAGCTGAACAGAGGGTATCAGCTTGACCCGAAGGAAAAAGCACCCTCTGTGCATGGCTTGGGGTAAGATCTAAGTTGCCCTTTAACTTCCCCTCTCACACTCCTTTTTCTCGTTCTTGGTGGGGAGGGTGGGGGGAGGGGGGGGGGGGGGGTTGTAGGTAATGAAGCTTAAGTGAGCCTGGTGTCTGGTAATGTAATATACACAAAGCCCTTGTCAGGTCTGGATCCAATAATGTGTCATTTACCACGTCTGGAACAGATTGGCCCAGATGATCGGAATGAACCTTTGCCCGGGTGAAGAGTACTCAGCATCCCTTGGCCTCGAGGCCTTGCAAGCGAGCCCTAGCCGCACCCATTCTCCCTTGCACCTTTCATTTCTCTATCCCACTGCCTGGCAGCATTGTGAGTTTAAGAGGAACTCATATATGTACATGATGTGTGGTGTTCAGTGCACCCCGAGCATCTTTAAAACATGTAAAAAAGAAAACTGATCAATGTCCGCAGCTCATTCTTTGAGCGCTCAATGTGCAAAACTTGAATTTGTTTCGACATCACTCTCACTAAACCTTACCAAAGTCCCTCTCAAAGTAAATTTTCACTCAGCAGCCATTTTGGTAACATATTAGTGCAGTGACTTTGTCCTAACATCAGGTTAGACTAAGCATGTAAATTTTCACTACATTTTGTTTAATTTCTGAGTTTGGACTTAAAATTCCGACGCTGTTGAACAAATGACTTGTTAATTCACTTTATGATTACAGAGAGCCTTTACAGTGTCTCTGTATTTTTCCTACAGATTTGGTGGTACAGACTTCTGGTTACATGTCTTTGACTCCATAATGATCATTCTCATATATATTGCTAAAAAATGCAATGAAAATGATTGCAACCCCCAATGAACTTGCAGTCTCATCTCCTTTGAAATGGTTGGTTTAAAATCTGGGATCAGGTCTGCAACCACTCACAATCACAGTTTTCAAAGTGACTTTGGTGTATCAAGATGCTGACAACATGACAGTAAGATGGAGCTGTTTGCAACAAGTCTGCTATTGTGTGCAATTGAATGGAAAATCTGTTGCATCTTGCAAATCTGTTGCTGTTTGTTATAAATCTGTTATCATCTACATAGACAGAAATTGCAGCAAGCATGCTCCCACAGATCTGCAATCTAACTGGCTGCGTCTCCAAGCCTCGCTGTTAGTAGTGCAGAGTCTGCCGTTAAAGATAACTCCGATAACTTAGTTAGCTATCTGCTAACTGGTTTGCTAGGCAGATATGTAATGGCTAGTCAGAGCTGCACTAGCCCACTTCTTACCTTAGTTTTTTGGCCGTGGACATCAGATGTGTTATCTGCGGCATCCCTCACAAGTTTCCCAGTTCATGCTAGGCACAACCAACCACACATTCTCCCATCTTTGTCCTTTCCCACCTGTTTCACCTTTCCCCTTCCTCATTCAGTTGACCTCTTCCTTCAAAATAAAAGTACCATAACAAATACATTTTACCCCAACTAACACAGAGAAAGTATAAACTATTTATACCTAATTGTACATTGGAAAAAAAAGTCTTAGACAACCTTCTCTTTATGGTTCTTGTGTGTTGTTTGCAAAGTGTCACAGACACACAACATTAATACATAGACAACCTCCACTCTGAGTCACTGATTGAGTTTTTAAGAGATTTAGTGTTGATGCTGATTGGTCAGAGTTCAGAGGTCATGCTTTTAAGGTAAACCAACTTCATAAGTTGTGTTTAGAAGTGATCAACTTATTGGCTAGGTTGAGAGAATTGGCCCATAGTAAAGCCAGTCTGTTCACGACATTTTTTTTGTAAATTTGATTTTATTATCAGATCAAAAATAAACACTGTCAAATATAGCTGACAATCATTTGCACATTCAGAATTGTTAAAACATTAAGGTAACCATTATTAAGTCTCAGTTGTGTTTTCAAAGGCACTAGGCTGGCCATAAAACATGGGATTATGCTACTAATGAGTGGCAGCAGTCAACTGTGTTTTAGAAAAGCGTCTTATCAGCAATTTGTACCTGAGGGAGAGTGCATTTGTCCGTGGTTACAATTACAAACACAGGGGCCAGTGAAGTTGTAGGGGAGCAGGAAGCATGAGACTGGAAGGTGCATGTGTGTGAATTTACCACTTTGTCCGTGGTTACATGGGTGCTGGACCCAGCCCGAGGCCCACACAAATAGTTGAGGCCCCAAGAGTTCACTGATGTAGGGTAAGAGAGAAAGACAGATAGCATGGATATGCAAGGCTTAAAGAATGTTTTAGTCCTCTGACTCAGTGCAAAACTTTCATAAAGTGAAAATGAAAAAAACTGTCCCAGACTTTGGGAAAGGGAACAACAACCACACAGACTGAGTGAGAAAAACACTTTGGCTATTAAAAGCATTCCACCATCCTCAATCTTGGAGGAAATTCCTAAAATTCCCTTTTTTTCCCTTTTCAATGTGCAAGAAAAAGGAGGAGAATAAAATAAAGCATATCAGAAGGGAATACAAAAAAATCTGTCTTTATAACTCCCAATCCTCCTGCTACATACTCCAACTATGCAATGGTGTCCTCACCCAGGCGGACTCATTCTGAAGGATCCTCAGGAGTATTGCAGCTCCCCTCCACGGCAAAGACTCTGATTTAGTACTGTTAATAAACATGATGTAGTGCTTACAGTGATTGCTCAGACAGGAATGTTTCTCTTTTAACTTCTCTTTTTTTCAAGCATACACACAGTTTCATATATTTGTATGTAGCACTGAGAGAGTAGTAAGTAAATGTGGTCCCTCATGGTTTATTTCATGCTCTTTGTGCTACAATTATTTAAGTGGAGGATACAGACAAATTCCTTTGGAGCAGGTTTAGCACTCTGAAATGCCACCAGGTTTTCCAGAATTATTTCTGGGGCTGTGATCATGACCTGCTGTTTCTGAAGCAAAGGCAATGCAAATTGTTGTATTATTAGCTCATCCAGGATATTTCAGCTGCATTTTTGTTGGCTGTGAAAGGTAAACGTCAGATACTCTGAAAGACCTGGGTAACTCACAACATGGTATAAAGAGCATTAGGGTAAGGAGACTTTTAGTCTCTTATACATTGATTGGCTCAGAAGCCCAGCTCAGAAAGGGTTTCTCACAAATTAATGCACAGTTTGGTTATTCCAATCCTCTTCAAGAAAGCAACTGTCTACAGCAAGCTGGGTTTATGATGTGCCTGCCAGTTTCTTCTTGGTGCAAATCTTTCAGCAACTTGCTCCCGGAACGGAGCCCACGTGGTCATCCACAGCTGGCTCTTATTATAAACCCATACAGTAGCCATTCTTTTCACTTACCCCCTCCCAGTTAGGTGATGCTTATTAGAAATGTAACATACTAGTCTGGGAGTGTTTTTTTTGTTTGTTTTTTACAGATTTATGTATCATATGTGCTAAAAATGATTACTTGTGATCTATACTAAAATACAGTGATTAATCTGGAAGAAGTGAAATAGCAATACTAACACCTGATTAGGGATGAACTCACTAAGAATTATACATTTAAATTTCAAAAATATCTGTGAATTTTTCCATAATACGAGTCTAAATGTTCACTCAATCATTCTCAATCAAACAGCATAAGCCATCATTTTTAATTTTCGGTTCCACCCCATCCAAAATGGGGAGACCGTTTGAATACATGGTCAGTAACAATCTTTTAAACAATGTTCAGTTGGTACTAAGGGGCCCAAAAAAGCCAAAAAACCCCTCCATCTCCCACACCATTACCCCACTGCCATCAGCCCAAACCATTTATACAAGGCCAGATGGATACATGCTTTAATGTTGTTCATGACCAATTCTGATCCTACCATCTAGGCCGTTGACTCAGCGGGTCAATGGCCTATGAGACTGAATGACTCATAGGACCAGGCAACATTTTCATTTCTTCTATTGTTCAAAGTCGTCTCATTTTCCTTCTTTTAGCTGACAGGAGTGACACCCACTTTAGTCTTTGCTGCTGTAGCCCATCTGCTTCAAGGTTGGCCATGTTGTGCAATTAGAGATGCTCTTATGCCTACTTTAATTGTAACAAGTGGAAATTTAAGTTACCTTCGACTTCAGGTCAAAGTAGTCTGTTCACTGGATATTTTCTCTTCTTTGGACTGTTCTCTGTAAACCCTAGAACAGTCAGGCACAGTAATATGAATGTTCCTGCTCAGTGTTGGAGGAGGATTGTCTGTATCTGAATGAATTTCCACAATGGCATCTTGATGGACTTTGACTGGTACCTGGTGTGTCTGTTGTCTGTCTGTCAACACCACCCTCAGTATGAGGTTGTGCGCAGGCACACCATTTCACTGAGAGTCTGTAAATACTGCCAACATGTAGGAGTGGATCACTCTGTGGTTCAGAACGCTAGAGCCTGTCCTCCTGAAGCTCTTGACTGACTCCTGGCTTTAAGCAAGCACAGACACATTTAGCATAAAAAGCATTCTTCTTCAAGCTACATGAAAACCAAAGGTGATGAGTTCAAGGACTAAGCTTTATGCTGTAAGCTGCTGTTCTGACAGTGTTTGTCCCTTTTCATTTGCCTCAGTCTTCAAGTTTCACAAGTTTCTCCTTCAGATGTGTCCCTCCCCTACCCCAGTCTCCACTCTTCACTTTGTCTCCTTGCTTTGCTACACCTCTCCAGTTGCGTGGCACCACACCTCCTGGTTGTTATCCTGCTGGTCTCTCTCCTTTGACTCCATCCCCACCCTTTCATGCTGAGGCATGACATGCAATGCCTTTAATGTGGCCTTGGCCCCATGTTCCTCCTGCCTGTTGGACTCATCCAGGAACAGTAGATCTCAGATCCACCCTAGGTGATTGATGGCAAGAATACCCTCTCCTATCACCCTCCCCGCCCCGACCCCTGTTAGGGGGACAGCATAGCGTTTCATGAGCTCATCTGTGTGGCGCCCAGGAGCTGCACCTAAAATGCAGACTGCACTCATGTCTCGCCCTGTAAGACTCCCTGGGGGACACAAAGCATGTGTGACCTCCTTTTACCCAGGCTGCACCCCATCTACAAACTACTCTCACTGTATCACCATGGTCCCATCCTTAATTCGTAGTGACATACTTCAACATTTATCAAGATATACCATTTAATTTTACATCCAAATATGCCCGTGAATAAATAGATAACTTTATTTTGATTATTACAGGTAATTTCTGCAGTTTGAGATTTTGCCAAAAAAATAAGAGAAATATCAGAGGAAATTTGAACAGCGTTGTTATTAAATGCATTTTTTAAGCCTGGCTGAAGTGGAAAAGTGGACATAAAATAAAATTTCATGAAGCATTTAATTCATATAAGTCCAGTATATCTTGTGATTATGTCTCTACCTGACGTTTGCATGGGCCTGTGGTTCTTTTATGAAGCAATGTGGGAAGTAAGAGCATGAAATGAACATGTAACACAGAACAACTCACCTATTCTCACCTCAACAGCACTGAAAGCATCAAAACACTGTAATTAAATATAATTAAGGAGCTTGCCACATTGTCTCACCAGCTATTGTCTGGCAGTCAACTGCATAGTCATGTACCAAAATTTCATAATCTCTCCCTCTTTATTTTGTTCCCTTCTCTTCAGTGTTTCAATCAAAAATAGGCAAAAACAACTTGAAAAGGTTTATGTTTGCCATTAATCAGACAAGGCAGATTTTTTTTTTTTAAGTAGAGTATAGTTGAGGTTACAGCCTGCTCCAAGACCCCAAGACAGGCCCCCATGTTACATATCTAATAATAATAATAATATTAATACTACTACTACTACTAATAATAATAATAATAATAATGATGGGGGACAATTGCAGTTGTGCTAAAAAAGAAAGAAAGAAAAAGAGTAATAGACAGAAGCTACGAGATGGAAACAGGAAAAATGTTCCATCTCCGGCATGTAAGTCTATGTTTATTGCTGACTTTTCACCTCCTATTTAATGCCACCTCTTTTCCATCAGATTTGTTCATCTGCTTGAGTTCTTCTCGTTTGTTTTATTTCGAGGATATTATCATGAAGACAAATAAAAGCATCAACAGGAAAAATAAATGCAAGTAGACAACTTCTTCAACATCTAACATCTTGATCCTGATTGACAGTTTTATCTGACTAGCAATCCAAAACAATCACAAGTTAGACAAAGAAAACCAGTAAAAGCTAAGCTATGAGCTGAAATATTTATTTTACCTTAAAATTAAATGATTCAGTGAATAGCAAGTTTTGCTTTTGCTCTAGCATTATAGCATGAAAGGCTGATCTTTTCATGCTTTCTCCTCCCACCTTAGCAGAGAGAAGTCTGTCTCCCTCTGCATGTGGGACATTCCAAGTGGGCAGGAATCTGAGGACAGAGATCACCTAATCTCTTCGAATGAAGTAGCACCTGTTGGCGCAGCGCTGGATGAGGAAGAAAATACCAAGATCAGTGGCAGCTCTTTGTTGACCCGATACACTTCCCCGATGTATCAGCTGGCAGCTACTTGAAAACCAGTCGTCAGGTCCATCAGGATGACTGATGGACTCCATTAAAACTTTATGTAGACATATGTAGATATAGATATAATTTACATCACTTGTACTAAATTTGTGCTTGTAAAATTTAAGTTAGAATGACACAGTCTATAATTTAAGTTTATCCCATCTTAACCATGTTTACTCCATCTATAGACACACCATCAGCTTTATTTTATAGCAATTTGGTGCACATTTCTAAATACCCGTAGTTTTTCTGGAAACATTAGAGCAGCCTGATTAGGGCAACACTCTTACCTGATGCTGTAAGAGCGTTGCTGAGTGAGCCATCTGACTCAAATGAAACCAGATCATTCATTTAAGAATAGAGCACCCATTGAAAGGACATGCAATCCAGTCTACCAGTACCAGTCAAATTATCTCACCCAGCTGTTCACGAGGTGACCATGTGCTGAAGAGGACCCTGAGAGACTTGCGAGAAGGGGCATAAATCACAACTGAGGACGCTGCAGTTGCTGCGTGTGTCTGCATGTGGTGAAGACATTAGATTGTTGCCATAGCTGCTTCGGAGAAGTTGTCGTTAGATGTGTTTGTGTTATTATTCTGATTACACTTGGGTTCTGTAAGCTGTCTCTTGTAGCCTCTGAAAATTGGAAGTGCAGAAGAGGTAATAAATGAAATGCAAGCTGAGTGCCACATGTCTTCTTTGTGTAGACTAAAGTATGAATGTATCCACACTTTGGTTTATCCTGATAAATGATCTGGATTTCTCTTGGAGGGAAATTGTTAATGTGGCCAGAGGAGGTCTAGTTTTTCCTCTTGTCCAAGGTTTTTTAAACTAAACCAACCATTCCTTTAAATGTCTCAAATCCCTTACAGCATGGGCCACAGCCTTAATGCCTGTCAAAGGAACGCTGCTTTGCATGTAGCCTGATTATTATCTGCTACACAAATTGCTAGTAGCTGGATTGTTCACGGCTGATGGTCCCAAAGTTTATGGATTGAAACTGTTGGAATGTGGACAATTACCACTTTCACTTTCTCACAAAAACCTTAATACAGTTTACATAAACTATTCTCTTGAAATTTCTACTTTAAAGAGCTATATGGGGCTCTAGGGCCAGCTCAGGCAAACAGAGAATCTGCTCTGCAATTCAGACATTACTCTACTAGCAAGGACAAACAACGATGACGATGTTGTCACATTTCAGACTGTAGGCGCTGGCAGAATTCAGTTGTAAGTAGGCTTCATTTAGGTGAAATATGTTGTACCACCCACCACTAAGGTCTGCTCAAGGTTAAATTTTGCCAGACTTTAAGCTAGACTACTATATCTTTCTTGTGATTTAGGGGTCACGGAAACAGGAAACCGCAAAGAAGTTAGTCAGCAAACACCCGAACTGCTAAAAACGTTCTCCTCAGTTTCTCGCTGCTTATTGTGCTGATTTGTCACAGTGGTAATCTGTGTCAAAGACAGGTTATTTATTTGAAAAACAAGCCCTATTCTTTAGATGTTATTTTATGTATGTTCACGATTACTGAAAAGTACAGAGCACAGATTTCTTATGGGAATGTTAAAAATGCCACTATTTTAATTGTATTTAGAGACTTAGACTTAGAGACTTAGAGACTTTTTATTGTCATTGTGCAGTTTCTTGCACAGCGAAATTGGGTAGCTGAACCACAAAGGTGCTAAAGTAAGAAGAAGAGAAACCAATATACAACGAAGGCGGAAAATAAATAAATAGAATAAAATAAAAAACAGTGTATATGTATACATATGTGAGTGGAACTATATACATGGTGTATGTGTAGGAAACATTGAAACAGACTGGGACCAAAATAATTGCACATGAGCCAAAAATATTGCACAGAACATGGAAAGACTGAGATATTGCACATAGATGATCAACAGCAGTGTCAGGGTGGATGTGTTGGGGAAGTCTTTACACACTCTTAGTTTGCATTAAGAGTTCTGACTAAGAGTGTGTTTTAGTATATTTACCCTCTTTCTACATATATTTAAATAAAGAAAGAATTTTTGTTGTTTAGAGTCAAATATGAAGCTGTCTGTGGAAGCAATGAATTTGATAATTAATGCGGTTTTTCCATCATTCCAGGGAATATTTGAAAATTTGTCTCCCCCTTTATGTTATGGAATACTGAATAGAATAGAATATTTTACTGTTTTTTCAACAGAAACTGCTCTTAAGGAGTCTGGTTCTACAAGCAATGGTGCAGGTCAGAAACAAAAGACACAAGCTACTAATCAAATGCTTTTTTCAGCCTTTTACTACTGGAAACATTCCAGTCGATCAAAAATGACCAGTCTTACGATTTTTATTGTGTGTGCTCATATTTTAGGGAAAAAGAAGTAATGCAAAAGATGAAATAGACTAAAAAGAGTTGACCTGTTGTCAAAAGTTGCTGAGCACCTAAGAGTGGTTGAACAGTTTAACCTATAATTACCACAATTAAAATAATACTCATATTAACAAAGAAAAATTGCTTCCAAATGGTCTTTCACATGTGCAAGAAAAGAAAAACAAAAACACATGGCACAATCTGGCTTCAGAATTCTGGCAGCAGAGCATGACATGTCAAATCAGAATTAATTTTGCATAGAAATGAGTAACTAGCTGCTTTTATGAATATACCACATGTGAGTACAATATATCCAGTAGTGAACATTTTGCAGCGTGACCTTTGATTTTAATGTTCGTAAGCAGAATTCATGCTTCCTTTTCGATTTGTTGCTGTACTATCACGTTGCATGGTGGGAATTTCCATGTAACTTGGTGGACAGAGACTGAAGGCAGGAAAGACAACTTAAATGTGTCTTAGAACTGCGAGGGGATTCAAAAAGTTGCTCATAAGCCAGATAACTAAACAGATTAAGTAAGAGAGTGGAAGACAAGCCAATACGTGAACACAACATGCAGTATTTGAACAGTAAATATGTGATTTTAGGAGATTTTGTGATTGATCATTTCCATTCTGATTCCTCACTTTAAAGTGGTCTCACAGGAGAAAGAGAGGGAAATACAGTAAATATTGCACATACAGCTCTGACGTATCACAACCTGTTTTGCAAGGAAAATTGTAGGGGTTGACATCAAAGTCAAAAGCCCACTGCCAAAATCAAAATGTCAGCCGTTTGGCCTATTAAATTCACTGGACCCCTCACTCCTGTGATGAGGAGAAACAAAAGAGACTCCAAAGTCAACACAATTTTCTCTCTTTCTGACAAAAAAAAAAAAGCACACTTACAGGTTTTGTCGCTCATAGACTGAAGAACACTGTTTAAGAGATCTCCAGTGGTATTACCGCTTTGTGGGGGTTTTTTCAAACTACCTCTGGCAATAACAACCTTATGTCCAGTAAGTGCCCTTTCAGTAAAGAATTGATGTAGAGGCCCATTGCTGAGTAGTGTCAGGGAGTGATCAGAGGAGTCATGTGGATAAAATCACACTGCTGACCCTGGACATCAGTGATTGATGTCAAATGTGACCGTGAAACTCAATAGGGGTTGTTGTACTTTTGATTTTATTGGCCACCATGTCAGGCTGCCTGCTTTCTGTGGTAACAAGACCTGCACTGCTACAATGTAAGCATTTCCATGCATGCTGCTGAACAACATTATAATGATACATCACATTACATTACATTTAGTAGTTGAATTCTCACCTTATTTCTTGAGAAAACATTTGAATTAATGCAGTAATACAACATCTTTTAGCCAAAACAGTTATAAGGCTAAATCGTAGCACTTTATAATATATCCCAGTAATAAGCAGAATAACTGAGGGGTAACACTTGAATGGTAAAAAGATAGTAATTTATTAACACTATGTAAATACCAAAGTGATAATTGTGTCATAGATTATTTTTAACAATGGTTCTGTCTGGTTCAACCAACCAAATACAACCAACCAAGACCAATGATATGTAATAATCATTAACACGCACACAGTTAACAAAATCTAGTCCAGGTATTGAGTCTTCTTCAGTCATATGATGATGAGAACATCATGTGATGTTATGACTTAACCAGGAAATGAGGTAGGGTGAAAAAATGTTACAAATAAATTAAATCAGACCGACCAGGCTCCACTAGTCAACATTCAATAATCACTATCAGAGTAAAATAAGCACTTTATCCCTGTATCATGAGAAATCTGTGCCAATCAAACTCAAGCAGTCAACAGATTTGGCTCCAACAGGTCAACGGGCTCCATTCTCCCAGGCAACAGGGAAATACAAGTCCTCCAAAAGCAATAATAATGCGAGCTGCTCTTCTCACGTAATCCAGTTAAGAAGCGAGATGAATCATTTCCTTTATTTTGATCCATACTGTTTATTAAAGGTTGTTTGCTTAACACACTTCCCGCATGCAGAGTTGGCCTGGTCAATACATTAAAAAACACAGTCCACGATTTTGTATGGTGGAATTATAAGACACTATCAAATGTACCACAACAATATAGCTAGCAACTTCAAAATTTTAGATGTTCAAGTAGGTAATTACCATAACTTTTGCAAATGCACTATGAACCTACGGTTCTCCAGAATGATTGTTTACTTGGAGACATACAAGCCTAGACTACAAGCATACTACAAACAAAGCTTCTGGTGAATAAAACCTTAGCTTCCACATGTTCAACTGTTACACAGTGGTCTAAGCTCAACTCTTATGTTATTATCTTACTACTCATCTCAAGCCAACTTTGCCAATACCTTAAACCACATCTGCATGCTCAAATTTGGATCTTTAAGAGTCCGAAAATTAAAGATTTATTCCCAGAGTGTCACTTTAAACACACTTTGTTGTTCTTTTTTTATTTAATTTGATTTGAATTTGTAGTTTTAACTGTTGCACGCATATCTGCAACAGTTGTGAAATTGTCAATATGTATCATTTGACCTCTGCACACCCTTTATACAGTAAACTTACAAATTTTGTAAACAGGAGAAAGCTGGTTGCAATTTACTCACATCATGTTACACAATTTCTGGGATCTAGAGTTCAAGCTCAAGTTCACACAGTTACGCTTTATTGCAATTTAAAGCTTCAAATGTGCAAAGCTGATGTTGTTGGAAACTGGTCACC
Source organism: Simochromis diagramma (assembly GCF_900408965.1). Lineage (NCBI taxonomy): Eukaryota > Metazoa > Chordata > Actinopteri > Cichliformes > Cichlidae > Simochromis > Simochromis diagramma. Next base: position 8,610,886 of record NW_024386782.1, read on the forward strand.
TTGTGTGTGGCTGACCAGTGAGTCAGCCACAGCTAGTGGGAGGTTTGACCAACAGAACCAACAAACATGGCTTGACCATGGTAGGAGTTTGATATATACTTTGCAGAGAAAATTGTCTATATGTGGTTTGACTAATGTGTTTTTGCATAGTGTGGCTAACTTAAAATGTGATTCCTACACATTATCATTATTTATCCAAAACTCTGCCTCCTTCCACGTTGACCCTGTATACACATGTGAGTGTTTCTGGAGGCATATATGTGCACACGTGTGCACATAAATCCACTTTGAATATACTGGCTGTACAATATATCGTAATTACACTGTTTGTCCCACAAATTCTAATAATTTCACATGGTTTGTTAAGCAGAAGACGAGGTAATGCAATTTTGCAGCTTAAATGATTGTCATGTGTCATAAGTGTATTCGTGTAGGGTTTACTTTACTTTTTTACAGCAATGTGGCGATGTAGAGTACCCTCTTGTCAGTGTCCATAGGGTGCAGTCAGAGCAAAAGGGGTCATGTAAAATACCAGCTAAATTTTTCTTAACATTTATGCATGCTAAGAGAGGAGAAAAATAGACCCATGGTTTTCCCTGATTTCCCTGGAACATGCATTGAAATGTAAACGAGTACAATAAATTCCCTTTTAACTGCCATATTGGGAATTAACCACACAGTCTGGACATAAGGAACTCACGTACTTTCATTAAAAGCCACATCATGCCTTGTTAAAGTAACAATGTCCATCTCATAGAAATTGCAGCATATGTGCGCCGAAACTGTGTGATAGCATCTGTGCTCAGAGACCTAGTGTGTTAAAACATGGAAGTCATGAGTGTGTTGGGCTTTCACCAGTTTCTTCACACGTTCCCAAATTGGCTTTTTTATTGCTAGATTGTTGATTATTTTTCATATGGTTCTCCTTGTTTATGCAGCACTGTTTCTGCTGAGGTTCTGTTTAGTGAAAGATGACGACAATGGCTGCGCAAAAAGCTTTCAGTAATGACATTTTAATATGCGTCTCAGGAGGACAGCTGGACCAGGTCAGATGGAGGAGAGGATTTCTGTTGTGGATATGTAATATGAATTAAGCCATATTACAAACATTATAGGGCTGGGCGATATGGCCTAAAATCCATATCGCGGTATAATTTGAAGCACGTGCAGTAACAATATATATTGCAATATATTCTTTTCTTCTGTATAACGTATTTTCCACACTAGAAGGCACACTTAAAATCCTTTAATTTTCTCAAAAATCGAGAGTGTGCCTTATGTATGAATTCTGGTTGTGCTTACTGACCTCAAACCGATTTTGGCGTGCAGAAATCTGTTAAAAAATGTTTTAGTACAACTTTGGTAAGCCGCACTGCTTGATGGATTGTCAGAGCATTACAGCTGCCGTAGTGAGGAGCTTTGCGGAGTAATCTGGGTCCAAAACTCCATCCACTTCAGGTCCCAAAGTCAAACGAACACTGAGAGTTAAAAACGGTCTAAATTCTTTCATCTTTAATAAAATGATCAGCGATGCTGCTTTACCAGGTGTAACAATTAAGTTTAACATCCATGCATCCATGAAAACAGAATTTATTAAATTTAACGGCGTTAGAAGTTAACAGGAAGTTAGCTCGCTAGTTTCCACCTAAACATGACATAGCATGTTCTGACTGAGAGATTTTTGAAACTAATTAAAACGTACAGCTCTGCTACCACTTCCAACATAAACGAAGACAGAAAACTAAACAGCATTGGCGTTTGCAGGGTTACTGAAGTTGGACTACCTGGTATAAAATGTTGTGCTACCTGATTGCTAGCGACACAGCTATGTTAGCATAACATTAGCACAGTGAAGCTGGAGGATGAACGCCAACTTTTTTTCCACTTGATGAAAGTTAACGTGAGGGATTCTGGTGGTTAGAGACAAATGCAATCGCATAGCAGGATGCTATACATGGGCCAAACTTCAGTCAGGAGAACAACTGAGATTATTCATCCACAATACGAGGTTAGTTATTAATATACTGCTACAACATGGGAATAGAACAGCTGCGAGAGAATTCAACATAATGAATCAATGTTACGGAAGTGGAGGAAGCGCAGTTTTTGGCTTTCCCCATATTTCAACAGTGCTTCATCTCTTTGCTATGACTGTCGCCCGGCATAATTTGCAGATGATAATGGTTGTAGCTGCTGCGATGCTTTCGAGCAAAACAGGCGCAGCTTGATCACATCATCAACATGCGCTATCGCGATAGAGCAGTATAGTCAAAATCTCTATCGTTGGCCAGATTTATATCGTTTCTATCGTATATCGTTTATACGATAGAATTATTTGTGAAAGAATGTGTCATTTTAAATCGCTCACTGAATTTGAGGGTGTTACCAATGCGGAAAGTTTCTTACCTCTTACCATCGACTGTAAGTGGTAATTTTGCAAAGTGGAAGCATTTAGAAGCCACAGCAACTCAGAATGGGGTCACCAAGTACAGACTGCTAGTGTGTAAAAGTCACCAGTGCTGTCCTGATTCAGTTCCTCTTACATTCATATCAGCACAAAAATTGTGCAACAAGAGCTTGATGTTATGATTTTCCATGTCCAAGTAGCTCCTGTAGGTGTACTGCGTAGGTGGCCAACTACTTTTTTCCATATAACTTATCTTCTTTTGTTGCACCAGGCTATGGCCATCCTGATTTTTGCCTTAAAGTGGGGAATTCTAACATGTCTAACATTCATGTAGCTTCCATAAAATTACCCACTAGATAGTGATGTTCTACTAAAACGCCTAAAGCTCAGTGTTTTCACTGCTGCTATCCTGGTGTTTTGGAACCACGAAGGTGAAAAAAAAAGAAAACAACAATTGCTCAGTAAAGAATAATCTGGTCATTTTTTCTCAGACATTAGAGAAGCATCTTCTCAACTAACGTTCAGCAAGAAAATGATTGCGTTTCCAAAAATGTCAATGTATTCTTTCAAATCCTCAAGGTATTTTAAAGAGTGCCGTTTATTTGTCTTTATCATCTGTTCTCTGAACCTTACAGGTCATCAAACAGCTGCCTACCCAGTTAGCGTATTGCCGTCCTTCCAGGAAAACATGGCAGCTGCAGCCAACAGTGATAGAGAGAGCGGGACAGAGAGGAGGAAGACAGCAGGAGAGAGCATAGCTATGTGCAAAGGAACTGGGGAGGCACTGGGGCATAATTTAAACAGGAGACGGCTGTTTCACAGACAGGAAATGAGAGGAAGGCTAGTTCCTGGGATGGGACTGAATTGGATGGTTCAGACCCAGACCGGTATCAGAAGGAGACTTATGTGGTGTTCATAAGGATAACAGTAAGGTCATTGAGAGCAGCATTTCCTTTTCTGATCATTTGGCGAGCTTGTCAGCACCAGTATCTCAGTTCCCACATCCCTCTAGAATCATTTCTATGGGCTGGATTCAAACTCTGAAATTCAGGCCGGAGCTGAATAAGACCTCCTGTTGCTGTGCCTGTTTATAAGTTCAGCTCCAGTTCTTATATGCTGACTACTTTGATTTGAAGTTTCGGGCAGCTTCCATCCGATGGAAGGAAGTCAAGTTGAAAAGGCACAATATTACATAAAAAAACAGTATAAAAATATGCTTACGGCTGAGAATGCCCAATGCGACCTGATCTCTTTGAGACCGCAGTTTTGATTTAAAACAGACACAGTACACCATAGTCAGAACCCCACTCTACCTAACGGTTCTCATGTCAGTGTTCTGGAGGAGCAGGCAGTCCTAAGCTGCTCTGGACTGTGTAACATCCAGCCATCTTGTGAGTTCTCACTGATCAGACTCATGAAGAGCAGAGTCCTGTGCCAGCCCAGCAGATTACTGCCCCTAATCAATCTGATTAGATTGAGAGGGTGGACACCTTGGCTCACATCTGGGCTACATGCTCTAACTCCCCACAGTTTAGTCTGACAGCTAACAGAGCCAAAGCATTCAGCTATGCAGGAAGCTGATCATTCAGTGATACTGGTGGTAGCAAACTTTTTATGCTTATGTGCAGTTCTGCAAGATACAGAGCGTGTGTGCCACACCGTGGTATTGAGAGACCACCGAGCCGGGCTTTGATAAATGAAGCAGAGTAAATACAGTAATGGAGGAAATTCTCACATGTATTAAATCTTACTTTAGGTTAATATAATGCTTTGTTCTGGTAGATGACAATTTCAGGAACGTGTAGGAAGTGAGGCATCTGAACATATTAACTGCTGTCCCAATCTAGCTGTTCAAACACATCAATTTCTATAGTAACATTTCATAACACTCCCTTGTGAGGTCATTTCAACCACGCTTTAATGATATATGCGCGTAGGCCGAGTTCCTCTCACTTTTCTCTGCTCACAGGCAAGAATAACAGTCACATAAATCATCCCAGGCCTCCTATTTTAAACAGGTGTCACTTTGGTGATAAAAAATGACATCTTAATTCAGAGGCGCAATGCTGTGTCAGAACGGATTAACACATCAGAAGCAATTTTTATTTTTTTTGGTTCCAGCATCATTTGGGTGGCGGTTGAGCGTGTCAGTAAATATTGGCCTTCGCTTCTCCTGGGAGGGCGCAGTGGAGTGACACGGTCAGCCTTGATGTCTCTGGAAGAGGAGTCATCTGTCAGGTGATCGCTGTTGGAGGGTCACCTCGAGGAACAGATGAGAACATTTTAAGATGTGTTTTAAATTATGTTGCTTAAGGTTCAATTTAAACAGTCATGCCTGTGCTTAGACTGCAGGACAGTTTGAGCTGCGTATCGTTATTGTCTGCCAGACAAAACTTTATAGTACCACTGTAATTTCAATTGAATGTCATAGAAGAGGTAAAGCTGACAGTATCAGGTTAAAATTACAAATGCGTGTTTGCTGTTCCAAGCTGGCACCAGCTGTGTGAATAGATTGCTAATATATATATATCTATATATATATATCTATCTATATCTATATCTATATATATATATATATATATATATATAATATTGCTAATAGGTATCAGCGAAGTGACTGCTAATACAGGCCAAGGCAGTAAGCAAGGCCCATTTTGAGTAACATTGCCTGCTAAATCTAAAAGACTTCCTCATATTTAGTAAGAATATCCCATTTCATGTTCTTTAATGATGCAGCAAAATAAATGTCTGGTGTTTATATACTCTAACTAAACACTCAAAGTATTTAAATACGACAAACCAGAATAACTCAAGCATACATGACTTTATTCTATGTACTTTAATTGCATTTTTTTTATCTATTACCACATGCCGATAGGTGCTTAGGGGACAGTTTGAAGTTTGGTATCTTGCCCAGGAATAGTCCAGCATGTGGACATGGAGTACTACCTACACGGCCTCTCAAAGTAAAGTTTAGTGATCTGACAAAAAGGTGTTAAAATAGTCAGTCAAATTAACCATGCTTTGTAAAAATGTGTTTATATCCTAAAAATGATCCTAAGAAATTTGAGTAAATTGAATAGTTCTAGTGAGGATAGTATGAGAGAACTGTACAAATTTTAAAGATATATTTCATCAGTATATGGAACTATGGGCTCACACTAAGTTTGACTTTTTTAAATATATGGTTAATGTTTAAGTCTCCATCATAATAAAAGTGTTGGAATAATCCATCCTTCATCAGCTAATAGCACAAGGGAACTGACATGCAGGGGTCTCTGCAGACTTGCGCTTTCAGTGTTTATGGACACACCCGGTAGTTACCGTCTGTTTCTTATAAAGGATATCAAAGAGGGAGCGCTGCCTGAGCCACAAAGCACCTGTTTCCTGACACTTCCATAACACGTGTTTGCTGCCGTCTTCAAAAAGCTTTCAAAGGATGAAGACACCGGCCGTGCTGCCTTAGCTTACTACATTACATGTTAGATCTAAATCACAGAGCTGCGTTCATTTAGTTGCTGACTGAAAAGGTACATTTGTTCTACGCTGTCACCACACTCTGAAATCTCTCTTAATTTTGCTTTATCTTTGCAATTATCTCCCGAGGTATTCAACATGTTATACATCTGGAGTTTTTACTCTTCCATCTGATAAAACTACAGTCACAAATGCAGAGATCAAAAGTACAAAAGGACACAGACAGTGTTGTATGCTTTGATACTGATGGTCAATATAGTCAGTATTGTGGCCGTGATAATGCCTGAGGACAAACATTAGCAGGAAGACGGGAGGGTTTTTGGTCTTGCTGTATGAATAGATAGTCCCATTTATAAACACACATGTAAAGTGATAAAGTCAAACCCAAAGGAAGGAGAGGAAGCAGTGTTATCTCCCTTGTTGCTGGTAACAACAGGGTGTCTCAGGTAGGATGTGATTGTTTCTCTCTCCATGTTTGTACATGTGTGGTGTTTTTAGAAGATCTGACGCCTTGCCTGCTTGTATTTGATCTAGTGACTGTAATCATGCCTAAATTAACCTTACTTACTACCAGGGGTTAAAGTCGGATTTGGCAGGTGGGGGGAGCCCTAAGATAGATTTATAGGGGCACACTCTGAAAGAAGAATTGCTTAGGAATAAATGAGAATAATTTGTTTTGCAAGCTCCAGTGAACAATTCTTTTTGTGACTGTGATCAGTGCTGCTCCTATTGTATTGTGTATTTAGCCAAATGAATTCAACAAGATATAAGAATATACCAACCACTAGACACTGTAAAGTTAGTATAAAAGTCAGTGTTGGGAAAGTTACTTTGAAAAAAGTAATTAATTATAGTTACTAGTTACTTCTTCAAAAAAGTAACCGAGTTAGTAACTGAGTTACAATATTCTAAAAGTAATTAATTACTTGAAAAGTAACTATTGCATTACTTAAAAAAAAAAAAATGTTTAACCCTCTGGGGTCCAGGGTATAATTGGCCATTTTTAACTACTTTTGATTTTCCCTCCACATTTTACCTTTAAAATCGATTTACTTTGCCTTGTTTGGTATCATCCTTTTCAGCACAACCTCACGTGTCTGAATTTACAGTTATGTTTTCATTTTGACATACTGTATTAACACAACTGATCTAAAATCAGATAAAAAACATAAAATCAGAGTAGAAAAAGTTATATTTTTTACTGTAACAACCACAAACATGTTTAATGAATCATATTTCATAACTTTAAATGCAAATATAAATTGTCAATTTTAAAATCCTATGCACAAGTTTTGCAAACAAAGTTATTTGCATCCATTTACCTTTTACCTTGATTTTTTAAATAACCATTTCAAACTATTTACAGAACAATCAGCTGTTCTGCATTCAATATGATGCCACACAAATTATTTGTGCCACTCCAAATATTTCTCTCCACTATAAAGGAGAACATCACAGCCTGATACCTGCAGGTCTGACAGCAGCAGGTGTATCACTCCTTTTTCTACCTGGAGACAGCAGTCGCCTCATTGTTCTGACACACAACACAAAACTATCCACAACACTACATGCTAACTACACAAGACAACACATTAACTACACACTCCAAACACGCTAAACGTCACAAATCTCTCACATGTTAAAACTCGCTCTCTCTGTCAACTTACATTAAAATTGATGCCTGCTGAACTCGATGTAACCAAGTAGTAGATGAAACCAGTGCAACATAGTGCATCCCTGTAAGTTTTATCATAGTACTGCAAATTAACCAGTTTAGCCTGCACTAAAATGAATTAGGACACTACATTACAGTTTAAATTTCAAATTCATAAAGATCCACTGGCTGAGCAGTGCTTACCTTTCAAAATAATATCTCATCTTCCTCTCCTTTCCTCTCTTTCTTACATCTTTCCCCATCTTTTAGTGTTGCACACTTTCTCTCTGCCCATGTGAAATACTGGCAGTGAAAAACATGCGCACAGTTTGTGAATTTGGTGATATTTGTTGAGCTGCTTGAAAAGTTGTGTTTAAAATTACCTGTGAATTTTAAAAAACAAACAAGATGTTTAAGCACCATTTCCGCAACTTTATAATTGCATAATGAACGCATCCCGGGAATGAGAAGGAAAAAGAACATGTTTAAGGTGTAAGCTCACAATGGAATGTCATTTTTTGGTCTTTTTTACTGAGCAAATATAACTATGCTGTCACTGGAAGCAACATCAGGCTGCACACGAACAACAAAGTCAACTCATTCAGCAGGAACATGCATGAACCTGCCTATTGGATTTAATAACTCATTAACTGAAGTTGCCAGAATGCTGCTCCCCTGCTTTAACCCCTGCTTACTGCCTTGTGGTTGTCTGCCACTAATAATCAGTCAAGGTGCAGTTTAATTCCATGTTGGACTCATAAAATATGTAGTGAAGACTTTAACAGGTGGACACCAATTCAGTATTTTACCAAATATGAAATATGGTCATAATCTTTCCTTCTGTTCCTGAATAATTTATAACATTGCATAATATTTTTTTGCCAAACAATGTAATTTAAGAACAGCACAGTGGTGAATGAGTTTGCATGTTCTCACTGTGTGTGAGTGGGTTCTCTTTGTATAGACCGTCTTCTTGCTACCACAGTCTAAACAAATTCAGGTTAGTTTAACTGGTGTTTTTAAACTGGCCATGAATAGTCATCCGTCTCACTGTGTTGGCCCTGAATTAGACTGGTGACCTGTCCATGATGACCACACAGTTTCACTTCCATTATATACATAAAATGTTAACACTTTGTAATTGATCAGCATTAACCCAGCAATTCCTGGATTATGGTCAAAACACATTTTGTGAGCTCACAGTTAGCTTAAGTATTTAGCAACAAAAAGCAATCAGTTCCGAATGAGTGTGAAGTTAACCCCTAAGGGTGTTGAAGAGCTATCACATTCCCAAAATTAAGATGGACTGAAGCATGCAAGAATGATGCTGGTGTAGAGGCATAAAAAATCAACACTGTGTTTAGGAAGACATTTCATGATGTGGCAATCCAGCTGTCACATCATTAACATGTACTTGTTAGATCCATTCACACACTGCTATAATGCTTTAAAAAATTCTCCTCATTTTAAATACTAAAGATGGATTTCTGCTGCTTATCCACCTGACTTGTAAAGACCTAACCAAATTACCCTGAGAAAATATCAGACCACATACTTTACATGCTGGTCCCACTAGTAAAGCGTTAAGAACCTTATGTAGACTTTAAGTCTGATGTTTTGATGTCACTGTTTTTGAATCTTTTCATTTTTCCACACTTGTGTCCCATCAAATTCCCCAATCTAAAGTCTAATTTAAAGTTCTTGCATTGCAGTTTCCTGATTTGAAAATGTTCCCAAAATCCAGATACATCAAACAACATGTGGCCACAGTCATTCATGCATATCGAGTGTAATATAAACAAAACTCTGGATTATGTTCAAGCTTTAAGTTAGGCACACTCAGACAGTCTGTAAACATGGCAAAAGCATCTACTTTTGCAAGAAAAAAAATTGGCTGAATTTGCTTTTCAGTAATTCTCCACTCTTAGTTGTGGAAATTGATTTACATATGGGATATTTGAGAAATTAGGTTACCTCTGTAGCCCAGTCAGCTATGTGAATGTGTCTGCACTGAGAAACTCACACTTATAGTCACCTGCTCCTTCTTTTCCAGTGAGAGCATGTTTAGCAAAGCAGGGTACTGCATGAAGAGATTTCCCCCCCAGTTTCTGTCTGGCTGTTCAACTGCCAACCCCATCAACAGACATTACCTACCTAACTTTGTAAAAGTCAAAGTATTTCGTCTGAACAACCAACCAAGCCAAGGGAATCAAAGTCAGGCGAACAAAAGGCAACTTGTGGGAGCAAGCTCACTTAAAAGTAATTACAAAAAGTAATGAAGCTACATTAAAAGGTGCTATTTGTCTTTGAGCAGTGGTCTTGCTTTAGAAGTGAACTGAAGGGTGTAAGTACATGAACCAGTTCTTCACAAACCAGGTCTGTTGAAAAGTCGGCGGTTCATGAACGAAAGCGGTAAGGTAGTGAGGTCAGGCGAATCAGGATTCAAAGGTTTGTGTACAGTATGTGCATTCTGGTGTGGTTCAGAGGCAAATCTTGATTGATGACCACATTATCAGAGTGTTCATACAAAATGCTGCTCTGTAACTGATTCAAACAAGAAGTTGTCCCAGCAGAAACAAAACAGGATGCTTAGTAATGTCACATGAGTTAGCCACAGTTCCTTGATGACAGATAGCTCTGCATAAAGGGTGATGTTTTGTCATCTGGATGTCATCAGCTCTGTCTGTCTTTGTCCTCACAGTCTCTGATCCATCTCCCTACAGGGCTAATGGCAGTACTTGTGTTGACCATTACATACAAAACATATTTACTGTTCACATGCACACACACAGACACACACGCAAAAAATCAGATAAAACATCCACATTAAACTACTACCTCTACTCCCCTTTCTTTTTTTTCCTCTGCCCTCCCCCCACCCCTGCCTCTCCAGTAATGAAAACAAGATGTTCTTAGTCTCCATAGACAGAGAGTAGTAGCAAGTTAGGGCTCCAGTCTCCGCTCCACAATTCTCTTAAACCCTCATCTGACTTTCTTAAATATGTGACAAAAATGCATTAACGGAGACTTTAGGGGCAGCACGTTGACTGCTGTAAATAAAAACGTGCTGCTCAATGCGAACTTTCCCTCGCCTGTTAAAGGTGGGGAAGTGGCTGAGCCTCATGGAAGTGGGTACTCTGAAGGACTGAGATGAAGCTCGTTGAATAGGACATGAGAAAATTGGGAGTTTCTGTGCCTGCAGGCATCTCTCTCTCTGCATATTTGTGTGTGTGTGCATACTGTAAGCATCTGAGTGTGCACTTTCCACTAAAAAGAGGTGAGTATTACTACCAGACTCTGCACCTGACCTTCATTTTTCAATTTGTAAACCAATCTTCTCACAATTGGGCACCAAATTAAAGGATAAACACAGAAGATATTCATCGTGTTTACTTCAAAGCCCTAAACATCACTATACCTTCCTTGCTCTGTCCCCTTCACTTAAGCCCCCATCAGCAGCATTCCCACCCAACCACTGCTTCTTTTCCTGCCATACATTAGTCCTAATCACGGTCAGTCCTTTTTTTTTGAAGCCAGTTATCGCTTGTCACTCTGTAGCAAGCGTGTGATGAAGACATATAGTTGTTGGTGCTTTCATTTTACATGTACTTTCTCATAATCAAAGTGTGTGCTTGTGTCTTCCTTCTTTAAGACTATGTGCAATTTAAAATATGTGTTCATTGTGACTGATGCACACTGTTAATGGTTCCGATCAAATATTCCTATATTCCCTGTGTTGCATGTCACTGTTTTTTTTAAACATGTTTTTTATATATGTAGCAAGGTTGCTTCTTTCATGTGATTTTATCTTAGCAGAGGTTAAAACAAGAGAATGACTGTTATCATGTAGTGGAGTAACCCTGTGTTAGTAAGTTACAGGTATCCATGTTTATCCAATTTTAATACAGGAAATTAGTTTTACTTTACTTATCATTAGCAGTTATTTAAAAATTCACTAACAGCAAAGTTAGCAATGTAATATACTCAACCCAATGTTTCACTGTGCTACACACAACACTATTTTTCCTTATTTGACACAGTTTAATATAGGCCTGGCCATTTTAAAATTTGATTACACTACAGAAATTGTAGGAAGATATATTACATAACACAACAGCAAGTTGATCACAGCATGTTTGAGTTTCTAGATTGTTTCTGATTTGTGAATGTCTGCATGTTCTTGTTTCCCTGTTTCAGAGCTTTCAAGCTTGAAAGCGCAAAATGTGCGTATGTTTACTTGGACTGACACTAGTGTTTAGTTAGCTGCCCCTCAACACATTTTGGGCAGACTGTGTGAGTGGGTGTCTCAGGCCGCCAGTTTTTTAGAGCTTTTAGACATTTTAGTCTTAAATTAATTTAGTACTAGTTTACATGGTAAAAGTGTTTGGGAGAGACATTGATCTCAGTCAACAGTTCATTATCTTTAGTGGGCAATTATCCACATTGTCACGTTTGCATTTATCCCTGTGACTCTAAGGTCACAGGGGTCTAGTGTAATTCAAGCTGCATGGATGACTCCATGGCCTTAGTCTTTAGGGTAAAGCACACCCAAGGGAACTGTCTCCACGAGCACACAAAAAGCCAGTTTGGCTCAACCCATTTTACACACACAAGTAATAACTCTCTAAGTAGTTTAAAGGCTGAGATAAGCTGTATTTTCCCAAACAGTCTGTCTTTCAGGGAGTATGGTAATAATATTGAAGTAAACATTCTCTAGGACACACAACAAAAGATATATTTATATTCCAAATATTCCAATTATGATCTGTTATAACTTATTAATCAGATGCAGAGAAAATTCCATCAAAGCACTTAACCTGATTACTCTCTGGCATGTACTCACTGTGAAATAAATGCATGGGGGCAGAGACTCTTTCCAAAAATGGAAACTTCCAAGCTGAACTGGTTCACTGTGGGCAGTTTATCATTAATACAAACGCTTCACATTCAATTGTAGGCTGCCTGTTGGGGGTACCAGAACAATTCTTTTTGGCTTGGATTGGTCAAATAGAAAGTAGAAACTGAAACAAGCTCATAATCTGCTTGACGTAGCTGTCGCACTTAAACTGTCTCTCTGTCTCTGCAATGCCCATGGCAGATGCACACACATCTTCTTTATTAATAATTTAAATTAAAAAAAACACAAGCTGAAAGACACACAAATTTAATTTACCTTAAGTTTCATTGAATGTGTGCAAATATTTTTTTTGATACTTTTGCATTTTTTTTAGTGTAGGTTATTTATCTTGCTTTTGTATTTGCAAATACAGATGTGTTCAAAGTCACCTTCACTGGTGTTTTCCTGTAACTATAATAACTCACCATACCATAAATATCCATCTATCAATTTATTTTCTGCTCGTCTAGTTCAGGTTGGTGGGATGGGGCTGAAGTGTACCTCAGCTGTCATATGGTGAGAGGTTTAGCACACCCTGGACACATCGCCACTTTGTTGCAGGGATAACACAGAGAAATAGACAACCAGTTAACCTAACATCATGCATATTGTGAAGAAGCTGAAGGAGAGAACCCACACAGATACAGGGAGATCATGCAAACTCCACACAGAAAGGACTGGATTCAAACCTAGGACCTTCTTGTTGCAAGGCAGTGGTTATTCCCGTCACACCACCATGCTATCCCGTGCCATAAATAATTTTGTAACTGTTGTTTTACATACTTATCTACAAGTTTAAATACCCAATCTCTACTTGCTAACACTTGTTTTATTATGTGCAAATCATTTGCCAAAAAGAGAGAGGGAGTGAAAATCATTTGATTAAGAACTCATTTAAAAACGTTGTGCCGCCTGGGCTGGAGTTGCAGTTTTTTGGCGTAAATACTGAACAGATATTTGATTGATTTGTATACATGATTATAATTAGGACATTATTTGAGTTGCAAGTGCAACCTTTAAAATGAAAACTGTTGTAGCAATACAACATCATAGGAAAATTTATAATAAGCACTGGTCTTGTATTTCTAAATCCACCAGATGAGTTACGGATGTATTTAATATAGAAATGCACTTGAATCACATACTTGTTTCTTTTGGCAAGTTATCGAAGATAATATTCGTATGTTGATGATTATGAGCAACCATGTTGTGGTTTTGCCAGGCTAGATGACTCCCCCACCACCACATGTGGCATTTGGCCTTCAGAAACTCCTTAAACAATTTCTTCCTATGACAATACACAATACTTCATACCATAACTGACCCATATGTGTGCAAGTTCTACAGTTGTGTCTGGTAAACAAGATCAGATTTCGATTTCCCTGATTTTGAAGCCAACCATATGTGTTCAGACAGAACGTGCACATTTTCTGATGTGGTTTGATTGCACATGAAGTCAATGAAAATACAAGAGAGGCATAACCAGTTAAGATCAAAGCAAAATTAAAATGTTACAGCTTGCAACTCTGGCAGACGCTGGCATGCTGTCAATGCATTTATCTCTACCTCGATCACTTAGTATGCTGGTTGTTCGAGGTAAATATGCTCAAAGGTCAAGCAGTAGACTGTGAACTGCAAGAGGCAATCCTATATAATTAACAAATCTATACACTGAGCCAGCTTTACTGACTACACAGCAAATTTAAGGATAAACAAGTTACTTTAAGCTACATCATGAACCTGAATGCATAACTAAAACTCTGCACAGTATGTATGTGTGAGTTGTAATAGCACAAAAATAATATCTGTGTGTACAAAGCATTTTCTCTAGGTCCAGAAGTAGATACACACTCATGTGTGCAGATTATCCCCAACATTTCCAGTTGTTTTGCAGGTTTTCAAGTGAGATCATACTAACAGCATAAGCTTATGAATGACTCATTTTTAGTTCCAAAGAGACATGAGGGGTACTTACCAAATCTGACATGCACTGGCTCTTCAGCACAAACTTCTCCTCAGTTATGTTACATCAGTTGCTGCTGCTGTTTAGTTTATATGGATCCTTATTAGGTACACAGATGCAGCTGCTATTCTTCATATGGTCCACAAATAGCTTCACACTATGACAATATAATAACTTAACAGAGAACACAGAGACATAAATTCTCTGTGTTAAGCCGTTACAGTGCACTGCTGAAACACTAAACTACTAAACTACTGTTAACTGAATAATTAACTTGAGCAGCAATAACTTAACTATAACTTAATTTGCTTACAGCTGTAACTGAACTCCCTGCCCTGGTCCCTCCCACCTGTAAGTATACATGCACTGGCACGTATCCATCAATCCAATTATTCATCCATCTATCTATCCATCCATCCATTTTCTGATGTAATGTAATTCAGGTTAGTGTTAGAGTAAGGCTGGGGCCTGTCCCAGCTGCCATAGGAGGAGAGGCTGTGCACAGCCTGGACAGGTTGCCAGTCTGTCCCATTCTGACACATAGAAACAGACAAGCATTCACGCTCATATTCACACCTATGGCCAGTTTAGAATAACAAATTAACCTAACGCTCGGGTCTTTGGACTTTGGAAGTAAAGCCAGAAATTTCAAATGTAACTTAGTTCAAGGTTAAAATATAGCAGCTGCACCTGAAGGCAAATACAAAGGTATAATTTGCATGTATAACATTTAAAGTGTTGAATGATGCTTGGTATTGCAGGATGGAAAGGCATTATGCGGTGCACTCTCAGAAAAATCACTGTGGCTATATTTCATTAAAAATTTCAGGGGAATATTTAAAATAGAGAAAGGCTATCCAGCACAAATATGAATGGCTGACTTTAAACACCTTAATGGCCCTCAGACCAGAACTTGGCAGTCACTGGAGTTGTGAGTAATATCCGTCTGCAGGCAGCTAGTTCATTTAAGAGACGAGCAATAAATGGCTCAAGTGAGGGGGAAGAAAATACTGTGGTTCATTTTAAACAAGGTATGGGCTTGTCCATTTCCTTTGTTTTTCAGTTCCAGAATGGAAATCATAAATAATAAATAATAGCGACTTTTTTTGGTTTTATATATAGTATGGCACAACAAGGGTGCACTAACAAATAATGGCATCAAATAACTTGTAAAAGATTAACCAAATCCAGATTTTAGGTCACAAGTTCAAATATGCATCACTTATTTGAAGCTTTGCATTCCAGCTTTGACCTTCTAAATGACTTAAAAGTCACAGCGTTAGTACTAAGCACCATCTCCCTGCAGTGACACATTTTAAGCAGTATCTGTCAGTTTCGTTTTTACCCCATTTAATCTCCATGTTTCCTTTCTTTTTTTAAAGCAGATCCTCATGTTTTCTTGAGCATTGCCTGTCTTAATCTTGGGAAAAAGGCCTATTTCCTTCTGGTTCCAAGTTCTCCCACTGAGGGACAAAGTGTGTCCCTAAGTTCAAGCGGTACCTCGGGCAATGTAAAGGGGTGAGGAGGACAAGAGGTAGACCCATGTTAGAGCCAGGATATACTGTGGGAGTGTGTGGGAGAAAACTGAGAGGTTATTGACCTTACAGGGAAATAAGTAAAGCTTGAGAAAATACACAACAAACAAGAGACAGATTACAATCATCTTAAGTCATGGAACTGAAGAATATAGCCTCCATGACATAGAAAGGTTGCAGCATCGGTCAATCATTCAGCTTTAAAAAGGCCAGTGAATATTTTCTGTTTAAGCTTTCTGATTTAAAAGGCGCAATTTAAAGAAGAATATCCTGCACAGATACAGCACTGCCATCACTACTGCCAGCATCCCTGGACTGCGTGTTGTTGTAGATTTAACAACATTAAAACACAATAAAAATTGTATGAGTGAAATGTCTACATAACAAAGCTTAACCAAACATTTAAACATGCTAGCTTAAGTAAAGAACTGTTTGCTGGTGTGACTTTAATGACAACATCTCCCAACAAAGAGACCATGCTTCCAGCAAAAATTGATGCTTTTACAAAATCTATTGAACATTTGATTAATAGTTCATCATTACAAGTGTTCATAAGAAAAGCAGTTATTGAGGAGGAGATATTTGCTCTAGTTCACACAAAAATTGTTTTTGTGTCATTTGGATTCTTACTTGAAACAAGCAAACCACAATTTAAAATTAAATTCTAGATAACAAAAGAGCTCAGCGCTGCTTCTGATGTAACAAAACCAAAACAGTTTCCTATTAGAGTTTCCAACAATTATGTGTCACCACTTCCCTATACCTCTTATCAGAGCCCATGTACACAATGGAAGTGACTGACCTGTGCACCTCCGATGACATATAAAATGCTCCCAGAGGCTTTTGGTCATGTAGCCGCACCAACAACCTTAGTGGACGTACTTGGGAGGTTAGCTGAACTCCGCGCAATTATTCAGTATCTCTGGGCATCTGTAATACATTTTCTATGATATTACACAACTGTAATATTTTCTGTTAGTCGGAACATGTGATCAGATATAAATTACACAGACTTCTTACATTTCACAAATTCATGTTTAACCTGATACTTTAAATGGAAAATGTATGATTGTGAAATATAAATGGAATCACCGCAGCACACACAAACACATGCCTGGATGCCCATTAGCAGTTTAGCAAAGGAGATAGCCCCAGTGTGCAGAAGGGTAGAAAGAGAAATGTTGTCACAGGCCAAGATTAGAAGGTAGGTTGATAGATGCTCTCCTGCTTCTAATGAAGCCCTGCCTCATATTAGCCCTGGGTGAAGGAAACAAAAAGGGAGGGTAGCGTAAGAGGCTACAATAGGGGCCAGGAGGAGAGAGTTATCTCATGCTAACTTAGTTAGCTGATAGGCTCCAGGGATACAGGAGAAGAAGGGTCAAGACCCCTACCAACATCCCTCTGGGGACCAAAGCACAGAGAAGTCAACATTCCTGAGAAACTCGGAGACTTTCCTTCCCTGGAGAGATGGAAAGATGAGGGAAAGACTGATTGAAGGGGGAGACACAGGGAGCCTAAGAGAGCAAAAGAATGAGAGAACTTTGCATGTTCTTTCCATTTAGCCTCCTCACAGAATGACTGCACACACAGACACTCACTTCACTTTATGCATCACATACGTTTTCCAAGCCATTTACAATCCCAGGCATTGTTAGTGACTCATAAACTCACATTGACCTATGTACACTCATTCCTGTCATTATTTGTGAAATATTTTTAGGCGAACTCCTAAAATAGTCTTTCTCTCTCTTCTCCCCTTGGGTAAGTAATTTCCAGAGCAGTGGTGAATGGCGCCTGCAGAAGTCTGAGGGCCAGGAGGAATTCGTACTCTTTGGCAGAGAGCCTTTGTTAAAGCGATATATCAGGCTTATCGGTTGCATGTGCATGCAAAAACAATTTGCATGATCTGTACCTGTGTTTGTTTACAGACAATATGGGGACGCAGCTAAAGTACCAAATACCATGCGGGGGGCTGATTTTCACTTAATCATCAGCCTTGTGTTAGACCTCTCTCAGCTGTTGCTCAGCTGAGGCATGAACTGCCAAATATGTGAACATTAAATTTTGGAGTTCTTGAAATCAAAAGATTGAAAAAGTTTAAGTTTGAGACTTTTCCCTCTGTTTCCTTAAGCCTTTTTTGTCGATTCAATGAACAGTGAAAACCATTATAATCAGGGGATTATTTTGACCACAACCCCCCTTTTTTTTTAAAACAAATTGTAATATTTTAGAGTCTTTGAAGAAACTACTTAGCATGAATGTGGCCCAGACTGTGTAAACTGTGCCGGAGCCAAGACCTCTAAACACAGAAGATTTCAAGGTCTTACAATGATGCATTTTAATGGCACTTTTTCTGACCTCCCAACTAAATCCCCATCACTCCCCCTACTGTACAGATAGCACACAGAGGAATTTGAATCTCAGCTTCGTGTGGGTTTGATCGTGTTGTGAAATCAGGAACACTTAAGGAGAGTACGCACACTGACACAATAGACATTTGTGTGTGTGTGTGTACTGTTTTCATGTTTTCAACATTCAGCTGGCAGAGGTGCAGATCAGAAGGGCAGTGCAGAATAACAAAAAACAATCTTCTGTTTCAGAGTCATTTCCCATTCCAGACTGAGTAAGCACCAAAGAAGGGAACTCCGCCCTGACAGACTGAGTGAGTAAGTCACCGAAAGCAATCATTTGTCTTTGTTCTGCACAGCAGGCATTATTTTGTCCTGTGCGTAAGCATTTGTCTTTCTTCATCATCATCTAATACAGCGAAGCTTTGACAGCCCTCATTCTGCTCTAGAACCCAGCTTGTCGTCTGCATCTCGCTCATGACAGCCCCCACAGCAGAGTCCTATGCAAACATGTAGGAATGTATGAGAAATATACCCTCCTGGAATGCCCCTGGCAATCACTGCTGGCCAGCGAACGAGCAAGAAGGCGGTCACATGTCTTCACAAAGGTCCAGGCAACTTTACAGCATTCTCAATCACTCATCGATGGTCCCTTTTTTTTGCAGTCATCTGTGGGCTCTGTGCAGTGAGAGAAAGTAAATGTAGCATTGCCAGAAACACCGCACAGCGCTGCCGCGCTGCTCCGAATAGGAGCAATGCCCTCCAGGCACCCCTAGTCTGGGCTCAAAGCCTCCAATATCTGGCAGCAGTTGTTAGTGTGCTCAAGGGGTGGAAGGATATTCAAACTTTCATCCCTGGTTAAAAATAGGCTGGCCCTCACAAAAAGAAGGCCCTGCTAATAATCACAGCTCTGTACTGGCTGTCTGAAGCATCTGGTCTGAGAATGTGTCATTTTTTAGGAGGGGCCTGGGAAACTGTAGACACCATGCTTGCTGCCCAGAATAAGAACCATGGGAATGATTGAAGGGGTCTTTTTTTGTGTGTGTGGGCCGCTGAACTAGGACTAGCCTGTCTGCAGGATTGGACAGCCTTCCTTGCTGCCTCCCGGCTGCCAAGTCAGGCATAACTCACTTAATGGCTGGTTTGCCAGAAACAGATGATTTTATGGTAACACATAAATGGCTGGGGACACAATGAGGTCAGGGACTCGTGGACATGGGAGCGATGTCAACTCTTGAAGGTCAAAAAGAAATCTTATATCGACAAGAGAGCGTTTCAGCTGGTTGCGGCACATGTATTCATGTAAATTAAATACTGGGACATTAGATTTGGGCTATTATTCCAGATATTTCCTTTAAACTTGAGGCTCACTTGACTATTACATGCTGAGAGTTATTTTCTTCTTTTGAATATGTTTAGACAAGAGTTCATTTAGAAGATCCATGCCATTGTCATGTTTATATGTGTGGTAAATGTAGTTGCTAGCCATTTAGGAAATAGAACTGCATTTGATTAAGATTAAAAATATGTAATTTTTGTATGTAAATATGTAGATTTATGTATGTAGATTCTTTTATGTATAAGAAAGATAGCTGTTGCCCTTATTTCCAGTCCTCATATCAATCTAAGCTTTTTGGGGTCTACACAAAATCACATAAAATAATAAAAAGGTTCAATTCACAACGTACCAGCCAACTTAAAAAAGTTTAAAAAAGGAAGACAATTTGTTTTTTTTCTGTGTTTTAAAGTGGAATGTACTACTAAATAAATGTGTCACTGTTGCTGACTAATTCCAAATAAACCACTTTGTCTGTTTATATTATATATTACAAAGTGTGGGAATGCTCAAGTATTACCACTATTCTTAATTTACAGGAAATGTGACAGGTGCACTGTGAATTGCCTTTTCTTGAGGAAGCAAACTTGCTGCTGTCATTAACCTGGCTAACAATTAGCTTTTAAAACAGAGAGAGGTGTTCATGGGAGACAAACTGGTTAATGAGTTGTCAGACCAGTACTTGGCTTGAAAAGCTTCCAGAGCTGAACCTGGGAGGGATGAAAACCATCGCAGAGCAAAATGTCACAAATAGTCTGAATAGAAAATCCGTGATCTGCAACTTACATAACCTGTTGTACTTTTATTTATTTATATTTGTGACCCAGTAGTTGTTGCTCTGAAAATAACCATTACAGAAATGTGTTAAATTTTATAAATAAATGGCATTAATCTGCAACCTAATGCGAACAATGCATGAACAAATCCATTTTATTAAATCCATTTCATCGTGTGAACGAGCCAAAGCTTTTCAGCAGTGCTGCAGTATTAATCAATCCAAATTTCTGTTTAAATGGATATAATACTTGTTTGTTTTTGTAACTGTATATTACTTACCCCATTACTTGTGTTTAAATACTCGAGATCTAAACAGTTTTTGTATTTTTCTCTAACTCTAACATCTTATATTTTAAATGAAACTTTGCACATGTTTGCCAACAGTTGTATCCAATATAAACCTGTCTTGTTGCTATACTAATCAGTTATGATCTGTTATGGATTTTCAGTTTTTCTCGCTCATTATGGAGTATGGCCATAATGAGCAAATGACAAACTGTGAATGAAGTACTTGATTTATTTTTGCATTATGGCCCTGCTGAGTATAAAACTGTCATAAACGAACAGAGGATGACCACAAAAGCTTTGTGTCCGTAATTTGTGAAGAATTAACAAAGATGCAGTCTCTGTCACGTAGTGAAACTCGTGACCTTTGACACCCGCTGACCCACAAAAGCACAAGCACACTTGGAGCTGCTGGACTTCTGGCTCAGTTCTGGAAAAAGGTGTATAATGATTGGCTGGGTGAAAAGTTTAACATCAATAGCACTTTAAATGAAAAATGACTGAAGTAGGACAAATATAACACGGCTTAAAAAATACATTTTTTAAATTGCTTTTGAGAATATTCATTTAGAATCATGCCTGAGGATGTTGTTTTTTCTAAATCTGTACATTTTGTACTTTCCTGGTAAATAACCTTGCGGTAATGTACAACTTTAAAAATTTATCAGCTTGTTTGTTTGACAGTGAACATGTGTGTCAGTACTGCCTGACCTTTTTTCCAATAAAAATAAATCACATATAAAGTCCAAATCTGTTACTCCATGGTTAGTGTATAACCACAAATGAAGAATTCACAGGAGGTGAATCAACACACAACACCTTTATAAGAACAAAAAGTACATTTCAGATTAAAGAAATAAGAATGATTGGTTAATTAATCAATGAAAAATTTTACAGCTTTTGTTGAGTTTGTAAGTCTATCCTTATTTTGATATTTTTCACTTCTAATAGTTCTGCATAGGTGAGGAAGATTGTAGTACATTGAAGGAGCTCTGTATGTGTGTTTGTAATGTGTGTGTATCCACTTACTACTAATAAAGCTCCATTACTCTTGCGTTTTAAGGCATTAGAGATGTCAACATTGTTAAGGCATGTGTATTGTTTTCTCAGTCAAGGAAAATTAGAAAATGAATTCCTCTGGGCTGAAGTGGAGTGTGTTCACAAGAGAGGGTAAGTGAGGGTGGTGCTCATGTGTGGGGGTCAGAGGGGAGGTGGTGGTGCTGCTAGGAAAGGGATGCCAAATTGTGCTCAGTCACTGGCAGATCATTTGCACTGAGACAGCTGAATTGTGGGAAAAGAGGAAGCATGGTGGCTCTGCCATTTGTTTTACTTGTTTTAGCCTCTTACCCACACATGCTGAGTACATCCTGGCGTAAACTCACACTTTTCTATTCGATTTAGTAGTAATTTTATTTGATAAAAATATTCCTGGAAACTGACTTCATCAAACTCCAACCCACAGTCTTTTTTATATGATATTGCAGTACATTGTAGTATATGTGTAAGTAGCTTAAAATATCTGTCTTTGCAAAAATGGTGCATTAACTAAACCATATGCTCATTATGTGTTATATTGGTACTTACTGACTGTATACAAAGAAACTCTCTCTCTGCATCCCCTCCTTTCTTCATCCCTGGCAAGGAAAGAGCAGCTCAAGCACAGTTGAGAGCAGTTATGGCATTAGGACAACAGAGGCGTTGCCTGGCTTTAAATGAGGGGACTAATTGTAGCACAAGGAGGGCCAGGAACCAGCAGTGGCACATGGGAGGTGGCCCCTGAGCAGCTCGGCAGGGTCAACCCGGCCTCCCAACCACGTGAACAGGAAAGGTGTGTGAACTTTTGCCTTGCCTCGCTCAGTCCATCATCCAGCAAATGGAGCACATCAGCCACACTGCAGGAGAGAGGCGGGCTGGGGTGGGAGTAGGTGAACACCTCACACAGGCTCCCTTTGTGCTTTGGGCAAGACTTCGCATTACTGTGAGGGGCAGCTGTGGACTTCAGTTAGGGACATGGGCAGGGTATTGTGAAGCAATTCAAGGAGAGGACCATACTGCTGGAACAATTACCACTTTGGCATTATGATACTCACATGTCTTCTCCATATTTGTTCGTTTTGTGTTTAAGATGAAAACTGATCTAATCAGATCTGTGGCTTTAACTACAACCACCTCATCTGACACATATATAACAATTAGACCAAGCAGGAAACGTCTGTGCAAACTCATGTGTTGCTTTCTGTGGCTTTAGATGTTTCTACCTAAAACTCATTCAAATACTTGCCTAAAATAGATCGAACTTTTTTTTGCATGTGTACTTAAATCAGGTCCTAAGATGGATTATTAGCCTGTATGTTTAATTTTGTATAACTTCTCAGACTTGTTGGTGAGATGTCTCAAACAGCAGCCATCCTAAAATTACTCTGACTTTTCACAGTTTGACTGTCAAACACTGGCATCTTACTATAATATATGAAATCCATTTTTGTCTGTCTGTTTGTGTGTTTCTTTGTCCAGTAACCCCTCCTAGATGGTCAAAAGTTCAGTAACCACTTGGAATGCAGGTACATCTTAGACCTATGAAGGTCTTTATCTATATCAGATGTTATGGATGTAAGGTGCCTAGCAACTACCTAGAAGTGAGCTAGAATTAGCATAAATTTAGCATTTCTACACCTAAAACACCATATAAAAATCATATCATTTTCATTTCACAACAGTCACATCTAATTTATATCCACAAAAGCTGAATGATGCCTGATGTACTATGACATATTGCCTGGTAACCACCTATCGACAGGCTAAAATGAACTGTTTTTTAACCTTTATTCACCTACAGCAACTTATGAAAGTAGGTTGTTGTTTTCATTTCCCTGCAGTAACATCTCATTTACAGCCTCAAAAGAATGATACATGCCTAGCAACCGCATAGCAACAGGCTACAGTAAACCATTTTTTGCCATATCCACAGAACTGACCACTTGTAATATTTTCTAAATGCAATTAAGAATATCAGTTTGCTGACAGTACCAAAAGCCCAAATAGTACTACAGCATGGGAATGTACAAGTAACAAATAACACAAATTATGGCATTTGCAATGCAGTTGTTCAACAAAAGGAGCATTCTGCAAATGGCTCACAATACATAGTTCACTGGCACACCTTAATAGAACATGGTCATGGTTAATGTTATTAGTTGCTTTCCTTCCACAACTGGTGAGTAAGTCCTGCCACGACTGGTGAGTAAGCCCTATTTTATGGACTTCTAACTTTTAATTATCTGTAGTGAAAGTACTGGTAAAGTATGCAATACAGCCAGTTTATTTTACAATGCCAATTCCTCCTCCACTCAAACCAGAGACGAAATTTGTTAGTTGTGCACCTGTGAGCAGATTTTCAGACTGTGAGACATCAAAATTAGATTAGAAGTGAATCTTGAGCCAGTCTGATGTGGAAACTATAATTTTTCATCATATGTACACTAAAGCCATTTTGACACATCACCTCTGGAAAGTATCTGGAGAATCGGTTCAGGGCTTTGTCCAAAGTTAATTTTCTTACCACACAATGGGCGCTTGCCTGAATCAGACATGTTCTCATCACTGGAAAAGCATTCTTTAGTTTACGGCGTGTACCTCAGTAGAGCGTCCAGAGCATTAAGAACACATAACTCTGAATTTATGAAACAACAGGATCCTGTGCTATATTACACTGGCTCAGTGTGACCTTATATGGCCTTTGTATTAGGGAGCTGGCATGGTAAAATCGATTTACTGTAATATTCTACTGATTTGGACATTAACATTCTCACATAGATCTCTGCCAGGTAGATATTTTGTGCATGTCATTATATTTATAATTTCATGCCTGGGACTGGGGGGTACAATGCTAGCATTGTACCACGTTTGCATTCCTATTTGGTGCTTATATGTTGTATTAAAGTTGGTAGATTTTGTAAGGAGCAAAGTAATAAACTTGTAAAAATGACTCAAATGATTCTTCTGTTCTATGTAGATCAACTGCTGATAATCTATTTATCACATTGCCTCCTACAGCCCTGTGCTTTAATAAAATCAGGGATAACTAAGCTTTTAATATGGTTTTTATAAGTCTCTGATTTAAAAAGGAATGGAAACAACAACTGATTGTGAAATTTATTTGTGTAATCTAATTAAGATGTCACTGAACAGACGGAATATTGGAGGGGGAAAAGCCACAGATTTTGTCAATCTTTACAATTGATTTAATTAACTGCAAATCTCTTGCTGTGACCCCTATAATCCTGTTTTTTTGCCTTTTTTCACCCGCTAAAAATTAAAGTTTAACTATAAATAGAGGTGGATAATGCAGTTGACCCGAGGGGTTAATTCTCAGGCTTTTGGATGCTTTCATCCCCTAGAGGCCCCCGGTCTATGCTCTCCTCAGGTTACATTACCATGAACTCGAGAACCACCACAAGGAAATTAGTTCATATGAAGAAATCAAGCCAGGATTTGGTCTGCTTGGGTACCTTTGCAGGCGCTCCTAAGACAAGAGGCCCGAATGGGCTGTGCCTAAGTCCCGGTTAATGCTCTGACTTTGTGCAGCGTCATGAGGTCAAAGGGAATTCAGACAAAAAGAGAAGCTGGGGAATAAAAGAGGCGAATCGCTGATGAGACTATAGCACACAGGATTGGTGTGTTAGAATGTGGAGTAGCTTTCTTCTCTCAACGCCTGTCAGAAAGACAGACAAACACACGTGTGAGATGGAGAAAACTTAAATGAAATATCTCAATTAATACCAGATGAAAGTTCTTGGTGAGTTCAGCCAGTGTGAGCAGCCTCTGTGAATACTGCACAGCCAGCAGCATTGCTGACTAATTGCTCCTTTACATAATCTTAAAATGTTTTTACATAATCTCCAATAGTGTTTACACGTGAAAACTTCTTAGGATTAGCGTTATAAAGGACTTCACAGTGCCAGGATAAATATACATCTTGTGCAAGCGAGCCAACCGTTTTAGCATTTATCTTTCTCAATTTGTTCACCTAATCAAAATAGAGTTGGATAAATAGCTATATATGGCCTGAGTATACATACAGAAGTCAAACAGCAGATGACATGTCAGTCAGTCCACACCTTTATTTGCAGTATTTATTTGACCGTGTTAGTGACACATAGAACCTGAGGCCATTGGATTTATGTCACACCAATATGATAAATGCATCACGCTACAACACATTCGCACACCACAAGCTACACAGAGTCACAGTGTACAAACAAACACACGTGTGTGCGCAGCTACAGTCAACCCAAATTTAAGAAACCAAACTGATTGCCTGAGCAGCTGAGGTCTGGAAGCTCAATTCAAAGTGCTACTGTTGGACCTCCTGGAGTGCTGAAGTCTGGGAAAAATGGCCACTGAAGATTTGTTACTGAGGGCATCGAGTGACACAAGACATTGGAACTTAATGGCACGTGCACTTTTTTATTGAGTACATAATTTTACAACAAGCTGGAAAAAAACCCTGTTATTTCCCTTGTATTTTAAATGCAAATCCAAACCATGTGTTTTACACATATATACTAGATAGTCGATCAGAACGGAGAAAGGAAAAGAAATTTTAACTCCCAAAAAACTTGAAAAGATATAAAGAGAGGTCAAATAAAG
This sequence comes from Simochromis diagramma, assembly GCF_900408965.1. Taxonomy (NCBI): domain Eukaryota; kingdom Metazoa; phylum Chordata; class Actinopteri; order Cichliformes; family Cichlidae; genus Simochromis; species Simochromis diagramma. The sequence continues at coordinate 8,637,214 of NW_024386782.1, forward strand.
TATGCATTAATTCCATTAATACAATACGTCCATGCTTTCTTGATTACCTTTAAAAAAAGAAAAGCTTTTTCTTTTCTTGTTTTTGTTAATGTTTGTAATGCTGTTGGACATTTTTTCAACACCAACTTGCAGATTTCCCTGTTACTTTGAAGGCTTCAATTCATTTTTGGGGGGGGAAACGTGTTATAGACAAGTTTTCTTCTAAATCTAAACATAATGTGGAGAGTTTAGATTCATAATCTGATTAGAAGATATTCTTAGTAAATGATTGCCTGTTTTATGTTCCAGCCCTGTGATTAACCTGTTCTCATATCAGCTGGGAAATTTCCTTTCCCTGCCACTACTATCTAAAAGATAAGCAGGTATATTTGATGGATGGATAGATAAAACATTTTAGCATTGTTGTTATACTCCTTACAGTTGCATCCCTGTACTACAGCAAGGGGGAATAAAAGAAGGTGTAAGATTTCTTCATCCCTGGGTTGTGTATATGTGTGGGTGTGAAAGCAGTGTTGTGATGCCCAACTGAGTCAGTCCAGCCCTTGCTGTTTATCCATAGCTAACTGCATTATAAATGGTCTCAACTGCTTGTGCACTCAGTTACAATGACTTATCACGCTTCAGACACCTTATGGACAAAGCCTGCAAATTCTTCTGCCATTGCAGGACATCCTATATGAGCAGCTCACAGTGTGCAGAACTGTCTTGAATCATTCTTGGTCCAACTGCACATGCCCCCCAAAGTTCCCCCCAGTGCCTCAGAACCCTTAAACCCCCAGTGCATGCATTAATCTTGTACACCCGGGAGGGAAAAATCCAGCAGCTGCCAATGTAGTCCCACCCAGCAAGCTGTGTCCCAGGAGTTCTACTAATTTCAAGGTCATGTGGACGCCGCCGCCCCTTTCCCCTTACTTTGCCTGCTTACCTCAGCTGTGAGGATAGGAGAGGAAGTGAGAGAGCAAACAGCAGAAGAGCACGGAGAATGCAAGGTCTTCAAAAGTAGCACTGCCACACAGAGCTCGTTGGCTGTCAAGTGAGAAGTTCCCTCATGCAACAAATCCGAGAGCACAGATTACTGGGGTGTGACAGGGCATGTATTTCTGGAAGAAGGAGGACAGGGGAGGCCCGATGCTGTCTTCAGAGTTCTCTCCATATTCAGTGATTGAATATTTCATTACTGGCGCCCAGACCAGTACCAGACATTCCTAAACCTCCCTCCTCCTCAGTGACCCCTCTCAGGTGGCAAAGGCAATAGATGTGGCTTCTATTAACCCTTGTGTGGTGTTTAATGTTTTTGCTACTCTGGTGGAGCCATTATATTTTTGGGTTTACAGCTATAAAAATATATGTAAAAATACTTCACAGATGTTTGCTTTATTTCACCTCCAAGCAGAGAACATATAAGAGTCTACTTATAAATAAAAGTGCATTTTTTACGTGATATGTTATTATAAAATAAAAAAAAAAGATCATAATGGTGGTATAAGTGAATGAAAAGCTAAAAATGAGATTTTATGTCCTGTACATCAGATGTTTGTGTTGGTCCTTGTTGTAAGACTAATTCCTTGGGCAATGAGACCATTAAACCTGACAACTTTTTGACATTCATATTTCTCCACTTTGTGACTGCTGAGACTAGTTTTGGAGCTGACTTCTGGTCAGGCTCATCCTTGTCTTCAAAGTCACTGTAAGACTCGAACTGATGGTGCTGAATTGATAGGTCGAGGCTGAGTACTGAAGGTTTCAGTCCTGGGGTTCTGGGTTGCCCCAGACCATTTCCCGTGTTTCGTTCCCCTTCACTATCTCCCCACCTTCTTGTTTAAGTTTCCTGTCTAATGACAGCAAAAATAAAAATTTTGGCATCTCGGTGAATAAGTGGCTGCATAGGCAAAGGTGTTTATTTATTGTGTCCCATCTCCGATATGCAGCCGGTAGGTAGTGTGAGAACAAAATCGAATGGTTCCCACAAGACAGGATAAAATGGTGCAGGTGTAGGTGCCTAAAATGTAACAATGTTGGAATTTGTGCAGCAAGAGCAGGAACGCACACACATAGACACACAAACTCACACATAATATTAATGCGGAAAAAAGCATTCTAAATGTGTTATTTTATATGTTCTTCACAGAAAATAAGTCAAAGGTAAAGACTCTGGGGTTGAAAAACTAATAAATCATATTTTTTCTTTTGGTAAATGTTGAAACGGGTCCCAAAAAACACACAAGAATTAGTCTGAGTCCACGGTGGAGACACAGAGGCCTGACCAAAATCTGCCTTGCTTTTGCAGATGTCTGAGAAAAAGCAGAAAACAAACATGCTATATTGGTTAAATATCAACTGTGTTTTGTAGTAGTTTCCAGTGTTCTTTCGAACAGCTGTGTTAGATGCTACCCAGTCAGGATGCTGACATTTAGAAATGTTTATATAACAAATATGTACTAAATTAAAACACAAAATAGTAGAAATAATATACAGATAGCATGGGGAATGGATTCACAGAGACCCATTACATGAAAATTTTGCCTAAATTACATAATAGCAGATACAATTACTTTCATTGTTCTATGCTGTATATATGCAAAACAAATATTTCTTAGTTCACTTGAATCCAAAGAAAAGTTTTTTGCCCTTTTTGAACAAATTTGACCCTTTGATTGTTATTGACTGCTCACAGCCACTGTACCTTTAAATAACATTTATAAGTTTATATTACCAACAATGTCTGCATGGAGAATGCAAGCTATGTAACAACAACCCAAGACAGTGTGTTCACAAAAAGTTTATTTTGCCTGCTGTAAGTCAAAAGGAGATATTCAAAACAAGAAAATAAATGTTTTATTTTGGTGTAAGCCTTTCTTTGTCATTTCGAGCCAACTCTTATGACTGTATGCTTACATGTTGCCATGACTCACATACTTTGTTCTGCATGAGTGAAGTCTTTTAGCCCTGTTTTCTCAACACTTCTTTCAGTGTAGGAAATGTGTTGAAAGGATGCCTTCTTTGTCTTGGATATAAGTGAGATACTCACAGTAATAAATAACTCCTTCTGTCAGCAGGATGAACTTTCTTGTCGACCTGGGATGTGCAGCAAAAAGTCAAACTTTGGACAGAGGTCTGCGACTCCCTCTTTGCAGAGAGGCCTGCTATTTTGACATAGCACAATATAGCGTTCCGAAAAAATGGAATTACATCAAACTTATCACCTGTTTTAAGTCATGCATAGAGAAAGAGTGTGCTTAACATGTACTGTGGCTAAGCTTTTGTTTTTGTAAGTAATCAAGTACTTTTTTTGTCCATTTGCCAACCCTATGTTTAATTCTAATTCAATCAGCAGGTCCATATGTTGCAGCTTTTTTCTCTTTCAAGAATGGGGCCTATGAGGCTGTTTCATTAATCATGCCTTTAAGTCAGCTCTCCCACCACTGTCCAGCAGACTCATTAGCTGAATCTGAGATGTGGTAGTCATAAATTGTGCTGGGGGATAGGCAATGGTATGTGACAGCCATGGGAGGAATTATAAGCTAGGTGATCCTATTGTTAAAAGAGAGCATGGTTACCTCCAAGAGAGGGGTGTGGAGGCTGGAAGAGAGACGTTAGGTGTCAACAGACCCCAGTACCCGATCCTCAGCGCAGGTTGGTTAGTAGTAGGACACTGACAGTGGGAGATGAATGGGAGGGAATTATCTACTCACTCGGCCAGATAATTGCTCCATTTGGCCCTGAGTTAGAGAATAGCTTCTAATTAGCTCCCTGCAGTCCCCTAGACCTTCACTCCTCCCCCAAAAGTAAACACTCTCACACATGTTGGATATTTAACCAACTGGGTCACTTTGATGAAACCTACAAAGATGCAACCTCCTCAGCCACTTGGCAACATGTCAAATTTAAATGATTTTCCACTTCTTAAAAAAGTGAGGTTATTTGTTACTTACAACTGATTACCAGTTTGGTGCAGGTTTACTTCCACAGTAACAGAATCCGATAGGTGTGAATGATTTGCAGCTCTGCAATCTCATCTGCATATATGGGAAATGTGTCAACAAGGTGCCAAGTGATATCAAGTAAAATAAAAAGCTTTCTTTGCTTTAAAAGGACTAGTTTAGGGTAATGCTCAGTGTTGATATCACATACTGTAGAAAGCCACTTTCAGGTGCTCCCTTATTCACAACAGGTCAGCACAGCGGGCAGCTCTGCATATTTGATTTTGCATATTTATTTATTTATTTATTTAATATACTGGATGCCCTTCCTGAAACAACCCCCAGGGGAGGATCTCTTGCTGGTTAGGTAAATGTGTAAGCTACTACACTGTAGATTCCATTTATATCTTTATGGTAAATGTGAAGCTAGCCAGCAGCCAGTTAGCTGTAAAAGAAAATTTTGCACTGGCCCCAACCTCCAAATTAAAAAACTAAATAAAAAAATCTGCATGCCAGTACCAGTAAAACTCACCAATTACTAGCTTTTATCTTATTTGCACAATCCTTATAAAACTATGTAGAAATAACTTCTGGTCTGAGTCAGATACTGAGTCATCCACTGTCTTAATTTTAGATTTTCTCATCAAACCAGAAAGTATTTTCCTCTAATGGTGAACTAGAAGAAACCTCACTTCTGCTCAAATATAATTCAAAATTAATCACCCTTACATGGAGCTATTTTTTTTGTCACCATTAGCTATTGTCTGTGATATGCATACACCTATCCTCTTTGGTTCAGCTGAAAGATTTGGAAAGAAAAACAAATCAAATTTGCTACAACAAACTTGCATGACCTTTTGGGCTGTTATCACATTTACAACCGCTGAATGGCCGTTTTCACCATCAGCGGGAGGCCATTTACAACTGAACTTCTCTAATTAGCATTCTGTTTATTTCTTCTCACAGTTCAAGAGCAACAAACCTCGCCCATTTCCTCCTGTTGTTGATAGGATCCATAAACCCACAGTCTCATCAGTAGTCTAGGCTTTACACTACAACCACAGTCTTCTTCAATATTTGTTGCTCTGTGATTCAATACATCTCACTAAATCCTGACCTCTGTTGAAAGTTGATGAATATCTTTGTGTGAATTCAGATCCCTTGCTTAGCCCTTTGCAAATCTCAAATCTTGATTTAAAGACATTTTAAAGCAGAGGAAATAAAAGTCATTCAGAGGGCCATTTGGGACTTCTGTGGGGAAGATAACCTCAAGCGCTGCTGCAGTAGAAGGCGGTGACAGCTTTAGTGCACATGCCTGTGTCCCTGTGAGTGGACTGCGTAGGGACCTCTGACATGTGCAAGCCTGCAGAGTAGCCCAGTTTTGTGCTGCTGCTGCTGCTGCTAGGGTTGAGTGGGGTTAAAGTGGGTGATGATAGCTTCAAGGATTAAAAAGTCAGGAAGGGTTTATAGCACTGTGATAACCACCCTGACAACTTCTCCTGTTAGCTTGAGATGTAATATGGACACCATGCCACGAGAGGCATGATGTGAGTGGGACACTACATCAAATGTAGACATGCTACATTAGACAGACTATGACATTAACACTGTCACTGATGCACCGAGTGCTCTCATAATGGTTAAAACAGGCTTTGTATTCATGAATTTCTCATGACAGTCTCAATTTCGGGTTCATATTTTTATATTTGTGGAGATCCATCTCATCTGTCAAATGTTTATTTGAAGTGACTTCAGATATCTCAGGGTAACACGGGAACTACGGGCTTCGGCGATTTCTTTGGCAAATGGGTGGAGATAATGGGGAAAGCACCCTGGGAAAATAAACTGCTGCCAATGATCCTTGTGTGCAACAAAATCCCTTCTCAAACTCCACTGTTTATGGATGTTGGGATTTCTTTCTGCAAGTGTGAAATATTTTTTACCGAGGTCATGTGACTGCTTATTAAAGCAAAGATGGCTTTAAGGCAGGGAAACAACAAAATGCTTTGCTCATTGCCAAAGCTGACATAATTGTCCCGATTTGTGAGTTTAGCAGACATGTTCAATTGCAGGCAAGGATTCACTTCTGACTACAATTAATGAGGGTTCGGCAGTGGTCCTTAGAGACAGGGGGATATCATTAAGTCATTAGTATTGTTTGACAACTAGGAATTTATCACTTTTCCTTTGGAGGACAGTTGGAGTAAATAGGGGGTGAAAGGAACATAAAGACTTAATATGCCTTTAGATAGGAAAAGTGTAGTTACCTGTATTGATAACATTTTCAAGTCAGATATTGTGAGCATGTGCAAAACTATGGATAAAAATTAAAATAAAATTAAAACATTAGCAGGACATAACCTAGTTTTGGTTGCTCAAATAAGCATAAATCATCATTTACAGAAGATATTGGTGAGTTGAGAATGTGTCACACGTCACCTGTGGGAGAATGAGTGTAGCAGAGCTCAGCAAAGTGGATGGAGCTGATAAAGCTGGATTGTCTGGCTGTAATCAGAGCCAGATGTGGTCAAGCCCCCACCACGGTGGTCCAACCACATCTGCTGTGTCAGAGGGACAGGAGAGGGGGGGAGGGGGGCACAGCTGGATGACCTCTAACCTAAAGAAGGGAACCACGAGCCTAGGTTGACAGCTGCCATGGATGAGGCAGGCGACCTGCTATCATATCCGTTGTTTGCGTGTTTTATGAAAATTTCACTTCAACGGTGATACTTTAAATGTCGAAGTTTAAAAAAGGAAAAAAATGAAAGGAAAAAGAAAAAGTGAAAACATGCTTCAGATGTGAACTGAATATTATGTGTAGCTTGTAAACGCACATTTTTGGCCATTATGATTTAAATTGTGTTTCCATGACATTGTTATGGGTATATCAAGGTAGTGTCCTTTCACACTAAGTCGACTTCTTGTTGAAATGCACATAGAAGCATTTCTTTAAGTTTTTGTCCACTGAAAGAGTTGGGTGCAAACAGCAAGAGGAAATCTATCACTACTGCAGCTAAACTGACTGACATTATCTCCATGTTCACTCTAGCCCAGAGACGAAGGGAACTGTAGCCGGGTGATGGACAGCTTTGTGCCTGGAGCTATTAGTAGATCATGGGAGAAGCGTACCCTTCCTATTCTCAGTTCTCACTGGGAGGAGGGGGAAAAAAAGATACTGATGTGATTTAGCTTACACGACCACATTGCTGCTGAGGTTAGCCATTTGTTCCATCTCCATGGAAGGTGAAATCCTACATAAGCATTCATTTGTCTGTTCATTTGTTCTTCAAGTTTCTCTCCATGTTTATCTTTCTAATATTCTGTGTGTTGATTTTCTCCACCTTTTTTCCCCTGAATAAATAATAGGCAATAATCCTCTCTGTTTTTTAATGTATTTTTTCCCTTTAGCGTGCACTGGACTTTATGTATTTTCATTGCTAAACAGTCTTACCCGTATACATGGAAAATATTTGTTGAATGTGTTTAACATGTGTCATCAGAAGCCCACAGTGTAACCCCCCATTTCAGCCAAAAAGATGACACAAATCAAGGCCTTTCATATTTGGTCTTGATTGATAAGAAGGGCAGGCAGTCAAACATAACTCCCTATACTTGAGGTCTGTGAGGTGCAGTGATAGGGGTGGGTCGTCATCACCGTGGCAGCGGGTGCTCTATCTCCTATGCCTGATGATGGAATTGCCATAAAAAAAGAGATTTATCTGTCTTCACAGCACCAGAGATGAAGGAGGTGGTCCATGAAGTATCACCACCAAAGCCTGTCTCCTTAGTTTCACTGCTTCAGGTGCCTCATATTTCCTTCTCCGTACCCCCTCATTTTACTACAGTCAAGGTATGCATTTATCAAGAGGAAGAGAACTAAATCATTTCTTCCACCCAAGCTAGGGGTTGGAATGCCATGGCTGATATGGCTGAACACACTTGTGCTTGAGTGTGCATGCCTCTGCTTATGTGCAGTATGTCTTGTTGCTGTTCAGGTTTTCTCGTCAGTGTGATCTAAAGGACACTGGAGATGACTCCAGGTTAGCCAGGAATTACATATTTACATTTCAGTTTAGGATTTACAGCCTTCATTTAGAAATAATCTACAATGTGTTTGATCTATTTTGGGTTATTCAAGCCCCCCTTTATGCCTGATTAAAAGTAAAAATATTCCAAAACTATTGGTCCCTGTTACAGTACCCCTGAGTTCAAGTCTGCCCCAGGTCATTTCCTGCTACTCATCCTTCTTGTCGAGGCAGTGGAGGGCAATAATAGCAATAATAGCTTGCTGTACATGTAGAATTTCTCCATTTGCTGACGTCAAAAGTCTCAGTTCAGTACAATATCTTATTTGTCTGTCACCAGTTCTCTCGGTGCCATAATTACCAACAGTAATTGTGTAGGAACAATAGGAAGAGAAGCTCAGAAGGGATGTGATTTTTTTCCCTTCCTGTTATCAGCACCCAGCACTCCATTACATAAAAGCAATAACACCCAGGACTATGCTAAAAGTAACAGAAGGAGGAGGGCTTGGGGGTGGGGTGTAGAAACCACATACACCTCCTTTAGAGCTCAGGTATTTCCTTCTGGGATATTCCCCTATTTTGACCTTTAATGGTAAAAGAAGAAATGGTGTTGAGCAGGGAAAAAGTGAGTGTAAAAGTTGCAGTGTCCATTAAAATGTTTCCTCCTGAGGCTCTGAGGGTTGGAGGGTAGCAAGCTACACTGACCTTTAATGGATTTGAGTGACAAGCAGTCAGCGGTGGATCAGCCAGAGAGGAGTGGCTGGAAGGAGGCTCTTTCTCCATTGTTCTCTCTGTGACGTTCCCTGCCATGCTTCAGTGAGGGCAGGTGCTTTAGGGTGTCAAAATAGGAAGACCCACGGACAGGCTTGGCTGCAGTCCATGCTCCTTTGACATATGACAAAAGCCCCACTCTCACTTCAGTACAAAAGGGAGACCAAAAGTAAGAGCAGGTCATTTACAAAGAGCTGCTGGAGACTCTCTGTGCTGTGCTTAAACGGGAAAGGGCTGACTAACCTTTGGACCTAAATGAGAGCATTCTGGAAAGATTTTCTCATCTCCTTTTTTTTCTCTCTCTCTCTCTGTGTATGTGTATGTTGTTGTTGTGTAACTTTGCCATGATACAGGTCACACTGATAACTGTTTCTCCATGGGAGATGGATGATATCACCATCTTATAATTGTTTTGTTTCTTTTTGACTTTCCAACAAAGAGCTTCCCTTAGTAACTTTAAAACATCGTCAGAAATCAAGTGACCAAACCACACTTTAATGGCTTGTGCATGTTTTTATTGAATCATTAAAACACATTAAAACATGGCAAAACCAACGCAAGATAAATAAATAAAAGTCACAGATAATACCAAGCCAGAACTGGACACTACCCAACTGAAGACTGCAAGAAGGAGCCAAGTTGTTATCAAAGCCCAAGTTATTATTTTCCACAAGATTTTCCTGTCAGGATGTTATGAATGTCTCCATGCTCAGTGGTCAGTGATAAATAGTGTCACTTTTGCTGTGCTGATGTCACCCGCAGCCTAAAGCCCTCTTGTCCTGTCCAGGGCAGATGGTTTATATGTGTGTGTGTGTTAATTCAGCATGGTGTAGCTTTGTGCTTCCATACTTTCCACAACTGTATAAAGCCTTTAGGAGGATTTTAGCCACAGCTAACCCCCACAATCCTCACTTTTCTCAAGTATTAGAAGACTGAATGCAATTCTGTACAGAAGCAATTGGATCTATCATCATTACAGCTGCTCCAGGGGACATTATTTACACTAGTTACTACATTATTGATTGTATTTTATCCCTAGTATGTGCTATGGGAGAGTGGAATGTATTTTTGTTGGCAGTGAAAAATCCTTCCACCGCAATAATGTATGCCATGGCATTGCATTAACAAGTCTCTATGCTTTGTTTGTTTTTATAGGGTATCTGGCCTTTACTTTGCATTTAGGTAATTGGGGTTAGGTTTCCTGCTGTGTAAAGAAAGACATGGGAGGAATGTGAGCATTTCACTGATGCACTGTGGAGGACAGTCACATAAAGCATGTTGAATGGAGATTTCAGTGGGTCATGTCACTGCCTTCAAACTGATCTGCTAACTTTGTGCGCTCTAATTGTGGGAAAGGAGTAAAGGTGTATTATCATTACTGTAGCATTAGTAACAAGAAATCCCCTAGAACCCACTTTTAAGTCTTTTGTCCTTTTGAGAGAGTGCATTAGTTATGTAAACTCCAAAGAAACAGAGGGGAATCTAATGTGTGCACATGCATGGAAGCGAATATTCCAGGATTCCTTTCCCTTATTTTCCTCTTAACGTTATCTCTTCTCTCAGTGCCAGCGAGATTGCAGGCTGAGTAACTTTTCCCGATGCCACGGGAGTCTGCGGCTATTGTTCTAGGCCCTGACGGCAGCATAGCTGTCGTTGATGGACAACACCACTGATTCGCCTGTGTTTCCTGTGCAGACCCAGACAGAGCGCACAGTTTGCTTCGCTGGCCTTATCATACAGGTCACAGTGCCAAGAGAGAAGGGAAAAAAAAAGGGGGGGGGGGGGGGGGGGGAGTCGGGGGAGTATTAAGAGCAAGAAGAGGGTTTTTCCTTTATTCTTCTTTGCTGGACAAAAAGTCCACAGTTAGCCTGAGTTGATGGCGTATTAGTTTCAGAATATCCAATATTTATGGCAGAGCAAGTAGCTAAAACGCTGCTTTCATTATGATTCGGTTTCTCCCTGTTTGGGCACGATGAGGTGCAAGATTGTTGCTGCTGATAAGATAAGAATGTAGCAGTCGCTTTGCTGGTGAAGAAGGAGGAAATTCCTATCTGATAGGATTTTCAAATTGGATTTTGAATGGCCAGACAGGGAAGGAGAAAAAATATTTACATAAGTGACATCTCCATCAGTGGGAGCTGTAGGCATGGGCCCTGGGCAGTATTATAAACAACAGAAACACATAAAATTAAACTGCTGAAGTTTGCAAGATTAGGTGACACTTGGCTTTGGGGGATTTGCTGATGTATTTGTCATAGTTTGACTCACTTCTCTCCTTTGTCTTTTAAACTCATTTGATGTATGAAGTGAATTTTTTTAAGTGTTGACATGCGCTAAAAAATCCCCTAACTGAACGTTTAAGGTGCAAAATGTATCATTATAATTCAATCTGATGCATTTACATTCCATTCCATGCTATGATAGCATAACATGTGACGAGAATATTAACACCTAACCTGCATTTACATAAGTCTAAGCATAACTTCAACCCTGTTTTAACTTTAACAATGTCCACTAAAATACACACAGTTCTTCCTCTTTATGAAAAAAATACCAAGCTATTTTGCTCACAATAGAAAAATAGAAAAAGTTTTAAATTGCTTATATTTTTGTAGTAAAAGATATTGTGCATAAAGACTCCAAAAGAGAGGGGAAAAAAAGTTTATTAACTCTAATGAAATTTTATGGTTACCCATCAACTGCACTGACGCTGGAAGCACAGCCATGGAGCCACCAGCCCGCATCAGGAAGGTGAAACCTGTGTATTCTCCCACATGGCCCCTGTCTACCTGGCCTTACTGTCCGCTACCATTCACCACCCACCAAACATATCTCTTTCTTTACTCGCAGAGAAAAGGCACTTGAGTTGAGTTGTCCAGATCAGATATGCAGGATGAGGCTTGTGAAGGAAACGGGTTCAAGCATATGTGTACATGAACAAAAGCAAATTTTGTAACAAATAACAGAGGAGACACAAGGCTTCTATTGTGTCTGTTTTCTTTAGAAGTAACATTTACGCTGTGCATTATCCAAGAGTGTTCAAATGCTTCTCAGTTGCTTTGCTAAATAACAGAAAACCACCAACAGAAGCTAAATTAAAGGCACTTAAATGTGGACCTACTTACTGGACTCTTGACCAGTTGTCAGACCCCATATGTCTGCCCAGTCGTACAGCAAACTCAAGTCAGTTATAGAAAAAGTGCATGAACAGAGGGGTCAGTGTTTTTTGAGAGTTTGCAACCTCCGCACGGCAGATTGATGGCTCCCTCACAACAGCCAATGAAACACACAGCCTGGGACTTTTATAAACTTCAGAGTGGCCAGAAACCCTGGCGCTCAATTTGAAGAAGGTGCTGTGCCAGGTGGCTTAGGAACAGAGCTGTTTGTTTCTATGAACTGCAGGGAACTGCGGTCCTGCAGGCAGTCCCAGAGCCTTCATGTTTCCCCCCGTACACCACATGCCCTATGCAATCCGCCTGTTATGAGCATGAAGTAAACAAAACATTAGGTCATCATAAATCACTGGCCAATGACATGTCTGGAACTGAGATTAGACAACCAGAGTAGAGCAGTGGAGCACAGGGAAGCCAGACTCTCCTCCTGCAGCCTGCAGCTCCTTCGCTCCTCCTCGGTCCCAATGTGTAAGATCATTATTAAAATTGCAGCTCAATTAAGATAAGACTAAATTACTTTCTCTGTCTACCTCTTTGATGTACAGGGGATTTTTCTGCTTTCTCCAGATGAAAAACAGGCAGTTTAAAAGGAGCAGGGGCAGACAATTGTTCTGGCTGTGCTTTGATGTTGGAGTTGTAGCATTGCATGGGGCTTGGATTTGATTGGAAATGTGCATGATTATTTTTACCAAGATTATTTTCAGACAAAGCTCTATTTTCAAAAGTGAATGTTACATCTCATTTGCTTCATTGCAAAGACAATTTAACCTTCTGGCAGAATTGTGCATTCACATGTGTTTGCATGTGTGTGCATGTGTGTGTGTTTCATTCCACTTTTCCTGAACTCTTCATTTTGGTAGCCAAAGGCTCTGAATGCTGAAACGTGACTTTTTTTTTCTGGGTCAGCCCCTGGCTATGCTGAAGTCATGTAATTGGGCATGTTTCCTATTGCTTGTAGAGTGTGGTGTGCAGACAAGTGGGTGTAGAGTGTGGTTACAGCTTCCACGATGTTGCAAGAAGGGATAAGAAATAAAATAATAATATTTTAAACTGAAAGGAATTTAGCAACATTGGCAGTGTTTTTAAATGTTTGGTAAACAGAATGAAAAATTAAAATTTGATTTTTTTTATGCAATTACTAATGTTTTATCATAAATAAACACCCATTTGCGTGATGGAACAATTATAATGTTTCTCTATAATCAATTGAAGCATTCGGCCACTCAGTCTATTGTTCGCCCTTGTTCTCTTTGTCGTAAAGTTAACATATTTGCCTGACTTCTCACTGTAAACACAAAGGCCGAAACATCAGAGGCCCATGAACTGGGGATGTTTATCTGAGCTGAGAACCTGGAGATGGAACAGAGATATGAGTGCTGATCTGTGAAAGGAACCACCGCTGTATCGCTGCTGCTCGCCATCACACACAAACACCATCTGGCTGTCTCTCACCGCACAGAGAAAGCCTCACACCTGCGCACATAACAGAAATTCATGGAAAACCACTGGCAATATTTGAATTTGTCCAAGCAGTTGGCAGTGCCTTTTGAGTGTCAAGTTCTGACTTTTGGGGTATGTTAGGTGTTTTCTAAAGTCAATACTAAGAATGAGAGAAGGCAGAAAGCCTTCACCCCTGCTCCTACATATATGTAGCACATTATGTGTGCGTGCATGTGTGCGTGCGTGTGTGAGTTAATTTTCTTAAATTATTATACTCACCCCTGTGTTTCTATTTCGAATTCTGCTTGTAGCACAACCAAGAATGAAAACGGAGAAAGGATTACTTAAAAAAGAAAATTGTTAACTGGCTGAAAAGTAAACAACTGACTGCTGAAACGGACCGTCGGGAGGAAGGCTTTCCTTCTCAGAGGTCAGAGGGCAGTTTGTCCGCTTGACACAAACTCAGACAGCTGACATTTGCACTACATTTCGAATCACTGTACACTTCAAATGTAAGAGCACTGCATTTTCCACACATGGGTATATCGTATTACGAATTTTGCAAGAACGTGTGAGAATGATGGAAGTTTACTTTGTGATTGTAAAACGTTTCATTGTTCTCCGTCTTCTAATATTTCAATTGCTTCAGGTCACAAATTACATGAATAATGGAGGCAATAGAGCCACTGTTGATGAAACTTCAAATTTGTCCTCATCAGTTATTCTTTTCAATGGTAGCGATTTGTTTTTACTTGCCTGTGTTTGACTGTCTGTGTGTCAGTATGTGTGTGTGTGTGTCAGTGTGTGTGTGTGTCAGTATGTGTGTGTGTGTGTCAGTATGTGTGTGTGTCTGGAGGGGGGGGGAGGGGGGGTGCAGGTAAATCCCTGCTTCCTACTATTCTGGTTGGAGATGTAACAGGAAGCAGCATGTGTGAGTGCAAGCCTGTCTCTTGAGCACAGCCACACCAATGGGTCAGCACATACACTATCTCTCTCTCTCTCTCTCTCTCTCTCTCTCTCACACACACACACACACACACACACACAGAGTTAGTGAAACATTGTGTTGTATACTTTAAAAAAAAAAAAATGCTATTTTGACAATTGCTGTTTCTGACCTGAAGGGAAATTCATTAATAAGATCAAAAAAAACATTTAAAGCTTGATTATGTTTCAAGCTTCAAATTGTGTTTAATCATGATGCCAGCTATCATCACATAAATAGGAGGAATACAGCTGTGCAATTACTGAGTGACTGAAATAAATCCAATGATTACGCTAAACCTCATTTGCCTAAACATCACTTAACAAATCTGTCAGCAATATTAAAAAGGCAGGAAGGACTGAGGATAAGAGGGAGGAAAGAGTGGCGTGAGATTTTCCCTAATTACATGTGTTATTGTTGACATTCTGATTAGCTGTAGTAGCTCTGAATTGTCAGCACTTTTTAATCAGATAATTTCATGACCTGTTGACCACCATGTAGGCCATGACTGAGAGAAGCAATATGCTATCAGATATTTTCATCTCTGACTCGATACATTATATTGGATTAGTGTAACCTCGGGGGCGCAGAGCTGTTGTCAGCATTGTAGTCTTTTTGATTTTAAGATTTTATCTGAAGATATAGCAAAGACCCTTTATAAGACCGTAGCAGACAATTTGGATTGCCATGCATTTTTTACAAAAACAAACTCTGAATTAATTATTACACACATACTGAATATTACAGAAGAGCGCACTCTGCCAAAGTCTAAATGACAAAATGATGGTTTAAAACTATGCACTGATTTACCTCTTTAGTCACATATTTTCTTCAGTGATCTACCTCCTGTGTGTGTGAAGCCACGCTCCTATTTCTATTTTAAGAGAGATAGCTTTTACTCTGAAACCTAATTCATCACTGTCTCTGCCTCAGTTGGTGTTACAATCCTTTTTCTTCCATGGAAGTACTATAGAAGAGGTGGAGTCGCGAGTGGGTTTGAAAGAATCACTTCCAGGACTGTCCTTTTTTGTGTGTGTTTTTTGTTTTTTTGGTCACCCACCCACCTTCCTGAGTTTAAAAGATGTGAGGAAAAGGTAGGAGTCTGGAGAAAACAAATGAAATGTGTCTATTTGGACTGATCAACTGAAAAGAAAATAAATATTTTAATCGGCATTTCTTGAAAATTATTTTTGGAATGTCATGAGCAAATTTATTTCAACAAAATAGCGTTGACCTTTGTTTTTCGGTGTCTTTTTATTTTCCAAGTTTCAGTTTCTTTAATTCAATTATTTTTGACTGGTAAAATGTATTCAATAAATGAACAAAAATATATATAAGGAAAACTGCGTTTGCATTTTATAAACTATATTTTATTCAAATATTCCGATATGTTAGTTTAGTTCTCATGATAAAAACAAATATTGTAGAGTCATAATAAAAAGAGTTGAAAGATTCCCTTTTATATATATATATATATATATATATATATATATATATATATATATATATATATATATATATATATATATATATATATATCGGACTTACACAGCAGTTTAAGTCTCCTGGCCGTGTTTTCATAGCTCAGTGGCCGCCTTGCGCCATAAATGAGAAGAGACCCGCGAAAGACACAGACAACTGCTACTGTGGCTCAAATAGCAGTAGCTCGACAGCTTTGAAGTGTCCCTCTCTTGACACAATGTTACGAAGTTCAAGCTGGTGCACTTTACTGCCTGCCACCAGAAACACTGCAACCGAATCCGTTCTTCACAGGAAAACTTTTTTTTTTTTTTTTTTAGTTAAGAATTGTTTAAGTATGTAGGTATACATGTATGAGCGTCGTATTTACCCCATGTAAGTATAAGGCCTGGATTTTTTCAAGTGTTTGTTTGTTAACAGACCGTTGAGAACTTCTTAGATAAATATTGTTAATTTTAAAATTGTGTAAACCGCTTTGTTATAACGTTTCAACTCCATATATATATATATATATATATATATATATATATATATATATATATATATATATATATATATATATATATATATATATATGACTTCTTTAAAAACACATTAATTTTCATCATAACCTGCACATGGCAATAAATCAATGCAATGCTCCACTTTTGATTAGGACATTCAAGTACTCGGTGTCTAAAATGTGCTATAATTAGAAACCGCAGGCCTGAGCGGCAGAAAAGCATGTTTTGTGTAACTTGAAGGCAAGTCTGTTCGTTTTTTAGGTATTTCGCCAGGGCTGTCGGGTTATTCGCAGGTCGGCCGTTTCCCAACGGTATGAATTCACAGTACTCCATTATCCCACCCTCCCAGTGGTTATGAAGTCTGCACAAGTACATTTCTTTTTTATTTGAAGATGCTTTACGATTTCAGGATCATTATTTAATTCAGAAGCTTTGTTTACAGCTCGCTACTCGGCCTGTTTTGACAAAGCGGGTTGAATCATTTCTTTGAAAATTATCATTTGTCTCGAAAATGAGACGTGCAGGATGAGAGGCTGCATGCGGCGGTTATTTTTCCCTCAGAAAGACAAGTGTTGGACCTCCAACCTTTCACTCTTTTGGCCGCAGAGCAGACAGAATTTGAGTCTATGGGCTCCTAATTAGAAACAGATGGCGCTTGTAGCAACCGAGAGCTAAAACACAGCATTTTCCATACTGGGCTGTGCTCACTCAGCCATACAGGTGCACAAAGTCTGCAGGGGCTCGCTGAGCCTTTACCTCATTTACTTTCTCCTTTTCTGCCCTCCCCCCTTTAAACCCAGCGGAACAGGGGGGGAATAACTAAAAAAAAGAAGAAAAAAAAAGAAAATGTGCATATCCGAAATTACGCATTAGTATATTCCTGTTTGCAGGTAGTGTTAGGAGGGAGAAGTTCAGTCAAGGTAGACCTACTTTACGCTTTATACACAGCTGGTCGCAGTCGAGGCCAACGTAATAATCCAGTATTTAGATAGTAGTTGGTTCATGAGTTATAAAAAACAACTGCAAATTTTATAAAGGCCACTGCTTTACGACCTTAAAAATACTATAGAGATGGCGAAAGGAAAGTGAACTGTCCTTTGTCCTGGTAAAATATCCGTGTTTATATCAAAGAAAACTTCAAACTTTTATCCACAGCCATAACAAGTTATGATAAAACAAAGTATAAACCTCTAATCTGCCATTCTGCCATCACATTGACTGAGACAAGTCAAATCTAAAGCTGGAGTGAAGCTTTGCCTCTGACTTGCTACCTGCATGCGCATCATTGTTTTTCGTTAGCTGTAATCTATACATTGAGGAGAATATATATATGTAATGTTGTTGCATATATATATATATATATATATATATATATATATATATATATATATATATATATATATATATATATATATTACTCGTATATCAGTTGTTTACTTTTTAGGTGCATTTGTTGAACTTTGACCTGACCCACAAACAAAACCTCCCGCCTATGGACGCCGTAGTGTGTCAGTCAAACCTATGAAACATAAATTACGACCAAGCTGTATTTGACAAAAATCATACTCTATAATATATTTGAAAAGAGGAAGCTCGTGTAACATGACTTTTATCTGCTTTCAAATCAACGATGTAACATATTTAATTTTTTTTTTTAATTCTTTATTGTTATATTAGAGACAGGACCAGCACTGACTCTTTTATCTTTGCTAGATGACCCAAAGCAGTGAGGGATGTTGTGCATTTTCAGGAATGTAGCGGAACGTTTCAGGGAGAAGCAGACTAAAGCCTCTACACAGACTCAGACGGTAGTCTCCAAATGTCTGCTTGTTAGGGAGCCATAAAAAGACGTGCCATGTTTAATGTCAATGATCTCTGAGCAACATCTGATTAGAGTGTTTTGCTGTGAGAAATAACGGTCACCGCCATCTCTACTGTAGGTGGAAATATAGCTGTAAGCAAATGAATAAGAAAAAAAATTCATTCTAGTCCTTCCTTCGAAAAAGGAAATGAAGGCGAAATTTAATTTGTACCTATTTTGCTGTGGGAACCCTCGGGATGGATGAAAGCCCCCGGGCCCCACGTAGGAAACTTCCAGCATGCTGCTGATTCCCCTGCAGTATCATTCTAGTACCACCTATAATCTTTTTCTTTTCTTTTCTTTTTGTGGCATGCCTAAATTCTGCACACTCGAAAGTCGTTTCTGAAACATTTTGTTCACCATGTTTACAGTTTTAAGCAATCGAAATCATATGGGATAAACCAAACTAACTCATCATCCTCTCCCTCTCTCTCTTTCTCTTGCTCTCTTTGTATGTGCTATGTCCTGTTATATTGTTGATGGTGCTCTGGCGACCGACATCCTCCTCATTGACCCCCGTCTCCCTCTCTGCCTTTTCCGTCTCATGAAAAACGATTCCAGCTCTCTGATTGAATTTTATTCCTTCCTGACCTGGTCCATTCTGTGAGAGCGCCATCAATCTTTTGACTAACACGACGTTTGTTTATTAGGCCTACACTTGAGAAACTATCTAATGACTTTTATGAGCCTGATTATGGTGCAATCGGAGACCCGGAAGACACACATAAGCAGGCTTTTGTGCTAAGTTGGACTTCTATTCATAAAAATATAGACATGCTTTAAGGCCTCATATTATATTCACGTGGCATGCAGTTATTTTGTTCTATTATCCTTCATGTTGATCTAAAGGACTGCAGCTGCCGAAAGAAAAAGATCCAAACCATTTTCCATTTTAGAAACTGGGTTTTAAAACATGTAATAAGACTTGTCGTCAGTCACGGAGTTGTGGACGCGTTGTCCTCCGTTTCTGTTCAGTGGGAAACTATTTTATAGAAATCCTCTAAATTATCCTCAAAAGTAAGTAAGTAAAACGGCGTTAACAGAAACTCGAGTGGAAAATCTGTACTGTAACTTATTACAAGTTATTTGCCAACTAAAGGCTATCATTCCTATATATATATATATATATATATATATATATATATATATATATATATATATATATATATATATATATATGGTGAGATGGATGAGATGCCTTTATTATTATTATTATTGTTGTTGTTGTTGTTGTTATTATTGTTGTTGTTGTTGTTGTTATGCAAACTGTAGATCTTTATCAAGGCTATTTCATTAAAGGCTACTAAAGTAGAAAAATATTTAAAATAAATTTGTATGCATTTAATAAATATAACTCGCAATAAATTATAAAGTCAAATAAGATAAAATGACGCTTTAATCATATATTACAGCAGTGGGCTACCTTTTTTTTTTTTTTACCTTTTTAAAGGAAATTCGTGAGCTGCATTTTAAAGCATGTAAGCGACTCTTACCATTAATCCTACTAAGGAAAAACAAAATTTATGCTATTAATAAATATATATTTACATCACCTTTCAACAATGACTACAGTAAAACCTCAATTGGACTAACTTCTACTTATTTGTCTTTAGTTAAATACCAACAACCTTTTTAAAATAGCGGTTTACATATATTGAAAAAAAAAAACCGTGACGGTTATGTTTGTCAGCGTCACGTCAGACTAGTCAGAACTCAGACATCAAAACTGAAGTGACAACGGCACTATCTTTGGCATGTGCGGTATGATATTAAGTAAGCGCTGGTATGCGCCAGTAAACACACAACGCAGTCCAAAACAAAGTTGTGCTGTGTGCAGGCTCTTTCCAGGCGCTCTGACTGAAGATCTTTTTGAGTTCTAATCATCTGTTATAAAACTCAATGCCTCTTACTTGAGATTGAACTATATATATATATATATATATATATATATATATATATATATATATATATATATATATATATATATATATATATGTTGTATGAAGTACGAACAAGAAACAATACATCCTAATATTTTTCATAATTTCTACATCTCTCATGAAGAAGATATAAGGCGACCTCCAGGGAAGTTTTACTTTTATGTGTAAATAAGGTCGTGTCCTTCCAGCAGATCACAGTACGAATATATTTAATTGTCTTTAAATTATTTGGGAAACAAAACACACGCGCGCGCGCGCACGCACGCACACACACACACACACACACACACACACACACACACACACACACACACACACACACACACACAATTAAATGAATTAAATCCGAGGGGTCACTTCACTAAACTAACAGCTCGGGTGTAAAATATCGCGAGCCTGTTTTCAAGTCTGCAAGAAATGAGGCGTAACTTTAACTCTCATAAAATGACAATTTATTAAACAAACAAACAAATCCTTCAGAATATTTTTTCAACAAATGAAGATTCTTTGAAATAGTACGGCGATATACACGTTCCTTTTTCTTACTTTTATAATGGAACAATTTTTTAGGACACTTAAGGCAGTTCAATTTAGAAACACTTTTTTTGGTGTTTGGTCCATAATATCCGGCTACAGTTTAGAAATAAATTACTATATGCATTTTACACGTCCATGAAAAGTGACATATATTTAACACATCACATAAAGCCACAAAAGCAAAGGGAGACTTACGTGTTATTTGCAGTAACACTGTTCTTTAGAAAGATCAAGTCTTTTTTTGTTTTCTTTTCTGTTTCATATTAGTCCATGTGGGAGTGAGCGAGGCAATGAAGGGCAACAACGCTGGATTTAACTGAACGAGTTCAAACACCGTGAGGGGGAAATACTGACCCTGTTTTGGGGCTGTTTTGTTTTTTTGGTCAGAACTTGCTGCAGTCATACACGAATGCTCCCGATGTGCGATAGATGGACTGGCTTGGTGGGAATGACATCTGACAGCTGCTATTCCCATTCACAGGTGAATTATTCAAGCCAATTCTTTGGGATTCAAACATCTCTCTGACCGCATGGAAGTTCTGCTGTTGTGCTGGGTAAGCTGCACCCAGATGGCCCAGGTCCCCGGCCTGGTTGAGGTACCATGAGGTCAACCTTCCTTGGTGGGGATGGTGGCTTTCCTGCCCAGAGTTTAGATTACCGTGGGTCAGGGAGGATGAGGTGGTTGTGACTGAGTAATCTGGCAAAGTTTCGTCCACGGTGGTGCTCGGTGCCAAATGGCTAGATCTGTCCCCAGCGTAAAGGCTCATGGCTTGCATGTTACAATGATAAGTTGCATTGGAGGTAGTGGAGATGGAGTTTTGGTTACAGGGTGAACTATAGACAGATGTCTGACTTGGAGAATAGTTTAAGGACAAAGACGGTGTTATACCTGTCCTGGTGGAGGCGGTGAGGCTGGAATTGAGCTCAGTGGCCCCTTGTGGAGATCCCCGGAGGGAGGTCATGATATTGTCTACGCTGAAGCCCTGCGTCGAGGCCTGGCCGTGATGTTGGTGGTGCTCGGTACTGTCCATACCAATGGACCTATTGGAGGGGATGCTGTGGGGGCTCCCGCTGGACATGCTGCTACTGTCTGGACTCTCGATTTTGGGAACGGAGCTCAAGGAAGGCGACTCGGCCTGCGGTGGTGTGACCGCCCCGTTCTCGGTTTTTATATCCTGGATCCTCACAGGCTGGGAGCCCTGCACCGGCTGCTCCTGCTCCCGGCCCTGCTGCCTCGGCGGTATCTCCTTCTGCAGCCGCTCTTCTTTCTCTTTTAGTGCGTCCTTCTTTTTGAAACGCCGTCTCCTTCTCAAGAAGCTCCCGTTCTCAAACATGTTGTAAGAGTCTGGGTCCAAGGTCCAGTAGCTGCCTTTACCGGGCTTTTTATCATCACGGGGCACTTTAACAAAACACTCATTCAGAGACAGATTGTGTCTGATACTGTTCTGCCAGCCCTGCTTGTTGTCTCGGTAAAATGGAAACCTTTCCATGATAAACTGGTAAATCCCATTCAGGGTCACCTTTTTGTCAGGCGAGTTTTGGATAGCCATAGTGATGAGCGCAATGTAACTGTAAGGGGGTTTGACCATATCCTTGGGCTGAGGCTGGGGTGTGTAGGGTCCATACGCCCGGGCCATGCTGGCAGGGTACTGGTCATGAGCCGCGTGAGAGTACATGTTCATAGGTGCTGGCATCCCCGTGTATCCCCCACTGGCTGCGGCCCGATAGTAGCTCGGATCGCTGCTGATGTACGGCACGACGCCCAGTGAGTTGGGACTGGAGACGGAGTAGCGAGCCTGCATGTCTTCACTTTGATCCGGCAAAAATAAAGCTCCAAAAAACGCAGAATGAGTGCTCCTCTTCTAACTCCTTTGGAGATAGTGGCGCTCAAATCACAAGACTTCGTTCCTCACTTAAAAAAAAAGCAAAAGAGGGAAAAGTCTTAACCGCAGTGCAACTTGTTGTGTTTAAGCTGTCCCCATCCTTGTGTCCCAATGAAACGCACACTGAAAAACTTCTGAACTTCGGACATCCGTCACTACAGAGGACTTTTGCGCAGTTAAATTCTTTCCTCCTTTTTTGCTGCCAGGGAAGCTCCGCCTACAAAAGCGCAGGAGCTGTCCAATGGGATGTCCGGGCGTGCAAAGGGAGCAGAAAGCTGCTGGCCACACTCAGGGATTTTAGAAAGACAAAAAAAAAAAAAAAAAAAAAAAAAAAAAAGAAAAAGAAAAAAGAAAAGAAAGAAACCTAGGAGGTGTCGCTAACTCCCAGTCCGCTCCAGCCAAAGCTTCGGACACGACAGAGCAACATGTACACAGTCAGCTCATGGAGTTCATTTCCCCGCACTCTGTGTTAAGATCAGACATGGTCTACAAGACATTTAATTAAGCTGAAATGGCACAAACATGGTATTTATATTTCAAATGTAGAAGTGCAGTAACTGTCCGCTATTTTCAGTGCCAAAATATTTCTGATCCCTTTAAAACAATCACATTGTATTTAATTTACATTTTCTCCTACGGTCATTGCTCTGAAAAATAAGTTATTTCATTGCAATATTTCATTTTTGTTTTTGCAGAAAAGGCGCTGACACCAGCGAACCAAATGGTGCAATTTAACATCTTTAAAGTGCATTTGATTGGTTAAAAACATTCAACACCAGCAGTAGGTCAGTGTGAGATCAAAGCGGGAGAGAACCTCACAGTGCTGGCAGTGGGCGTTAAGTGCGACCTCATTACAGCGAGAATCAGAGACAATTTGGGCTTCAGGTGACCAGAGTTGTGAAAGTTTATTCAGGGAGAGCATTTAGGACGGGAACCAAATGGGACGACACCTTCCATGTGTGGCTTTTCATCAAAAATATCTGAATATTTGTTGCGCGGTGATGGTGAAAGCTCATCTGGAAATTATTATCCTAAAGAAAACTGGACTGTAGAGAATAATTTTAGCATCAGCAAACAATTATTTACACGCACAGTTCTTCCGTTTCTTTACCCAGATTTAATTCTTTGTGTAATTAAAAAAAACTCTAATGAGTTTATAATGTAAAAGGTCTGAAGCGCAAATCAGATAAATAAGACATTTTGACCAAATATGAAAAACAGTTCAATAAGTCGACCCTGAAGGGCCATAGATGTCCCCTAACTGTCAAGAGCGACGGTGCATGAAATTGTTAATGATCATTTTGAGACAAGGTTACAGTCCCAATATCGCTGTAATCCTTCGCAGGTCGTCTTAATTAAATATCCGTGCAGTGGCCTGGTTTCTCCTTACATGGACCCGGGCATGAACTTTTTCCACCGCCCTGGGCTGTTTACACAATTCACGACGGGCCTTTTACTTAATACCACGGCCTGCTCACCCACTCCTCCCTAACCCTTTATTTAAAAAAAGAAAGAAAGAAAGAAAAGAATTCACGGCTGGATCACAGTGAAAAACATGACATAGTGTCAAATCAATAAACACAACTTCAGGCGCTTTATGTGTGTCTTTTCTCGAACCAGTGTCAGTACAAGTAATGGAGATGTTATTCTCAATAAAATATATATATTCCTGATATAATTTGTTTAAAAATTACATTTGCCGTCAGTTTATCATATTTGTGTGTTTATGTTGATCATCACTTTCTGTCTTTCGCCTTCATAATTACTAATAACATTATACTAAGGGCAAACCACATAAAGAAAATATAAACAAATATAATGGCAACAGCCTAAAAGTGTGAATTTTGAATGAACTAACTATATTGTAAGCTGTATCGTTTTGCTAAACAACCGATGTTTCAAAACACAAATACAATACTGTGAATATGAAAAGATATATATAACAAACTTGAATTTTTAGTGGAGTGAAAAAAAAAGACAGGGGGGGGGGGGGGGGGGGGGGAGGAGGCGTTGGAGGGTTTATCCCAATCACTATGAACGTGGCTCCCTCTAGCGTTCAGAAAGGGTACAGTTGCAGTTGCAGCCTGTCGTCATGTCAGTCTTAGCTGAGTTCATGAAGTTCAGCTGATTTCTACAAACGCAATAATTTATTAATGAGACAGTGGCGACACTGAAATAAGAGCTGTTTCTGATCACACCACATTTCCCGCATTGACAGGGACTTGCTGGTGTTTCGAGGATCAGGAGAATCACAAACCAGTGAAACAGTAAAGCAGTGCCAAGAGACATAACCATACAATTCAACAATGTCGTCGATGCGCTCTGAAACATATCGTTTCCTAAGGTTCACACCGCGCACGAACGATTTGCCAGTGCGATGAGAAGTGCGCCATCCGGTGAGCGCTCTGGCAGTATGACGTACGTTCTCCCAACCAATAAAACTGCAGAATGGCAGGGAGCGAGCGTGACCGAAAAAAGTACGGATAGAGCACAGAAACAAGCGCAACACAAATTTCTGGCCATTCATCCAGTCTAGCGGTCAGTGCAGCGCATACAACTTCCTGTGTGAAGGGGCTACAAGAGTGGTCATGGTGCACAGAAGGCAAAGAGGTCATACAGGGGTCAGAGCTAACTGAGATTAAACTAACTGACCATTACCTGAGAATAAAACAATGATTAAAGGAGAAGTTGGGCGGTGACCAGGTTATACTTTTAGGGCGCCTGAGCTGCCATTTCACTGAGTGTGGGAAATGCATGAGAAAGTTCCACAGACAAGTTTTTTTTACCACTCTTTGAAAGCAATTTTTATGTTAATTAATGTGTGAATTAATATTGGTAATACTATGTAGGAGCTATTAGATTGTTTTATGATATAGCAGTGAGGATGGTGTTAAATCTTTGTAACGGTTATACATAATAAATGCCAACAGTTCCAGTATGGTCTTACCTTGTCATGTTTTCAGGTCTTGCTATGGCCTCTGGATCATACTGTGAAGGGATGAAATATGACCAGTATGTAAGAATTATTTCAACTCTTGTCAGCTGTTGCTGTTGTGGCCATCAACCCTTTAACGTTAAACCTAACTTTTCAGAGGAACTATAATAAATATGAAGAACGAAACTTCCTAAAAATCACCTATAGCGGCCAACGAACTAGTCTGTTTATTTTTTTGTGTACATGATAACGGTATATATATTCAGGATATTAATTATATTCAGTGATCCACATGAGCCCCCTGAGCAGCACTGACATGGGTTTCAGAACATTTTTTAGCGGCTGCTGCCATCTCCCGATTTAATTCTGTACTACAGTTGCTGACTGACTGAGCAAATCAGAAAATACAAACAGGCACCTTCAGTTATGTGAAAGGCACAACCTTAAATGCTATGAAGCAAAACTGATCATAAAAGCCTGCTTGTTGTTTTCATGCACTAAATGTGCGAATAAACTAAAATAATTTCCACAGGTGTTTCAGGATACCAGAGAAGAGCATTTTCTCTGTGGCTCTCTAATGTTCCAGGTCAGCGTGTCAAGCAGGACTAAAGAGATTCATTAAATGGCAAACAGACAATTTTTTTTGCCTATTTGAAAGAGTAAACAGGTTGTATATGGATTATGTGTATTTAACTTAGTATGCATAAATAGCATACTAAAGAACCGTTTGGGTTGTGGTGTATAAGCATGACCTTTTAGGTTAGTAAAACAATTCCTTCATAAAAACGTGTATTTTTATCTTTACCTTAATTTTAACAATGACAAGTGTAGTGCCACAAATTCCTTTAAATATTCAAATAAATAGAAAAATAAAACAAAAACAAAACAAAAAGCTTCTTACTGTAGCCAAAGCATTACGATCAGTAATTTCACAAGTCATTTGCCTAATAAAGTGACAAACGAAACAAAATTTTACAGTAAATTACTGGCAGCATCGGTGATTTTCTGTAACTTTACAAGGACCATACTGTAAACATACTGTTTATTTAAACATCTTTAATTTAATTTATTTATTTATTTACAGGATGATACCCTACTGTTTATTGGAAAAAGCTGTACAATTCTAATGACGTTATACTTTTATATATATATATATATATATATCTAGATCTAGATAGATAGATAGATAGATAGATAGATAGATAGATAGATAGATAGCTGTGCTGTACTTTTTAAAGTATTTTCTCGGGTACTACTGTATTTCACTTTTTTTCCTGAATCTAGACTTCTTTACAGTGATATTCCGTTTTCTGCTTTTACTTTCTTTGCTTAGAATAATAACAACAACGACAAAACTAACAATAACAGTCATTCATATTTTGTAAATAGTTATAGTTGTTAATGATGAAAAAAAAGTTTGTCTTATTGTAAGTACTGTATTATGGTAATTTATTTATATGCAATTAAAATATCTCATATCAATAACTGTGCTTGTCACTGACACTGACTGTTTCAAGGCGCAAACCACTTCTCTGACCCATATAAATACAGCGGCTCGTAGCTTGGACCATTGTCTCTTGCGGTCTCATTCCCTTCAGTGACATGTTGAATGAAATTATTTTCATGCGTTTGGTCAATTTTCTGCTTAGACCTTGTTTTATCGTCTTTAGCTGCTCCGACGCATGCCTTTCATTCTCTTGGTCAGTTAGCAGTCACTATAAAGAGTAAAGTATAAAGATGTCAGTCATGACTGAAACAAACTAAACCACATCAGAGCACTGATCGAAACTGGAGTCCCAGAATTCAAAATAACCATGTAGTTAAATTTTGTCATTTGCTGGGCTAGTGAGGAGCATTTGACTGTTCCTCCAGAAATAGAACAACCTCCTATTTCGGTTTTTGTTTGAAATGTTTGTTTTTTCTGACTGCATGTTACGTTATGTTAATTTGTATTTTAAAAAAATAAGAATAATAATGCCAGAATTTTAATCTGTGTCTTCCCAATGAAATTTAACCTTGAAGTGATTCATTAGGAGAATGCTTGGATAAAGGAATACGCTTGATGACTCTTATGCTGTCAGCAGTATCACATAAAATCACACCTACAAACACCTCAATATTTGAGATGCAATTTAATACAGTTAACCTTTGCCTTTATCGGGGCTGGACTTGTAAACCCACCAACTTTAAATTACCGATCTCTATATCACATACAACACAGTGTGTGTATTCTTATATACTGAGTGAGTATTACAATCTTAAAAATACAGAAAGTGCCCCATTACTTTTGCGTTTATAATAAAAAACGCATATTCAGCACCATGGACAGCAGAGCCGTTAATAAGGTTTATGTAAGAAGAAGCCTTTGCTTTTAGGAAATTTAAAATTATGTAGAAACTTTCCAAATATATATACATATGAACATGTACTTTCATACTAACAATGTGGATTATGTTCGCAATAATGTGATATAAATCGATAATAATGTATGACGATAGAACGAGACCCACGTGTGGGTAATTAAGCGAGAGTATGGCTGTCTAAAAAAAATCAGGGTGCGTACACTGTCATTAGTCTATGTGAAATATAGTTTATTCACCTTGTCACGTTTTTATGTCTGGAGGTTCTTTTGGTCTGAAGGTTCAGTTTGTACCAGAAGAATTGTTGGATTTCTTTTCATGTTTTCATGTTTATGTTTTTGATCGATAAATACCGTTTCGTATACCGTCTGCTAAAGTGACTGAATGTCCATCTGGCTGTTCTGTGGGACCTTTTGAATCCTCTGCAAATACCAAACGCAGAAATTTTATTTTAGAATTCCAAAAACTTTCACTTACCACGAGATGGCAGTGCAAGTTAAACCAAAAAGCACTGAAGAAAAATGTAAGATTTTGTCACTTCACTGTTGCTCACTGTACGTGGCCTCCTCTCCCCCTTCTTTCTGGCTACTAATTATGTCAGTATTATATTTTACATCAGTGATGGAGTTGTGGCAGCAGTTTAATGCAAAGAAGTCACAACGTATACATAAATTATCGTCAAAATATGAACAACCTTGAAGATGAACTACTTTTTATTAAGCCCAACTTTTCACAATAAATAAAATGTGCAAAAGTCGATATAACATCAAATAAAATAATCTATACTTCGTTCATATTTATGAAACTGAGAAGAAAGCACCCATAACACAACTGGTGTTCCCTGATGAGTGTGTCTTTTACTTTTGCTTTCTCATGGTTTCAAATTTTTGCCTCTGCAAAACTTTAAAGACTACTGTTCTGCTGAGCTCCTGAGAAACAAAACTTACTTTTTAAATCCAACATTTAAAAAAGATCTATACTGTTTCTAGAAAATACGTTGTCTACCCTTTCTTATAGTTATTTAGTATTTAAGACATCACTTCGAAATGGTCCTTTCAAAAATAAATCTCTTTAATGATTAGGGATTATTACAGGCGGGAAGCAACAGTTTAACCATCAGAAAAAACACAAAACAAAATTAAGTGAAAGGTTCAGATATATTGACGTTTTTGGTACAATATAGATATTGCTTATCCATGTGTGTGACGTCAGTCGCATAAGGAAAACGTGAAGTGCTAAAACAAGTCCCCACAACAAAATGATTACTAAAGAAATTGAAAGGTCAAAGTTCATTGGAAAGAAAGATGTGCTTCATAAGCTGCCGTATAAGGAAATGTTATGTTAGAATCACTCCGCCAAGGGCTTAACTTAAATGAAGTGGATTTGGGGGTTTTATTTTAGGAACCACTTTGCCTCTTCTTGTCACATTACACATGGCTTTACGTCCTGATAGACGCTTTGATGATGATGATGATGATGATGGAGCTGATGATAATAAGATCCACTGGTGTTGGGATGAAGGTTTAAAACGAATTCCTTCCTGTCACACACGGGAGCTGAGTGGCTGGAATATCGAGACAATCCCACTGTAAACAAACAGGATACAAGAGGTCAAGTAGTCATTTCTTTGGTCAAGCTGTAGATTTATAGAAGCACGCAACCAAAAAAGGAAAGAAAGAAAAAAGAAAAAGGGCCACAACTTTAGAGCATTTCCTTTTAGACAATTTTAGACCTAAAATTGGTTGGCGCTACTTTTGAACAACATTTATTTATTTCTGTCTTTCTTTTTTTCTTTTTTCTTTTAAATTAAAGTTGTCATATTTTCCATAGCTGCCTTTATCCAAAGGATATAAGAGCAGTTCATGTTTACACTGTTAGGCAGTTGATGATGCAAATTCTAGTGGATTCCTCACTCTAACATCCTAAAGTCACAAATCGTAATAAAACAACAGATTTTTCCCATTGCAAACAATAAGGAATTAAACGCATTTTGAGACAGATTCTGATAAACAAATCAAGTCTGCTGATTTTCTTAATTTTATATTTCTAAAAAGAACTACTTGTAAATATATATATATATATATATATATATATATATATATATATATATATATATATATATATATATATATATATATATATATTAATGAATGTTTTTCATTGTATACAAATGTGCCTTTTAGCGTATTTTAACAAAAAAAAAACGTGTTTACAGACTAATCGATAATACAATAAAAGCAGGTTTGACATTTTTAGTGAAGTTTATGAATCTGCTTGAAATTTAAAAAAAAAAGGTTTATTTTCATAATTAACAGTTTTAATGAGCTGCTGTTATTGTGTATTTAGACCTACATTTGTGTAACACGGGGACCTCTGAAAAGGCTTCTATGCAGACGGTATGGCATGATAATAAAATGTGAAATAACAATGATAGCAATAAATCAGTTAAATGAAACACAAGCCACGATTGAACACCAATATTTTGATGCGTGATAAAAAAAAAAAAAAGAAATATCAAAAAATATTTTATAGCCTTAAAAACTACTTTTCGGTTCATCTTGCTGCTTTTCAATTTAATTTTAAATATATTACAAATTGATATGTTTTATGTACAGATTTTTAAATAAACCTGTTCGCATAAAAATACATTGTGAAATCTTGATTTTTCTATGTATTTTTTACGTGTGTGAAACATGAAAATCTGTTTTTTTGTTTTGTTTTGTTTTTTGTTTTTTAAAAAGAGCGTTGACTTTATCTGTGATAGATAAATGATCAGTTATTCACGGCCTCAAGTGACTCACTGTGGTAAGTAGAGAATATAAAACAGTGTAGGTAATAAAATGCATACCTGAAATGTCAGAATCTCGTGCATTATGGTGCAAATAGCCCTGGTCCAGCGCGTAAGACGTCATTCCCGCTTGTACGGCTGAGGAGTTTGGACTGCTTGATCTCACCGACTGCTGTTTGATGTACGATGACACACCAGGTGTACTCCAATGTGAAGCTGCATTTGCATATGGAGACTGACAGTCCAAAGTGCCTATCATCGCTGGGGAGGACTGCAGGGGGCTACTGCTGCTGTCGGGGCAATAGTCTGAGTTAGAGGCCACCTGACATGCGGCCATATATGACGACCCGGAGCTTGATGACATGTGCGGGAGGTGATGTCCTCCTCCGAGTCCATCGAAGCCACCTGGAACTGTATTACCCATTAAATCTAAGTTGTAGCTGTTATGACATGCTAATGAGCCTGCGGGTGATTGGAAATCAAAGTTCTGGGACAGCATGGATGCACCAAACCCGATCCCATTCATCATCCTGTACATTGGTTTTAAAGCTTGGCATTTCCTCCGGAACCCCCGGGGTCTGCGACGAAACGAGCCCTCCTCAAACATAAACTCACTGCCAGGGTCGATGGTCCAGTAGTGCCCTTTGCCAGGTCTGCCTAGACCTTTGGGTAGTTTTATAAAGCACTCGTTCAGAGACAGGTTATGTCTGACAGAATTTTTCCATCCCTGGTATGATCCCCTGAAGAAAGGGAATCTGGCCTGGAGAAACTGATATATTTCGCTTAAAGTAAGCCTTTTAGTTGGCGAGCTTTGAATAGCCATCACAATTAAGGCAATGTATGAGTAGGGAGGCTTTTCGGGGCGCCTCAAGCCGGAGTTTCCCTTTTTCCCTTTAGCTGATTCATTATGCGCGCTCTCCATCACTGGCTGTGGGCTCAGCACAGATGCACTTAGAGCACCGGCCGCTGGACTTGCGCGCAGAGGACTGGGTAGATCCAGATGTTGCTGGGAATTCTCAGTCGTCATAGCCGTGCCTCTTTCTGGTTTCATACAACATGCAACTCTCTTTTCCTGTATTTTAAGCACCGTTAAAGGCTTCCTAACGCAGAATTCACGGAGGTCAGTGTCCCGTTGCGATGCTCGGTAAGATTATAACCGTGAAAATCAAGAAACGCAGGCGCTGAGCCTCCTTCCTCTCTCTGCCCATCGCTGGCAATAATCCCATCAGAGAGGGGAAATAAAGCTCCTAGACTTTGCTTGCGCATATCCACCCGGCCAAACACAACTCGACCACCTATCAGTACTTAAATCTCTCTCTGCCCCTCTATTCCCCCAAATCCCTCCAAGAAATCGCCAGGAACTACTCCCTCCCCATCTGGCAAGTATCCAGCCTAGAAGCCGGACACTGCACACTGGAGTAAGACAAATCTCCTCCCACGACTCACTTTCCAAAACACTTCTGTCCACATTTGACAAACCGGTATTTGTCACGACATCATGATGAATGAAGTCTCAGAGTTCGATTAAGATCAAATTATTTCCTTTTACCTCCCTTTACAGCAAACACTGAAGGTGCCCAATTGCAGCTTTAGACTGTAAAGCTGTGCGGGAGAAGCACCGACTCCTGATTTGGTTGGGATCTGTTCAGGGTTAAGGGCTCTGACATGAGAGGCCAGAGCATGTTTTTTCCATCAGAGCGTGCCAACATACCACACACAGCGCCCAAGTGTCAGTTTACCTCTCGGAGCCTGGATTACATCCCTGGAGAAATGAAAGTAGCCACTCTAACAAAAGTCTTTGGAAGGATTCAGATGATAAAATATGAACATGTCGCTATGCAAAGTTCATTTCTTCTGTGAAACGTTTAGAGCAATTCGAGTGGCTTAAGACGTGAAATAATGTCACCATCAGTGAAGTTAAAAGCACAATCTGCGCAGGCTGTTACCAACACGAAACTCGTGCGTCCAGGATGCACAGCTGCTTTAGAGGAAATTTACTTTCTAGTGTCAGATGAATAGCTCAAACTGGAATACCCTTCTTTCTGCTCTGAATTTGAGTTGAGCTCACATTTGTATAAACCCTTTCCTGAGTATGTGTGGTGACTGAGGCGACAGCTATTTGCAGCGCCAGACAGAAAACATAAATATTGGATGCCCCTATCCGGCAGCAGCGAGCTTCATGAACATGAAAAAGTAAATACTACTATATGATATTTCTTTTGGCAGCATGAAGCAGAAAGAAAGAGGGAAAAAAGAACAATACCAAGTTTATTATTATTATTATTATTATTATTATTATTATTATTATTATTATACAAATATTGGGCAATGCAAGATTTAGAAAACAGTTTCGGGGAGGCGTCAGACGAATACGCCCTCATGAATAGTGCGTTCTATAATTGCACTGGCAGTTAACTATGCTTTTATGAAGTATCTATAATTCCAGTTATAGGTAGGCCACAACAATAGGAAACAGATATCAGCACAACTTTTTTTTATTATTAATTTCACATTTCTCAAAATAAAAAGACATAAAAACAGTCAAAGTGCATATTTTTAACAGGTTTGTTAAAGAAATAAAGTTAATGCTCTGCTCGGTAACATATCTAACAGAGTGTGAAATTTCAAGTTTGAAAACGCTTTAAGGATAAACTACTACAAAAATAAAAGGGAACCACCATCCCGCCACAGTTATGTCAGATTAAACTAGCGACTAACTCAAGGTGATGATTTTGAGTCACCGAACAGCAAGTCCACATTTCTTTGTGATATTGCAAATTGTCTATGAAAGAAACCCACCACCATAGGGGGTTGATACATGCTGGGCACTGGAGTTCACATGACAGGGTGACTTAACATATAGATATGAGGCAGGTGTGTTTGAATGATAGGTCATTAGTTCAGTGTAGTAGGGCCAGGGGAAGGCAGGAAAGGGAGGCAAACGTTCGTTATTTAAGTCTCTCTTGAACGGCTTGCTGAGGATGCTGTCAATAGCGAATGAACTGGTAAACTTGGGACAGGAATCGGTCTTGGTGCTCGGGGCAGACTGGTGAATGAGCTGCGGCTCCTCTGTGTGCTTGGGCTCCTCTTGTTCCCTGCTGAATTTTTTGTTAATGCGCTTTCTTCTGCGCCGGAATACCCCGTCAGCAAATGTGTATTCGCTGTGAGGATTGAGCATCCAGTAATTGTCCTTTCCCCAGGGTCTGGAAGGGTCCCGGAGCACTTTGAGAAAACAATCATTAAGAGACAGATTATGACGAACCGAGTTCCTCCAGCCGGTGTAAGTGCCTCTGAAGAACGGAAACTTTTTCATCAGATAGTCGTTTATCTCCGCCAAAGTCAGACGTCCACTGGGTGAGTCCCGGATGGCCATAGCGATTAGAGCGATGTATGAAAACGGGGGCTTGGGTCTACGTGTGTATGGCTTGGACTTGCCGCTGCCGCCGGACGGGGTGACAGGTGGAGGACTGTGGGCCACGCAGTCCCCATCCGACCCCAGCTCCTCTTCAGGAGGGAAAGGTGATCGCCCATGACCCTCAGCATCACTTGACATCTCGAAATGCTTCATGTCATAGTGACTCCCACACAGCACCTCCAGCTTCATTGTTAGTGTGCTGCTCAGTAGAATCTGTCCAGCAATAAACCTCGGAGAGCTCTTTGCGTAAAGTCCGAAGCTTCGTGTGAGTCAAGATGCGGAGAGTCTTGGGCTGTATCCAAAGGAGTGTGTCTTCTTAATCATACCTGCCAGAGCGCTGAAGCCCTTCTCACCTTGGGTCCGTGTTAGCGGCACTTTATAGGCGGCTTACCTCAGACCCAACCCAAGGGGGCGGGGCATGTGAGTTTAAAATATTGAGAATATCACAAATACCTTCACATTGCGTTCCAGTGTCTTTAATTTAAAAAAAAAAATCATAATGACCATTTAATATAATATTCCGAACTTTCCAACCCACACCTCATTCAAAGCCAGTTTAAAAGTCTCACCTGTGAAATGTTAAGGAACACACACTGGGACTATTTTACCTGAGACAACCAGGGGGCGTATATTTCCTTTGCATTTAAGGTGCGGTGCCTACAGGTAGTTTTATTTGTCCCATTCAGGAAGCGCCGTAATCACAGCAAGGGCTATCTGTTTTCGCGTGTGTGTGTGTGTGTGTGTGTGTGTAATTATTTACTTCATCTTTTTTTTTTTTAAACAACCGTTTTATGATGAAAACAATCAACTGCACAATCTTTCCATGCTGGTGTGTAATATTTAAACAACACTCGGGTCTCTGTGCCAGCACTCGTCACACATTCACCTGCTTTCGAGATGTCTCATATCAAAGCTCAGTGTTTAGGTGTGAACTTTTAATGTCATGCCAATTTACCAGCCCACATGGAAACTTGTGTTATTGTGTTTTTGTCACTTAAACAGTGCATCCTGTCCTTCCTGTTGCCCAGAATTCACCTAACAAATGATCATTAATTTTCTGTTTTTGGTAATTGCGTTGAGGTTTTGAAAGGCTTTAGAAATGTTTAAGTCTTGCAATTTCAGCCTGAGGAAATTGCAGTACAATTGCACCAGGTGTATCAATTGAATCATGGAGATAGAACCAAACAAGATAAATTGTTGATTTCCATGTGAACTTTATATTGTAGTCTTATTGGATGATGCCAGTCATCTTCTCTCAGCTATTCCCCCAGGTCAAACTCTGACTTCTGCTGAACAACCCATCTTTGTGCAACATACCTCCGGGAAAAAGATGCAACCAATTGCCATGACAGGCTGTGCAGCCACAGTGTCATCACATAAACGGAAAAAAATATATATCCTTGTAAAACCACCTGGAACTCGGTGTTGACATTACCCTCTTGCTGTCACTGTGCCAAGTACAAAATTATTCAACTGCTGTTTATGCAAACTGTGCGTTCTGTAAGTGTTTGTAGAAGGTAGGCCGAGCATGTTTGTGCTGGTGTGAATGTTTTGATTTTCAGGTAATAATCTGTTTGCGTTGAGTGTGACACAGAACCTGTAGTGAAGTCACTACTTTGAATGGTGGCATGTCAGGGATGGAATTCTGTAAGCTAATCACACAATGACAGCAACTCACATACCACGTATTCACTCTGCTCAGTGCATGTAGTAGCTTGTGACGCCATGTCTCAATGTGTATATACATGGTGATATGTGTATAAAGCTTTAAATCATTTATTATGGCTTTATAATAAGATAATTTAAAAAAAGTATACAATATCACAAGTGGAATCATTAAAAGTTACATACAAAATCATAGATACATATTTATGTGTGTAACTGTTTCTTATGAAGGAAAGACTGTAAATATTCATTTGATAGTATGGTGTACTTAAAGCCAGTATACTAATGAGCAGTTATAGTAATTCTATGCTACTCCAGTATTTCTAAAGGCATGTGTGTGCAGTGTTCATACTTAAACAACATATAATTTTGTAAAAATACACAATAATGCAATAATTTAAAATGGTCTATTTTAAGATGATTAGATAATAAATCTGTTTTATAAGCTTCTTCTTTGTGTGTTTGTGAGTTTAGAATATAAAATTAAATGCATGTAGTGTGAAATATAAATGAATTGCATGAAATTTTATTTATGGTTTTAAAGCCCTTAAACCTGCAAAGCTATAAAATTGAAAAACCTCCAAAGAATGAAGAATGCTTTTCTCTGAACAGCACAGTAATGATAACATTGTTCGCAAGCGTGTTCGTTGAGCAACGGAGACACATTGGCCGTGAAAGCACCATCTTCCTTTGTCAGAACGTCAACGTTTACTGCCAGCATGGCCCTGATGTTGTTGTTGAAACATAACCTGTTGATATGCTGGAATGAGGAACACGGTAAAGTACATAGCCAGACACTTAGTGACTAATACCCTGATGGTTGTGAATACTGTGCAGTGATTCACTGGCACCATTTTCAGTTCCAAAACATTCAAGAATTCCAAACTTTTGCCAAAATGATAAAAATGCATGCCAAGATTTTTCAATTCAGTACAATAAAGTCACGCCTATTCACAAGCATGTAGTAGTTTCATGAGAACCCATTTAAGGTAGAGCATACCTGTGTAGCACATGCGATCACTCACAGACTTCATGTGGCCAAATTCTGTGAAGTTTAAGTTCAGTCAATCAAAGTGTTGGATTTGACTCACAAAACAGTCACAACCCAATGATTTTCCAAAGAATCGTTTGTTTAATTGTTTGTCAAGGAAAATAGTTTCCCACTCATTTGTCAGTGAGCACACGGAAGAAGTTAAATAGTTTTAGTTGACTGCACGATTAAAAGACAAAACAGCACATGAAGGGCAACAAATGTGTTGTGACAGTAGATTTAACAGCTATGTCGAGCGCTGCTCATTTCTCAGCGATACACCTGCTTCATTTTGCTCAAGCTGCTGAGTCACTAAGAGCTTTTGATTTTAAACAAAAAACAATGCACCCTAGTATAAAAAAGACATGGGACAATGAAATAATAATAATGGATTGCATTTATACAGTATATTTATATTTTTAGACACTCAAAGTGCTTTAAAATTCCACAATTCATTCACTCTCACATTGACACACTGGTGGAAGCAAACCACAATTGTAGCCACAGCTGCCCTGGGGCAGACTGACAGAAGCAATATAGCTGCCATATTGTGCCATCGGCCCCTCTGGCCAACACCAGTAGGTAGAGTGAAGTGTCTTGCCCAAGGTAACAATGACCTGGACAGACAGAGCTGGGGTTACAAGATGCGCTTCCCAACCCCTGAACCATGGTCGCCCAGTAAAAAACAACAGTGAAATGTGCTTACCTTTGTATATGCATCAAGTAAATATGGCTTCCACTTATAAAAATATGATTGTTTACAGACAGAGTTATCATGGTTTTCCTTAACTAATATTTATCAGTAGATTATTGTCTCACATGACCAGGACAGATAATGACTCATCATTAAAACATATAAGAGAAAAACATTTAAACCCTTCTTAGAATCTCAGTGATCTCAGTGTGTGTGTGTGTGTTTATCCAAACACGTTTTAGTTTTTCAGTGCAAAGCTGCAGATCATTTGTGATGCGTTTGGTAAACAATTATAAATGTAAGAGCAAAGATCTAAAGGTAAAGGCATCTTCAGAGGTGGAATTAAAATTAAGTGGTTCAAACAAAAATATAATTTCTTATCTATTCTGGGCTTTTTTTAGTGCTATGTGTGGAAACTATGTTTTAATTATCATTGTAGAAAAGTCTGACCTCAAAATATTTCGTCAGTTACTAATTGCTTTATTTTGACAGCTCAGTTTTGAAACCAGCTTGCCAGTGTCTCAGCACTTAACTGGAGCATTATGGTTTTGCACAAACATTCTTAGTCATACTCAGACAGCTTATAGGCATTGCTTCTTCATGTATATTTTGCTCCACATGTTGGGTCATGTATATCTCGCCCCGGCCTCTGAATCCACACATTCTGTCTCTCGTGTAAGAAAACTGTAAAGTTTAGCCGTTTTCTTTGCCTTTCAATAAGTAATTTGTGCGACACATATTTAAATATGTCAGAAAACAAATTTCAAGTTCTTTCATGTCTCTCAGCAGTTAAAGTATGAGAGAAGGAATGAAAGCAGGCCATTGCCTGTTGCTGGTTTGGGAAGTTTCTATTCCTGAGCTGTCCCTTTGAAGGCAAAGGGTAATGAGGTGCTGCAAAAATGAAAAGAAAAAGTATTGGAGACACAATAAAAATGTAAGAGAAGCTTTCTGCAGGGAAATGAAGATATGCATTTATGTATAATATTACTATTAAACAAGGCAATTCAAACATAGTGAATAGTATTACTGAATAAATTAATACTATTTAAAGGAGAATTGCAATACTGCGAACAGAAGCCACTTGTAGAATGCATTTAAAAGTTAAAAGGGGGTGAATGAGGTAAACATTGCCAAAACAGCAGCAAGATGGAGTTTAGCTTTCAAATAAGGAACAAATTTCCACACTAAATGTGGTTAATATGTCAACAGTTTGAGCGATGATTGTAAAAAACGTTGAGAAAAGGGGTCAGTCCATTATTTATTCTCTCTAGGGCTCTGTGTGGTGAGATCTAGGTTGAGGCCTTGTGTATCAGCATACAGAGTGTCATAAGCTGTTACTGACAAGCAGCACGGCTACAAAACCGTTACCACCATTATTCTAGAGTAGAGAAATGCCACGTCAACAATGTATATATATATATATATATATATATATATATAAATGTGTGTGTACAATAAACTCTTTTGCACCTTTGTCGACGTTATAATTTACAGTTTACAACAAAAGTAAAATGTTCAGTAAATGCTTTCCACACATAAATCCAGCAACTGTTGAACATTTATCAGCTCTCTTTATCTCACAGTTTATAAACTCAGCATCCAAGAGAGAAACTTAAAATGAAATATGCGCGACGATATGATTAAAGGCCAGGGTTAATCATTCGTGATTCACAGAGTTTTACAGTTTACCATTTATTCTACCTAGTGCTTTAGTACCCAGGACATGTTGTAAATCTATATGAGAAGATAACGTTTATTTACGCTTTGTTCTGCGTGGTTTTTACCACAAGCTACCAGTCTGATTAGTGTTAAACTTGCAGCATATAGAAATAAAAAAAAAAAAAAGCAAGGGTAAATTAAAATCAAAGGCAGATTTGTAATAATCAGAAAAGTCCTTACTATAATGCTAGATTTTCAGTGTCTCTGGATACATATTGTGTTGTTTCTATTCACGAAATCATCATCTTACTTTCTCTCTGTCTACAGTGCAACCCTCAAATGTCTGGAGTTTTTAGTTACCATCTGTTTTTGTGCCTAAGGCTTTGAAACGTGGCTTCACTAAAAAGAAATCATTTAAACATGTAAACAAGCGCTCATTTTCTTCCTGTGCCTGTACTTATGATGCCATAGCAACCGGTAAATTCTGTCAGATTCAATCACATGAAATACAAAGACCCAACAAGGAAGCTGTGCCATCGGCAACCACAAAGATCAAAGGCAGGCGGCAAGAAAATGTAATAAAATCATTAAATTAACGTATCAAGGCAACCAGCTGATCCTACATTTATAAATATGTTTTGTCAAATTAAACATAATTGTATTGATATTAGTCTGCTCCCTGTATTATTTAAGACATGAACTTTGTGGCTCATCTGGTTGTTTCCTCTCTGTTTGCATGCTTCTGCTGCATGTAACACATGCCATCGCTGCAGTTATTTGAAAGCTAGCATGAAGCTGTGCCAAACTTTACGTTGCAATAAACAGTTATTGCAACTTGTATAAAACATGCTACATTCATACCATCATTATGATAAATCTCGTTGCCTTTTATTTCTTTGCTTCAGTTTTACATACTTTCATCTTGAGTAGTGTCAAAATCTTTGCAAGAATCGCTAATGTTTGTATGTATTTCGGGGTTATGCTTGGATTTTTTGTGTATTATGTTAATTTTAGGTTAATTTAGCATTTGAGAAAATCATCTATAAGCACTTTTCTTGTGCTCACAGAAAACATTATATATAAAAGATGTTATTTGAATTAATATACTAATTATCCAAAAGTATTTTGCTAAAGAAAATAATTTTGGGTAAAACAAAAAACTGTAACAGTCTCCGGTCATTACCAGAGTACCTTATCTCTGCAAAGAAGGAATGTCAGGTTAAATAGAAACTGTATGTATTTCCATGCTGGTTAGTTTGTTTTTTCCTTTCTTTTTCTTTTTACAAACAAGTGAATATACCAGTATGACTACTGACCAGAAATCTAGGGCCATTATCTACAGGGACAACAGTTGCGTGAGGCCACGGTCTGCTGCCATGTGCCTAAACATTTAAGGCAGCTTTTGTAAATCTACATGTGGGATCTTTATGGGAGTCAACATACTATCAATGGTTTAAACATGCCTCATTTGAAGTCTTGGTTTTTCAAGTGTTACACATATAAGTACATACATACATAAAGGCAGACATGGATATTTGTGCCTTTACATATATATAGATTTCCTAAGAACAGCCTAACCCTACTGGGCTTCAGGAGAGGAGAGATGTTTTTATACATGTATATATATATGTGTGTGTGTGTATTAGCACAGAACTTGTACTCCATTCACTGCAGGACATATGTTTTAGAGTTCATAAAGCCTCCGTACAATTTATCATCTTAACTGCCATTTATCTGATCTGCACTAAACAAAGGCTTTGGATACTTTGAGTCTATAAATCAAGTGAACTTTGTATTTACAGCAACCTGTTAAAAATATTCTAAAAGCTTTTAAGAGCGCTTCGCCTGCCCCAACTCAACTTGTTTTGGCTGCCTTCAGGCCTCCCCAGTCTCATTCATGCAAGCAGGAAACCAACAAAAAAAATCTCAGTGTTGGGATCCCCTTCAAAAAAAAGTATGCTTAGATAATATCAGAGTTACTACGCCAACAGGACTTGTTTGGGTTATGTACAAATGAGAGAAAAGAAGACAGGAGAAAAAAGCGCCGGCAGCACAGACAACAAAGAGCCTGCGTGCCAATAGGAGGAGGAACTCCCTTTAGGTGAGTGTCTTTAAAATGCTAGCTTTGCACGAAACCAACACAGATCTACCAGCACACACCTTATTTACACCCACTCAGATAGAAGTCAGTCAGAGGGCAAATGCCATCCTGTCAAGAAGATTTAATGCAATATGAATCTAGAGTGATCATGATCTTTATTACAGTGTTTATTTTTAGTGTTTGGTTGCTATATTATATAATTGTTGCTTTTGTTACCAGGGTTTTCTTTTTTAATGTAATTGCCTGGTCTCATAAGAGATGCAAAAATTATATTCTATTTACCTAAAGCTCTGCCTCATTCCCATGTTTGTTACCTTCTTTATTCCAGCAAAACCTTGTCAGTGATCAAAGCATAACTTACCCATTATCCCTAAAGATAAAACTAGATTTTGGATGTAAATATATGAGGCTATTTGGACGTTTTTCTGCATAAAGTGAAATAAAAGTGACATCTGCTTCTCGTGCAGCCTCTGCCGGGATACATAAACAGATCTCCCAGGTGGTCTGTGTGTGCGTGTCTGTGTGTGTGAGTTTGTGTGTGGATTTCTCTGTGCACGTGCTCACATCTATTTCTTTGTGAGCAGTGCGTGTAGCATGTTAGAATGCATGTGTGTGTTTCGGAGAAGAATCTGAGAAAACCTTAAGTGGAAGGCAGCCAAGCCCTTATGAACGGTGACACATTAAGCAGAGCCAAATGCAGTCTGACAGTTAAGTTTAATGATATTTGTATCCAAGCAACACGCTTCCAGACCTGCACTGGATCTGTTCTCTCGACAGGACCTGAGCTCAATACAATGCCTCAAGCCTGGTGTGAGTTTGCTCATAACTTGTGTGAGAGAGGGAATGTTTATAACATATTTGATGAGACTGTGTATGAACTGCATGTGTGTGGGCGTGCACAGCCAACACTGCATGTTCCGACTCTTCGTGCTGTCTCAAAGAGTGTTATTGCACACATGCTGACAACAGTTGTGAATCTTTTATGAAATTTTAGATACAGATACAAACCTGGATGTGTATATACCTCCCATCCCCAGAAGATTTAACATCTTTTCTGCAGTCCACACACCTCCTTTGGGCCCACCACAGAGCCACATCAAGCTGGCGCTCTCCTTACTGTAGCTCAAAATCTGCAATCGCAGGCGAAAAATACAGCACCACCCCCAGGATGGCAGTGTTGGTCAGCTGCACCACCACATAAAGGATTTATGGGATTGTGAACCAATAAAATGTGAACCAGTGTTTGAGATACTCTTTAGTTGGTAACATCAATTATATTTTCCATGAAGTGATTAGTAAAATAACTTTATTTTATACCTAAATATGACTATTGAAATACTGGCCAACTCAAAAAAAATTCCCAATATGAGACATGTCTGCAACCATGTACACATGGACAATTACCTACTGGTCTTAAAAGACTTTATGATTTTGACTTCTGGTCACTGGTTAAATAGACTGTTAACCATCACTGAAACAATCACACTAAAAGTTGGTGCATATAAAACAACAATCTGTGGGTGTGTAGGTGTTTTCAACCAATCTGATGTTGCTGTAAAAGAAAAATTTTAGGGTTAGGGTTAGCAGGGCGTATTTGATTTTTATAAGGACACATTGTTAGCCGTTTCATAGTTTGTAGGTCAAGTAAGTAATCCGGTATGTCATTGACCCATTATGTAATTTTGTGGCTTACAGCCATTCAAAAAAATCCTCATTTTTATTTCATTTTGTTGTTTTGTATTCATTAAACATGCTTTCCTTATTTCAA
Source organism: Simochromis diagramma (assembly GCF_900408965.1). NCBI lineage: Eukaryota > Metazoa > Chordata > Actinopteri > Cichliformes > Cichlidae > Simochromis > Simochromis diagramma. Next base: position 8,680,146 of record NW_024386782.1, read on the forward strand.
CAGAGAGAGAGAGAAATACACAGATAAGAAACAAAAGTATTTTGGTGATCAGCCGATAAGAAAAAAGACAGGATAATTTAAATGTTTGTGGCGGTAGAGAGCGTAGTAGCACATGGAGATTTGACAGTCTTTGACAGTCCAGGATGAGGTGGAGATGAGAATGCTGCTGCATGAATGTGTATCTGGAAAGTATTTTATCTGGAGGATTCTTGGAAAAGGCAGGCATTTTGGGGCATTTTCTCTGATTTTTGGATCAAATAAATGACAATAGTCTTAAGATGAGGAAATCCGGACAGTGTGGGAAAGCAGAACTGACAAAAATAATAGAACAGCAGGAAAAGCATAAGCACCAAAGAATGCAGGACTTACTTACCTTAGTTCCTCCTACGCCGGGCGGCGCATCGGGCAGCTAGTGATCTCCATCGATGTCGGTCAGCAGCGACTGCTTCAGCTTCGTCCCAGGCAATGTCGACAGTTCTCAGATCGTCCATGAATGTTCGACGCCATGTGGTCTTTGGTCGGCCTTGCTTTCGCTTGCCAGTGCGTGGACGCCATGTCATGGCAATCTTAGCTGGGCGATGAGGGGGTAGGTGTAAAATATGGCCCGCAAAGCGGAAGCGCCTTTCTGCAACAACATCGGCTAATGGCCTGCTCTTTGTAGGACCTCCTCATTTGTTATTCGGGCTGCTGGGCTCAACTCAGGAAGACCTCCAAAAGTTGACCGCGGCCCTGCAGAGGGAGGCGACGAAAGTTGGATTAAGAATCAGCGCCAAAACAACCAAGGTACTCCGAGTTGGCTATGCATGTGCCCGCATTCCTGTCATGATCAACCAACAACGTGCTGAAGAGGTGGAGAATTTTACATATCTTGGCAGCATCATCTCGAATGACGAGGTCTCTGATCGGGATGTCAACGCCAGAGTAGGGAAGGCAGTTGGTGTCCTGCGACGTCTCCAACCCATTTGGAACTCGACCTCCCTGAATGTAAGGGTCAAGATCAGACTCTCTATCGTCTTCCCTACTGCACTTTACACTGGTGAAACCTGGCGCTCAACAAGTGCAATTATTCAACACCTGAACGTGCTTCAACAACGTGGCCTGCGGCGAATCCTGAGAATTTCCTACCGGGACCGAATAACAAAGAATGCAGGAAGATGTGAAAACAAAGTTGTTTTTGTATAGCACTTATGCAAAGGCTTCAGTTAGTGCATAAAGATGACTCATTTACATGAAAAGATTGGAGTCTATTAGATAGATATGATTCAAGCCACTGCAGCACGGTACCTATAATAACTACAGCATGCTCTAATCTCTATAATAAAATATTATGGTCAACAGTATCGACCGCTGCGGTGTGGTCTAATAGGACAAGCACAGAGATGAGTCCACTGTCAGAGTCCATAAGAAGATCATTTGTAATCTTCACTTAAGCTGTTTATGTGCTGATTTGAGCTCTGAAACCAGACTGAAGCTCTTTGAATAAACAATTCCTCTACAGACAATTAGTTAGTTGTTTTAAAACTGCTCTTTCAAGAATTTTTGAGATAAAAGAAAGGTTAAAGACTGGCCTATAATTACTTACTTGGATCAAGTGATGGCTTTTTGAGTAATGGTTTAATTGGTTTAATTACTGCCAGCATGAAGGTCTGTGGTACATACCCCATAAAGACAACTCGCAATAAGCTAAACAACAACTGGTTATAAGCTAACATCATGCAGGTAATGTTAGGTTTGCGTGTTCTTAAAATCACTCTTTCCCTCTGATAACCAGTTTAATTCGTGTTTACTGAGTTTATGTGCCCAAGTCCAACAGTGCTAAATCAACTTTAAAGAAAGTTTCACTGATTCAGGCTAAAAGCAGGAAAAACAGCAACTGTTAGCTGTTAGCTGTTAGCAACTAAGGATATTCTCAGTATTGCTGTCACAGGACAGAAGCTAGTTTTACTGACTCACTGGCTTGTATCTGACTTTTTTCAAGTTTTACAGTCTCCTCCAGAGTAAAGAGACATGGACATCCAGCATATTGATAGCTGAGGTAAACAACAGACTGACAACCTATACTGACCAGAGTTGCTTTTCCTTCCTCGACTACCATAGCCAGAATTATACACTTTAATTGGGAGGGTTAAGAAAACAGAATTCAGCCGACTGTAATCTGCAATCTACTGACATCTACGGTAACCTTTACCTTTAAACATTGCACACTTAATGATAAAAGTTACACAAGTAGCAATATTGTCAGCAAATCTTTTGGTTGCCATGTGTGCAGTAATAATATGAACGTGGCACCAATAAAGCAATCCTTACCTCAGCAAGCCAAAAGAGTCTGACAGTGATGCAACATGTATGTATATATGAGCGTGACAGGAAGGAAAAAGGAGAGATGATTTGGTTCTAATTATACCTTTTGTACCACAGTTTTTAGGTAAATGACAAATGGTTGAGACATCTCTCTCTCGCTCTCTCTGTATCTCTATAGAGATTTACTAGTTTGACAAACAAGTGTATATTTTTGGAGGGTGGAAATGCCTTGGAGGAGCTTCTTTAGCGTCTGTGTAGCCTTTTGAAAGTCATGTTTGATTGTCAGGCACCTGATGTCATTGTAAATGACATTTAAAAGAATGCCACTGGTCTAGATGTCTCACCCATTTTAACTATGGATTTGCGTAATAACATCTGACAGATAAAAATAAGTTAGAAACATATTTTGAGAGTTTTAAGTGGAAGTTTCAATTCTCACTAAGCAGTAGCTTGATCTACATAAAAATAACATGTGCAGATTGCTGATTTGAAGCAGTCTGCTTATTTCGCCAAGTTTTATGTCTCGGTATGCCAGAAAGTGTGGTCACAGCTCAATAGCGCTTTGATCTTTAAAACCCAAATGCGATGAACTCAGGACCCAATGTTGACAAAGGATAAAATATCTTTTATAACTAAAACTGTGTTTTATTCATCTATCTTTATATACATCTATCTAACTGATAAAAGGCCATATAACAAGAAGAAAATGAAGAAGAAAAAGAAGAGACAGAAGAAGAAAAGAAGAAAAAATGACTTACTTTTACTTACTTTTCACTCACGGAGTAAGTAAAGTATGTGTCTTGGTGTGTGGTATGTCTACAATGAGGAGAATGTAAACTGTGGTGAAATATGATCTTTGGCCTCTCATAGTTTTCCCAGGTTTGGAGATCAGAGCGATTAATGGCACGCACACACAGTTTTTCAAGTTTGTTAGTGATTATGAAAAAAATGGCTTCACTGCTTATATAATTTCTAATTAATGAGTCCTAGAACAACATATTTTAGTTGTGTGAATCTCTATTTGTTTATTTGTGCTTTTCTGTTTGTTTGCTTGCTTTTTGTTTGTTTGTTTCTTGGTTGGCTGACAAGGTCAAACAATCTTGCCAGCATGGGTTTCATAAAATTTTCAAGGACAAAATTGCACAATCACCTCATCACCCATCAACGAGCGTCAGTCAAGGTGCGTGAGAGACTCTACTCCACCTCTTTTTATGAATCATTTCTCAACTAAATGATCAGTAACATCAGATAAAGCAACACAAATCAGTTGTCTATATAAACATTCCTGATCGTGACGGGTGTATATGAGTGTTTGAAAACGAGCCAAGTCTGTGCATGATTCATGCAAGCAAGGCTCAAAATAGAGTCATATGAATTCATATGCTAAGCTGGAATCCAACAGGTGTAAATGGAAAAATCAAGTCTCATGTGATCTTGTTAGAGCCGCTATTGCTGTGATAGATCAAGAGAGTCAAGATGTGTACTGCTGAATTTGAATTACAAAATAGTCTTAAAAGCACTACAAGAGTTCATTGTTATCTATCTAAAAACTAAAATATATTTTAGGTTAAGGCTAATTAGTGATGTGGATGGAGATGAAACAAAGATCTGGGCTGCATGACAAAAGCACAACATCTAATGCTGAAGTGTGAACTGCCTATTATGTTATATATCAGATGTATGTTCGATAAGAACTATGTGTTGTTTTTAATATGTTAATATGTAAACATACATTATGATGATGTGATACGAAACATACCACAAGTCCTCTGCAGAAAGGTTAACACAAAGAATATACAGAATATTTCTTCCGCTAATTTCTTGTAAGTCTGAAATTGCATTCTTTCTTATGGCCACCAGGGGGCAACTTCTCTGGTTCAAAGAAGGAATCTGGTTGCACTGCAATCTATGGGAAAATGGCCCTATGGCTTACGTGAACTATGATCTCTAGAAACACTTTCTCAATGAGTTAATTGCCCCAGTTATTAGTTTTAATTCTTATTTAGTTCGACAACTTGTTTATACAGTAAATTATGGTCCCTATGGTGAAAAAGGAGAAGGGCAAGGTGTCCTTTAGTGAGGCCTTACCTTGGACAGTGAGTACAATGCCATGTCCTGGCCTGCTAGAGCAGCGGTCCCCAACCAGTTTATGCCCGACAATATTTTCATGGACCAGCCTTTAAGGTGTCGCGGATAAATACAAGAAAATAAAACTAGTACCGGTACCGAAAAAAAGAAGGTTTATTCATAACACACGTGAAAAGACCCAGGAAAACCGAGTAACGATAAAAACGATAACAAAATAACGCTGAAAACTGATAAAAACCCTGAAAACTATACATTTCACACCCAAGCCTCAACTCTCGCGGCCTGGTACCAAACGACTCACGGACCGGTACCAGTCCGAGGCCCGGGGGTTGGGGACCACTGTGCTAGAGTGTTAGGTATAGCTGATGTAGCTCACCAGCTACAGGAACTTACCAACTACTACAGCAAATATACTTCATCAAGTTTTTAGCACCACCTATTTCACAAGGAAGCATTTTTTTTTTTTGTTTATTTTTTGGGCTGCACCAGTTTATGATGTGATCAGGCCACCAGAAGACATTATGTAAATAATAAGTGCTGCGTAAACATTTGCGGTTCAAACTAACTGTCAGTGGTTAATTTCCAGTGAGGATCACATGCAATGACTCACCAGCTGTTGCTGCTAAACTGGGGAGTTCAAGTTCTGAGACACTCTGCATAAGACTGTGTATGTCTTTCCCAGGAAACTGGAAGTGGAACAGCTCGTGAAAGGATGTTTTCTTTGCTACACCCAGTGTTTGTTAGGTTTGAGGAGGGAAGGTGGGTTGTGATGAGGTCAAAGGAGAATTTGGGTGAATTGTCATTTCTATTTTGGTTTCACTAACAGACAGCAACTCCTGTCCTTTGAGGGTTTAGAGTCTGTTGCTTACCTTTGACCCAGACCTATGGGCCAAAAGAAGAGTGAGAGACCCCTGAGGCTTGGACAGAGAAATTAAACAGGCAGATGAAGACAAACAGCACATCTTTGTGATGTCGATGTTGTTCTTTATCTTAAATCTGTTAATATATTTACAAACAAGTAGTAAAATGTGCCTGTTCAACCTTTAAACAGGAAATCAGCGTTTTATAGTATTTATCATAACAAGACGTAAACATCATACCTCAAATTTGTAATAAATATTCAGTGATACTGCGCTCTTTACCTTATGATGATCTGGGAACTCCATCAGAAAGTGTGAAGCCCATAAACACAATGGAGGCCTAGAGTCAAAGAGGCACACACACGATGAAAGCATTTCCTGTCCATTGACCTCTTCTCATTCCCAGACTGCCGTGTTATGTAGGGAGATCAAAACAAACTTTGAAATCTGATCCTCATTTAGCATCAAAAAGCCACTACCAACAAAGAAACAAATGATGAAATAAAAAGGTTCAAAAAATAGCTGGAGAAAGGGCCGTAGCACAATGCTATTGTAAGTAGTTAAAAAAAAAAGAGGGAGAGAGGGAGAGACTGGCATTTTGTTTGCTTTGTGGTCAGACACACTTTTGTTTTTTCACAAACACTGTTTTGATCATTTGGCAAACACTGAAGTAGAAACTGAAATAACGCAGTCAAATATTCCCAACAGTGCAAAAATTCACATCTGGAAAACAACCCAGAGATCAAGGTACAAAGAAGCTAAGAAGCAATACTTGGAATAGCTGAAATTCCATAAACCACAGATGTAAAGTTAGTGTGAAAAAGTCTACTCTCCTTAAATCGTCCTTTGACATATTCAAAATGTAATTTAAAAAGTATTAAATTACATGTGAAGTATGTTTGGTGATTTATAGCCCATGCGATCCATGACTCTGATTACTTTCTCTATAGCTAAACTTTGTAGCTTATACTCCTGACAGGTCAGATTCCGTCTTTAATGATTGCAAAGGCCAGTGTTTACTTCAGGGCCAAACGAGTCCAGCTCCACCTCTCTGTGGTTTGCTCTAGGGTGGGGGTGTGAATGGAGTGAGAGACGGAGCCTGACTTGGCTGGTGTCTCAATCACAGTTTAAAAATCAGCAAGCACTCCCTGAAAATATCAGATGATGATGTACATTCGGAAAAAAAACATGAACGCCGTTTAAGTCACCATGACGCACGAGGTAACAGCAGAAAAACATTTTTCAGTTGCTTCCATTTGCTAGCAAGCCATTCAGATATAATCAGGAAGACCACTGTTTTGAGACATGCTGTATAAAGAAAAAAACAAGAGCAACGTGAGCAGCATGATAAAAGGAGCGAAATATCAAGTCCTGATTATGCGAAGTGGGTGTATACAGATTGTAATTGTTAAGGTAACATAAAAGAAGTAACAGGCAGATAATACTACCTTGAAGAATCACAAGATAAGCCCAGTTTCAGAGTGTAGGCCAAAAGCGGGCCTGTTATACATGTCACATATGTTACATGGTGATATGAACCTAGAAAAATGCACTTTTTGAAGTTTTCTTCAGTGCTTGTTTGTGTTTCTCTATATTGGTGATGTCAAACTAATATAAACTAGACTGGCGAAAATCCCCCTTTAAAGAAGTTTAACTGCACATGAGAGGAAAAAAGTGCAATTTCAACAACAACAAGTCTCAGGTTTAATACTCGATAAAGAAGTGCTGTGGTAGTAATGAAGGAAATGTATATGTATGTGTCTTTGAGCTTAAATTGTTAGAAATAAATGTGTAAAATCAGAGGGAAATTTATGCTCTCCTTTACATTTTCCAAAAACATTTAGTAAACAACATTGGTATCTTTGCTGGGCCAATTCTGACCCCTGCTCTAGACTTTAAATCATTTACTTTGGCTATTGAAACTATGACCTCGCTCATGATATTTACATTCACGTTTGGTCATTAAAAATAATTCCCAGCAAAGACAAGATTTTGGCTCAGATTGTGACACATGCAGTGATAATATGCCGAACTAAAAAGTTTAGACCCACACTTATTTTAAGGGCCTTCATATTGTGACCTTAAAATTTTGCATGTCTTCATTAAATATACAGGGTGGGCCATTTATATGGATACACCGTAAACATTACCAATAAGTTTGATGTGTCACATGGCCCTCTTCCTATTGAAAAAACAAAAGTTGTATCCAAGATGGCCGACTTCTAAATGGCCACCATGGTCACCACCCATCTTGAGGAGTTTGCCCCCTCACATATACTAATGTGCCACAAACAGGACTTTAATATCACCAACCATTCCCATGTTATTACGGTGTATCCATATAAATGGCCCACCCTGTACTTCAGTTTAATTTAGCATTTAATTTTTCTCTATTTCTTAAATGGTATTTGGCGCTTCTTTGCAAAGTTGTTGTTGTTTTGTTTTGAGGTTTTATGATCGGCAACAACAGAAAGGTTTGCTGTGGTAGCATCACAGCTACTGATTAGCAGAGGCAGTTTATGTCCCAGGGGTATCATATAAATGCCGGTCATAGGACAGCAATCTCTCTGGCATACACCACAGGGTGTTCTCAGCTGCTATCACATACAGTAACAGGTTATATTGTCTGCCTGTTATTTCTGCTGTGTCACCATACGATCTTTGAAAGGGTTTATGGTGACAAGACACTGTGTCAGAGGATACCATATTAACATATGAATATAAATAAATGTTGTTTTTTAACTGAATTTTTTTGTACTTAAGAAAGACAACATTAGGGGTAGTTCTAAGCTCTATCTCCTTTATTACTCCTGTTATCGCTTTATTACTCCTGTTTTTAACACAGTTTTGTTTGTTTTCAAGGTGATATGTTCACAGTGACCCAGAATCATGAGGTGCATAAAATGTAATAAGTTTGACTCCTACTACTCCAACACTTTGCTTCATGCATCCCAACTTTTTCTTATTAATTTCCTAGTTCTCTCAACTGTAATTATTTAAGTAAATAAAGCAGAGAAAATCTTATTTTTTAAACAGCTGCATTAACTAGAAGAGGAGGACCATAAAGATGAACATTTGTTTCAATGTTTTTATGTCATTAAGGAGTTTTCTTTGTGTAGGACTTTAAAGACATTTTGTGTGCACTTACTTTTTGGAAAAACTGCCCAACTGGTTCATTTTTACAGCCCCATTAGATTCATCTGTAATAACTGAGTCATGTTTGAAGGTCTTAGATCTGAGAGAGACACATCAAACCACTTTATAAACAAACTTTAAAAAGAAATCAAAAAAAGCATCATCAATGTCATATTTAATAAATGCAAAAAAATGCTTATTTGGTATCCAGATTTGTCAGATGTTCATGATACAGTCAAAATTATTTGTAAAATTGCCCCAAATCCAAAAAAAATCCAAAAGTTTTATGCGATTTTTTTCTCAGGAGGTAGAGCAGGTCATATACTAACCAGAAGGCTGGTGGTTTAATCCCCGGCATGCACTATGCCAAAGCATCCTTGGGTAAGATACTGAACCCCAGGTTGCTCCTGATGCATTCACCTAAATGTGAATGCTACAGAAGGTAGAAAGTGTAGAAGTCGCAGAAAAAAGTCTCGATGCATGCTCGATCATCCTGGTAAGTCAATCTCAAAAGGTTGATTCTGTTCATCTGGCTAGTCCAACTCCTCGTAGTCTTAATATAAATACAGGGAGTGCAGAATTATTAGGCAAGTTGTATTTTTGAGGAATAATTTTATTATTGAACAACAACCATGTTCTCAATGAACCCAAAAACTCATTAATATCAAAGCTGAATGTTTTTGGAAGTAGTTTTTAGTTTGTTTTTAGTTTTAGCTATTTTAGGGGGATATCTGTGTGTGCAGGTGACTATTACTGTGCATAATTATTAGGCAACTTAACAAAAAACAAATATATACCCATTTCAATTATTTATTTTTACCAGTGAAACCAATATAACATCTCCACATTCACAAATATACATTTCTGACATTCAAAAACAAAACAAAAACAAATCAGCGACCAATATAGCCACCTTTCTTTGCAAGGACACTCAAAAGCCTGCCATCCATGGATTCTGTCAGTGTTTTGATCTGTTCACCATCAACATTGCGTGCAGCAGCAACCACAGCCTCCCAGACACTGTTCAGAGAGGTGTACTGTTTTCCCTCCTTGTAAATCTCACATTTGATGATGGACCACAGGTTCTCAATGGGGTTCAGATCAGGTGAACAAGGTGGCCATGTCATTAGTTTTTCTTCTTTTATACCCTTTCTTGCCAGCCACGCTGTGGAGTACTTGGACGCGTGTGATGGAGCATTGTCCTGCATGAAAATCATATTTTTCTTGAAGGATGCAGACTTCTTCCTGTACCACTGCTTGAAGAAGGTGTCTTCCAGAAACTGGCAGTAGGACTGGGAGTTGAGCTTGACTCCATCCTCAACCCGAAAAGGCCCCACAAGCTCATCTTTGATGATACCAGCCCAAACCAGTACTCCACCTCCACCTTGCTGGCGTCTGAGTCGGACTGGAGCTCTCTGCCCTTTACCAATGCAGCCACGGGCCCATCCATCTGGCCCATCAAGACTCACTCTCATTTCATCAGTCCATAAAACCTTAGAAAAACCCGTCTTGAGATATTTCTTGGCCCAGTCTTGACGTTTCAGCTTGTGTGTCTTGTTCAGTGGTGGTCGTCTTTCAGCCTTTCTTACCTTGGCCATGTCTCTGAGTATTGCACACCTTGTGCTTTTGGGCACTCCAGTGATGTTGCAGCTCTGAAATATGGCCAAACTGGTGGCAAGTGGCATCTTGGCAGCTGCACGCTTGACTTTTCTCAGTTCATGGGCAGTTATTTTGCGCCTTGGTTTTTCCACACGCTTCTTGCGACCCTGTTGACTGTTTTGAATGAAACGCTTGATTGTTCGATGATCACGCTTCAGAAGCTTTGCAATTTTGAGACTGCTGCATCCCTCTGCAAGATATCTCACTATTTTTGACTTTTCTGAGCCTGTCAAGTCCTTCTTTTGACCCATTTTGCCAAAGGAAAGGAAGTTGCCTAATAATTATGCACACCTGATATAGGGTGTTGATGTCATTAGACCACACCCCTTCTCATTACAGAGATGCACATCACCTAATATGCTTACTTGGTAGTAGGCTTTCGAGCCTATACAGCTTGGAGTAAGACAACATGCGTGAAGAGGATGATGTGGACAAAATACTCATTTGCCTAATAATTCTGCACTCCCTGTATATAGATCTGCTTGTATGAAAAAAATCAATGGAATCAGTTTTCCCAGTGTGTATGAGACGCAGCATTTAATCACCATATGGTTCTCATTTGTAGAGCGATTATTAAAGAGTAAAATCTGAGATTATTATTTTTTTCAATAAAAGGTGTGCATCCTTGGTTATATAATCACTGAGTATCAACTTCATATATGCATATCTGTTTTGAAGGTTATATTATGTCTACTGCCCAGGGACAAAACAAAACATGTAAAACATTATTGCAAAACAGATGGATATGATAGCCAAGACTATGCAATGAGACCAAAGTTATAATAAACTGGAATTTTCCTTAAAAATAAAGAAACATGCAGTGCCACAATCACTGAATGTTTGATCGGTAATGCATGTTTATTTGGGAGAGTTAGAGTATGAGTATTTGGAAGGGAGAGTATTTATGAGTACTATACAAAGCATTTATAGTATCAGGGTGGATGTTTTTTCTTTCCCGCACAGTAATGTGATGATTGTAATTGTACAACATCAGTGTCTGCGTAATAACGGCTCTTTGGAAACTTAAATCAGTGCTATGTCTGAACAACAAATGATGTTTTATCACTGTTTTTAAAGACATACAAAGTTAAACATGAGCTACCAAGAGACAATGCTAAGTTGAACTTAAAAGACATTAGGTTAACTATAGTTATGAAAAACATCTTATTAACATTTTGGCAAAGGCTGACTGTAATAAACACACCCTTTTAGCATGCAAGGCTATATTTGGTGTGCCATGGTTACTAGTTTTATATTTATAGACTATAAAAAAGTAAAATTATTGTCCAATAAAATCCCTCAGGTGCAGATTTCAGCGGTAGAAGTTTGAAGTTTGCATGCCAGTCAGGAAAAATAAACCTGTCTTACACTTGAGCACTGACATGTGTGGTGACAGAGAAACACTTCAACAACAAAAGCAGCATTGCTTGAATGAGGGCTGTCAGTTGGGGTGAGGCCCAAATCTAAGCAATCTGATGAGAAGCAGTGAGGAACACATATACAAAGAGCCCTAAAATTCCTCAGTGTTATTCTTCTAGGGATTTTAAAGCTTACTTAATAAGCTTACTGATGACTAAGACACACAGTAATGACACAAGCAGTGCCTATAGTAAACAGTAATGACTAATGTCTCTATGGAAGGGAATTCTAAGCTTTGGGTTTGGTGTTGACATGGATGACTGCTGTCTGGCACGCGATGTGGGATTAAGGACATAAACAAGTGTTGTCTGACTCTGCCCAGGACTCATAGGCCCAACTCTCTGGCAGGAATGATCTGCCAGGTCCACACAGAGATTGGTTCTGTGTACAGTTCACCTGACACCCCCACTAGTCCAAATGCTTTACTTTTATGGCCTTATCTTCATAGTTTCAGTTCACTGACCCTCCACTTCTCAACTGCCTTTAGCTCAAAAATCTCACTGTTTATCTGTTTAGTAACTCACTTGTTAACATAATAAATCTTTTAACAGCAAGAGAGACAGATAGCATCTACAGATACTTATAGAGCTCAGCTTTTGTGCATGAATATTGGATTTACACACTCCAGGTAATGCAATAGTCATAGTATACAATATTATAATACATCAGTGTTTTAGTCAAATAATCAAATAATATATTAATAATATATTATTGATAATTAGCATAGTTAAATAGCATGACAGTGTGGTGGTCAGCACCATCGTCTAACAGTTTTCCTCTTGTGTTCATGTGGGCTTTCTTCAGATGCCCCAGCTGCTTCCCACAGTCCAATGACAAGCACATAAAGTAAACTGGTGACTCTAAATTGGCCATAGATGTGAATATGAGTGTGAATAGTTGTTTGTTTCTCTGGGTATAATATAAAAAATATATATACAATACATGTCTCCTATTTGTTGTTACCCAAAACCCACAAGGGATCACATATTTTCTATTTTAACCTCCTAGGACCTGGCGTCCACATACCGGTATGTGGACATCACATTTTGGGTTATTTAGACCGAAATACTCAATTTTGCTCTACAAGGGCCTGATATCCACTTACGAGGACATTATACTGCGACTGTTCTACTGAAATTTTAAACGAATGTCCTCATATGTGGATGTCATTTCTCTTAGAAACAAAAATTAGGTAAAAAAATAAAATAAAATCTGGTAATTCTTTATTTTTACATTCATCGGGTCCTAATCAGCCCAAATATCAAAGAGAAATTAAAAATGCATGCCGTGGAAGAGTTCGGGTCTTAGGAGGTTAATGATACCTGATATATAGTCATTCTTTCCGCTACTTCTTCCTTCCCTTCACATTTTATCATAATGTCGGGTAATGCTATCTTATCAAGATGTAGAACTAAAATGGGCAGTGCCTTGGTTGAACTTTAAGCACATTCACTTTATACTGGAAAGTAATTAGGGCGTTATTGCACTCTATGGTACAGCAGTTGGGAAACAATATTTCTTTTGTTGCCATGTGTGGGATTTTAACAAGACATGTCCTGGTTAAACTTTGGCTGTTATGTAAAGTGTTTCATTTATTCCCTTACATACAAGCAGTGACCCTACATAAGCAAAGAGCATTCATGTATTCAAACAGAGCCTTCACTGTTTTTTCCTTATTGCTTAATCCTAATCCTTTTTAGCTGCAGATTGAGGAATGTTTAATTTTCAGCTGCATTACCTCCACCAGTTTTGCATATTACACTGTGAACTTCTGTGTCATTTTATGCTTCCTGTTATCTTCTTTCTTATTCTTATGAAAGTAGCAAATGTTTTGCTCGGATGCATGTGATCGTTCTGTTTTTAAACACGATAGTGCAAATATTTTTCAATTCAGAGTGTGGTCATGTTAACAGTCAATTAAAACTTGGCTTACATCCATGAGGACTTTGAGGTCAACCTGATGATTTATTGGTCACAAACTGACCCAAAAGAAAAAAACAAACTAAACTTATAACTTAGAAACTCTGATTCTTACATGTGGTGTGTATTCTGAACATACAGGAAGGGCCAGGTTTAAAGATTTAAAATACTGTGTCACAGTTGACCTTTGACCTCTCCTTCAAGGTCAATAGATTAATCTGAAGGTCAGTTTTTTGGGGGCAACACTTTGTCCGCTTCATATTTATTACTAAACAAATGTACTAAACAGTGAATGAATGCTACACATGCACCGTATCCACATAAAAAATATATATCTATATATATTTTTTAAAAAGTACGATCGTGGCTCAAGAGTTGGGAGTTCGCCTTGTAATCGGAAGGTTGCCGGTTCGAGCCCCGGCTTGGACAGTCTCGGTCGTTGTGTCCTTGGGCAAGACACTTCACCTACCACCTACTGGTGTTGGTCAGAGGGCCCGGTGGCGCCAGTATCCGGCAGCCTCACCTCTGTCAGTGCGCCCCAGGGTGGCTGCGGCTACAATGTAGCTTGCCATCACGTGTGTGTGAATGTGTGTGTGAATGGGTGGATGACTGGATATGTAAAGCGCTTTGAGGTCCTTAGGGACTAGTAAAGCGCTATATACAGTAAATACAGGCCATTTACCATTTACCATATATTTTTCTCAAAAGTATGTCAAATATGTAAAAATGGGTTTTAACAAAGTAGATAACAAAAGCCTACACTTTGCACTTAATTTTACTGTACAAACTTTTTAAAGTTAAATGAAAAAGAACAAAGAAAACAAGATGAATATGTAGAAAATGCAATGCTATTCCCTTAAAAGCAAATACTGCCCGGAGAGTGTGCTGCCTTGGTGGAGGTTTGTGGTTTTGAAGCACTTCTTGTTTTATTAAGCAAATGCAATAAGCTACAGCTAGTATCATGTTTCATGCCCTTTTCAATTAGCTGTTGTCAATGTATATGTTAAGCAGATAGAAATAATAGTAACGATATTTAGGTTTTATGTTGTGGGCACCTGCTAAAATAGGCTCTGAATACATCAGGCTAATCTCATTTTATTAGACCATTAGTAATGTTTTGTGTTAAATACAACTTTTTACAGCAACCTGTTACATGATCAGGACTTATTCATTGACAGACAGAAGTCCCAAGATATAATATAGAAACAACTCTTTGTGTGTCTGCGATTGTTTGTGTGGATCTGTGTGTGTGTGTGTGTGTGTGTGTGTGTGTGTTAGTGTGTTTGTGTGCAGCCTCTTGCTAACTGTTTTTGCAGCTGAGGACAGCAGAGAGGCCTTTCCACACATCTTGACAGCTGTGTTGTGCTCAGTCACGCTATAGAGGCACTGCAGTGGGCTGCACTTCTGACTACAGAGCCCTCTAGAGTTGGACATATAAATTAAGAGTCCCAGAATCTTGAACTAAATCCTGCAGATAGGATATTTAATAAAACCACAACAAGGTAAGGTGTAAACCTCATCTCTAACTTTGTTCTTTTGTTTCATTTATAAATGAAACACTGACAAGAAGCAAAACAGGACTGTTGGGATAATTAATGCATGGCTTAGATTGATATTTTAACAGGGAGGAGAGAACATTTTTGTCATTGTTATCAAGTTAAAACACTTGTTGAATTAATGATCCACCTACTGCATTTGATAACCCTATTAAAAGATACTTCCTAGTTAAACCCAAGGCCACTCCTTTTGTTCTTACTATATTATAAATACAATAGTATAGTTCTTATAGTACTATGAGAACTTTACATTAACAATGATTAATAATAAATGATTAATCAGGCTGCTTTAATCAAGACTGAAAAAGCAACAACAGAAGATAAAAACAGGGAGGTGTAGGCTGCAAACCTGGTTAAAAACTATGAAACAGTCAGTTCAATATATGACCAACAAGCACGTTTTGATGCTGTTTCACTTTTTTTCTTGGTCTTCTAAGGTCAAAGCTTCATGTAGAATGTCTCAGCAGAAATCACAAAAAAGTCTGAATCCCTGAGGTTAATTTGGACTTTTAGAGTATAAATATTAAGGTAAGAAATGCTTTGAATGTTGTCAGAATATCAGAAAGATACAGCAGAAAAGTAAGACCAATGGTCAACAACCAAACAAACAAAACAAAAAAGAAAACGAACAGTAAATTGAGTCATAAGTCACGTGAGTTCATGATATTATTTACCATTGTGGGAGTTTTTGTTATAAAAGGGTGTGAGTTATTTAAACATTTATAGTACAATTGATATGGACAAAGGCAATTTAGTGACTAGTTAGTGCAGTATGAAGGTGAGGCTCAGAGATGCGTCATGGAGGATTTTATGTACATGTGGTTAAATCTTTTTGAATTGATGTTGCATAATGACTTTGACTTGACATTGGGTGACAACAGCAGCTCCTATTATTTGATCTACCACTGTAGTCAGTTTGATATGAAAGGCTGTTTGCACATTAGTTGTTCTGTTGTGGTCAGTATTCATCAGTCAGTTTATTTGTAGCTTGTTTAATTTGTTGTGAACCAGAGTGAAATCAGTTAGTCAACCAATAAATCAATCAATTTCTGCTTCCAACCTCAGTACCTGAGGTTACATTTTTTCCAGTGCTAGTATCCCTAGAAACTGTCCATAGATCATACTCTATGGATGAAACTGGTTACTGTGTTACATTTCTATATTTACAAAGACAGGGTTCCTTCTAAATTCTGGTTTAGTTTTGTTTTTTGTTTTTTATCTTATCGTACATTATGTAAAGTTAACATGTGCACTAGTACAGCAACTAAACCCAAAAATGGATTGTCACTGTGGAAATGTGTTCTTACTCAATAAGATGAACACTTCTTATAAAACTTGTAGTGTCATGTTGAACGCAATATGTGTTATAAAACTTATGTGCTCTAAAGACAGAGTTTCTTCCATTGCTTGTTTAAAAAGGGATTTGTTGAGCTAGCACAGGGGGATTTTTAAATTGACAATAACCAGGAGGCATTTGGAAAAACGAGAAACAGTGCACAAGAGCTTTCACAGTAAATTCTGGAGTTTAGTCGACGTAAGTGTAAGGTTAGGGGGAGATTGTGACCCCAGTAGTGTACAGATAAGCTTTGTTTGTGCCACAGCAAGGCAGGCAGGGACACAGTGGGAAGATCAAAGGTCCAGTGTTGTGTCCAAACTGAAGTGGCATACTGACTCTGTCACACCCACACATACACTTGCACTCCCACCACTATGGAAAATTCATATGCTCTTTCGGCTCCATTTGTTTGTATGGGCAGGACAAACATCCCATATTTTGTGGTGTAGTGAATGTCATTTATTGTGTACATCTAATTAACGTCTGATATTCCATTGCCTGCTGTACCCAGAAATGGAAAAAAAAAACAAAAACATATGTCCATCCTTTTCAAGTAATTCTCTGAATGACATTCAGGGAATGAGGCAAAGAATATGTATGCCTATTTTTCGTGATTTAAAACCAAAATTATGCAGTATGTTAAATTCCATGTTTAAATAGTTTAAAATTATGTGTTAAAACATGCCCCCTGCTGGGCACAATGACAGCCTTGGAAACTGCATACAGTTGTTTTGTCTAGTTTAAGATCAAAAGTGTCCCTTGTTGTAGCTACCCTTACACTGCCTTATCTCACAAAGAGCCAAGAACAGCAAAAACCAGTTTTTCAAAATTTACTGTAACTCAAATAATAGCTGATCTTGAAACAATCAAGTCAGACTGCATCAAAATGTTGCCATTGTGCACATTATATATTAAAACAATAATAAAATGTAAATGAAAGAGCATTATTTACCCTTTTTGAAAATGTGTAACCTTAAACCTAGGAAACAAAAAAGGAAAAATGTTATTTTGTCAAGTTTGTTATACTTCTGACTTGGAAAATTGTGAAATTTGGAAAAGTCTAACCACATAGCAGTTATTAGAATTATACAGTATAAACAGTCCACCTTAAGTTATGAACAGCCCAGAAGTAAAACAAGTTGCACAGTTCACCTGTTATTACAGTAAATGTCTCGTTTACTTTACTGAATTAAAAGAATAAACTGCCTTAATGCATTATCCAAAAATAAATATACATAACACTTCTATTCCAAATCTTACAAGTTAAAAATATATTAAAACTGCTATTGTTACCAGTAAGCAATCAAACCTGTATTTAGTCATGTAGGGTGAAAAAACAAACAAATTCTAAGTACAAAGGAAAAACTGTTAGTGTGTTTCATGGCAGACGTGTCAGTAAAGTATTTCTGCTTCTCTGGACTCTAAGTTGGCTGCATGATAATAATAATTATTTTTTTCTCTTTTTAAGTGTAACTGAACCATTGTAGGTAACTTTGTGTGCATTAAATTGAATCAAGTAGAAACATTTTAATGAGAATCAATGCTGGCACTCACAGCTACTATGACCTAGATGACTAAGAACCTGCAAAGACACTGAATAAGAGGAAACATGTTTATTTATATTTATAGTGGGAAAAGTTTTTTTTTTTTTTTCAAATCTGAAAAAAAAAACCACATTAACACTAAACAGCAATAAAACTTTTTTCATGTCAGTTGCTTTATAATATTTCTACTTTCAGTTATTAAGCTTTTAGCTTTTTTCTTCTACCGGGCAACCTAATAATAATTAATAGATACATGTATAAATGGTATTAACAGTAAAACATGCATTACAGACTCACATTTAATAATTTCTATTTTTAAAATAGTTCTAAAGTTCTCAGCAGTAGTGGTTACATTTTACACTGGAAAAACAAGCTTTATTTTTGCATATATGGCCAAAACACACTTAATGTTTTTAATGTTTCTAAAGTGTTGCACTTACAGTGCACAAGGAGTGCACATTATGTCCAAAAAACCCATTAAAACTACTGTATACTGCTGTAAACTAGAGCACAAGAGCTCCGTTCATATTACACTGACAAACCAGCTTAACAGTAATCTTTATCATCACACAGCAAATGAATATTGTCTAGCTAAATACATTGCAATGTTGTTGCTGCTGATGTTCAGCAGGCCGTTTAATCCAGCACCAGGGTGTTTCCCTGCTTTACCAATCTGCAGCATGTTGTTCTGACCGGGGTTGTTAAAACCACCACAGTGCTGCTAAAAATACATTCCCCAAAGGGCTTTCAGAGGTCTAAATGTTAAAGCGGGCCAAAAAGCTGTAAGTATCATTTAATAAAAAATCAGTAACAGTGCAAAGATTTTAGCCTATGCTTTTCATTTTTACACCTTGAAGAACATAACTGCAACAGTGCAGTTCTTCCTCAACAAAACAGCACTATTATAAGACATAACATAGAGAGTGATAAACTGGATAGACTGTCTATTTAAGGAAATTATTATTTTCCATCTTTGCCTTATAGTTTACTTTATACAGTTCACTTCTAGTTTATCTTTGGGTTTTTTTTACATCTATCTATGGTGAGGCTAAAATACCTCAACAACTATTAATTTATACACTTACAATTATTTGAGAATAAATTGAAATGGCAATAGTTATTCCCTTGATTTTCCCCCTTTCGGCACAAGCAGGCCAGAAATTTTGGTTTTACAAATAAACATCTCAAAAGATTTTTGCTTATGGTTCCCAGAAAAAAAGAACTCCTTTCCTTTAGCATTCACTTTAGCACCTTTGGTTTTTAGCTAGTTACCCACAAAACGGACATTTCAATTAAACTTAACTGTTCTTTGTTTTTACTACTAATCATTAAATAATCATATACTTGTATATTAGATGCTGAATATGGTACAGTTATATAAACATCACCCTCCAAACATTAGAATGTGTTCTCACTGTGAGAAAATAACTTCTTGGTGTTTGTGCTTACAATTTTATGCTTTGCGTCCTAAAATTG
This sequence comes from Simochromis diagramma, assembly GCF_900408965.1. Lineage (NCBI taxonomy): Eukaryota > Metazoa > Chordata > Actinopteri > Cichliformes > Cichlidae > Simochromis > Simochromis diagramma. The sequence continues at coordinate 8,699,440 of NW_024386782.1, forward strand.
AGTAGAAAGGCACAATATAAGCACCAGTCCATTTTTCATTTAGCATTTGGCTCAGTGCATGGAAGTATAGCCACACAGAACACGAGTACTTCAGGTGTTTAATCTCCTAAGACCCGAACTCTTCCACGACATGCATTTTTAATTTCTCTTTGATATTTGGGCATATCGGGGCCCGATGAATGTAAAAACAAAGAATTACCAGATTTTTTTTTAACCTTATTTTTGTTTTTAAGAAAAATAAGAGCCATATATGAGGATAGAACAGTAGCAGTATAATGTCCTCGTAAGTGGATATCAGGCCCATGTAGAGCAAAATTGAGTATTTTGGTCTAAATAACCCAAAATGTGATGTCCACATATGTGGACGACAGGTCTTAGGAGGTTAAGTGTTTTGTTCTGCCTCATTAGAAAATACAAGAGAAATCAGTCAAATCCACGGCACGCTGTTTCGGAGAATTGCCTGCTGCATTTCACTGACACAAAAAGAAGAAACGCTGTCTCGGGATAATTTTCTGAAATCTCTTACTCTCACAAGGCACTGGTAAAATTTCTGCTTGAGCGATGGCTCATAGTTTTACAGACATTTTCAAAATGACCAGCCAGTGTCTCCATGTGTTTACATTGTGGTTCTGCAGCTCAGTCAAGGCAAGAGAGGATCTGCTGAGCACCGTGTTTATACTGCCTGTTTCCTGTGTGGCTGTTTGGGAGCCTGTGAGGGAAGAGACACTGCAGTCACAGACCAATCAAACATAAACACCGAACAATGGATGATGGACGCTGAGGGATTTGCTCCAACGACTGACTTTTCGGGTGTCTCTGTTGATGCCATCCAAGCAAGACTCAGTATTTTTAACTCCTTTGCATGGATACAGAAAAAATTTAAACCTCGGCACAATTTTCTCAGACTCCCTAATTGAGCTCTGCCCATTCCGACTGAATTATAGCCATTAAGAAACAATGTGATGTGCTTTACAACCATATCTGGAGTGAAAGTGACTTTCATGACACAGCTCTTTGACTCTCTGGGGTAATTACACTAAGATGTGCTTATGTTAGCTAATAGGCCCCATGATGTTTGCTGACTGATAATTTGAGTTATCAAGAAAATCTCCACACTACCAAAGGACTATCCCTCCTTAGAAAAGGCCTGAATTTCTTATCACAATAAGGACCCTGCATCTGCCTTTCACAACTGGACCACATCTCCTGGGTGGTCTTTGGGTTCAGCTGCGTAATAACTGTGCCTTGCTCTTCCAAGAAGCTGTAGAAAACAGTGAGAATGCTTCATTTAAGCCAGATAGGAATCACCTCATAACCATGATGGGATTGATAAAACAAGCGGGCGCAAAGCTTGGCTGTTCAATATGAAGTACATTAAATGTTTGCAAGGTGAAGACATGCGAACCAAGTAATCTTCCCTATTACCAAAATTAAGGCAATTTTACAGGCATGAGTGTCAAATCCCATCCCATATCTGGATTTTGTGGATGCTTAAGTGAGTCCCACCCTTAAGTAATAATGGGAAAAGGACTGCAACAGACTGTGAGGAGGATGTGAAAAAAACAGGCTCAAGTGGAGGGTTGAATTTTGTGTTTCCAGAGGCGTCCATTCTGCCACTGCCCCATGTCTCTGACCTGGACCTGGACCTGGATCCATCTCGGGAGTGGAGGCTAGAAAAAGGAGGTGTGGTCTCCTCTTGTCTACCCCATTTCCTGCCTTCAACACAAGCACTAATTGGAAATTTGGGTGGCCTTGTTTATTTACATGGGTGAAATGCGGCGAGGTTGTATTTATATTTTCATGGCGCGTTCTCAGTGGTGCTGCATTACAAAGCATTCCCCTGAGATCTCTGTGGGAGAGGTGCATAGAGCTGTAGAGTAGCCCAGTGGTTGACTATGCTATGTGCATGTGTGTGTAGAGGTTTTACAAGGAAATTCCATCTCGTGATCAATAAAATCGGACTTATTTGTTTTGTCCTCTAAAAATAACACTCATGAGAAGAAGAGCATGACAGCATTGATTTGTTTTTATTAAAAATAAAGCAGCATCCTATACTTCTCTGAATGTTAAAAACAGGGAACAAATAGAGGGTAAAAACCAGTTTGAATGACTTTTCTTGTAAACACCGCATGCAAAATCAAGTCTCATGCCAGGAAACTGATGTCCTACTTCGACAGGCTGAGCATAAATGCATGTGGGCATCACTTATCAGTGTGTGTATTGTTCTAAAAAATGCATGCATGTATACTACAGACCTGCTAACTTAAAGGTTTCTTAGGCCCCATAAGTGTACACATAGAAAAAAAGTGGTGGCAGTGTGTGTTTATCTTTCAGACCAGGACTACGAAGTGGTGGAAGGCCCAGCTTTCTAGTCAAGCCATGGCTACAGAGAGGCTGGTCCTGACTCTGGATAGTGTAAACATATGAGTGCACACACACAAATGCACACAGATAGAAAATCTACAGGGCTCTCCCGTCCTGCTCCCTGCCTGTCAGCTGGAGACCACACACCCAGACCACACAGAGTCTGAGAACAGCCTGGCTCACTCTCATGCAATAAGGCCTACTGTCACTCTGACCACCTCTGTCTCTCTGTCAGCAGTAGACCTGTTTGTCACTTGACACATAAAACAAAGAGTCTCTGCTCAGAGAGCAGGAACATATAAGTGCCTGAACATCAGTAGTTTGTTTTACAAGTTGGCATCAAATCCAGACAGCAGGATTTATTAATTAATCTAAATAAAGGGAGGAATTAGACACTTTTAAAAATGTGTACAGGAAATTAATAGTCCTGGATACAAATGCTTGTGCATTATAACAGAGTCTCAGGTCCTATAGCTCTATGCAGACAGCAATTAGACAACCAATGATATATCACTCCCTGCTGGTCATGTATTTTACTACACCGTCTTCAGTGCCCAATCATTTTGGAAGCCCCTGCTTTGTTTCAATTTGAAAACCTTCAGCTTTTCTGTTTATTCTGTGCCTCCGGAGATTACGTTGAAACTGCAGCATTTCTTACTTTGTCTAGTGACATTTTAGTATGACATCCTTTGTATCCAAAGCCTTTGTAAGTTGCCAGCCAAACTAAATAGACAGAACAGTCTTTGCATCACCGCCAGATACACCACATTGTTCTGCTTATCCACACTTATCTGTCTGAAGTCATCAGATGATTGTTTTCCATTACTTTGCTGCTCCTTATCAGACAACTGTTATTGCTTTCCTGCCATCATAATATATTGGGTCAAGTGCGTTGTCTGAAGCAACTCACATAAACACAGGCATCTGAAAACAATTCAAACTGATTAATTGCACTGATAGAGATTTTATTGAGTGCCAATTCCCATGCCCTCTGTAGCTCAGATGCAAAAATTATTTTAACTATAACATGGTATAATAATTATAACACAAAGAAAAATAAATGGCATGGTAATAGTAACCAATAGCTATATAATCCTCCCCTAACACAGCTTTTCTGTCTTGTATTGTTCCGTGATAAAAGTGAGCAAATAATAATCTGTCAACAATTTATCAAAGTATTTGCTACCAACACCAACTGGTTGTCGGCTCGCAAAGGCTGTTTAACCCTTACACGCTTTTCATATCTCGTGCCTTCACAGTATCACCCCAAGAATTCGCTCATAATAAGTGTATACAAAAAATTTTAACCACAGATTTATTTAGAATGTGGGTAATAGTTTATCTGTCATTAATAAATGGATGATTCATCTTAGTTAGGTTTCAGAGTTAGTTTCAGAGACCAGTGACGGGTTTTTTTTTTGGGTCATTTATAGTATTTGTTTTTGGAGAAAAACATCTGCCCTGTTTAACCTGATATAAATATATAACAGACACAATGATTTAAATAGATTTGACTGAACATTCTGGGTCTGGAACTGGGGTTAATTATACAACCAATGTCTAATCACTAGCCACCAGGTTAAACACTGTTATATGATAAAAAAAAATAATATATTATTAATTACTATAATTATCAATATTAATTCAAAAGTAATTAACAGACCACAAAACTTGCTTATTCCAAACTCTCTGTACTTTTAAAGCTGTAGTGGTGGGACTGTGTGGGATTTGTGGGACTGTGTGGGGCTTGTACATGTGTTTCCCACACTCACTGAAATGGCAGTTCAGGCTCATTTGCAGTTTTACAACCACTCTTCTGATTTGATCTGGATCTGATTCTGAATTTGAGCTGAATTTTAGGTTACTTAGCTTACTTACCTAGCATGGCTGCTTGTGCTTGCAGGCCCAAATGTAACATGGTTGCATTCATATAACACTTTTCTAGATCTTCTGTCCACTCAAAGTGTTTTTAACTAAAAGTCAAACTTCAGCTGTACATTTCAAGCACTTTATCTACCACATATCAATAGGTGGTGTACAATCCCCACTGTGATTAACCTACCTGTTGCACAGAGCCAGAAAAACTGAAACACATGCAGGCCCAGGGAGAATATTCTTACCCTACATGGGGGGGCCCCTGAGATTTGAAGCGGGGACTTTCTTGCTGTGAGGTAACAACACTAACCATTGAACCAACATATTTCAACACTGTCTGTGTCAAGGCACCACATCTATAGACACCCTCTGATTTTGGAATATTCTCTTTTCCTTATGTTCCCCATATACGATGATTGTTATTATTTCACTGTTTTGAGATTCCCCCACAATCCTTCAGCTAAACGGTGTCAATATCTGTCACCACTGTTCCATAAAAAAATGCAATTTTACATTTAATCATTTTCCTTGATTTGACCGACATGTAGCTAATCTAAAATCAGTCTGAATATATAAAGGTAGAATTTGACCTAGAACAGTTTTGACAGTATCAAAAAATTATACATATTTACAAAAGTAAATACATATTTTAAAATATATATTTTTGAAAAGAAATCTCAGAATTTCAGACTAAAGAAAAATTTGTTTTAGCCAAACACACACACACACACACACACACACACACACACACACACACACACACACACACACACACACACACAAAAGCCCATTCAGCTATCTTAGTGAGGACCTTCATTGACATTATGGTTTCCCTAGCCCCTTACCCTAACCATAACCATTTAAAAATGAATGCCTAACCCTTACCCTAAACCTAACCATAACCTAATTGTAACCCTAACACTAAAACCACATTTTGAGCCTCAAAATAGCCTTCAAACTTGTGAGGACCGGTGAGTGTGTCCTCACAAGTGACTGTTGGTTCTCACAAGTATAGTAGAATGCAGATTTTCGGTCCTCACAAAGATAGCTAGACAGGAACACACACACACACAGATAGATAGATAGAGCGTGTGTGCGTGTGTGTGTTTGAATGTGTGTTCTGACTACAGCCACTCCTGGTGAGTAGCCTCATGTCTGCAGTTTGACAGGTGTTTAAAAGTTACATAGTAATGGAGTGAGATCAAATTGTATTCTTACAGTTTATTTGCTGATGTTATCTTTTGACTTTTCTGACACTAGTTCTTCAGAATAAACCAATAGCTTTTTTTTTTTTAACTGAACCTACACCAACCAGCAGATGTCAGCAAAACATTGTTAACTTTTAATGGGAGCAGACCTATTTATTTGCCTTGACTAAATCATGTCTTTTTTCACATAAATTAATAAATAAACCCCAGCCGTTGTGACACAGCCAAACTTCTGTCACTCTGAATAACAGAATCAAAGGATGTCAGATACACACATGTATCATGGATAAATTCACAACAGTGTTACAATGATTGCTGTGATGTATTTTGCAATGTCATTTTTTGAGGTTAAAAATATCAAGTATTAGTTTGTGTATATCGTGCTCATATTGCATTATTAGCACAGTCAGATTCATCAAGTCACTGAGTCAAGACGGAACAAACAGAATCACTCTCTTTTGGAGAAAGTGTTGCAGCTGATGTGTTGCATGTGGTTTCATTTTCCTCTATAAAGTCTTTTAAACAATGTCGTGTGCATTAGCTGACTAAACTGTCAGCTCCAGAGCTTCAAGCTGCGAGTTTAGACAATGTCACTTGGAGTAACGGCTCATAAAGGCGGAAAAACTGAAGCCTGACTACAAATTATGTGGCTTCCTGCAAAGGGGGAAACACCATGGCAAATGTGTGAATGTGTTTTTCTTTTCTTTTCTTTTTTTGTTTTTCTAACCAAATGTGACTTTTATTCATCCACCCTTTTTCTGCAAATGTGGGGAGCTCAAACATAAACCAAGCACAGTACACATGAGTAGTTAAAAAGTTTATTCCAAAATAAATTTGTTCTCATGGCAGTTTTATATTAAAATAATCTCCATGTTAATATCTGATTCTTATCCTTTTTTTTTTAATAAAAAACGTTTACAATAACAATTAAAGAAAATCGTGTGGTTTTATCTGTAGTTTGCTTTTACTGTAACTGTAACCTGTGACGCGAAAAGGGTGTGTGTTTGTGTTTGAGTCACTGATGCTGTAGGTGGGGGAGTCACATGTTTTGTCCTGAGTCCATAAATGTCACTTCCAGATAACAGTAATTCTGCAACTGTGTGACACACACGTACCCACCTACACACATGGACACATGTGCTTCGTCACACACACAACGGCACGTTGTACATTAAGCTGTCTGATTCTGATTATGTGACATTTCTGACTGTGAAGTAATGTGAAACACAATTTCATGCAGTGGACAATCGGGCAGTTTCAGGAGAGCGATCTTTAAGAGGGAAAATTATTTAAGATTCATGAAAAAAAACAAAAACATTTTGGTCAGACTTTTGAAGCCATTGTGAAAGTAATGTGGTTTAAGTGTGAAGGAACTAAATGCAGAGATTGAAACTCTGGATCACAGAAGAAAAACATAACAAAACCTTTATCCCTCGTCCTTCAGCATTAACCTCTAGGGCTTCAGCAGCGTGAGGAATTCCACTCGACTCATTTTGGCATTATTCATCTTATACTGCCTAGCGATTCACAAAGTGCCATCTCGTGTCATGAATATCGTTCGTTGGCTACCTTGTGTGTCAGAATCTACCCTCAGGCATGGGAAACAGAGAACTCCTCCCTGTGTAAACCGGCACTTGGACCACAAAGGTAGTTTTCCTTCCTACTTATTAGGCCACTAGTTTCAGGTCAAGAGGAACAGGTATAGTTTCCCTACAACTTACGGGATGAGTGTGATTTTCCAGTCAGCTTCTGTCAGTTCACTTAGTTCAGTGCTAATTATGACCAGCAGTAGAACAGCTCATGGACAACAGCATGGTTTGTAAGCCCTGTAATGCAGAATGCTGTATCTCTCTACGTTTCAGTAGGGGAAATGGGTCAAAATTATGTTTTGAATGCTTGACAAAGAAGACAGCGTCCATGGTTACAAAAAGGCTGTTTTGAAACTTCTTTAAAAAATTTCTGTAGAAACTCTAATATCAGTAATGAGCTTCTGACCCCTTAGATTATCTTGCAACATCTTGCAGGAGGGCTGCGTGAGAACCAGATTGAGATTGAGAACCAGTGTTCAAGGCTTTTTGTGCATCTGTATTATAATTTTCTCTCACTTTCTTCCAGCTCTATCAATAAAACTAAGAATTTGGGAAATACATTGGACTACACTATCTTATGATTCACTTCCCTATCTAGCAACTGTTATTTACCATATCAAGCATTGTAGTCGAGTGTAGAAATACATTGTGCTAAGAAGTAGAGCTGGCTATTGTCTTCAGTGCCACTTAACTGCATAAGACCAAGAATCACATTTTCAGCTGTTACCTGTAAATAACTAACTAAATAACTATTCATTCATGTTGTTTTATCGCTTTAACATATCAGTGTTTGTCTTAGGGGCCATTCTTCCTGTGCACCTGTGCTAGTACTTCCTGTCTCAGTTGCCCTCCGCTCTCCTCATCCCCCCACCCACAAACCGCATCCTTCACACTGTCACAATAATATTTGTTGAAAAAAAAATTTACTCCACAGTCACAGACACAAAGACTACGATGCATAGGTGTGCAAGTGAAAACAGGGTCTTCCCCATCTCTACCCCTAGCTAACGTGACAGTTTCTACCGCTTACTGTACACAGGACTGCAGTCACAAGCGATGATAAAAAGTTGAAGCATTACATTCACAGTCCTGTACATTTGTGTGCATGTGTATGTATGTATGTATGTATGTGTGTGTGTGTGTGTGTGTGTGTGTGTGTGTTTTGTATGCATGTCACTCCTGAATATGCTGCAGAGGTCTCTGGGAAGAGGGATAGTCAATTGTAGGAGAGGTGTTTTGTTCCTGGATGTGTTCATAGCTCCGTAGGTAGTGACCATTGTTCTGCTGGTAATAGTACACGAGTTTCCTGGCAAACAAAGGCTCCACCTAAAAGGAGAACATGACGATGTATGAAACATGTATGTTAACGTACCTATACAAGCAAAGACCATTGCTAAAACAACCAGTGGAAAAAGGAGACTTTATGGCTTTTATTTCTGATTTTTCCCTCCCAAAAATCATGACTATAACCTCTAATTAATATCAAAAATGGCGAAATAATATATCAGTCTTGTTAGCTAACTAGTTCGCTAGCTTGAAAGAAAATGACATTTTTTCTTTTTTTTAAACAAATAATGGGAAATTAGGCCCATTTGTTGTAAAACAAAATTAATGACTTAGGAAATTCTTTTTTTAATTATTAATTTTTAAATAGAATATCGCCTTTTCAGCCACCATCCATCCCTCTCTCCAGTAGCCGTTATGAATGTACATCTCTCACATAAAAACATGCTAATCAATCACCAGTAAAATCCATTTTCTGTTATTTTACGAATGACGAATGAAAGCTGCTGACCTTAGTTATACATCTAATGGTATAACTAAAATGCAACTTCCAAGAAACAGACCGTTTTCAGTTACAAATAAAATCTAAGAAAGCAAGTGAAATATAGCTTTAAGTTTAGCTCCAGTATCATAAACAGCAGAGGCTCTTGTTTAACTACACTGATTCCAATTAAATGATTTTTATGCGTTCATTTTAAAAGCTGTTTGCACATTTCTGTGGAATAAAAAAGATTTGAGGAAGTCAGACGTGTAATGTCAGTACGCTTTTGACCAAATATGTAGAGATACTGCTAGGATGGTATTCAGATCTCTTGTTTTCTGAAAATATGCATTTTCTAATATTAATACAGACTACTTTGATTGATAATTTAAAATCTGTTTTCATCGCCTACAGTTATTGTTCTTTTTGCTTTGTTTTTTGTTTTATTGGGTAAAGTTTTACAGTTTTAAGCGAGTTTTATGTACCTGTGCTGTGATCATCTTCCTAGGGCGTTGTGGGTCAGGATATTCGTCTCCAAAACATAGCACCACCTGGTGTCTTGGTACATGACGACCATTATGGGCAAAATCTTGAAGTTCTGTTAGAAAAAAGAACAAGGTAAGAAAGTTTAACAAAAAAAAATGAGGTGTAATAAACACAAAACCCAATATGTACTCAGCCATGACATGTTTAGATTTCAGGTTACTAAAAAAGACATTAAAATCCCCTTCTTGCTAACGTGACATTTTCCTTAATCATGATGACTTTTCTGGAAACTACTGATGAGAATGACGCAAAATTTAACGTAAAATGGCACACCAAGCATTATCTTGCAGTGTGGTGGACCACAGGAGGTGGGTGGGGACTCCACATTGTTCGGCCCCCTGCTGAGAATGTGAGTGGCTTCTTAATGCTACCTCAAGACTTAAGAGGGACTTACCCAGACACACCACCTGCAGCTATCTCCACCTTCTTCATTGTCGTCTCCATTATCAAAACCATTATCAATATGATCAAAAGCCATCGACATGCTTTAAGTAACTGAAGCTGTTTACCATTACAATGTTAATTATTCAAACCTGTCAAGGAATTTAATGACCGATTGTTTTTTTTCCCATACGAGTATCCTCTACGCTAGGACAAAAGAAAAGATGGAGCAGAAGATATATTGGCTTAAATAGACACAAATGTCTATTGAAAACAAGTGTGTGTGTAATCTGTATGATCTGAATAGCAAATTGAATGGAAACTCATGAAATCATTTTGTCCTGCAAGAAATATTGTAAAAGCTTGCAATACAATTCAGCATAATGGAATAAAAACACCTCAAATTATGAGTTTTAAATAAGAAAAATAACTAATTCGCAAAAATAACACATTTTACTAATATACTTCGGTATATATTTATAGCTCTTATATTTTAAAGGCAGTCAGTGTGTGCTATACGTTACGTCTAAATTGCCAACAGTTATGGGGAAATTCTACAGTATAAGGCAGGTTTAGTTACTTATTTCTTTGACGATTCAGATTTTGGATCCGTAATATTGCTTCATTATAGATCAAACTACTAAACTATGGAGAAAGCCAGGATTTTACATGGTAACACTTTTACTTTAACCTTACCTATTTGGCATTTAAAAGCAGCTGTACAGTCCAGATCTGGGCATATGTTTGTTAAATGGATTTGTCAGTGGGCAACCAGTGTATAAGTATAGAAAATGTTTTTTCATCATGAAACTCAAGGTTAACATATTCTGTGCAAATTCTAAAGACTTTTTTTCCTATTTAAAAAAAAAAGACATTAATCAGTGAAAAGATTTTCTGACCTAACTAAAATAAAAGCCCTGAAGAGCACTTTCACCATTGTGGTCCACAAACAGAACAGAAAGTTAACATTTACAGTTTCACAAAAGCAGAAATATTGCATTGGACTGCATCACTTTTCTTGGGTGTTTTTGTGTGCTGTAGGTGGAAACACTGTAGCACAGCAGATATCACTTACCAATAAGGAATTGATGGGTGTCAAACAATTTGCATGACTGCTCCTTCTCCAACTTGTTGGGTTTATCCATATATGGAGCCAGAGGTCCTTCCCAATATACTCTGCCTTGGCACAGGCGCTTAGCATACAGCCCATCGGCTGCCATCCACAGAAGCACTCCCTTGTCTAGTATGTTAGGAAGCATCTCAGCACCCTGTCTCTGAGATTCAGGGTATGGGAATGGGAAAAGAATGACTTCTGCCCCACTGTGAAACTTGTCCTCTGGGCATGGAGAAGAAGGAGAGGAAGAGGAGGGAGAGGAGGAAGAAGTGATCCGGCATCCTTGCTGGCTGGTGGTGGTAACTTCCTTTACCAAAGTCTCTCTGTAGAATAGGGACACGTGCAGGCTAAGATCTGATGGAAAGAGAAAAGCATACATCAGGAACATAAAAATTTGAGCCTTACTGTATGATAAAATGTAGGCCTCGAAAATTGCTAAGCTTAAATAAAACTTTTATTTTCGCAGTCTTTGCATATAGAGTATTGCTTATTTCCTTCTAACCTTTCCCCAAATATTCTCAACCCTGAGTTTTTGTCTATTTTAAATAGACATGTTTCATGTTCTGAGATTTAGAAAATGGAAATACTAAATGCGTAATGTGTTTGTAGTTTCTTACCTAGCCACACAAATAGATGTAGTGTAGATTAGTGAATATTTAGAAACAAGCATAGGAGTTAGTAAGAGTATCTGTTTAAATGGGCCTGAAATAGTTCTTTACCTGTTATGGCATTGTTATGGTCCACTGCATACATGGGCGGTTGAGACTCTGAAAAGTAGGTGTGGAAGGAGAGCTGAATACCTGCATGAAATTAATGAAATAAAATAAATTCGTGCAATGATTAGAAGGGGAGCATGCAAAAATTTAAAAGGGCAGGAAGAATAATTTTAAACTCTTATTTTTAACAAAGGAAGTATGAAGAATGTATCTCATCTAGCGCACCATAGCATGAGTGTGGAACTGTGGATAATCACTCTTAAAGCCAGATTTGCCTACAGGTGGTAACATCAAATATATATCATCATTTGTAAGGAAGATACTGCAGCTAAATAGTTGTTTACATGTTATTTAAGATTTGCTTTTGATTAACAGTATATTGATATACTTAAAATATATATAACGTTCTGACTGAAAGTAATTAAACTCCTACAACTACGACTGGATAAAAGCATTACATTACAAAATAAAAAGACATGATTGGAAGTTCCCTTTATACTTAATCTTTTACATCATTCAGTCTGGAACAGAAATCACTGAAACTTTTGAAAAATGCTAGCCCATTCTGAATGTCATATCTGTAAAGCGTAACATGTATAGGTGAATATCGTACCGTTTTCTGAGTGTGACCCTGGCCAGGCCCGACTGATTGATGATGGATAGTGGCACTGACTATACTGCAGCTCTGGAAGTGGCCCGTGGTGATGTGGAAGAGGCTGTTGTTCTGGAGGTGCGTGGTAATCTCTCCAGTCCCTTCTCTCCTGAGAAACCATAAAACCAGGTACCTGAAAGATCAAACGAGTGGTCACTCAGAAAGTATGTCATTAAACCGAAACATTTTGTTCCCATGTATGTGCTAGGCTCAGCCACAAAATCTGCTGACCTGATTGTGCAGGGATGTATATGGAGGAATATAGCTAAGGGTATTTGCATGTGGTGAGGTCTCCTCCACACTGGTCATCTTCATTCCTGTAAAAAAAAAAACAACCCAAAAATGATTTCCCAAATAATCAATTTAAAAATAAAGGAGAAATAGTGTGAAAAGAAAGATTCAGAACAACAATGCTTTATTGCACAGAGTTGTAAAAATATGTGAGGTGCAATATGTCACAAACCACACTAATCAAATTTATTTTGGCAGGGCTGAACTGTGAATACGTTTTGCACACTTGTGAAGCTGTGCTATTTTAATTTGAGTGACAGGGTTATTTTCAAAGCTAGTGCAACAGATGATTGAGTTCATCTGAATCTTGTTTATTTGGAGAATAAAGTGTTAGTACAGATAGCAAGAATTGCTCTGGTGTGACAAAAAATGTTGTATGATGGCAGAGACTTAGTTATGCAAGGCTGGAGGTCGTCTGGTTGTGTTATGTGCACCCTGCACTTAGTAACCGAAGCCCTCTAAAAAAAGCACTACGGCCTTTTTGGTACATGCTTTGGCTTCCTTTGTGCTTCCTGCCTCATCACAACTGCAGTGGTGCATATGTATGTAAAAAAAAATGCCATAGACTATAAACAATATAAGTTGCTGTGTGAAATGTGTCAGTATTCTGTATGTGCAGGTGAATCAATGGTATGGCTATGGCATGCTTGTAGCCTGTACTACTTGCACAGGAATCCAAATACAACCATTTTACTCCAAGATACATGTGACATGTCCTACACAGGTTGCTAAAAGTGGTGCTTCATGTAATTCTACACAGCTTTAGAGTATTTTGCATGAACAATATCTAACTATATGTAATACTTACCTTTTTTGGCTCCCTCTGGAATGATTCTGTACACTTTGTACGGCTCAGAGATGTCCAGTTGGCTTCTTTCAACTATTTCATCAAAGTCATTGCTTTTATTAAGGGCACAGCGTAGTCTGGTTTTCCATGTAGGGGGATCTGGTTTATCTACACCTTCCTTATATTTTCCCTTGAACATCGCCCATGCCTGCATTAATCAGTGAAGAGATTTTTCTTTAAACTTCCTCTTTAGTCATGCCAAAGCAAGTCAGGAATTTGGAATGAAATAGCACATGTTTAGTAGCTTACATTTTTCATACTTTTTGCTGCAATAATTCATGCAAAGCGTTCAAAATGCAATTGTCAGATGTTTTAGGTGCACTGTGAGGAGAAAGATGGGATGGTCTGACCTTAAAGAGTGCAGCATCCTCGTCTCTGTTATAGTCTTGTTTTCCTGCATGCTTCCACGGAATCCTAAAGATGCTTTTTTCATCGTTCTCCCAAACCAGGCCAGGATATCTCCCGCTGTCAATCTGATCGATGAGCCACTGTCTCAGTTTGCCATTGCCGCAACTGACTGACAGGCCACTGTCTTCATCCAGGTTCATCTGTGCAAACTGAGATAAAAATGAGATCAAACTCGACACATATAAGACCTGTGGGCGCAGTAAACGTTCTAGCTTATTTATTATTTTTGATTATAAGTTTTAGTCCTCGCCCCAAATCTGATATTATTAATTTGCCGATTCGACCACTCACAACATGTTTGGTTACAATTTTAAACCGAAAAGTCATCGTTTTTTTAATTAATGAAAGATTTGCCCTGTTAGTGAGCTCAAGCTCGCAGAGAATTTCCTCATGCAGTCACGCCGTTAGTAAAGGACGTGATCTGGCTCAAGTGAGTAAATATAACAATCACGTTTGGCACAATTTCCTTTTTCTGTCAGAGAAGTGTGACTTATATGAGACGCGTGCATAAATTAAAAAGAAAGAAAGTGTTATGATTCATCCGCAAGAGTTTAATCCCAGGTTTACAGAGGTGTGTAGCGGGGTTTTTTTTTAATGCTGTATTGTTTAGGAGCTATAACTCTAATTTAATGCCAAAATTACACAAACTAGTTCATGTTTTTGCCCGTGTAGTTAAATGCTGACATTTTCACCTGACTGAAACTTGTGGGGGTCTCATAAGAATATTAAATATTTACATGTATTTTTTTTATAATGAAAGAATATATAGAGAGCGAGACAGAGAGGTTGTGTGAATTTTCTTTATAAAATGCGCTGATCTGGCTTACCTTTGAATATGTCAGGTCCACCGTTGAAATCTGTTTTGAAGCTTTCGGGTTCCAATTCTTCAACGTTATCACATCTTAATTTGTTAAAGGGAGGAGCCTATCGGGCTCTGAGAAGTTCAAGAGGAGATGTTAAGCGCTCGGGCGCTCATTTCTGTGAAACTCGGCGCCCACACAGCGCTGCGGTGGGGAATCCCTTTAGAGACACCCTGAGCAGACACCGGGACGGAATGGAACAATTACCTGTAAGCTACGCTCACAAAAATATTTCCCCACCAATTTATTCTTGCAAAAGTCCGCACGTCCAACCTATTTTCCACAAATAAAACTGCTGATGGAAACGCCTTTAAAGTCTTTCATGTGCTATTTGTTAGCAGAGGTAGATGATGACAGGGTTTAATTAATTATCGTCAAAGGAAAAGCCATGGTTGAATTCAAAAAGCTTCTCATTATAGGAGGGCTTTGTTAGTAATACCGCCATCAAGTGGCTGCCCATGCTCCTCCCCAGCTATCTGAAGTGTGTATAGGAGACTGCTGCATATAATATCTCATAATGGTAAAACAAAAGTGATGTATTTTAGTTTCTTTTAGTCTCTGCGACACCTGCAAAAAAGACCGATTAAAAGAACTCTATCTTGGTGTTTTTGATGCCACCATGCATGACCTCCCCCCCGAACACAGACAAACAGGAAGACAACCAGGAAACAGAGCTGTAAACTGAGCACAGAGTGTGTCTTATCACCTTCAACATGACAGCCCACTGACCAGAAACCTCACAAAACACTTGAATTTATTACTTTTATTGGACAATATGAAATCATAACAGCACACAGTTCAGAACATTTATAAGTTAAGAAAACAGTACCAGGAACATCAAGTAATCAACACTAAAAATGACTGTGGACTGTACACAATAATGAATAGTCTTTTGCAGTATTTTATGTCCATGATATTTAAAGAATCCTTCCATTTGCGATACAAACACAGACTTCCAGATGGGTCTGTAACTTGTCTTTCCATAATCTTCCAAAGACCTCATCAAAACAGCTCATCAGATACCTCCAGGTGGGGTGTTTGCAAGTTCTTCTATTGCTTCAGCCTTGACTTTAGATGCCTGATCAAGCAAGTCACGAATATCAGCTTCATCATTAAAAGGATTCTCCTTGTATTCCGTCCGTAGCCACTCTCTGAACTATAGGGAAAAAAGGTTAAGTCTGTTAAAAGCAACGTAGGCAATTTTACTACATATACAACAACAATGATGTCAGTTTGAATTGCAAGGGTATACTTCCTGTCTTTTCATGCTTCATTTTCAATATGCTGGCTTTGTTACCACCAACCTGTTCAGCTTGAGTTTTTTCAAATTCCTGGAGCTGCCGCTGGAAGCCCAGGTTTGGGCCAGCGCACGGCCGGACCACCTTCACCGCAGCCAGGGCTTCCTGCCAGCCCAATCCTGTCACCGTCATTATGTAAGCTACAACCAGCGTGACACTACGGGACACACCAGCCAAACTGTATGAAGAGCGGGATGGAAAACAAACACTACAAGATTTAGCAATTATGAATAAATCATTGTCAGTATTCACCCATGACACATTTACTGTAGATAGCAAATGACTTTCTGTCTAAACTGGCTCGTGTTACATTTGTACAAGCAAGCGCAATGTCCTGGTTTGAGCGATTTGTCCTCATTTAGAAAAATGTAGATGAATATTCAGAGTGTGCAGATGTTTATTAATAACACAAGCAAATAAAACTATCATGCAAAGAAGTAGTGGTGGTAATAAGGTGGAATGAAAGTCCAATTCTGACAGTAATCACTGCATTTAACACGGCGCATCTTGTTTAAAAAGGAAGATAAGTTCAGGAGTCCAGTCCAGCAACTGGAAAAAAAGATTTGTTACCAGGAATATTTATAATTCTGTATTCTGTGCACACAATTTATTGCACAATTATACTGCAAGCAAAGGTAAAAGTGAGATACATAAAATAAATGAATAAGTTTTGGCCTTTGCAATGAACAAGGGACTAAGCATTCATAATTAGAGAAGGCATTGTAAAAGCAGCTCTTAAAAATAGCCACTTGTATTTCTGAGAAGACCCTCTGTCTAGCCAAATATAACTTTACCCCGTGAACACTTGGTCAGCTACCCTAGTACACGAACACAATGCAGTCAGACTTGTTACTGTACTCTGTTTTAGGAAGTTCAAGAATAGGTTTTTATCACTTAATCTCTTCTGCAAAGCAGTCACACATGAGTTCATTTGTGCACTTGTTTGTTGTGATCTGGGTTTTTTTTCCAGCTTTAAATTAACTACATTTAAATTTCACCATGTCTGCAACTGTTTGAGACAGACAGAGTGAATCTATGTAGGTCCGTTATTCAAATTTCACCTCTCAAGCTTGAGTGAACCTAAATTCTAGCTTGCAGGTAAAGATAGAAGTAATCTAGGTCTCACCAGTGAACTAGGCAGCCTTCTCCTTTTAGGCGGGACTCGTGCATGAAAACAATACTTTGTTTGAAGTACTGAGATCTGTGGGGTACAAAAAAAGGAATGTAAAAATGGCTCCTGACTACCTAAAAACTGCTATGCCAACACAAAATCGCAGACTATATGCTGTTATTTTATCTTTGCCATGTTTTTGTGCAAGGCATGAGAATGTTTTTGTAACTGGCATGTGAAACTATTGCTCATCCTCTCCCCATGAGGATCAGGGTGTGTTCATCTCAAGTAGCTGGTGTCATATTTCATGCAACAGGTCTCGAACAGCAAATGTCATGTTCTCAAAACCTTAGAGGTATGAGACATATGGGGGTGGTAAAAATGGCAGGTGCACATGTGTGCATATTTGTAGCATATCACATGTACAGCTCTGTGAAAAGATTTCCTCCCTTCCTGAGTTCTTTAGTGTGTTTTTGTCATACTTATGTGTTTCAGATTTTTTGAATTTCACTCCACATCCAGCCTGGATTACTGCCAGACATGTTAAATTTGTTACATCTGGTGTAAAACTAACAAAAGCATCTCATAAAAAGAATATCATAGCAACAGTCAAACATGATGGTGGTAGTGTGATGGTCTGGGGCTGCTTTGCTGCTTCAGGACCTGAACGACAAGTCATAATTGACAGAAACATGAATTCTGCTCTCCACCAAAAAGTCATGAAGGAGAATCTCCGGCTGTCAGTTCTTGAAGTTTAAGCACGTTTGAGTTATGCACACATCAGCAAGTCCACCTCTGAAGGGGTCAAAATGAAGGGTTTGGATTGACTGAGATGCTTTGGTATGACCTTAAACAGGCCTTTCACGCTGGAAAACCCTGCCAATGTGGCTGAATTAAAACAATTCTGCAAAGATGAGTGGGCCAACATTTCTCCACAGTGATGCTAAAGGGTGGCAACACCAGTGATTCGTTTTAGGGGCAGTTATTTTTTCAATAGGGCGAGGTGGGTTTGGATAACTTTTTCCCTTAATAAATGAAACTATCATTTATAAAAATAAGAAATCAGGAAGAGGGCAAACACTTTTTCACAGCACTGAACATGTCTAGGTGTGTTTGTGTATACCTATGCTAGCTAGCCAGCATACCACTTGCCAATAATCGTGCTATAATTCAAGGACTTAGCTGCAAGACATTGGTCATTGCTTTTAGTGTGAATATAATTAAAGACTATTGTAACACAAGCACCACCCTTGGCCATCTTCTCTAGTTTCACATAAAAATAACTGCGTGTATTTGAACGTCACACATACCTACCAAAATAAGAGCCAAGAGCTCAGTCCATTTGTGTTACTGTGCTCTTGTCAGAAAATAAATGTTTAGCTTGGGAAAGCATATCATTTACACTTTATCTTGGAGAAAATGAACCTCAGACACCCACACAAAGAAGCCTCAAATGGATGTAGTACTCTCTCACTCTGCCTCAGCTTTTCATTGTTCTGTGCCGCGCTGCTGTGCTGCACAATTTGGTACTTACAGGTTTTGTGTGGGAAGGTCAGCTGCTGAAATGCAGAGATAGGTCATCTCCTGGTGGACAGAGTATACTAGTCAAATGTCACGTTCTCCTAAATATTTAACACAGATCAGCTACCAGAATGAAGAATATAATAAATGTCACCAACACAATCAGTGATTCACGATGTGTGTTGCTTATGGTGAGGGCAGGCTGTGTAACTAAAGCTGATTAGCCACTATACTAAAAACGCCAGCCTAATTGTTCTGTTGTCCCATTAAATTAGCTCTGAGCTGTCAGGTCATGGACCTGGGAACTCTTTGGTGTCCTGCGGCAACCTCAGCTGTTCCAACTTATCCCGCTGATGCTTGATGGGATCTTGGAAGTTTAGAAACCATGACAAGACCAACCTCGGGCTCTCTGTTGCATTTCTCTCTTTGTAAATAGTTTGTGCTCTCTATCCCTGCTGTTCAGGAGGTACCATTGGCAGGGTGGAGGGTGTCTTTACATGTTAAAGCGTCAAAATCAATAATCCAGAAAAAAAAGAATAATGAAGAGAGACCGCATATTCCGAGCTGGTTGAGACAAGAACAACCGCCTACTCTGAAACCCACGCAGGCACACAACTCAGCACACTGACAAACCAACTGCTGTTGACTGGCATTTTACATGATACTCTAAAGAATCACATGAGTAAAAGAAAGTCCCCTGTGTATGTTTTACTCGCACGGAAATGAGAGCTGTTTGCTCAAGGAAAAGAGATACTGATACACAGTGGTTCCTGAACAACCTGACAGACCGGGTCAACTGTGGAGGGTGTCTGACTGCTCTCAGCCAATCAATCTGCTCAGCTTGTTTGCTGGATGACTCTATTTAAAAATTTATTAGAAATTCAATATGTGTACCTCTATGATACACCTGGGTGCTGAGACATTATAAGGCAAAGAGAGCTTCTCACCTGGAGGATAGGAGCTGCACTGTCATGAATCGACAGGATGTGTGTAATGTTGTTTCTGGCTAAGTGTTCTCTGTCCCTTGCATCTGACAGAAACGCATAACAGCACAGTCGAACAGCGTTATTATATCTGCACACATATAAGAAGTCAATAAAAAATAATAATAATAAAGAGAAAATGAGACACACCTTTGAAATTTCCCAGGTATAAATCAGGAAGGACCTATAAGGAAAAAGAATACCGATTGCTATATCAAAACCAATGATTGATACTGAGGTGGTGCAAACTGATTAAAGACCAGTCAGCTACAAAGACAAATGAAACCCTAAAAATATGAAGTTATAATTACAAATTGTGTCATTTGATGAGCTGAATAGATAAATATTCAGCCACTAAATGATAATAACTAAAACAACAACAAAAAAAAAAACAATAACTATGCCAAAATAATTCTAGTTTTATCACTGAACTGGGCTGTGATTAAGTATTCTAACAGCGATGCTACATTTTCTAATATTGCAAAGTTAACAAGGAACCAAACTTTTTCTTTCTATGAAACATCCACAAATGACCAGCACCTATCTTTAAAACACTGAGCACCGCTCACACAATAATTCCAACCTGAGGAGCACGGAAGAGAAGAAAATCGTACCTTGTTGATGCCATTACCCATGCTGAAAGACCCGCCTCACAGGAGAAGAGTTGGAAGAAATGTCACACGCTGCAGCCTCGGCGCTGGAAAACGCGTATCCGGCGTCTCGATGCCTTCCCAAACCCGCTGAAGGGGAGCAAACGCAGTAGGTCTGCGTCCGAGCGAGCCGAGCACTGCTGCCCGAGGTTCCCGAGGTGGATGCTGGGAGCTGTAGTTTCCTAACGCAAAGGGCGTTGCAGACCTGTAGTAGATGTGTGTGGAGGAGTTAAAGAGCCCCACATAAAAATATAATTAAAGAAATCAACGAAAAGCTCAGTAATTTAATCAATATTGATCATTTTGCATGTAAAAATAGATAGATAGATAGATAGATAGATAGATAGATAGATAGATAGATAGATAGATAGATAGATAACGACACAGCCTTTTTGATGCTTTGCAGCCAGGACAGACAGGAATGGATCTTCTCACCTTCAACCAAAACCTCACAAAATACTTGTCTTTATTTCCTTTGATGTCATTATAACAACACAGTGCAATAACACTGAAGATCGCTGTTTCTAAGAAAGCAAAACACAAAGTATCCACAGGTTGTTTGTTCTGTTCCATACAGACGACCCAGTTTGGATGCCATCACCACCAGCATAATGATGGCACCTGTGGAAAGGCTTTTAAGCAGGACAAACAGGAAACAGAATCTCCAAGCTGAGTATAGAATGTGACTTATCACCCTCAACCAAGAGAACCTTGACTTTATTCCTTTTATCTAACAGGTTGAAATAACTCAAATAGATTGAAAACACAGCAAAAACCACTGTTTGCAACAAAGTGAATTATAAAATATTTACTGATTTATTTATTAAAAAAATCAGTAAATATTACTGATTTCCCCTACAGACCAGCCAGTGTGGATGCCCTCTCCACCAACAACACAACTTTTATTGTGACACCTTTGAAAAGGCTCTTCCAGAAATCGCGCTTATCCAAATGATTTTTCAAACAACATATGAAGGCACGTTTGGTTAGAAAAAAACTTTAATCTATGCTGCAGACATAATCAACTATGCATTCTGGCAGATAACCACTCTGAACAGAAATAGACTGTGACTGCTGAAGGAGGCACTGAGAAACCAACGACAGGCTCGGGACTCTACAGTGCTGCTATTACAGAGAAATGATGGCATATGTCAGATCTCTACTGATAATTACTGTGATAAAGACATCAACAGGAAGTGCTGCTACCCACTGCCCAACATTGACAGCACATTTACACCGCAGACACCAGTTCACTTAACTTCCTGGTAATGTGTTGTTTTGCTATGTGGGGCAGCTTGTGACTGCCAGCCTCTACTCTACAGCTTGAATGGGAGGAAAGCATCTGCGACAGAGATGTGATGCACTTACTACACAGAGTAATGCGAGCTGGTTATCAGTCCACCCATCCGGTTTATGCATGAGGGTATGTATACTTTTCCCCTAGTTTTATTGCTTTTAAGAGCTCTGCACACTGGTGAATGTACTCTAATAGTAATCTATCAATCTAAAATGTTACTTGGATTCACAAGAAAACTGGGCAGGAGGCAACATCAGATATTTTATCACTTCTTGTAGTTTTGCCATAAAGTAAGTTGAGTTTATAGAGAGAGTCAACACACTATTGAACCTAAACTCATTTGTAAACTGCCAAAACTGAATGAGAACGCTGCCCCGATACTGTGCCACTAAACAAGGTCATCTATGTGAATCTCCAAGCAGTCATAAGTAGGTGGAATTTAAGCTTGAATTCAGTCATTTCACTCACCAGCTTGTTTTTGTCTTTTAATTGTTGGTAAGAGCACTCCATTTCTCCTCAACTGCCAATTACCACCAATAAATGTAATTAACAGAAAAAAGTTGAAGAAAAAAACTTGCAAGGCAATAAAATGGAGACAATATGAGCCAGGTAAATATGATACTGCTTTGATGTGGCTTTGGTGTGCAAAAGGAGGAATTTATAGTGTGGGCGTTCACAGATAGGCTGCCCAAAATGTAGGCCTACTTGTAGTACATCGCCCACATTGTCAGTGGCTACAATTCAGGTGGTTTCCCGCTCTAGTTTCGCATAAATATTCAATTTATCAATGAACTTGTTTTTTTTTTTTCAGTCAGTGCTTCATTTTAATTACTCCATCATATAAACTTGTTTTTTGGGGGTTTTGTTATTATTTAAAAAAACCAAAATCAAACAAACAAAATAAAACGTCAAAGTCCTCATCTTAACTTAGCTTAGCTTACATCTTAATTTTTTAATTCGATGAGAACGTTTTTTTTTCCCTCCTATGACAACTGCCGTTTAGATCCAGCTAGAGCGATTCATCAGTGTCACCATCATGAAATATGAACAGGCCTCTCCTGCAAACAGTTTCACCACTAGGTGGCACCAACGTCACACTCAACGATTTACAGCGATCGGCAAAAATTGCAGTGTTGCCCCCCCCCCCCCCCCAAAAAAAAAAAGAAAAAGAAAAAGCAAAAACAATGTGAACACAACAGATAAGACAAGTAAACACACACAAAGATTAATAATCTTATCCCGTATTTCTGCTTTGTGTTAAAGGCATCTCCGACAGTACATAGTTGAATCTACTAGCACCCCTGGATTGTTTCTGTCATCGATTTATAAGCCTGTTTGTAGTTTTTTTTTTTCTTTTTATCTTGCGCGTTTCACTTTTGAAGTAGGTCGTCGAGGAAATCCCGGAAATAGAAATAAACTGCTTTACGTGGACCTTTCCAGCACATTTTCGGTAACTGTTTTGTTTGATACTGGAAGTGAATGGATGTGTTCCCCCTACAGTTTTGTTTCCCGAGTAATTCATTTAGTTATGGAAGTAAGTCAGTTAAAGATGCCGACACTTTGGGATAGCCTGTGTTGTTAGCTGACCTCTGTCACAGTGTTGTGATTGTTACGGATGTTGATTAGCCGATTCACTCATTAAACTGTGTCCTGTGCGCTTTGTCACGGCTTTGTTTGAGCTGTAGGTTTTTTGTTTTTTCCGATGTGACACTGTGAATTCTTCCCAGGGATGGCCACCGCGCCGGAGTCCTCACTTCACATGAGGTCGACGGATCTCATTATAAAAGAACCCCTGGATTACGGAGGTTTTGGAGAAGTTTACTTATGTTATCATGTGACGCTGGGCCAGGTGGTGTTAAAGACTATGTACACTGGACGTCTGCGCAACGAGTAAGTTGTTGTTGTAGTTGTTGTAATATGTTACTGCATGTGCTACCCAAGGGTATTCCCCTTCGTCCAACGATAACTTGAATCATGTGTCCCGCGAAGTTTTCCACGCAACCAAGCGAGACACTTTTAGAGCGTGCAGAAAGTATAATAACACAGATGAATACACACGTATGTAAAGGAATGTACTCGTTATTACGGTTGTCTATACCAAGGTAGTGTGCTGTGAAAAGGGACACTACCTTGGACACTACCACTTCCCTTTTGAACAAGGAAATAGAGACAGGTTGATTCAGCTCAATGCCGATGAAGTCCAAAATCAGTTTTTATATCCGGATATACACGAATTTAAAGAAAACTCGTTCCTATAAAGGGTAAAGTTTTAAAGTTAGGGATAATACTCAGTCTAGCACTAAGAACACAGGCTAAATTAGCTACTAGATCCAAGGCCATAAGATTTCTTGTGAGACATGCCTGGACTGTACAAAAACAAAACGGTTCTTTCCCATGAATTAATTATTCTATTAATTATTGACTATTTAGTTTTTTGTTTTGTTTTTTAAATTGTGAAGAATATCTGTTCACTTTTTATTTTTTGAGACAAAATTTCAAATGTAGTGCGTTGTCCCCATAACAGTCTGCATGTAAATAAATACAAAATGAATTTATAATTGTATGTATGTATTTATAAATACAAAATATTAACAGTGATTATAAAAATTGTTGCTGATATTTTTACTTGTCAGCTTATTGTTTGTATCTCAGATGCGCTGTGAGGCACGTGCCAATCCAAAGTCTTGCCTCAGTACTTTCAATCAGCTCCACCAAATACCAAAAAAATGTTTAACATAATTTTAAAAAATGTTGTCTTTATCTTAATCCCTATCAGTATAAGATGATAAATGTATTTCTGTAGCACTAGAAACAGTGCTACAGAAATCACTGGCTTGTCTGGCTTGTCTGTATGATTATAAATGGTAACAGAAACACAGAATTAAAGACTATATTTCTTACTTATCTGTTACTGCACACCCACACATGCTTAAATATCAGAATTGGGTTATTGAAGTCGGTAAGACAATGCTCACATTGTCAATTTTCCTATGAAAAAGCTTTCTCTTATTACATTTAACAAACTTTCCAGGGAGAGTAAAAAATCGCTACTGGAGGAGGGAAAGATCATGGCGAGCCTGAACCATGAGCGAGTGGTCAAGTTGCTGGGTGTGATTATGGAGGATCGAGATTGCTCTCTTGTCATGGAACTCATCCCCAGAGGCAACCTACTGGACATGCTGGAGACCGTTAGTAGGCTTAAATCAATAAATACCTGTAACAAACACAGCTTTTGTGGTTTTCATCTATAGCGTGTCGCCTTAAAGAGTTCCACTTTTGTCAGTTTATCATGAGTGTAATTATAGCATTATTACACTATAATCTCTGTGTTCTTCAGGTCAGTGTGCCGATATCTATCAAGGGAAGAATCATTCTAGAGATTTTGGAGGGAATGATGTACCTCACAGAAAAGAGTATCATACACAAGGACATCAAGCCAGAAAACATATTAGTGGACAAGGATTTTCACATCAAGGTACATTACACTCTCTGGGTCATGATACATGTAGGATTCTGTCTGCTGGCATTCACAGTCATGGTGAAGGATTTCTTGTAGATTGCAGATCTTGGTCTGGCCACCTGCCAGACGTGGAGTAAACTCACCAAGGAGGAATCTCGCAGGAAGAGCCGTATGGGGCGATCGACTGGTGTGAGAGGAGCTGGCACACTGAGCTACATGGCCCCGGAGCACCTGGAGAGTATTCATAATCCCTCCACTGAGAAGTCTGACGTGTACAGTTTTGCCATCGTGGTGTGGGTCATTCTCACAGGGGAAGAGCCATATGCAAGTGAGCTGTGATATCATGACATGCCAAAGTTTGCCAAAGATTACCAGATGCAGCATATCCACTGCATACAGCATTTAAAGAAAGCATCTTTTTATGCCCAGATGCCAGGAGTGAAGACCAAATCAGCCAGTGTGTTCGTAACGGTGACCGACCGGCAGAGGATCTTATTCCAGAAGACACACCTTCTGAAATAATTCAGCTCATGAAAAGATGCTGGGATCGCAATCCTGAGGAACGGCCGACTTTTAAAGGTTTCCTTTTTGTATTTGTGAATTATAAGCAAAATAGCACTCATTGATGAAACCACGTACACTCATTAGGTACATTTCCCAGAAATTTTGGTCCATATCAACACGATAGGATCACACAGTTGCTGCAGATTTGTCAGCAGCACATCCAAGATGCAAATCTCCTGTTCCACCACATCCAACAAATGCTCTGTCTGACTGAGATCTGGCAGTTTGAGTGCAGTGAACTCAGTCTGTGGTCTTATGCTGCTCTAACACATCTGCCACAAGACTCGACTTGTTGCGCATTCAGATAAGATGCTCTTCTGTAATGAGTGGTTATGTGAATTAATCTTGCTGTTGAGTAATTGTTGCCTTCCTGTCAGCTCAAAGCAGTCTGTCCATTGTCCTCTGAGGTCTAGTATCAATAGTATACAATACAATAACAATATTTTCTCTTTGTTTAGATCATGTTCATATGTAAATCTTAGAGTTGGTCGTGTATGGAAATTCCCGTAGATCAGCAGTTTCTGGAATAAACAGACCAGCCACTTTGGCACCAACAAACACACTAGATTTAAAGTCACTTAAATCATCCTCAGTCTGAACTTCAGTTCATTTTGACCATGTCTACACATCTAAATGCATCGAGTTGCTTGTTGGTGTTCACGAGCAGTCGAACAGATGTATCTAATAAAATGGCCAGTGAGTGTATAAAGTGAATGCAACACTTTTGTTTGTTGAGTTTTGTTGAGTCAGTTTTCTTTCCTCTTATTTAATGTCTCGCAGAGGCCTACAACATCTTCCGTCCTTTCTACATGGAAAACCTTGAACCGCTTGTAGAGGAAGATTTACTTCACCTGAAGGTTGAATAAATATTTTCTATATGTGATCTTTTTTTTTAAATAACCACAGACATTAAGCAGTATTTTAATAAAAACAAACATTATATATATATAGTGTAACATATCTTCCTGTGTTATTAAAGTGTTATTAAAATTTTAGTTTTTTAAAATGTATTTATTTATTATTGCAGAATTCATACGAAGGCCCAGATGATCTTGTTGAGAAGATGAAGTCTTTATCAGTGAGCCCTGAAAGTTTTTCAGGAGGTGAGTGTGCTCCGTAAACCCGGTCGTCAGAAAAAAACGCATTGTATATTTTCTGATCCCCTCCTTTGCATTCTGTGCTACATTTAATGCTGTTTAGAAATCCTGAAAACATTTGAGCAGCTTTATTGTTTTACTGTCTCTCCTCAACTTGTAGATTGCCCCGCTCCGTTGATAAGTTCAGACAGAAGTGTGCCCGTGCCAGTTGAAGCCAGTATCGAGGATCTGCACGGCAACCAATATGAACAATGTCCAGGGCATCTTCAGACAGATGCTAAGGCAAGTAACAGCCCTTCAGAGTTGCAGGAGAAGCTGGATCGGGAGCTTCAGTACCACAAACACGGCAGTTATAACTGTGAGAACCACTCCGATGCTGGCAACTCCTTCCATACCGCAAATCCTTTCCTGCGAAGCAACGTCAGCATTTCGGATCACTCTGCACGGCAACCAGAACAAGAAAAATCTTCTGTACTCTCCTGGACAAAAGCTGAGCCGTTGCGGCCCACAAACCAGGAAGAGCCTTGGTATCGTCCCTCTGCAGGTGCCTTTGAGACCTCTTCCACACCTACTCCATTCCCCTTACCTATATCTTCGAGCACACCCTCTCTGTCAGCGTTTAACCAGCAACATCCCCACTCCCACTTCGACCGGCAGCAGTCCTGGCCAACTTACCCAGTGTCTGATACGTCTGCCCCTGACCTCACCTCTGGACATCTTTTGACCACTTCAAAGAGTTGCCAGATGCACGATCAGGGTACTATTAAAACATAAGTGTTTGAAGAAATTCTGAATCTAATCCCTGAGGGGTGTCCCCAGCTTTTTGTGTTATCTCCTTGTTTTTGGATCAGTTGTGTTTACGTGTGTTTGTCTTTGTTTTCTGACCAGGACCCCTTTACATTCAGAATGCCAGCGGGATTCAGATTGGAAGCAACAACACAATGAGCATTAGAGGTTATGACCCCTCTCTTAGCTTGTCATCTGTATCTGCTAACAGCTCAACTAACTCTCCCATCAAAGAAGGCATTCAGAAATATGGTAAAACATAACATTTCTGTCTGTTTATGAACTTTTCATGCCTGAAGATCACAAATGCACTTTTAATTTACTAGAGCTGTAGTTGAACACGTTGCTGTGATTTTTATTTTTATTGGCTCATCTTTCCAAACCCCAGAGATAGTTTGGTCACATATGACCATTAGAAACCCATAAGCTTTAATTTGCCCTTCTAAGTTTTTCTGTGAGCAAAGAAATATTTTTGCATATAGTGTTACAGTGTTGTGCAAAAGTCTTCAACCACTCTTCATTTCTTCATGGTTTGCTAGAAAAAAATGGTAAATAGGTGCAGAAATTTATTGAAACGTGCAAACATCAAAGGAAATCCAGTATATAAGGCAATAATAGAGTTTGTACAAGGTCAGTATTTGGTATTACCATCTTTATTCTTCTGACTGAGCTCTTTCAGTAGTCTTCAGGAGTAGTTCTCCAGGGTTCTCGAAGTACATTCAAAGCTCTTCTTTGGATGTTTGCTGCCTTTTCTTCTGTTCTCAAGATGATCCCACACTGCCTCAATCCATGACAGTGTTTTTCTATCCAGGTAGGCCTATACTGCAGTAATGCATTGTCATGCTGAAAAATCAGGCTGTTGCAAATTAAGCTGTTGCTTTCCAGATGGTATTGAATGGCAGATCAAAATCTGAATTAAAACTTTAACATTTGAATTCATCACTCCATATGAGTGTTGTCACTGGTTTCCAGTAAGTTCTTGTGTAATTTGGAATATCTCAGCCTCGTCTCCTGGTTTCCCTTCATTGAGAATGGCTCTAATATATCTCTATCTCTAATATATCTTAAATCACACTAACCTTAATGCCAAGATATGCCAACGTTTTAGAGAATAGGTCTTTAGGAAACATCTTTTTGTGCAAAAATACTGTTTGTTGGCATTTTTCATCAATTCGACTGGAGAAAATGTGAACAAATGATGTGTTTTTGGAACAGACTGCTAGTAACAAAGAACCTAGAGATAAAATTTGAAATAAGCTTTGTGGAGACACAACACTGGTTCATTTAAAGAAAAAAAGATTCCTCTGACAACGGTCAGGTACAAGGAATGCACTGAAAATCTGTGAAAAAAGCAGCCAGTGTCCAAAGAAAAACTTTGAAAGACTGTCAGAAAGCCTGGAGAACTATTGATCAAGACCACTTTTTAAAAATGACTCCTGGCTCCTTGGAAGCAAGATACAAATAAAAGAGTGGTGGCTCAAGACTTTTGCACAGTAGTGTATTCACCAAAACGCATTTTGTGTTTCCTTGAGTTCTAACAAACATATTGCATTTCCTTCCTCATAAAACTTTTCTTTCTTTCGCTGGATGCAGCATATTCTGTTGCTGCTGGCACCTCTGTAATATATTTATCTTGTGTTTCCATTAGAGGACCATGCTGTGATGGAGGAGCACCTGGACGTGCTGAGAGAAAACATTGGGACCAAGTGGAAGCGCTGTGCGCGGCGTTTGGGTCTGACCAATGTGGATATAGAGACCATAGAGCATGATTGCTATCGTGATGGTCTGCCAGAAATGGTGCACCAGATGCTGGAGCGCTGGAAAATGAAGGAGGGCTGTATTGGGTGTACAGTTGGGAAGCTTTGCCGAGCTCTAGACGGAAACATAAAGGTAGATGTCATCCAGAAAATACTAGACATCTGCAATTCGTCTTCCTCACTGGGATAAACCTTACAGCAACTGACGTGTCTCATGTTCTCTGATTGATTTATCATCTACGGTGGCCGCAATTATAAACTCTGCTCATGGCTCTGAGCCTGAAGGATCACTTTAGTAGAGGTGGACACACTGAAAACTTATCACATCATCTGAAAATACATTTTTCTGCTTTTCAAAAATGATAAACATAAAGCTTAATGTCAGTTTTCTGTGAGCAAAGAAAACTGTCATTAAGTTTTCTTTAAACTTTCTTAGGAAATAGTCTTTGACAAGTTACTAAACACTGTTTCGATGAAATTGAATGCCTTTGTGATATAGCTTCGCCCGCTAAGAAGATATTAACATGAAATTGTGGATTTTTGTATTGCTCTATATGGTGGCAAGTCTCTAAATATTCATTTCAGGCTAAGGTTTAAATTTGAATATGAACTGTTTCAAGGTTGTTGGGTTTTGGTTGGTATGAAGAAGCCAGTGGGTTTGTGCACATTAACAGAATAATGAATTCATGTACAGGGACTGTCAAATGGTGTGTGGTACACGTTTATTCCAGTCCAACACAAACATAATGACTACAATCACAGAACAGGTAAGGCCAATGAGCCTGTGACAAGCTGAAAAGATCATCAGCAAAACGTCATAAGGAACAATGAAATACAAATGAAAACGTTTGCTGTCACGAGTAAGCCAAACTGCTACCATTAATCTGATGACGGTAAAGCAAAAGTACACGTGAGTTGGTGATTCAATTCTTTTAATGTTAATGAAGTGATTCATTCAAACATAATAAGCATTTTGGATTGAAACGTTACTTTCTCTCCGTCAGAATTATAGCATCTTGCCAAAGACAGAGAGTGTGTGTGTGTGTGTATAGTTAGAGACAGTATTGAGGGTCTGCATGTCAAATGTCTTTTCTTCATCTTCATGCAAACTACATTTCAGCATTACAAAAGAACTCCATGTATGAAAAAACCCTCCTTTTTTTCAAACTTTGAATATTTTTTTAGTTTAGCAGATTCTTCATCATATTCATTACTAACTTCTTAAATATGTTTATGAAGTTAGTTACTGATAACTAGTCCCGAGCAGTCACTATATCATATGTTTAAAAACAGCAACAGGCTTTAATTTTTAAGTGTGTCGTTCTCCAGTGCAGTACTGTGCAATATTCTTGAGCCACTCTTCATATTGTGCGTGAAAAGATTTGTCCTGAGCTATAGCTCTCCAGGCTTTCTGAAAGTCTTATTATGTGTTTCTTTTGCCATGGGCTGTTTTTCACTCATTTTCAGTTCAGTCATTGTAGCTGACCACTTTCAGAGGAATGTTTTTCTTGTTTTTTAAGTCACCTGACGCTGCAGAATGAATAATTCAAGCATAAGAAATGCACCTAACGCAAGGGACGAGCAGGTGTTGTGTCTACACATAACAGACACCCTAGGAAAGAAACTATTTTTAGTTGTATCTTTAGGCACATGTGCTTTTTTTTTACTTGCAGCAAAAACAAATTCTTGTTTTTCACATTTTAGCTGGGTCTGTGAAAAAGACCAAAGATAAAGCAGTTAGACAGGCGTAAAATAGCTTTTTGCACCAACAAGGGGATTTCCAAAGAGCAGTTAGCTGAAAACTTACATCTCAGTATGATGTGGCGTCTGTCCTTAAAAAAATATGAGCAAACTAAATAAATGGAGGACAAACACTGAAGTGGCACGCCTAAAAAATATGCATTTACACCAGATGAATGGGGAGAAAAGGCTGAGGTATGACACAAGAAACACAAGAACTGGGTTGAAAATCAGTGGGTAACCAAATTTAAAATTTGTGGCTCAAATCAATATGTACCAAGTGAGATGTTTACAGATGTTTACAGCAATCTATCTCAGTCATGGTTTTAAGATCATTAGAATTGTATAAACTCTGTTTTTGCCTCCTATACTGTATTTCCATGTTTGCACGTTTCAGTAAATCGCTCTACACTGTTCTCTTGTTTCTAGCAAAGTGTAAAGAATTGACAGGTGGCTTGAGACTTTTGCACAATACTTTGTCACTGAAAAACACATTTTCCTTCCAAGTAAATATTGTGTAAATGGCCTGTATTTGTATAGCACTTTACTAGTCCCTAAGGACCCCAAAGCGCTTTACACATCCAGTCATCCACCCATTCACACACTGGTGATGGCAAGCTACATTGTAGCCACAGCCACCCTGGGGCGCACTGACAGAGGCGAGGCTGCCGGACATTAGCGCCACTGGGCCCTCTGACCACCACCAGTAGGCAACGGGTGAAGTGTCTTGCCCAAGGACACAACAACCGAGACTGTCAGAGCTGGGGCTCGAACCGGCAACCTTCTGATTACAAGACGAACTGCCAACTCTTCAGCCACGATCGCCCCCAGTGTGTGTTTATTTTTCCGTCATACCCAATAAGCCAGTTACATGGCAAACTGCCAGGATACATGGTGAGATGTGAGACACAGGTCACTTTTTTAACAATAAAAAATTGTGAGTCAAATCATTGGAGCTGAGTGATCTCTGAGTGAACTGAGCAATCCAGACTATAAAAAGCCAAAAGAAATTCAAACTCATGTTTTGATGGACTTTTTAATGAGTTACCGACATGGTGCTAGTGTACTTTTGCAAATCAGAATTTTTTTCTATGGGGAGTTTATTAGATAAAGAACATCAGTCCCTGAAGTTGATGGTTTCGTGATAACGCTCTGAGCTACAAAGGCACATATACATACTTATATTACATACAAATGCAGATTTAGTTTCAGATTTGATGATGTTTAAATAGTGCTCTCTGGGTCTGTAGACTATCTGATTATGTACTTATGTACACAGGACATAAAAGAAAAACATGGGAGGGAGCAAAAAAAACCCAACAACAATATTTTATTTAGATGAAGTTGTTGTAGAGTCCTTGGATGACCTCATGTAAAGGAACATCAGCCATGAATCTAAAAACGAAGCTTTATGGTCTGTTTGGTCCTGAGTAACTGTCCAGATTCAGATTCACATTACCTTTACAGAAAAGATTCAACCACATCCCAAAGGTGCTCTACTGGATTGGGATCTGGTGATTACGGAGGTCATTTGAATACAGTGAATTCACTGTCATGTTCAAGAAACCAGCTTGAGATGATCTGGGCTTTTTAACATGGTGCATCAGGAGATGGGTTCACTGTGCTCATAAATGGATGCAAAGTTTTTCATTTTTTTAATTTAGGTGAGCCTGTGTGAATTGTAGCCTGTTTCCTGTTCTTAGCTGGAGTGACACACAGTATGATAAGGCCATCTGCTTCAGTGTTCAGAGATGCTCTTCTGCATACCTTGGTTTTAACAAGAAGTCACTGTTGCCATAATGTCAGCTCATAGCAGACTAGCTATTTTCCTCTGACAAGGCATTTTCACCCAAACGACTGCAGCTCACTGGATACTTTCTCTTTTTCAGACCATACTCTGTAAACCAAATAAAATCACCTGTCTCTCCTATTCTCAAGCTCAGTTTAAACTTCAGCAGGTTGACTTGACCATGTATTGAATAGCTGCCATGTGACTGGCTTATTGGGTATTTGCATGACAGAGCAGTTGAATACATATACACCTAATGAAGTGGCTCATGAGTATATACAAGTAAAAAAAATATTGTTGCATAAAATATTGAGTATTCTCTACTCAGACTGATTTGAAGTTTGTGTTATTGAGTTAGACTGTATAATAACTTAAAAACAGTATTATGCACAAATATTTCATTTTCTAGATCACATACATAGACAATTCACAAAGCACCATCCACTATTACAGTACCTGCAAGTGGTCAGTGTAAACACTGTTTGTAATGTTACAGTAAAGGAAGTGCTGACTCTCAGTTTCTATCTATACACAGGGGTGTGCTGCTGTGATAAATAATCAAAGGAAAAACAATTACCTTGCAAATCACAAAATACCTTTTATACACAAAGCCATGATTATAAATAGCTTAACTCAATATTGCTATGGGATAATGATACGTAGTATAATATAATAAATGCCTCCCAAACATGCTAAAGTAATAAGTTGGATGTGTCATACATGCTGAATCTCCAAAGGTCAAACTAAAGTTTTTCTTCTACCCGGAACAAATGACTAATATTTTAATAGTAAAAGGCTGGCAGCTATTTGCATAGCACTTCTCTTAGAGTGCATAATTTCACCTATAACTGGAGGGCACTGTTAGCCAGAAGAATAGTCAAATATGAACAACAAATCCTAGATATGTAAAGCCTAGAAAGTAGAAATGAATTAATGATGATTTTGAACATTTACAGAGAGACTCCACTCGTCTGACCTAGCCAATGTGGAATCGAAATGTAGGCGTGTTTTTTCCATCAGTGCTTGGAAGAGTGTTTGAGGTGGAGGAATATTTTAATGCATTTTACATATTTAACTGCACTGAAACCCAGAGCAACACCTAAAAAGTGCGTCGCTATTGAATGAATACCTTCAAAGTATCTGATAAATTTCCCTGGGAAGTTATTTCAGTTGGTGGAATCCCCCCAAGAAAGTCATCCGAGCCATGCAACTTGGCACATTTTTCATGAATAGGAAGAGAAGTTAAAGAAGCATAAATAAATAAATAAATATATGACATGGTTGTTGCTCAAACACTTCAGGTATGTATCATTAATGCCTGAAAATATTGATACAGTTTGTGAATAAGCTCACAAATCTAAACAAATATCAGGGCCAGGCCACTTTTGCATGCCTTTGAACCATCTCCAAATTGATACAGAAATTATTCGTTTCTAAAGTTCTTTTCCCCCATGAGGTGGCTATAAGGGATTTCTCTTTTCGGCACTCACTTTTTGGGTCCTGCACGTGCGTTAGAGGAACTGGAATGTCTCGATCTTGTGATAACTCTCTACTGGCAGCTGGCTTAGTGACACCAAATATTTGAGGGCTGTGTTTGAAGCACTCAAACACATCCTTGCCCTTCTCACAGCTCTGACCCTTTAATGTCACTATTGGTGGTTGAGCAGCGGAGTTGGATGAAGCAAAGTGAATGGTCTGTCTGTGGACTGCACGAAGTCTGACCCTGATCTTTGGCTTTAAGCAGCACTTTACTTGGCACTGGCTGCAGATGCAGCCCTTCATAGAGACCTGGCATAGTGCACCCAGATCGCTGCATACCATCCTGCGGAAGTTTGGTCTTAGCATCAGGTAGATGATCGGGTTGTAGATGGTGGAGGACTTTGCAAACATGGCTGGCATGGCAAATGCCATGGGAGGAATGTTTTCGACGTGTCCGAAGGCAGCCCACATGGATACGACAGCATATGGACTCCATGCCGCAAAGAAACCAATGCAGACAGCCACACTCAGCTAGCAGGAGAAAGAACACAGAAAGTGTAATTCAACATTTCTTTTCACCAAATCCAATTAATAAAAAAAAAAAAAACACAACTGTAACACTTGTCAACTTTCCCAACTATCTGAAAAACATTACCTTATGTCAGAATACTGGATGAAGAAATCACTTAAATACAGGTTGTATCACTTAAATATAATATGTGTGACAGAGTGAAGCAGGCTAAAAGATCCTGAAAGGGTTACAAAGTTCATGATTTAACAATTAGAAAGAGACTGGGCAAAAATGGCATCAATGGGATAGTTCCAAGTTTAAAACCACTACTGACCAAAAAGAACAGAAAGACTCGTCTCATATTTGCCAACAAACATCTCGTTGGTCCCCAAGACTTTAAGGAAAAGTGGACTGTGGGCTGATGAGACAAAAGCTAAGCTTTCTTGAAGGTTTGAGTCGTATTACTGCATAAGAGTAACCCAGCATGTCAGAAAAGGAAGACAGTAACAACAGTAAAATATGGTTTAGTTTTGTATTGTTTACTTCCCCTTTCTGTAAATAAAGCCGTTTTTTGAGTTACGTCCCATTTCCGTGAGTCTGCTTCTGGGTTCTCTCCTGCCTGCACACAGCTGGTTTCATGACACTAAGTATGACAAATACTTACAAAAACCTACAAAATCATGAGGAGCAAATACTATTTCACAGCACTGGAAACAAACGGCTATTTGTTGTAAAGACAAATTTGAATAATGGTGTCCTTGGAAGAAAATGAAGACACACTTTTACATTTTGAGATTTTCTTCCATGTGTTTTTGTGAGCCTGTGCAATCACTGCTGGCCTTCCCTGTATTTAATTTTGTGCTTTTGACACCCCCTTCCATTCTCTCTAGACTGTGGTGGAAGAAAAACAAAAAACAAAAAACAAATTTAAAGAAAAAAGCTGGGTGAGGAGATCTACCACTATACCCCCACATGAACAGTTTGTATTTAAAAGAGAACATGCAGAGGCCACAAAGATTTAAAAAGCATTCTTCTCACTCCTCATGATGAGTTTTTTTTTTTTTAAAAAATGAATCTCAGATGTTCTTACAGAGAAGAGAATATGATGATTAATCAGCAAAGGCAGCAGTATCCATCACAGTGAAACCAGAACTTCTCTCTTAATGAGAAACTGCATCATGAGGGAGATATATTGAGGTCACTGTCAATTTCTACAACAAATCGAGGCGAGGAACTCTAAACAGGACTCTTCTCTCTAAGGCAGTGTTTTTATAAGCTACCCATAAACCCTGGCCTTTCCACCAATAACTGGGTGATCACACTATGCAAGTTTTTTTGTCTTCCTGCACTTTCAATTTTAAAATTGAAAGTGCAGGTGAAAAAAAAATGCAGGTATGAATAAATTGACTAAATCTTTAATTTTTTACTTATTACTTAGTGATTGGAGAGTACTGTATAATCATTCAGTATAACATATTTAAACACATAAACACACATTATGGGGAGAACATGGTAAAGCAGTCCACAGAAGTGTTTAAGTGAAGTTTACCTTAACCCACCTTAACAATAACTATCTGGATGCTGCTCATGTGAGTCGGCCTCAATGCATGTTGCTCCATAGTTCTGCGAGATGCATGCACTGCGACCAGGATTCCTGTGTAAGATGCTAAGATAGCACAGCATGGAAGGATGTAGCAGAAGATGAAGAGTGCCACAGTGTAAGATCGTGCTGTGCTGAGTTGATTGGACAGGCGCCAGTCAATGCAACAGGCAGTGCCGTAAGGCTCTGGTCCATACTCCCCCCAGTGGGCCAGTGGGGAGCATGCAAACAGCAGGGCGTAGACCCAAGCACAGGCAATAAGCAGACGGCCATGAACAGAGTTAAACCTGTTTCCTGTAAAAACAGACTGTGTTAATATTTTATGATGTGAATGTGAGTTATTATTTATGACACACAACTGCATTTGTGGATCAGTGCATTTTTATACTTTAAATGATGGTATGGTAAATGATGCTTTACCATGTGGAAAATACTCTGTGTGCTCTAAGATGCTTATACTCCATAATCTAGTTAATATACAGCATAGTGCTGAAGAACTGCATCTGAATTCACAAGTGTTTAGCTTTTCCCAATGGCTTTTTTGGACTTCCAAGAAAAGTGTTTTTATTATGTTGCATTCCTTTGCATTCTGCAACTGACAGACAGTGATTGGACTACTGTTAAAAGATAACATAAGGCAACCTGAAGAAGTTCAAATTTTTGCAATCTCTACACAGGCTTGTAAGCCAGTCTGCTGAAAGAGCGCCTCACAGGAATGCCAGTTCTCCTTCCAGGAGGCTAATTATGCCTATTCTCATTCATTGGCAATGACCTGTTTCTTAAGAAGTGAAAATGGT
This sequence comes from Simochromis diagramma, assembly GCF_900408965.1. Classification (NCBI taxonomy): domain Eukaryota; kingdom Metazoa; phylum Chordata; class Actinopteri; order Cichliformes; family Cichlidae; genus Simochromis; species Simochromis diagramma. The sequence goes on from NW_024386782.1 coordinate 8,736,496, forward strand.
TAAACATTTTTCAGAGAGAGCTCAGTCCCCAGAGAAGGCTCTGTGCATATCCACAGCATTTTACAGGTCTTTTTTTAATTTTAGTTTGGTGATAAGTAGGCTGTACCAGTTTCACTGGAGTAGTAAAAGTACATTGGGTAATTATACAGACTGCTAATTTCCACAGGAGCTCAGGTAGAACATAAAGAGGTTAGGTGACTCGAGGCCTCATTAAGCTGCAGCAGAAGACAAAAGATGAGCCCTCCAAAGCAATCTAAGTTCATCAAATGACGAGTGATGTTACGTCAGCCTTATATACTACGCAGATATTATGTCTGTCAGTGACTGAAAATAAAATAAGCACTTATTTAAATATGCAAGGTTAAATATTACAATTTTAAAGCGATTAATGTGAATATCTCTATTTGTAGGCTCATACTTTAAAATTACTTTTGTCCCAGCAACTAAATTGTCCTACTTTTTTTTTGAGGCACTGAAAGAAATGCACTTTTTTGGGATGGGGACCAAATAGAAAACCCAGCTGCACAGTGTTAACCAACATCACAAGCAGTACTTATTGAGCACAGCCCTTTGACTTGTCACTTAACAAAGAAAAGCTAATGTGCAGTGCTTTACAGAGGGCTCAATTCCTTCCACAGATAAATCAACAATCAGCCACTTGGGGATAGGGTAGTTAATCCCGTGTTATTTCACTGAGCAAAAACAGCCTCTTTGAAGACTTACCGTAGAGCGGATAACATACTTTCACAAAGCACACCATGCTTAGCAGGGTTAGAGTGGTCAGACTGCAGATGCCAAACAACATGCCACAAAATGCGTATACGGAGCACACTGTTTTCCCATACAGCCACCTGTGTAGGGGGGCGTGAGAAAGAGGACAGCTCAAAGCAAAGACATAGCTCAAAGATCAATGATTGAGAAGGAGTAGGCGCCAAGTTTTGTACCTGTGGTAGAAACTTGAAGTTATCGCCATGGGGTAGAGGGACAGAGTCAGGCCCAAGTCGCTAACAGCAAGGTTGATGATGAAGTACTCAGCGGGTTTCAGGACGTTCTTTTTCTTGTAAGAGATGTACAACAGTGTGCTGTTGCCAAATAGTGAACATACTCCTGCAAAAATAAACCAGAACAAAAACCCCCGAATGTGAATAAAATACTGATGGGATGGTGACAATGGGAGGGATTTTGTTTTGACTTTTCAGAAATTGCTTCATCAAATTCGCTGTCCGTTTAAAACAAGACAAACGTACTGGATAATATGCTTTTTGCCTAGAATACATTAGATATGACTTTTATATCTGTCCAAAAAACATAAAGCCACATAATAAAGTAAATACATAAAGTGCATTAATACAAACACAACACAAAGTGTACTAGATAAAGTGTACTACAACGAAGCACCAGCATGATGTGCTCAAACCTCCCATTCAATCACATCCCAAAGGTGCTCTACTAGTTTGATCGCATTGGAGGATATTTCAGTACAGAAAGCTCAGATCATGTCCAAGAAACCAGTTTGACATGATCTGAGCTTTCTGACATGGCAGTTGATCCGCCTGAAAGCAGCCATCAGGAAATGTGCTCATAACGGGATGGACATGGTCGGCAACAATACTCGGGTAGGCTGTGAAGTTTAAACGATGGCCAGTTGGTACTGAGAGGCCCAAGAACAAAATCTCCCACCCCATTACACCACCTCCAGTATCTAATACAAGCCAGGATGGATCCATGCTTTCATGTTCTTTATGTTAAATTGTGACCCATCCATGCCATCTGAATGTTGCAGCGGAAAGCAAGACTTATCAGATCAGGCAGTGTTCCTGTTCTTAGCTGACAGGAGTGACGGTGCGGTCTTCTGCTTCTGTAGCCCATCTGCTTCAAGGTTCAACATGCCGTGTATTCTCCATAAACCATAGAGGTGGTTGTGTGGGTTGTGTCCCAGTAGATCAGCAGTTTGTGAAATACTCAGACTAGCCTGTCCAGCACCAACAACCATGTGATATTCAAAACCATTTAAAACAACTTTCTTCCTCATTCTGATGGTTGGTTTGAATTTCAGCCGTTCATCTTCATCATGTCTACATGCACGAACAAGCACATGAACAGTAGTGGCCACAAAGTGTATATATAACTTTCAAAGTATTATGGTTCTACAGAATAATAAGAAACTCACACTTCTACTGTCTTACAGGCAAAACACTGGATACTGCTTTATCATATTTACCTAGCAACATATACAAATACATAGAATTGCTGATGATTCTCTAAAATATTAAATGTAGAGTATCTTCATTAATACTGACAAAATCACTGGTTCTATATATATATAAAAAACACACACACCATGTATGACATCTGTGATACAAACAGTAAATGCAGATGGATGAGTACACAGTGGGTGTGGGTATATATAGGTGGAAGTGGAATGCATAACACACAGTAACACAGTTAAAAATAAAAGTGTACTTGCAAGGCTTCGCTGCAGGATGCCTTGCTTCATGCTGCTATTCATTTCAGCTTGAGCAGAACTCAGAGAAAACTCATTGATAGTATTTTAAACTAGATTTAACTCACCAAAAACAGAGTAGACCACGGCCACGGTTATATCCAGAGGTGCCGGTATGCTAGAGTGGAATGCAATGTCTTCATTTAACAACCCCATCTGTAAACAGATTTTAGAAACTTTTCTGTTAACTGTTCTCACATATTGCATGTGCGAAATTTCAGACCTTCTGATTGTGTCTTATGAAAAATGTATCCAAAACTGTGATGTTTTTGTAGAACTTCACATCAAATATTTTAGTCTTTCAATGCAATAAGTAGATGGTTTTCACACATTACCTTAAAGTAGCTCTTACACTAACTGCTCAGAGCAGATGGGCCCAGGTAGAAAGAGCCATGTCAACACAGGGGAGATTTTAGCACATTGGACTAATTACTATAATGCTCCACAGACCACCAGTGATGGAATGGAACCAGGTACATTTACTGTAATTCCATAAAGTGAGGTATTGCAGTTTCATAGCTCTTTATACTTACCACCCTACACAGGCAAGTGTACTTTTTATCTCATTATATTCATTATATTTATATTCTGATTATTTACATTTTTCATTATTTCATTTGAAAATTAAAAAAATATTCATTACTTTTTTTTACTATTTTGAAGTATTTCACTATTTAAGTTTTAAAAAGCTCATAGAAGAAAAACAAGCAATCGGTATAATTAGTACATGTTTTGATTAAACATCTGGATGTAAAGTAGATAGATTTCAAACAAATGATGACATTGGATGTGTAAATAAGGAACTTAAACAGTAACATGGAATAAATCTAGAGAGAGACCCTGAATTTTGTCACATTAAAACATTGACAATGATTTATATTATAAATGTAAGATTAATTATACACATGTAATGTTCTTCAACTGAAAAAAAAAGCTGTTTCATATACATATATGGAATTATGTCTTTCATAAGCTTGTGTCAGAGGGGACTAATAAAACAATAACAAAATGCATGGCTGTGTAATTCTTTTCAGCATCGTAAAATATTTGGAGGACCTGTGTATTTACATGCCTGTATAAGCTGCCAGTATCATCAGCACTCCCATTTTTCATGCATCCATTCTGCTTCAGCAACCAAAATCAGATGGTGACCGACAGGTCTAAATCAATAGATGAAATCAGGGTCAATAAACAAGGCGTATCAGGAAAATACATCTCCAACAGACCCGTGAACAACACTGCAGAACTGCTCTGCTTTTCTCTGCGAACCTTAATATGTGCAATTAAAACAAAACAATCTACATCAATAATAATAGTGGTTGTGTTCATGCAATCCTGATGTTTACTGTTCATGTCAAGCACAACAGTCTGACGCTAGATGGCAGTTGTGCTACAAAAATCTACAGTGTGTAACGTTTAAGGTTTACATCAGGTTATTCGAAAATAAAATAAAAATAATTAATGTCCATAAACTATTCATTAATTATTATTTTAATATGAATGCAGTGACAATACATAATTTGGCGTGTGTACCTTTCATTTGTGAAACTGCAAGCGGCTGGAACACGTGAAAAGACAAATTTAGCGATGGATCAGCAGAGATTCATCAAATCCAAAGTACATCAAAATAACATCATCAAAATATAGCCGCCTCCTGCAGCTCAAGTATTGCTCAAGTTACTGTCCTTAACAGATCACAGATGTGCCTGAGGCACGGCCGGATAAAAGCAGTAATTATAATCCAGCTCCGTGCGTAAAGGCGCAAACCTCACAGAGGCGCACCGTTATATACGCTTTATTAGCTCACAAAACTGCAAACCCGTCTTGTTTATCACTGATTTTTTGGGAGCTTCAAACGATCACCTCCCACACATTTACTCACCTAAGAACAGAGAGGAGTTTGCACTATTAAACTTCTCCATGCTTCCCCCCTTTTTCTTCTCTCAGAGATAAGGCAGGTGGTTTGAACAAACACGGATAGCATCATTTAGAAGCACTAAGGGTAGTTAATTAGGGTAAATTAGGTAAGTTTAAATGGAGTGTAGCCTGTAGAATTATATCCATTTATGTTTTTATTGCTTATCTAAGCAGGACGGCGGTGGGATGGAATATGTCCTAACCGAAATCAGATAAAAGGAAAATGCACCCCTAACGAGTGATGAAAAGCTGAATCTTTGTGATATTAGTGTTGAAAAATCATCCAGTCTTTCTGTATGAATTTCACCATTTTTCAGTTTCACTTAAACTTTTGCATGCTATTCAAATGCTATTCAAAGAGCATCTAAAGATCGTTCAGCGCCTGTCTCCCAGCCCAGCAGGTCAACCAGTTGCAAATAAACTTTTACAGGTTTGGTGATTTTCATAACAAATGGAAGTCAACATTGTCACAATTTAGACTTACATTTCTGAGAATTTTGTCTTTCGTTTGAGCTAATTACAATACATTTCGTCTTACCTTGTGCGTTATCACACAGGCTGGAAATGAGTAGTCAGTGAAACGATACCAGCTTCATTCACTACAACAGGCTGCAGCGCCAGTCCTCAAAACTGCACCAATCAATGACGTCAATACGGTGGGTCCATCCTCAAGGGGGCAAAGGGGGCACTGGTCACTAAAGCTGAGAATCCTCCCACCTGCAAAAAATTATTTCTCAGTGTAAAAGAAAAAAATCTTGCAGGAAGTGAAAAAAACATGTGAGTAGACTATACTGAGGCAGATGACGCATCAGGTGGTTAGGTCCAGAGACCGCAAAGGAAACATAGAACTGCAGTAAAGGGGTGCTAACAGTTTTGGAGCAATATGTTGGGCCATTATTATTAGAATTATATTATATGTTACATCTCCAGCCAGCACACACTGCACCTGATCCATACAACACCTCCTGCAGGTGGTGGGCATACAGGGGGTTGAGCCAGTTGCCCTTTTTCGGGATGTACTAAGGACCGCCCATCATACTCTCGGTCATTGGCATCCTCCTTGGGCACCCTCCCTGGGCCTGGCTCATGCTTGTAGGTGCTCCACCTGGGGACTCTATCATCTTACTCAGAGACTTTTGTACAAACCACAGTTTGCCCGTAACAAACACCATATTTGAACATAAGGGTGTCCATTAGTGCTCGTGGCACGAGACACCCTAGGCCGCAAGTCCATGATTGATTTAGTAATTGTATCATCAGATCTGCGGCCATATGTTCTGGACGCTCAGGCGAAGAGAGGTGCTGAGCTGTCAACTGATGACCAAGTGGTGGTGTTCAGCACCTGCATTCTTGAAGCTTCTGCACTGAGATGCAGCTGCAAGGTGGTTGGTGCCTGTCATGGTGTTCTGCTTGTAGACAAAACAAAGGTGGCACAGCTTGTGCACATACAATTTGGTGATCAGCACTTTCAGCCAGCCAGACTTTCTAAGAAGTGGTTAACTTCTTTAAGTCCTAATTTCCATCCTTGTTTCCTTGCACAAAGCTGTAAACTTTTGGGGGTGAGTAGGTTAAATCAGAATCTTTATTGTTCCAGCACTGTGGTTATTTTGTGGTATTAGCTTCGTTTAAGGTCTGTGAAATTCACTTTAAAAGTTAATAGTTGCCAATTTCAGCAATAGTATGCTGCTTTTAATTAGAAATCAATATCGCATGCCCCCCAGAAAAGGAAACATTTTTTTCCACAACTTAAAGGCAGGAATAAATTATCCTCAAAAGAATTACACTCAGTGAAAATGTTGCCTTGGGTGCCACTAGCTCTTCTTTTTTCTCACATGAATTCTCTCTCTCTCTCTCTCTCTCTCTCTCTCTCACACACACACACACACACACTCACACTCACACACACACAAGCTGGAGATGAAAGCTCCATTCGAGGTATAACTGTGTTCTAAAAGAATTAATTGAGATGGCCACTGAGGGTAGGGAGAAATTAATGTCCATGATGGGATACAACATGCCAACATGGACATCAAAGTGGTGAAGAAAGATTACAAAAGAACCACTTAACACAAACTTTACCTGATCACGTAAAGCCACACTCTGCATCCACATTCACTGACTGCAGAGGACTGGGTAGAATATATTAGGACATTTTGATAATGATGCTGTGTGACTCAAAATGATATTTTTTCATAGTTAAACAACATTTGAGATGTCACACCACATGGATATTTTATTTGTTTTTCCAATCTTTTATTGTCCAGTTTTAGTGAGCCGTGTGATTATAGCTTCAGTTTCCTGTTCTTAGCTGAAAGGAGTGGCTGCTGTTGCCCATCTGCTCCAAGCTTTGATGCACTGTGTATTCAGAGATGCTTTTCTGCATACCTTGTAACAAGTGGTTATATGAATTACTGTTGCCGTTCCTCTGCTCAAAGCCATTTACCCATTTATCTTTGACCTGAGGCATTTTGAACTTTCTTTGTAAACACCAGTGAGGGTTGTGCGGGAAAATCTCAGCAGATCAGCAGTTTCCAAAACAGTCAGAGCAGCCCATCTGACAAAAACAACTATGATTATTATTCAATTATTCAAAGTAATTTAAGTCACTTATCTTCCTCATTCTGACACTGGGTTTGAACTTCAGCAGGTTGTTTTGGTCATGTCTATACACGTCTAAATGCACTTAGTAACTGCCACCTGATTATATATTTGTTAATAAAGAGCTAAACAGGTGCACCAAATAAAGTAGTTGGTGAGTGTATATGCAGCACTTTACAGATGCATTATGTATGGGCAGAAAGCTTAACTTCATTCAAATTTATAAACATAGAATCTTCTTTATGACAGACAAGAATTTACCACAAAAGACAACTCATACAGTAAACTTTTTTTTAACAGTGCTGTGCAGATACCTCCCACATGAGTGGATACACATGAGCCTTTTCCACACAACCAAGAAGCTGTCCACCTACCATCATCTATTGTCTTAATGTCACAAATTAGGCATTTTCTGAGATGTAATACAGTGCTAAAATCATCTGTGGGAAATGACAGCGCTGCAGACTTCTGTGTTATTATTGTTAATTTTCTGCATCCGGGAATATTTTTTCCATATAAAATATTACCTCTTTGCTGCCTGTAAGTCACAGGACAAATATGGCCAGAGTCTGAGGTGCATCAGTTCAGCTCCATTAGTTCTATCTAACCCACAAACTCCTCTTTTAAGTAATATAAAGCAGCAGCCAAGAAATATCAATATGTAATCACCATAGCTGAAAACTACCAAAGCACACAAAGGCTGCATGAGTGTGACAGCTTTGTGATTGCCTGGCCCTGTTTGGCCTAGTTCCACTGCAATCAAGGACAGTGAAATGCACTCGAAAAGAAACGACCCTTATCAAGGACACGTGAATGTGTATGTCCGTACAGCAATTTCTTTGCTCAAAAGTGGTAAAGAAAAACTTTCATTTGGAAATTGCCAAAGTATGTTTTCTTAATGCAAGGAACCACGGTGATCAGAGCAAGGGGTCTTTAGCTTGCTATATTGCCATCTGCAGGACAGTGCAAGTAAAACACCCGAGTCCTCTAGTACAACTTGCATCCTTGATTGAACAAAATAAAGCAATCTTGCAGTTTGACCTGCACATACAATTGTAAATATTCCATTTAAAGGTGATGAAATTAATGATTTCTGCCATTTTCATAACTGTTACAATAACTGTGGCAATAGCATTCATTTTTAGTGGTCTGGAAAAGTAATTTTGCAAAAGAAGTGAGATCTTTATGCTTTCTGATAACAATGCAGCACAAAATGATTGTATAATAGGTTAATGTGACTGTACAACTAATGATGTGGCAATACTGGGTTTCAGTCACATATTTTAAGAATTTAACTAAACACATACAAAAGTATTACAGCAGCTATTAGAAAGGGAGAAGAAGAAAAAAGGACTGCATTTGTGACGGTTATTTTCAAAGTTGCACATTACTGCTTTAAATGTTACCAGTGTTTGCATTTATCACTATAATTTCCATATTTTAAAAGGGAAAGTGAAAACTATTCATGATTAAACAGTTTGATCTGGTGCAGAAAACACAGCTCGCTAAATATGAAAGAGTGGGCTTATCACTGGTTGCAGACGGTTACGTGAGGTTTCATGCATCTTGCTTCTTCACAGCAAAAGCTGCAGACTTTGATCATAGACAATAGCTTGCCTGTTCTTACTGCGTCTTTGCGGGTTTTCTTTAGGCTGGTCCGGTTTCCATTCTAGCGAATGGGAAACTTTCAGCGCTTGCAAATGTTTGTCTGTCTAGTCTTGAGATAGGCTGATGATCTGCAGAGCATGTCAGCTGTCACTGATACACACTGTAGTTGGGTTTGCATTGACTAAGAACAGGAAAAATTGTGTAGAGTATGAACGAATGCTTATTTATTGTTGAACAGTGGACAAATTATGGAGGTTACTGTTGTTTGAATTGATCTAACCAGTGTGTACCCATTCCATAATAAGGGTTTAGATTTTGCCACCACACCTAAGAATGAATATATATCTGATGTATCAGCTTAAAGGGAGTGGTCTCTTAGACTAATTATAGTTTTGAACCAGAACACTTGCTTCAGTTCATTCAGTGGATGATAACACGTATTAGGTGTAGACAGTCCATACTGGTTTATATCTATGGGGCTAATTACTGTTGACAACACCCATTCAATGGACTGATAACATCAAAATTGGGTGACCAGATTGTGTAATGAATCAACAGACTGTTAATGTTAAGTTGATTCATTACACAATGTTAAGCTTTCAAGACAGCTGTAGTGTAATCATCATGGCAACCAAGCTGTGGTTTGTCCTTAACTGCTGTGTTTGTAAGATGTAGTTTTCAGTGTTTTTCTTTAAAAGTACTGTTGCTGTACAGTTCTGATGTAGAGTCTTTGTGTTTCTCTGAAAGTTTACAAGAACAAGAGCCTGCAGTTCTACATTGCTATTCTCAGTGACAATAAGAACCTCAAGACTATTAAGCATTGAGTGTACTAGTATATGTTTAAAACTAGAAATCTTTTATCACAAAGCTCGAACTTTTTAATGGCAAAGCATGTTAGAAATAAATGTTTTTTTCCCTTTGTTTTCTTATGTTTGTGAGTGTGCGTATGTGTGTGTATTTTATCCATCAATTTATCACCCATCCATTTTCCACTTATCAGGGGCCAGTTCACAGGGGCAGCAGCCCAAGCAGTGAAGCCCAGTCCTCTGTCTCCCCAGCCACCTCCTCCAGTTTGTCTGGGGGAACAGGCCAGCCACCCTTTGCAGAAAGCTCATTTCTGAGCTTGTATCCGCAATCTCATTCTTTCGGTCACTAACTAGAGCTCATGACCATAGGTAAGGGTAGGGACGTAGATTGACCGCTAAATCGAAAGCTTCGCTTTTACACTCAATACTCTCTTCACCACAACAGACAGGGACAACGTCCATATCTCTGCAGCTGCAACATCAATCCGTCTGTGGATCTCTTGGTCCCCTCTTCCTTCGCTCGTGAACAAGACCCTGAGATACTTAAACTCCTCAACTCGGGGCAATACCTTCTTCCTGACACGGAGTGGGCACTCCACCCTTTTCCAGCTGAGGACCAACTGGCCCCAGACTTGGAAGTGCTAATTCACTTGGCTGCAAACCGCTCACGTGCAAGCTGGAGGCCACCACCCAATGAAGCAAACAGAACCACATCATCTGCAAAAAGCAGAGACGATGTCCTGAGACCACCCAAGTGGAAACATTTTGCAACTGAACAGAAACGGTGGCAAAGGGCAGCCTTGGCAAAGTCCATCACCCACTGGGAATGAGTCCGACTTATTGCCAGCTATGTGGATCAAGCTCTTGCAACAATTGTATAAGGACCAAATGGCTCGTAACAACAGGCCAGAGCGCCTATACACCCCGGAGCAGCTCCCACAGAATACTCTTAGGGACACGACTGAATGCATTCTCTAAGTCCACAAAACACAAGTAGAGTGGTTGGGTGAACTCCCATGCACCCACAAATATTTTCGAGAGGGTAAAGAGCTGGTCCGGTGTTCCACAACCGGAACGAAAGCTGCATTGTTCCTCCTGTATCCATCCCAGGGAGCCTGCCACCAAGGAGTTGCTTAACTGCGCTGTGACCTTGCCCTCTGTAATGCATGAGTCAGAACACTTGTCTTCCCACTGACACGTCTTCCTCTATAGAAGACGTGTCTTCTATACGTGTATTCCTTCTATCACCCAACAATATCCTCAGTTGAAGTCAGCAGCACTCCACAGTGTTGCTGACTTTAATGCAGTGTAGATAGAAATCGATAATAACAGTACATGTCCTGAAAACAGAAATGTACACATAGATCAGGGGGTTGCTATCAATTTCAACATGTCTTATATCAGGCCTGCTGCTCGCAAATGTGCAAAGATTTATTGGCTGATACCAGAGTGGATTGAAGTTGTCGTTTAACTTGAGCCCATTATAGCTCTGTCAGTTATTGACTTGTGAACGCATTTTATTTCTCCACCCCAAATCCACTTTTCTGATTTCTTCTTCCTGAATGCCCGTCAGAGCTCAGTAGGTCTTATTTGGACACTTTTGTAGAGGGAGATTCTATGGCATGGCAGGAAGGGAACCTACAGGTGTGCTCATCCTTTACACTGCATGCCTCCTTTGTGGTACCACACTCTGCTTGGTGAGAAATTGTCATTTTGTTTAGTTTTTATTATCAGAAGTGGTCTTAGGAGAACTTGAAAGTTGACTTTTATACACTTGAAAATCAATAACCAGTATTCCTTTTTCATTTATTTTAATATTTAGCCAGCAGCAAAATTATTTGGTAAGTTTTTTTTCTCAAACAAGCAAAGGCTACTTTAACTGTTTTTGTTACTTTTTTTTACTAATTTTCATGTTAAATTACTACTTTGATTTTACAGTCTATGATGTGGACGGTGGACGGGACCTTGACATTTTTGATATCAATGAAGGTATTTTAGAAAAGAAACAGAAAAAAAAAACCCCAGAAGAAAATGTTCTCTTTTTCTTCCAAATTCCAAATTCAGTTCTCTTAAACTTTCTTTGTGCTTTAATCTGATCAGAGGCAGGGTTGAACCTTGCAGAAGGGGACATAGTTCTTGATGAGGTAACTTAATTGAACTTCTTTCCCCAACAACACAAATTAATGGATTGGATTAAAGTTCAACAATGGCTCAATATTTTGTTCTTTTGTTTGTGGTTTGTTCTTTGTGGCTGTGGCAGAAGCAACCCCGAAATTCTATAATAGGGGAAGAGTACAGGTGGCCAAAGACAATCCCATACTACATGCAAGATGACTTGGGTAAAAGCGAGCTTGTTTTTTTTTTTCCTTTTGTTTGTTTGGGGGTTTTTCTTTACAATTTGAAATTATTTAGCTTCATACTTAAGCCTCTACAGTACAGTATATTTGCATATACAGTCATGTGGCATAAATAAAGCAAAATAAATGAGAAAATGTGCATTATTTTTATTAGCTCTGTGTTTACAAGTATTTAATGTTTTTATTTTAATTTTAAAATGAATCTTGTTCCTGTTATTTGTTTTCAAGCACTTGAAAAAAAAATACATAATCTTTTCAGATTATGTATTATTTTATTACTTAACAAGCCAATGGGATCTGAAGCAGTTAAAAATAGAGTAAAATAGAATAAAGAATAAAATCTTTTTGACTAAATGCAATGTTATTAATGGCTTTTGGAAACAATATTAATGATAAAATTTAGATAGAAAAAAAACCAAATGTCATAAATTGGATATTTAAACACATTTTATTATCAATATTTTTGTGCTTTCACAAAAATATATGGGTATGGGTGTCATCTGTAATCATAACTCAGCAGGGGCTTACAGTTGTTCTTAAAAAAAGGTACCGTAAAGAACTTTTTTCAACTATAATAAAACTGATTTTTCATTTTGTACACAGAGATCAATGCAAAAGGTGTGATTCTCAAGGCCTTTGAGCAGTACCGGCTCAAGAGCTGCATCGACTTTAAGCCATGGAGCGGAGAAGCAAACTACATTTCTGTCTTTAAAGGGGATGGGTAAGGCAAGAAGAAAGTATTCTTCTAAAATCTCTTTTTAGATGGATTATATACACTCACTGGACACTCTATTAAGTATACGTTGCTTGTACCATGTTGGTTCCCCTTTGCCCTTCAGTGGTGCCTTGATTTTTTATTGCATAGATTCAATAAGGTTCTAGAAATATTCCTGGCTTTCTAAGTGCAATATCAGAAATCAAGACTCATCATACCAGCCAATGTTTTGCCTAGTTTTTTCTATTTTCATGTTCTCTACTGACAGCAGCAGTACTCGGCGTGCTACTGCTGTAGCTCCTCTGCTTAAAAGTTCAACATGTTGTCAATTCAGAGATAATTTGATTGTTTAACTGAGTGACCGTTGCCTTTCTCTCAAGTCGAACACATCGGGCCATTCTCCTCTGACCTCTGACATCATGGAGGCATTTTTTGCCAATCACTGGGTATTTCTCTTTTTTGGATACTTCTCTCTAAACTCTAGAGATGGTTGTGTGGGAAAATCCCAGTAGATCAGCAGTTTCTGGAACACTCATACCAGCCCATCCGGCACCAACTACCACAGAACACTCAGAATCATTTAAATTACTTTTCTACCTTATCTGAATGTTTAGTTCAACTTCAGCTGGTTGACTTGACCATGCATAACTGCACTGAGTTGATACCATTTGATTGGCTGATTAGATATTTGCATTAAGAAGCAGATGATTAGATGTACCTAACAGAGAGGCCAGTGAGTGTATTTATTCTGTACTTTTACTACAGAAAAGTATTGGCAAGAAGAAACTGGGAGTTTATCTGATCTTCACAAAAGCCTAATTTTCTTTCCATAAGCTGTTTCTCCTCTGTTGGCAACCGGCATGTTGGGAAGCAGAGACTGTCTATAGGAACAAACTGTGACCACATTGCCACCATTGAACATGAGTTCCTTCATGCGCTGGGTTTCTGGCACGAGCAGTCCAGGGCAGACCGTGATGATTATGTCGAAATCATGTGGGACCGCATTACAGAGGGTATTGTTACTGTTATTCATCCAACCAAACTACAGTGTTTAAACACTGGCTGTTCATCCTCTCATAAAGTTTTATCTCTTTATGTGGTGATTTCGTCATGACGTACCTGTTTACCCAAGTATTGTTACATGAGTACTTTGATAAGTCAGCAGTCTCTGACACCTGTTGATAAGCAGCATTTATGGTCCAAGTCATATGAATGATACAATAATAAGTAATGCAATGTCACAATGGATGAAACTGCAATGGCGCCTTTATGTATGTCCAATTTGCAGGTAAAGGACACAATTTTAACACCTATAATGACACCACCTCCAGCTCTTTGGGCGTCCCTTACGACTACAGCTCCATGATGCACTACAGTAAAACTGCTTTTAAGAACGGCACGGAGCCTACCATCGTCACCAAGATCCCTGCTTTCAGTGACATCATTGGCCAGCGTATGGAGTTCAGCGACAGTGACCTGCTCAAGCTGAACCGCCTCTATAACTGCAGTAAGATTCAGCAGTCAAAGAAATATTATTTTATTTTCTCCATTATAAAAGTCAACTTGTCCTGCACCTGCAGTACTGATCTGTTCAACTTCTTGTTTTGTTACATTCATCAATAATGATGTACATGACATGGCTTGTCCCTTGATTTTTTTTCTAGTTTATTGCGGTTCAAAGTGCTGCAACACTTGTTTATGTGTGTTTATGAAATCTGCTCTGCAGCTCAAGGTTCCACCTTTCTGGACTCGTGCGACTTTGAACGTGAAAACATCTGTGGTATGATACAGGGACAAGGGGATCAGGCAGATTGGGACAGGGTTACAACAGCTACTGGAGGGCCTGACACTGATTACTCCAACATGGGCAAATGCACTGGTGAGAACAATCTACTATGAAATGTATGAAAGGATAGGTTCATATTTTTACAATTCTTTCTTAAAACAATGTTCAGATACTTCTTAGTGTACCAAAATCTCCTCTGCATAGAACATTTGAAAAAAATATCTTCATAGGAACATGTGAACATATTTAGTGTGGTCTCTTGTTTATGAGATCACACTAAACATTTTTTTATGACAGACTTGTAAAATGTGAAACTAGTTTATGTTTCAGTTTTACAGTGGCTTGCAAAAGTATTCGGCCCCCTTGAACTTTTCCATGTTTTGTCACATTACAGCCACAAACATGAATCAATTTTATTGGAATTCCACGTGAAAGACCAACACAAAGTAGTGTACACGTGAGAAGTGGAACGAAAATCATACATGATTCCAAACATTTTTTACAAATAAATAACTGAAAAGTGGGGTGTGCGTAATTATTCAGCCCCCTGAGTCAATACTTTGTAGAACCACCTTTTGCTGCAATTACAGCTGCCAGTCTTTTAGGGTCTGTCTCTACCAACTTTGCACATCTAGAGACTGAAATTCTTGCCCATTCTTCTTTGCAAAACAGCTCCAGCTCAGTCAGATTAGATGGACAGCGTTTGTGAACAGCAGTTTTCAGATCTTGCCACAGATTCTCGATTAGATTTAGATCTGGACTTTGACTGGGCCATTCTAACACATGGGTATGTTTTGTTTTAAACCATTCCATTGTCGCCCTGGCTTTATGTTTAGGGTCGTTGTCCTGCTGGAAGGCGAACCTCCGCCCCAGTCTCAAGTCTTTTGCAGACTCCAAGAGGTTTTCTTCCAAGATTGCCCTGTATTTGGCTCCATCCATCAACTCTGACCAGCTTCCCTGTCCCTGCTGAAGAGAAGCACCCCCAGAGCATGATGCTGCCACCACCATATTTGACAGTGGGGATGGTGTGTTCAGAGTGATGTGCAGCGTTAGTTTTCCGCCACACATAGCGTTTTGCATTTTGGCCAAAAAGTTCAATTTTGGTCTCATCTGACCAGAGCACCTTCTTCCACATGTTTGCGGTGTCCCCCACATGGCTTGTGGCAAACTGCAAACGGGACTTCTTATGGTTTTCTGTTAACAATGGCTTTCTTCTTGCCACTCTTCCATAAAGGCCAACTTTGTGCAGTGCATGACTAATAGTTGTCCTATGGACAGATTCCCCCACCTGAGCTGTAGATCTCTGCAGCTCGTCCAGAGTCACCATGGGCCTCTTGGCTGCATTTCTGATCAGTGCTCTCCTTGTTCGGCCTGTGAGTTTAGGTGGACGGCCTTGTCTTGGTAGGTTTACAGTTGTGCCATACTCCTTCTATTTCTGAATGATCGCTTGAACAGTGCTCCGTGGGATGTTCAAGGCTTGGGAAATCTTTTTGTAGCCTAAGCCTGCTTTAAATTTCTCAATAACTTTATCCCTGACCTGTCTGGTGTGTTCTTTGGACTTCACGGCGTTGTTGCTCCCAATATTCTCTTAGACAACCTCTGAGGCCGTCACAGAGCAGCTGTATTTGTACTGACATTAGATTACACACAGGTGCACTCTATTTAGTCATTAGCACTCATCAGGCAATGTCTATGGGCAACTGACTGCACTCAGACCAAAGGGGGCTGAATAATTACGCACACCCCACTTTGCAGTTATTTATTTGTAAAAAATGTTTGGAATCATGTATGATTTTCGTTCCACTTCTCACGTGTACACCACTTTGTTTTGGTCTTTCACGTGGAATTCCAATAAAATTGATTCATGTTTGTGGCTGTAATGTGACAAAATGTGGGAAAGTTCAAGGGGGCCGAATAC
Organism: Simochromis diagramma; assembly: GCF_900408965.1. Lineage (NCBI taxonomy): Eukaryota > Metazoa > Chordata > Actinopteri > Cichliformes > Cichlidae > Simochromis > Simochromis diagramma. The sequence continues at coordinate 8,752,704 of NW_024386782.1, forward strand.
TTTTGCAAGCCACTGTAGCTTTGGATTGGCTTGAGTAATCTTATGTTTTATTATCCACTGTGCAAACATGCTTAGATACCGAACCTATTAATGAAGTGAAACTTATATCTTTAGGCTCTGGGTATTTTATGCACTTCAGCACCAGCAGAGCCAATACTGGGGACAAAGCTCTGCTGGAAAGTAGATTGCTTTACCCCAAAAGAGGCTACCAATGTCTGCAGTTCTTCTATTACAACAGTGCTGGGCCCAGTGACACACTGAAGGTCTATGTCAGAGAGTATGACAAAGCTAACCCCAATGGAAGTCTGCGCCTTATAAAGACCATAGAAGGTGACATTTTTGGAAATCTTACTTCTGTTCACAATCTACTGTCAGAATATTGCTTGAAATATAAGGTTTGTACACTTGCTTTTTAATACATTCAGTGCATTTACCTCATGTGCCATAACAGGGTCCCCTCAGGAGCTTTGGCAACTGCACCACGTCAGTCTAGATGCTAAAATGAAATTCCGCGTAGTCTTTGAAGGGACCAAAGTGGAAGCTGGGCCCCCATCAGGTGGACAGTCTTTGGATGACATCAACGTTTCAGAGACCACCTGCCCAGAGTTTATTTGGAGAGTTAAAAACTTCAGTCATGTTATGGAAAACACCCCAATAAACACACCTATATTTAGCCCCCTATTCACCTCTAAAGAGGGTTATACCTTCCAAATGATGCTTTACCCCAGCGGTAGAGAGGGCTACCAGGGGCAGTTGTCAACCTATGCTCATCTGGTGGCCCGTGAAGGGGACACAGGACAGATATGGCCATGTCCTTGGAAACAGATAACCATGATGCTAATGGACCAGCATCCACATATTCAAAAGCGCATGTCCAACCAGCGCAGCATCACCACTGACCCCAACATGAAGGCAGCAGGTGCAGTCATTTCAACTTTTTTCAAAAAGAGTCACAGAAATTGTTTGCAAATTACAAACAAATCATGAAATCATGGCTTTTTGCTGTATTACAATTTTTGCACTCTTTTAATATTCTTTTTAACAGGCTCTGATGAATTTTTCTGGGATGATCCTCGTAAGGTCGGCGTTGAGGTCACAGATACAGACGGATCAAAGTATTTCCGAGGGCCAGGCTATGGAACTGCAGCGTATCTCACCCATCTCAGAGCTAAAAGCAGAGATTTTATCAAGGGAGGAGATGCCATCTTCCTCCTCACCATGGAGGGTAAAAGCACCAGATATACAAGATGCATTTTAATTTTGTAAATGTACCATTTTTTGTAAATCCGAACATATTCTGTAATGCTAATTTGGCAAGCAGCACAAGTAGGACTATGTAATTCAGCATACATGATCACATCTAGGATTCATTAACCCTCAGATCAGGTCACAGCAGGTAATCCAAACAATTAGCTCTTTCACGTGGGTTTCTTTAACCTGCTGTCTCATTTGCTCCTCTTCTTCAGATCTGTCCCATTTAACTGTGAGCCAGCCCCTGCCTCCTACAACTTCACAGCCTGTCACCATCATACCTTCTGAAGTTTGCTACAATGTGCAATGCCAGAATGGCGGTGTCTGTGTCGTGGATGAAGGCAAACCTGCTTGCAGGTGAGCACTTTTGATGTCATCCACTATGCTAACTTCACGGCATTTACCAAAAAATGTCTGATTAAAATGTTGCACAATTGTTTTTTAAGTATGGACGTTAACACACTTTAATATTATATCAATGTGTTGTCCATTTTTGGCAACAGTTGAACACTTGTTTTAAAAATAGCTTTCAGGCCGCTTACTTAAGTGACTGTGGTAACAAAATTTACCTACAGCACCTATTTAGAAAAAAGATTGAGAGGTGCTACTGAACCTCTCGTATTGTGTTTTATATCACTGTGAACTAATTATGTCCTGTCAGCAAGCACATTAAGAGTGTCAAGCGCTTGATTAGTTTGGACAGTCAAACAACCTGTTACACATCAAATCAAAATTATATGTCATGCCAGATTTCAGGTTTTATACTTTTTTTTTGCTAGTTCTACTTGTTAAATTTGTTACCTTTGGACGGAGCTCAGGAAGATGTCGCTCATTGTTTGATTCTAGTTACATATTTACAATGTGGTCATGAAAGTGGTACCAGATTCATGTAACTCATTGTAAATGTATGAGCGTATTTCACAAAATGTTTGTATTCCCTTGAAGACCTTATGGTATTCAACATTTAAAATACAAATAACACACAAATGTTTCAGTTGTACCTTTAGCCTTCTCTAATTTCCACCATCACGATCAGCTACGTGGTGAATACTGGGTAAACCTTCAAGTATGTTTTCTGTCTCTCATGTTCATCCTTTTCCTCTGGTGTCCATCCTTGTCCCCAGGTGTGACGTGGGTGACGACTGGTGGTACTACGGGGACAGATGTCAGCACAGAGGGTCCAACACTGACAAAACCACCCTTGCACTTGCCTCTTCTCTATCTGTACTGGGAGTAATGTTGGTAGTTACAGTAGTCAGTGTCATCTGCGTGAAGAAAAAGTATAAAAAACGCACGAATAATAATAATAATGATGCCGTCATCCTGAACTCACATGCTAGTTAGAGACTTCAAGAGGCAGACCCTGAACTTCACAATGACAACTTGGTGAACAGAAGAACACAGCAAAAACAAATAGTTGAAAATGTTTAAAATATTTTTTTCCCTGCTAAATACTGTAAAAAACAAGGTTTTTGATGATATAGAAATAAGACTTTTGTATTCTGTACTGGATCAAAATATTACATTAGACTGCCCCTTACTGGTCATTCAGTGGAAACACAGCAGAGTGATGCATCATTATTAGTGTATCAAAAGAATTAATAAAAAATCATGATAACCTGATTTTATGTATGAATTCATTTGTTAAAAAACAGTCCTAGACAACATGAGGTATATTCACAAATTTAAAATTTATTATACCAAAGACAGGAACATTTGTGTTGTTTCTTTTCCATGTGGATATATTTGTTTGTATTACTGAACTTGACACAGTCATGCCGGTGATAACAGTTACTGTAGGAGGGAGGTGGGACTAATATTAACCAAGTGTCTGTGTATGTGTGCTTGTATGCATGTCATGTCTGCATGGGTGTGTGTGTGCATGCAAAGATCGGTCTATTAGTGTTCAGTAGATGCAGTGATGACTACAGGACATCACAATTGGAGTGGAGCAAACCAGAGCCACTTAGTGTAGTTATACTGCATGGAATGTTGGGTTTTCTGACCTGCTACTGCACATTTACATTTGTGTGTCTGTGTGTGTGTGTGTGTGTGTGGGCTTACACTGTAAGATAAAGGGGAAAGGGAGGGTGACACCTCCATAACTGCAAACAAACGCATCCTCCCCGCCACTAAAACCTTCACCGACATACAGTTCCTTTAAAAGCCTCAGTATACAACATTTCTCTTATTTACAATCATTGGAGAAAAAAAATCACCATTTCTCTCAGAGAAGATTAGTAAAAGTGACTGAGTCACCATAAAGAGTATGCAACTCCTAGGAGTTAGTATTGAAAATTTCTACAAAAAAATTTCTATGCCATTTTACAGGCCAAGAGCCATGATTTACTGAAGAAATACAGTATTGTAAGTGCCCTATCTACAACAGTTAGATGTGGTATTATTGGTGTACCATTCAACATAGTTCACTGATAATAAAAAGATTATGTGTCTCTGCTTTTAAAAAGTTCTTCCAGAAACTTCACTGCTTTCACATTAAAAGATATGGTAAGTTCTTTAAAAAACAAACAAACAAACCATTGAATTGTTATTTATATTAACAAGTGTTGTGGCAAGCTAATGCTATAGCAAAGAGACTAGTGTTGATTACATACTCAGCTGGTTGTCTAATGTAAAAAATAAATGTTCCACAGTCTGTGAGAAGGGCACGACCATGGACACTTGGAGCTGCGTCCATAGGCTTTTCAAGAGGATTGAGTATCATTAAAGGGCTCATTTGCTTGTTTTATTCTATAACTGGAGCGGGTTACAGTGCATTTCTCTCCAATGACAGGGCTGCGTGGAGAAGAGAGACTACACAGAAAAAGCTTGATGAAACTTTTCAGTGTGCATTTTACAGCCTCTCGCCGAATCTCATTTGTTTGTGTCCATGTGTAGGAAAATCAGACCAGTTTAGTTCATGTAAAGAAGATGAGGCCAAAGTTGGTACTGCTGTTCAGAGAGGGGTGTCATAGTAGTCTGTGGGTTGATCTGTCCCAGCAGGCTTCTGCTGTTTCTGCTGATGCTGCTTCATGATTTCCTTCACCTCTTCCTCCAGCTCGGGTGGGATGATGAACTGGTCGTCTGGGTCAGGTTGGGCTGGAGCTGTGAAGTAACCCCCGGACTTCTTGGAGGGAGCATCAGCAGCCACCTCAATAAGGTTGTGGCTCTTTTCCTGCTGTGCCACGGACCCATTAACCCTTCTCTTGCCTGCTAGCTTCCCTCCATCCCCGCATCCCACTCCAGCTCCCGGCCATGACTCATCCCTTTCAAGCCCGTTCTCAGCCTCCCCTTGGCTCATGTCAATCCCCTCCTCTAGGGGCTCTGGGGTGCACGGTGGTGGAGGAGGTGGGGGAAGTGTGAGCAGGTTGCGTTCCTGACTGGAGGATGAGGGTACCGGTGTTTTGGGTGATGAGGACAAGCAGGACTGTGCTTTCAGGCAGTGAACATCTGCCTCTACTTCCACACGGCTACCGTTAGAGAAAACCCCAGCGATGGGCTCTTCATCCTCGCTGTCCAGCCCATTGTCAGAAAGGGCGCTGGAGAAAGTGGCACTAGAGAGCTGCCTCTGAAAGGAGTGTGCTAAGCAGGCAGGGTGGAGGGCACAGCAGCTTCGGGATGAAGGCAGCTCTGAACCCGGGAAAAGATAGTGGCAGGGCTGGGTACTTGTGTGAGCCTGCTGGTGCTGTAGAGGCAGCAAGTGGGCCTGATGGTGCAAGTGAAGGTGAGGGTGGTGGGACTGCTCTTGCAGTAGGACCAAGGAACTCTGTGGAGGCTCGTCCGATGAGGCGGTAGAGCCCACCTCACTGCTCATCTCACTGGTGCTAATCTCACTGCTAATTTCACTACAGGAGGAGGGGGGAACAGGGAGGGAGCCGTCTGAGGGTCTCTCCTTGATGGCAGAGGACGATGGAGGATAAGGTCCCAAGCCTGGACTGGGAGGTGGCTGGGGAGGGTCAGAACAACAGCAGGAACAGCAGTCTTCACTCACGTTGAGCTGCACAACGACGGCGCTGAGGCTGTCGGTGCAGCCATAGCCCTGCGCCAATGTGCAAAGCTTTTTAGCAGCAGCCAGGCCATCGGGGACATTCCGAACAGCCTCCACCGCCTCTGTGGGGGACACAGCATCCCACAGGCCACGGCTACCGAGAATGAAGAACTCATCCTGAGGGGTTAGAGTGACTGTCTGCACATAGGGACAAGGGATGACAGAAGGGTAGAGGAAGGAGTAGCCCATGATTCGTGTAGAATCAGTTACACCGTTCACTTTGTTGTCCTGTGGAGAAAAGAAAAAAAGAAAGAGATACAAATCAATACAGTGTTCAGGCAGGATGCAAGTAATACTGCATTTACATGAATGAACTTTACACCAATTTTTCAGTACTCTGAAAAAAAAAAAAAAAAGATCTCTACCTCAGTGATGATAGCTTTGTGCTGCCTGATCCTGCGGTATTCCTCCTCCAGCCCTACATTGTGAAGGAGTGACAGAGACAACGGCTTTCCATCACGGCACAGAATGGCCTGGCACTTTCCCACATTAGCAGCCGTGAGGGTGAAGCAGCCACCAGGGTCAGTGGGGTCATGGCGAATGTGACACAGAGCTGCCGAGCCACCCAGTTTCTGTCCTGCAGTTCCAAGCTTCCTGCAAGGGTGGAAGAAGGAAAGATGGGAAGAGGATGAGGTTTTTGAGGCAGAAATGAGAAATTTGTTCCAAACAGTGAAGATGAGGCATGTAGAATCTATTGCAAACCTTTGCATGACAAGGAAGGTGTTGGTCATATAGTCCTCTTCGCTCTTCGTCTTGTGAATTTCTTCCGCCAGCACATCATTCATTGTGCACTGCAGGAGGTAGGGCACTTCCACATTCCTGTCTCCATCAAACACACCATACAGAGCTTCACGACTCCCACAGAAGCTGTTTACCGAAAGGGCAGCAACACAGAGTCTGAAAGAGGAAAGAATGAGAGCTCTGAGGACCACAACTCCCCTGTGCAACTATTTATCATGTCACTCTATATGCTATGCATAAGCAATGCCTTAAATGACTCCTTTGACTGTAAAGCAGAACCTTGATATAGAAGACTTGCCATCAGAACGCACTTTCAAATGCTGAATTAGCAATTTAGTCCACACAGGATGTGAATGTACACAGTTCTCGCTTTCAACGAGCACCGCTTTAACATTTCCTTCATTTGAGTCGCACGGCTTTAACGATGTGCACTCTCAAGAGGTTGCGATTAGTGCGGCTTCAACGGGCGAGTGTGGTGGTGCTGGTTGTCATTTCATCATTGATTGAATTGTGCTTACTTGTTCTTGACGCCCGAGGCCTCTGTGTAACCATGACTCCACACAGCAGGCCCACCAGACGCCTCACTCGATGAAAAGGTCGGAGGTGGATCAATACGGAAGCAGCGAATATTGCTGAAAAACAAGAAAACGCAAACAAGGTCAAATTCACCGCGCTGTTTTGGGGGCAAAAAGAAACGAAAACCACTTGAAGTATTTCTAACAGCCATACGTGAAATAAAATACTAAACATACATCATGTTGTAACTCAGATTCCCTCTATGCAAAGTACAAACTGAAGCCACATTAACGGGACTATGATGGCGCATATAAAACAAAAAAACAACTGCAGGACTAAATACCACCCCCCCCCCCCAAAAAAGCAAAAAAAAACCCCCCAAAAAATCCCCAGACATACTTTAGCTGCTCGAGAGTCTTGTGGTCCAGGTTTAGGCGAGGGTTTCCAGTGAGGTCCAGCTCCTGGAGCTTTGGGGGTAGATTCTCTGGTAGAGTGATCTCACTCAGCTCATTACAGCTCAGGTCCACACACTGACAACAACAAAGAGCAGATGTCAATACTCGCACAAATGCACATGCATTACAAAGTCAGGGCATCAAAGATATGCATTATTGCCCCTGACTTACTTTCATCTCCATCAGCTGCATGACCTCAGGAAAGACTTCAATGGCATTAGAGTGGGCTATGAGTGTGTGCATTCGCCGGCAGTTCATAATGGTGGTGGGGACAGTCTTCAGCATGTTGCCACTCAGGTCCACCTCCTCCAGCTCCTCCAGCTTAGCCATTTTACTGAAAGATCAGAGAGAGCAGTAGGTGAAGTCAAGTGTGTAAAATAGTAATGAAACAATCAATTGCTTAGTCAAAAGACAAATCCCCCCCCAGTACAAATGGCATACTGATCCCGGTTGTGGCAGTCATCTGACCTTCACCTTGCGTGTGTTAAGTTAGTGACATCATACCGATCCCAGAGCAGAAATGGTACATGTGAAAACATTGAGCCACACGTCTTAATCTCTGAATTCAGGTGTTTTCGGTTCCATTGCAACAGGTGTACAACATCAAGCACGTAAGTCATCCAGTCTGACTTGACAGAAAATTTCTTTGAGAATGGGTCGTTCTAAAGAGCTCACTGAATTCAAGCAAGGCACTGCAATAGGATGTTTAATTGCAACAAGTCAGTTGGTGAAATTTCTTTGTTCCTATATCACTACCAGATACTTACTCGACTGTAAGTGGTTTTATTGCAAAGTGCAAGTGTTTAGGAACAAAAGCAACTAAGAACATGCAACGTTGTGGATTGGGGTGCATAAAAATCTTCAAAAATGTTGTGCTGACTCAATGACTGCAGAGTCCCCAACGTCCTCTGGCATTAGCATCAGCCCAAAAACTGTGCACAGGCATCACTATAGCATGGGCATATATGGGTGAGCAGTTTGTGTGTAGGTAGGCGTCACATTGCTTTTGTGCATATAGTATATATGACAGAGATTAAGGAAAGGAATAAGTCCCCTTTAACATATGACTTTTTTACCTGGCTGGGAAAGTCTGGAGATGGTTGTAGGCCATGTGCAAAACTCGTAGGTGTGTATGGCCTGTTAGCATGGGTACACACTTGTCTGTCAGTCGGTTATTGGTCAGGTAGAATTCCTGCAGGATGCTGTGGCTTTCCTCTGACAGACTGGATGGTGGCAGGTGCTCCAGCTTATTAGCTGATGCATTTACGCATCGTAAGCTGAAAGGAGAAAAAAAAATCTCCTTAAGAGAGGGACAGACAACACTGAGATGATTCATTTTAATTGCAAACTACTCCATAAATTCTTACTTAATACTTCACTGCAAAAAACATGTCCTTCTACAGACTGATTGTTTTTTATTTGCCTGTCATCCTTGCTCTTGGTGGTCTTGTCCTTCACAGGAAACTCCTAATTAGAATTTCTGTGCTTTATCTTCATTTACCTGCACTGTCCCTACATTTAATCTTCTTGTCAGGTGAACATTAGTCAAAGAAAAATCACTTTCAGCTGATAATAAATGCTACCTGTCAGATTTGAGGAACAGGTTGCAGGGCAACTCAACCAGTTGATTGTGCTGTACATCCAAAACCTCCAGCAGAGGGCGCTCAACTCTTTCAGGCAGCTTCTGCAGCTGGTTATGTCCAGCACTGAGCTTCCTCAGACTGTTGCTGCATAACAACCTGCAGCATGAAGAAAATATAGATGGTCAGGTCACTGCTAGAAGATTAAAGACAAACAGGAAGGGCCTTGTAAAAACGTGTAAAAAAAAAAGTGTTACACAGTGATAGCTAGATGGCTATATAGATGAAGATAGATCGATAGACTGGTTGGTAAATAGATAAGGTGACACTTTTTTCCACACCGGTTCTTGAACGACTGTAACCGGGGAAGCCTGAAACAGTATTAAAAATGACAATAGTGCAGAAGGATGATGACAGTATGGATAAGAATGGGAGAAAAAAAAATATCAAAAAATAGCAGTGCCTCTAGTGGAGCCCGCGGCTGAAATTCATCATCCTGACACTTATTGGGTAAAAAATAAATCTACAGACAATGAGGGGGCCAGAGGTAGAGAGAGAGAGGAAGAAAGAGAAAAGGAGTGGAGCAAGTTTCACACAGCCGATGTAAGACATAGAAAAGACGAAGAGGTGCAACTCAACTGACCTTCTAAAAGGGTACATAAAGGAGAAGAGAATGGATGGATGCTGCGGAGGTTATAGGCTATCTGTGTGATTTATGAGGCCTTTTGGGGGATAAATGACAGGCCAGCAAAGGGCAGGGGGAATAATGCGGTATTGTACAGCATTTACAGGTTTTGCTGTGTGAGGCACTCACCGTGCCGGTAGCTCAGCAATGAGGTTGTGGCTCGCGTCCAGGACTTCCAGTTTCTTAGCTTCACATAGCCAGTCTGGCAAGGACTCCATATGGTTCCTGAGGGAAGAGAAGGAGAGACGATGATGATGAATCCTAGCAGTCTGCAACGCTCCATATATTAAACTTCAGCTTTGGTTTGTTTGTTTACATTTTACTATCTTTCAGATTCAGTTTACCAAAAGATAAACAGCTAAACAAAAGATTAAAAAAAAAGATAAATACAACTTTTAAAAGATGTGATCTTTCTTAAGTGTGACAGTCTCGTGGACACTTCCCTTTTAAGAAGTTAAAGACAAAGTGAATAGAAGTAAGCTCTGTGTGACTTATGGGTAAATTCTTTAAGACTAGCATTTTGATTTAAAGGTATTTTAAAGTGCAGTGATTAGTTCATGCATTTTATTGACTACAGCTACAGTAAGTACAGAAGGTCAGGATTAGCATGGTTAAAAATGACCTCTCTAAGTTTATATTTCACTCCACTTGCAGAGACCGTGTATTTCCTAATTTCGTGTAGTTGCACAATCTTTAAAGCATCACACTGAACAACTGCTGCCCTTCCGCTCTTGTAGGGCAGATGTACTGTAAATAAGCTGCATTTACTTTCAGAAGGAACTTCCAAATATTTCTGTTTTATTTATTCATTTTTTAAATTCATGTACATTTCTGGAATTTCTCTCACCTCGAGATATCCATGTAACTCAGATTGGAGGGCACAGGGCTGACATCTAGCTGTCGGAGCTCTGTAGGGAGAAATCCAAACACATTAACTTACAGCAAGGACAGACAAGGTCTCCTACAAAGGTCTATTATAAATGCAGGTAAATGGAAAATGGGGGAAGCATTAGGCAGGGGAGGATGGTGATGACATGTTAGAGAGGAATGATGTGAGACTGCTGCACTGATGAGGATTAAGGGTGTATGCAGACGAACATGGAAGTAATATATATAAAAACATGGTGATGTATTTGAGGTGTTACATATCCACACATATACACACATACATTATGTGTTGAAATTCAGAAAAGAAAGATACAAATCAGTGATCTCAGTTTAGAAATGTGTGAGGTCACAGTAAAGCCAAACTCACCATTGTTGGAGGTGTAGATGCCTTTGAGCAAGCAGCCCTTAGCCTTCAGGCTGGTGATGTGGTTCCTCTCGCAGTGAAGCACCTCCAGCCTGGGGAAGACCGAGGCATCCAGCTCCGTCAGCCTGTTATCCCTCACGTCCAGCTGGGTCACGTGCCTCAGTAGGTCAGGCTCGTCCGGCACCATGATGGAGATTTTATTCAACCTGACAAGAGGAGGCATGAAGGAGGCAAAGGTTCATCCAAGTGCACAGACTTTGGCCTTTACAGCAGGGAACATGCCTAGGGTGACTGCTGATATATTGTGCAGTTTCATCAGTTTGTTTAGTAGTCTGGTCCTGAGTGTTAACAGTTTATCTTGAATTGTTCAATCGCTCAATCGATAAGAACCCAAGAATGAATAAGAGATAAAAGAGGCATAAATATGTGACTTTGGTCCAGAACTGGCTCTGCTCAGTTTAGCTGGATTAAAAAGTTTACAAAATTTTCCAGCCTTATGAACAACTTCAAATCCACCGAAAGGAGCTTTTTAAATTTATTGAACTGAAATTTCTTTTCAGAACATCAAATCATTCATAACTGCACTTCTTTGTTAAGAAAGCAAAGTTTCACAATGTTGTGTGAAATGTAAGCTCATCAGTGACACCGAGTGATCTTTGTCCAAAAAATGTGTTGATGCTGGACAGAAAACAAGTAATTTACAAACCCCGGCCAAGAAAAGTAAGAAAAAGTAAAGTATTAACTGTAAAATAGTGCAAGTCACACTAGCTCTGCACTTTTTCAGACAACGGGAGACGCGGTAGGCAAATGATTTCCCCGTTTTGTGCTGTCTGGCAATCTGCTTGTGTTTTAGCTTCCTGATTTATTTTTGTTTTCTAGTATTTACGCATGTGTGCATGTTCTCAGTGTCACATGTAACTCTGGGACAAACTCTTAGGACATGCTGTTCTCGTCTTCATAGTGAATAAATGGGTAATAATTAGGACACCATGTCATACCTTAGGTCGATGTGTTTGACATGGAGCAGTCTGAAATTCTGCAGGGTAAGAGTCTCTAGGTGGTTGCCAGCCATGCAGAGCTTCTCCATGGAGGACAGCCGCTCCAGCACCTGGGGCACGTGGTTGAACTGGTTGAAGGAAAGGCCCAAGTAACTCAGCCTCTGCAAGGAACCCAGCTCATTGGGCAGTTCATTTAAGCTGTTTCCATCCAGTAGGAATGTCTGCAAACTGAGACAAATACATGTGATTAGACAGTTGGCATAATTAATGAAAGATCACACAGATCACACAGAAAGACCACAATTGTATTTCTATATATAGTTAGTGTGCTTGTTGTGACATGTTGTATCAAGCAGGACTAAAAAAACAATTGCCATTTCCAAAACTCAGTGAACTTGATGCCCAGTAGATGGCAGTAGCTGCATAAATGCACTACTGGCCACTTCAGGAATTTACAGGTATGCTAGATAATTTCCAGAGATTAATTTCTTATGAGCAAACATGTTTGTTTTGTATGTTTTGAAGAAAGGCTGAGTTAAAGGACCTCTATTATTACCCAGACTGCAAGTGCTGCCCTAGTTACTAGACTGATTCCCGTAATCCCTAAATTCAAAGTGGAGTAAAATCGACCAAACGTGCAAGGATTTTAAAGGTCAAAGTCCTGACTTTATTTTTTAAGTATATGTTTTGTCACTGCTTTAAAGAGCCAGTAATGGGGCTTTTTTTCTACAGGGAATGACTAGTAATGGAAAGAAAAGAAGAAAAAAGTGCCATTGAGCTAACAACATTACCTATGTTCCATCCTCTTCAAAATGCTGGCTCAGAATTATGAAATTTTGTACAGCCAAAAAAAAGTATTTCTTGGAAATGTAAGTAGCTTGGAATTTTTTTCAAAAAAACTTAAGGTGTTCACCAAAACAAGAGACGGACAAAACGGCATTCATAATGACAAATCTGCTCAATAATATAGTAAAAGACTCTGGAAACACTCGAGAACTACAGCAAAAACCACAGAATCACATGTCCAGCTTATGGTGTTTTCTTATATGTTGGAAGTGGGAATGTATATATCATTGTGGTTGCCATGTCACGTGACTGTTGCCAGGTAACTTTCAGATTTGACTATGTAAATGCTTGAAGAGGCAAAAATGTGGTTGGTCTACGAAAAGGTTCATTAGTTAAACTCAAATGGCATCTATGCAAGTAAGCTTTGCCCCAAGTCAGAAGCTTCGGTTCTGTACAGAACAGAGTTGGGCAATTCCCAAGGACTTAGTGCACTGCCACTGCTGTGCATATAGTTAACAAGCAAGGTAAACACAAAAAGCAAAACCAAAAGTAAAAAAATCCTTCTGAACTAGAACTCAGATATATTCATGTTCTGACTCTATAAAATATTTTGATTTTACAGTCATGACTACCGTTGGTTTTCAAAGTGTTGGTAAAAAAAACAAACAAAAAAACTTCTGTGTTCTCAGTATGTTCTTCTTTTTACTTACTTGTTCATGGCACCCACAGAGCTGGGGACAGAGGCCAAGTAGTTACAGCTGAGGTTGACCTCTGTCAGAGTGGGTATGTCACAGATAGCCAGGGGGAACTGGCCAAGGTGGTTGTTGGAGAGATTGAGGCTCCGAAGACGAGAAAATCTAGAGACAGTGAATAAAAGTATTAACGAAAAGACAAGGGTGATTGAAGAGTGTGGTTTCATCCTGTTAGTTTTGCAAGAGAGAAAAATCTATACATCTCAACTAAGTGTAGTTTACCCATGCTTTTTAATTAAAGTGAGCACAGAGTGAGATTCAACACACCCATAAACAAACCCTTCCTTCATAGTACAGCTAAACCTTCACGTTTGAATGTTTAGCAAACAAACACAGTAAAGACGCCTGTTGTTCGTTTAAACACCAGTGACCAGTGGCTTTCAGCGTGCTGGCCCTTTGGCAGATCAGTGACCTTCACAGGAGTTGGCTCGCTCTGTCTTTATTTATCCATTTACACACATGCCGACACACGCATGCGACCTGCTATCATCTATCACGGAGAGCTCAGCTAGGCATCTGGAGATGAGAAGCGTGCCATATTAGCACCGCACGCTGGAGCAGCTGCTAACAGTGGCACTTGATTTTCCGCGCTATACACATACAGGTTACACACACATACACACAGTATATCACAGTGATATGGGGGGGCAGCCAGCCTAGACGTCGGGTTATTGATTAGAGTGACGGAGAATTTCCAGCTGAGGGTGACTCCTGCAGGCAGGGGATGCGGAGCATGTGGGAAAATGTCATTCCACCATTAAATTAGCCCCTGCAATCTGCTGAGTAACGCTCACACCCCCTCCTCACAGTCCCTACGCGTCTTTGTCATGCTGTGACATTCTGTCTTCTCATGTTACTCTGCTTTGACCTTACTTACATTCTTATTTATTTAAAGCAGCACTAATTATTTTTAAAAAGCCAGTGAAGCAACTGTTTGCAATATGTTTTTGCTAAAAGTCGTGTCCTCAAAGAGAATTATCAGTTTATACAGTTAGCTATTTATACGTTTAATTATATGTTTGCTACTCATTAGCAGCAGCGCACCAGTTGGAACTTTAATCCGGTCACTTGGCCTTTCATCGCTTCATTTCAATGACTTTTATGTCCTTCATAACTCGATAAGCTATCATAAATATGTAAATAAAAAAGGCCAAAGGTTCAATGAAATTCATGGAACATCAGCCATTCCCCTCAGTGAGTGGTAACCTCTGTCTCAAAAAGAGATGCATGCTGGGAAGGCAGTCCCATGCCAGAGGAGAGCGCTAGTATCCGAGACAACTGATTATGCATATCTGATTGGCAAATCACCCACCAGTTAGTATTTGGCCAGAAAGAAAATAGAAAGGGGCGGAGGGGGGAGGAGCCATGAGGCAGGTTCACGTTCCATTGCTCTTGGAAAAATAAAAGACACTATAATATAACCCCACATCAGATGTCAGAGAAAAGCTAGTGTTTATACAGAAACCAAAACAGACTCTCACACAACAGTCCACACAAAAACATACACACACCCACATTCATAGAGGCTGCATACAGAGTATTATTGTTCTTGAGCCCAGCTTTTTGGACTTCAGTCTCTCTGGGTAAAGCGACTACTCGAGTAACTCTGCTGCGCGGTTCTGTTAGAACCTCTCTATTTTCAGCTAACTATTCATCTCTTTCTCATTACTGACCTCATTTTCTGTCATGCTGGGTCAAATGCGGATGAGCCTACTTAGATTTGGCAGGGCTAAATTGATGTCTCTCACTTGACCAGCAGGGGAGCTGTGTTTCACTCAATTATTAAAACTAGCTATTTTCCCTTCACATCATCTTTTTTTTAAATATTAGTCATTATGCCAGGGATTAAAAAAAAAAGATGACTCAAAAAAATGACTGTGGTAGGAAAACATAAAATCCTGACCTCATTCATTCACAATATTCTATCAAGAAGACACAAAAGTGAGTAAGATCATAGATGCACAGCTACACACACACACACACACATGCGGATTCCTTTAGTGCAGCCATGTTAAAATGAAGGAACACGCCATACTATATCAAGACTCTGTATGCGCTGACCCCAAATCAGTAGCCTGCAGCCACTATTTCTGTTGCATGCAACACGCAAGCAGCTCTCACGTACACTGACACTCCACACAGCTAACACATACTCAGGCACCAGATTCACACTATTCAAATGGTAACAATTTTATGGTAATCTTCTCCACAGAGAGACGTTGAAACAAGTGTGCAAATATATTAATTTGTAAATGCATAAGTGCACATACACACGTGGAGACACATATACAGCATCTTGGCTGTGGTCTTTAATCTGCGACCATGATAAGCATGCAGCAGATGGTGCCCACAGAGAGAAAGAGCGAGGGAGGCCAGGCACATTAAAAGCTTCCCTGCAGACACTTCTACCCTTCTGGGCTCTGGGCTGATTTGGCCTAGCCTGGTACAGCCCTGGCTAGCCTCTTTGGTCCCTGTGTGCCAATGGCCCCAGTCCTAGACTGCTCAGGTCGATGGCTTGCAAATTGCAGGCAAAAGCTAAAGCTTTCCAAAACCAGCCAGCCGTGACTTGCTGTTCCCATTGAAGCCTCACTGTGTCGGTGTCTTGTCTCCTCCATATTGTACAAAAGCCTATCTCGACTCCAGCTGTTGTTACGCTAAGCTTTTGTAAACCATATCTTTCTTTAGTTCTCATCTTGCCCGAGCCGGCCCATCCAGACCACCTCCTCAACCTATTGTGAATCTTCAGGTCTGTTCTTTCATTCACAGGTGTGTTTACGGTAGTCTTATAATGGCACTGTACCTCTGCAGCTGCTGCAGCCGCTGATCTGCAGGCAGGAAGTTGTGTTTTAGGTTGAGGTGGGTCAGGTCGTGGCTATAAAAGAGATTGGGAGGAAGATGCTCCAGACTGCAGCAGGACAAATCAACTGAGTGGATTCTCTGGGACACCATCTAAAAAAGAGGTGGAGTGGAAAGCAAAGAAGAGAGGAGAACAGAGGTAACAGGGAGAGAAAAAGAATGTGGAGTTAAAAAGGATTACCCCGACCACATAAGACTGTACTGGTTCATGATGTCTTTGTAGCCTGCTGATAGGGGCTCAAATGTCATTCAGAGGCAATCTTCTTAGGATTAGAGAGTCAGAAGAAGTCAAGGGACAGTCCAACAGCTTGGTAACCTGACATCACGAGTTATAACATTGGGTAATCTAGTTAACTGCAGGTGTAGAGAGTAGTTAGTCTGTGTCCATTTGATAAGTCGGTTTCAAAGAAACGTGGATGATATAAACCGAAACGACATCTGTCATGTTGGAGGAGAAAGTCTACTGTCTGTGAACGGCAGCCTTTCAGAGTTGACTTAGCTAGAGGCTCAGCAGTCGTCACTGCAGCACGTGCCGCTTCTATCCAGGCTTCTATTCTGAGTGGCCCTCAGGGCGCTGGTGACATGCATGTCCCTGTTAATATTTAGAAAAGAGGTTTTCTGGCTATGGCCTACTTGAGTTCAAATGAGAGAGAGGAGAGAGCCATCAGTGGTGTTTATGTGTGTGAGAGCACCCAGACAGGTTATAGAGTACAGACTGCACAGCAGTGAAATATGTGCAGTTTTAACTTCACCGGGCTCATACGACAGCGGCATTGTGGTGGGTGTAGTGCAGTTGAGCGTGTTGTAACGTACAGTGCAGCTGACCCGAAAGTAGTGCCCAGGGAGCATATGCTCCTCCTTTTCTTTCTCGAACTCTTTTGCCCACACAATACCTTGGCAGCGTGTCTTTGCCAGCGCAGGTGCTCCGTGAAGCTGTCAAAGCTGACATAGTAGGTTTGACTCTGAGGCCCTGCTGAGCTGAAGGCCAAACAATGATTGTGCTTCTTCACCTCCTCCACCTGGAGACAGACACACACGAGAATGTCACTGGAGTGTAAAATACTGACATCTCTTATCCACTTCTGAATATAAATTAAAAAGCTCATCTTTAGGCATCAGAAAAGAAAAGTGAAAGGAAAACATGAAACACGGAGGCCTACATAGGTTAGTTCTCATATATATATAAAAAAAGGACTTCAGTTGAAACAAATAACACACTAAATGTCTGCAGGCTAGTCAGATTCAGTCACCTGTAAAAAAGAGAAAAAGCACGCACGTTCGTATAATGAAATAACACACACACGTGACTGACATTAGAAACAAAACGTGTGCATGTGAAATTGCTTTTCAGTCATCCACAGTCACATACTCCAGCAGGCTCGGTGAATGGCTGACTACTTATGTTGTTTGAACAGAATACTAGCAGGCGTACACACAAACTCACTATAGACAAACACAGAGGAACAGAAAAGAGGGTTGACTCGAGGTCAATGTGTTGTGTGTGAAATGTTTAAAAACTGGGCGTGGTGACACACTGAGTGTTCTTTGTATCAGGCAGACAAGCAGATAAGGCTTTTCAGAGGAGCCCTCAGAGCTTGTTTAGCAGATACACACATGCGCACATAAAGCAATAAATGGATAAAGGTCACTTTTGGGAAGGCAATTTAAAACGCTACAGTGACATAAAGCTGTTTTAACGCTATACTGATCCATTACACTAAATATTAAAGTGTGTCTCGACTCCAAATTAGAAAAGAAGAAAAAAAAACACACATCAGTGCTTTAGCCCTGGCTTGCACAATTCCTGTCTGACCTTGAGAGCTAAAATGAACAAAGCAGGAAGCAGTATTTGATGTCAAACTAAAGGTGACATTTCATCAAGGACAAACTTGCCTGCACAGGGAGGCATTTGAAGAGGGTAATAACATTGACTTTATCAGGTCATTCTCTGATGATATCATGTTATAGGTTTATGATCCGAGGCATAAACTATATAACATCACCATAAAAAGACCAGGGTAAAAGAGGGAGAAAAGAAAATGATTATGTGACAACAGTAACGCCCTGCCATGGTGTGACTTTTACATACTTTTCCTCCAATGAGGGGCAGGATGTGCATCTTCCCTGTCTGGCTCTCCTTCACAGAGGAGACGATGAGGCAAGTGCCGCACAGGATGACCTGGCGTCTGGTCCAGCGGTTGACTGGTAGTTGAAGCTTCCCTTTCCGAACGTTGTAGGTTCCAGACAGCTGGACCCTCTCTGAGCTCTCGATGCTCTGGGGCTTCCCTGAAACAGAGAAAGAAATGTTTTGTCCAGTTAGCACTGCAGACTTGACGTGAATACAGAATAGACAGAATCAGTTACTGCTGCAGTTAGAATCCACATGAAACCACTGAAGAAACTTTTCGAAAATCAGAGAAAGTTAGGGTAGTGAAGACAGCTATACAACACCACTCAAAAGCATATACTTTCATGGGTCACTTTGTTTGGTACACCATGCATTTAAGCATGCAGACATGGTCAAGATGACCTGTCCAAGCTCTGATTTAATTGACTATGAACATAGCGAGGTTGCAGGTGCCAGATGGGCTAGTCTGAGTATTTCAGGAACTTCTGATCTATTGGGATTTTCCCACACAGCCATCTGTAGGGTTTACAGAAAATGGTCCAAAGGAGAGAAAATATCCAGGAAGCAGCAGTTCTTTTGGCCTCGTTCATGCCAGAGGTCAGAAGAGCTTGGCCTGAACTCTTTAAGCTGAAAGGAACGAGAAGTAGCTTAAAGAGAAGTAACTTCAATAACCAACCGAGGAATGCAGAAGCATCAATGAATGCACAATGTGTCAAACCTTGAAGCAGCAGAAGACTCTACTGGGTGCCACTAAGAACATTAAACTGAGGCTACAATTCGCATAGGCTGACCTGAAATTCGATAACAGAAGACTGGAAAACATTGCCTAGTCTGATAAGCCTTGATTTTTGTTGCAACATTCGGATCGTAGGGTCAGAGTTGTCTGGTACAAGCAAGGCATAGTGAAAGTTTCCCATGAATATAAAGCACAAGTCAAACACAGCAAACAGGCTTTAACCGTTCTACTGATTATTTGAGTCTATATTTTGTTATAACAGTGCTCTGTGCTAAAAGCTCACAATGACACTGGGCTCTGCACTCTGGACAAGTCACCGTCTGTTGCAGGGCTAATACGGTGAGACATTCATGTTCGCAAGTTTACACCTACGGTCATCTGACCACTGCGCCACCAAGCTGTCAAGATGTCACTCAAAAACCAAGCAACCAAACGAAAAACAAACAAACAAAAAACAGCAACTCGATGAACATTCAGGCAGCTCAAAATTGACAATATTTATCCGGCTCGCCAAAGAGAGCTAACATCACGATGCAGGCTTAGCATGAAGTCTAAACATATTAGGCACAACTGTCGCCATTGGATGCTTTGCTTTAGACTGAGAAGTGAATAGTCCAGATTTGCATTCAAAACAGTGCAGCCCACTCTCAAATTCAACCCCAGGTAAACCTCTTTTAAAATGATGCTTTTACAATATCTGGGTCTCATTTATTCAGTTTCACCCGACTGTCTGCCTTTCCCCCTTGCATGGATCTCTCACTTCACTGCTAGCCTGCCAAACCTGACAGTCAGGCTGCTTATCAGGCGTTCTGTCAGCCAGGCTGTGTTATCGTTCTGTCTAAACATCCACCTGCTTTCTGTCTACCTCCACCTCCGCAAAAATCTCCCTGGGCTGGCGTGTGCTGTCCTCCTCCCCTCTATCATCTCGCCTTTCTATCTGTCCAACTTGCCTGCCTTTGGATTTCCCCCTTGCTATCTGCAGCTTCAATGTTTTGCTTTCGCAGCATGTTTAACCTCATTGCTTTCTAATTTGGCTAAGAGATTTGTGGCATGGCGCAAGAAGTTTTCCTTTCCAAGCGACAGATGGTCATAGAAAAATGTCTTTTGTCGTGTGGCTCGCTCTAAACTATCCACATCTTTCTTGTGGCGTCTCCTTCACACATTATTCACTTCCTTCTAAACGCTAAGCAAAGCAGGGGCTGGGGAGGGGCAGTGGAGAGTTTATGGAAGAAAGAGTCAGTAAGGTAAGCAAGTGAGAACTTGCACACTCTCATGGCTTTAAATAATTCAGGTCTTTCACATGCAGATTGTATCTTGTGTGGCACTGCATGAGCTGGCGTAGTTAAGACGACGGTCACGAGAACACATACACATTTTAATCTGATGATTATCAGATTATCTTGCGAGAGACGCAGAGTTTCAAACCGACCCAGGATATTTATTTATTTATTTATTTGTTTATTGAAATTAGCAAAGCGCCTGAGCCCTAACATCTCCTCAGTGGTGCAAGCTAATCTTGTGCTCACAGCAGAATCAATAGTCTCGTTTGCAAAAGGATATTTGCTCTGACAGAATGCTGAGTATGTAACACAAAACACTGTTGTTAAATGTCAATTACGAGTCGTGCATAACTATAGTGGAGAGCTATATCGGTATTCTTAAAACTACAGGGCTGCTGACAGAGGGCAAGGCTCTAAAGAAGTTTAAGATAAGAAATGAAGGAGCAGCTCGATTTTAAAGAGAAGAAAAACTTCTGTGAGCAAAATATGAAGTGAAACATGGTAAACACACGCCACGTTTGCAGCTTAACACACATTTCAGAAATGACAGAAATATGTATTAAGCAGAAAAAAAATCTATTTATGTGCATATTATGAGTCATATCGGGTCTGTGGTTCTAGGCAAAAAAGATGACTCTTACTGTTTTAAATGAAGGACTACTTATGTGAAGATCTGCCGGTAACAACAGCTTAAACAAGGTTTATACTGTGCACAAAGCTCATTATAATCAAAAGGATTTGTTTGTTTATTGTCCAGTGTATAGGACAATATGTTTAATATTTCTTACAGAATTTCTCTCAGTGCTCTGGCAGCCAGTTTTGACTTCACAGTAAGCATTAAAAGCTGACAGCCTATTGGTGTGAATAAATGTGCTTTAATGAGCTTAAAAGATATGAAAAGATATATGTAACATTCTTTTTCTGTTTTCTTACTTTAGGTTAATGCATTAATCCAATTAGATAATTACCAATATTTTCCAAATATGTGAATAAGAGATTAGCTATCTCTGTACGTTTTAAATTATTCAAATCCTCACAGGCATTTTTTTAACCAAATATGTAATATCATGAATCTGGCATCTGTACTACGTCTCACTCAGCCTGAGATGGTGAATTCGAGATTCAAGGAGATTTTGTGTTAAGTGTAGTGCTTAAATTTATTAGACCAACTGTCATAAAAACAAGAAACACACAAATGTACTTTCTATTTAAAAAAAATAATAATAATGTGCTTTACTTTTTTTTAAAAAAAAAGTAAGATCCATTACAGAAACAAAAAATGTCAGTGAGCAATACTGTTAATTTAGGGCAGCTGTAGCAAAAACCTTACATTGGTGGTGGTCAATAGATTTATTAAGCACTGTAGGTGCTGTTAAAATAATATATATCTGTTAAAAACAAAAACTCAACAAACTGTCTTTGTGACATTTCATGCTTGAGAATAAGGCATAAGTGAACATCACTGGATGTTCTGTTTTTGTCATTCATGCTGCCTTTAAAAAGAAAAAAAAAAACACAAACTGTTCCCTCTGTGCAAACCCCCCCCCACAACCCCCACTGTTGATCTCCACACTCATTTAATTGTACTTCTGAAACAAGTGGAGTGTGAAAGGAGCAAATGAAACTGAAGGTTTTATCTCTCTTTAAAGAGACATTATTACCATCCACTTTGCAGGAAACACCATTAATGATTTGTATTATTGTGACTACGTGTATAAAGTATTTTAGGTACAGACAAGAAAATACCAGACACTAGGAAAGCGCTCCCTTTCCCTTTTTATTCTTTTCACAGAATCATTCCTGTTGCATATATTTGCATATAATGATATTGCATGCACAGCTTCAAATAAGTCAACAAGTCCTCTTGGCAAGACAAGACACGACAAGCCAAACACTTGTTTACACCTTGATCGCATTTCTAAATCCTAATGCCTCATTCACATATCTGAGAGGAAATAAAAGTCTATTACATTTTGCAAAGTTGGTTTCCAATTTAACTTTAGTCCAGTCGAGTGGCGCACACAAATACATTCACAAGGCAACAGACAAATATAACAGGTGTCTACTTTCAATTTCAACTTGTAATAAATGGTTCGGATAAGCGAGGTAAACTGTAGATACGCGTTTCCTTTAAGAGGAAACATGGGGAAGGGGAAGATTGGATAAGGAACTGAACTGATAACGTAAAGATATATTTAACAACTTAAAAGACTGAAATTTTAAGTTAAACTAAGACTGTTACATAGTTACTATCAGGTTGGTATCTGTGTTTACTTAACTTGACTACTGTACCTGCTTGAAACATAAAAATGATCCAAATGCCATCCATGAACAGACAGGAAACCCAACTGAGGTACTGAAACAGGCTGGATACAACTTTCCCTTCCAACCTGCTGGCTGGCAGAGGTTACTAGCAGGAACATGTTTTCATGACAGAGCTTAGGAGGAGAATGTGTTGCATTAGACAAATTATTCACAAGCTTTTAGCCTCAATATGTCACATGAGCATAGTCTTACTATTTTTAGGTCTTTTGTTGGAGCATGCTCTCTCCCACACAAGCATATGTGCACACATGCACTCATACACCCCACTCCTCCTCCTACTCTTATCCTCGCTGACATAAATGTCCACACACACACACACACACACACACACAGTGTGACAGTGACAGTGATTAACCATCTTCATGCGTGCATCCATCCAATTCTGACCCAAAATCAGAAAGTGGTTTTTTTTCCCTCATAAGGAGAAGAATACAGTCAGCTTGAGTGGGCTGGTTTTGTGCTAAGTTTGATAGCTACTCCTGTACTGACAATGCCGTTTACAACCATCTCACATGGACGTGGGATGACTGGATGGAAGTACATTTCAGTCTAGCCATGGGAATGCACAACGTAGGAAACAGAGAAATGGGTGCGACTCTGACGTGAGCATCCTGTTTACAGAGGTAGATCAGAGAAAACCAGGGTCTTTTCCTGGTTTTTGTAGGGGAAGGAAGTTATAGGAGGCATCTGTCATTATTCCAAATGCATGAACCACATCCCACTTGCAGTGAAAACATGATAAACAACGATGGTGTTACTCACGGTGGTCAGCTATCCCGTATTATATGGGCAATGCATAAGACTGTGAATTTGAAACATAATAGTCAGGCTCTTTAAGGTGGGTGTGCTCATGTTCAGAAGTCAGTCTATTCCTAGCCCTACTGTATGTAGGAGCTGGAGTAGTACAGTTTGTGTGTGTGTGTGTGTGTGTTGGTATCTAAAGATGGTTTCCTTCCTTTTCCCCAGGCTCAGGAAATAACAGTTTCCCTTCCACATTAGGCTCAAATATCCAAGTGTGTGCACCACTACTGCTTTAACACAAACATAAATATGCACAGACTCACAGGATGAAAGAACAAACGGCACTATTAGAAACCTGACTTTCTCTCAATGTTGAAAATCTTACTTCTGCAAAAGCTTACAGGTACACTCTGAAATCTGCAACTCAATTAGATTTTTCACTAGAAGCTACTCAATTCATCGGTTTCTGAGACGGCCATATATTTATTTATGTGGTATACGATGCAATGGAAAGAAATAGCACAGCTTATCCAATTTTGCATAATGCTAAGCATTTGCATACTTCCCCATAGTTTTATTGCTTCTCAATGTAAGAATAACTTTCTTCCTGTAAGCCCTTGTGGGCTCGGCACCTCTGAGTATAGTTAAAAGAAATTAATCATTAGTAAAAATACTTGTTCTGCTTTTACTGTACATACAAATGAGTCCCTAGAATCCAATTGCAATACTTGGAAAAAAATAAAACACATATAAAAACACCGCTGGTTAATTTCTTCATAAAGAACACTTCTCTCTATTTTTGACGGCACAATCTTCCAGTAAATTCCAGCTCCAAGAAACCTTTGAAAATCCTGTACATCCTAAAAATACTGAAACAGTCAGAGCGAGAGTTAGCCTGCAAAGGCAAATTTTGGTCAAATAATGGTCCCACTACTCTTGCGTCCCAATGATTTGAAATGCAATCACTGATAAGAGAGAGAAAATATCCAGATGACAAAATTATACACGCCAAAGACCATTTTAGTCTACTGCTATGGTAGCACTTCCACTTCTTCAGTTCATTTCAGGACTTCAGCCCTGTGAAACACACATTAATGTTTAATTTAAGATTAAGCACGAAGATGTAACAGCTACTACTGACACTGAGGACCTTGCCCTCTCTGAATACAGACATCTATATTGTATTATATCTACCAGCAAAGTATATAGTGAGTTTTTTGGGCAATAACGTCCAGTGACATGAAATAAAGAGCCCTGAGCTGACTCTGGCGCACTAGAAAATCTGACTACCGATGCCCTGATGTCCCCGTCATCCGTCATTGTTAGCAATCAGTCAACTAGGCCAGCCTCTCTACATCCATCTCCTATTTAACAGATCAACACTTCTTTCTTGTGGATCTTCTCGGTAATAATAAGATTACAACCTGACATCAGCACACTATCTGTAAAGGACTGGGCATGCCATACCGTAGGGCATCAATGACCCACATAAGTCACAACCGAGCATGAGCTTGTAAAGACACACTTGTTTATTAGAAGCAATGACCAATCCAATTTAATGACTGGCAAGACTCTGGTGATATATAAATGCTTCCAAGTCAGTATATATATATTTTACTTCTTTAAATGCAACCAAAATGAATCATATAAATATTTAACAGCATAGAAAACTGACTAAAAGAGACTTTGATGAGATGTCTTATACATTTACAAAAAGGAAACTGGAGTTGAGAGGAGTTGTTGGAGATGTAAAACAGAAACGTCAGCTGTTACTCTCCAACACAAAATAGATGCTTCTGCTTCAAACATATACAAACACAATAAGTCAAAATATACCTACTCAAAGGTGACTTGTCTCAGGCAAGAGAGTGATATTTGTCCTACATTTTACTTGCTGTGTCCCTCAGTCTGAGTCTTGCTATTCCTTTCTTTATTTCTTCAGCAGTACTCCTTCTCTGTGGAAGACTTGAGGTGATTACTCAGATGAAAAGTGACAGGCAGTGGTTGATGAGCCATGCTCGAAGGTGGCAAAAGCCATCGCGGGTGACAGACTGCTTGCTGTAATCATGTTAATACTCCACATTTTCCCTTACATTACATTTTTACCTCTCTGTACCTTTCAGAGATGTACACAGGCTGAACTGTGAATGTGCGGTAGTGATAAAAAACAACATAGTGCACAATGGAAATTTTTAGGAAGGTCTCAAGCCCGTTTAAACCGCACAGTTTCATCGTTTTTGTAATGAGTAACCCTTAATTTGTAACTTCGTAATCCTAGAAACCGCTCTTTAAAACTTTCCAGATGTTACTGCACAAACCGGTCCAAACAGACAGAAGGGATTGCTTTGGCCTCAGGGACTAAAGAGGTGTTGATGTGTGAAATGTGTCAAGCTGTCCTTTGTGTAAAAAGTGATAAGGAGATGAGGTGGATGTTTGCATGGGAAATAAGTGTTCCTGCATTATCACTGCGTGACACTAAATTTGCACAAGTGCTTAGAGTTGGGCAAATACAGCATCTGTGTATTCTTACTTTACTTTGTGCTGAGCATGAATGTTCTACATTTCCCTGTTGTCTTAGGGCTCAAGTCTGAATAATTTAAACTTTTAAAGGGAGGCAAAGTTTAATAAAATGTTCAAGGGTCAAAACATTAAACTGTTAAGAATTTAGTTTTTGTTAGATGAGGAAAAAAAGATCCTCCCTCAGCATCATGTACATTATGCAAATGTTATCAGCGTAACATGCTAAACTAATAGGATAAACCTTAAAAATATTACACATTCTCAATATTAACATGTTAGCGTCGTGAGCCTGTTGAGATATGAGGCCAATATCTTGTAAATTATGTATGATAACATGTTGGCATACATCAAGTGTTATCGTGCAATGTTATCATGCTAAGCATATTAACTTAGCATGATAACATGGTAAGCTAATGTGATGATGAGATGAACGTAAAAAACACAAAAATATAGACATTAACATATGTGAGCCTATTAGTATATGGGAACACTATTGTCTACTTTATGTTAGTGTGACAACATACTGTACTACGATTAACCTGAAAAACATTAAGCCAATATTAACTTGTTAGCATTGTGAACTTGTTAGCATATAGGGGCAGTCTCTTATGCTAAGCTAAGCTAACTGGAAAAAGTTTGAGTTAAAAAGTCAAGAAAAAATGCATTTTTAAAACAATATTGTTCTAGTCTAGTTTAAAGCTCATTTATGAATGCATCAAAAAAATTAAAAGCCTAAAATTAATGGGCAATAATGTAAAAGATCGAACTACTGTGGCTAGCATAAAGCTATATTTTTTCTAACATTCTGAATTATTCAGATACCTAGTAATACCTTATAAATCAGAGAAAGAGAGCCTGCTATAAGTATAAAATTGTCATTTTGATGAGTAATCTTTTATAAGGATATTGGATATGATAGGTCTACTGTCTGTGTTCACTTTTTTTTAGTACTTTAATTACTGGCTCCAGTTTGAGTTACATTCAGCTTCGAGCTCCTGTCTGCTGTCAGTGGACATCCTTCAGTCTTAACAGCACAGCCGAGGTGATGCCCCCTTCCCCCAACAGTAGCACAGCAGAGCCAGAGAGATGAGAACTGGAGTCTAGGGTATTGTAGTGACCCAGGTGCCCATGTGACATCACTCTATCACAACAGAGAGGATGAGGTGGACAATTATTAGTGTGAAGGATGCCGTAAAATTCTGAAAGCTCATCTCTTTTAAACTTGTCACCAAGGAGGGCAACATGCACACACACGCAGACACTACACAAAATATCACTCTCTCAAACTCTCAGTCCAGTGAAACACATCCTGAATCCAAATGAGGTCACAGCCTGCGATATCTTCTCCATCAAACCATTATTACCCTTTGCCCCTGGGAAGAAGGGAACTAAACAGTCCTCTGCTATTAAAGGCATTGTACAACTCCAGTTATCAGGTCATTGCATTACCACCCACCACCTGCAGGGATAATGCCCGGATGCAGAGCAGCACTGGGATAAAGGAAGGGTTGTCTTATCTGAAGATGAATTTGTCTTTAACGCTGCCTTTTTTGTCACTTCGCTTTTGCCCATTTGCACACTCACTTGCACTTCTGCATTTTTAATTTCTAACGTTAGTTAATGCATGCTATCAGTACTGAAAGGCAGACGCAATTGCAAATGCAAACGATGTATGAATGTGTAACATGCGCCTGACCGTTGGCACGAGGAGTTATAAAGGCTCAACAAGTGTTTAGCGAATCATCCTGTGCAGCTATTTAAATATTAAATATATAAAGTTTGTGCCTTTAAATAAAAGTAACACAGTCCTTCAAGCCACCCATTACACTGGTAACATGCTTCATCACGTTATTTAAAAAACACTAAACACCACTTAGGTGCAGTGGATAGAATTGTATTATGGATGCTTCAAATTCAGGTGCTGGCATCAGGGTGAGAGAAAAAAAGATGTTCCCCAGTGATTTCCTGCCAGTGAAAGGGTTGGATACTGACGTACATTTGTGCTCCCCCTCTCTCTTCCCAGCTCCACTCCTGCTGCTGTTATGTAATGAGTGCGTGTTATGAAACCTTACATTGAAATACACAGGCCTCCCGGTCAGCCAGCTCACACATTCATACACAGACACACAAGAGCTGTGGGGATTTTTTTCATTTATTAGCTTTTCTTTTGTATTCAAGTGAATGCATACGTTTTTTTGCATGGGAGCGTGTACTACAAATTAACTGAAAGCATGGGTGTTATGAGTATATGAGTATAATTCCAAGGCTGTGGAAGTTTGTTGGACTCCCAAATTAATTATTAGTATGCTTGTGCATCATCTTTTTCTACAAGTGCAGAAAAAGATGAGGGCCAAAAGGCATGTTAAAAGCATCAATAGTGGAAGCATGGCAGTCTAGTATAAGGCAACAGAGAAAACGATGCAAATAAATGGAGCTCTACGGACGGAAAGAAAAGTTGACGCCAAGAAGAACAAGATAAAAATGGGCTAAGATGAAGAAGTGAAACGATAATAGATGTAAAGACAAACAGATGCACAATATAAACAGATGGGATGAATTGGCTAGTGGCATGTTCTGTCACCTCAGGCAGAAAGATTCACAAGAGGAAAGTGCAATGAAAATGTTATGGGAGTAAATCTCAGTCAGCAGTAAACCTGAAAATACACAAAATACTGTCTTTTCCAGCTGACAGATTTAGAGTGATAATATAAAATCAGTGAGCTAGGTTTTGTAGTTCGGATGAATTATGTCTGTAAATTACAGTGGATGATTACCACTGACGATGAGTATTCATTTTATTGATCATATTTTGTTTAAAATACTCAAAAAAGTTTTTTTGAATAACAAAATAAGTAATAATAGCTCCCCAAAAAACTGTCACTGCGATAATTTAACTGTAATAAACATCTCACGAGAAGCATAACTAAAATGTCACAGTGACTGTCCATCATCTGTTCTGTAAATGATCAGTTCAAGTTATCATTATTATTATTATTAGTATTATTATCATCATTGTTATTATTATGTTAGTAACACAAATGACCTCAAAAAAAGCACATGTTCAGTCAGTATTGGCGGATTGCTTCAAACAGAAGTAAAACCTTTTTTGTGTGTGTTTTTGTATGTTTTGTTTAAGAAATGAGGCGAGAAGAATCAAGATTCAGTCACTTGCAATAGCTGTCTAATATCTTGCCAGCTAAAAGTCAGATGTAATTCCTGTCAAACCCTTCTTCTAGCCTTTATATTATATACATAACATAATGCTGTTTCATGTGGAGCTGCGCTGCATGATGAATTTGTCCTCTGGTGTGGAAGAGGTTGGCTAAGTAGGGAAATCATAAATTACCAGCAGGTCATGAGCGCGTGAGAAACAAACGGGAGGTTGCTAAGCTTTCACACACAAAATAAAGCAAGCCTGCACACGTGTGAACTGAGTTACTGCTGTGTGATAGTAAACTGGCAGGAAAGCCATGGTGTCCAGTTATGTAATGTGTCTCTGTCTAACTTGCTTCCTCTCTCTCTCTCTCTCTCACACACACACACAGGTTTCAGCTCTGTGTGTCTGTGTGTGTGTGCGTGCATATGAAATATTTTATAGGACAAGAAGCCCTCAGCAGGACCAAAATTCCTCCTTTTTCCTACACATCTTACTTCATAAACCTTGTATATATAATGTCAGGTTTCAGTATCTCCAGCTGTTATTCACACTTTGTTTTTTCCTCACTTTCTTCTGTCCAGTGGTTCAGTGGCTGTTCATGTGGGTAGGGAATGATTTCTAGCCCAGGTTACTCACAGCCTGCCCCCTCTCTTGCTATCTCTCGCTCTCTCTCTTTTTTGCAAACCTATAAAAACCTTAGCCATCTTTTGAAATATACTGGTACAGGCAGTACCCGAAAGCAAAAAAGAGAATTAAAACAAAAAGAGAGAAATGAATGCATTTATATTAGTGCTTTATTCAGCGCTTCTCTCCATTTACAACCCCAACTAGCCCACCCATCCCCTGGCCCCACCCACAGACCTCCACATGCCAGTGGTCCATGCAGTGTGTCCTCAGCACAACCTGTGCCATTATGTTCAAGGATACACTGTTGACAGCTATGGGTCACTGCAGTCTGGGCACAGGGTGGCACACACTCATGAATGATACAGCACTCGCCTTTGGTCTTAACAGCTCTTTGACAAACACATGAGGAAAGCTAGCACACAGGAAATGCATGCACAATGTAACAAAGGCTGACTGCAGTGCAGTATGAAGTTGCAATTAAAGAAAATCCCAAAGCAAAGAAACAATGCCGTGTTAACAGCATCTGCCTCGAGGAGTTTTTACTTAAACCCAATATGAACTCAAGCATACATTCACAAGCTCCTTTATTATGTTGGCTATAATGTTTTATAATTACCATCAGAACTCAGTACACGAGGGGTACCTTAAAATGTGAGACAACATCCTCTTCGGGCTGTGCCAAAAAGTCTAGCAAACAAAGGTTTTCTGTCATAAAAATAAAGGGCTGTTTTTAATCCAGTTCAATTCAATTTTATTTAAATAGCACCAAATCACAACAACAGTCGCCTCAAGGCGCTTTATAGTGTAAGGTAAAGACGCCACAATAATACAAAGAAAACAGAAGGAAGGAAAAACTCCCTTTTAACAGGAAGAAACTCCAGCAGAACGAGGCTCAGGGAGAGCAGACATCTGCCACGACTGGTTGGGGGTGAGCAGATGAAGAGAGGACAAAGATATGCTGTGGAAGAGAGTCGGAGATTAATAATACCTAATAATTACACGGAGAGAGGTGTAGAAACACATAATGAGTGAAAAAAGTGACTGAAGAAGAAACACTCAATGCATCATGGGAATCCCCCAGCAGCCTAGATTTATTGGAGCATAACTAAGGAGGACTCAGGGTCACCTGATCCAACCCTAGCCATAGACTTTATCAAAAAGGAAAGTTTTAAGCCTAATCTAAAAGTAGAGAGGGTGTCTGTCTCCTGAATCCAGATTTTTTTTTTTAAACCACAGGAAGGTCTCTCCAAAGCTGCTATTACTGTTTTCACAAGCTGAGAGAGCACTATGTCTCATTAATGACACTTCGGGGAAAAAGCCAAGCATTTGCTGGTTTCTGGCTTCTCAAATGGGCGGTGCATCTTCATTTTACTTTACAAATTATACTCAAGAGGCAAGATGTTTACTGTGGCTACAGTTATGCATGTACAAAAGCAAACAAACCATACAAAGATATTGACCAGGCCTCTAGAAAAGTTTTGAGAGCAAATTTTCTCATCACTGAATCAGAAAAAAATGCTCTCCTTTAGGAGCATTATTTTTAAGATTTACCCAAATCATGCAAGAGCTTTCACAGACACACATATTATGTTATCGTTCGCAACACTGGTTGCTCATCAGCGCTAACACTGTGTCACTTCAGCCTCCGCATTCTGTCACTCAGCAGTTGCTAATGGCCTGCATACAGCAGCAGCAGCCTGTTTCTGCTGCACTCTATACAGCCTTGATAAAGTGCAGTGCCTTATACTGTATGTCGGGCTTAAAGAAAGTGAGGTAGGGGTGGGGAGGTGGGTACAGTCATCTTAAGCACAGTACAATAACACCCATCCAAACAGAGAGGTTTAGGCTTACCCACCTCACACTCAACCCCCCTGGGAAGTGCATCAAGGGAGGGTGAAATACGAGAGCTAGGGATGAAGAGACGGCGGCGATAAGGAGCAGGCTGACAACACCTCCTGCTGATACAGAGGCTAAAGAGGCGAGATGAGTATAGTAATTGGTAAGCGAGCGAAGATTTGATGTTGAGCAAAAGGTTAAAACTGATAGCGGTGGGTTGCACAAGCATGGAGACACACACTCACACATTTGTGTTTACGTCAGTGACTAATTAGCATACAGGGACTCCCATGTGTTTGTCACCTTGGGCTTCCCTGTTCATTTGTACCACAGCATTAATAATGCTGACAGTAATTAAGATGGGACATTTCACATACACTCTCCGATGCGCCACCCTTCTCTTCTCATCATCATGCCACTGCCCTTTTCAGCAAAACTAATATTTCTTCTTTCAAATGGCGAGAAACGAGAAAATAATGGTAATGCGTGGATGACAAACTTGACATTTGGGATATTTACACACACACACACACACACACACAGTCAAACAGTATGTGGTATAGGCACAGAGCACCATGGCACTAAAAAGAAAAAAAATAACTTTAATAACACCAGAGTGAGCCATCAAAGTCAACTGCAGAGTCGAAATCCCCCTCTGCATTTCAGCACGGTCCTCCCGTATTAATGATAATAATAATAATCGTACTTCGTATCTGTAAGCCACCAAGTTAATTAAATTAACAATCTAAAATAGAGGCTTTTAATTGAGACACCAGAACTTCACTTCCACAGCCTGAAGGCCGTCACGGACGCCCATTAGAAGTAGAAAATTTAAAGGTCACAAAAGAGCAAAACTGCTACAGATAATCAGGTGGATTGTTTGAGTCATGGCAACACTGACGACTGCGATTCCATGACATTTGGAGAGTTCTAAAAAGGCATAAACAACCTACTTGTTAATTTATGGACAGTGTTCATAATGAAGCTCCAAAGGCCTTAGAAAGTTAATGTGATAATAAGTAAAAATCATAATTACAGGAGCAGGAGGATTGCCAACTCTCTGTACATTTATGTATATATTTTACTGTTAACTCCTGCACGGCAGCTAAATCCCTTTTCTTCATATTTTGTTAAGACCGAGACTTTGTGTGTGTACCTGTCAGCCACTCGCACATGATGCCTTTAAAACTCAAAGGCTGAAGGCATAATAAAGTGGGCAAATGGATTAATCTGCCTCTAGTGTATTTCAGTTTACAGCCATGTAGGGCTGGGTTATATCATACCATTACACGGTAATACCGGTGTAATTTTGGGCAACGATAGGAAAATGAAATATCGCGATAGAATATGGGTAAAACGCGCATGCGCAGTGCCTATGTTTACATACGCACATGGCGGCGACGCAGAATGAGAAGAGCGAAAGTGGATCGTTAAATGAAACGGATGAATCAGAATTGGTTTGTAAAAATGCTGCAACTTCAGTGGTGTGGAACTGGTTTAGCTTTCGTCCGTCAGATACACAACAAAGCACTATTTTTGGTAGAGCATGCTAGCGGGCCGTTATTACCGTGTTGTTTGGAAAACACGGCACACTTAAAATCAATCCTTTGATTTTTCTGAAAATCGACAGTGCCCCTTATAATCCCGTGTGCCTTATGTATGAATTCTGGTTGTGTTTATTGACCTCGAAACGATTTTATGTGGTACATGTCGCTCGAATCTGTCAAATGTTTTAATACGATTTTGCTAAGCTACGAAGCCGCACCGCTTGATGGATTGTCGGAGCATTACGGCTATCGTAGGCAGGAGCTTCGCGGAGTGATACGTACTGCGCTAAGTGCACTTCAACATAATATTACCGTATTGTGTGTGTATAACCTCTTTTTAAGTTTTGTGGATATTATACATGGTTATGCTGAGGATATATCGGCCAATTTCCACTGGAAATGCCTTTTGGTTAAACTGTCAGCAAGGAATTTGCACTGTTACATTTTTATATAACTTTAATGCACATAAAAAACAGCTGCTTGTTTAAGTGAAAATACATTGATGGGGTTTTTTGCACTAATAAAGTTGTGGAGTTGTAAAGTATTTTGTCTAGTGTCAATTATATCGTCAGTTATATCGTTATCGCAAATTTTCAAATGTATATCGTGATAAATATTTTTGGTCATATCGCAAAAAAGGTTGGGAACCGCTGGCTTAAACAACATGGCAATGCAGCTTAACAAGTAAGTATAGATCGTTGTGCTGTAAAATGCTGCACAAAATGCTTTGAGGACAACAGCGATGATCACCATCAACAGATGTGATATTATCGACTGTGTGCACTGAGCATGTGCTACAAATCAAAGTGTAGACAGATTCCTGCTTAGAAAAAAGAGGCAGATTTAAGTGGGCGGCAGCAACATTTTCATACGTGCAGAACTAGAATAGCACTGGAGTGAGCTAGAGACTGGCTGAATACCAGAGCAGTGTACAAAATCATAAAGAAAGCGTGTGTGATTGGTGGGGATTAATATTATGCTCGGCAGACTGAAAACTGCAGGCTGCTTGAGGCTCCTGTCTGAACTTGTTTTTCCTCATATGCAACGTGCCATTTGATAGCAGAGATACACTGAGCTGACGTGTTTTGACCATTACTGCAAGAAAACTGTAAATCAAGCTCAGTTAGCCCTGTCTTTATATGAGCAGTGCATAGTGGCAAAGACAACTTTTTCATTCCTGATTGATTCGCTGTTAAAACAAGCTGAAACACAATCAAATCACTTTCAGTTCCAAGCATTACCTGCGGTTAAACCAGACATACAGATAACAAGATCACTTCTTATAGTAAGTACTTAACCTTTACCGCCATTTATTATCAGAAGCTATAAATGACCCTCACAGCTTGGCTAAATCTGGCACATATCCATCGAGGTACTCAAGAATCAAGTTATTCTGGGATAAAATACATTAAGGGTTGCCATGTTGGCAGCATGGATGTGTGGCGTCACACTAAGAAGGTGCTGGATTTGAATCCACTGGCTGGCTGGGACCCTTCTGTATAGCGTTTTTGTGGTTAGAGTCCTCGGGTACTTTCACCCAAAGTGCAGCACTATGTCCAACAGTATGCTAATTGGTAATTCTAAATTAGCTGTAGGTGTGAATGGTTGTCTGTGTTAGAGCCACAACAGATTGGTAACCTGCATGTGATTTTAAAATAATATAAACATATAAACAAATGTTGAAACTAAGAAATAGTATTGTTGTTGTTGTTTTTTTTAATAAACACTTATTTGGTATTTAATATAAGCGAACAGACCCTTTCTGTACTCTCTGTATGGCTGCTGTTGCAGCTGACTTGGTTGAGCAGGAAAACCACATGCTGAAAGGCTGCAGGTGCAGGTCATTCTGCAGGTCATTCTCACTACCCTCCTGTCTACTCTCTACTGTGGCTGTCTAAAAATGACCAAGAAATCAAAAACTCTGTATATAAGGGGCAACATTTAAAAAGAATAAAGCTTAGCACAGTAGTGCGTGGCTTCTTTTTGAAAATCCCGGACTGGACATCCTCTTATAGAGAAGATAGACCCAATATAGTTCAAAAGCCAGCACCTGCCACTGTATCATAGTATGACATGGATTACTTGCACAGCTGTGAAGGCACCATTAACACTAAACAACATAGTATAAATACAGAGAGAGCATCTACATGATGACTTTTTTAGTGATCTGTTAATTATCTATTGGGGGGTTTCAGCTTTATTAGATAGCGGAGTAAAGATTAGACAGTGAAGCAGGGAGAGAGAGAGCGTGAGGAAGGCATGGGTCAGGCTGCTGTATTTAGCCTTGCAGCACACAAGGCCCTGCTCATATAAGGAAGACCACATTCTGCACGTATCCCAGCAGTATGACTCTCTAGTTACACAATTTGCTGATAAACTGGCCTGACCAGGCCAGGCATCAAAGGAGGCCCAGAACTGCTAACCAGCTGAAACCCCGTATCATCCATTAGCTATCAAAACTGCAGCAACTGCTCTTCTTATTTTCCAAACACAGAAGTGGTGATGCAATACAGTAGTAAACATACCCCTGTCCCAACTTTTCAGGTATTGTCTGCAAGTCACTGCATTTTACAAAGCTGTGCTCAGGCACTAATAAACCAGTGATCTCTGCTTTTTCTCATCCATTTCTAGCTATTTCTATTAAAAAGCCTACTTTTTTAGGTAGGCTACTAAAGCTTGTCCATGAAGACTGCAAGTCAGCAAAGCCAGTTGTTCTTTAATACCAAAGAAGGACAGTCCATGAAGTAATCAGACTCCAGATCTTTGCTTGAAGCCTCAACTAGTCCGACCCAGAGCAGAGAGAGAGAGGACAGAGACAAGAGAAAGCCTTTCACACCAGTAAATGGACAGAGAGCAAGAATTAAAGGGCTGTGCTCTTGTGATGATGCAGAGGGACAGAACGAGTGAATGAATGAAATTGTGATGTTGTTGCACATTCCCCTGGCCCCACGTGCTCACTTTTCTCTTTCTTCTCATTCTCCCTCCTCCCTCCTTCCCCTGTCCTTTTGTTTTGTTTAAAATTTAACAAGGTCTGGAACAGCGAAGGGCTGAAGCGGGCATCCGGGGTGTTTTGGCTCAGCTTCATGTCACATGCAGGGGCCATGTGAACACAGTGGCACTGAGGGAGAGGGAGGAGGGGTGAGGGGGTGCCAGGGTGGGAGGGCAGTGAGGGAGAGAGAGGGAGAGAGCAAGAGAGAAGGGGGGTAGTGAGAAAACAAAAGAGGGAAAGTCTTTAATCAGAGGAGCTGGGAAAAATAGAAAAGTGGAGGCCAAGTGAGAGTTGATAAAAGACACCAAGTGTTTATGTGAAAGAAACCACAAATGAAACAGGAACTGCTGACAGAATGACACTGGGCAGAATAAGCATGCGCAAGAGAGTAAAATCCACAGGGGAAGGACACGAGAGAAAAGTGAAGGGTAACTTCCTGGTGCAGCAAGTGACGCCTTCACTTTTTTCCAGGACCTGGGTAATTATCAAACTGCACAGCTAACAGAAAGAGACTAGCAAATTGCCCTGCTGATGACTGAGACAGGCTGCACACAGGCCACAGTTTCACCTGTCCATTCTCTAAAGGCTGATGTTGAGCCTTCACCTATACAGACACACCACTATTATACAGTTAGGTCAAGAAATACTTGGAGGGTATACCTATACTGTATGGTTGGACACAATAATATTTAAAATTCTTATTTTAAATACTTGAAACCCATGGACTCAAACAAAAATAAAATAATAAAATAAAGGACTTCCTCTTTTCTGATGCTCTACCAATCCTTTAATGCTGTTTGTTGGCCCCTTTGTGCCAGCAGCTAAAATGCATGCTCAAACATTCACATTGCTAATGTATATCTCTCTGATGCATTTCTTATTTGCATGTATTGCTTCCTCAACAGCATGCAGTGGGTTCACAGCAGCGACTTCAAAAAGCAAATGCTACAGCTAGAATGATGGAATAGACCACACCTGTCTATAAAAAGGGGTCTGAGACAAGCAGTCACTTGAGAAAGAGTTGTGATTCATGAATTTTGATGTAATCCCATTCAATTAAAGATATAAATGTCACTAAAATATATTTTGATAAACAGTTGAAATGCCAAAAATACATATGAACCTAACTGTTAACACCCACTTGGCAGTTTAGAGCGCCTATAACAAATCTTACCTGTATAAATGTTTTGGTAGCTGCTAATGATTCTGTTCAGTTTTGGGAAATGTAACGCATCTGTAATAATCCCACTGGGACAAACTGAAATTGTTACACTACTTATTTTGATATTCTAAACACCAAATAGTGAAAGAACGACAGTAACCTGTTCTATTAACTCTTAGATGTGTTTCTGGCCAATTAATGAATGCCATTAAATTATTCACTTTCCTTTAAGATGTTCTTTTCGTTAACTATCCAGTTTTATCAAATAGTTACAATTTGTTTCTTTCTGTCTGGTGTTTGGTGGCAGGCAGGTGGCACTGAGTGGGTTTTTGGTGTATCCCACCTGGATACAGGGACTGCTTTGGAGCAAACAGCGCAATTAAAGCTATAAGAATAAATTAAAAACACTATGGCCAAGTGTGATCAGAATAAAAGAAGAATGGAGAGCAATGGATATAACATTTTTCGAATTTTAAGTATAATATCTGTGCATGTGTCTTGCGCAGTAATCATGCAAATCTGTTCCAGTAAATCACTGGCGTGTGATGGCATCCTTCTTGTTTTTTAATAACCTTTCTTTCTTCATTCGCTCACCAATGAGGAAGTACTTTCATTGTGCTTCAGCATTTTTTTGAGAGAGATGAACTTCAAAATAGGTCAGTTCATATCAACAGATATGTTGTTGATATGAAATGACAACTCTGTCCACTTTCTATTAGAGCAAAGTCCAAAGAAATGAGCTCAGCTCCACCCAAACACACCTTATCTAACTGTGTCCAGATGACACATACAAAGATTCAAAGACCGCCTGGTAACTTTCTTTACACAAAAATGTTTGCAAAACATTCTACCTCCTTAGCTTTTTCTGTTCCGTTTCTGCAAAGCAGGAAAATGTATCTGGAAAAAAAAGAAAAAAAAAGAAAAGGAATACAGAGCCACCCCAAAAAGCAAAGTGATCCTATCTTTTCTTCTAGTGAAAACAAAAAGATAAGACACTGGATTTTCAAACACAAAGCAAGCTACCCTGTCTGGAGACGTGGGCTTTGTAAAACAAATCAGTCTAAGCACCACTGGAGTGGTGGTATTTAAAGAAACATCCAAATTGATACAGTTCTGTCCAGTAGACTAGCAGGCAAGCAGGCCGCTTTTTTTGGGCCTCTTTAATGCTGAGAGTTGCAGATGTTGTTGGGTATTAGGCTATGCTGCTGCTGATCAAAGCTGCATAAAGTCAGCCCCTGCTGGTCGGCTTCTAATCCCCCGCTCATGGATGTGGTCGGGGCCAGGGGCTGGCGCTCAGCTTGGGGACAGTCAGCCGAGCCCGTGACCCTGCCGAAGGGGGAACCCTTTCATTGCTTTTTGTTTGGTGAACATCGACTATTCCAAAACTCCGAGATTTCCGGGGAGCATTTGGCAAGGGCAGCTTGACAGACAGCTAAGAGGATGGGCTTCTCCCACAGGGCAGGAAAAGCCGCTGCCCTTCCCAACCCCCTTTCCCAATTCCCTATCAAAGATGTGCCGGCTGGCAGACAACAGTGACATATCAGCATGACATTGCTCAGCCTAGATTCAACTGTTTACAAAGGCACTTTCAGCTGCATACAACCCTGTTTCTTTTTTACTTACAGTGTTTACACAGTGGGCATGCTATATACCCAAGCAAGCAAATCCACGCACGGAGACAGCAATCAGACAGAGACTTTTAAGCGTCTAAAAGCAATGATGTTAGCTGTTGGTTTTTGTCATTTATTAATAGGACAACCAGGAGGGTGACCACTAATTGTCAGAATGAAAAGCAATAAGCAAGGAAAGGGTAGAGATATGGGAAGATAAATGCAAACTGTCAGATGGTGTGAGGGAGGAGGAGATGCGAGAAAAGATAGCGAGAGGAAAGGGAGGAGGATCGATCATGAGAGAAATTGAGAGAGGGAGGATGATTCGGCGTGAGAGGAGAGAAGGGGAGGGTGGTGGATGTCAGCCAAGAAGGCAATCTATATTAGACAGAACACAGTTCCCCTTGCTTTAACTGCTACAAGCTGACACCACCATCCTCTCCAAGTCTGCCTCAGTAGACACACACGTGAATCCTCCGAGATACTAACATCCAGCTCAGCACTGAGACTCTATGGTCACTATTCGTTTAAGACCGCTTGCGCACGTGCGGCTCGCATGTGAACAAAAGTAAAATGCATACAGTAAATCTATTCTTTGATCACTCAGTTTTCTCTTGGGCACACGGATACACTAGCGAAAGCCAGAAAAACCTCAGCGCACACCAACACATGCGTATTGGATTTGAGCTCTGGAACGTGTGAAATCTGGTTACACAATTACATAATGACTCAGCAATGGGCCATTTAGAAAGACCATTAGCTGTCAGGCGAGAACGTGAATGTGAGGAAGGATGAGGCAGCCCCAGTGCCTCACTTCTGCAGAGATGATGCAGGAGCCTTTACACACACGGAGATCCTTTGGTTCGGCTGCGTTTTATAGGTTTAAGTGAAAGCGACACTTGAATATTGCAAATGATCAACATCGCCGAGCACCAATAAAACATCATTTGAATAACAAAATTCACCCAAAGTAAACCGCTGGAAGGCATCCTCCTACTGTTATTATGATAACCAGTAATCGTTCATAAAAACAAAAAAACAAAACAATGACAAGAATCGCGCAGACTGTCCTCCTTCTGCCTTTGAAAATGTTTTCATAGAAATGCAAGTGTGAGTGTGGGAGCAATCTGGCGCGCTGACTGTACGAAGGGAGCAACGTGGCACTGACAAGACAGAGTGAGTGGTTTTCTGCTTGATAGCTGCCACAGAGCCTGCTGGAGAAAGCTGGGAGCTTCATTAAGCCTTTAAACCCTGCACAGTCCTTTAAGTCATCACGTCACTAGCCGCTGCCGCCTCAGAGAGGCCCCTGAGGTAACAGTGGAAATATACTGTCCTGAAAAGAGATTTCACAAAGCTTTGAGAGTAGTCAAACTATTGCAATCTTCATGAAATGTTAACATGTTCCTCACACCGTAGGCAACAACCTGCTCAAGATTCCACCGAGACTTTATTATCATATGATAAATATAATAATAGAAAGCCACAAATCTTTTAAAGATGTGTAAGAAGAGTGACGAATTCAAGGGCGGCTGAGCGTGAACACTTTCCCCCCACACACACCTCTACAACAAGAGGTGGTGGCTTTGCTTTAGGAGGCCATGGATCATTTGAGTCCACTTGTATCAGATGGGGGAAAAAAAAGTTGTTCTAAGTGATCACTTTCAACTTTTTACATCAAGAACAGGAGTGGTCTCTTACAGGATGACTGTGCCCACATACAAACCACATGAGGGGTCACTGAAGAGTTTGATGAGCATGAAAATGATATGATTAATATGCTATGCATACCATCTGAAAATTCACGAGAGACTTTGGGCCAGAGTGTTAACTTTCTTCACCTCCTTCACTAAAACACTCTACATCAGAATATCTTTTGAAAGAAATTGGTGATCAGTGCCAAGGTACATTGGTTCTGGTGGCGTGCAGGGGTTCAACACATCTGTGTACCAAAATGAAAAGAGGTGATGACCTGATGACAACTATCAAAATTTGGAGAAATGACATATAACAGTTCAAGCTGATCTCACAGCACATTT
Source organism: Simochromis diagramma (assembly GCF_900408965.1). Lineage (NCBI taxonomy): Eukaryota > Metazoa > Chordata > Actinopteri > Cichliformes > Cichlidae > Simochromis > Simochromis diagramma. Next base: position 8,793,318 of record NW_024386782.1, read on the forward strand.
TTTAATGTTTGTAATGACAAATTTCCCAACATTATTTGGTGTCCCTGAACATGACTGGTGGTGGAGGAGTAAGTCATTCTTGACTTTCACACCAGAGACCCATACATTTCTTCACACACCATTTGTAGGGTATGTGTTACAGATATGTCATATGGTTATGTTTAGGTTTAGCTATTAAAAACTACTTGGTTAAGGTTAGGCATTAATAAAAAAAAAAGTGGTTTGGGCTGAAATATAACAGTTGCCACAGCTTTTAGAGCTTTGTTTTCCTGGTTGCCATGGTGTCACATGCTCTTTCTGTACAAAAAAAAAGAGAAAAAACTGCGAATCTGACACAAAATATACTTCATATTGAAATGCATTACTTACAGAATTTGTGTCCATGAACAACACACACACACACACACACACACACACACGCACACAAAGACATTTTCCTGACTATTAGACACGTTACCAAGAGACTGAGCAGGATTTTCCTTTACAAAGCAAAGAAGTCTCTTTAGGAAAATGTATGGCGGCAAAAGAATTGGGCTCAATTAATCTGACACTTTGTTCATATATTGTTTGTTATTTTAGGCACCAAAGCTCCTTGGCTAGGTAAAAGAAAAAAAAAATGATAGCAGTTTGGGGTAAGGGAAACCTTTTTACAACAAGCCACCTGCTCATACTCTAGATTTAATTTTTTCCTATGTGCTTTAGTTAGTAAAATTACATTTATAGTTCTCAGATTGTCTGTTACACATCTCTCAGCATGAACAGGACACACAAACACAGAGGAAAAACTAAAAAATAAATAGTTGTGGAACTTCGAAGGCTTGTGTTGAAAAGGTACGGTTAAGTGCAGAAAACCCCCCCTCCCCCATAAACAAAGCTTTCTGTAAGACGCTGAAGGAATATTACTGCCATTTTTAGATGCAGTGGAATTAACCCAGGTGATGACAAAAATGCAGAATATGTGCAGTGTTAGCCTTGGCCTTGTAGCTAGATCCCAAAGCAATAAAGTAGTCAAGTTATTGCCCGAATGTTGCAAGTAAACACCTGAATATCAGTGAGGCCATGTTTCAGTTGGTCTTGAGGGTTTGCAAAAATAAACTGAAATAAAAATGTTACATTTCATTAAAATTGTGCACTATAAAATGCCATTGTGAAAAACCAATATTACTCAGATTACAACGTTAACGGCTACCATAAACCTGCAAAGCTACAAACATTTTTAATCAGGAAGATATTGTGTTTCATAAAACCAGAGTCATTATTGGTATTATCTCTGCTTTTATTAGTTCTTCATGGCTGATTCTTCCTGCCAATTTCACCTTCCTGGCGCACAATGACGACATGGGAATTACCTGAAAATTGGGTGCAGTGTGCTGAAACGGCTACCAAAACTGACTTCCACAAAAGCTTGAGCTATGAACCTGCATGGAACTGAAAGGAATTAATACCTTGATAGTTTCTAGGCCTGTGGTCATTAATTTCACTCGTAAGGCACACCAAATCTTCCCACTTTAGACCTACAGGAAACTGCTTTTCAAACATTTCAACTTTAATAGAGTACGAAGGAAGAGCTCACAAAAAGTAGCTGGTATGCTTAAGTGCATAGATGAGAGTGTTTGCGACACCGCGTAGGCTAATGAATCTAAATAATTTAGCATGCTGCTTTGGTTTAGTTAAGAACTTCAGGCTCTTTGCCTCTAGAGAAACCCTGTGCCAGTGTGTGCATGTTAGGGTTCAGTTTGCCATTTCTCTTTAAAACAAGTCCACACACACACATATCTAAAGAGAGACAAACACTACTACCTCTGGGTAATGGAAAAGAAGCATCCCAGTAGGGGGTAGGTAACTTCATTAGCTTGCTGGACTGGAGATTTGCAGTCATCAGAGAAGAAACTGGGTTACAGAGTAACACTGAAAAAATATAATGTTTTAATCTGAAATATTACAATTTTTACTAAACCGCACCGTCGATTAACAGAGAACTTCTGTTTGCTTGCTAAGCGATGATGCATCAGCCCTGTTTCCAGGTCAAAGCATCTACTGCATTGACTGAGGCTGTTGTCTTTTCAACATGTTGTAATGCTTTGCGCCTTGTTTTATTTAACGAAAACAATTTCCCTCAAAATAATAAGTGTTCATTCTCTAGATCGCCAGCTTTCAGATAGCACTACTTATATGCTATCTGAAACCTTTAGCGTGCCTTTTTTAAGGCTCACAGTCTCCTGAACACCAAATATTTAAATGCTTAAATATTTAAGATGGGCTCATCTGAAATGTTTTCTTGGCTTATGTTTGCCATATGATGGTGTTTATCTCCTCCCTCTAAACACGACTTCACTAACCCTCCAAATGTCACTGTTATTTAATTTCCATCTTTCTTTATGTCTAAAGTGATAGCAATGTCTGTTTTAGTTTTTCTTTAGAAACAAGAATAAAGTCAGAATGTAGTTTATCATCTTTAGATGAATAGTAGATAGCTAACACTGGTAACTAGTGTAACCAACTACTTTACATTTAGAAAGATAGACCACCAAAAAGCCTGACTGGTACAGACTGTTTTGCTACATGGCTCACAGCTAGGAAAGTATCCATCACCAACATTTTCAAGAGCAATAATTAAAGAATAAATATTTGTGTATTCTTTATCGAAAAAGTTTCTAGAATGGTAATACAAGAAGAATGATAAATAGATAGATCAGAGATCCACCAAACATGTGCTCCAGGGAGGCACTGCCTCTCGAGTTCAAAGGAATTTATTCTCAAAAAGATGAGACACTTTGCTATCTGTGATAGAGTTTTACAGTAGTCGGGGCTCAGACAGCTCTCTCTCTTTCTCACACACGCACACACACACACACACACACACACACACAGAAGTGGCAATAACATGCAAACCAAAGCAGATACATATTTTTCTTGATTCCACTAAACTTTAGTTTAATAATAAGTCCAAGTGGCCTTTAAATCCTGTGTATTTTCTGTACTTTTTAAATAATTTTTTTCCCTTATACTCAAATTCTAATAAAGCTGGCTTGGCATTACAAGAGACTCCTGTGTGAGCAGCTCTGAAAGGATCACTCATCAGCCTGCCAAAGAGGACAGCGGCCCTTTGATCTAGTCAGCCTATATGTGTGTGCTTGTGTGTCTAGTAGGGCAAAGTGAGTTTTCTCATTTGACCACTGCAGAGTCTGTGTTCTCAAAGCATGACCTGACCCCTTCCAAGTCAAACTGGTCTCTGGATTGTCCAAAGGATCTATCGAGATGCACCATGGCAACTCCTCGACTTAACAGCCCCTTCCTATCATTCTCCTGCTTCCCTAATCATGCAGAGTTGCTGAGTACTTCATATGTCACTCTTATTAAAAATATAGCACAGCATAGCGGCTGCTCTCATACTTAATATCTAGGTTACGATTAAAATTGCATAGAGCTTGTACTGTGCAACAGCGTGAGAAAACATAGTTTAGATACTAAACTTCCTGTATCAAAGGCCACTCTGCATGACCAGACACATAAAACAAAAAGGTCTTCAGTGTGACTGAGGCCTACAGCTGTGGCAGCTGTGGCTGAGATTCAGCCAACAAGTCAGCTGGGGCTAGTCCGATCGCCGCTATCTGAGAAAAAAAAAAGAAGCCATTCGAAGACAGCTCAACATGTGTCAGCGCAGAATTCCTTCATACATCCCATCCCCCTCAGCCCTCTCATTCCCTTCTGTAGAAGACGTGCCTGACATTCTAGAGGAGCCAGCGTACATTCCTCACGTGCTTCAGTGCAGTAAGGAAACAGCGGAAGAGCGGGCTAGTAAAGTCCCAAGGGCATCAGCACTGCTCTCTCTTTACAGTGCATCCCTCTGTGTGTGTGTGTGTGTGTGTGTGTGTGTGTGTGTGTGTGTGTGTGTGTGTGTGTGTGTGTGTGTGTGTGTGTGTGTGTGTGTGTGTGTGTGTGAGAGAGAGAAGTGCTCTTCAATGTCGTTCTACATGTGGCTGGACAAGAGGCAAGCCTCATTTGCAGGCTGCAGCCTGGGTGTTGTTGAGTGGCACTTTGTGTGGTGGTGGTGGTGGGGGCATGCCGGAGGAGAGCTCAGGTGATCGTAGTTAAGCTGTCTCACATGAGATGTGGAGGCGTCACCATCAGAGGGCCGTGAGGGCTTCCTCTGCCGGCAGTTAACAGCTGCTGTTTGCTACTGGCTCATCTCAGATGACTGCACAGGCTCATGTAGGATTTGATTTGTTATTTTCTCTAAATGGGCATTGATTAAGGAGTCCCAGTATGCACGCTTGTACAGCCTTCCATGTAATTAAATAATCCTAGCAATCGGAAACAATTGGTTCTATGGCCGTTTTCAGCTTCTTATTAAATAACTTCTGTTTCAGCAGCCTCCAGGGACAGGAAGCTACAGAGCATTACAGTCTGCACACTTCAGACCAGTTTCCTCAACTGTCCTCATTCAACTCACATTATCACCCCTCAACCACCACCGCCACCCACGCACTCGACTTCCCACAGCAGCAAACAGCAATAGCAGCGGTGGTGGAGGCAGTGGCATGGTGAAGAAAAGGGCTTCCTGAGCTTTGGAGAAGCACGTTAACCCAGCTTGGCAAGCAGTTAGTTAGTGTGACAGTAGCTGTGCTGGATGCCAGTAGGACAGGCAGTGTGCAGCATCTCAATGACCAGAATTCACAGAGTCCACAGAGAGGGTTTATGGTCTTCCCAGCCATACCGCTCCCACCCCTATTCTCCATCCAACCAAAAAGGAATTCAGGCTTTTCATTAGGATGATAATGGGGCAAAAGCCGGAAAGGGCCCCCATGTCTGAGCACCATAAGTTGTGGTGATGGCTTTGTAGCCAATGGCATGTGTGTCCATGGGAGCAAAGTGTGCTGCTACAGGCCAACAAAGATAGCTGAAGCCGGAAGAAGCAACAAAAAAAAACAAAAAACAAAGACTGTAACGCAAAGTAGATCTGTAAAATCAACATCCTTCTGGAACGTGACCTCACTTTGACCCATTAATGCAAGCACACGGATAACCTGAACATAGCAACCCATCACTGGGAAACAGGCTTAGTCTATCAGACCTTTAATAATGACCCTCTAAACTGTTGTCGCAGTTATCAGGTTTTGTGCTGCACTCATACTGCACAAGCTCATCCTGTGAAAATATTATCCTGCCTCTGCAAAAAGGATATGGTGTCATACCATACAAATGCCTGAATCCACCAGATTCATTCTTTCACAGGTTAACAACCTGTTCCAAGCACTACAACATTACGGATCTCTACTCAAAACAACAAAGGCTTCATATAAAGGCCCCAGTAAGTGTCAGAATGAGCAAAGCACACATGGATCGCAATAGGATGATATTATAATGATATTAGTCATATTACACATGTATACACAGACACGTAGTTTCATTTACCTGCATAAAAACGTAACAAGGAGCCAATTTCTGTGTTAAGCCCCTCCTCCTGAACTCTCCACGGGTTCTTAAATCCAAGCTTAAAGAGAAAGTCATTCTGGATCTGCAGAGGCCTCTCATCTGGGCTAAGCCTCCTAACAGCTTCACCATGCAGCTGAACATAGAGTGTGGGGCTGGAATTATAAGAATCTCCATTCTGGTGTGCTGTGAGCCCTGTTTTTACGGCCCCCTGGCCACAGTCCGGATCTTGGATGTCAGGTGTGTTACCTGTAGAACCAGCTCTTGACAATGAGCCGGAACTACTGCTGGGTGGGAGGCTGCCCAGACTGTGTGGGCTGAGTCTGCTATCTGGCCCCACGTCGCTTGTCACGTCGCTTAAATGTCCCACGTTGCACTGCTTGTAGTTGGCAGTGACAGCAGTGATGCCATTAGTATGATGCTGGGAGATGGGGTCCATGCTTGAGCTCGATGCTGGACAGTCGAGTTCCAGTTCGTCTGACGAGCTCCCGTACATGTCATGGCCCTCTGTGGCACTATCAAAGGAGGGACTGAGGATGGATGCTTCAGTTCCCAGGATCATGTCATCACTCAGGGAGTCCCTGTGTTCACTGAGGCGGGCCCCGGAGCTCAGGTCGTCAAATGCACTGCTTTCCACATCTGAGCCAGAGTTTAATCCATAACTGTCCACACCGTTCCTGTGCTCCGAATCATCGTCATTGGGGGTATCCATGTTAGAGTTAGAATTCAAGTCTGACAGTGAACAGGTTATGTTGTCTTCTGACTCCGGGGTGAAAAGTTTTTCATCAACGTCCTGTTGCTTTTGCCTGACATCTGCGTTCTCCATGAGGAGCAGTCTCAACCTGTCATTTGGACGGGTCCTTAAATCTGTGGTTTCCAGTGGGGTCAGGTGGCTGCATTTTAAAGTCGAGTCTTCTTTTACCTTGCCCTGATTATCATTATATTCATAATTCACGTTACAGTTCCCATTTTGGTCCGTTTTGGAGGCGTCTTTACAACAAATGCGCATTACAGAGCTCGACTTGCTGGAGAGTTTACTCAGTCGGAGGGCCACCTCGCCGGCTGTGGTGTCCATAGTGCAAAGCACCGGCCTGGGATACGAGGGCGTCAGTCTGTCGTGGACGTGTATGGCGCCCCGGTGGAGATCTGCTCTCACCCACTCGCGATCTGCGGACTGCAGCTGCATGTTCTGTCGGTGCTTCATCAGAGTCTTCCTATCCAGACTTCGAGTATGTAAAGACGCAGAGGACAGGGCCGAGTTCATCTTCGCGCCGCAAGCGGCGGTGACAGCTGAGGTGGTAGTGGTGGCTGCAGCTGCAGCTGAGAGGTTCCTCTTCAAGCGCCTCCGTCGCAACAGGAGCGAGCTGGAGTTGCTGGATGAGCTCCGGCCATTAGACGCCACGGCTCGGTTTGACGCACTAGTCCCCGCTGTAGAGGCGGAATGAGAAAGGCTATTCCCGTTCTTTGCCTCAGCGCGGGAGGGTGCCAAACGTCCACCGCCATCATCCGCTGGAGTCCCCTGGGCGACAGACAGTCCACTGGGCTTCTTCATTAACTTGGTCGCGCCTCCATCTGACGCGCCATCCTCAGCGACAGCCTGTACACTTTCCATCCCTGCCAATGAAAAGTCCCCCGCTCTAAATAAATAACGGTGCGCACTTGGTTATGCCTAAAAGCTCTACATTTAAAAGCCCGAATACGTGCCCGCCGCGCTAAATGTCCGCCAACTGGGCGGTGTTGCTGAGTTATTCCACTAGTAGTCATTCACTCCTCGCCTTCCTTTCCCTGTCGGAGTCTCCTCCGCTGCTCCCAAAAAACATCTTACTGATTAAATTCGCTGGGAAAGAGGCTGGGCGAGCAGGGACAGATCAGGGCGGAGACGTGACTGTGCGTCCCATTTGGACCAAAACACAGCGCTAGAATATGAAATGAACGTCGGCCGACCTCCTACGCAAATACCGACTAATATATATTCATGAGGAGAACACAAGATGGGGGTCGCTAACAACAACGCGGTGAATTGTGGGAAGAGTATTGCGCTAGCTAGCGTCTTGTAGTCGCAGCTGCCGGGACGAAACTGTTAAAAAAATACATTTCCCAGCAAGCCTCTCTGCACTTTCAGTCAAGTGAGGCGGTGAACAGTTGAGAGGCGTAAACATAGCGCCTATAAAATGTTTGGTGTTGCGTTACTGAAGCACGTCCTGTGTTTACTGTGGCGAACTCACCCTTTGCTACTTGTACGCTAACAGCGAGTAAAACTGTAAGACGCAGTGACACAGTGAGTTGTCAACGTCAACTGTTGAATATGTGAGGAAACTTTCAACTGTTATCGAGGATTCCTTGCACATTGGCTAGCTTACACGGCGGTCATTTATCTTAAAAATAAAAGAGAAAGTTTTTGTTATGCTACAAGGTTAAACTAAGCCTCGCTGTAGGTCTAAATGTTTTAGATAAGTGGTGACGAAGCAAATAACTTCGGCACCATCTCATCAGGACGCCATTTCACAAGGCCATACAGTCCGGCTCAGTGTACGTCGACTTATTCTGTTGTATTTTCCGCCATCTAGTGGAGCGTTGAGGCCACAGCGAGCCTTACTGTACCAGACAGACTACTTGTTCACATTCTGCCGCATATATTACGGCAGTATAAAGTCGCACAATGTAATTTGGTTAAAAAAAAAACTACGTTTTACCTGTGTGGAATTAAAGATCCTGCAAAAAAAAAAAAGACTAAAAATATTATGTCATTAACGTCTACTGCTTAGGAGGAGTGGTTATTCATTTGAATATCCATACATATTCAAATGAAAAATGTTATTTTTACATATCGGAAGTCTCAATGCTTAAAGGATTATAGTTTATTTAAACTGTCAACTTTGTTAGGATCAACCATTCCTTAAGGCAAATATCTAATCAGCTAATCACATGGCAGTAATTCAGTGCATTCAGGCATGTTTACATGGTCAAGATGACCTGCTGAAGTTCAAACAGAGCGTCAGGATGGGGAAGAAAGGTCATTTAAGCAGCTTTGAACAAGGCATGGTTGTTGGTGCCAGATGGGCTGATCTGAGTATTTCAGAGATTGTTTATCTAAACTGTGTCTGTCTCTATATGTTTGCCTTGTAACAGACTGGCGACTTGTCCAGGATGTAACCTGCCTCTCTCTGCATGTTAGCTGGGATAGGCACCAGCCCCCCTGCGACCCTGAATTTTGGTAAGCAGAACAAGATGACTGGATTACCTACTAGGATATTCCCTCGTACTCATTTCCATTTGTTGATGCCAGAGGAGAATACCCAGGCTGGTCTGCAGCAGTAACTCAAACAATTGTTGCAACCAACATATTCAGAAAAGCATCTCTGAATGTGAACATGTTGAACCTAGATGCAGATGAGCTACAGTAGCAGAAGAGCCCATTGGGTGTGACTCCAGTCAGCTAAGAACAGGAAATGGAGGCTATAGTTAACTAACAATGTTCCCTGGTCTGATGATGTATATTTATCTTGTGAGACGAAACTTTTAATGTTGCATTTAAATGGCTCTCTCATTTCATTTCTTCCTCCTTTAAAAAAAAAAAAAAAAAGGATAGGTATATTTATAAGGGCCCTTCCCCTATATACATGTGCCTCTAAAGTATTCATAAGGAATTACCTAATGGGCCAAACCTGATTTGTAATATTCTAAACTGAGGTACATTTTACACCTGAATTGAGAATGTAAATTAGTCTCAATGGGGAAGTTTATTGGATCATAAGAAGAAGGCTCTGAAATGTAAATACTATTAGTAAACATTTCTATTAATAAAACATAAGCACAATTTTTACTGTATATACACTATAAGTTAGTAAAGAAGAGTGTGTTTTAGTGATCTTAGACTGTAATTACTACAAGGTTAAAGAACAAGCCTAAAATATGTACAAAAATAATAATGCATACAAAGTAAATGCATTCAGAAATGGAGTTTAATTGGCATGATGTATCCTTTACATAGTATTCTGTAGATTAAAAATGGGGGGGGGAAAAAAGAGGACTGCATTCAGTTTTTGTTCAGTTGCTCCACAGACATGTAAAAGGAATCAGATTATTGCTGACATCATGTTCCTTGATTCCAGCAAAATGGAAAAACCTCATGCTCAGCCCGTTGGCTCAGGTTGTTACTAAAGAGCTGAAAATGAGAACTGGAGTGTATTTTTAATATAAATTCCTCCCTATTCCTACTATGCTTGTACTGAACCTCTGGACTTAAAAACATGAAAGAACATGTTGAGATGGCTGAATTATACAGAAGCTGCTCCCAACACGAAATACCACAAATATTAAAGTGTTTGCAATTAGATGATCCATTGACATTTTAATATTTTAAAAAAAAAAAAAAAAAGGGAGGGGGTGGAGAGGACAAGAAAAATACTTGTGTATTGATTCTGATCTGAACTTCTTCAGAAACCTAGCAAACCCCTATCCATTCACATACAAACCATGCAGTGCAAAACTTTTTTTTTTTGTCATCAATTCCCTGATTTCATTAGGTCATCTATCGCTGTCCTTAAAAATAAGGGGAAACCCTGTTAATTTGCAGACAGATGTATTGTAAAAGGCGACCAGCAGCCGTTCAACTCCACTGTTTCTTCATCTGACAATTTCATATTGCAACTTTAAAAGCAATACAGTAGAAAATAATGAAAATATTCTGTGCACATAAAGCTCGTGAGCACTGGACTACTGGTGAAGGGTGGCTGATCAGGTAACAAAGACCACTGAAGTGAAGAGACACACTGGTTACACCTCAGAAATCCAACAATACTTTACACGTTTGGACTCTACCTTGAAACAACGGCCACTTTAAAGCCACACTCTTAACAGTGCAAACTATATTTAGGAATAAAAATATTTAAAAATCCTGACTCAGTGAATACACTAAAATCAGTGCTCAAATCTTTTGAAATAGAGAATGCATCCTTTTTCGTTGAGAGTTCCATCAAATCTTGTCCGAATGTGTCGGTAAAGCTGTCAAAGAGGCAGATTTTCAGGTGGCTCAGTCAAGAAAATTGCTGAAAAAGTCCCCCAGAATAAAGCCTTTTTTTTCTTTTTCTTTTTTTAAAGTAAGGTATAAAAGAAAACTTTAAACCCTGAAGTGTAGGCATAGTATGTACGCACAGTAAAAAACAATGATGTGTGTGTGTTTGTGTGTGTGTGTGTGGGGGGGGTACACCTGCAGTTTAACCTTTTCTCTATAAACGCTGGGTATTGCTTCGTCAAAAGCTCGGGTGACACAAGTATAAAAGTAAAGTGTATAATACAATGCACGTTATGAGCAAAGATCATTTCACACACTTCTGCAAAAGAAAAAGAGACAATGTGGTGAGTCATCTCTTGATATAAATCACACACATCAAAGCACTGACATGTAAAGATGTAAATTAATCGTTTATGAGCCGAGCGCCTCTAGAAAAAAACAAAAAAACAAAAAAAAACAAACAGTTAACACTGTCAAAATAATACAAAACAGGTCATTCTTGCTCACACTGGAAACCAGAAAATATCCGCCAGCTGCAAATTTTGACAGTAAATTTATAAGACCGACATGAATAAAATGTAGTTAAACGCGATTCTTCTTTAAATTCGACCTTCTTCAGTATAAACAAAATATACATTTAAAGAGAGAGACAGTACAGGCGTTAGCCCCAACTCTTAAATTCACAGTTAGCAATTAAATGTCAGCATTTTCGGTACAGTGAGAAGTGCATGAAAGAAGTCAGGACTACATAGTAATGACATAGAGGACACTCCAGGGGGTGCTATAGTCTAAGAAAAGCAGAAGGGAAAAAAAACAAAAACGTATTGCACATGATTTTAATGTTGGACGCCTCCTTCCCTCCCGCCCTTCCTCCTGTTTCTCTAAGCTGTTTCCAAAGTCCCAGCAGGTGTAGTAATGATGGAGCTTCTGATGACATAGTGAGCTCAGAACAATCAACCCTGCATCCTGGCACAAAAGCTGTCCGTAAGGGCTAAAGGAGTCTGGTGTGACAGCATAATAAAGAAGAGGAATAAAAACATGTCCACTGAGACAAGTCTACTGGTGTTATTGACATACCAAGGTACAGTTGCCCTCGGTAGATGACACAAGTGTGCCAATCAATCGCAAACGAGAAAACTGGTCTGCTATCCAATCGCCACAGAACTGAGTGCCTGCCTGAGAGCTCAGCAGAGAGGTTTTAGAGATAGTCGAGCAAATTCCACACGGGGCGGGGGCAATGTGAATCGGCTGGAGTCTTTGTGTGCTACTACATGGATGGAGTAGTGGGTGTCTGCGTCTTGTGGCGTAGTACCGACTCAGTTGTGTGGGACTTGAAAAGGCATTTCAGAAGACATGGCCTTATTGTAGAAACGGGCACCATTTTGCTGTCCAGCACTTAAGGTTCTCAGTGGAGGAGAGCGCCGGTTGGGCACTGCTCGAGACAGTGGTGGTCTACTATGGTCTGTGAAACCTAGAAAGATGTATATAAAAAAAAAAAGAAAGAAAAAAAAAAGAGAGGTTTTGAAGTTTCAAGAAGAAGTCGGCACGTGCGTGCCAATATTTTTGGCTGCATTTGAAGTGATATCAATCATGCAAGCTGGTAGTTTGTACCTGGTTAAATGGCGACTTGATTCGTGCACTTCCATCTCGTTGCTCTTGAAATCGTTGAGTTCCTTCCTTATAGCTGCCTGCAGAGGACAAAGAGGAAGAAGACTGAGCAAAGCTGCAAAGGCTTAGCTCGCAAACGGCAGCCTTTAAGCCCCGACTCCTTTTAGTATGCTTCATGCATTATTTATGCTCATCTCAAAGCCATGAATGAGTCTTCTGAATTCTTTTCTCACATCACAGGAACCTTCAATTTCCCCCTCTTGAGACTTCTAACAGCCCTAACATAATTTACAATGTGTTGATGATTTACTTGGATAGATTCCTCTTTAAATAGCATTAAGTTTTGATAGCATTGATTTATATAGGACAGATAAAGAGAATACAGTTAAATGGAATTTTTAGATTTGACCATGACAGCTGTATTTTTAGAACATCAAAGCGATATCTACTTTTTTACAGTCTTTGGATCCAAAGCTCCAAATAAAGCAGATTTCAGAGTGGGAAAAAAAACCCTGCAGTGATCTGAATGCATCAGCAGGGGGCACTGTGGTGTAATTTCACCAATTGGGCCTCACCAAAGCAAGCTTTTGAGTCCAAACCAGCGGGTAGTGAATCATGGCTTCTGTATATAAAAATGGTACGATACAATCTTTTTTAATGACCTTACATCCCCTCTACAATGTCACAGCATGTAACAGAACCCCGGTCAGGTGATTGCTTCTACTATTCAACGTGACGCAAGGGGATGTCTTCTGCCTCAGGGAGGATGCGTCCACGGCAGGAGACCAAACAAAATTCTGTGTTGGACGGCAGAAGTAGCAAACGAAAAAAAACAACAAAATAAAACATCAGCACAGCAGTGTTGGGGGGCTTCTTCAGGCACTGCTTGTCCAATTACACTCTTATGTAAGTGGAGACGTTGCATAACCAAAATGCTGAATCCTTATGATATCTCACATTTCACATGAGTGGACCTCAGGTGTGCCCGTAGTGTTTAGGACGATGCAGAATATCTGCTCAGCAAACTCTACAGCTCATTAAAAGTCTTAGATCACGGGACAGTGAGCAGCAGGGTTGCTTCAGGCTGTTTCACAAAGGCAAACCAAACAACAGAGTTGGACTTTTCATTATGAAAGAGGAGGAACACACCCTTCTGCTACTATGAGCGTGTCATAAGAAGCACAGAAGCAGAGCTTAAGAGTGACAAATCAAATTAGGGAAGGGGGAATCTTGAGAATATCAGAGATTATCTAATTTTAACAGTAAGATTAGTAAACTGACCTTATCAGCTGCAGTGAGCCGGGTCCAGGGCTTATCCGCCCGCCTGTCGTAGTCCTGGGCATCTGACACCTCCACATAGTCACTGAATCGAATGAGGATTTTGGCCTGTCTCAGTTCCTCTACAGTGGGCCTCTGGCTCAGCTGGAGCAAAATGAGGAAAATTAAAAACATATTACATTTCTCATAGAAAGTCTTCAGCCTGCATTGTTTTGTCTTATGCAGGAGGAAGAGTGAGGAGGTCAAGAAACCAGTCCTGATATTTTATTGTGTTGAAAAAGTCTCAAATTAACATTTCAGTTTCTGCTTGACACCGATTACTTTACTCAGATACTGATCATAATTCTCATAAGAAAGTGGGGTTATAAAGGAAACCCAGAAAACTTTATTTTAGTTTAAGAAGCAATAAGCAAAATTTAACAAACAATGGATTAGATTAGAGTACCTGCATGTCTCTCTTCAGCTGCACAGGGTGCTTTTCATTACTCTAACCTCTCTCCTCTCAGGTACACCCAGCAAAAAATAAGAAAGATGCAAGGGCAGACATACTAAAGCTGTCAAATTGGAAATCTGTGGTTTTATGTAGTTAGTCTTCAGCAAAGTAAGTTATTTATAACATGCTGCACACACATAGTGATGCATGAATATCTCAGGAACATGGAACCATAACAGCATAATGAAAAGCTCCCACTGCCTCATGTAGAATCTCATATATAACCTTTAAAATGGGTGCTGCGGCTCTACGCCTGAGTGTAGATCTATTTTTTTGTGAGGTAACGTCTCTTTCTTTACTTATGAGGTGTCTTTCGGAACGGCTAGACTCAGGTCCTTGCCTGATGAAGTGATGAAGTATTACAACACCCTGCTGTTTAAAAAGCCTGGTTCTTCCATTACTTGGTTTACACATTTGCATAACAAGTGAAAGATCCACAGTTTGATCCTGGAAGGAGACACAAATCCCTTTGGGGTTGTGTCAGAAAGGGCATCTGGTGTAAAAATCTGCCAAATCAAACATGAGGAGCTACCCACTGTGGCGACTTCTTGTGAGTAAGGGAGCAGCCGGAAGTAGATTTAGATTAATTCCCTTTAATAGCATATAGCGCTGAAGCAGAAGGGATGACATGACATTTTATTTTACAGTTTTTCCTCCTCGTTCACATATTCTAGGAAGTCATGGTTAGAGTACATATCTTTTACTTGATTTCTTGAGAATTGGGTAGCACTACTTTTTTGAAAAAAATGCTCTGTTATGTTGGTTATTTTGACCTTGGTTCACCTTGGAGTAAATCGCTTTCAGTTACAGCCATGTTTCTGATTACAACTTAAAAAAAACAAAACAAAAAAACAAAACAAAAAAAAACAAACCTTCTCTCTATTCTTGCATTTTTTTAAAACTTGCATATTTTAAAGTATATATCATCATTGGTATTTGTCCAACAGCTGAGAGGTTTTGTTTTGAGAAGCATATCTGCAGGTGAGCAGAAAGTGTTATTCTTTAATTTGACAGGGATGGGAACATGCTCAACACCTCCCTATGGGGTCTAAGAGTTTGGCATCCAACATGTTGAAGGGACAAGGGCAACAAGGGCATCAGTGTCTCCTGAGGGAACCTGAGCAGTACCAACACCAGGCCCACGCATACACACACACTCCATTTCATCAGATGACTCACTGTCATAGTGTTTGTTTATCCTGGCCAACAACTTACCCCTTCAAGTGCCAAAAGAGCAAGTGTGGGTTCACACTTTTGGAGCTATTTTGGACTCACCTTTCGCGTGAGCCTTCGTTTTATCTCCCTTTTTTCCTCCATTTCCTCCTGCTCATTGCGAGCTGCAAAGAATGAAAGGATGAAGTGTTAACCTTTGAATACAGACATCCGTACAGTGGGGTTCTTTGTGAAATAAGTACAAGCGCGCCGCTTGCTTAAAATGCCTCATTTGTTCCACACTTAACTGGATAAGTCCCTTAAAGCTTAAAAAGCTTCCATCATTGGCTGTTTTATGCTTTTAGGAGAGGTTAAGCACGAGGAGTGACTGATTGCTTTGTTTCTTTCACATTGTCCCAGAGCTTTTCAAATGTATATAGTTCTCTTTTGCTGATTACATCAAGTTCTTATTCCTATCTAAATTCCTGTATGTGTTGTCCTGCAGATTCCACTGGAATCACAATGACAAACAAAACAAAAAGATAAGTTAAAACGAGAGACAAGAGTAAACAAGAAGCACACTGGGACACTGCTGTTTGCAAAAAGCTTCACCAGTCAGTCTGTATTTATGCTTGTACTAAACACACACTCCATTTCCAGTACTACTTGCAGTTTGGGATTTTAGATGTTGCTTCATTACAAAATAAAGTCCCGTTTGTTTAACCTTGGTTTTGTATGTGTGTGAGTGACAGGGAGGACATGACTTGTCAGTCATAAATTGTTACTTTGTCTTTTTCCCCCTTGTACTGTTGCCAATCATCCAAGAGCCTCTGGGAAAGCAGGAACTGATGGTAAATCAGTCTTTGATGTGAGATCTGCAGAGTCCCAGGAAACAGAACTGCTTCTCTCTGATACTGCATGTGTTTGAGCTAAGAAAGCAGTCTCTGTGGACATGACTCCTCGGGGAACCCTGCTACCTTGCATGACTTTCACGAAAAGGCAGATCGAGGAGGAACAAAAGAAAGAGATGCATGTCCACGAGCACTCACATAACAGGGTCTCATAATAATCATTTAAAAAAAATTTAATAAAAAATGTAAAAAAAAAAAAAAGAAAAGAAATTTCCACGGTACACTTCATGAAGTCAGCATGCACAAAAAGGCAGCTACAAATGTGGGCCATGTGTTACTAAAACGCAACGTTTGAGGGACCTTTTTGCACATTTTTAGCTATGTAATGTTAAATACACACGTTTAAGATACTCACGTTTGAGGATGTTCCTTTGCTCTAGCTCCTCAGCTGTGGGTCTCTGACTCAAGCGTCTGATGAGAAACAGAAATCCACAGTCAGCACACAATCAGAGAAAGGAGGTCAGCGAGGAAAGTCTGAACCAATATGGGAGCAGTTTTGAGATTATCACATTTAAAAAAAGAAAATACATCCAAATATTTTACAGGTTTTTCTCATTAAGAGGACTTTAACAGTCACGGGGTTCAATTAATGTTCGCATCAAACATCTGAATGACTTTGAAAACATGACTTTGTTAGTGCCAGACAAGCTGGTTTGTGGATCTCTTGGGATTTTCAGCCACAAATGTCTCTAGAGTTCAGAACCGTATGGGGGGGGGGGGGGGGGGGGGGGGGGGGACCCAGTGAGGAGCAGTTCTACAGAGGGGAAACATCTTGGTGATGAGAGGCCACAGAACAGCTAGCCTGGTACGGAAAATCCACTCCCAGCAAGTGCAGCTGAGAGCAGCAAAGCACCTCAGAATGCAATTTCAAACTTTGAGGCCAACAGGCTACAATAGAAATCTGAGGGTGCAGTGGGCAGAGGCTCACAAAAACTTAAGCACAAATGCAAAGACAGTTAAGAAATAAATGTAATCAGAATTTCTGATCCACATCATCAAACCATGGACCAACCTTACTTTGTGGATTGGAGGTTTGAGGAAAAAATAAATTAAAAAAAATTCCTTAAACTTTCACTGTTTGACTGCCATTGTGTGTATGAGTATCATTGCTGACCAAGTTGATCTTTTCTTCCTACAAATTACTGATGGCTACTTCCAGCTTGATGATGCACCTTGTTACAAAGCTAAAGTCACCACTAACTGGGCACATCAGCGTGGCAGTGAGTACAGTCACCTCAGTACCTAGTCACCAGATCCGAATCCACAACACCTTTGGGATGTTTTATAAGGGGAGATCCGCAATGTGAATGTGCAGCTGCCAAATTTGCAGAACTGATGTGATGCAGTCACGTCACACATGAAAATTCAGGGTATTTTGAGAGGACAAGAAGTGTTCCAAAACAGTGTAGTTCAGGAAAAAGCTGCTTAGCTCATTTTTTTTCTCCCCTACATTCTACAGAGCATTCACTTCCCAGCTTTGACATCGACTCCCGACAAGTTTATCTTATTGACACATTGGCTCACAGAACGAGCACTTTTATATAGTGCTGGGAATAAGTTGCGTAGAGTAAGTTTAGAGTAAAATGCATTCTCAAACTGAACTGAATACAAATGACCTCAATTCTCATTCTTCCTTGTGTCCTGTAGAAATTATTTATGAGCAACAGAGTTGTATATTGTTTTAGTTGAAAGGCTTTTATCTTATTTAAGCTCTTGCCTCATGACAGCTTGACAGGTGAAAATCCAAAAGCGTCACTCATTCATGATCACCAATCCCCACAATGACTCAATGATAAAGCAGTGATGGAATGCAGGAATAAGGCTAAAAGCAAAGCCTGATACCCCAAACCACCAAACTCTTATCTGATGCTGTATCAGGAAAATATGACTGTGACACCTTCAGCTGCTGAGTAAAAAGGTCATTACAAATTTACTGCATACAGCACCTACACAGCAAAAAACAGAATAGCCAGATATGCTTTCTTTTAATTTTATACAACATCAGAGTAGATATGCTGTGTATAGGTTATCTCTTGTATGATTATTAAGTGGCTGGAAGTACTAAGATGCACAAAGGCAGTCACTCAAAATACTTTCAGCTGGAGACTCTTATAATAGCAATCTATCCAAAACAAGTGGTGGTAGATCTGTCTTTGAGCACTGGATCAATGATTGACTCAGTTTCTTTAGATCTGACCTGTTACTGCTCATCAAAATAAGATACTGTAGCCAGACATAGTTCTGTGCAAAGAAAGGTCCGGGCACTAAATCCCAGACTGGGTTTTTGGATATCTCAGCATGGATTGAAGATTATGTAGTAAGCTCCATTTACTTTTGAACCTTTTACCAGTTTAAGTGATGCAAAGAGTAGAGATGATGAAGGTAGAAGAGTTTAAATACCTGGGGTCAACCATGTAAAGAAAATGCAGATAGTGAGGTGCATAAGAGAGGTGAAGAAGAGTTTGCAGGCATGGTGGAGTGGATGGAGATGAGTGACATTAAAATATATACGTAGTTAGTGCTATATTTTTGTTTAACCACTCAAATTAAACCCAAGTCTTTGCTTTAAGCTCTTTATTCTTTACAGCTGAATGTTTTGATACATGGCTAGAATAGTAAAAGTTGTCCGTTTCAGACAATCCCGAAAAAGTCTTTTTAAACATTTTCAGCCTTATTAATATTTTAAAAAGTGCTTGTTTCTGAACCCGGTGCAAGTATTGCGGAGAATACAAATTCCTTCTGAACAAGTAAAATTTGTAACCCTTCCAGATATCAATGATGTGTGGAAGTGAGAAATCACTTAATCATTGATTTAGTTTCTTTCTCTCTGAGCTGCTGCTGACTTATACCAACCAATTATTTAGCAGCATTTAGAAGGACAAACATCATTGTAATTACATCCAGAAATTCAATACACACAAATAAGATATAAGAACGCCCAAGAAATCTGCCCAAGGAAAAAAGGAAAATTTAAAAAGGAATAAAATACATGTTACATGAAAATATGAATACAGTCATTAAATCCAGCAGAGAAAGAAAAAAAAAATACAGGATAAAACTGTGCGTTTATTAACTTTATGAAGGGTAAAAGCACTTCATTTTACTTTCCATACTTTTCCCAGTGAATCAGGTCAGCAGAACTAAGCTGAGGTCAGCGTGTCCTAGATCAGCATTATCATAATCAATTCTAACTGGCCTGGCACAAGCAATTACTTTAAAGGACACAATGCCGCTGGTAATAAAGAGTGAAATGGGAAAGTGTTTGTTAGGTGATACTGTATAAAAGACGCTGTTACAGAGCTGGAACATGAGAACTAAGCAGACAGTATGTCTGAGAACATGTACTGTGCTGCCGTCACAGTGAGGAGTAGTGCCAGTGTCTCTAGATAATACTCCGTCAGTGCCGCATCTCATATCGAATTGCACTATTCAGATTTTCATTTTTACCAAGTAGCTGGTGGTTTCTTTGCCCCCTTACCACATCATTACATCCGCTTTATTTAGTCGCGCATGTTCATAAAGCCCAGTGAAATCAAATGAGACCAAACATTGCGTTGTTTGATCTGCTCAGTTACTAGAATTCACATTCATGACCTCAACATATGTATATACATTCCTACGACTTGCACACACGGCATCACTGCAGTGTGTGTAAACTGCTGATATGAAGCGGCTTGCGCGGTGCTGCTGTGTGGAGGAGTCGGGTGGAGATAGTTTGGCACATGCATCACTGTGGTGATTCAGTGAGCGAGGCAGGGAGTCAGGCAGGAGAGGAAGAAAGTGAGAGAGAGACAGGGTTAGAGAGAGAAATGGAGAGAGAGAGAGCACTCGAGAGAGAAGACAAGAGCAGGGAAAAAAAGGAGGAGGGGGGAGTTTGATGCATCACTGAAATTAGGTCAGCTCCATTTTCAGAGACTCGTTTTAACGAAATAAAGCGTTTATCCTTATCGGATATTGGGAAGGAAAAAACTGAAAGGATAGACAAGACTGAATAAAAATAAGACTCACATGGGCTTTGGACTGAGTCACAATACTGTTAAGCCAGGACATTAGGAATTGTCAGCCCAAAGTAAAACAAATGCTTGCGATGGCTGAGAAAAGCCAGTGCTGTTGCCCAACAGCTGTTATCGGGCTGGCTACAGCAACATCAGCCAGGCCTGCTGGAAATATCTGTCCCAGAAATTGTGGCTGTATTGTAATTGTATTCAGGCTAAGAAGAAAAGCATGTGCGTATGATTCTCACCTTGTGAGTTTGGTGCCTATCTGCTGCCTAGATTCCAGTCTCTCCTCATCTGTCTGCATGGGCAGGATGTTTTTCTCCTCCAGTTCCCTCTTAGATGGACGGTTACTCAGCTTGATGGCCAAAGAGTCTTTTCTTAGTACCTTCTGAGCCAGTGTACCTAAATTTGAAATGCAAAATGTTAAAATAGTTATGATTAATAGGTATTGGTATGGTAAAAATAAGTACACAAAAATGGGGTTTAATGTACTGATCTCTGCTATTTGGCCTCTGTTTTCTGGATCTTCCAGAAAACAGAGTTTTAAATATTTTATACCATGGATTTAAAACAATAGCTCTCTCACATTATGTTCCTTCCATGCATTCTGCACAGTTCAGCAGTTTTTCCAAGAGAATATGCATCAAAGTTTTGGCTGATAATTAAATTCTAGATACATTTCTGTGAATCTTTCGGCCCTACTTTGAAGGTTAGTTTAAATCTGAGTTCCAAGAGCCTTCATGTGAAATAAGGAGCCCTGACAATTATGATCAGTCAAACAAACAGTCTCTATGTCTGCAAACATGAGCTGTCCAAACAAAAACAGAGAAAGACACTTCTACTGCTAAGGCACCCTGTTTCTCAAATGCCCTACCTGTGACTTTAATTTGACTTACAACTAGTGCAGAACAAAATGTACATGTTTGGAGAGGTCACACTGCAGCTCGAGTGAGCAATTCACAGAAAGAATGGGGTGTGTTAACAAAATATGCAGCTCATGCACACCACCAACAGCAGTTAGCTTCAATAACTGCACAGAATTGGTCCTATGTTTATGCATGAACAATGCTACATAAAACCATAGTATGATTTAATTTATATGCCTAGAAAAGTTTAATTATACATGACATATTATGATATCATGTTGCCTAACAACCATCTGACAACAACTAAAAAACACAGACCAAGCAATACTGTAGCACAGGTATGTTATAGTTATCTCAACTGACATTAATCCTTAGCTTAACATTTACTGTTATTTTTGGTATTTTATATAACACACACTAACTAAACGAGGCATGCCCCAGTGTGTATGTGTGCCTCACAGTTAATTATCACAAAAAGAAGCCTAAAGTGAGCTACATAATCAAACTAGATCCCCAGCTTTATACCTGCCAAGTATAAAACAGATCACATTTTATAGTTAAATTAAAAAACAAAACAAAACAAAAAAAAAACAGGGATTTTTAAATGTTTTGGGTGCATAGTTTAAAAAAAATAAAATAAATAAATAACCAACCGTACTTGATAAACTAAATCAAAATAACATCCTCAAAAGTCAGACAGTAATAGCTTAAGGGACAGATCAGGCATCTGCTGATGAGCATAGTGCAGTAGTGCAATTTCACTACTCGGTGTTACCATGACAGCTGCCACTTACTTGTAAATATTGAGTCGTCATCTTCATCATCGTCTTCATCGTCATCCACATCATCATCCTCATCCTTATACATGCTGGGTAGATCTTCATAGTCAGATTCATTAGGCAAGTTCTCCTTATCGTCCTCGTAGTCGATGATCACAGATGGCACTTCTCTTCTTTCTAAGGGGGCACACTGACCACCGCCGTGCAGAGCAGAGCTAGAGGAGCGAAAGGGAGATAAGTTATGATGGTTCTGAGCCAAGTATGAATATTAATAGACTGAACAATTTCCAAGAAAAAACGAATGCTAAACAAATAACAAAAAGATGATATTTTATGTGCGTATCACAAACATTGGGTTGTTTTGTAATGCCTAAAAAAAAAAAATTGGGGAACACACTACTTTCAGACATAAACATGAGGATGGCGTCACTATTCTGTGAAAGACTACCAATAGCTAATAAGTTCAACAAGTTAAAGTCACTTCTCAATACAAATAAAAAAAATAAATAAAAAAAAATCAACAGGGCATATCATTAAAAGACTTACGGAATACAGAGAAATCTCTCTGCACAAGGTACAAGGCCAAAGATTAAGACTGAATGGCTTTTACAGCACCTTTAGCCCCTGAGATAGGACTGCAAAAAATGTAATATTAATGAAATAAAAATATTAATATTACAAAGAACAAAACAGATAAATAATGCTCAGCAGCATTTCTAAAACCACTGTTAGAAAGCATGGTTCATCACTGCAAACAGCACTTCAAGAATGTCATTTCTACCATGTAAAAGACAAAACGTTCATTTAATGGGAAGTAAGGTAAAGTGAAAAACTGCCCTGTTGCCTGACCAATTAAAATAAGAAATACTTTGTCAACCTCACCATGCAATTCAAAAGCTAACTCCAATTTGGAGAAATATGTGCTGCCAAATACTGACATCTTTTTGAGGGAAGGCTTACAATGCCATATCACAACATATACACATATTACAAAACCACAGCTCAGTAGCTAAAGAGTCCATGTGCTAAACTGGCCAGCTTACCTGCTGTTTAGACCTATCACACACTGAAAACAGCTGGCAGGTTATGAAATGGGGAAAAAATATGACACTGAAATGCTGAAAATTGAAATCCCTAACAAGCAAGACAGACCTTAAAACAGTAAAAAATCGTCTCCTTAAATATATATTTAAAAAAAAATGTACATAATTCAACATCTGGAAAATGTTATATTAGAACCATTGTAAAATAGATTATTTGAAAGTCACTGCACTGTGCTCTTGTTTACATTTTACACAGCATGCCAACTTTTCTTGGAACAGGGTTGTGACAGATTAGGAGGATGGCCATATTATTTGGCCTTGCTAAAAGGGTGAATTTATGAAAACCCTGAGCCAGAAAATCCAGTTGAAATGGGGAAGATCATCATATTTCATCTCCATTATCTTTCAGCATTTTTTTTTTTAAATTCATACAGTATTATTAAAACAATAGCCCGCACAAAACCCAGAAAATGAAAATGGCTCAAAAACAATAAATTGGCTTTGGGCTTCTGGTGCAGAACATAATGATAGCTTAGTGGGTTTTTAATCCAAGTATAAAGCGAGGGGAGATACACTGTGTAACTGGAGCTGAAAGAAAACTTCAGTACAAAAAGCCTGAATACCAACTAACTGCATTTCTGCGAAGCCCTACGCAATACCATGCAATTCTCTGAGCTGCACAGAAGGAAAAAAAAAGAGTAACGGATTATACAACTTGCATTATTAACAGCAGCCTGACGAGAATAAACTTCACTTTCACAAGCAGTCACCGGTTGGCACTAGCAAGCAGCAGTGACATATATGACAGATTCATTAATAATGGCCTAGCTGAAGGTTGTTATGATGGGACACTGTGATGTAACCACGTTCGGCTTTCAGACTAATTGTGAGCAACATCAGGGCCATTACTTCCTTATCCCTACTCGAATAGCTTTGGTGAAAAAGAGATCCTAATGTAAGAGGTTACATAATGTGCAATCCGCTATCATGTCCCTTTTCTCCAAACATGAAGAAATGCAGCTCTTGTAAAGAGCAGCTGGTCATGTTATGTCAGGCCAACTGTTGGAGGGACGCCTACTCCATGCGCCTGTGCCCACACATACACACATTTACTTTAAAATTAGGCCATGCTGCCCTGTGAGGCAGTGTGCCGATTTAGACCTGTATGGTAGTGCTACAGAGCTGGCAGGATGCGACCTCAATAACACAAGAGCATATCTGAAAGTAGCAGACACAGTGCCACAAAAACAAATACTAATAAAAGAGGAAACTCTATGCTAATGACATTTCTCAGTGATTACTCTGATTAGACCTCTTCTAGGGACAGCTTTTAGTAACAAGACATTCATTACTCCATAATGACCAGAAACTCATCAGATAAAAAAAAGAAAAGAAAAGAAATCAATTCTTTGTAGAAGAAAAATGTCACTAGCAAACGCAAGGGAAAATCTGCATTAAACGCTATACTAATATTAGCCATGTAACTGTAAATCCACCTGCCTAAAACTGTGCAGATCCCCTTTTTGCTGCTAATAAAGAAGCTCTTTTCTGGTGCACAGACTCCATAAGACCTCTTGGAAAGTGTCCTCTCCTATCAGACACAAGGACTTTAGCATCAGATGCATTAAGTTCTACAAACTGTGATGCAGGGCCTGTATAGATGAGACTTTTTTAACAAATACCACTGATGTGTAATTGGACTGAAAATCTAGAGGCCAAGTAAAAAAAGTTCAAATCTTTGTGATGCTACACCATTTCCAAGCAACTGCCATCAGAAAATATTGCTTTACTAATGGGGTGGACATGGTCTGCAGCATTGTCTATGTAGTTAAACTCTCTGTCATTTCTACGGTTTTACATATAAGGACATAATAAAAAGTTATCAGGTATTGCCAGGTTTTAAAATGAGGTAAATACCACCTTTAGCAGCAAGAACTTGAAGTAATCATTTTCTGCTTGACTTTATCAGTCTTTCACATTGTTGCTGAATGAATTTTGGACCATTTTTCTTTACAATTTTGCTTCAGTTCAATGAAGCTTGTGGGCATTTGTTTATGCACAGCTCTCTGAAGATACACTTCAGTCAGCTGAGGTCTGGACTTTGACTGGGCCTTAATTATTTTCTTTTTAAGTCATTCTGTGAGTTTTCTGCTGTGCTTGGGATCATTGTCCTGCTTGACCCAATTTCAGCCAAGCTTTAGCGTTTGGACAGATGGCCTCACATCTGACTCTTACATTTCAGGAGTTTATGGTCAACTCAGTGACTGCAAGGTAGCCAGATCCTGTGGCTGCAAAAGAAGCCCAAATCATCACCCCTCCACCACCTTGCCTTACATGAGGTATTTGTCCTAATATGTTGTTTTGTTTTCATCAAACATGGCACTGTGCATTATGGCCAAGCATCTCTATTTTGGTCTTCTTTGTCCAAAAGACATTTTTTAAGAAGTCTTCTTCACATGCAACATTGCAAACCTAAGCTCTGCTCCCATATTTATTTATTTATTTATTTATTTTAGATAGAAAGAGGCTTTCTACTGGCAGCTCTTCCAAATAAAACATATTCGTTAAGTCTTTTTCTATTTGAACTGTCATGAACTTTAACATTTAGCATGCCAACTGAGGCCAGTAAAGTATGAAATTTATCCCTCTGGGTTTTTTTTTTTTTTTGCTGACCACTGCATGGTCTGACCTTGGGATGAATGTGATAGGACACACACTCCTGGAAACAGCAGCTCTCTTGAATATTTCATACTCTATATACTGTAGAGTGATGAACATCAAATTAGGAATGGCCTCATAACCCTTCCCAGATTGATGCAGCAATAAGTGCTTCTTTAAGATTCATTACCACCCAAATTGCTATTTTTATAGAGGTCCTCACACTTGCTGCCAATCAATTCATCAATTGCATTTGATTTGCAGCACCTAGCTGCTACTTACCCTCTTAATTCCCATGGAATCAGTAAGGCTGTACTTTGTTTTTCACTTACTGCTTTTGCATTTTTGCTTATTTATTTAAATAAATAGTGACATGTTGTACTATGTCTTTTATTACTGTTCATCTGAGGTTGTATTTACCTAATTTTAAGACCTGCTAAGGGCTCGATTATGATTATTATTATTTTATTACATTCTAAAACCTTGGGTTTGGGTGTACTTTGTTTTTACCATGACATATAATATGTGTATGCAGTTCTGGCATAACATTCCCTGAGAATCACCTCATCTTCTTCCCACAGTGCATCTTGCACTCATGTCTTCTACGGTTAACCAATTCTCACACACCCAGGTGTCAACATGATGTAAAAGAAAATGTGACTCATCAGACCAGGCAGCCTTTCTGTTTTGCTCCCCGGGAAGGTTTTGGTGGTATATTCATGCATGTGAAGGTTCTCAGTCATCCAGGTCATGGTACACTAACTTGGAAAGAAAAATGACTGGACTCCTTCAAGTTTCTTGAAGATGTTTCACCTCTCATCCAAAAAGCTTCTTCAGTTCTAAGACCAAATGGTGGAGAGTCCCAGATATATTCAACATGTTCACTCTCATACGTCTTGGTAAGCATCACAATTTGATCAGTTTATTACATTTGTCCATTTTCTTTCTGCGTTTTCTGTAATTTAATGTTCTCCTACTGCCTATTGTGGCCCTCCCCGTGTTGTGACTGATGAGTGTAGTTCTGTTACATAAGATCCAGCTGTGTCATTTTTAAACATACACACGCAGCATTGTTTAAGTTTACTTAAGATATTACATGTGATTTACAGACAGAAACTGAGCCATAATCCTTCCCTGCCTTCCCACAATCAAATTTAATGACCAGAACTGAGAGCTACTAACCTTTCAAACCTCTGCATGGAGAGTGCCAGGGTTTTATTGAGCTCCTCAATGATCCGACTGGGGGCATGTAAGCTGCCGTACTGAAGCTGGAGCGGGTGACCGTGGCTCTGGTGTAGACCGGCTAGACCGACAAGCTGGGAGGGCAGTAAGGTGCCATGTAGGGAAGGCATGCCCTGGGGAGGGGCAGACTTTTGTGGGAGAGTGTTGAGGGGGTTGGGGGATGGAGAAGGGGAGGATGAGGAGGAGTCCAGCCCCCCTGGAGGCACGCAAATCATCACTTTCTTGGGTGGCAGAGGTGGAGAGTGCTTTCCCCCAGGCATGCAGGGCAACTTCATTGGCTGGCAAGAATCTAGGGAATTGTTAAAAAATAAAAATAAAAAAAGGACAAAAAGAAGATTCATTGGACTTATTATATGAATGTCATGCATGGCATAGCTATTGCAGTTTATGGTGCAGATAGATAAACAAAGAACACAGATGAGTGGAAACGGCTCAAGCATCAGCCCAGAGTGGGGGAATTACACCAGAGTAATGCCACTTCTCTCTCCTGACAGATTGACAATGACAGATAAAGCCAGCTGACCTAACCAGAGAGGGATTTAATGAGACTAGTATAATCCTATGAGCATGTGTGGCTGTACAGGTACAGTTTAAAGCCAAAGCAGTTATCAACACAAGTACCTGCTATTTACTTTAAAAATGAATCATTTTTTGACAGTTAAAGGTAATGAAGCAACACCCAACAATGTGCACTTTAAGGAAAAATATTAAATCAAGTGTATATTATGTTGTATTTATTCTGCTTGGATTAAAGAAAAGTTCTAGAAAAAAAAAAACATATTGCCTGGAGTGATTAAAGCTGCACAGGCATGGAACGGACCATAATCTAGGACAACTGACCTGTGCTGTGGTTTGGGATCCTAGAGAAAGGCTTTGGGGGGAGAGCAGGAGGCTGTTTATGGTAAAGCGGTGGTTTGGCAGGGTTGTCCTGATGGTCACCTGGATAGCCAACAGATTTCTTAGTGGGCAAGACCATCGACGATTTCATAGAGGGCTCCTGAGTGCAGACGCTGCCATCCATTGAGGATCGGAATTCAACGGTTGCTAAAACAGAAGGAAGAGACTATCAATCTGTAAACGGTCAAAAATGCATTTGACTACACAAGAAAGACACTTTCTAAAAAGACTGCATAAACTAAGTTTAAAATGAACTTGATGTGTTTTTGAGACACTGGGGGCTTGGACTGTTTACAAACCCGAGAGCTTTTTTATCAGCACACACCAGACCGTGGAACAGCAGCAGACAAGCAGTTTGACAGAACTTTTGAATTTTAATTCTTTTATAGTTCTCATCCATTTGATGTTGGGGTTTTTTTTTTTTTTGCATGATCGCACTTAAAGGCTGACAGTGCAAGTCACAGTGCTGCTCACATATTTTCTGACTGCCAGTGCATTTATACAGCATGCCTCCCATATTCCCAAATTCCATGTTAGCTATGGAGTTTGTTTTTTTAAATAGAAAATCACAACAACGTTTCACTCCTCTAATCTTTTTAACATTCAGAAAATTCCTCAAGGGGACTTGTTGTTATTTTTTATTATTAACTAAAGATAACAAACTAATAATTTGTTGTAGTTTATCAAGCTCTTTATTCAGGGATCATTTCTAGGCTTTCATTTTGAGGCCGGTGCTTTAGGAAGGATCTATGATACAATACAGTAGCTTTCATCACTGTGATGGGAGATACTGAACCATTTAACATGTTCCATGTTTGGAGATGCTTTTCTGCATACCTTGGCTGTAATGAGTGGTTGTTTTAGTCACCACTGCTTAGTAGCTTCACCTGTCTTGTCTTTCTTCTTTTTCCATGAGCTGTTGAGTTTATGCAATGTGTACTCATTCACTGTCACAGCATACAGTGTTTTCACATTTAGCTATTAAACTCAGTTTTTCAAAAAATAATGAAAGCCAAAATCTTCCATAAACTGTATATAAAAGATGGACGTAGCTATTGTGACATCAGTCATTGGTTGATCAAGTCCCATCCTAATTAAGCCCTCTCATGATCGCCATCTTTATATTTTTTAAACTGGGTTTGAGAAGTGGTAAACCTGAGGCCTACCATGTAGGCATGGACCCATACAGTGTTTTGAATATCATGTTGTATTCAATAACACATGAAACTAGCAATTATGATCTTGAACTTGTCAGATCCTGTTTACTATACTCACAGATCAAGTGATCAGTAGCACTGTTTTCCCACACTCTTGTGTACAATTCTTTTTGGGCCATTAGAAAGAAAAAAGGTTCAATGCATTGGCTTCACCTTTAAGGTCCAGAAGCTGTGTCTATCTTTTATATACAGGCTATCATTTCTTTCTTATCTGCTCTCCTCACATCTTGGCAAGAGTCAGCCGAGCTTCTCTGACTTTGTTTTTGATATCCTGCGGCATCAAGCCCCCTGTTGTGTGATTCAAACATAATAAAATATATCTTTAGGTTGTGTAAAGCACATCAAATCCAGATCAAACGGGTTTTTTTTTTTAAAGCCACAAATTTTCTATAATGAAAGATTCTATCTCTTGAAGCTCTGTGCCAAATCTTGAAGAGTGCACACCAGAGGCTACTGATTAACAAGGAGATGAATAACTGAGGACCTTTCAGTTTGGTACGCCACCGTTACCCTTCTTGTAATTTCTACTTAAATCTGAAACAGTTTCCATCTGTTAAATCAGAGAGAAACTGCAGAAAATCAGCTCACCTTTTTCAAAGATCTCCTTCAGCACTCCTCTCTTGATAAGCTCATCTCTGCTCTGTCGCATTGACATCTTCCTCTCCAAAGCTGATGTTGTAAAGAAAAGGAGTGTGATAAAGAGGTTTTAACACTGTAACTTGTCATTCAAAAAACTATGACCGTTATTTCTTTGTTTAACCCAGGCTAAACAATTCACAACATGGATGTGGTCATGTGTTTCACAACATTTTTTTTAAAGACGCATTCACATCAACCACTTTTGATGTAACATTTCCAAATGCCTAGAAATGTAATAAATAAGTAACAAACATCAAGATTACTAGCAATATGCTAACGAAAGTTTCTCGTTTGCATCACAAGTCAAAGAAATATTTATTTACTTGCTTATTTGTTTCCTTTACTCAAAGTGTTCAACAATCAGAAAAAGAAAAAAAATTACCAATCAAACATCTGGTCTAGCCAAAAAACAAAACAGGTTTTCTTTTTGTGTGAAATGGATATCAGTCACTATCTGCATTCGGTCACTGTGATAATCCCATAATTAATCCCAGTTTCACCATATACATTTCGTCTGGCTTATTTAGATTTTGCTGTAAAGATAATCAGTCGTCTCTGCTGAACAGTTAGAACAATTAGAAACTGTTCCCCGTTTAACACAGATAAAGGATAAAAAAAGATATTCCAGCAATGCTTCTCATAGTAATTCATTGTGCAAAAGATGCCATGTCCCATAGCTACTGTTTCCTTCTATTTTTAGGCTTTGCGAGTTGAGGCACTTAAGATCTTCTATCAGTAGGCTGAACAAAAGCAGTAAAATACTAAAAAAAAAAAAAAGAAAAAGAAGAAGTCGTTACTCATTTTAAAATCTAATCTTGCACAGAAGCTAATTAAGAACGTGAAATGAGGATGAGCAATAACAACAGTTGAGCACGCTGCACAGGAGACTCGTACACCCTGTGCCCAGTATGAGTGCTTGACATATCAGAAGCCCTGACTTCTGAAATCAAAAATGTTCAGTGCTACTACATATTCAGAGCACACTGGACAAAAATACACTGGCATCTTGACCTCTATTCCTTGCACATCGTTCACAGCACATTACACTTTAAACCCACTGCTCAAAATAAGTCAAAATCACTATGCTTCTTTATGAGTTTCTCTATGGTACCAGGTGTTCATCATCAATGCTTACTTCAAAAGCTTTCCAAAGCTTTATGATCAGCCCTGAGCAAGGAATTAGTTAAAAAGTTAAACATATTTTTTGGGGAGCGAGCATACATGACCGAATATTCCCCAATATGCCACACTCCTTTACTTCAGCTGCCAAGTTGGCATATTGCAGTTTTTATCCTTTCATATGCTTAGTCCATAGCCTCGCCACGTGGGAATGTCAGCTCAACAATGAATGCAGGACTTGGAACAGAAGAGTGGATGTGGCCACAGGTTGTTAATTGGATTTTGGATGGGAATGTGAGTCCCTGGTTTACACTCACATAGGCAGTACATTAACCAAGAGTCAGGAGGTGATGGTCCACTGTTTCTTCCTTTCTCAGATTAAGGAAAAAAGCAGCAGGATGGTGGTCTGAGCTATTTGGGGGGTGACGTTGGTTGATGCCATCTCTTGCTCTAATGTTGAGGCCAAGAACATCAATACTTGGTTACGTTTTCAAGCGTATCTCCTGTTCTTTCAGCCCACTAGTATGTGTTTAAGGCTTGCTGGGGCTGCACACTGGTGACAGCACAGCACAGCACATCATGTGTGGCACTGACAATGATCAAATATGTAACAGATGTAGTCATTCTTAACCTTTCCTTAATTTAAAAACATCTGTATTTTGAGGTTTCTACAATCATCTCTAGCTGTTGAGTAACATGTGGCTGATGAGCAGAGTACTCTACAAATTTAATCAAAAATAAAATATTTGCACATTACCAAAGAATTCCAAAAAACTCCCACAACCAACTTTAAGTGTATATATATATATATATATATATATATATATATATATATATATATATATATATATATATATATACACATACACATATATATCTTGGAAAGTTAATATCTTTGCCAGACATTTGCCTCTGCCAGATCTAATCTGTCTCTAAAAGCTTTCTCCTTAAAATTTTCAACTTTCAAAACTCTTGCATTGCAGTTTAACTTAGACTTTGAAATCCCCATCACGAGTCATTATTCTTTAGTCTTTTGTTTAACAAAGCAAACATTCAAATGAAACTCTAACCCTAACCCTTCTAAAGAAGTACAGCACCAATTTGTTGCCAGAGTGGGGAAACCTGGGGTTAAAGGTCATTACTACGCCAGTTGTTTCATCCAAAACGAAGAGCAATTACTCAGAGCTTTATGACATAAGAGCTCTTCTGCGGGATGCACACAGTTATGCAATACCATTAACTCAAAAGCCTTAATGAGGATATTATGTCTTCAGACTTGACAGGCGGCGAATGTTTGCGAAACAAAAGTGGAAGCTGGTAAAATTAAAGTGGACACGTGCAGAACGTGTGCCGAGCATGAAGTAAGGAGATGAAACTCTGGCCAGCCTCGCAAACCCCCCTAAAAACCCCCCACTCTGTTTAATATTTAATCAGCACATTATTAGTGTGCAAGAAGTGGAATTTCATGTTCATTTCATCAGGAAGGTCCTAGGGGACACACACACACACAATTGCGTGTGTGTGTGTTTAGTGTCTGTTTAGTGGGAAAAAATGCCACTCCCTCAAAATACCTGACTTTGATACAGAGTGCTATTGACTTGGACACCAGAGTAGTTGTCATCACTTGTCAGTTTGTAACAATGTTTATTATATAAGTTTAGTGTGCAGCTGAGGTACTCAAGTTAAAAGCATCAAACAGGATGCACTCTTATCACTACCAAAGGGTACAAAGCAAACCTCCATATCAGTATATTAGAATCTGCAGTAGCCTTCAAAATCACCTTGAATATCAACCAAGTTCTATTTTAAAAGTCTACCATAGCCCAAAGTGTTATCATGGCCCAACACTCCAACCACTCAATCTGTACCAAGATGAGAAGATTAGACACTCATTGGGGAGACTCAGCTGAGAGCATATTAAATGAAACTGGCATATCTAAGTTCAGCCTCTACTGATCTGAGAACACTACATTTAGTTTTTTAGAAAAAAAAAAAAGAAAAGAAAAAAAAAAAGTAAATTCCACTGCGAAGTGACCCAGATAGTCAGAACACATCCTACAAACCCTGAGGCACAGTAGCTTAAAGTGGAGTCTTTTACTGAGGCGTTTCTCTCAGTCTGACTCTCACAAAAAACTGTAATAAAACTTTGATGGTGTCTTCTATCAATGAGGAACTCAAGCGTTAAACCTCAGACCTCAGAAGCTTGAGTGTGGCTAAAATACACTTTAACACCTATAAAGGACACAGCAGGCATGCAATAGGCAATCAACTTCTCCCTTCATACAGTGTACAATGGACACATATGAAATATGTCCTTTTTGTTAAAAATCATGCGAACATCCAGCATGAGTAGTGCAATTGGATGACTGCTGTTCATAGGGAAATGTGCTAATTAGATTAAAAATAGACTCCCTGATAACATCAGACTACAGCATGCATGTTCTTTTGATAAATCTCTTCTCGCTAAGATCTCTTCCTGATACAAGCTGGCTGTAAAAATTTACCAAGCACAATAAGACAGCATGATAAGACATCCAGCTGTCAGATGCTTCTCCTCCCTCATTCCTTCCTGAGGTAAAGAGTGCAGCCTCCCAGAGCTGGCCTTCATCTGCTTAAGATCACAACACATTCATAATCCTCTACTGTGCCCAGTGTCCAATTATCCATGACAACATCCTCCTGCCCAGTGGCTGGTCTACTCCCTATTGATACAGGAGTTGTAATCAACAATAAGGTAAGCACAGACTACTTCAGACACAAAAGACAAACAAGGACCATCTAAGGCCAAGATCATAGCAATGCAACTATAACCATTGTACATTTTTGCTGATTGCTTAAGCAACAGACAAATACTCGAATACTCTTGCAGACAAATGCTGTTTTCAGCTATTAATGATAGTGTACTAAAACAAGCCAATAGCTGGTAGTAGCATGTGGCAGCAGTGTTCTTATACCTGCTGACAACAGGTCAGTAATAAAATGAGGGCAAGTACACAACACAGTTTCCTTGATAAGGTGAAAAATTATTCCTTTAAACACAAACTTGCTAATGGTTATACTGCACAGAGTCTTTCTCGGAATCGGTCTGAAAAGAGCGAACTATTTAAAAAAGTGATCAGTTTCACTTAGGTTTTACGGACTTTTTATTGTTTCTGCCCAAATTTGAAATAAACTTCATGCCATACTTGTTCAGTCTTCTTCTAATTGTACAGCAGTGAACTTCAGCATTTCCCATGCCAACTAAGCTGTACAGACTAAGATGTAGCTCTTGAGTTTTTTGCCGTTTTTCTAAGCATGGTCTGATCTTAGGGTGAATTTCCTGGGACATCCACTCCTTGGAATATTGTGGGACTGTGTGAACTCACACCTGCTCCAGTTGTGCAAACTACCAAAAGCCATGTTTTTATACAGGTGCTCACACTTATTGATAATCACCTAATAAAGAGCATTAGATTAGAAGAACCTGGCTACTAACCTGCTACTCAACCACTTAATTCCAATGGAAGCACTAACTTTTCATACGACTGCATAAAGGCTTATAAAAACTATTTATTTTTCATTTTCCTCACATAACTGTACTTCACAGTCATGGCTGAAGTTCAATACATGGCTGGCCACGAGAAAAACGTTTGTGTGCAGCGAGCCATAGGAAATAATACAGAACAGAGTGATGTCGTTGTCATGTTGTATGTGAAGCACTTCAAGGGTTCACCAAGAAAATGTTACCTTTTCTAAATAAAACTTTTTTCTTGGATGTATATTTTTTATTTCTCAATGAAGCAATAATCCATTTTCAGTAATCACAGGATTCCTCTGCACCATACAGTTAACCTACTTTCCTCAAGCTTAGCAGAATTTCTCATCTAGTGACTATACTAAGACAAAATACCAGCCATTGGGCCTTCTCTAAAATACGTCTAATGACTTATTAATCATTCTCTGACCATAAGATTGATGTTTTGTGAACACCTGGTGCAAACTTGCACCTCGATGTGCCACTGGAACACATTGTTATTGTCATTAAAACTCTTCAATGATTCATGGTGTATAATTCTTTTCATTAATGTTAACCTGGAAACACTTGCAATTATCTTAATAAAAACCAAATGTGCATTTCAATAATAAGGACGTGACCCTGTGAGTTTTCTTAGACGCTCTCTTGCTACAGTTAAAAATCCTTCTGCCAGCTCCTGTCATTTCAATTTATTGCACAATCGCACGCTTGTGGCTTCAATTCTACCACTGCCAGTTGCAGAAGTTCAGGCCACATTCCACTTATTTGGAACTTTCAGAGTTAGGTTCACGCTAAAAATGGATGAGACAGAGCTGTGGTCTCTCTGAGGCCAATGTGCCTGCCTGAGCATCGAAGTCTCTTGTGAGACTGCGCACCACCTGTAACTTAACGAGGTGATCATCAGTGGTATGGCAGCTCAAAAATGCCCATCAAAAAGGATTGAATAGAACAATAGTAGCAACAGCATTATTTGGGGACAGAAGCATTATGCACACAAAACAAGTGGATAACAAAAGCAATGAAAAGCGTCATTTCTCTCAGCTCCACTCAGCATTACCACCATTGAAACAGAAATTATCTTTTGTTGGCTCAGCTTTTGATTACTGTCCTTAACCACAACAAGAGAGATGCTATTATCACAGGGCTGACATGACTGTACCAGTGAACAGACAGAATCTCTGTGGCTGTGTTATCAAGTACACACTTCAAAAATGCAGTTTTTTTAAGTATTAAACAACTCAAAGGCAGCTACAGTTAAAAAAAAAAAGTCAAGCACACATCTTGTACTTCTGACAAATGATGGAGCTGACGAAAAGAGGTCGCAAAAATTAAAACGGTCAAGACTCAAACAGCAGCCAAAGAAACCATGAGCAAACCTGACAGATACTGAATCATTCAGCAAACTCACACCAGAAAATGTTAATTGAATAATGTTACTAAATGAGAACATCCTGTTCTGTTCACACTGGATTTAGCTCCCGTCCATAAAAGCAGGGACGCTTCTTCGAGCCTGGGAGCTACAGTCTGACAAAGTGCCTCCTCCTTTCCAAGAGGCTGACAGAAAAATTCAGGATGTGTCAGTCGAGGAAAATAAATACAGCCGGATCTGAAGAGACCACGTCCTTCACTCGACCCTGACAGCACTGGGCTGAAAGATCAAAGCAACTCTAAAGAGACCTCAAAACATGAAACTCCAGCGCTACACTGAATCAATTTGCTGCATTGTGACTCACCCTGGAGACTGAAAAACTCAATCAATTTTTCTTTTGACCAAAGGATATGCATTGATTCCCCCAGCCAAAAAAAAAGCCAAAAAAAAAAAAACAAAAAAAAAAAAAAAAAAACCGGAAACCACACAGGGTACAGTCTTTACAAGTATTGGAGTTATTATACTCGTGTCACTATTATGCGGATAAATTATGAAAAGATGTCACGTACCAGCTGATGTCTGCTTGAACTTCTCGCTCTTCTTCTTTCTCCATTTCCAGGGCTTGAGGAGCCGCCCCAGAGTTGCAAACTTGCTCCGCCGACGGATGGGTGGAGTGTGGGTACCAGAGACCAAGGACTCCGAGCGCATGGCGGCAAGCCTCTCTACTTCCTCCGCTGTAAGGGGGAGAGAAAACAAAACAAAACAGATTTAGTTTAGGTGAGGATCCAGAGGAGGTAATGGATAGTCTGGATGATAACTAAAGGCAGCAAACACTTTTGTTTTTTAATATCCAAGCAGAAATAATCTGTGCCAAGCAGCCTCCAGAATTCAGCACTAACTAGATGAGGCTGAATAAGAGCATAAACAAACCTGCACATCATATGGCATTATGCAGGATTTGCTCTGGGTCTAAACAGTTCTAGGCTGTAGACTGACTGATGAGCACCTCATTAAGGGAAAATCTTTCAGCTCTTCATCAAATATTCACGAGGCCCGGCCCTATAATCTTTTAAGTACTGTTTGACTTCAGAAGCAAAGAATGTTAAGTAATTTGCTCAAACACAAAATATTACATGAAGAAATAACTGCGAATGCAAACGGCTACAAACAGCACTTAAAATGTAACACCGAGAGGAAAGCTGGCTGCTGGATAAGAATACAAAAGGCGGATGATTAATAACGAAGGGGACTCGAGCTGAAAATCTGACTTAAACCTACTTGGCAGCTTGTGAGATTTAAAAAAAAAAAGAAAAAGAAAGAAAAGAAAAAAGAATTACGCAATGCCATAAAGCTCTTCTCTCTTCTCCTTACTTTAAAACCTAATCTTTAAACTTAGTCTTTTATGTAGTCAAAAAAACATTTCATCAGAATAGCAAAATATCGCAAATGCAACTGCGTGCAAGAACAGCTGATTAGTCAGGACAATGCATGTTTTTTTAAACTGCATTTTTTTCTACTAAGCAGCCAGTGAGTTCCATTACTTTCCATACGTTCGAGATCAGCTCGCCTCGGTTGTTTAAATTAATCATCTCTGCATTTATAATTGCCAAAATACATCATTACTGAATGATAAATGTGCAGACTTTTCAAATCAGTTTGCACATGCACCCATACAGAAACTGCACAATCTTGCAGCGAGAGCGATTAAGACAAACAATAAACAGACATTTTTTTTATTAGAATGAACAGCATCGCTTGGGAATGTCTTAGAATTCTCTCAAAACTCTTGGAAGCTATTAAAAAGATGACACAAATCACCTTTAAAGTATCTTATGAACATGCAGCAGAAGCAAACAGAAAAACTCAAAAACCACCACAGAAACCCCCTAAAATCAGCAGTGTTAAAAGTCCAGAGCCTGGACGCACAAGGTGACCCTCTAGCACATCGTGTCACGTCTGTTGTCAATGTCACCCCGTTGCATCAGATCATCACCCATGACATGCAGTCAGGGAATCTGAGGGTGTTTGTTTGTTTATTCTTTTAATAATTGCATCACTTTTGCAATGTTTGCCAACACAGACATACCGCTTAACAGGACAGCCGCCTCCCTGGGGCAATGAGACAGTAAATAAATGTGGCGATAATGCAGTGCTGAAATCAGTCCCACGGACCATTATTTGAATGCTCTGCAGCATCCTTGGAAATCCTGCCACCACAGCACTCTATAAATAACCCAGCAGTCAGTGTTAATTGAATCCAGGAGAGATTCAAATGGTTTCGTTAGCAGCCTAAAGGCCAGATAGAGACAGGAAGACAACGAGCTCTAAGTTGAGCCACATCCAGGAGCCAAGTAACAAGCTGCTGTACTGTATGACAGAGAGAGTGGCAGTAATGACTCACTGTTAGCAACTTCAGTGCTCAGGGCATTGCTTCATAACATTAAACACTACTTAGTGTTAAGTACCACAACCTTAACTCAAAAAGGAGTATGGGTTTGAAAAAATATATATATACTTTTTTATATTATAATTATTTTTTTAAATGCACACAATAGAAACTGCAGTAAAGCAGTTGGGCCTTCCTGTGAAGATGAAACCTCTGGATACTATCTCCCCACAGGTGTAGGTATCTCAGTGTGCACTCAAAAGCCCTCTTATCCCAAAATACAGTGTTTACTACCAGATATATTTCTTTTTTTTATGTTGTTGTGCTGAACTATTTAAAACCAATACACATAGAATCAAAGTCTACACTGTAAATGTGTGATGATGCAATTGTAATTGTGAGAAAATCCTAAAATCTGCACAAGAAAAAAATAAGGAAATCCTCTTCCAAGTGTCCAAATTCATTGGAATTTTCCTCTTTTCTTCCTCTTCTTGACATCAGTCTGATTGCACGGCAGAATCCTTATAACCTACATTCTCCACCACTGTAACACGAGCAACTGATGCTGCTGGTTTTAATTAACAACACTTTTTTGCATGCCAAGATGGCTGAGTGATGATGTAATGACACCTAAGTGGAGGGGGGGGAAATAGGCTTTGTGCAAACAGCCTGCACAGCTTCATGCTAGAGGTTAATACTGAGATCTAATGACAATTAAAAAACAAAAGACGCAGCGTTTTTTTGCGGTCAAACGACAATTAACAGTTCAAAATATGAGCAGCCCAACCCTGTAAGAAGTTCTGATCCAGTCAGAGGCAGTTTCCACAGCAGCAACAGTGATTCACTCTCCTTCAGGAGAGTGGTGTCATTTCAATGCACATCGACACTAAAATAATATAATCTATCCCTCGAGGGGAAAAAACACTATATCCTCAACTGTATCCTCACACAGCCTGCTTATCAAATCGCATATTAAACCCCCCCCCCCCAAACAAAACAAAAAACAGAAGCAACGTAGCCATCTTCAGATGTGTGCATCCTGGATGGTAACAGCTACCGCAAACCTACTATGGGCGAAACCACACAAGGTTTGAGCCTACTCACCGTCCTGCGTGTCGTTTCCGCGGCTGCAATTGCTGCAAATGTGCTTTATCTCTTTCCCGATATGACAGTGGATCGTAAAAGGCATGGTGTTGTTGTTGTTATTGTGCAGATGCTGGCCGTGCCCCTTCTTGTTGTTCAGAGACATTATTTTGACCAAGCTGAACGCCTTTTTCTTAGGTTTCTCCACCGCCACGGGCGTGTTTTCTCGGCATCCCGTGGTAAACCAAGTGCCGTGCATGATGGTGGGCGCAGGATCCACGCTCGGGTAATTGGCCGTCTTGAACATCGGGAAGCGAAAACGGAGCGGTGCTTTAAACGGAGCGGCGTTACTACGTTGTGGGTTTAAATTAAAGGGCCATCGATCGAGTCCTACCTGACCTACTATAGCAGCTTCTAAGTATTTGGTCGCTTGTCTCTTCGGTAATCCCACACCTTTACCTGAGATCCCAAAATGTGCAGCCTACTTGGTTGCGCAACGCAGAAGTCGCTGCTGCTGAGAGAGAGAGAGAGGGAAAAAAATCTGCTGCCAAATCCAAGAGAGCTAATAATAAAACCGAGGCTGAATGGCAGTGACTACCTTTCACTCCCAGAGCTGTAGACTGCAGTCGGTTGTGGCTAATCCACGATTAGAGGAGCTGAGGAGTGAGTGCCTGTGATTGGCTGCTAGGTACGCGCTTCTAATAGGCCAGCCTGGACTCAGGAAAAGTTGCTCCTCCATCCACAAGATCACAGTTAACTGTTTCTTCTATTATTAAGCTGCCTAATATGACAGTGCCATTTGAAGCAGCCGAAAAAACCACAACACAAACTAAGTAACACATCTAAGCATATTAAGTATAAAACAGTTTGTTGTGCTGTGTGTTTGGGTGAGATGGACATATTGATTTTATACTGAGAAGATCTCAAACATATTTAATCAAAATATTATTAGAATTACTTCACAAACTGAGATGACTGGAATAGTAATGGGTCCAAACACTTAGACGGGTGAGTGAATGTTAGACACAGTGATTCAAATGATAACAATGCTACAATGATACTGATTAAAACACAACAATATATATACACACAGTAGATGATGTCATCAAATGTAATAGCTTAAAAGCCATGCTGACATCATTCAGCTTAGAGAGCTTCCGATACTAAATACATAGCGAAACAATGGAACGTAACAAACCATGCAAATTAAGCACTTTAAGGCTGCTTCCATCACACCTATGTGCACACTTGCTGAAGGGCAGCAAAGAAAAAACCCCAAACACCGATCTAATGCGGGCATGATACCAGACAAGTGCTGAGAGGTCAAATTAAAGAAACAAACAAAGGCAGTTTAATCAGTGATCTGAAAGCAGAATGAGAGGGCTCAGCCTGAAGAAAAGAGGCATTATGATAACCTTTCTTCAAATCACAAATTCCAAATAGCTCCGCCCTTGATCCCCAAAGTTACTGTTCACATTCTGGAATAATTGATAGTATTAACGGGCGGTTAATAAGCCTTTAATTGTAGAAAAGATAACGGGAACCCCACGGCATTTCCAAACATGTTTCAAAGCAGCGCATGGTTGTGAAGCTGGGGTGGGGTGGGGGGTATCTTTGATGTTCCTTCAATGAGCTGCAGCTTATTCCACTGACATCAAAGCGCTCTCTGAAATGAGGGACAGAGTCACGCAGATTTACTCACACCACGGTGCAATGCAGTAGTTGCTCTTAGTTGCCTCTCCTTGGTGCAAAGTTTGTTTGCACTGATATGTGTTAAACTTTAGGACCCCGTGAAGCAGAGTTTTTCTTTTTTAATATACAAAACATTTTGCAACAAAGAGTCAGGGTTTAGCAGATAACAGGGACAAAATTATCTCCCTTACTATGCAAGGAAGATAACATTGCACCAAAGTGTGACTCTGTACAGTACATGCGTGCTCGCTATAGAACGAGGAGCAACAGCCCTGATAGACTCAAGAAACCTGCGTTGCTTTCTTCCTGTGCCGGCCTGATAACAGCATTCACTCTGTTTACTGCCGCCCAGCCAAATAATTCTGATAGAGGAACACAAAATGCGCTTAAATCAATAGTGATGTGTGCCAAGACTCATGCATGCTAGCCTGTGTAATTCATCCTCAGCTTTTGTCTTACAAGAAACAAATCAAAGGCAGGCTATATGTCGGCTGCAAGGAAAGAATAATAACGTGTGTCAGTGTTGTTATGTAACTACTGTGTGACGCAGTGTTGGTCAGGGCTTCACATGACTCACTTTTAATCAGCTGACCACAGTTCATGCCTTTTGTGACGGGGTAAAATGTTCTCTTTTTGCTATCTTTCACGAGTTTTTGTTGTTTAAATGTTTGATTTTTTTCACTTGTTTCATTTCACTGGTCACTGTCTATGATAACTCTAGTTATGGATCTTGGGTATATATTGGCTCCATAGTTATATTCAGCTTATTGGGACTTGTTTTTGCATAACCCCACTAGTGTTAGCAGTGACATTCAATAAAAATGACACACCACGTTGCTTACTGTTCATTACTTTAACTGAACCACAACCATAGGGTTTTAATTCTTTTTTTATTTTTTATTTGGCTTCCATCCATCCATTCATTCAACCGCTTATCCAGTTCAGGGTCACGAGGAGCAGAAGCCTATCCCAGCTGCCATAGGACACTAACACAGTGTTCCATGCATTTCAGCATAAATCTCCAAGATGACTGTGACTCTTAAAAGAAAAAGACTTTCATGTTGATGACAACATACCTGACGCTTGTCACAAACTCTCACAATAAACTTCAACTGTCAGAATAAGCTCAGGTACAGCTGCTGAGAAGTGTCTGCCAGTCTATTCCGACTCATGCTCCTTCTGATAGAAATGCTGGCTCACAGCACTGTTTGCCAAGGAGTTTCAGTAAATATTAGTTATCTGCTTTTTTTCCCCAAAAAACTTGTGAGGCTGTGTAAAATGTAAACAACATCAGAATGCAATGCTTTGCAAATCATTCAAACACTATTTATAACTGACAATGCAAGGTACAAAACCAACATATCAGATGTTTAAAGTGAAAAATATCATTGTTTTTGGGAAGAATGTGAGCTCATCTTGAATTTAATGCTAGCAACCCTCAAAAAATGGTACAGTGGCAGCCAAACACTAATTTTCAACCTAGATCTTGTGTAATTTGGCATAGCATGGCCTTTTCTCCCTGTTTCCCTTTCTCAAGAATGGTTTCTTGACAGCGATCCTTTCCCTGAGACCATTTCTGAGCAGCTTCAGTGAACAGTAGATGGATCAACTGAAGGTCCA
The DNA here is from genome assembly GCF_900408965.1 of Simochromis diagramma. Classification (NCBI taxonomy): domain Eukaryota; kingdom Metazoa; phylum Chordata; class Actinopteri; order Cichliformes; family Cichlidae; genus Simochromis; species Simochromis diagramma. The sequence continues at coordinate 8,835,329 of NW_024386782.1, forward strand.
CATGTATCTCTCAGATCCTGTGCCAGGTATTTGCTGGATTTATTCCTGTTTCTTACGATATGACTTTTTGATACTGTTCATCTGCTATAGATAGTTTTCAGGCCTTCCAATTCTTCTTTTGTCCTCCACGTGTCCAGTTTTTGCCAATTTGAAAAATAATAATAATAATAATTTAAAGACACACTGCACACCACACATGCTGAGCTATCGCAAGTTTTCAGCTAATATGTCTTTGGGAGTCACCTTGTAAGTACAACCTTTTTTTTGTGTGGAAATCGCAGCTAATGCTTCATCAGGGTTGAAGGGGAGAGGGTCAATCTGGCTTGTTAAAAAAGCCAGCATCTGTGAATGTATGGACAAAATGACAGGGATAAGGTGCGCATCATGAATGCTAAACAGCTAAACAAGTCCTTCTTATTGCAAGTGGACACAACCTGTCCTGCAGTCCAGACCTCTGAGCCACTGAAAAAGCTTCGGCCCAAAGAACACTACAAAGGATAGGAACATTTTGCTTTCTAAACATCTTTGGTCTCCTTGGTTCTTTCATGCTTTTTTCCGAACTTTTGTTTCATTTTGTTTTAAAGAAGACCACAGAGATAAACATACCCCAAACTATTTTTTTAACCATAGTGCTGGTATTAATTTCACATTGATTTAATGTTTTTCAGGATTATAAAATTTCAAAATGTAATAGAGCAAAACCACAGTATTTTTGCACTCCTAACTATTTTTTAGGAGTACAACCTCACTTTAAAAAAAATGATGTTTCTATAACACTTTCTACAAGATGTATAAATTGTTAAGTTGCTGTTTTTTTTCCTCAAGACAGAGTTTTGTGACTCTGTTTATTTCATATTTTGGATTCTGGTTCAAACTGGTTTCCATGGCTGCTTTGCAGATTTTAGGCTAAACAATCTTACAACTTCCGACTGAGCAGCCTGTCACTACAAATCTGCTGTTCCCATTCTTTGCGTATCTCTCTGTCTCTTCCCATCTGTCATTCTCTCACTGCATTATTATCTGCCTCGCTCACTCATAGTAAGACAGCACCACATTTCCTTGACACAATCTAGAAGATAAGATGATAAAAGTGCAGCGCTTTGCCTTTTGCACATTTTTTTTTAATTTGCCACGGGGAAAATGTGAAGGATTTTATGGAACCGAATCTCAACTCTTTTATGAAGTTCCTGGCTCCACCTTCAGAATTAAGCCATATCTTTTTTATCGCAGGCAACAGAGTAATGTGACATGATTATGTAAAAATCCACAGACTGCAACACGTGTGAAACAATGTTAATTTATTTAAAACACGAGCACTTGTTATTTTGTTTGTTTTTGTAATAATTGTGCAGATCTGCACACATACTAACCAGCTCAGCCACTTAAGCTGACAGAAGTGTTCATAGAAGTGGTCACTAAGTGTCAGGGATTGTGATAACATGCCTGTAACTACCCTCTAGTAAACTGAAAATAAAAAGCTGCTCACTTCTCATTTCTGTCATATTTCATTTCCCTTCTTGTCTTGTTTATCATGCAATGTCTCCATAATCTTTCTTTATTGTTAATTAAACTGATAAGTTTTGAATGAAAGGTGCTGCCAGGATATGCTACATGTGGTAGGTGAAGTTAAATATAATTTACTCACTTGCATAAACTTAACAAAAGCAGCTGGGTAATTGCTTAAATATGAGTATTACTCACAGTAAAAAAGACTTTAGAAAAGTACATGCAGGTGTTACATTCTGCACTGTGTTGACACTGCAATCTGCTAGAAAACAAAAACAGAAGAACCTAAAATGAAATCATTGCAGTAGGAGGCATCCACTGCAGAGCTGCCCAGCTTTTTCCATGCAATAGTCTTTGCAATGCTGCCATCTAGTGGGGTCAGTTGGCATTTTGCCAACTCTAAATTCAAAGCACAAAAAAATATTCAGTTTCGTCACCAAACATTTACACTGTGCAGCGACATTTATGGACTCCAAATGTTAAAATATCACGAACACTGTCTGTAATTTGGGGAAATATGATGATTTAACCCTCTCGCGTGCACGTTTGTGCGCCAAGACGCAGTGCGCAGAGTTACTTCCAAAGGAGAAGCGATGTGTTTCTGACCACCGGCTTCCATATTCCAGTTTTGCCATAGCTACGACGTTATTAGCAAGCAGCCATCTTCATTGCTAAATCAGGTTTTGTTAATTCAATTTTGTCCACTACAGCGCAGTGAGCGAGATATTAAAGGTAAGTGTTCAACACCCAACTAAGCATTACCGCTTCATCAATAAACGCCTAAGTTGTGCGAGGTTATGCAGCACTACAGTGAGTTTCTCCCGTTTGCAAGTATCCAAAATCCTTCTGCTGTTTCCATTTGTGCTGCTCGGCTCCCTGCCTCCCTGTTCCGTGCTTCTTATCGTCCCTCCTCTGCAGCTTGTGTCTGCAGCTCAGTGGGAGATAGTGAAGCAGGGAGCTGTGATGTACTACGCTCTGCTGGAGGAATTCATTACCACAGTGCTGGAAATAGTGCCTGAGCTCCTCACACACACACACACACACACACACACACACACACACACACACACACACACACACACACACACACACACACACACACACACACACAGAGAGAGAGAGAGAGTACAGCTAGTTACCATGCACTGTACGTGCAAGGTAAGGAGTAAATACGAATATAAAATAATAATACCCAATCTTGATGAAAACGTGGAAGGGGCCAAATTACAAATGACCTAACTGAACAAATAAAAGATAACTGGCAGTCATTACCAAGCCCTCACACTTTGCAACATATTTACCTTCATAAGTAAGTTCCTAAACTGTCTACTGCATCTGAAAGGGCAGGGGAAGATGGCTGGCTGAATGGATTAATTGGTAATAAACGTAACAGTGATCAGTAATGATAATCAAGCAGCCATTCTGCATAATTACTGGCAATGAGTAATTCCCCTTTAAGTGTCTGAATAATTTTTCTACAACCGCTTGGCTGATAGTTTGACCCATTAGAACTAAAGAAGCAATAATCCTCAAAGGCACAAGACCAAGCGTTGTCGATCACGTACTGCGCTACCACAGCGGACTGCACATTTTTATATGCACATCAGCACAAAAGCAGGCCTCTCTGCTTTTCTCCTGAATCTTGTTCATGGTGTCGAAACATAAACAAATATAAAGTGAAAGGATAATTAGTTTTCACGCCAGATGAGAACAAGACCAGCGCACGCATTTCACACATTCACACTTAACATGCACATTTCCATTTTGACCTCCTCAGCCAACTAAAATTGAACAACATATGCCACCAGGTGGTGCCAGAGATGTGCCTCAGTGTGGATTTCAGATCCAGTTGCTCTGTCCACAAACTATCCAGTGTCAACTGAGCAGAATGAACAGCCACTTTACAGAGCAGGATTCAGGGGTAGAGGCTCTTGTTAAACACCTGTCTGTCTTATATTTTTATATCTTTCTCTTTGTAAATTCTGTTGTTAGAAAATCTTCCAAATGGAGCTTGGCCCTAAAGATAACTCAGCTCTGCTGGCTAGATTGAAAGAAGTCACATTTTAATCTGAAGAAGCTGGTGCCAGTACCTGAAAAACAATGAACAATGTCAAAAAAATAAAATTATTATATAAATACATAGGTCTTGCCATATGCTTGTTAGCAGTATAAATCAACCCAGAGCCAAGTAAAGATGAGGGCAAAATTATTAGGTATGAAGTGAAAAGGTTTTGTTTAAAATTTCCCAAGAGCTTGTTTAACAAAGGAAGGGATTTTCAGCATAGCATTTCCAAACGTGGTAGTTTTCTTTAGAAAGCATAAATTACTTCTATTTGCACACAATAACAGAATTATTTCAGAAAAGAAAAATGACCATAGTCAATATTTTGAACCCCCCTGAAAAACTGACATTTTTATAGTAGTGATGTGCTTTAACTTCAAGTGTTTAAAGCTTGTGAAACGTGAGACATACAGGTTTCACCTTTGATTAGAGAAAGTGTTGTGCCAAAAACCAAAGTTTGAACGTGAGAAAAACAACTGTTGACATTCATAAAAGAGGAGATGGATATAGAAAGTTATCACAGCATTTCTGAGTGTCAAGAAATGAAGTGAGAAGTATCATCAAGAAATTAAAGAGAGCCACACAGTACAGAATAAGACAGGCAGACGTAAGAAGCAAAATATATCAAAGTCTTTGAAAGAAAACTAGTGAGAGATGGGTTTACAGACCCCACATCATCTGGCAAGACACTAACGAATGACTTAGCCAATTCAGGAGTTGTAGTTACAGAGTAGACAATCATTAAAATTGTGCACAGGAACGGACTGTGAGTTTGCAGACCAAGAGGAGATTCACTTCTGCAAAAGAGGCATGTTCAAGCCAGACTGAAGTATGCTAATGACAACCTGGAGCTTGTCCTTTGGGCAGACAAAATTAGAGCTCTTCACCCACAGAGACACTGCATATGTTTGGAGAAATAATGGAGAGGCATACCACCCAAAGAACAGGTTGCCTACAGTGAAACATGGTTGGTGGGAGTATTAGGCTGTGAGGATGCTTCAGTGCATCGGAAACTGGGAATCTCATCAAGTTGGAAGGGCTCATGGAGAAAGAATATGTGAAGATTTTGAAAAAACAAAACAAAACAAAAGTTCAAGCAGTCAACAGAAAAAGCCCTCCTATTATTTACTATAAACCTAATAAAATAAATGTACAGTCACTGGATAGCAGAGTATTTATAAATGTGCAGAAGTATTGCAAGGAAAAAAATTTTTTTTAAATTAAAACCAATACTGGACTTACTATATTTTACATAACCATGTTTAGAGTAAAAAAACAACAACAACAACAAAACTATGTGCTTATGTGTTTACTGAATATTGTCACATCTATAACTAGTAAGTAAATGTAACTCATTCACTTCCCTGGGAGCCATTCAAAGGCATCCTGAGACAAACATTTAGGTCCAGAAGTTTTTGGGCAGTAACACATTTTCTTTTGTAGTTTTGCTTCTGTACACCAGCTTCAGTGGATTTTAAATCAAACAGTCAAGGTGTGATTGAAGTGCAGACTTTCAGTTTGAATTTAATTAAAATTCAGCTTTACTGTTTTGGAATTACAGAACTGTTTGTACATAGTCTCAAATTTCCAGAGGTATCAATGTAATTAGACAAAATAACTTAATTTTTAAATTTAGGAATTGTTTTTTAATATTTGGATGAAAATCCTTTGCAGTCAATAACGGACTGAAGCTGAGAACCCATGTACATCACCAAATGCTGTGTTTCCTTTGTTGACATGCTCTGCTAGACCTTCACTGCAGTGGTTGCTTGTTTGTGGGTCTCTCTGCATTCAGTAATGTCAGTGACTGAAAATCACGCTCATGCTCAACTTATTGGGTCGAGGTCACGTGTTTCAATTGTCATGAGTTTCAAAAATAAATGTTTTTGGTGGTTAGGTTGCCATTTTTATTCTACAGCTGGTTGCAGCTGCGTCATATCCTATCAGCAACTAAAGTTGGACAATGATGAAGGCCATGACTGTCATATCATGATTCATGTGTATTGCTAAGGATCAGCAGAGGCATAACTCGCTTTGAAGTGAGTACAGAAAGGAAAGAAAAGACAGCCTTGAAAAGATAAATTCAGAAATGATAAGGAATGTAGGGCAGCAGCCTGTTGTTTTGAGTGAACACCAAGGAGCCTCCGTTGAAGTAACACTTCAGCCTTTTAATGAAGGCTAGTCAAATGACAATACAAACAAAAATAATAGTTTTGTCATTTACAAACTCAGAGGAAGGCAACAAGAAACCTTTTGAGTGTTTTGTTCATGGCCAGAGTTTTGGTTCCGGTAACAAACTAAAAAGGCACGAGATGACTCAAAAGATTTTGGTTCTGAGTGATAAACAGAACTGGTTGCTTGGGTTCTCCTAGCCAAAGTATTTTTTGTGAGAAGATAAACTTACATCCTAAGAAAACGATTTGTATTTGGAAAAATTATTCTAAAAAGTAAAAATGAGCTACCATCAGTGGCTGTGGCACCAACACATAACAACTCTTCAAATTTCAACAATATTTAAAAGAAGACCAGAAGATTTGTGTGACAGCCAACAAAGTTCTACTACCCAAACTCATCATCCCAAACAACAACAGGCCAAAACAACAAGATTTTCTAGAGTGAAGCAGGGCCTTCAAATGTTACAACAGTGTCAAAACCTGCTGCATTTGTGGGATTTTTTGGTAAATTACTTCTAACTTGACAAGACACACTAGACACCTCTCAGCGCAGTCCTTGTCATTGTTCTTATTGCTGGAAGGATTTTTATAACTATGAAAAATGCGAGACACACAAAGAAGAAGAATGAATTTAAATGGAATGAAAAAGAAACTGTAGCAGCTGCAGAGGGCTACTTGGTTAAATCTAACACCATCAAGAGCACCATGTGTGATTAGAGACTTTCAGAAACTCATGTGAGACACTAATCCAAGTCAAGTTAGAGACTCGTATCCCTGATACTTTCTTGTGGTCGTGCAAATTGGTTTGATATGAGCAGAACAACAACAAATAAGCGTACTGGCGTGCTGACTGCCAAAATGTTACACAAGCCAGGACTACTAAAGGATCATGAAAAAGTTCACACTTCATATCTCTCGCTTATCTAATTCTGCACCAGACAATGAAGACCATTCTCACTGTGGGAAACGGTTCAGTACAAAAGACTGTTTGATACACATATGGTGAAGCGCACAGGGGGGCTACCCATGGTCCATCTGCAGGAAGAAATGCTATCAAAAGACATACCTCAATCAGCACAAACATGCAGGACCAGAGCACCCATTTGTCTGAAATGTGCCAAAACCTTTACAAGAAAATCTCACCTTTGTGAGCACAGAGAAAAGGTACATTTGGAAGTCAGTCCTGTGGACGTATTGAAACTACTTATGATTTGTTTTCAATCTATAAATAATCGTCTTGTGTAAATGCCTGAAAAGCTCTCATATAATATTTCTGGACTGTATACATGACAAATTTTATAATCCATTTACAGATTTGCACATAAACTAAAACATTTAGTCTGACAATGTGAATGATTCATTCTGCAGGGATTGTAAGTCTAAAATATGCAGATCTCTGGAAGATTTCTCCAAGGGCTCAAGAAACCCGAAGCTGTATAATTTAACAAGGCGGAGCCAGACTCTTAATTGGAGTGATTCTACATGAATTCATTCCAAATGGGAAGTCACAAAGACTGCTTCCTGTGAAGTGCACATCCACAAGGGTTATAAAGTGCTGAATTATCTTTAATGACTTACTCACAGCATGAAGAAACCTAATAACTGTAGAGCAGAAACAAAAGTTAACAGCCGACAAGTCAAATGAATAATTTTTCAAGCAAATTGTCTGCATTGTAAATTTGAGACATTACTACTCGAGGTTCTGAAAAAATCTGAAAAACTGCATTGTGTCCTTAAAAATGGATGATTTCATCAGAGCCAGGGTTCTGAATCATCCTCAGTTTTACAGCCTTCTCACTAACTAAATGACATTACACGTAACGTGCTGTACTTCACCAAATTGAGTAACAGACAAATCTGTATATAACAGAAATATATTTTCACTGTTTGTTTACACACACACACACACGCACGCACGCACACACACACGTATGGGTCCTCAGTTATTTAGAAAAAACAAAAACAAACAAAAAACAGGACATTTTCTGTAAAAAAATGGAAAATTGTCCACTTGATGAGCTGCAAATCCTTTCTTTTAAAGACTGAGACAGCCAAGTACTGTTTGATTTACAACAGCAGTATAAGTATAACAACCTTCCACCTCTTTGTTAAATAAATGTGTTATAGAAGTGACAGTCAAATCGCTGTTCACCTGTGTTAGGCAACTAATGATTTTTCTTGTATCAGTCAGTTGATGAAATGTTCGATAAGGTCTTGCGAGCAATGTATCTCTTTTATGTAAATGACATATTCAGTTAATATACATATTTTTAACCAGTAACTAACACAGTGAGCTTTCATTAATAGAGCTTTGCAACACTTTTGAGTGTATGAACATTTAAATTATGCAAAAAGTGAAAGTTGCACCAGCAGGGAGCAGTGGTGCTCCAAGGACTGCCCTAATTTCATCTTCCAGAGGCAGATTGTAATACACTGACATATCATATTCATCTCCATTATAATGATGAACATTTTCACACATCCTCTCTTATGAAATGAAGACAGGCAACAGGCTTTAATGACTGCATCTTTCAAATTTGAAACGATTTTTGGACAGAACATTGTGCTGCTGAACATTTGTATCTGTCTTTTATGGTTTTACAGGACAAACACACGACTTTGTAAAACTTTCCTTACATTGGTTGTCTAAACCACCAGCCTCTTCTGTCCCAGGGTTTCAGGTTTTCCTTTTTACTGTTTTTTTTTTTTATTTGTCTGTCGAGTAAATAATTGTGTTGCTATTTGATAAATAGCAGCTTTTTGTTTAAAATCTCTTGTTGTAAGAGCACATTAGATGTTAATCCTATTTAATAAAGCTAGCAGAAAGGAAAAGGACAGAGTACCTCATATTTCACTACCAGCACAGAGTCTTTTGTAATACAGTTTGATTATATTTGTAAAAAAAACATCACAGTACTTGAGAGCAGGTTAGTGGAAACTGAAACAGAAGAAATTCCACAAAATCAAAGCAATCCCCAATGAGCTCTGCAGTAATTAGTGGCAGGCAGACTGTGCCACTCCTCTTGGATGTTCTTGCTGTCTGTGTCTGCAGACGCTCTGAGTTTTCTCTGACTAAGTCTTTCATCTGTCATTCTCTCAGAGAGCAGCGCACTACAGAGGGGGCGCACAGCTAAAGAGCTTTGGTCCCCTCTGGCCTCTTCTGGCTCTGATAAAGTTAAGACGAATATCATTTAGTTTCAGGCACCGGTAGCTCAGTAATATAAAAAAACTTCACATCAAAAGTTTTCCTGATTGCTGATGACCTACTGAATGACCGCTGCCACATATTTTCAAAGTTTAAGGTGTAACGCACTACAGTGGTGCCTGCATTATGAATGGCTGAGTGACAGGACAATATCTTTAATTAATCATAGTGACTCTGAATGTCCCAACAGAGGGATAACAGCAACAGTGAAAGGGAGGATTTTGCAAAATGGTACAGAGAGCTGGCATGATGTATGGTTTGGAGATGGTGGTGCTAACCAAATTGCAGGTGGTCGAGCTGAAGATGTTACTTTGGAGAAAAGTTTAGAGAGGCAAGGCTGAGATGGTTTGTGCAGAGGGAGGGGATAGTGGATATACTGGACAAAGGTTGTTGAAGGCGAGTTGTTGAGAGTTACCAGGCAGGAGGGAAAGAGGAAGACCACATAGGAGATTCATGGATTTAGTGAAGGAGAGAGTTAGTGTGGAAGAAGAGGAAACTAGGGACAGGGTGAGATGGTGGCAGATGTTATAATGTGGCAACCCATAAAGGGAGGAGCTAGAAGAACAGCTACAGTATGGATGAAAAACCCACCACTGTGTCTCATATTTTTTTAAGCACTGATAAAAGCAGTCTATATTAAATTAATATAAACGCTTCTGTAAAAGTGTAATGTTCTTGTACTTGAATGTTTTAAAGCTCACATGTTGAGAATTAGTATGTGATTATACTGTAGCTATTTGTTGTTAATAAACAAAGAATAAAAATGATGCAGTCTATGTTCTGCTTTGAGGCATTTATTCATGGTGTCATTTGAATTTGCTCCGCCGGGAGAGAATGGGGTGGTACAGTACCCATCTTGATGTTAACGCTGGAAATTGCCAATGAACCTAACCCTTTAAAGCCAAGTGTATCATATTTGATGCATGACATTTTGTGAGTTTTTGTCTTCTACATCAGCAGCGTGATCCTCCCCCGCCTGAAAAACTGAAATCAACTGCCTGATATAGCAAATAGGATTCCAACTGAACAAACTGAAACTCATATATGCAAATTAATATTAATTTTTGTAATTAGTCAGAAGGTTCACTAAACAATCCATTTTCAAAAAAATTACTTTAAAAAAATATTTTCTTATTTCATGGATCAGGCTTTAAAGGGCTAATCAAAAAAGGAGCATTATTTAGCTATAAGAGATCCTTCTTACATTTGGGAAGTTGAAGCTGGGCTGTATATCCATATACACATATATAACATATACAGATGTTGACAGTTGATGTTTTAAAAGAATATATTTGACTTAGAAAACAATATAATGGCAGATTGCATTACAATGGGTCAAACATTTGTTGCTGCAGTTATAATGTGACGTGATTCAGTTCAGTTCAGTTCAATTCAATTTCCACTTTATCTCTGAGGACCGCCGGAGAAAGGAGAGAGGTAAACTGTTCTCTTAGTTCGATCGCTTAATTTCATAGAATCGCTCTGTTTTTTTAGCTTTTTTTTTCTTCAGATCTCAGCAGTTTATCCCGTGGGCTATTTGACGATCTGTTCAGAGACTTACATAACTGCCTGGAAAATGCAGGCATGAATTACAATATTGTTTTCTTAAGGAAAACACAACACCTTTTTATTCCATTCGAATAGTTTCATTCCAAAATAAGCTCTGCACTATAACATAAAGTAACTGCTGAATATTAATTTCACAAAAATTAAAAGGATGCCTTTTTTTTTTGACTACATAACAACTAATAATCCAAAAAATTATTCCATCAATATTTTTGTTGGAATAAATATTCACCTAGTTTAAAAATATTTGTCCCAATATAGCTTAGGTTTACCATTAGAAAAAGGATGCAATCTTAAAGGAGGGCGAGTGGTGCAATGCAGCTTTGATTGAACTGAGTCCCAGGTTTGCGGCAGTGTTGAGGGGACTCTTACTCTGTGAAGACACTTACTCAGCAGAAAGATCCTAAAGGGCTGGTGCACTCTGGGAATTGCATTTGTGACACCTGTATCAAATTTCTGTCTTCATACATTCACCTTCTCCACTTAACAGATTACACTGTACGTCTCTCAACTGGCTGACACCATCTGCTGAGAATATACATTTTACTGTCACTGCAGATAACAGGGATATCATCCACCCATCCATCTCCTGGATCCTGTGTGCAGTCTACGCTTGTGTTTTGCATTTTATTCCTTCATACGCAAAGTCATTAGATGCATGTGGCCTTACATTCTTTCAAAGCAGCATTAGAGAGTAATAGTGATTCAGACAGGGTTCTCGAGTCTAGTAATAATTGGTCCTTGGCCATGCTGCCTTTTTTATTGCAGCGGAATCCTTACCCATCTCTATCCAATGTGCATACACACTTACTATAAATAAAGCCCATAAGTACATCATCGTGCTGCGTTCTTCGGCTTGCGAGGCTTTTTGAAAAATGCGTTATTTCTCAGCTGGCATGTGGAAAGCATATCACAGCCAGAAGCCTTTTCCACACTTCCAAGTGTGACACGGAGAGGGAGAGAGATGAAAAGAAAGTGAAGAGAGAGAAAGATTGTTGAGAGAGAGAGAGAGAGCTGCAGCTTCCTGCAGGCTGTCGTAGAAGACACCTGCCTGTCTTTTAATTTTTTTTAATTTTTTTTTTTTTCCTTGAGAGGTTGGCAGGTGTTCAGGCCGGGTGACACTGATGGTTCACTGATGGTTCACGGAGCAGGAACATCCAGTAAGAGTTCTGGATATAGCTTTGCTATTTTCTGCTTTCATTTACCCACTCATGTATTATTCAGACCCGAGATGCTTCAGCACAAGAAGGCACATTTGCAACCAAATAGAGAAGATGGGTGCCTGTTGTTTTTTCAGTCTCTCATAAGATGGTCTAAAATGTCAGCCATGCTCTGTATGCTCGTGTTTCAGAAATTGCAATGGGGGCTATGCGATAAATCACAAAAGACAGAGATTGAGAACTGATATAGATTTCTTGCTGCTTATTATCACTACTTTGTTAAACACATTCGCTAATTCCCTCTAACGTCTCTACAGACAGCTGAAGCATTTCAAATTCTACAACCTCTGCACTTATTTCAGCCCCACTAGGTCATCAGAAATTCACTTTTCCTTTAAAAAAAAAAAAAGGGCTGACAGCTTGAATTGATGATTGCTAATTCTGGTGGAAGTTGTCCTTGCAGTCACCTTTTACATTAAACTGGCTTAGATCTTCTTCTGTGGAAACAAATATGCATATTTAAATGCTGAAATAGTAAAAGGTAAGACAAAATAACTGCTGGCATCTTGCAAGGAAAACTACAGTTACATTTCTCCAGTCCAGTACAGACATACTGTAAAAGCTGTCATGTAAACCCAGCTGGCGAGCAGAGCTCTGCAGCAAAAATTTGCCCCGTCCCACCATGCATCTGTGTATTGATTGTACTCTTTAGGACAGCAGGCACTGCAACACGGAAAGAGAGAAGTAGAGAGCGGTGGGTGGTGAATGAGTTGAATTTGGCTTTTTTTAGCTTAATGTGGTTGCAGCACAGAAGCCAGGCTCAAACATCAAATTGTGAGACAGACAGAACATGTCCAAGTGAAATGTTAACGCTGCTTCTCTTTGCGTCTTTCCACGTTTGGCTGTACATCTGAATTTGCAAGAATGTTTAGGATGAAAAGCCTCAGCATGCACATTGTGCACAGGTAAGACTGCAAATAAACATTAAATAAAATTTGCACAAAAGCTGAGGAAAGTATCCCAACATCTGCAGTGCAGCCAAGTCTGAGTTTATTTACATGCAAGCCAGGTATAAGAGCGGGAGCTCCAGCCTCCAGGCATCCCCACACAACATCCAGCTGTTTGGCATAACTAATATTTGTACAGTGGGTGTGCTGAGACTATTGTGGGGTATGACAATCTTTGAAAACTAGGTGAGGAAGCTGGACTGTGTGTTAAGTCTAGAAAAACAGAACAAACAAAGTACACCCACAAAAATATCTAAAGATAATAGCGGGAATCCAAACTGCAATAAGCAGGATTTTTGTACTAAGTGTTTATGAAATGATTAGCTAGAGGCAAGCTCTGTGTGGATAACATTTCAACACATCTCAACAGTGTGAAAAAGTAAGAAAAGTGAAAAATCTATCTACTCCATAATATCAAATTGTGATTTTATCAATGTATTCTGGTATTAATACAGATTGTATCTGACAATAGAAATATGGGAATCAATTATTTTCAACAAAAGGAGAAATGAGGGACTGAGACAGAATGATAGGTTAATTGTGATGGAAAAGATGTGAGAAAATCCAAAGAAGTCTGATCAGTTATCAGAGATATTTTAGTAGAAAATCAGAAGCGCCAGCTCCTTTTAACTGGGAGACGTTCTTGTGTGAAGCAGACAGAAAACAGATGGGGCTGTAGTCGAGCAGCTGAATGATAAGCGAATAAAAAACCAACAAGGCAAGCTCTTCCAGTTAAACAATGCTGTGTCAGCTGGCAAAGCGCTAACAAAGAACTGACATGTATGCACACTTTGTCTTCACGAAAGTTTACAGTGACACGAATGCACGAGCACAAATCTCTGTAAAGTTTTTTGTTTTTTTGTTTTTTGTTAAAAACCCATAGACAGGATGCTTAGCTAAACAGTGATGATTCTCTGTCAGCTCACAGCTGCTATCCCAGACACCACGCATGTCTGTGTGTGTGTGTATGTGTGTGTGTGTCCTAATAATATAAAGCATCATGACAAGCGGTACAGACTGGGATCAGTCTTGACACATAGGTCAGCCGTCTGTCAACACCTACACCCCCTTTCGTGTTTTATCGTTGACAGCAACGCGGTAACTGATGCCTTTATGTTATTATGTCTGTGTGCAGAGCCTTTTAACTGCAGAGCAAATTAGATAAGTGCTGGCTCTAAACAGGTCAGTGCAATAAAGCCATGTTTCATACGTGAACCCTAATTCCATTACAAACCCTTAGAGTACCTCTTATTTGTAAGCCTCAGCCTTATCTCTGTAAAAGTCAAAGTTACAGCAAAGACTGGGGATGCCTGATCCATGCATGGGCTAGCTAAACCTACTTTTAGTCTTAGGGGATAAAGCAAGACAAGCTATGAACCTTCAGTTCATCTTCTAATGATCGCACAGATAAACCTTCCCAGATAAACTTTGCAGACATGAATGAACACAAATCAGCATAATAATCCTGTACAGGATTAGTGGTGTATTGATCATAATCTCATTATGCTCTCTTTCATTTATTAAAGGAAACAAAAAAACAACAACAACAAAAGCCAAAACATTTTTTTTTCATTTACCATATTTGCTTTCTGTGCAGAGAACTGGGGTGTGTTTAAACCATTATAAGAGTTTAAATGCTTGACAGGTAACTATTCAATGTCTTGCTGTGAACTACAGAGAGATAATTGCTTAGTACTTGCTTCACATACTTGGCAGCCCTGGTCATTTATCTTTATTAAGCACCTGGGTGCACAAGCACAAGACTTTTGGTTTCCTTGGCAATAAGCAAGCTAAATCCTGCTCCACTTCTACAGGTGGAAGTGAGTCAACAGCACTGTTGTACAATTCGCCCCCGTACCATCTTTATGCTTTGTGTGAGCTCGATGGTAGAGTAGGAAAATAAAAATGAAGCACAGAGACAACTGACAGTGTCCTGTCACTGACAACAGGCTCGTCTCCACAGGCCAAACACTCACTGGTGAAAGCAAAATAGACTCGAACTGTTTCTTTTTTCCCCTCTTTTTCATATGTCAAGAAAAACACAAGTGAGCATCCGGTGCTGCCTGGGCTCGCGCTGCACACCTGGGAGCTGTCAATACAGCTGCCGTGCAATGACAAGCTGCACTGGAATCCAAGCTGTCCTGATGTGAGACTGCACATGCTCCGCTCTTCAAGCATAAAACTGCATAAAATACTCTTAACAAGCGATCATTAACTGATTTCAAGGTTTGGCTTTTCAAATAGGATATGTACTTTGTTTATCCCAAAAAGCTGGGAAAGGGCTTTGTTACAGCAGCCAAAACATGTAAACTAGCCTTGAAGCAAGTATTAGAAAGGTGGGAAAAGAAAAAGCTTAATTTAACTGAAAAAAGAAAAAGTAAAGATCTGAACAAATCAAAATCTAAATATAATACAATCTAACAAAGGACTTCAGGGGTTGTGGTATGAGGCAGGAAAGATTTTCTTTATGGGAGCATTTTACTGCTTATTTTTCTTGTAAAGGACTATGATGATGATGAGATGAGAAACACTTTATTTATCTTACATTTGGGAAACAATGATGATAATGATAATAATATGTGAATAATATGTTTAGATGATTTTCTTCCAAGCAAATTTCCTGTATTTTATGAATGTCTTACTCTTTGAGATTTGGAACTGTTGCTCGGGGTGATGGGGGAGGAATTAAAGGTGCCACATTGGGTATTTTCACTCATTTTTAGGACATTTTGCAACCAAATGATTCATTGATGAATTACTAACACATGATTTCATAATGACGCGACACTGCTTTATCACTGTTCAAACTTCTTCTCATTAGCACAGTAATTTCATCTAAAGCCATCCTTTATAAAGATATATGTGATATTCAGGTGAAAATATGTGCCATTGTATGGTAGTTTCAAATAAAGAAAGGATCTTTTGAAAGCTACAATACATGGACATCTGGACAACATCCAAACCTTACACACTACAGACATGGCAGCTTCAGCACCCTATACATTTTGCTGAGTGGATGATGGGTGTGATGCCAGCAAGCTGATACAGCAGGACAAGAGGAACTTCGCCAGCTTATTATATAGAAGCTTTATGAGAAAAGAAAAACAGCAGGGCATGTGATTCAATTAATGAGACCAATAAGAGAAAACCACATTTTTTTGGCTGTGATACAAAACAAGCTATCAAACATCCTTCATAGTAGGCTGCTAACTGGCGTGACTGTGATGAGATCTGTCGCCGAAACAGACTGTTGGATGCAGCTTTGTAGTGTATCATAATCACACTGTAGTGCAGAAGATCTGAATCCGGTTGACTCAGTCAGCATAAAATGCCAAATCACCATGGTAACAGGGGATGCAACACACTTTGCACAGGGTGATGGAGACGGGAGACTGTTCGCCACCAGCATCATCTCGGATCAATGACAGCTGTTTATAATGCAGTGATTAGAATCCGAGAGAGAGAAATACATGCAGGACTTCGGACATCCCACCTGATTTTTTGTGCACCACAGCCAAAGCTGGGGCTACTACAGGGTCACGTTGAAGATTTTTTTTTCATTATTATGTAACTGCGTTGAATTACAGTGGTAGCAATTACCAAACGCTGACGAAATCAAAATCCACACGAGACTGCTATTTAAAGCTATGAAATAAATAAATAAATAAATAAATAAAAATGTAAAAATCTGTATATTTTCTGTATTCTGGAGTTTGCAGCGGACACCATGCCTCAGCGTTAGTCTACAAAGTTGCATAACATTTCACTCACATTTCTCCCTCCCTTTCAAAAATATCTAAAGCTACCCATTAACAGATTTTGAGGATTAAATCCCACACCCCAAAAAACTGTCCTACAAATCCACACATTCTGTGGAAGCTCATTCGCATAAAAACAGGAGCTTATTTTAGACCGTAATCTCCTCACTCCACCCACATCATTCAACGACATCTGGAAAGGGGGGCAGAAAAAACATCCAACAAGAAGATCTGAGAGCATGACGGCTGGATGGATGTGCTCTTACCTGTCCGCATGCTGGAGGAGAGTCGTGCTTCTATAAGATATGGTGTTTCACTCTTGGAGCGGAGTCTCCTTATCGGTCTGCGGTCTGTGCTGTTGGCTGGAGTGGTCGCCATCAATTTTCACCCAGTGTCCAGTGGAGACTGCTCTGGCCGACTGGGGGCAGATGCAGAACCACGGCCACTCTCACACGCTGGGAGGTAGCTATTGATGACGGGAAGGAGCGAGAGAGCGAGAGAGGGGGAGAGAGAGAGAGCGAATGAGAGAGAGAGAGAGAGGCGTTGGTGGGTTATGACATGCATACACTACACAGTGCGAAGGGATATATAAAGCCATGATATGATCATTTCATTATCATTGATCAATTCAGATTTTTTCACATGTAAAAACTGAAACATATAATCTCAAATTAGAAGAGATTAGGACTTTATAGGTTACGATGTATACAATTATATTACGGTTAAATACATTTGTGCTGTATGGAAATAAATATTCTTTTCGAACCAAAATAATTACTAATAATATATCTGAAATAATCTTATTTGATAAAATCTCTATCCGTTTGTCAGAGCTTTTATTTTTTTAAGCACAAAAAGTTGAAACCACTGAATCGTTAAACCTGAGAATGAATGAATCATCTTGAATGAACTGCAATTTCGCCAACGCGCCAGCAGGTGGCGCTCACGCTCGCGAGTACTATTTACGACAGCTTGATACGTTTACGGCTGCTCCCGATAATCAAGCGTACAGGTAAACAAGCAAAGTCGTTGTGGCACTCTGCTCTGATAGAAGGTTTATATCGCAGCGAGGTGAGCACAATAAATGTATTGTAGCAAGTTTATTTAAAACACGCTCATATTTGTAGTATCAACAGATACATGTTCGGATGGACTGGCTACTTCCTGCTTATTTGACAGCGAGCACAATTTGATCCCTGTGGCTACTCCTCCCCCCCCCGACTTTAAAACGGGTACATGTCGACGCAGCCGATGTTTGGAGTTTGTTAATGAGTTTGCAACTTGTTAGCTGCAGTTAACAACGTCTTCTTTTTATTAATTCCTCGGCTGAAACGCTTCTTTTGTTTATTTTTGGAAGAAACAGCGCGACAAAGAGCCGCAGCAGTAAGTAGCTGTAACGCGTACTCGGATTGTGCAGAATCTTTGTAGCCTTTAACGCCTAGATTAGCCTAAGCACCTTTTGACATGTTTTTTTTAACCTTAGGCTTGACATCTCGTTAAACGTAATAGGTAGTTTATTCAGGTTAATGGGCACTCACTTTTGTCATTTTCTGTTATTTTCCGTTGGCCTCAAAGTAGGAAGAACTGGCAACCTTCTTTGGGTTTAATACGCGACATTCGCGTGTCTTATCGGGGCCTAAAAAGGCAGGCTATTTGAGTTACGTTGCAGCTGCATTCATTTACGTGCCTTTTTTGTATTTATATTTCACTGGCATATAACGCAAGACAGGCACTGAATTTTGCATTTATTGTCCTTTCGGAAGCGCCATCTGTGTCTTGTGGCGACTGTCAGATAAATACAACTAAAGCAAAACAATAAGTGCTGCAGCAAAGTGAGCGACACTCATATCAACTGGATTTGTTCATCAGAGTTATGCTACAAGGTCTAAAAGACCTTCCTCCTGATGGCAGTAAGATGTATTCATCATGTGTTGTGACACATCACAGAGGATGTCTCACCCTGTCACACCACCCAGGACTCCCAAAGTTGCATCATACTGTTTTGTTGCTGACCTGTAATCCATGTTTACGTGGATTACACCACTTAGCCACCAGCTACACATACACTTCCACTCACTGATGTGCTCTGATTTAGATCAAAACCTCTCTTTTATACTGTGCTTAAACGGTGACTCTTACACTGTCCCTTCAAACATCTTGTCATGTGGGAGGTTACACATTGGATTTTCAGCCTTTTTTGTCTTTATCTGGTCTTCCAGTGACAATGCTTCTCCGAAATCGAGCTGTCGTTGCTCTTGGGCTTCGAATGTGCTCCTCTCATGTGACCAAAGGACCGCTGGCTGATGCAGTGAAACACAGCTCAGGTAAAATGAACACTTGTGCATATTACTACATAGTACAATGTTTGAGTTACATCATTCTGTGACATATAGAACCCGAGTAAGAAGTCAGTTCATGAAAAGCAAACAACTAAATCGTGATGCGCTTAATTAAGAAGTAGGAAGTGCATCACGGTAACTGAAGAGAAGACAGGCTGCTTGATTCTATCGAAATTAAAATGATTATGTTTTTTTCTTAACTCATCTGGGTATCATCATTATGTCTGGAGGGTTTCAACGCTTGCATTGTGCTTTCTGCTCCGATGTAAAAGTAGTTTTTATTATATTTTCCTAGACATGTCTGAGTTCCGTGAGGTGTTTTCCAAAGCCAAGCACATAGCCATCATAACAGGAGCTGGTGTAAGCGCAGAGAGCGGAGTACCAACCTTTCGTGGAAAGAATGAGAAGTGGAGGAAGTGGCTGTCTCAGGTAACTCATAAAGAAGCAGCACACACTTTTACATGGATGCATTTTATTTTTTCTTTTCTTATTTCATTTTTTTTTTTTTTTTTTTTTTTAAGGTTGTATTTGTGTTTTCCCTTCCAGTTAAATATGCCTTTGGATTGTGCATTTTGATGGCAGCTTTCTGAGCTTTAAAGTCTGTGCTTAAAACACAACCATGTGGATCTGTCCTCAGGACCTTGCAACGCCAGAGGCCTTCTCTCGCGACCCGTCTCGAGTCTGGGAGTTCTACCATTACAGAAGGGAGCTTGTGATGAACAAGAAGCCCAGCGCTGTCCATTTGGCTTTAGCAGAATGCGAGGCTCGGCTGAAGAAGCAGGGACGCTCTGTGGTCATCATCACTCAGTGCATAGATGACCTGCACCGTCAGGCTGGGTCCAAACATGTGCTCAACGTTCACGGTGAGGAGCAGAAAGTGACAACAGATACAAAATGCAAATAGCAGCTGTTTAATTTCATTACGTGCAGGATTATGTAAAAACTACCAGGAGGAATTATATGAAACTTGGTTGCAAGCTGGAGCATGACAGCATGCCTTGGCAGAGAACTGCACTGTCAGAATGGCCTTGCTGTTTTTGTGACTCATTACCTCCATGTCTAGTTTTGTGTGCTAATATTAAAAGAATTTCACTCTATAGGTATCTTCAGTTTCACACTCAGTTTTAAGTTCTGAAATTGAACAACTTTTCCAGTTTGTGTTAACAATGTACAGTCATCCTAAAACAACTCCTTGTGCAGATATTAGTGGAAACTTTGACAGCGCTGTTGTGGTTTCGCTGGGATATGGAAAAATCTGATTCATAGTGGTTGGTCTCTCAAACCCACAGATTTAGTCAGTAATTTAATGTCAGTGGAGAAAAGTCCAAGAAGTGTCCTGCTCAAGTGTTAAGTTGGCCTTTTAGAGGAACATTTTGACTGGCTTCTCTATTTTCATACTGTTTTGAGGGTGGCCAGAGTGCTAAAACGTTTGACTCACCTGCTAAAATCTTTCTTCTGTCTGTTCCCAGGAGATGTTTTCTGTGATCCCAGCACTCTAATGTGCAACAGCTGTGTTTTCTGTGTGTAACTGCAGGCAGTCTGATGGAGACGCGCTGTATGAGTTGCGGTCATGTGTCAGTGAACAAGAGAAGCCCCATATGTGCTCCCTTAAAAAACAAAGGGTGAGTAACAGAACCTTTGAAATACCAACTCTTACACTGATCAACATAAACCTCCAGCATGGATGGATCACTCTTTAACCCACAGTTTTTGCTGTATTAATGTGCAGTGACCCTGGCCCAGATGTTCCTGATGCCCAGATTCCTGTGGATAAGCTGCCAAGGTGGGATTACTTTCATGCCATATTAATAACACTGACAGACAGATTTGCTAAGCTTTTTGTTTTGCATATACTGTAGTCTGTCAGATGCAAAATTAGTTTCCTCAAATTCTGCATTCTGCACCAGTCTAATAAGCAAACTTATTCTAATTGCATATGATTATGCAAACACTAAGCAATTGTCAGCTTGGCTGTTTATGCACTGTGTGACGTTTACATATTTTTTTTGTGTAATTCTGTGTGCCTCACCGGGAAATCTTTCTCCCCTTTCGAAAAGCATGTGCTTGTTAGAAAGGAAACAAATATCAAAAACATGGAATCTTTTTAATAAGAAAACACAATAGCTACGAAAATGCACACTTAAGGGAAGCATGCCATCTGCTTTATTGTGAAGGTTTAGGTTACCCATCATCTCCACCCACCTCCGGTGACCCTGTTGTCTCTTTGAGCTGCTGCAGACCTGCAGGTTTTTCCTGCTGAATGAGTTTAAACTCAACTCCAATGTTCCTGTTAGTCAGATCAGTTCTTCCACTGGGGGGCAGCAGTGCGCTATAAATACTTCAAATCCAGTTTTGCTTATAGGTGTCACTGAAAATATGGCTGAAAAGTTGCACATTGACATCTCCTGAGAAAACTGCTTATTCTTAGATTTTATCATCTTTAATTATCAAACATTTGGCTTTTCTGGCCACATCTTTGTCAGTGTGGGTAGAATTTGAAAAAGTATGAGACCATTAACATGAGGACTTTATACTGGAGGACATGAGGTTTTATACTGCTCTTTGTAGGTGTGAAGAAAGAGAGTGTAATGGTCTTCTGAGGCCCAATGTGGTGTTTTTTGGGGAGACGCTGGACTCTCACATTCTTACCAAGGTGGAAAAAGAAATTGAAACCTGTGATCTTTGTCTCGTGGTGAGTCATTTTAATTTCAATATGCACGTGTGATATATACTGTATTCTTCCTGTGTAGTATTGTCATGTAACACAATATTTGCTAAGAAATTACTCGACCTGTGTTTTTCCCATATAAGTTGCCACTGGAGGTCATTGTTGATTGTTGTTTTCCTATAGGTGGGAGCATCTTCTATTGTTTACCCAGCAGCCATGTTTGGCCCTCGTATTGCATCCAGAGGTGTTCCAGTGGCGGAGTTTAATATACATACAACACCGAAATCAGAATATTTCATGTAAGTCAGTCAAATAACTCAGTCCTCATTAAATAAGATGAAGTTAGACCACCTACACGCCCTTCAGACGTACAATTCTCACCTTCAATGTGTTTCTGTGTGTGTGTGATGTGGCACAGGTACCATTTCCAGGGTCCATGTGGAACTACACTGCCTCAAGCTTTGGCACAACATGAGTCAGAGGTTTTTTAAAAAAACACCGGGCTGACTTTTTCAACATCAGTTAGATTCAAAAAACAAAAGAAAACCTACAAGCCAGTGCAGCCCAGACATTTCTTAGCAATACTCCAAATCTCTTTAAATCAGTGTAGCTGTTAATGTGCTTGGAGGTATTTTGTAAATCATTAAGCTTCTTGACAATTTTTGAGATGAATTTCTTAATACTTGAAAATGTAGCTCACTAACTGGAATCAGATCATGATTTTTTTTTTTTTTATGTTACATGATATCGTGTGAACTATGCAGGTTAAAAAGGAAAGGGAGGACATGTAAAAATCAAAACAAAAGTCAGACATCAAAGGGTATTCTTTCATAATGGATGTTAATGAGAAGATCATTAAATGTTAGCACTGTTGTTCTCTAAAATGAAGCTGTAGATCAACATATTACTTCTGGTTGAGTATTCCACTTTTCTCTTTCTACCGCATGAAGAGATGTACAAATCATAATATAATCTAGTGCCTTTTCAGACTGTTTACACAACCTTGACCAAATGCTTGCTTTAAGTTTCAAGTACAAATCTTTCAATGTTACAGAGATTTATTCCAGTGTACAGAGTTTGCTGTTGACCAAGGACAGAGAGGAAGTGAAAAATTCAGGTTATGCCTGTCATTTACTTTCTATGCTGGGTAATTGTGTTTATTATGACATGGGTCTTGTTATGTTACATGGATTATCCATCATGCATTTGATATTTTTTTTTATATACTTCTCAGTGTCTGTATTACAAAATGATGTGTTTCATCTCTTGGTGGGACGTGTCTAAAGAACAAAAACATCTTCTTTGTCCAAAACAATACGCACAATGTGTCATGATGTATTCCAGTAAGACTGCCAATACCTTTATTAAAAAACTCATTACAATAAAACACTAAATTGATATTTGGTGAGAGCTCATTGTGTTGATTTTAAAAAAAGTCATAAATGTCTTTGGTGAATGGTAAATGGGCTGGTTGTTGTATACCTGTTTCTACTCCACTTCAGCAATGTAAAGCCTTGGTAGGTTACAGTACCGGGCATAACGAACCACTTGGCAAAGGAAAGAAAAAAATAATCTTTTGGCACTTTGCTACTGTTGCAAAAACAAGTTTGGGACTGCATTTCAGTCAGTGGTGTTGAAGATATTGTCAAAAATGATGAAACTAGGAACACAGAAAAATACCATTTGTATCCATTTTCCTAGCAAAATGCAAGGAAGCTACTCTTGCAGAGTCCTGCATGTGCAGAAAGTGAACAGTAGATGCCAGCGTGTAGCTTTCTATCTCGGATGTTGCTTACATAGTGATGTATAATTCTGCACTGAGAGGGATACGGTGGGGGGAAAAAAAGGCCTCTCAGATTCGGCTCTTAGCATGCATGAGTGAGAGGAAATGCAGATTTAAGTACCCCTAGGCCATCAGTGAACCCAGAGTTGTTACGACTGAGCTGAGCTGAGGAAACCATATCGAGCTCAATCATAATGCTGCTGAAAATGGAAACAGTTTGAAGTGGAAAGCAAGGCGACACAAGGTGGCCTCTTTTGTCCAAGCTGATTTCTTACAGGGATCTTGATAAATTGCATGTTTTAAGACTATTATTAGAATTAGTGTGTCTTTGTGTTACTTTTTTGTTAGCCGATTGCTAAAGTATATTTTTCCTTGTGTAGTTTTTATTTTTCCCTAACTTTCTCTTGTTCAGGCTATGACTCATTGCATCATGCAGTGTTTAACCCCATAAAGCGAAGTCAACCTGCAAACACTGGTGACTGTTTACAGAGATGCTTTAGACACCTACTTACAGAAACTATCAAACACGTCACCAAAAGAACCACCACAAAGGCTACAAAACTGTTAAAAGCTGCTGTGTAACAAAAGTCTCTTCTCGCTGCTATGTTGTGATTTTCCCCGGTTTAGAGACACTGGCCCGGTGCATGCTACTGGAAATGCTTCTCAAGTGTTTTATCTTCATTTACCGACTGGGCTAATATTGTTAAGTCATTCAATGGAAATGAGAGACAGAGGGTTAGGAGTCATTCAAATTAGCTTTGGAAGGTTATGTGCATTAGACAGTGTTATGTTAATATGATGACAGTCATAAAAAGAGTTATCCCAGGAGAGCGTGTGTGTGTGTGTGTGTGTGTGTGTGTGTGTGTACGTGTGTACGAATGTAGCGGCGAGCACATGCGAACTCACACAGGTACGTAATCTATCTTTGGTGTCTCAGGGGAGGCTCTTCGGGTTGGTTCATTTCATGCACGCTGTAGTTTCAGCGCTGATTATAAATTTTTTAGCTCACACAGCATTGCAGCACCGCAAACCCAAATATAAAACCACAAACACACTGCAGCTGGCCCACATTGGTTAAAGAATAAAACCCCCCCCCACATCCATAATATCCTCCCTCCCTCCCACTGTGCTGCTGTTGTTCATCAATTAGCATCTAAAATCAATTAAGCATATCAACTGTATCTTATAATATATGTCATCATCACCATTGCCATGATTAGATTTCCTCATTTCCTTTTCTATTATTGGTAGCCCCCTTTAAGGAGAGGTAAGGCCAGGTCCCATTTGTCATCAGGAGAAAAGTACATGGAGAGGCACTTAAGAGAAATCTCAACTGTCTGATACAGTCATTTCTGGAGCTGATGTGAGCGAGGCTGCCAGAGAGAGGACAGCTACTCTGCCAACTCCTGCAGCTCATTCATGAATGCAGTGGGCAAGAGGAAAGTGTGGAGGTGGAAAAGTTCTTGACTGCTCCAAAAGCCTTAAGGTTAACAGACTTGCCATCTTTGGTGGAAAGGCAGGAGATGTTTCTCTGTCTCTGAGCGAGAAGGCAGACTAAGCCAGTAGATGACATGTATGCAGCTGGATCTATAGAATGATACAGTTTTGATAATTCTGCCTCTGTACCAGCAGAGTGCTTAGGAAAAAAATAAAATAGAAGAATTATGCTGCTCCCTCGTATAAAATGCTCTGCAGCTGCCTTCAGTTGCTCCTTGTTTGCGAGCTTCTCCTCATTCAGTTTTCTCTGCATTAACTGAAATTCGTGCTCTGTTGGTTGTAATCAGATGACTGACTTGGCCAATAAAGAATATCTAATTTCTTTTGCCTTGAGAAACCCATTTGTGACCATCTATGAAGCTGCCAGTTGTGCAGCTTTTGACTAAATCTGAGCAGAGAATATAACCCTGCACACTTCAGAATGTATCCTGCCACTTCTATAAACAGACACATCATCAGAAAGCGCTATTTGCACTTGCAGTCATACATACCTGACCTAACAGTATATAGCCACATATTGCTTTTAATGAGAAGAACTATATGCATGATTGAATCCATAACTTGTTTTGTTGCAGTCTCTGCACATCAAAAAAAAAAGATGTTTGATTTGATGTTTGATTGGCAGCTGGACTAGTGTTTACATGTGCTTGCATCAGAGGCGTAAGGCGCCTGAGAGTGTGTGTCTTGTACTGTATTTGTGCTGGTGTGATTTTTCATTCTGTATACATGCATATGACAAGAGGAAGTGTCAGACCAAACCAGGTCAGGCTGGTAGAGGAGCTGTGAAAATTGCACAGAGACATACTGTACCTTTACAGTTACATCGAGCTTGTCAGTGTTAGGCATGACATGACTCATTCTGCCATTTCAGTATCCATTTTTTTCCAAAGAACTTCTGTTTACATATTGGTTATATAAAAGGCATTGCAATAATAAGTGGGCAAGTCTTAAAAAAGTAACTACATATTAAAGGATCTATTGTTTATAAAGTTAAAGCTATGTAGGATGAATTGTAAAAACATGGCTGCCCCAGCACAAACTAATTACCAACATAAAAACTGACCAGTTATTTTCTTACAGTTAAACAGTTTGTCATAGTTTTTCTGGCTTACAAACTAGATTTGGTTTGATACAGACTTTTTGACAGACCTGTAAAATGTGTGTGATAAAATAAACCAGCTATTCATTTTAGGCAACAGATTGGGGACTATTGGGTACAAAAACCTTGTAATTGCTGTTTATCCTTGCAGTATATACAGTATATATACAGTACCCCCAAACCATCGTATTCTATGTCTAGGTATGAATTGCATATATTATATCGCAGGCTGGATCAGTTTTGGGACTCCTGCATCCAACCATTTTCTTGACCATATATCACAAATAGATAAGTGGATAAGCATTCACGCTCACATTCACACCTAATACAAATTTTAAAGTCACAAAATAACATTGATGTCTTTAGTCTGCTGCAGGGAGTCTGAGAAAACCTACTCAGACAAAGTGAGAATGTACAAACTTCACACATAGTTTTGCTTTTCTAAAATTTGTATATAAATGATGTTTCATGATATGAATGTAAAATATACAGTTAATGTTTCTGTTTCTGTATCCCAACAACTCAGCTTAGAAGCTGAGTTTCGAAGCTAAGTGTAAGACTGGAATTAATGCCCTTTCTCTACAGGGGAAAAAAAACCCTTCTATATTAGTTAGTAGGGCTGTAGTATTGTAATATTATTTTTGAATTTATTTATTCATTTCAGTTTAGTTTCAGTGAGTTTCCTGAGTGGATTTGTTTATTTTACTTTTTAGTTTATGTGTGAGTTTCCTGACAGTACAAACTCACACTCACACAGACATTCAGTCTCAGTAAACATCTGCACCAAAGCCTCTTCAGGTTGATTGTGTTGACAAATTGTATCACACTGACACCAAAGACATTCCCTCTGTATATTGATTTTGTTTTATTTTATGGCTTCACGATAGCGTCTCGCCTCACAGCAAGAAGGGTTCCCTGTTTGAATCCCGACTGCTGCCTTGAATGACATTCAGAGGTGTTCTTTGGATGTTGGCTTTCTTTTGTTTCACTGTCTGCTTTGATAATGTTGAAATTTCACATTTGGACACATCACTCCACAAAAGCTGTTGCTGCTGATTTTTCAGTCCAGTTTTTCTCTAATCTGGCATACCTCATCTCACCGTTCCCCTTCCTTAGAAATGCCTTCTTGACAGTCACCCTTCCACGGAGACCATTTCTGATGAGGCTTCAGTGCACAGATCAACCAGATACATCTCTCAGGTCCTGCATCCGGCCTTTTTCTGGATGACTTTCAGATACTGTCCATCAGTTGTAGATATTTTTTTTTAGGTCTTCCACTTTATTTAGTCATATATTAATCTCCTTACTGTTTCCTCTTCCTATACATTCCCTGAGTTTGGCTGAAATAACAACTGTTTGCAGATAATCCCTCTGTTGCCATGATGGCAACTATTATCATGTGGTAGATTGTTGCTTCTCACCCTCCCCACATCCTTCTGTGATAGGCCCACCCACTTTTGGCCTAAATTTGATATTCCCAAACCCAAACAAACAATAAAGCAAAATGAGTGGAAAAGATTGATACTATTCATATGCAGACCGAGTTGTTTTTCCCAACAACTCAAGCACATCCCTGAATAACATTGGTGCTTCTAGGTAGCCTGATTGGGAGGGAGTTGTTGTTTGAAAAAGGCTGAGATAGGGCTCAGGTGCAAGCTAATCTGCTCTAACCCTGCACTAATTAGGATCAAGGCAAGCGGCCACTTTCTCCTAGTTATTGATCACTGGCCCCGCCTTGCACAGACAAGTGTATGGCTCCTATGAGAACAGCAACACAGGGCGCACATAAGAGGAAGCTCTGCCCTCTCTGCCTGCTGAATGTTGTTTGTGTCTTTGAAATTCAATATCCAGTTCCTATTCAACATCAAGCCTTTCGAAGTGTTGTTGAGTCTCATCCGTTAGGCCTCCAATCAGCCAGCTCTGTTTTGGCCTGTTTCCTAGATCAGACCCACTCAATATTCACTGTATAGGTGTCTGTTGACCAGCATCACAGGCATCTCTGTCTCTATCGCTTATTTATGCATAGATCTCGCTCACTTTTCTCTCTCTTCACAGATTTAAAATAGGCTTTGTGGTGACATACAGCACACACGTCTAAATCAATGTGATGATCCCTTTATTGTCTGCTTGCTACTATCTGCCCAAGATTATTTGATAAGGAGTTCATTTACCTTTAAGTCTGTACATTTGGATATTTCACTTAGTGTGACACACAAATACTTTGACTACTTGTCATTTTACTACTGATCTATAGTTTTTATAAAGACTCGTGGAAAACAGACAATGAAATCTGCTTTTGGTCTGCTTCAAGGTCTCGTGTATAATGAATGCTGCTAATCTGTCATCAAGATTTATTTTTAATTAAAGTTGTGGGAAATAACTTTCATCATTTCACTGTTAACTGGTACAATATGGTAATGCAAACTGACACAAGGTTTTAAAACATGTTCCCAATGATCTGAAAGTACCATGAAAAAAAAAAAACGCTATTGGAAAGACTACATTATCTGAACAAACAGGGGTGTTTTAGTCGTGTATTGTGTGGTGTGGAGGATTCTTACCAGTATTTCAGGTGTTCTTACTTTCATTTTTGCTGCCAAATAAAGGTATTTTTATAAAATGGCCAGTTAATTGGCCACCAGTGTTCCCAGGCCACATGTACACACTGAAATGAATGTTAGATAAAATGAGAAAAGGTTCAAATTAATGCGACAGATCTGACACATGAAGTGTCTGCTTGGTTAGCTGGCTCCGATGCTTCTGTGTTTATATTGTGTGTGTGTGTGTGTGTCTATATTTTCTTTCTTGTCACTGATCTTATGCGCTGCATGGCGAACACTTCAAGAGCTCAAAGTCAGTGAGGCACGTGACCCTCTGGAAGACCGCCATTATTGGAGGCGACAGGGCACGTGGACTAGACGCAAACACACACTTGTTGCCTCTCCCAGATTACTTGAACTATCAGAAGCTTTAAGAGGATTTCACAGTGGGAGCGTGCTGGACTTCAATCTCATGGACCTGATGGCTATTGATCCATGCTAAGCTTTCACACAGAAACACACTCGCGTAACAGACACAGCTGTTACTTCATGGCTTCATAAACATAAATAAATGGTTTCTAGTTGTCAGTACTTCAGTATCTCTGTGGTTGTCTTCTTTCTCTTCTCTTTCCTTTTACCCCCTCACCAGCAGAAGTAGATAGCTGCCCCTCATGGAAGTCTCTTCCTGTTAAAACAGAGCTCTTCCTTCCCACTTTTGTAACATTTGTAGTCACAGGGGAATGTTTGATTGGTGGGGTTTTCACTAAGGCCTGCATTATAACACTGGATTTCTTTGATAAACACAAAACATCTGAATAACAGTTCATACACTATTTAGGAAAAACAAAAAAATAAAAACAGTGAGAAAATTAAACTGTGTCATTTTCTATCCAGCCCACCCTTTAAATAAATCAGTCCCTCAACAGTATATGCATGCATATTAGCAATGCTGATGTGAGCGGTAGATTAGAAAGGTGGTGTCTGTAACCACGGAGACACTGAAGGAGTACCTCAGATGTGTAGGTTGATAGGTAAAGGGCTCGAATTAGGAAGCTGACATGTGAGAAAACAGGATATGAATGCTCTTTACAGGCAAAGGCAGGTACTGCATTGGCATTACAATCATTGCTAATACATTATGTTTCATAAGCTGGGGATGCAACACCTTTAACTTTGAAAAATAATGATAAGGAAAAATATCCCTAGACAGGCTCCAGCCAAAAAAGAGAATGGATGGATGTTTGGAAATCATTCATTGTTATATTTTATCCTTGACCTATATAGTTTATATATATATATATATATATATATATGGGGCAAAAAAGTATTTAGTCAGCCACCGATTGTGCAAGTTCCCCCACTTAAAATGATGACAGAGGTCAGTAATTTGCACCAGAGGTACACTTCAACTGTGAGAGACAGAATGTGAAAAAAAAAATCCATGAATTCACATGGTAGGATTTGTAAAGAAAATTAGGGTGGAAAATAAGTATTTGGTCACCTCAAACAAGGAAAATCTCTGGCTCTCACAGACCTGTAACGTCTTCTGTAAGAAGCTTTTCTGTCCCCCACTCGTTACCTGTATGAATGGCACCTGTTTGAACTCATCATCTGTATAAAAGACACCTGTCCACAGCCTCAAACAGTCAGACTCCAAACTCCGCCATGGCCAAGACCAAAGAGCTTTCGAAGGACACCAGGAAAAGTATTGTAGACCTGCACCAGACTGGGAAGAGTGAATCTACAATAGGCAAGCAGCTTGGTGTGAAAAAATCAACTGTGGGAGCAATCAGCAGAAAATGGAAGACATACAAGACCACTGATAATCTCCCTCGATCTGGGGCTCCACGCAAGATCTCATCCCGTGGGGTCAAAATGATCATGAGAACGGTGAGCAAAGATCCCAGAACCACACGGGAGGACCTGGTGAATGACCTGCAGAGAGCTGGGACCAAAGTAACAAAGGTCACCATCAGTAACACACTACAACGGCAGGGAATCAAATCCCGCAGTGCCAGACGTGTTCCGCTGCTGAAGCCAGTGCATGTCCAGGCCGTCTGAAGTTTGCCAGAGAGCACATGGATGATACAGCAGAGGATTGGGAGAATGTCATGTGGTCAGATGAAACCAAAGTAGAACTTTTTGGTATAAACTCAACTCGTCGTGTTTGGAGGAAGAAGAATACTGAGTTGCATCCCAAGAACACCATACCTACTGTGAAGCATGGGGGTGGAAACATCATGCTATGGGGCTGTTTTTCTGCCAAGGGGACAGGACGACTGATCCGTGTTAAGGACAGAATGAATGGGGCCATGTATCGTGAGATTTTGAGCCAAAACCTCCTTCCATCAGTGAGAACTTTGAAGATGAAACGAGGCTGGGTCTTCCAACATGACAATGATCCAAAACACACCGCCCTGGGCAACAAAGGAGTGGCTCCGTAAGAAGCATTTGAAAGTCCTGGAGTGGCCTAGCCAGTCTCCAGACCTCAACCCCATAGAAAATCTGTGGCGGGAGTTGAAAGTCCGTGTTGCTCGGCGACAGCCCCAAAACATCACTGCTCTCGAGAAGATCTGCATGGAGGAATGGGCCAAAATACCAGCTACTGTGTGTGCAAACCTGGTAAAGACCTATAGTAAACGTTTGACCTCTGTTATTGCCAACAAAGGTTATGTTACAAAGTATTGAGTTGTATTTTTGTTATTGACCAAATACTTATTTTCCACCCTGATTTACGAATAAATTCTTTACAAATCCTACCATGTGAATTCATGGATTTTTTTTTTTTTTTTTTTTTTTCCCCACATTCTGTCTCTCACAGTTGAAGTGTACCTCTGGTGCAAATTACTGACCTCTGTCATCATTTTAAGTGGGGGAACTTGCACAATCGGTGGCTGACTAAATACTTTTTTGCCCATGTGTGTATGTATGGTGCAGAATTATTAGGCAAATGAGTATTTTGTCCACATCATCCTCTTCATGCATGTTGTCTTACTCCAAGCTGTATAGGCTCGAAAGCCTACTACTAATTAAGCATAATAGGTGATGTGCAACTCTGTAATGAGAAGGGGTGTGGTCTAATGACATCAACACCCTATATCAGGTGTGCATAATTATTAGGCAACTTCCTTTCCTTTGGCAAAATGGGTGAAAAGAAGGACTTGACAGGCTCAGAAAAGTCAAAAATAGTGAGATATCTTGCAGAGGGATGCAGCAGTCTCAAAATTGCAAAGCTTCTGAAGCGTGATCATTGAACAATCAAGCGTTTCATTCAAAATAGTCAACAGCGTTGCAAGAAGCATGTGGAAAAACCAAGGCGCAAAATAACTGCCCATGAACTGAGAAAAGTTAAGCGTGCAGCTGCCAAGATGCCACTTGCCACCAGTTTGGCCATATTTCAGAGCTGCAACATCATTGGAGTGCCCAAAAGCACAAGGTGTGCAATACTCAGAGACATGGCCAAGGTAAGAAAGGCTGAAAGACGACCACCACTGAACAAGACACACAAGCTGAAACGTCAAGACTGGGCCAAGAAACATCTCAAGACTGGTTTTTCTAAGGTTTTATGGACTGATGAAATGAGAGTGAGTCTTGATGGGCCAGATGGATGGGCCCGTGGCTGGATTGGTAAAGGGCAGAGAGCTCCAGTCCGACTCAGACGCCAGCAAGGTGGAGGTGGAGTACTGGTTTGGGCTGGTATCATCAAAGATGAGCTTGTGGGGCCTTTTCGGGTTGAGGATGGAGTCAAGCTCAACTCCCAGTCCTACTGCCAGTTTCTGGGAGACACCTTCTTCAAGCAGTGGTACAGGAAGAAGTCTGCATCCTTCAAGAAAAACATGATTTTCATGCAGGACAATGCTCCATCACACGCGTCCAAGTACTCCACAGCGTGGCTGGCAAGAAAGGGTATAAAAGAAGAAAAACTAATGACATGGCCACCTTGTTCACCTGATCTGAACCCCATTGAGAACCTGTGGTCCATCATCAAATGTGAGATTTACAAGGAGGGAAAACAGTACACCTCTCTGAACAGTGTCTGGGAGGCTGTGGTTGCTGCTGCACGCAATGTTGATGGTGAACAGATCAAAACACTGACAGAATCCATGGATGGCAGGCTTTTGAGTGTCCTTGCAAAGAAAGGTGGCTATATTGGTCGCTGATTTGTTTTTGTTTTGTTTTTGAATGTCAGAAATGTATATTTGTGAATGTGGAGATGTTATATTGGTTTCACTGGTAAAAATAAATAATTGAAATGGGTATATATTTGTTTTTTGTTAAGTTGCCTAATAATTATGCACAGTAATAGTCACCTGCACACACAGATATCCCCCTAAAATAGCTAAAACTAAAAACAAACTAAAAACTACTTCCAAAAACATTCAGCTTTGATATTAATGAGTTTTTTGGATTCATTGAGAACATGGTTGTTGTTCAATAATAAAATTATTCCTCAAAAATACAACTTGCCTAATAATTCTGCACTCCCTGTATGTATGTATGTGTATGTATGTGTGTGTGTGTGTGTGTGTATATATATATATATATATATATATATATATATATATATATACATAAGTTATTGTTACTGGAAGAAAATATGGAAATTACACTGAATTCAATTACATTTTAGAACACAATTCTAAATGAAAATAAAATAAGCTAAAAACTGTAGTGAGAGGAGTGGTCCTAAAATCAAATCTGAAATGCTTTGCTTTAGGACTCAATCACGCAGGGCTAAAAATCAGTCAGCCACCTCCTGGCAACCACCTATTGTTAGGAAAAATCTGCAATGACTGGATGGTGAGTGGTTGCTTGCGAGGTGAAATTGGTTGCAAAAGGGTTGCTAGCAGAATACCAAGGCCACCAGCTCACATGCTAATCTCAGCAGTGTGAAAAATGGGATGCACACTGAGAGTTGTCTCCTTCAAAGTAAAAGCTGAAACATGTTGGTTGCAGTCAAGCCCCAACATTTCCTTAGAAGGAAAATGTTCTCCTCTTCTGGTTTATGTTGCACTTTTCACAGTTTCTCACTTTTTCTGCTCAAACCTTTTTGGGTGTAGTTTGCAAGTGTTTGCAGACAAGTCAGCTTCATCCCTGGAAACTACACCTGATACACCTTTGCAACCAGTTTTACGTTAGCAGCAGCCAGTAATCACTCACCAAACTGTATTTTTACAACAGCACATGTAACATAAACATAGTTTCCCAGTCAGATAAATGAAGCTGATTATTGACAATTAAAAACGTGGCTCATGGTCAAATTAGCCATGCATTTTACCTGAATCCTTGAATCTCTCCATCTATTTTCTTACCATGTTAATTTCTTCTTCCTCCATCTCTTCTTCACCCTTTGTTGGGACTGCTGTCCCTCCTTCTGCACTTCTCCACAGCTGTTGCTAGCAGCAGCAGCCTCCTGTGACTGTTAGGGCTGGTTATTAGTTGCTGCTGGTGCTGTTGTTGACAGTGAAGCAGCAGCAGCCCGACAGCTAACATGCCAGTTAATTTGACACATTTTGCTGCATCTATTTTTAGTTTATTTTTCTCACTTAGCTTTTCAGTTCCACCTTTTTGGTACTTCTTCCACACTAAACCCTGTTCTACAAGGTGCATGAGCACACGACAGAGACGTGATTAGGCAATACAGGTAAGTAATTAAAATGATCAATGTGTGTATTGTAGAATACACAGATTTCCCACGTGACCGGCAGTTGTTAGATGGTTGCAGACTCGTCTCTAGGCCTTAAATATTTTGCACAATTATTTAGTTTTCTAAACAATGACTGCAAATAAATTGCTATTTTAAAGCAAAACAGTATTAAATGGCTGTTTCATTTTTTATTATTAGGATACAGTCACAAACAGTGGTATTGCTGTCAGTGTGCATCAAGAAATGAATCATGTTCAAAGCAGTTATATTGCTTCTGCATTTATCTCTTGCGGCATGTTTTGGAATGTGTTGAATGACGGATAGGTTTGTGGATTTTTCACCCCCAAGGCCAGTTTTGATTTGGTAATTATTAATATGTTCTGTTGCTGCCGGAGGTCACGTTTGGACACATTTCTTTTCAGGATATGTGAAAGCTAGCTAAGTTGTGGTTAAATTTGATTTATTCATTGTATTTTATTTCATGAAAAAAGGAGAAGAAATACATCTGTGACCAAAAGCAATGAAACAAAATACCACGCAGAGAAGTCCTCCCAAGATGTAGCAGTTTCTCTGATGTAGGCACGCATCTGAATGACAGTAAAACCTGCTGTTTTTTTGTTTGTTTTTTTCTTAGCACATTTTAATTATGGCTGACATTTGCTAATTGACAACATGCATTACCTTTTCCTTTTGGCTTTCTCTTGGCTATTTCACCTGCTGGTGCTGAATTAGTGTGATTGTTATAATAAGAAATATCATGCAGAGAAATCTCATTCCGTCCCTTTCATTTTGTAGCTTGCATATTTTTCTTGTACAGTTTTTAATTCATCTTTTCTATCCTCTTGTCTCCATTCTGGCCCAAACCAGCAGATTCTGAAAACCCAGCTGGCTGGAGAATTAAAGGCTGTGGAAATCTTTTTGCAGCTTTTCTTGAGAGAGTGAGCGAGAGAGACAGAGCCAGAGTGACATTTCTCACCATTCAATTTACAAGAGAAGCCAGATATGAGGCGTGGATCAAAGTGTCTGTATAAATTCAGCCTGCTAAGGTTCATGTATTCTATAGATGAGCTTTCTAGAAAGAAGTAAAACAACTGACATGTGGTGGAAAAGATTTTAATTGCTCCAAAGAGCTCAAGTTGCCTAGTCATCAAACTGTTATTCAGATAACAATTTTGCAATGTAAATATGTCAGCTGTTTTATATCATTTCTGATACTCAGCTGTTTCATGTCTTGCAGTCTGAGGTTTGTGTGTGTGTGATGAATGAGTAAGAGCCTGAAACAGAAAGGCAGGCAGAGGAAATAAAAGGATTTTTAGTAAAGAGACATACAGCAGGAAGCTGGCTACTGTCTCCATATCTGATGCCCTTGCAGTACAGCCTTGTGGCACGAACTCCCAAAAGACCTCTTTGTTCTCAGAAGATGAGGGCTAGCAGAATGTGACTGTGCACTTACACCCGAAGCAATCAAAAGCAGAGAGAATAACACATTTATACCGCACGATGGCTCTGCTCTCATCCTACAATATACCTGGCACAAACAGGCCAAGAAGTCCTCCTGGAATACTGCACGCCTTCAATCAGATCTAAAGAAAGTATAATTGTATAAGCACGAAAAGAAATATATCCAAACCAGCACATGCAGCTCCATGAATAGAAATCAAATGTTGCTGATTTTTTATTTTGTTTAAATGCACTGTGCCTTATTTGGCTCTGAACACCAGCAGTGCTCATCTTTTAGATTAATTTAGGAGGTGCTGCTCAGCAGAAATTGAAATACAGATCGAGGTGACTACAGAGAAACTGTGCCAGATTAACGAGCTTACAATTGTGAAGAGAGACTATGACAAATAATCCCCATCTTAACAAAATTCAGATAGAGTCAAAATCAGTTAACTGATGTGAATCATAGAGTCTCGGTTTATGTAGTGGATTGTGTAAAAAAAAAAAATGAAAGTACCTTCCGATTATGATCCACCATGCAACATCATGTGATTGGCAGCAGCTTCATTTTTCAACACGACAAACACATTGCCAATGCAGTAAAAGCATACGTTGACAGAGAACACACAGTAGAACACTATCAGTCAGTCAGTCATCACGCCTTTACAGAGCCTGGACAATTTTATTGAAACAATGTGGGATCATCTCGACAGAGAACGGAACAACAGATCATCATCCAGAGAAGAGCTTTAAACATCTTTGAGGAAGCCTGGAAAACTATTCCTGAAGATTAGTTAAAGAAAGTACAATAAATCTGCACTAACAGAGTTCAGACTGTGTTAAAGAACAAAAGCAATCATAGGAAATATTGTTTTTCAGTGTCAATACTACAAATGTTGCCTTATATGCTACATTTCCATTTATATTTCTATGTTTCAATAATTCTCTGCAGCTATTTCCCATTTTCCAAGCACAATATAAAGAAATGAGGGGTGACTCAAGACAGACAGAGTACTGTAGCTTCAGCATTTATCATCTGTGACTGTAAACACTTTTTTTGAGAGGGGACAAATCATTCTAATGTGGATCCTTCTGATGAAGGATACGCTTGTGGACTTTTTCCTCAAGTCCAGTTTTGATTTGGTAATTATGTGTGTATTGTGTTTTCAGCCCTGACAAATGGAGTTCTGCAGGTTCCTGCTCAGGGCTGGAATTGCACTCATTTCTTTTAAGTTTATGTGAAAGCTAGCTGACTCGTGGCCATATTTGATTTATGCTGTGTAATTTATTTCATAAGTAAAGGAAAAGAAACAGATTGATCACCGTGTGTTGAAAGCAATGAAACAAAATACCATTCACAGAAATCTTATATTCTCACTTCATCTATTTTGTATATGTCATATTATTCTTGTCCTTCCAAGATTGTGGGTGTTTATCTGAGGGGAATACACACCTGAGTGGCAACTGTGAGAACACCTGCATTTCTTTTTTCTTGGCACATTTTAATTATGGCTAACATTAGCTAATTCATGACATGCACTGCTTGTTCCTCTTGGGTGTCTTTTAGCTGTTTCATTTGCTGGTGTTGAACCAATGTGTCTGTTATTACAAGACCACCAATACGTCAACCGCATGTGAACACTGGTGGGATTTGCCAGATGCTTAGCTATCATGGAAGATGATCTCTTGATATCAGCATGTGCAAACAAGCACTGAGATGGACTTTTGTTATTCTTACTATTGTTATTATTCTTTCTTTCCCCCTAGTGGTGTGTGAGCATTTTATTTGTACATTCTGAAAACACCTGCCTAAAAGCAGAAGCCTAATCGGAGACATTGACAAAACCCATTTTGGAAGGAAGCTATAAAACTGACGTGTGGCAGACAAGCGTTTAACTGCTCCAGAGATATGAAGCTGATGAGTCATCATCCTGTTAAATAACAATTTTGCAGCATAAATATGTCAAATATATAACAATATAATGCTGTTTCACATCGTTTCAGATGACAAGCTGTTTTTAGGGGGTGGGGGAGGGGGGCTTATGTGATGATGGCGTTAAAGAGGAAAAATAGAAGATATTTGGAAGAGAAGCAGCAGGAAGCTGGCGTCTGTCCAATACCCTTGGAGTGCAACTTTGTGGCGTGAACTCCCAAAAGACCTTTTTTTGTTCTCAGAAGATGAGAGCTGGCAGAGTGTGACCGTGCACTTAAACCTGAAGCCATCAAAAGCAGAGAGAATAACACATTTAAACCGCATGATGGCTCTGCTCTCATCCTTCAATATACTTGGCTGCAAACAGGACAGGAGGTCCTCTTGGAATACTGCAATCCTTCAATGAGATGCAAAGAGATCCGTACAAATCTGTGTCAGACAAAATAAATATTTGGAAACCTGCACATGCAGCTACGCAAACAGCACGGATGTTGCTGATTTTAGTCTTTTGTTGAGCACACAGTTTGGCATTCGCCTCAAAAGACTGTGGCTATGCCATGCAACACTGAAAAACTGCAGCCCTCGCTATTGTGATTAATTTAGGAGATGCCACACAAGGAATATTGAAAAATTGATTAAGGCAATGACATAAAATCGGTGCCACTTTAATTACACTCTAGTCAGGAGACTGTAAATGATGCCACCGTTTTCTCTCATTTGCAGATCACCTGTGCGAGAGACGGAAGCTGACAGCCGACACACAGCAATGTGAATGTTTTTGTTTTTTTTAATATGTGGGAGCTAATAAAAGCTCAGTAAAAAGGGAGTAAAAGCCTTGTAGATAAGACAGATTATCAGTGTAAAAGCAATGTGTCCTACATCTGGTGTCCCATATCTTCCTCTCAGAGCAGCAGGGACAGATAACACAGACGTGAGCCTGGCAGGTCCCCAAGAGGGAAAGGTGAACTCTATTGTTATGCAGACAGCTGTTTGTTCATTTAGTGTGACAGCAAGCAGGCTTGTTTAAGATTTCTCTTTAGCTAAAGTTTAGCCTAGTTCAGTTTTAGTCTGTGTCAAGTTTGACTCGGTAATCAACAAAACCTGATTAAACCTGAATATTCTACATCATCAATTTCCAGGTGACATTTTCTAAACCTTTTTGGATTTCAGAAGCTTGAGTTAGTGATTCTAATTATCTTTTTTTTAAACTAATGACCAAACATATCAGCTCCAACACCTCATCTGTTTGCCACAAATTGTCTACTTCCATGTTGCTGGTAGCACAAGTCTTTTATAGAACATTGTTTCCCTTTTTGCCTCAGAATTTAGTAGGCTGCCAAATACTTTACTGCTCTGTTTCTATTTTCGCCCCATCCCTTTCACTCTCTCCATCTACCTGTCACACTGTATATAGCTGTGCTGGATCAGTGAAAGCTAGAACACTAACAGCTGAGAGAGAGACACACACACACATAGTGAGAGCTAGGGAGGTGGAACAGAAGGCATGTGAGTGTCCTGGTAGCATGGTAGAGTGCTGGACTTTGGCACTGGCCATCAATCTGTCACTTTCTTACATCCTCTCTGGTACCAACGGGTCATGGCAATGGCAGCCTGTGACGGATGACTAATCTTCTCCTGGTAATGAATGAGACACCACCCCCCTGAATGCCAAAAGAGTGCTGATTGTGAGGGTGGCTGCCTCATGGCAATACAGGAGTCTTATTATGAATGCTATGCAATCATGTTACTCTGTGTCTGTGCCAACCAAACGCAGTAGCTCCCAGTTTATGAGAGTATAGTCGTGTCTCGAACACGGTGACGTGCGGTAGCGCTATTAATTGCGCTTCTTTCTCTCATCTTCTGTGCTTGTGTGTGGGGGAATTAGGCAGAGGAAGGCAGCGCGTAAATGAATCAGAGCATAGTAAAAGTCACTGCACGGGCTTTAACGATGGAAACACGTCGTGTGCAGGTGGAAAAGGGAGACGTTGCTGTTAAGGATGATGCATGTGCTGTTCTGTCAGGCTGGAGGGGAGCTCTGTAGCCGCGCTAGTCAAATCGTCTTGACTGCGTGTGTTGAGTAGCTGAGACCTGTCTTATCTTCACCTCATAATGCGCAGGCGTGATCCTATCTGAGCCCCGCAAAAAAAAAAAAAAGAAAAGAAAAGAAAAAAAGCTGTTACCGTCACAAGTAGACGACGTGCTCTTCAGTGGTGCTCAAGCGAACGCTGAATTCTTATTATAGTAATTATTTTTTTTAGTAGGCTACATGCATATGGCACATCGCCTGGAACACTGCTGAAAAATGAAGATTTGCTTGCCAGCTAATCTTTCCGGACAGCACAGTCCAACCTGTGGATAGTGCCGAGCGCGTCTGTGGCCACCGGCCAGTCTCCTCCGCTATCTGGGACGCTCTGCCTTGAGTCTGTTGTGCGCGTCTTTTTACGTTTGCATCCCGGGGTCTGTGTCGGCGCGGGATCCGCTGTTCTGTTTAAGCTAAGCTGTGAGCAGGTATTCAGTTTATGAATGGCACTGACATGGAGGAAATACCGTTTCAGAAAGTCAAAACCAGGCGGAAGAGAAGTCACTGTCCACCGGGTGTCCCTTTGACCACCATCGTATGCGAGGACGAGTTCGACTGCAAAGAACTCGAGTCTCTCTTCCAGAACTACAACCTGAAACTGGAGCAGACGTCCACTCTCAAAGCCCTGGCCGTGCTCATATTCTTGTCTTCGACGCTGGCTGTGGTGGAGTTGCTGTCCGGCCCCAGCATCACCATCTCCAAGGGGTCCCATCCGGTCCACTGTGTCATCTTCGTGTCCCTGTTCATTGTAACTAATGTCAAGTACCTGCAAGTGACTCAGCTCCAACAGATTGTTAACCTGACGCTGCTCTTCGGGTTTACTTTCTCCTTCCTTTGCTGTCCCTTCTCCCTGGGCGCCATGGGGCTAGAGCCCCCGACGTCCCCGGAGCAAGGCATGTGGCAGCTCATCCTGGTCACCTTCGTCGCCTATGCGCTGCTACCTGTACGGACGCTTTTGGCTGTTGTGTTTGGAATAATGGTGTCCATCTCCCATTTGATTGTGACTGCCACTTCCGTCACAGTG
Source organism: Simochromis diagramma (assembly GCF_900408965.1). Taxonomy (NCBI): domain Eukaryota; kingdom Metazoa; phylum Chordata; class Actinopteri; order Cichliformes; family Cichlidae; genus Simochromis; species Simochromis diagramma. The sequence continues at coordinate 8,875,817 of NW_024386782.1, forward strand.
AAAACACAAAAACTATGGAGAACAGTAAGTACATGTTGCACATGATTATGGTGCCTCTAATACTTGGTAACCTTGGAGCTTATATTATTATGCGTGTGAATATAATAACCTATTCGTATGAGCTACACACTCCTGGAGTAGCCCGTATTAGGATATGAAGCTCAGGTAGAGAGAAGCAATTTAGATGTCAGTTCAGCACCAAGGATAGCTCCATGTGGTAAGACTTGATGGGCTTTGCTTAGGTTTTAATCAAATCCGGCAAAACAATAACTCGATCAAGACAAGTTAGAGCATGTTTGCTCTCATAAGACAAAAAATGTTGAGAATTTGTAGCTTTATCTTGGTGATATGTAGTGGAAGTGAATGTAACGGTGACTATCAGTTCACATAGTTTTTCTCCCTCTTCCACACAAATTCCATGCGTGTAACACATTTATGATATTTAGTGGTGTTAAGCTACTGTATATTATAGTGTGGTGAAACCAAGACTTCCCTGCAGGCACCCTGATTTAAAAATATATAGTAAAGCAAAACAGTCTACGACTGTTTTCTATGGGATATGATTCAATCCCAAAGGAGCAGGTCAGGAATGAGGAACTAGAGTGACATCCTCCAAGCACCAGAAGTAGGGCAAATTGGAGGGACAAGCACACACACACATAAACACACACACACCCACACACAGAGGAAGACCACTTTGACTACTCTACATATGCTTCCGTTAAGAAATAGGGCAAAGTCATGCATGTCATTGCAGAGCCGGAATAGAAATTGGTACACCACTCTCTGGAAATGTATAGCTTTTGTACCTTTTCCTGTCACAGTCAGACACATATGCTCACATTCCTGGCTGTCATCAGCTGTGGGAAAAGAAGATATGTCACATCAGTCAAAAACTACCAGGGGTATAATGGAACATGTCTGCCTACGTGCAACATATGACACGAATATTGGGCATTTCTTGGAAGTGAAACTGGGATTCTGTCCTTTCATCGTGCTCCCAAATGATGACAGCCTATTTACAGAGCTTTGTTTTCCTGTATGTAGGCTATGCGGTACCTGCATAGCCATGTGAAGGACACTGCTAGCTGTACTACCGGAGATAGCTAATCCATTAAGCTTAGAGATGAGCTGTGTGGCATGACCCTGCACAGTCCAGGCTTGCAACAACCACCCACCTAGGTCCCAAGCACTCAGCCTATGGTTGTGTCTACTTCTACATGAAATACCTTATTACTAAAGCAAGTGTTGACTATAATTTCAAATGCACGTTATTGTAGGGCCTCTTTGGTCTCATCATGCATCAGGTCCTTTTAGTAGCATAATTTATTCATTGTTGGTAGTTTAAATACCATAAAATGTTAAATGGGGTATGGGTTTATAGCCTTACCTGTCTAGATAAAGCTTAGATTACAAAAACAATAAAACTAAAAATAGGTACTTTATTAGACCCCATTGAAAGAAATGACAAAAATATAATTGTAAATAAACTCAGCAATCATTGGCATTTTTACTTATTAACTTATTGCTACTACTATTAATATGAAGTACAACAGCAAAAAAACAAAAAAAACCTAAAGAAAAGGGGAGGGAAAAGCATTGCAAATAAAAACCTTGTATTGTATTCAGTGAATACCTGTATACATCATAATGAGACACCTTGGAATTAATCATGTCGCCGAATAAAAGTTAATGTACTCCTTTTATTTTTTACTGCATCGTAAAAGTTTCAAGATCTTCATTACTGCCAGTGAATGGGTACAACAGCTGAGAATGAAAGATTTTGTTGCTAGTGCAGTAAGGTCAATAATGAGCACACTGCGTTTAACACAACAGAGAAGCTCAAGAGTATTTTACACCAATTAACTCTGATGTCCACATTTATTCACTCCGGGCTATAAAGTTACTTGAGCATCGTTTGAACATGCTGATCCTTGCCAACAGTGCTGCCAAGCACAAAGCCAGACTTCTGCTGCCAAAAACAGCGTTCTCAAGGCAATCCGTTATTCGTTGCTCTGGGAAACGTGCCTGTCTGTGGCAGTAAAAGTTTCTTAAAATTTTACAAGAAGTGGATACATCATTTCAAAATATGACAGTGTTTTCATGATGCTTAGTTAAACATATAAGCTATATTTGAATAAAGTATAAGGTGTTTTGGGGTAACATTTCTTAAAGTCAAACAAGCTCCATCACTAAGTTCTACAACAGAAAATACTAATGGTGAACGAGGATATGAGTTAACATATTTATTTTCATCAATATATTGTGTATTTATTACCTGCAGTGACTGCTTGCTAGTCTACACATCATAGGCAATCGCAGAACTGCGTCAAGTAACTCAGCCAGCCTCAACCAAGCAATAGGAATTATTAAAAACAGTCATGCTGCTGTGTGTCTATTATAAGAGATGTCACAGATTTTCTCATAGAAAATATTGAATAAAAAATTATATATTTGAAAAATATCCAGGTAAATGAATTAACTGGTATAACACCCTTAAACTGCCATTCAGCCCGTTTAGGGTAGTGAAACTCCAGTTTCAGGTCCTTGAAAGCAGGGGTAACAAAGTCTGGCAAACATCCACATGTATATATGTAGGTATATGAATGCCATGGATACTTTAATCAGTGTAGTGTATAGGCTACTTGTTTTTATTTATTGTTATTCAGCTTTGATTTTAAGTATTATGATATGGGGTTTTTTTAACCATTAGCTTTGGCTATATGCACATCTGTTCATGCAGCTTAGTGTTATAGTTCTGTGCTTGCCCCTTTTAAATAAAGTAAGAAATTGAAATAAATTACTTCCTGTGCTGCATTGTGCATCAATGCACACAAACAAATGCACAAAGATGCCAAATGACAAACCATATTTCACATTAGATTATTTACCATACATCCAATATATGAAAATATACATGAAAATACATTTTTCATTGATCATAACAACACACGTATAAATATTTGATCTAACTAAAGTGATGTAAATATTTCCTAATGGTTTCTTAAATATTTTGTCTTCGACAATGTACCAGAGAAGTAATAGTGTGTAATGTGTGTGTGTTTTTGCAGTTGGTTGCCAACACAGTACTGTTCACCAGTGTCAACCTGTCAGGGCTGTTTGTACGCATCCTAACAGAACGAGCCCAGAGGAAGGCCTTCCTGCAGGCTCGCAACTGCATCGAAGAAAGACTCCGCATGGAGGATGAGAACGAAAAACAGGTATAGGCACCTTTTTTGCTGCACAAACTATGTGTAAAATTGGATGTCTACCCCCACCGCCCCATGCCTCAAGTCATTTTGCCACATTATTCATTTCTGTTAGATTTCATGCCTTTTTGTCTAGCGCATTTCTTATCACCGCCAACACTTTGCCCTATGATAACTTTGCCGCTTTCGACTGTATAAGTGACTTACTTTATCTTTTTTCCCCTCTCTTGCTCTGTTTCTCACACACAAATGCACACACACACACACTCATATTCTCAGGAGCGCCTGCTAATGAGTCTGTTGCCCAGGAATGTAGCTATGGAGATGAAGGAGGATTTCCTGAAGCCCCCAGAAAGGATCTTTCACAAAATCTATATCCAGCGTCATGACAATGTCAGGTAGGACCCTATCATCAAGGCAACACAGCTGCGAACCTTTCCTAGAGACATTTGTGAATTAAATAAAGCCTTTCCATTTTAAAACAGTCATTTAGAGATTAGTATACTCATAAGAGATTCAGTGCTAAGAAAAACTAAATAACTTGACCAAAAATGTCCAGAGGAACAACTATAGAATGTTGGGGTGGTGTTTATGTTTACACTGAAGCCTTACTTGTATTTTTTAAATTGTCCAGGTAACACTGATGGCCTGGAAAAAGACTATGTTGCAAGTTCCAAGCACTCATTCAAACAGTTCTGTTTGTGATATTTATTATATTACTGCATTTTTACATATGGCTGATGTGTTCACATCACTAAGGAGCGTTTTAGTGTTCCAGCCTGTTGCTGCTTTCACAGCTTCATATGCTGGATAACTTAATCTGAAGTAACTAATTATATTTTAATGCAGAAATCTATAAAGTAACTATAACTCCTTCTAAATGTAATAATTCCCTTTGAAATATGAAATTAATTAACATTTTATTTACGTAAATTTTCTTTTAAATAATCTGATTATTTTGTTAAGCGTGGTGCTGGATATTATTTATTATATATAACTTCTTCACTTTTCTTCCTCACTCTGTAGTTAGTTATGTCTGACCTTTAACCTTTGATTAGAAATGACTAAATATGTGTGTTTGAGAGTATGATTTTCACTGCTTCATTCTGTGGGGGGGAAAAAAACAAAAACTTGATGTTCTGCATTCTCATTTTCATTACCCATTTTGGTATGCCTCGGTAACTGTATTGCTACCTTTCCCATTTCATGCTCTAGCATTTCCTTGTTACCGTTTCTTATCTTTTTCACTTCCTCCTTTCCTCTGTGTTCTCAGAGCAGCAGGGAGGCTTGAGGAGGAGAGTTTGCTTAGCCTTAGGATTAAGTTGCTACAGGGGATTAAATGCAATGGAGACCAAATTCTTGTTACATAACACTTTGCCAGTGTGTGTGTGTGTGTGTGTGTGTGTGTGCTTTTGTGTGTGTGTGCTGGTTAAATATGGACAGATCTCAGTGGAGCTCTGCTGATTGCTTTTGTGCCTTGAACTTCTTCAGATAGCTCCACCCTTTGAGAGTGATCTGGACTGGATGCAGGCATGATTTATGTGATTTGGAGGGCTGTAATTAGAAACTAAACTGTGTGCAGCACAGTTTATGCAGTTTTATTTATTATGTTTTGAGACTGTGGCTAGTGTCTTATTAAAACTAAGCCAGAGGGATATTGTAGTAATAGTCTTCAGCCAACCTGTGACCCTGAATTGATAAGCTGTTAGAAAAACGGATGGACGGACGGATAAATGTTTGGATATTGTAGTTATCAGCTACTAAAAAAGAATATATTTAAGTGTTATTTAACACAATACAAGTTGTATTATAGAACCATACAGGTATACATTTGCAGTAAGTACAGTATACACAAACAGAAATTAAGTTACATAAACTTACAGTAATTCACTTTTTTTTCAAGGTCAGTGATTTGTCAAGTCATTTTAATAAATTACCCTTTTTATTTTTATTTAGTGATAAATTATGATCAGAAATTAATACTGCCTACCTCTTGATCAAAGAGCCATCAGATTTATTAGGATTTAGCACTTAATTAAATATTTCTACCACTCTTTGTTTTTCCATATATAACATTTCCATAGAGTTGACATTTTCCTTTATGATCCGTTGTACGGAGGATCAAAAGTGCCAAAATGAAACCAACAAATACATCTTTGGATAGTTTATCAAATGTGTCATGAATCAAAGTTATAAACAGGTAATTTATTAACACACAGTTAATTAAATATATAATTTAATTAATGAAAACATAAATTCATCATAATTTAGAACATATTTATTTATTTCACTATTGAATTAATTATTATTTAATGGTTCCTGATCAACAGACCTTAACATCTGATTAGCTATCCTGCAAGTCAAGACAGATCGTTCGCAGATAAATGATACATACAGTATCACAGTCAGTTGGTGGTGGTGTGGATTTAAGACAGACAGGTATCCCAGAATGCTTATAAACCTAAAAATCACAATGGTGGAGGAAAACACCCCAAACTGTAAGTAAAATATGAAATACTGTTTCTGTGTCCAGCTACAAGAGAAAAAAGAACATAATTATATCGGCATTCATTTTTCATTCATTATTTGTCACTGAGAAGTAAGAGTTATGTATACATTGAGATATTTGCCGAATAGTCTGTTGAATTATCAGCAATATTTAATGAACTAGTATACAGCTTTTACCAACCTTTCCCAAATCAGCCCATTGTTTAAAAAAATCACATAAATGGGCCTTTTATGAGCATTTAAGATCAAATGTATTTTAAAACAACAAAGGTAATTAAGACTGTTGTGCTATTTTTATTGTAAATATTAATCGTAAGGGTAAAAAGACAGTAAAGGACGGAGTTAAAACGAACTGTTGTTATCAAGTATACTGCTGTCTCACTGTAAGCTGTGCTTTTCCATCCAACCATCCCATCTAACCCTAAGTGTACTTACCAAGCAAGTATGCAACTACAAACTCTGTATTTGGAACTAAGAAACAGCCACTGAAAGAATCGACTACGGACCAAAGTAACGGTTCTAGCTTTGGCAGGATTTGCCCCACACCCTGGCTTTGAGGTTGACAGTTACAATAAATACATGATGCACTGCACTGCAGGAAGTATGAAATAATTAATTAAATACTGAAATGTTTAAATATGTTTAAAATGAAATTAATTGATAATCAAATTAATTAATGATACATTGAATCAATTAATTATGTACATAATAATAATAATTTATATATTATTCAATTGTAATTCTTAATTCATTTAATTCATGATTTAACAGTTTACTTATTTCTTTTATTTTGGCACTTTTAAGCTTCCAGATTCCCTCACCCCCCCCCCCCCCCCCCCCACACACACACACACACACACACACACAGATACTGTTTATACAAAATCCTTATTAAGACAAATGTTCACCAGTAAACTTACTGTATCCAGTTTCATCTGACATTATAACTAATGATTCTTAGAAAAACAGCACATGAGAAGAATCCAGGGAACATTGTGTTGCAATAAATGGCTTTGCTGTAAGAGGACTTTTAAGGTCACCAATTAGAAGTTTTTGATGATGTGAAGTTTGAAGGTGCTCACTCACACTGAAGAAACTACAGTTTATTATTGCAAAATTTGTTGTAAGCATATTTCCCACTCCTCTGGGTTCACCCCTTTATTGGTCCAGCATCAGCACATCCACTGCCCACATGCTGTATGTCCAGATGGACCCATCCAAAATTAAACCTTGAGTTTTCACTTGGCTAGTGGCTTCCGCTTTGTGATTAAATTGATATCACGTCATGCCATAAAGCAGTAATGACTCCCACAGGGAGAAATAAGAGATTAGCATCATTAGGGCAATAATTTTCTTCAAATATGTGCCATTGGAGAGAAAATGATGAAAGAGTATGTGAGAAGGATTGGATTAGACAATATTACATATAAAAGTTGCAGTTACCACAGGAGTAATTTTTTGTAACTTGCTTATTTAGGTTAATTTTAGCACTTTGCACTCAGTCAATGTGATGTGTTTCTGTAGGTTTTGGCAAAAGAGAGTTATAGCTGTTGATGGACATTTAAAATCAGACAGTTTGCAACCCAGGAGTAGCTAGCTAATTTAAAACTGAATGTGTTCAAAATGCCAAAACTTAACAAATATTTGGCAACATGTAGTGGTCCAATAATTACAGAACATATGTATGTTGTGACTGTAGCGTCTTTCAGTACAAATTCATACATTTTGTACACTGAGACTAAATGTATGTCATGTATTGTAGATATATTACAAAAAAAGAGATCTAAATCAGGATGTCTTCTGATTAGAATTCAATAAACTGATCCCCAGCTCCTCCAATCTGCATGCAGAAGTACCCTTAGGCAAGATAGTGAATAAAAAAAAATGCTGCAGCTACATAGATAAAAAAAAAGTGATACTTAAAAAGTGCACAAAATAAAGGACTGTGTTAATGCATCTTTGTGTGTGTGAATGAATGTGGTTTGTTTTGCTTACTCAATAATACCAGCCCATTTACCACATATATTTATATTTTTCTTTTGATTTAGGTTGCTTGCCCATGCAGATGTACAAGGGTTACAAACGTCAGTGTAATTATCCTAGTTAATACATAATTGGATTTACGTGCCTTTATGATGTGCTAAGTGGAACATCCATCCATCCATCCATCTTCATCCGCTTATCCGAGATCGGGTCGCGGGGGTAGCAGCCTAAGCAAAGAGGTCCAGACCTCCCTCTCCCCAGCCACCTCCTCCAGCTTGTCCGGGGGAATACCAAGGCGTTCCCAGGCCAGCCGAGAGATATAATCTCTCCAGCGTGTCCTGGGTCTGCCCCGGGGCCTCCTCCCGGTGGGACATGCCTGGAACACCTCGCCCAGGAGGCGCCCAGGGGGCATCCTTGCCAGATGCCCGAACCACCTCAGCTGGCTCCTTTCGATGTGGAGCAGCAGCTGCTCTACTCTGAGCCCCTCCCGGATGGCCGAACTTCTCACCCTATCTCTAAGGGAGAGGCCAGCCACCCTTCGGAGGAAGCTCATTTCCGCCGCTTGTATCCGCGATCTCGTTCTTTCGGTCACTACCCACAGCTCGTGGCCATAGGTGAGGGTAGGGACGTAGATCGACCGGTAAATTGAGAGCTTCGCTTTTACACTCAGCTCCCTCTTCACCACGACTGACCGGTGCAGCGTCCGCATTACTGCAGCCGCAGCCCCAATCCGTCTGTCGATCTCCGGCTCCCTTCTCCCATCACTCGCGAACAAGACCCCGAGATACTTGAACTCCTCCACTTGGGGCAGGAACTCATCCCCGACCCGGAGTGGGCACTCCACCCTTTTCCGGCTGAGAACCATGGCCTCAGATTTGGAGGTGCTGATCCTCATTCCCGCTGCGTCACACTCGGCTGCGAACCGCTCCAGTGCGAGCTGGAGGCCCTCACCCGATGAAGCCAACAGAACCACATCATCCGCAAAAATCAGAGATGAGATTCTGAGGCCACCAAAGCGAAAGCCCTCCGCCACTTGGCTGCGCCTAGAAATCCTGTCCATAAAAATTATGAACAGAACCGGAGACAAAGGGCAGCCCTGGCGGAGCCCATCACCCACCGGGAACGAGTCCGACTTATTGCCGGCAATGCGAACCAAGCTCTTGCAACGGTTGTATAGGGATTGAATGGCCCGTAGCAATGGGCCAGACACCCCATACTCCCGCAACACCTCCCACAGGACACCCCGAGGGACACGGTCGAATGCCTTCTCCAGGTCCACAAAACACATGTAGACTGGTTGGGCAAACTCCCATGCACCCTCAAGTATCCTGGAGAGGATAAAGAGCTGGTCCAGTGTTCCGCGACCAGGACGAAAACCGCATTGTTCCTCCTGTATCCGAGGTTCGACTAGCGGACGAACTCTCCTCTCCAGCACCCTGGCATAGACTTTCCCAGGGAGGCTGAGGAGTGTGATCCCCCTGTAGTTGGAACACACCCTCCGGTCCCCCTTCTTAAAGATGGGGACCACCACCCCGGTCTGCCAGTCCACAGGCACTGCCCCTGATCTCCACGCAACATTGCAGAGACGTGTCAACCAAGACAGCCCTACAACGTCCAGCGCCTTCAGGAACTCGGGGCGGACCTCATCAACACCAGGGGCTCTGCCACCAAGGAGTTGTTTAACTGCCTCAGTGACCTCGCCCCCGGAAATTGGCGGGTCATACCCCTCATCCCCAGACTCTGCTTCCTCCTCGGAAGACGTGTCAGTGGGATTAAGGAGGTCCTCGAAGTATTCCTTCCACCGCCCGACAATTTTCTCAGTCGACGTCAACAGCGCTCCGCCAGCACTATACACAGCGCAGGTAGAGCACCGCTTTCCCCTCCTGAGACGCCTGACGGTTTGCCAGAATCTCTTCGAGGCAGTCCGAAAGTCTTTTTCCATGGCCTCTCCGAACTCCTCCCACACCCGAGTTTTTGCTTCAGCCACTGCCCGAGCCGCATTCCGCTTGGCCTGTCGATACCTGTCGGCTGCCTCCGGAGTCCCACAGGCTAACCAAGCCCGATAGGCCTCCTTCTTCAGCCTGGTGGCTCCCTTCACCTCTGGTGTCCACCATTTGGTTCGGGGATTACCACCACGGCAGGCACCAACCACCTTGCGGCCGCAGCTCAATGCAGCAGCTTCGGCAATGGAGACGCTGAACATGGTCCATTCGGACTCAATGTCCCCAGTCTCCCTCGGAATGCTGTTGAAGCTCTGCCGGAGGTGTGCGTTGAAGATCTCGCGGACTGGGGCCTCTGCTAGACGTTCCCAGCACACCCTCACTACGCGTTTAGGTGCACCAGGTCTGTCCAGCGTCCTCCCCCGCCACGATCCACTCACCACCAGTGGATCAGTTGACACAGCCCTCTCTTTACCCGTGTCAGAACATTTCGCAGTCTGTGATACTACAAAAGATCACGACTACGCCTGCAGGTCCCGTGCATTATGAACACTCATGTTCGAACAGGTGTTCGTTAGGCCCACTGTGATGAGTGAACTCTCACATTTTTCTGAACTGAGATGCACAACAACATATCTCTAACTGCACCATCATATCTTTAACCGCAGTACACGTTAGCAATATATTAGATATTAGCAAATATCTTTATATCAGTAATGTTGTATGGTTTTATATCTGTATTGTTTCTTGCCTATAAAAAGGTCTAGCATTCTGATTTAAGCACTTTTCTGTCTTGTTTTTACAAGTAAGTGCACTGTGTCCTAAATGACCTGGACTTTGAACAGAACACAGGATTCATGCTCTGTGCATCAGTGCATGTGAGTGTTAAGATAATGGTGTGTGTGTGTGTGTGTGTGTGTGTGTGTGTGTGTGTGTGTGTGTGTGTGTGTGTGTGTGTGTGTGTGTGTGTGTGTGTGTTTCTGGTTGAAAGAAGGTAAAAATAAATAAATAAATAAGTGACTGTAGCCAAGGATCACATGAGGTTATGAGTCATTAGGACTATGCAATCAATGGGATGCTTTGTGCACCACATCATGGCTGATTCATGCACAGACACTCATAGGGGCCACAGTAATAGATTCTTCATATGTCCTTATATTTTTTCAGGAAACATATGTGTGTGTTTTGAATATTAATTACCATAACAAGGACCATCTAAATAAAAGGGGTATTGAAATCAAGGAGATGCGTGCTCCAGGCAGACAGTTTTAAAATAATTAGCATTTTTGTGTACTCAGCCTCCGCTTCTAATACTCATTAGTGCATGTGTAAAGATGCTCGTAAGTGAGTGATGATCATGATAATAATAGCGTGTTTTGCAGCCTCTCTGTCACTCAACTGTTCTGTTCCACTTGTTTTTGTGGTGTCGTTTAAATTGAAACAATAGTGACTTAAAGGTTTAAAAAGCAGGTCACTGAATCAAGTGAGAATTCGAATCCTTGAGTAAAGTGTTGATTTTCACTCAGCTTTTCTACATTTCACTCCTCTGAAGGCGCCAAAAATGAAAGGAATAAAGGTGAAAATTCTTGCAAACAACTTAACTTTTAAGTGTTATTCAAAACTACTTTACAACAGTTTTGGCTTGGAACTGAGCTCAAGTATCAAACAAAATTAGCTGTGTTAGGTTGAGGAATTAAATAACTGGGCATGTGTTGTGTAGGCTGATCACTCTAAATCAATTTGGTTCTTATCCACCTTTTTCTTCAGCTGTTCTGTAATTCACTGCAAAAATTCCTCTGCTGGAAACACCTTTCCATTCATCAAAATTTGGCCTATAACTTCACCAATCCCTTTATCTTTGAGCTACCTTTGACTCCATCCTTTCTCATATGTGGCGCACAGCAGGAAATATTCAGTGGTTTCAGTGGGTGTGCTCTTGCTAGAGGTGAATGCATAGTTATGTTATACATCATGTCATGTTAGTTTTTTATCACATCTGAACAGTTCAGCATAGAAGAATTCTGTGATTCATTGCATATATATATTTTATGTATGTATATATATATATATATATATATATATTATCATGGTTGATGCATGAACATTTTAAAAGTAGTGAAGAGATGGGAGAAACACCCTTCATTGCATAGTTTGTCCACTAGAGGGCTTTCTGCAAATTACCTGTTGGCTATGTATGTATTTGGAAATTCACAAACACAACAATCAGCTAGTCATTTGCCTTTATTAGGCAAATATCATAATAAAAACATGTTTTATATCCAAATTTGTGCCAACACACTGGACTGGGAAATGAATCAAGCATAGTATTCAACATTTTTATGTTCAGCCATGTTAGTAAATGACAAGAAAAAATAATCATAATGTCTTCTACTATTTTGTTCTTCCTTTTTGTAAAACAGAAAAGCTGAAAATTCGTGGATCACAACAATCATTATATTTTAGCATTAGCATCTACTGTAACCAGTAGATATTTATTCTAATGTGATTACAAATCTAGAATAAATGTAACTGATACTCAAACCTGCACTTTGCTCAGTTTAGTTCTCTTTAGAGTTTTAGTCCATTCAAGTTGAAGTGTTTACACTAACATGGTATTTAACATTGCAAGTATTTGTCAGCCCCAGATGGTTGCCAATTAAAACAGTAACACAAACTGAGTCCGCTGCCCCTCATTATGGTGACATCTGTGAGACAGCAAGATGACATTTAGCAGCTCTCTCTCTCAGAGATCCAGCACTCTGTCACTTTGTGAAAACTCAAGCCAACATGAAAGCAACAGTCTGCCATCAGTATGAGATGCAGACATGCTGGTTGTTCAGGACAGTTAGTATTTGGTGACTGATCGAGTTCACACTCTTCACTGCCACAAAGAACTCATTGCGAACACTTTTCATCACAGAGTTCTTTGGGGTATCTGCTGAAGCTGTATTAAAGTATTAATGTGCACAACAGGATGTTAAATTCTTCACACTTTTGGAAAACAAAAATATAATCTGAAATAATTCTATGTCAGTTCTCTGACAGGGGACGTTTTGCCTATACACACAGGATGGACCTACCATTTGAACTACTATAGTGTTAATACAGAATATTTTGCGTTTTTTCTTTTTTAACCAAAGGGGCAGCAGGGCTGGTTTTAACCTGAACCATCCATCTAAACCATCAGGCTACTAAGCTTGTATCTCACTTACAAAGTCAAAACAAGTAAGCTATGCTAACTACCTTACACTATGGAAATAAGTGCTATCTTTCATGATTCCTCTCACATTTTACCTGTTCAGTGTTATTATTGTCCAGGATTAGATAAAGACTGGGCCAGCTAAGTAAAGTAAGCTGTCTCTCTTTTCTGGGTCCAGTTGTGGTGCCAAAAATCAGGATTAGACTACTCGATGATTAAAATCACAACACAGGTGGAATTATAGTTGTGGTTAGGTCGCAAACCACGCAAAGGGCAGAAAAAGCAACGACTGACATTATTAGTCTCGCCCTAGTTCACTGGTTTTCAGACTGTATCTGGCATGCATTAATTCAAATGCAAAAAAGAAATTTCACCCCCACCAAGCAAGTTTTTTTAATAAATTGGCAAACAATAAAAATGAGTTTAGAATAGAGTTTTTTTGTGAAATAAAATTAAAATAGCATCAAAAAAAACCTCTGGGCCTCTAATCCACTGGCACTATAACTCACTAGGTGACCTCTATGACACTCTATTATGTGGTCTGGCCAGTCATGGGGTGAGAGGCAGGAAATGCCTTGGATAGGTGGACAACACAGGGAGACAGACAGCCATTAAAGATCCAATTCACACTCGACAGAATCACAAAAAAGAAAAAAAGTCAGGCACAGGGAGAACAAACAAACTGCACACAGAAAGAATATTGATATAATAATATGTATTTGATTTCTTTAGAAACCTGTTTAAATCTGATTCACATTTTGAATAAAATCCACACAAAAACACCCAAATGTGTGTTTTCAGCATACATTTAAAATGAGCTACTGAATCAGCTGACCTCAGGAAGGTTATTCCAATTCACTGACAATGCCAGAAGAGCAAGTGAAACTTAGATGGCTTATTTTGGGTAAAACAAATGCCAGACATGTCAGTTCAGGCACTTTCAGTCCTATATGCAGCCTGTCAAAAGGGAATACCAGTACTCTTGATGGCTGCATTATATCCTAGAATGTCTCCTCTGTGATCCTCGTGAGAATGCTCTTGCTTCTATTTTGAGTGGCTCTGCTTGACTGCGCTGCCAGTCAGTTAGAGAATGGGGCAGGCTCTCTCTCTCTATTTATCTATCTATGTATCTATCTATCTCTGTATATCTATCTAGACTTAATTAATTGAAATGTTGCTTGCATCATTCCAAAGCAAAACTCAAACTGATTTTAAAAAGTCATTTTAAGCACATTTCTTGGAGCTAATCTGATCAGGCTAATATTCTTGTTTCATTGATGCAGTTTGCTGTGATTAATTTCCTACATTGACTCAGACTTCTTCTTTCCTCTGTCTTTTACAGCATCCTGTTTGCAGATATTGTTGGCTTCACCAGCCTGGCCTCTCAGTGTACAGCCCAGGAACTGGTTAAACTATTAAATGAACTGTTTGGAAAATTTGATGAGCTTGCCACGGTGAGTCAGTCTCCCTTCCTTGAAGACATATCCCTCACTTGCAGCCACTGTTGACATTGTTACAAAGTGGCTTTTTCTCTGTGTGCACACTTTCGCCGCAACACGACACAACTACAGTGTATTGTTGTGAGCATGTGGGGTTTTTGTGCGTATGTGTGTGTGTGTGTGTGTAATGCTTTGGCCACAAGCTGTTGGCACATTCCACTAGCTTAGCATGATGTCACTATGAATATTGGAAGCCCATATGATGCTTAATATGATTATCCAGTGCTTCATTTTGAGGAAGAGTTGACAGACCTCTTTAATCTGAGCCAGATTTACCCAGGGCTAAATCTTGCATCCTCTCTGGTTGTTTGAATGAACAAAATGAATGATTTTAAGAGCAAAGTTGTACTGGCCACAGTTGCTCTTGGTTTGAATGTGGAAAAGGTTTCAGCCAACCCATCTGTCAATATTTCACTCTTTTTGATTTTGGTGCTGAAAATCCGCTCGGCTTTTGTCATTAAGTTTTACTGCCACAGTTAATCTATTTGCTTTCCTATTTGACACCATCAGCACAAAATCTTTTAATCAAAACACTATGCATACTCTGAACGCATGCTTCCAAAAAGGTATGATATCACCCCATCACCTGTCATGTAAATTTGGTTAAAAATACTGGATGTTTGGTGAGGAGGTTGAGCCCCTGCAGATCACCCTGCCACAACCTTAGTAACATATAATCTGGTCTCTGTTACTTACACTAGCCACATACCCTTGTCAAATCCATTAATCCACGGGATTACAACCAACCCCTTTTTTGCTTTCATAGAAGGTTTTACTTGGCTGTGTTGAGACCTTGTATTTTTAACTTGTTTGTTTACAGATTTAAATTTAGAACTGCCTAAAACGAGAGCTCCATGCATTTGACATATTGTCAAATAAATATCATCGCCTTTCTAATTAATCTGTGTTCAGTTTATTTCCCTTATTATTGTTGGTTTGAATTTCTGTTTTCATCCCATGGAAAGTTGCTGTTACTCTGCTATTTTATTAACAAAGTGATTCCTTGTTCTAAAACATACCAACTTGAAACAACGTGGCAGATACATTTTCATCACCCGCAGATTTTTAGTTAGAAGACGTTATTTCTACATTCTATATCTAGAAGATGCCAGTTTTATTGCTGTTGTGAGTTTTGCTGTCTTACTCATTTACTTACAAATAACGTGAATGGGCTGATCATCTCTTGGCCACTTCCTGGGAGCCTCATGTTACACCGAAAGGTTGTCCCCAGCCACGAAGCTTGTCATCAAATGCCCTGACCCAAAACCTCGCTCGTACTGATCGACTTTGGCAGGAAGTGGCAAAGCCAGTGACTCATAGCTGTGGTCACTGTGGGCACGCAGACTCCTCTTGCTCCATACGAAGAGCGGGCGATGCCACATGGCCACCAGGCATCATCTCATAATACCATTCCAGCACCATCCCCACACCACCTGTCCACGCTTTGGACTTGTCAAGCTGCACGGGAAGTGGGCCAGGAACACAGCGTTCTCCTAAAGTGCTGTTGATGTAGCAGACCAAGTCTTCTCTCTTCTCTCAAAAATTCTCAACACAAACGGAAATAAGGCATCAAATCTGAAGCACGCTTTATGAGAATGCCTATACTAACTGTAGTTTCATCTCCTTTTAACCAGAGGGAGCTTGGGAGTCTGAATTTTTATACCACATAAGCATTAGAGTGAAAGAAATACAATAAAATTTCAGCATGTCAGCTTTTTCACTACTTTTCAACTATGTTTTAAGATTATTTAGGACTAACATATACAGAAGTAATGGGATATCTCTGCTAGAAAGAGAGTGTAATTAAAGACGATAGCGGGGAGAATTGTTACATATTTTCTCAGAAAACGTGATAGGGAGTGGCACGCCTGTTTGGTGCTTTCATTGGTGCATCACATGAAAAAAAAATTACATTAAAAAAATTACATTAAGCATCGATTTGCTTCCACTTGTCTAATTCAGGGCGGTGGTCTGGCTGGAGCCCATCCCACCTGTCGCAGGTTGATGGGTGGGGTGCACACAGGACTGGTCACCGTTCTGCAAGGGTAGTGCATAGAAAAACACAACCATTCAAGATCCACTTTACACTTAGGTCCAATTTGGATTTACCAACATGTTTTTAGATTGTGGGCAGAAGTCATAGTCCCTGGAGAGAACCCACACAGACATGGGGAAGAACATGCACAACGAGAGCCCCCGGCCAGCTGCTCGATGATGAATTAAATGTCAAAATTGATCATTTAATTTTTTTAAACAACTGGAGGCTATACTCTTTAGTGTAATTTGATTGGGATGGACTTCTATATGTATGTCTGTCGATATCAAAGGTGGACGTACCTACCATGAATCACCCATTAGTTTCTGAAGTTTTGTTTTGAACCCCTTTGAAGCCATCTTGGTTTCAAAAAACCAGGTGTGACAAAAAAAGTCTGACTGTCAAAGTGGTTTCATTCATTGGATTATCACCTGTCAATCACAATTCACTAGCTAGCGAGCACACCACAGGAAATCCTCCATTTTAAAACACAGTATGGTCAGTATTTACAAAATAAACTTTTGTTTTTATTCAGTATTACCTAAAAAGACTGACTGAGCCCATTAACTCATCCGGAAAGTGTTTACAGAGGTTAAGACAGAAACCTATAGCCTTCTATAGAACCAGAAGTCTTTTTGAAACCACAGCTATCGCCACCTGGTGGTCCAGAATGCAGGTTTAAGGCACAGGTTGACCACAGTGGCATTAATTTTTCTTGATGCTCGCTTCTTGCTGGATAAAGGGTGACGAGAACAGTGAGGCTGAACAAAAACATAAAGGAGAAAATCCAAATGTGAGGCCTAATAATGCCAAGACACCAGTGACAGTTTTCTCTGAGTCTACAAGCAACACCTATAACTGTGACAGTGGTCTGGGTCCCTTCATACTGTACCAAGGGCTGCATGTAAATAAGCACTGCCCAGATGGTAAGAAAATACAGTACATGTGTTGTCGCACAAGTTAATAGTAGTAATAAATAATTTTTTTTTTTTTAAAGCTTCAGGTCTTGGATCAGGTCCAGATTTTCATTTTAAATTTGACGGTTTGACTGGAGCAGCTCTTGAAGCTACAGGTCAAGGTCAGGTTTAGGTCTCAGCTGTAGTCTTGTGCAGAATTCTGTGACCTGACTATTTTATGACGCTACCAGATATTCGCCTCTTAGCGAGCTCATCTGTTACAGTACGCGTGCCGATAACACGTCATCAGATCTTTAAAGGTGTGATTCTTCGCTGGGCTGACAGGAGCATAACATATTTTATGCTCCTGTCCCCTATTTTTTTAAGAGACAAAGCCTGTATTTCTTGCGCTGTGTCATATTAAGTTGGTGTGTCTGTTGGAGGGGGTAGGGGGGTAGCTTGAAAATTGAAGTTTACAGGAAACCCACTCACACTGATCAGTATTTGCTGTTTGATTCCCACCACCCACATGAGCACAAGCTGGGAGTAATTATAACTCTTCACCACCAGGCTGACTACCACTGAGACCAAACACAAGGAGTGCATCTCAGGAAGGCTTTGAAACCTTATCGCTACTCAGACTTGATGTTTGCTGAAGCTGTGAAAATACAACACATGATTGACACCCAGATTATTATTCCATACATAGCTGAAGTGATCAGATTTACTGTACTGTAGAAATCATCTAAACTTAGCTAAATGTTTTACAATTAATATATAAAAAATATATAGAGAGAGACAGAAAGATTGACATTTGCAGTGGTTGTTTTTTAAGGATATGAAGAGATGAGGGACATTTATTTCAAAGACAAGAATGTCATTTGGCACACCAAATGGTCTTCTTGAGCCCCCCTCTCACTCTGTAAACACTTCCTCTCCCTGGCTGAGTTTCCAGCAATCTGTCCAGCACCCAAAACAACAGTTTCAACTGTGAGAGGAACTGAGATTAATTTATGGTTGTTATGGGTGCCATATAACATTAATAGCTCTGTACTGGTTGAGCTTTTGTGCCCGTATGCGTGTGTGTGTCGTGGCTGTTTCTGCGACAAAGTTTCACAAAGCTTTTCATTCTTGTCTCCCTTTTCTCTCCTCTTGCAACACCTCCCTGCATCACAGCTTTCAGACTCCTCCGCTCCTTGTTTCTCAGCTTTTTGATTGACATGCAGCAGCCTACTTCTCTCAACTCTGTCTTTTATGCCCCGTGGTTCTCCGCACTCTCTTCCTCTTTCATGTTTCCATTTTTAGGATGGCTCAGTGATGTATCTATCTTCTGTCTCTTACTTCCTTGACAAGTTATAGGTTCCTTTTCATTCACTCATACATGACTGTTAGAGCTTATAAAATAACCATTCTCTGCATGTGCAGGTCATGAATGCATATGATTTGAATGATTGATTATGATTTTAAGAGGATAGCAGTTCACCTAGCTGACAAACAAATGGCTGTACGATTATTTCCTAGTTGAGTTGTAATAGAATATCTGCAAGTGATGACTCACCTAAGTATGCGTAACCTAAGATCCAACAATAACATACCTCAAAACCTGTTATTTTCTGAAAAAAATAACTTTAGAAAGGCTGTCTGTACGCCAGTTAGTATGAGCCAAATACAGCTGAATAAAATATTAGCCAAAAACTGGATTATTCTTAAATGGAGCACAGGAACTTGTCACTGCCCACATGATGACAGCTGCCTGCCAGAACGGAAAATCTGGGTGTAGACACAATTAAATAACACTGTTTGGGTTTGTCCCATGAGCAGATGCAAGGATTGCTGTCGAGTCCTGCTGCTTCCTTCAGACTCCTGTGCGCTAAACCCAAACCAAACAAACCAGCGTGGGCTCTTGACTAGAAGAAAGTGGGAAAAAGTGTTTCTGTTTCAAGAAAAAAAATCACATTTAAGGTTTCTATTGCAGTTTTAACAAAAGCTAAACTTGCATAATACCTGAAACACAGCATGGTGTAGATTTAACAGGAGGGTCAAAATGTAGCAGGATGAAGCTGAGATTTTGTGAGGTTTTATGATTTTTCTCACACTGTCTATAATAAATCTTTCTGTTGTCTCATTATCTCTGGTTTTAAACAAAGCAATACCACTTATAGAAATGTTTTTCTACTCTCCAGGATCATACACGGATAATCCCACATTATCATCAGGGTTCTTTATCTGATTTGACAAAGCTCCCTCGAGAGCCACAAAATCATTGTGAAACTGTTGCACCCTCTTGTATATGAAATCCGTGCGTTACATTATCTATATGTTTTTTTAAAAACTCAGCAGTTGGTCAAAATACAAAAAAGCTTAGCATTGTTATTATCGTGTAGTTTAATAGTTATATGATTAGGATTACTCTATAATTGTTTTGTTTTAGTTCCTTGAGTTCTAGTTCAAGTTCATCGCCTGGGAATACTGTGACAAAATGTTATATAACCTCCTTTTCAGTATCTCAGTAATGTATTTTTTGCTGTTAATCCACTTCATTATTTTAAATTTCTCAATGCAATAATTTCTAAGCTAGTCGGCTCGTATTGTACTAGTTTACACATTTGTTTAACAAGCAAAATATCCCTGGTTCAGTGCCAGGAGGAGACACGAATCTGTCGGGATCGGATCGGGGAGGTTATTTAGTGTGAAAAAAGAGCCGGCCAAATCAAACATGCCAAGCTGCCTGCTGTGGCGACCTCTTCCCTTGAATAAGGGAGCAACTGAAAGTAGCTCTCTTGCTATCATTTTGACCTAAGGCCAGACAGAAAGCAAAAAGAAGCAAATGAATTAGGTAGGTCAAATAAAAGGAGGCTGTTTGCTACAAAATAAATGTAGTATCCTGTGAGCTGGATTTTAATTTGGTCCCATATATAATGGCTCTTACATTTTTTGTAACGATACTTCAATGTTGTTTTCCTCAAAATAACTGATATCCTATGAGACTGGTCTTAATGTTGGTCTTAAAATGCTGCACGAGACTTAGTGTCCAAAACGACATTAGCTTCAACTCAGCTACATTTTCACCAATTTCTTTATGTTAATTAAAGAAAAACGTGTGTGTTTCCAGTTCTGATCAAACATTCAATAACACCAATGCCATCTTTGAAAATAAACCAGTCCTAAAACGCCAAACAGTTGGTATTTGCCATATCTGTTAAATGCTTCACATCTACATTAATAGATTTCTTTCTTATGCCCACTCACTCCAGCCCACAAGGCTGAGTTGGGAGGAGGAAGTGTTGATATATTTTTCATTTGTTGTTGCACAGAAATTAAATTCAATCATTAAAAGAGCTGGTGGCTAAAAGGGAAACATCCACGCATATGAAGGAGATGGAAAAGCATTAATGGGGCAGGGGAAATATTGAGTTAACCCTATAATAAATCACTCCCTGTATTGATGAAATGTTGACATGAAAAACTTTATAAGCCAAAAAAAGAACATATGTAATGGCCTTATGTAAAATTCATAAAACAGTTTGACTACTTCTAATTAGATGCTGCAAAAACATTGCAACTACCAATATGATCAACCACAGAGCACATTCAGGAACACGTGTGGGGAGGGGCATTTGTCTTACGTCCTTTCAGCCCCCAAAAGTTGCAGGAATGGAATCTTTAGCTCATCAACACAGCAGTGATATTTGTCTTCGTACCAGAGGCAAAGAACTGTGTGTACTGCTCTTTAGGGACTTGTAGGAAATTAAGAGATGAGCTGGCTCATCTTTTTGCTCCATAATCATTTATTGAATGTTCCCTGTATTTGTGTCTCTCCTTCCCTTTGTCTGTGTAGACTGAAATGTATGCTAATTTACATTCCTGCTAATACTACCACACAATAGTTCTGATTGCAGTGCTCAGTATAAATCCTAATCACATTAAGACATGGCAAAAAAGGTTGTCTTAAAACTGCTTTTCTTTCTTTGTAAATTGAAGTAAGTGTCAAAATCTACCTAATGTTCTGTAACTAGTTACACTGATGACCACCCAGATTGCCCACAATGCTTCAGTCATATGACACTGGTAATCCTGCTTGGGTCTGAATCAGCTCCTAAGCCCTCACACTGCAGCTTAGCACAGGAAAAGTACAAAGTAGGAGACACTGTAAGCACCGGGGCTTTCCCCTGCTTCCTGTAGCTTCAGCTGTGTCTCACTATAGCCCCATCTGTTATTGCTCCACTTTGCCCAGAGTTAGGCTGAAGAGACCTCAGTGGCTCTGTTACAATATTTTTTTTTTTAAAAAAAGTTCTTAGTGGGAGTGTTTACAGTGCTGCGCAAAAGTCTTGAGTCACCTCTAATTTCTTATTTCTAATAGTTTCCTTCCAAGGAGGCTTCTAAGGCTGCTTTCGCTACTCATTTTCAGATGATTTTTATTTTTAAGCCACATTTCATTCACACACAAACACAAAAGCTAACACATAAATGAACCAGTGTTGTGGCAAAACAAAGAAGACAGCATGGCCACAAACTAGCTTTAAATCTTTAGGCACTCTGTTACTAGCAGCCTCTCCTTTTGTTTGTTTACGGATTTAAATTTAGAACTGCCTAAAAAGAGAGCTCCATGCATTTGACTTATTGTCAAATAAATGTCATTGCCTTTCTAATCTAAAAAGATTTGGGGAAACTGAACAAGTTGAGGGCTACTGTTTGCTGAGTCCTAATCAGAAATGGTCTCAATTGAAACGTGGCTGTTTGAAGTCATCCTTAAGGAAGGGAAACAAGGAGAAAAGGCATCCCAGCTCATACAAGAGCTGGACTGAAAATCAATGGCAGCAAATCTTGGAGCGATTCATCCAACTTTGATATTTTTGGTTCAAGTTTTGGAAATATGTACAGATGTTAGGAGACGGCACAACAGTGAGTGTCTAGTATAATGCTATATTTATCATTTAAAAAGAATCTATAGTTAGAAATATAGAATTAGTCGCTGTAGAAGGGAATATGCTAGGACTCAAAAAAACAATTTTTTTGTTGAAAGTTTCAAGAGTCCAGTAAAGGCTAGATCATGCTTCTTTCATACTTGCTGTAGTAAATCCATGCTTTTCTTAATCAACTATATCAAGTGTCAAGAGCGACCAAGGCAGCAAAGGTTTATTGCAGTGCAAAAAAAGAAACCAGGAAGGCAGATAAAAACAGACCAAATTTAGAAAGCTATACATGTTATGTAGCACAATAATGTCATTGTATTTTCGTATCTATTTAAAATAGGCTATTTAAAATTTTAATCCTCATACAAATTAGTTGGTATTCTTTTGATCTTTAGTTCTATATATGGGGCTTTAATTTAAGAGAAAATGTCTTTCACAGAGCAAAACTGCCAAGAGCCGCTCAGCACACTGCTGCTGCATAACACTCGGTCTTTTGTAGGTTTGTGTCTAAGAATATATTTTGTACAAACAGCCGCCATGCCACTGAGTACTTAAAAAGCATGACCACAGCAGGTAAACTTGCACAAGACAAAGAGCAGCCGCTAAAGAGCAGCCGCTAACGAGCCCTGGCTATCTTGCCGAATTTCACATGGCTCCCATGTTAAAAATAGAGCATCCGTCTTGTCATGTGCCCACCGATGTGCATAATTATGAGTCTTTGTGCTCTTCACATGCATGGCCAGCAATCCCATTACCTCCATGGAAACAATGAAGGGTTATGAGAAGGCACCCACGGTAACCTGGTCTCCCTGGTAAAATGAATGCCTGTTGCTCATATCCTGTAATAATGGGTTATATTTGTAAGCTGTTTTTTTCATGCCACTGCTCATTGTGTCTAAAGAGTGAGAGTGAGTAGAGAGTGACTCACCTTATTCCCTAAAATGAAACTGATCCTTTAATATGTCACAGCATTGTGGGAGCCATTTTTAGTACGAGTCCATATTTTTAACACTTTTAATGAGATACCGATAAAGAAGCGCAAATAACTTTCTGTCGCAGTCTATTGATTTGTTTGGCCACAGAACTGTCTCGTATACACCGCACAGTCAGTCTCATCCTGTCTTCACAATCAGCTTTTAGATTTTAATGTATGATTAGCACAACCATGTCACTTTCGTGTCAAGATCTCTAATTTAAGTTGCAGGACCACGGCATAGGTGGTGTCGATACTGAATGAGCATCAGGCAGTTTCTCTCAATAGCACAGATGTTAAAATAGAGGGGAGAAAACTAAAAGCTGCTTAGCCAGCTAAGCATCTCAAAAAAGATATAGAGCCACCAAAACATCAACTTTTGTCTTGTGAAGTTCTGTTTTAAAGCCTCAACTTCACTATTTAGTTGTTTTTTGACCTTCTCACCATGCAGCGCACCTTTGAAATGGTCGAAGACACTTAAGAACAAGTTAGAGGCATTGCAGGCCTGAGTTAACAAGGAGTTTCTGTAATGAATTGTTTATTAAATAATGTGATATTAAAAAAAAGGCAGAGCTTTTATAACTGTAATGTGATCACATACTGAGTGATAATGTATTTTGACATAATTTAAATGTACTCAAATCTTATATTAACGATGTTACCATTGCAAGTCTGCAAGTCTGAAACCACCTGCATCATGAACCTAATCAATCTTGGAAACCGAGCAGCCTGAAGCTACACTTAATTAAACTGCTGGGTATGGATCACATTAATCAGTGTAAGGGAAAAATTATATTTGAATGACAGGATGTTTCAATCAAAGCATCCCTGCTCTTAGATGCCTCTCGTGTGACTTTGATTAAACTGGAGGAAAGTTGCTTTTTAATGTGTATTTTTTTGTCAACATGACTAATTACTATTTTTTTTGTATACTTTTAAAACTGCTGTAGCATCAGTTTGAATTTGTAAGTAAGGGTGATTTCTTTTCTTAAAAATTCTCCTTAAATTGTCTCTGTGACTGACAGGAGAACCACTGTCGCAGGATTAAGATCCTGGGAGATTGTTACTACTGTGTGTCCGGACTGACACAACCCAAGACCGACCACGCCCACTGCTGTGTAGAAATGGGTCTCGATATGATTGACACCATAACGTGAGTCTCTTATGCCTGTGGTTTTCATGTGTGACCCGAGAACACATTTACCCCTTCCAAACTCTGACACAAAAGTCTTCAAAAAAACAGCAGTGTTCAAAGTCGGGGGATGGGGGGGGGGAAGCTTTAGGGGGGAAGTAATAGGCTATGTTTTTCTTTTTTCTTTTTTCTTTAATTAGAAAGTCGCTGTTTTCTTTGTATAGTTTGGAAGTGAAAAAAGATGCACAAGAAAGTTAGAGACTGAGAAGCTCCAGAAGATTACATCAGATGCTTTTCATGATTTGACTGTAAGTCTGTTAATTAAGATTAAGATCAGATTTGTCCACCAACACTGATTAAATAAAAATGCCCAGCTTTTCAGTCTTTTTGTTCTCGGTCTATTTTGGTACGTTAGAGCAAAGCAGAGCATTTCTGAACAGCTTCTGGTCCTTGAAGACATCGTGACAGATTGTTATATCTATTTATAAAGGACATTTGTGGAAACAGATTCTTAATTCTGGATGTGTGTATCACCTGCATTCGACCTCAATTATTTGTGATCTTAATGTTAATGAGATCGTTTGCTGAATGAATGAAATCAGCGCCGGGTGTACATTTCAAACCATGAAAGAGTTGGCAAATTAGTTGATGTAAACTTCTTATTTAATTACTATATGTGTTCATGCATACATGTAATCCATTGTTATTGTAACACTGTGTTTTTTGTGCTGTTTTTAATGCTCTGCCAAATTATAGGCAAACTATTCGATTTAGACAGAGTTGGACAGTTGGGAAAAATGTAGTCACATTATTTGCCAATTACTTTAAAAGATGACAGTTAAAAATTATGGAAGTGTTTAATATTGAAATGGTCCAGATATCATTTAAAAGTATTCACATTAAAATACACTTTTTTTTTTTTTTTAATCCAGTGGATTAGTTTATTAATTATTTTTTTAAAGTAATCTGACCCAACTCTGGATATAGATAAAAATATATAGATATTGCCCTGCCATATTACCTCACTGAGACTCTCCATGTTTTTTGTCTGTACAGGTCAGTAGCAGAGGCCACAGAAGTCAACCTAAACATGCGCGTGGGCTTGCATACCGGTCGAGTGTTGTGTGGAGTGCTGGGTCTTAGGAAATGGCAGTATGATGTGTGGTCAAATGATGTGACTCTGGCCAATGTGATGGAAGCTGGAGGACTACCTGGGTCAGTACTCAGCATTTTAAAAGCATACAAGCCTGAACAGCTTCAGACTATTTGTCTCTGCTCTGTTATGGTACCCTGGAAAAAACATCTTGACACATTAAGTGATTTCTAAATAATAAGGTGTTAATATTTTTTGCTCTAGAATCAGTCTTGTTCCCTGTGTTTTTAAAGCATTAGTCGGTGATTTAAACTAAATCAGGAAACAAGGCCAACTGCAGGGAAGACCCTTATGGTTGAATTTTCCCCACTGGACAAAGAAATAAAGAGAGGCACAGAAGCAGATTCAATTCATCCACAAACTTCAGGCAATGCAATTGTGTGTATCATTACAAACAAATTACCCAAAGAATCTTATTAAGACCCACCAAAGCAGAATTTCAGAAGTTATTGTGAACACATCCTTTAGCTCTCGACTCTTCTGCAACAGACCTTCTCAGGTCTGTGTGCTTATAAGACTTGTTTTAATATTTGCCCTGCTTCCCTTATCTGTACCACAGGAAAGTTCACATTACCAGATCTACACTCGAGTGCCTAAACGGAGACTATGAGGTGGAGCCTGGAAACGGCCATGAAAGGAGCGCCTTCCTTCAAAAACATGAAATCGAAACCTTCTTTATAGTGCCATCTCACCGACGGAAGGTACCCAATTGCACTTCTGTGTTTAGTAATATTCTGTATTTATATCTTCAGTAAAAATGAATGAAATCACAGCAATAGTTTTCTATTTGTTTAAACCATTGCCTTGGATGAACCTTTTCGTACTGAGACAGTTTACTGTACATATTAGCTTCCATAGGTAATCCATATTAATTGACCTAACTGGTAAATCAGAACAGGACAGGTTGACAAAGCAGGTTTATCCTGGCCAGTCACTATACTTCAGTAGAAGGATCTACTAGAAAACATGCTTCAAAGACTGTAGAAATGTAGTGCAGTTTGACTACAGAGCTCTCACCCATTTGTTGTTGAGCTGATCTCACGTTCAGCCTGTAATGGATTGGACTGGGGCTACAGAGAGAAAGAAGAAGAAAAAAACAGCCCGTGGCATCTATCATCTTAAATTTGCACAGTCCGACAAACTTAAAGAGATATGTGTGTGTCAGTGCATCCACATAAGCATGCACATTTCCAACAGATGTGCCCCAAGCAGCTGGAGAGGGAATTTCAGTCTTGTTACTGTATAACTCTATAAAGCCTTCCTTCTCCTCTCTCCTCTCCTCTCCTCTCCTCTCCTCTCCTCTCCTCTCCTCCCTTCTACCTGCCTAACAATATTTCTTGCAGCAGGTTTTATGTTATGCAAGCCCACGCTTGCACATAGGTTACATGGTGCCTTATATGAACCTGTTGTATCCCCGTTGCGTGTATTTTTCTTTGAAATGTGAGAGACTTGGCTAATCCTCTAGCTGATGATTTAACTTCATCAAAGACATGGCTCAAAGTAAGATAGGCACAGACTGTATTGTTGGATAGGCTGATATTCTCACTTAGAGACATACGGTGGGGTTTCAGATTAAAGGAAAAGCTGAACCCTTGACCCCAACAATTAAGGGTTGAAGTAGTTTCATAATGCTCATAATGTTGCTGGGGGCATTTTGCTGGCATGGTTTGGCTATTCTTGTGCCCTTACAAGGAAGGTTCAAATAGTTTTTAGCAATCACTTATATTATATATTAAATCATTTTGTATCTAAATAAGCGCGATCTCTCCCACAATTAGAGTGCCCCCATCCATTGGGTGTCACTGAGTGGTTTGATGAGTATGAAAATAATTGGCACCACCAGCTCTCAACCTTGTTGAATATTTATCAGCAATTTTGGACTGATTTGTCAGAAAAGGCTTGTCACTGTCATCACCTTCCAATAGCTTTTGGAAGAATGAATTTCTGTGTTTCCAGTAGATTTCCAGTGATCTGAAGCTGGTGGACAAATGGCCTTACTAAGAAATGCTATGTTGCATTTTCCCCTCAATTTGCCATTTGTCTCTATTTTCAGCTTTATGTGTTGATGATGACATATTTTTGTTGTTTCAAATGGTGCTTAAACACACGTTCTTCAACAGTTTACTGAAAGAGAAACGAGGGCATCAGAGTCCTAACGCTATTAAAATCACCAAAGGACTGATGTACCTTATTTTAACTGCATTGTTGAGCATGAGCATGATAATAATGACTGGATGCATGTGTCAAGTCCATAGTGCCTGTGCATGAATTATAGACCCTTACATAATATATATTACTGTATGGGATATCATGACTAAATACTTGTTCCCATTTCTTATCTGGTGGCAGATATTCCCAGGATTGATTCTTTCGGATATAAAGCCCGCCAAAAAGATGAAGTTCAAAACTGTGTGCTACTTACTAGTGCAGCTTATGCACTGCAGGAAGATGTTCAAGGCTGAGATTCCCTTCTCCAATGTCATGAACTGCGAGGACGGTGATAAGGTATAAACTCTCAGTGTCTGTGTTGACGTTTCTGTGTTTGTTCTTACTGTGATTTCCGAATAGACGCAACACTGAGTGAAAACCTGGTGAAAAAATTAGGCTTGTGTGTTCTGTGTCATAGGAAAAGGGGTAATGGAGCGTCCTTTTTTAAAGGTCCCTATCCAGTCAGTATGTTGGTCTTGGTAGAAATGTCAACTAGCCTGTTAACCCTCTCAGGCTCAAATTAAGTTTTTGTTGGTAATGCACAAAAGAATACCTGCAGTGGTACTTCTGAGTAAAAAAAACTCATAAAATATGTATGTGGGGTAATCAGGTTGTTAGCTTTTAACTGTTTCAAATCTGCAACGCCTGCCTTGAGAGGGTTAATATGGCTAACTGTTAGAAGAAGTGTTGTGTTATTTAACCTTATATGTCTGTAAATTTGCACCTACTGCTTAAACAAGGAGTTTCCTGGGTCCGTGTGTGTGTGTTTGTGTGTCTGTTGTACATATTTTCCTGTTAGTAAGGTGTGTAGAATTTATATATAAACTTAAAGGTACAATAGTGTTGGTTTGTGTGTAACATATTTTACAAGTGGCTTTTTTCCTAGAAATTTATGGAAGTTTCAGTTTTTAAGATGTTGCCCTTTTTAAGATGTTCAAATAATCTTTACCTCACACTGCATGATTATATGTCTCCCCGTTAACGGTAATCACAGCATCCTCCCATCAGAGACAACAAGCAGATTAGCATAATACACAAAACAGTAAAAGCTTACTGCCTTTGTCATGGGCGGTTTAGTTGTAGTAAACCTTCCACTGAATGGTAAATTCAAATTCAGGCCACACACACTAGTGCTCAGTGAAAAGATGTATGCATTCAAGGCACGAATGCAAGCAATATGAGGGACAAGGGATGAATGAATAGGATAGCTGGTGCAGCAGACACGGTTACATGATGTGTCCCGTGCTGCACTGAGCACAATATAGAACATAAGGAGACGTCAGGATCTGCAGGCCACTGTGTTTCTGCCTTATAAATAAACCAAAACAAGAGAGTGGGGAATGCAAAAAGAAATGGGGGGGAGTGAAAATGGGCCAGATATAAAGACTGGACTGGTGAAGGGGATATAAACAGAAGCAAGGAAAAAAGTGAAGTGAATATATGGAAGCAGGTAAGAAAATAAGGAAATAAATATGAAAAAATAAAGAATGAATATACATAAGATGAGTGAGTAAGAGCAAGGTGAGGTAAGAAGATGGTATTACAAAAAAACTGAAGTTGAAAATAAGAAGTAAGCAAGTGGATACACTTAGAGAAGAGACAAAGAAAGGAGACAGTGGCACAGGAAACGAAGCAGAAGAAATCAGTGACATCCGTGAGCTGAGCACATCCATGTCATGTCACGAGCTCGTGAACACCGGTGATCCTTGATCATGCTCTGATCACCTACTGTGCTGTGTTCAGATAGCATGCTAACTTACATGAACAAACACACCTACACGTACACACACACATACCCAAGGTGTTTGCTAAGCTGCTCACTTTGGCTGCCGAGGACACAGCAGGGTGCTTTCAGTAATGAAGTTAAGTGTGAAGGCAATGTCCTAATTTGAAAGTATAATCAGCTGCCTGTGTTTATTGTTGACTCTTATTCACCCTTGTTCCTAATATGATAATACTCAGGCATTGCAGAGAATACAGGGTGCTGTATTCACCAAACTATTGTTGTTTAAGCTCTGCATTGTAAAGTGAGTGGAGATTTCTTTTCATTTTGTTTTCCACCAGCGGAGGGCCATGCGAACGGCTCCACAGAAAATGAGGAACCGCTCCAACGCTAACCAGGCTAATGTGATCCAGAGCAGCCCCAGAACACGGGTCAACCGTTACATCGGTCGGCTGATTGAAGCCCGTCAGACCGAGTCTGACACGGCAGACCTCAACTTCCTCACGCTCATGTATAAATGCTCTGAGCGTGAGCACAGGGTGAGGGAAACTGCACTGAGATGTTGCTCAATCATGTTACAATTCCACATTTTATTGTTTGGTTACTCGCTCTCATTTCGGTTTTGCCATGTGCAGTACCACCAGGTGCCTGATGAGTACTTCACCAGCGCAGTGGTCCTCTCCCTGATCCTAGCTGCTTTGTTTGGCCTTGTCTATCTTCTCATCATACCACAGTATGTACCGAAAATGCTTCTGTGGGTCCCTTCTTTCTCTTTCTTTTTTTTTTTTCCCTTCCCATTATTTTATCTCTCCAGCTGCTTCTTTAACATACCGAGGTCTGTCTTACTAACCCCATCATTCCCCTCTCTCCTTTTTTTTTCTCTCAGGGGCACAGTGGTGCTAGTTCTTCTCGTCTTCTGCATCTGTTTCCTTGTAGCTTGTATCATGTACCTCCATATCACTAGAATACAGGTAACTACAGATGCTTTCCTTATCCTATTGAAGTGAAGGTCTTTTTTCTTTTTTTTTCATTTATTAGAGCATTAACCTACACCACAGATGCATCTACCTTCTGTTATCTGCAGTTTAAAAAACCTGGCAAGGGAAATGTTCTTCTGTATAGGTTTTTGCTGACCAAAGACAAATTATAAATGTATTTTGTGAAACCATGTAAGAACAATTTAATAACCACTAGCTTTGAGGTTACATCTATGCCCCTGTGTTGTATTTAAATTCTCACATGCTTGTCTTTTCTCTCTGTTCTTTCCTCAAACCCCAATAATTCTTGTCCATCATAACATTTGTTCTTCCTCAAGCTGTACTTATAGTTATTAACACTCTGACACATTATATTGGTGTTGTCTAAATGCATTCAAGGTATTCTAGGCAGTATTTATATAATAGTCTCTATATTTTTTTTCTGTCAGTGTTTTCCAGGGTGCCTGACCATTCAGATTCGCACTGCTCTCTGTATTCTCATAGTGCTCTTAATCTACGCTGTGGCCCAGGCCTGTGTGGTAAGTGTAAATGCAACAGTAAAAAAGTGTCATCTGCCACAAACTACCCACCTGACTGGCCAGCCAGCTAGTAAGAAAAATCTCACCGTGTTTTGAGCTGCTGCTGTTCCCTCTGATTTAACGGTGCCAGTGGGCTTATTTTAAAAATATGTTTAATTATTATTTTAGAGGTGTTGCTTTAGATGATGTGCAGTTGACTGTGAAATTAATAAAGCTAAAATTGTGGCATTATCATAATTTAATTATCACGTTTTTGCTGTGTTTACATATGTCACGTATAACATAAATCTGAAAGCATTCAAAGTTTGAATTATGGTCATACTATGTGTTTAAACAGCTTACACTATCCAGCTGTACAGTGCTGTTCAACTCATGTGTTTTGTTTTTTTCTTTAATGAAATGTGCAGACAAGGCAGACCGTGAATGTAGATGAGCATTAAGCCTTTCTCCAGAAATATTTCTCACTTTGCATCGCTGTGTTTGCTTTTGACAGGTGGGCTGCATGCCCTGGCTGTGGGGTAGTGCCAATACAAACAGTTCCATCATCATCATTGATGTGGATAGCGGCGCCAACCACACCATGGCAGAGCTTCCTTGTGACGGCGCCCGCTACGCCTTTCTCTCATGTGTGGTGGGCACACTTACCCTGGCGCTTTTCTTGCGCGTCTCCTGGATGCCAAAGATGGCGCTAATGCTTCTTCTGGGGGTGCTGTATCTCACCGTGTTGGAGCTCAGCGGCTTTCGCAAGACTGCAGGGTGAGAGGTTCACGCCACGACGTATTCAGAAAGCTCAGACACATTCCTGACTTTCCCTGAAGTTATATGACAACAATGAAGTGAGAGATCTCGCACAGTTGTTATGCATCATGCATTATGTGCGTCAGTCGGGTATCAGAGGTAATGCCTGGCTGTGTAATAAACAGATAGGCAAGAGTTGGAAGAGCATTTACAGTACATGTGCTGAGATGTATGTGTGTGGAGGAGTTGTTGCTTGTCTTCAGCCCACACACTCTTTCATTTTCCACCCTTTGAAGCAGCACACATGCTTATTAGTTCCAAATCAGAAGCCTAAAAGGACAATGTGGGCTGCATGATGGGACCACGTTAGCTATTTCAACCCAGTACTGAGGGACCATGCCAATTTTATTAGAGCTCAGATCCCAAATGTGCAACTGAAAAAAAGGATTATTCTGAATTTGTTCAGGTCAAGGTGAGGATTCGTTTTGAAAAAAAAAAAAACTTTTAGATTTAATCATGCACAAGTTAATAGTAATATTCCATGATTTCAGAATACGTTATAAGCACAATAAAGTTGTTTTGTTTTGGGTTTTTTTGCTTGCTTTGTTTCCATGTCCTTCTAAAAAAGCCCTTGCTTTCATACTTTTGTGAAGTAACTCTACTTGTGATCACTCCCGACGCTGTGGGGGGTCCATTCAACCCTCCTGTGTAGTTTTCTGTGTGGTCTGGTCCAGTGCTGACTTGTGCAATTGGTCTCTTCCGCAGTGGGGGGTCCTTCCACATCCGGGGCTATGAGCCCATCCTGTCTCTGTTGCTCTTTGTCAGTGCCCTTGCCCTCCACTCCAGGCAACTTGACCTCAAACTACGTCTGGACTTCCTATGGGCTGTACAGGTCAGGAAGTGTGCAATGATATGTCTGTGCATATGAAAAAAGGCTATGGATATACATTTCTGGAGGATGTGCAACCATGAATCCAAAGTAAACTCTGAAAAACCTTTTCTAGTTTTTGTTTAAAGGTGTTGCAGGGATCACATTTAAAATGAGCAAACAAATGTTTGTGTGCATGTTTGATCAAACACAACAAAAAAAAGTTGCGTTAAAATGATTATTGAAGCATTGCAATTGGATTTTTAAAAAATTATTTGGTTTGTTTTTTTACTTTTTACAAAGCAACCCAACTTCTTTTGGAAATGAGGTTGTATATTTATAGGCTGCCAGATGTCTGTTCTTGGCAACAAAAAAAGAGTAAGAAGCTTCTTCTGGCTCGGTTTCATTTGGCACTGAGCGTTTTGCATAGGGGGATAGAAGTGTTGAAGCTGAATTTAAGCCATTTAACCCTTTAACTAGCAGGATTAGTCATGTAATGTACCCAAGTCTATTAATCATACTCTGAGGCTTACAGCAGTCTGATGCTCACAAGTCATTTTAGTGACACCATGTGGTGGAAATATGAAGCAAGCTTTGGTTCTCACAGCTATATCTGGATATTTTGTGTGCTACTTTTCCTGCCAGGCGGAGGAGGAAAGAGATGGAATGGAGAAAGTAAAGCTGGACAACAGGAGGATCCTCTTCAATCTGCTGCCTGCACACGTGGCTCAACACTTCTTAATGTCAAACCCAAGAAACATGGTGAGCCACGATAATAGACAGGCAGGCAGGCAGACAGACAAACAGGTAGATAAAAAGGCTGAAACCAGAAATGACTAATGATCACATCTAAGAATATTTTTACTGTATTGTTTTTCTTTTCCTTTAGGATCTGTACTATCAGTCCTATGCACAAGTTGGCGTCCTATTTGCCTCAATCCCGAACTTCAACGATTTCTACATCGAGCTGGATGGCAACAACATGGGAGTGGAATGCTTGAGGCTACTGAACGAGATCATTGCTGACTTTGACGAGGTCTTAGTATTTTTTTATTTCTTTACTTTGTAAATTTGGAATTGTTTTTGCCTTGTAGTGTCAGGTGTTTATTGAATGTGTGCTTCACAGCTCATGGATAAGGAGTGCTACAAAGACATAGAGAAAATCAAAACCATTGGCAGCACATACATGGCAGCTGTGGGACTCGTCCCCACCATTGGGACCAAGGTTTGGATTTTCCTTTTTATTTATGTGTTTATCTTCTGTCGTAGTCTTTAAAGGGAATATGAAGGGTCCTTTCTCACATGTACACTAACTGCTTGGTGATCTTTCCCTCTGTAGAACAAGAAATCTGTGTACGACCATCTGAGCACGATAGCAGACTACGCCATTGAAATGTTTGATGTTTTGGATGAAATCAATTATCAGTCATACAACGAGTTTGTCCTGAGAGTCGGTAAGTAGACATACAATATAAACCACCTTGTTGGATTGTTGGGTCCGATTTGATGCTATATAAATAAAATTGAACTGTTTTGGTTCCCTGGCAAAGACAATTTAAATGTGACTGACTTTCAATGACTCTGTTTTAGTTTAATGTTTTTATGTCTGTGCACAGGAATCAATGTGGGTCCAGTGGTTGCAGGGGTGATTGGAGCACGGCGACCTCAGTACGATATCTGGGGTAACACGGTCAATGTGGCCAGTCGAATGGACAGCACTGGAGTACCTGGGAAAATACAGGTACTTGTTTTCAATTACAAATGATCCACAAATATGGTGGAGTCAAGTGTAAACAGCTTGCCAAGCTCCGCTGTCACATCTACCAACACTTACAATAACAAATATCTGTATTTCCTATGCCTCTATTATCCAGGTGACTGAGGAGGTTTATCGGCTACTGAATACCAACTATGACCTGGTTTGCCGCGGCAAGGTCAGTGTAAAAGGCAAAGGTGAGATGCTGACCTACTTCCTGGAAGGGAAGGTTCAGGGAGTGGGCACTGCAACCACTTCTTCGGTGATGCGTTCCGCCAGCCTGGCACGTCGGATCCACTCCTGTGGAAAGACGAGCGTCCCGACCAATCTGGCCAGCGTCTCCTCTGCTGCCAGCCTCACTGCTCATCCCGGCATGGGTAGCAACATGCAGATGAACACTGCCAACAGCAGCAGCAACAGCCAAGCCGCATGCCTACCCTCATCCTGTGTGCCCGCAGTGGGTAAGGTTGATGAAGAGAGGGATGTAGAGGTGACAGAGATTGAAATTGAGACGGTGGCAGCTGCTGCAGATGTGTCAGTGTAGGAAGAAAGAAAATATATTCATCTTAAATAAAGCAAGAAAACCTGGTTGGAGGACTAGAAGCGTCTAGTCTGTACTGGCACAACCCAGGATACACCCATTCAGGATGTGAACTTCCAGAAATATGAAGTCATTGTATGGATAATCATACTTGCTTTAGGGATTTTTAACTGCTTGCCACTTTTCAGAGACAAAATGCAGAGTGCAGAGACGGGTACCCGGAATCTCAAATCCTCTTTTAACATCTCTGTAACAGATGATTAGATGTGTGGTTTTGTTGGGTTCCATCAGATCCAGGTATAATGAGCATATTTATTTTTTACTATGTTGTACATATTCCGTGTTCGGGGGATATGTGCGTTGATATCCAGAAAGAGACTGATCATGCTATTGCTTTTGCACTGTCTTTCTTATTATGCCAAGGATTCATTGCGTTATTTAGCGTAAAATGGTGTTGTTTCTTTTTGGTGTATGTAAGCATGCAAGTGTGTACTTGTGAGTGTGCGTATGCATGTGTGGTCAATTCTGAATTGTAACAAAACAGCACAAAACAGTCTCTTTTCTTTTTCTTTTTTTTACTTGGAGCTCACTGGATGAAATATGCTTTTTATGATACATATTTACAATTAATAGTGCATGACTTTTTAAAAGTTGACAGCCATAGTAATGATACTCCTGTTGAAAGAAAACCAAAGTACCGAGCTTTCCATAGATCACTAGCGATAATTATATTGCCTCAATAAAGATGAGAGAGAAAGTTGCAGTAGATGTTTACCACATGCTCGATCACTGGTAGAAGACAAAGGTGTGTTTTAAACCCTGGAAAGACAAAATCAGTTTTCCTTAATACATGACATTCTTTTGTATTGTAGTGCAATATGGCATGTACACATAATACACAGAAAGGGGCAGCTTTGTTGATGAGGAGGCAAAAAGATAATACGAGGAAAAGAAAAAGGTTAACAAACCTAAACAGAAGTCATACTGAGTTGGATTTGTGCTTCTGTGGATGCTAGTTTATGCCAAAATGGGACCAGCGATGGAGTATTGTAGAACATCACACAGAGGGCCCACGCATCCTTACATACAGATATCTAAAGGAGTTAAGAATGGCATTCATCCACACAGAAGAAGAGCATATACTATAAGCACATGACTTCCACAAATGCATGACTAACTCCTTTAGCCTAAACATTTCAAATGCTGTAAGTACTTTCAAACATTTCCTTGAGGCCACAGAAGATTTCCTGCAGTGTCTCGCTGCTGTCGTCTTTCAGGCATACACATTACTGTACTATTGCTTTTTGTTATCTAGCAGCTACATTTTTGAGTTTTCCTCAAGAAATTTTAGCTTTAGCACATCTCTCAGATGTACTGTCAGAAACATGATGCGCTTCAGATTATCTTTATAGCCTGTATCTTTATCAGCACATAGAACTTTCACTCGATCTGCAAAAGTGTAAATACATCACGTTTCAAGTTCTTGCCTTACTCAATAAGCTTACAGTGATTGCAACTTGCCTTTTTAGATATATTCACTTTGATATGCAGATCATACTTTTTGTAAATAGTCAAAAGTTGTAAACTATGTTGTATCTTGTACAGTGTAAAGTTGGGTTATTGAATATTTTGTAATAAAGACAATATTGGTGTATAAAATATCATCAGTATCGCTATGATAAAGAAAGTAGTTTCTTGAGTTTTGGCTACAAATATGAAAGATCACCTTTTTTTTTTTTTTTTTTCTCAGACATTATTTAATCACTTTCGTTGTAAAAGTTTTCTTTCTCAACAGGAAAATATTTAAGACAATAACATGTTTATCATGCCGGTCAATGTACTTTGACAGCCCACGGCTAGTTGGATGTCACCATGTGTCAAACACAGGGCAGGGGCCAAAACTGTTTTCCTGGTACTGATGTAAAGTTTGTTTAAGGTTCACTCAGTGTAACAGTTAAGTCAACAAACACTTCATTTGCTCAACTATTTAGCTCTTTTATGGGCTTGGAGAGAGGAAACAATGCTTCGTTTTTTGTAGTTTTATGTTGATTTACCTTGATGAAGTTCTTCATTTACTAACAGGAGTGATATCATTGAGCTTTTAAGTTCATGTCACCTTCTCTCTAATTTAAGCTGAGCTCAAACAGTAAAGGGAAACTACTGCAAATAATGGTTAAGGAGCAACTCTCGTCATGGTGTCATCAGGGCCAAAGGGGATTGAAATGAGTAATTTGGTTGTTGCACTCCTGAATGGTTAGAATTACATAAAGACAAATAGCATATGTCACAAACAAGAAAATGTAACTTGATTATATATATATATATATATATATATATACCCATAAATTATTGATTTATGTAAACATTTTTCTGTGAAACAAAAAAAATACAATTTGCTAGTCTGTTTTAAGAAAAAAAAGAGAGCATTTGTAACACATTTCTACTTCAAAATGAATTTTGACCACAGTTTATATGCATTCATTCTCTCCTCATCAGTAGTCTATAGAGATGCAGAAATCCATGATAGTCAGACAAATTTAATTTTTGATGTGTAGGCAACCAAATGGAAATCTTGCACACTGTCTGCCTTCTGCCTGTATATTTATTAAATTACTGTGGTTAAGTCTATTGGACCTTAACCAATAACTCCACATTCTGGGTTATATACACAACACAGAATTATTATTTTATTTATTGATATTTGAATACATAGATCAAAATCTTCATTCCTGAACAATGCTGTAACATATTGATATATGACCTTTTTTGCTTTGATACCTATTAATATGTGACATAATGGGAAAGTCTGAAGTTAATGATTTCACTGATGCTATAAGTTTACAACTGATATATGATATATACCTGAAAGTATTCACTAATCAGACTAAGTAATTGGAAGACATTTGATACGATGTTAGACTAAGGCATTTGCTATATATTTTACTTAGTACCTTTTACTGTGCACTAACCTCAAGAATGCTTATTAGTTTCTTTTTTTAGCCAATTGGAATTAATTAATTTTTAAATGGTAAATGGCCTGTATTTGTATAGCGCTTTACTAGTCCCTAAGGACCCCAAAGCGCTTTACATATCCAGTCATCCACCCATTTACACACACATTCACACACTGGTGATGGCAAGCTACACTGTAGCCTCAGCCACCCTGGGGCGCACTGACAGAGGCAAGGCTGCCGGACACTGGCACCACTGGGCCCTCTGACCACCACCAGTAGGCAACGGGTGAAGTGTCTTGCCCAAGGGCTCGAACCGGCAATCTTCCGATTACAAGGCAAACTTCCAACTCTTGAGCCACTATGGCCCCGTAAATGGTAAATGGCGCAAAATGGTGCAAAATTAACGTTGCTGTCACAATAATAGTCACAATAAGCTGAGTGACTTTAAGCTGCATTGCTTTATTTTGCATGTATATTGTAAAATTAGGCAATGCAAGTAATTTTCTCATGCACCTGCAATGACCTGTCAAAACATCTACTGTGAAAAATGTTAAGCCTCTGCACCTGATTTCAATAATCAACTGATGACAAGGAGGCCACACTCACACCAGAGACTGCAGTATCTTTACTCTCGTTCCAAAAAGCTCAGCCATCCAGCTAAATGGACATTCAACAGCCAAATGTAAGCCTAATCTGTTATCACTATTCTTTGAATAAAGTAAATCAAGTGATAAAAATGGTAAATGTCATGAGTAAATAGGCTTTTTGATGGAACAGAGACCTGGTCTGGAGCCCATCCAGGAAGAGTCAGAGCTTGAGGATGAAACTGAAGGGAACAGAACAAGAGAAGGAAATGAGGTCGATTTTCCATTTCAAGTAGGTGTGGAGGAAGAGGATGCGCTGGCAGAAGATGAGAGCGATAAAGATGACGATGCTGCTCAACTGAGGGTTCTGAGACCTGGGAGACTGTCTCGTTCCCTGAGCCAGTTTTCAAACCATCCACACGAAGGAACCGAGAGCGTTTCCGTGTCTGATGTGAGCACGCTTTCTTTTAATCTACGTGGTGAAGCTACAACACCACGACAGCCAAAATTTACAAATGTAAGGAGATCCAATAGCAGTAAGGTGAAAATAAAGGTAGGTGTTCCTGAGTATTTACTATTTGCTCCTATTTAAATAAATAATAATAATTTTTAAAAAAAAATCTGAAAAAAGACTAGTTTATTTTGCTTCAAGGCCTCCAAGATTAAGTGGCAGAAACCGAGAAGATCTAAACAGCCAGTCCGGAAGCCAAGGGAACGCTCTAAGAAGAATTTAATAGCTGTGAGTATAATTTTAAGCAAAGCTGTCTTGACTTAAAAAAAAAAAAAATATGGACCTTAATTAAATCTCTTTTCCACTAATGCCCTCTAACATATTTCAAAGGAGGAACCGTTTCCCCCCTGGCTAGCGGATCTGATGGTCAGCATCGAAGAGGCAACAACTCATCAGCTAGTGGTTGAGTGACATTATCTCGTGAGGTGAACGTGAAACATTTGGGACACACCAACCTGGGACCTCATTCGTGACAAACTGAATGTTGAACAAATTCTGCCTAATGTGCCTTATTTAAGGGAGCCACTGACAAGAGAGTGAAGTCCATGTGCGGGCCCGTTTCGTTTGTTGTTATACGTGAATAAACAAAAGGCACGATAACTGGTTTCATTACACAAGAGTTCAATGCTTAGAGAGAACATGACGTTTACATGATGTGTATATTTTGTGCAAGAGTTAATTATGTCATTGTGTTATTTTCAGTTTGGTATTTGTGCTTCTAACCCGCTGCTGTCTTCACTGTATTTTTATTTTGTGTATCAATCCCTTTTTCAACCAGCACTTGCTGCTGTTAGGTTCAACCTGAACCCGTTTACCGTTTCTTAAGTTACTAGATTTGGATGCCAGTGAAGAATGTAACACGAAGAACCAAAGCTCTCTTCAGCAAGCATAGCAAAGCTGACCCCTCCCCTACTGTGTGGGAGCAACATGGCTGGTGCACTTTAGTGTACCGTCAGTCAGAGTTGACACAAAATAAATCAATAAAATTTATTTTTCTATTTTTTATGAAAAGAAAGTGTTTTCACCTAACCTATGTAAGCTAAAGTAAATCTGCATTAAAATGCATATTAAAGTATCAGTTCATGCAAACGTAGTAACGCCGTGGTCCCTTTCTTACATCATGATTATGTTATTAAATTAGTAAAATATGTGCGATTCATGCATCGTCTGCAGTACTTTAAAGAGGAGCTAATGCAGACTTCTTTTATATACTGCTGGGTGTTCACATTTCTAGCAATTTAAATGTATAAACGTTTCATTTAAAAACATATTTTTCTCTAATTAAGATTTTAAAAAAAATTAAGATATTCAAAGACAACATATTTTACCTTCCTATTAAATGCAAAATGTACACACACAATGTGCTCATTTTTGTTATTTCTCATTGTGCCCATATCCTCACATTCATCAGCATTTTATCTCTTTAACTTCATATTTTTATCCACAGACTGTACACATAGTTTTGTTATTAAGACCTGTGTTTTTAGTAATTGGTCCTGATGACTGTATCTGTTTCCATGGTGAATAATTATTAAATAAAAAATGCAATTAAAAGTTTGCAGGGTAAAAGCAAGTTCTTCAGTGAATGAAAAGCACGGGATCACTGCCTATTGAAATTTGTGTCACACATCGTATGACTAAAGGTATGTGGCATTTGACTTAGGTATTTATGACAAATATTACAGCAAGGAAACGGCCATTTACTGCCATCTTTTCCCAGATAAATGTGTCGTTTCACCATTTCTGGGTTATGCAAGGCAGACTGGGTTATCACACAGGTAGATAAACAAGGTGGAGGACCTTGTTTGTTTGCATGTGTGATAAGAGGAACCTTCACCAACAAGACTAAAAGGACAAATAGGACTTTTTTCTGTCAAAACAGTGTCACCACCCAACCTGTCAGAATTACTTCACAAGATAAAGTTTTGACGACACCCATAAGACAGTTTTTAACATTAACAGGCCATTGTCGCAAAGCCTAGAGCTCCTTGGATCACGTGATGCTCTCTCTTAAAGACGTTATTCACTATTCATCATTGTACTGAATTTCAGCAGCACTGTTCAGTTGTTTTCATAACTCTAAAGTTAAAGAAAGATGACTAATGTACGTCAAAAGTTGTTTTGATGTGCATTCCAGTGTCAATATTGACAAATGACCTCAAACTACGCAAGGCAAGCGGGGTCGTCCACCTTTTACAGCAGCTTTGTGAAAAATATTTTATATCTGTGCTGAGTCAATTATTAACCCTTCTGGAGGCCAAAGCTTTCATATAAATACTGCCAGTTCAGAGAAGACTTGTTAGAAGAAACTGACAGTTTTCAACAACGTCTAAAAAGCTAAAGAGTTTCATCAGAAGGAAATGTTTGGATTAAGCGAGAAGCTGACGTTTGTGGCAGCGGCGGCTCTGGTTGTCTTGTCCGTAGTGAGGTCATCTCCGGTGGTGGGGCCAGAGCCCATCCGCTGTGCCCCCTGTACTCAACAGAAGCTGAACGACTGCCCCGCCATCCCAGCAGACTGCAAGCAGGTGTTAAGGGAGCCAGGCTGTGGCTGCTGCATGGCCTGTGCGCTCGAGGAGGGGGCTTCCTGTGGAGTTCACACAGCCCACTGTGCTGAGGGTCTCCGCTGCACTCCCAGGCCTGGTGAAGCAAGACCACTGCACGCTCTGACCAGAGGACAGGGAATCTGCACTGTAGACCTCCGCCAAGGTAGCCTGGCTGTTTCATATGTGCTCATATTGATATTCATTAATTAAAAAAAGTTCACAGCATTGAAATTACATCTTTAATGCAACCCCATTCCATTTCATGTGTCATGTATGCTCTCTGTTTTCTAAAAATTCTACAGAGGAAGATGGAGGAGTCCCTGACCATGGCTCGTTGCAGCACATCCTGGGACTTAACCTTCCCTTTGATCACCAAGATTTTGCTGAAGGCCAGGAGAGTCTCAAGGCTAAGGTCAATGCCATACGCAACAAACTGGTGCAACAGGTGAGGGAAAAAATAAACAATCCGACTAACTGGTTATTCAAAGTAATTCATCTCTCTTTCCACAAGAGGGAGTAGATGGCTCTGAGGGGGTGTAGATAATTTGCTGGTGCATTTGTGTTTAGGAGACTGTAGCTCTCATTGTTTCTCTTCCTACACAGGGTCCATGTCACACTGAACTGCACGAAGCACTGGACACGATAGCCACCTCTCAGCAGAGGTTAGGAGAGAAGTTCACAACTTTCTACCTTCCCAACTGTGATAAGCATGGCTTCTACAAGGCCAAGCAGGTGAGAATTTAACTTTTTGTTTGTTTTTTCAGAAATTTCACCATAACAAAATGAATTTTGACTCCCAAAAGGGACTTATGATAAAATACTGAGTGATTTATTTGTGAGAGATGCCATTTTTATTTCCTTTTCAGTGCGAGTCATCTCTCGTTGGACCACCCGCTCGCTGCTGGTGCGTCTCGTCTTGGAATGGGAAGAGGCTCCTAGGATCGAGCGACTTGGTCGGTGACTCAGAGTGCCATCAAGAAGTTACTCACTGAAGGATGGACTCTGTTGTCACTCAAAAACCAACTTTCACACACACAAAGGCACACACATTAACAGCAACAGGAGGTCAGCCGCCTGATGAGCCGGCTCTCCTTTGCAAAAATGAAACTGTGAAAACTTATTTGAGTGGAGGAAATTTCCTCCCATCTTATTTACGTGGTGTATGTATGATCAACTTATTTATTCGCTGCCTGTATATTCTTACAAGCATTAACCATTTGTCATTTTTAGATCTTTTATATGTTTGCCTGTTTTATTTTTTTCAGTTGTAAATATAGGGCGACACTGTATACATTTGTGTTTCTGACTAAATAACTCCATTGCTCAAAACCACAGGTCCATTACGGTGCCAAGCCCATTTGAGAGACTTCAGGATAAATTTTTGTTTAATTCATTCATAACTAGAGCTGTGCACGGCAGCAAACAACACAGCAGCTCATTCATTCATTCTGTTGACATTGTCTGAATGTATCTCCATTGGCGTTTCCTCAATGGGTATTGGGTGAAATGCTTAAAGTGCCACAAGTATGTGCATGGTGGCCTAGCACAAACATATCAGTGCTCTTCCAAGCCACGCTGAGGTTTGGGATGGGTTGTTCATCATTCGTCTACCTCTGCTGGTCTCTGCAGGTCCACAGTTTGAGCAGAGGATTTCTGAGACCTCTTCTCAGCTACATCTTCTCACATTAGGGACTTTATTTGACCTTTTCTTTATCTGACTACCTACTCTAGTATTTATTATCATTCACTTGTGTTTAAAGATTTGTTTGTTGTTGTAGCTATGTGCAGTAGATCCAGTTTCAACTGAATGCTAATTGCCCTGGAATGCTGCTTTTTCCATTATTGGGTTTGTTGTATATACTCTAATTCTGTGGATGTCCATCTTAATAAAATCTTATTTTATCACAAAGGAGTTTTGTTTTGTGTCTATCTACAAAACATTAAAAACAACAATACTTGGATAACTTTATACTGCCTTTATTAAGTAAAAATAGACTTCTGAGGGTTGCATTGTACATGCAAACAGCATATTTAAACTGACCACTTAATCCAAGACAAGTGCTAAAAAAATATCACTGGCTACACAGAGACTGGAGATAACTGTAAGGACCCCTTATCTCTTATATTCAGCTTATGCAAAGCGACAACAAAACAAACAAACAAACAAAAAAAACCCACACACGCACACACAGTACAGATCATGAAACAAAATCTCTTTTTCTGTGGCGTGAGACCCAGAGTAAAAAATAACTTTCTATGCGCTGTGTTGTCTGAGCTGCACGGTCCCAACCAACTCCCTACTTGGAGCAGGAAGCAACCGGAATAATGGAATTCATACAAATAGGAGTTCATACTTAAATCACTGCATGCTTACTTATTCAAATATACATACATTGTCAAGACAAAACACAATGGCTTTATAACAAATCACAAGCATACAAATAATGATTACAAATCACAAGCATTTACACATATGCAATGCCATTTAATTGTGCGTAAATGAAGAGCTCTCTTATCACTGCTTGTGACATGTCTTTGTGCTTTAAAATCAGAATAAGGCCTCTGAGATAGTTTCTTTAAGTGTAACATTATTCCAAAAGGTGTCCGGGTTGAGTCTGAGACAAACAGGTTATGAAGAATCCATCCATGTACAGAGGCTACAGGCTTTTTCTACCCGGTACTCTTCTGCTGCGCTCTGCGCTGTGCCTCAGAAAAAGGTCCCACAGGCAACAGTTAGAAATAGCAAACATCCATATATCGGCTGAGCCATCTCTTGACCTCT
This sequence comes from Simochromis diagramma, assembly GCF_900408965.1. NCBI lineage: Eukaryota > Metazoa > Chordata > Actinopteri > Cichliformes > Cichlidae > Simochromis > Simochromis diagramma. The sequence continues at coordinate 8,919,981 of NW_024386782.1, forward strand.
CTTCCAATATCCTCGGTTTCTCCATTTGTTTACAGTTCTTGCCGTTCAGTCCCAGCCTCCCTCCCTCCCATCCTGCTCTGCTCCTATTGGCTGTCAGAGTTGTAGTACTGGGTATCTCCTCGCTCCCTTCTATCAAGACCTGGCAGAGGCTGCCCATATTTGTCCACACACCAACAGTAGCCTCGCTTTCTGCCTTTGGAAGGACGGCACTGAAAGTGAAGGAGAGAACAAGGTGAAGCGAGGGAAGACCGGTGGGGGGGAGGTGGGAAAGCTGAATGTACAAATCCGGTTGAATATGAAGCATTATGGATAACAGGCCACTTTAGTCAATGAAGCAGAAAAGCATAGTTAAGAGGCATTAATGGTCAGATTGTGCTGAGCCTTTGCTATCCAACACGCTGTGGTATTTTGAGCTGCTTTTATGGTCTACCTCCTGTTACACACACATATAGAGACCTTTAAGGTAAACAGAAACCTGGTAAAATATTTGCTTAGTCCCGTTTGTGAACAACTGTGAACCAAGATCTATTTTCAGAAGCTGGTGGCCAGTACGAATCATCTGTTGCTGATTATACCCCACAGCTCCAAATTATGGGTAGGCCTACTACAAATGACTTACAGAGTCTGTGGAGCTACCCAAGGGCTGTTATTTTACTGCCAATTTTACTAAAGGTCAACCTCCACTCTAGTTAAACATACAGCCATTCATTTCAAGGGCTAAAGCAACTGTACTGCTGCTGCACAGAAGAGACTGGTCACGCGGGGAGACGTCCTTACTCAATTAGGTCTGATCTTAGGTGGAGAGTTTCATAAACAGTCTTTATCATGATGAATGAAAAATTCTTAGTGAACCATAAATTTTGGCGGCAAGTTAAAAAAAAAACAAAAAAAAAAACGCAGGCTGTCTATTGGGGAAACAAATACATTAATCAAAATCTTAAGTACACTCAATTGATTTATTTATTTTTATAAATGCATCTTCTTCAACACCAAAATCATTATTGGGTAGTTTGTTATGTTCCCTCTAAGAGGCATTTACTGTTAATAATCATTGTAACAAGAGCTGTTTTCCCTTAGAGTCATCCGAGTGTTCAAATTCAACTGAACACCACAACATCTCTGCCACTCCTTCAGTGCCTAAAGGCTTAGCGCGGTGCAGAAGGTCCGTTCTGCATAAACAAAGACAATGAGCCTGGCGTTGTAAGGCTGGTTATGAGATGATTGCAGGTCAAGAAGAACACTTCTATTAAGCGGGAGGGACTGCTATGTAATAGGGGAAGCTGCCTCTGTGATGCAGTGGCGCGGGAGCCCTAAGTGCCTCCATATGAATGCGTCAGAACCACTCATTTATTACAACCCGATCGTGGGTGAACCATGTGAGCGTTGGGATGGCTTCGGCTCTATTTCTGTGTCTGCCTCTCAAAAGTCCAGCAATTATGGGGCAAGCACATGGGGTGCCGGCGGCCACCTTGACGTCTGTCTCCCTGGGAGGGTTTCCGTTAAATGGCCATCGTCCCTGCCGTCAACCCCGCTGGGGTTTGGTCCCTGTGGTTCCAGTTTCCAGAGCCAGTGGCTAGGGTATACCTCACTGGTGTGGTGGTGCAATGATGAGGCTCTAATAACTACCAATGAATACACGAGGACAGCAACAAATCTGTAATTGGGCTGCAGGAGACCTTAAGTTTGAGTCATTCGTCTTGTAATCATTATGAATGTACTCTGCAAATGCTGATTTCCTTTTTACAGCATTTTGATTCCGTAACCAAGTTTGCATTAAGCAGATCGTGAAATAATGCACAGCCCTTCGTGTCCACTGAATAAGGATGCACTAAGCCAATGATTCTCAAACTGCTGGGCAGGTCCCACTAGGGGGGCAATGAGCCACTGGTGATGGGCACAAACAACTAGGAGAAACTAAGAAGACTGACTGTGATGTGTTTGCTGATGAAACTGCACTGACATTTTTTTAAAAGTAAAATTCATCTTGAATTCTTTTAGATTGTTAAATGTCGATAAACACTGTAGGGTGTGGGGTGCAAGCATTCTTTTGGCTTTTGTACTGAGGCCTGCCAGAAAAAGCTTGAGAACCACTGCACTACTAAAACACTCAAATATCAAATTATTAGGTATACTTTTTCTCACCTGCTTTTTCTTATAGAAGCCCTTCTTGTCACAGTTTGGTATGCGGAAACCTCGGGGGATTGAGAATGTTGGAGATCTTGAGGTTGCTGAGAATGCTCTCAATCTCTCTTCGGCAGGGACCCTGTGAATGAAGACATCACCAGTTTTTAGTACCTTCCTTTAACATCAGAAATTCTATAGTTTTATTTTGAAGACAGATAAAAAGCGAATAAAGCGTTTATACTTCCTCATTAGCAATGCCATTTGGCAGTGGGTTTTTGACATTAATGTTTTGGTGAATTAACACTTTAATAAAGCTGACTCACGCTGCCTTGCTGTAATACCTAAACAATGGTGGCTGCAATATGAAAGAGGTGGCAGATGAGGAATGAATTCATCTGGCTTGTGAAGGTTTAGCAGTTTGCCAAAGCTGCTTAGAAGTCTTACACAAAGACTGGGGGGGCTAAAGTGAATTCAAACAGCTCAAAGACGAAGTCAAAAGGCTTGTCCTCAAGTCCAAGTACTCAAGTCACTAATCAGAACAGCCAGTCAAAGCCCATTACTACAGTGTGCTCACTTCTCGGGCCAAAGAGAAGATCAAAATAGCAGCAGGGCTTCCCAACAGGCACTCACATAAGCCAATCCATCATTCGCTGGCTCTCAGTATAGCCGGCACGCGGACGCCTTGTGGCCAAACAACCGCCTGACCCAGGTCAGCCGCAGGGCTATGGCACCCGCTTGCTGCCATGCCATTCTACTGGCTCACAATCTCTGCCAAACGTCAGCACTGCTACCCAAAGCATTTCATCACCCGCAGGGGGAAAAAAAACACCAAAGCACAGAGGAAGAAGAGAAAAACATTCCTCCAGTGTGCTCTGAAGACAGAAAAAATATTGGTTGTGGTACTTACATACTCGGGCTCCCGCTTGGTCTCTAGAGAGTTTTGTTGATCTGTGACGAGTGGTCCCGGTAGCTCCCCCGTTTTAAAGAACTGGGTTCTTCTCTGTTGTTCCCGTCTCAGGATGTCTGGGGGGATGAAAGGGTGAAGTGGAGGCTTAAATGGTCCAATAGGTCTGTGGGTGCTGTACGTAGTGGTCTGAACACCCGGATCAGTGGAATTGCGCTCTTCATCCTGAGTATCAGCATTCTCTGCTAAAAAATTGTGAACATAAAAATGTGTTTATAAACAAACATAGCAGAGTGTTAATTTCACATTTTTTCAACAGGCTAGGGTTCAGGGGAGGGACGTGGGTATTGTGTGCTTTAAAAGCATCTTCTGAAAAACTTTAGAAAACCTTGACTTTTTTGTTTTTTTAATTTGATTTGATTCGAAAGTACAAACTAGAAACCATGCAACCTTGAAGATGCAGGCTAGGCTTTAACATTTATCTGACCTGAATTCTTTACAATGAATTCAGGGAGGGTTCAAGTCTTCCCTCTGCGGCACAAAGAGGCACTTCTTCTTTCCACAATCGAAATCTCTCCAGTGCTCACTGCTTAAAGCCTTATCCACCACCTTCGTTCCTCTGATGTAAAGACGTTTTAAACACATCAAAGTGTTTTCACATATTAGCTGGATTTTTATTGCTAAAAGAAAAAAGTTTTCTCTTTTTATACAACATCTGGTAATTCTTACATTGCCCGACGACCACTGGCAAAGATTTACCAGTTCTTCTGCAACTACCGAAATTGTGGTCATTAACCAGTGATACGTAAGGTGTATAAAAGAGCGCACTTTGAGGTATAAACACTCACGCTGATGAATTACCTGGTAGCTCATTGACTGGCACTGTTGGTCTGGTAGTTTGTCTCTTGTTAGTAGCGTTTGCACAAATACCCCGTCCCTCCAGCAGAGCCTGCAGAGGTTTCGTTTCACCGGGTTGATGTTGACAAATCAGGCCGGAGCCACATCTCCCGGTGTACACGCCGCACGGCTGGCCGAAACTCAGCGCGCAAGTCATGCAGCAGCCGCAGCCCGGTTCGCGGACCTTCTCCGAGCAGTCCTTGGGTAAAGGTTTGCACAGAAGCCGTGCAGCAGGATCACATGGTTCGCATCTGATAACAGGTCCGAACGCACCTGACCTCCAGGTGAACGTTGCCAGGACAAAAGTCATGCAAAGTGCGCGAAAACAGGAATCCATGGTGCTGTGTCTGAGAGCGAATGAAGTGAGGAGGTGCGCTGTCCTGCCGTGGGGACTTTTCACTGGGCAGCTTCTCTCCCATTCACATAAAGACAGCGGACAAAACATCTCAATATATAGACCCCAATGACTGTAGTCACACCCCCGAATAGCTTGTGGTGTGCTGATGAATTGCGTCTACTCCGTTATTCCTTCAAGACATCAGAGAAATATGCTGGGGTTTTGCTGAAAAGCAAGGCAAGATTTAAGGTGTGGCTCTTTAAGACAGATATTAAATAACATTAAAAAGGAAAAAAAGAAAATCACAGGCCAAGGCATTTATTTCCTTCACCCTCTCACTCATGACTTTTAAGTGAACAATGTAGTTGAGATCTTTAAAAAAAAAAAGGAATATTCAAAATGTAATCAAGAGCATTAGAAGCACGGTACTAATGATGTTACACAAAAATAAATTAAATACTAATCAAACACATACATATTTGCAGTTTACTGACGGTGCATATAAAGTCTTAAGTCCCCACACGAGAGGAAACTCAGCAATCTGCTATGTTCGCCTTAATCCATAGGGGGAGCCAGTTGTCATGTGTGTCAAGCATTATTATTACAATGTGCCTCTTCGACTTTTACAGTAATTCATCAACACTTACTACTAAACGCTATTTAACATTGAAAAGTCAGAATCATTTGTTTCTTTCCGTTCTTTTACGTGGTAAAAGGTCACATAGCTGCACTTAACGTTTTGTTCCAGTAGAGCAAAGGTGTCCAATAGGGTGATCCAAATGCTTTGTAAATAATTTAAAGGCCTACATTATAAACAATCAAACAGTTACAAATTTTAGTATATTATTTGATATATTATTATGTATTATTAAATTATTATTTATGCAAACAGTACACCCTGAGGTCTAAAATATTAAAGAATAACCAAAATCAGTGGTGGCATATATATATATATATATATATATATATATATATATATATATATATATATATATTTGTCTCTCTGTTTTTAAATTTCGTTTTATACTTCACAGACTACACAGACTAGATGCATATGCTGTGTGCATTAGCTGCACATTGACCATATTCATTTATCAAATACTGCTCAATGATGAACTTCCTTGTGCAGATAATGCATAATAATTCACATCCACTGATTTCATTCACTTATCAGTAGAGTTGCATGTCCAAGGCTGATTTTGGGTACAGCAAAGACCTGACCTGACCAGAACCTTTCTTCTGTGAGCCACTAGTGCCAAACACTGCACCATAGTGCTTTCCCCACACTATACATCATCTTTAGAAATATTATGAATAACAGTAAACTTATCATTTTTGTTTAACTTGTTGTTTTGCTTCTATGTGCATGAAGTAAAACATTCCATAAATATAATTAAGGATCCCATCTGCTATTCGGTGTTATTGTGTCATGCAAAAAGTCTACCTTGTGTACCTGCTCCTCACACGTACAGCCATGTATTTGTCTCTTGACTTGTTTGTATGGGCGACATAGCTGGTTCCGTCCCGGTCATTTGTCTCCGCTACAAAGCAGTCCTTAAAATAAGGACGCATACCACACATGTAAGTGAGAAAATTCCTGAGTAATTACATCTGTGGTGTTTTTAGGTCCACTATTGGTTACAGATGAGAGAGCAAATACCATAGCAGAAATTGTCCAAAATACCTCAACAGAATAACAGCAGCAGAGTTGAGGTGTACAGTTCAGGGTTTTTGGGTTTTTTTGTATTTTTTACATTTCTGAGAAGTCAGTGTCAAATCCATTGCCAACCAGCCCTGCCATTTGTTAACAGACAGGCCTACAGCAGAGCAGTGCTCTCTGGAATGCAAAACATTTGGTTCATATGCTGAAAAAAGAAAAAGCTTGCTGATTTTCCGCCCTTTCCTCTACTCATAGCTCTTTGAAAGGGGGTCTCTCAGCCACCTGTGCATATTCAGCATAGCAGAGGAGACTAAGAGTAATGTACTGGAGGAATGTCGTCTCGCAGAGCAGCCTCTCAATAAAGAGGGAGTGTGAAGAATGTACGTTTGCACACACAGGATATTACTGTACATGTGTTTAACATAACCTGCTGTCAGAGGCAACTATGGCCAGCTGCAACAGCTTGTCAAATGGTACTATGGAGCAATTTTCCACTGTTTTAAGACGATTTGGACAAATCAGATACACTTGCTTGAAGACCTCAGACTGGGCTGCACTAGCTCCAGCAACCAGACTGTAGCTCACATTAGCCATAATGCACCACTTCCCACAAGTAAATATAATCTATAATAAAACAAGTAGGTTTTATTTCACTTTAAAACCTTTACATAAGTTATACCAAAATTTTCTCCACAGCTATTTTCATAATTCTTCTTGTGATTATCTCTGGTATTGTATTTGGCATTTTAACACAGCAGCTCTTTTAGTAGCTTAAAGGATGTAAGGAAGTAAAAGCAAAGGAATGTGCAGTACCAACATTCATAGATAAATAAATCACGTACTGTAATCAGATGGATATCTGCAAAACATGCCTGAGTTAGCCCAGAAGAACAATGTAAGAGAGTGTGTGTGTGTGTGTGTGTGTGTGTGTGTGTGTGTGTGTGTGTGTGTGTGTGTGTGTGTGTCCCTCACTCTCAAACACAAAACAACCCTTTCCCTATTTTTGCTTGTCAGGGTCCAGTGCGTCTGTGCTTGTGGAGAGAGTGTGTGGAATACACACAGTGTGGAGGTGTGCTGGAGTAGGAGAGGAATGAGGCGGTTGCAGATCACATGACAAGTCTGGTACATTTAAAGTTATTCTTTTCCCTGAATGGTCTCATGACTGTCTGTCATGTAATTGCTTCTGTCTGAGAGCTTTTTGAGCCGACTAAGATCACAGATAAATTGGAGTCTCTATAGTGATTAATATGATAATTGTTTCTCTTTGATTCTGCTCTGACCTGGACCCATACATAGCTTCAGCTATTATGTGATTATTAGATGTTGGTCGAATGGCGAACAAACTAGAGGCCAGCTTTCATCTAATTCCAAGGCCAGTTAATCATTTTCTTTCTTTCTTTTTTTGTTGGAGTGGTCTATCGTGGTCCCTGTTTCTGGAGGCTTGGCCCCTGAGGCAGTCCAAAGCTGTAATTAGGCCTAAGCAAAGTGAAGGACACAGAGAAAGAGAGAGGAACTCTCAGCACTCACCCTGACGGATTACAGAGTAGTCGGAAGTGGGCTGTGAGTGGCGCCACTCAATTTGACCCCAAGTCCCCCCAAAGACAGTTACACTTCCTATGTCTCTGTCTCACTTAGACTTATGAGGATAGTTGAACATGTATTCATACATCTTAGGCACATTTTCCCACATGTGTAAAATACCTCTCTCTTGTTTCTCACTACTGTTATATGACAAGAAACAGATATTCAAATGTGACTTGGACATGTGTCATTAAAATTAAAATTGCAAAGTAGTAGAAATCATGCATTAATCTACAAACAAATGTGCTTTTGGTTTTGAGGTAGTTTGGGTAGATGAGTCTATGTTGGAAACCACAATCATCCAATTAGCACAAATTCTAAAACCCTGTTGTAAATGCAAATTTACACCACGGAGGAAGCTCTTTATCCCACAGTTTTTTGTTTCTTGTTCGGAGACCATGACCTAACTGAAACCCCTCCACAGTCTCAATCAATGACCTTGGAGTATGCCCAGTTTCACCACGCATGTATGAGCGCTGTGATGCCACAGACTCAACCTACTACCAATATTACGTTAGTAACATTACGAGTTATGATGAAGTGATCTACTTGTTTGTCATCTCAATGTGACCTGGACTTACCTCAATTTAACAAGCGTTATGAAAGCCTACAGTTTTCTCCAGGTTTTGGCCTCTGCTGAAAGCCAAGCATGGGCCTCAAATTGTGCAGCCATCCCAGAATCCAGTTTCTATTTCTGTCCACAAACCTTTGTTCTGGTTCAGAGGAAAGAGATGGGCCCTGCCCCGCCAATTAAGTGGCTGTAAAAAAGCTGCAGAACTGGGGTGATCGAGGAATGAGAACTAGTTCTGTCAGCCGGGTAAACAAGGCCTCCAAATTATCTGCAAAATGAAATTTGGAGAGGCTGGTGTAAATCTGTAAGGGGTTATTGCAAAGCTGGTATTTGCTGGGAGAAGGATAACCTATGTGACTTAATCTTCATCATTGTTTCTTATAGTTGTTTTTTCCCCATAAGGTCAACTAGTTCTTATAGCTTCAGAAAGTTGACAAAGAAACCCACATGTAGTGTCTGGTTTTAGCCATTCTTATATAATAAAACATAGCCTGGGAATAGTAAATGTAAAGATGTATTAATTAATCTTAATGGGAAATTATTGCTGCATTAGACCTACATATCTTACATGCTAACACACACTTATTTTTCCCATGTGAAATGGTGTTTCTCCTGACAGTTTCCTTTGTAATCTGATAATGTTGGTTGCTTCTCTGGACTTTCCCCTGCTCCTTTTATTTCAAGACCACTCCACACTAAATAACAGAGGAAGATGGGCTCTATGCAGTCGCCACAACTGGGCCTTCACTTCCTTCCTGCCCTCCCCGGGAATTCTTCACTTTCACCACCTGCAGACACACAGTAATGTGGGTGGAGGGGTCCTTCACTGCACACCTTTCCTCCTTCTTATCTCTGCAAATTTATTCCCTCTCTGCACCTTAAGAGCAACCTGCCTAGGCTTGCCTGGAGGGAAGAAACTCTTTTAGTGCACTTTGTAAATGAGGGTGGACATGTGCATTGGATATGTGCACACGCAACAGGTAAGAAAGGTGCATTCACACTCTACAGTGATGGAATAATTTGCCCATGCACGTTAGAGAGGCCCCTTCACTGTCCACTTTTAAATCACGTCTTAAAACCCACTTTTATTCCTTGGCTTTTAACCTCAGTGAGACTTAGTTTCTCTTTTAATTGAAGTAGTTATTTAATTAATGATTTCACTCTTCTTTTATTTGGTTTTTATTTATATCTCATGTAATTTTATTTTACAGTTCCAATGTACAGCACTTTGTGTCAGCTGTGGTTGTTTTAAAGTGCTTTATAAATAAAGTTGATGATGATGATGATACAGACATTTGTGTGTCAGACGCATCAAAAGATGTGGTGTTACACTTCAGTGTGTAATAATTGCTAGCCTGTTTTGCTCTAAAACAACAAAGGTGATGTTGACTTGGGACTTTCACAGTCACAAAGGTTTTGTGTCGCTAGTGTCCTCTGCTGGCCACAGATTGACATGAATCATACACAGTGTGTCCACTTTAATAGGTTCAACTGTCCAATGTAGTCATGTAGACTCGGGGAAGACAACCTGCTGAAATTCAAAATGAGCATCTGAAAATGGCAAAAAGGTGATTTAAGTGACTTTGAACGTGGCACAATTGTTGGTGCCAGACAGGCTGGTTGCTTCAGAAACAACCAATATACTAGAAATTTCTTGAACAATCATCGCTGGTGGACCATCATAGAAAATGGTCCAAATAACACAACATATCTAGTTAGCAGCAGTTCTCTAATAATAATGGATTGGATTTATATAGCGCTTTTCAAGGCACCCAAAGCACTTTACAATTCCATTATTCATTCATTCATTCATTCACTCTCACATTCACACACTGGTGGAGGCAAGCTACAGTTGTAGCCACAGCTACCCTGGGGCAGACTGACAGAAGCGAGGCTGCCATATCGCGCCATCGCCCCCTCTGGCCATCACCAGTAGGCGGTAGGGTAAAGTGTCTTGCCCAAGGACACAACGACCAGGACAGAGAGCCCGAGGATCGAACCGGCGACCTTCCGGTTACAGATGCGCTTCCACAGCGCCACGGTCGCCCTCTAGGCCAAAATATCTTGTTGATCTGGCCCCTGAGGCAGTCCAAAGCTGTAATTAGGCCTTAGCAAAGTGAAGGACACAGAGAAAGAGCACACCAACTCTAAGCAGATGAACTGCAGCAGCTTAGGGCCATTCCAGGGTTCCACTTCTTTCAGCTAAAAACAGAAAAGGCTACAATTTGAACAGGCTCACAACAGAAGATTGGAAAAATGGAGCCTGGTCTGAGTCTCGATTTCTGCTTTAACATTCAGATGATGGGACTAGAATTCAGTGTAAGCTACATGAAAACATGAATCAACTATATCAATGGTTCAGGCGCTGGTGGTGTAATGGTGTAGGGGTTGTTTCCTTGGCACACTTTGGGCTTCTTAGTATCCACTGAGCATTTCTTTTAGATGTCGTTTGTCCTTACGTCTTGTCTCCCTTTTCTGTTTACTTGTTCCCCTCCTTGTGTCTCATTCCATGTCTCCCCTGTCTGAGTTGTGCGTTGATGTATGTTCTCCCCAAGCCCATCATGTCCCTCTCCATTTCCTTCCGTGTCCCTTGCTCCCTCTCGTCACTCCATGTCTCTCACTCCTTGTTCTCCGCATCCAGTCATGTCAGTATTTTCGTCTCTCGTTTCTGCTTCGGTGTTCCAGTGTCAAGTCTGTGTGTCTTAGTCTGCGTGTTTCCCATTTTATTTTGATAGTATCACGTCCTGTGTGTTTAGTTTTGCTTCCTCCTCTTTCATTATGTTTATTTGCCCCAGCTGTGTTCCCCGTGTGTTTCCTCTTCCCTCGTCACACTTTTGTGTATTTTGTGAGTTGTCATTCATCTTTGGTCAGGTCATCTGTTCACTATTCTGCTGTTTTTTTTTCATGTGTCATGTTCAGGTATTTAGTTTTCCCAGTGTATTCCGGTTAGTTTTGCTTTAGTGTCCTCCTTCCTTTTCTTTTGTATCACTCAGCCTAAATAAACGGCTCACTCTTGGTTTAAGTTAAGCTTTGATTTTCACACGTCTGCTTTTGGGTTCACTCATCAACCATCGCCACACAGTCAAACTGGTGTACTGGCCTACAGTCACCAGACCTCAATCAAATAGAGCAAGTTTGGAATGTGCTGAAACAGGAGATTTAAATCACGGATGTGCATTTAACAATGTACATTATCAAATGCATAATGTAGCGTCACATAGTACATGTGTGACACTATCATGTTAGCATGGACATGTTAATAAGAATTAAAACAGCTCTGAAATTTAAGGGGATCCAACACAGTGTACCTAATACACTGATCTCTGATTGTATACCATTTATTTCCACTGATAAAATAAATTTACTGGGTCCACAGCCTTTTTTTACTTATTTATTTTCTGAGAAAATAGCCAGATACCAAATACAGTGAAATGTTTATATAGAAGCCTAAAGCTAAAATGCCTTAGCTATCAGTTCAGCTGATGTTGCTAAGACCTGAAAAGCTGGAATTGTGCTTAGAGTCTTTGTTTTAGCAGCATTCATCTGCAGCCTCCCTGCAGTTATGACGAACTCATAATATTCAAATGTATTCAATATATTTCAAATGTCACAATACCAATACCATTACATTTACAAAGTTACTCCTAATAATTCTAAACTATTTATTTATGTATTTGTTTACTGGATTGAAGCCAACCAACAGCGGTGTATTCAAATTTCATTTATTTGCTCCTTTGCTGGTAGATATTACCATCCTGGTGTCTCTATACTTACATAAGGCTGCACAGCATAGCTTAGCACAGAGATACAAGGACACAAGACAGAGCTAACCGTTTTCTAATAAAAGGGATTCAATTACTCAATCTACCACCGCTACAGTTCATGCAAAAACCAACAAACAGCCTGATATTTACAGCTCTGGGTACAAGGCTAATACTCCCACTAGTTGCTGAATCTAGTGGATCAAGATTAAATAAATGTTTCATTATGTTTAGTATTTACAAACTCAACAAAAACATGGAAATGCCCATATACAAATAAACCGTTCACATGTAGCATGTTTTACACCGAGGCACAGTATTGAATGAGATAAGGATGAGGTACACATAATAGGTCATGGAAAGTGATAATAAGCGTGCACTTGATGCAAGAATAACACCAGCTGTTAGTGTGGTTGTCGATCCCTCTCTGGATAAAATGGTCACCCAACACAAATCCATTTCTATGGTCATCGTCGTTTATACAATGTGAACAATCAGCTGGAGTACAAACAGATTTTTCCAGGAGCAAATGTGTATCATTGACAGATGACTAGCTGAGTGTGCTACACACTAAACCTATTTGTGCAAATTCCAACACTGACCTCTTTCTTTCTTCTTTGTTTTCTTTTTAATAACAGCATTTGTTCTTGTAACATAGCAGCCTGTGTGTGGATGTGTGCTTTTACACATTTAGTATAAATATAAAAAAAGGGGGAGGGGGGGGGGGGGGGGGTATGTGTATACTGCTTTATTTTTGACACTGAAAGATTGCAGTGTTGATCTCAATCTTCAATTTGTTACATATTTGATATGTACAAGGATAATCCCAATGCTATTCAGGGCGTGTGGACAGACACTCTGGCTCACTTATAGAGCACCTGTGCTGGCGTGAAATCACTGATAATTTGATCTCCAAGCAGCCCTAGAATTGGGACAATCGACTCTTTACTCAGAGAACCGAGGTTACAAGGTAACCATACGTTCTTAGTCTTTTGTACCATTTACAAAAGTACTGATGTGTTTTTAATCAGTTACTGTCAAAGCAGAATATATATAATAAAAGAATATTATGGTTTCATTAAAATATCTTTCTACAATTTCTCTCATTCAAACACTCTTACACGCAAACGCACGCTCACACTTTCATTAAAATGTTGACAGCTTTAAAAGTGGTCATACTCCAATACATCTTATGACAAAATTGATTTAACACCTTCAAAAAAGCCACTTACATGCAGCACATTTTACAAAACGACACGTTAAAAAAAAAAGAAGCAAAAACAACATTTACATTGCATAGATAAAATAATCATGCATGTGATGAAGTTAGGCACAAAGTCCAGATCATACACATTTGCAACACTGCTTTTGCATGTTTTTAAATCCACAGAGAAATCCTGCCTGCTTGGTTAGATGAGATGTTTCTACATCAGATTCAACTAAATAAATCTTAATGAATGCTTGCATGAAGTTTTTTTTTTCCTTTCTTTTTTGGTTAAATATGAGAGAAACATACAACAATGTAGGGTTTTCTTGGTTGGTCCATAAAATGCTATGAATGAGTAAGAAAAGCAGCTTTAGTATGAGGAACTTAAAATATGTTAATAATGATTGTATTACTGTGTAAGACATTACAGTTGTAAACAATGTGAAAATGATAATGATTTTGTTATTTGTTATGTAGCTAATTTACAGTTCATACACTGAAAGGAACAAAATTTAAAAAAAAAAAGTTATTTATACTTTTCGATTAAAGGTGTCACTGAATGTCCTCGTACAGTGATCACTTTACATTTGCACGTTTTTCAGTTCAAATTCAGATCATCACCATCTCGAGTCATTATATTTAGTCCTTTCTTCAGCCTCTCAGTCTTTCATTCGTTGTTCTAGACGTTGCTAACGTCTGTCCAAGTGATCTGCTTTGTCCTCTACTTACTCTTATGTGAACCAATCATCACCTTTGACACAAAGTTGACAATAGCGCTTGCTGGCTGCTCGGGGTCATGCTCAGCAAACAGGTGGCATACGTTGCCCGTCGAAGTGCCAGTTTTCCTCGCCACAAAGCCGAAGATTCTGCAGAGGAGGAGCAGTGTAGTTAGTAGCATTACTGTCATCTGCCTCAAACAGGCAGTGCACCTTTAAAAAGAACTGCTTTCATTGTCTCTGTGCAAAAATATAATTATCTACTTACCTTGCTGATGGGCAGCCATCTTTTTTCCACCTATTGGAAGTAAAAAAGGGATAATAGTGTCATTTTTGCTACACTGAATCCACCTAAATACTTACATTCAAAAGTACTTGTCAATTAGATTTGCATGAAGTTATTTAAATTAATCTTTTGCCATATTTTGGATTTTCCTAGATACTTTAGAGAATAAAGGCCAGTCAGTGCGACTTGTAGTGTGAGGGATTCAAGTGGTCAAAAAATGAAAACCATATTAAATAAATACCCATCACCCATTCACAACATGCAACTGACATACTTCTCTATAATAACTAGTGAAACACAAATAGCAAGTGGGCATGTGTTTTGACATTAAATCAATCAATCAATCTTTATTTATAAAGCACTTTTCATACAGAAAATGTAGCACAAAGTGCTTTACATAGTTAAAAGCAGCCCACCCCACCCTCCAACTCACTCCCCACACTCTCATTAACATAAATGATGTGAATACACACATATCATCATCCCCCCCCCCCCCACACACACACACACACGTGCACACTTAAAGAGTAAAAATTGGGCTGGATTCACATTAAATCAACAATACTTACTTTCTATCTTGAGGGTCCAGAGCACAGTATATTACTGTATTGACATTGTAATGCCTCCTGAAAAAGAGCCTAAAAGAAGCAAAATTATGGTAAGAAATTGCTAAGCTATGCATATATGAAGAATGCAAAAACTATGTTTACTCACTTTCTCTGGTTGTCAGTGAGGGTGATTCCCTGAGAAGAAACTTTGAAGTGAACCACAGTGGAGGTTGGTGGAGCGTTAGAGTTTAGGACCATAGTGGTGGCCTTCTGCACTGCCTGGACACCGGTTAGTGACTCCATTTCCACAGAGCCCAGGAACCAAACATTACAGGCTGCAGCAGCAGACAAATTCAAAATTACACTTGGATTTGCAAAGCGCAAATAACGGCAAAGCGAGTGCATTCGGTGACACACGGCATAATAACAGGACAAGGTAAATGGCTCATTTCTACAACAGAACAGCACACAGAGATTGCGTCAGCGTTCGTATTAAGTCAGGCCACCTGTTTGTGACAGTGTCTTTTCATAGCAACTGATATAAGAAACCTGATTACCTGCTCCCTGTTTTAGCAGCTCAGCGGCAGAGTTTGTTACTGATTGCGAGGTGTTCTCAATGACATCTTCAAGAGGATCTGCGAACAAGAAAACAATGAGATTATCCAGCAAAAAACCCCTCAACAGTTACATCAGCAGATGAAAACACTAAGCTGGCAGACAGTTAAACATAGAGAGGCAGATGTTGGTAGCCACAACTTGAATACTACCTTTGTCAGGTATGATAAGTTTACAGGGCAGGGCCAGAGGAGTGATTGAATGTTGGTAGACCAATGCGGTTAAGCTTCCTGTAAAACAATACCATATTAAATTAGAATTCTAGTTATAAATCTGTTTTGGTTAATGACATGTTTATTAAAAAAAATGCAAGATTTCATGAAAAATTGCAAACTGTCAGAAAAAAAAGAAAAAGAAGGAGAAAAAACAACAGAGAAAAACTTCTATCACCACGATAAAATAAAATTCTCATCAGTGTAACACTTAATTTGATTATATATATTCAATAGTTGCTATATTTGAAGAAAGTGGGACACAAAAAATGCCACAGAAATCAGACATAAACCATGAAACACTGTATGGGTAAATTCCAGTCTATCACAGTCTATGATCTATCATTATTTGGCGTTCATGAAATTCTCCTGCCCTCTACTGGTGGTGGTACAATGCAATTTCTGTAGTGTAGCCAAAAATCCAGATGGTGTCACTGATGTTTGATAACCATGTAAAAGTCTTACCAAAATATGGCTCATTGGGGCAACCCTTCAGCCGCACTCCTTTCTGTGTGCACTCAATCAGAAAGTGGCGCACTAATTCATTGGACAAATCTCCTCCTGTTAGAAAAAGAAAGAAGAAATACGTAACTAGCTAGAATAGTATACTTTCTTTTCAGCAAACTTTCTTGTATTTGAAAATCTACAATTGGGGGTGTAAAACTTGGCGCCCCTGGAGCCTGCCCAAGAATCCTGTCTGGCCTATGGCAAGTTTGAAAACTGCAGGGAAGTCATTAATTATCACTTTTTCTTTCTTTCTGAATAAAAAAAGAAATGCAAACATTTTCCAGAAACGTCTTTACACAAAAAGAAAAAAAAGAACATAAACATATGAGTTATAGTAAAAGGTTTTTCCGACCCACTTCACATAAAATTGGGCTCTATGTGGCATGCAAACCAACAAATTAACCTCTGCTCTACACTTACTCTGACTTGCATAACATCTCATAGCAGTTATCTCAGTACCACACATAATTTCCCAGCCTTTAAGTGTTGCGTCAAACACATTAAATTGCTACATTCATTCTCTAGAGAGATTAGGTGGATTATGATTCAACAGAAGCTCTTCTGAAGGGGCTGGATGAGCGTATGTGAGGAATGTCTTGATACAAAAGCTTGGAGAAAAGCCTGCTCCACAAAGTGGGTTGGGTTTCACACTTATAAGCAGTCACAATACCCAAAGCTCAAAGTCTGGAGATGGTTTGTGTCATGATGTCACCACAGGTGCTGTTGGATTGAAGAAGGGTGAAATCAAACAAAAGGGCAGGTGTGAATCGGGGAGAGGGGCACATGAAAGGACTGCAGACAGGGCATAAGGGCATCCTTTGTGCCCCTCAGAATAAGCAGACTTTTTCCTGACACACTGTGTGCGGTTTAGTGTTCTTTCCTTTCCTTTTCCAAATAAGAAAATTGGGTCTGTATTGTAACTCGGTCAGTACTTCCTTACATGTGGAAACAATCCAGAGAATGTTTGACCAGAGTCCTCTAGAGACTATGTGTTTGTTACCAAAAAAACACAAAGAAACAAACAAAGAAAAAAACAAAACAAACTTTAGCCTATTTTCTAAATATGCTAAACCAACAAACCAGGAAGTTGATGACCAAACAAAAATCTTGTTTTGACTTCAGTTGTGGGACTGGCAGACTTCTCAGAAAGAGAGTTACAGTATGTGGGAAAGTGCACTTGCACAAGAAGACACTGGGATTATAGCAGGCTTACAGACCCAGCACATCTTTTGTTAATGAGTGAAACGTTAGCTGTACATCTAAGAGTATCAGGCAATAGGGGTCCCTTTGGCATCGTGATGATGATGCCCAGGAGAGAGAAACAGAAAGACAGGAGTTCACTCACAAGCAGAGGGAGAGAGGGACTCTTAGGTTCCACTGTGATGGTGCACACAGTGGGCTGTAACTGAAGATGGCTTTGTCTGTGCTTATGCTATGCACCATTCCCAGGATTGTCCAGACCACTGGACCAATCTCTGATATCTTAACTATCA
Organism: Simochromis diagramma; assembly: GCF_900408965.1. Taxonomy (NCBI): domain Eukaryota; kingdom Metazoa; phylum Chordata; class Actinopteri; order Cichliformes; family Cichlidae; genus Simochromis; species Simochromis diagramma. The sequence continues at coordinate 8,937,400 of NW_024386782.1, forward strand.
ATGAAATTCTGTAATACTGTGATGTATGTTTATTTCCCAGAGATATTTATGTATGTTGTGTATGTGTTATGTACAATACAAATACAAACTGACCCGAATGATCCACTTAAAGTATATTGCGCATTCCAAGGGAGCTTTAGGTTACCTTTGCACGATTATTCAAAGCAGAAGGACCGATCAACTGGTCGCAGCAGATGGCCGCCCCTGAGCCTGTTTCTGCCAGAGGTTTCTCCTTGTTTAAAGGGAGTTTTTCCTTTCCACTGTTGCCAAGTGTTTACCTTAAAGTGACTGTTGTTGCTATTTGGCGCTATATAAATAAAACTGAACTGAACAGAACTGAATTTAATAAAATTAAGTGTTGGATTGCTTTGCTTGTTGGGATTTCTGTATTAGAATCGCTTCCACCCACTTCCAGTGTCTTACGCAAAGTTATTCACACAGATTTTAACTCAATATTTAACACACAGACATAAAAAGCCAGCAAATATGTCTGTCCCAAATGTTGAAGTGCTCATGCTGTCTTTTAATCACCCACATGTACCATACCTTTTTTGTTCTGCTGAAGAACTGAGGGAGGGGGTGTAGCCACCTTCATAGCCAGACCGTAGGCCCCCCTGAAGGAGTGGCTGTCCCGCACAATAAAGCAGCCTGGCTCCTTGTCTTTCAAGACTGAAATAGCTGAAGAGAGAGAAACAATGATTGAAGTAGTTCGAGAATTTTCTTAACAAAAAAAGTGTTTACATTTGGCACCTACCTTGATCCCTTGAGATGTCTGGCTTGTACCAGAATTTTGATGTATCCTGCACAAATTTTACAGTAACCTGCTTGTTGGCTAGCACATCTGGAAAATACACAGACAAAGAAAACAACAAAAATCACTCAACAAGCCGTATGACACCCACGAGGCTTTCAGTTTCTTTAGCAGACCCTAGCTTACCTGGCAGAGGTGAGGCTGTGCCTGGCGTCTGAGCTGACAAGTCAGGCAAGATGTTAGGGAAAGGAATACTCAGGGAGCTACCACTGTGGGGACTTGAGAATCCACTGAGGGCTGGAGAGGCTGTTCCCAGCGAATGCTCCCCATCTGACGTCCTCTTCTTTTCAGGCAGAAGTGGAGGCTGCATTTGTGCTAACTGATTCTGCCCATCCATTGAGGGTAAAAGATCCCTGTCCAGGTTTGGACAGTCTGCGCCATAGCCGAGACATGAGTCATCCTGTTCCTCAAAGCTTCGAGCAGGACTACGGTTGAGAGGATAGTTAGCCATACGGCTTCGCTGGTTGCTTCGAGGAGAGCTGTGAGCATTCGGGGCAGGGTGGATGTGGGGGTGGTTAAGGGGAGGAGAGTGGTGGCCATAGTCCAGTGACACGGAGTGCGGCAGAGGTTGTCTTGCAGAGGGGTAGCTACTCAAAGAGGAGTGGTGGCTCAGGACAGGATGCTCTGGCCAGTGCTGGTTCTTGTTTGAACTGGGGAAAAACAGATTAAGGGAGCATTTTATTACTGCTGGTGTTAACACAGGATCTAAAAAAAAAAAAAAGGTGCTTGGAGTTTTTGTGTAAGTCAGAGCTCTACCTGTCTGTCTGCTGAAGGCTCCCAACAATAGAGGCAGAGTATGAGGAACTTTGTGTCCTGTGGCAGTTAATGGAGGGGTCTGGCAAACTCTCCACTCCGAAATGGTTGATCTCTGAATATTCCCTGGGTTCTGTGTAAGACGAAATACAGAATGTTAGAAAGCACATTTCTGCACAGAGTCCGAGTCAAGGTATGCATTTTTTAATTTTAAAAGAACATAAACATAAGGAGGGATAAGTATGGAGAGAAAAGCTGCAAAAAAAAAAAAGAAAAAAAAAGAAAAGAAAAAGCAGCTCTGAAAAGTTTAAAAGAAAATTTCTGCAACACGTGAAATAAATCACAGGGAAAAGGGTTGGTGTTCATTCAAGTAACAAATACTTACAATTGTAGTTGAAATGTAACCAGAACTGTTCGTATGGCCTTATACCCACCCAGGTGTTCAGCAAATAAGACTTAACGGTAGCTACAAATTAAACGCCTACACCAACAATTACCTAAAGCTTTATTTCAGTCAGTCTGGGCACACTGACATCCCCAAAAACTCAAACTGTGTCTTTGCAGGCAGGTTTTCTCTGGGTTTATAGAAACAAGAGGTGCAAAGCTGAAAGAGTAACTGGTTTCTTCTTGTCCCCATTTCCACTTGTGTACACAGAGACACTTTCATGGGGAGGAGAAGTTGTTTTTCTTGTGCCATGCTTCCTGACCCACAGTAACCATGGAGATGTGGCAGGGCTGAATGCAGCGATTCTTGCCTGAATATCTGAGGTAGTAAGAGGCACAGCAGGGACACAGATCTGCTCCCAGGACCTACAACCTTTAGACATACTGTAGATCTCTATGGAAACAAACGGGTTTGATCTATTTTATCTCTGTATTGGATCAAACACCAGACTTTAGATTGACGTTTAAATCAGTTTCATAGTTTTGAGAGAGCTCTATGACAAAGCGTAAATATAAAAAAGGTAACATTTAAGAATTCTGGAAAGTCCACCAGGCCTGCAGGAACAAAGTGCTATAAATGCACTCTTTCTTAAACTCCATCCATCCGTCTCTAAAAACAATCTCACAGTCTGGATTTTTTTTCTGCACTGGATAAAGACCAAAGTAAAACATGAAGAAAAAAAAAGATTTTAATATAAAAAAAACAACACAGTTATGTCCCAAAAAAGGGGTTTTCTGTGCAGGTCGTGAACATGCAGACATTCTTTAAAAACCAACCATGAAGGGCAGACAATGGTTAGGAATCTCCCTGCTTTCGAGACAACTTTTACCATCTGTCTCAAAACGGCTGATGTTGCACAGAAAACAATGCAAGCATTATTATAATATAACGCAGAAAAAAAATCCAAAATGCCTGTCCTGTCTCTTTTGTAATGAAAACATGCTAAAAAACATACATATATATTATTATTGTTTGCATGGTTGTGTTGTTTTTCTGTCATTTCATTTTAATTTCTCAGAAAATGGACAAAAAAAACCCAAAAACAAGCTCAGTTTGAAGAACTTTGAAGAACCCACCGTGGTCGGTTCTGTAGCCTCCGAAAGATTGCATGCTGGGAGATGGAGTATTCCTGTTGTGAGTCACTTCTGAGAAGATTTTCACTGAAAACCCAAAGCACATGAGCATGGGACAACACACATTATCAACTGCGCTGAGAAATCCGGTGACAGTTACAGAGACAAATAAGCTGTTTCCCCACGCTGGTAGGATCATCGCCCACCGCTGCCTGTATTCACATGGAGCACACGACACAAATCAGTCACATTCTCAATCCTGGAAGTAATGGATTGGGTGAGGGGTGCATCTGAGTAAAGCATCCAGCAGGCAGGGAACAGACCATAACTTGAATATTATGTTATTCTCACACTGCACAAGCAGACACAGGTGGAAATCACATGGGTGCCAAACTGCATTTGTATCAGAGGGCTGGTTGATCCTTATTCCAATTCGTCTATGGTGGTAGGCATCTAGATTATTGCAAACATCTCCCTAAGGCCTTTAGTGTATGTATGAAAACTGAACTGCAGTGTACTCACCATAAGGTGTTGGTGGAGAGATGGGGAATGCAGGAGTGGGTGGAGGTATGTCACTATTATCTACATCTGGGCCGTTGGATCTGTAATCCGCACTGTCACTTCGACACAATATGGAATGCTGAAACAAACATTACACACGTATGTATAACCAGAACTGAAAGTTAAGAGGGAAAGAGGTCTTTTAAATATACTGCACACATGTGCTGTATCTACCTGGGACTGTGGCACACAGGGGGGACATCTCCGCTGGCCTCTGTACTCCTCTGTTTCAGCCCATCTTGAGTTACAGAAGCCTGAATGATCTATGACGTCCCTTCCTTGGCAACTCAGAGTCCGTGTTATGCCCACTCGTCCTTCACTGGATTGGACAGCTGCATACACACAGGTAGACAGCAGCAAGAAGGTCATTAAATGTTAACAGATTTACATGCATCACTGCTTTCAAGGAAGTGAAGTGCCTTAAAGACACCAATGAGAAACAGTGGTGCTTTGACCTTTGGTACCTTTGAGGAAAGTACGCACAGTGCAGACAGGGTTTGTCTAAACTGAATTCCTAAAAAACTTTTTGAAGCAGTATGGTTACACAGAGTAATCACAGTATTTCTAACACTTTTTTTTTCTGATTACAATGAATCAAATGGCAAATTTCTTCAATATCAAAGCAGTTTAATGGAACCTCCAGTCTTCACCTCTGTCATGTTGTTAGTTTTTAATTACATCTTACTTAGCCTCCTTAAATCAGACACAGTATAGCACAGGAATAACTATATATTATGATAACACAATTAGTTTGGGAATGTGTTACACCTGAATTTGGGCATGCACAAAAGTGAAAAGGTTTGCCACTTGTGTAATGTTTTGAGTGGACAGCTGAGGAATGCCGGAGGTCTAGCTAGATGGTGTTCAGTGTGTATTCGGGGTGAAGGGTGTTCACTGTTGTGACTGCTCTGAAGAGTGTGGCCACTCAGCACCAGGGTGTTAATTTGAGCCCTCCCAGTGAGTTCTGACCTCTCAGGCCTGAAGAATGCTAATGCCTGGCCTCATTAATCACTTTGCCTGATCTACAGATGACACAGACAGAGCTGTATTCATAGATGACATTATTTCTTCTTACTGCAGGTCTATGTAGAGTACTTTGCAAAACTCTTGAGCCACCCCTTATTTCTTTATATTTTTCGTTCTAGGCGGCCAAATTTGTAATATGGTCTTGAATAGTTCTCCAGGCTTTCTGAAGGTCTTTTAAAGTTTTCCTTTGGACATTGGCTGCTTTCCCCCCCCCTTATGTTCTAGTCCTTGTAGCTGATCATTTTCAGATGATTTTTTTTTTTTTGCTTGTTAAACCACTTTAACAGTGATGGGAATAACGGCGTTACTTTTTTCAGTAACGAGTAATCTAACTAATTCCTATCGTTACAACGCCGTTACCGTTACGAACAAGAAAATGAGGTCGCGTTACTATTTTTCAACAAACAGACGGTTGAAGCTGTGTTCAGGTGACCGCACCTTATATCAGTTGCATGGAAGTAGCTGACTACGTAAGTAATCTGGGCGCTACAGCTTTCAGCAGCTGCGCGCGTTCCCGCGGACGACAATCACTTTCTGGCAGATGATCACTTTTTGGCACAACACCTGGAGCTAAGGGGGGCAAAATAATCGCATGAGTGTTGCTGTTTGACTGAGGAAGAATATATTAGTCGTGGTAAGCCAATCACACGACCACTTTAAGATGACAAAGCAACAATGTGATATATACCAGTTTTTAAATTGTGTTGATAGGCCACGTAAAACCAGAGCCATGATAAACAATATATACGCGGCGTTTTTTCCTCAATAGTTTCGTCACGTTTAACGTCTAAGGACAGCGCTAGCAAGCACTCTCTGCTTATGACCAAACAAAAAACAGCTCGATCGTGTTCGTGGAAAAATGTACCATATCGACCATTATTTCTGCAACCTGTCATGACTTCAAGAGTAAGGATGGGATGGGAAGTATAATACATTATCTACAGTATTGTGGAGGGATACCTAGACAATAACCGATAAGGCAGTTTGTGCCATGTTGGAATTATGTTGATGAATGCCTTCTCATGTTGCTTGTCACTTGACCAGGCTAATAATGAATTTCAGATGATCATTTTTAGTTAACACTATAAGCAAAAAAACACAACTTCTCTCCTTAGCCCTAATATTCTTTTTACGCCTTTTAACTCCGTTAAGGTGCAAAAACAGCTAGTGTTATGCTTAAAAGAGTAACAGCATGGAAGCTACAAGCAATAACATGATGAACACAAGCAAAAACGACGTTTAGCTGCATAGATCCTAGATGCAACTTCGAAAGTGCAAAAAACAAGGCCCAAAGCATGAACTTTAAACAGACATCCTATATCGTGAAGAACTTTTATAAACAAACACTCTTATGCTTCCCACAGGTTATTTGCAAATTAGAAAAGTTAGCGCCTTTGGCATTTTTTTTTTTTTTATTTTTTATTTTTTACTTGGAATGGTGCACCCATGTAGTGGATATGTGCAGACAGGTATGCCTGTTGAATCAAACGGAAAGAAACATCGCCTGCGGGCTGACTTGTTTCTCTTCTGGAAATTCCTCAGGCCTCCCTATTTTGCACCCCCCTCCTACAACCACGCATACATGCTGTGATTTATCCACGTAGATAGCTTTCTGAATTACCTCTGCATTACTAGTTTTTAGTAAAATTGCACTAAATAAATAAAAATGTTGCATTTTAATTTTAAAAAAATGCTGTATGTTTTTTTTTTCTGGTTTCTGAATATATTTATCAGAAATGTTAGGCTCTATTAAATTTTACAGATGTAGACAGAAGCAGAGAGGTACGGAAGGAGATAATGTGAATTCTTTTGCAGCTTTTCAAGAACCTCAGCATGACTCCAGGAATCAGTTTCAACTTGAAGAAAGAGGAAATAACTTTATCGTTGTAGATACTATAGCCATCGTGTTGCATAACCCGTGTTTGCTCAGCAAGTCTAACAACAATCAAAGCAGATGTTTCAGCGTCACAGAATCATGGATAAGAACTCAAAAGAAAAGATGGAAGCGTGATGCTGACTACAACCGGCACGCAATAAAGATGATTAATGTTAAATGAAGGAATGAAGTGCACATTTGAAATGTGGTGCTTTGAACATCTATACACAACAACGAGCTTTCAGTGCGCGATAGTCACTGATTGTGGAGATATCTGTGTGCACACGATGAAATCTCTATTAACAAACACTGAGACGGTAAGGTTCAGAAGAGAGGACGATAGCTGCTCTGTCTGTCTTCATGTACCACACCGATCCCGCCCTCAGATAGCTAAACACACAGCTAAAAACAAGTCAGGACAGCGCTCTTTCCTCTGAAAATATCTGAAAACATCTGAAAACTTGGCAACAACCCTGCTATTTCTGCCGCTAAAACACGCCAGGTGGGAAGGGGAGAGAAGGTGTGCTTTGTTATGTTCGCTCTTGAGTGAAGTGGAAGAAAAGCGGATGGTGCTGGAGAAAAACAACTTGGGATGAAATAGGTCTTGCTGCTTATATTTTTTTTTTCTGTGTTTATTTGCTGTATCAAGGCAAACAACTTCCTGTCTGAGATTAGTCACACGTTTTTTTCCAGGACAACACCACATCAACACCATCATCACCATCACCACCACCACCACACCCAGACTGACTATCTTACCTGTCTGCTGTGTGCTTTTCAGGTCTGCTGAGTTATTATCGCTGAATCTGAGGTTGATGCCGTTTGAACATTTGCCGACCGAGCCGTTAACCGGTGTTCCACCTTTTCTCTTAATGGAGCTGCCGTGGCTCGGCACAAACGTGGGATCCAGGTCCATGATCAGCTGATTGAGCTGGTCGATGGAGTTGTCGATGTCCTTCGTGAGAGATTTGAACTCCTCATCCCGTTTGTTGTTATTGTTGTTGTTTATCGACGTTTGTTCTTTGTGGGGTGCTACGTTTCTAATAAGATCTGCTGCGGAGTCCCTGGTAAGGCCCTGTGGTTCAGCGGGCAGGCCTGCTTTAGGTAGACTACCACCCTGCTTGTTCCGGTGGAATCGATCTGCATCGTTTCCATCCTCTGGCATATAGGTAAAGTGTTGTGCGGCAACCATTTGCTGCTGCCGAACCCAGGACTGTGTGGAATAGCTTCCCTGTCTGTAGACATGCTGCTGGGGTACAGGGGCATTGCTGGGATTAGAGGAGGCTATAGAGTTGCTCCTGTAGCTCAGACAGCCCCTTCTAGCCTCAGCATAGGATCTCTCATAGTCCTCGATAGGATGAGGTGTGACATGGTGGATGTGGTGCTGGCTTTGGCTTTGCTGCTCCTCTCCTCCGGGACTCCCAAAGCCATCTGACAGCAGGGAGTTCTGGCTGCTCTTGTGGCACGATGACGACAAGGTTCCTAAGCTGTCCACACTGTGCAGATCGTGACCTGTAATGACTTCATCATCAAGAATGTCTGTTTCCCTCTCTCGGGTTTGTGGGTCTCCATTGATGTGCACCTGCGCTGGGACTACCTGCTGGACGCCCACTCTAGCGCCTTCGTCAGTCATCTCCTCCAGTGACGGATCCTCAAGGCCAAAACCACTCAGGAGGCGCTTTAGCTGGACCTTTTCCTGCTGACTTGGTCCCTGGTTACCTTTGACGGAGGTGGTGGTGGTGGTAGCGCTGGCGACAGGTGTGGGTTTGTCCGCCCACAGGGAAGTGCTAGATAAGCCTGAGTCACTGCTGACAGAGAGAGCGTGGTCACTGTGGTCAGGGCTAGAGGTTGCGGAGGTTGTGCGCGGCCCTTGGGCCAGCGCGACGTCTCCTCTGGTGGGGCTCCTCTTGTTTGCCGTCCTGTCCTGTGTTAGGCCTTGAGATCGTGGTGCTGCAAAACAGAAGAGATGCGGCGCTTCATACAGTCAGCTGGTATGGGCACACACAGAGACGCACAAACAGCAGAGACTCACAAACGGGACAAGAAACCACAGACAAGAGAAGACTCTGTTAACGAGAAGACTCGCTACAGACGCCAAACACTCACGCCTCACATGACCATGACAACAGAGACTACAACACAGAGTACGAGAAGAGAGAGATGTGACTTATAATACTGAACTGAGACAAGCCATTAAATTAGATGTGTTGGGAAAAAAAGTGTAATGTTATGTAGGCTCAACCACATATTTTTTCTGTAATCTAAACTTACTTCAACTAAAGATATTCCACTCATCCATTCCCAATAGGCCAACTGTTAGAGTGCTTGTTTAGTAGTAGCAGTAGTAGAGTAGCGTGTATAACAGGCAAAAGGTGTTCTTCATTATATAGATTATATATGAGATGTGAAGTCTTCGATCTGCTGCTGCAACAGTCGGACAGCTGTGGATCTTCTCTGACCCCTGCATTCCTCACCCAGCTGTGATGAAGCCACCCAACTCCCTCGCTCTTGCCCCTTGACCCTCAGCATATGTCCAAACAAGCTCCTTAATCCTCAGAAGTAACAGATAAATCTCAAGAGGTCAGTCATTTTGAAAGGCCGAGCTAAATCACGGCATGCACGACAATAGAAAAATCTGGTTTCAGCCATGCTAGACATCTTGCAAAATGAGGTCTGGAGTTGAATTCCAAGGGTGAGGGAACAATGTTGCCAAGTAAGCAGAACTGCCGTCTCACTGTCACTCTCCCTCCGCTACAACAAAAGAGAGCAGGGAACATGACTCCTACAATTCTTCCTTAGCCTACTGCTTTAAAATACTTGCTTTTCAGTCAATCCACAACCAGAGGATTTGAATGCCAGACATGCATGATAAAAGCCCCCCTCCCTCTCTCTGCATGATTTGTCCCCCCCGTCACACAAAATGCACTTTTTAAAACTGCTTTCAGGCATGTGCTGCTGGGATTTTTCCCCCCCAGTCTTAGTGGAAATTCCTTCTACTAAGGTTTAAGCGGGTTTGAATCTGAATACTAGCCATCTTTCTTCATCAATCCCTCTCATCATCACCACCCCCCCACACCTTGCCTCCTCCTTCATGGCCACCCATTTGGCTGCAGAATAAAATCTCTTACCTTCACTGTCTCTGCCAGGTAAGCAAACAAGACAATCCCAGCCTCCGGTGAAATAAAACTTGAAGAGCTGAACAGGCGATGAATGCACAGAGGAGCAGACATTGCTTTTAACACGCAGGTAATCGTAAGGGGCAAATTCAGAGACTTCGAATAAGTTGGCCCTGCTTTCTTTCACTGCCAGGAAGGTGTTTGTACTCTATACAAGGGAAGAGGGAGGGCTGGGGTGGTGGCGAGGGGAGACCTTGAGTTTTCCAAATAAGGGCAGAGGAATGTAAACAAGTGAGGCGGGACTAAGGAGCTGAGGCGGGCTGGAGGAAACCAGCCCGCCTCAACCTCTTGCTTTGCATTAGGGGACTACCCCATAGGGGAGAGAAGAGGGGGAAGAAGAAAAAAAAAATAAAAAATCAGGGAATGAAAGAAAAGAGAGAAGGCAGGCCAGAGAAGATCAAAGAATGAAAACAACATTCTTGTACTTCAAGAAATTTTCGCTCCTCAAAAAGACACTTTTCAATTAAAGCAGTCATTAGCGTCTGCAGGGACCTCGGGGCAAATTTCACGAAAAGTGGCAGCCAAGTTTGTTTTTCCTTTTACTCTTGTGTGTCGTGAAATTACACGCCTGATGCCCTCATGCACAATGCAGGCAAGAAACAGATGTGCCTCAAACCCAATTACGGGGTTCACGCATTGTTTTCAAAACAGTTTTACCAATCTTGACATTAAGAAAGCCATAGATGGTTCACCAAACGTGTTTTTAGGTAGCAAACCTAAGAAAATCAGTCAAACCATTTACATCAAGCATTCATCATTTTGGCTGTTGTGGTATGGTCAGTCTCTGAATAATCTACCAATTACAGTGCACGAAAGCAGCGAAACCAGGACTGCTCCTCCAGCTGCTTTTGTATCACAGGAGGAGGTCTGGTTGTGTATGCCTATGCAATTACCCAACCCTTTCCATTCCTTCTCAGTTACTACCATCCTGCACCCCACGAATGCCAAAAATGTGAGTCAAACACATAATGATGATGAGCATCCTCATTTGCTTCCACCCAGCCTTCTGCATGTGCCTACGATCTGTATACTGCCGCACACAGGGAATCACTTTAAATTCCACTCTACAAAGAGATGAACAAATAATGACTATTATTGAACAATACTCAACCCTAGCAGTATCTCACCATGAGGAAAGTTTTATTTTCTTAGTTTTGGCGTTGACATGGTCAACACAGTAATCAGAAACAGAAGAGAGATACAGTCTTTCAGTGGCTTAAGTCAAAGGTTTCATTTTATAGGTGTATATCTGATGCTAGTCTTTCCTAAAATTCAATATACTTAGTTAAATTGAGATTCTCCACGCTTCATAAAACCAATGCACAAGTGTTGAAAATTAAAGTTCATGCGATTCTTCCAAATATGAGTCAATCTCCCATCTCATGTTAAGATGCTCAACTTTACAGAGGAAAGAAACACTAGACACTCAACTAATATGTCACTGAACTTGACCTTTTAAACATTTTTATAGGATTTGTGCATTTTGTAGCTTATTTTTGAAATAAAGTGAATGTAATTTGGCAAATAACACAGCTTGCTCCATAGTTAATTTGACACTTCACCCTCAAGTCCAAATCATCACTTCAAAAGAAGACAAAAACAAAATGTAACCATCTATGATTTAAAAAGAAATTTAAAAAAAGACATCTATCCATTTTTTTAGTTAATTTGTCAGAGGATTTCAAGTATCTCATCATTCAAAACCTTTTCAAAACCATTTAATCAACTTTTACAGGATCTGCTTTCATTTAATGTGGACTAACATTTTTGAACTATTTGTATTCTATGTTATAATTAGGACATTATATATTGGTTGCTGTGACCAGATTATACAGAAGTGCATTTAATTAGGGAAAAAGTCCAATGAAAAATGCTGGATTATTTACAGCAAAGAGGAGACATTTCCATGGATATCCGCCTTTCTATTTAAATTTAAAAAAATAAAAAAAAAAATAAAAAAATCAACACTGCCGCCACATACATAAAAAAAAAAAAAAAAAAGTCAACAACCTTTCTTGAATTAACAATTTTGTTAGCCATCAATTCACACAAGGGGATAAACACACACTGACGATTGAAGAAAAGCCACTGAAGTAAATGAGGTTTTCTTTTCAAAACATTAGCACTAAAGTGGCAAACGTTTCCTAGACTTCCTCCTCCTGAAGAAGCTCCGAGTGACAGCCTCACGGAGGGAAACTAGTCCTGCCAGAAGACGGGGTGGTAAGTGGATGTAGAATTCCAACAAAGCTCCTAGTCTTGCTTCTCAAATGTAGCGTTTATATGAGAAAAATAAGGCTGTAAATATCCCACATGAATGCTCGGGAATCGAGGCAACAGAAAAAAATGCTTCTTTGTTGTTGTCATTGCTTTGCTTTGATGAATTCTTAAATTTGAGTGGTTGTGTTTTTATTGCATTCCCACAAGTGAGCATGAAGAAATCTATTGGAGTATTTCAAATGAAAGCAAAAAAAAAAAAAGCAACAAAAAAAAAAAAAAAAAAAAAAAAAGGCATGCTGAACTTAGCTTATAAAAACACTCAATGAATTCTGGAACAGGGTGGATCTGTGTTTTAATGCCACTACCACGTTGCTCTATTCTGGGAGGTTGTTGTGAATTCTGTGGTCGAGTGGAGAGCAACAACCACAGCTAGGACGGGACGCCCTGACAGGGTGGCTCTGTGTGTGTGTGTGAGAATGTATATATACACGCACATATATGTGTATGTGTGTGGGCGGTAGTGAGAGTGTGTATGTGTGAGTGGGTTAAAGCATGCCTTTCATTTCATGAAACAACAAAACAGGAATCTCCTGAGAACTGACTGCTCTTCCTTTGAACCCAGCATTTCCTGCGTACAACAACAATCCTCCCTCTCCCTCACACAGACACACTCCATGCCATCTCCATCACCCTGAAGTCTAAAAGGTAAGTTTAGCTTCGAAAGTGTCATAACTTGGATTGAAGTCCCACTCCTATAGAAACACCCATAACATGTAGTGGTGACTGCGTCGATGTTATTGCGATCACGCTGCAGCCACTCACTAACATGCACAACAGGCCCTGTCAAGGGGGGTTAATAACCAAGAGAGAAAAAAGAAAAAAAAAAAAAAAAAAAAAAAAAAAAAAAGGGTGCATGTGTTCATGTAAATGTAAAAGAGAAAGAACGCACTGCAAGCTGAGAAAATGATAAGGAAATAAAGTTTGATGAATACTAGTCTCGTGAGTCACGTAAAGACCACTGAGGCATCACAACAGTACCTTCGCCATCACAGATGTTCTGGTACGAGTCCCAGCGAGTTAGAGGATCTGCTGTGTTGTAGTCCACAATAACATCTCCTCCATTTTTCCACTTGTCAGCACCTGGAATAAAAAAAACCCCAAAAAACAAACAAACACACACACACATTACTGTCCAGTTTGCATGCTATGTTAAGCTGGCTGTAGTGTCATATATATCGTAAAGTGACTGGAAAGTAGCACTGACCCTTCTCATTAATCTGATAGCAGGAAAGCCATGTCATTTCTGAACATTTTTATTTTTAAATTTTAAAGAAACTATTTTATTTAATTTGTGGGCTGACTACAAACTAAGATAAAATAAAATTAAGGTTTTTATTTAAGACCCCAAACCATCAGCAAAAATATTATTGGTAGCTCTTTCTATTACAGCTTGGTAACCTTGGTAGCATATGTAACTTCAAACAAGCTGAATGCTATTACAAATGAAAACGCAAATTCATATTCAGAGAAACTGTTTTATTTGTTTTATTATTAAAAGGCAGCTAAGCTGAGCTGTCATATGGTCAGGATGTTAAAGGGTGCTCATTTTCTTCTTGCATTTACTCAACTCTTGTCAGAACCATGGCCTGTATTCTATTAGTGTAGCAACAAATAATCTGTATAGCATAAACCCACGCTTGAGTCATTATTATTTACTGACATCTAGCAAATACTGACATATTTTTGGAGTCCTAGGTTTAAATGCAGGAAACATTACTAAAAAATGTGGAGTTTTGTATTTTACACTCATGATTGCTGGTTATTACACATAAACTACTGCTCATTGTCCACGTCATTAGCCACAGCGGCAAAAACAATACCTTAGAGGAGAAACAAAGCACAATCAACTAATATTAGTATTCAGTATATTTCAGTATATAAAAATTCACATGCTCAGATGTTACTATGTTATTGCTAGAAGGTGATTATATTGTTATTATATAACTTATAGCCCTATTTTATTACTAAGTAGTGCTGTCAACCAATGCACAGTTTGTTTCCACACTTCTTTCCTAAATATGTAAATATCAGTTTAATATTACTCAAGTATAACCACTGTTGACAGAACATATTACCTAGTTATTACTAGGTATACTTGGTATTTAAGTGTTAATAACTTGTTATTTCCATATTATTACCTTCTTATTACCCCTCAGGAACCACATTATTACCAAGCTGTAATAGAAAGTGCCACCACAATATGGCTGATGACCAAAAGACTTAATCAAAAACAGAGCAGACAATAGAAATATATACATTTCATTGTATACCAGACCTGCACAGAGGCCCCACATAGTTTGTGGGGCCTCTGTTGCAGCTCATGCTGTGCTTCTTTGCCTCTCTGTCAGCACACACTTCACACTACATTTCCCTTCTCATCAGGGGGCAGAGGGAGATGACCAGAGGACAGGACAGCACGTAAAAAAAGTAGAAGAGAACATTGTATCTGGTTTTCAAATTTTCCTACTACTCCCTATAGTAATTTTAAATAAAGATAAAGAGTTAGAAGTCTACCTGGGATCTTCTCTGGTCCCTCGGAGAAAACCAGCTCCACTTTACCATAATCTGGAAATCTGGGATCTGAATTGACAGCACAAAGGAGAGAAGTGCATAAATGAGAGCCAGAACCAGTAAGATGAAAGTTGCTGTTAGTTTGCAGCTCTCTCGGTAATTGTAACATGTTTGGGGAAACCAAATTATTGGTCTAAAAGCAGCATGTCTAAATTAAGTTCAAGCTGAACCTCGCAGATGCTGTGCAGAGTTGAGGAGTTGCTGTTTACTATCAGCGGGATGATGAGATCTGTTCATGGGATTTTTTTTCTAGGTCTACCTTTGTTGGCAGTCTCCATGTCCTCTTTTTCAAACATCAGGTTGTAACCCTGTACTGCTCCCGTGTGAAACTGCACCCGGAAAATAACCTCACGCTCTGAAGTCACCTCACTTTTATGATAGCATTTAATCTACGAGAGACAAAACAAACAAATGTCACGATGAATACAAAAGCACAGATTTTGCAACTTCTGAAAACGCAGTTTGTTTTTTTTCCCTACCATGATGTCCCCTTTTAGGAGCTGCGCAGGCTCCAGCATGATGCATACACGGTCTCTGTGGCCTGGACCAATGTGACTTAAACAAAAACAACAGAGAAGTCTGTCGCATGGAGCCAGAGTGTGGAAGCAATTACAGATATTTACAGAAAGCAGTAACTAATTCAAATTAACATTAAACTAACTAAAACAGAAAACTGCTTTAAAGCCTTCCAACACACTTTGAAGTAAACTATAATGTTCAAATTACAGTACCACATGTGTAAGCTACTTACTAGACTCCAGATGAATACACTGCTTGCATTCCCTGGTAGACCTTGATGTAAGGACAGCACACTATATATAAAAAAAGGACAAAGTGTTTTCAAAATGTTAGTCACAGGTTCCTTCTTATCAAGACCTCGAGAAACCAGTTAGCTAAAATATTCAGGAGATGCTTCCTGGCTTGTTTTGCTCACAGCTGAAGTGTGATAAGCTGCTGCTGTGAGAAAGGGATTTGAGCTCCACGATGTGATGAAAACCTTTTTGTTGTTTCAGTAAAATTAGTGAAAACAGCAATTTACGTGTACACACGAAAATGCGCATGTGTGTGTTCCCATGGTTTCACTTGGAACTGGGAAGTTCATTTCTTCAGTTCTGTTTATGTAAACAACCTCTATCTGTTTGAGCATGCTTGTGAGAGTTGGAAAAAGAGAGACACGGTTCCAATCAGACTCCACTTTTGTTTACCCCTCGAACTCTGATGTGGCTGTCTCCGAATTCCTTTCTTTGTGCCATGCTAGAAGTGATGGTATTTTCTTTGAAACTATATACAGTGATAAACAATATGTGTTTAACCTCTTGCGGAGTTGAAATCTGGAATCCCGTGAAGGATGACGCAGTGCATGAACAAGGGGGAGGCATTGATCTTCATGGATCCGCTTAGCAGGCTGTTGAGGATCCAAACATACCTGAGAGGTGGATATCAACATTACACAAGACTTTGTATTGCTTCAGTGATTTAGTATTACATATTCAATGCGAAGGGGGACTGAAAAGTGAGATATAAAAAGAACAATGTCATTGTTCATTGAAGCCAAGATATCCTGTCGTTTAGCCACTATAGTCAGTCTCCAAATGTTGGCTCATTCAACACCCATAATGCAACTTGATAATATCTTTTCATTACATTGACCTTGCCTAGTAAATACCCCTGATTCTATTACAGACCTTTCTGTAAAAAAAAAAGATGTATTTTTCACAGGTAAAGTGATATCGCTAAGATATTTTTCCAAACCTGACAGCACTTCAGCATTTTGGAAAAAACAGGCTTATTTGCTTTTTCTGCAAGGTGAGAATGGCATATCAGCTTTGCTTATGCTAAATATGTGGGGGGGAAAAAGAAAACGGCCAACACGACTCTGTTGAAATAAATCAGAATCTGCTGTCTAGCATCTCTAGAAAACAGTAACTGTCATCATTACTGTTTATCACTGATAAGCACAGAGACTAGACAGAAATGATAAACCAGTTTTGCCCAAGAGCCATGAGTGCGAGCGAGATATGTAGGTTTACGATTACATCAGGTTACCATGGGATCCTATTAAAATGATAAACAATGACTAGCTGTCAGCTCAAAAAGTAAACAAACAGCATGGGGACTGAATGAATTGTATGGTATCAGCTGGGTCTGGGATCTGATTGTTTGGATGGAGAGGTGGGTCAATGAGGAGCCAAACACACTGCTAGAGCTCTATTACCAAACAGAAGGGCGTGCTTATGTTTTGGGTCTTACCGCTTCTGTGAAGGTGTCATCAGAGCTGAGACCTTATCATCGTAGTATTTCCTCATGGCGAAGCGGTCCAACGCCTGGTCAGCACTTTGACAGAAAGAGAGAGACGCGTAAAACGCTTTAGGTAATTATGACTCAAGAGAAAGATTATACTCTCCTCTATAATTGAATAGTGTGGACTGTAACATCCAATTAAGGCAATGCATACATACACAGAGACACACACACACACACATGCATGCATACATGCATAGACAAGAGGGAAAGTAACCAGAGAAACAGAGGATTCCAACAGAGAGGAAGGGAATGCCAGCTTTAAGTAAACACAGAGGGGGAGAGGAGGACACAGAGAGGCCAGAGTGTGTGCGCAGCTTGGCTATTCAGACAGACCTAAAACCAACAGGCTCTGGAGCCCTTTCACCAAAGCTCTGTTACTGTCATCGGCCATCTCGCTCATCTCCTCCCCCCCACCCCGGAATCTATTCCTTTGTAAATCTGTCCCATTGTGTTTTCCTGTCTCTTTCTCTACCTCTCTTTTGCCCCCTGTCTTTCACATTCACCTTACTGCAATGGTATTCCTCAGTGGGAAGTGGGAAAGAAAAGTGCTAAGAAATGCACAAACTGTCTGAATTAAGAGCCAATATATGGCCATGCCACACTGTCTGCTGTGTGCAGAAAGAATCTACGCAATGCCATATCAGCAGGTCGTGTCAATATCAGCCCTTACTTAAACCTTCGGCACTTCCGAATTTGCTTGCTTGGTCAGAAAATTATAATCAGTTTTCTTCATGATAAAAAAAAACACTGAAACTGACACTGTGGCTAGAAGGCATTTAAGTAACTAACATGTTTCTAAGTTGATTCATGCAATTCAATACGGGGTGATTCATTGCTTAAATTGTGTGGCTTTTCTTTGAATCGGAGAGAAGTGACTTTTCTTTTGACTCACTTTCTGATTCACCTTAACCCGAAATTAAAGGAGGTGAATAAACCCCGGTGGTTGGTTTGACATTGCTTATCGTCAACAAAAACACAACATATCGAGTCTTCGTGAACTGCTGTGGTTTGTTGTTCATACTGCTTCACCACCAGAAGTGAGCGGTGGCACATAGCATGATGAGCCATGACTTCAGAGCAAAAAGAAAAAACATCATTTATAGTAACAAAACATGAGAAGTGTGTTGGTTACCTGGCTGACACGTCAGTGAAATGCACAAACGATGAGATGACAACGCCAATTCGACCCTTGCCACCCTAAAAAAAACCCACACAAAACAAAAAAACAGGAGATGATTCACTACACACGCAGCACCAGCAGTCTTACTAAAAATGAAACCAAAGCCAAAAGGCCCCCCACAGTCTTCATAAACACAAGTTCCAGCCAAACGAACAGTATTGTCCAAAAGTCATGAGTCACCTCTCATTTCTTTTATATTTTGCTTCCACTGAGCCAGACTTTTTTTTTTGTAAAGATTAAATGTTATTTTTAAGATAAAATGTTTTAAGGTAGTCTTGAGCAACATTTCTCCAGGCTTTCTGGAGGTCTTTCAAGCTTTCCTTTGGCTATTTGCTGCTTATTCATTTTCAGTCCAGTCATCCAGTCCGTGTACTTAGCTATTTTCAGATGAATGTTTTTTGTTTGTTTGCCAACCCATTTAACACTGACCTAAGAATCATTCAAGTGTAAAAATGTACCAACTTAAGGGGTGAACCAGTGTAGTGTCTACACATATCAGACAACTTAGCAAAGATCTTTATCTTTAGATACTTTATTATTAGCAAACTGCCAGGGATAGCACAGTTATATATACATTAATAGTGTTTACACATATAAGAAAGCTGATCCATCTATTGTTTGTCAAATCCTCATCAGAAATGGTCTCTGTGGATGAAAGGTGGCAGTCAAGAAGCCCTTCTTAATTAAGGCAAACAGAGAAAAAAGGCTGAGGTGTGCCAAATTACACAACAACCTAACAGAAAATGAGGGGCAAATTTGAGATTTTTAGTTTCATCTGTTGTATGGAGGTGGCCAAACTGCTGTGGAGTGAGTGTTTACAGCAATCTATGAGGCACGGCGGAGGTATTTTCAGGGTATGAGGCTCTATTTCAGCCAGTAGTGTTGGGGATCTTACCAAAATTGATGAAATTATGACTGCAGAAAAATACCATCAGATTTTGATTCATTAGATTTTGATCAATTATCTAATACCACCTGGAAAGCATCTGATTATGCTTTACCGCACTGTAAATGCAGTAAAAGCATACCTGGATAGAAAAATACAACATGGAACACTATCAGTCATGGAGTCACTTCCCCAGAACCCCGACCTCAATATTACTGAAACAGTTTGGGATCATCTTGATTGAGAACATCCAAAAATGAACTTTGAATGTCCTTCAAGATGCCTGTAGAACTATTCCTGAGGACCAGTAATAGAAATTAGAAGAAATCTTCCCCAATCGAATTCTGGCTGTGTCAAAGAATAAAGGGGGCCGTAGCAACTTGCTGACATTCAAGTTTGTAAGAACTGCACAAACTCTGTTTTTTGTTTATTTGTTTGTCTATATATTGTATTTCCAAGCATTTTTGCACATATTCCAATAAATCGCTGTTTCCCATAGCAAAACATTAAAATGAACAGGTGCCTTGAGACTTTTGCACCACACTGCAGAACCACATTGTTTATTTCACATAACTGTTTTCTGCTTATTGTGTGTTTTTCCTTTCTCGTTTCACTGGTTTGCACTTACCCAGATTCAGCAAATATGTAAAACCACATTCTCATGACAGACTGTTCAGTAGATGTTAACCAAATCTGATCGAATCACACTTAGTCTTAAACTGTTCTATGTTTTACAATATTATATTTGTATAAAGGTTCTGTAGGTGCTCACCCTGCAGTGTATAACAACCACATGTAGCGGATCAGCATTGAGCCAGCTCTCCATGGCCTTACAAATGGTGCAGATCTTATCCAAAGGTGGAGCATGCAGGTCAGGCCAACCTGTATCCAGGGTCTAAAAACAACACCATTAGACACACACACTCACTATCTCTCACAACCACAAGACTCATCCTCTGTCCCTATGCTTTACAAATCAATAATATCTTGCTCACATTAGCTCACTAGCCTGAGTTAATCAAGTAGACTGACAGAGGTGTACAGTTGCGCTATTTGAAGTAAATGCCAGATGCCTTACCTTTGGGTTCATTCTAGAGAGATCTTGTCTTTTCTCTGACAGGTTGATGATCTAAAGAAAACATAACACAACAAAGCACAAGTCTTAAAATGTTGTCTCTAAGATTTCTGCATTCTTCCTTAACAAGAGTTCTTACAAATGCATGAAATCACTCTGGGATCAAGTCAACATTACATCAAAGCCCACCACCTTTCAACACTTTCAACACAGTTACAGCACTTTTCCAGGGGAGAGCAGCAAATGGACCGGCACTGACCAGGTAATTGTCTGCATGCTTGGACTTGAGCATACGCGTGACATCCTTCAGGTTGTGTGAGTAGATCTCCTCGGAGGACCCCCGGGGGAAGGACACAGCTATGATACGCTCTGTGATATACGTAAGGTCGAGTTCATATCCCTCCTCCATTATGAATCTTTGGCTTTCCTGTTAAAAAATATCCAAGCAGAGACACAACAGGAAAAAGCCCTTCAGTCTCACAGCACTGCAGATGACTCAAGTCAATATTTGACGCTCAAAGTCCTCAGCTTGTGTCACTGTGTACATGTTCTCATAGATAACTTTAGGGAGTGACTTCAATTCCAGATTGTACGACACAGCATACTGTGTTTACACAGCAACGGTCAGCAGTGTGTGCCACAGATACTATACTCTCTTAGACAATACAACATATCGCAATCTTTTTAACCTTTTGAGCACGACAGATAATTAACTTCTCTGGACTGCAAAAAGACACACAGGAGAAGACTGGACATGAGCAATCTAGGAACCGCAGTCAGTGATCCACAGCAACAATGACAAAGACAAAGAAAACTTTCAAAGAACTCCGGTTGAAACCAGTTTCTGTAAATCCCTGAGTGACGGCGTGTCCCTGTGACCTCATGGCCATGAACTTCCTGCTATGGTGGTGTAGGAAGAGCCAGTCTCCCACTGCTACTCAACACATCCCACAGACTCTTCTCTTGCTCTTTTATCTCGGTATCTTAGTACGGCCTCTTTGTCACTTTGTACAGCAGAGTAGCAAGTTGTTGCCAATTGACCTCATAGTCATAAGTTAGTGTGGAAAACTTAAATCCAGCTTGGTTACGGAATTCTGTCTCCTGCTTGTGACAAGAAATTTTCAAATTAAAAGGGAGTAAAATCGTTCCAAAAATTACGTTTTTGATTAATTAAAGTCTTCAATTCTTAAACTTTGTTTCTTTCGTTCTTCATGCGCTCTTACATTCTCAATTAAAGCCAGTACTGATCTGTCTTTCAATTTAATTTCCTATCAGTGAAGAGTTAATTAACTAAGATTTGAGATCTAGATTTTTTTTTCTTTTTGGAAAACTGTGTTATGTTAAATTTTATAAACAGAAAACTGTCTGTAAATGAAACCAAATCCCAGGTTAAGAAATGATTTATACTCCTGTCTTGCATTTGTAAGAGACTACTGTTCAACAGAATCTGAATCTTATATTAAATTTTTCACAAACACACTCACAAAAACAGAAGCACATTGCTAAAGCTGCCAAAGATATCATCATCGCTCTTCTTGACTGAACCCGGTTGTTTGTTGTGATTAAACGATCCTGTCGAGAATGCGTCCATTAATTAACTCCGAGACGACTGCAGGCTACAGCCCATCACTTTGAACGGGCACAGTGAGGGAGCCATAAATCAGGGACAGTGTAGCCATGGCTTAAATGAACCCTCAGAGCGGAATGAAAGAGGCCATGTGAAGAGGTCATCACTGGTAGGGACTGTGCTGTGTTTTTGTGAGTGTGTGTGTTGATGGAGGAGGCGCTCAGGTCCTCAGGTCGTTGAAGCTAATGACCGGGTTAGTTTATTTCCCTAGTGACTTTAAGAAAAAACTGTTGACTAATGGGAAATTAATGAACAGAAAGGCCAGGACTTAGGCTCTGCGTCAAGGGCATGGCAATGGGAAGAAGGCCCCGTAATATTTTGAAAGTGTCAAAGTACTGTGCTAACTGTGTGGAAAAGGTATCAACTTAACCAAAGAATGACACTGGCTCAATTTTCTGCAAGAAGCAGTATAATTTTATTTTAAAGCATAACTCTAACGTGTTCCCTTCTTCTTTAGAGACATAGCTTTTAAGTTCATAAAGTAGAAAAAATGAAGCTTTAGTCTGGCTTTGTTCAAAAGTAAAAAAAAAAAAAAAAAAAAATCTGCACATTTTCCAACAAAAACACTAATAAATTTTTAATTATACCACCAAATTGAATAAGACTAAACAGAGTGAAAAAGGAAAGGTTTCCACCCAGTTCAAATGGGCGGATCTCTAAAGATGTGCAAATGTAGCCAGTATCTAAAAATGACATGACACGTGACAGAACTTCTAAGTAGTATTCGATTTTTCATATGAAACATTCATGTGCAGCGGCACTGCAGTAATCAGCATTTTCCTCTCAATTCTCCCACCCTTCACTCAGTCCACCGAGAGCAGCTTGCCCCAGCACGCACTAAAGATAATTGGTCTTTAATTTGCACTGACTGCTTTTGTTCCTGGTTTGAGGCACAGCATTAGCTCACAAAGACAGAATAAGCAGTACCAAGGAACTCAAATCCAGAGCCCACCCATGGCACTGTGAGAGCAAGGCTGGTAGAGGAGTGCGGGAGACTGAGAGAGATTCGAGGTTGCCAGGTTTTACGGTGAACAAGCTGCAACAGGTTTACTAAGGTCAGGATGTTGGGGGATTAGGGTGTGTCTGGCTCCCCAAGCTCCAACCCTTGCAGGTAGGTGCTTGACTAGGCTGCATTGCTGCTGTCAGCCACGTTCACACACGCATGACCATCACTTAGGACTCATTCCAAATGCCTTTCTTACCTGGAACCTTGCTGAAAATGAATTAATCAAACGTTCCTTTATGAGTAATGAAATGTTGAGGAGAGTACGGTGAAGCGTGCTGGGATGAAGGCCTCTTTAATGGGCCACACCCATCACCTGGCCACCACATGGAATCTTCCACTCTGCACGAGCAGGTGAACCATGAGATAAAAGAAGCGGCATCGTGGAATAGGGCACAAAAACCAATGAGGACCGTCTTTGTATCCAGACATGGGCAAGCCCTGTGGGTTAAATCACAGCCTGATCATGTGAGCAATGACCTCATGGCTGTTTATTTTAAAGTCTATTGTGGTAACAAGAGTTGGCAAAAACTTTACATACTTGTCACTCACAAATAATAAGACTCTACAGAGCCTCGGCAACTAAACTGATTTATGTGCAACTTTGTGATTAAGCTGTCTACAGCATCCCTAACTGGATTTTCCATTAGTGAATTTAATATGTAATGTAATATGTGCACAAACTAGCAGAAGAAATAGGCTTGTTGAGATTAAAGAAAGAAAAATGTAATTTTCAAGTTTAGGGTGAATGCTGCATTTTTTTTTCTGAAAACATCACTGCTACAATGACAAATAAACCCTAAGCTTTAAAATTTGTGCAGGATATGCGATTTTCTGAACTAATGAATGCATTATTTTCTTGCTTGTAAAAGCCTATTGAAAATATGACACATTTGCATTACAAGCCATTATTAGAATCCAAAACAAATCGGTATTACCTAACTAAATTCCCCAATGCATAATCAAGCGGATAGCTTGCAAATCACTAAGAAACAAGATGAGACGGAGCGAAACAAAAAAAAACAAAAAACTGTGCACATATGAAAGCAATCAGGGCATCCCTTCCCCCATTCACACTCCCAAATTGGTTCTGTTGGCTCAAACTTCAGTCCTGTGATTGACATGCTGCGGCAACAGCCTCCATTTCTGAGACAGCTCGAATATTTTCACAGGTCAATTAAACTAAAATGATGGGACTGAAATGAAAAAAAAAAAAAAATCATCAAGCTTGCTTTATCTGGTACAGAGTGAGCGCCGCCTCAGCCAAAGTTGATGTGATAAACCTCAAAACTTCCCAGCACGCAGAAGTCCTCTATTAAATACCTATGGAAAAAGCAGGTACACATGCATAACACTGCTGTCTCTTTGGGAGAATTTGGAAAGATTAACAGCCTTTGAAGCTGTTGTCTGCAAACCTGAGTAACACCTAAAAGTGCCATAAATGCTTCAGGAAGTCTGGCTGCAGGCTGCTGCCGGACAAAAATGTTTTCCTACACTGCATTTAGCTTTAATTCTTTCTTTGCCCTCTCCAGCAAGCAGAACCCATTTGTTTTTTTTCCTCCCTCTGTCGTGTGGCTGGAGTCTCCTGATAATATTTAGCGATTACATCTAACAGCCTTCTAATAACTCTGATACCATCAGCTTCACCATTCAAAAACCGCCATGTATTCATACTTGGCGTGAGTGTGGCACCATGCTGTGGAATAACATGCTCACAGAGACATGACAGGCTTTAAGAGCCCAGAGAAGGACAAGGCCACAGTTTGTTCTGGCCTTTTCCTGTCAGGGGCTCTGTATGTTTATGCTGTGGCTTTGACACCCATTCACTGCTGAAGGACTGAAATAAACAAGCCCTGAGAACTATTGAAAAAAGCCACAGACGTGGATGCGGAGTATTTTTAGTACGTTTATTTTGTAACTCTGGAACTCTAGCATGTATTTGTCTCACATTTTCACGAGGCATTTTGAAGGAAATAAAAATGACAGCCCTGGCTCTGAGCAAATCTGTGCACCCAGAAGGCTCCTAAAGCAGTCCCTAATTACCATTTTCAATCCCAGGGTCAGCGTGGAATGTGCTCCAGAATGGATTACGTTAGCACTCTCCCTTTTTTCTATCCCCGCCACCCTCTCTTTTTCTTTAAAACAATTTTTGCCACTTTATTGCTTTCATACTCCAGGTCTCCTCTCTGTTTAATGACTTGCACATGTACAGAGAGTGGTGCTGTGACAAAATGAAATGCCCCACTGCTCTGTCTCATGCTGGGATCACAGTGTTCTGCTTACAGTACACAGTCCCAACCCTCTGCCAACCCACCTGTCCAAACTACACTATCGGGATCCCCATTCATGTGTTGCTCTGCCAGCCCTTTCTAAGTGCCTCCTGTTACCAGTCATGCAAAATAATAATAATAACTCTTTGTGTTTCTGACTCATTTCTTTTCGCCTGGAGGGTTAGATATTAGTCATGCAACTCTAAATTAAACCAAATCTTGGAAGAGTTCAGCCTGTAAAATGCTCACAACAACTCACAAACTAGTTGCAAGAGGGTGTAAACGCAGGAAGACGTAGACTCTGTACCTGCTATCATGTAAGGACACTTGTGCATGTCATCAACAATGGCTGCCTGAGAATCATAGCCTTAAGGCTGCACATACCATGCAGCAGCTCTAGCTCAAAAGACAGACAGAAAGAAAAAAGACAAACTTTCTTAATCAGTCATGTCTCTCGAATACCTGTTCACGAGTACAACACCCCAAACAGAAAGGTAGGCCCTATCTCTGTTGAAGCTTTCTGGACTACTGGACGCAAGTCCTCCATAGTCCCATATGTTTCACATTATAAAAGGTCTTCAGCAGACCATAGCCCACAACAGCAAGGAACCCCAAATTATAGCTATTGCAGAATACAATCCACTGGGGTAAACGTTTAAAAGCTAAAAAGACTACTAAGCCTGACTTTAGGAAGTTTCAGTAAAAGGCATTTAAATAGTTCTATTTAAAAACATGATGTAAAAATAAAGACATTAAAAAAATCTGATCAGAATGAATGACTCGCTTGCCTGTTTTCAGAATTTTTACACCAGAGCGCGCACACACGCACACCCTGTTTCTAGCCAAAGTAAATACAAAGCATTGCCCTGTTTTACTCTGTGGAAGACCTCACTGCAGTGTGACTGTTGAAAAGTTCTCCACAGAGTGGAAGTCTCATCCCGCTTTTTAAAGCGCTGACCAGCCCCAGTTAAAACTCTTGTCTTCTTCTGGCGAACTGTTTCGGGTAACATGCCTTACCTTTTTAAAGTGAAAGCGACGACTTGTTTTTTTTTTCGGGGTGAGTCTTCTTTTCCTCCTTTTTTTAAGCAAGTTTAAGCTGTAGAAAGAAAAGGAATATGATAAAGTCCGGAGTCTCAAAGAGCCCTCAGCCGTCAAACAGGCTTACTGCGGGCTGGGAGGCTCATTTTCCTCTGCTGGAATGCGGAGTTTGCTTGGACCCAGGGGCTCCTTTCGCTCCTTTCTGTCACTGCTGGTAATAAAATAAAATCTTGTTCGTATCCTGGAAAAAAAAAAAAAGGGAAAAGCTGCTGCTGCTATTTCTCCTGTGCCTCCAAAACACTTCCTCTAGTCCAGGCTACCGCTGCAGCCGCCACAAGTCCTGGCATGGGATAGTCCTCCTACCGCTCCGCCGTGGGTGTCTGCCTTCTTCCCTCCCCTTTCAACCTACCTCCCCTCGCTTTGGCCTCCTCCCTCTGCCCCTTCCATTTGTTTGTTCTCACCCTCACAACTCATACACAGATTATAACTTCCTGCCACCCCACACCCACATAATCACCTTTCATATGGCTGCTGTACAAGTAAATACATATTCATGACATAATGAAATATATAATTGTAAGAAATTATAACCTACCGTTTAAAACCTTTAATATATAAGTAAGTTTAAATTAGGGAACAACTTTTTAATGTTTCATAAAGGTACATTTTATTTCCTCAGTAGTTCACAGGTGTATTACGAATATTCAAACCGTTAGTTTTTTGGGTTTTTTTTTTTTTTTTTTTAGAATAGTCACTTTATTACATTAACATAGACAGAGTTCAAATTACACATATTATAAGGATCTCCAGTGATCCAAATCAACCTCCTTCAGAAGGTAAATCATGGATCTTTCATGATATCTTATGCAATGTTTTTATTTATTTATGTAGTTTATTAACAGATATTTCAAGCCACCATCAATCAACTGAAGAGTGAAACTTCACTCTAAATCTGTGTAAGATCAAGGGTAATATAGTGAGTTGCATTTAAACAGGGATCCCAGAACAACTTTAGCATTACAATCAGAGTCATCCTTATAAACAATGCTGTCTAGCTAGCTTCTCCTCATACACGCAACAGCTAATTTAAATGGACCAGGACAAAAAGGCATGTAAAATTCTGTAACAACTTTATTTTGATAGCGGGCAACAGCATTTTAGTAGCAACAATTTTCTACAGTTACAATGTAAAATATGTTGTATTGCAATGTAAAACATATATTGCTAAGCCTCAGGATTTCCAATTAACAACAACAACAAATGTTCTTTCAATAATGCATGAATTAACCTGTCATGTTCACACAACACAACAAAAGCGAAATTTATTCAGAGGTCACGTTAAAGACGAAATCAACAGGCATTTATTATATATTGTTATAAAAAGTCATCATGTAGTAAAATGAACTGAAATAAGGTTATATCTACTAAAAATCTATTGTGATAAAGGAGTAAATAGCACTCAGCATCTAATATTGAAACTTATCATTACAACCTGCAAACAAAAAAAGGTCTAAAAAAACAAAATAAACCAAACAAAAACAAAACACCTCCCCAATCTTTTAAGTACAATACTTCTTCTTTTTTTTTTTTTTAAATGGTTATAAAAAAAAAAAAAGCAAACAAGCAAACTACAAAAGACATCTACTCTTATGTGATTAATTATTATCATTCTGTGGAGTGAATTAAAAGTGTGTGTTAGAACTATAAATGGTACTGCTGGTGGATGTAAAGGTCATAGTAGAGGTGTAATCCACACTGCCTCTACGTGATCCACTCCTCGAGCCGGTACGAGACCCAGCCCTTGAGCCAGAGCGAGATCCTGGGTTAGAGACATTGTAAGGGCTGCTGATTCCCTTGGTAGACACAGACGAGGCTTGCAGCATCTTCATGCCATTGCTTTCCTCCACCATGCAGCTGTCCATGGCTTCTTTGTAGGATATTTTCAGTTTAGTCTTGGGACAGGTCAGGTTCTTGTGGTGGTTCCGAGTGTCTTGAAGCTTCTGGGCCCCCTGACCATCTAGCCATTTTCTGCGGATAGACTCTTCAATACTGACGCGACGTCCAGTGCCAGGTTCAATCAGGCCCCCTGTCAGGTACTGAAACTCCAAAAATCTCTGGCCAGCCTCATAAGGCAGCCATGTCTCCTTGACTGCTTCTGCCGCAGACATCCTTCTTTTAGTCTTCACATCCTCAAAGCCAACATAAGCTTTCTGGGCAGGTTTCAGTTTACTGGCCATGCTTTCATCAATGATGCTCTGATGGACAGCATCTTGCAGTGACAGTCTCTCACCAGTAGCAGGGTTGATGATACCACCTGTGCATGCCTGGGCCTCGAGCAACCTCTGTGCTGTAAGAGTGTCAACTATGCCTCTTCTAAGCGCTTCACTAACAGTTATTTTCTCCAAGGTCTCTGCGTCAAATATAGCCCCCACAGGGCTGTGGTCATCAAACATCTCAGGGGGAGAGACTGTAATAGATATACTGTTGAAGCGTTTACGGACAGTAGGAGAAGATGGTGTTGTGTGGGTGGGGCTGCTGCAGGTGATCATGTCATCAACATTGCTGGCTGCAATGGTCATTTCAAGGCTGCTGCTTCTGCTGGCAATTTCGTCAGCAAATTGGGTCAAGGTCATTGTTCCAGCACGATACTTATCCAAAGTGCTCTGGTTAATGACACCACGCTCTAGGCAGTCTTGAATATCATGTTGGATTCCAGTTTTTCTATCTACTATAACCAAGCGTGCAGAGCCATCTGACCCTGTTATAGTTATTTCCTCCCACTCACACTCCTGCTCTGACAAGTCCAGGAAAGTATCGTAGTCAATCAGCTCACGGTGGTAGGCCTCTCTCACTGACATTTCAAGCCCAGTGTCTGGATCAACGATTACAACCCGCCTCTTGCGTAGGACATTTGTGCGGCTTTCCTGCGTCTTCTGGGGCTTTCTCTTGTCTCTTAGTGGCAGCAGTAATAGACCTGTTTTTTCATCTTTGATGCACCTTTCCTTCAGCTGAAGATATGTCAGGTTTTCCTTGGTATTAGGATCAAAGAATCCTTTTGTGTCATCCCCTTCATAAGATAAGATTTCATTCATCTCCTCATCAAAGTATCCTCTCTTATAGGCAACAGCAACATCAATACGATGGCTCTCTTTGGGGTCAATAATCCCACCACTGGCAATCTGAGCCTCGAGCAGTCGGATTCCATGACCCTTCTCAATAAGATCTTTCTCAATAGCTTGGAAGAGGGATATAGTTTTTCCTGTGTTTGGGTCTCTGTATCCTATTACTGCCTTCTCTGCAGACAACAGCTTGTTCTTAAACTCTTTCCCTATCAGACCCCTCTTGCTGGCGTCTTCCACTGTCAAGAAAACATTGTTGACTGGATCAACTATGAAGCCAGAAGCAGCCTGGGCCTCAAGAAGCTCCAACGTGGTGCCTCTCATAAGCAGACCCTCCTTCATTGCCTGATAAAAAGGTAGTATTCTGTCATTGGCTTCATCATAGATCCCGGCAATACAGGTAGAGCCATGGAGATAGGTCTTTAGCTTGTCTTCAATATCTCTGCTAGTGAGTTTGCCCTGACTGAGCTTCTGCAAGTCAGTTTCATCCAGAAGTTCAGATTCAATGAGTTCCGAGACAGAGACTTCACCACGGAGACCTTTCACTGTCAAGGGTTTTTCTGGACCAGAGATCAGAAGCAAGCCAGAAACAGGTTCCACTGTACACTTCATCCGAAGGTCATTGTAAGTTGTCTTCTGTCCAGTTGTTGGATCCAGATAGCAGGTTGGTTTTTTAGTCAGAGCCCTGTAGAGGTCCTCGTCAATAAGATTGCGGTCCAAGGCCAGATCTTTTGGTAGGAAGACACCCAAAACAGGATCCAGTATACCCCCAACAGACTCTTGAGCCTGGAGCAAGCGGATGGTTGTCTCTTTGTCTATGTGGCCTTGTTTGCAAGCCTGACCCACAGATAACACTTTGCCAGAGTATGGATCTTTGAAACCTGTGCTAGCAGCTTCAGCTTTCAACAAGGTATCTCTGTCTTCCGTGTCTACAATCCCTCTTGAACAGGCGGTATCCACAGGCATCTTCTCATTAAATGCAGGATCCACTATGTAGCCTGTTGCTGCCTGAGCTTCCAGAAGCTTAAGGGCACTCTCTGGGCTGAGCATATTCTTGTTTTTGGCTTCAGTGAACGGGATTTTCCTTTGAGAAGTAGATGTCATACCAGCAATGATGCCACTGCCCTTAAGGTTAACCTGGATGTCTGCAGCTACCTCGCTCACTGTCCGTCTTCCCTTTAGGAGTTCATCTAGAGTAGCTTTACTAATGATACCACAGTCGCAAAGCTGATGGGCTGTAACTTTGCGGCGCACGCTGTCAAACAGAAGCTTTGAAGGATCAATGGTTTGGACCTTCTCATCTGTCTGGGTCTGCATATTCAGAGTGTTGGGCCTCTGCTGCAGTCTGCGTATTTCTCTTTCCAGGGACTCCTTCTTGAGAGCCAGCTCTTTTGCCTCTTTCTCTGAGCTCAACAGACGGCTCTTGTACCTTTCTTCAATACTCGTTAGCTCCCTCATGAGCCTCTCGATCTCGCTCTTGAGGGAAAGCCTCTCTCGATCGGCTCTATCTCTGTCTGACTCGCACTGCCTAATCTTAGAACTTTTCAGCTCATACTGGCTCTTTATAGTGCTTAGCTCCTTGAAAATTGAATTTTTCTCCTCCTGCAGCTGTTGTTTGTTTCGACGCTCGGACTCTAGTGTGACTTTGATGCGATTGAGCTCCTCTTCTAACCGCAGCTGACGATTCTTGTCCTGCTCCAACAGTTTAATCCTGGACAGAAATCTATCCTTCTCCAGCAGCAGCTCACTGTATTTGCTTTGGGATTCTTGCACCACAAGCGAAGTCTGTGAAGAGATAAGAAAGTATATTGTCATGTATGCAAGACATTTTCCCACATATAGAATACAAACAATTTAGATTAAATTACATGTCCTTCATTTGTTAGACCTGTCTGAACTAACGTACATATTTGTGCATACCAGCATGTTAGTGTTAAACTGTTTAATGGTATGAATGAAGTTCATAAGTGCCATAAGTGAATGGGTAAATGAAATGCATAGCTATTTTGTAAGTAAGTAAAAACATGCAAAAATGCTAAGCTAAAAGAGGCAAATCACAAATTATAGACGGCTACTCTGATATCAGGCTCACTTTTATTGCATGTATACCAAGTCATGCAAGGAGCGATTATTATCATTAGATGTGATGATTGGTAATGATCCGTCAGTACAATCAAAAATACCTCAATTGACTGCTTTTGGAATTTGTTTATTTCCGATTTAAGCTTTTCTCTCTCGTTGGTTAGGTCATTGATGAGACCCTGGAGCTCTGACGTCCTCTTGATGCTACTCTGGAGTTGGACATGCAAGGCTGAAATCTGAGTAGCACTTTCTCCATCAATAGCATCTTTGCTGAGCTTCATCTCATCTTTCTCTTGTCTAACGGTTCTCAGCTCCTCCTCCAATTTCAGTCTCTCCTTTGTGAGGTTCTGTGTCAGAGTCTTTAGCTTCTCAATCTCTGTGGTGTACTCATTAAGTTGGCGGCTCTTCTCCTCAATAGTCTTATAAAGGCTTTCATTACGCAGGTTTAGTTCATGAATACGGGTCAATTCCTGCTGGAGCTTCTGTTTCTGTATCTTCAGCTCAGCTGTTACACTTGCCAGTTCCTCCTTTGTAGCTTTGTGATCCCTCAGACTCTTATCCAGAGCCTCCTGAAGAGCCTTGAGATCCTGCTCATACTTTCTCCCAGAGGTGGAAGCCTCTATCTGAATTGATTTTAGCGAGCTAATTGTGGTGGTATGCTCTCTGCAAGTATGTGTCATCCTCTCCAACTCAGCCTCCATTCGCTTTCTACGAGTGAACTCCTCCTGAGTTGCCTGCTTCTGCTTTGCCAGCTCAGCTTCTTTCCCATCCAGAGAGCTTTGAAGTTCCCTGACACGGCTCTGCAGCCTGGCATAATTCTGCTCAGCCTTAGTTTTCTCACTGGCCTGCTTTTCCAGCTCCACTCGAGTGATACGGATCTCCTGCTCAGACACTTTCAGTTTGTTAATTGTCTCCTGATATGAAGTGTTCTTTGTCTTCAGCTCTGCCTCAGCTTGTTTCAGGTGATTTATTTCCAACTCCAGAGCTCTTCGCTTCTTCCCTTCTTCCTCCAGGTTAAATGTTAGGACGCTGATTTCCCGGGACTTTTCCTGATTGTTTCTGGTGGATTCCTTCAACTTGAGCTCATTCTCTTCTCTCTGCTGCTTGAGTGTTATCAGCTGCACCTCCAGCTCACTGCGCACCCTAGTCTCTTGTGCCACTGAGGCCCTCTGCTGGTTGACCTCCTGTTCTGCCCTGCTTTTCTGCTCCTCTGTAATAGCAATCGCTTGCCTCAGTCTCCTCAGCTCCTCCTCTACATCTCTCTTCTCAGCAGCGAGTCTTTCAAGTTGCAGCCTCAGCTCTGTTGCGTCTTCTTCTTTCTGCTGTGAGGCTTTCAGGATTGTGGTCTTGGTAACGTGGATCTCTGTCTCGTATGTCTGCTTAAGTTGATTAATCTCCTGGGTGCACTGTGTTCTTACCTTTGACATTTCAGATTCAGCATTTCGTCGACGTGCCGCCTCCTCCTCCAGCTGCATCTTCATCCTCTCAACCTCACGTTCCTTGTCTTTCACTGCCTTTTCCAAGTCAATCTTAGTCCAGCTGAGTTCTTCCAGTTCTTTCTGTCTGCGGCGAACAGCTCCTTCATACTCCTCTTGTTGGCTGTTGTAGCGCTCCTCTGCCAGCCTCCTTTTCCGTTTTTCTTCATCAAGTTGGTATTTAATACGCGTCAGCTCATCATTAAGCTCATGAAGCTTGCTCTGTGTGCTGTCCAGGCTCTCCTTGGCAGCATTAACCTGTATTACTGAGGTTCTCTTCACTTCCTCAGTACAAATGACTTGATCTTGTAACTGACTAAGCTCCATCTTATACTGGGCCATAGAATCCTCCAGAGACTTGTTTTTCTGGTTACGATCATTGAGGTCCTCCTTCAGACGCCTCAGTTCCTCCTCAAGCATCTCAATCTTGGTGTTCCTTATCTGAGGAAAGAAAGGGCGAAAACAGAAAGCACATCAGTTACATCCTGTCATACTCTCACATAAACCTCTTTTTAAATTTATCATTCATTCTTTTTCTAATATTAGAATTTATTATTAAAATATCATTAATTAACAGAAATACTAGTTTTTAAACAACAATATGCAAATTCAGTAACCACCTTCAGCTCTTCCATGTTCTTCAGCAGCTCCCCTAAGAACTTGTAGTAGTCACTAGAGCGGGTAAGTAGCTCTATATAATGAGTCTGTAGGTCACCTGCCTGATGAGACAAAATGAACAGATGATGAGTAATTTGGTAATGATTACATGTTTAAAGGACACAAAGAAATAAGGGAGTAACTTTAATTATATTATATAAACCTATAAAGAAAGTATCCACTGTTCAATTCAACAAACAAATGGCAAGTAACCAATAACTCCAAAAATATACAACGGCTAATTTGTTTTCCAAATGTGCAATACTAACAATGGCAATGCTCACAATAAACATAAAGTTAGAATATTAATAAATATGCATATGAAAAGGTGATTAGAGCAAAGTGTTTGAAGGCCAAC
This sequence comes from Simochromis diagramma, assembly GCF_900408965.1. Lineage (NCBI taxonomy): Eukaryota > Metazoa > Chordata > Actinopteri > Cichliformes > Cichlidae > Simochromis > Simochromis diagramma. The sequence goes on from NW_024386782.1 coordinate 8,971,043, forward strand.
GTCCATACCTCTTGTCTGACAGCAGAAGCAGGGGACTGCAGCATAGTTCTCTTGATGGGAACATTAAGAAGAGTTTCCAGGCCTGAACTGTAAGAAGCCAGCTGCAGCTCATAGTCCTGAAAACATACAACGCAACATAAACTTTCATTTTGCTGTCTAGTCTAGCACACTTTTAGATGTATAACTGCATTTTAAATTCAACTACCGACCTTTATAGAGGCAGCACATGTGTCTGCATTTTTCTGTACATCCTCTACTTTCTCTTTCTTTCCTTTGATTTCACTGTGAAGTGCCTATACATTAAAAAACAAACAAACAAACACAGAGTTGTTGCTGAATAATACAAAATCCATGAAACACATAGCAGTAAATAGTAGATATTTCCAAGTCAAAATCAGACCAGGCCAGTTCAAGACAATACAAAACAATAAACATGATGTAAACAGAGAAAGACATACCTTCTGCTGATTAAGGTGGTCCATTAGGGTCTGGATGTCACTGATCTTAATGGTCTGAAGGGTGTCCTGGCGCTTCCTGGCATTGTCTATCCACTGTTCCAGGGAAGTGCTGCCCTGCTGATAATGCTTTAACTGATTCCCCTGCTTCTCCAGGTCCCACACTCTGAAGGAAAAGGAAGTGGAAGGAATGAAAGAATATTTTTAGTGTTGTTACCAGCAATGGTGAATGGGCAACACAGAAAAATAAGTATTGGACCAATATGAACATGGACGAATAATTCTACCATACCTGCTATCTATCTGTGATTGGATGCGGCGCCAGCGGTCAGTCAACTGACGCACCAAGACTGAGTATTTGGATAAATCTATGTCGCATTTGTGGAAGGAGTCAGAAATTTGACCATTCAAGTGCACTGCTGTAGAAAGCTCAGACTCCATAGATGTCAGCAGGTCTCTTTTCTGTTCCAAATCACTCTTCATTTGCTACAATACAGAATAACAGACGCAAAAAAAGAATACTTAGAACCATTTATCTAAACCACATTACATTTTTAAAACTGGTGCTGCACACTTGGACAATGTATGTCATGATTTTGATATATTAAAAAAAAACAAAAAAACAACTTAACTTGAGACAAAAGCAGACATTGGCATCTGGTTATTTCATACACGCAAAAAAGGTATCAAAAGACTAAACTCTTAATAGTGTTGAGTCAAAGTAAATTCTCAAGGTTTTTATCACCAAAATGAACTGGTTATTATTTGATCACTGCTAGTAAAAAGGAGCCAAGCAAAATGATTGTAGATTTCAATCCCTACTTGCATAAAAGCAGCTGCAATGTCAAAACACTCCTATAAAAATTTTAAGTGTGCCATTTAAAATGTGTCATAAAGAAACGGCAGCAACTCGTGATGCAGAAAAATGACCAGAATTATAACATTGTTATAACACATTTTATAGCCTGATGAGCCATTTAATACTGGCTCTGAATTATAACCTTCAGAGCAACTTGCTTTCAAAGAAAGCTGAAAAGCTTATTAATAATACACTATTTTTACGTCATTCAAGCCATATTAGTAGCCTATATTACTCTACCACAGACATACTGATACTGGAATATAGGCTGATATTATTTATTTATTCATGTATTTTTTGTTCTTGCCCGCCTAGATGATACGATTCTAAGATACAGATGGTAGCTCAGAGAAGGATTACATTCCAGCAAAGCAAGAGACAACACTTGTGAAAATATAAAATGTGCATCAAACCTTTAGTGTGAGCCGCTGGTTTTCCAGCTCCCGAGGATCCAGAGAGCTGGTCTCCTTCTCGGTCAGTCGGGCCTCGTGAACTTTAATGATATCCTCGACCTGAATAAGGCTCTGAAGCAAGGCCTTAAGTGCTGATAGTCTGTTGCAAAAATGTAGTCAAGACATTAAAAAATAATGTTAAGGATATTGAACTTGTGAGAACAACTACAACTTCTGTTCCTACACTTTATCTTTTTTTAAAAACAGCATTTACTCAACCATGACAGAATGGATATAATGTACCTCTGAAGGTAGGTTGACTGGAGGTCCTGCAGGCCTGCAAGTTTTTGACTGATTACATCTAATTCAGAGCGAAGGAACTTTGCTTGCTCCGAGTCCGCAGGAATCCCTTCCAGCTGCTTTGTAATCATCTCTCGGAGGCGCAAGTACTCATCGTAAATTGAGTCCAGGTCTTGGTTCATAGCCTAGAAATTAATATTATCTGATATTTAGTTAAATCAAATCTTAAAATTTATTTGTTTTCCTTTCAAAATGAGGGTTTCATGATGCTATCATCGCTAATAGACTGTAAATTATCTTATGTAATACAATGTGAGTATTATCTATATTTTTTATATTTTATTTATACTTTATAAGAATAAATTACCTGGAGCTTCTGAATATGCACTGAGCACTCATACACACTGTTATCCCCCAGAGGAATGTGGAGATGACTGGTAAGACCGGATTCAGCCAACTCCAGCCTGCGTCGAAGCTCATGCAGACTAGTGAGCAGTGTGAGGCTTAAGGAGGAGCTCGGTGGTGCAGTCTGGTTATTGGGTTTTGTGGTAGAGATTTTGGTCACCTTGACCTTTTCCACTTTTTGGGATTCTGTCTCTTTATCCCCTTTATTGAATGACAAAGATGAATTTATTGACATAAAAGCACTATTTTCTTAAAAAATCAAACTTCAAAGAATTGTGCTGGTTTGCCCTTATACAACATTCATGGGTGAAGCATACACCCTGGTCTTTGATTTTGGATTTTTGTTCTACACTTTTAACAATGGCTCATAATGACTAATACAACTGCTAAACTCCAGAATATAAACTGATTAAGATTAATATAAATGAATATAAGTAATTTTTATTCATAGTTAAATCTGCTGCTTAAAGCCAGCTTTGCTAGCATGGTAAAGCAGGCAATTGTAACGAGAAGAAAAAGGTCATAACAATCCAAAGTAACAAACCGTTACACTCGTAGGAATAGGGCAAAGAGAATTTAAACTCACTGTACGCAGGCAGCTGGATGACCAGTGTATCATAGTGGGCCTGGGCCTTGTCAAAGTTGCCCTGGATTAATTTCTTTTCTTCTTCCCCAAACATTTCAGAACCTTGACTGGTACGCATGAACTCCTGGTAATGAGTCTCCAGTCCTTTGATGACGTTGCGGTACTCCTCAGGACGCATCTTTGACAGCTGCAGGACAATTGAGAAGGGTTAGACACAGCACCAGGCACAATGAAACAATGGAAACAGGAGCAAGCACAAACTTTGCTTAGTATGAATGCAATATTTCATTTTAATGTTTTTTGTGATCTTACCATGGTGATGGTGAGAGAGTTGATGTAATCGATGTCTTTCAGGCAATACTGCCAGGAAATGAGACTCTTGATGTTGATGAAGAGTTGATTCCAGATGCTCATGATGGCTTCATAATACTGGTCATTTCTGGGGAACGGCACAAGCAAACAGTCACTTTTTTAAAAGAAACTGCAAATGTAGAAAAAATTATGACAAAGTCACCACAAGGAAGAACTGGATAAAGCAAAACTGCAGAAAAAAATGCCCCACAATGCATCCAGTACTGTATATGAAGCAAAGCATCACATTCTATAGAACAGAAGAATAAGATGAGCTTCAGCAGGCTAAATCAATACGTGACTGAATGTTTCTTACTTGGTGGCGATTCCGATGCTGAGGGGGTTTGGCGGGGGGATGAGCAGGCACACCGAGGGAATCATCATGTCGAGACCTCCTGGCCCCGTCACAAGCCACTTGCTGCGCTGTGAGTTGTCCTTCAGGATGCCCTCATTTCCTTTCATAATACCTTTCTGAAACACGCAGATCATACTGAATTATACCTGCAAGATTTAACTCTTCTATTCTATTCATATGTGTGTGGGTGTAAAAATGCATCTTACCTGGTCTTGTTTAAAGTCACATAAGGCCTGGACCATGATCGGGCCGCTGCTCTTTTCCTCGGGGTTGCGAGGCTTCAGCCTGACAATCGACTTGGACTTGCTGACCAGACTTTGGACCTGCCTCTTATTCTCCATGATGCGTGCTTTCTCTGTCTGTGCGAGAGCAAATCGAAGTTCTTAACTGAGCTATAAAAGTTAGATACTTTCATGTAGTCTTTAAAAAACTGGCCTTAATGATTTCCATGTCACTTAAGAGGAAAAGTTTGAGTTTAGCATGTACAGGAAAATCCATTTAGGTGTTTCCCGTGGTATTGTAACCAAGCACTACAAAAAGATACCTCCAGGTTTTTCAGGAGTTCGGTGAGTTTGTCCAGGGGTGTGTTCTTGTCACAAGTGAATTTGCTTCGAATTGTCTCGTGCTGCTTCTGTAGCTTCATATAGGTCTCATTGGCCTCCTTGAAAAACTGAGGAATAAAGGTTTGTTATTGGTTACATAAAAACATACAAGGCTATATACTCTTTTTTTTTTTAATCAAACCAGAGGTAGATATGAGCATTTACTTGGCTGTAGGCAGAATTCTCTTTCAAATGAACATGGATGCATTTAGTGATCTGCAGAAGCCAGCTCCACTGGGTCTGTAAGGTGTCCATGTAGGCCTGTGGGCACAAATGGACATCTCAGCGCAAAACTGCAGAATAATGCGCTGTTTGAAATTAAAATGAAAAAGAAACCAGAACACCTTACATCAATCTTATCAGAGGCAGGATGGCTGTTGGCCAGAAGGCTGTCTGATTTCACCTTCAGCTTGTTTAAATCTTTCTCCTTCACCTCCAGGTCTCTCATCAGCCTCTGTCACAAACCGAAACAAAACAGAAAGTAAGGACTCCATAATGCCCAGAGAACCAAAACACACAAGAGATAAGGAAAAAAGAAAAGGCGATTCTCACAGAGTAGCTCTCTTGCTTCTTAGGGATGTAATAGTCAATGTTCTTGTCTCCCCAGTCAAAGATTAGTTCTTCCTCCTCTCTCTCGTTCACCCAAATGATGGCCTGGGAGATCTCCTCGATGATGTTCTGAAGCTCACGCAGCTGATTCAGACGGCTGTGGGACATTTTCTGAAACAAAGCAAATTTCAAATTGTAATAATGATAATAATGTGAAAACTAAAGACTCCAACAAACTAAAACATGTTTCTAAGAGGTTATTTATTTATTTAGGTTTTATTAGTATTGTTATTATTGTTTTTTTACCATCATGCTTTCCCATTCTTGGTCCAGTAGGGAGAGGTGGTACTTTTCACCATTTGCACTCTAAAGAAAGAGATGTTTAATTTAGCTCCGTTTTGAAAAAGCCCACAAAAATACTTAATGCACAGTGGGCATAGAAAGCAAGGGGTAACTTACAATACAATAATATCACATTACGCTACAAATGCAACACTTAATAACAAAACATTAAGTAACTCAAGACGGATGCATTATGGTATTCATTTATTATTTATTTATTATTTTTCTGTTATTCAGTTAACTGTCAGATTGGCTCCCTCCCCTGAGTTTCTTCTTCTGCACCATTAATGCACCCCTAATGCAAAGAATGGCATGGCATTTTTATGTTTTAAAGAATAACCTTTGAGCTAAAACATAAGCTTTATGAGAAACTTCATAGCGTGGGTCAGGCAGAGGACAAAAACTTACCAGTTCATCTCTGGCACGTTCCACTTCTGAGCTCCTTTGAATGGAGCTGTGGAAGTTGTTTTGACTTAGGATTTGCTTTTCTATGGCAGCGGAGTCATCTCCCCATGGAGCGGTCTCAACCATGCGCTATAAGATGAAGAATAACAGTTTATCTAACATGCTAAACTACACACTGAACTGGAAAATAAAGTGTTATGTGGAATACCCAAATGCTTGGCCCTATGAAGGTTTATTAAGTATTAAATGCAGGAAATAATACGGTAAAATTCATGTCTTGACTTATTTACCTACCCTACCCTGTAGGTCCTCTAGGTGTCAGTATAAAATCATTAAGCGCATTGTTAAGCAACTATTCCAACTATTCCCCCCCTGTTGAAAGCACTTAGTTTTGATAGGAGCTCTGCCAGCAAACCAACTCAAGTCAGTCTCTGTTCTTTACTTGAATGTTTTTTTTTCTCTCTCTCTCTCTCTCGCCTCTCTCTTAAGGCTTTTGTTCTCTTGCCACTCCCTTTTGCTTTTATGAAAACTTAACTGACGCTACAGACAAAGGGTCTGACATTAACCAGCATGGTTTAAAGTCTAACAGGAAAAGGTCAACAAATGCATGTACTGGAATGTCAGCACATTAGCTGAAAGCCTAACTAGCAGCACAAGGCCACATTAGGTGATCTGTCTCTAGCTTTGTAGCCATTTAAGAAAAGCAATGCATAAACTGATAGAGAAAATATGTTTTGACAGCAGGTAAATGAATTATGACACACAGAAGGGTGAGGCTGGACAAGCTGAATGAATAATAGGGTGTGTTTCTAGTGAGGTGAGAGGTCTGGGGAGGCCATTTTCCCACGAGCATGTTAAGAGATAGGCTAAACTGCCCTGTCCAATAGCAACTGACTCAGTGAAGGGTGTCATATATCACACTCCCTTACTTTTTGCAGCCACAGCTTTTTCACCCTCTCTTTTCCTGCTCTATTTATTTCTACCTCTCTCTTTCTCTTGCTCTCTCTCACTCTCTTCCCTGCTTTGTTTCAATCCTCCTACACCCCTCTCGGCTTCTTTCACTCACGGATCAGGTTTTGGCAGGTTTTGTCCAGATGGTTTCAGTTACGAGTGGTCAGAAAGCCTGATAGAAAAAGAGCACAACCTTGCCTCCCTCCTTTTGCATAAAAAATGATGCACACTAGGCATGCATACACAAAGAGTTACAATTATTCAGCCATTCTGATGCTAGTAAGAAGGAATTGGTGTGCAAAAACTGTAATTGTGACAACTGATTTCTAAAGTTTTTGCATTTTTTAAAGTGGCACAAAGATCCCTGAAAGGGAGGCAGGGTTACTCTGCAGAGATCACGAGCCTATCCCATGGCTGAGTTTAACCATGCAGCATATATTTGTTGTGTTTATTGTCTCTGAACATGCGGGGCTCACCTTTTGTTGGGAAATCCAGCCCATAGCATCATTAAACAACTTCCCCCCCTCAAAGCTTCCACTGCCTCTATTTCGTCTTATAGTCACGCTGCTCACAAGCTGCTGAGCAATAGCGGCATGCATGTGCTGGAACTGTTCGATGCTGCAGAGTTTTACAAAAGAAAGAAAGAAATACTTTGAATCTTTTAAAATAAACACTAATACACAAGCTGATTATAAGTGCATGTAATCTCTAAACCCACATACATATACAAAAGTGTATTCAGGATTACTCATACTGCTACACAGTAATGAATTAATGCATGCAAATGCAAACCAAGACAGTACACAGACTCACTCACACGAGTGTACACCTGCACTTTGCAAAGACAAACATACTGCATCCTGTTTTACCTTCTGAAAATACCATTTGGTATACGCAATTGATTCATGGTTTGGCCACAGTTCCTCAGCTGCTCGATGGATTCTTCAGCAAGAAGTAAAAACCTCTCAGCATCCTTCATGGAACCCCCCTATAAAAAATCACATAAAACACACACTGACATCTTACATGCTGCAAAATTGTGTTAAGCTACTGTCACACCTAAATTAAGAAGACTTTTTTTTTAGTATTCTATATGATATTTTCCCAAAAACAAAGGTTAAAAAACACAAGTCAAATCTGTTGGGTTCAGCGTAATATGCCAAAAATACTTACAGTCCGGAGAATCACGTTGGCTCTTTCCAGCTGTTCATGACACTGTTGTTGCAAGAAAGCGGCTTTTTGCTGAATAGCATTTGCACTGCACATGGGGGGAAAGGATTATTATTCAGAAAACAATGAAGCAGTATTTATTTCTTTATGTACACAGAGAAAATTTGTTTAACATGATTGTAAACGACTCGCGTAACAACATAAGCAGAAGAGGTAAAAATGAAGAAAATGAATGCTAGGTTCTGGGGATTTTTAATGCTTTGAGTACACAAAATTTCAAAGACAAATGCTGTGAATTGCTTTTCACGGAAACTGAAGTGAACAGACGCAGATCTAACTTTCTTGAAATAAAAAGGACTTAAAAATGACTAGTCTGCATTTTATTCCCGTCCACAGTAGTTATGGAGAAAAAAGAGCGATTAGTGCAAAAGGGAAAAACAGACGCTGTAATCTTTCAACTCCACCACATCCACCGCATAGTATTTTTCTTTTTATTTCACCACATTATTGGAAGCGAAATAGCTCGACAGTCTTTGGTGCTGACATCACCATGAATTACAGTAGTGGGAGAATGTTTCAATGTGACTCGGAAAATTGCGCAACACGTCAGGATTACTTGGGTACGTATTCCTGGGGGAAATGAGAAAATGACGACTCTGGTAAGGAGATCGAGGCTGTGTGACTGACGAAAGACTAGTTTTAACCACTAATGCAGGCCAACGTCAACTGTGCAGTTTCCATTTTATGTGTGCTTGTTCTAATCAAAGGTGGGCTTCCAGTGACCCCCCCCCCCCCCCAGTTATCTGCTTGATTACATGTTCAATTATATAATTTAAGAACTACTTCATCAAAATAAATAAATGCTCCCAACTTGCCAGTAATCAGCTGACAAAACCTTGCATACTATGTAAACTAGTTTCGCTTTCTCCCAGGTAATTCCATTCTTTTCTTTTTTTTTAATGCGTCACCCAAGACCCCGGCTACTTTTCTCCGTCGTATATGCCTATGCATTTTACACTTTACAATTACAAATACACCGGCAATTTTCCCACCACTCTCAAAAGCAACAGGTGATTTCAGGGCACTTACCTGATAGCACCGCCGCCCCCACCCATGCTAACTTGCATGCTCTGCCCTCCGACACCTCCGCCGTGCACGGAGTGCCTGGAGAAGGTGGTGTAGGTGACTCCGCCGTCCCCTGCTTGGTATTCCCCTTGGAAGCCGTTTCCACCGAACACGTCGTTTCTGTAATTCGACAACTCCGGTCGTGAAGTACTTCTGCTCATGCCGCTCATGGGCAGTTTTGACTGGGATCCGTACAGACTCATTGTTTATGAGTTTGTTTTTGGTAGCTCTCTATATTTAAAATTTTAAAATAATAACTTTTTCGTTGTCTTTTTTCCTCTGCTTTTCGGACAGCGGACAGACCTTGCGCCTCTCCCCGCCCCGTCTCCTGTTGCGCAGATAATGGTGTGTTGAGAATAGACGGAAGCTGGCTGCTTTTGGACTAAAGAAACCACACCTTGGTGTGTTTACGAAACACAAGCGAACACAGTCCTGTGTGGGAAGATAAGTGCTGGGCATGTCCTTTCACTCTGCAGAAAGTGCGTATTTTATGTTGTAATACCACTTGATAGGATTATAAAGTAGAGTAGAGGTCCAACTTTACGCAGTAGAGCTGGGGAGGCGGGGGGACTAACCTGACTCCAATAATCACATAGGCTTACATTATATATTTTGCTATTCCGTTTATCCTGTGTGGAGTCGCTCCATACAATTCACATTTTCCACGAAATTAATTCTTAAAATGTTTTTGTGTGTGCTTGTGAAGCCTCCCTGTTACTTTATTGATCTTGAGGGTTAACTGTAACTATTTTTCTTCCCACAATTAATAGCTCCTTGTGTCCTCCTGTTTGCTCCTTGCCTCCCTTTATACAGACCAAAAAATAATTTAAATGAAAGCCTGGCAAGTACCGACAGTAATTAAGACGCAATGCAATCAGCTCACTGAATCCCCAGGGGAGTGCATGGAGGTTGTGGTTACATGAAGCATTTATCATCTTGAGTTCAACATTCTTGAGGTCAGAATGAAATTCATGTGAGTTCATAGTTTTCCAGAAGTGTTGAAGAAGACACTTGTGTCTGAGCTCTGAAGAGTGAAAGGGTGTGAGAAAGACAAATAGGCATAGTAGGGAGGGGTACACACCTACAGTGCCTGTGTTTTAATAAAAAAAAAAAAGATGTTGGTGCAGATTTGTAGGTGCAATTACTTCTTGGAATGTGATTGTATCTTATTTTGCTGATAGGTGATAAAAGTAAATATAGATAGATCTGACGAGGACAAAATATCCCGTAAAGTGTGTGCAATTATCTTTTCAGCAGAAAGTAACAATAGTTCACCTTGCTGATCGAGTGTGCCCTCTGGTGTTTTAACCTATAGCCAACGGACACATACTTACTCCCCGACCTTCCCCTCAGACATGCGATAACAGGGAGAAGGAGATAGTTGGGGGAGGGAGGCATGGACGCCGGTGACTTTAAGGAGCCAACGCCCTAAACTGGAATTTTCATACCATTTTCAGTCGCTTAGTTTCCCACGTCAAACTTTTTGATTGCGCTTGACAAACTTGGCATAGCTTGCCTATGCAAAATATTTTCAGCAGTAGTGCAAATGTTTCACCGAGATATGGTTTCATTTATAAACGCAAAGCAACACAAAATGAATATGTGATAATAAATGTTTCTCGAAAGTCCAGAGTCCCACTCTGGAAAGACACACCCTATATCGAAGCTCAGGTGGGTTGGTTGTGTGTGTGTGTGTGTGTGTGTGTGTGTGTGTGTAATACATGATACCCAAACAAAAGACACTGCAAGACTGAACTTGTAGAGTTTGTCTAAAACCAGTCTAGTAACAGCTTTTGTTTTAAAAGCAATAAAGTGAAAACTGGGATGGTGGACTTTCTGTACTCTGTCATTAGATATTCTGACATTTTACCCTGCAGGATAATTCCTCTGGAATCTTTTTGTTGCATCAGATAAGTCAAGGTGTTGCAACTGTTGCAGACATGGTTCATTAAGTCAGATTTGGTAATACTCATCTGTCATCGTGCAATGGAGAAGCCACCCTTTATTCTTTCTGTCTGCATGATTCATTCAGATATACATGGAAGAGACGCTGGTGAAAGTAAGCAGGCTGTTGACTTTCTCTTTAGTTCACCTGATAGTAAATATATAACCTAATGTTTGTTTCCAGGTCTCAAATCCATCATGGGCTTTGCTAGAACACAGATGTGAAGGTCACTAAATCAAATGCAAGGCTGCAAAAGCTGAATAAAAATATACACTTTAAACGAGCATTAAAGGAGTTCACTCAACCATCCAAATACGTTCCAACATTATGTCTAATTAGTCACACTTACCCTGATACCAGCTAATACTGTAACCTCACACATTTGATATCATTTCCAGACACTGATACTGACATCATGCGCTGAGTAAACAGGAAAAATGAACCCTGACAGCTGGTATATTTAACTGCAGGCAAGCGACACTGTGTCACCCATTAACTTGTTGTCCACACAGATGGTTCTTCAGACTTTCCAGTGTGCAGAACAATACTGTAAAAGAGACATTTCCTCAAGATAACTTACAAGAAAAACAAAAAACAAAATGCTGTAGTGCATGAGTCAAGGATCTGGGATTGTCACGCTTGTTAACCCAGCAATAGAAAAACAGAAACTCTGCTCACTTTTTGATGGTTTTGTTTGGAATAAAAATAAATAAATAAACATAATTAGCCTTGAAAAGGCCAATCCTTTAGCAGGTCATTAAACTCCCCCAAATTCCTGACACTATAACAGAGGACATGGCCTTAGCCAGAAACAGCATAATGACCATGCCTCGGTCGTCAGTTCCCAAAATAGGCTATTTCATAATGAGCCTCCTTTTTTTGTCATTTCATTTCTTCAATAATATTTGAAAGAATTTTAAAAACAAGATGCTTTAATGTCATGATGTGTGTTTATCATTTTGCAGTGATAGTGTCCACAATCATTCTCATTGTCTATGATTTTATTACTTTACTTACTTTGACGATGACCCCTAAAGAATAAATCAAACATTTACTCTGTGTTAGACTTTGAATCCAAACTGCACTAAAACACTATCAGGATGGCTCTTTTTGTCTCTGTGAAAGGTTATCCTATGGTTTTGATCAGGACATTATTGGATTGCAGTATTTGAGCACATTAAATGTGGCCTACGTGAGATTACTTAGTTCTGGAATACTGAGTGCTGTGAAACTGCAGGGATAACGTTTTGCAGCTCATGTGTCACTAGCTGGTTTGTGATACAGACACCGACAGACAGAACAGCATCACACCTGTTCATGCAGACATGAGCTGACTCATATCATCATAAGGGGCGGATCCTGGACACACCTGTATGAGTTGCTAGGGAGTAATAAGCAAGCTTGAATGATAACAAACAGCACCGCCGCAGTGATGTGATGGTACAAGGGTTGACTGGTTTCTGTTGACTCACAAGCATGCTGGATTACAATCAAAAGCATTGTGTGAATGGAACATTTGGATAGGATACAGAAAATAAACCCTGTGATTAATGATTTATTTTTTTGTTACCTGGTAGACATAGTAGAGTACATAAACAGACAAAAGAGGAAAGGTCCAGATAAAGGAGATTTCTAATTCACTCATTAGATGTTGCACAATACAATGATAATTAATAACAGGCCTTTAATCATGAGAAATATGTTTTCCTGTATTTTGGGAGGATTTTAGACTGTATGTAACAGTCAGGTGACACCACAAACATTATGAACATGTTCATATTTCACCAGCACTGACTTTTCTGTAAAAAAAATAAATAAATAATAATAAAAAAAATGTTGCTTTGGATGTTGCGTGGTTTAAAAATGGTCTGCATACACTACAATGAGAAAACAGCAGTGCTGTTGTTCCAGTCTGCCGCCAGGGGACATCAGTGTGCAACAAAAGACTACAAGACACCGCAGCCCATTTGCACCCTTAATCGTCCTTCCATTGCCCTCCAAAAAATGGTCACGCTTCCAACCCACGGTATAATGTATAATGTACAATATGGGTCATATATAAAAGATGTTTGCATGACATCAAGGTTTACTTAAATGTATTTATTATAATTGCTTTATTAATAATCGTTAGGAACTGTACACACCTGAAATAATAATAAAAACAAACTAACTAAGTAGTAAATGCCTTATTTGAGAAACGAAGAAAAAATACTATTAAAAAGTTTAAAAAAAGATTTTAAAAAAAAGAGAGACAAAAATAAATAAATAAAAATACACATGCACTAGCACATAACGGCCAGGAGGGTGAGGCATTGCCAAATGCACATGTGGTGTAGATAAGGAGTCTGCCATCACATGGTCAGATAAATATAGGTTATGAAGATGTGAATCGAACCTCCCCGACAATTAACCGAGAAAAAAAAAAGTTATTTATTCAACATGTCTGTGAGGTTGAATTTGTATATTTAGGAGGGGGAGGGGGAGGGGAGACTAAGTGACCAAGTAAATGTAGTCTTTAATTTTGTGACTGTGGGCCCTGATAATAATTATCATAGTGAGTTATGAACATGTCTTCAAGGTTAAAAAAAAGGGGATTTACTCAAAATTTCACTGAGTAAAATGGTTGCTATTATGTAATGTATATAATATATAATGTGGTGATGCTTACTAGTGATTACTGCAAAAACGTTTCTAAGCTGTAGTCCATGTTTTGATTAAACGTTTTAAAAGCAAAGTAATCATCCATCTGGGGTTCTGGGGTGATGTTAGGTTGATATAAGGCGCTAAAAAAAATCTGGAACACAAACCTGAGCTGCTGGAGGTGGCCAAATCATTTATACAATTTAATAACCTCAAATCTGGTGGTGAAAAAAAAATCTGATTATTTTCACTACTTTAAGAAGAAAAAAAATAAAAATCTTTTATCAGTACCATATGAGCATTTGTTTAAGTACACTTGAACATACTAATTTATATCTTAGTTATAAACATACCACACAGGGAATCAGGGGCTGCCAGTGTTTAGAAGAAAACCTGTGTGAGTGTTTAATTACAATAAGACAGCAGTTTGTGGTCATCGTCCCAAGCTTCTAAATAAACTTTATTATGTGCTACAGTTCAGTCTTAGACAAGGTAAATTATTGATTTCCCCGTCTCTCTTGGAGTCAGGCTACGGTTAACTAGGAGAAAACGAACTCCGTTTACTTTCAGTTTGAAAGCAAATGAAAAACCTGCTCCCACTCACTTAATTGTCCCGAGTCATCAGTTAAAAATCAGCCCACTAATTGGTCATATTTGTGTAGACCTGAAGCACTACGATTTCTTATTGCGCGTAATACTGTTTGCTCAAATTGCTGGCACGCACAGTTGTTTTGTTTGCTGGAAATATAGGCGGGGACAACACTACAGTCCCTCCCCCTTCCCATTACAGAACATAATCTTACCTGTTGTTGATGTTTTAAATCTGAGAATATGTGGTTTTTATCTATGGTTTACGCTTAGACTACTTTATTATACCCAATCCTTAAATTATAGAAATATATAAATAGGCTACAAAGAACACCGAGACAGAAATGTGACCATTTATCAAAAATATATAGCATCACTCAGACAAACTTTGTACTAATTCCTTTTTTTTCTTTATGCAGGACCTATTTTAACCTATGTGATTACATTACTGTTCATTGTCTGACTGCAAGACAAAGTGGTAGTTACCACTGGTTACAAGTGGCCACGTTAGGTTAAAGTGATTAGCCACATCCTCCATGGGCAGGTGCGTTACCTGTGGCTTCCCCAGGAAGCAATTCTTTCGCTCTGGTGCTACAGCTCACCTACACAAACAGAATCAGCCGACAGAAAAAAGCGTGGGATAGTTTATGTCGTCGTTTCCCAATTCATCGCAATCCGCCTTTTGTTTCAGGACGCGTGTCTGCAGTCACTCCCGCACGGGTTTTGGTGTCAGACGGAGGGAAGTGCTTCCTGATAATAAGGAGGTGCGTCTTATTTCCATTCCAGTGATTGACTGCGCACGGCTTTCACCGCCGGAACTGGAGGTATTGACGCATTGTGGAGTCGACAGGGGGTAGCACTGCAACCCCGGCTTCGCTACACAACGGAGGCATCTGTAGGGGAAACCGCGATGGCCGTGGTGCAGCTCGAAACGGGGGACCATCAACCTGAGAACGGCTTCGTGTCACCCGAAACCACGTCGCCGGATTTGCTGACACGCATCGACGGCTCTGTTCTGCCATTTCTAGGTGGATTTGGGAAGTACCAGAAACAGCTGATTGTGCTGACATGGATTCCGGCGTTATTTATTGGATTCAGTCAGTTCTCTGATAATTTCCTCCTCGCCCAGCCAAACAGCACTTGTATCCAGCCTTTGGCAAATCTGACTAACCATAGTAGAGCTCATTCCTCGCTGTTAGGCAGGCCAAAAAACATGAGTGAGCGACCGGATCCAATTTATGTCAATGGAAGTTCCACAAACAACATCACGACCAGAATGTCTTGTAACAACAATGAGTTGACATTCGAGCTGCACACAGGACTTAAGGAAAATGTGGTTACTAAGGTAAGCTATCCATCTTGAGGATAGGGTGGGGGGGGTCCTTTGTATAATTTGTTATGCATCCTAATAATAGGGTCGATATTACATTAGTAAGATGCGCTTATTAACGCTGCAGTTACAGTGAAAAAACAAAACAGTTAGCCTTAAACGGCCACGTTAAAATTCTGTCTGATTGTGTTGTGAAAGCACCTCGGTAGTGGTTGTGGTTATGCCTCCATTGTTGCAGTCTTCTCTCCACTTTGGGGCGTCTAGCACCGTCATCTCCAGTGCGGATTTACACAGCCACGAATTGGCTCACGTTGGACCTAAAAGTAGTAGGATTCAGGTGAGGGCATGCATGGTGCTGACAGTGAGTCATCGCACCATCTGACACAATGGGTGACCTGTCACAGAAACAAGCCACCATTGGCACATGGGGCAAACTGCCAGGGCTAGTGGAATTTGCCGGTCAGTTGTCGTAATGGATATAATAGACAGGGAGCATTTGATTTGGAGCAAAGGTCATTACTGTACTCTCTAGAATAATGCAACCCCATCCCTGATCAAACATCACCCGGCCAATTGCTGTCCTAACCAAACAGCAGTAAGATAATCTTATGGCTCTTATGGCATATTGGACACTTTCGGGTTGTTTGTGACTCAGGATTGAGGCCTTTGCATTCCAATATCTGTGCCTGCAGTCTTTGTAGTTGGACTGCGAGCTGCAGGAGGAACACTTTTATATCTCCTTTTGCCAGTCTGCTTGTCTCCAGCTGCAGATGCTGCATGTGCATATGAGGATACAAACATTATTATTTTTGTACAAGAAAAAAGAAGAGCAGACCTTCTTCATTATTGGAAATATGCAAAAAATAATACTTATTAATTCTTAGAACAAAGTGCAATTAAACCTTAGAAATAATCTAAATGTTGTATAATCAGTTTGTTTAAAACCTTTAATGTCCACTCTTGCTGTCACACACACACACTCAGTTGAAGAGCACAGCAAGTCGCATTCTAGCTGGCAGCAGCTGTACCTTTTCAAGGGTTTTTTAAAAAGGATGAGCTTGGAAGCTTCACTGTATTGCACACTGCTCGCCTCCATTGTGGTGTCTGCTTATCATTGATAATGTCCCTTATTACAATAAAGCAAATAAAATGCAGCTGTGGCATTTTAATTTAGCTGTGGGAGCTGGGGCAGTTGAAATCTTGATTTCATTTGCTGTCCACAGGGTAATTTGAGGGCCGGGGCTACATAAAAGGCCAGCGTGATAAACTGTTCTCACGCACTAGGGGATTCTCACAAGTGCAGCTGAATATAAAGTCATACGTGAAAGAATTTGACTGGGTGGATGCAAATTACTAATAATCAGAACATTTCAGTTTCCCTGTGGCTAAAGCTGAAAACAGGTTTCCCATATGAAGGCTGATGATTTGAAAACAGTCATTGCTCTCTGCTCACGCTGCCGTTGCAACTTTGTACATGCTAAGATTTGTGTTGCCTTTGAACACATACTGAGAATGTCATGTTGACACTACCACCTCTGTAGATCAGTAACGGGCCTGGACAGTTGCTAAAAGTGTCTGGTAATGCTCGTCTTCTCTAACTCCTGGCTGTCCACATTCAGACAAGGTCACGGTGAGGAGAAGCTGAATCGAATGGCACGCTGTCAAAATCTGAAATTGAAGCAAAAATATCTCTTGTGCTTGTACTTGTCATTTTCTTTTTCTATTTTGACACTGTCCCTCAGTCTTCCAGGCCTCCTTTTTTGCTCCCCCACCATAGAACACAAGCTATAGAATGTGGCACTCGAATAGGAAGTGATGACTTGGCTTTTATCCCTGTGTTTGGATTGCCACAGAAAAACTGCACACGCCTGGGTCTCAGCTATCCATGACACACTATCCCTAAAAAGCAGAACAGAGTGTCAATTCTGACGAAACGCCTTAGTGTCTCTTACACACTGTCTGAAGACAATCTAATCCCACACTGCTCTGCACGAGGTCGGCACTTAAATACTTGTAGATATTCAAACTCTGTGCCATTTTTCCGAACTTGACACGTGATGAGGTGCCACTGCTCACACAGTGCTTTCTCAGGGTGACACAGAAAGAAGGCAGCGTTGAAAGATCCAAAGTGGTTAATGTGGAGACCCATCCTAATTGAGTCAAAGCTCTCCTCAGGGTCCTTCTTAATTGAACCGAGCCTTTGAAATCAGAATATACCATTACTCAGACACAGTCTCTGTGCAACCTACCCTACTCATCTTGCTTTGGGATGGGCAGCAGCTGCACATACTGCCTGAAATAGTGGCCTAAGAACCTCTTCAAATGACAGATTAACCTCTCTAACTCATGCTTTATCAATTTGGTTGTTGTCTGATAATCGGATGCACCGGGCAGTAAAGGACTGATGATGATGTAATATTTACATGATGGATTCTCCTCTTGGGAATTGGACTATCATGACACTTTAAAAAAGAATTACTTTTTCGTTGTCAAAAAATTAAAACAAAACAAAAAAAAAGATGAAGTATCTCCTGATGTGTCTCTAAATTGCACTGCATTGCATTGTAAACCAGTTGTGTATTCCTCGCACTGAAATCAACAAGAAATGGCATTTTTAAATAATAAATGACCTAAATGATTAAATAAAGAACTGCTAATTGCTGAGCTGAAATGGTTAGCCAGTTAATCAGTTAGTTAATTGGAGCCCCGTGCTTTATTTAATAATTGAGAAATATAATTGAGAACATTAGAATAACTGTTAGGAGCAGACGGATTGATTAACCAATCAAACAACTGTTTAGCTGTGCCCGTACTGCACTCATACAACTGTGCCATCTTCATGTTGTTCTCCTCGTAGTGTAGGTTAGGTTCTTATGAATGTGATAAGGACGATATGTTTTAAAAGCCTTGGTGGGTACACCCAGACACGGTATCTCTAACTCGAGGCTGCACACCCATAGATCTGAAAGATGATACTGTAGCTGAACACCCATGCAGGCCCCTCTGCTCTGTGTCCCTTCATGCTGTTTACCCAGCTGGTTGGCTCCTTCCACAGACTCTGGATCAGTGCGGGACACTTTGAAATAGCCTCAGCTGTCGAAAGGCGACGACCCCGCTGCAGATACCCAGTCAGCACACAATGACAGCCTCTCACAGTGTCAGCTGGGAGGAAAGATGCTTGTGTGACCAGATGATAAAACTCTGCTGAGGCGCTGTGTGTGTGTGACAAGAATGTGTGCTGTGCCGCTCTTTTCTGATAAGTGCTGTTTTGGAACAGGGAGGGGTGAAAGCTGTGACCCTTTGCTATGGTTTAAGTTTGTGTTTTCTATAGATGGTGTGATGGAATTTGGGTAATAGGAGTAATGGCTTTTCAATACATATGAAGTCTGACTGTTGACAGATATATGTAGTTGTGCTAACTATCAACAACAGGAGGGCATGAATAATACATGGACAGGCAACGTTTTGTTGTTTCACAAGCTGTCACTGTTGATCACAGTAAAATAACACTGCCATCAGCCAACTTGTCAAACATGGTATGGTATCTTATGTAATGTTTAGCATAACCTGCATCTGAAACATGTTCACACTGATAATGTGACATCAGGTTCAGTCCCTAAGGCTGCAGATCCAGCATCACATGTGTAATGTTCCCTTTTTTGACTTCTTTTACCCCATATTTTCAGTGTGTTATGGGACGCATACTATAGGTCTATGTTTTTCCAAGAACTCACCCTCTTTATACAATAGTTTGTTATATCCTCACCCAGCTACCACCACAATATAGGGTTTCACCCCTCCAGCGGTGGTAAAACTTGCACTTGGAAGCAGACAGTCAGATAACCTCAGTGATGGTCTGTTGCTAGGCAGTAACTATGCAGCAGTCTCTCCCTGTGTTTTCTGCTGTCTCCTCACAACTGCTTTTGAGCATTTCTTCCCCTCTCTCTGTCTCTCTCTCTCTGTCTCTTTCTATCCAGTTATCTTTTGCATAAATGTGTTGCCTGCTTTATTTTTTTGCTTCTCCCTCCATATCTTTGTATGTTCTGTGGTTACATTGTACAATTATGCCTCCTTCCCCCTGTGCTTGCCTTCATCTCTCTCTCTCCCCCCCTCCCTCCTCTGTGGCCTGCTCCCTCTCCTTTGAAACCCCCACCCACCACTGTGTAGTTCAGCGAGTGCAAAAATGTGCAGCTGTGGTTGAGCATCTTCATCTCAGTGGACTCGATGGTCTAGACTGATCACTGGTAGCCGTTCTTTTGTACGAGATCAACAGATTTCCTTGAGATTTTGACTGATTTGATCTTAGCCCTTTCATGGTTTGCATCTTATCTCAGCTAAGTGATTCATGCGTACAGAAGCAGTCTCTCTCACTGACTTCTATTCATTACTCACAAAATGAGCAAGACAATAGCAAGGAAACAAGTGACAAATCAAACCTGACAAAAAGCATGGATCTGACTCAAGGTGATGATGAATCTAAATTTTAAAGATGCTATTTTTCTGTTATGGCTTAAATATTTGTCATCCCATGTCTCCCTGGTTTTTCTAAAAACCGTATGCCCAGTAATGGCTGTTGCACAGATAAAGAACCAGGTTTTAGTCAAAGTTCGAAACAGAGTTAAATGATCTAGAAGTAACCTTAATAACAGCTGGTCAAGCCTTCTACTGTAGAAAGGTCCTTTATGAACACAGGATACAGTGACACATACTTTATGAAAGGAAGGCCGATAATACGGTCCAACAATTCAAAGAGACATGTTAGCTGACTCTCCCTGGGAACAAGCATGTAATACAACTGATAAGTGACAGAAGCCATCATGCAAATTACACCCGTGTTTTCCTGCTTCTGTTAAAGCGTGTTAAAATGCAGATATTTTTGACATTCAGCAGTTGTTTTTTTTTTAAATTCACATGCAAAATAAATGGGCAAAATAGGAATTCCAGTGTGTGAGCTGTTAAATTTTTTTTCTTTACATTAAATCTACAGATACATTATGAATGTTTTTATATGCTCCTATAAATGCGTTGCCTTCTGTGATGTACTTGCAGTGAGTCTTTAGAAAAATGCTCTATAAATAAAGATAATTTGTTATATTGAAATGATCCAAGTGGTTGTTGTGTAACTCTGTCTGCAATGGTTATTTCCTCATGTTGAGTGCTGCTCTATTACCAGCCTCTAAAATGATCCCTGATTCATTTTTAGGCTGACTTTGTCCAAATGAAGGCAATGGTTAAAGTAAAAATATGAGCAGATAGCAGGGTGAGCTTATTTATTAGTCAGTCCATTTCCTGACTAGTAAGTTATATTCTTTTTGTAAATTCCATTTTTTTTTTTTTTAATTTATTTTTTAACTAACATTCATATTCTGGGTTGATCACTTTTATAAAGGTTGCATAAAACAGCATGGTATATTAAAAGCATTGAGCAAAGTATGTAACCCCGCTTTTTGTAGTTTGTAGGATTCTCTTTTCCAAAACTTTTAATTACCGTTAAAGTTAATAAAGGCTTTGAAATAAAGCACATTAATGATGCCAAGCAATCTAAATGAAGCCACAGACAGTTTAACTGCCTTTGACACTCGTAAGACATTGCTGCTTTGTCTGTAACGTGTGACTTGGGGAATGCTGATGTTCGTCTTTTATAACACTGGTCATCTGTCTGTGGTCGCCTACATATGTCAATTCTGCTCAGTCACCAGTCTTCCAGCTCTGCTGATACATGTCGTCATAGTGTGTTTTACTGTAGATTGAAATGCGAGTTTTATTTTGGTAGTCTCTCCAGCTTCCAGTCTCTGTTTTTTATAGTCTTTGCTGTCTTGCGGTTGCGCAAAAGAAACTTGTTTTCTCCTCTGCGTTTTTCTGTGTCTGACATCGATACTGAAACCATGCATGAGTGGGATGTGCGAGTCATGTGACTGCTTGGTGTGTAATTCCTGGGGCATTCCATTTTGAGCATGTCACTATGATAGAGTTTACGATAGGTTATGACCCTTCAGAAACAACCCAAATACAAAAGTAAAAGAAACAAAAAGCCTTTTGCTAATTTCACTTTGTACTTGAGCGTATGGTAGACTTACTACATACATAGACTTGCTTGAGCCAACCTTTATGTAAATTTGAAAAAAGCTTAAGGTGAAAGGTTAAAAGGGGTTTCTGGTTACAACACAAGTTACAATGTAGATTTTTTGTGTGTGTGTGTGTGTGTCTCTAAATCACACTTAAGAGAGTTCAGGCTTTTGAATAAACGCTGTTAAAGAATAAAGATGGGCAGACTAAATAATAACTTTTCATAGATTACACAAATTCAGTTTTTGCCTTTATATACCGCATTTCCACATATGTTTACACACACACATTAGTACATTTTTTGTAAAAGTGCCAACTTTTACCCCTTCCTCAAATGCATAATCATTACAATGCCAGTGGTAGTCAAAGCTGTAAGTTCAAATCTAAGACGTGCGTGTTGAGTCTGCTTGTCACAACCTCTTGCTGGAGAGAAAAAAACAGGGTGTACCTACATGCAGAGACAAGTCTGAACCACATCGTTGTCATATTCTAGGAATCACTTTTTTTTTTTTTTTTTTTTTTTTTGCAGGGATTCAGTCACAAAGTAAAAGTAGAGTTACTGTATTATAGGTCACCATCTTGACAGCCTACATAGAAACAAAAATAAATGATGTAATAAGAAAGTGTTTGCTTATGTGGAGTTAACCTTGATTATCGACTTAAGTAAGGTTCTCCAACTAATAAAGGAAAACGCCTAATGTGTAATTCATCATATATATATATATTGCATTGCTTTTGAACCAGGCAGAATGTAATTGAAGAATTTGTGCTTAAATAAGTAATCATAAGTGAACTATAGCGAAATATCATGTTTGGCAAGATGCTCTGTTTTGGAGCATTGGTGTCTTGTCGGGATTAAATAACAGAAAAAAATATATTGATATTGTGTCAGTGTTGCTATAGACTAAATACCAAGAAGCTCTTCTGTTGCAGGGTATATCCTTCTTACATATCAAAGCGTTATGAGTGATGATATTTGTCAATGAATTAGACAAACTTAGAGGTGAATGTTAATCAAGAGATAAAAATGCAGCATACTCAAAAAATAATATTGATCTTTGTCCTCTACATTATCTACACAGCATCATTTTCTTGAAACTAATACCTGTTTATTTGTCTCTACAGTGGAGTCTGATTGGTGACTCAGCATGGAAAGTCCATATTGCAAAGTTTTCTCTGTTGGTTGGATCCATCTTTGGATATCTGGTGTTTGGAATATTAGCTGACTGGTAAGACTTTCGCACCATCCTTAATTGAAAGATCATGCAAACCTTAAAGGTGTTTTATGCTTATTACAAGTGTCATTTTTGCTCTTACCTTATTCTGTAGGTTTGGCCGCCACCCAGTGCTGATCATATCAGTACTGTTCATGTTGGTGTTTGGTTTTACTGTGGCCTTTTCTAGGAACGCCCCCATGTTCAGCACATTGCGTTTCTTTGAGGGCTTCTGCCTGGCAGGAATCACCCTTTCTCTCTACGTCCTTAGTAAGTAATTCAGTTACTCCCTACTAAAAGTCCCTTGGGTTCCTTTGTCAAACACCTTATATCCTCAGGTAGTTGCTAAGGTTGTTTGTTCATTACATGAAAGAAAACAATGGAAGGTTTCCTAGAAAAACACAATAACAGTTTTGTTACATGAGACGGCAGCTTTTCAATTCAATTCGGTTTTATTTATATAGCGCAAAATCGCCACAAAAGTCACCCCAAGCTTTACAGTGTCAAGTAAAGAGCCTACAATAATACAGAGAGAGCAGAGAAACTCCAACAATCAGATGACCCCCTATCAGCAAGCGCTTTGGCGACAGTGGGAAGGAGAAACTCTTTTAGTGGAAAGAAATCTCAGGAGAGAAATTTCTCCCTGCAGAAACAGGGTTAGGGAGATGCACTCAGCTGCCTGCCAGTTGGAGGTGAAGGAACAAAGACAGGACAAAAGGCACGCTGTGAAAGAGAGCCAGACATTAATAATAATCTATGATTAAATGTAGACTGATATATAAACACATTGTTAGAAAATCTTACCTGTAGGTAGCTTGTTAGTTGGCTAACTTACACTCTGTTGTGTTATTTGAAAATTTCAACCTCCAAGTTGCTCTTTTTCACAAGTCCAACTTCCTACAGCTGTTTAAATATTCATATGATGGTTATACACAGTCATAAAGAACTAAGTACGCGTCATGAATCAGTATCTTGTACGGCCACCTTTAGGAGCAATAACTTGAAGTAATGGATTTCTGCTTGACTTAATCAGTCCCTCACTTGCTTGTGGAGGAATTTTGGCTCACTGTATTGCTTCATTTCTTTGAGGTTTGTAGGCATTCAATTATGCACAGCTCTCCTGACGTTCTGCCACAACATTTCTTGCAGGATGAGGCCTGGACTTGAGTGGGCCATTGATTGCAACACCTTAATTCTTTTTTTCTTTTTTTTGTAGAAAATCTGCAGATTTTAGGCTGTGCTTGGGACCTTAGGCCCTCATTTACTAAATGATGCATAATTTGCACGTACAAAAGTGTCACACAAAAATCTGTGATTTACCAAAATTTTCTTACCCGAGTTTATTTGTTAGTACTAGTAGTAGGTAAATTAGAATAAATTCAGGTTGAATACTATTACTACTACTGCTACTATTGTTACTACTCTTAATGCTACTAATAATAATATGCTTGCTACCTTTTGGTCATTATTTATAATTTTCACAAACACCATAAGCCACAAAATACTTGGAATCCACCATTAAAAAAAAACAGCCTTTAACCCTTTGATTTAAATATTATTCTCCTATATCATCTTATCAACAGTGACTTCTACCATTGTTGGATGTCATCAGTTAGTCTAATTTTTTGACTAAGTGACTGCTGATTTATTTATTTATTTTCTTATTTGATGCCCCCACTTAGGCCACATTGAATGTCTTAGGCCAAAAGTCATTTCAAAGACCATTATTTAAGCCTGAGGCTCACTTTTTTTTTCCATGGGAGTGATGACTCTCTGGAACGCTGTGCCTTTTCTGCCTTCCTAAACACCTTCCTTATAGAGAAATTTGAGTGTGGCAGTTGGTATGCAGATTGCACCAGGCTGTTGGTCTGGAATGATTCTGATTTACTACCATACACATAAGAAAGAAAATAGGTTGGTGCGCATGCTTCATAAATCTGACAGTAATTTATTTTGTACGCACGTATTTTTGGCTAAGGGTAAGAATGTTTCCACACACATACTAGTAAATGAGGAGCGTTGTCCTGTTGCGTTACTCACTTTTGGTCAAGGTTTAGATGTCAGGCATTTGACTCTAGATTACTTTGGTAAACAGAAGAGTTCATCGTCAGCCTAATGACTGCAGGGTGCACAGGTCAATTCATCACCCCTCTACCTCCGTGCTTGACAGTCAGTATGAGGTCTTGAGGTCTGATATCTTTTGTTTGCTTTTCACCAAACATGGCGCTGTGCGTCATGGCCAAACACTGGCATCTTTAGTCTCATCTGTCCAAAGGACATTATTCCAGACATTTTATGGTTTGTTCAGATGCAACTTTAAAAACTAGGCTGAGCCTAACCTATACTGATTCACTCTTTTTCTCAGTGTTCTACAGATTCTAAATCTGTATAATCTGGTATGTAGCTCAGGTTCTACAGACCTTTTGCAGGTTTCTGAGCAGTGCACAGTCTTCGGGTACATTTCCAGGAAAGACTGTGGTTGTGTTAACACTTATCTGAATACCCCATACCAGCGAACTGCCCAAATCTCTGCTTTCATTGAAGTGGTCCCACTTATTAATGAGGAGTTAATCAAGTGGGCTTGATTAGCAGCATCTGGCTGCTTGCTGCGTACCCTCTTAATTCCTATGGAAGCAGTAAGGGTGTACTTGATTTTTCACATGACTGTGTAGTCCTTTCTGGAGTACTTTCTTTTTCATGTGACTGTAGCTAAGTAATGTTAATGGAAATAGGTTTAAGCTAACAGCTTTCTGAAAGAGCTCATAATTTTATAAGAATGTTGCCTTGAAAAGAGTCTGCTGATTAAAAGCGCTTTTTGGCTGGACTGGAATTAAACTTCTGTAAATCATGTTAAGGGCACGACCCAGTGCCATCACCATACTTAATTAAATGTGCTACAAAGATAATTTGTTTACAGTGTGTACCTGGATTTGAACTTTTACTAGGTGCCAAATTACTTAACTGCTCATGCAATGCTTACTGCATATGAAAACCAGTGTATTCATAGTACTTGTTTTTGTTTTTTAATAATGATAAACTAAAAACATTAATGTAAAAAAGCAGTAGACCACTCAACAGTTATTCACAGTGTCCAATGCAAGAACTGCTTTTTAACAAATCAAAATCTTCCCTTTCACTCCTCTGTTCATTCCTAAATAACATATTGGTTGGTTGGTCTTGGTGGTTTAGTTAAACTGGTTTGTTTTCGGTTTGGCTGCTTGCAGAGGAAGTAAGAGCCAGTTTGTTTACACATCATGATCAGAGTTCCTTGTTGATACTGTGCGAATCAGGTGTATTAAGTCTATATACGTCGTACAAATACGTGTTTGCTTCGGTGTCTCTGTCTATCTGTTCCCTCTTTATTTTGTAAAGTGCGACACTGTCACTGTTTTTACTAACAAGCTTACATGGTTGTCCCCCCCCCCCCCAAAAAAAAATAAAAAAAAATAAAAAATTATTCCCTGAAAAGCCTTCGGTTAATCCAAATTGCAAGAGTACTGACAGGGACCCGAAAGAGAGAGCACATTTCTCCTGTTTTGGCTTCCCTTCATTGGCTTCCTGTTAAATCCAGAATTGAATTCAAAATCCTGCTCCTCACATACAAGGTCTTAAATAATCAGGCCCCATCGTATCTTAATGACCTTGTAGTACCATACCACCCTATTAGAGCACTTCGCTCTCGCACTGCAGGCTCACTTGTTGTTCCTAGAGTATTTAAAAGTAGAATGAGTGTCAGAGCCTTCAGTTTTCAGGCCCCTCTTCTGTGGAACCAGTTTCCAGTTTAGATTCGGGAGACAGACACTATCTCTACTTTTAAGATTAGGCTTAAAACTTTCCTATGTGATAAAGCATATAGTTAGGGCTGGACCAGGTGACCCTGAATCTCCCTTAGTTATGCTGCAATTGACGTAGGCTGCCGGGGGATTCCCATGATGCGTTGAGTTTTTCCTTTCTAGTCACCTTTCTCACTTACTATGTGTTAATAGACCTCTCTGCATTGAATCATATCTGTTATAAATCTTTCTCTCTTCCACAGCATGTCTTTATCCTGTTTTCCTTCTCTCATCCCAACTGGTCGCAGCAGATTTGCCGGTGGTTTCTTCCTGTTAAAAGGAAGTTTTTCCTTCCCACTGTCGCCAAAGTGCTTGCCCATAGGGGGTCATATGATTGTTGGGTTTTTCTCTGTATCTATTATTGTACGATCGACTGTACAATATAAAGCACCTTGAGGCAACTGTTGTTGTGATTTGGCGCTATATAAATAAAATTGAATTGAATTGAAGGTATTCCACTTTAATACTCGCCTGTAGCCGAGGATAGTGATCAGCTGAAAGAAGAGTAATTATGTTGCACTAACCTATTAACATTTATTAAACTGAATGCCTATGCGGGCATAAATTCTCATTACTTACAAACTACCAACCTGCTTAGCTCTAAATTGAACTCTTTCATTTTCATTTACGTGAACCACCATTTTTTTCCTCCTTTAATCTTTGTTACTTCTATTCAATAATCTAATAAGGACAAAAGTGGTTGTCTTCACTACACTTTCCCATCACTGCAGGACGAGTCTGTAGACACTGTAATATTTCTGGAGATGAATCATCTCTCTTAATGTGACCTTCTATCTGAACGGTAAAGTAATAGTTTGTGAATATGTTGTGCTGTGCTGCGTCCTAGTAATTGGCGATGCAGTTGATGAACGTTCTCGGCTCAGCGGTGGATCCTTAAGAGCCTCTTTGGCTGCAGTAATTGACCAGTGCAGAGGCAAGGGAAAAAGGACAAATGAGAAAGAGGGAGCAAGGACGAGATGATGAAGGACGGGGCCCTCAGCATCCTTGTCATTCTAATTTAATCCACGCTGCGTACCTTGAAAAGCTTTACAGCACACCCAGAATGGTGGGACTGTTTTTGTCTGCTCCCAGTACAAAGGGGTGAGATGGAAAGAGGCAAAGGGGTAGACTTGAACCCATCAAATTTAAATTAACCTGACATTTAGTCATCGTTTTCAACAAGTTTGTGGTTTAATCATTCTCAGCAGAGTGGTTGGAGAGTTTTGGAGTCATCATATTTATTTTTTTATGTTCCCCCCCCTCTTGCTCTCTTTTCTTTTTTACATTCTTTTTTTGTTATATTTGTCATCATTAAACAGACTGCAAAACGGAGAGTCAAACAAAACAAGAAGAGTAATTATTGAATAGTTGAGCTAGTCAATTGTAAATAAAAATGGGATCATCTCAAAAGCTTCATTGCAACATTCCAGAACCATTTTAATGAATCATCTCTAGTCAGAGACCAAGATAACATTTGTTCCCCTGGTTCCAGTGAACACACAAGTGCATAAAAATTAGTTAAACACTTCCTCGTTGAAGTAGCTATTCTGATCAAGAGAGGAAATTTTAGTTTTTTGCAGAGGCGCTATAAGACGTAGCGCACATTCTACATAACCTACAGCATAAAATATGCACACAGATTACTGTTAGATGTTTTCCACTTTAATCGCATTCAATACTTTTTCGTATTTGATCTAATATAACTTAACTTTGGCTTAACTTTATTGCAATCTAAATGGTAGTAAAGTGAATAAAGTTGTCATAAACATGCTGTAATTTGATGTGTTCCTTCTCCTTTCTGGCAGGTCTAGTGTTTGCCAATAATATATCAAACATTATATTTAGAGTCTTTATAGCTTTATAGAAAACTAACCCTAGAGGTAGTTGGGTTCATCATAAATCCCCAGGGCCAGGACTGGAGGTGGATAACCCAATCGTTGATGTTGATCCATTTGCATTAACTGTAAACAGAGAATCTTCTCAGTTAACTTGCTTCAGTCTGTCATTAGAATAAAGATTACTAGTTCCTCATTTACATATAAAAATGAGGCAGTTAAACCCAAACAGCAGTCTTACAGTATTATATAATAATCCTTCCATGATGGTGCAGGGTTTCCCATTTCATTCCATACTTATTAAAAACACATTCCTTAGCAAAAAAACAACAAATCAGTTTCAGTAGGATTTGTATCTTTCTAACATCGTTATGATTATCCTTTTATACCACAGATCTTTGTAGTCCTGCTGCACTGTAAGATGTAATACACTCAGGTTGAGCAGGGATTAGCTGGACAGCTGTATGTTTGATCTTTGTGCAGGTTTTGTGTTGCCATACTGCCGCCCTTATTTCTAATAATGTTCGGCCCCTGTCACGTGATATTTTCCCTGCAGCCACTCTGTATTGACAAAACTGCTCTACAGCTGCTCGAAGAGTAGGAACACGGTCATGCAGCAACATGTTGTTAGAGAGAATGGATCATTTTATTTTGTGGAAAACATGCATTGCCTTCGCAAGAAAGTGTGTCACATATTTAAAAGTTTAGGAAACATTGTAGTCTTGACACTCAGTCATATCACATGCAGCATTGTAAACCACATGACCTTCGTTTGTGGCTTGCTTTGTTTTATCCTGCTTTCAACAGGAAGCCAGAGTCAAATCCCAAGTTCAGCTGTGTTTGCACTGGAGACATTACACTAATCCCCCATTTCTCATCCATCCATGTGCTAGTTTCATTATATGCACCATGGAGAGTGGGAAACATCATGTGCAATAATTTTGATCTAGAAAATCTTATGATGATTGCAATCTTCCTGTTTAATTTAACTGAAAGTTTTAATCATCTTTATTTAGCTAGTATATGCTAATGGAGTTAATAGAATACAGCTCCTTCCCACCCACCCGTGTATATTATTTCCTTGTGCCTTTGAGGCATCATTCAGGAAATCCATTAGTCTTTGACTTTTGTAAGACTGTGGAGCGACTGATACACATCTTATCTGTTGTGCTAGGGTTCCCAGTCAAACTCCGTCCCACTGCATGGTCCAACATAGCAGATGCAGAGTGACAGCTATATGACTCTTACAAAAGAGACAATAAATTTAAAAGGAGCATTTTCTGGTTGTGTGGAATAAGGCAGGTTGTGGGAAAGGTTGATTAGGCTAAAATAAAATAAACCGATCAAGAAGATTGAGAGATTTGTGGAAGTTGCACAGCTGCTAGAGTAGCATTTTTCACATCTGAAGAATGCTTGACTAAGAGATAGTGTGATGCAATTACAGCAACACCACAAGTGAAGTGTTTTGTATATTAACATTAGCCTCTTTCATATATCAACCAAGTTGATGCATCTCTCTACTTCACTGATTCGAAGTATAACGAGCACAAAAGAAAGGCCAATGGCTATAGAAAATCATCTGATGCAGCGCTGCTATTTATACCCCACTGCTCCATCAGTGTAAGCTAGTCTTTTTAGCATCACGCCACAGGCCTCATTGTGCTTATAGCTTTGTGGTGCTGCGCACTAATGCATTTTTACAGTAAACATCAAACCCCTCCCTTACCCCTGCCACACAGTTTCCAACCCCCCCCCCCCACTTACAAACAGGCTTCAGCTAGCTGAGTCATGGTAGCAGACTGCACAGGCTGCTGGGGAATTTTGTGATCAGGTTGAGAGCACAGTGATTCTGATCTAGGGCAGTAGTCCACAGCCCTTATGACTGTGTGAAACATTTATGAGTTAAAGTAGTTTCTCTCTGTTACAAAACACTGCCAGATTAAATGTTTTTGTATGTATAACTGTGCACACTAGCTCAATGTTTTTCATCTTACTGTTATGAAGGAAGGACTAGTTTGCATTAAGCTTACCTTAAGAAGAAGAATGCTTGCTCACTTTCTGAATTATCTGCATGCCTAATCATGTCATGGGTGTGTGTATAAGAGCCTAGATGCCTTAATAGAGAGAGAAATGAAAAGCGACGGAGAAAAAAAATGACAGACGTTTATCTGTTTTCCACGTAGAGCCCATCTGAATGTTATAGTCTTCATGACTCGTGTGGTTTGGGGGATAATGGAGAACTCACAGTTGTTAGCTAGCGCAGCTAACTAGTTTTTAGCGCATTGTTTGTTAGCTTGATTTGCTAGTCCACCTTTTTGTATATTTACAGATTTGCAAAATAAAAACCAGCACAAAGTGTCTGTAAGGGTTTGAGCCACCATATGCTGCCAGAATAAGTCTACAAATGCATTACAGCATTGAGTCTCTATCAGAAGAGTGGAAAACCATTGCTCCAGAAAAAGATATCCCCTCATTTTGATGGCGAATACTGTCAAACACATCAATCCTGAAATCACTGTTCACTCATGTTCAC
Source organism: Simochromis diagramma (assembly GCF_900408965.1). Taxonomy (NCBI): domain Eukaryota; kingdom Metazoa; phylum Chordata; class Actinopteri; order Cichliformes; family Cichlidae; genus Simochromis; species Simochromis diagramma. Next base: position 9,001,874 of record NW_024386782.1, read on the forward strand.
TTCAGCTGGGATCTGGCACCTCCAAAGTCTAGTGTATGAAAATAGTTGCTACCATTTAAAAAAAATAAATTACTGGTTACAACCTCACCAGATGATTATGTCAAAAAAAGAAAAAAAAAACAACACACACACTTTGCTTGGTTACGTAGTATATCTTATGTTAAAGTGGGACTTTGACAGAAAAAATTATTAAGTCCTGCACTGAAAGGGTATTTTTTTTCATATTTGCTCTTAGATAAAATGCACACTGCACACATTGTGTTGTCCCAAAAAGACTTGGCTTTTGTTTAGCTATAAATTTCAACAGCAGTGGTTACTTTGGGGAAAAGGGGCATTGTTTTTATTTGCATCAGTGTGGAAATATTGCTGCTGACATGCCGAGAGACTCGCTGTGTGGATATTGTTTTTACTGTCACACCTTTGGTATATGCACTGGGCTTGTATGTGTAGGTGGTAAGTACACAGGTGCAACTGGAAATTATCTAGATGGACAGAAAGGGGAAGTACAAACTGCATGATAATGAACTGTATCATAGCACTCTTCAGCACATTTTTTTTAAAAGTCATACGGTGTGGAAAAAATTCAGAAATAGGGTGTCAGAGGATTTTTTTTTTTTTTTTTTTTTTTTTAAATGCCCAGAGCAAAAAAATTGGTTGATATTTTTACAACATGCCATTGTGAGATTTGATGTTGCACAGTGTCCCTTTAGTGCTCTGCTGGGATTTTTTTCCTTCTTTCAACAGAGTGGCAATGCTCTTCTGGTCAGGCTGGATGATCGGTCTTTTACACTTCCTGCTGCAGTGCTCTGCTGCCTTTTGTCAGTTTAGCCAGGCCAGGCTAACCTTTTTCTCATCTCTCTCCCCTGTTAGCTGCAATAAGGTGCTTCCTGTCAGTGGAACCCTCCACTTACAGCAAACATTTATCTCTTTCACTCATAAAGATACTCAAGGCACAAAAAACCCCCAAAACAGGTCTCTGCAAATTCATTTATCCTCAGTGATTTCCTTTGTGTCTGGGGCGAATTCCTGCTTTGACAGACGGTGTTCTTTGTTGGTCTGCTTGTTCTCCTTACTGTTCATATAATTATTGCTCAGTGTGGGCAAGATCTGGACTATTAAAAACAGAATTTTTTCATTAAGCACCAAGTAGCTATGTTCCCTAAAATCACAGCTAAGTCTGCCTCACACCACTGCTAATATAGTTTACCAACATTCGGCAGACCATTCTAATTCAACTGTCTTTTCATTCTGTATGCTTAGAATGAATTAAAGAAACTGAACGGTGAAATACCCTAAAGAGGCAGTCCTGGTATTGAGTGGAAATTCTTTCACACAAAAAACAATTGTTGCTGATGAAACACTGACCACAGTCTTCCTCATGATCCACTTTAGCTGTCTCCTGATAAATGAGTGGAGGGTTAAACTCTGAGCAGGGTTAAAGTTCCCTTTTTGTGCTAAGATTACATTTTTGGTGGCTCAGCAAATGCACTTTGCTAAAACATTAGGCTGCATTTATTTTTAAGTTTTAAAGCAGTAGTACTGACCTAAGGGTCATGTTCTAATTGGCCCGGAGTGGAAATAATTTTAAACCTTTGTTGCATGACATAACCTCAAACTATCTCAAACCACAAATTCCTGAGTGAAGTCCAGTAACTGGTAAAATCTTTACTGGCAACCTTTGCACTTTCTTTTGATGAGTGGAAGAAAAAAAAAATCAATGCAGTTTCAGTTCTTCTTTGGTTAGGCTGAAGTTGTGTTTAGTTAAGCAAATCTAGGACTGTGACAAATGTAAGCTCAGTCACTCAGTTCACAAACAGTGTCTTCTGAACAGCCAGTAGGTTGTTTTGTGTTGATCTTTCTTTAATGGAGTGGTTTTGGAATATGCTGTGCGCCAACACAGCACACTAACACAAGAATATACTCTCCAGGTGGGGATTTACTGTCCTGATTACTGAGAATTTGAGGACATGAATCAAAGGAAAGGGCTTGTGGATAGCTGGAATTGTTTGACATTCTGCTCGGCTCCTGAGACTAATCAATAAGCACGACCTTATTCTTAGTCAATAGCCCCTATTTGGAGCTTGAAAAAAGGGAGAGAGGAGACATCAACATTTTTGTGTGTATAAAAATACACAGCGGGCAGAAAAAATAAAGTATCAAGGTTATTTACCAGAATGACTTATCAGTTTGCTCTTGGTCATTTATACCCAGAATTACAGTAGTACAATTAGTACAATTATCTAACTGCACTAATTCTAAAGAAAGGCCACAGAAGAGAGAGAGAGAAGATAGTTTTACTTTGCCCTTTAATTGACCTGAGGATGTTTAACCTTGTCAGGATAAATGTTTTCATGCTCTGTTAGAGAACTGGCTTTCTGCCATGTCTTCTTAGGTGATTATGTTGTACTAAAATATGAAGGATATCTTAAGAGCGACATTCCTTTTTTCTCACAGACTTTCATGGCTAACTGCACGGCAAACAGCTTGTACATCTATGCCAGTAATATTTTATTTCTTCTTAGATGTCCTCCACAAAGGATAGAGTTTACCCCTATTGGGGGGAAAACACCTTATTTGATCTATAGTAATGCCAGCCAAAGACCAAAGTTCACCCTAATCAGGGAAATGCTGTTTGCTGACTATGCTTCACTGGTCTGCCACTCAGAAGAAATGCTTCAGATGTTCATCAGAAACTTTAAACATGCCTGATTTGAGTTTAGCCTCACTAGGCATTTCCATCTGTGACCATCTATCCTTTGAACTTTAATGGTGTATTGATCATGCAGTGAATGGCATACCTGCCCAGTAAAATTCACGGTTCGGTTCGGTTCGATACTTTGGTGTCACAGTTCGATATTTTTTCGATACAAAAAAAATGTTCATGCCTTTTTAATTTGTCATTTATTAAAATTATAAATATATATTTTAACTCACAAGTACAGTTTTTAAATTTAATGTTGCTGAAACTACAAAGTAATAAAAAAAATAAATCTGATTGAGGAATCACTCATCTTTGGAAAAGAGAGTTTATTACAGAGAAATGTCTCTTTCCAAAATAAAAGCTATACTGTACACTTCTTCTGGGCTATATTCTCAGCAGCATATTAATCCTGGGTTAAACATATCAGGTCCCCATAATGAGAATCATGTGCTCACGGCTGTCTAAATGACTCGGGTAAAGTTTGTAGCATGCGTGCTTGTTGTTTTTGTCTGCTTCCACTTGTCTTTGCACTAGGATGATGTTGGAGTAAATGTGCAGTCATATTCGTTGTGTTCCCACTAGTGCTGTCAGCGTTAAACTCGTTGAAATGACGTTAACGCCACAACACGGCAAATCTCCGTTAACGAGCTACTGGATCGCCTGTGCATGGGGCTGGACGGCCAACACGTTAACGAGCTAACTGCGCTAACACACTAGTTCCCACCAATGTAATTGAGCATTGCATGGCACATCCAACATATTGTTTTACTTTTGTCCATTACGCGCTTACCTTCAGGGTCATACGTCACATGAAAACCAAAATAGTTCCAAACGCCAGATCTGAATTAGGGTGGGGGAGGTTCAATTTGCCATGTTGCAACGACAGCTTAACTTCTGTCTCGCTAGCTTGCCCTGCGCTCAGTGAATCTGCGTTCGACTACTCCGCCTAGGCTGCACTGTGCTTTTTAATTTAGATTTTTTTTTAACTTTGGCAACACCATAAATGCTGTCAAAGGCAAAGTATCAAATGTTTATTGTAGGCTTCTTACCTTACTTTTTAATGTGGTCACTCAGACTATCTGTAACCTTTTTTTTGCCTTACAATGTAATCAGACAATGCACTCTGTAAACCACTTTAAGCATACCACAATCTCCAGAGAGTGTGCTCCAACTATTATCACTACACACACTGAAGGAATTCCATTTGGAAATACTGTTTAATTAAAATGTTAAGAGATTCTTCAGGATATTGGTTAGAATCTGCAAGCTACAAACGGATTGATTGGAACTACTGGAGGCACTGACACAGCCTGATAGTCTGTTCATTTTAACTCATTTCTGTGTGGGATGTTATTTGTGTTTAGTAAGGAATTAGTAGCAAAGGGATATGCACACCCTGCCTATTTCCTTTTCACTTGATGCAGAAGCTGTGGCGACAATTGTTTTTGGTGCCTTCTTTTAAAACAATTAGCAAAGAAATATGCAGATTTCAGCTGTGTGACAGATGTACAGCTGAGTTGATCCCATTCCTGATTTCACTGTGATTATTTCCTTTCACTGCTGTATGTGACTATAGCTTGCTTTACAAGTATATGACGGGTTTTTTTTCCGTCCCTTTTTAACCCACCAGGAGCGCTGTAATTGATTCATTGTTTCTTCAGTCGGGGGAAATGATATTTAATGAGCAGACGCGAGATGTGTTTTAATTGCTGAGTGAATCCGAGAACTCCTTGGTGATTCAAAATCAAAATATATTGATGCTGAAGCGTAGGTATTCAGAGCAAAGTGTGGGAAACGTGATGAGAAGAAGGGCGTAATTGATCAATGGCAGCCTTGTGCCTTGTGATGCCTGCAAGACGGCTAAAAGACAAATGCCGGATCTGCTTCACCCCATTAATAACTTCGATGAGCTGATGATTAAACACATAGGCTACACAGTCAATCGTCTTAAAGGGTTTTACTTTTATTTATGCAATTAGCTAGCAGCTTTATGCAAGGCAGTTGTGAAATAACAGCTGAGGGTGCAAGACTGCCAAATCTATTGTTTTTCAGCAGTGGCACACACACACATATCAGTGTAGTATTGTACTGTAATGTGGCACAGGAAACATGCACGCGTGCCGCTAAAAGGCTAAAGCCATATGTGGCCTGGACCACTCTGAGGTGTTCTGAGTGGTCACATCTTAATGTATCCTCAATGTATTTTGGTTGCGTTCTCGCTCATTCTGCAGTCTGAGTTGTGACCAGATCTCAGAAGACGCATTTAAATCCCTGTTACAAAGAGGGACTCATGAGCTACTGGTGAGCTGCTGCACTTTGTGCTTGAGTGTGATTCACATTCTCACATTGCCAAAGTCAGCAAACCAGCCAAATCTTCTTTGGGGATTATCATTGTCATTAATTGGATTTTTAGCCTAATCATTGATGATGTAATTTCTATTTTTACTAATGGGAGTGGTACAAATACATTTAAATGTTTTTTTTTTTCCTATTATCTTTTATGTGTCACTTTTCCGCCCCCCTCGGGAGGCCTTGGGTTTCCAAGTTTAGCCAATTTCTTATATGTAACATTAGATTTGTAATTGGTAGATTTATGTCAGTAGGACAGACTCTGCTGCAGAGCATTATGGGAATGCTGATCTAGCAGGTTGTGGAGGATTAGGGTCAACATGAGTAAGAAGCTCAGGCCTCTTTTCCACAGCTTCTGCTTCTTATTCTGCATTTAGTTTAATTAAATATCCTTATTGTCATAATTGATATCTTAATGAAGTTTGTGCCGCTTTGCCTAACGCTTTTCCACACCTCACCACGGGATGTACTTTTCTGGTCAGAGTGCATGAGTCTCAGTGCCTCATGCCTTGCGTACATAAATACAAAACCAAAGAATTCAAATCCCATGTGGTCCTTAACCAGTGAGCCGGTGCTATTCTCCCACAGGCACACAGTGAAGGAGTCTTGAGGTTAGTTGGTTCAAACTCAGCAGGTCTTGCACCCATCGCCCTGCTCTCCACTCATTGGCTTTGTCATACCAGCTGCAATAGTGTCTGTGAACAGAGAGCATTATTCATGTCCTCAGAGGGGGGCAAGTCCTAATTGAAATTCCAGTCTTTTCCACTGGAATGAAGTGAAGCAGCCGACATCCACTGTATTATCCTGGGCCTGTCACCTTGAAAGGCCCACTGGAGACGGTTAAAATTCCTGGGTAGAAGAAAAGTGATGTATAACAAAAGGGACCAATGAAGCAAGACAAAAGATTCTGGCTGTATGAGGGCAGCGGCATTACAGCAGCATTGGCTTTCTATGGTGTGGTGTGAACAACTTCTCTGTACTGCAGTAACTAAAGGGCTGAACTGTCTGTGGTTGCTGGCTGCCAGTGGGGTGTGCATGCTAATGACCAAGTGAATGAATCAGTGCCATTCTGATCGAGGGGAAAGGAGCACAAGGAACCCCTTTCTAGTTTGTTCAGCAGCCTACTGTCTTCATCTCTGTACTGTCTCAGAATAAAAAAAAAAACTGTACACAGTAAGTACTGGAGTTATATAATTTTCTGACTGATGACTTAAGCGTTTCATTAATTAAATCTCAAAAACTAAGATTAGCACAATAGTGTAGCTTCCATCCTCCTGTTTTGATAAACTAGGAATATTCCAGACTTATTAAAAAGATAACAATTTTCTCTGGTGTGTGAGTGTTTTTGGTGTCAACTTAGTTTTACTCTGTGTAAAAAGCCACGCTGCAACAGCAGTAATTTCTGGATTTTAGGATGTGTTGCATTGAAACAACAAACCTCATTTGCTGATGACAGTGCCAGGATCCCTGTTCTGACCTGCCTGCCTCGCCTAGTCAGAGTTGTTGCTCTGTTTTTTTTCCCGTTTACTCATCAACTTTGCACATTTCATTCCCCCAAAAGTCAATGAGCGCATTATGTTTTTCTCTAAAGTGATTGAAAATATTTTTCTTCATTGCAAAAAGGTAAATATCATCATTATAATGTTACATTTGCCAGGTAATTCAACTGCATATGAATGGGTACAAACATCTCAGAACAACTAATTTATGGCAACCCTTTTATTTGAGGCAACTTCATTTTATTTTGTGCTCCAAAATTTCCAAAGATTATAGCTAGTTTGAACATACAAAAACTAGTGTCAGTCCCATGTGTCATCTTCCCAAGAAATTTTTGAAATTCTGGTATTTCCACTCGTTTTATATCATTTTTCTAAATATGTCTCGACTAGAAAAAAAACACATTATACTTTTTTTCCCTTTTCGTTGTTCTCTTTGCCAGGGATCGAGCTGTGCCTGCCAGGATGGCGATTTTCCATGACCATGGTGGCCAGCTTTGTGGTTTTGGGTGGTCGGCTCTTGATGCCTGGAGTGGCGTACCTCTGTCGCAACTGGCAGGTACTTCAAGCTGTCATCATCTGTCCCCTGCTGCTTATGCTGTCCTACATTTGGTAAGGAAAAGACCTTAGCATTCGCTGCACTTTGGTACCGGGTTATCTTATCTTGATTTTGATATTCTGTTAAACGTAAAATATTTTTTTTCAGTTACACAACAGTTTAAAAAAGACACATAGATGCATCCACGGCGATCAGATGTGACTTCATTTATCGATTTTCCTTTCAGTAAATTAAGCACTGTTTAACAAAAGATACACTTGCAGAGGTTTTTCTTCTTATTATTATTTTTACAAGCTTAAAAAATAGTACTAAAGTCCAAGCTGAGGTATCTTTTACACTTAAACCTCTGCTCTGACTTTTTCCAAAGCATAAGCAATAAATACACCATTTATTCTACCTCACTGAACACAGTTCTGTAATACTGCTGATGTCTACAAAGATGGCAGGAATATAGATTTTGCCAGAGTTTCAAAGGCCTTGGTATCTTTGATGTCCCTGCAAAACAAAGGGGGGTTCTGTTCAGTAACAGTCAGAAGTAATTCAAAGCAAACATCTTGTCAAACATCAGTCTTTGTCATGCAATACACTTTCATTAGCATAAGAAACAGTGTGGAGAAGGGATGGAAATACACCTCGGGCACATGTCAGGTTAGTCATTGTGATTTGGTAAATAAAAAAATGTTGATATGTCCTCAGTTCCATTGTTCCGATCATAAAAAAAAAATACAGCATTCATTATCACTCAGCAGTTTGATGGCTCAGCTGTTGAATGGGATTTGCAACAGTTGTATGCTGTGACACAATCATGGCTTTGTTTGCTAAAGACTACACAATTCAAGGACATGAAGCAGGTTGTGAAACTTGTGGAACTTCTGTTGGTATCACAAGTTTGGACATTGCACAGTGAACTCAGCCTGAGAGGTTCTCTGTAAACTTTTATTATCAATCCAGCAATCTAACAATCTGTCATGTGATACTGTGTCATCAAAGTGTGATGGCTCTGTCACACAGCACACATTTTTTTAGCACACAAAAGTTGGCAAGAGCCTTTGAGGTAATTTCCAAAGCTGTGTTAACTTTCCTGATTAACTGTGGCTGACTCTGCAAACATCTGGAATACAGCTGATTAGGTTGAAAATTTAAACGCTGCAGGTGATCTAATGAGGTTGGGTGAGGGTGGGGGGAGGGATAGTTGCAAACCACACATGTGGAAAATGATGAAACCTGCACATCTACTTTGTAGACAGAGGTTCATCCAAATGCAGCACCAGTCGTTATGTTATTGACTGTCTTCATATACACACGTACTCTTTCTGCAAGCTGATACCTAACCTCTTTGAGAAGTTTATGCAACATTATGGAAAATGATAGATACAAATAATAGAGCGGCACAGGGGGTGACATTGGCTGTGAGACAGTACCACTGTAAATTGTGTTGTGTGTGTCACACCGCAGCCAACCCATCGGCTGTTTGGGATCTGGTGTATAGCTTTAGCTTAACATTGCACTTTTCTTCTCTGCCTCATATCCAAACTGCGTTGAAATGGTGCAATGACAGACAAAAACAAGATTTAGCACTGCGAGCCCTGACAAAGTTAGATTACATACAACCTAATAAAAGGAGAACTCTTTTTTTTTTTTTTTTTTTTTTTTTTTTTTTTTTTCCCCCTGACTCATTTTTCATGTCATATTAACAAGGACATCCCCCATCTTTTTGACAGGATCTTCCCTGAGTCACTGCGTTGGCTGCTCGCCACTCAGCAGTACGGTCGCTCCAAGTGGATCATGGGACACATAGTAGAGAAAAATCAAGTGAACGTGGAGCTTGACCCAGAGAACATCCTCGCAGGTAATGAATCCTTCAACAGTAATTTAAAGATATCAGACTGCATTTTACATTTTGATATGTTTTGCGCGACATACTGCTTCCCTGCAAAGGTGTCTGCTAGGCCTTTATTTTGAATGGTGTGGTCTGCATTGTTATTCCCAGCTTTGCTTATCCAAATGAGACAGATTGACAAGGTTATATACATTTCCCATCTTGCTAACACAGAAATAATCCACTACAAAGGTAGCATTGGGTGTTGAACATTGGATTATGGCACTCTCAAATGTTCATTAATATCATTATAGCTTGGATGGGTGGACATGAGCTGACACAATAGTGGGCAGATGGCAGATGGTTGTAGGTCGGGCATTTGACCCCATGTTAACTGTACTCAGACCAGCCAGAACAAAGCAGTTTGGATTGTGTTGTTGTGAAAATCAATAGCAGATTTGTATAAGGGTTTGTTTATTATATATACTTTGTTTCCCTGTTCTTGTCCTGCCATTGCGTAGTTATCACTCCTTTTTGAAAAATGAGGGAAGGGAACTGCCACTATGAGATAAAAGGCTTTAAGAGGAGCCACAGTGTGAAATTGACTGCATATTTTTAGAAGTCGGAGTCTCTGTGCTGACTCTTAGCATTTAGGGAAATAAGTGCATTACCATAGACGCAGATTTATCTTTTTTTTTTTTTTTTAATGTATAAACTTCCCCATACGGTAGAGAAGCATGAGCTATTTCTCTACTTTCAATTGCTCAGCACTAAATTATGCTATAGAAGCAGACTGAACCATGTCTTACTCATGTAGAACAATTTCCTTGATCCCCTTTGAAAAAGTGGAATGATTTGCACAGCTCTGAGCACAGTTGATCTTACTCAGGGGATCACTGGAAAACCTGAGTGGTTAGCCAGAGATAACCTTCGCATGCCTGAGTCAATGTGAAAAATGGACTAGCATGAGGCAGAGGTGTGTTACTGTGGCAACCGGCAGACTGATACCAAAACATTAAGTGTGTTATATCATGTATCACGAGCAGCTCAGGGGTGTTGCCCGCTGGTAGCTGCTCTCCTGTTAGTGTTACCATACCTGTTTGACAAAGCTGTGGGATGGTACCTGTGTGGAATGAATGAGCTCACCAAAACATGGAGTTTCTGTGGTTTCAAACCCTGATAACTGTCCAACTTTTACTCATTATATTTACAGTACTATCATTCAAATACAAAACTTTCCAGAACCCTATTCTTTTAGAAGGGTTTTAAACATTTGAATTTTGCCTACACTTTAAGGTAATTCTACTTAGTTTATTATTCAGGTTTGTGTACTACTGTACTGCAGTGCAACAACAGATGGATGTTGACTTTTCAATCGAAATGCCAGAAAAAAAAAAGAAATATTCTACCACTTTCACTTTCATTTCATTCCTTTTTCAATGTATTTATTAAATAAATAACAGTTTGTTAATTTCTCTAATGTTAGATAGGAAGCACTTGGTGAATGAGGCAACTTGTATAAAGTGCTTTGAGTGCTCAAGAGGAGTAGAATAGTGTTATATAAGAATAGAATAGAATAGAATCGAATAGAAGTATCCTTTATTTAATGTCCCTCAGTGGGGAAATAAGAACCAGCCCGGTTGCATATGTGAAACAGTAAATAGGGGGGGGAAAAGAAACAAATGTGAGTTCTATAATTTTTATGATATTTTTTTTTTATTTTTGGCAAAGCTTTAATGATATCTGTGTTTTCCTGTTCCCAGAACTACAAAGATCTCTTCAACAGAGGCCCAAGAAAACATGCATTGTGAAAATGGTTGGGACGAGGACCCTTTGGAAGAATATCGTTGTGCTCTGTGTCACCTCGTAAGTGGCTGTCTTAAAATGTAAAAATAATTCTGTGTTAAAGAATGCAAATCATTTAAATCATGTAATTATTTTTGAAATGGTAGATCAGTGACATAAACCAAGAAGCTGTATCTTTATTTGTGTCTCTAACTTTTTCTGATAATTGTTCACCTTGAATTTGATGCTAGGATCATTTAAAAAGAGAGTTCTTATTTTAATGCATTTTAACACTCTGTAAGCATGAAGCCAAGTGTGTGGTTATGAAAGCATAATGCTTTGCTTCCTTGATATAGGATTTCTGCTGCATTTTGCAGACTCCTTTCTGTCATATTTTTAGTTTTATAATTTAATGATTCACATTTTTCAGTCGGTCACAGTACTCTACTACAGGCACGCTGGTTTAGCCTCTGGACTCTTGTACTGCAGACTCATGCAGTTGTAATACATGTGTACTGTGTAATGAGCAAGTATTTCCCTAAAAAACATGTGAATGGGGACAATCATCTCTCCAAAACCCATGTACTGTAATAATATACAGCGCTAACAGTGCCTTTGCAGATGTGTTTGTTTTCCATGCCAAGTGCACTAATGCCCTCTTAAAGCCTTTTAGATAATTGCTTTTGAAGTTTGGCGCAATAGTGATTGATTTAAAAAGGAAAAAAAACACAGACGTGTATACTGGTAACAAGCCAATCACCCTCCTCTTTAACCCAAGACACACAGAAACATCATTTCCTGTTTCTAACACATGTAGTCTAATATACATAAAGTTCATTTTCAGTCCAACATAGGATCCAATAAAGGGTCTGTTTTTTGCTTTTTACAGTGTATTCTGTCTTTTTGAGAACAGGGTTATATGTGTCAGTGTGCTAACGAGGGTGTGTGTGTGTGTTTGTGAGTGTGTCAGGATTTGAAAAGATGTACATAATACAGGTACTTGGAGTGCAATGCCACTCAGACCTGCCATTTTGTGGAGTCAAGATGCCACTATTAACCTGCAGGCTGGATAGAGGATTGATCTTTAGCTGTTTCTTCTTTTGTCCTTCCATATTTGTGCTGCTCTCTCTTTTCATCTCCAATGGACTCTTCCTTCGATCTGAGACCTCATCTCTTGCCTGGCAGACCGAGCTCTACCTCTGCTTTGGTGCACAGTGTCCCTGATTCCCTGTTTGCATAAATTTTACATGAGCTTTGTCCTTATGAAACATTAGACAACTCGGAAGGAGGGTGTGAGGGCTTGCTTTTGTTTTTTTTTGTGTGTACATACGGTGTGTTTCTGTGTGCCAATAAATCTGTGTTTACACATGTGAGGTTTTTGGGGGGTTTTTTCAAAATACACTGAGATTAGAGAAAGCATGAAATAAAGCGGCTCTTCACTGCTTTACACAGTTTACTTGGTACCCTTATGAAAGATGTAGTTCAGTGTCTCCTGATGTAGCCGTTGTATTGCTTGAGATGTCGCTTTTTTTGACTTGCTTTTCTCTTTTCTCTGTTTTTTATTCAGGTTAACTGGTTATGGGATCCACCACTGCTTTGCCCGCAGCATGATGGATCCTGAAGCTCAGGGAACCACCATATTCCCTGACTTCTATACACACTATTACACAATGGCAGGCATCGCGGTTGCATCATGCATTGCCCTATGTCCAGCGGTCTGCCTGATGGGCCGTCGCGGTGGCCTTCTTCTGTTTATGATCATCACTGCCCTCGCATCTCTGCTGCAGTTGGGTCTACTTAACTGTGAGTATTACATAGGAACTCCTATAACATGAAAAAGCTCTAGCGGTTCTTGAGGAGGCCACTCTCATGCAGTTTATTGAGATTGACTATGGTCTAAAGTCCACAATATTAAAACCCCCCAAAAAGAACTCTTAGTCACATAAATCGAAGCAATAGTTTAACATTTTGGGAAATAAAGTTAGATCAAAATCAGCAAAATCTGAGGTCTGTTAGTTAAAATGAAGTCTCAACTCAACAGAGTTAGCAAAAAGCAAGGCCAACCAGCCAGCCTGGCTGTGTAAATGAAAAAAGGCCACATGGTTGACACATGCTTACAAGTGCATACGTCTAAAAAAAAAAAAAAAAAGTCCTACATTTTTGCTATTCATAGACACATTAAACATGATGGTTGTTACGAGATTTGCTACCTTTAGTTGTTTTGTCCCTGTTCAGTCCCTGAACTTGATTACATTGTCAGCGAGTACCAGAAGTGCCTCAGATGATCAAAACAGCCAGCAACAGTTTATTCAGTTACAAACGAGTTACACTTAATGTTTAACCTGAGTCAACACATCAAGGTTATGCTCATGTTCTATTTTCCCTTTGTTACGCTGTGCTGAAAGGCTTAGCTCAACATGTGTTAATTCTCACTATTTGTCACTCTTTTCTAATAATTCCTCATATTTTCAATATTTTTCTAGTGTTGGGGAAATACAGTGAACACCTGAAAATAAGTAAGTCTATCTGTTCATATATACTCATATATTCATATATATTCATAAGTGTTGCATTTTGTAAAAATATATTAGCTTATGTTTTATATATATATATATATATCCTTGTGGAGACTCATGATGAAGTTCTAGGCTCTCTTTTTATTTATTTATTTATCCCCTTATGTTAAAGAGGGCGAGCCTCTTTGTTACAGAACCATGAACTCACCACGAGCCTTCCTTTACTTTTCTCTTCTGTTTATCCATCGCTGTAATCTCTCCACACTAATCCCCCTGTGGTAAGCGAGAGCTGATTTCAGGGTAGTTCTCCTCTAAACCTCTTTATGCCATTATGCCATCTTTAGTATGTCTTATTTGTAAAACACCCTATTTAAACCGTCTTTGGGCTAAATTGGCTCATTGTTTGCAGATTCATTTCTCAACAGCTCCTCATTCTATATCTCTTTTTGTTGAACTTACATCAAAATAAAAGCTAAAATAATAGCCTTTGTTGTCATTGCATTGCCTGATCTAACTCCATTGAATTTACCAGAATTGTTGTAACATTATAATTTTTGAAAATAATAATTTTGGCAAATACTTGCAATCATTTTCCCTGAAAAGTAAATTTAACACATTTTTACATATACACCACTGTTGTCCTTTCACTGATTACACAGCATACTGAGTGAAGAATCTCCATGTTTGTGTCTCCTGATTCTTTTGCAGATACCACAAGTACAATGAATACGCATTTCACCATTGGCTTCTCCGCTATCGGTATGTTCTCCTCCCACGCAGTCAGCGCCCTGAGCATCTTCTTCTGTGCTGAGATCACTCCCACTGTGATCAGGTAAACCCACTGCAAGAGCAAGACTGTACCACCAGAGGAGGGGGAGATAATGTGGAAAATGTGTTCTTATTTTGCAGAGGAGTAAAACAATATTCAGGCTGACAAGTGTTTCACAATTCAAAATCTTTGTTTGAAAAATCTGTTTCATTGTTCTGGAGAACTTATAATTCATTTTTTAGTGTAGCTGCTGTTTTTGTTTTTAATCGTGACCATCCATTCTGCTCCTCCTCCTGTTTAATATCGGTATGAAATTCCTGAACTGCTAGAAAAGACAGACTCACAACTCCGTATCAAATGTAATCCACAACTTGCACAAATTATCCAGCCTTTTGAGGATGTGTGACACAGCACTTGATGTATAAAAATATAGTTTTTTTTTTTTAAAAGCATTGCTCTGCTAACAATGTGTGAAGTGCACCATCTAGTGGCTAACTTTGGCAATGACAGGAAAGCGAATTTCCAACATGGAGTAGAGGGTGTAGACGGTGCTGCAGCACTCTCTGCTGCTCCTCGGGAAAAAGGCAGAAAAGAAGAGGAGGGTAAAACAAAACTGCTTTTAAATACCAGATTTAGCTTTCCAGAACAACGTGCAGGTTGTGATTCACTTAAATTGCAGTAATTTTAATATTTGTGAGAGGTTTTAAAGGTTTGTGAGATCATCCCAATTCTCTATTGATATTACAAGCTAATAAATATTCTGTCTTCCCATAGGGGTGGTGGTTTAGGCTTGGTCCTGGCCAGCGCTGGCTTTGGCATGCTTACTGAACCCATCATGGAACTCCACAATCAGAAGGGCTATTTCCTTCACCACATAATTTTTGCCTGCTGCACTCTCATCTGTATCATCTGCATTCTCCTGTTGCCTGAAACGCGCAATCAGCCACTCCCCGAGACCCTGGCTGATGTCGAGAACTACACCCGTCCACCCCTGCTTCCCCCGAGGAAACCTGGATTGCTGCACACGTCTGACAGCACCAGGGACTACACAAGAGTGCGTGACACACCACTTCATGAAGCGCCCATCATCATCATGGACCCTACTCCCTCTTCAGCTATTGATTTGACTGGAGGTATGCAGTTAATCGAGATGCACTCCTGTGTGGCTGGCCCTAAAGATCCCAACGGTCACTCGGTTTCATCTTCATCTACGGGCAACATGATGACACTGGGTAAAGACGCCGTCACACAGGGCAGTAAAGAGCACCTGCTGTCTTCCACTCCTTTACACAAAGCCCCGTGTGTCACAGACCCACTTTTAGCTGCTGCAGAAGAACCTCCTGCAATCGTCCTGCAGTCTGTGGAACCACTGTTAGATTCATCCCTACCTGAAATGAACGACAGTGGTGAATCCCCAACAAGAGAAGCAGAAATTACACCTGCTGCTTCATTGGATTCTTCCACTCCCCCCGTCCCTCAAACTGTACCCTCCTCTTTGCTGATCTGCACCACGCCCATCATCGAGCCCCCACCGAGCTCCACTTTAAAATCTCCGAACCCGCTGGATAATGACATCGAAAATATAAGCACAACATCTGACCCGCCTTTGCTCAAGGATACTCAAGCCACTTCAGCGGGTTCTCCTTCTCCCCCTTCCATAAGAGACAGTCCCTCTTCTCCTATGGATGGAGGAGATGAGGATTTATCTCCTCCTTCCATAAGAGATCAACCCACCCTCCTTCTCATAGACTCCCGGCCACCTCAGTTAGATTCTACCTCTCCCTGCGTTGAAGAAAAATACGTTTTACCTCCAAACACACCTCCTCCATCCATTGACTCAGAGGACTCTTCCACTCGCGCTGTCATAAATACAGTCAACAATGCAACACAGTCTCCTTCCATTCTCCCTGTCACAGACATTGCACGTAGCTCCACTCTAGAATCAACCACTCTGACTGTCACAGACACTGAACCACGATCAGCCGCTCGCCTCGTCTTAGATTCAGTACCATCTTCCATCACAGATTCAGCCTCCACAGACGCAACTCCCTCCTCTCTAATGGACTGGACGGTGTCCTCCCCCATAGACTCGGGTGTTCTCTCGATCAGGGACAGTGCCAGCACAGAAAACAGCACTGTCAACGGCATAGCATCATCGTGATCCACTTCTTCAGCCAGGAATTGAAGCTTTAATTGTCTCACCAGGAGGCAGCCACCCACATGAACATTGCATCAATGGGAACAGGAACTGGCCTGCTTAGACTGCAGGCACTTAATGAAGACTGTTCCCCACCTGGAGTTGAGTTAACATGTTTGCAAAGTTTCATTTTTTTTTTTTGGTTTTGTTTTGTTTTGGGGTTTTTTGTATTTAGTTTTTTCAGTGCTGCTGCACCCTTTTGTGCATTTAGCCACCTAATGAGACCATGCAAGCGGGAGAATGCCACAGGCTGGTATGTGACAATGTGACAGTAACTTCTGCGCTTCGTTGAATGTCACTGGAAATCACCAGCGTTTTAACTACTCTGACGTAAATGAACGGGGACAAAATCACTGTCATTTTTAAGAGACTTAAAGCAATTCCCATAATTACTGAGACGTGTCATCAGCACTGGGGAAGAAATGCAATGGTACTAATAGCAAACAAACAAACAAAAATCACTGGTACTTGTGCTCAAAGGTAATGTCAAGATATTTGTACAAAAAGGTTGCTTTATATGTATGGACAAGTAAATCTGAATGTTACAAAGTGCTTTTTGTTGCTATAGAGGTAAGCAATCAGAATTGGAATAGTTTTTTTTTTCTTAAAAAGAAAATGCCAAAAAACTACCCTGACCAAAATAAAGTGTAGAAATAGTGCCAAAACTTTAGTGATATAGTATTTGCCTGTTTGGGAGAATACTGTTAAGTGCTCTCCCCTGCTATAGGCTATATGTGGATACCTATTCCAAAACTAGGAAGTAAAGAAGAAGAATGAACAATTTATCACCATTTGATGAATTAAAATTGACAGAAAGCATATCTGTGATGCATATGAGCAGTGATACTGGTGAAAAAGAATGACCCACATTTTGTCGGTCAGAAGAAACTTTTATTTTTCCAATCATTCAAGCCAATGAAATTTATGGTATGCAAATGTTTTTTGATTTTTTTTGTAAATGTATTAATGTAAGTATATTGATAATTACTTGTTACGCTTGATTGTTTTGTTTTTTTTAAATTCAAAGTATTGTTTTGAATAATCTCTCATGGCGTGCCCTTATTGTACAGAGCTATACTTCATTCTTACAGTATTTGTGGCACCTCGGTGTGGTGGCACTTTATCTTTCGAAGTGGGGACTAAGCATGAAAATTTATTGTGAATGTGTCGGCAACAAACAAAAAAGCTTAAAAAAAAGAAGAAGAAAAAAAAAATCAAATCCTAAAAAAAAAATAATTTTTGAACCTAAACCCGAAAATGTTTGACGTGATTGCCAAATGTCGCAGCACCACTAACCTTGTGTTTTCCGAATCGTGGTCCGACATTAAGAGCTTATTAACGTCGGGGTGTTCATACTTTCACATGCACAACTAAGTTTACCTTAAAAGAAGGAAAAAAAAAAAATGCAATACTTCTTACATTTGTCAAAACGACATTTTAAAAATACAGGTCACAACCGTTCAGTCAGATTAACCGACTGATATTCTTAAATTGATAGACTTTTGCTTGAGGAGGCACTTTTCCTTCCAAAGCCCATGTCCGTCTGCGGACAACATTATACTTGACTTAAATGTGTGTGAAACTTGACAGTTGTTGTAGTACTTTGTGCTTTGGAGGTTGTAATATTTGTCTAAGGAAGGATGTGTGATTACAGATAATCCACTGTTTACAACAATCCTCGTAATAATGATCATTATTATTAATAATAATAATAATTACACTGTACTGTAAAACTTTAGAGCCAACTGAGTGATGTGTTGTCATTTCAAATGTGCTAAAATGATCACAGTGTATCATAATTACTTATATCCAGGGAGTATTTTGGAGTTCTATTAAGGTGTCATTCAGGAGTCAAACGAAACAGCCGACTTGACGGAAGATTTTCCGTAAACCTTACAGCTACTTCAGTCACTAGAATTAAGTTTTGCTTTTATCAAACTCAACTTTGCACTGACTAAAGCCTGCATATCCTTTGATATTTATTTGAATGATTGCGAAAGCCTACCTGTGGTTGTTTTACTCAAATGCAGCTTAAATCGCACCACGATGGCTCCACTTTTTGATTGATCTAGGGTGGCTGTGAACGACGACCATCTAGTCATTAATATTGTTTAAATATTTCTTGAGATCATTTAAACCTGTGTATGCTGTGCTGCTACACGTGAAAGCACAATGACCTGCAATCGTGTGATGTCAGATTTTGTTGGGGTTGACAACACCCTTTTCAACGTTGTAGACTGCACGCAATAGATCAGCATGCAGTCTACAATGTTGAAAAGGGTGTTGACACTAGATTTAATAAGGAAATCTTGGCATCTGCAGTTGAGAGTGGGTGGACTGCAGTGGTCAGTAGCTTCATTTTACTCGGAATCCTCCTCGGTGAATGTTGATCTCTCTCTATTTCAGTGTGTATTGCAAAAATTGAAGTGTGTATCAACTAAATCCCACGCAACATCTGTAACGTTAATGACACAGCACGATGCAACCGGTGTCTTCTGAGAAATGTTGCTTCCTCACTTTTCTCCCATGCAGATGGGAGTAACTACACTTTTTGTTAATAATCCTTTTATTTGACTCTATTTGAAGCAAAATGAAAGTTTAGTGAAAGTAATCCAAAGCAATGTTAGCACCAGCGATAGAATAGGATTTTTTAATTGTTGGAAAAGCAAGCAAAAAAGAGGAGGAAGAAGAAGATTATGTCTTTTGTAAATACGGTAAATGTGTGGAAACATCGAGCTTAAATAAGATGAAGGATCCTGGATCTTAGCAAGGACTTGTTTTGAACCCGGCAGATGAAAGTCTCACATAGGACGGCCCCAGTATACACATTTCAGGTGTTGCTTCTCTTAACCATGCGACTTAAGATCTCTTTAAAGGGGAGATTTAAATGAATGTAAAATAAATAAATAAAATGATAACAAAAAAAAAACAAAAACATGGATTGTACCATTTATAAATTCCAGTTGTTTGGTTTCATATTGTTTTCAGTTTAACAGTCATCATGCACTTGTATATAAGCCATACCTGTTGTTAAAATAAACCACTATTTATTGATCAACTGTTGATATTGATGTGTTTTTATGACATTTATGACTTCTCTGTGTCTTTTAAAAAAAATCATTTTAAAGTTAAAGTCTATTCAAGTATTCTAATAATGACATTCAAAGAAGATGAACAAGGGGGGAATGGGCGAACTTGAATGCAGTCTATTATGACTCGAAGCCCTTAGGCTTCAAGTCGTTATAGACAAGCTGAGACATTTCGCAATCAATGGCATCAGAAAGTAGGATTTATAACTCCTCACGTTTCCTGAATGTTAAGATATTTTCCTTTTTAGCCTGCATCAAAGTAATGGAGGTACAGTCACATGGAAAGTTCCCTAGGGTTGACTTTTACCTCTTATCTCTTGAGGACCAGTCTTACATAGAGTCGGTTATTTAATACATTTAGGTAACATACAGTGGCACAACTAGCTGGAGAATCTGTGCCTTCTAAGGAAAGGTGCGTTACTAGCCTTAGCTAAGCCTTAAAACCCACAAAAGCCTTAAAAACTGGGCTCGTTTCTACAGGTAGCTGCTTATTAAAAGACGACTGGGATGAATCAGCAGCTGCAGTCTGGAGCATTAAGCTGGTAAAGTCTGACATCTTCTAATAGCGAAATTAATTATGTGGATCTTTTAAAACATCCCCATTCGAGTGAGAAAGCCAACCCTTTTTTTTTTTTTTTTTTTTTAATGCTTGCCTGTATGGGACAGGGTGATGTCAGGGCCATGATGCGGCATGATCCGCTGGTCCACTGCATCAAACCGGGGCGCTCCCATTGGCTAACAGGGATGCTGAGGATGCTGCGTTGTGTATAACGTCATCTGACCAGTAGCACGTTTATCTATCTCGCCGGCTCAACACTCACCCGAGAAATGAGGCAAGTCCTGATTTTGAGAAACACCGCGGCAAGACACTGAAGAGTGGACGCCAGTTAAAGTCGAGAAAGGACGCTGCCTGCACGCACCCGCAGTTCACCATGAGGGAAATCGTTCACATCCAGGCTGGTCAGTGCGGAAATCAGATTGGGGCCAAGGTATAAATGTCTTCATTTAATCTCTGAAGAAGGGATCTAAAGGACTAATTTTCATTTAAATGCGGAACGTCACCGCGTTTGTGTGCCTTAATAGTTTACAAAGCGCGGTTAGTTCGGCACATTTAAATCTGTCTTTAAGAGTTTAATATCGATCAATCACGGATTAACATACCTATATGGAGCGGTTCAGTCTGGTTGATCTTTCAGGTGATGTGGCCTGCGCTGCTGCGCGTCATTGTGCCACCAGATGCGCAAAAACTAAAACAAGGCCTGACGCACACACGTCAAACTTGCTTCATGTTTTCGTTTTTGCTGTGTTACTCTAAAAAAAATAAGTAAATTAATTATTTTTTTAAATGCTAATGAATAGTAATGTATTTGTCTTAGTTCTGGGAGGTGATAAGTGATGAACATGGCATCGATCCAACCGGTAGTTACCAAGGTGACAGTGAGCTGCAGTTGGAGAGGATAAATGTCTACTACAATGAGGCATCAGGTGAGAAGGAAAATGTTGCTTTAATATAAACCACATGCTTGCATCTGAATTTTCCACTATACACAAAGCAGCTTTTTTAACCACTGATCATTATTCTTGCATGGCCTTATGCTACACAGACCTCATTTGACTGTCACAGTTTGCTCATGTCACTAATTTAGCTGCAGTGGAAACTAGGTTCTGCTATGAGTGAAGGGACACAAATGAGGACAGTGCACCTGCTAAAAATCTCTTTTTCTGTGTCCTTGTCTCACCCCTCCCCCTCCGTCTCTCTATAGGGAGCACAGGTATCTGCAGTCTCAGTATAGCTGAACTCATGCTCAGTATCTGATTTTACTGGTGCCTGTGTTGCAGGTCCTTCTAAATACAACCTGCTTTGTTGCTCACAGCTGTCGTACATCAAGCAGCCAATCAGTGCCTGGTAAATAAAGGCGCAGGGATAATAAAGAATTAGTATTTGTGTTTCATCATTAGGCCTCATGTTTTCGGTCAACATCTCAATCCACATGCACCCAGGGTTGATATCCAACCTTTTACTCATCTGCATTGGCAATAAAGGACAACAATCTACCCATATCCTATTTCCCAGCAGCATGCATTATTGATTCTTTGTTTCCACGTTGCATGCCGGCTTCAGTGTCATGGGAGGTAACTACCTAATGCAGACTGAACAAAACAAATTGTCCTTAAAATAAAAAGTGCAGATTCATAAGCAACATTAAAACTTCAGCACTGAGCAAGAAAGTGAAACGAGGCAAAGTCAAGGAAGACTGCTTCTGTGTCTGAATACATCCTGCAAGACTCAGCACTTTGAAAGCCCCACTGGTTTAGATTAAGCTGTGCAGCACGCTGCAGCAGTTTTGCAAGAAGGGTGACAGGCAGAAAGGGTGGGGCAAGGCAAAAAGCAAGAAAAGAACAGAAGACGCTTTGAATTCCCAGCTTAATTGAGAGGCTTGTATCTTTAAGGAAATGCTGCTTGCGAATCTTTTGAAATATGCTGAGGTTTTTCTTCATGGTTTACTGCCGGTGTTGCTGAGGTTACTGAGACTGTTGATATTTCCATCCATTACCCCTCCACATCCCTCCCTGTCCTCGTATTCAAAGGCAGCAAATTTGTGCCCCGAGCCATTCTGGTGGACCTGGAACCAGGAACCATGGATTCAGTTCGCTCTGGTCCATTTGGGCAGCTATTCAGGCCTGACAACTTTGTTTTCGGTGAGTTGACAATAAATCTGGATCAGACCATTCATCCTGAACCGACTCCACATGTGTGAGTCATCCGTGCATGTGTGCAGCATGTGTCTGACCTACTGTCACAGACAATGAAGCTGCACTTCGTTTCCACTGCACTGCACAGTACTATATATTCTGAGCACACAGCTCCTGCAGTCCCTCGGTGATGCATTGCCCATGTGTCGACTGAGACAGCTCTTGTGGTGACTTAGCAAAAATACAGTCTATGTGGAGATTCTGCAGCAGAACACAAAGCAAATAATAATATGAGGGCCAAAAACATTTATCCCAAGATGACAATCTATTTTGTCACTGGATAACAAGTGCTAACAAGTTGAAAATGGCAGATAAATCACTTACTGATGCTTTCCAGAGAAATAAGTTATTTTGAATTACAAATTGGTTGCCAAGTTTTAATCAGCTTTCTAAGAAGTTTTGTAAAACTACACCAAGGCTCACTTTTGTTTTGAGTGAACTGGTAGTGCACACATGGAAATATTATTAAGATGGCAATGCTGATGTTGTTACTTAGAAGATCTAAAATTTCACAACAGCTGCTGTTTTGCTTAGCTTGTCGATACATATCAGACAAGTGGGAACCTTTATTATCTTGCCAGTTTCATTTGACAACGTTTGACAAAATGATGGCAGGTGTTGACCACTGGTCTTAATTTCATGTCGAACCATCCAGTCGATGATTTTCAAGACCAATATAGATACCGACATTCTATGATCTTTGTAGTGCTGTGAATATCTACTGCGTACAGGGAAGTTGAAGAGTGCCCTCTGGTGGACAAACTATGCAGCCACAACACTCATAACATGGTTGAAGGGTGTTTCTCCTGTCTCTTTTATTAATGCTGATACCGATAGACTGGCAAATAGCAAATATCAGCTGATAGTATCAACGTATCGATAAATTGTTGGGCTATAATTATGAATAACTGTAACATATTTTGTATCCAACAACTGACAAGACATATCAAAACTATCAACTTCATCTTGATGCCAGATAAAAAGTTAAATAATCACTAATTTATTATGATCCATTGTGTATCACTATTGTCTGTGCAAGACTTCGTGTCAGTCAATTCATTCTTTGGTCACAAATGTAAAACCTTTATGTGTATAGATGTGTTAACTAAAACAATATTTTTCAACATCAATTGTCTTTAAAAATTATTTCATGCAGGTCAAAGTGGAGCAGGAAATAACTGGGCTAAAGGTCACTACACCGAAGGAGCTGAGCTGGTGGACTCTGTGCTAGATGTGGTGAGAAAGGAGTCCGAAAACTGCGACTGCCTTCAGGGCTTTCAGCTCACCCACTCCCTGGGTGGAGGCACAGGTTCAGGAATGGGCACACTGCTCATCAGCAAAATCCGTGAGGAGTATCCTGATCGCATTATGAACACCTTCAGTGTCATGCCTTCCCCGAAAGTGTCTGACACTGTGGTGGAGCCCTACAATGCCACTCTCTCTGTACACCAGCTAGTGGAAAATACAGATGAGACCTTTAGCATTGATAACGAGGCTTTGTATGATATCTGCTTCCGCACTTTAAAGCTAACCACACCCACCTATGGAGATCTTAACCACCTGGTATCAGCCACCATGAGTGGTGTGACAACGTGTCTCCGTTTCCCTGGACAGCTCAACGCTGACCTCCGTAAGCTAGCTGTCAACATGGTGCCCTTCCCCCGCTTGCATTTCTTCATGCCGGGCTTTGCACCTCTGACAAGCAGGGGCAGTCAGCAGTATCGTGCCCTCTCCGTGCCAGAGCTCACACAGCAAATGTTCGATGCCAAGAACATGATGGCAGCGTGTGACCCCCGTCACGGACGCTACCTCACCGTGGCAGCCATCTTCCGTGGCCGTATGTCAATGAAAGAAGTGGATGAACAGATGCTGAGTGTGCAAAACAAAAACAGCAGCTACTTTGTGGAATGGATTCCAAATAATGTCAAGACTGCAGTTTGCGACATTCCGCCCCGTGGCCTCAAGATGTCCGCCACCTTCATTGGCAACAGCACCGCCATCCAGGAGCTGTTCAGGAGGATCTCAGAGCAGTTCACCGCCATGTTCCGCCGCAAGGCTTTCCTCCACTGGTACACAGGGGAGGGAATGGATGAGATGGAGTTCACTGAGGCCGAGAGCAACATGAATGACCTTGTGTCCGAGTATCAGCAGTACCAGGATGCCACCGCTGATGAAATGGGTGAATACGAAGAAGATGAAATGGAGGATGATGAAGAAGTCCGCCATGATGTTCACCACTGATTCTAAAACACAACAAGCCAGTTCCTAATAATAACAGCTGTTGGAGTGCAATGAGACCACAAGATGTACGCTAGGGATGCTGATTTCAATAAATGTTGTGGTGTGCAGATTATGGTCAACTATAGTTGTTTAGCCTATATTGCGCTGAATATAAATATAGCCTTTACTGACAACGACGGTGAATGGTGTTAGAATCTAAAGTTATCCAAGTCATGCTATGTCAGTGTCAACAAGCAAGTACAGTTTTGTAACAATAACTCAAATGTGCATTCTTTTCCTCATGTCTCTAATAAAAGATCCAGTCTGTACGTCTTGTCAGGTTTCTTTTTTCAAAGGTACATAATGTGCAAAAGCTACGTCAAAATATGTACAACCCACATAGCTCATGACATCTTGATCTATTGCATTGTTTTGCAAGCAGGTATCAGATTGCCACCCATCCAATCAACGTCAAAGAAGCCCAACCCAAGTAGGAAGGTTCCCAGCAACAGCGAATAAACAGCCTGTACAGTGCACAAAGGAAAAGTTAAAAAAGAATTTCAAAGCACACAGTGATCGCTGATAATCTCACACTATAATGCGTAATATCAAAGGAACATGTCAGGGTTGTGACTTTCACACACACACCTTTCAAAGTGCGTGAAAAGTTTTTTAAACTTTTAAAATATTTTATGCTTCTTGACACACCCTAGTCTGAACTGTGAATCCAAAATTTTCCATTGGAGAGAGAGAGACAAAAAGGAGACAGACAGAATGTCAATAAATAAAAATTTTATTTTGGGTAAATCTTCCAGGGAATAACACAGAATACTACTCTGAACCAGTTATCCCAAAGGAAAGAAAACAAGGAAGTTGTTTTTATGACTGAGAAACAGATCTGGCTCGTTACAAGCTTTTAGTCAGATTACCTTACATGGGGCCAAATTACAAATTACAGGTCATAAATTGAACCACCTTTTTCTTGTATGTCACAAAAGAAGAAAAGTTGATTAGCAAAGTTGCTCAGAGCTGTGTCTACTTTAATGCTTTGTATGTTGACAGCTCAGACTGAGGTTTGAAAAGAAAAACTTTGCAAGTGATCCACTTCTGTCCACAGAGGAGCAAAGAAACAAAGCAGTACATTGTCGCCAGAAACAAAACATTAAATGGGTTTAAAAAAGACGGTTGGAACTGTTGATTAAACTATGTATCACAACTACATTTTATTTTGGGAATTAAACAAAACAACCCCCGATAATTTTAAAAAACATGTTTAATGATTATAACGTTAATGCCAATTTTGGATTTCAGTGGCAACAAGAGCTGCCTTCTTCCACATCAAAAAGGCCATACGTCAAGAACCCTCTGAGAGCTCGAAACAATGCTTCCCCACATTCAATATGGATAAACTGAGCCTCGGCTTCTCAAATACACATACTTGACAGGCTGTGATCTGTCCCCTCTGCAGCTGAGCAGCCTCTGTGATGCTAATGTATTCTCTAGCACTTGAAGTTATTGAACAGTACTGTTTTCTTAATTTGATTACTATTCCTGACATTTAATGACACATTTGAAGTTGTAACTACTGTTTGTTTGTTTCCATACCACACACTAGCTCAGTCGGTCAAGCATTAACACCCAGACACCCTATGCGGACAGACTGCTATCTGAAATTTGAGCTAAAGGCAGAACACCCTCTTACTTTGTGCACTTCACAGATAGCGAGCATATAATGCTTACTTTGTTTCTCGAAGGGAAAAAAAGACACAAAAAAAGGAAAGCGCTGTTCCTGCATTATCAGTAACTGAAACCTGAGTTTCTACTTTACTTTCTCCTCTGTTTATGTGAAGCATGAATGAACCTTTGTCAGTCAAACACAGAGAAACCTGTTGTATCCCTTCTATGCAGAAACACTCCTGTCGGGTTGGAAAACCCTGAAGCTAATGCTTACATTTTAACGTCTCTACCTGTGGCATGTTTTAGTTGACATGCAAATATGCAGTTAATTTGTTGGTGATCACCAAGCCATATGCTTAAAACACATTATTGGAAAAAAAAAGTTTTTAACTTTGAAGAATTGCTTTACATACACTGTCTCTTTCAATTAACAAACTATGTAGAAATATTATATCAGCTTATGGTCAGATTCAAATAAGGACTATTTTTTCCATTTATGTTTACTATTGTATAAACGTTTTCAAATGTAACCAAAGAATCTGAAACTAAATTGTTTATATATGAAATATATAATAAAATATATTACAAATATGTTTATATAAATAACTTAACAATAACAATGAAATACCAATTAATGCTCATTTTCATTCTATCTGGCAAATAGTATAATGTTTGATATTTTGCAAAACAGTCCTCTGGATAGCAATTCGCATAATTTTGCATATCACATGACATCCAAAAGCTTATAATGTTGTAAAAAGAACAGTTAGGGTGATATGCAAGTAATTTCTGAAACATAGTTCTTAACTTTTTTTTTAACTCAAAGATGTACGATAAATCGTGTCATGTGTGAAATCAGAAAGTAAAACGTGTCAAGCAGATTCTTTTCTGTTTGAGTTTATTGTGATACAAGTTGAAAAACCCCTTAAAATAAAAACATCTTCATTATCCCCGTGGATTAGCACTGCACTGCTATATTCTTACAGCATTTTAGAAAGCAGGTTTAAAAATACAGGTCAGTAGCAAGAACAGCAGCATTAAACTGGCAAGCTCATCCCATCCCATTACACACACACACAGCCACACACACACAAAATCAATCTGGTAATGATCCCACAAAACACATTTCTTCAGCTTTGGCACTTAGATCTCATGGAATTAATACTTATATATATATATATATAAAAATGCATACTTTCAGGAAAAATATAAAAATAGTGCAACAATTCAAATAGAGGATGTGTTATTTGAGCACACTCAGTATTTACCTAGTTTCTGTACAGCTTCTGAACACATTATGAAGTAGGCGAACGATCTAACAGTTAGCACGACAACTTTAGTCATGGCTAAACAAATATACCAATGTACAAATTAAGCACCTTAAAAATCACAACACACTAAAATAATACACCAGTCTGTGCAATAAATCTAATATTGACAGCCTTTAAAGATAAATGAAAAATCTACAGCCTCTCCCTCTGCCAAAAACCGTGTTTGTTTGAAGACTAATTATATATACATTATATGTTAAAAAATTATCGCTAAGCAGAGAACAATCTTGTGTGGGAATTTTCATTGCAAAAAGTCTTTACTATGATTTATAGCGCTCATGTTGTGTTTTTCTTGGAGTTTGGATGTATCTGTTTAGACCTATCTGTTGCGCTTTAATTGAATATCAAGTTCATGCATGTGATTTCTGGCTATTGACTAATTCAGTACCGTAACCACTTAAAAACAGTGCAGCAGTTCCTGCTCCTATAGCAGCTTGGCAGGCTGGATAGACAGGAGGTGCAATGATCTGACAACTGTTGCTGCCCAAGGTAAGGGTGTAGACTTGTTTTTACTTTACTTTCTCTTTTTAAAGGACACAAAGTTTACGTAAAACTGGTTTAGGACTAGTTGTTTTACTGCCCTGAAGCCATATTAGTTTTGTACCTAAAGAAATGTAGCACATATAAGTCTGTTAAGTGCACTCAATGTTTTTTGTTTTTTTTCCCCTCGGCTGGGTTCTAATAACACAAGTCATGTAAGACTGTGTAGAAATGTTTTTTCCTCTCTATAGTCAACACTGTATTGTATTCCCCTGCTGTTGACAGAACTGAATTTTGACATATCATTCAAAACAAATACAAGCTTGGTATAGAAAAAGAGGAGATGTTATTTTAACTAGTTTCAGTTTGAAATTCCAGCCTCTGATGGCTAAGTGCACCTTACAGTCTGTATTACATACTAACTTCTCAGGTCGGTGGATGAGAACCTACAGTATAAGACTTTAGGTCAAGCAGACCAAACTCCAGTTTATAACGCAATTAATAATCTGCATTAATAGAAATACAGCATGTTGATGTACTGTAGTACATTCCAGTCCAGTCAGTATATCATTACATGTCAAAACAGGAGTAATATTTGTAGCGAGGCTACAGAAAATGGTTGCTCTAAGCTCTTGAACTAGACTCCAAATTTCTCTCTGTCACCAAGACCTTTTTCTGCTGCACAACCACTCTCTTGGTCCCATGTGACTTGGGTGTGACTGTCAGCTTAGCTTCCTCATTTGACCCTAGAGAACTGTGCGACCCCACTGAAAAACCCTGAGCTTTCACTGGCACACTTCGGACTTCAAAGCCCTGCTCTGCAGACCTTTGTCCAGTCTGCACAACGCCCTGCGCTAAATGCACACCTTGCTCCCCTCCTGAGGATCCATTCTCCACCACTAATAGTTGTCTAGACCTGGAGATGGTTCCTCGTGAAAGTCCTTGTGCTGCCTGCCCTGTTGCTTCACCCATTCCTCCCTGTCTATCGACAAGTACCACACCCTGGGAACTTTGGAGGCCACTGACTTGCACCAGCCCATGACTTAGCCCAGCTTGGCCTACTGAACCTACTGCCTGCTGCGTGCCTCCTGCCACAAGCATTACTTGGGGCTTGGACTCGACTACATACATGGGTGTAGCAGCATAGTACATAGCAGGTTGCTGTATGAGCAGTGTCTGACTGGGAATCACTATGTTGTCCTGGACGTGTACATTGGGAAGAGTTGCTGAACTCTGTGCTCTCCCAGTGATACGTTCCTCCTGGATAACGGTAGAAGAGCCGGATGATACATTGGAGGTATTTAGGGTGTTAATATTGACGCGATCCCTGTCCCTGATAGTTTCTGTGTGACTACGGACATGTGTGTGTGTGGATGTGGAAGGCCTGAAAGGAGAGACGGGTCTGACTGGAGTGGAAGAAACTGCCACATCTACAGATTCAGTGACCATGGTTGATCCCTGGCAAATCTCAGCCAGGGTTTTGAATTTAGGCCCGAGGTCATTAAGGAATGCAAGATCATCATCATTTTCAAGAAGGCTGCAGCAGCCTACAGAACCTGCCAGCGACTCTTGTCCCTCATAGTTGTAGATCAGCATACTGTCCTTCACCTGAGGTTGCTGTGCAGCATGATCGGATTTCTGCAAAGAAGTGGGGAAGAAAAAGAATATGTTACAGCTTCAGACATAATGTCTTTATCTGACCTGAAAGACTGCAATTTCAACTTAACTTAGGGATCACTTACTCTTGAATAGTAGTCCCATAGAAATTCCTCAGATAGAGCTATGCCATCCCATCCCCCACCTCTGTATTGAGAGAAATTCATATCTTGTCTGGCCATCGTTCCTGTATTCAGGAAGTCCATATTCTGTCCACTGGAGTATTTGTACTGGTTGTACAGGTTCATGTTGTCAGCTGTCATATTGGATGTGTATATAGCACTGCCTTTATAGGGCCCTCTTCCACCTGCTCCTCCTCCTAACTCAGTCAGCCCTCCAAAGTATCCATGTCCCTCAAACATGTTGACATCCTTAGTCACTGCACCACCATCAACCTCCACTGGGACATGCATAAGAGGAACCTCCTGCAAGAGAAGTGTGGGATCCAGTCAGATAAATTTGATTATCAAATGTTCAGAGTTGAAGGTGCCTGCACACATCAAAACTACAGTAATACCTTGTCTTCTCCCTGTCCCTCAGTGTGATATGAGATCAGCTGTTGCTTTGTGTCGTATGGAATAGACTTGAAATCGCCGATAGCCGCTGTACTCCCACACAGGCAGAAGAGCAACAGGAGAGGCACCACTGAAAAACAGGCACATTTTCCACTAGATCAAAATAGGCTCGACTGATTAGGTCAAATTAAGTCCAATAATCAATGAATTACTTTAACCGAATAAACAGATTTAACAGGAAAGGAATGTATTTATGAAAAAACCGGCATCTGTGCGTGACACAACTACTCACATTAGTCAGTCTCTCTAGGCCTGCTACAACATGTACGATTAGGCAACCTTTTAAGTGAAAGTATGGAGAACCCCCCCCCCCATAAACTAGGAAGAGTAAAATCCTCAAACAAGGGCTCTACTCACAAAACAGCAGCAGCAGTCCCAGCAACATCAGCAGAATACCCGCAGCTCCAAAAGTTGCAGTCGACGTAGAGCGCGACACACAGGATTTGGTGTTTTTATTGCAGGTACATACAGTCAAATCTATTATCTGAGCATCAGCACATGACTTTCCCTGCTGGTCTGTGATCTTCAGTGTCACTTTGTGGACGCCAGGCCACACATAGTTTTCTTCTCGCAGAATGACTGTAGTTTCTGAAGAAAGAAATTAGTAAATTAAGAAAAAGAATACTGCACAAAGTGTTTACTTTTTGTCTTTTTGTCTTGCAACGTGTAAGGAAGTGCACATGGATAACACTCAAAATAAATGCTTAAAAAAATAGCAAGAAACATATTTTTTTCTAAAACACAATATACAATTTGTCCATAAATGCCTTTACTCTCAAAGGAAGCTCAGACGGTTGATCTAACAAGCTTTTGCTGGACTTTGCCGTACAGTGATTGTTTACATGGCATTACCATTAAAATGCTCCACTCTCCACTTCCCTGTGGTGCTCTCTTCAACCACAGTAAATTCAAATGGTGATGAATTGGGGAAGTGGTCTTCATCTACAGCAGTGACATAGATCACGCTATCCTGAAGGCACATGGTCTGAGTTTTAGAGGTCAGTCTTGGGCAGTGATCATTGAAGTCCTCCACCTGAATAGCTATGGTCCCCGTAGCAGTTTTTGAGGGCAGATCTGAAAGCCAGCGGAATGTAAGATCAATATTAATCTGTTGGGTATGATATTACTCCTGATTAGACTGATGTTTGCTGCCGTGTTAACAGAACTCACCATTGCTGATGCATAGAATTTCTGCGTAATATGTTCCATTGATCAAGTGCACGGACTCTCGGTCAGGGAGTTTACTCAGCCTGATATCTGCTGTCTTTTCATCGATAATCAACCAGTTGTCAATGTCACGGTGTTTGGCATACCTTGAAGAACACATGTAAATTAATGTAAGAACAAAAAGAAACTTTTCATATTCAGTGTAAGAATCGGTTGACATATGCGCAGGCGACACTTTCAGTTTAACTGTACCTCACGTTGGTGGCAATCTTTTGTGTGTCAGTGTCAATAGCAGCGTAATTAGTTATGACTTTGCTGAGGGAGGTGGATGTGTACTCCTCTGAGACAGTCACCACTTTTACGCTTGGTTGGAAACGAGGTCCCTCCTTCTGATTGACCACATTAATTGTGACTGGGTAGGTTTTGATACCTGTTGCCCCTGTCGCAGACTGACTGCTGCCAAAATTATACGCTGCTTTGTTGGAAACCATGACACGCAAGTTCATCACCTTCAGTTCCTCATAGTCGAGAGCCTGTATATAAAAGGGTAATCCATGAATTTTGACTCTTCTGGTCGAAACACATTTTTCCTTTTACCTCTAATTTACACAGCACTCTTTACCTTCCGAACCATGATAATCCCCTCATTGGTTTTTTCATCCGTAGTGATATCGAAATAACCTCCCTCATTGCCTGAAACGATTTGAAAAGCAGCCAGCCAGTTGTCTGTGTGAATTAGGTCCATATCAGTGGCTTTTATCCTCATAACTTCCACACCGACAGTGTTCTCTTCAATACGCCCTTCATACTGCAAATAAAGTGCACATGAACAACAACTGTTTTTGAAAAAAGCTTACTGTTGACCACTATGAAAACAAAAAACAAGAAAAACTTTACACAAGAATAGATGGGCTGGATGTGGTAAAGGTGGAAGACCTACTGTTTCTTTTTCCAGCGTTGGAATGTTGTCATTTATGTCGACAAGTCGGATCTCGACTTCTCCAGTTGACGTTTGTCCTCCTGGGCGTCCATTTAAATCACAGACTTTAATCATTAACTTATATGTATCTTGTTTCTAAAAACAAAAGTTAGAAATGATTATTTCACAGATGAATATGTTGGAATATGTACATGCAGTGTGGTGAATAAAATTTGACTAATTTCTTACAAATTACGTTTATAATATGAGGTCGTACTATAACGATGAACTTGGGGGCTGTGACAAAATCTACATACTGTTACTGATTTGACTACAGTCTTGTGAGTTGCAAGCTTTTCCATTAAATAATTGTAGAGGCACAAGATGATTTTCACAATACCTAAAAGGTCACAAATGAGCTCACCTCCCGATCCAGTGAGCTACTTTGAACCATGAGCTCTCCAGTGCGAGAGTTCATCCAGAACAACCCAGCTGTGTTAGCCTGCTCAACAATGCTGTATGAGAGCTGGGCATTCTCTGTTCTCTCATCATCGGCATCAGTAGCGATTATTTTCATGATAACAACACCTAGGAAATCGAAGGTAAATGAAAAATAGCAACTCCGGTAAATGAATTCAGTTAAGGACAGGATTGTTTTTGGGATCCATCAAATAAAAAAAGACACAAACAAATCTTAACATACCTGATCGACTAGATTCATTGACATATCCAAATTGCTGTAATTGAATGACTGGCGCGTTGTCATTCTCATCATCAACGGTGATATTAAGGTCAATGTAGTTTTCAGCCTGGGTCCCATTGGTGTATCTTGCCACACCTCTTAACTATAAAGCACAACTGTATTAAAAACTGATTCACTTTGTAGCTCATGGCTCTTTATAAAGAGGATTTGACTCTTACACGATAGAAGGCAATCTCCTCTCGATCCAGAATGGAATAGACTCTCAAACAGCCGGTGCTATGGTCAATACGAAATCTACCAACAGGGTCCTGGTCAGCGCCAGGCCCTGTTATATAGTAGAGCATCTTCGCATACTCGTCCTTATCAGAGCGAATCTGAAATTCAGATACACAAACAGAATGAATCCATCTGGAAGGCCAAAAACTTCAGTTAACAACGTAAGAAAACATTTACTGAACATATTATACCATATATTTAAAAAGTTGTATTTTTAAAATCATAATTATAGTAGAATATATTTCTGATAAATATAAGCATGACAAATATTGCAGGTTGTCATTCAGGCTGCTTTGAGACCATCTGTGCATACATCAGTTAAACTCTGCCGTTACTTAACATTAGTAGGTGAGTTATGAAGATTAATACACTTTAGAACAATAAACAGGGTTGTGTAAAAGAAAAAAGCGCACAAAGCAGTATCTGTCATTTGTCTCTGTGTCTGAACTGACTCATCATGAACATGGCAGTCTGCCAGTGTCTGCCTCTGAAGCAACTCTCACATACCGGTATGCTTGTTCAAGGCAAGTAAGTGAAAAGCAAAGGTGGCTGAAGGACATGCAGCTCTTGAAAATGATTTGATGCACACAGTAAAATACATTAAAACGCATTAAACTGTTGCTTTGCCAGCATAAAAAAAATATTTGTATGACTGTGGAAAATAATATACATATAAATATGTATATTTATATTTGTAAGATGAAAAACATTAATTTTACAATGGAATTCTTCACAAAATAAATACACACTCTAGCAACGCAATCAAGGCCGGTGTAATCATAGTTCTCAATTAGCTTTCGGGGCGGTGCGATCCAGTGTCTCTTCTGCCTGTGCAGCAGTCGTCCATTTCCTTCTGCTCCCACAGGAACAAGCTGCAAATGAACAAAAAACGAGGAAAAGGTACATTATTATACAAATCTATCTATCTATCTATCTATCTATCTATCTATCTATCTATCTATCTATCTAATGTGAAGTCCACCCCACCTGCACATTATTCCCACTGTGTTATGATGTAGCAGAATATCTAATAATGTAATCATTACGTCTGCCTTACAAGTGGACCTGATTAAGACTTTGTTCCCCGAAACTTTCCTCCCACGTCCCGTATGGCGAAATAAACCAAATGAACTGTCCTGTGACCTTCGAATAAAAGTGATAAAAGTGATGAAAACGCTTCTCTTTTTTTCTTTCTCTTTTTTTAACAGGAAGATTAAGGACATATCATCTTCGGCATCTTTAGCGCTCACATACACACCACAAGCCAGAGCCACACCTGTATAGATCCGCTTTTCTCCATTCGACACTAAATGCGTAACAATACATTGCACTTACTGAATGTGTTACTTACAGCTTGAAAGAACGCCAGGAGAATAAAAATGCTGCTTTTCAGTAGTGATCCCATCGCGTCTAGAAATAAAACAAAACGTTGTCAATCCTCGAGTAAGAGTTCGGCTTCAGTTTGACTGCATCTGCAGCCTATTGTTAACTGCGTTTACACTTTGACCGTCCGAGGGGTAGGAAGAAGTTTTACAGCGCTGGGCGGTTCTCCCCCCCCCCCACTCTGGTTACTCATGACTGCTGATAGCAGGCAGAGAAAGGTGGAGTCCTATGTCCATTTTGTTCTGGTCTGTAATATCTCCGAGCAGCGCATTGTTTGTTATGAAAAACAATATGAACTAGACCGAAACAAGAGAGAAAGTCTCCAAAATGGACCGCGTGAATCCAAACTATTCACGTTTGACCATCTAAAACTGCAATTTTACATTTCCACTTCCACACTACATTCTTTTTTATTTTATTTCCTTTTTTGTGCACCTAAAAATGTATCACAGTCCTTTTGGCTAACGTGCTTTCCCACTTATATGAAAAACTTTACCAGTGCCCGTGAAATTCCTAAAGAGTGCACCGCTAGTTTCTGGGTTCCCAGCTGACTAGCTGTTGGCACACTCACAGTTTGGTTGCCAGGCTACACGCAAGGTTTATCCTGAATGGTCAAGGCGTGTTGCGACAGTACAATGGGAATTTAATCTGATTACTTATTTTGCATTAACGAATAAATCAGACATTTTTCTGATAATACTGGAATTACAAAACAAAAATTACAAAAATCTTTCTTTCTTTCTTTCTTTTAATTAAGACTAAAATTTATGTAATACCTTTCTTGGTGAGCATTTAAAAACACAACACAGAGGTGGATGGTTTCGATTGTGTCATGATTTATGACAAAAAACATCATAAAAAGTCTGAGGGTGCTAATACCTGCTAATAAAGGTACTATCTTAGATAATGACCAAATAATTGTTTAATTTAGTAGTCCTTATGAACAAAGGCCAGTTCAACTTTTTAAGCAGACACATGTGACAGTCTTTGAGGAACATTTTTGATTATGACACCTCACAGTCTCCAGCACACACTCCCAAACACGTAGTTGTTAGTAATAATACACTAGTATTAGTGAATCAATCCTCTTAAGCACCTAGTTTCACCTGAATACTTCTCTCCTACACATGATGTGAATGCCTCATTTGGCACTCATCCAAAGGGTGATGAAAGCTGGGTGTGGTAGGTGTTTTAGGTGGATTGAAGAACTTTCTTACCTCGGGGACATGTGTGTCACTGTTGCAAAGTGAGCTGTTCAATTAGTGCTAGCACTCGGTACCTTTAAAACTTTGCTTCTCAAAACATTTGGTCTCAGCCCTGCAGCATTTGGGTGGAATCCTGGCAAACAAACAAGGAGATTTCTTCGTCATCATTTTGCAATTGATGTGTTCAGACTAGATGAGCTAACTGGATGAAGACATGTTTTAATGACAGAAAAGACACTGGGTGAATTTAATCGGAAGTGAGAAAAATGGCTGAAAATATTTCAGAGAAAGTTCACATTTTCGGTTTCTCCAAACTGCACAACTCAGCAAAAGCAAAAAGTTGGTTATTTTAGAATGTAAAAACATCTGTTATGACTAATCTTACCAGGATACTGTTGGGAAAAAGTAGTCAGAAATAGGGAGACCGGCTGAATAACCAAAAGTACAATAGGTTTCTTCCACACAGGCTCGCTTAGACTCTAAATTCTGTAAACACACAGAAGCCTGAGCACAACGATAATTAACGTTTTTTTTATATAATAAAATCACATGGTATTTTGCTGTGTCTGTTTTGCATTTGCTGGTAAAGCGTTAAAGCTGTAAGCACTTTCATTATGTCCACGCCCATGTCTCCCACCATAAGTCTTCCTGACATTTTTCTCACCTTTCCTGTTGCAGGCCCATATATCCTGCCTTCAAAATGCTTTCATAAACAAGGTCAAGCCAGTAGAGTATTTCCGAACTGGACGTATTTTAAATGACGTAGGGCCAGTGTTTCTGCTGCTTTACTTTTATCAACAGTTTATAGAGATAATGAATGTTTCGCTGTGGTTACACAGTCTCCCCCACACCAGGCTTCATTCAGATCAAATTCCTGTGGTGTTCAGAGTGGAGCTCAAGTTTGTTCCTCCTACACAGTAGAGCTGCAGTCAAGAGAGGAGGAGCAAGCAGGGTCAGTCTCTGTGTAGACCTGAGATAAGCCTCCACAAACAAGCAGACAGACCAGTATTTCTTCAAGCGCCTATACTTGTAGCATGCCATAGTGTTATAAGACTATTACTATTGCTTTGTACTGATGCATTCATATGCAAAATGCATAGGGTGATCTGATGTAACTGCACTGTCAACAGTGTCCTGCTTTGTAGAATGTGGATCCAAATGCAAGACTCAGAAGCAGAACTAAACTAAAACACAGCTTTACTGCTGGAGCTTACAGAAAATATGAAACAAAGCTGGCTGGAGCCAAAGACACCAAACTGGGAAATTAAAGGGGAAACACAGAACACTGGTTTAAACAGCATGTGGGGAGGATGAGACCAAGAAAAGAAGTACACTGATAGTCTATGGATGCATATTGAAGTCCAATGATGGTTCCCAGACAGTTAAGCAACTAGAAAAAAATAGAGGGGTATATAAAGAGTATCAAATGAGACCACAAGAACAAATTCACTTTACCCTTACTTAGCAAAGGAGTTGACCATCATTTATTTGACCTTTACATGCTAAATACAAATCTGGTATACTGGCACATTTATATATATCCTTTTTATTTTTTAATTTGGACACCAAACTGTCCACCCCCTGTCATTTCTGACATGTCCCACATTGACAGACACAAATACAGTGTTTGGCTCACATTTACTTTTTTGGAGACCTGGTCACTTTGATAAATGCAACATGCCTCACGTGTATTTGTAGCAAGGGAAAATTACATTTTTAGTTGTGTATTGCAGTAAAAGAGTAATGTTTCAGGGAAAAAACTATATATATATATATCGTAAAAATGTTTGGAACTTTTGGGGGGAGTTGTTTTTCACAGTTGGCAATGAGGAGCACAGTCCAAAGATACTGTGCTTGTTTGAAATTTCACTTGTTGCAACAGATACTGCAGCTGATAAATGACCACATGTTAGAAGCAGGGGCACAGACAAGTGACAAAGCTTCTTCTTTTTTATTCAAAAATGGCAAAATGTTTTATTTCCAGCACCTGCCTAATGTTGGTAAGTGTTTCTAGTTTTCTTTATTCCACTGTTAGGGATGACCATGGGTATTATAACAAAGGTTCAATGCAAAAGCTAAGTAAGTAGGGATTACCTAACATGCAATTAGTTCCATGTACGAAAACTCACTCTGACCTTGCAAGTGAAATTGCAAAGCTGTGTGAAGAAGAATTCAGAGTTTACAGTAAAATCGATGATTTCCAGTATTTTTTTTCATCACTTGTCTACTTTGATTAGTACTGATACTTGTTAAGTCGTGTAACCTGTATTTTTTTAAAGAGCCACGTCTTAGGTAAAATTTAAGGCATTCCAACTATGCTAACTTTAAACCACTATACTGCTACAACTAGTTTTAAGTATGCATGACTGGGGTAGGGAGGATTGTAAAATCATATTAAAAAGTGTTAAAGCTATCCTACGGATAACAAATAACTACATTTTCCCTGTACTACTCATTTTTCAGCTTTTCAAGACAGTCGGTGATAAAAGCATTATCGCTATGAGAGGGAAATGAACTGAATTATAATTGTGATATACTGATAAATATTGCCAATTTGTAGTTGATACACAAGGCTATTTTTAATGTCAATATGTAACAATCCCAGCACAAATATTCTGTGAGCTGTAATTGCAGATACACAAAGGGCTGCAGTCATCCTCAGTCTCGCCTACAATACATTTCTCTTAATGCTTGCTGTCTGTTACTTCTGTCAGTGCTGTTTGCTATAGCAAAAATGTTAATGCCCAGAAGCATTAACAACATTTAAACGCGACAAGCCAGTTTGAAACTCACTTTCACCTTCAGATCCTGTCCTGTGTGGAGTCGTGCTCTCTCCCGAGGTCTCTCTACGTAATTGTACCTGAAACAATTCCACCTGAATACCAAGTAGCAAAAGGTGCTGCTCTGCTTACTTTTTTTTCATTCCGTCTGTGTGAAAAAGTGTTGTAGGCCGACTGTTTTGTCTTTTATGGCTCTTTTTAACTTTCCCTTTCTCGGTTTTCAGTTGAAACCGTCGGCTGTGATGCCAAATCAACGCTGTTAACTGTGAAGGACCCGAGTTTTACAATAAACAGTAATGGAGCAGTGGTAGCTTTAACGTCTGTCTCAGTGGCAGAAAGAGGACGGACATTTTTTGTGTGCGCTCAGGACAATAGTGGACCGGAAAGTAAGATGGAAGTTCACCTTGTCCGCAGTACAATGTTGAAAAAATATGTAAGACAACTGCATATTGTGAGCCGTTTATAGAGCTCAGAAAGCACTATGCATTTTTTCCTAACATATCCTGACTTGTTGGAATGTCACAGCAACGAGGCCAAGGATTCCTGAGTCGGTCTAAAAGACGCTGGGCACCTCCGAACTTCACCGTAGTGGAGAATTATGAAGGACCCTATCCAAAACTAGTCGAAAGGGTAAATTAAATGTATAATTCATATCATTTATAAGCACTGTGCTATTCAAATGTTTATTTTCAGTACACATTGTTCTCTTTTCTCACTTCCCCCCTCAAATTATCTGATTATTTCAGGAGTCACACCTGTTAATTAAATTCAGTGATTATTTCCTTTGATGTTCTTTTTTAAGTTACATTACCAGCATGTCAGATTGGAAACTGTCTACAGTTTTGATCTATTTAATAACGCTACGAGCTGAAAGAGCTCACAGTAGGCTGCTTTATGAAAACTGAATAACAGAATTTTTGTTGTTTTTGTTTTCTTTAATATGTGTGTTTTATTTGGTTTTCCCTGTAGCTGGTGTCAGATACCTCAGCCAAATATAAATTGTTCTACACTGTCGAAGGAGAAGGATTCGATAAGTATCCAACTGGAGTGTTCAGACTGGACAGAGACACAGGGGATCTGTTCTTGCTCAAAGCAGTGGACCGTGAGGCGTCCACTTGTCTTTTTCGTTTATAGTTTGTGGTGCGTTCTTGGGACACGATCACAAAAAAGGAGACAGATGAGAATCTGCCATTGAAAGTGGTTGTAGATGATGTAAATGACAATCCACCGGAGTTTGTAGGTCCTCTACAGTTTACGGTTCCTGAGCACTGTAGTGTAGGTGAGAAAAGCAAAATAGAGTAACAGATAAATCTGTGGTGTTTGGCCTCAGTGTAGTTGCTCTAAATGATCATGGTTTCCAATACAGGGACTGTGGTGGGAAAGGTGAATACAACCGACAAAGACCAAATTGGCACCGACCATGTGAAGATTAGGTATACACTCCTAACTGGATTAGGCATGTTTGTCATTCATCCGGAAACAGGTGTCATTTCAACAACAAACAACACCCTAGACAGAGAGGTGAGCACTGCTTCTGCATCAGTGAAACCTGTGAACTTTATTTAAATGAAAATAGCATTGACATGTTCTCCTTATTATATTTTGCAACATTTCTTTTTAAGTTAACAGACAACCATTTGGTGGTTGTACAAATCCAGGATATGGATGGTGCAGCAAATGGTCTGGTTGCCACATCAACAGCAACAATTGTTCTGAGTGACATCAATGACAACCCGCCAACCTTCATGAAAACATCTGTAAGTGTTTGAAAAAACTGTCAGTATGTAATCTGTCTGAATAAGTGAAATCATATTTGTTGAACAATAATCATTTTAAGGACTTTTTGTACTTAATTTTCACTTTGTTGTCTGATAACATAACATCCTCATTGTTTTAGTATGATGTCGCTGTGCAAGAGAATGAAAGTGAAAAACTTCTACTTCGAATTCCAGTTCAAGATAAAGATTTGATAAACACACCAAACTGGATATCAAAGTTTGTCATTACTCAAGGAAATGAAAATGGAAATTTCAGGATTGTTACTGACCCCCAAACAAATGAAGGGCTTCTGTACGTCTCAAAGGTGAGACTGACTTCTTATTAAATTCGTTATTATCATTATAACAATCTTATATCATTGTACGGTACAATATAAAGCACCTTGAGGCGACTGTTGTTGTGATTTGGCGCTAGGGCTGGGCTATATCATACCCTTCACGGTAATACCGGTATAATTTTGGGCAACGATAGAAAAATGAAATATCGCGATAGAATATGGGTAAAACGCGCATGCGCAGTGCCTTTGTTTTCATACGCACACGTCGGAAAAAGCATGGCGGCGAAAGCAAATCGTTGAATGAAACGGATGAACCAGAATTGGTTTGTAAAAATGCTGCAACTTCAGTGGTGTGGAACTGGTTTAGCTTTCGTCCGTCCGAGACACAACAAAGCACTATTTTTGGTAGCGCATGCTAGCGGGCCGTCGTTATTACCGTGTTTTTTGGAAAATACGGGACACTTAAAATCAATCCTTTGATTTTTCTGAAAATCGACAGTGCCCCTTATAATCCAGTGGGCCTTATGTATGAATTCTGGTTGTGTTTATTGACCTCAAAACGATTTTATGCAGTACACGGCGCTCGAAAATCTGTCAAATGCTTTAGTACGGGGCAGCACGGTGGCAAGGTGGTTAGCACTGTTGCTGCACAGCAAGAAAGTCCTGAGTTCAATTCCACCATCAGGCCGGGGTCTTTCTGTGTGGAGTTTGCATGTTCTCCCCATGTTTGCGTGGGTTCTCTCCGGGTACTCCGGCTTCCTCCCACCGTCCAAAGACATGCAACTTGTGGGGATAGGTTGATTGGATAATCCAAATTGCCACTAGGTGTGAATGTGAGTGCGAATGGTTGTCTGTCCCTGTGACAGACTGGCGACCTGTCCAGGGTGTACCCCGCCTCTCGCCCTATGACAGCTGGGATAGGCTCCAGCGCTCCCCGCGACCCTGAAAAGGATAAGCGGAAGCAAATGGATGGATGGATGGGATGTTTTAGTACGACTTTGCTTAGCTACGAACCAAGACTGCTTGATGGATTGTCGAAGCATTACGGCTATTGTAGTCAGGAGCCTGGCGGAGTGATACGTACTGTGCTTCAACATAATATTACGGTATTGTGTGTGTATAACCTCTTTTTAAGTTTTGTGGATATTATACATGGTTATGCTGAGGATATGTCAGCAAATTTCCACTGGAAATGCCTTTTGGTTTAACTGTCAGCAAGGAATTTGCATTTGCACTGTTAAATTTTTATATAACTTTAATTCACATAAAACACCTGCTTGTTTAAGTGAAAATACATTGATGGGTTTTTTTTGCACTAATAAAGTTGTGGAGTTGTAAAGTATTTTGTCTAGTGTCAGTTATATCGTCAGTTATATTGTTATTGCAAATTTTCAAATGTATATCGTGATAAATATTTTTGGTCATATCGCCCTGCTCTATTTGGCGCTACATAAATAAAATTGAATTTAATTGAATTGAATTGTAGTAATGTTGGTAGTAGCATTTTACATGGATCACATTTAACGGAAAGTCCGTCTTTATAAAACTAATTTATATTCATGAACTTTTAAATGTCTTTCTTTTTTTCAGCCATTAGATTATGAGAAGACCAACAATGTGCTGCTTCAGATCACAGCACAAAATCAAGCACCGCTGAATGGCAGCAGTGCCAGTTGGCAATCCATCCCTGTGAATGTCAGTGTCACCAATGAAGGCCCAGAATTCTCTGCTCCTTCGATCCGCTTCATTGTCAAAGAGAACACACCAAATGGCACAGTGATATGAACTTATATAGCTACGGATCCTGAGACGAAGAGCAGCAAATCCCTTAACCCTTTAAAGCCGGTTGGAGTGGGCATACTCCGTTTTGCTAACTATTTTTAAATCCCGGTAGCACTGCAACCACGTAAGCTAGCGCAATAATTTATTTTGCATATGAAACCGGAGGAGTT
Source organism: Simochromis diagramma (assembly GCF_900408965.1). Classification (NCBI taxonomy): domain Eukaryota; kingdom Metazoa; phylum Chordata; class Actinopteri; order Cichliformes; family Cichlidae; genus Simochromis; species Simochromis diagramma. The sequence goes on from NW_024386782.1 coordinate 9,044,288, forward strand.
GTACTTACATCTTATGCCATCAGCTTGTCCTAGGTCACAGTTTCCTTCCACATATAGCTTTGCAAAAACTGCATAAAAAGCACTTGCAGCAACAAAAACATAATATTCAAGAAACATGCTTTGCCGAGCCGATCAGCTGTTCGTAACACTTCCTACGTCCATCAGCGCAAACTATCGCATGTCCGCCATGACCTGCCTGAAACCAAAAGTGACGTCATTTTGCGGAAATGTAGTTTTTTACTCATCAAGGCCTTATGAGCCTATACTGGTGTTTTTAAGTTATGTTTGACTTTATGACTTTCTGTGTCGTTTCTGGGATGCTGAGGACTCATATTGCACTGCTGGAAACAGTTTATTTTGATGCATATGCTGTTGTTTTTTTTTTGCAAATTTGCATTATAATATTCATTTTCGTTTTTCCTGCAATATATAAAAATTGGTGTATTTCAAAAATAAAACTATGAAGACACTTAAAATAAATTTCCTGTGGTGGGAAACTATTTTGTGCAACTTTTTTGTATTTAAAGTTTTGAGGGATAAGCCTCTTAAATTTTTGCAATTTATGTAATTACTATGCACTTAATGCAGACATATTATTAAAATGTGGGCTATAATGGTTGTATTGATGTATATCAACTTGAAATGCTCCCCAAAATGGCTCTACAACATGTAAAAAGATAATATAAGCTCTGACGGACTTGGTTCTATGGTAGGTCTTAAAGAGTTAAATTGGAACCCTCTCTGACAAAGTAAAGCATGCTAAAAACCTCAAAAATCTACACATTGTTTCACCACCTAAAGAAGCAGCAAGTCTTACAATGACATTTATATGGCTTTGGGACTCCAGAGAACCACGGTGAGAGCCGTTATTCACAATTGGAGAAATCCTGGAATAGTGGTGAATCCTCCCAGGAATTGCTGGCCGACCAAAATTACTCCAAGAGTCCATCGACTACTCATCCAGGAGGTCCCAAAAGAACCCAGAACAACATTAAAGAACCGAAGGCCTCACTTGCCTCAGTTAAGGTCAGAGTTCATGAGTCAACAATAAGAAAGAGACTGAGTAAAAATGGCATCCATGAGAAAGTTCCAAGGTAAACTCAGTGCTGACCAAAAAGATCACAAAGGCTCATCTCATATTTTCCAAAAACATCTTCTGGAAAGACATTGGGGAAAATATTCCATGGACTGACGAGACAAAAGTATCTTTTGGAAGGTTTAAGTTCTTTTACATCTAGCATCAAACACACAATTAAGAAAAACCAGAAAAACCATGATACCAGCAGTCAAATATGGTGAGACCATGCTGTGATGGTCTGGGGCTCCTTTGCTGCTTCAGGACCCGGATGCCTTCTCGTAATTGATGGAACCATGAATTCTGCTTTGTACTAGAAAATCCTGAAGGAGAATGTCCATTTGTCACTTTGTTGCATAAAGTTCAAGTGCATTTGTATTATGTAGCACGACAATGATCTGAAACGCATCAACAAGTCCATCTCTGACTGGAGTGACCTAGTCAAAGTCTTAACTTTCTCAACTGAAATTGGCCATTCATGCCTGAAAACCCTCGAATGTGGTTGAATCAAAACAATTTTGCAAAGAACAGTGGGACAAAATTTCTCCGCAGTGATGTGAAAGACTCAATCCCAGTTATTCCAGTTGCTTGACTGCATGCAGTTCTTGGTGCTAAGATAATTGCCCCAACCAATTATTTTGTTTAGGAGCAATTACCTTTTCACACAGGATAACATATTTCACTTAATAAATGAAAAACAACATACAAGACAAAACAAAAAAAAATACAGCATATTGTATTTACTCAGATTATCTTTGTCGAACATTAAATCTACATTGATGATCTGAAACATGGAATTGTGACAAGTGTGCAAAAAATATGGAATCAAGAAGGAGGCACTGTAGGTGACACTTCGTAATTGCAATTGTTCCTGTGTGCCAACATGTACACATTTTCTACATTAGGCTACTGTTGTATTGCAGGCTCCATGACAACAACAGGAACTGTCGTCCTTCTGGTGGAGAATCATATGAGTCCAGTCAGCATTTTATTAAAAACAAAGACTGTGCAAAACGAAGAGGTTTGGAGGGTTCCAGGTAATATGTTTTGAGAAACTGCCCGTTAAATTCTTAAAGTGTAAAAGTGGTGAGCTTGGAGAACCAAACATCCACAAAGGCATTAACACTGTGACAATAAAGATCGAGAACACAAATAAAAATCCAGCAGTCGATATTCTGCAAAATGGATTCTGGGTAAAAATATCTCTAATATTGACAGTTACCCAGATTTCAATTTTTTATTGCTATTATCAATACAAGTCTTAACTCAGGTTTACAACTGCCATACAGCAATTTTCATTTACTTTTTATTTTTTACAGGGACGTGCTGATCTGCTGCCCTAAGAGATTGTGTAGACTTTGTTTGTTTTGTCATTTTTCCAGTTTCACTTTGATAAGGAGTCAGTCATAGGATTGCACAGTAGGTTTAACTGGTTCATTGCTGTTTTGTTTATTTTAGCTGGTTACTGCCCTGAAGCCACACTAGTTTGTGTATAAAGTAAATGGAGTGTATTTAGGACTGTGATTATATATCTCAGTATTGTTTACCATCTTAAAATTTACAACAGTTAAACCATGGCAACAACTTAACAATAGTAGGTGAGATGTAGATTCACCTTAGAACAATAAACACACACTCACACAGACACACGGACCAAATTTACACAGAAATACTAATAGCAGGTGATCTAGGAGGAGGACAGGGTGAAAGTGCTTCTAGCCTTGTATGACCCTTCGGTTCAGTGGACTCAAACATGTGAGGGCTGGGTGGGTCGGTGAGAGTTTGAAGCCACTTAAAATATTTTATATGTTCTTCACACAAAATGGGCCAAAGGCAAGGAATCTCAGGTTGAAATAATAATCTTCTTTTTTGACTGTACCCTTAAGGGTCGCCACTATGGATCATCTGCCTCCATCTCACATTATCCCTGTTATCCTCCTCTCACACACAAGCCCTCTGTCACGATCTGAGGAGACAGACCGTGCGGCGGTGTGTGTGGTGGACCCAGGTGCGAACACAAGAGAGTTGACCGGAGTAAACTTAAACTGAAAGCGAGCCTTTATTATGGCTGATGACAGGTTTCAAACAAAGCAGAAATACCGTGACTAAACTGAACTTAAACGAACCTGGAAGCAGATATTGATACGCTATGAAGACTCAGAAAACCATGACGATGACTGTAAAGACTGGCTGTGAGCCCATGGAGGGTGGGAACACAGACGACGCGACACAGACTGCATGAAACACAGAGACTAAATACACATGAGGGATGATCAGGGGAAGTGGCCACACATGGGAGCACAGCTGACACACATGAACCTAAATACAGGACAGGAGAAGTGAAACTAAATACACTGACATTGAATACAGACTTTCAAACTAAAACAGGAAACATGGAGATTAGACATGACATGAACTAAACATAACCACGCAGACATGACGCATGACAGGTAGACGCACGAACCAGGGAGACTGAGTACAGGGAGATGACATAAACAACTAAGAAACAAAAGGCTAAACAGCACCCTAGAAATTAACTAAGCTAAAGCATAAATGAATACAAAAGATACATAAAACACTGGGTCACACGACCCAGGACCATGACACCCTCTGCATGTCCTCCTTCACTACACTATATGCATGAATCTGTGGTCTTCTTCTTTTCATTTTCACACATTTTTGTGCTATTCAGGGTTCTCTCTGGCATCGTGGATTATGGCCATGGCGTTCCTTCATTGCTCTCTCTAACCTTGCTTGATTTCGATTTAGACTACCTATCCCATGAAGTAAGATTCACAACCATAATGGTGAGAAAGAAATGCCAGAAAAAAAAGGAAAGTTCCAAGAATTTGGCTTGAGCCACCTGTGTATATCATATTATCACCATTTATATCTAGTCATGACCACCTTGTTATGTCGATCCTGATGTTTTGTGCCATATATGCATATTTTTTGCAACAAGCTATACAATAGGTTGTGATATATGGTATCACAAGTAGCAAACATAGCTTATGCTGGTATTATTTGCAATGAGAAATATTATAACTGACTTTTTTTTTTTAAATGTCTTAGTTAGTGAATAGATCGGAAATTCTTGGTGGAGTCTAAGTGAAATCTTGGTGGTGATACAAGTGCTGGTTGGCCACAACTCTGAATGCTGATAGATCTGTAGCAGCAGACTGAAAAACCATTGGCTGTTACCAAGAATTCCCAATGACTTTTGGATGGTAGGGAGCACCACGGAGGCAATATATCACATAATATGGGGGAATTATGCAATTGCTGTTTTGTTTTAATTTTTATAAGCAATCAATCATTCATTCCATGGCTTTCTTAGTATTTAAAAACACAGAGAGTGGTTTTGATGGTGTCACATGATTTATGACAGATCATTTATAACATCATGAAAAGCAGGAGACAGAAAAAAACGAGGCTCTCAAATTATGCGGTGCCAAACTAAAACTGAGTTTTGAAATGCAGCAGAAGTAAGCTGACAACACTGAAACTCTGAGAAAAACAACAACACTGAAACTTCTTTGGCCGATTTGAGTGCAGTACACATTCAGGAATACATAAAGAAGGATATTTGCTTATGCACTGATCAAATAACTGGTTGATGTATTAGTCCTTATGAACACAGACTAATTCAACATGTCTATGTAGACACGCATGACTGCTCTAGAGGAAAATCTTTGAGGAAATCATTTCACGTTTCAGAATGACCAGTCTAGATTACAGAGTACACGCTACAAATCACAAAGGTATTAGTAATAATGACTTTGGCATCAGTGAATTAATCCTCAGATGGTTTCAGTAGAATACTACTCTCGTACACGTGATGACGCGAGTACTTTATTTGATACTCATGCAAAGGGTGGAGAAAGCTGGGTGTTGTAGCTGCTTTGGGTGGATCCAGAAACTTTGTAACGTCAAGCACGTGTGTCACAGTCATAAACCGAGCCGCTGAGTTAACCCTTGTGTACTGTTCATATTTCATGTCCTCGCAGTATGTTCAGGATCAAACTTGACTCAAGTCAATAATTTGCTGATAATAAGTTTTTATATCAAATTTTGAACTATAGAACTATTTAGAATATATAGCAAGCCTATCTGACATTAATAAACACAAGATTAATCTTTAATTAAAGCAGGGTTGCATGGCAAGAGTATTTTTTTGGGATTAAATGTTAACAAATGAAATAAAAATATTCAATTTCATTGAAGAATCCTCATAACTGGCATCTAATTATCAGTATTAATGCAACATTAATAAGCACTTAGAACACAAAACCTGCGTGTGTGCTTTCAAAGCAGTGGCAGGAAACCTTGCATGTGTGGGACTTGAACATGTGTTGTCCACACCCAGTGAAGTGGCAGCTCAGATACCTTTATACTCCCTTTGTAAGAGTTTCACTTCCTTTAAAACACTGCATCTCACAACATCCTTTCTTAGCTCCCCAGCATTTACGTGCAGTCTTGGCAAAACACACCATTTCGTAACAGATGAGTTCAAACTAACAGAAAGCTACATTTTGGGAGTAAAATGCATGAGGTCATATGGCAATGACACCAAGACATCTTAGGAATTTCATTTGAAGCTAAAAAAAAAAAAAAAAAAGTCTTCCAGAGAAAGGTTACATTTATGCTTTCTCGTCACTGCACAACTCTGCAAAAGCAAAAGTACAATCTAAAAACATCAGTTATGAGTAATCTTATCAGGATACTGTGGGGGATATTTCATCAGTAATGATTAAACCAGCTGAATAACTGGAAATATGATCTGTTTGTTACACATAGGCTTGTTTAGACTTTTAATTCTGGGAACACACAGAAGCCTGAGTACGATAGCAGTTAGCTTTTACTTTTTTATCTCGGGAATAACATCGCATGGGGTTTTACTGTGTCTGTTTTGCATTTGCTGGTAAAGCGTTAAAGCCTTAAAGTCTTCATTATGTCCACGCCCATGACTCCCACTGTCTTCCTGACATTTTTCTCACCTTTCCTGTTGCAGACCCATATACCCTGCTTTCAAAAAGCTCCTTTAATAACAATCTAACTATTAAAGTATATCCAGATGGACATACTTTAAACAACGTAGGTCCATCGTTTTTGTCTCTTCACTTTTATCAGCAGTTTATAAAGATTGTGAGCGTTTTGCTGTGGGAACCACAGCCTCTCCCACACCAGGGTTCATTCGGCTCAAATTCCTGTGGTGTGCAGAGAGGAGCTCAAGTGTGCTCCTCCTACAGAGTAGAGCTAAAGAAGAGAGGAGGACGTAGGGGTCAATTTTCTATGTAGACCTGGGACAAGTCTTGACAAAAGGCAGACAGACCAGTATTTCTGCAAATAAGTGTACCTGCAGCATGCGCTAGTGTTATACGACTATTGTTTTTGCGTTATATGCATGGATTTATACAAATAGTGCTTAAAGCTTTAATTACATGTATTTTAGCTCTTATGCTCCTGCTAAAATTCTTTAATTGGAAATAAAAGAGCGGTTTAATGTCTTCCAGTAAAAGAGTAATGTTTCCCCCTGCTGGCGGGAAAAACGCGAATATCAGCAGCTTTGAGGGAGTTGGCTTTCTCAGCAGACACCAGCGAGCACAGCCCAAAGGTACTTCGCTTGTTTGAAATTTCACTTGGGTGTGTCAGCAAAGGTGTGTCCGCTGACTCACCCAACAGCGACAGATAGAGCCGTCTGAGAAACGCCTGCCTTTTCGCATTAACAGAGAAGTGAAGCAACAGACAAGAGACGAAACTCTCGAGTAGACTAGACGCATTTGTTTTCTATTACTCTCTGAAACACTAACCGGACTCTCCCCACTTGGACCCAGGACAAAGTCAGCCTTTTACTTTTTTTTTCTTCCAAAGATGGGGAGAGTTTTAATTTCCACCATCTGCCTAATGCTGGTAAGCGCTTCTAGTTTGGTTTTATAGCACTCCTACATCACCAATACGCTTTGCTGTCTGTTACTTCTGTCAATGCCGTTTGCTATAGCAACATTTAAACGCCACAAGCCCGTTTGAAACTCACTTTCACCTTCAGATCCTGTCCTGTGTGGAGTCGTGCTCTCTCCCGAGGTCTCTCTACGTAATTGTACCTGAAACAATTCCACCTGAATACCAAGTAGCAAAAGGTGCTGCTCTGCTTACTTTTTTTTCATTCCGTCTGTGTGAAAAAGTGTTGTAGGCCGACTGTTTTGTGTTTTATGGCTCTTTTTAACTTTCCCTTTTTCGGTTTTCAGTTGAAACCGTCGGCTGTGATGCCAAATCAACGCTGTTAACTGTGAAGGACCCGAGTTTTACAATAAACAGTAATGGAGCAGTGGTAGCTTTAACGTCTGTCTCAGTGGCAGAAAGAGGACGGACATTTTTTGTGTGCGCTCAGGACAATAGTGGACCGGAAAGTAAGATGGAAGTTCACCTTGTCCGCAGTACAATGCCGACAAAACATGTAAGGCAACTGCATATTGTGAGCCGTTTATACAGCTCAGAAAGCATGGTGCGTTTTTTTTCTAACATATCTTGACTTGTTGGAATGTCACAGCACGGAGGCCAAGAATTCCTGAGTCGGTCTAAAAGACGCTGGGCACCTCCGAACTTCAACGTAGTGGAGAATTACGTAGGACCCTATCCAAAACTAGTCGAAAGGGTAAATTAAATGTATAATTCATATCATTTATAAGCACTGTGCTATTCAAATGTTTATTTTCAGTACACATTGTTCTCTTTTCTCACTTCCCCCCTCAAATTATCTGATTATTTCAGGAGTCACGCCTGTTAATTAAATTCAGTGATTATTTCCTTTGATGTTCTTTTTTAAGTTACATTACCAGCATGTCAGATTGGAAACTGTCTACAGTTTTGATCTATTTAATAACGCTACGAGCTGAAAGAGCTCACAGTAGGCTGCTTTATGAAAATTGAATAACAGAATTTTTGTTGTTTTTGTTTTCTTTAATATGTGTGTTTTATTTGGTTTTCCCTGTAGCTGGTGTCAGATACCTCAGCCAGATATAAATTGTTCTACACTGTCGAAGGAGAAGGATTCGATAAGTATCCAACTGGAGTGTTCAGACTGGACAGAGACACAGGGGATCTGTTCTTGCTCAAAGCAGTGGACCGTGAGGCGTTCCCAGTATATAGTGTGAGTGTGAACATGAAAATGATTTAAGGTTTTTAGTCAGTTGCATTACTGTTCAGCAGTCATTCAAAAAGAACGATTTATCATTAAATAAAATAATGACGGATTGTCAACTTGTTAGTTTTGAGTTTTGATTCTCTATTACGCATTTTTTTATATTGTTCACTCAAACCTGGAAGTGACACAATTTATATATGTCTTATAATGTTTTTGCCTTTAACTTTGCTTACACGTTTGTCTTTTTCGTTTATAGTTTGTGGTGCGTTCTTGGGACACGATCACAAAAAAGGAGACAGATGAGAATCTGCCATTGAAAGTGGTTGTAGATGATGTAAATGACAATCCACCGGAGTTTGTAGGTCCTCTACAGTTTACGGTTCCTGAGCACTGTAGTGTAGGTGAGAAAAGCAAAATAGAGTAACAGATAAATCTGTGGTGTTTGGCCTCAGTGCAGTTGCTCTAAATGATTGTGGTTTCCAAACAGGGACTATGGTGGGAAAGGTGAATACAACCGACAAAGACCAAATTGGCACCGACCATGTGAAGATTAGGTATACACTCCTAACTGGAACAGCCATGTTTGCCATTCATCCGGAAACAGGTGTTATCACTACAAAAACCAACACCCTAGACAGAGAGGTGAGCACTGCTTCTGCATCAGTGAAACCTGTGAACTTTATTTAAATGAAAATAGCATTGACATGTTCTCCTTATTATATTTTGCAACATTTCTTTTTAAGTTAACAGACAACCATTTGGTGGTTGTACAAATCCAGGATATGGATGGTGCAGCAAATGGTCTGGTTGCCACATCAACAGCAACAATTGTTCTGAGTGACATCAATGACAACCCGCCAACCTTCATGAAAACATCTGTAAGTGTTTGAAAAAACTGTCAGTATGTAATCTGTCTGAATAACTAATACTTACATTTGTCATATTTATTTTCCATGAACATTGGTTGTTTAGTAATCTCCCCTCCCCCCAAAAAACGTGTTTTTTCTTTTAGTATGATGCCGCTGTGCAAGAGAATGAAGGTGAAAAACTTCTACTTCGGATTCCAGTTCAAGATAAAGATTTGATAAACACACCAAACTGGATATCAAAGTTTGTCATTACTCAAGGAAATGAAAATGGAAATTTCAGGATTGTTACTGACCCCCAAACAAATGAAGGGCTTCTGTACGTCTCAAAGGTGAGACTGACTTCTTATTAAATTCGTTATTATCATTTAGTAATGTTGGTAGTAGCATTTTACATGGATCACATCTAACGGAAAGTCCGCCTTTATAAAACTGATTTATAGTCATAAACTTTTAAATGTCTTTCTTTTTTTTCAGCCATTAGATTATGAGAAGACGAAGAGTGTACAGCTTCAGATCACGGCACAAAATCAAGCACCGCTGAGTGGCAGCAGTGCCAGTTGGAACTCCATCCCTGTGAAGGTCAGTGTCACCGATGTCGATGAAGGCCCAGAATTCTCTGCTCCTTCGATCCGCTTCAATGTCAAAGAGAACACACCAAATGGCACAGTGATAGGAACTTATATAGCTACAGACCCTGAGACGAAGAGCAGCAAAGGCATCAAGTAAGGACTTCAATTTGCCCCAATAACACTTGTTCTCGTGACTTGGACTACAAGAGTGAACATGCGAGTACTTTTTTGTCTCTTAGGTATTTCAAGATCACAGACCCGGGCTCCTGGATCAATGTTGACAGAGACACGGGAGAGCTGAGGGTGGCAAACACAATTGACAGAGAGTCACCGCTTGTTCACGATGGGTTTTACAACATCACAGTGAGGGCTGTTGATGCTAGTAAGTTTTTTGTAGGCACTTCAGTACTGATGAAGAAAACACAACCTTCAATAATACACAAGTGGTCCTTTCTGTACTCAATTCTATATTACCTGATGGATATTTGCCAGATCATTTGAGGTAGTGCCTTGTGTGACTAAATAAACCTTATTGCCGTTCCTTCATTTCTTCTTGCGGTGTGTCAAACAATCCGAAAGTTGTTAAAAGTACAAGCTCCACCTTGAGCTGTTTGTCTGAGCGGCTTTATTTTTCATGAGAACACCTGTTGACAAGATAAAACCTGTTGGAAAAAAAATCAAGTGGCTAGTCATTTACAATGACTCATGTTCCTTTGAGTGTTTTGTGGAAATTGGGCACATATCCCAGTGCTTGGCAGAACTTAAAACTTGCACTTAGGTGACACCGCGTTGTTGTAATGAAAATGGTGTGTTCCATTGTTCCTGTGTGCCAACATGTCCACACGACTACGTGAGAACCAGTAATGCTGTTGTGTTTCAGGCTCCAAGTCAGCAACAGGAACAGTTGTCATTTGGGTGGAGGATGAAAACGACAACATTCCTACGATTCCTAGTGAGCTCACGTTGTGTCAGGAGGATGGAGTGCTCGGCTCTGTGGTGGTGGTGGCCGAAGACAAAGATCAGAGTCCCTTTTCTTCCCCATTCGCCTTCAGTTTACCAAATAACAATGATGGCACATGGTCTGTGAAAAGTCTTAATGGTAAGTGGCTGTCTTTGTACACGATGAAGCGCAAAGTGTATCTTTTTAATCAAATGTGAACGAAAAGATTTTTTTTTACAAATGTTTGTAGTACCCTATGTACAGCGTGATCCAAAAAGTGACATGGTATCATTCCAGTGGTGAGAAAAGAAACAAATATGTGAGGGTGTTGTGGAGCTGTTTTGTTTCACAACTCTGTGAATACTCGGTTTTCAGAAGTAAATATGTAATGAAGAACAAATGTAGTTGAGAAAAAGACTTGGAACTGCGTGAACTTGTCGACGCATCTTTTGTTTTGTTTGTGCACTTTTTAAAACGAGTAGATTAGTATATGTTGGGGGCTAAAAATGTGGACATGGGTTTTACTGCATGGACAGTAAAATCATAAATCACATACATTCACACAGTAATACTCTGTTTTATGAAGTATAAATATTTTATTACAAATCTTAGTATTAAGTATATGTTAAAGTCACATGATGTAGCCTGAAACAATATTCTTCAGTCTTTTTTTGGTGCTTTTCTTGGTTAAGCTTGAGTCTCTTTATAATTATCACGTGTTTCCTTCTTAGACACTGCAGCTACATTGGAGCAGCTCAAACCGCTTTATTTGGGGATGCACACCGTTGACCTGACTGTTACAGATCTTCAGGGTAGTGGCAAAACACAGACAGTGAATCTGAGAGTCTGCAAGTGCAAGAATGGCGTCTGCCCTGGCAAGGACAGGTCTGTGTCGCTCGGAGCGCTGGGAATACTGACTATGCTGTTGCCTGTGGCCCTCCTCCTACTGCTCTGTGAGTCTTCCACTGTAATTATAAGTAGTAAGGGTTAGCTGGAGGTTCTTTCGTAGTTTGTTCAGTTTCCAATATGCAAAAAGCAATTTTGCATACAATAGTGTAGTGTATAATGCTGCTATGCTTATTCTTGTGACGCTTACTGCACATAAAAGTACTCTGTGAGCTGTCATTTTGAACACGCTTGCTTTGTTGTTGCAGTCCTGCTCCTTGCATTTTTCTGTCTAACAAAGAGAGAGAAGTTGCAACTTGACGACTCAGCAGACACTGGAGGAATCCTACTCAAATCCAACACGGAGGCCCCAGGGGACGAAGTGGTAAGGACAGTAATGCGGAAGCATTGCCTTGGCTTACCGTTACTCACAAGGAAACCATATTTGCTTCTTTTCTTTTCCCCTTCTGCTTCATTTATTTAATTGCCACGTTTGCTTTGATTGACAGGATGCAAGTCTCATCAATGGTCCCACTTTTGAGATTGACCAAGCAGTAAAGGGTGTAATGATGAATCCTTCATGGATCGGGAACAAGAGTGGAAGCACTATTGGAACCCTTGGTGTTCACGAGAATGGGATGCATGGAAGGACTGATATTTCTGCAGCTAATATGCAGGATTACTATACCGGCCAGTATGACATGACCATAGATCGTCAATCCTATGGTCAGCTTGTTGGTAGTGGTGTAGACTTTGACTACAGACAACACAACATGGACCCAGCTCTTCTGTATAATTGGGAAACAAATGGCCGCTATCTACATCAGGTATTGTTATTTTATGATTACAAACATATTATTTATTTGTTTTAGTGGCAGAAGTTTGCATAAAAAGTCAAAAAGAGAGCAGCAGAAGTTTCTTTTTCTGCGGTTTAATAATGTGTTACCTGTTACAGATAAGTTAACTCCCATTTGTAATATTATCTTCTTCTCTAAGCTGTGATAGCATCCTGTGTAAACCTCAATATTTCTCACCTTTGGTGAAAGATATTATTTCTCTAACCTGTTGGAGATCTGTTTGCTCGATGTGTAATATCCGTCCGTCAGTCATATCCCGAGCAGCTTTGAAAGTGTTGTATGCTTGCTCCTATCATCCAGGCTTAGTCCAAGGAGTAATAACAAACTGCCTGTGTCTTCCAGAAATTGATCCAAATGGGAACAGTGGAGGATGGGCGATACGCAGATGATATCATCCACTCCTACGGGTTCGAGGGACGTGGCTCTGTAGCTGGCTCTGTCGGATGCTGCAGTGATAATAATGACAATGATAACCTTGACTTTCTGAACACACTCGGACCAAAGTTCAAAACTCTTGCAGAGGTCTGCAGAAAGACATGAAAAGTGACACTCCAGATAATATTGTTTACTTTAAGCTATAAAAGATGCAGATTGGGTTTGAATGCTTGGCTTGTTACTGGGGTAAGAATATAAAAAAAGAACAGGCAGGTGGTGCTGGTGTGTATATGCTATTGCTCTTAGTTGCTTTATGTCTTTGTTGTTGTTATTTTAGTTTTTTTTTATGTAAAAGTCATTTGCACTGAAAATGATGTAGATGCTGTTGGTTGTGCATACTTTATGTTGTATGTCAATAGCCGCGTTTCCACCACAGGGACTGCAGTCTTTTGGAGGTTTGTACCTCAGGAACCAAGGTCTAAATGAAGTTCTTGGAAGAATGATTTCATATCTTTATATTTTTGGAGGGTAGCACTTTGTGACACTTCAGGAGCCTTTGGTCCAGGGATTGCAGTGTTTCTGGTTGGAAAGCAACTTCTCATAAAAATCACACTGCCTTCAAGGTTTACCACATAAATTGTTGGTAATCATTAACTTAAACTTACATCAGAGAGCAGTGAAGGGAGATGGAGAACAACGAAACTGGTGTTGCTTTTTCATATTTAATTGCACGACGTCTGCTTAAGCTTTGTGGGTCTGAATACATTGGTGGGAGTACAGACAAAAAAGCTCTTGGGACTAGAACTTCTTGTTATTTTGGGTTGAAATGCGGCTACTGAGTATTAACATGTTTGTTAGTAGGAACTTCGGTATTTTTTTTTTTTAAAAAACTTTGTTTATTAATCGTTGTCTGGTGTAAAAAAAGAATGCATTTCTATTTCAGTCATGTTTTTTTTATCCTTATTGAATTTCAGGCTTTGTCGATATATTTGAAGTAAAACAAATAATGAAACAAAATAATCTTTTCTAATATTTCACAATATTTAATGTAAAACTACACATTTATAATGGTGTATTTTAAACAGTGTTGATTTACTTCTGCACAATTTCCCAATGCCACAGAAATTGTGTGTAACCATGATTTACTTCAACTCCCTGACTGTCAGACGGGTGCAGTTTGAGCTCGCTGTCAGTCAGGTTATTGCAACATTCCCAACAGTAGTCCTGTTTAAATCTGCACAAGGGTGTGAACCGGAGGGGTAAGGTGTTACTGACACTGCCCAAAACTAAATATAACTGGCTGCACAGGAAAAACCCAGTCAAAAAACTGTATACCTTATATGTATATTATGTGGTTTTAGTTGTAATTTGACATTAACATTAAAGAGTGTTGTTTAATTTTTGCAACAGTAGCAGTTGTTTTTTTTTCTTTTTCTACATTTAAAGGAACTATAAGTGCAAGATGAAGATTATAAAATACCATAGCACACATGCAATAAGCATTTATGTAGTTGTACAACTATAAGCACTACTGTTTGTGCTTATAGTCTTCACTGTTTATTTAAATTTTAGTTTGTTTTTTAAAAAATGTTCCTTATTCTTTTTTCTGGTTGTACAGAAAGGTCGCAGTCTGGTTGCTTATTGTGCTCGGGCTTTGTGTGCACCCTGGTGAATGTTTTACAGGGTGGGGCACAGATAGCTTGCGTAATACAATGAGTTCAATGTTCCAACTCCTTGGCTAATAATTACTTTCAGTCTTTGGCAGATCCAGTTGGTGCACTGGTGTTATTATGGCAACATTGTTCTACCCTATTGTTAAAATGTTCTAACTGTAATCATGGTAACAAACTCTATTTTGTAAACAGTAAATGACTTCTTTAGACATAAAGTTTCCGGTTACAGGAAATTTATGCAATGGCCCAATTAGTGTAATTTAACAATTCTCAATAATTTGTTTTAAATTGTCAGATAGTATAGATAACAGACTTTGCTTTGTTATTCAAAAACCTCTGTAAATAAATAATATTCAATGAAAAATGTATTGAAACCTCAACTGAAATTCCCCAGAGTTCTCGTAACACTTTGGATTAATTTATAGATAATGTAAATACGCACTGAAGTTATAAACAAGTCACCAGTCTCTGATGCAATTTATTAATATGATGACGTACAAAGGACACCTGAGGCTCGAAATATGCAATCGCAGGCTCTGGAAAGGGCCATCTGTCACATTGTGATGATGAGTATAAAATATGATGGCAGAGAGAAGAATAAATGGTGAAATTAATTCCTGGAAAAAATGTCACCCCGATCAAACAGTGAAATCTTGTTAGAAACGCAACAATATCGGTACAGATTAAAATAATACTGTCACAATTATGGGAAGATGTGAACAACATGTGAACATGAAGGGTTTTTGCTCAAAATCCCAAAGGGACTAATTAGGTGATCTTGAACATAAGTCACCTAACTGAAAATAATGACCCCCCTCCACAAAAAAAAAGCTTAACCCAAATATCTGAAGAATGCGATCCAAGCAGAGATAGCAGCTCTTCTACCTATATTTGAAAAAGGAACTGTTCTCTACTAAGGTAAAACCCTTTTGTTGATGACTGATCTTGTAGTAATCTGCAATAAAAAGTGTCTTTATTTCAGATTCCTAAGTATTTTTAAAGCCATAACCCTGATTCTTTTCTTTTCAAGCAGTTTAGATGTTTAAAACTTGCTAATATAGCAACTTTTTTGCTGTCATGAACTCATGACTCTGGAATTGCTCACAGTGATGACTAAGCCCCGAGGTCAAGGGTGTGAAAGATAGCTGATAAGCAAAATCATTTGACAGTTTAATTATAGGTGCTGACCACTAAATGACTGTGATATGTCTCAAGTATGTTTAAACTGAGAAGCAGGGTGAGAGAGATTGACATGGCAGTTTCATCAAAATTAAAAAGACCTTATCCTGCCTTACTAGTTCACTACAAAGATTTTATTTTCACACATTTTTATATATAAAAACAAAACAAAACAACCCATAACAAACATAAGAAGGGCCTGCTGTACAAAACAGCATGCACAGCCGCCCTAATGCAAAACGTGCTGCTGGAAATGCATGACAAAAATACCCAACCAGCAATTAAAATAACAACAAAGAGAATTTTAGATAATTTTCTTTAATTGCTATGAAATGCCTTCCTACGCAAAGCAATGACACTGATAAGCCACAAAATTCAATAGACTATTTTGTGTGTCCACCCTTATCAGGCCCGTTTGAACCATCACTTCCAGTTACTTCTGTAAGGATGCAATTAATTCTAAAGCAGTAGCGTGAAATTAATTTATTGCTTGTAATTAGTTTTTGTCATACTGTGAAAACAATCTTTCCAGATAGGATGTTTTCTCCTTCCAACAGACTGTCTGAGGACACTTGGCTAAATCCGAGTTCAATATGGAGTAGTGCCTTCCTGGGGCACTGTACATACATTTTGTATGTATTGTCGCGGTACATTCAAAAAGGTGTAGGGCTGCAAGAGTAAATGCTCAAAGTGCTAATAGTTCCTCTGTCGTGTTGTGCATTAATACAAATGCTCAGTAGATATGCATAATTTAAAAATCTACAGACCACATAATCTCATCAAATTACTTGTATGGTTAACTTACGCCTTTTTGAAAGGTTCAAGAAACAAAGTATTTCCAGTATCCTGGTCAGTTTTTGCAAAATCCTTTTGACTTGTGTGCAGCTCATGTTTGAGATCATCCAAGTCATATATCTCTGCAAATAAGAAAACAAAACAGAAGTTCTTATAAAAAGCTGTCACTGTTAGGATGGAGTGTCTGAACACCTCTCAAATTGCAGTTGGGCTTGAAGAAATGCTTCTGCAAGTCACCAGTCAAAGAGTCAAGGATTGGATTGAAGATGCAATTTCTTAAACCATCTTTGTCCTATTGGTCACGCTTACCAACAGCTGAGCCTTTTAGTCTGGAGCTGGTCATCTGATGCCCTATTCCAATATTCCAATACTAATACTGTGTTTGTGAGCTGCCTAAGACCTCTCTCCATAACTCATCAAAAACCGAGTCATCTTTTTAATTCTGAGATGTGTCCTGAAGTACTTCAACAAGCTGAACAGCTTTTGATAGAGCTAGATCCAGTGATGGTGACTGAAGTATGTCAGATAGCCCCCTGCTGGTTGTGGCAGATGACTATCCTTCCCAGAGCCTGGCTCTGCTGGAGGTTTCTTCCTGTTAAAAGGGAGTTTTTCCTTTCCACAGTCACCAGTGGTTCCTTATAGGGTGTGGTCTAATTGTTGGGGTTTCTTTATGTTATTATAGGGTCTTTATGTTACAATATTAAGCATTTTGAAGCATCTCTGTTGTTGTGATCTGGTGCTATATAAATAAAATGGCATTGAATGGAATTGAGTAGAATCTTGGAGGTGCCCAAAGGTTTGTGGAATGTAGCTAGAAGCATAATGAAAGGTAAATCAATTTGGGCACGTAGTCCCCAAGCCTCCACAGACCTTTCCCCCACTTCTCCCATTAGCAGCATCTTCGAGAACATGGAGCACTGTAAGTAGCCTGTCCATCATATTGTGCAAAATGCCTCCATACCATCTAAGCTTGGGTGAAGCTCTCTGGGCGGGCATCTATACATTTCTTGCTGAACATATAGCTATTTGTTGTGAATGCATGAGCCTGACATGAAGATGCATAGCTTCTCAAGTGAAGAAAAGAAACAGACTTCCTGAGGTACTGATTTGGTTGTATCATTTAGAACCAGACTGAAATAATGTGCATCCCAGTGCAGATAGAATAACCATGTATGATTTAGCTGCACAAATCCAAGATGTTATTACTATGAGAGACACTAGATGTCACACTTTCCCTTTATGTGAGTAAAGCACAAGCTGAGGAGGCAGCTTTGGGGACTACTTATAGAAGATGGCTGATTTTTGTAAAGACTCCTCGCTGTCTGTCACATGTGTTACTGAACACCTGAAATCACTTCAATTAGTCTTTGAGGTCTCGATAAGGAAGCGATTTGAGGAGTTGTGGCAGAAGCCTCATCATACTCTGATGTGGCATGCGCCAGACTGTAGTTATACACTCTTTAATGATATTTGGTGTCACTTAACCTAACAAGATTCTCTGCCAATGGAGTGAGTGAAACCGGCTAAAGTAATTATAGTCTATTTAAAGCTTGTAGTTTCACCGATTCCGACATTTTATCACTGTTAGTGGTGTATGGATGGTGGGCATGGCATAAAATGTGTATGGCTATTTTTTTTAATGCATGTACATTTCTAATAACTATATCGATTTTCCTAGAGAGAAGATAATTAGAGAAGATATTTTTACTAAATATTTTTATGTGTGGGTTTGACTGTCATCTTAACTCTTATTTTAAAATACAATTTAGCAGAATGTGCTGATTTAAACTTGTACTTTCATAGACCCTAAAGCACTTGTTACATTGTTTGCTTGAGGTATTGTTTTTCTTCCTAGAGTTCTGTATCACTGAAACTCAAGTGCACTGTGGGACTTACATATTAATTAGATAATTCTGCCCGGCAGCAGAAAGCCTCGGTGAGATATCTTGGTCTTAATTAGTCAAAAAGGTTAAAATAAAAAGCAGTCTAAGGGATATATGTAAAAATGCTATATTAATTAATTGAAATGAACCTGTAATTACTGACAGTAGAGTACCTACACAGAATTCATTCTCTTGTTTTATTGCAAGACAAAATCAGTTATTTTATTTTACTTTTTATTTGCTGTGCTGATATTAATCTGTGATTAATACAATATTACAGTTACTTCAGAAAGTACTGAGATTCATTCACTTTCTCCACAGTTAATTAAGGTATGAAACACCATCCATCTATTCATCTATATTTTAACTGCTCATGAAATTTAAGGTCACATGGGGGTGTTGGAGCTTATCCCAACTGTCACAGAGTGAGAGGCGGGGTACAACATGGACAAGTCGCCAGTCATGTTCACCTTCACACCTGCATCTCTTTGGACTGTGGGAGGAAGCCAGAATAACTGGAAAGAACCCACGCAGGCACAGGGAGCACATGCAAATTCCACACAGGCCTCAGCTGGCTGCTAGATTCAAACCCAGAATCTTCTTGGTGGAAGGCAACAGTGCCATATGGATTCTTTTTTCATGAATCCACACTAAATAGCTCAAAATAACAAAACTACAAAATTTCTCTTAAATGCATCTTGTTGGCTTTAAATATCCCTGAGATGTATCCATGCTTGGAGTAAACCTGTGGTAAATTGAATTATCTGGAAAAAGAACAGAGAAATATATTTTTGTAGGCTATTCATAAAAGATTCCAGGACAAAAATGTAATTATAAGTCCAAGGAATTCTTTTTACACCCCTGTAATAGAAATGGGCAAGGATTAGATCATGACAAAGATATAAAACTTGTTTGTTTTATATAGTTTTGGGTGTTCTCAGCAGCACACTGGCTTTGAACCACCAAGGCTCTTCCCTGTTCAGATGAGAGGCCAGCCAATTTGAGTAACTGAAAACCGAAGAAAGAATAAATGCAGCCAAAAACAGAGAAGTCTTTGATGAAAACCCCCCCTCCCTGACCTGAGATTCTTTCTGTGCACAATCGTGAACCAAAGTGTGCAGTGAAGGCAATTCTGGAATGTCTTCTGAACAAGTCACTGTCTGTCTTTGAGTACCACAGCCAAGTGCAGACTTGAAAGCTCCAGAATATCTGTGAAGAGACCTGAAGATAACACTTCGCAGATGCTTCACTTCATAACTTATGAACCTTCACAGGTTCTTCCAGGAGGATAGGAAAAAGTGCAAAATGCAGAATTGCAAAACTGGTAGAGACTTACCCAAGAGGGCCCGAAGCTGTAATATCTGCCATAGAGACTGCTACAAATCATTAGATCAGGTGATTTGATCAATGGGAAACTTTCGTTTTTAAATTTTTAATCAATTGGTTTTGATTTTGTCATTATGTTCTATTGAGTGTGGATGATCTCAGTAAATACTTATGAGTTTATGGTCTTACTGTATTTTACACACTACATTTAATGCCATACAAAATAAAACTTCAGGTAAAGAACACTGTAAAGTGCATACTGACTGGTTAAAGTCCAGTTTCAAAATACCAAGATGGCGATGATGAAGTTGCTCAGTTTAACTTTAATAATGAAGCTCCCCTGCCTGCTTTCCTGGGTGTTCTGCACTTCCCCTTTCCCACACTTTCAAATTCAGCGCTGACATCATTGCTCTAGTCAACCATCTTCCTGCCTTCCTGCTCTGAGTCAATCAGCTTCTGTTCTGGGTACTTTAAATCTCACCGCTCTTCTGTAACTCTGCCTTTTAGACTCTCCTTTGTGCAACTCACTTCCTCCCCATCGCCAAGCCTCCATCTTCATCTTCACCACCACCAGCGTCTAGACTCTGGAGGGGTCCTGTCCTAATTCCTATTGCCGATTCTGTTCTGCTGTGATGGGTCATCGGAGTCTAATAGCCAGGCAGCTTAATTGAATTCTGAATCTCAGTAAATCATGTTCAATTCTTCCAAATGATCTCTCCTTATTGAACTGCCTGGGCGGTCTGTGGGAATTGACTCACTTTTTGGAGCCGCACATAAGTGGCCACCAAAGGGGATGCAGTTTCTGGTATTTTCATGCTGGCTTAATTTTCCATTGTGGCAGGTTGTTGCTTTGTTGTAATCAGTGGACACAAGGACGCCATTGACTCGTATTGGGAATATGGTGAAGTAATTAGTTAAGCTTGGTGACAAATTGTTTTCCCCTCAAAACAGTTAGTGACACAACAATATAGTGAGTAATAAGATAGTGAGAATAAACTGTTTTAGGTGTCCATCACAACAACAAGCCTCAAACTGATACTGATACCTTAAGCTCCACACTCAGAATACTGTTTAGATTTGTGGTTGAGGATCCTGCTTGTGTTGGCCTTTGTTGAACACAATACAGAAGTACAATAAGTCGAATGCTAGAGTGCAGCAGCAGGCATGATGATCATAAAGTGTGGTTCCTGTTCATTACTGTTCATCCAGCTGAGGTATACACACATCTCACTTTGGGATAGGTGGTTAAGCTTTGAACGATGTTCTGAGGGAAACTCACAGCTTGTTTTGGTCTTGCTGGTATGATGCTGAAATTATTTCCACAACTTTTGTCTTTCAGAAGTCAGCACGTCATAATCTGTTTCATGATTGCCCCCGCACACACACAAAACACAGACAATAAATGTAATATCAGTAGGGCATTATTAGTGCAGGCAGACTCCAGAAAAAGAAGGAACATCTAACCAAGCCTCTGTCTGACGCTGCCCGTCAAAAGCGCCGCATATTAGTACAGTGGCCCCGATACATTTGCTTTGATGAAATGGAAAAAAGGGGACCTGACAAAGTGTTTTCTTGTGTAGTTATCACCAACAAAGTGAGCCCTCTGCAAAATCTTGGTGTCGTGTTTGACGAACTGCTAGAATTTAACAGCTGAACATGCAAGGATCAGCACTGAGCAAGTTGCCTGAGTAGAAAGAAAGAGATGTAGGTGGTTCAGACAGGCAGAGGAGGGGAGGATAAACAGGTAGATTAAGAGCATAAAGAAGACAGGCAGAGTGCCTGACATACGCACCCGAAGAGGGGAGACAATTTTCATGGGAGTGAGTTGATTTCGGGGACTGATGTTAGGCATTAAGTTGGTGCAAAGACTCGTCTAACTAGGCTCTCAGTGCGCAACCCCTGCAGTGAAGATCTATAAGGCTGATCAGACCACCTTCTGCGGGAGCTGCTACTTCTTGCCTCACCGCCTGTCTCTTAGCTGGATGCAGAAAGAGACTTCAGCTGACTACAAAACATAATCTCGCCAAGGGGTTATGCCCTGATAACCACACAGTTTTAATGTGGAATTTAATTGGTGCATTGCGCGTTTTACTCGGGGAGTATTTTGACACTGTAGGTGTCAAAACAGGATGAGCAAAAAGCGTGCAGCCAAATCTCAGCCCCCTCAAATCTCTAAGCTCAATGGCCATAACAAAAAATTTACATATTGATGAGGATACTTGAGGAAGTTTTAAGCCATAAGTAACTACTCAAATAAAAAAAAAATAAAAAAAATAAGATTACTGAGGTAAATATAAAATATTAACCATTTCAGGAATTTGCTTTTTGTGTAGTGTTTTCAAACAAACGCATCCCTTTCCACTTATTCTGAAAATACCATGCCAAACATGAGCATCAACTAGGACTGACCCTTTCTGAGGTTATTGACAAGGCTCAGTGGGACAAAATAAGTAAAAGCTGCAAACACAGCATGCATATAAGGACGCATAAGTTTGCAACTTCATTATCTTTGAATAAATATATCCACCATGGTAGCAAAAAATCCAATATGGCACAGCAGCAAATCTCCTACTAAGCCCTGTGACCACTTTGCTGTTTCTTTATACCAAAGTCTGGAGAAGTTAAAGCACACCAACACTCCTTACATGTTGATCCCTTTCATGTTCTGAAACTGAGCTCTAAAGACTTTCTTAATATATATATATATAAATCCACCAACACTGATTCCAACAGTATACAATTTATTGATTTGCTGTCAGCCTTCATCCTCCTATCCAAAGGCTTTTAATGTAACAGCAGTGCCATCAGATAAGGAGCAGAGCAGAGATAGAGAAAAATGATGATGTTTACTGAGGAAAACACAGGGTTTGACCCCATATCTCATTAAAGTGACTCAAAAGTAGTAACATCACTAAAATCGGCGGTGCCCCATTGAGTTCACTCATCTTGCGTTCCCAGACGATTGACAACCAAGTGATAGATGTCTGTGAAGACCTGATTCAACGGAATAGCTATATTGAATAATCAACTGAAAAAAAAAAAAGAATCAGAGTATTGTACTCTACTTCAACAGATGTATCTTCTTTTCTGGAAAGTTTAGCATCTTCCAGCAAGGTCAGTTTGGTGCATTTTAATCAATTTTAACAACTATGTTTATCAAATCCAGAAACCATTTATGTACACAAACATTTCCCTCCATACCGCTGCTTTATAGCATTTTAAAAAAGAGGTCTGTTCATAATAAGAGTCAAAAACTGACTAAAAAATGGACAAATAAAATTATTTCTGCTACAGAATTTGATGATGAGATTGAAATTGCTCTCACATCTGTGGTGCGTAAACTGCAGAAAAGGCAGGCAATTAGTTTGGCTTGGCACAAAGATTAGAAATAGGGCAAAACTGCTATTCAGGCTCTGTTTAAAGCTGTGTCTATATTAAAATCCTTGCAGCCGCATAGAGTGGTAATGATAGAGTGGTATATAACGATTCACAATTCATCTGTGATTTATGTATGTAAAAGTGTATTTTTATGCTTTAAGTCAGTTTTCCCTCGATTTTCTTCACTTCTTTACAGAAATTGTGTGTACAGTGATGCCAAAATGTAGGTGACCTATAGCCCAGTTCTCTGAGTGATCCCCCACTATGAAGTCATGCACATATACACACACGTAGACAACCACATACAAGCACACAAACACACACACTATGCCTTTTGTATAGATGTTGCAGAGAGAACAAAATCTGTCTACCAGCAGCTCTCTAAATCTCAATGGTTGTGCACGGACGACAATTTGCCATTTTGCACGGGGTTGTGTGCCGGACTCTTTCTTGGCTGGATGCAGTAATTTCCTGGAGTCTCCACAGGATGTCTGGCAGTTGCTCAGAAACAGTCTGTGACATAACTCTGAAAATGGCAAATCGTTTTTTATATGGATAAACAGAATTGAACAGATTTGTGTTGGTGTGGGGATTTTGCACTGCTACTGGTTGGTCATTTTAACCTCCATCTCACTGGCCGCAAGGTAATCTAATGCAGTGCTGTTGTCAGCCTTAGTAATTACCCTTTGTCACAATGTTTCACTTTCAACATCTGCTCACCACACACATCTCATTCTGCAAAGAGGCAACCTCGACCTATTGTATTTGCTTAACATGCAGGATCACCTGTTCCCCTGCTGTTCCTCTCTGTCTGTGCCTTTCCCTTTAAACAGGGACAAGGTTCCTTTTTTCCCTTTTCTCCTGCACACCAAGAAGAAGAGGTACTTCTTCTTCTTTCATTGATTGCCAGACCAACATCCCAGAAATCACTCCATCCACTGTGAGTGGCAGGTAGACGAATAATGGAGGAGGAGAAATCAATGCAAGTACATTTGGCAGTCATTCCTTTTCTCTAACCTTTCATCCTCTCTACCAAGAGGTCAAATCAAAGCATCGCTATCAGCAGTTCCAACAAGTAGGGAATGAATGTAGCATTTTGCTTTAATTCTACTCAGTGGTGTGAAATGTGTCTGCATGTGGCTCTTTTCCAAAACTAGAAAAACTATTTTAATAAAACATTTAATGCTTAAAAATAAGAAGCAAATAACAGATTGGTAAGAAAGTAAATAGTTTCTTTTAAATGTTGTAGATTGCTGGTTATCCAGTGAATAATTTCTGTACATTAATAGGGTTCTTTTAAGCACATTAAATTTCAGTTTTGCAAGGGACCTATTTAATATGTACATATTGATTAAGTGGTTCTGAGTGAGGAGCACTCATTGCATAGTGCAAATACACATCTCAAAGAGTGACCGGCACCTTGGGAAGTTTCACCTTTTGAGGGTCACTGTCACTGAATGAATACATTACCAGGTGCCTGTGATTAATTACTTGCAGGGCCTACAGCGAAAAGGTACCACAGATGTCAGCTTGTGTGATAACTTTTCATATTGGCGATCTCCCTCAGCCCATCCGCAATTTACATAAATCGCACACACCCGTGTTTAGCCTTTTCTTAGTAGAGCTATTGTTTTCAAACAAATGACTGCTCTCTTTATTACCAGACATTTGGATGTGGATTGTAACGCTCCAGCCACACACGGTTGGAGACTCAAATTAATGTGATTGTGTGGAATGAACTTGCAGTCTTGTCGCCTTTGAAATGGTTGCTTCAAAGGGAGGGGCCGTCCCTGTGACCGCTCGCAGTCAGATGCCATCTTCTTTTGTGCACTGCGTGAAAACGACAAAATGATGGAGTCAGTCTCCTATCAGGCTGCTATTAGTTTGTGACTGAATGAGGTCAAGTCAGCAATTACATGCCTACAGTGACTAATTGTGATAAACTGGGGTAAACTGCAAATTTGTCTAAATTCACATGAATTTAATTCAAATAGAAATTCACATTAACTGCGTTTGTTCAGAGTCTAACCAAAACCTCATATACAGTGGGGCAAAAAAGTATTTAGTCAGCCACCGATTGTGCAAGTTCCCCCACCTAAAATGATGACAGAGGTCAGTAATTTGCACCAGAGGTACACTTCAACTGTGAGAGACAGAATGTGAAAAAAAAATCCATGAATTCACATGGTAGGATTTGTAAAGAATTTATTCGTAAATTAGGGTGGAAAATAAGTATTTGGTCACCTCAAACAAGGAAAATCTCTGGCTCTCACAGACCTGTAACGTCTTCTGTAAGAAGCTTTTCTGTCCCCCACTCGTTACCTGTATGAATGGCACCTGTTTGAACTCATCATCTGTATAAAAGACACCTGTCCACAGCCTCAAACAGTCAGACTCCAAACTCCGCCATGGCCAAGACCAAAGAGCTTTCGAAGGACACCAGGAAAAGTATTGTAGATCTGCACCAGACTGGGAAGAGTGAATCTACAATAGGCAAGCAGCTTGGTGTGAAAAAATCAACTGTGGGAGCAATCATCAGAAAATGGAAGACATACAAGACCACTGATAATCTCCCTCGATCTGGGGCTCCACGCAAGATCTCATCCCGTGGGGTCAAAATGATCATGAGAACGGTGAGCAAAGATCCCAGAACCACACGGGGGGACCTGGTGAATGACCTGCAGAGAGCTGGGACCAAAGTAACAAAGGTCACCATCAGTAACACACTACAACGGCAGGGAATCAAATCCCGCAGTGCCAGACGTGTTCCGCTGCTGAAGCCAGTGCATGTCCAGGCCCGTCTGAAGTTTGCCAGAGAGCACATGGATGATACAGCAGAGGATTGGGAGAATGTCATGTGGTCAGATGAAACCAAAGTAGAACTTTTTGGTATAAACTCAACTCGTCGTGTTTGGAGGAAGAAGAATACTGAGTTGCATCCCAAGAACACCATACCTACTGTGAAGCATGGGGGTGGAAACATCATGCTATGGGGCTGTTTTTCTGCCAAGGGGACAGGACGACTGATCCGTGTTAAGGACAGAATGAATGGGGCCATGTATCGTGAGATTTTGAGCCAAAACCTCCTTCCATCAGTGAGAACTTTGAAGATGAAACGAGGCTGGGTCTTCCAACATGACAATGATCCAAAACACACCGCCCGGGCAACAAAGGAGTGGCTCCGTAAGAAGCATTTGAAAGTCCTGGAGTGGCCTAGCCAGTCTCCAGACCTCAACCCCATAGAAAATCTGTGGCAGGAGTTGAAAGTCCGTGTTGCTCGGCGACAGCCCCAAAACATCACTGCTCTCGAGAAGATCTGCATGGAGGAATGGGCCAAAATACCAGCTACTGTGTGTGCAAACCTGGTAAAGACCTACAGTAAACGTTTGACCTCTGTTATTGCCAACAAAGGTTATGTTACAAAGTATTGAGTTGTATTTTTGTTCACATATCTGAAACAGAGATTCAGAAATTGTGATGCAAATAGTGACATAGTTGCTGCAGAATGGCAATTTCACTGCTATATGTCACAGGTGCTTGGTGATCTTGTTTTTATACAGGGATCTAACCCAAATGAAACCAGCTAACAACCCATTGTTGTCATGGTCCCTGTGGTCTCTCGTGTTGTCCTGTCTGTTTTTTTTTCTTTTTCCTCGTGCCCTTGGTTTTTTGCTCATTCTTGTTCTCTCTATCTCTCTCTGTCTATGTGTGTGTGTGTGTGTGTGTGTGTGTGTGTTTTAATGGGTGTGTGTTATTTACCTTTGAGGTGGCTCCTTCCTGTTTTTTAACCGCCCCCCCGGTAAGTCACTCACCTGTAAACATTTAGTAATGAACTCACCTGCAACTCATCAGTGGCTCTGGAAGCAGATTATTTAAGGGTGAAGCACAGACTCGGTCATCGCCACGTTGCTACATAAGCCAGGTAACATGCTTGGCCTCAGTCTGCTCTGTCTGTCTGTTCATCTTGCCCTGGGTTAATCACTCTTTCTGTCCACACCTCTTCACAAATCCAGAGACCTGTAAGCCAAGATAGCAGTGAAAACTTGTGAAAACATTCCAGTGTGGGTCCAGTGTGGGTCCGTCCTTCTGTCCGCTCTTAACAATCGAGTCAAGTCCCCCATTGAAAAGAGGCGCATCATAGATAAGTTGCTATCATTGGTACAGACTGGCTCTGACGCTGAACGACTGCAGTCCATGTTAGACTGGGATTGCTTGGAATCAGGCTGCCTCCCACCAAGTGACCTGTGGAATTACCTTGCATGTGAAAGTGGTCATCCAGAGGTTGATGGGGGACTGCACACTCAACATCTGGGTGATCAGTTGGTTGCAACAACTACTTGCAATCGGTTGCAGATTATTAAAAAAATCTGTCTGTCTGGGGTGGCTGTAGCTCAGGAGGTAGAGCAGGTAGTCTACTAATCAGAAGGTTGGTGGTTTGATCTCTGGCTGCTCCTGTCTGCATGCCAAATATCCTTGGGTAAAAAATGCATCTGTGTATGAATATTACATAGAGAGCAAAAACCTTAGAAAAAAAACTGCTTTGGTGAATGAAACAAGTTGTATAAAGTGTTTCGAGTGCTCAGTGTAGAAATGCTCTGTATAAGAACCACTGAATATTTGACTTTTAGCTCCGCATCTTAAGGAGAGTCAAATATTCAGTTTTGACTTGATATCAGTATTTTATGTACACACTCTGGAATCATTGCTAGAATGTAAAATTCAAGGTTGTTGCCAGAGCAAGATATGTAGCTTTGAAGAGCTCCACTGTGTGTAAACAGCAAGTATGCAATACCAGGCTCTAGGTTGGTACCTACTTCAAATCTGTGCATACAATATATCAGCATATTAAATTCAAACACACATAATGCACATGCTCAGAGAAGAGGGAAACAAGAGTTGCTCGCAAATAAAAGGGAACCTTAATTGAGTTGAATAACTGTTTCAGAACTTTTTCAATATCAAATCAAGTGAAGAGGCCCTCATGCAATCTTATACAGAGTTCTATGAAACAGTCAATGAAAGGCAGCATGGCAGGGCTAAATGTATCTATAGCTGTTATTTGTGTGCCTGTGGACTCGTGCATCTAATGGACAAAAAAAAGAAGTCTGAGCAAAAGCTGCAATGGCACACAGTGACTCAGTCCATTGCCAGCAAGTAGCCACAACAATGGAAAATGGGGCAGATCAAGGTTGCCAGTAATTACACCTATCTGCGGGCTTAATTAGGTCACCCTTAAGTGAGCATTGTGTGATAGTGTGCGTTCATAATGGCCATGAGTGAATGTGTGTGTGTGAAAACTATCTCCCAACAGACCACGGGGTCATATCCATGAATCACAGGATCAGAGTGAATGTACAGTGGGGGTGCTGAAAAGTGCCTCTCTGTACGGCCAAGGGCAAATTTAGGAAAGCATACACAATGAGACTGCTTTCACGCACACAATTAGTTATGAGTCAACAGCTGTTTTTCATCGTTTTGTGGTGCATATGATAGAACACTGAGGACTAAGGTTTTTTTTTTTGTAACATGCAAGTTTATATTTTAAATTTCTGGTGATTGTCTCTTTGGGCGTCTCTGATTGCATTACCTCAATAGCTGAGCGTGATTACAGTAAAAAAGTTGACTTAAACCAAAGACTGTGTTCCTGTCTTCTTTTTTTTCACGTGCAAAAATGTATTTTAAAATGCATAACACGTGTACTAGTAGAACTGGTATTGTTTAGAAGATGTATTCTGTACAATATAGTTTGTTTCCAACATCTTTTTATGTAAGTCAGGTCATGTTTGAAGGCTAAACATGACAGTCTTGTCTTTCAGGGTGGAGATAGAAGAATTTCGCGCCCAGCTTCTTTACTTTTTTTAGATGCTGTCATCACACAGGTATTGTTTGAGCTACTCATTTAATCATACTGAAATTATTCCAAGGTGACATTACTGAATGCATTCCACATGCTGTTTTTTTTTTTTTTTTTTTTTTTTACCTCTATAGCTTCCATTTTTCATAGTCATTTTAAACTGTCAACCTTTTTTCCTGTGCTATATCTCTGTGATGCTGTGTCCTTGTACCCACTTCTTAAGAGCACCATTATTACCGTGCACGGCTGTTTGCTGAAAAAAAAAAGAAAACAAGACAGAAAAGCTAATGATGTTGGCTTGAGCTCAGAGCTAATTAAAATTCTATAAATATGGTGGAGGTAGGTGGCGTGATGGATGTAGTGTGTCAGAAGTCCGGTGAGCAGGGAGGTGCGTGGAGATGTCCGGACGATCAATACTGGCATAGTAAATGCATGACACTGCATATGCATTTAATGAACCAACAGTTTTATCTGTTAATTACACGCCAGGACTCACCTTCGCATTCCTCACACTGTGCTAAACCTTCCTGGCTGTCCAGATAATGGCCCGCTATTTCACACAACAAATCTGCAAATGGTGGGAGCACTCCTCTATTTTTACCCTCTCACTTTATCTCTTCCTCTCCTGCTTGCGCTTTCATTTATTGCAGGTAATTCTCCATGCAACACACTTTATGCTGTATTTGTAAATGTAATGCATTTCTTCTTTTGTCCTTCAACCAAATAGTTTAGAGTAGCATCTGCATTCATCCCGCAAGCATTATATGGCTGAAAATGCCAGTCGTTTTTCACTGTGCTGGGGAAATTATGTGGGCAGACAGGAGTGTAGGTAAGCTGGGCAAACAATCAGTTGATATAAAGGAAATGAAATTCTCATGTTACAGCCAACACATAACTGAAGCAAAACTTAAAAAAATAATAACCTGATGTGCACTTTATTTATAGGTATTAAAACTCACATGAAACAATATCTCAGTGGCTTACCTCTCTCTACCACAACAAGATGTTTGCTTCTCCACCCATGCTTATATTGCACCAGCCTAATTCTTCTATTTTGAGAATAACATTCCAGCTTCTAGGGTTACAATCCTATAGCTGATGTTTGGTCCAATATGACAAACTAACACAATGGTGAATTATTTTGGGATTTAAATTTTAAATAACGTGTTATTAGCAGGAGTTTACCTTTTGCTTTCTAGGAGCCTTGTTCCTGATGATACTTGAAGAGAAAAGCATTGTGTAGCAGTCAGACACTGAATATGTTGCGAAAAAAACAACATGAAATTACAAATGTGTTGTGTAACATATGTACACGCAAAAAAATTCTACTCAAAAAACACACTGCAAAAAGAAATTGACGTTGAGTGAGTTGATGAGCTGGTTCGGATGTTTCTAAAGAAGAATAGGAGAAAACGGAGATTCTGGGTTCATCCACCTCATTCTCAAGAGAAAGCAGAGCAGGGAGAATTTCATGGTTGAAGGAGTTGAAGCTGTATCACGACTGCTTTCATACACATTTCAGAATGTCGGCGGGGCAGTTTGAGCTCTTGTTGACAGAGTTCGGTCCACATCTGAGGAGGCAGAAGAAAAAGTAGAGAGCCGAAAGTATAATATATTTAGTATCCATGCAATTTTTGAATTCTGAGAGCAATTTTTGCCAAATGCAGCCATCTGATTGGTTAGATCTGGTTATTCTCATGCAAAAGAAAAAGAAAAAAAGAAAAATCAAGCTTAAGCCACAAAGAATAAATAAATACTGGAAATTAATGCAGTAAAATTACATGGTCCGTGTGGACAGCTGCATTATGAATGGGTGAGTTTGAAAAATACTTTTAACATTCGCACAAATTTTATGTAAAATGTACTATAGTAATCAGTGAAGATCTAAACAATTTCTAGCATCCAACCTCATACAGAAGATGGGACACAAATAATAATAATGAAAGTAAAAATTAGGGGTGGGGGAAAAAATCGATACTGTGTAGTATTGTGATATTTTGTTTGCTAATAATGTATCGATACAGGGACAGCAGAAATCGATATTTTGTTACAAAAAAAGTTCTGTGTGGGTCCACACCACAGACTTCAGAGCATGTTGATCAGCTCCTTTTTCTGAGCAAGAATCCTGACATTCCTTCACTGTCCAAATGTGTTTAACTTTTTTTTGGCAGCAATAAACATGACAGTTTACTTATTTTAATTTAAGACATGTTTTATTTTAATTAAGTTTAAAACTTTTTTATTTAATGTAAAATTATATTTTGTTTTAATTTACTTTCAAATTCTTCAGTTGCTGAATGGGCTGCATAGTTTTCATAAATTTCATAGTTCAGAATAGCTATAATTGTACCAGATGGTTGCATTCAGTTAAGTTGGACTAGACTGTAATACAAACCGTTCAGTTTGTCAACAATAAAACTGACTGAAATGAGAGAAAGACTGAGTGTGAGACTTTGATATTAGATAAAATGAAAATTGATAAAGTTTACCTTTATGTACAGAATCTGAACATCGCAAAATATTTTAAAAAATTGCAATAATATCGTATCGTGCGTTAAGTATTGTGATGATATCGTATCGTGGGATGTATGGTGATTCCCACCTCTAGTAAAAATGGTGTCTTGATAATTGTTGGGATTGTTCCAAAAACAATAATCCGACTATATGTTGTATGGATAAATTGTTCCTATTAATAACAATAATAATACATCTGATTCCCTGATTATTATATACCTTCCCAATTCAAGTGAATGAGAGGACTACTTAACCAAAAGAGAGGCAGAATAAATTTTAGTGAAAATGAGTTGACAAATTTTCCACTATATAGCTGTCATGTTACCACCAAATCAGAAATAAGAAAATTCATCTTCCTTCCATTGAGGTTTTCCTCAAAGCCGAAAATATATACTTTTGCTTCTGGAGGTGTTTGAGTCAGAGGAATGCTTTCTATTTATCCAGTATAGTCCCATTATATTTTCTCAATGACTTGTGTAATCACATTTTGACACACATACATGCACAAAACAACACAAAACAGTTAAAGTTATACATAACTCAATTTTCATTTTCTTGCACAATATGTATCGTATTTTTTCACATTTCTTCAACTAGAAAATGTACAAAAGAGAGCACTGGGGCATTAATTCAGTTAGGTGGTGTAGCTAAAGAGCCAGGATATAGTGCTGTTGATAACTTACTTTTGTTACTGCAATTCTTTCAACATATCTGCCTTGTCTACCCAGCTCACATTATCAGAGAAGCATCTTGACAGCTGCCAGTATTCCCTCATGTATGACATAAAAGCTTTTTTCTCCCTCTATCTTTTTTTAAATATACCAGCCCATAGCGGGTTGCAGCAGAATCTTAATAAGACTAGATAAAGACATTTTTCATTTATTATTGAAAGTGTGCTGGTATTAGAATTGGTTACCCACAATCCTGAGTGGAGATGAACATTAAAAATGGGGGAAGAATTCGACTGAATGAATGTTTTTGTATTGTTGCGTTTTTATTCCATGTAACTTGATGTTTATTCACACGCACATCATCTGTATTTTACACACATATAATATAAAATACACTATTTGAATGTGCTTAATGTGGAAGTTGTATATTTTCATACAAGAATGAAAAAAATATGAGTTGAATTCAATCAGAACTCTGTCTTTAGCAGCCTTTTGTGCTGGAAAAGTTTGTTCAGAACTTTCAAAATTTGCAGACTTTCTAAATCATTTCTCTTCTGTCTCTGTCTCTCACACACACAGTGCGACCTCTAGGCCATGAGGTCAGAGCCTCTTGAAGCTGCCTCTATAAAGCTCTCCAGCTCTCTTCCTGTAAGTGCAGTTTCTGTTTATTTTTAACTTTGGCAGCTGTATCTTGTCTTTCCTTTCACCCTTTTTTGTAACTCAGACATGTTTTCAGATAAGCTCAGATGGAGGAGGCAAAGCAAACATTCCTCAGCTTCATCCACTCCTCCCCCAAAAGAGCAAGGAAAAAAAGAAATCCTGTTAAAATTTAACAGCCTTGTGTTTCTCTGTGCTGCTGCGAGTGGTAATAGTGCAGGCATTTACAAGCCAAGCATTAGACTACCAATATATTCACACAATGTGGGTCACTCTTCTTTGCTTAACTAGACCCATGAGTCAGGAAATGTGACCAACAGATGGCTCACTACCTCTGATAATCAAGTAAATCCAGTAAAATGACTACTAACCAGCACTCAACAGTAACACCCCCCTCTACAAAATAAATAATTAATTAAAGTTTATTCTAAACCTTTCCTACTATAATTAAGCATTGCAGGTTATATGTCATGTTGTGGTTTGCATAATGTTTTTAGAATAATTGGGAGCCTCTGGGGCTGAAAACTTAACCCCAAGGTGCCAAAATGTGCAATCTACTTCATGGCCGCCATATGGGTGCAAAAAGCTAACTTGTAAAAGATAATGGCTTTAAAACTGTCTTACCAATGCCTGCTGCTAGTTGTTCGTGCATTTTAGTGACTCATTAAAATGCATTCTCAGTCAAAACTTCACAAACTAATGGCTGGCTTCACAGCTTTGAATGGTAAATGGACTGGTACTTATATGGCGTCCCTCTACTTAGTTGAGCACTCAAAGCGCTTTCTACTGCAAGCCTCATTCACCCAATCACACGCACACATTAATACGGTGCTTTCATCGATGCCTAGCACTTTCTAACATTTGCACACACACTCACACTCTGATGGATGCATCGGGGGCAACTCAGGGTTCAGTGTCTTGTCCAAGGATACTTCGGCACGTGGACTGGAGGAGTCAGGGATCAGTCCACTGATTTTCCGATAGGTAGTCGACCTGCTCTACTATCTTAGATACGGGCACCCTTTGTGGCTAATAACATATTCTATATAGAGCACTGTGCATAGGTCATTTCTTTATGTTTGTAAATTTTCTTATTTTTGTGTCCAATTGTTGTATATAACCATGATTACAGGAATATTTCTTTGCTTGTTAACTTAATTCTAGCATAAACAAGTAACTTAACCAAATTAATGAAACACACAACTTAGTTTAAAAAAAAGAAAGAACCTGTTTTAAAATGTATCCTTAGGCACTGTGTTAGTAGCCTTTTCCTACCAAATCATCATATTAAGTGCATATAATTTATTCCAATTTTGTTGGTTAAATCCAGTAGAAATCATTGGCTGAAAAAAAAGTGACATTTCGCTATGATTTCTAAGTGTAGACAGATTTTGATCCACTGTACATCTGATCTTATTTTTCAGCATGACAATAAACCCAAACACGGTGCCAGTGCAGTAAAAGGATACCTGGTTAGAATTACGCACAGTGGAATACTAGCAGTCATAATGAGCCTCCCCAGAGCCCAGGTGTCAATATTATTGAAGCAGTGTGGGATCATTTTGACAGAGAATGGAAAGAAGAGCTGTGAATGTCTTTCAAGACACTCGCAGAACTATTCTTGAAAATAATTTAAAGAAATTACAAGAATGCTTGACTAAGAGAGTTTGTGCTGTGAAGAATCAACGTTGACAGTATATACAAGTCAATATATAGTACATATAGTAAGTAATAATAGCACTGTACAGACCATGCATTTTATTTGCCTAATTATACGACTGCAACCCAGCAAATAATCGAGTTTTACCTCATGCTGATATGTGTCAACAGCTTTATTATTATTAAGCTGCAATAAGTCAAAGTGAAGTCCAACATTTACAGTGGGGGGAATCATTATTTGATCACCTGCTGAATTTGTAAGTTTGCTCACTTAGATGGAATTCCGTCTCCCACAGACTGGCTGTGTGCCTATGTGACAAGCAGATTACAATCAATCAATTTAAAATACTCCTTATCTCAGCTCATTATGTGTATAAAGCACATCTGTCCACGAAGTAAATTTCTCAAAAATAAAGAAATATAAAATGGCCATATTATCCACTTCTGAACATGCAGAATCACACTGCAGTGCAGAAATCGCCCGCTATCAGTTGGTGAACTCCCCCCCCCCCCCCCCCTCCCCATAAAACTAGAGATTCAGTCAAAAGCAAGCCAAAATTGCTCTGGTCGGCAGGGTACAACCTAGCAGGCAGGCCCTTCAACAAAAAGCAGGACCATACAGCATTTCCTCCACGATGAAGGATTCTGCCTCACAGGCAGGGAAATATTTCTGCATCTCTCTGATCAGCAGATTGTTCGTCATACCAAGTGATTTTTTTTTTCTTACAGTTTAAGTCACAGTTCCACTTTCAAGAAAGGTTTGGACACAGGAAGCGGTTCTGCTTCAGCCAGTGTCTCGACATCCCGTTTCTGCCTCACACACACAATCTTGCTTAACATGGCAGCCAGTGGAGTTGATAACAGATACAGCAGGCGATCTGCAGAAATAAGAAAGCCACGAGCAATTAGGAGAGGTGCCAAAGAAGGCTTGCAGCACTCTATTATGCGTGAGTGTGGTCCAAATTAAAATCTAATTTAAGGTGGCACCAAGATAAAAAAGTGTGTTTCATTTCTTCAATTTGAACAACTATTCCATTCCATTAGACGTGTAATTTCTGCTCATCAGACACTGGGTGAAATTGGTGCCCCAAAGGAGAGCTTTTTTCATTTAAAGTAATTAGTCCTGGAGAAAAGGGATGAGCAAGCATGCATGCGTGCATGTCTGTAAATGTGGGTACATTTAGGAAGATACAGAGAGAGTAAGAGAAGTAAGGCAGGAGGAAGGAAGGAGTTTGGAGTATTGATTGAGGTGTATTATATTTGAAAATCCAGTGAAGGCACAAACTGTTGATGTTTTATATGACCTTTCTGTTCAAAGAATTTTCTTTAGCTAACCAGATGATGAAACCTTTGTAATGCACATTTCCCTTTCTTTGTGTGAGTGTGTGTCTGAGAGAGAGAGGGAGAGACTCTGCACCTCTGAACTGCCTTTATTGCTTGACATTATAATCTCTCACGATTATGCCTAATGAAACTTTTGGATGACACTGTACTGTCTGTTCTTACAATACTGACACATAGATAAACGATACTAGATTACAGAGCCAAAGGAGTAATGTCCTCAGACTTTGCTGCATGTTTATCTGAGCCCTGCTGAGATGACCTAACTGCTGCCTACCCACTTACAAAGCTTATTAAGCTGACTCACCATGTGGATGTCCACACTCATGCCCATTTACCAGCATCCAGAGGCTATCCAGGCAGGGTGACCATAGTGGGTGGTAGTGTGCTGATTTTCTTCAGTCCACTCAACCCACCATCCCTGAATCTGATTGAAATGATTGTGCACTACCCGGTATGAGGCTTCATTGATCAGGCCTTGTGACTCATGATCCTAACAGGAAACGAGCTAAAACTAGTTTAAAGCACAAAGCAGAGCTAATAGTCTGGCCAAAGAAAAGTGTTTATCAGAGATCACCAGCTTGCACAACATTGGAGCGTATGCTTAAAATAGAAAAATGAACAGAAGCTCATCTACAGCGTGGTAGAATTCCCCTCGGTGTGATAGCAAAAAAGGAAGCCACTTTTGCAGTTCTACCTAAATAACCTGCAAAACAATAGAGAAAATAATTGCCCTATATGATACAGCAGAATAAAATATCTTATAATTTCAAATAGGCCCTCTAATCTGCCATTTCAAGGCAGATAAGACATAACAGGGCCTGCAAATTCTGTTCCGATACCAGTATCAGTTAATTTAATTCTAAATTCAATAATATTCAATAATATCACCTTTGTTTTCTATTTCTGCTTCCATGTTTTTTTAAAAATAGAAATGTTTTGCAGTCCCAGGGAATCCCAGTGAAAAGCCAGTGCACATACACAAATAATTTTAACTAATAATGTTGTTGATGTTTGGTTTCTAAATTAAAGTAACCGTGTATCAAACATGGCAGGGGCACGTTGTCATTTTAAAGAAGCAAAAATACCATCGCTGCCTTCACCTTCTAGATAGAGAACTTGGAAGTTATCAGGACATTGGAGACATCTACCTAAGCTGGGGCTTTCCCTGGTCATGCCACATATGAAAAGGAGAGCTGCTGCGGCTACATTGCAAACTCCAATCTGAACAGCAATGACTCTCCTAGGAGTGAGTTGGCTGTGACTAAGGCTTGGTTGGAAAAACCTACTTAAAAGATGTGTTACCTTTGCTCTTGATAGGAAGGTAGTGACTGTTTTCTCCTCCTGTCACATGCCAGCGCGGACTGACCATAGCATAAGGAGAATCCTGTGCTATAATTGCCTGTAGTGTGTGTTTAGCTTTAGCTGTTAGTTGATTCCAGTCTCTATACAATTATAGTGAGAGCTTTGTTTGCGTTGCCAGCAATAAGTCAAAGTCAATAACTCTGCTGAGGGTCTCTGCCCTTTGTAACAGATTCTGTTCATAATATGTATTGAAAGAATTTTTAGGCACTGCCAGTGGGTGGCAAATAGATAATTGGGGTTTCTCATCTCTGGTTTTTGCAGATGATTTGGTTTGCTTGGCTTCATTGATAAATGACCTCCAGCTGGCACTGGGTGGTATGAAGCGGCTTGGATGAAAATGAACACCTCTGTTCTCAACTAAAAGAGTCGGAGTGGCCGCTTTGGAACAGAAACGAGTTGCTGCCCCAAGTGGAGGAGTTAAGTCTCTCCGTCTTGTGAGGAGAAAGTGGAGGAGGAGATTGACAGATGGATTGGTTTAACATCTCCAGTAACGTGGACCCTGTACCAGTCAGTTGTGATGAAGAGAGAGTGAGGCTGTTGATTTAAAGATCCTACTCTTACCTATGGCCACGAGCTGTGAACTGTGACTGAAAGAAGGAGATTGCAGGTACAAGCGTCTGAAATCAGCTTCCTCCAGGCCGCAGAATTGAGCCAGAATTGGCTCCTTTCTTCCACATTAAAAGGAGCCAGTTGAAATGGTTGAGTATGTGACCAGGATGCCTCGCGGGTGCTTCTTAGTTGAGGGGTTTCAGCCATGTCCTAAGAGACCCTGGGGCAAACCCAGAACATGCTGGAGAGAACACATCTCTGGGCTGGCTGTGTGTTTATTTCAGTCATTTTATATTGAGGTCAAAATGACCCTGATTGGTTTCATCATTTAAATGCAAGATAAATAATGTTTAGTTGAAATTACTTGAAATCTAAGTGATATTAGAGCTAAATAATCGTAAATATAATGCAAAATAATAATGTTTGTTGTTCTATTACAGAAAAATCTAGATTTTAATTCATTTAAACTTTGCAATAATAACAGTAGCCTCTTTCTTTCTTTCTTTCTTTTTTTTTTTTTACATGGAATTAACTTCATAAATAATATTGCTGGAGAAGAAATACGTTTTCCTATTCTATTATTTCGTTATTATGATTGCTTCTTACAGTAAATTATTTTTTTTTGACATTGGGGACCTCAGTTGGTAATACGTGGGTAGGATGACAGCTAAAGTAGCCTGTTTTCTGCATTCTTTTAGTCCTAAATGTTACATCTTCACTGAAAGGCATTCCACTCATTCTGTAGTGTTAACTGTTAGCAACAGCAGCTTCCCTTTATTGTGCAGTTTGCTGAGAAAGCTAGTTTCCCAAAGGCAGAGGAGAGACACGCTTGTATATACACATCCTCAAACATGATTACACTGAGCTACGGCCTAGCTTGCTTCCTGGGTATACGTTAATGCATGACAGTTCTGCTCTAAGTACATTTAGCTTTATTTTTAGACCTCTGTTTCTAAAGTTCAGATAAATATCAAGGCCCACACACATTCCCTTCTGAAAAAAGGGGGGGAAAAGCAATGCCTCTGAAATAGTTTTTCCTCTCAAAATCTGTTGTTTGGCAAGGTCAAGCAGAATTTTTCAATTAACAACACATGGAAAGCTACAGCATTCAGTCAACCCACAAGTGAGGAATAAAACAGTTTTCTTCACAGAGTTTCACTCTAAGTGTGCTCCATCTCTCGTGCCCTGCAGTAATTGTAGCAGAGCTATAGACGATCATGTGCTATTTACGTGACACGTGGCGTTATCAGCAGCTTTCTTTCACCTGCTACCAATGAGCAACAGCAGGAAGCTCTAACACATGATAGGTTAATGTGTTCTCCCACATTTCCACTCCCCACTGTGCAGGCACCCAGATCATGCGCAGAAACTGTGCCTGCTTGCAAATACAGTCAAATGCTTCCACTTGAATGCACGAGAAGCTCGAGGTACCACTGAGAGGAATCGTGACATTTTAAATTAAAGTGTTTGAGGTCTAAAATATTCTCACTCAGTGACAGAAGACAAAATGCTATTAGGAGCTTTAATCAAAGAAGATTCTTGCATGCGACCGCAGTTTAAATTCTTATATTACTATATAAGTACTATCACCTATGTCTGATGACTGTAATGAAGCAGAAACCTTCCTGAAATGTTAGTTTAACAAGCGCAGGAGAACGTTCCTGTCGTGTACTCTTGACTCTGTGATCGAAGGTGTAGCTAATCTGTCTTTGTAACCCTAAACGTTGATTCCAGTGTTAAGGAATGAAGAGAGTTGAATACCCAGCAACAGAACACAGTGTGCTCAAATAACCAACCCTGTCAGCAGTGGCTGCCCTGCCAGTTTGATTAAACTATGTACATGAACAGCTCTGCAACCCAGAGGTAACCCAAGGGCAAGGCGCTGTAGGGTGAGTGAAGGTTGTAGACTGCCGCCTTTTATCTGTGTTAGAAACAAACTGCCGACCAAGGTGGACACAAGTGGTAAGATTTCAAGTGTAATTCTGTGGCATCACTAGCTGTGAGAGAATACCAGCTGGACTGTAAATGTCTTAGACCCACTGAGCTGCTGATGAATCTCTGCTCAGCTATCTCACCAGGAAGTGTTTATCTACCATGCCACACCCGCAGAACAAGATGTTCTCACAAATCCATCTTCTTCTCACCCATGTTAGTATTAAAGAGAACTCTCCGTGGAATCTCACATGATGCCTAAATCAGGCTGGGAGGCCTGACCTAGTTATGGCATCCCAGCATCACACAGCAGCAGCCAGCAACATCAGTAAAGCACGTCACCTCTCTCTTGCTTGAACAAAGTTCTTTCTGTTACCGTTGCGCCTTCTGTAGAGCTACAGAGAAAAACGCTGCAGAGAGACAGAAGAAGTTTTTGAAAAGAGTTAGTGTATCTGAAGAAAATTGTGCAAGTGTACACTGCACAGTGAGGCAGTCGAGACACTTCTTCAGTCCCCCCCCCCCCTTTTTTTTTCACAGTATATAATTATGGTAATTATAATAATGTTCTCGAAAACTGTTGGGAGAATAATAGTGTTCATTTACATAAATGGGAATGCTTTAAAGAGTTTAGGTCTCCAAGGTAAAAATTAGCAATTGTAGTGTTCTTTTCTAATCTGCAACTACTCCAGTATTTTTCCTTTTAACATTTTGAAAGGTTTTCTGATGATCATGCCATACAGTTACATACAGGAAAAAAAAGACTATTGTGTAATAAAAATATTTTTTTAAATGATCTGATTTGTCTTGCACCAGCTTCTAGTATAAAAAGGCTAATTTTTGTCTTGTTAGGTGTATAAAACATGACCTTTGGTGAAATTAAGAAAACCTTTTATGATCAAGTACATAACTAAAGAAGGGAAAAGATATTGTGAAGTAAATCCAACGAAGCTGCTCAGAATGAGAAATGGGTAAGAACCGGCTCATTTATCAGCATTAAGTCTAATAAAGAGACGGAGAGAAGCAGTGCTAGTGCAGGGTCGAGGTGAGTGGGGCGATAGTGCGGGCTGAGTACACATCAGTAAGATAGAAGTATTTAAAAGAGACATCCGCACATAATGGATCTCTAATTTTATCTCTCTGTCATGACTTAGTGTGGAGATTATTAAAAAAAAGACTGCGTTGTTGTATGACAGGATTTTCTTAAGGTCTTAAACATAAGATCATGCAACTCTAATTCATCACGCCAACACAGAGCTTTAGATTTTTTCATTCACACACACTCACATACAAGCACATATATATTGCCTTTATTTCACGTGAGCATGCACAGCTGTTCCCACAGGTCCTTCACTGTTGCAAAACGAAAAACACCGATAGTGGCTGTGACAGCTTCATCAGTAGGTGGAGGGTGCTGGTGAGCTGATGAAGAGTGCGTAGGTGGATAATATGTAGTCTACATCGACGCTTACCACGGTAACACTTATTAGCACTGCTGGTGGTATAAAATTGTCTAAGTCTAATTAAAGGCAGCATAAGATTACTGCTATTTATGTTCAACTAGTCTAAATTCTTGCCTGTGCCATACTATTATTTGGTACCTCACAACCGCTCATTAGCTCTTGAAGAATCTTGCTAAAGAGTGCTTTATAGATCAGTTGTTTACTTTCGTAGAAAGGAAATGCTCAAAGATATTAAGAGAATGCTTAAATGAAATATATATATATCTTCTCTGTTACTTCCCACCTCTTGCCCCTTGTAAGGACTTCATTGCCCCCTACCTGTACAGCATGTTTGAGAACAAGGGTGTTCATAAGTGCAGTTGGCACTAGAGATGGACCGATCCAATATTACGTATCGGTATCGGTCCAATACTGACCTAAATTACTGGATCGGATATTGGAGAGAAATCAAAAATGTAATCCGATCCGAAGTATCACAAAATCACCTCACAAAACGCGCTACTTGGCGTAACCCAGCTCGGCGCATCGGAGCAGTATGTGTCACGTGATAGAGCGTGACCTGTCGGCGGTCTCTTGGAGCATTTGGAGCCTCGCTACATGCTTCCTAACCGCGGCATTTCATCTCGGCGAAAACTGTCCCAGAGAAGTAAAGCAAGTGTGTAAGTTCATCCCTGAATGTTTGCACAGTATTTCCACGTTAAGCTTAACAACTGATATATTGAGCCACAGCTGGACTGGCCGTCGGAGTTCCATATTGAGGTGAAAAGGAAGCGATTTTGTCCCGTACTTCAGCACAACAACAGCAGCATGTTTAAGCTTGATAAGCTGTTGTTAGAATGTATTTAATATTACTTCCTAGTATCAGCTGAGGTTTGCTGGAGCCACGGCTGTAAAAGCTGCTGGTCATGGCATTGGTTTGGATATGTGGTGAGAGTGAAACAATTGAAATGCAATTTCAATGCAATTGAAAATTTAGTTTTACATATTTTTTAAGTGATTAAAATCATGTCCAGAGTTTTTGTCAACACCATCAGATTTTTTTTAAAGTACAAAAAAATCAGGAATTATTGTGGGTAGCTTACACTCTGAGGACCCCTTTACCACTTCCTGTTTCATACACATGCCATGAGGTCACTGCTGTGATAATTTTTTTTATTTTAATTTCATTTATTGCACACCTTTCTGATAAAACTCTGCGTCACAACCATAGTGCGTCAAAGTCGATGTAATCCAAGATTTAATTATTTTTTTTTGTAAAAAGAGCTTAATTTAGGTAGATTGTAGAGGCCATAAGCAACTGATGAAAAACAAGATGGCGTCTGTCAGAAAAACACGTGTTATGAGAGAAAGTAGGGTATTTTGTCAACACCATCAGGATTTTTGTCTGACGGTGTTGACCCTTTTTCTAATGGTGTTGACAAATGCCACAAAAGTGTGCTATTCACCATTTATATTAAGTTATTTTTACTAATATTTCAGATATATTACTTCCTGTGTATTTTACTGATATTTCTGCTTCACAGATGTGTCAAATATTATCAAATTTGTCTAATCTTGAATCTCATTGTTTATGTATACATTATTAATCCTGTAGGAAAATGCTTAGTACTCTGCATTTAACCCATTCACTCAGTGATGCAGTGGGCAGCTACAAATCCAGGATAGCCGCTGTTCGTTGGATTTGAACGCCCAACCTTCCGATCATGTGGCATCTACTGAGCTAGCTGTGCCCCGAGAGTTGGTCTTTAAGTGATGATGTATGTTTCCTGCTTCCGGGCCTAAACTA
Organism: Simochromis diagramma; assembly: GCF_900408965.1. Lineage (NCBI taxonomy): Eukaryota > Metazoa > Chordata > Actinopteri > Cichliformes > Cichlidae > Simochromis > Simochromis diagramma. The sequence continues at coordinate 9,087,021 of NW_024386782.1, forward strand.
TATGTGTTTATCAAGCCTGTTGTGCTGTTAAAATGTTTTAATGCTTTTTATCTTGTTCTATTACATCTGAACAAGCCCCTAAAAACAGTCAGTGATCACTGTCAGCCTAACCATTGGGAACCCTCACGTTAACTTTTATCAAGTGGAAAAAAGTTAGCATTCATCCTCCAGCTTCACTGTGTTTATATTATGCTAACATAGCTGTGTCGCTAGTGATCATGCAGCACATCACTATATACCAGCTAGCCCAACTTCAGTAACCTGACAATAGTCACTGCTGTTTAGTTTTCTGTCTCCATTTATGTTGGAAGTGGTAGCAGAGCTGGTATATCATGTTCAGGTGGAAACAAGCAATCTAACTTCTAACTCTGTTAAATTTCATATATTCTGTTTTCATGGATGCCTGGATGTTACACCTGGTAGAGCAGCCACACTGATCATTTTATTAAAGATGAAAGAATTTAGACAGATTGTAACTCTCAGTGATGCCGCAGAGTTCCTTTGACTTTGGGATCTGAGTTTGGACCTGGAAACGGCTAATGACATCAGACTTAAAGACCGGATAGCATCTCTATTGCTTAATGCATAATTGTGTTGTGAATATTCATCCTTAATCTGTAAAAAAGCATAAGGTTCAAAAAATTATAGTAATTACAAAATGGTACATTTCAGGCTAGAATAGCAAAGGGGAACCTGTCAGTAGAGGAACGAAAGAGAAGGAACAGGGATGATCAAAAAAGAAGGAGAGAAAAAAATAACAGCCAACCCAAGTTGAAGAAAGAGTTTCTCATAAAGGAAAGGGAAAGATGGAGAAATAGAGTGAAAAAGAGAAAAATAAAGAACATCAGTGATCTGAAGGAAAGAGAAAAAAGGCAGAAGAGGTTTTGGAAGAAAGCACAGAGAGACAAAAGGAAAGAAGTCCAGCAGGGTCTAAACACACAACCACAGAGTACTTTAGGAATCAAGGAGTAGTAGGTAGCTACTTGCTGGTGAACTGTTAAGGTGTAGAACTTGACATGTGCAAAAACAGAATTGTTATTATGTGTCTTGTGATATTACAAAGGTTGCTAAGGTTTAATGGTCATTTTGAAAGAAATAATATCTTGTTTTCTACTACTGTGTCACCACCGTCAGATTTGTGTCACCACCGTCAGCACCTTGTCAACTCCATAATATGGAGTTTTGGTTTATTTTTCTCTTTTGGAGAAGCATATATTTTCCTCCCTCATGATCTTCCAATAAAAATACGTAATTTTCTCAATAAATGTGTAATTTGCATTCTGCTTAATATGATTGTTTCTTATAGAGATTAAATACAAGCTTCTGAAAATATGTATGACAAAAACCTTGCTCTTCTCCAGCAAAAACATAAATCATTAAAAAATGTTACACCTGGGAGATTGTACCAAAACATGGTGAGATAGCCAAAACTTTGTGTAACAATTATATATAAATATGTTTTTGAAAAACCAAAAAATATATTTTAGAAAATTAAAACCTGTTTTGTGCCTAATCTCAGGAATCACTGACCTGACAGCTGGTAACTGTGCAGGGGCGGGTCTAGCAAAGTTTTGCCAGGGGGGCCAGGTTGGGCATTAACAGGGAAAGGGGGGCACAAAGAAATACTTTTCTTTGTTATGTCATTTAAAAACTTTGAATAAATAATTATCTGAATCTTACAACAAAAGTGGTCATGTGATTAAATGTATAGAAATCCATTATTGTATATAGTAAGGAATAAGTCATATATACACCTCAGTAAGCTATAGTACTATTTTCTCTGGGAAGGTACCATCTGTGTAGTCTGCAATTCTGTTGAAGAAAGATGTTGAATATATAATTATTGTAGAAAAATAATTCATTTCTGTGCATTTGTTTTACACTTGCATTAAATTAAAGTTGATTACATCGATTAAGCATCATGAGGTGAGGGTGGGGGGTGGTTCCCTAATATTTTTGCTGGGAGTTGGCAACCCTATTAGATAGGTTGCTTAATATTTTCACTAAGTACTCTTTAAAATACCAGAAAAATACCAGAATAGGGGGAATGGTGTAGGTTTAAATTTAGTAGATTGATCAGTGTTGCTGAACTATAAAATGTTTTGGGTGCAGTGTATGTTTTGCATACAGGTATGCCAGAATAGCTTCAGTCTCTTGTTTTTTAAAACTTGATAATAAACTTATACAAAATGCAGCAAGATATATATTAAAAAAACTGTTTTATTGATTACAAAATATCGAATTCATATCGGTATCGGCAGATACCCAAATTTATGATATCGGAAACTGTATCGGACATTAAAAAGTGGTATCGTGCAATCTCGAGTTGGCACCAGGACACCCTAGGTCAGAGGCTGATGACTGATTTTGAAATCATATCTTCACATCTGTAGCTGTATGTCTTGGACACTCAGTGAAGAAAGGAAGTGAGCTGCCAGCTGATCATCACCTGGTTCTGAGTTTAACACTGGAGCAACTCTTTATCCTTTCAAGGACACTTGAGGGAATATATAGATTTACTGAACCAGTCTGATTTGTGGTCTTGAAAAAAGCATCAACCGTATCACTCTGGTTGTCCTGTGGTAAGTGCCGTGGGAGTATGGAGTACTGGGAATGCTGTTAGTGGCTATTTAGTCCCCGTGCAACTGTAGTGAGAGCTTGGTCTACGCTGCCGGCAATAAGTCATACTTGTTCCCAGTTGGCATTGTATTCCCCCAGGACTGCCCTTTGATATCGATTGCGATAATAAATTTTATGGCCAGAATTTTTTTTATGCGCTTTGTATAGCTTGCATAAAAAAACTGTAAGACTTCACAGAAAATATTGCTATATACTTTTATTTGCTTAGCTATAGGAAAAGTCCAAAGAAAGGTCATAATCATGGAGAGAAAATCTGGAATAAAATAGAATACATTTGCTGAATTGTAGGCTCTTATGCTTGTTCAGATTGTTCAGTGGTCTTTCTTTGTTAACAGAAGCACTTTGTGTTGCCTAATTGAGATTTTTTCAAACTGCTGTCAAATAAGATTAATACATCAGTAATACCACATTATTCTGAAAACATTCAAATCTGCCCTTCCAGTTTTATTTGGCCATTAAACACTGGCTTTAGACAATGGCTTAAAAGCTTTAACAGATAACAACACATTTTCTCAGATATTCCACGATAGCAGTTATGGCCTGTTTATATCCAAAAACTGCAATCTCTGCACTCTTTGCAATCTGAACAAGTTTTTACCACTATAAAGTTACACAGTTACAGTGCAAACACTGCTGAGTTTGTTTGTTTGGGTGTTTTTTGCTATTAAAACAAATGAAATTCGTTGAAAAGTTTCTTTTTTTCAGTCAGGGAGTTATTTCAATCGCTGCGCCCAAATGAAAGTGTTTGAAAATTAATTCCCACACTGAGACATGCATCTTCCCTCTCGTCTAATACCCAGATTAACATTTTTGACACTTGGCATTTTTTTTTTCCTTATCAGCCCAAGACAGTGGGAGATAATTACATGCTCTATCACTCTATTGCCATTACAAAACATTTCTTCAGGTACTTCTGTCAATATAATTCATGTTGAAAACAATTAATACTTTGCCTGTTTAGAACAAGTTACAGCATCATAGGTGTCAAAGCAGATGACTATATGACCCATTCCTGATTATGAAGAAACTTTCACTACAATAAAAAAATACTAAGTTTAAATCATTTATTGTATATAACTAATATAAGTTAGGCAAAACACAAAGGCTGCCTTGAACACAAAAGCTAAACATACCTAGATTTTCATCCAGTGATACTCACATCTTCAGTAGAAACACTACCTTTTTTTTTTTACCTCAGTACTGCCTTCTTTTGGGCTGAGTGACTGCTTAAAGTTTTATTTATTTATTATTTTTGTTAAATTGTTCATTTTCTGTTTTCTTAGTGTATTCTATAACATTACTATGAAATGTGTAAACACCACGGATAAACACTGAAATATGACTTCATTGCTTTATTTATATAGTCATTTTGTATCAGTTTGTTGAAAGACTTTAAAGACTGACTTAAACCTAAAGCTGGACTCGGACTCTGTGCAGTATACTTACACACACTCACAAGTCACTTTGTTAGGTACGCCTATTCAACTGCTTGTTAATGCAAATGTCTAATCAGCTAAACACATGGCAGCAACTCAATGCATTTATGCATGTCAGCATAGTCAAGATGACCCACTGAAGTCCAAACCGAGCACCAGAATAGAGAAGAAAGGTGATTTGTGACTTTGAACATGGCATGGTTCTTGGTACCAGATGGGCTGGTACCTGATGTGAATATATTGTCTAATACATCTAATTAATTTGGAGCATGGGAGTGTTTCTTTTTTAAAAGTGTTAAATGTGTTTACTTTAAACCTAGTTTAAAAAAAATCTGTCCTTCACATCTTTCTAATTGCCTGTCAATCCATAAACTAGGGTTTTGATTTCATTTATCAGAAATACATGGAACCATATTAAATAACACTTTACAGCTGTGTGGAGTACTAAGCATGTTCAAGTATGCCAGCAACCACTGAAGCTCAGGAGTCTCTTGTTCTCACTTTTAATTAGCTCGCCTGTTACTTCGAATGGTAAAGATGTAAACCAACATTTGTCTACAAAACAAGCTGAAATCTTCCGGGCATGGATTCAGATTGTGAGCCGGGCAGGAGTAAACAAAAGTTGCTGCCATGGTCTTTAACTCTGTTTGGATGAAACCTGTTTTAATGCGTTATCCTTCCACTGTATATATTTAACACAGAGTAGACTAAAGCATCTGCTCTCAATCACAGCTTAGATTTTTTTTTTTATTTGTCCCACAATTATGGGTTTGGTGGTGTGCCCATTTTCAGTTAGTTTACCTTGAATGGTCAGAAGAGTTCTGCTGGCGGGGTGTGTGCACAGACAGCATAGATTGAGAATGATCTCTGCAAAAGAACAGCAGTTTAGTCTCTGCATAAACACAGGAGGCATTGAGGATGGATTTCTAGCTCACACACGATTGGGAAGCACCCAGATCCCAACTTTATATTTAGTAGGAGTAAAATCTGCGATGTTACCTCCCTCTGTTAAGAGTGCTGGATTGATTGAAATAAGAGTTGTATGACTTTCTATTTTACCGGTATAGCAAGATATCATTGTGATCAACACACAGGTCAGCTCTGTTAAAGCTAATAGTAGAAACAAAGCTCCTAAATTGCTAATGGCATGTGCACACACTACCAGACTGACTGAATGAAGTAATACAAAATTGCATATTTGGTCTACAAGCAAAATAACACTCTGGCTTCTCCACATTGCCACTGTGAACATCAGTGTATGAAGCTATTTACCTATGTTTAGCTTAAATGTGCCCTGCGGTTCCCCCTTGTTTCCTACACCAAAGCAGGACTTCTCTCTCAGGCATCTTTTTCTGTTTTTCTAAAAGATCTGCTGCATGAAAACCCCGAGGGTGCTTGAGGTCACAGAGTATTCAGAGATGCTAGAGGCATATTGGCCACCTCTCTACACACACAACACAAGTTTGAATCATTTACAGTATATCACAACTTGCCCATCTTAACATTTAGTCAAGCAGGAAATGAACTGGCCACAGCTGTCTGCACGCTTTATACTTGAGGTTTATTTACAAGGAAATGACTGGATGGATGTGTGAGCTGTTAGTGTTCAGGAGGAGACTGAAAACAAATGATTACCTATTGCAACCTTCATCACTTCAAGTCATTTTCATTGCTTGAAATGTTAAATTACCTTCATTCCAAGCTCAACCGCAAACATTTTCAATTGCCTATCGTGCTTGCATTCATGTTTCATGCCTAGTCCTTGGTTACACTTATTATGTGAAATGGATGAATGATGCATTGAATTTACCATCAAGCTGAATGTAAATGTGATAAAACTACAGTCGAGTGCAAACCTTATTGAGAAAGACATAAAAAGAGGATACAAGATGGGTGATGCTGTCCATTAAAATATTTTCTGTCCTCATACATTTTGAGTATAGTTTAATATAGCTGTTTTAAAAAGACTTAAAATTAATGTAAGTTTAGTTTTGAAGTCAAGCCATCTAGTGATTGAAGTGAAATTTGATATTCAGCACTTTTGAAAATCTAAGCAGCAATGCACCTATGACTAAGAAATGGAAAACAAAAATAGTCGTCCAAACCCCCTTCAGTCCAAGAACACATGCTGCTTTGGTATGGCAAAGCTATTAACATAAACATTGATAATGACTTCTCACTGAGGAACAGGGGCCCACAATATGTTTTCCACAAAAAGCTACACCATCCAATTATCTACAGATGTTAACTTCACATAATGCTGGTTCGCCACATCTGTTTGTTGGTGGGAGATCTCATTATAACAAGCATGTTTTAAGCGCCAGCACCAAGCACTGCTTGGCACATTTTATAGCAGCATGTTGAACATTTACAACAAACATTCCTGACTGCGGTAAAACTTTGTATGTTAGATTAAATGACTTCCAACAGTCAGTAAAATTCTCCTTGTCATCAAGACGATGATTTCGATGTCAACCTTTGTTTCACGTTGCAAATTCAAATTGCCAATGTGATTTGCTATGCAGTACTTTACCTTATAAGATACAACTTGTCTGTGAAAAGATGCAAGCCAAGTACTCTGCAAGTGACAAATTGAAACTGTAAATAAACTAGGGATGAAAACAGACATGTTCTTGGTTCCAGGATGGATACGAACCACAGGAAGATGTTTATAAGTGATGTTTTAGAAACAGCCAAAAATGCTCTCTATACTCTGGCTCATAGGCTGAAAAAATACATGCAAAAAGCTGGGGCCTAGAAAATAAAAGAAGAAACATCTTGGGTGAACTCCCAGCTGCAAGGGGGGGGAAAAGGACAGAAAATAAAAAGGCCAGAGCTGAGATTGACCAATTTTGGAATGACACCTTTGAGAGAAATGCAGAAACTATGTGAAGTGGATGAATTTGCAGGAAGACAAACATCCAACAGTGAGTATCAGAAAGCAGGACAGAACTGGGAAACTCCTACTGACTTATAACATTTAGAGCACTATATTATAATCATGGTAAAAATAAGATTTTACATATCAGGACATAATGAAACATCATCTGGTTCTGGCTCAGGGGCAGCTGTGGTTCAGGAGCTTGAGCAGATCGTCCACCAATCAGTGGCTCAATCCCCCTCTTCTATAGTCTGTATGTCAAAGTATCTTTGGGGAAGAAAATGAAGGCTGAATATGTTCATCGGAGTGTGTGCGTGTGTGTGTGTGTGAATGTTAGATAAAAAGTGCTTAGACATAGAGGAAAGCACTTCTGTAACTGTGGACTGTGTGTGTGTAATTGGGTAAATGAAGCCTGCAGTAGAAAAGTAGAATACATAGACTGGCATAAGTACCAGTCAGTATCTTACCAGGTCTTAATATTAGGTAAATACAACCTCAAATGAGCAAATGACATATTACACCATGGCATTTATTTAACTAAGAAAGTCAAACTGAATTTATTTGGGGAAATCTAGGTATAACCCATAGCCTGGTAGTTTGTAGACCATGTTTATCAGTAATAAAACGAAGTAATCATTTCCTGCATGACCTTATTAGTCATGTCTTATTATATCAGTGTGGAGGAACTTTAGCCCACTTTTCCTTACGGTGTTGCTTCAGTTCATTGAGTTTTTCAAGTTTTTCGTTTATGCACATAAGCTGTCTTAAAGATTAAAACCATAGCATTTCAGTTATGTTGAGGTCTGGACTTTGACTGGACAACTGCAAGAGCTTGATTATTTTCCTTTTTAGCCATTCTGTTCTTGATTTACTACTGTGCTTGAGAACATGACCTCAATTTGGGCCCGGCTTTAGCTGTTGGACAGATGGCCTCACATTTGACTCTAAAATACATTGGTTTACAGTCGTCTCAAAGGCTGTGGCAGGGAAACAAGGCCAAATCATCACCCCTCCTCCACCGTGCTTGACAGTTGGAATCTTATGTATTGGAGTTGTTATTTTTTTTATTCAGGTGCAACTCTCCTTATAAACCTTCCAAAAAAAGCCACAAATATATAGACTTTGTGAAATTAAAAGAATTTAAATTTTAACATACCTGTAGAGTCTGATATGTAGCTTTTTTGTATTTTGCATTTTCTTCTTATCGTCTGATCTTGGGGTGAATTTGCTGGAGCATCCACTCCTAGGAAGATCGGCATCTGTCTTAAATGTTTTCTACTTGTGAATAATAGTTCTCAATTTAGAATGACGGACTCGAAATTGTTTGGAAACAGGCTTATAAGCCATCTACGACTGTTGATGTCTTTAATGAGTAAATAACCTTAGCATTGTGTTGGCACACACCTGAATGTTCCAGACCTGCCAAAACATCTGCTATTATAGACGTGCTCACACTTGCTGATGATCAGTTAAACAAGTGCTTCTGATTAGAAGTACCTGGCTGCTATTTACACTCTTAATTCTTATGGAGCAGTAGGAGTGTACTTGGTTTTTTCAAAGGCTGTTTTTGCATTATGGCTTGATATTTGTTATGTGACACAGTGTAATATGTCATATGTTGTTGTTCATGTTAGGTATTTCTTTCTTTATTTGTTATTTAAACTGACTATTTAAGTTTTATAAGCAGATCAAGTTAAGGACAATACTGATCATGCAGCTCTTCCATTCCTACAATATTCTTTCCAATTCAACTTTAAAAAAAAAAAAAGGACCACAAAAGCGAATTTCAAAATGTGGAGTATAGCATTCTCTGCCTCCATAAGCTGCCCCTCGAATTGGTTGCCAGGGTCGCCGCTCCCCTGTGGAGAACGCTCATCTCCACGGTATCTTTGGAAACATACCTTTCACGCAAATTACAGAAACTGCAAAGTAGACATATCCAAACGTCAAGGACGCAGTGGGGGCATGTATGTGAAACCTCTTTTATTTCATTATACCATCAGGACATGCGATGTCAAGCCGAGGTCCCACGCTGATAATATAATTGGCTCCTTGTATGGCAGAAGCAAAAGCATGACACCGTTCTCCCCATGAGAAAGATGAGGATCTTAGGAAGAAACGTGGAAACCTTGTTGACGTGCGCACATGCATACGTTTGTGACAAGTTACAGCATTAGCAAGTAATTACGTTGTGTCAACAAGAGAAAGAAAGCGAGAGTAAACAGGGAAACAAGAGCTTGCTGCTTTTATTTATTTATTCAGAAGTGCTTCGGATACTTGTAGTGTCAGTGTTATTCGCAGAGACGTGCGCCTTCCATAAACGGGGCCTTGCTGATGTCATACAGCATTTCACACTTTCTTTCTGAGTCAAAACTGGGGCCCCTTAGGCTCGCAGCATAAATCACTGTTAATACAGAGACTTAAAATGAATTTACATACAGGACTCGGTTTCCAAAATGTGCCTTCTATAAGGATCTTGTAGGCATGGCTGCAGCGAAAACATGACCTTTAAAAGCTGCTTTGTTGAGCAATCCATTCTTGCACACACTGCAGTATCCAGCCTCCGTGTCCCCTGTAGAATTAGGTTGATTGAGCATGGCCTAAATTGGATCAACCATATCTTGCATGCTGGAGCCCAGGGCTTGCTAAATCGCCTGGACTGTGATGCAGCCAAATACTTGGCTATTTAGATGGAGAGACGGTTTCCAATTCAAAGCCTGGGAGAATTATAAACCCATGGGTCCCTGTGACTGACTGCTGTCATATTGCATTGCTCATTTAAGGAATGCTTTCTGTTCCACTTACACATATGTACCAAACCTACATACTGCTTGTTGCTATTGTGTAGCTATGTTTTGAATGTAGCAAACCTGTCGTTGTGTATTTTGATGCCAAACAAGTCCAAATTTGCCTGGCAGAGGAATTGGCAGCGGACTGGGAAAAAATATTATCTCAGCCACTAAAAATACACAAATGTACCAATCACCAGCATGAAGATCAGCCGAAGAACTGAGATTGTGGTCTGCCTGAACTAATGCTATGCTCAATTAGCTCAACCGATAATGTTTGCATTTTACTCAAAATTTGCTCCATTTTATCTTTTTTTTTTTTTTCAATTAAAAAAAAGATAAATAAATAATTGCCCTATTGGTGTATTGATATCTTCATAGCAAGTGCAGATGGACTTTCTGAAAGGCTTCCAGCCTCACCACCCTAAGAGTAACATTACAAGAAAGAGAAATTTACAATCACACTCTCAACTATTTGCATTTAAAAAAATGTATCTACTATTAGGAAGCTATCGTTGTGGAGAAGGTCATTTAGGGGAAAATGAAGCTCAAAAATAATGACTTATTGCTGCTGTTCAACAGCAACCTCTATCAACATCTCCTTCTTTCTGTTGCCTTCTCATTACCTTCTCTCTCATCTCCCACTACTTTCCCAAGTGAGCCCCTCTGCATCACACTAAAGCCTGATGATAAAGGGATGGGCAGACAGTTGCACAGTTGGGGGCTAATGCAGAGAGGGATGGCTGATGATCCAGTCTGCAGATGGAGACCTGCCATGGGAGATTAATCCCCAGCACAGTCAGAGGGCTCCTGAGATTTTAATTATGCCTAAAAAAAAAAGGAAGAAAAACAAGGAAAAAAAATAGGAAATGCCATCACATTAATTATTTATAAGCAGCAATATTTTAGCTAAGGGACAGTTTTATTTCAAACTGCATAGGGACTCCTGTCAGATGTGGCTTCCTTGTGTAGCTGACATGGTTGTAATAGGAGTATTCACAATATCACTGGGTTAAGAAGTGATAAGATGAAGTAGTAGGCGTAGATGCCAACCTCTATATTTTTGAAGGTAAGCAGACACTGGTGCCATTGTGTCTGAGTGCCAAATAACATGTAACGTGACATGACCAAAACTGCAAACGACTTTGAAAAGATGAAAAGAGAGAAAGCCACTCGTTCACGAGCTGAACAAGCAAAAAGGACCCGAGCAGCTTTTAAACTTTACAGTTTCTTTTTCTGACTGATTAATGTGCAGCAATGAAGCAATGTTTTTTAGAAAAGCAAAATTTCATATTATGAGTGCATACAAAAGTTATACTCATGCTAATTGTTTTCACTATATGATGTCTGATTACATTTCATTAAAATTACATTTAAACTAAAAAAAACAAACAAACAAACACAGAGTGCAGCTCTCCTTCTCCAGTTACATGTGCTTTGAGAAAGGTTTATGTAATATCTCGCATCTCCACAAGGGATAAATGAATAAATGCTATTTTTACTCCACTAATTTGTAATATTGGAGAGAGGCTTTCAAGTACAAATGAGCTCATTTGTTTTCCATTGAAAAGTCACTAAAACTGCTGCTTATAGAAATAATCTCAGCACACTTTCAGTCTTTGTGAGGCTGCTTGAACCTGTTTGGTTTCATCTGATTGGTCAGCTGCTTATACAATTATCCTTACTGTGCTAATCACAATTTAGTTCATATGTATCTGAGATATGCTTCATTGTACAGTATATGGGCTGACTACTTTATAGCCTCCTGGATGATTTATTCCAGAGGGCAATTATTAGCAATAATGCTGGACTGAAGACAAATATACAAATAATGAGACAAAAAGATCAATAAATAAGAAGTGAGCATGAAATGAGCACATATGCACACAATTACAGAGGCGCCCTCACACATACACACACGCACGCACGCACGCACGCACAAACACACACACAGATCAGATAAAGAATCAGGACTCTGCAGTTTGAGCTGGCAGACTGCCCTCTTCTGTAGTCGGTGTGATGTACAGACTGACAAGAAGGGAGACATGAAGAAGCTGTTAGCTTTCTGACTCATGCAATTACACATTTCTGACTAATGGGGGCCACCATTAGCCAGACATAAAGATATCATGTGAACAAGTCATCGCCATTATCATCCGTTCAACAAAGCAGACGGTGCTCGGTCATACTCATACATTTTATTTAACAGAATGGTGAGATCAAAGAGAAGTTACATCTTATAAATGAGTATAGTTATTTAGCTCTTGATATTTTATTTGAAAATATGTCTTAAGGGACAGAAAGTTGCTTTTATTATTTTTTCTTATGTGATAAAAAGGACCAAATGCGACTTGAATTAATTGCACAACTTCTTTTCAAGTCTAATGTAATTTATTTCAGCTGATTAGTATGACTGAGCGTTAACAAGCGCTGCAAAAGTGTGAAAATGTGAAACTAGATTAATTACTTTAGAGCTTTAATGAGTGCAATGTGGACTCCATGTCCACCAAGAAAACACCATAATATTACATATTTCTTTAACCGTGCAAATCATTCTTGTGCTTGAATTTGTTTCCAGAAGGGTATTGAAGAACAGCAGCAGGAGGCATGCCTTTGTCCCACTTGCCTTGCTTATCCTTCTGATATGTAAAGGTAGCGGCTATTAATTTGACCGCTTGGTTTGATAAAGGGCTTCTGACTTGGTTAAAGTGAAGCTTGAGAATTTAAATTGGTTGAGGGGGTGGGATAAAGACCAAAAAGGATTGGTCGGAGAGATAAGGTAAAGGGCCAATATACTGGATAGAATGAGCAGTCTGGTGTTGTGGCTGACAGAGGTGATGGAGTGCTGTGATGTGTATGATGGGGGTGGATATGTCACCTGCCCGGGCTTCACTCGCCACAGGGAAAAACCATTACTATGATCGATTCTTCCTCGCTATCCATTCTCTTGTTTTTCCTGTCTATGGAGGAAGGATGCTGATAGGCTGGTAGGTGGTAAACAAAGGCGTAGTTGATGCTTAAACAATGCAAACTGAAGACCGCGACTTAGCATTCTGTTGTGTTAAAAAGATGTATTTGGAATTAAAACAGCGGTGGGACTATTAAGACATCTGCATTTCATCTTCATAGACATCAGTGCTTGGATGTCATTATTACCCTCTTCATCACTGCAATCAAACTTGTCTTCAACCCACTTTGAAGTAGATATTTTATGCAAATTCGCCCATATTGTGCTGCACTTTCTACAGCTTAAAATTCTTATATTTCGCCTTAAACACAGTGGGCCTTGAATTCACGAAGGATGAAAAAAAAAATGCTGGAAATGCATTGTTGGCGTGTCTCAGGTCACAAGACAGCGCTGAACAGTGTGTGAGCAAGGGCCATGTAAAAACCTTAAAGGCAAGGTACTGTGTGGGAGTATTAGTCAAGGCCAAAGTATTTTTCAGCTGTAAGGAAAAAGGAAACAAAGCATTCCTCTAAGTGGGTCAGATGGACTCTTTCGCCTCTTTCGCCTCCCAAAATGAATCACTGTCAGAAGAGACAAAAGAAACAATTCAATAACATCTACTGAGACGTGCTCCTGAAGTGACATTTCTGAGAATTAGTTTAATTAACTGGCTCACTTGAAAAGTGTCACTTAGTTGTAGGTCCCATATAAAAGTAGCCAACATTTCGTTTTTTCTTTCCCACTGAAATGTTTCATTGTTTCAGTGTAAACCAAAAAGAATTCCACTGAACTAAAGCGCTGTCTTTACAAGCTGTGCATCAGGATTCCTCGTTGAGCGTTTGTGAGCTATATGAACAGAAAAGTCCTCTTTTTTTTTTTTGCACCCCAAGTACTCTTCTCTTTAAACTTCTATCCCACTGGACTCCAGTACATGCAATCCAAAAAGACCTCTGAAAAATGCTCCACTGCTTTACGCTCTGTCTTACCTATTTTGCGCTGACTCAGTGCCCCCATACCAGAACTAGTTCTGCTTTGGTGCCTTTTGAGAACCAGGAGACTCTCACTTGGAGTTTCTTGAAGCAAATGTTACATACAGAGTAGATGTTGGGATAATTGCCGTGGAAAGAACATCATGGTAGACAAAAACTGCAGGCTGCATCTGTTAACTACGGGTGAATTTATTGCAGTAGCAGCTCCCGTTGCTACTGACGTCAGCGGTTCCAACTCTCCAAATTTAGCCCTGACAATTATATGGTGTTGTGCCGGTGCCAGGGTTTTGACGCTAGCACAAGTCAGTCGTTTTTTGAGATGTTTTGGGGTTTTTTTGGTCATCACTCAAAAAAAATGCAATACATTACATTTTTATGCAGTAATGCATTATGGGACTTAAATGCTCTCTGGAGAAGCTAATTTGTTACGCTACCTGTTATAATACTTTTGCATTACTCTGTAACATGTGCTGAAATGCACTTGCACATAATTACCAGTTAACAATATGAACCTTAGTCCCACACACCTACACAAATCACTATCCTAATGAGGACATAAAAACTGTCTTTTTTGTAGTGTTTCTTTTAGTTTAAAGACAAAGCTGACAACACTCAGCAAAGCTGAAATCCAGCCCAAAGAGACTTCAGAGTGATGCTTCTACCATAGAAACATTTACAGGGAGAAATGGAGGCCGCAATACCACAAGCTGTTCATTATTGCCTTTGTTACCTGATGACGATCAGGCTCTGGGTGCTGAGCTGAGATGGGCTTATGCTCAGCTCCGACTGAATTTTCTGTACTTGATGCACTTTGCAGTCAACCCCTGTGCTCTTATCTTTTCCTGCAATAAAAACAAAACAAAACAAAAAAACATTGCCCATATCTCCCCTCCTCAAAAGTTTTAGACACTGCACTATTTTTCTCTTCCCTGCACACAAGCTGAAATCAGCTGTTTGCAGTGAAAGTTAGCAGGAAGAGAAGGGCATGTTTGATTTCTTTATTTTTATTTCTTTATGTATTTTATCTACCCACTGTGCATATAACAGAAGAATCTTTGTACTGCCAGGAGTGACATAAGTGTAGATGTATTGTGATTACTAAAATCTAGTACAGTAATGCATTTTTGCATTGTTGGAAAATGTGATTATAGTAAGCATTAGATGTGTTACACCCACATTGAGCAGCCAGGCTACAATCACTGCAGGCAAAGACAGGATTTAATACAGCCCAAGTTTGCTATTTTATTTATCAAAGCTTTAATTTACAAAGCTTAACATGACAGCTCTGTGGAGCACTGGTGCCCTATACCAGCAGCAAAAAACAAAAAAGAATTCAGCTGTAATTGGCAGCCTTTTATACCCTGCTGCTGATGGGCAACATTTTGCTCATAATATGCCAGGGGTGTTTCCAAAATTCCCAAACAGGCAATTAAGCCATATAACCATTTTGTATATTATAATTTATAATTAAGACAATCAGCCAAAAGCACCCATAAACCCTATATTTTCATTTAAACAATATAATCCTACAAATCTCAAACAGCACTTAAAAATGCCAAGCAACTCCCCCCGCCCAACTTCCTACTTGGTTTATCCCATGATCTTTAAATAAGGTTAGACCCCCAGGGACACATTTCCCCAGACCCTGGAGAGGACAAAGGAGATAGCAGGTGAGTGATTGCTAAGCCAGAAATCCACATGCCCTAAAATCAGCGTCCGTATTCACAAAAATTGCACAAATACATTACCTACACTTTTTTGACCCAGGTGATAATCAGTTACATTTGTGGCTAATACTGTCTCTTTAAATTGTAGATTCTGAGTAGCTGTTCAAGTGCCTGCAGTACAGAATCACACAAATCACTATAATATTTAAGCACCATCAAGTATGTTTCTTAATGCGCACATTTTTTGCCTAAAGTGCAAATGTGCCCTCTTTTTTTCCTCTTTTTCTCTTTTTCCCTTTAGGTTTTCTTGTTTAGCTGGTTCAGCTTCAGCTAAACTCTCTTAACTTGCCATAACTTGCTTACTTAAACATAATGAATGCTATTTAAGTAAGAGCTGATGCCTATTGCTAAGATATGATCTTTAACATCACTGGTTCCCAGAAACTGGGGTTGTAAAAACCAAAATATTCTCAAATAATTTAGTGCCACTTAAAAACAAATCTGTCCACATGAGTATTATGAGGGTTATTTTCTCAGTATTGAGAGATTTTCTCCTCTTATGCGTGCTTTTGTTTTCACATTCTTTCATCACAGCATGTGGATTCCAGTGGGCCTCTCTGCTTTATTTTTCTTGGATAAAAACACAGGTTTGCTGTTTATCTGTACTATCGGCATCTGGCACTTATTACACAGGGATGGGAGCACAGGCTTGGATTATTAGGATTACTGGTGGATTGGTAGAAGGAAAGTGATTCATAGCAAGGTTAATAATAGCAAACTCTCCTTTTACCCGTATAACACCAGATAGACCGGCCTCGGGGCTTTCCCTACATTATAAACGTCTGAGCCTACCCCAGTCTTTTAGAATGCAGTCCATGAGAAAAATTCCCAGAACGCTCTCTCTAAAGCTGCTTTGATACCCCGGAGAATGCTAACACGTGTATCAAGGTACGTACAAGCATAATAACAAAGCATACGGAAAGCCTCGACGTACAAATACAACCAAAATAAAAATGTATAGGTTTCTTACATAAACATGAAGATGACTCATAATTTGCTGTAATTTAAAAAGAAATTCCTTTGCTCTTTGATAAGCACATGTATAGCTTTAGCACCTCATTGCTATCAACCATTGTACATATGTGTATGTGTGTCTTTGTGTTAAATGTGTGTACTGTACATAGTATTCTTCAAGACAGATATAAAACGACCACTAATCCAGAGCGACAGAGGAATAAACACAATCCCTAATCTCATTGATCCCCTCACAAAATCATTCAATTATACTCCACCGCTGAGTATAGCACCAGGAAAAAGCAGCAGAGGTAACAATCTCTTTTTTCCCCCCATTACAGAATAAGAAAGCCATAACTCAATGGAATATGATAATGGAATACCACACACGAGGAGACAGACAGGCCGCTCCATTCAGCACGGCGCTTCGTGATGATAAAAAACACGGCAGTCAGACATGTTCTCTATAACCAGCAGCAATACTTGGTGGTATCACTGGAGAGGAATGTAGTTAATTTTATCAGGGGTTGGGGGCGATAGTGGGTGGTGTTGCTCTGCTGAAGCAATAAAAGGACTATGGGGTGAAGAGCGAAAATGAGAAAAATGAGACAAAGGAGAGGAGAACTCTACTGTTACACGTGCCACTAAATGACCCAGTTTAACAGCCCTAAGCCTGCTACCTATTATCACAGGGGAAGGCTTTTTTTCTCCTGCAGCTTCGGCATGGAGGGCAGACCTGCTCTGATATCAGTGTGACAGCTACAGGGATGCTGCTGCCTGCTCACTGATTTAGGGGTTGTGTTTTTATTCTGTTCATTAGAGCTTTCTAAGCGGTTGGAGTGCTTGTAGGTTCATGACATTTCTGCTAGTCACATCAAAGGCTTTGGCACGGGGGATACACGGAGCAGCTGGGGGTATCGGGGTGGGAGCCTTAGCTTGGAATTGGTTGCATACACACCTACACATGCACGCACACACGCAAACTGGATGAACAAGCATTCCTATGCACACATTTCCTCTTTTTCAATATTTCGCCTAAAACCAGGCAGATGCAGTAGACTTGCGCTTCTTGGACTGGCATCGACCTTTAAAAAGATTCTTGTTCTGCCTCTGGACCCTTCAGTGCCCCTTTTCCTCTGTAAAACAAATGTTAGTTTTAGAAGTTAGTTTGATCGGGCCAGCATTCAGTGTGTTGGGCGTGGAACGTGGAGGAGCTAGTTTGATGTATGGCACCAGATGCCTGCTGCCAGATGTTGTACAGGCTGACATGCAGGTCTGGCATGAGGTTTCCAGGGCTGGCCGTGAACTAATTAATCTACTCCCGCTCCGGTCCCTCAGAAGGTCACACTGAAAATATGCAAGGCTGGGAATGTCTGCATTGTATCACATGCATATTTTGACTAACGCGTTTGTTTTGGGGAAAAGCAGGCACGGCTCCCTATTAAGTGCACAGTTGTATGAGACTATGTCTAGTATACTCTTTAGGGGGGTGTATTATGGCCAAAGAGCATGTCTGCCAGTGAGAGGAAAAATTGAAACAAGATGTGCTGGCCCCTCGCTCCTTTGAAGGTGTTCCACATCATACCTCTGATTCTGAGGAGAGTAGGAGTACTACCATAAAAGGACATTCTGTTTACCTTAACCTGCCATCGTCTGCTTGCCAGATGTTCCCGAGTTTTTCTTTCATCTCCTCGCATGAACCTTATTTTTATTTTCACAGCGAGTTTGTTGCTCTACGTTTTTCACGGGTGGGAGAAGAACAAAAGTCGTCTTTCTTCAGCTGGAGGGTGGAGAGGCTAAATTTGAACATTGTTTAATTTGCCCTACAAAGCTTGGTAAGGCTGAAGGATTTTCTGCAGAGAGGCGTACTTGATGGAAACACTGGTACCACAGACACAAGAACTGCGAGCTATAAACATGGTTTCCATTAAGTCCTCAGCTTTGGCGAACGCATCTACACATGCAAGATTTTTTTTCTCCCCAATGTCTGTTATTCTAACAGACGTGTTTCCTTTGGGTTACTTACTAGCTGATTGCTAATGATGGCTAATAGTTATTTTTATTAAAAGTAATTTTCTTTTTCATTTAGCACAAGGATACATTGCAGAAAGGAAGTGGGAAATCTCTTGACTCTCCAAAGAGAGTGTGCTGCATGAAAGAGAAGAAAATACAACAATAAAAAAGTATAATACAGACTCTTCAATGGATAATTAAGATATGTATGAGTACAACATGCAGTAGATTAGCCTCATATATTGTGTCAGCAACATCATGTCCCCAAGTTGAGCGCTGCTCTTTTGACAACATTTTATCGTGTGAATGATTTATCTTATGATGCTAGCTTTGGTTATAGGCAAGGAGAATGGCATCCAAATGAGATTGAAATATCCCAGTGCCTGCTTTTAAACCAAATAAATGTGTTATTTGGATATGATGTGGGCTGCCCCCTATACTTTTATTTACATAGCAAGTAAAGTAAGTAATTGAGGAAAAAGAAAATTATAGGCTTCAGGATAAATATCACAAAGTGCTTCGCATTACAAATGCTAAAATGTAGCACCAAATCACAACAGTGGTGCACAACCCTGTGAGCAAGTACTAGGCTCAGTGAGGGGTAGTTATCTGCTTGGGGAGTGAGGGGAAAGAAATAAAGGAGAAACAAACAACAGGAGCGAGAAGGAAAAAAAATGGCAATAGATCTTTTCACTCCCCAAGTGTTTGAATATCCCTAACTGAAGAAGAATATCTGCGCATCATGGGCAGTCCCATAGCAGCCTTAGCCTATAGCAGCATAGCCAAAGGTGGCTCAGGGTCATCTGATGGAAGACCCCTATTTGTCTACAAAACGCTTGCCATTTATTCTCCGAGCAGTAGCTTAACAAGCTAAAAGACCACTCTCCTTCACAATAAAAGTTGTGTCTTTTTAAAAGTGCTAGTTGCTCAGCTTTTATTTTGAGAGCAGTTGTCTGTTTCTGGTTTGCATCACACTTTTCACAGTTTCGGTTTACATACAAGTTGTTTCCTTGTCTGCTAGCAACCAAAGTAATTGTACATTTTTTCAGTGCAGCACTATGTACCTCTTTTTGACCAATTTTACCCTAGAAATTGCCAACAACTTCTAGCAACCACTCGCTAATCAGCTGGGGAATAAACATTTTTAACATCGTGACCAGTGGCCACCAGATGGTCACCGACTGGTCTCTAGGCCTGTGTGACTGGGGCTTAGACAGCTGGCTAAGTAATGGTTTACAGCCAGCTTATCCTCCTTGTATTTATCTTTTTTTTATTATCTTTGTTAAGTTAGAAAATTCTTGGCTTGGTCATAGACTATGAAAGTGTATAGATTCAATGCTACAGCTAATAGGGAATGTAACAAAATATGAAGCAGACAGACTTTAAAGCTTTATTCTTAAGATTCAAAGAAGGTGGACTGTACTGAACATTCTTCCACAGTTCACACTTTTACTGTTTTTTTTCTCTCTTTCAATGAATTTCCTTCCTTTTAATGTAATTGTGGACTTTTCACCATGATGGGTTTAATGGAAATTATTTAGAATAAATGATTAAACTTAAACCTTGAGTTATTTTGACTTGAAAGGCAGTAAAGGCCAGTAATTATGAGACCCTTAACTGAGGGGAAAGAAAAAAAGTAGAAGGTCATTTGCTATTGCTGTCTCACTGCATCATGCAACACTAGAAAAAAAACACTGAAGGAATAAATGCTTTACAGGAATGCAGGTGTACCAAAAGAAATGAAATAATTCAAGCAGAGAGTTGTAACAGTGGTATTGTTTTTAAACCGTCAGGAAAGTCAATGTGATCTATTTTAAAATCTTCATTATATATTTCTGTGCCAAGTATGGGACCTTTTTCCAATTTATGCTAGTCTCTAAACGGTGATAATATACAAAATAGCACATGACTGAACCAATCATCTTTCCATAACATTACAATGAACATCTCAGTGATGTGTTTGGGAGCGAAAATAAAATATCTCCCCAAGGTAGAGATAATTATTTCTGTGTTGAAGATGAAAGGTTGAACCTCGTCTCATGGCTACAGAGAGGACATGTCAATGAAAAGTATGACCGTCCTTCATCACAAGTTCTTTTTTGATCTTAAAGTCATTTAAGAATACTTTTTGGAGCCATATTGAGGATTTTTGGTCACTAAGGTTAGCTTTCAAGGTTTTAAACATTTTTTTTTTTTTGTCTAAATCCACATTTGGCATATTCCGATGCTCATTCGTTGCCATTTAGATTTTACAGTAGATAAAGAGACAGGGTAAGTCTACACTAACTGGCAGAGGCGCTGTTAATTGCCCTGAAAACTGCTGTTCAGTGGTCACATGACGACATTCAAAACTTTGCACACTTTGTTTTTCTTAAAATGTTCACAGCAATGAATCGGGCCCAGTTTTCTACTAATCATGCTTGTATTCCTCTTTTCTAAGCTCTGCTCTGCTGCTGCCCATAAAACAAAGAAACAAACAAAGCCCTCACTCTTTTTTAATATCTTTAATATCTTGTTTGCAAGGGCACCTGAAACTCTATTTCCACACTCTTCTTTTTACCATGTTACAAGTGACAACGTTTTCAAATGACTGCTTGATTAGGCAGAGTGCAGTAGTCGCTGGGCCCTGTGGCTGTTGTCAGGCTCGTCTCTGCACGACTGCCTCTGCTGGTGAGATTTATCCTGTTTGTTTTGCTACGGTAGCAACATGTTTTCTCTCTCTGAGCAGATACGCACCTTCACACCTTCGAGAGAAAATTCACAGAAAATAAGAGGCGCCGAGGCAGGTACTTGTCCTGCTTCCAGGAAATACTTTTCACCGCAATATACAGTGCATAACACATTCTGCGTTCCTTTATCTGTTCTGCTTTGAAGGTATTTCCACACCACACACTTATGTAAACATTGGCTTATACAGTAACACCTGGCAGCGCCAGCATAAATTGCTACTGTAACTCATGCTCCATGATGTCGGGCTCACTGGTACTGCACGTTATTCCGGTGTGTGTCACAGAATCCAATGTCTGTGTGTGTAAGCGGTATTTGAATATAAAGTCTTTGTTAATACATTTCGGTATATTTAAAGCTCAAATGTTTTGCATCGTACCTTCACCAGTGATTAAATGTCATTCAGCTGCTTTTGGGATTACTTAGCTTCTGCTATTGTAGATGATTGTGTGGAAGCCGACTGCATATTTAAAAAAAAAAAAAAAAAAAAGACATGTTGCTCAGTGTGCTCGCTCTTCTGAGCAGACTTTCATCCACCAAAGCAGACTGGACAAGCTAGTTAACATTTCTTGCAAAGCATCTCAAACTACAATAAGTATCTTTTTCAGAAGAAACAGTGTCATTCCTGTTTATTACTTAAAATATATTACTTTATTTTATGGCATTAGTGGTTGAAACATGGACAAGGATTATTCTGACTTGACTCTTAACAGGGAGAATTGTAACCCTGGAGACAGCTTGGCCACAGCGCTGGACTCGACATGTATTAACTGAGGTGCTGCTTTCTAAATGTCTTGAAAGAATGTCAGATATTATAAAGACTACAGCTAAATTAAGCAGGAGAAAAATTCATGTGGCTACTGTATATGCCTTTCTGTGCACTTTTATAATGATGTTGGTGCAGATCCACAGTATCTGACTGGATGATTTAAGGTAACTAGTTTTGCTTGTGACAGTTGCTCCCAACAGGAAATGCCTCAAGAGATACCATCTGTCCAGGCTTTTTCTGACTTTCCTAATATTCATTAAACATGGTGTGCCTAGCACAGCACAGGCACCCTACAGCCCTCTCTATGATTCACATCACACACAGCTAGCGTGTCTCATTAATGGTGCCACCATGGCTATTGATGTTGCACTGGCCAGGGTTACCTATGGGCCAGTTCTGCGGGGGGTCAACAAGCAGTTGAAATTGAAGGAGTGTGTCCATCCTAAGGCACACTGATGAAAATGAATGAAAGTCACTTTAATGTGTGGCCTGCTCCGGGATGGATCACTGGCACTTAGCATTCAGCATAAAAGTAGAAGGTGTACTGCCTTTTTGCATACATTCACAAATCTAGGAGAGGAGACTGAAACTAGGAAAGAAGACAAGTAAGCTTATGGCTCTGTACAGCTGATCTCGCAAGGCTGACAGTCTGTGTCCACAGAGTGTGAATTGTTATGGCACAGAAAGCTTAGCAGCTGCTCAGCGCTAATTGTGGGCCTCCGGTGAGTTGGCAGCTTATTCTTTGTCAAACACCTGAACAGCACAAGTCAGAGTAAAGTCACTGCTGGAGCAAAGCACATGCATATCTTATATAAAGGTGCATTCTCATTTAACATAAGCAGACAAACACAATAGTATACTAAACATTGATTTTTAAAATATTTTACCTGATTCTTTCATTACTTCAGGCCAAATATTTAGAATCTTAGAGTATTGTGAAAAATTATAATAGACAGTCTATAGTAGACCATATAGAGTTTATGTGTTACTTCTAAGCACTTTCTTGTAATTTATTTTTTTTGACGTGGTCTTGACTAGTTGCACTTTCACCTAGACTATAGGTGCTTTTTTTTCTTTTTAAATCTTATTTTCAGTCTAGTCCTTGTACCTGATCATGTTTTCTGTTTGTTATGCCACTTAACCCTGACCTATGAAACATTCTAGCATAAAAAGACAAATAACAAAAACTTATCTCAGCACGGTGTACAGTGTGTCATTAAAAAATCTAAGGAAACTGGATAAGGAGGAAGTAGTGAGAACTATTTATGAACGGTATCTGAAAATTATATCCTTAAGAACTACTGTTTGCTGAAGCCTGATGAGAATGGAAATTTAGATTGAGTGATGAATCTAAATTTGAAATTGCTGTCCCTCTGTGTGGAGGTCAGGAGAGAGGTACAACAGTGAGTGTCTACAGCCATCTATAAAGCACGGTGGAGGCTCTGTCATGGTCTGAGGCTTGTTTGAGGGGATCTTATCAAAACTGATGAATGCAGAGCAGATTTTGATCCACTGCGCAACAGAATCTGGAAAATGATTGGCTGGCATCATCATTATTTTTTTTTTATAAGAATGACCCAAAACCTGTTTATCATTATTCTAACAAAATATGAATTAGTGAAATAAAGTCTTTGTGCAATACTGCATATGAGAGAAAGGGACTATATATTCATATATAATGAAATATTTACAGAAGTAAACACTGTAATATAAAAAAATTGTTTCTGTTTATGACCCTTCTTGTGTTAATGTGAATGTGTGTGTGTATGTGTGCGCTTTTTTTAACCTTTTGAAAAGAAAAAAGAAAAGAACAGAAAGGGCAAGAAGAGGAAGAGGTAATACTGCTTAGTATCGGTTTTTGCCCTGTGATGATGACATGGTCTGCAGGAGTTTCTCCATTAGTACATGCTGACCTAATGTAATAAACATCCAGGGCTGATCCCTCCCAGACCACGGGTACTTCATCACAGATGATAAACCCTGTTCTGGTAAGGCTAGCGGGAGGAAAAAAGGAGGGGATGTTGGGGGTGTTGCTTAAAGGGTGACCACAGCCATCACAAAGGGCAGAGACAGACTGTCATGCTTTTGCGTCAGCCTCAAACCTCCTTTTCTCTCTCTCCGTCTGTATTCTGCTTCAGTTGTCAGGAAAATTGGCAAGCAGTGAGAATGAAAAAAGCGGATCAAGTTGAGCAAGCTCCCAACTCAGGGGCCATGCTCAAGCAATCAAAAAAAAGAAAGTAAAGGTCCTCCTAGTTGACAAAACAAGGGAAGGAAAAGAGGAAGAAAAAGAAACTGCACGGTTATTTTTAGAGAAACTCGGAAAATATGTTTATAGTACTCGAATCAGCCGCTGAAGAATTATAAGTAATCACAGCTCATAATCATCATCTGTGGTGAAGGTTAAACTGTGCAGTTAACATCAGCGTGCCCCTAACTGAGTTGTGCTCAAATTGAATGTATTGGCCTGTGGTGATTGGTTCTGATCTTTTTTTTTTTTTTTATCTGGTGCAGCTTTCCAGCAAATTAATACAAGGAAATGATCCTTTACACCAGTGTTAAATGGGTTATTATACATTATTGCACTGCTCATCTCTCCTTACAAGTTCCCACTTTAAGAACTGCAGATGCGATGCAGAAGGTGTGATATCTGCCAGGCATGGAAGGTGTTTATCTTACCAGAGTTTCTGACAGTATGTGCGCAAGAAGAAAAAGGTTTAAGCTCACAAACCCGACGCCTGGACTTTACACAAACACAGACACATATGCACACATGCTCATCCTTTGAGTGCTGTAAATAAAAAGAAATCCCCAAAAAACAGTGTGCCTGGTGTTACTAAAGACTGACCCTTAGTACTATAAAACCTAGCTAGGTGGGCTGAGTATAACAACAAAAGAGGATTTTGTGTCTCAGTGTTGAGCTTTAGTGATTAATATGCCTCCCACAGCGTGCTCTCATTTATCAGACAGCTTGTGAAAACCGTGGGAAACTCTAGACTTCAAGCAAATATTAGGCTCTCTGTGGTGTATGTTCACTCTTACTTTGCTAACTTAAGTCCACTCACAAGAAAACATTAAATATGTGAGTTTCTGACATGAGTCATATACTGTAACAATTGACCGTGTCAGTTTGTCACTCTGGATATGCATAGCGGTTCCTTGTAGCTTTGTTTCAATAAAGAAAGTTAACTTATGTTGAAATAATACTGCATTTTTCTCTCTGCATAGCTCTACAGTGAGATTGCTGTGAAAAGGAAAAAGAAAGAAAAAGAAGAAAAAACAAAAAGGCTTGCTTGGGCCGGCTTGGCAGACGTCCAGCTGACATCTGCTGACAAGGAGACAGTGGACTTCCACACATTCACCAACCAACACTTACCGAAGACACATTACAGCACCTGATAAGCGTGTTTCCTACATTCGGTCCCAGCTGTCCAAAGGAAATCATTTGGGATTGTATTACCTCTGGTTAGGGTTGGAGTAATTAGCAGTACCCTGGGATAAATCCTTAAAAAGCCACTAGTACACTAGTACCATTTATAACCCTGATAAGTACTCAATGCTTTCACAGTATAGGTCCAGGTCATGTGTCTATACCAAATTTTAAACTATATATTGATTTATAATCTATAAATGCATTAGTGATCAGGGAGAGTCTATTTTTTAGACTTTGGAACGGTCATTTTTGAGGTAAAACATCTATTACATACATGTACTGTTTTACTTAAGACATGAAAAGATAATAGCCACAATGACTGAAATATATTTTAAAGAAAATGGCAAACAAATTCTAAAGCTGTTGGATCTTTTTATACAATCATGTATGACCGTTACAGTGATGTTCTAACTGCTATATCATAAAAATCATCATAAATATCATGTGTAATAATCAACACTTAGAGAACAAAAAATACTTAATGAAACACTTGTTTTGTGCAGCAGCAGTGGTAGGAAACTGTGTGTGTGTGTGTGGGACTTGGTTTCCTACACTCATTGAAATGGCTTCTCAGCTGCCTTTATACTCTCATGACCCTCTAACCCCTCTTTTGATGTCTATTTTAATCTCAATTAGCTCTCAGTTGGTTTAATCTCAGTTAGGTCAGAATAAATTCATTCTTTTTTAAGGCTATTTTGTTAAATTGCAGGTTCTTTTAAGTGCAGATGCACCATATATAATCGCTCTTATGGCCTCTGCACATTTGGTTTTAAATGGTCATGCATCACAGTGTGCCACAGTCGCTGAATGTGTGAGTGCTCTCTGGACAGCATGCTTGTACTGCTCCATGCTTTGCTCAGTGCAAACTGTGCATGGGTGGGGCAAACCGTAGGAAATAATGGGTTTCAGAGTGCAGCGATACTGTTGTTGCATTGCATGTGAAGCATCCTTTATGCTGTTTTACTCTTTCACTGTTTCAAATTTCCTCTGTGATCCTTCAAAGATCAGCAGGTGCCTGTCTCTGTGGGAATCTGGGCAAATGTCATGGGAACAAAAACACTGTCTTCTGATAGTGCCAAGTTCATCCTTGAATTCTGTCTCCACTGTCTCATAAAAATACACATATGACATGTACAGTGTTTCAGAATTCACAAAAAAACCATCACTGGTCTGGGGGATCAAAAATCCATATGAATGGATACTTGTGAAATACGAAGCAAAACACCCTCAACGTACAAAAAATTGTATTATGTGCAGAGCGATCTAGAACTTTAACATATTTTCATTTTTGTGTATTTTGGATCACTTACAATATATAAGGGTTAAACTGGTTTTGCACAGCAAAGTATACCCACAGTTTTAATCTGTCATATAACAGGAGGTTCATTATTGAATTGGGTAAACACAGAAAGTGGAGGAACAGTGCATTTGGATGTGTGTCTCTCTGTAAAACTCCATGTCAGAAAGAATATTACAACCCAATAACATAATCTGTGAACATATATTCTCTGGAGTTTCTTTGTTTCCTGCAAACTTCATTAATTCACCAAAATGAAAGAAAAACAATTAATTTCTCTCTTTAAATACCCCAGCACACATCGTAGTGGTGCACTAGGTGCTTTAGAGGTAACTGAAATGTTGAGAAGGGATAAAGGAGGAATAATCGGTGTGTTTTGGCCACACAGCAACTATTTGAAAAATGTAGCAAAGAAGCTTTGCAAACAGCCTGAAATAGGAATTAGATAATGAGATCTCATATTCAAGCATCTCCATTCCAGAGTTTTGTCTCAATCATTGTACACATGTTAGCATTAGCTTCTCCTTGAATACTTCTAGATGGATAGATTGCATGCCTATCTAAAGGGTACTGTTGCAAATAAAAGTGCACTTATATAGCTTTTCTGCAGGTGTTTTCGATATGTAAAGAACTGTCAGAGAAGAGTGTTGCATTTTAATTTGACATGATCAGTTAGAATAAAATCAAAACAGTACTGAATAGTCATAATTTTCAATTCTCCTGACATTACACACAATTCAAGTGTCCCAGTGGTTAAATGTTTAAAATAAGCTAAAGGTTCCCCCCTGAAGTCTGAGTTTTTAATGCAATTCTATCAAATCTTTTTCTATGCCAAGACAGCTGAGTGCACTTCCTGCTGATATATTTGCATTTTCATACATCTTCTTACAAATCCAAGGGGATACAGGCCATTAGGAACCTGGGCTAAAGGTACTATACATGAATGCTAAATGAGCTTTTAAATAAAATCACCCTCCTCATATTTTTTATCTCGAAGGGTTGGCAAGACCTGTCCTACTAGCAGTGACATATTGCTATAAATGTGAGTGAGTGGAACATATGTCTCACAAATTAGGGGAGTCATTGCTTAGCTATGCTGCTCATGCATCATCTCTTAAAACTCATATGATGTTTGTATATTAATAAATCATATATATTATATATATTTATATATTTCAGGCCACATATTGAAGAGAGGACACATTTGGATTCTCGATTGTTTACAAATCACAAAATATTTTACTGCTTTTTTTTCTTCACTTATTACTTTTATTTATTAAATAGTTTTCGGGGTTTTGTTTTTGTTTCTTTGTTTGTTTGTTTGTTTGTTTTTTCTTACAAAGAATAGACATTAGCTGTTCATAGATTTTTAAAAATAAAAATGTTGCAAGTTAAAAAATAACTCTTCCTTATTAATACACTGAATCTCTGGCAGCCCCCCCCCCCCCCCCCCCCCCCAAAAAAAAAATGCAAAGCATTTGATTTAGAGCATACACATTATTAGGGGCTATGCAAGGCTCATCTTGTTGTCTGTTGGTTGCTAAACATCAGTAAATGACTGATTATGAAGATGACCCGATTACACTTTGTTGATAGTGCAGTTTTTCCTCCAGTGACTTTTCTTCAGTACTCCTTTACTTGAAAGGCTTTTCTCAGGCTTGAGAGTGTAGATTCAAACTAACATGGCCTTCAACTTAATACTTGCTTGTTCCCTCTCTCTGCCTGTCTTCTTCTCTCAGTGTCTATGCATCTAACCACACATCAAAGCGCATGCTGTCGAAGCCCTGTGGCGAGGGCTCTCGAGGCCCTGCGTTGTACGCATCCACTGAGGTGTCTGCTTGTACAGAAAGTTTAAAGAATCACCGGGGCTTTCAACAACTTAAAATCTTGTAAAAGCAGGATTATGATTTGTGATTCTCTTTTAAATCCTTGAGTCTGACAGCGCTGTTGGGCGAATACCAATTAAAACAACCAATTGTTGAGTCGACAGATAACCCTCGTTTCCCAGGTGATACCAAAGCTTATAAGAAAACTCAATTTGGCAGAATTTCCACAGAATAAAGCTACTCAGATATTTTCTCACATACTACAAGTTAAGCATTTTTTTACCACCACATTTCTCAGACAGGTTATTAAAATATTTTCCCATCACTTCAGACAGGAACACTATCCCACAGAAAACATTACATAAATAAAAATTTTCATATACACGTCTGCCTTTACATGTATATGAACTTCCATTCTTAATCCATAGGGTTTAATATGGTGTGTGCCCACGCTTTGCATCTATAAGAGCTTCAACTTTTCTGGGAAAGCTTTACACAAGATTTAGGAGTGTTTAGGGGAATTTTAGGTCTTTCTTCCAGAAGCACATTTGTGAGGTGAGTCACTGATGTTGGACGAGAAGGCCCGACTTTCAGTTTCTGCTCTAATTCATCCCAAAGCTGTTCTGTCAGGTTGCGATCAGGACTCTGTGCAGGCCAGTCAAGTTCTTCCACACTAAACTTCTCATTCATGTCTTTATGGATCTTACTTTGTGCACTGGTGCGCAGTAATGTTGGAACAGGAAGTGGCCATCCCCAAACTATTCCCACAAAGTTGGGACCATGAAATTGTCCAAAAGTTCTTGGTATGCTGAAGCGTTAAGAGTTCCTTTCACTGTATCTAAGGGGCCGGGCCCAACTCCTAAAAAAACAACCCCATAAATCTCCCTTCACCTTACTTTACACTTGGCACAATACAGTCAGACTAGTGCCATTGCCTAGCAACCACCAAACCCAGACTCGGCCATCAGATTAGAGTAGATGGAGAAGCATGATTTATCCTTCCATAGAACAAGTCTCCACTGCTCTAGTGTCCCTTGGCAGAGTGCTATATACCACTGCAGCCGACGCTATCCTTGCACTTGGTGATGTAAGGCATGGATGCAGCTGCTCAGCCATGGAAACCCATTCCATGAATTTTTCTACACACTGTTATTGAGCTAATGTGAAGGTCACATGAAGTTTGGAAAAGTTGGTCAAATTTGCACACTATGCACCTCAGCATCCGTTGAGCCCACTCTGTGATTTACATGGCCTATGACTTTGTGGCTGAGTTGGCCCAGTCTCTTCCACTTTGTTGTAATACCACTAACAGCTGACTGTGAAATATTTAGTAGCGAGGAAATTTCACAACTGGACTTGTTGCACAGGTGGCATCCTATCAGAGCACCATGCTGGAATTCACTGAGCTCCTGAGAGCAACCCATTCATTCGCAAATGTTTGTAGAAGCAGTCTGCACGCCTACATGTTTGGTTTTCACACCTGTGGCCATGGAATTGACTGGAAGACCTGAACTTACTGTGAGCGTGCCTTGAGGCTTGCGTGATTTTCAGCTACATAAAAGAAACTCTTAATTGCTGCAATATCTTTTTCTAACCATTACTCTACCAGCCACATACAGATGACGAGCACATGCTGTGTTACATGTGATAAATGACCTGTCTAAACTTACAGCTATATTGCTGTGTCCTGTTGCTACTACAGCTGCTGCGTAGCAGACTGCGAGTGTTATGTTGGTGTTATTTATATGCTGAAGCTTCGCGTCAAACATTTGTGTTTGAAACTGAACAAATTTTAAAGCACTTTAAACATTTGTGATTTAGAAAATATAGAATGTACATTGCTGATGTACTCATGCGTGGAGACACGCTGGAAGTTGCTTTGCGTGATTTGTAAAGGAAAGCATGAGTCAGCTGACTGCGCTTGGATTTAATTTTAGACTGATGAAAAAGGCAAAAATGATCCTAAAATCTTCAGAATGCCTTCAAACCTTGAAAAGCTCACAGGAGCTAGTTACATTTTTAGTAATATGGAATAATTTTTCACACAAAGGGGAAACTTTGTGTGACTGAGTGTCTATATACTTTTGTGTCTCCATGTGTTTAAATATAGCTATTTATTTTATTATTGAAACTTTGTAACTGCCACTGCAAGAGGTTTCCCTTCAAAAGGAATTGATTGTAATGATTGCAGTAATCTGAAAACAAAAAAAGAGAAACCAGTCAAGATTAGTTAGTTAGTTCCCTGAAAAGTTTTTGGTTGATCCAGAATGCTACACTGACAGTATTAAGTCAGACTAAAAAGAGAGATCATACATCTCCCATGTTAACTTCCCTTTATTAGCTCCCCGTTACATTCAGACTTCAATTTAATATCTTTAGCTTCACATATAAAAGATTAAATATTAATGCCCCTTTCATATCTTAAAGACCTCACAGTACATTATAATAATCCAAACAAAGCAAATCGCTCTCACAGTGCTGGCTTACTGGTGATTTCTGGAGTTTTTAAAAGTTCAATAAGCAGCCTTCAACTATAGGGGGCTTAACTATGAAACAAGCTCCCAGTTTGGATTGAGGAGACAAACACTCTGTGCTGTTGAGATTAAGCTTAAAACTTCTCTTTTTGATAAAGCTTATAGGTAGGGCTGGATCAGGTGACCCTTAACCATACCTTAGTTATGTTGCAATAGGTTTAGGCTGCTGGGAGGGCTTCTCGTGAAGCCATTACCTCTTTTCACTCCCTGTGTGTTTACACACCACTGCTGTATTTAATCATTAGCAATTATGAAACTCTGGCTCTGTCTCTCTCCTATTTTGTCCTGTCTCTCCCTTCTCTCTTCTCTTTCCCATCACTCCCAAACGGTCGAACATTGTGACTCCCAGTAGCATCACATTGTTTATTTTGTTTACTTTAGTTAACTTAGCTAGTAGGATAGCCTAGCGTGACTAACTTTATACAGCTGGGTTTAGTTCCCTAAGAGAACCTTAATGATAAGGTGCTGCATTTTGTAATATGTGCATAAATAAGTTATTGGATAGTTTTATGGCCTAATATGTTTATACTGAGCCAACTTATTATATTGTACTGTGAGCAGTGGCTCTTAATTTTTAACTAAGTCAATACGCAACTGGTATATGTATGTTAATTAACAAAAACTTTATTATGTATCAATCAAAACATTTCATGGGCACTGGTACAGCTCACTGGGGTGAAGTATACCAGTGGCCATTAGCCATATGCCATGAAGCTAATGCAGAGACCGGAGTTTGATTCCACCCTGAGGGCATTTACTGTGTCTTCCACCTGTTCTTTCTCACAGATGTCCTGTCTTTGCTAAGACTAAGCTAAGAAGAGGGAGAAGGTGTCACATAGACATTGATTAGAGTGGACAGCTTCTTTTAGACAGATGGAAAGTCTGTTTGTCTTTCAAATGAATGGTGGGGGCAGGAGAGTGGGAGACTGGGGATTCCCTTCCATCTGTAAGCACCCCTAAGTCTGAAAATAATGTAGCAGTGCTCCAAACACAGTGTTCTCAAAAGCAAATCTTGTCAGTGCAGCAATAGACATGTTACAAAATGTGAGCTAGGTGGGATTATATAGAGACTACTGTCATTACCATTAGCATCTTTTGCTGTGAATGCATGTGTGTGTGCACTCTACGTAGATTTATTAATAAATAAAATAGTCAGTTTCGCAATACATGCATTTGAATTTGAGTGTAGCTTGTAAGAAGTAGTAGATTTCTTTAATCTTGGTCTGATGATCAGATAGATGGTTACAGTTATTTGTCTTCTTGGGGAAATTGGCTTGCAACATAAGTCACCTGACATATGTACATGCCACAAAAAACAACTAAGCAAAATCACATCAACATAAAATAAAAAGATAAGCACACAACATGCAGACACTTTTGCTCTCCTTGCATCTTGGAGATGATTTTGGCTACAACAATTTGGCAACAAATGTGTTGTTCAGGGGGGAAAAAATTTGCTAGCTTTAGGAATAACAGATAACTTGGACATGTTTTTGTGAACAAAGAGGGGACAACAGTGGCGTGCAGATGGTAATAGATCATTTGTGCCCATTTTAATTATGGCAAAAACTCACAAAAAAAAGATTATGATCAAGACTTTGCAGTGCCATTATACAAGCATAATGAAATTACAGTGACAGTGACAATGCCACTGAACATTTTAATATGATTTGAGATAACTGAGGTGTTTGATAAGACAGATTAACATTTCTTTGAACCTGGTTTGATCACAGAGTAGCTCAGTTTTAGAAAACTGGTATATACAGTTAAAAAGGTTACTTACCTCTCATTTCAGTCCATTGTTGTCACTGGGCTGCTTGAGGTGCAGACACTTGAAAAAAATGATGAAGAACTAAAAATGTTTTGCATGGTTGCAAAGCGAGGCTGTTGTAGACACATGCTGAATACAGGATCAGATCACTGAGAAGGCGCTGCCTATTATTCCACTAAATGAACACTTTGCATAAGTAAAATGTGTCACCTGTTCAAGCTTGTCAGCTTAGATTTTTGGTTTTTATGCTCATCTAACTTTTAGTGAAGACGGACAGCTTCATTCATTCCCAAATGTTATTTACGATATTACTTGTTATTCACGATTTGTCTTCCGTCTTTTTCGGGTTTAAGCTTAAGTGCTGCAGATCCATTTCACTCCTTGACTTAATGAGAGTTTTTATTGCTTCTGCCAAGGAGGTTATGTTTGCATTACTATTTGTTTGCCACATTGACTTCTAGTAGGATTACACAAAAAGTACTCAACTTATTTACATGGAAGTTAATGGAGAGATGAGAAAGGGAAAGAACCCATTAAAATTTGGTGTATGTGCCTCAAATTTTGCAGTGCTGCCTACAGTTAGAGGTGAATTTATAGTTTGCTTCAATGAACTATAAGCCTGATTTTCGCAAATATGATACTTTTAGTTAGTAATTGGTTTACTTTTCTTTTACTCAGGCCTTCATTTCTTACACTTTTTACATGAAGACTGTAAAATCTATTAATCAGAATCCCAGGAAGTTCAAACTCTGGAACTGATCTGGTCGCTTGACAAGAATGTGCCTTAGACCTATATTCTTTTTAATGATCACCAGTGGGTGATACATGTGGTAAACACTTATAATGAGTTTGTGGGTTCAGTTGCTCAGTTCAGGTCATAAAAAGTCTAATTTTAAAATTTTGGTTATATTGTGTCTTGGAAAGGAGGACTATCCAGGGTATGTCCACTGGGTAACAACTTGTGATTAACAAGTCTTTAACCAATGAGCACGCAGCTTTACACTCAGGCTTTCCCCTTCTCATCACCTCGAAACACTAAAAGCAGCAGCAGTGAAGACGTTCACCTCAATGCTTCGAAATGGGATTTCACAAACCAGTGGGTGACTCATACTAGCTACATCCATCTTTTAAATGGTCTATGCTCAGGACAGTATTTTAATGAAGCGTTAACAATATTCTAGTGTTTGCCACTAGCATGAAGAAAAAGGCATATTTTTACAATGCTATAATCGCTTTGGAAATGTGGCCTGATATTTATGCTTTTAGTGGATTTTAGTGGAGGTGTTTTCCCTGTTATTGTTCATGAGTTTTTCCA
This sequence comes from Simochromis diagramma, assembly GCF_900408965.1. Taxonomy (NCBI): domain Eukaryota; kingdom Metazoa; phylum Chordata; class Actinopteri; order Cichliformes; family Cichlidae; genus Simochromis; species Simochromis diagramma. The sequence continues at coordinate 9,121,066 of NW_024386782.1, forward strand.
TACACGTAAAATGTTGTTTTACTTATATTTGGACAGGTATAATGTCTTTTGCCAAAGCATGAGCAGAAGAAAATATGAGCTTGTGCCTGAAATCACTCTGCTCAGAAGTGCAAGCTTCCATGACTAAATCTTAGTGGCGAAGAAGGAAATGTGTCTTGCAGTGTTTACATGAAACAAATGATATTTTCTCTTTTGCCTTTCAGAAGAAAAGAAGCACAGCATTTCAAAGAGGAATTAATTTTAGCCTTCAAACTTCCATATCTTATCCTTTGGTTTATCAAGTCGTGTTAAATCTGGTTTCAGAATAAACAATAACCATTCACAAGCATAAAGAATGAAGAAAACTACTGTGTGCTTTTGACAGTTTGATTACAAATAAAAGGTAAATTAAAATAAAAAAGGACTTCTGCTGCATTCTCCATATTCAAATGTATAATAGTTAAAAAAACAAGCAAACATGGTGAACAAGTGTGAAGACACTTGCAGAATTGCCTTTCTAAATCTTTGAGACTGGTTTTAGGATTACCCCAATGTTGTTATCTATGTCTGAAAAGGATTTGCGAAATTTGGTTAATGTGCAAACCAGAAATTCAGCCCTCCCTTTTCATTACTAGTCATTCTTTCTCCTTTTAATGCAATAAATCACACCGGAATGAAAATATGCAATGAAACCCAGGTACAGCAGGCAAGTGATAATTCTTCACTTTATCCACATCAGAGCAATGCCTCAGGGGAGGGAGATGGGTAGCACAGATAGAGTCTGTGTAGTTCTGTTTGTGATGTGTAGAAAGACTTTAAAAACTGGCACATCAATCAGTGTTTTTTTATTTTTATTTTATTTTTTGCCCACTAAAAGCAGTAAATCACGTTTGTTACTTTCTCATAATACACGCTTGCACATTAACAATTCTAATAAAAGGATCAACAGCACCTAGGTTGTCATTTCTCATAATAAGCATTTGTAACAGTCAGTTAAATTCAGAGAGCTCTGTTCAATTATCAGCTCAGCACAACAGAAATGTGACAAATCATTAACCACCATTTTATACCTAAAGATTTGACAGTGCAATTTGCCATCTGGGGCCTTGGAGAAATTTGTCTTGATTGCTTACCAGTATGTTTTTAGCCTCTAAGTTCAACATCAAGTAGCTTCTAAAGTAGATGCAAAGAAGCAATTTTATGCAAAGTACCTTTGTTTGTGGTTTAAACTGGAGGTGATCGTTTATGCAAAAATCCTGAGCAGGCACTACTTGAAAAGCATCTTGTTATATACAACTAGGTACTAATGCACAATTAGGATGTATATATATATATATATATATATATATATATATATATATATATATATATATATATATATATATCCTAAATTGTGCATTAGTATCTAGTTGTAGATAACAAGATGCTTTTATATATATATATGTATATAAGTATATATATATAATATATATATATATATGTATATGTATGTATGTGTATATATATGTATGTATATATATACACATACATATATATACATATATATATGTATATATATATGTATATGTATGTATGTGTATATATATATACATATATATTATAATATTATATATATATATATATATATATATATATATATATATATATATGTATGTATATGTATGTATGTATATGTTTAAATATATGTATATGTATATATATATATATATATATATATATATATATATATATATATATATATATATATATATATATATATATATATATCCTAATCTGCAACTACTGTTATACAGATCAGTGGTTTAATATCTAATCAATCTGAATGAATTATGAGCTCCTGTCAGCTCTATTAGAAATACAGACTTGACCATTACATTTTTAATTAACCTCAAGTACAACATATTGGAGAGCTGTCCCAGATGTCACCATGTATAACTCTGGGTAATAGAATGAAATGGCTCCACATATTTCACACAGTGAATTTGAAATTATATTGGAAAGTGAATGTCTTTGGCAAGACGAGAGCAGAGTTTGTACTACTTATCAAGTGATTAAGGCAATCTCTTTATTCAACTCCAGTTTCCATGGAGACATGGCTTGATTTGATGAGTACAATGTGTATATCTGTGTGTACATGAGAATATGTTTATGAGAGTAGAAGCTAGTAGAAAAGAGAGATAGCTGAAAGTAAACCCTAAAAACCTTTATTAGTTTAAATACCCATTCTATATGATAAGAATTACCCTTTAAGGGACAAATCAATATACCAATAATGGCAACATGCTGATTTTAATACAATACAGGTTTGTTCAACTCTTTTCCCAAAGAACTGTAATTGATCCAATGAAACACACTATGAATCTGACACACTGTGTTATTGGCCCAAAGCAAGCAGTGCCTGAGAGGATGTGGTTGTAAGCGATAGAGAGGTTTTTCCACAAACAAAAACAACTTTCAAAGTTGCAGGGTTGAGAATTTTACCAGAGGCAATTCTTGTTTGATGAATAATGCAGCCATCTAACAAAATTGGTGAAATCCTTACAGCACATATTTGCACATGATTCTCTTAATTTTAATATGCCAGGGCTGTATGAGCTAAATGTTAAAAAAAAACATCAGCGTTTTCATTTATGGAGAAACAAAACACCAGAAAGGTATCATTTCAGTACTGCGTATAATCTAGCATTACTAATGAGAGAATATATCACCCTGTAATGTTGTAAACAAACCTAATAGCACTCATTTTTAGGGGTTTCACAATGTAGGAAGTCATTTCAAAGCTGGTTTTGAGAAAAAGGTTTATATGAGTTTTGATTGTGGTTTAAAGTTAAGCAGATGACCAGCTATACAGTTAAACCCTATTATAAACACACTCTTTCTTGTTTTCTCTCTCTCTCTGTCTCATGCACTGGCACAGACACACAAACACAAACTCGCACAGCAGATGTGCACTAATGCGCTATCTTGGCTAAATACAGCGTGGAAAAAAGGAGGGTTCGGGGACTGCCTGAGGAGCTACAGAATTTGCTTGATCCTAACTGAACAATTTTGCTGGGGAGAAAATGTACATCAATATAGCCATTAGTTATAATCATAGTCAATTAAGGCCAGAGCTGGCATGCGCTTGGGCAAGCCCATCGACCAACACAGTCTAGCTATTCAACCATCATTACATGTGACAAGAAGCAAGGCAATGTAACTACTTGCTTTAATTTCTTCTTCTTTTTTCTTTTTAATCCCATGTGGACTTTCATGTTAAGGCATATAAATGGCATTGTTTCACAGGACAGAGTCATTTATAACAGGAGATGATTGGTAGGGTATGCCATGTGTCATAGGTTAATGGTCACAAATGATGGATAATGACAAAGCTGGATCGAATTTTCCAGAGCTTAAAATGCCTTTGAAGGTGAGGCTCTGTGCCTTAACCTCTATCCGTACTGATGGGCACAATATGATTCGGTGGCTTTTCAATATTTCAGCCAGGTATTATCTTCAAGGATCATATCCCAGCTTTAGTTGCAACAAGAGAGCCCATACTAATCCCCTGAGTGCATCCTTTCTCTTTGGGTACATCTATTACACTATTCTCTTAGGGTACACACACATCCTGCAGCAACAGAGCAGTAGAGGTCATCTGCAGTTCAGTCTGCAATTAACTCTATGCAATTAATTGCTGATTTCAAGAGAATAAACTGTTCCGAACATAAGGCACGCTGTGGAATTTGGAAGGCTATGGTTTGATTGGCTTTCATGGTAGCTTAGGCTCAAACGGTTCATGCATAATGGGTAACACTGTGCATTAGTATGCCATTAGGTCCCCTTTTGCATATGGGGATGAGTATGCATTTGTAAGGAATATATAATCAAATAAAGCCTTGTGTGTTTGAATTACTGTGGAATACAAGGTCTCTTGCTGCATTATTTGTCCAGGCTGTCCATTAGTTATCCTTGACTTTCATACAAATTAATTTAGCCCTCAGCACCCAGCCCAAGACATAGGTATTCAGCATACGCTGTCTACTAAATTATGATTGTACAGTTTGCGCACAGGCGCAGGTCAGAGGTGCAGGTCAATTACAACCTGCAGTGGCTGAGAACTGTAAGCCCTGGGGGAACCTGGGTTTGATCTGTAGAGGCATGGGGAAGACTGGAAAAGAGTAAGCACTGCAATACCAAAAAGAGAATTGGACGTTTTGTCTGCTGGAAGGAAAAGACTTTGAAACAGTCATCCCTTTACAATTAGTTCAAGGTCTGGGCTTTTTTTTTTTTTTTTTTTTTTTTTACCAGGAGGGGAGAGGATACTGTTGATTAATTTAGACAGAAAAGAGTTTGTGGCCTGTGGAGCATTTTAGAAATGGAAATGAAAAAATAAAGAAAACTAATCACAGAAAATCTAGAAGCCTCAAAGACAAGAGAATAGAGATGACAGCCTAATTAGTTAGGTTCCAGCGTGGTTCAGGAAAGAAAGTACTGATGCTGTGCTGTGAACCAGGATGTAATGATGAGAGAGCTGGAGTGTGATTGCCAATGTGGCCCTGAGACCCAGAAGTTTTCAAAAGGCGTGGGAGGAAAGACAGCCAAGCTCTCCTCCCTGACTTGACAGTGTTTGTTTCACAATCTGATATTTGACATAATGAGCAAAAGTATGTGTGCGTGTGTGTGTGCGTGCGTGTGTGCGTGCGTGTGTTCGTTTGCGTGCGCGCGCGTGTGGGATAGAACTTACTCGTAAGCATAGATTGTGATGGTAATAAAAGGAAAAAAGAAACAGAGCGCTCCATCTGGTGCTAGGCACTACAACTTCCCCTGTCAACAATCCCTAATCATTGGAGACAGGCCCTATTAGAGGACACAGACTGTCCAGCCCTCACCAGAGCCCCTTCTGAGTGCAAATCATTACTCTCTGTATATCTCACTCTTTTGTCAGCACAGGTCATTAGCCAGCATAAATATGTAATGCTCTGACATTTAGGCTAAGGAAGAGGGTGTAATGTTAAAGTAAAGTTAAACTTGGGCAATTAGGGAAAAGGGAAATGTGGAGAAAATTAAAGGACAATGATCCACTAATGTCATGTTTTATTGTTTAGCAGAAGAAGAGCTAGAAACACATTTGCGTTAAGGTTTTGATATGTATTTATTTCACACAATGCCCATTAAAGTTTACAATGTGTAATATCCACTATTACATTTTTTTCAAAGTAAGCGTGAAGCATTTCTTTCAGCATTTGAAAACAGCACTTTACTTATTTACTCCTTTTACACAACCCATTACTTCTGTGTTAGCCAGATACATGAGGCATTATCAGATAAGTACTAGTAAACAACACCATCTTAGACTTCACATACAGGTATAACAATTACTGCTCCTAACAAGGAGGACAAAGGGCGCCAGCAAAGTGAATGGATGGATATTTTACATGACTTTAAAATAATATATCACTTTGCAGTCTGTTACTCCCAACGTCACTGTGACGCCTCATTAATCATTTATTAGTTTCCTATATGTTCTTCTTCATTTGCCAAATGCTTTACTGCAATTTAATTATAATAATTGATGGCCGCTAACTGGATGAGAAGACATTTGCGTGTGGCTGCTTATCATATATTAATATACATACCACTTGCAAATTTAAAAAGTGCCTCTCATTTTAACATTTCAGTGAGTCACTGTTTTAAGACAATAAATGTTTTATTGGCTACAAGATCATCAAGGCTGCCTTGACATACAGATGTAACCACTACTGACAGCTGACTATTTCAATCATGTAGTGTATAAAAAGCATGGATCTTAACCAATTCATGAAGAAAAAGCACTAATGTGTTTTAGTGTCATGGCTAGTGGTGACTGTGCCTTGTGCATAAATTCAAAGCTAGTTTTTAATCGTTTGTGTGCACCAGAAGGAGACAAAGAACAAGTTGTTATTTTAAAATCTAAGAATATTTTTTTAAGTTTGCAGAGCAGATATCAGGAAAAGTCTGAGGCAGTCTCAAAAAACTATTTTGATTGCTAGTTAAACTGGGACTTAAAGATCTAGCAATCAGCCATCGAGGCTGTATCACACATACCACTTATTGCTTGCCACTATACTACCGATTGCGTGCAATTGTGCAAAAAAGAAAGGCTGACGGCAAAAAGGAGATAACGTTTGCCTGTAGACTTTGATTTTTTAATTAGGGAAAAATACGGAGCTGACACAATCTTTTCAGTCGCATACTTTAATGTAAAATGCAAAAATCTTCCTTGTTAAGAGTAAAAACTGTCATTGCAGGCACAGAAAATGAATTTGATTTAGGGTGGGAATATTACATGCAAACAGCCTCGCTGTTTTGAGCAAACCAGAACACTGATGTTCACGCGTTCTATTTCTGATCAATTTAATCTGTGCAATCAGTGAATGCCTGTATTTCCATAAGATCAGTCGAGTCTTTTAATATAGGTTAATGTGTGTTGTTGAATGTCAGGCGTCGCGTCACGGTTGAGGCTTGAGAAAGCCAACTCTGACCACCTGTCAACTTAAAACCCATTTAAACAAACAGCTCGGTGAGAAATGCTGGAAGGATATTGACTCGTGCTAGTCCCTGGAGATTGCACAGCAGCAGGAAATAAAGAAATGTCAAAGAAATCTGAACAAACGAGGCAGGTTGTTTCCAGCACCTTTGGGTGAGAAAATAGTGATGATAGTTTCTTCTTTGAGAGAAATACAGGCAACCTGGAAACCTCATAGTCATTGCAGCAGAGAAAGAAACTCTGGTGTATTGTAGTCTGGAGGACTTAGTCTGTTCCATTACTGAGACGCTTTAGTGTTCGACACCATATCTGCTCAAGTCACTCATTCCATCCATCATATCCCTTTAATATTAGCTTTGCAGGATAAGCAATTTAGAAGGACAAAAAGGGCAGCCCGTGTTAATTCCACGAAGCTCCAAACTTTTAATTAGGACAAGCCACAAAACAACAACAACATTAACAATAGAATACAACACAATAAAAGGGTAATTATCGTGAAGCTATTCTCTGGCTGCCAAGAACACCATAAAACTAATTACCAATGTCTGACAGCAGATGGTTTGGGGGTGGCAAGCAAAACTGGGAAGGTATATGTGCATCAGAGTATGTGCTTGTGCATGCATGTAAAAGAAGGAGTTGTTGACTGCAAAACAAGAGACCTGCTTGCAGTTCTACTGAGCCTTATCTAGCTTTACTGCAACAACAATCTGTTTTGGAGTGACAGAAAAGAGAGAAGATTGACAGTTTCTCTTTGGTAGTCAAATAAGACACTGTTTGGTAGGAATAATTTACCGACTTTCACAATAAAACCTGTTCGAGTTTTCTTTAGGAGATGCAGAATCACAGGCGGGATGGGCTGAAACTTGGGAATAACAGACTTTCTTATTAATTGCTTTCACATGCTGAGGAAAGTGACCTCTATTTCCAGCAACACAAGTTCAAGTGGAGGAAGAAAGTTGGGGGGGGGGAAATCATCTAATCTGCCAGTTAAAGACAAGAACAAGCAAACAGTGTAGTCAAAGCAAACATCCTGGGAGTGTTCTCCAGTTGACATTAAACAGAGCCATGTTTGATGGGTACACAATGTCAAACTAGTGCAGCCTGTCTTGGTGGCTTCGATAGCATAAACTCTTCTTTAATGAAGAAACAGTCTTTCTGGACCCCACTGTATGGACTGGGTGCACGTGGCAGTTATTATAATAAAGCCAGTATTTCATTTAGTTTCATTTATTTCATTCAGACTTTATCTATCTCGCTTTTAAACATCTGTCTTTATTCTGTGTATGTCCATGTGTGGCCTGTCTGTACTACTACTGCTTATTGAATTTCAGGAGTGATCACTCAGACTCATTTAAAAGGCTGGACCTGGAACATGTTGAGGACACCACTTTATATTCCTGAAAGCATCGTGGCTGTATTCCAAAAGCACTGGAATAAATGTAATTAACAATTATGGACTGCCCTGCTTGACATCTCATTATTTGAGCTTTCCTGGTGTCCTCTTCCTTCCCTGCCTTCATCTCTTTGTCTCTGCCACGGAAATGTTTCAGCCAGTCAAAACACACAAAGACAGCCACGGGGTAAAAAGGAGACAGGGGTCTAAGGGAATGCTCGTGTTTAAGTACATTTTTGGCTTGGGCTTCAAAACTAGGGGGTTGAAAGATCTTCTAGCAAACAACTGGATTAAAAAATCCATTTGTGAGCCCGTACACGCTGCTGCCCGCTGATATTTTGACATAAAAGGAGTAGGTGGATATGTAGTATGCACACATCAAACACACAGTCAAACATGCCTGTCTGCAGCAGGCCATTAGGCCCAGGTGAAGTGGCTGATGGATGATATCTCTGTCTGCCTCAAATCATTCACATCCAGCTTAGTCCAGAGGGTTGACTAACGGAGGTCTTGTAGAACTTCTCAAAGTCATGCAGTGAGCTGAGTGTCTGTACTAGCTCACCCCTGAGCCCAGTGACAGAAGCACAGCATTTCTTACATTGCTCCTTTTCAGGAGCAATGTAAGAAATGTGAGGTTTTTGCTTAACATCACATATCAACTGTTGAAAACAGGTGAAACTGTTTTAGACACTGTGGCATATTTGCATCTTTAAGATTAGTTAATGAATATTCTCAGTCAACAAGTAAAGATATGACCCGAAAAGAGAACATAGAGGATATAGTATTAAAAAAAACCCAAATAAAATTTTTTAAAAACTGGCAAAAAAAAGTGATCCCCCATAAAAAAAAATCAGGATAACATTATTCACTGTCTTTGGCCATGTGGATCAAAGAAAAGTTATGCATGAGTGATGAAACGTGTGCAAAATGACTTTTAAGTACACTGAGCTGACGAAGAGCAGCATGATCATACCTAAGGTACTTCACCGCTACAGACAAGCACACTCTTTGATTTTCAGGGCAGTCTCATTTAACTAAATTATTCAGCTGGTTTTGGAAAAATTGTGTCTTCTTCATTCTTAGAAAGATGTAGACATTCAAAGAAATTCTACAAACAGGATTGAAGACGAATATCAAATGGCACTCGCTAATATTTCAGTCGGCTGGATGAAAGAGGAATTTAGAAAAAGGTATGGTAATGAACAGTTATCTGGTTGCTGAGAACTACAGCGACCTTATGACGAACTACACTTGAAAAGCAAAATGTGTTTTTGGCAGATGTGGATGACTAGTTAAAAAAAACCCAACAACTGTATAATAATTTAATATTATTAAAATGACTATAATGTATGATGATAATTATACTGTATTTTTACATTTTAGCTGAGTGACTGCACATACTATAAAAACGCCCTGCTAAAGTCCTCTATTATTATATATCATTATATAAAGTAATGGACAAATGAATAAAGCTTATATGTCTTAAACCAGTCAGAATATTCAAAGGCAGCCCTTCATCTCAAAACATCCGTTTTATATACCATCAGAGTATGAGTCACAGGTTTTTGATCATTACCATGTAGCACATTTGTTTAAATTCTTCTTGTGGAAATGGGTCATTAAAAAAAGGATAGCACGACAAAAACTGCTTGTCCTTGACAGCTTATTAATCTTTGGGTTGTGAAAAGGTTTTAGCAAAACAAACTTTTTTCTGTATGTGTACTGATTGTTTTATTCTGAGTAACTGATTACTTCTTTGAATTAATTCACAGATCAATTGGTACAATCCTAAAGTGGTGAAAACATAATAATAATGCTCATGTAAATATTATACATGCATATTATTTAGGTTTCTGCGATTTGTGTGTTCTATGGAATCATTACTATAGGTGTATCCTATGATAATGTTATGCGTGCGGTGTTAGCTTTGTGGTTATTAGATGTCACTGTTTAAAGCAACTAATGTTATATTTCACTATGACACCACTGTCCAACTCCATCCTAGCTCACTTACATTAGCTCACTAAGCAGCTAGCTATTGTAGCTCAATTTACCTGTTTCAGTAAGCTAAGCAACTGCACATTAGCCTCCCTGACAAACGTTACTGCAGTGGCAATGTGAAATATTTGCAATAACAGTAGAAGGCTCCGCCTCACTGCACTTACTTTATGCATAATTCTGTTTAAACAAAACTAATGACAACAACAACAAAAACATTCATCAGATAGGACGAAAAGCTATCCTCAAGCCAGTGCTGAGTGGATCTGATAGTAATGATCAAATATGGTAAATAACTATATGCTGCTAGTCTAGGGTTAAATGTAGGGGAGACACACTTGAATGACATCCCTTCCACTAGGATTATATTATTTGTTTGTTTACTTTGAGGTTTCACATGAATTAGCTTAGTTTGGAATAAACACACCTGCTGCTGAATTGTTAGCATAGCTAGCAGGCTGAAAGAAGCTATCATTAGCGCTTCATAACCAATTAACTTGATCGCATGTTTTATGGAGTAGAAAATTTGCAGGGGTAAATTTAACAGATTTGGACACTACCTTTTTCTGTAGTTAACTGGTGAAACCTGCGTCCAACTGAGTTAACTGTCAAGTTATAAAATTTACATATTGCTGTTTTTTCTTTGTTTTAGGCTATGTATTATCGAATGGTGATAAACATTGGTTAGAGGGGCACCCTGTAAATTTTTGCCTAGGGCCCTAACAGATGAGATTTTTAATCTCAATAAGATTTGGATTGATAACAGATCACTGACCCCAACACATATCTTGGTCTGCCGCAGACCCAGGAAACTGATGTAAAGTGCATGGTCTTAGACAGGAGTGCATAACATTGAAATAATTTTTTTTAAATTAATATATTATAGGGAGATGTCATCAAAAATGGCAGCTTGTTTACTTCTGGCTCGTCCATTGGTTTATTTATTAGTACTTTATATGTGACGTCTTTAGGGCTGCTGTGTGTTGTTTGCATATCCATAGGTCTGCATGTGTATAAACAGCAGTGTAAAGGGAACTTTTTGCTGCATGATTAACTAGGCACTTTCTGTTAAAGCACGTGAGCCAGTGACCATGAAAGCTTTGTATAGACTATTGTTGTCAATAAACACAAGTATTGAAACATTGAGGTGTACCGCCAGAAGTTCCATCTTTCTGAATTCCTTCCAGTCGATATGAGTTGGAGTGGGTGCATTTCATAACTCTGTGATATTGTTTTCCATAACTGCATTTTGTTCTAAGTTTAGATCTCAAACTGCTGTACCAAGCAAAACTGGCAAAATCATTGCAGAGCTGTAATAAGATGTGTTAGACAGGTGCTCCAGTTGTTGGCACACTTGGATAATGATCCTGATTTCAGTGCTAGATCACTGTTAATATATCACATTTTAAATTTCATACAAGTAATGTCTCATTTTCTTTATTTAAGTTATTCTAAGTGTATTATTCTTCATACATTATACCAGATGTATAGATTTATGCTAGATTAAACCTTTGCTTCCAGAACCTTTGCTTATTTGGTGTACTAAAAAATAAAATAAAATAGGTTCAGCACCTGTGGTGGTTAATGCACTTTCACTTTACTGTAAAAGAAAAAATCAATTTGCTGTAGAGTTCACTATTCAGTTGCTTGGATTTAATGCATACAGTGAGTGTGGCCCAGGCAAATAGGGAGAGAAGTATTTTCTCTCACTGACACAGAAATCCCTGCTAAGAGAGAAAAAGAAGCTACACTTAGAAGAGATCAATACCAGCTCTCGCCAAAGTAAAATGGATGACACGTCTGACCCGCTGAACTTGTTGGAACAAAAAGTCATCAGACCATTATCAGAGCATTCGTGCAAGACGCCCACAACAACAGAGAGAACAAGGGCAGCTTGTTGTGGACAAAAAGGCTGCACTTCCCGAAGAATCATCTCCTGTAAACTTCTGGCAAATATAAAACAAATCATTGAGTCATAAGACAAGTGTTGAAAAAGTGGTGATGATCATATTGATGGTGCAAATCTGGAAAGACGTAATGTCTGGAAAGAGCCGTTTTGTTAATGAAATATGTATTATTGCAACTTTATGGCATAAGAGGCTAATGTATTGTATTGTATTGCTGCTGCTCTGAATAACTTTGTCTTAATTGATTTGATGGAGCTTATTCATCAAGCTTTTTATTCAACATCCCCATTGTATCGATCAGGTGAAAATGTACAATTGCCTTGCTATGCCATAAGAGAGGAATCACTCGGGGGAAACTGTCCGGTAATTAAGAGCCTGCCCAAAACCATTAAACTGCTCAGTAGCCTCTTTAGTTTGAAGTGCACAGCCTCCAACAGTCCATTACTTTGATCTACAGGTCACAGTGGAACAAAACTCAATACTCGGCTTAGATAGTTTTATGAGCTATATCAAGTTCAGTTCACTGTCGCTTGGAAATCCATGACTTTTCCATTGTATAGCAGCTGTAATTTCTCAATACGATGGAGAATTGAGATAAAAATAGCTTAAGACTGTCACAGCGCATCATTTCAGTAATACAGCTGAGCAGCTCGATGGTGAATAAATGAATGAAAAGCCCCAAGTCCAAACAGCTCCATCTGAATCCCCCACATAACGATAACTGAATTTCACCACATTTGAAATTCAGAGATGTATTTGCTGATCGTGTGCCATACTTCAAACATTAAATTGTATTTCTAGATGCCGTGCTCATAATGGCAGTGCTCTGCTTTAAATAAAAATGCGATCACCAATTTTAATTGCATGTTTAACTTTTGATTATGCCATAATCAATAATCTATAAGACTATTGTAATGAAGTAAAAAATAAAATAATGAAATTCTTACAGCCATCAGGTTTCATTATCAGTGCACTTACTACACAAGTGAGAAGGCAAGGTACTAGATTTGACGAATTATAATAATAAACTCTTTACATAGCTGATTGATGCTGACAATTTTTAAGAAGACTAAAAAGGTAATTCTGTAGAGTCAAGCCCTGACAAACTATTAGTGAGTGAGAATGTGGTTTTCTTTGATTTCTGATTTTTTGTGAGACTTGATTAGATTTAATTTTATTGCTACCAGTATTTGACATCAAATTTTAGTTTGTGGTGGACCACTAGAAGGTCTCCACTCACACCAATCACGCTATTGTTCCAAGGTCGTTGGACTCTTCTCAGTTTGTTTTCGTCAGGCACGATGCCCATAGACCTCCATTGCATCCACTGTATGAAGGCCCGTTCGGGGTTATTCAACCGGGCCAAAAGCATTTCCTTTTGGACTTTGGAGATCGGCAGGAGGTTGTCTCTGTTGATAGACTTAAGCCTACACATGTTCTGCAAGATGATCAGGTGGTGCCGAAGAACTGTGTTCTTCTACACAGTTTACAAAGCAGTCTCATTTTCCTGGACATGCTGAAGTAAGAACAAATAAGTAAGACCAATGTATCCTTTGCTATCTCTGCATTCTTCTAGGAATTTTTGAGTGCATCTGTTTACATAACTCTTGTTTTAATGTTTGTTTTTCCCCCAATGAAAGATTTAATCAGTCTAAAGTGTGGTGTTCAACAGTTGTTGTTGGCTGTGTGAATGATGTAATGCTTTTTTAAAACTTATCTGGCTCTTGCTTGCTGTAGACAAACAAGGTGACGCTGACAGCTGAACGTGAGAAACGTGTTGAAGATGATGAACATGGTGTGAAGGAAAGTACTTGAATCTAACTGTGATGATAGAAAAACTCTTTATATTCATTTTCTATATATAAATTGATATATATATAGAGAGAGAAATTATTCTTGTAGAGTTTCTTGACTTTTTTGTGTCTAAACGATATCTCTTATTTATTTTTTATATTTCTACTATATCTCTAATTCCTGTTTTCTTGTTGACCCATATGCTGGTGCAACCGTGGATTTCCCTGGTGTGATTAATCAAAGTCTATGTCTTTATATTTTATATTTATCTTTATATTTACCTTTCTGACACAATTACAGTAATAAAGTTAGCAGTGAGTCACAAAATACCAAATATTATAGACGTTAGATTTGTTTATTGTATGTTACAATAATAGAGAATATCTTTACACAACATGTGATTTGGCTTGGATACCTATTTGTGATGTGTGTACTGAAATGCCTTTAATGTGTTCGGAAATTGGTTTTCCAATTTTCCCACAGTTGGGATAAGCTGAAGTGATTTGTCTCCGTAATTACCACCTTAATTCTACAGCAGCCTGAAAAACCTATTTGGCCTCTTGTACAGCAATACCATTATAATATCTGATTTCACTGGTCTTAACATGCAGGTACAATAAGTGGTAAATGATGCAGAGTTAGTCTCCCTGCAGAGAGGAATGCCCTGACTACTGCAATGAATTTGCAAAGCCCTTGTGAGCTAATTATGCTGTATTTCAGGGCAAATTTATCTAAATCAATCAGCACAAAACAATAGCATCTAATTTGTGCTCTTGTGTCCTATTCTGTTCCTCCATGGAAAAAAGAGGCAAAAGGCCCACCATTCTTTTAGTGTTATTAACAGTTTAAGCACTCACACACACACACAAGATACAAAATAAATTATCCTTTTTTATACCCTGCTGATAAATACCTACAAAACAGAGCCAGTACAATACAGAAAACTGCATTATTTTGGAAATGTGGGGACCTTTAATTTCTTGAAATTTAAAAAATACAATCAGGAAATGTAATCATGTCATTTGTTAGGCGAGTTGATTTCCCATGTCAGGTGAACAAAAATATTCTTTTCACGATCGCACTCTCTAGATCCCAACTGTCATTTCATGTGACAACAGCAGCAGTATCCACATTTTCGTTTGAAAACGTAATTTTTTTTGTAATACCTTAATCATTGCTGTTCAGTGACAGTTTGACACCAAAAGATGCTTTGTTTTTCTTATCAAAAAGCCCTTTTCTACAATCAGCCGCGTGTTTGTGTTTCCAGTACTTGAACATCTTTGATGACAATCTTACCCATCTAAATTTAGGCATCAAAATTCTCTGCAGTTCCTTTCAATAAGCCACGTATACCCAATAACTGTTATAAGCAGCGGGGGGTATAATAGTGTTCCTCCAGTGGTGGCCATTTAATCTGTTCAAAGTACTGTGGCATTTTATTGACCCCGTTCAACAGTTTTTGAAATATTATTTGAAATGTAATCTCTGCTCAATGAAAGAAAAGATCATTATCGCTATTGCAGTCTAAAAATGAAATCCAGGGATCAAATGCAAGAGTCTGCAGATTTGTTAATTAGCTTCTTGTGGTTTTGTTGTGTTTTGAATGCTATGAGGATAATGTTTTGCATGAGAACAAAAGTAAGAACTTTTCTATAATCCTTCAAAACAATAACAACAGCAAAAAAACAAAAAATGAAACTGCCATTATCACCTGCCCACACTTTATGTTGAATGACTTTGTAGCAAGAAGGTTTGTAACAAGATCCCAAGAGCCTTAATGTGCTCGTGAATGTTTGTCAGTCTCTATATGCTTTAGATTGGAAGCCTTTCCCGGGCGCATGAATCAGAATACCTTATTAATTCCTAAGGAAATTATGTCTATGACTAGGCTATGACTATGTAGTCCAGCCTATTCAGATTCAAGATTCCCTTTAATGTCACTGTAAAAAATAATACAACAAAACTGAATTTCACCAATGTAAGAAACAGATCTCAAAAAGGGTGGTTTCCATTAAGAAAACATTCACTTCACACACTAAATACACATTTTGTACACATCCAGTCAACGTGTTTAAAAGTCCCATATGCTATATGCTAGATCACTATAAACAAGTTGTATATATTGCACATGAAAAGGTATCACTGCACATAAACAAACATTATTGCAAAGATCTGAAAACTATTTCATAGCAGCATTCAGTATTTTGATGGCTTTTCAATAAAAACAGATCAATCATCGAGAGGAGAAACTGTTGAGAGAACTACAAGAAGTAAGGTGGTTATTAAACAACGCTGAAGACAGTGAGACGAAACTATTAGAAACAACAAAACAAACAAAACCAATCTCCAATAGCAGGATATGGCAGAGTTAACAGGTAAGACGATTTCAATAAACAGCATTTATAAAGTGATTATAAGAAGTCAGCGAGTGTGAATAAGCATTGAAAAATGTTAATGTGGTTGTGTTCAGTAATACAGCGAGTGCTGATATAACAGCTTTAAGAAGCACTTGTAGATAGTATTACTTGTTTTACACTCTTTATGGTGCTAGCTTGAAGATTCAGTGTAAAACTTAGCGTCTATTGTACTTAAGCGGTTACCATTTAAGGGATGTTATGACCGAAATGTCTCTCATGGCTAATTAAGATACTAGTTAATTAAGTTACCAGTAAAATGATTAATGAAGTTCAAACTTCAAATATGTGGAGGCATCATCAGATTGGCCTCATGGATGTGTAGCGGACAAAGCTGCCCCAACTGTGTGATGCTATCACTACGGACCGAAATCTCAGAGCAATATTTCCAGCATCCTTTTGAACTATGTAACGAAGAATTAAGACTGAAGGCAACCCAGAACTACCAAAGTGTACCTAATAAAGTGACCAGTGAATGTGTGAGGGAATGTTTTATAATACACAGAGGGAGGAAGAATGTCAAAGTCTGACAGTGTCGATCAATACAACATGAACAAATCAGGCTGTCCTCAGTGTTGTACAGGTGTGTTGACCTGCTACAAGAAATAGACCAAAAACATCCTCTTACTCACCTCATGCACTCTTAAAGCATTCTCACCACATCATTGAGGAGAAATGCTATTATCCATATCCAGATTAGGATTTAACCTATGAATTACATTATAATATCAGCATGGAACATTGCTTCATCTACTATCTTGTTTACCCTGTTACCTGTTACCTGTTTACCCAATGTTATTGTTTCATGGGATCAAAAAAACCAAACAAACCAAAAAACAGGCTAGAAAAATCCCCCTAACCCCTCATATGTAAGAGAATTATGAGTTTGAATTATGGGTGTTTGCCAATGTCAGGCATTAGCTCCTAACAGTCATGGTTTCCCAGACCTCTACCACCCATCTCTTCTCCATCCTTTTGCTCTCTCACTCTCTCCTCTGCCTGTGTATGCAGGTATGTGTTTAACTCCGCTTGTGTGTTCCAGAGGCGAAGCCTTACCTGGTTCTTCAACTGTCCTGCCTATTCACCTGGAGATTGTTTGATTGATAGCGTTGCTTAGCACCTAGTTTTGGTATAGTGATGATGTCAGTGAAATTTGTCATACTAGTGTTTAGACTTTCCAGTCTTTTCCTCTCTGCACACACCTTTGTCTTTGTGGAAACCTTTGGAGAAAGTTTCAAGAAGGAAAGGACACATGTGGAAGAAAAACCTGAGCTTGGGAGAAAACCTCTTGGATAACCTGCCCGTCCCCTAAATTATTATATTATATTGTATTAATGTCTATGTCTAGAGGAATAGATACATCAAGTTGCATTAAGACTTTTCATACATGTTCTTGTGCAATTTATCAAACATGCAGTACACTGTTCTAAATAAATGAAATACCAAGGACATTATTAGTGAATATCAGCCCCATAGATATGGCACCCATCATATCCTCCATTCAGATGGAGGATCACTAACAGGAGTATGGGAAGACTCCAGAATCCACTATCTCCGACTTCCGGTGGATTCAGCGAGAGCTGATATAACAGCTTTGAGATGCATTTGTAGATATTATTACATGTTTGCTGGCTTTATAGTGCTAGCTTAAAGTGACAGTGTAAAAGTTAGCTTATATTGTACTAAAGCGGTTACCATTTAAACAATGTCATGACAGAAATATTGTTATGAGAGAGGCTTTTCCTGGTGACCAGAGACAGCACCGCCTACGTCAGGACCTCTCATAGTCATGTATTAATCATGATGGTTATGAAGATGACACTGAGAGCAACTAAGACTGTAAAAAGCATGACCATGACTGTTTTGCTGCCTCCTGATTATTAATGAACGTCATGAGCATGTTTGTGTGTTTTCTCATTTTTTTCACCATCATTTGTTAATAACAAAGTTGACCAATCTCCAACAGTTTAAATTCTGTATGTTTTCATCTTTACAAGCCACACCTTAACTGTAATTAACAAATAAACAAACTTTAGAGATTGCTGACTCAGTGACTTTATAAAACCTTTAAGTATTACTATTAACTCTTACCAATTGCACCTGTACAGCATGTTTTTGTATGAGACAGATTTGTAAAAGAGGCTTTACTCTCAGTAAGGTTGAAGTCATTTTCTGGGTTTTTTTGTAATCTCTGGTCTTTCTGTATTGTGCTCAGTTTGCATGCTCCCTTTAAGAGTTTTTTTTCTCTGTAAGTGATTGTAATTCAGTGAATATACTCAGTTGCTTGTCCAGCTATTTTTTTAATACTGTTTAAATTCTCTCTATGTATGACCCCTGTGGATTGTTCAATGGACTGGTTGTCTTTCTGTTTGTAACCACTGCATGTTTTTGACTAAAGACTTGGATTTTTGGCCTTAATACAGCCCTGTCCTCCATTTGTGTCCTCTTCCTCTGTGAATGTGTTAAAGATACAGATGTTTTATTTTTGATAATGCAACTTAAATAACTGTATGGATTCATACTAAAACAAGTACACAATTAACAATCTAACATGTGCTTATTGGTCCATTTTTCTTCGAAGTCTTGTGAGCTGGGAAGAAAATGACCTCACAATGTTACGCTTTTTTTCTATCTTGTTTCTTTTTTTCTTTTTGTCTTTTCCTTTTTCCTTTTATAACTGAAACCGTGATCAAAGCTACGCACGCTCACAGAGTGTAATAATACTGACAGTTCACGACATTATTGTTTGTTGAGCTAGGGTTAGGGTTAGCAATTCAGACATTAATCCATATTACTCTTGCTGGATCTAAAAAATATCTAGTATTATAACTATTATTACTGTCCAAACTATTATTATAACGATTTTCATGTAATAATCATATTCATTATCAGTCCTTTCAATTTATAACCACGTATCCACCCAGGCTCGTGGTGGGGTTGAGCTCTGTCCTGGCATCCTTGAGTGAAAACCAATGTACACCCTGGCCAGGTCTCCATTCTATCATAGTCATGTTCAATATTTGGTTCAAAAATATGAATGCAAACAAAAATCAAACAAGGATTCTTGCATGAAAAGACGGCTGTGCATATTTAAGTATGTCTTTGACTGTATCGTCCACCTGACCCATCAAATCTCCAGCAAGTAAACCTTATTCATGACATATTTGAAGGTAACAAAGTAAAAAATTCAACAGTGACGGTGCAGGCTGAATGCAATGTGCATTTTAAACTACACTTCAGTGAATTATAGGAATGTGCAAGGAGCCATGCAGGACTGTAAAACATCAACTACAGACCCCCCATCTTCATTAAACCTGTGGATGGTTCATCTTCCTTTTTATATCAGATATTTTAAAAGTTTTAGTAAAGCTGCATAGTCATGGTGAGGTAAAGTGCTTTACATGTGTGTGTTTGTGTGTAATCAACGGCTATAAAATGGTTTTCTTAATGAAAAAGTGGCATTTGAATTTGATTTATGGCAGACTGGCAGCTACATCACTTTGTAATGGGACATAGCCCTCCTATGCAGATAGCCACCGACAGGAATCAGTCTGCCCAAAAAACTGTGGCTGCAACCACCACAGCAACTGCCTAGGATGACCTTAAAACATATTCAGCCTTCATAACTAGCAAAAATATAAAATGATTTGCTAACAATGAAACTGTTACAGCCGTACTGGGCTATGGCGGTATCTTTGGAAGCTGTTTACAAAGCTAATAATGTACCATGTGATGTAACCACAGAGACAGAGAGTGTTAGCTAGCAGTCAGTGTTTACTGCAGTGAATGAAGTGATTGTGTGCACCACCTTAACACACTGCACAGGTTAAAGACATTACTTGAATGTTGTACTAAAATGTTTTTTTTTTTACTTTCTGTTGATATTCAATACAAAATCCTAGCATGCACTAATATTACACATCTCCAAACAACAATCCATATTTCAAAGTTTTTAATCAGTAACTAAAGACACATGTTGCTTTTAAAACCACGTGCAGTGCGTGACCATGACTGGCACACTGTGCACTGAGACCATTAACGCCACTTGTTTGAAGCGTTCTTGTTCTTGGCATCAAAATGAAAGTTGCAGAAACAGCACGAGCTACTTTGATCTACCAAAAGGAAAAAGAAGAATCTGTCAGGTGAAATCACTCAGGTGTCGTAATTAGGATTTACACAGCAATTCAATGCAGTGTCACAGGTAGCTTAGTCTTTTACATCTCTTGATCTCAGCTCAGTACAAGTAACACGCTGTGGTAGGGAACTCCTGTTTGGTAACTAGTGGTTTTTATGTTTGTAGTCATTTAACTTCTATTCATTTAACCATTTAACTTATGCATTTAACTTATGGGAAAGAAATGTCAGGTTTGTGCAGGCTAGTTAGAGGTGCTAGGTACATTTGGTGTCGTATTGTCTTTAACTAAATGAGTTAGTTCATCTTCTGGCTGGGGTCTATCTGGGGTTATATCATGTCAGTTTGGCAGGAGTGCCTGTCCTTGGTTAGGCCTAGCAAGTTTCTCTAGGAACTTGTTGTGTTTAGGTAGAAGTGAACGTGGATAGAGCTTCTAGCTCAGAAGCACATCTGTGGCTGTGCAGGCTGCCAGTTTTTTGGTTGATCTTTTTACCCAACTGCATTTGAGTTTGGAAATACCCCTCACTAGTTAGCACTGACTGCAGACTTGTGTAGTAGCGGTGGGTCTCCTGTGACAAAAAGAAAAACAATTATCTAGGATACATAAGTGGCTCATTGGGACATAGAAACCTTTTAAACGAAATCCCATCACTTGATAACAAACATCAAAAACATCAAACCTGTAAAAGTTGTTTCATTTTGCAATTTTTTTGTAATCGTAAATAAATTCGAACATGTGAGCTTTTCTCTATGTGTTGAATATCAACAGCAGACCTCTTAGACTAAGCTTTATTCAAGGACAACCAAAAACTGAGTTGTAGAAGCTGTCACTCCAGATGTCATATGATAACAGGATAAAATACCCTTTCAGTACACGGCCTCAAATATTTCTTCCCCGACTTCTGAATGCCATCGGCCTTGTCGGCTGGTTTGACGACAATAAAGCACAAAAAACAGGATTTTGTCATTTTATTTGCATCATGCAACTTCAGTGTGTAATGAGATTGAAATGCCATAGTTATCCCTCCCCCGTGTGAGAAGTATTGTATTGTACAGCATCTGATTGATATGTAAGAAATACTTATGTAATATGATAACAACCATCTGGTCTAACAGCCACATACAATTTACTAAATAGCAGGATGAACATGAAGAATATGTCCATCATTGCAAATGACGATAAGAGTCACTCGAATAATATTCAACTAAAGATTTAAACGATGTTCTTAAATGTCCTTTGAGTGGCAGAACAAATGAACAAACCATTGTTAATCGCTTACTTGAGATGAAATCTGTTCAGCTACTTTAAAAGCAGCTTCTAACTGGTTCCTCCCTGGTAAGGCCGTCATGCAGTCCAACAAACTTTATAGTTCTGCTTTGATTCACCAGGAACTGGTAGGGGATCCTTTCAGCGCCTCCAGCCTCCTCTGAAACACCAGAGCATAAACATGTTCCACAGTGTTCCACAGTTTGATCGTTTTGTTTTTCTCATCCTGTGGGAAACTACGTACATGGATGCAGGTTGTTGTAAGGTTTATTTATTTAACATATCCACCTCCAGCACCTCTGTGATCCTGAACTGGATAATTAGTTAAGAAAATGTGTGAATACATGTGCGAATGTCTCGTGCTCATAGACTTGCAAACTTGACAAAACTTTTTCGGACTTTTCAGACTACATGTAGCTGTCCTTGTATATCACGTGTATGTAACACAATTACTTTTTCTGTCTGCTTTCCTGTTTTTGTAATTGGTCATTACTTACATTTTGATTACATAATGTAAGTTCTTAAACTATCAGATAACATAATTGGAAACAATGTTTCCAATTCAGGGTCAGCTGTGCCCTCAGTGCAGTTGTCTCTGCAAGTACTTCTGCTTCTTGTCTTCTCCTAATATTGACTGCCTGCCTTTAGTATCATTCACTGTCTAAAGGAAAAAAGGACAAACACTTGTCTTCATTTAATAAATATATTCATACAATCTATGGAAACTCACTAGCTCACCCTATGGTAGAGAATCAATTTCTCTAAAACATTTCTGTAAATGAACATTGTGTGAGAAAGAATGAAATGAGTTTTTCAGGGGACACAGCAGTCCCACACTGATAAATGAAACTTCTGTGGATGAAGAAACTGCCAGACACCATCCTGGAAAATGTCGAGTGAATACAAGACTGGTATATAAATGAGAAATATGTTAAATGTACATAAGTATTGTTGCTCACCTTTGTTTCTCAGAATGTCACTTTAAAAAATTGCATGCCATCAGCGCTCAGGATTGAGGCAGAAAAAAAAGCTTTTAAAGACCTTTTGATTTACAATCCGGCTCTGAAAGAGCAACAGGAAAAAAGCACAGTGATGTAATAATTAGACGTGCTGCCTATTGGTGCAGCACTAAACACAGGTTTCCAAACTGTAGCCGATGCAACTTAAAAGTATTAAGGATGAAGCGACAATGCTTCTCTTTGCTTTTCCTCTGAAATCTGTTCTTTGTACTAAACAAAAACAAACAATGTAAAACTTATTAATAAATTAGTAAAACTTATTAATACATTTATCATTAGGCTCCTAAATTGTGAACCATCTTCAACCTGTTTTCAACAGAAAAAAGTCTCACACTCAATGCAGCCTGACTCAAACCTGATTATAAATGTTCAGCAGAGACACACAGACAGAGAGCTTAACTTAAGTCTGGCTGTCGTTGCATTTAATATAAATGTTAGTGTAAACTTCTAGCTGATTCTCACGTGTGACAGATGTGCCAGCAGGAAGGAAGGTCTATAAATCTGCATCCTGAGGTTTCTCATGCAGGATTAAAGGAGTCAGACTTTGTTCAGAAATGTGGAATTTTATTTTATCGACCCTGGCTGAGTCTCATACAGTTTAAATGAAGCGCTGGAACTAGCACATATTGAATATAAATGCACTTAAGCTAATCGGGATGTTTATTTCAAATCTGTGGCTGTGATTAATCATTTTACTGGTAACTTAATTAACTATCAACTTAAATAGCCATGACAGAAGCTAATAATTCTGTCATAACATCCTTTAAATAGTAACTGCGTTACTGCAATATATGCTAACCTTTACGAGGCAACTTTAAGCTAGCATGTAATAATATCTACAAATATATCTCAAAGCTGTTATATCCAATCTAACTGACTTCCGGTGGATTCAGTGAGAGTGGATTCAGGGGTCTTCCCATACTCCCGTTAGTGATCCTCGATCTGAATATGATCTGATATCAGCTAATAACATCCATTGAATGGACTGATAACACCTGAAGCAGGTGTTTCTGTAGCTAAACTGCAGGAAAGAGAAGAAAAAAAGAATTTAAAAAAAGGACTTACAATTAAAGTAACTGGGGAGAGTGACGGTCAGTGTGAATAGACTCAGAAATGTTTTTCACTACTCAAAGTCTTTCTAAGGCCTTGGAATTTCATTTATTTATACCACTAAACAAGCAAACAAACAAAAACCCTAATGTATCTATCCCTCTCTGCCTGGACATCAACATGTGGAAACATTTAGTTCATCATATTTTCAGTGTTTGGATAATTTAGGGGACGGGCAGGTTATCTGAGAGGTTTTCCTCCAAGCTCAGGTTTTTTTTCCACATGTGTCCTTTCCTTCTTGACCTTTCCCCAAAGGTGTGTGTAGAGAGGAAAAGACCAGAAAGTCCAAACACAAGCATGACAGATTTCACTGACATCATCACTATACCAAAACTAGGTGCTGAACCACGCTACCAATCAAACAATCTCCAGGTGAATAGGCAGGACAGTTGAAGAACCAGGTAAGGCTTCGCCTCTGGAACACACAAGCAGAGTTAAACACATACCTGCATACACAGGCAGAGGAGAGAGTGAGAGAGCAAAAGGATGGAGAAGAGATGGGTGGTAGAGGTCTGGGAAACCATGACTGAGCTAATGCCTGACACTGACAAACATTCATAATTCAAACTCATAATTCTCTTACATATGAGGGTTTTTTTTTAATCACATGAAACAATAACATGTATGAATATACAGGTAACTGGGTTAGTAGGTGAAGCAATGTTCCATGCCGATATTATAATTTAATCCATACGAGGGGGATAAACCCTAATCTGGATATGGATAACAGAGTTTGTCCTCAACTTGTATGATGCAGTCAGTGAGTCAGTACTTGGAAAAAATAGTTTGTATTTGGAAAAAAGAAAGCAGATCCTGAATCTGTCATAATGTCACTGATGATGTGGCGAGAATGCTTCAAGAGTGCATGAGGTAAGTAAGAGGATGTTTTGGTCTAGTTCTTGTAGCAGGTCAACACAGCTGTACAACACTGAGGACAGCCTGATGTGTTGTTCATGCCGTATTTTGTCAAAGTCTAAATCCTGTCCCGAATTTCTCTAAAGGATTGACACTGTCAGACTTTGACATTCTTCCTCCCTCTGTGTATTATAAAACATTCACTCACACATTCACTGGTCCCTTTACTAAGTACACTTTGGTAGTTCTGAGTTGGAAACCCTTTTGCCTTCAGAACTGTCTTAATTCTTCATGACATAGTTCAAAAGGATGCTGGAAGTATTGCTCTGAGATTTTGGTCCATAGTGATACCATCACACAGTTGGGGCAGATTTGTCCGCTACACATCCATGATGCCAATCTGATGTGCCACCACATATTTGAAGTGGCCAGCAGGTCATCTTGATCCTGTCAACATGGTTAAATGCACCGAGTTGCTGCAATGTAATGGGCTTATTATTTTCAATAACCTACAGTGGCCATTGAGTGTATATTTGTAAATAATCTATATCGTTTTCTAAATTGTGGTGAAAACTGGTAAAAGATAACAGGCATTTAAAGATACAAACTGATAGGTGATCGTGACACAGAGCAGGAGTTCTTAAACTTAACTTTAAGTTAGTAGTAGTGTTAAATAGTACCATTAAAAGCAATTTTAATGCTAATAAAATATTAAAGTGAAAAGTCAGACATGAAATTAGCTAAGAGCAATCATCCAATCTCCTAGGACACCAAAATATTCAGAAATGATGCTGTATTAATTAGCTCCCAAAAATGAATCAATGTAATAATTACAGATTCATTTTGAGTAATTAAGAGTCCTAACTGACTTCCTACATTTTAGTTTCCACCTTTGTAGAGGCTGGTAGCCTTTCCTCTGCCTGGTGAGCCATATCATGTACCTTGCTAGTTTGTAACCATTTTAAGTTTTTAAATATCACCTTTTAAACCCCTTATAGATAAATGAGACTCCCTCTCTTCTGAAGAATACGATCTGGCTTGCACTCCTGTTCTTTGACTGCTTACTGTATTCATCTTATTTGCGCTAAGTACACGGAGAACATGTGGCAGTGTTAGTGCCAGGTTAGAGAGAATATCTCACTGTCAGTCCAAGGCAATCCCCCCTCGTCCCTGTCCCACAGTCAAGGCACTTAGTGCAAGGCCTTTATTAAAGATATCTCAGGGTGAAACTGAAGCAATGCCAGCAATGCAATTAAGAGTTGCGAAAAAAAAAAAATCAAAGTCAAGCTGTAAGGAATTTAATGTGTTATTTTATTTGCTCAGCCTATCTCAGATTACCTCAGTGTTTGTTTTATGACGTGAAGCCAAACTTTCTGTCAGTGCTGAGAAGGAAAGGGCAATGTTAAACCGATACCAGTTGTGAGCATCTGGATCTTGTGAAATTCAGAGCAGCAAACGTGTTTTATATGATTTCCGCTTCCATCTATACACAATCTTTCAAGTTTACTGGAGAGCAAAGGGTCATTTTAATTTTCCACCTACAAAAACAAAACAAAAGAAAATTAAAAAAAAAAACAAGAAGAAATGAAGTAAAGGTTTATCACATTAATTACATGCAGAAAAACTTGCTGTTTAACGGAGCTGTCCCCCGAGTCTACCGACCAGGACGATGGAAACTTGCTGTGCAGTTAATAGTGGTGCTCCATCTTTGCCGCCTCAAATAAGCTGATCATACAGCTACCGAACTTTCTATTTGTCATCACCCTCCAGAAACTTCTCAGTGTGGCAAGTTTCTCTCAGTGGAGATTAAAGCCTCCCAAAACAAACATTTTTTAGCATATCTCATTTCTCACTGAGCAGATACCGTTGTAGAGATATGGAGATATGCTGTAATAGAGGTCTTTTAGAAAATGACTCATATACTCGATACAATAACTTGGGCTGCAGCAACCTTATGCAAAATCATAATTTGTTATCATGCCAGCATCGGACATATCTCATTTAACAGATTTAAAGGGTTACACATAGCCCCTAGGTTTTTACTTATTTTTTTTTACAATACATGCATAAGGCCAGACTAATCAAGAAGCTAAAGACAAGAAAATTAATTCTTAGTGAGAAATAACTCGAGGCCATGTGATTAACATCATTTTAGATCTAACTGATGAGCTCTCTACACAGACAGCGAGATGTTTCCACTCTGTTGGAAGGATTAATAACAATCATAAACATGGGTATGGTCCATGAAGGACACTGGGAGGAGAAGCCTGTTTAGCATGTCAGTATTTGTATCAGAAATCTAATTAGCTATTTTAAGATAACACATTTTTTCCTACTTTGGATGCAGGGAGATGTCACATTGTCCTTTCAAATTGTAAATTGCAAACACAAATTAAATTAATATCATAATATAGCAAGGACAATTTTCTGAATCTGCTTCACACCATTTGTTATTTTTATCCTGCTGTAGTACCGAATACATCTCAGATGTTTGATGTGTTTGAGAAGCAGAAGAGACATAGGCATGGCATAGAATAAAGTGGGTTTTCACAATAGATTTCACTAATCTTTAGCCACATGTTTGGCCTATTTTTCCCTAACTCGCAGCGAAGGTTAGGAAAGGACAGCAAAGATGTCCTGCTTTTCAGCTGAACGCTTTGGCAGGAGCTGGATGATTATGACAGAGAGCCACAAATTTGTTTCTCTCACAGTATAAGAGGAATCATACATGAGCAGTAAATCATAAAAAAGCAGCTTTGAAAATATATTAAGGGGATTAAAGCATCCAAAATAACCTGCCTTTGAAATCAATCATTTTAATCCCATAAGTAATAATTCAGGTTAACAAGGTGATTTGCTGGATATTGAGCAGCATTTTAATTGAATAAAATAAACACGAGTATAAAATGTGCTAAAAATATAAATGTAATTAATAGAATCAAAGAAAGTATATCGCACTTAAAAACAACAACAACAACAACAGCAGTGAACAACAGTGGAAAGACTTGGAAAGATTTTAAGGGGCATAAATGTGGAAATTGAATGAATAGTGAAGTCGCACATACATATAAAAGCACAGCCAACTTGAGTTACTTTCCTAGATCCAGGATTGCTCAAAGAATTGCTAAAAATAACATGCAGGTAATGGAAAGAGGTAAATCTCAGCTGGTTTCTTTATTTTATCACCGTATTTTTCTGATTCCAACATGGTGCCGTGGGGAGATTGAATGTTACACATGTTCCAAGTTTATACTGTGGATAGGAAGGTTTGATAAGCAAAAGAGGTTTAAACTTTAATCTGATTGTTTCTGTGTGATATAAAGGATTTTTTTCCCCTTTTTGACACGTGGCTCTTAAGTGTTTCAGCCCGTGGCATCGCGGATTCCAAAATGTGGTGGAAAAGGTGGATCGGCGAGTCAAACTGAAGAAAATGCATGAAAATCAACAAAAGCAAATTTTTGGAAAAATAAATCACAAATTATTATATGTGTTTTAAGCATGCTTATCTGCATGGTTAATATGTACTGCTCAATCTGCATGTGTGTGTGTTTTTTTAATCTGTTTTTTGTTGTTGTTGTTGTATGCTGAGGTCTCTCAGCCACTGTAGAAAAGTGCAAAGCCCAGTGGGAAAGAAAAAAAATGCTTGGCTGCACCGGCTCTTCCACTCTGAGCATGAGCAGCGTAAGCTTGTCAGGAGTGAACCGACTCATCTGCTGACTGCCTCTCTCCACCTCAGTGCCACCTTGTTTAGCCTGATCCGCCAATCTTCAGCAAGCTAATGCAAGATGACACTTTGTCACCAGAATCCTAAACTCTACCCACAATACAATTTGTCATCGCATTCAGGATCCCGTGACATTCATAAGAGCTTCTCTGTCAGTATCAATTTCAGTCTTACTTTAAGGGGGTCTGAGCCCTGGCATTCTCAATAACAGATGCTCCAACAGTGTCCCCAAGGTTCATCGCCACAGTATCCTCAGAGTGCTCACGGCCCTGACAGCTGGTCATATTCATAGTACAATATCTACATCTGCTCTGCGTCTTTAGCTTGTCCCAAATTAATATAGTCATTTTTAGTTTAGTTTTTAAATTGTGCTATGTTTAGAGACCTGTTTCAAAAATAATTTTATACATCAACACACACTTTTATAATTGTACATTGATTTATGCTGCATTTACTAGCCTATGAGGCTGTAACATCCATCTCTAATCAAGGTGACACCTGTCTGATACTGGCCTAAAGGCAGAAGTGAAATACAAGCGTAATGATGCATTTATGAGAAGTAATGTCTGACCCTTGAGGAAACAATGCAAATTAGACACCCGGACATTAACATACTGGCTCTTGACCTAACCGACATTATACTAACATTTACATTACTTGTTCAGCCCATAATATGATCACTGTGGAGAAAGTTTTAACTGAAGGTTGACGCAACCTTTTCAAGAGTAAGGCTGGGCAATCAGTCTTAATCTTGGGGAGCAATGTGCGGTTAACCTACTCAGGTTACATCACATCTAATATATCTGCTTTTTGCAATCTGCCTGTATTAGAAAAGTAATGAATTGAACGTGGAACCTAATTAAAAGTAGACTGCGAATCTGTAAGTCAAAAGGTCAGCAGTCTGTTTCACTGTATACTGGGCCTCACAAAATTAACCTTGTCAAGTAAGATTAGGATAAAAATACTTGTGTGCAAATCAAAAAACACCAGTAGAACCAACTCGGTGAAATCAGTGTGACTTCAAAAGGCGAATAGCTGTAACCTTCTCCGAGTAACCGCTTCCTATAGCGAGGCCTGGCAAAGTGATTAATCTTTTTATTTTTGGATCACTTTCCTACTTCTCTATTTCTTCATTTGGTAATGCAAAAGTCAGACAACAGTTCTGCCAGAAGAACTACTTTGTCAGCAAGTTAATTGCATTTACATGGTAGAGTGAAGCCAAAGCTGGAGCAAATTAGAGAACTCAGCCATGGACTCTGCTGAAACAACAGGCACTTTGCAAAATGCCACGTGAAAAATAAACACTCGACAATACTTTAAAAAAAAAACAACATTTGTCAAAGTTACTCGCCATCTGCATTTTATACAAGATCTTTTTCAATATTTTTCCTTCTGATTTGTCCACATGCAGATCATTTTATATCCTAAAACAAAGAAAGAAAGAAAATAGTCCTCCGAGGGAAAACAACAGGAACAAGAGGACTGCAGACAACGGCAGGTGGCCAGTATTATAACCTAAATCTCTGAGGGACGAAATCCATAATTTGGATGTTGGGCAATGCATCCAGTTGTGGTTGTTGGTATATGAGACATTTGAACACTCAGTCGATGTTTTAAATAATAACGGCTTGTCATTTACAGTGTTGTTTTACCCACTTTATCAGTCTGATAACTGATACTCAACAGTACCTTGATTTTTGAATTTCTACTTTTCCTGAAATTGGGTTTGATTATTGCAAGAAAATATACTTCCAAATGGCCAACGGTATAATTTGAGCACAGCAGTCGACCAGTTTTTGAAGATGTCCCTGCTGATTTAGAGGGGTTGATGACTCAGTGTTTACCACTAATGTTTTCAATGAAGTATTTCCACTGAAAAACATTTCCACTGCTGGCAGCACTTGAAAACTCTCAAGGTGACCTCACCTCACTTCACATAGTTTATAGCTGGCCAGTACTCGCCAGTAACACGTCATCAAGCACCAGGCCCCGAAAAATATCGCTTCCTACATTATAAATAACATTTGGGGTTTGGATTTTATTTTTCTTTTCGCTCAGCACAGATTAGTGAATCTAGTTAGTGAATTGGAATAATGAATCAATAAGTTAACATTTTAAGGCAAACAAATTATTAACAAATGTAGCTTTTATTACTAGGGTGAGAAAACAGATGTTTATTTATATATCCAGTAAAGATAAAGTAACTTCACCAATAATTTGAGAGTAATACTCAACATAATTTCTCTAATTAATTCTGTTTTCAGTTCCAGGAAAAATCTGTCCCTTTCACAGCCTCATTTCTTTGTACCATTCAAGTTAGTTGCAAGCATCGGGTGTTTTCTGTGCAGTTTGTGAAATGCTTTTAGACATTCGCAGCAGTTTTTAAATATGGTAATATTTAACAGTTAAGTTGTAAACATAATGAAGACGCTAAAACTTTAGGCACAATTAAAGGGAACCAGATAGTTGCTTGTTGTTTTTTCGTTTTTCACATTGCACCCAGTCAGTTATTAATATAAAGTTATCGAGCAATTTGAGACTGGGCAGTCTTAAACTTCAATAAATAAATAAATAAATGTTAGAAGTAAAGAATTGACCTCATAGTGCTGGGTGTATCTATACTGCTGTTAGCAGGAGTTAAAGTGCACTGGAATGATGTGGAATGGTGTACTGACACCTAAAGTAAATGAGTATTTACGTAGTATTTTAACGAGAGCAGCTCTTCCATCTGCACCATTTATACATTAATGGTGCAGATGGAAGAGCTGCTCTCGTGGTACTGCAGCATCTAGCTTGTGCTACTAAAGAGCAGTGAACATAAATGGAGTACAGTGGCAGGTACTTTCAAATGCATCTTTTCAAACAGCTCAATAAATCACAAATCACCAAACGAAAACTTTCGTTCTGTGCTGTTTGTCATACAATGTATCTCATTAGCTAAGTTTAAACTGGCTAGAAAAAAGTGTGACGGTCTAGCAGATATAGAGATGTAAGAAAAAACACATGAGAAGAAGATAAGCGATTATTTTTCAAAGGTAAGAAATGCTCAGCTCATGACATTTGATAAACTGAATTTTAAAGCTTGCATGTAATGTCCTAATTCACTATTACTTGATGTGTTGCTGAAGTTATGATCTTTTCATGTTGGGAAACATCTTGCATGAAAAACTCTGCAGTTTAGTGCAGGGTTGATCACAGTAATGCACTTTGT
Source organism: Simochromis diagramma (assembly GCF_900408965.1). Taxonomy (NCBI): domain Eukaryota; kingdom Metazoa; phylum Chordata; class Actinopteri; order Cichliformes; family Cichlidae; genus Simochromis; species Simochromis diagramma. Next base: position 9,152,377 of record NW_024386782.1, read on the forward strand.
TGGACTGGTGCAGAGTATGGTGTGGCGTTCATGGTCAATTAGGTTAAATAAAGGGTCGCAGACGTCAATTTAAATTTATGGTGATGTTGTTGATTAGGTTTACTGACCAAATTCTACATTTTATACTAGCTTCGTTCTGTGAGGGGTCGGAAATCAGCCATGATGGCCCATGAAACATCTGCTTGTAGCTTGTTAAACTCAGCTAGCTAAAGCCACAGAGAGCAGGAGAAGCGGCAGGACAGATCAGCTGATCACAACCTGCAAACAAAGTAAAATCTACTGAAGCTCACAATACAAATCATTGGGTGAGTTATTTCTAACTGATTCTTTTTCCCACGCTCCACTGCTGCACCTAATCTTAGGGTCCCCCCACCTGCCAAAGCCCACTTTAACCCCTGCCTGTAAGGTATGATTTGTAAATTGTCTTTGCAGTGTGCTCCAGGAATCCAAATCAGCCCATCCTGTCCATTAATTTAAAATGAAAAAAACAACATTAACCAAAAAACTATTTGCAATTACAACCTCATGAGCGCACCAGGGGCCATTGAAAATTTAAATCAAACAATAAAAGCTTAATTTCATTTGTGCGTTCAGATCATAGGACTGCGAATACAACAGTTGTGTGAGGCTGATTCATGTAATACCCCCCCCTCTCTCTGGTTCCAGAATCCCGCTGACACAGCAGCTGTGAGAAATCCGTTGTGGTTGTGTGTGTGTGTATGTGGGTGTGGGATCTGTGTGTGAGTGGGAGGGTGAGTGTGGGTGTGTGCACCTCTGCTTGTGTGTGTGCATTTGTGTGTGTGTGTGTGTGTCACTGTGTGCGTGATTGTGTGCCTGTGCAGGTGGTAAGAGGGAGGGACAGAAATGCCTGTGAGCTGAATAACAAATCTAGCATACGGCACACCTGAGGAGCTGTCACTGTCATAATCAGCCGTTTATAATGCATGGCAGAAGGGGGACAGGAGTCGAGAGGAGGAAACGAGGACACAGTTGGTATCAAAGCTCTGTCAGTATTATATCCTTTTCTTTTATCCTCTCTATTGCTGCATGCAGAATTGAAAAGGTGAGGCAAGACTCTTTTTTTCAAATTCATTTTCACTCTGTTCAAATGTTCTACGAGTGATGCTGTGGATTTTTTTGCTCAACCACATTTGTCACATGTGAAAATCTGGACAGCTCTACTTCCTCCTTGCCTTCATCCTTTCTTCACACCCCACCTGGCCCAGCAGGTTTATGTCCGGACACCTCCTCCAGAGAGAACTCAAGGTGACACATAGTTCCTCAGGCACAGATGAGAGGCTGTGTCCCTCGGCTTCCTGACAACCGCCAGTTGGCCCCCTCGTTTCTTCCTCTTCACAACCACACCAGAGTCTCTGCCCAGTGTGTACACCCCCCCCCCCCCCCCTCTTGAGCCCTGTGTTGTTTCAGTGCTAGCTAATCTATGGTTCAGCTGTGAGGGCCACAGGAGCGGCAGGTTGACTCAATTCCAGCTCACTGACACAATCATTCACTGCTTGCACTGGGAGTGCTGGGGTTGTGTCCGGGTAGCCGGAACGCTGCCTGTTAGACAGCCTGCCTGATATTTTTCTGCAGGGTCAGCAGAGACTTGGCCAAGCTAGCATCGTGATGGAGTAAATCAATGAAACCCAATTAGATACCAAGAAAGATGAGGGGGGTATTGAGGAGGAAAAGCACAAACAGAGACAGAACAGGATCCTTAAGACTTTTTTTTGGATGAAAACATCCTAAAGCACAGAATATCATATTTTTTAAAAAACGGAACTGCAGATAGCTTCAGTGAAGATCCATGAGTAGGGATGGGTACCGGTATCCGGTTCTGACATAAACGGTAGTAACCAGACCGAAAAGCAGCGCACATTTCGGTGCTTTATTTCGGTGCTTTTTTTTTTCCTGAGCTGTGATACACTTTAGATTCTAGCCAATCATTTTACGTTTCCGAGGATAGTAGGCGGGTCCAGGTACGTACGTTCTTATAGAGCAGAGCTACAGATTAAAAATGACCAAGGCAAAGGGGTCAAAAGTCTGGCTGTACTTCACAGCAAAATATGCAAACTCAGCAGCCTGCAACAAGTGCTTTAAGCTGATACTGTGATACTGTCAAAGGAGGTAACACCTCAAATCCGATGAAACACCTGGCGACGCATAGCGTTTTTTTTAAAAGCCGAGAAATGCGCCGTATTTGATAGCTTGCTGCCAGACCTCACACCGTGCACATCTACTGCAGGTGGGTTGCCTGTTATCGGACCCGGAGTTAGCAACATCGCCCAAAAACAGGAAGAGGAGAGTCCTGGCCCCTAGCCCTGCCAGTGTGGCAGAAATGATGACGGATGATGATGGCAGCAGCAGCCGTTCTTCTCTGCGTGAGTCGCTTAATGTTGTTCGTGTGTAATTTACGTTGAGTACGCTAACCACCTTATTAAATTAATGCATGTAAGGTGAACTAGCAAACATCACCATAGCTACATGCGGCTGTCTTCTTGTTTGATGGCAGATACTCCCTTCACCCTGGCCAAAAAGGCTAAAATGACCAAAGAAAAAGTGGAAAACAGTTAAACATGAGAGGTTTTTGGACAAAGTTTGTGTTTTTTCCATTGTTTAAGCACTGCTTCCAGCCAAGAGTGATGCCATAAATCCTCTATAGCTGCAGAAAAGGCTAACATTGTTATCTTTTTACAAAAAACCAGCTGAACATGAGAGGTTTTTGGACCAATTTTGTGTTCTCCATTCTTTAAGCACCGGTTTAAGCACCGTTTAAACACCGTTTAAGCACCGGCACCGTTTCAAAAGTACCGGTTTGACACCGGTATCGGATAAAACCTAAACGATACCCATCCCTATCCATGAGATTTCAAAAGTATTGTGTGAGACATGCTTTGTCTGTTTAAGGAGTGTGGATTCTGTGAGTCACACTGATGAATCATTCTTTGGTTTAACCAAATATAGTAAAGCACCGCTATGACTAAGGAAACACCAGAAACACTGACCCTAAAAACTCTTCACTTCAAAGTCTTTGCTGTGTCCTACTGACCCTTCCTCAGCATCCCAGCGGGTGAAAGGAACAGTCATGAGTCTGTGTGGAGGGCGAGAGTAAAGGCAATATGTCTCATGATCACCTCCTGAGTGAGCCAAATGAGGCACCCTTCGCACTGAGCAACCTGCCACTAACATCTGCTGCTTTGGCTACAAGTGCCTTTCTATGCTATATAATTTGTGTGCTTCTTAATGGTTTGAAGCATTGTCTATGATACAAGGAAAGAACTGAATACAAAAACTACCATTAGTTTAACAAAAAAAAATGCATTTTCTTATTGACATCAGTGGATCGTTTTTTATTTGGGTTTTTTTTGTTTTTTTTCTTTGGATGGCAGAGATTTGCACATATTGAAGGCAAACACAAGTCTATCACTGGATGAAATCCAGGCAGAATCACAGAATGAACAACAATGCATTACAACCTTCTCTATATTGCTCATTTTTAGGTGCTTTATTTTTCAGCAATTATCTGTTCCAGATGAAAAGTGCGGCAATATTTTCAAAGTTAATGAAAGAAAAACATCACTTTTGATAACCTGCTGACTGCTAATGAGCTGTAAAGATAGCATTATGCACCAGACAATAATCCTGTTCATACTAATGGGGAAAAAATAAATACTAATATCCACGGGCAAGCGTGTTGGAGTAGGTACTATGACAATTACTGTGAACGAGGATCATATTTTAATCTCATTAGAGCACACTATAATGTATCAAATCAACAATGTTGTCTTCAGTAAAATTCATAATGATCTTAATTTGGTTGTCCCTAAGACGATTGGTTTTATATTAAAAATAAGCATCTTAATTTTCTATGTTTAATCTATAATGATACACTATGATGATGTTTTCTATTCACAAACTTTCTTTTTATAATTTTTTCCCCTTGTAATTGTAATGAACACACTGTACCGCTTTAAGCAATCTGACAAACTCCGAGAACAAGCCAGACCTTTGCCACCTTTTTAAGCCTGCAGTAATTATTAACACATTTTTGTTACCAGGCTTCTCCTTCATTTGCATTAAAGCAATCTAATAAATGTGAAAACTAAACTCTCCCAGCTGAAAACATGAAGATAACCAAAAAAAAAAAAAAAAAACAAAATCAAGCATTTATTGGGATAACCTCTAATCTCATTACCTCTGTGATTACAGGGAAAAAAACTGTCTTATTCCCCAACTGCCTCCAAAATTAAGCTCCTAATAAGAAAGCCCAGTGTGAGGTAGAGGGAGATGCAAGGGGTAGATCAGCAGCAGCACCAGCCTTCGTATAAATCCACTGATGCCCCTGTGCTTAGACAGGCTGTTGGTCCACTCCTAAATCATATGGGCTGGGCTGTCACGGCCAAAGACCTTGTCTTCTTGCAGATCAATAGTGATAAGGGAAAATACATTTTTGAGCTGGAAATACTGAAGACAAAAGAGACAACAGATTTCAGAAAGCTCAGGAGGAATGTTAAAAGAATAAAAAGAAATGTTATGTGTCAATTTGGAAATTGATAGTCTCCCTGCATTAGCTTATCATTTAGGCAATACAGTGTGGCCATGCAGTCGAGTGCTGTGAGTGTCTGTATATGTATGTGTGTTTTTTTTGCAGAAGCCTTACTTTGATCTGTCATATAAGATAACATGGTGATATGACAGCATTATTTATTAAAGCAAACTTTCAAGTTTTGCTCCAAAAGCTCAAGTGACAGAATCACAGACGTGTAAAGGAAACTTGTTAAGCTGCTTTTCTCATTACCATTAGGATGTGCATGGCAGATATTTTATGCCATGTTTGTGGGTTGGGTCTGTGGATAGACTAAGATGTCTCAGCGCCTAATGACAGAACACTCCCATTAGCTTGTACTGTAGGTGACTGTGTGTTCTGTGCTAATGAGCAAATGTAGCACGCTAACACTCTAAGCTGAAATCTGAACAATAAATAATTGGGATAAGTGTCTTTTTGCACACACGTGTGCCATTACAAATCAATAGCCACACTTTTATTGCATCACTAATTAAAGATGTTTTCTTCTCTCCTTGGGTTGCTCGGGAGTTCAACACAATTTCCCTCAATCAGGCAATCAATCACTATTAGATCTGTGTGGCACACCAGCATGCAGCAGACAGATGTGGCCTCCAGCAAAAAACTGCAATCCATAAATTGGGGCAGACACACACTTGTAAAAGCCCCGTGACTCCGTAGACATTGCCAGAGCTGCTTGCAAAGCAGCATTTTGCCTTTATTTGTCGACAAAGGGGGTGGCACCAAGCTGCTTTACTGACATGTCTTTTCACAAGAAATTACAGAGAGAAAATGCTCAGCAGAAATTTTCGTGCATGTCTCCCTTGCTGTTTGTCACTTTGCAAATAATAAAATATAATCAGATCCTTTCAAGGTTACAAAACTTCAGCCAAGTAACCGTGCAATATTTTCGTCAACATGCCACGCACTATGTGGAGGATGCGAAGCGGAAACCTTGCTAAAAGTCATTGTAAAAAGCAGGAAAAAAACAGGCATATATCTGTGTACATGCAGCTACACCACGTCTCTTTTTGCCTCTATTGTTCAAATGGAATAAAAGACTCAATGAGCTGATTTGGAATGAGAGGAGAATAATCAGAGCAATACGACGGTCCTTAGAGATCCTTTATTGAATGCATAACAATGAAGCTTGATTGAAATTGATAATGGCGTTGAGGTGCTCCTTTCCACTCACTAATTTGTTCCAAAGCAACCTTTGACATGCATAGGACAATGACAGTGACAATGTAATTAGCCAATTGTTGAAGGAGGTCAAAATATGTGTGTTTTTACCCAAAGGGAATATATTTCAATGCTAAATACTACTATTTGCAAGATACAAAGCTGGGCCCACAAGTGTCATTGAATATTGTGATATACAGTAAATTTGGCTTCCGCAAGTAAATGCCCAAGCTCCGCATTACACTATGTGCGAGCAGAGGGTGAACTGTGTCATATTCCTGTATCAACACAAAGTCAGCATGAAGAAGTGCCGCGGATGTGAAAGTGCTGCTGACCTCGTCCATTTTTCTTCCAGTGCGGTCAAGGCCACCGTGCTGCAATACACCACACAACATCCAATTGTGCAGACTAAAAGGTGTGGAATCGAGGGCTCCTCCGGGCCACCGGCCCCCAGACACCTGTGCTTATGAGAGTCAACAGCAGTGTCAGCATCACCACCAACATGCATCATATAGCTGCCTCACACACGCTTGCAAAACAAAGTTATCTGTCTGCACACAGAGTCGCTCAGGCCTGAGAATATATTATCCACGGACTGCAAAGTGACCTTGATGGCAAAAATGTTCTCCTCTACATTTTGAAGCCACGGTAAAACATGTGCTGCACGAAGACTTCTTGGGGGTCTCAGATTGGTATTATGCATCATGCAATGTGATATTGTTTGATTGAATGCACCAAGTCCAAATTGGATTCCCACTAACGCCTCCTCCCGTCCCTGCCTAGACAAGTACTGATGAAAGATAACCGCCTCTGCATTAATCAAAGAGATGGAGCATTTTGATCCCACTCTCAATTAGATTACATAAATGTAACAATTTGTACAAAATGTGATATCAATTATCAGCAGGTCATTCGGTTTGATCTCTTGCCCTATTCTGTCACAGCAAAGAAAGGAAGGGCACGTGAAATGTGGCTGCCTTTGGTAAATAACTGACTTTCCTTAATCGACGAAAGAAAGGGAAACGTGACCACAACAGTTTATCTGTGACAGGTGTGTGTTATATTCATTTTTGATGTGCATTCTTCTTCTTCTTCTTCTGTTTACATTAATGAACGGTTTAATTATTACTTTTAATCATCAGGCGTGTTAATTGATAACAGAAGAGTCAGAGGTGACTTAAGTCCCATTTCTGCAAGAAGGAAGCACTTAAAAAAACTGAAGAAGCTTCTCGGATGAGAGGTGAAACGTCTTCAAGCAACTTAAAGAAGTCCAGATGCTTTTCTTTGCAAGCTTTGACTACGATGACCTGGATGACTGAGAACCTTCACAGACACACTTAAAAAAACAAAACTACACATCGTTTGCTTCTCGTATGTGTGTTGCGTGTAAGAGGAATTTGATGGTGCTTGCTGTTGATTTAGGATTACAACAGACTCTCAGGAGTGGATGGTTTGATTTGTAGAAGGAGTGGAGGCAGCATCACACGCCTACTTGTCTGTACCTGAAACCGCCAATAACTTGGAAAACAATAGATTGCCCAGGAGGGGGTGAACCGAAAGTCAGCCTTTGTTTATTATTTGCAGATGGAATAAGTATTTTTTTTCCCCCCCTCTCCCTCATCTACAGAAATAAAATATCTCAGATGCGATCTCTTTCGTGGAGCTATCTCATGATAGTTAATTAGGTGTCAGCAGCACAACCCAGGTGACTTAACCTTCATCAGGCTGTATCACATGAGGAGGCAATTTAAGAGAATTATTCATTGTGTCTTTGAGTGGAACATGAAAAAAATATCTTTGCTTGCAAATTGTAAGCCGAGGAAAGATGAATAGACTGCAGAATTCCAAATTCCAGAACGAGTGAGCCATTTATGAAACAATGAGCTTGTTAGCCTGTGATGGGGTGCTCAGTGTATATGTGTATATGCATGTGCACATGTGTTTGTGTGTGTGTTAGAGAGAGAGAGAGAGAGAGATCAATAAAGGATAACCAAAGCAGATTCACACCCTAATCACCGATAAATGATAATCCTTAGGATGTAACATGCAGCAAACAATATTTATCCCAGGGCTGGTGTGATCTGAATGTCACACCTAATGATCGGTAAAATCTGGGCTGTTTTTCATGCCAGCTGACAGACAGCTAACTGGTTTACTGATGCCCATGACATTCAAAAAGCATTTTCTTTCTCAGAGGAGTCTGGAGCCAATGACCAAAGAGTTTGGCTGGGAAACTATAAGGAAATACCAAAATGTTCCACTAAATGTGTGACAATCATCGCTAAATAACTGTGTGAGTCTTTGGTTTGATACACTGCTAAAACTTTTTAATGCCTATGTATATGAAAACCATATACTGCGTTTGGAATCAGGACACTAATGTCCAATTAGCAGTTTTGTAATCGTGTATCTTTTCAGGCTGGAAATGTAAAGCTATAGTTATTTCTTCTACGTTTGAAAGCATACTTTCATTTGATGCATACTTTACCTATAAGACAGACAACAAGAACAACAGCAATAAAAATGCCATGTCAATAGTCATTAGACGAGATAGCTAAAGAGAACCCGCTCCTTTCCAATAGTGAAATTGGCTGTGTCACCGGCAGGGAGAGACAGTGAGATGGGCGGTTTATAGACTAGTGGCCGGGGCTTTTTTTTTTTTTTTTTTTCGTTTTCGTGTCGGACTGGATGGGAGGGCGCAGCAGCCTCAGTACCAGGCAGTGCTCTTCCCTCCGTCAGCTACGGACTGGATAGATAGAGACAGAGGAGGAGGCTGCTACATGCTGCCGCCGCTCCTGACGCTGCTCCTGCCTTTGTCGTAGAAGGATCTCTCTTTTTTTCTCCATCGAGGGCTGTACTTGAGTCAGCGGGATATTCTTTTTTTTTTTTAATTTTTAAATTTCTTTTTTTTTCTCCCTTTCTTTTCACGGATTCGGAGGGAATTAAGCATTCACGGGCGTCCAAATGTGTTCCTTACACGAGGGCAGCGGTCTGCTTCTGCTGCTGGTCTTGGCAGGACTGCAGGTAATGTAACGTGTAAAGCGGCTTCCAGCAGGAGTTACACCGGACAGTTTCGCCGCTTGTTTTCTTTCGTAGCGACGCTGTTAATGTTGAGTTTGGGGAACCCGGGCACGGTGCTTAGACCCTCCAGCGGCCACTTTACATTGCGTGCAGTTTGATAAAAACAGTACACAAAAATCCGCTGTAAAGTGGCTTTGACTTAAATGGCTTCTTTCTTTCTTTTCTTCTTTTTCAAGAGATGCTGCGTGCGCATTTTAGCCAAAAAACAAAAAAAAAAAATCATTTGGATGATTTGCAATCATTTTGCAGGCTAATGTGTTCTCAGTTGGGCGATACAGGCCCACGTTAACCTAGTTATGACTTGGTTATATTTAGTTTGGTTTAATATTTATGTAGATTGCTGCAGCGTGTCCCTGTCCCCCCGGGCGAGTTAATTGTATCTGTGGTAGAAAAGAAAAGTCTTTAAGATGAACAATGAAAAGTAGCCGACTACATGTTATTGTGGTAATTTCACCTCAGTGATGGGATAATGATTGTTGTCCAGCCTTAAGGTTGGAACCCCTCTGTGTAATGGGGTGACTTGTGGAAATGTATTTATTTTCATTAGTCAGACACTTTGAGCAACAGGGAAAAAGCAATCAGGCAGTTAAATGAAAGCTTTTTTGGGATCTGAAAAAGTGGCAACTGTGATTTATGTTAACATTTGTATCTAGAAATATACATCCCTTATATACCTCCCTTATTCTAACGTGCCAGACTTCCAGCTCTGCTCCTCCTCCTGCTCCCCCAACCCCTCCTCTCTGCGAGCATTTTCCATTTAAATTCCTCTGATTAAGAATGGCAAGTGGCACGGATACTCACAATGCTCTTTTTCAGCGGGGCTCCTCTCGTCTTACATTCTTTTGAGAGTGCACGCAAAGAAACAGGGCCAGGCCTCCCTCCCTAAGAGCTGTTAGTTGGCTACATTTGGGCATGCCTGGAGACCAGAGCATTTTTTCTTAATAAGTATACCCTGCGTGTGTTCTTCACAGTCGCTGTTTTCTTTGTTTGGTGCAAAACTCACTCTTTATGGAAACACAAGTTTCATAAGCTTTGTTTTCTTTCTTTACAACAGCCACATTACTCTCTAAATATCTTGTCCCCCCCCCCAACTACAGCTTTCTTCTTGAAATTGGGGGGGATAAAAAGGAACATATTGATCAGTCACAACCTCGCAGAGTCTTTAGAAAAAGCTGTGGTTTGAGGGTGTTTATTCAGACATTCACACGTAAATGTTTATTCCCTCAACAGTGGATTGTTAGCATTTACTTTTTATTCCCTTGTTCCTGTACTTCAAAGTGAAGAGTGTTTGTCTAGAGTAGTGTGTTGATCAGAGGGGCTGGCCGAGAGTGTTGGCTATTACCCTGTGCCTGGGCCCCTACACAGAGACAAATGGAGCTTGTTCTTGCCTAGCCATGCTTTTTGGCTAATGCTTAACCCTTTTGGCCTCATTATCCTAATTGCGGTCCCTGCTATAAAAACAACAGATGCTTTTGTACAACTGTAGGGACTTAAGAACGTGAGCAAGGGGTTTCGGAGGCAACAGGAGTGCATTTCTGAAGGTTGATTTATGACATTGTTGCCCCTTTCCCACCCCCACCCCACTATTACAGATTGCAGCAGAGGGCAGGGGTGCCCCACCATGCAGGCCAGGCTTCTCTGAAGATGTATACAAGGTTGTGGTGCCAGATATCACCGAGAAAGGACAGCCCCTTTTTAACGGTAAGTAGTGAAACATTCCTTGCCCTGTTATGTCTCTCCTTGAGGGTGCGAGTGTGTGCATGCATGCATATCAGTTGAGCATGCTCACCTACCTCCATGTGGTACAATTCAGGGAGGATCAGAACAAGTCTGACAGATTTAAACAATTAGCTTTAGTGCTGTTGTGTGGTATTGCAAGTCATGTAGTTTGCCTTGTAAACCAGCTTAAATGTGCCTCAGCTTTTTATGGCTCTTTTCCGCTTTGCTTGCATGGTGTTTTTTTTTTTTTTCTCATCTCAGAGCAAGTTGAAAACCAGGCACATTGTTAGCTGACTGCTGGGCAAACACTGTGGCTACATTAGTATTATTATTATTATTATTAGTTTACCTTTTTAGCAACTAATATCTGGTGGATCAAAACTTGTTGAATCCAGTGAAGATGTGACTCCTGTTGCAAAGCGTTGAAACCCAATTACTCACACATTCGAACACTTACACAACGTTAATCAAGCAAATAGTTTAGTTATTAAACATTCCCTGCCTTCCAATGAAGGGATGAATCATTTTCATTATCTTATGCCATTGCATTGCAATGTGTTGTCATAATTTATCATCACTTCTGTACAGATTTCAATCAAACTCGTTAAACATTTTCCCTGTTAGTTCAAACACTCAAAAGTTCCTGCTACAATGATAGTGTTCTCAACTACAGGGTGACACTGCTAAGCCCACTCAATAGCAGTAATAACAGCAATTTAAATATCCTGGGGAATGTTTGTTACAGCAGTAGTCCTTCTTTGCTGAACACAGAAGTGGGTTTTATGTTTTTTCCAGCATATAAACTGGTGCAAACAAGAAAGTAGCAGTTCATTACGTTGCAGCAGGCATGACCAATACTGCTTCTTTGGAGTTTAATATTGGTGAAATGAGGATGCAGCTACTGTGAAATGGTACGCAGGTCTGGAGACGGTAATAAAAGTGGAATATATCACCGTTGTGCCATCAGAAGGGTTAGAGCCTTGAGGTCATTTGGACTAGTAAACATTCTCGATTTCACAGCGCGTGCCTAAAACTCGCACGCTGCCGTTGGTGTGAGTCTGTGGGGTGGAGGTGGCGGGGTAGCAGTGCCGAGGGAAGAAAGAAAGGAGCGAGGGAAGAGAGTGCTCCGATGGGTGGGTGCAGCTTTCACTGGGCTTTACCTTGTGCACAAGTTCCTGTTTGATCCAGCAGGTGATGGATTTCCCTCTGTTGGCTCGTGGATGAGCCGTGACTGGGGGTAATCAGGTTCTCTTTTGTTTGCCCCCACACTACCCCCCCTTACCTCCTCTTTTCTCTGCCCTCCCCTCCCCCAGACACATTGCTGCTCTGTGGAGATTTCCTTGACAGAGTGGGGCACTCCTGTGTCATTGTAAGGCAGCAGAGCTCAGCAGCGTGGGATGATGTTAATGAAACTGCATTCTCTAATGAAAATCTCCTGTGGCATGTTTTGAAAGACAAAGCCCCCACAGTGTGAAGAGTATTCCCAAAGTTTTACAACGTTGCTTTCACCATGCTGGTGTAGAATATTGCTTTTCACTAGCAAGCTTTTATTTTTTTAACTAATGCTTCTTTAGCCACGCTGAGCAGGCTGACGCTTTGTTTCCTCGCATTTCATTAACGTCGTCAATTGTGAGCCTGGAGGTTTTAAATAACGAATCGGAAAGACACTGGCTGAATTGTGGAGTAGCTGATTAACCAATGAAGGTTCATTTCAGTATGCAAAGTTTTCTCTTTAAGTTGCTGGTGAAGGGTCACCAGATGTCTGATGGTTTGATTAGTTTATTTGAAAGAGGATCTTCTGGAGTGGCCCATGTAATACTATCAGTGCATTGCGTCTGGTGTCAGTAACATGAGTCCTTTGATCATATGATTTTGCATTTGACCCCAGATGCATTAGACACCTCGGAGGTGAGTCGTCTGACATCTTTGTCCCATCTAATTGCAGCGTCGTCTTTGCCATTGAATGACAATACACATCCCGAGGCCTGTAAGACCTGGAAATGGTGGCGGTTCACATGGAAACTGCTGACATTGTATGCGCTAATTTAAAGACATCCTGTGGATTTAATGATAGGAACTGTGGCCAGCCAGTTAACAATGTGTATTTAGTAGTAAGCGTTAATCAGGTTTGTGTAAAGCAGACTTTAACTGTTTGCTAACCGCGTGAAAGCCCATTGATTTTCATTAGCTTGGTAACAATTAATTGCATCAAAGTAACATGGCGGAGCAACACACAGAAAAGTCAGGGAGTACAACTATTCTTTTATGAGGATTCCTCTACAATGAGCCATTCAAGGGAGGCTGTGCTCATTGTTTGTAGATGCCAAACCACATCAGGCATGGGCAGTTGGGCGCTATGTCTCCACTGGGCTGGATATGACCTTGCTTTTAGGCCGGAATATTTGCTTTGGCCTGATACTACCGAAGAGAAATGACCAAACATAGTTGTTTATTATCAGACCATCACACATGTGAAGGCAGTGCTTCCCCCTTATCTAGTTTAGTTGTTTGACAAAGTGACTTTACTAAATTGCATTTAATTTCAGGTAGGCTGCGGCTGCGGGTGGTTTGCTCCTGGGTTTCTAATGGAATCCTTGCGGCTTTGGAGAGCTGACACACATTGTGCCGTTTTTTTCTAGATGAAGCCTTTAAAGCAGGGTTGCAAAGCGAGTTTGTTGAAGCATTATTCAGCAGAGGTTTCCCTCCCTAAAAACTGGGTTAATGAAAAGCCCAAAAGCTTAATTGAGTTTAATACACTCTCTTATGCTGCTGTTCTGCTATCCCCACCCCCTCCCAACCTTCTATGCTGCTTTCATTTTTCTTTCCTCCACCCCTGAGCCCCGAGTTTCACTTATTTTCTTGACAATTATGGGAGCTCTGGTGATGAAAAAGAAGTATGTTTATAGTCAGCTTTGGCCTTGGTTCAAGTGCTTTAAATGTGCTGGTGTCAAGAGGGCCCAGTTGGCTGGCTGGCTCCACGCATGACTTGGAGGATGGATTTACAGTTGACCGGTTTAATAAAGGGATTGAAAAAAGCAGCATCAATATCAGCGAGTAGAATACATCAGGAAAATGTTTCCAGGCTAAATATATCTCAGAATTTGTAGTAAATGTATTATTTTGACTAAATGCACCTCTTTGCTATGTTTGCAAACCTTTTAGACAAACCGATTTTACTCTTTTGGCAGAAGAACAAATCTGTTTGGAAATTCTAAAATTCTGAACCAGATGAACCCAGTATGTTGTTTTTCTGTCTCTCTGCTCTGTGTTAACTTTCTAATACAGCCGGGGCCACTCATATGTGTTCAAGGGGCCCCAGTGTTTGGTGAGACATGACCCTGCTCGACCTGCTCTGTAAACTGGACCTAGTGCTCAGCAACACACTCAACCTTTCTGCCTAGCCTCAAATTGGGAATGAGGTTGTCGGGGGTTTCCTGATGAAGTATAGATAAATGGAATACCAGCCAAAAAGGTCCTGACCCATCACCGGGGGAGGCCGCAAATGCATAGCACTTCTACCTTATGTTATTCTGACCCGCAGAGATGATCATTCATCACTTAGAGACACAAACGCAAATTTTAAACCTAGGGTTTTTGAGACGTATGCAGGTTTCTAAGCATTTGCCCTCCAGCAGCATGATGGACAGTAGGTAACTATTATGGTTTTTGTTGAGTGGACCGAGAGTTGTATGGATCTGCCTTTGGAAAAATCTATAGAGCTCTTTTGTTTGTTGAAATATTTACTGATAACTCCGAAAAACAGGAGAAACAGGATATTTACTGAGCTGTTGAGATCTCTGTTTTCGGGATGTGTGAGATAGATATATTTTTTTGAAACTCTGTGGCAGCACTTGGCATTTTAATCGCAAAAAATGACTTTATTGATATTCAAATTCATTTTCGAGACGAGATCCATAGGCACAGAGTAACTACCATGCAGTATGGGAAAATTAGGAGCACTATGAGGAGACGCTCGTCCTTTATATTATATTTTCTTTGTATTTCATGTATATTCTTTGTCGCTGCGGAACAACGGGACCATGGCCATCTTTCTCTTTTTACCTCCCTTCATTTTTTTAAGCTAAGGCAGCACTTTCACTATAACTTTGTTCAAAAGAGCAGTCCGCTGCCCCTGCCTCCCTCTTTTTTTTTTTTTTTTTTTCTCAAAGTGAATCAATGAATTCAGGGTCTTTGTTTGCTGAGATCAATATGTTGTAATGAAGGCTGCGCTCCAATTCCCAGCTAAAGAATCACTGTCGGGTTCGGGTTGAATTTGTTTTATTCTTTATTGTTATCAGCCTGCATACATTTGCTTTCATCTGACTTCACTCTACCTTTTCTTTCCTGGGAGCAGCGTGGCCTAGATAACCACCACATATTGTGACGACAGATTGAATCTTGGCAGCAAATGGTTTTGGAGAGTAACCTCTTGTAAGTTGCCGGCAATATAACAAGGAAACAGAGTGACTGGAGTGCCATTGGTAATAACATCGCAGTCATTTGTCAGAACATTATAGCTCCATTGCAATCCTAAGGCTATACTGTAACAGTGAAATACTAGTAATGTTAGCGTATGAAAGCAAATAGACCTATTTGTAGCTAAATTGTGTGCGCTTTCTGAGCCTGCTGTGCGGCATGATTTTATAGGATGCATTTTATTGGTGTCTGAACTTAGCTGAAGTTTTCTCCGAATCAAAGCTAGTATCAAATTAATGCTCCATATTTGGTGGCAAATGGGCAGACACTGGCTTGAAGCTTCTTATCGCCTCAGTTCATGTCCCTCTTATCAGTTACAGGCCCTGCCCTCTACAATGGGCACCTAACAACATACCACTGACACTTGGAAGTAGTTAAGTTGCCCTTCTGTCATGCCTGTGTGTGTGCGTAGGAAGTTCGACCTTGGCATATAATTAGCTTGTTCTGCCCAGAGAGGTCTCAGTGGAGGTGGAGGTGACGAAGTATAATGGTGACTGAAGCTTCTATAACCAGCTAGGTTTAAAGGCTCTGTTAACATAAGATTTGACAGAAAATCGGCTGTCAGGCCGTGCTATATAATTTTGACTGTGACTGGTGTGTTGTAAATGGTCCTTTGCCTCTCGCATAGTGTACACGTGGAACTCCATTTGCCAAATCACAATTTTAATGTCTGTTTTCAAAGCGCAGTGATTGAAGATGGATTTGAGAAGCAGGGATTTCACAGTAGAATTCCTTCACGTGATCATATGAAGGTTAAGGGAGTTTATGAGTTTTTATCTTGCCATGTTTGCAGTTACTAGTGACATGAAAAAGATCTGGAACATTCCTAGTTATTGTGATTATGAATGCCTGGCGCACTGGTTCTGATATGTTTTATTTAATGTGAAGAACACCCAGAACGTGCAATAGATGACCCCGCCGTGTAATGAGGCCATGTATAAATAGCTGTATTGACCTGACTTTCTGCATATATGTCTCTATATAACTGGGCTAGTATTATTTTTCACAAGTGAAATGCTAGAACCAGTGTGGAAAAAAAAAAGAAAATGCCAGCTTGCACCTAGAAGACAATACATCATCACTTTGGAGTGAATTGTTTTCTTTTCTAGGGTCTGATTTGTGGATTTCAGCGTCATTTTTCTTCTGTGGGAGAGCCTTTTTTTTGGCTTGTAGAGCAAACAACTCCACGTCTCTTTCACAGATTCTGTCTCTACAGAGAAAGCGCTCTTTGTAGTGTTTCTCCAGCTGTTTATTGTGCAATAACCCTGTTCGATTTTGCCCACAGTTTCTGTCTGTGCTGTGCTTGTTTTTCTCATTATGTTAAGCTACATGAGTGCACGGAGGACTCTGTCCTCACGTTTACGCTGGCAGGCATGTGAAAGGAAGCCCCTCCCACTCCCCCCGCTGCTTCTCACTCTTGTTAAATCTTTTGTTCGTAAGGCGTTACATTTAACTCCAGCCTTTTTTGCTTTCCACCAGAAAAGTAGGCATTCACTTACTGCTCAGGTGTAAAAGTCGTCGGCATTACCTGTCTTGCATAGCTACGAACGACAGACAGCGGGCAGACAATGCAGTCTTTGAGCGCAGGGTCAAACCAGGAAGCTAATACTCGAATGAATATATTAATGAGATAGTTTGTGCAAAATAAAGACTGAACAAGCCTTGTCTTTAGCCTTTTTTATGTATGCAAGTGACACACATATCTCACATATTTCAAGCCTCAAAATCAAGAGACTACAAGAATTGGCTTTGTATTATTCCTCTGACAAAAGCAAACAAGTGAAATTTGAAGCATGGATAGATTAATTGACCCACATACTGTCGCCGTGTTCACAAAGGCCCAGTATCCTGCTTAGGAAGAGGCCAGTCCAACTATTGTGTTCTGCTGCAAGCTGAAATTTCAATGCACCAGCATTTTTCTGGACACTAGCCTCTTATGACTTGCTAGGTTGTATCTTGTGACATTCTCCATGTTTGATCCAGTCCTCTATCACCTACACCACTCGCCTGTTTTCCCTTCCCCCTCTGCGTCATGATGAGTGCTTTAAGATGGAGGAACTCCCCTGGCTCTATATAATGATTGATGTGCCTTAATTGGGTAATGCAAGGACAGTACTGTAGCATTTAGTCCTTTTACTTTCTTTCTTTCTTTCTTTCTTGGTTGCAGTGACCTTGGTGTGTTCTTGGTTGAATACATATATATTATATATACATATATATATATGCAAACTAGGTCCTAAAGCTTTCAGTGTAATATTGATTTGGACTGGCGATTGTAAATATTTCTTTACATTCTCTCCCCACAAACTGTTGGCTCATCATATGTAGCCCACAGTATTACTCGTCTCAAGTGATCTACTGTTACCAGGCCTTGCTGACACCAGTGTCTGCCAACCCCAGGGATATTATGATTGACCTACAGCAATTTCTTGCCTCCATTTGAGCATGCACTATAGCAGTAAGCAACATATCACTTTGCGGTCTGTGTTGTCTAAGTTTATATTAGCTGTGTCGATATTTACTAAGACATTAAAGATCTCGGAGAATGTCACCGTTTTCCCCCCAGTTGCACTGCCTCCTCAGCAGAACAGGGTCTGCAAGGGTAATGTTTTTATTTTTTTTTCTAATTGGTTATGCAAACTGCAGGTCTGATAGTTCAAAGCATGTTTAACCAAGATATATGGTGCTTAGGTACGTAAGAACAAAGAACAGGCATGTTTGAATCTGATTTCGATTGGTATCGCTCTTGTTATGAATGTACCTTTTCTGACATTTGTGTGCTTCCTTGCTTTTGTCCTTCCTATTCTTTATGAATTGAACAGCATTTGCTAGAAAACGTAAGCTAGCTATACAGTCAAGTAGCTACATTAGCAAAGCTTTGCTAGAAGTGGCTGTAAGATTTCTGAGATATAAATGTTACCACAAAACTTACTTTTACGTTCATATGAGATCTTAGCTAGCAGTGGTGTGGTTTGCACAGAAGAAAACTTGAACAAGGGAAGCTATATAACTCCTTGTTACAATGCAATGCCATACTCTTTGGATGCTGCGTGATTGGAGCTGGTTTCCTCCCACAACAGGACACTGACCCAAAGCAGAGCTTCAAACTTTGCAAAAACTAAAGTTTTAACAAAAGAAGCAGTCAGTTGTACATTGCTTGTAACAATGGCAGATCTCAAATGAATATTAATGAGATGTGTTTTGCAAATGTGCAAAATAACGAACAGAGCAAGCCCTGTCTTTAGCCTTTTTATGTATGCAAGTCACACACACAGGTCACACATATTTTAACCCAGATTTGAACCCCATTTTAAGCAGAGTGCACGAACTGGCATTATGTATATTTTTTTCACAACACAAGTGAGATTTGAAGCAGAGGTATGTTAAATCAGCTTTTAAGAATCTATCTATTCCCAGTCGGACTTGGGGATGGATGTTTAACAAGATTCAGGTGAAATGTGTCTAAACAGGCAGAATTTGCAAGTCCTGCAAGCCTTTGACTTCTGCATTATTCTTCAAGATATTCAAATATGTAAACCAAAAATATATTTTAGGTGAAACTTAAAACTTCTATTCAGCTACCCTAAAAACAACAACAGCATTGTGATGTAAATTATAGGGCATATTACACATGTCTGCCTATTCTCACCTGTCAAAGCAGCTCAGGTATTGTCACTATTTTAATGGCCACTTTCTTCCAAGTACTGGGCCATGCTTAGTGTCCCGAGTTCTTCCGTACTTGTTCATTTTCTTTATGGCTTTATATCATTTTATCCTGGGCAGATAGAATCTGCCTGTGTCAGAGAGCTGGCAGCAGCTGCCCATTAGATCTGCATGAGCACTAATATTAAAATCAATATTTACATTCCTAACTTTGAAATCTTATTCTGCATGTCAGTGTTTTTTTTGTTTTTTTTCCTTTGTTTAAATTAGCAGGAAACCTGTTGGCACACTTGTCTAGATTCCAAGATGGTTGTGGTGGGCAAAAACACATAGCTGGAAGAAGAAAATCATAGCTGTACTAGTGGAAGGTGAGATCAGATAATTTGCCCAATGCCATGAAGCAGTCAAGGCCATGAAACTACTATGAAATCCCAGCTGTTTCCATAGTTTAGTCTCTTGACGCCTGAAGCAGAAAAAGTAGTCTTAACAAAAACCTTCGGGTCAGACGTTAGACTGGTGCTGTGCTTTACAGCGTGCAGGTGCTGCTGTTTTCTGGTCACTCATACTGATCTTTTTTAGCCAAGGGAAATGCATGGCAAATACAGTGTATCTGTTTTCCCATACAGGGTGTTGTGTGATTCAAGGTTAAAAAAAAACAACAAAAAACTCAATAAGGCCTTAAAGAACTTTCAGAAATCCCTCTGTATGCTGTGAATGTGGCCTCGAAAAAGTCAGAATTGGTCGAGAGAATTGCACGTCTCTGCTCTTTATCTTTTCCCCTTTGTGTATATTTCTAAAGATCAGAAAGTAGTGAGTTGAACTATTGCTCAATAAAATTGAACTTTGACGAACTGAACATTCATTGAAAACACAATAGAAGTCCCTCAATAGCTTTTTAGTTGGAGTACCAGAAGTCGTTACACTTTGTATGGCCTGGATTTGAAGATGCTGAACAACATCCCACCTACCTTCCATCTGATTTCTCACAAATAGAATATGCTCGGTCTTACTGTATATAGGTCCTGTGTCAGTTCTTCGCTGTCACACTAAGTGATCTAAATGTTGTGACCTTTGAAGAAGATAAGCTTCCTTTGGCTGACTTGAAGAGTTTGGAATAACGCCTTGAACCATTAATTCGCGGCACTGCTAACCATACGAGGGCTATGAGCCAAGGTTATTGACCTTTCACGCCTGTCACTAGTGATAGAGGGACCCACACCCAGAAGGGAAAATAAAATGTGCTTATTAAGGAGCCGAGCTTTGTATCGAACCGAGGGGGCAGCTTTATTCTCCAGATTTTTTTTTTATTAGTTTTTTTGCTTTCATTTAAATCATTACTGTGTTTTTTTTAAACAGTGTTTGACCAATTGTTTTCAAATAAATTAGACAGCGAGAGCACATACAGCTAGAATTACACAAAATCACAGTGCTTCTATGAATATGTCTGGGAGAGATCGGGGTATGTAATGTGCAGACTCCATGGAGGATTAAAACTTGGAGCACAAAACACATTACAGCAGCCAATCTTAAACTGAGGTCATTATTATCTGATGGATTCAGAGCCACTTGCGAGCCTTTCTGCAAAGATAATTTGAAGGACCTTGGAGTTTTATTTCAATCACAAATCTTTCTTCTTTGGTTTTTTGTTTTTTGTCTTCACTTGCTTATGCTTTATTGCGGCTGAAAGACAATGGGGTAATCTAACAGGCAGAAAAACCATTTGAATAAAATGAAGCATGTAAAGAATGTTTGTGTGGACTGTGGTGAACCAGAGCTGTGAATAGAGAAGATTGAGTACATGTTATTTCAGCCCTGTCCTCCCTCTGAGCTCCCAGCCTGTAAAATCTGGGGGGAGGGATGCATTTATATTGGATCAACATGCTATGATGTTATTTTGTTTTACAGCCCCGCTGGTTTTGTGTTCATAATCATACCTGTTATCTTACTGGATTCAACTGAAACCGGTTTTATAGTGTAGAGAAGCTCTGTGATGCATTGTTTGTATATAGGTCTGCAATTACATCCCAGGGGAAAAGGAAATGGATAAAAACAAGAGACTTGTCCCATAAATGTATTTTAGTTATTAGACAACTTTCGCAGTGCGGTTTAAAATAAGGGCAATTTTAATATCGTGCATTTGTTTCGTTCACATATGTACCTCAGATATTGCGTGCATGCTTCACTATAGTCCAATTTAGAGAATCAGTAAAATTATGCTACTTGCACCATCCTCCAAGGAGGGCTGATATTTTTTCAAGTGTTTGTTTGTTTGTAGGAAGATAGATATAGGTTGAGGTAAAAGGACTAATGCATGAGAATTGCGTGCTTGAGCGTGCTGTTGGTGAGTGCAGTGCCTACTTATGCGTTACGCTGGTGGGGCTTGTTTTTGTGCTTAAATGGACTGTTTATCAAAATGTACAGTATAAAACTGGAAAAAAATATTATCTTGGCCTGTGGGTAGCAGGGGTGGGTATGAGTGGGAGTGTGTATTTTGGACCTGAAAAGCTCCATATCGCAAGAGCTTATACGTCGAGCTGGTGCTGCAGACAAGTGGGTGGCAGCTGATGGAAAAACATGCACTTAGGGTATGATCACACTGTAGCTAAGCATGGCTGTCACCTAAATCTCAGGTTCACACACAGTTCAGTTACAAAAGAGGAGGAGCACAAAATGCTGGAAATGAAAAAGTAAAGCCCAAAAAAATATATCTGGCTGAATTTCAGCGTGTATTTATTTGAAATTTACAATGTGTGTTGAAAACACAGTGGCGAGAGAGTTTTGCAACATCACTCATAACCTTTTTACTTTCTCCTCATTTCTCTTGGAGGTGTGAGTTGCCTGTGCCCTTTCAGTCGCAGATACAGATATAGAGACGGGAATAAGCTGTAACATCCTAACATTTTCAATCCAGACGGCGTCTTTGCACAGGGGCCGCCTCAGAATGTGGGACATTTTGCAGTCTGTGACCGATTGCAGCACTTCTTTAAAGCATTTCTTCTTTAGAGCATTTCTTTAAAAAAAAAAAAAAAGCCATGAAATTTGTCAGAAAGAAGAGTAAGTATTGTGCAAAAGTCTTGAGCCACCCTTCATGTCTGATTATATTTTACTTCTGATGTTTTAAAGTGGTTCTGAATAAGCATTTCTCAAGGTTTTCTGAAAGTCTTTTACATTTGGGTTTATTCAACTTTGGCTGCTGTTTCACTCATTTTCAGTCCAATCCTTTTACCTAACCTTTTTCAGATGACTGCTTTTTTTTTTAATTGTCCAGTTACTTAATACTGGATCGTTCATGGAAAAACAAAAGCCAGCAGCCTGTCACAGTATCTGAAATTCATGTCCTTAAGAAATAGGAAAAATACAGCAAAGACCTGACACAGGACCTGAAAGATGCATTTGACCATTTAGTTACCCCCCACTTGCTCTTCACAAATGGTCTGAGTGAAAGAGTGGCTTACAAGAAGCTATTTCTAAGTAAGGGAAAGAGGAATAAAAAGGCTAAAGTATGCCAAATGGCACAAAAGCTGGGCTGAAAATTAGTGGCAACAGGTCTTATGAAAGTTTTTGGTTTAAATTGCCGTCAGTATGTACGAAGCAGGTCAGGAGAGAGGTACAACAGCGGGAGGTACAATCTTCTGTAAAACACGGCGTTGGAGATCTTGTCAAAACTGACGAATTATGAATGCAGAAAAGTACATCGAGATTTTGATCCGCCATTCAGTACCACCTGGAAAGCGTCTGATTGGCTTCACTTTTCCACATGACAATAATCCCAAACGCACTTCCAATGCAGTAAAGGCATAGCTGGATAGAAAAACCCACAATGGACCTCAGCGTTATTGAAGCAGCGTGGGGTCATCTTAACAAAGAACAGAACAAAAGGCAGCCAACATCCAGAGAAGAGCTCTTTGAATGTCATTCAGGAAGTTCGGAAAACTAGTCCCAAAGACTACTTAAGGAAAAAACAAAAGAGGTGCTTAAGATCAAGCTTGTGTTGAAGTAAAAAGGTGACCATACCAAACATTGACTTTCAAGCTCTGTAGATTTGTACACGCGCTGTTTTTGTTTTGTTTTTATGTTTTTTCTCAATAAATTGCAGCACCTATCTGACTTCAGACTTTTGCCCTGTATTGTAAAAAATGTCGCTTTAATAAAATGAAAGCGATGTTTATTTGAACTATGCAGCCCTGGCGCTTTTGGCCGTTTGTAACCTTTTAACTTATCATGTTCTGCTCTCATGGAGTTTGCCATTTCTAATCTCGGTTGGTGGTTGATAGGGCTGTCAGTCAGGAACACACAGTCCGAACACTAGCTGGCCACCTTAGTCCATTTGTCATTATTAGTGTTTGAGTCAGGTTTTTACCGGAAATGAGAAATTAGCATTCACTCAAATCACTCCTTTGTGGAGCAATGATGGTGAGGTGATTTTGCAAAAACACTGTTCCACTGATTATCCTTTCAAAGAGTAAACAAAGAACTTTTTTTAAACAACAGACAGCTGTTGATGATTTACCAAGAGCATAGAACATCAGGTTGACATGGCATATTAAGTCAGTACTTAGTGTTTGTTTAAAGCTGCTGTCTCCTCCCCCGCCCTTCTCCTCACAGGACACACACACACACACAGCTTGTCTTTTAAAGGAGATCTTATTGGATAAATAGCGGAAAAACAACTGCGGTGAACCCATTTGAATGTTTCCCCTCTGTCCTACCAAGAATGTGTTGTCTTGGAGAGCTGAGGTCAGACACACAAACAAGGCTTTGTTCTGCATTTACCAAGCTTATTCTGTGCAGAGTGACTGTAGTGGGCAACACTGGCACACATTGTTCATTATGCATCCGCTGAATGATTGGGTAGTTAATTGGAGGAGAATATTTATTTATGAGTGTCAGTGCTGTGTATTAGTTTTATTTAATTTTGACTGTTAACACAGTTGCAAACATCTTCGGAATTACAATATATTGAAGTTTTGCACTCTGAGGCTTTTCCATAGACCAAAAAAAAGCATTCAATTAAATGCACTTATGTTTTCAGAATTTAGACTATGCATATAGTGCATGCAAGTAGAGCAGAGCAATATGACCAAAAATATTTATCACGATATAATTTGAAAATTTGCGATAACGATATAACCGACGATATAATTGACACAAGACAAAATACTTTACAACGCCGCAATTTTATAGTGCAAAAAAACCATCAATGTATTTTCACTTAAACAAGCAGCTTTTTTTTATGTGCATTAAAGTTATATAAAAATTTAACAGTGCAAATGCAAATTTTTTGCTGACAGTTTAACCAAAAGGCATTTCCAGTGGAAACTGGCCGACATATCCTCAGCATAACCATGTATAATATCCACAAAACTTAAACAGAGGTTATACACACACAATACGGTAACATGTTGAAGCACAGTACGTATCACTCCGCGAGGCTCCGCCTACGATAGCCGTAATGCTCCGACAATCCATCAAGCGGTGCGGCTTCGTAGCTTAGCGCCGTGTACATAAAGTCGTTTCGAGGTCAGTAAACACAACCAGAGTTCATACATAAGGCACACGGGATTATAAGGGGCACTGTCGACTTTCAGAAAAATCAAAGCATTGATTTTAAGTGTGCCGTATTTTCCAAACAACACGGTAATAACGACGGCCTGCTAGCATGCGCTACCAAAAATAGTACTTTGTTGTGTGTCTGACGGACGAAAGCTAAACCAGTTCCACACCACTGAAGTTGCAGCATTTTTACAAACCAGTTCTGGTTCATCCATTTTTATTCAACGTTCCGCGTTCGCCCTTCTCATTTGCCGCCATGCTTTTTCCGCCATGTGCGTATGAAAACACAGGCACTGCGCATGCGCGTTTTACCCATATTGCGATATTTCATTTTCTTATCGTTGTCCAACATTATACCGGTATTACCGTGAACGGTATAATATGGCCCAGCCCTACATGCAAGCATGCAGCTGCTATTAGGATATGAGAATTTAGACGTTTTATTTAGAGTGATGCCGTTTCTAAAGGAGAGCTGCATAAATGAATTGCCTGACGATGTCAGCAAATCACGGTGTTATAAAGAAGATTCGTACAAATTTCAGCAACACTTAGTCTCACAGCAACAGTGTGGCTGGTGTTGCTTTTTTACAGACAGTGAGACTAACAACCAAAGCATCTTTGTAGGTATTTAAAAACCTCTGAGCAGCATTCTATGAATCCCGGTCACAGAAAGCGTCCAGCCTTTGCGCCGCCTAAACCCTGGGTTTCATTTATACGTCCTGCTGCAGTGTGCTTGGAAAATGCAATTGATTTGTGTTGATTTGTGTCTGCTTGAAACAAGGCAGTTGAGACACAGGTGGCATGCATTGATGTTAGTTTTTTTTTTTTTCTCCATTTCATATCAATGTCCATTTCACTGCTATCCACTTCTAGCAGATCCCTTGCTAGCATGCCCCACAGGTGAAAACGGTGGTTCCCTAGTTGCTTATCATGCCCTCTACCAGACCAACAAGGAGTCTGAGCATGTGTATACATGCGCCTGTGCACCACCGTTAAATTCCATTCTGTGCTGGCTAAGTGGGGATTGGCATTTTCTCTGCCCGTCAGAGGGGGGTTTCATCTGCTGGAAAACGTGACAGCTGGGCAGAATTCTTTCACTCTTCCCGTATCAGAAAGAGAGACAGAAATGAGGAGAGTCACGCAGAGAGTGGGGTAGCCACAGTTTCCTGGCTGCGGCTTGAAACGTGGCAAACGTTGGCACATGTGATATGAGTTAGCGCTAACATAACAGTTTTTTTAAGAGTGGCCTCAAACATAAAAGATGCGGAGCCAACTTCAGTTTTCTTTCGTTTGTCGTGATGCTCTAAACAGTGAGAAGTAACGGGAGGAAGGGTATAAGAAAAGTAATTTATGTGCGGACTAGAAGCATGCGATGAGCCCTCCCTTTGGGATTAATGGGAGTCTCTGTCTCTGTTCACAGGAAATATGAAAGGCCCTTTGTTGGTAAAGGGCTTGCTGCTGCCAGCAAATAACTACCCCCTGTCATATCAAAAAATCCCCCAACCTCTAAATTCATTGCGTCCTCTGCTGCTCATCCTTCACCCCCTTTTTCTTTCTATAAGCCAATGCTGTTTTCTGTCAAAGTCGCTCATTTATGATTCTACTCTGCGCCTGCTGTACGGAGGCCCGTGAGACACAAGCTCGCATTGTTAGTATTCACTGTCACTTCCAGGGTTCCGGCCATTGGGTGAGCAGTGCGAAGAGTAGGAGCAATAGTCCTGTACAGGTGGTGATTTATACTTTCACCTGTGACACCCATGTGCACCCCTTTGTCTGTCCTTTTTCTGCCTGTGTTTAATTTCAGGACGCGCTATCTTATCAGGCAGGGAATAGCTGGTTTGCCGTGGTTGATGTGCGACTTGTGGGCCGTGCTGGTGGTAATGGTTTATTTTTAGTGTCTGTGCCGGTGAGTGTCGGTGTGTGTGTGTGTGTGTGTGTGGTGGTGACTAAGAACACCTCCTTAGGCTGCTCTAAATTAAGAGTGGCCTATCAGTGAGGGGAAATGACTGTTTGCCACTAGACTGGCAGTGTGCCTTTCATCAGGTCACACATTGGTCTCCTCACACCTGCGGCTCAGGACAGGAGGGTGAAAGGCTGTTGGCAGGTGTTAATTGCTAAAAGAAATAAGACGGTGGAAAACGAGGCTTGATGCTGTTTGTGTTTTTTGCCATAATTTTGGTTTTTCACCAAATTGATATTTCATACATGTATCGTTTCTGTTTTTGCATCTACTCCGGAGGAGTAAAGAATCTGACCAACATTTTTTTTTCTGTTATTTGCTTGCATTTCATTAATTTTCTCTGGTCCTTACAAAAATCCCTCATTGTTTCAGAGTTTACTACAACTCATTTCCCCCCCAACTTTTCATTAAACTCTTGGCTCACTGTGTATTGTATACACTGCACTTTTTTATATCAAAAAATCTTTTTTCCTTCCACTAAAAACTCTTGCCTTTAAAAAGTTAGTTATTTAAAGCTTTCTGTCATACTCTCGGCAAAGTCTGCCTCAGCATTTAATAAAAAGCGCATAATCTATTGGCTCCATATTGACTTCCCCAGGCTGACTCCAATGGATTTGACATGGATAACATGGTTGTGTTTGTAACGAAAGGGAGGGGAGGGGATTTAATAAAAACAGGAGACCCCCAACTGAAAAAAGGACGTAGGCAGAGTGAAATAAGAAGAGAGGAACTTAAATTAAGAGGGCTCAACTTGGCAAAAGCCACAGGTTGTTTGGGGCAACTGAAATGGTGCTGTGCGAGCTGCCTCTCTCACACCCTCCCTTCCTGAAAGCTAACATTCAGGCATTAATCAGGACTGAATATGAGCCTGACATTAAAAGACTGAAAGAAAATGTACGCACTGAACATCTTCCCTATAAGTGATTTATAACTGACTTATCTAATTCTCTTCATGGAGTGTAGATCGTCAATGAGCTTCATTGTTTGATGTTATTCAATGTTTTAATTGTAATACTGGGGACGCCATTCATTTGTTTAATTTACTAGACTGGGTGCTGATGGCTGTGCTGGCATAGTAGGAGGGAGTTTAATGGCCATCTTCTGGAAAGGATAAGGCTTATTAGGTCTGATGGGCCTCCTGTCTCATGTAACCTAATGTGGTCATGATAGACAGAGGATTCTGGGTTTGGATGCATTGGAACTATAAATCGAAGCATATTCCCAGACTCTGGACTTTGTAATTGCCCATTAAGGGCCATGTTTGTAGATGGAGGGGCCAGATGTCCCTGATGTGGCTGAAGGTCCAACGTGTGCTTTGAGGCAGCGTGCAGTTAAAGCGACGAGGAGCATGGACTGGACATTACCCCCTCATTAAAATGACCCATTCTCTGCAAGCAGGCTCATAAAAAACCCTTTAATGTTCTTAACAGAGGAGCTTCACAATTTGCCCACAATTCCACAGCCGTAAAAGAGGAGGAATTGAATTCCATACAAATTCTCTGCTGTCTTAGCTCACAGCACCAGCTGTCTGTCCATGTTTAAATCTAACCCATGGGCGCCACTCCCTCTCAGTTTAGCGTGTTCCATATGCTACATGGATCTTAAAAGCTCAGCTCCCACTGGTCTATTTGAGCAGAAGACTCTGACTGGATTGAAAGAGACATTTGCAAGGACAACATCAGACATTTTAGTATTTCATGGAAGAAAACAAACGATCCCGGTGATGATAACCTGATGGATTTGTGGTACAAAAAGGAGGCTTCTCATATTACCACTCACATCATTTGTCCATTATTCTCTCTTTCTTAGTAAATATATGCAAATGTGTACTTGGTTCTGTGAAACCATGTCATGAGATGGATGGTAATTTAATTTACTCCAGGCGCACAGTCAGGCATAGTGTTACTGTCATGTTGTTCATGCACGACAACATCAAAACCCCGCTTTAGACAATAAACTGGCACGATTTGAGGTGACTCCCAAGCTTTAGTTAGCATTGTATATTTTTAGCAATGACAATATGGCTCAAAGTAAATACTGAAGTATGTATATCTGTTTTAGAGCTTCTGTGTATATCTGGATCAATATGCAATACTGCTAATAAGGATCTCAAACAAGGATTAGCCTTTGCTCACTTAATAATTAATGGACTAATTATATTCAAACTTTTATTGAACATTATGTAGTTTTTGAAAGCTGAGTGTAAATCCATGCCGCACGTAAATAAAGTAAAATTTCTACTTTTGTTCGTATTGCGATGAGAATAAAAATGTAATTTGTTGTAAGCGCTAATAAAAACCTAACTCTGGTTTTTGTTTGGCCTATAAAACGCACTTCACAGCTGCCATTGATCTGCAAGGGGTGGGGGTGAGGGGATCTATGATGCAGATGACCTCCTAATGTGGATTCCAGTGAGGTCAAAAGGCAAATGTTTGTGCTTACAGGTCTTCCCGTTATCCCGGGTTGCTACAGCTGTCACGTTAACCTCCTTTTCGCATAAAAACACCAGCTCGAAACGCAACACATTATCTTCAAACATCGCAGCTGCTGACACTTTAATGCGTCTGCTGTTATTTTGACAGAAGTCACGATATTTAATTGTTAGGTTTCCGAAGCAGCCGCCCTCAGACTAACTCAGCTGTAGCTGTTGAGGATGAAATCGTATTTCTAGCTCTTATAACGCCGTGCGCTAACGACAGTGCTGAATGAACCTACATTTTTAGGTGGGTTGTATTCTGGAGAACGTCAATTCTCCGCTATGCTTGTTTAGTGTGCAACAATCCCCCACTCACCATGTCTATAATTTAATTGTTTTCTTTCAGTGGAATGTTAGCCTTGCCTGTATGCTGGCTATAATGAGTGCCAATGGAAATCTTATTTACACTAGCTGGTTTAAAAAGTGTTGGCCAGCACAGTGGAAAGTGTCTGCTCTTTTTCTGATGGATGGGTCTTTTAATGTGACAGCTGAAAGAAGCCCTGCAGTTTCTGCAATGGGCCAGGATACAATAAAACATCTACAAGCAGAGGACTACTTTTACCCCCTCCTCTTTCTCTTTGCTTCACAATGCCTTTGTAGCACGTCTTGCTGTCTCGTTCCCTCTGCTCTTCTTGTTTGGCCAAAAAGTAATATGCAACGGACTGCTTCAGGTTACAATGCAGCATGTAAGATACTTTTCAAATGGTTAATATAAGGGGTTATAGTAGAGAGCTGAAGGAACGCAGCACCGAGGGAGGAGCTACTTTCCCCTTTGCTGCTAGGCTCAAAGCATTCAGCTCCTGCCCATTGTGTGTTCTTCCTGAAAGGGATTTGTTATGGGGGTGATCTTTGACCTCTCTACACCCACATTATGTAAATGAGTGCACAAATGAGAGAGGTGATACTATTAGATTTCTACAAACACAAAGAGCGTTAGTGCGTTAGTGCTTTGATTTTTGTGAGTTTGCTGATAAGCCAGATACTTGCTTGCATGTTAAAGTAGTTATTATACATTTGTCACTGGATTTCTGCAGGGCTTTTGGTTTTTTTTGGTAAAAATTGCTGGACAAAAAGCCCCTCAAGCTGTGAAGTAGCACAGATACACATAAAGTAAGCTATACCTGTTGTCATGCAACTGAACTTCTTCCGT
Source organism: Simochromis diagramma (assembly GCF_900408965.1). NCBI lineage: Eukaryota > Metazoa > Chordata > Actinopteri > Cichliformes > Cichlidae > Simochromis > Simochromis diagramma. Next base: position 9,182,201 of record NW_024386782.1, read on the forward strand.
ATGTTGCTAAGGTAGTGGTTGGGAAGGTAACTGGATCTCCCCTCGACATCCCTCCGATGCCCTCCGCTCAAATGCTGTTATTGTCCCTGTGCACAAAGGATGGTGGGGGGTGTGTGTAATGTAAGATGAAGCAACGCGCTGAGGTTCATGGACAACGCCCTTTCCCAGACTGTATCCGAGTATATCAACTAACCGTTTCTGGCCTTAGAGGTTTTAGATTTCGCACCAAGGAGACCATTTTTTCAGCTACAAGGGGAATAAACATAATAACAACTGACTGTCTCCACTGTTCAAGCATTTTAATTGATATCTCTCTATATATAAAGCTGAATTGTATGAGGGAAAAAAGGGGTATAATACCGCCTGATGTATTTAGAAAAAGGAGCTGACCCATTAGGCCGATGTTATACTCCAAAGTAGTTTTGAATGTCTTCAATAAGAGACTCATCATTTACTATTTTGCTGTGTTTGTTTAATCGGTCATTAAAAAATCCTGTTGCTCTTCCCCTCCTGCCTTTTGTGTGCAGTGTTAATGATTTTAACAGCCCCCTGGTTGACACTTTAGTAATGCAAGTTACACAGCTGGACTCAATGGTTCTCAGTGTTGTCTTTTTATTCTCTGCTTTTATGTTGATTTTCGTTTCTCTCAGTGCAGTAATGTGCTTGAAAAACGGCATAATGCCTTTCAAAGAAAGGACGGCCTTCGCACTCAATAAACTAAAGTTTTGCATCTGCGTGATTGGCAGTTGTTGTTAATGTGTGTCTACTACTGAAAATGTGCAGGCGATGGCGGGCATTGTAGCCTGTAGTCTAGCATGTTATGGCTACACGCACAATGCTTTCCTGTGCTGATAGAAAGAGTTTGTGGTTTACAGTATTTAATTTGAACCAGTCTGATTTCACCTGAGCTGTTCCAGCTTAAAAGTATTTTTAGAGGTGGAAAATGCATGTTGCTGCTTAAAGGGTCAAACCGAGCGATGCTCACTGTCAATAGCTATCTAGATTTGAATTTAAAACATTTGCTGGACGCCCATGAAACAGCCGGCTAAGTGTTTTTCTTTTGGTAACACAAGTGCGCTGTCAGCATTTCTGCACATCAAGATCCATTTGAAATGTGTTCTTCAGTTTTTTTAATTAATTCAGCATTTGCAAATATGCGGGACCTTGTGCTTGTTTTTAAAAACTCAGTCGGACTCTGATGTGCATGATTCAAACCATATGCTGCAGGAGCTTAAAAGGTTTCCACTGCATCAACAGACACAGCTGGCCAGCAGTCTGTGATCTCATAGCATGACATGTTTGCTGTATTTTGCTGCATTGCCAAAGCCCTACCTCTGCTAACAAATTTTTTTTTGCCCGCAGATGCCAAATCGCATGCTGATGAATAACCTTCCAAAGTATCCAGTGTTCTGCTTTCGTTCAAAAACAAGAGCTGGTGAATCAGATACTGTGGTGAGCTTTAGGGCTCCACAAAGACTGTGGTGACGTCACAGAGCTGTTGAGACTGTAAAAATGTCAGCAGAAAGTTATTTATGCGCGCTCGGCTTTGGTGGAGCATCTCTTCGACACCCATGTATAGTGTTAGAATGAGAATTATAGTCTGCTTTGGCATTGAGGTGGAGATGGACAGTGAGTTACAGCTCAAATGTCATCACTGCTGATCATTAGCGGGCCTAACAAACTGAGCTATTAAAGTTTGTTTTAGTGCTCCTATCAACAACCATGCAGCGCCATAGACGTGTGCTATTGAATTCATATAATATGAGTTATTAGGCTGTACATCTCGAGTGTCCATGTATATTGCCGCATCTGTCCTGTGTGGTCCTAGAGAAAATTGAGTAGCACAGGAGATCATATTAGTTCATAAGCAGCTGTGCCATACCCCGACCACATAAGATATGAAAAAATAAATAAAAGTTTATTGTTATCACCCCTGGACTGCTTGTCCGAATCCCTGTATTCATCCGAGGGTGGTCACACATTTTGCGCAGATACTTTGTTCAAAACAATAAATAATAAGCTTACTTCTACCAGAGAGTGTTATCAGCCAATGAAAGTAATGAGATTAAACTCGTAAAAAAAAATAAAAGAAAAAAACTTAATTCCTGTGCCCACTCCAGTGAATCAGAGGCATGTGGATAATTGAGGAGAACAGCCCTAGATGAGAAACAGTGCGAGCAATAAAATCAGCCACACACCACAAGATGCAACCCCATCACTCCTCTTGGTCTGCTCATGTGCTTTAAAAAGTAGGATCAATTTTCAGTCTTGAGAACTGCTATTCTCGTACCTGCAGGCCTATCGGAGGAGTTTTAAAGAAAACAGGACCCCACCTGGAACAATTTAATTCCAACACATATTTCCAACAAAGAAGCAGTGCTGTATCGCGCCCGCGTCATGTGCCCGCTGGCCAGTTCCTGCCAACGTGATCCGACTTTGGCCTTTTCCAAGTAATGAAAAAGTGGACCAGTGTCCTTAATAAACAAAACCAAAAAACACCCCCAAAAGAATACCTTTTTTGTTAAGTAAGTTGTAATTCTCCTTTAAAAAAGTCTTACCAGAACTTCTCAAGCACAGGATTCAATGTGAATTAGTTTGTCTTTTCAAATGAATACATAAAGGAAGAAAGCAAGACAAACAGCGGAACACATCAGGAATTTGGCGTTGGATTAGGGTGCAACAGTGTGGTTTGATGTTTAATCACTTTCTATGCGTAAGCTCTTCTAAGGGAGATAGACAGGCTTTTCAGTAAGCTCTAATGACAGCGGGATGTTTTCTTGGTGAATCTTGCCTCGGCTGGTATAACACTCTGTAAACCGGCATTTTTAAAATTTATTTATTTTTTATTTTTTTCCTGCCTGAGAGATTCCAGTGAAGCAGAATGATCGGACAGCACCAACCAAACATAGCACCTCACTTCTCTCCCTCTCCTCTATGTATCTCGCTCTCTATGTCTCCGGGTCTGTTAGCGTGACTCACGTGGAGGCAGCATGATCGCTTGCATGCTTAAAGTTTGAAAACCATATTTCACATTTGCAACGCACAGAAATAAGAAAGAAAAAGCCCAAACAAAAGAATTGTGCTGACAAATCAGGCTGCTTTTTCCCTTACTTTTAAATAATGGGCGCACGAAGGAAAAAAAAAGCAGGGAAAACAGCGCTCGTCATTCGCTGTAAAACTCTGGGCAACGATATGTGATACACATGCAGAGACTGGCCGGCGGTGTGAGGAGCTGTCTGCAGTGATTCACATGTTTGTGCCACCTGCTTGTTTGTGCCACCGCTCTCGATGTTAGTGTGACCCTGACGAACATCGCTATCACCATGAGGCAACAGAGTATTCCCACGAGTCCTCGCATTAAAAACCCGAGGTCTGGAAACATTTCCGCAGGCGGCCTTTCCAAGCGAAGACAGATTTGTACATGGCCGTGCTTGCGGTGTGGTGTTTTAGCTGCAGACAAACTGAGGACAGATGTGTTTGTAGCTCCCTTTCCTCCTCTCCCTTGATCATCTATTCCCTTCCTCGCTACTTCCAGCTTCCCTAATCTGGGAGTCATTGTGTGTGTAATAAAGCACAGCTGCACTGATTCTTTTTTTTTTTTTTTAACCCACTTAGTTCAGCTGATTGCATGGGAGTAAAAAAAAAAAGAAAAAAGAAGGCTCTCGTCTCACAGAGTCCAGTTCACAGACATGCTCCCCACATGGTAATGTTCAACTGTTCCCCTAACACGGATAATGCTTGTGAGAGGAGACACTTCCTTGTGCTGGACCGATGCCAGGACTAATTGTTCACACCTGATGTTGCATTTGCACCGAGCAACTGTTACCACGGAGGGACTTCGAATATGAATTTATATCTGTGATTTGCAAAACAGATTTTTTTTGCGCACAGTAGGGGGAGGAAACTGTGGAAGCGTACACATCTTCATGTCTACACGTTGTTAAAATGGGCACACGTTGTCTGATCAACAGGCTTTTTTGGAATGGAAAACTTTTTTTGAATTAGACTTTTTTTTTTTTTTTTTTTTTGGTAGGTTTAATCTTGCTCTTGCTGAATAATGTGAAGACTCCAATGCAGCATGTCAATTTTCTAGACTGGATTGTGTTAAATTGCTTCTGCCCAGAAAAAAAAGAGAAAAAGTCATGCATATGAAAGTGAGCAGCTCCAACAGAAAGATGTGTCTCTTTTACAAATTGGTGCCACATTGTGCGACAGAGGCTAAACGTCTGCAATAAAGACCAAAAACCAAAAAAACAAAGTGAAAAAAATCAATAAAAATTCTGAATTCTACCCAAACTGCTTGTCACGCGCAACATACCGACTTTCTACTTAAATGAGATAAACAACTGGTGGCAGCATTGCTTGTGCGGTTTGCTTGCAAATCATATTTTAAAAATCAACAATTTAAAAAAAATTGCTATATTAGAAAAAGTTAAATATCTGCACGATTGCCACATATTTTTCTTTAATCTTTTTAATATCCATTTAAAACAATTACAGCATTACAGAAAACGACACTTAGACTAATACACAAAATCAGTTCAAGAGATCACGCCAAGAAACTGTTTCTCCACAGAGAAGTTCATTTTAAAGTAAACTTTTGGCAGACTACTTTAAAACAGAGGTGTATTTCCACTGATGTAATGAAACTGTGGAATCGCCAATAAAAAGCTTGTTGCACAGTATGAGTCAGATGATCTGTGTCTTTCGGGATTTGTAGAAAATGGCCAGTTCGGCAGCTCATTTTAAGGTTGTCGTGCTTTTTTTTTTTTTTTTTTGCTTCTCTTCTGTTTTTGATCTTGTCAGTGTATGAATTATGCTGTCACCTGCTTGTTTTTGTGCATGTTTGTTAATGCCCAAATGTATATTTGCATCCACACAGTCATTTTGCTCTTGTAAATTGCCTTATTTTAAACTCCTTGTTCGCACAAAGGACAGGTTTCTAAGATTTTCTTCTTCCTGCACCTTTTTATCCGCTTTGATCTAAGTGTGTGTTTGATCCAAGTTTTTTATTTTTATCCTCTATATTCTGACTCAAATAAACTTAAATTCAGCTGTGAGATAAAGATTTGAGATGGATGTTAATTGCCTCGCAGTAAAGGCTTGTGGCTGATGCAGCCGTAGAATAACAGCACCCAACCACCCCCACACTCCACTCCATTCCACTTAGCTGATCTCTTTGAGCTCAAACTGAGTGTGGGGGTGCGAAGGTTCAGTCAGGTCAAAAGAAGTTGCACACATTCACCATCTCAGTTGTGGCTTGATATCCCCAGGAACCAAAAGAAACGGTGCAAAAGGATAAGCTCAGTTGACACACTAAGACACTGTTTGTAAATTCATACAAATGCATGGTTTCCTCGCTGTTTGCTTTCTTCGACTGGTGCAGCAAATAACAAGCTGTCATGTGTTGACGTGCAAGCTTTTGAGGGGAACATTGGACTTACCTTTAATCTTCCTTCTGTGTATTTTCCGTCTTTTTCTTTAAACACGGGCTAATTGTGTTTCAAGCAGAATTTGACACGTATTGATTCAAATCTGTATATTGGCAGTGGCAGTAATCCCCGTCTTTGAAGAATTTCGGTCCTTACAGGGTTTTTTTTTCCTTCCTGTCATTGTTTTGATGGTAAATTTTTGTTTTTACGTTGTCTCTTCTACCCAGCGTTTCAGAAGATGCACGCTAACTCCACAGTGCCGAGATTTTCAAAATCACGTTGCTTTGTTTTTGTTCACGTGAAAGGGTTTCGGAGAGCGAGGGAGAGAGAGATTTCCAAGTGTCTCATGGTGTGTGGCATAGGGCAAGTGAGTAAAATGAGGATAATGGTTGGTAGCTGTGACTGTAAAGGTCTGCCTACCACGATGACTCATTTGCTTTGTTTAGGTTGAAAGGGAAGCATTTAAATGTCCTTGTGGCCTTTTTGGCAAAAGAGTGATTTTTTTTCTCTCAGCTCCTTTTCTCCTACTCTAATATTTTTGCTTTGAAATGTAAAAATCCACATTCCATCCCTATAGCAACATTTCAGCTGATTAATGCATTTTTTTTTTTTACAGTTTATATTGATGCATACATATTTTTTTTCCTGTGTGGATGACTCAGTAATTCATCTTTCTTTCTTCGAGAGAGATGCAGAAGCAGCCTCGATCTTACAATACAATAGTCTACTCCAGAGGCTGTCAGCCTCATCTTCCTTTGTCTGCTGCTTTGTTTCCCAGCCAAAGCAGATTCACATGCATTCTCCTTGTTTCTCCCTGTGCCCTGACTTCTACACAGCAAAGGCAGAGAAGCAGGAATTCCATTAGCTTTGTTCTCGAAAGCTCAGCATGAACTTGTGACTGTGCTATACGTGACATAATGGCCCCGGAACTGGTCCCATATCCCCACGCATTTTTTTTCCCCAACAGCTTTTATTTTACATGATATTCTGCAGGTAAGTGAATCACATCCCTCCATTTACAGGCACTCTCTGTTGTATAAAATCCCCCAACTCGCTGCGCTGGACTGTTGTGAGCATGCACAAAGGGAAACAGTATATGTGAGAATGTGTAAGCATACTTTTTTTTTTTTTTGGTGTGAATCTTAAGAAGAAAAATCAAAAAAGTGAACAAAAATGACATGTTTGTGTGTGTGTGGTTAGGTTTGTAATTGGATGCAGTGGACTGTAACAGTCTTTACCTGAACTAGTCATTTGCATGGGTTTGATTGACAACAGAGCTATGCAAAGTAGGCACAGGCTTTATTCCCCGTGAAGGCAGAGACGTTGTAAAAAAATATGCATCCTTTTTTTTTTTTATTAGCTATCACTTTTTGTTTAATATTGAGTCATCATTGCTGAGAAAATTGTTAAAATAAAGACATGTACTTTATATTCAGATGCAGTCCTTGAACTGGAGTTGATCATGGTGGATTAGCTCTCAGCATAAGTTGAAGCTATAATGGGCATTTCTGCAAATGCTTGGGAGACATTTGATCTCCCTGCACTCCAAAAACCCCCTAAATGTCCTATTCTGTCCTTACACAAAAAGCAAAGCTAAAAAAAGAAACATCGGGTCGACTTTAGGATGCCATTTGTGCTTGAGATTAGTCAAGCACGAAAACACATCCAGGAAAAAAAAGCTGAAAGAAGGTGAAAGAAATAAAATTCCTTTGTATGTACGGTGCACACAGAAATAAACCTGGCTTCCATATTATGCCTTGTACATTTTTCTACTATTGTTTTCCAGTATACAGGATGTTGTTTTTTTATTCCACCCACTTTAAAAGTCTGCTTGACTTCCACTCACTTGTAAATGTGCAATTATGAGTCAACAAACAGATGGGAAGTAGTGCTTCTGAATCGAAGTATTATTCATTCCATTTTGTTAGGCTCTTTGCAGACACGGGAAACGTAAGATTGCTTCACCACGCTCCTGTCATCACACAGGCATTGGTCATTTTCATGTTAATATGCACTTAGACATACCTGGGATAGAGAGAACTGTCACATATGTGCAATATCATATTTTCTTACCATAGAATTGATACTTCAATCTAGAAAGACTTGCATTGGAGCTTTCACATAAAAATTACCAGCATTGGCTTTGCCAGTATAAGATTTTTAAGGCCGATACTAATGTTTTTGGTGTTTTAAAAAGCCAATATTCTGATATATCTTTCTTTTTTCTGTCAGACACACAAAACACAAGCGTTTCACTATCTGTTATATCTTGGTTTTTGTAGTTACCTTGGATTCAGACTCGGATTATTTGCAGCTTTCCGAATGTGCATTGCTATCAGAGAAGTTCCAGAGTGCCTTCTTGGTTCTGGTGCAACATTAACACTCATAACATGAAGGGTGTTTCTTCCATCTTGTCTTTAGTTTTTAAACTTTTCATTTATCATCAATGGCACAAAGTAGGGGTGGGCGATATAAATGATATACGATAGAAACGATATAAATTTGGCCAACGATAGAGATTTTGACTCTATCGCGATAACGCATGCTGATGATGTCATCAAGCTGCGCCTGTTTTGGTCGAAAGCATCGCAGCGGCTAAAACCATTATCATCTGCAAATTATGGCGGGCGACAGTCATAGCAAAGAGATGAAGCACTGTTGAAATATGGGGAAAGCCAAAAACTGCACTTCCTCCACTTCCGTAACATTGATTCATTAATGTTGAATTCTCTCGCAGCTGTTCTATTCCCATGTTGTAGCAGTATATTAATAACTAACCTCGTATTGTGGATGAATAATCTCAGTTGTTCTCCTGACTAAAGTTTGGCCCGTTTATAGCATCCTGCTATACGATTGCATTTGTCCCTGACCACCAGAATCCCTCACGTTAACTTTTATTGAGTGGAAAAAAAGTTGGCGTTCATCCTCCAGCTTCACTGTGCTAATGTTATGCTAACATAGCTGTGTCGCTAGCAATCAGGTAGCACAACATTTTATACCAGGTAGTCCAACTTCAGTAACCCTGCAAACGCCACTGCTGTTTAGTTTTCTGTCTTCATTTATGTTGGAAGTGGTAGCAGAGCTGTACGTTTTAATTAGTTTCAAAAATCTCTCAGTGAGAACATGCTATGAAATGTTTCGGCGTAAACTCCGTTAAATTTAATAAATTCTGTTTTCATGGATGTTAAACTTAATTGTTACACCTGGTAAAGCAGCAACGCTGATGATTTCATTAAAGATGAAAGAATTTAGACCGTTTTTAACTCTTAGTGTTCGTTTGACTTTGGGACCTGAAGTGGAGTTTTGGACCCAGATTACTCAGCGAAGCTCCTCACTACGGCAGCCGTAATGCTCTGACAATCCATCAAGCTGTGCAGCTTACCAAAGTTGTACTAAAACATTTTTTTAACAGATTTCTGCACACAGAAATCGGTTCGAGGTCAGTAAGCGCAACCAGAATTCATACATAACGCACACTCTTAATTTTTAATTTTTGAGAAAATTAAAAGGATTTTTAGTATGGAAAATACGTTATACAGAAGAAAAGAATATATCGTGATATATATCGTTACTGCACATGCTTCAAATTATATCGCGATATGAATCTTAGGCCATATCGCCCAGCCCTAGCACAAAGTTAATATTGGTGAATATTATCAACGTGGCAACAATGCCGAGTGGGATCTAGCTCGTTCAGAAGTCAAAGGTCACATATTCCGTTTAAAATAACTGAATGGTGCGCACGTCTAAAAGGGTAGACATTCATGTTTGTTGTGCACCGCCACCTATAAAACTATATTAAAACACAGTATTATTACTCTATAAGTATGCATGCAGTGTCTGAAAAGCAGGCATCTCAGCATCGAGGTCCACTGACTTTCTATATTAAATGAACTCCATGTCATTACTTGACATAGAGAGGTTAGGCAATTTGTCAGAAGTTAATCACATTCTAATAAACAACTGGTAATATTATCAAAATTGCGGTCAATCTGCTGGGAAATAGCCTTGTCTTGAACATTCATTTGCACAACCTCGGTCCAGTCCAAATCAAAGTTTTAATTAACAGTGTGGTTTGTTGTCTCCGACTAAAAGTCCTTTCTAGCTTTTTAACTCCCTGCACAACTAAGTGTGTATGTGAAGACGTCTTACTTATCAGATTCTTATTTCTTATTTCACAAACTGCATTGTGACGAGACAATGGCCGCCGTTGTCTCCCGTCAGTGGTTTTAACATTGCGGCTAATTTCTTTGTTTCGTCTCTCAGAAACAAATGGTGACAGGAACGAATTTGTTGGTATGATTAAAACAATCTTTCAAAGACCTGAAGCCTGAACATGCCAGCAGAGGTTATCTCATCACTGGCCACTGCTACCTTTTTTTGTCTCTTTGATTCTTATGATGGTGTTTTGACATGAATGATCAAGGGGAAGAATTAAATAGCTTCGAGTCTGTGCCTTTGAGATCAAAAGACCCTAATAATGTCACATTACAGGCTGCACTAAGGCAGTTTTAGTGCCTGGCCCTCGTGATCAGCCTCTTCAGAAAATAACAGCTCAGCTTGAAACCCGAGACACGGGGCTCATAGTGATAAGCTGATTCAGTAATAGACTGCTTTACTTTTATACTTTTCTCTTTTGAATATTAACCAGCAAATTAAAGCTGTATACCACTCGCTCTTTTAGCTTATTCACTAATAGGTTTAATAGTACAGTATCTTAATTGTGTCTGTCAAAATCTAAAAAAAATCTAAAAAAGTGAAAATAATAGGACGGATAAGGTTATCTCACCTAAAGATTTATTTGAAGTTCTTGCGTAGTTCATAGCAGCAGATACATAAATGAAAGCAATCAATATCTGATGTTTAATATTTATGGTTATATCTCACCCAACCAGAGCCTCGGGGATGCATTAATTTTCTGTTCAGCTGAAAAAGCATGCGACGCAGCAGCGTCGTAGCAACACATTGGCATAGTAGTGATAGATGCAGAGTGCAGTGGAGCATTTGCTAGATTGTGTATTACTGCAGTGTATGGTCACAAGAGAATGACCTCTGTAATAGAGAAACAATAAAAGCTAATGCATGTGAACACCTAAAATGGCGTATTAGGCTTATTACTCACAATCTGATTTCCAAAAACGTTTCTCAGTGTCTCAGTCAACCTCGACCAAATTGTTTATCCTTTTTATATTAATTTTTTTAACCCCTCTTCCTTTTTCTATCCTCTGTTCTTCGTCATCAAAGCCTTTTGTTGATTGAAAAAAAAAAAAAAAAAGACTATTGTTAGTACCTATAAGGAGAAGTAAGTTGTGGTGATGACTCAAGAATGACAATAAGGTCAAAGGTTAGTTATTACAGACATGAATTGAAAACTTAAACAACCCATTTCGCTGAACTTTGGTTTAAATGAGAGGCTCTGCATTGTAGACGTTTGTTTAAGAGATAGGAGTCTGTGTTCTTAATATATGGTCGTGTATCTAACATTTAGCCTTATCATAGTGTGCAGTAATTATAAGTTTACTTTTTCAGTGTCAATTATAGTTCTTTGGTGCTGAAGATGAAGGAAACTATGAACCATGTTTTTGTTTTTTGGTGTTTTTTTTTTTATAGAACCATTCTAATTTTAGTTGTTTTATTTTTCGACTTATTAATGCAACAACAATGCAATCAGCTTTACCTCCGGGCATTTACATTGGGGTCACAGAGCTTTCCTCGGAAGGATTGTGATGAGTAAGCGTAATTGACACGTTAGTAATGTGGTCAGCGTGATGGCATACTAAAGCCTGAGTATCAAGCTGCTTGTCTCAATAACTCGCAGGACAAAACCCCAGTAGCTATGCACTGATAACTGCAGAAAGATGCAGCTTAGCCTTATCAGTTCTTCGTTTCACTGACACGGTAATCCACACAATGCTCGGCTGTCATTGTACTGGAAAACACAGGATCGTTTCATTTACCAACAAAGGCCTGGACATAATTGTGATGTTCCTTTGCTTGCCCTCTTTCACTACTAACCCAGTGAGATTACTCATCTTCAAAGGCTAATTATTGCTTATTCAAAAGAGACCTACTATCATACATTTTTCTTTTGAAATAACCACTTTTTTTTCTTCTTCTGGAATAAGATCATTTTAGGAAGTGGTTGGTTGCGTTTGATTAGCATTTTAGCCTAGTCAGAGCCCAGCGGGTATGTACCAAGCATGCAGTTGATGTGCTCGCATTGGGCAGCCAGTGGAGAGGGGTAATGTTTCCCTGTGGCTCATTGCTGGAATATAACCACTGTATCCTACAGGACTAGGGAGAAGTGTTGAGACTCCTGGAGAAAAGGGAGATGATTCTTGTCCTGGTGGGTAGTTTGCTTGCATTGTAATTGTCTTTGAGTACAATAGTTTATAAATGGGATTGCTGTACCCTAGAGAAAAAATGACCAAATGTACAAATGTGATATTAATGCAAGTTTAAAAAAAAAAACAGGAAGAAGAAGGAAAGAACATCAAAACAAATTAAATTTGTTTCCATCTCCTAAGGGCCAGATTGCTAGATCAAGAGAGCTTAAAAACCCCAGTGTGAACGATTAGGCATGCCTGCGCTGTATATTGTCTTCCCCAGTCAGTGTGTACACTAATATGTATGTGTATGTGATAAGGGAAGGTAGTATCAGTGTGTTTTTTGAGAGCCTCTTCATAATTCCCTAATTGAAGTGGCAATTTTAGGGAGAAAAAAAATGATCTCCAACCATATGCATAAACCAAATACTAGGGGAATGGTCACTGCAATCAAGCTCGGAAAATGAGCCAGATGCTTGTTAAATGTGTTTATGCTCTGATGCAATTCCTCTTTAGTTTCCCTAATTGCTGGAGACACTGAACAGAGAATAAACACTGCAATATTTTTCATGCAAATCCCTTACATATTTTAGGCCTAGCTATAAATGCATGGAATGCTTTTGAGCGTTTGAAGTGCAATGCATTAGTAAAACGCCTTCAAGGGCTTAGTCTGGCAAAAGGCAGTATCATCATTCCCAGATCCAAGCTTGAGCTACATGTTGGTTTCTCTGAAGAATATCCTATTTTTGAAAGAAAGGGGGGAAAAAACACAAACATACCATGGGCCTCTATGTGCCTTTTAAATGAATCAATATTTAGCTTTTAATATAATGAGTGAGTTGTTGTTTTATGAGAATTTAATATTGCATGATGCAATCATTTCTGTACTTTTGAGTACAGAAATCCAAAATAGCCATCATTTGACATAATTTATAAAACACATATGTTGCTAGAGATATAGATATCGATAGGAGGGCTTGAAAATAATGAGCTCAGTATATGAAAACAGCTGTATTAAGTTGCACAGTGGTGTTTGTTTACTTACCAGCTTTGAAGGTGTAGTAATAGCATTAGAAAAAAAAAAACAACTAATCTTGCAACAATTTAGAATTTAATATCACAGCAGTTTGAATTGAAGTACGAGAGTGCGAGCTTCAGTGGGGGCTTAACGGGATCTTATAAACAGTGGTGCTGGCATGGATGTCTCTCACGGCACATTCAGTGGAAGCCTCTGCTTCATATCGCATTGTCTCCTTGCCAGTGCAGGCCACTGTACTAAACGTGGTCACATTCATTAGTGAGGAATGCATTTTGTCAGAGGTGCAGATTTACCAGTGCTGGGTCAGAGAGGCATTTACCTCAGTATGCAACACCTACGCTGAGTATTTCTCAACTGTCAGTGACCTCACTTCCCATAAAATGAATGATGGCATATTGATACTTCTCACACGAGAAGTTTCCGTCGCGTCACATTTATAGCGCATTAGGAGGAACTTTCAGCCTGCTCGCTTGCAGCCGATGCATTTGGCAGGCAGGCACAAAAGATGAGATTGTGGAACATATTCTTTGCTTCCGTGAAATCACAGCCTTCACATTGTATGTTTGAAATTAAGTGCATCTCTCTCGCACCCCCACCCCTTCTCTCTCCAACTATTTGTGTCTGTCTGAGTTGGAGTTGTCACGTGACTCATCAGACAATAGAGAGGCACTCTTGCACTATGGAGAGGTTAGTCGGGGTTTTTGTGTTGTCAGGCAAGAGGGGGGGATGGCATCTAAGCTGTGAATGGGATCATTGAGTTGGAGGTAATTTTGGGCCCCGGTGAAGGGCATTAGTCAGAGAGGCCTTTCTGCTGACATGCCTGTTTCCCCAGCTCTCTCTCTCTTGTGCTCCCCCATCTTTTTTAACCCCAATCCACAGTCACCCCCCTCCTCCCATGCTGTATCGGCATTTCTGCCCAATTCCAGCCTTCATCGTTGTGCCCACGATGACATGTGTGTTAGGGCGTGGCAACCAAGACCTCTTTTCACCCTGTACCTTAGGGAGCCAACACACCTAGCTATAGATAAGCAGCAGTGCCACACTACACATTTCTCTGGTTTTATAAGCCACCAGAGCAAGCCTGATAAATGAATAGACACATGCAGGACATTCACATTCATTATCATTGGAAATGGTTGTGCCTGCTGGGAGTTTTTGTAGCAATTGCTGTGGGGCCTGACTGTTGAAGGGCCTCTCAGAGGTGTCCTGATGGCCAAATTTCAGGCAATGTTAAGGAGCTGTAGCTCAGCTCAAGAAGAGGCCTGGGCTTAAAAAAACTCACGGGGGAAATGCTGCTGTCAAGTGCATGTCTGCACACATTTACAAAAGACTCATTGTTAAAAGTGCCAGTAGGACAGAACAGGGAAAATAGGAGGCAATATATGGTATGAACCTCCAAACTGAGAGAGCGAGCAACACCTAGATGTATTTATATGTAAGTGGGGCCATGAATGTCAGGTATTTTTTTTTTTTTTTTTTTTTTTTGGGGGGGGGAGAAGCCAGTTGGGCTAGATAGACATTTGTTGTCTATTAATTGCCTTTTATGGTTAGACATACCATTGTTTGTATGTCATTCCTATTTATTGACAAAAACCTGAATGAAGTGTCACTCAGTACAATGAGGAGGAGAGGAAATGGTTAGTTAGTACAGCTGAAAGGATGCAGAGGTGGATAAAAATATTGGAGGGTTTGTTTCAATAATCAACCAAGCACTAGCCTCTCTGTTCCTGCAATTGCAGGTCATTATCTAATCAACAAAATAACCAGCTAATTTGATCAAATCTACGAACATTTGCAGAAAAGGATTATATATTTCTTAATTCACTTCAGTCAAAGCAGTGTGAGACTACCTACCTTACGCAGTGTGAAGCGTTTTGAATCTTTTGACTTTGACAGCCTCTTACTCTGTATTCTGCCTCTGAGTAGCTGCTGACTTGGGCTGGATCATGATAGCCTGAAGGCTCTGAGTTTGCGTGTACCTGTCTTTAAGGTAAAACCTTCAGAGGGAGAAGGTCATTTATCTGATGTCAGCAAGAAGAAAACAAATGGTCAAGGGTAATTGAACCAGAAGGGGGAAGGTCAATAGAGAGTATATTCCAGTATGGAAGAAAGGTGGTGTCATTTTTATCTTTATTATTTGAACTGTTGGATATGAAAAGCTTGTAATGGAATGCAGAGCATGGTCCTTGCAAAAGATGTTCTCTTCCTATTTTGAAGAATGAATATGTGATTCCACTGCATGCCAATTTTCAAACTTTCCTCGGGCAACCTCATTGATTAATTCTCTCTCTTTCTCTTTTCTTCTCGCTTCTGTCATCACCAAGAGATTTAATAGTTGCAAGATGTGGTGTGCTTGTGGGGATTTCCAGTAGACCTTAAGCAAGTCTGCTGCATCCTCAAAACCCAGAGGAACTCCATGCTCTCCAAGAGCAGATGATGCTCTGAAGACATGAGCAAGTCCCCAGGGAAGCGGCACAAAGGAAGATTAGGCACCCACCTGCAAGGGTTTTGTTAAGTTATTCCACATCTGCTTTAATAATTCAAAGCAGCATCAGCAGAGCGGCCATAGAAATGATATATCTGTTTTTCAAGTATGGGGTGGGGGTGGGATGTTTGGGGTGTGGGGTGGGTTAACGGGGAAACATACCCATACACAAAGAAATCACACAAAGATGTTCTTAAGTGTCGAAGTATGTCTGTATGTTTGTGTGTATGGGCTTGTGCACGCACCTGCAAGAGCTACATAGGTTGTGCTGGACTGTCACTCACTTGTAACATGAACCGATGTTGTACCACTGCCACTGAGGCACCAGTGGGACTCGAAAGTCCACCTGTCTGACGCCTCGGTGTGTTTTTTGTGAACTCGCCTATAAAATAAATACTCATACACGCTCCCACACATGCCCACACCCACACGAACACACGCACCTGTCTTCCGAGGATTGCAGTCCCCCACAGAAGGCTTCCATGTGTGTCATCGGGGACAACGCTGCATGGAAAGAAAATAGCATTTAACTAGCAGAATAAACCATGTTTATGCACTTGCCTCGTAGTTTCTTAAACACGGGGAAGCATGTAGACTAGTCTGATTTATACATCTCACTGTTAATGTATTGTTGTGGGTTTTTGGGGCTTTTCATTAATAGCCCTTGAGGGGCACTCGTCCTCTCTTTTTCTTTAGTTATTTTTTTCCTCCTCCTTCCATCTTTCTCCTCCGCTGCACCTGTTTTGAGCAATACCTTTGGGGCACAGCTTGAAGTGAATAATGTATGAGTATGAGAAGGAGAATCAGAAAACCTTTGTGGACCTTCTGTCTGGCTGCCTGTCTTCCTTCTCCTTTGTCTATATCCCTAGCTCTTTCTTCTTTATTTTCTGGGGCTTTACAGTTAAACTAATTTTGAACTCAAATCTATTTGTCTCTGTCTCTTGCAGTGAGGTTTGTCAGCTGTGGCCGTGGTGGTCTGATGCAGTTTGAATGCAGCAACCCATCTGACTTTCGGATAGAGGCCGACGGAGTCCTCTATGCTGCCAGGACTCTTCAGCGCTCCACACTCCCTGTGTCACCTTTGCTGATCACGGCAAGTGACGCCGGCACTCAGCAGCAATGGGTGGCCCAAGTCACGCTGGTGCCCGGGCAGCAGGTGAATACACCTCAACCCTTTTTATAACATTTTTAACTTGTTTGTTGAGTGTCTGATTGATGTTTAGTGCCATAAAGAAAGGTTGAATGGTCAATTCTCCCCTTGCATCAAATAACTTACACTTATTAGGTGCACTTCACATTCACAGTTGACTACTTCCCTAAATTGTAGCAGGTGTTCCGAAAGACTGGATGGATGCTTGCTAATTAAAAGTTAATGTGTCAATTTACTAGGAGCACAAACATACACTCAACACGGTCAGTGGGTAGCAAGAGCAGATGCCGAATAGCTCCCCATAAAGTTGATTTCACTGAGCATGCCTTGTGATTGTGAGGTTATTGCCTTATCATGCAAAAGGGGCCACACCTCTTTTAGTGCTTTGGAAGATGGGGAGCATCTGCCTGAGCTGTAGTGTACCGCTCTAACTGTTCCTCTGGATGTGCTGTGCAGTCATCTGCAATTAGTCTGAATGACCATGTGCTCTTACGTCAACATTGTGGTTGGGAGGAGATCAAAGGAATTTTCCCAAAAAAAAGTACTCAATTAGGAAATATCTGCTTACAGTGCAGACATATACAGTAATATATAAAAGACTTGAGCGACTCCTCATATTTTTTTCCCAAAGAGCCAGATGTTTTCCTTCTGGACAAGTGGAGGACAAACGTAACAGTAGTAGGTCTAAACACTATCTACAGCAGATGAACAGCATCTGTAAGTCATGCCCTTAAGGATGCTAAAAAATCCATCTGACACAGTATCTGAGAGACACATCGGGTCCTTCGGGTTATCTAGGTGCTTGCCTATTGGTGCCTATCAAGAATAGACTCTTAAGGAATGGAAACTGGGAGAAAAGGCTGAGCTATGCAAAATTACACAAGAACCAGACTGAAAATCAATGGTAACAGGTCGTATAGAGAAAGGAATTTAAATTCAGACAGTATATACAGAGGAAGGTGAATATCTAAAGGAATCTGTGAAACCTGGTGGAGCTTCTGTCATGGTTTGGGGTTGTATTTCAGCCAGTGGTGTTGAGGATCTTTTCAAAATTGACTGAATTGCAAACACACACCCTTTAGTACCATCTGGAGAACATCTGATTGGCATTGGCTTCATTTTGCAGCATGACAATGACCCCAAACACACTGTCAGTGCAGAAAAAGGATACCTGGACAGAAAACATACACAATGGAACACTATCAGTCATGGATTGACCTCCCCAGAGCCTGGACCTCAACATTAGTGAAGCAGTGTAGAATCACATTGACAGAGAACAAAACAAAAGGCAGCCAATGTTCAAAGAACAACTTTGAATGTCCTTCAAGAAGTCTGGAAAACTATTCCTGAAGACGTCTTAAAGAAATTACTAGAAAGCTTGCCAAAGAAAATTCAGGCTGTGTTAAAGAATAAAGGTGGTCATACCAAATATTGACTTTCAAGTTTGTTAGAAGTATAAAAACTTTGCTTTTTTTAATCTTATATGCTGCATTTTTAATTTATGTTTGCACGGTTCAATAAATGCAGATATTTCCCATTTTAATAGAAAAATCTAAAGAAATGAGTGGTGGCTCAAGACTTTTGCAAACTACTGTACATAGATACTATTTTCATCTGCTACTGTCCAGTTTAGCCCTTACTATAAGGTTAAAAATGAGCTTTTAAGTGGCTATGTAAGTACTCATTAAAATCAAGTAGTCAGTAAAAACTTTCATTGGCCTTCTGGAGACTCTTCTGAATTTTCTGAAAACTCTTTTCAAAAGACCAATGTTCTTTTAATTTCAATCCCAGTACTGGACTTAAATAAACTCCCAGAAGTATTCATTTTTAAATGTTTGGCAACACGGATAAAAAATCGATAGTATTTTGTGTGTTTCTAGAATTAATACTGACAGTTCTGTGTAGTTACTATCAGTGCTGCAGGCATAGTGGTCTGCTTGGCCGAAATAAAACTTAGTGGGCTTTTCAAAACACCATCGTTAGCCACTGACAGTCATTTACTATAGGGACTCCTGCAGGTATATGTGATTTTAATGATACCATTACTCACTGTTGTTGGGTGGTCACAGGTAAATATCTTTTTTTAAATAATCAGGTAAAAATAGACTTTTCGCAGTTTCTGCATTGCTAAATCCGAATCTCACGTGGTCGATACATGTGTATACAAATGATTAACTTTATTATCAGTATCTGAACTCTGATCTGTATCTGGTGAGAGCTGCTGGATTTGGCCTGATTTGCTTGTAATGAAATCAGGGATTGACTTTCCCGTATCTTCCACGTTTACGAGGTCACGAGCGGCTATGTTATCTTCCCCTAGCACAATTATTGTCATGAATCATCACGCATCTCTTAATCACATCAGTGATTACATTTTTTTTTATTAGTGCCCTGAATGCTCCAGCCTTGGGGAAACATTTTAATCAATGACAACAAAACAATATCCTCATTAACATGAGTGTGTACTCGCCCACTGTCTTGACCTCCATTAGAACTTGAGCTCCGCCACAGTCCGTGAGGAGAAAACATTTCAGTATCCGAAAGAAGAATTTCTCCTAAAAGGGGAAACACACACATATGAAATCCTTTCCACACACTCACAAACACTCAGGCCATCACTCAGCCAAACACTCTCCTGCACTCTGAAGTAGACTCCTAGTCGGAAGATGAAGAGGGGTTCGCGGAGTGTGGATTGGTACAGACCTCCAGTGTACCAGAGATAGATTTGCGTTGGGCAGAACAAACCCACCATGCCATTCATCATTCCAGACACAAGTTGCAAATAATTACTGCTCTCACTCACACCCATTTTAATAGGGTAATAGATATTTCTGAAGCATGCTCCCTCACTATCTGTCCGCTTGCCTCTCTGCATTTCCAATGTGTGAAAGCAGTATAATCGGATTTCAAACATGATTAGTGGAAGCTCGGCAACAGCTCCCCAGATGTTAGAGGAGGGGGAGTGTGGGATATGGGTCATGTTATAAAGGTGAGAAAGTGGTAATTAATTTCTGTGTTTGCATAGGGTACTTTGTAGTTTGTAGGACTTGACTACCTCACGACCGGTCAACATTTAATTAATTACATAAAAATAACAGTGGGGGAGATACTTGAAGGGGCACGGCAGCTCCATTAAAATTCCAGCTATCATAGATTGACATTGACGGATTTCGCATATTGTTTTTCTGTTTTCCTTTCTGCCTTGTTTTGTTCAAGGTTATTTTAACTTTCTCTGGCACTACTTCAGTCTCCTCAGTCTCTGGAGCAGCATAGGCAATTTGAGCCATCTGTGTGTTTAGTGTCTGGCTTTCAGGTACCATCCTCCTTTGTTTCAAATCTCATTCATTACAGCCGAGGGAGGATGGCAGATCCATTATGGAAGCTGCTCTATCTCTGTGGGTGTATTTTATCAGGACATAAGAAGACGTCTGCCATTTAAAGCAAACCAGAACTCGTAGTGTGTTTCCTTATCATGCTTATATTCTGAAATCACCATGTTAGTGTTTGCCAATGAATGCTATTAACCCATAAAATAAATACATGTAATTGCAAAGGAACGTCTTGACAAAAGTGTAAGAATCACTTGCTCTTTTTTATATCCTGAAGGGAACGTACCGCATTTTTCTGGCATGCATTAATTGGTCTTTTCAGTTCCCAGATCCTGGTTCTGCCAGAGGTTTCTTCCTGTTAAAATAGAGTTTTTCCTTCCCACTGTTGCCAAGTGCTTGTTCATAATGGGTTATCTGGTTGTTTTTCTGTGTTATTGTAGTATCTTTACCTCACAATATAAAACACCTTGAAGTGACTCTTGTTGTGATTTGTTGCTATATAAACTAAACTGAATTAAATTCATTTGTTCTAACCACAGTTGTCCGCCTGATGCTTGTGTCTGAGGTAGAGTCAGGTCACTAAAGTCATCAGGAGTCTAAAATGCAAGAATCTTTGTACAAACCGTCTCTGCATAATGTAAAGTGACTGTTGAAAAACTTCTGTGGCATTTAAACTTCAAGCTTTACCGTCCACAGAGCCGTGCGCTCGCAGGGCTAAAAATGTACGTGCTCATACTTGACCGCATACATGTGATCACTAAATCATTTGCTTTTGCCAGGTGCAGGAAGGCGCTGTCCCTCCAGTCATGTCCAAGGATTTAAAGGAAATAGCATTTCCACCACGAAACATGGACAGCCAGCTGAAACGCATGAAGAGAGACTGGGTCATCCCCCCAATCAATGTCCCAGAGAACTCACGAGGCCCATTCCCACAAGAGCTTGTCCGGGTAATGTACTTCACACAAGCACATGCATGTCCGCGCGCGTGCACACACACACACACACACACACACACACACACACACACACACACACACACACACACACACACACACACACACACACAAACCAAAAAAAGCCTTTTGCTTTATATGACAACCTTGCAGGCTCGTCCTTACCCTGAGCCTTCACTCAAAGGGTCAGAGACAGGAGATTTGTGCCTTGAACAAAATGCTTCATATTTACAGCACTTTGCTAAAGGTTAGGGTTTTTTCCCCCCCACTGTATTATTTATCTTTTGTTTCAGGGAGCAGTCGGTACCAGTATAACCTGGCATTATTTAGAAGCAGGGAGAAATCTGAAGTGCTCACGAGCATAATTGCTCTTCGGTTGACTGCTGAGATATTACACTCCTTTTTTCATGGCTCAAGGACAGACACAACCCAATTCATTTACACCAATTCTCTAGTCAGGGCTAGGTGTGGGTGGCTGACAGAGGACACGGAAAGCTTGAGACAGCTAAGAAGTAGATCCTTTCAGCATATTAAGCTTACTTTCTTACAGAGTGTTAAGTACTGTACATTCTCTAAGTATGATTTATTTTTAATCCGGCCATATTTGATGGGATGTTTATTGGCTTTAGTGGGTGATATCAGGAAGAGGAAAAGCTCAGTTTGCTCAGAACGGATCAAGAGTGTAGGAGCTGGGGTCTCAGCTTACATGGCAAGCAGGATAGACAGCCAAGAGAGAATTGCAATACGTGTATATGTAGACACTCATTTTATGTACTGTTGTATTCACATAACAACCTATTTTTAAACCAATATTGTGATTGCTGTTGAAATCATTGATTAGTACTAGAAATAATTAGCAATTCAGGGATTATTGGGTGGGTTTCATTCATATATATATGTGTGTGTGTGTGTGTGTGCCCTATCATTAACAAATCTTTATACCAACAGATCCGATCAGATCATGATAAAAACCGATCCCTGCGATACAGCGTGACAGGCCCTGGTGCTGACCAACCTCCCACTGGAATCTTCATCATCGACCCAATTTCCGGAGAGCTGTCTGTCAACAAGCCCCTTGATCGGGAGCACATCTCCAGCTTCCATGTGAGTCATGTAAAATAGTTAGAAACAAAGGCCCTCTTCAATAATTCCTTGTGATTTGAAAAGGTTTTTTCCATTCTGGATTATAAAGAGAAATGTTCTGTGGTAGTACTGTACGTGCCTGCCAATTGGCATGTGCTCAAGAGTCATGTGTAGCCTTAACAATCTCAGATTCCATAAAGACTGGGGGTCTCCCAGGAAATCTGACTTATCCGTCTGAGAATTTCAAGGATTTTGAATAAATTGCATGTGTGTTAGATATATCACAATGAGCTGCGATGCTGCTGTATTAGTGGTTTTTCCATTCCATTAAGTTTGACTTAAATAATGTGCTTGAAAGCAATATGGTAGAAAATCATAAAGGTTGTAGTTTAAATGAAATTATAGCTTTTGACATATTCGTCTTGTAAAGTCTAATCAACTGGCCTTGGAAGGTCACAAAGTCACAGATGTCTATGCTTGTTCAATTTAAGCTATGTGTCCGTAATTCTTTTGTAGTTTTTGCAATTTCCTCTATTAATGTTGCTGTCTGCACTTGACACTGTAACATGAAGTCCACTGAATATTTTGCAATTCAAGCACCAGGTATAAGAATCACACAGCAACTTGTGGTAAAAGACTAGTACCGGTATAATAGATGATGCTATTCTGCTGCTGCACTCGATACATCACATCACCTGAAAGAAAACCGACAAAATCATAAAGATTTTATTTATCCTCTCCTTTGTAGTGTCAGTGTGCGTGTGTGTGTGTAGAGCTCTGTTGTAATAATGTGTCAGTTAAGTTGATTTGGCTTCATTTTATATACCATTTCTACCCGTGTGAGTTTCTTCATTACAAGTTGGTGAACTTTATCTTCATTCATTTGATGGGAATTATCACAGTGAGTTAAGAAGTAGTATCTGTCAATCTGTTTAGAGAGCTTGGATCTAATAGAGTAACTATATTCGCTGCCACAGATATAACTCTGAATTTATAATTTGTTTTTATACTTTTATGCTATAAAAGTATGACAACTCATGTATGAGTGAATTTAAATCCCATGTTAGGCATGAAGCGTACATTATGTTGGACAAAATGGACTTGAACGGCAAAAAGATGCAGTGAATCAGATTTAGTCTTATAAAACAAATGGGCTTCCATGTTAGGCAGCAGTATAACTATGATAAATGATGAATATGGTAAATGTGATATGAGTTAAACCAGAATGTATTTGTCTCGCGAGACATCCATGAAGCAGCTGTGGCATTTCATTTGAATAAATATAGTCGTCCTTTATCTTTTGTTATACATGCATAGCTGTCTTTACAGCGCCTTGAAAAAGTATTCGTACTCTTTGAATTTCTCCATGTTTTGTTATGTTACAGCAACAAACATAAATGAATTTTATTGGGATTTTATGTGATAGACCAACACAAAGAAGGGTATAATTGTAAAGTAGAAAAAAAAATATGCATCTTTTTTATAAAGAAACATCTGAAAAGTGTCCTGTGCGTTTGTATTCAGCTCACTTGTGTCAGTACTTTTTTGAACCTTTTGCTGCAATTACAGTT
The DNA here is from genome assembly GCF_900408965.1 of Simochromis diagramma. NCBI lineage: Eukaryota > Metazoa > Chordata > Actinopteri > Cichliformes > Cichlidae > Simochromis > Simochromis diagramma. The sequence goes on from NW_024386782.1 coordinate 9,205,569, forward strand.
GCAAGTCTTTCGGGGTTTGTGTCTACTAGCTTTGCACATCGACAGACTGCAATTTCTGCCCATTCTTCTTTGCAAAATAGCTCTAGCTCAGTCAGATTGAGTGTCTGTGAACACCAATATTAAAGTCTTTCCACAGATTCTCAATAGGATTTAAGTCTGGACTTCAAATGGGCCATTCTAATGCATGAATAGGCTTGGACCTAATCCATTTCATTGTAGCTCTGGCTGTATGTTTAGGGTCGTTGTCGCTGTTGGAAGGTGAACCTCCGCCCAGTCTCAAGAATGTTGCAGCCTCAAACAGGTTTCCTTTCAGGATTGCCCAGTATTTAGCTCCATCCACTTTCCCATGATCTCTCGCCAACTTCCCCACAACATGATGATGTTGCCACCACTATGTTTCATAATTTTTTTTCAGATGATGGATTGAAAAGTGGTCTGTGAGATACTGAAAACCCAAAATATGTTTTCATAATACAACCCTGCTATAAACTTCTCCACAACTTTATCGCTGACATGTCTGGTATGTTCCCTGGTTTTCATGATGGGTTTTTTTGTTCACTTATGCTCTCTGAGGCTCTCTGGCCTCTCTTCTGTGGAACCAGCTCCCAGTTTGGATTCGATAGAAAGACACCCTCTCTACTTTTAGGATTAGACTTAAACTTTCCTTCTAGATAAGGCTTATAGTTATGCCCGGATCAGGTGACCCCGAATCTTCCCTTAGTTATACGGTACTGTAACAGGGCCTGGTCTTTTGCAGATTGCTCTCTGATCCTGATTCCTGTAAAAGAGTTTTTCCTTCCCACTGTTGCCAAGTGTTTACTCATAGGAGGTTATTTTAAAGTTGTCTCTGTATTATTGTTGGGTCTTTACATTAAAATATAAAGCACTTTGAGGCACATGTTGTTTGTTTTGGACCTATATAAATACATTTGAATTAGCAAACCTCTGAAGCCTTCACAGAACAGCTGTATTTATAATGAAGTTAAAGTACATATAGGTGGACTATCCAAGTAAAGGAGGCTGAAAACAAATGCACGCCACACTTTATGTGGCTATCACATATAATCTCTGTTAAAATATGTTGTTGTAACGTGGCAAAACGTGGAAAAGTACTCCAAATACTTTTTCAAGGCACTGTATATGAGCAGTAACCTGCACACAAGTTGGTATAAGACTAATTCTTGTAATGGCTTTAACACAAAGTTTGATAGGTGAGACTGAGTAAGTGCTTTGTGGTTTAAGCCCAGATGTTGTTTATGTGTATGAGAACATCCTTTACTTGAACAGTGCTTATAGTACAGATGTGTTTGTATTTTCCTCCAGCTAAGAGCTCATGCAGTAGACCTGAATGGAAACCAAGTTGAAAACCCTATTGATATTGTGATCAATGTGATCGACATGAATGACAACAGACCCGAGTTCACCCATCAGATCTGGAATGGCACCGTTCCAGAGGGTTCCAAGCCAGGTAATAAAGTGTATTCTCTACCACTGTGTTTGCAGATTAAAGAGTATTGATGGCATTTCTGGGGTGGCCACTGTGTTATCACTTTGTCTAGCGATCAGCTGTATTATAAGAAAACAAAAGCATTAAGGATGTATTACGGCAGAGCTATAATTCCAGTTGTGTTCAGCGTGGCGGCGTTCGCTGAACTTCTAATGTATTTTGATTGCCAATTAGAGCAGTGACGTGAAAATATCGACACCCTGTCTCGTTCTTTCTATCCCTTAGGATCATTTGTTATGACGGTGACGGCTGTTGACAAAGATGACCCCAAAACAGCCAATGGGATGCTACGTTACAAGATCTTGTCTCAGAATCCCGAGAGTCCAACCTCCAATATGTTCACCATCAACAACAAAACCGGAGGCATCATTACAGTGGCAGCAGGCCTGGACAGAGAGGTATTTGACACTTTTCTTTCCTTGGTGCTTGTTTAATCTGCTCAAATACTGTTACTACCTTACTCTGACTGTAAAAACAGTGTTTAAGAAGGTTGCTTTAATAGGCATACTGCACCTGCATTTAAGTGACACCTTCATTAGCAAGGCCATCCATTATATTCAATGTTCTTCATCTTCTTACTCTGGAGATATATCAGTACATTTGAGGTTTATGTTTTGATTCCTTTTTAAAGGAATGCCAAAGCTGCTTAAACATATATCAAGGCTGTCTGAGCGCTAACAAGCCAACGGGAATATTTCTAATTTAGAATTAAAAGAGAAGTAGAACTGGACTTTCTTCATTTTCACCTTCTCTGTTTTTCTTTTCTTTGTCTTTTTTCTAGCCTACAAGCTGTACTTTCATCTTATTTTTCTATCTCTGGAATTGCAGGGATCTATCTCATAATAAATAAAGTAATATATACAGCTAGTTGCCAGTTGGTTCAATTCTAGTGAGGGCAATCTGGCTGAGGTGGCTGCTCAATCACTTCCGCCCTGGGGGCCACCATTTTATGTCCGCCAGTTGCCACCATGAAAGTAATTTGGCCGACTCTCATTACCTAGCAACTGGTCCATCACCTGAGTGGTTTTTAATGTGAAAAGAGTCATTTGTTAGCTTCGTGATACTGTCCAGAGCAGAGATGTACTTTTCGCACGCGCACACAGAGACACACAAACAAATTCAGAGTACCTCACAGGAAATAAACCAGATTAATATAAAAAACCCACCATCACTCACAATAATTATGAAGCTAGCCTGTTCAGTTTGGTTTCACTTTATTTGGACACATTAATACTGAGTTACAGTGTGCTGCCTTCTTAATGGGGAGCCTCAATCAATTCAATAGTCTTAAGAATGGATCCTGTTTTTATGAAGCTTCAAATGGAGATTTTTTTGATGATGCCGTTGGGAGTGATGCTAATTCAGCCTCTTTTTTCTTTCCCTTTAGAAAGTGCCACAGTACACACTGATAATCCAGGCCAGTGACATGGAGGGCAATCCCATGTATGGCCTCTCTAACACGGCCACGGCTGTCATCAGAGTCACTGACATTAACGACAACCCGCCAGAGTTTACTGCTGAGACGGTAAGAACCAAGCTCATATCGGAGATGTCAGCACAGCAATCTTAGCGTAAAAGAGGCACCACAAGGACTCCTGTTTCACCCCAATGTAGATATATGCACTCAGCTATCGGTTCTGCTCACTTACCTAGTTCTGCTTGCCCTGCATTTCTGAAGCCATACACAGATATACAAGTTACCAGCCATGCGTAAAGTGTTATATCCCCCTCCAAATGTTGACACATGCAAGTACAGGGGATGCCTGCCCGAGTGAAAGAGGCACTTGCTGTGCCTGCGAATCACTGAAATTTGTAATGCTACTGTTGTGCTATCAGGGGAGCACGGGGAATGAGATGACCATGACGACATGATAAGTTACCTTAGATATCTATTTACCCAAGATCGGTCCTGCTGTGCCGTGTGAGGCAAGGCTCAGTGTATTTTTCGCTGCCACAGCAGTATCACTAACAGCTCGCTGCTCTCTGTGTTCATGGTTTATTCATGCAGTTTTTCGGCGAGGTGCCTGAAAACCGCGTGAATGTCATTGTGGCTAACCTGACAGTGACTGACAAGGACCAGCCCAACACGCCGGCCTGGAATGCTGTCTACAAAATCACCGGGGGCGACCCCACCGGCAGGTTCTCCGTGCCCACTGATCCAACCACTAATGAGGGCTTGGTAACAGTCGTCAAGGTAAAGCCTCCTATTGAAAAAGCTCTTCAAACAGCCTGTAATCCCATGGAAACGCATAGTATATGTATGCATATATGTTTGCAATGATACATGACATGTGGTCTGGCATGAAAAACATGTGGCATGTTTATTTGATTAGGAGATGGACGGATTTAATAGAAGGAAAGTTGCCTCATATGTCATCTCACCTCTTGTCTGTAAAAACCCATTAGCAATCCGCCCTGATTAATTATCTGAAAGTAGAAAAATAATTTTGTGTAAAGCATCTGTAGACGAGTACTGAGAAATTGCAGCACCTGTCGGATTTTGTTTTTGATTATTTTTTTTTTACAAAGGTTAATTTAGTGACAGCGATTCATATTTTGTAAAAGCTTTGTTCCTAACAAATATTGTGCAAAATCAAAAATTTTAAATATAATGAAAGAATAAAATCCTTTTTTTTGTTAATTCCGACCACATTTCAAATGGAAAAGATTGGTTGCGCATCTCTTACACCAGCTCTCCTGCTGTTTTGTATCCTTGAGCTGACCATAAAAGGATTTAGTCTCTTTATCTCGTCTCACTGTCCAATGCAAGTGTTCGCTATAGCATTTTTCAGGCAAAGACGAAGAAAATGATTTAGTTATTGCTTTTAGATCAGTGACACATAACCACAACTTTCATGTGATTTAGTTTACCCTATATGTTTAAGGTGTGATTCACTCCAATCTCCTTTATTGTTTTTCAGCCTATTGATTATGAAACCAGCAGGACGTATGTGCTGACAGTGGAAGCGAGGAATGAAGTTCCCCTGGCCAAAGGCATCCACACTCCCCGACAGTCCACTGCCACCGTCTCCATCAGAGTGATAGATGTCAATGAGAGTCCTTACTTTGAGCCCAACCCCAAATTCGTTAGGCTTGAAGAGGGAATGATGCCACAGTCAACACTGACCACTTTCAGTGCACAGGACCCTGATCGCTTCATGCAGCAAACCATCAGGTACATTTTACAGTAAAAAGGAGAGTCTGATTGAAACTTTACACCTCTTCAAAAGATTCGAGTCCACCTTTCAGATGTGGAAATTTGGAAGAATTCCTCTAATCTTTAAAGTTAGCCCAATTTCCTCGAATGTGTTCTCCCCCTTTTCAAGTACATCACATCCAGCTTCTAATATGAATAATGCTATTGAGCATGTGTGAAAAATATGGAGTAATATGGTAGGTTAAGGTGACAGCTATTCTCTCCATTAGGCCTGTTAAGATAACACTTAGCAGCCAGCAGCAGTCTCCATCTCATTCTTCAGCCTTATTTTTTTCCTCTTCATCACAGCTATTTGGCAGTGGAAGTATTTATCTGCTTGAAAACAGTCCATGAGAAATGAGCTAGCTTTGTAATTCCACGGCTTGTCCTACAAATTAGTTTGAGCTACTGAGTTTGGTTTCCCCCGTGAGGCTGCTCTCCAAAGTTAGAATAATTATGTAAAAATTCATGGTCTAAAATATTTATTCCGTGTAAACTAATAAAGACAAAAAGAATAAAATGCCAAGCTGGAAACAGACTTTTTTTTTTCCAGCAGAATACAAAATTAAACCTTTGAGACATTCTCGTTGCTTTTATCAGAGAACTCGGTAAATAACACCTGGCTTGAAATAACGAGTCACTGTGTGAATCTTTGTATTTCTCTTCAGGTACTCCAAACTCTCAGATCCAGCCAACTGGTTAAGGATCGACACAAACACCGGCCGGATCACAACGATTGCCGTTTTGGACCGAGAATCACCTTACGTGAAGAACAATCTGTACAATGCAACATTCCTGGCTACTGACAATGGTACGTATCTATCTAGATGGATGCAGTAAGAGCTAATACTCACTTCTCTAAAGGAAGCCTAGCTGTCTAGTGTAGCCTACCTCTCAAAGGTCTATCTTCCACCTTGCATCACTTTGACTACCTCTGTGATGTGTTTCACCTGAAGCCAGTGCACAAGTGCAACGCATCTGCTGAAAAAAAAAATCTATCTCGGTTAAAGCCACAAAGACATTCTCAATTCTCGAAGGTCAACCTTAAACCAGGCACTTGGCACATCTGAAACGCCGAGCACCTTATTGGGGGGTTAATGTGCTAGCAATCCCAGAGCATGTGGATGTATTCACCTCGTCTCTGAACTGGCGGGATTTACCTCTGTTCAGGTTTACCCTGTTCTACGGAGCATAGCTTAGGCCAATAGGCTTAAAAACTCCACCAATAAAGAGGTTTCTCAGCATTAATGGGTCAGGATTGGATGACTAGCTCCTTTGAGCGTGGCCTGAATGGTAAAAAAGCCTCTTAGCTGAGTGAATACATAGAGGAGCCTGAGAGGAGCGACAGTGGGCTCTGTTTGTCTGCTTTAGTATTCCCGACCCGTGCCCTTCGTCAGGAAGACGTTCTTCAGACACACATACAAACATACACACTCAGAGACACACACACACACTAAATGTTCTGATATCCAAGTCTTTCGGCCCATCTCCCCACATAAGATTAAATTCTCAGATCAGTATTCATTTTGTGCGGATCTTCCTCCACTAGAGCAAAAAGCTTTTTAGAGTGGAACCCAAAGTTTAAACTTCATGCTTTACTTTTCTATGTCCACTGTATAATAACTGCGAAATGAGAGATGGCATTTCAATAGCAAGTATTGCTTTCCATATGTGAATTTTGGGAAATCTTGTGTCTCGTAAAAAGTTGATGTTAACTATATGTGTGTTTTTATTTTACACAGGTATACCGCCAGCAAGTGGCACAGGAACTCTCCAAATCTTCCTACTGGATATCAATGACAATGCGCCCCGGGTGTCCCCTCAGGAGGTGGAAATATGTGAAAAGCCAGACCCGAATGCCATCAACATCACTGCATTTGATGGAGACCTGAGCCCAAATGCTGGGCCATTCGTCTTTGAGTTAGCCAACAGGCCCGCTGATGTTCGGAGAAACTGGACCATAACAAGAATCAGCGGTAAGATACAGACTATGATTTCACCGTGCTGCTCAGGCGCTCGAGCCCTGGGCTAATTTAGTAAAACTAACCTTCGTTTTGCTGTTCCCCAGATAGCGTGTGACAGAAGGCAATTCGGCTGTTTTGTGCTTGCGTGCCCACGTTTGTGTTTGTTGATGTAAAAGAAAAGTAAAAAGTGGCATTTGATGATTAATTAGAAAACTCCAAAGTCTCAAATCATACAGTATTTATAGCATTCACATCTGTTATCCTCCAAAGCACATGTGAAATTTGTGTATTAGTTACACGCTGTAGAAATCACACAGCCAGATCTGACAATGAAACAATATATTAACCTTACTCAGCAGTCACTAATTGTTTATGCTAATTTACAACAAAACACGAGTGTAGGAACTCATCTGTTGTTTGTTAGCTACTAGATGGTGCGAGTTGAAACGCAGTGAATATATCTTAATAGGATAATGGCATTTGGATTATCGCAGCTGGGAATTTAGCCTAAGCAGCATTATCAAAACGCATTCAGTAGATTTATAAGCTCCAAATCCAAATCAGGACCATGTTTTGGATTAGATATGCTGATGCAACTTCCAGGTAGGAATTTATGTTGCATATTTGTGGTAATAGGAGTGTAATCACGCCGCAAACATAGTCTACACAAACAAGCATTCAGAGTTTAGACTTAATCCCCTATGAAAGGCTTCCTGTCTCTTTTATATTTAAACAGCCTGAGTTATTTAATCTTTAGACTCACCACTCGAAATGTGTTTCCTCTAACAAGGTGCTAAGACAGCTCTTTTCTCCTGTCCGTCTCTCAGGTGACTATGCTCAGGTGAGCCTGAAGATTGGCTTCCTTGAAAGTGGTATCTATGAGATCCCCATCATAATCACGGACTCAGGCAACCTGCCCATGTCTAACACCTCCTACCTGCGGATTAAAGTGTGCCAGTGCGACATCAACGGAGACTGCACTGACCAGCAGCACATCATGGCTGCCGGCCTAGGCACAGGCGCCATCATCTCCATTCTGCTCTGCATCATCATCCTCCTCAGTGAGTGTCTCAGTGGCTCTCTCAAACAGCACACCACGGGAACGCACACAGGGATTATAAAGACAGCTAAACATTATCCGAGATATCACTAGATTACCGCAGGATTACCTAAAAGATAGCCTTGATCAGGCCCACGTCCAAGCTCTAAAACACTGGATCCGATTACATTTGAATGAAAATATGCAGGTTATTATTTTTCATTGTATGAGAGCTGTCTTTCTTTCTGCCTATTAGTTCTCGTGCTGATGTTTGTGGTGTGGATGAAGCGTCGTGATAAAGAACGTCAGGCTAAGCAGCTCCTTATCGATCCTGAGGATGACGTGAGAGACAACATCCTGAAGTATGATGAAGAAGGTGGAGGAGAAGAGGATCAGGTAAGAATCATAACAGTTTGGGTGTGCCTCTAAAGAATCAGAAAATCTGCTGTTCTCAATAGAATAGGTAACAACAGATGTTAATTACTGATTGTGAATTGTACCAGGATTTAAATGATTTTAAGAGAATCTGATGACATTTGTGGCAGTGTTTGCTTTTTTTATTCAGCCCCAAACAAACGATATAAAACCCAAACTGTGCTGAATTGAAAAGTTAAATTAATAATAAATAATAAATGAATCATAGAGTACTGTGCGCAAGCCTTGAGCTACCCCACATTTCTTTATATTTTGTTTACAAGGAGCCAGACGTTCTTGTTTTTAAAATGGTCCTGAGCAATAGTTTTCCTGGATTTCTAAAGGATCTTTCAAAGCAGCAAATGTTTTTATGGATAATTGCTGCTTTTTTCACTCATTTTCAGTCCAGACCTTGTACCTGATTATTTTCAGAGATTTTTTTTGTTTAACTTAATTGATAATTGATGAATTTTCATTTTATGCCTTGTATTAGTTACTAGCAAACACCCTCACCCCAATTTAGTTGAATCTACTGAAAATACCACAGACAACACAGGTATTTAACAAAGTATTTTTTGCACCAAGAAAGTCATTCCCAAAGAGCTAGTGTCCAAAAACTTGGCATATTTCGCCACGATGTGCACTGTGCCCTAAAAAGAACTGAGGAAACTGAAGTAGTTCGCCTAAAAAACAATCCATATCCATCAGGCAAACAAAGGCTGAGTGATGCAAACTTACACAAGTACTATAATCAAAATGAACAGAAAGTCTTATGGTGTGAAATCTTTAGTTCAAATTGTTGTCAGTATGTTCAGAGAAGATCAGGAGAGAAGTACGGCATGAGAGTCTACAGCCAACTGTAAAACACGGTGGAGGCTCTGTCATGGTTTGGGTCTGCTCTCACTGTCAAACTTCATGGAATTATGAACGCAGCAAAGTACAACCAGATTTTATCTACCATGCAGTATCATCTGCAAAGCATTTAATTGCAACATGGAAATGTTTCAGCATGACAAAGACCCCAAATACAAGTATACCTGAATAGAAAAACACACGATAGACCACCGTCAATCAGCTTTCAGTGTCCTTCAAGAAGCCTGGAGAACTATTCCTGAAGACTGCTTAGGAAAGCTTGCCAGGGAGAGTTCAGGTGTGTCAAAGAGTAAAGGTGATTGTACCATATATCGACTTTCAAGTTGGTTATAATTATAGAGGCTCTGTTTTTGATTTTTGCACATTACTGTATGTTTTGATGTCTATATAAATTAGGCATTAATAAAGAAAGTAACAGAGAAATACTTTACAAATTCAAAGTTACTGTTTTTTTGGGTTTTTTTTATTTTTTATTTGGACTGTGTCAGCATAGTTTAGTATAGGGAGATATGAAACAAGAGAACATCTCAGGGGCAGTTAATAAACCAGATTTTAATGGTCCTAAATAACTGTAATTCTTTGATGTATCCAAAAAGTATCAAAATTCCACAACAGCACATTTTTAAGTTAATAATAATGACAATAATGCTCAGATTTCTAAAATTATTTTTGCATTGTAACATGTTTATATGTTTATCCAAAGAACTTTTTGTTCTTTTTCTTTCTTTTCTTGTTTTGTGGAGAACCATTGTGTTATTGCAGCTTAGGAGTCTATTCACACTGCAGAGAAATGCCATGCTATACACATCATCTAGCTGTACAGTGTGTGGTCTTTGTTGGTGTGGAATATTCAGGTCATATTTATGCAGCACGGAAGCAATTTCTGCATAGCTGAAGCTACAGAGGACATAGAGGACCACCTAGATTCTTTTGCAAGCATGCATAGACTTACAATGCTTCATTCTAGCATGAGGTCTGCTCATTGTGCCGCTTTAGGATACACTTCAGCAATTCACAATGAATTGTAAGACGTAAATTGGAAGTTTTTTTTTTCTAGGAGGGAGCTGGAAATCGAAAGCTCGAATCAATAAGGCAAACACATTTTGATCCAATTGGTTCCAGAAATATTGGGAATGTCTCTCAACTGGAACTGCTCTCCGCTTCGCAACACCAACACAACAGACATGCATTGCCACAGGCATCGGGAGAGTCACATCTCTGTATCATCCCGCACTGATCAGGCTCACACACAGGCACAAATTCAATTGTCCTAATAACCCCTTGTTAGCAAAATGGAATCATTTCATAAAAAAAAGGCAGTAATATACCAAATGGGCTATTTTCTTGCTGCTTGCTGAAGTGCTTTGGTGGCTTAGATATAGCAGAAATGTGCGGGAGACCCCAGCCTGACCCAGAGCAGGAGCAAATTAGCCTGGGAGACTTGTAATTGGTAAGCTGATGTCATTTAGAGACAGACATCTGCTGTGGCACAATAATGAAGCCCTGTCTAAGGTAACAATACGACTGGAAAGCCATTACACATCTGCCAGTGATTAGACAGGAGGGACTGAACCACTTGTGTATTCGCGTCCTCACTTTCCAGCACAAAATGCACAAACTTGCGGCCCAAAACATGTTGAAAAGGAAACAGCCACATGATATAACACCCTTCAAAGGCAAACGAGCGGGTGCAGCAATTTATTGAGGGAAAACAAGCTTCCATTTTGAGTGGTGCTGAGAAGGGCAGGGAGCCAGGAGAAAATGGTCTTGTCTGTGGAATCGGCGAAGTCAGTGTTGGGTAAAAAATAGACCTGACTTTCCCAGCAATGTGGACTTTATAATGCCCACCTCTGTTCTCCCTATCTCCCGCTGGGGAGGAAATTGAAGTGTCAGACCATTGGGTGCGCTCAGAGTATATGATTTTAGTTGTTGCTGCCATTGCCCTGGTTTTGTATTGCTCTGTGAAGTACGCATTTCATCAAAGGCAGACAGCTGATCAGGCACCCACTCAGCACACATTGAAAAAAGTAATAATAAGGAAATAATGACAGATGGACAAGCAGTTGCGGACAGGTTTGCAAGTTAAAAAAATGGGAGAGAAAGAGCCATCTGCTTCCATAAGTGACCTCAGGAAAATTTCCTTCACCTTAACCTAACCCAGCGTGGCTTTGAAGGCATGCTTTGAAAAAACCCGAAAGGTTTTGATTTATTTTTCAATAAATGAAACAAATTAACCACCTGTTACACAGATAAGAAGACATTCTGCACATCAGAGGAACTATGACTTAACTTCAAGGAGAACTCCAAATTTATTAGAAAATAGCGCTTGCTTTTTTGCACCTTTGGTCATTATTTAAATTTTTCATAACCCCGAGCAAAAGAAAATAATTACTGAACTACATCTACAGCTTTCAAATAGTTTAAAATTTTTGGATTTCTTTTCTTTTTTTTTTTTTTTTTTTTTTAAGAAAAGGAAAACTATGCTCAGATCTGCACAGTAAGAAGTAACCTCAGCGAAGATGGGGAACTGCTAACAAGCAGACCTATTTCTAGTCTTTATGCTGAGCTAATGATAAGCTTATAATTGCAAGGACATGAGAATGGTAATAATCTGTCCACCAAACGTATCACAGTAAAACAGAACGACAAAATAATCCTCTAACAGGCACCTTGCATTTTAAAGCATGTTTTAAATATATATATTATATAGGGTGTATAATGCTTAACAATGTTTAGTCTTCTTTGAATGTGGGTCATGAACGCTGGTGGCAAATATTTCATCAGGCCAGCGTATGTGTGAAGAGTCTGATCCCTGAAGGGGGCTGGTATATCATTAGACCTTCCTGCATAGTTAAGCCATTATATGGCTCCATTGCAATTCCTGTCACTTGTTCCTGACCCTTCTGGAGCACGACCTTAGACAAGGTGAAATGGGAGTTGGACTGAAATGAGCCAAAGATGATGGATACCTTTTTCGTGTGGCATGTGACTGTTATTATACCCCATTCACCAACAGAGCTTTTGTTATTGGGTATTAAATCAAATGGCAAAAAAAAAAAAAAATGTCTGGAGTAAAGTACTTGACTTCTTGCTTGGTTGTGTTTTTTCTATTCAGGATGTTGGTGCTTCATTTGAGGATTTGTTGTAAAATTGTTTCAAGAATATCTGCACGTTTTTTCCACTCTTTCGAGTGTCTGTGTGTAGGTACGTGTGCAACTGAGCAAAGACAATTTTGAAGGGACATATTAGAGATGGATGGATTACGAAAATCTCTTAAAGAGGGACAATCCATCATGCACGCTTATTAGGCACACACTCTGATTCTCAAATGGCATTTTCTCTATCATATCTGCTGTCACCCTGATACCATTCAGTCATTCAGCTCAGCTGGGTTGTTCTTCACCACAGCCTCTTTCTCGCTCTTCACCCTTTTTTTCCTCCTTCTTCCTTGCCCATGACTTTGCGCAAACTGCGAGCCATTCAGGTTGCCTTGGTAATGTTAATAGGATTAGGAATGGCTTATGCATATCCACCATCCCGTGTCTGGGCATTGATTAGAGCAAAACAGTCGCCTGCACATCCTTCCTGCAGCACACCGCCCAAGTACAAACACTCTGCAGCGTATGATGTGGTCCTCAGCTTGGCCCCCCCTCAGCGCTGGCGCTTTTTTATGTGTCAAATTGTCCCTGGGCTTGTACTTCACAGACAAGAAGATTAAAGTTTCCCTCGTGTTCCCTCAACTCTTCTCGCTGCATTCTAACTTTAAAATCTCCCCTCCACTGAGCTGAACTCCTTCTTCCTACTTACAGCACAGGATGTGCTTACCTATTTAAATAATCATACTCAGTTTGGGGTCTTGCCACGGTGCTTAGCTAAGTCCCTTCTGTCTGTGTTCCCCAGGATTATGACCTGAGTCAGCTCCAGCAGCCGGACACGATAGAGCCCGATGCCATCAAGCCGGTGGGAATCCGCCGTCTAGACGAGAGGCCCCTCCACCCTGAGCCACAGTACCCAATGAGGTCGGCAGCACCCCACCCTGGAGACATCGGAGACTTCATCAATGAGGTAAAAACATCAGCCAGTAATGTTGTTGAAATCTGACATTGTTTTGCGGTGAGGTGAAAATCAAATCCAAGGATAAGAGCTGAAATAAAAGGATCAGAGGTCTCGCAAAGCTTGAATTTCATTTCCAAGCTGACTGGTTTTCTTATAATAAACTTGTGTCTAAATAAACAATTTGGCTCATATGACTGAGCATCAAGGAGTTGCTCGCTCCCTTGTAGTTGACAGAGAAGTACTTTAAATTGAATCAGTCGTTATGAGAATTGTTTTCATCTTTTCCCAGCAGAAAGTTGAAACTTTTTTCATTTCAGAAATATCCACTCAGACATGTATAAAGCCCAAAAAGTACATGATGCTAACTCACTTGGATATAATTGTTTTTCTCCTCACTTTCTGCCAAAGTAGAGTTATAGATGTGTCAGCATAGAAATAGGAGATGAGAGAAGCAATACATTGGCTTTCTATCGCAGTGAACTGTTCGGCGTGCCCTCGTTTGCCTCAGGCCATCATTGACTCCAGCATGAAGGGAGAATGTAAAATGAAAAGAGCAGTCATATATTTTTCACAAGCTCCAACAGACAAGAGTTTCACAGCATTACAAATGGAGTTCTCCCCTAGTTTTTGGATGGTGCCCATGTTTTTAGATTAGAGCTAGCTCTCTCTGCTCTGCCCCCGAACATCTATCTCTCAGATCCCTTTACTCAGGCACCTCTTATTTTAATCTCACCGTGAGCCATGTTACTTGTCGTAACAGCTAATATGTGATGAAATGTAATAGTCTGTGCTGTCCCGCGAGTAACAGCCTGACAGTTTAAACCATTCTTGATCACTTATTTTTTTTCTTTAGCTTTTTTTTTAAACATATCATTTTATAGTGCTTGCAAGGCCTTTGAGACATTTCCGAGCACCCTGACCTGTTTTTAGTTCCAAATTTGACTGCCACTAAAGCTCAGTCATGGTAGCTTCAGCGTGCACATGGAGCTGGAATCCGACCTAACTGATAGGGCTATCTGCCAGAGGAGCAGGGAGACGGCGAGGGCTGGGGAGGGGGAGTGTGTCTGATCTCCATCCTGAATGGTCTCCACATGCCCCAGGAGCTTGTGTCTCCTAATTAAATTAGATGGACAAAAAATAGGAATAGGTTTAGCAGAAGGACTTTAACTTGACAATCTGACAAACAAAGGTCTATTACTGAACTCCTGCTTTGTTCTGACAGAGGGGGAGGGGGTAGTTTAAATACAATAGCACCAACTTCAGATGACCTTTGTTGTCCACAGGTGGGACGTCTCTCCACAGAGGGATGCAAACCTTAAATGATTGCATTCATTGTTTTACATAGAGCCTGGCGGGGTTAGGTGTGCCTAGAGATTACAGTGGATTGATTGTACATCTCTTTGTTAACCGTGGCACAAAAAAGAGCCAGCGAGTTCACCATTTTACTAAGAGTGGTTATTATCTTCGGTGCGGTGTATGACTCAGTTAACAATGAAATTACAGTGAGTTCCGTGATTGACTAACCATATGAAACTGCCAGTGGGGTTGTGGTTGTAGATGGAGGGGGCTATAACCAGCAGAGCGATTATGGTTGTAATTGTAATGAACGATCCATCTGTCATATTTCCCACAAAATTATCAGCACCACAGCCCTGAGCAAATACTTAACAAAAAGCTAACAAGTGGAAAATAATCGCTAAGTGCCCGGGCACTTTAATTCAGTACATCTTTTTATTTGAGAGCATTTCAGCACTGTAATGGCAGTGCGGAGGAAACTATAAATCTTCGACAAGTTCCCAGCGAGCTGAGGTCTCGTTTCTCTGCGTTATGTTGCTCCACTTTATTTTTAATCCATTTATTATTTGTTGGGTGTCCTCAGTTCCGGGGGGTAAAAGGGAGAAACGAAGCCTGGATCCACATGGTTCATGGCCAAAGCGCATCTCAACTCCTAGATTGGCAATCCATCAACTCTCCCAAGTCCCGTTAAGGAAGGAGGCTGGAAATCAATAACAATCCATGAGGACTTTTCACACCGGTGTGAGGATTTCTTGGAATGTCAAACATGATCTTGAAAGTAGAACCGCTCCCACCAGCACTGCGGGCTTCACGATAACACACAGAGACACGTTCTCGCTGGTTGCCACAGTTAGGCGTAGTGTTTAGGCCACATTCAGATATAAAATGTTACAAATATTTTGATCTGATGATAGACGACCGTGTGTCGGTGCCAGAGTCGTGCTCCCTGTACAAAGCCAGAGGAGTGTTAGTTGGGGGAAGGGGAGATGGAACTGTCATCTGAGGCTACTGGTCATGCTCAATCTTGGCTTTCGATCAAGCCAGCAGCCTAGAAACATCAGGAGAATCCCAATGAAAAAACACAGAGGAAACACACAGGAACAGTAGAGCCTGATTAATCCAGACAAGAGCCTTATTTCCTGAGCAAGTGCAGAGGGAGCAACCGACTGTTTTTAGTACAGCCGTTTGTGTGCGGTAGTGGGTGGGAGAGAGTTATTTTTACGTGACTCACTCCTCATTGGAGACGGTGTTTAATCTTCTCATCTAACGTTTTTTTTTGTACAGGGACTCAAGGCAGCAGACAATGACCCCACCGCTCCTCCCTACGACTCCCTGCTAGTGTTCGACTACGAGGGCAGCGGCTCCACAGCTGGCTCCCTAAGCTCCCTCAACTCCTCCAGCAGCGGGGGCGACCAGGACTACGATTACCTCAACGACTGGGGCCCTCGCTTTAGAAAACTGGCAGACATGTACGGTGGAAGTGACGACTAGGACACACAGTCACGCCCTGAAGGATATAAAGATGAGAGAGGAAAAAAAATGAAGAAAAGGAAAGATTTCCTGTTGATGGACATGGACAGCTGATATTCCCTGAGAGAGAGAAAGGTAGAACCATGACAGAAAATAAACAAAAAAATAAACATTGATTCAGAATTTTTTTTCAAAAAACAACCAACCTAGGCTTATTGTTGTAGTCTACGCATACATATGCTTGTTGAAAGCTTAGGCATAGACTGTGGTCCAGTTACGGAGGAAGTGGGAGGGAACACTGGTGGACTGTCACCATTCAGATTGTTGGTATTGAATGCGCTCAGTTACACTTGAATTTCACAGTACAGAAGCACTGGGATATAATGTGCCTTTTTGTACATTTTTTTGGATCTAAATGATTAGTTTTATGTTCAAGGCTTTAATGGTACTGACTTTTGGAGTGATTTCAAACAAAGTATGTTACACTCTGGTATGCTTCTACATGCTTTTTTTTTTTTCTCCTTTGGTTACAAAATGCTCCTGTTTGTTGAGGATTATTTAAATGAACCACAACGATGAAGAAATGAAGGATCATTTGTTAGTTTGGTTGGAAAAGAAAAACAGTTACGAGCAACACTGTACAGTATGCTAGACATCTAGACTTTCTCACTAAAAAAACCACAAAAAAATTAAAAAAAATTATGCAGCTGGTTGCAAATAAAGGGAGTTATGAATCATACTTTTGTAGCAGCTTTTTGTTCTCTTTTTTTGAAGTGATGTAGTGTTTTACAAAAACAACAAAAAACTTTTTTGGTCTAATCTATGTACACTTCATTTGCCTTAGTCATCATCTGGTATTTTCAAGTTTTACTTCACTGTAAAAAGATAAGATAATGTGTACATAATGTTTTTTTTTTCTTTATCCTTTCTTTTGATGTAGTATATGAAGAAGTGCAAAAAGTTCCAAACTTGTAAATGTATAATTTGAACTACAAATTCAAGTTTTTTGCATGTTTTTATCTTTTCATGACAACAGAAAGGAAAAAAAAAATTGTTGTTTCCCAAATTTATTTACAAAGTGGAAAGAAAAAAAATAAAAATCTGGGTGACATTAAATGTGTAGAAGTTAAGAGAGTTTTTTGTAAGAAAAAAAAACGAAAAAAAAACACACACTTAAAAAAAAAAAAGAAACTAAAGTAGTGATCTTGTCAGCACAACTGTTGAATTTGTACCAAAAAGGGTTGGGGGTGGGATGTTATGCTCGGCACTAATTACGGAATCAGCTTTAAGACTGGAAAAAGGTGTTGGACTTAAGCTTTGTGGATAACCATGTGTACTGGAACACAAATTATACATCTCTGACCCCAACCTTCCAAATAAAATGCTAATTTTGGAGCTAAAAACTGCCTCTTCATTTGTTCTTACTGAAACTCAACGTTGTTGCAGAGGCTTAATTAGATTGCGAATTATGTAAGCTATCTCAAAGGACAATAGTGTTAAACAAAAACAAAAATAAATAATAATTCTACAACATTCTGCCAGAAGCAAGAATTAAATCATTTAAATCCTTATTTATTTGTTTCTCGCATATACATATAAAATCAAATCGCTTAAGGCCAATATAAGGCTATAGATGATAAGTTGTGTGGCTGGAAGGGTACACGCTAAACAATAAGCTCATTCTGGAACATTCTGTCCCTAAAGCAAGTCAAGGTCAAAGGCTCATGGCAAACTCAAATCCATCCAGCACCTCTCTGCCATCAGGGATTTGTACTGTTGAGTACTGTAGGTCAGATTGGACTTGACCTCAAAATGAAGAACGCCTCCAAAAACTGCCTCTAGGGACTCTGCGTGTATCTTGACTCTGGGGACATTTGGGAGGATGAACAAGAACAGCTGTGCGTGTGTGTGTGTGTGTGTGCTCTACGTGGGGGTTGCGGCAGTAACGATGTGTTCAGTTGTCACGTGCAAGTCGTTTGGCCTTCACCTGCCTTTCGTTTCCGCTCTCTCCTCTATTACATTGGGACTTGTAATTCACAGCCACCATTTGCCAAGTTGAATAGATGTGGACATGGCTTATTAATTCAACCAAATTAGACAGGAGCGGGTTTGGTTTTGTAGTCGTCACACAAAGCACAATGAATGTCTGTTAGAGAATAACCAGTGAACCGTACCTGGCTTTTGTTTTTCAGTTGGTGTAATCAGTGTGCTGATCTGTGTTAATCAGTTCCACATCCTGTACCTCTTAGCAGTCTTTCATATATCCTGCGTGAGCCACGGCGTTATTCTTGCAGATCTCAAATGACCTTGTGCGGCGTGTATCATTTATCTTGCTGTATGCATAACCCTGCCCTCCATTTGCCAGAAGCAACATAACATTTTACAGTGCCCAGTCAGATGATATGTTTAACGATGAACTGTCTGACCTCAAAGTGTTGTTTCATCTGCGACCGAATCAAATTTGCTTTTCCAAATTACTCCCTTTAACTTTCAAGTTTTTAAGCCAGATGGCTGGTGGGGTTTTTGTATATCCCTTTGTTTCTGCTCTCCTGATAGAAGGCTTACACCACTTAAACCTTTGGTTAACTGTTTTTCTTTACTTTGATCTTGAGCAGGGACAGATGTGGTTAGTGAATCAACGTCTTAAAAGGGTTTTCATAAAATCCTTTTGATTGCGCTGATGTGCCCAAACTGTGTATCCATAGTTTTTCAGTCCTTAAAAGAAAAAAAAACTCATTTGTTTCCCATAAAATAAACATAGAGTCCAAAAGTTCCAACTCATCTGCTGTTTCTATATATTCTGCTAGGAAAATGGGGAATGGGAACCGCTATTTATTGAAACGTGCAAAGACACCTGGAAAACTGCATAAAAGGTAAAAGCAAAGTTTGTACAATACCAACGAGCTTGAAAGTCAATATTTGGTATGACCACCTTTATTCTTCAACACACCGTGAACTCTCCTTGACATGTGTTCTTTATGTAAGTAGTCCTTTGGAATAGTTCTCCTGGCTTCATGAAGGACATTCAAAGTTCTTCTTTGCTGGCTGATTTTTGTTTTGTTGTCTGTCAAGATGATCCCGCACTGCTTCAATAATGTTGAGGTCCAGACTCTGAGCAGGCCAATCGATTTTATTTTGTTCTATCCTGATATGCTTTTGCTGTAGTGGCAGTGTGTGGGTTCATGCTGAAAAATGAAGCCATTGCCAATCAGATGCTTTCAAGATGGTACTGCAAGGTACATCAAAATCTGACCATCCTTGTGTGCCTTTGAAATGTAATCAATTTTGACAAGATCCCCAGCAGTGTGGGATCATCTTGAAATGCAACCCTAAACCATGACAGGACCTCTGCTAGGTTTTACAGATTGCAGTAGATACTCCCTGTTTTGCTGATCTCCTGGCCTTCCTCCATACAGACTGTCTGAATTTCGATTCATCGCTCCATTAGACCTGTTGCCACTGATTTTCAGTCTAGTCTTGGGTTATTTTGCATAACTGAAAATCTGACTGTATTACTCTGCATTAATAATTTGACAAGATCCCCAACGTCCCTGGCTGAAACGCAGCCCCAAACCACGACAGACCCTCCTCTGTGTTTTACAGATGACTGGAGACCTTCACTGCTATGGATCAACTAAAAGGCTAGATGTATATCTCAGGTCCTGTCTCAAGTCTTTGCTCCTCAAAGACAGGACTTTTAGATGCTGTTCATCTGTTATAGACAGTTTTTTTTTTTTAGGCCTGCTACTTCTTCATTAATCCTGCACTTGTCAGTTTCCTGATATTTCTAAAAGGGGACACTGCACACCATATCTTAGATATACCAGATAAGTCAAGTTTTGGCTAATAGCTCTTTGGAAATCACCAACAAGCTATGCCAAAATACTATTATACGCCTGTCAAACTATGTTATCATGTTTTTGTGATAGGCTGATAGTAACACAGTGCCTGAAGACACAATTTAATATTGGTTCCTTGCTAAATCGTCTCTTATGTGTAGACACTGTGCCTTTTTTATGGTTGAATGAATCATTGTTAAGTGTTAATTTGCTTAAAAAAACAACATTCCTTTGAAAATGGTAAAAACTTAATTACTTACTGAATAAATGAATTAGTTGCTTTCCTTGTTATATTACTTATATTTTACTCTGAAGAAATTTACCTAAAATTCATTGCCACATAATTATCAGTTAACGATATAAAACTTATACAGGGTACACTTATGCACACATCCATATCCTAATGAGGACACACACAATCTTTTTTTCTTTTTTTTGGTTTATATGTATGAACATAAAGCTGGCAACACAAAGCAAAGATGAAAACCAAATAGACAAAGATCAAATGGACTTAAAAGTGATCACTACAATGATTCTACTGAAACATATACAGGTATAAATGGAGACTGCAAGCCTGACTCCTCATTACTCCCTTTGTTAAAGGTCAGGGTCTGCCTGCTAGTCTACAGTCGGCATGGGCTCAGCTTTAATACTATTCTGGGTTCCTTGCTAGCTTTGTGTTAGCATGTCTGTGCAGTTGGTTGCAAGAAGTTGAAGTTGTATTAGCAATATTATGCAGATGTTTCTATCCCAAATGCAGTTTGCATTTCATCATTATGCACTTCTTTTGTGCAATAAAAATAAAAATGGTAAATGGTAAAATGGCCTGTATTTGTATAGCACTTTACTTAGTCCCTAAGGACCCCAAAGTGCTTTTTCAGTCATTCACACACACATTCACACACTGGTGATGGCAAGCTACATTGTAGCCACAGCTGCCCTGGGGCGCACTGACAGAGGCGAAAAGAAATGACTATATCACCACTTCTCAAAAGCTGTAGATCACTTCACCGTTTTCCTCCTTTAAGCACATCAAATGAAAAAAGTTGATTGTTGCACAAACGAACAGGGGAAAAAAAGTGTTTTTTTTTTCTGTCCAGTGTGAAAAACTGCAGATTATGTAACGCATAAAACAACATACTGATATTACAGTTAATTATTGTTATATTATTACCGAGATTAGTACAGTAACGCATCACATTACTGCATTACTGGAAAATGTAATGTGATTACAATAACACGTTAAGTTGGAATGTGTTCGATCCTAATAGAATATATTGTTTGCTTATCATGTTATGCTTACCATGCTTGTAGTTTTTATGCTAAGCTAGCACTTGCTAATCTCTACAATGTACACTAGAAAATAAATAGCTGTTGCCTTTTTTAGCCACTTTTTAAAAAAAATTGACACGATGCATTTTTTTAAACTTTACTGTCTCATTTATGCCTCCTCTCCAGCAAGATCTCCTCCACAGCACCTCCCATCCTGCCATATTGCCATCTTGATGTTTACATTGCTCCAGCCGGCTCCAAGAAGTCAAATTCTGTTCCATTTTTTTAAACTCCCAGTAGGGAGAAAAAAAAGCATTGATATTCCAGCACTGCACTTCAATTTCACAACATGGATTATCCCCTAAGGTACCTGGCATAGGACATAAAGGCAGCTGCTAGACAGTGCCTTCAGTATCCTCACCCAAAACATATAGCTTTGTA
The DNA here is from genome assembly GCF_900408965.1 of Simochromis diagramma. Classification (NCBI taxonomy): domain Eukaryota; kingdom Metazoa; phylum Chordata; class Actinopteri; order Cichliformes; family Cichlidae; genus Simochromis; species Simochromis diagramma. The sequence goes on from NW_024386782.1 coordinate 9,226,936, forward strand.
CCATTTATAGACATGTACTGTTAGAGACTGTGGACTAATGCAAGGAAAGTTGTTTGCTATAGTTGGAGTGCAGCAGGAGTATGTTTTAAAAGAAAGTGAAAAGGATGTTACAGTATTTGGAAGATTCTTTTCACTGACATTGAGTGATTTTCATCATTAATATGCCATATGTTCTAGCAAGGTTGAGTGAAATTAATGTTCAAAACATTATCTCATTTGCACATTTTTAGCTAGCTGACAAATGGGTGCAAACACCCATTTAAAATGGATTAATATGGATATGAATGACAGCAGTTTCTTCCACCAGTTTATGCAAATGTCACACAAAATGTATGCTAAAAAAAAACACCTCAGCAACACTAAACAATAAATAATGAATGTGCTATTAATTGCTGGCTAGCATTATGGGCTTTGCTGTCCCTCCTGGGGTGAGATTTGGCTCTCGTGTGCATGTTGCTTTCCAGTGACACCATATCTTTTCCCATTAGATTCTGCAATATGTGGCGGGCACATTATTATTTTAGGTTTTATCCGAAAAATTAACTCCAAATACGAGGTGGGACTCAACTTAAACCCCCCTTGGGTACTCCCAAGATGTTGTCTTGGAAAACTGCTGCAGATTGCTGTTCTTACAAGCACCCCAGGGCCACTTTTATTGACTGTGAAACAATGCTTTTACCATCACCCCCTACACCATAGCAGATTTACAAGACAGCCATCTCAGCTCCTCGGTGTGTGTGTGTGTGGATGGCTGCGCAAGTGTCACAGAGCCACCCAGCCTCCATGAGGGGACTGTCAGTAAACAGGCAGAATACAGACTAGAATCCAATGCAAACCAGCTTCTAAGTTATGCTGCTCCTGACCTTTGGTGGACTTTGGGAAGATGGATGCTACCCAGGCTATCGATAGAAATTTCTGGCCTGGAGGAGAAAGAACATATTTTTTATAGTTTCCCCAACTCCTGCAAGCTACCTTGAATGAATAAGTAAGCAGGCTGGATGACAGAGAATGCACAGTGGGCCACATGAAGTCTTTAATGTATTTGTGTAGTGTCAGCGGCGTAGAATAAGTCAAATTCATTTCCATGCGATTGTTCACTAAGTATAATATGAGATCATTTTTGCTTGTGTTGTCTCACTAGCAGAGAGTGTAAGAGAACTGCTCTGGAGTCCCAGGTTTTGGTTGTGTTTTTTTTTTGCAGTTGCACCAGCCTTGATCTATACCTCCCTGTGTTCACACTGACGGCAGACAGATATCTCTCGAATGGGTTTCCCTCTGTTTCAGCAGATATTGTTCTTCCTCTGTTCGTGATACTGATTTATCGGCTCTCATTTATCAGCTTCCACCCTGTCATTATTCTCAGTCAACACAGTTGTGACACTGGTCACAGAACTGAGAGATGGAGGGACGGCTGATTACGTGATTGGGAGTGAGCTTGGTGGCGTGGACTCTCATGAATATGATGAAAGCTATTTTCTTTTTCTCCATAACATGCATATCAGCTGAGCATGAGACTTTCAGGTTGTATATGAACGTTCACTGTCACTTGTTCTTGCCTGCGAGTGCGCTGAAGGCATTTCTCATCTTGCTCTGGTCTCTCTTGCATGACTGGTTGATGCGATCCACAGAGGACATGTAATCGTAAACCATGCACATGCACAGAAAGACACCCAGGCCATCACTTTGTCTTTCTCTCTCTCACACTTGCACACACAGCAACACTAGCCATCTCACGCACAACCTGAAACTGACTAAAAGGAGCAATTACATCAAGCAACTGCAACTCACTCCAGAGAAATACTTTTGAGATTTTAATTTTCAAATGAAATAGAATATGCAAAACTTGAGCTGGAAAAAGAGAACAGCAAGCAAAAAAGGAGCGAAACAAAGAATCCCTCGAGTACTGTTAGATTTATTCATGCTTTCAAATGCTTGACATTCCATCACCCTCTTGTCATTAAGGCTTTGGGTCCCTTGGCCACATTCGCACAATAAGTGGATAATTTCTTCCAATAAGCACAAATATGTTACTGGGATCTTGGTGCTGACTACACAGGGAGTTCCATGATCACTGGCTAATAAATGTAGAGAGTCCTGAGATCAATGTTACATTATGGTCTATATGGAGGGGGAAAAGAGGCCACTAGCTAGTCAAGTCTTTCCTGTCTGCTGACTCTATTGTAGTCAGTCATTCATATAGATAGCCGAGAGCTAAAGTGACAAGCGACTCATGAACAAAGCTCCGGAGCATAGACAGTCTAAGGAGCATTGGTTTTCATTCACGCGTTGTCAAAGAATGCTGGACTTGATATGAGAGTGCAAATCAATTCAAGAATGTTTTATACACCATCTTATTTCTTTGGTATCTGTAAAATGTCAGTAATAACATGAAGAACATTACTGAATAGTAATAAAAAAGTGGTAGTCAGCTCTGACAGATGTGTCAAACAATCTACTGTGATGAGCTAAACAGCAATTATGAAATCCCTTTACTCTTTTTTTGCTTCTTTAGATTCAATTTAAATTCTTTAAAAAAATAAATTGCTCAAACTGGCATCAGATAATAATATATCGTGTAATACAATAACACTGTAATATCAACACTTTACTTGATGATAGGTGTTTGAGAGCAAACATTTCCAAAGGGGCTCTATTTAATTGAAATCAGGTTACCGTGAAGGCAATTTAAGTACAGTGAACTGGTTGTGATGTCAAGAAACCAGTTTGAACTTTGTAACTTGGTGCTTTATTCTACTGGAAGCGTCCATGATGATAAAAGAATGTGAAGTTTAAACAATGCACAATGTTCGTTGCTGACAGAATTGGCAGCTGGTGCGGTCTTCTGCTGCTGTAGTCCATCTGTTTCAAGTTTTCACATACTGTACGTTCAGAGATGCTCTTCTGTAAACCTTGGTTGTAACGTGTGTTTATTTGAGTTACTGTTGACCTCCAGACTCAAAGCAGTCTGGCCTTTCTCCTCTGACCTCTGGCATCAATTAGATATTTTCATTCAGAGAGCTGCTACTCAATGGTTATTTTCTGTATTTCAAACCATCCGTCCATCCATTCTCTTCCACTTATCCTTGTCAGGGTTGCAGGGGGGCTGGAACCTACCCCTGGGCACCCTGGACAGGTCGGCAGTCTGTCGCAGGGTTAACACTGTATTTCAAACCATTCTCTGTAAACTCTGGAGACTCTTTTAGGGAAAAAATCACAGTAGATCAACAGTTTCTGAAATAGACCAGCCTTCTAGGCACTAACAACCATGCCCAGTCACCTAGTCATCTCTTTTTACGATTCTTAACTTTATTAGGGCGTCTTGAGCATCTCTATATGGCTAAATGGATGGACTTACTGCCATGTGACAGGCTGATTAGATATTTGTTTTAAGAGGCAATTCTGTCTCAACTTTTTTGTTTTGTGTTTGTGAAACAAATATTTTTAGCTAGAAAAAGAAGAAAAAGAAGAAAGGGTTTAAGATGATCAGAACCATCATCTCACTGCAAGAAGGTTGTGGGTTCAAATCCAGCAGCTGATCTGTGTGGAGTAAGCATGTACTCAGGTACAGGTACACTGGCTTCCTCCACACACAATCCAAAGACATGCATGTTAGGTTAACTGGTAATTTTAAACTGGCTGTAGGTGAGTGTGAATTGTTATCTACGTCTGTGTGGTTTAACCCTGTGACAGACTGTGATCTGTGCAGGGTGTGCCCTGCCTCTCACTCCATGACAACTGGGATAAGTTCCAACTCTCCTGTGACCTGAACTGGATAAGTGGGAGAAAATGGATGGATAGACTGATGGGAAAAAAAAAGAACAGAGTAACAGGACTAAGAGAAATCATGAACCTAAAGCAGTGAGAGGACTATCTATCCGTGATTTGGAAGCAATTAATACAACACCAGAAAATTTAGGCTACTGCAACACTTAACCAGATACCAGAATTCATATTTATGCTTATACATCTACTCCCATCCATGCCAAAAAACATTATTTAGATTTGTTTTATTCTCCTGCATCACAGAGACAGATTCAAAAGGAAAGCAGTACCAAATGCCAGACAAAGACAACAGTGAAAAACAAAAAGACAAAAAAACTAAGACCCCCATAAACTCTTCATTTTATAAACAAGTAGCAACACATGGCTGCCAAAATGGATAAATCATCTTCATGCTTTTAAAACCCCAAACACAGAATTCACAATACCAAAAATGACTTTCTTATAAACGTGTGCAGTATGCTGGAAGGTTTTAGTCAGTTACACAAACAATAACAATGCTCAGTAGAAAGAAATGACAATAACCGTGTGCCCTTTCATACTGCTGTTTCAGAATCCCCATTTCTGGCAGCAAGTACAGCGCGCGACAGTCAAGATGATCAAGTATGCTACATACAGAACAGTGCGGCGAAGTAAATGCAAGCGCACAAACAGATTCAGCCTGGCATCATGTGGTAATAAATGAGTGGTTAGATGAAGTTAAATGAACAAAAGTAGCCATTCATTAATCTTTTAATCAATCAACTTCTAAATACAGTATATTGCAGATGTAATGAGAGGGTGTGTGACCTCGCAAATGCCTTTACACTCATAATTCTTTGTTTAATTAGACAACCAACGTGCTACAATAAGACTAATTAATTCCAATTAAGTGTAAAATCTGCTCACCCTTAATTGATAACATAACAATTTCAGCTCATTATTTCCATCTATTGATACCAAGGCCAAGCCAGTCATTGCACATGCTGCTCTTTGTGCGTTTTTCATTGATTTCCCTCGTTTCAGTATGGACAACAAACTGCAGATGAGGATGCTCTCTTTAATTATGAAGGCCCTCAATGCACTTTTGCTCCAGACCTACTGGAGCAAAAGTGCATCAATGAAAAATACATCCTTAGCAAGACAGGTATGAGACAGATATTGCATATGAGGCTAAGATCTATCATTAATTAGATGTTACACACCACAGTTACTGCCGATTAGCGTCTTGAATAGGAACTATAGAGATACCATTAACACACATTAGTCATGAATTGGCTATGCAAAGCCAATAATTCCTTGGTTATAGCTGCCTGGGTGCAAGCCATTAAACATTCATATCCAAAGGTGTTTTTTTAAAAAAAGATGTACTATTATTATATGGTAGAATCTGAATTTGTCCAATAATGCAAATCAATTACAGTGAAAAGTTTTTGTAGCACAAGTCACAAGCAGATATTTCAACAGTGTCAAGGATCAGCACTGATCATAATATGGTAGCAAGACCTTATTATCCAGTAGTCTCGGATTGAGCTCCACCATCACTGATGGCAGGATACTGTGATCAGTCAGACTTTATAATATGGAAGAGTCAAGGCTTACTTTAGTGCTTCGACTGATTCCTTCTTTTATCTGTGTCTCTCTTGCGTTTTCCTGACATATAAGACAGTTTTATAGTTGCAGTGTGCTGCTTTGGTTTTAGCAGTCAGTCAGTCAGTCGTTCTTATGCAGCATCATTTATATGCAGCAGGTACTGGTGTCATTTTAAGACCTAGACCTGCCATGATGTTCAGGTTTACTGTAGGAGGCCTGTTTTAACTCATGACGTGAGAGAAATGTGACGCTCAACAAAATTTGGATATCAAGACAGAAAGATGCTTTTGAACTTCTATAAGCTATGCGTAAGTGTTTATATGGCTCAGCTTGTTTTATTATTTCCAGCACACAAATGTTTATATTAGATATATTTAGTATATTTTCCTGAAAAATAGAGACCGAAAAGGGATTATACATATAATCTCCTTTGACAAAATCTCCACCAGCTGAAAAATGAGCTACTGTACAACATGGATAATCTTATCTGCAACCGAATGCACACAATGGAGTTCCCACACTCAAAGAATTCATTTAATGGAGCACACTGTATGCACGAGTGATCGTAAAATCGTTACCAAACAGCATCCAACAGGTAGATGTGAATATTTGTCTTTATTTAGTTATTCGCTTGCCTGCTTTATTTGCATATGTATTTAATATTTTGTGGAGCCCCTGCTTTTAGTCCAGGCACACAGAGGAAGCAGGACATCAGCAGAATATCAATCCCCAAGGCTGATGAGCACGTATGGAGGAGTGTTGAAAAACACACGGGCGGCACACCGGCCATCTATCATCTCCACCGGACTATTCGGCACATCCTTACCAAGGACAACACTCATGTTTACACAATGGAAATGATCTCAGATGAATATCTGATAAGGCTTTCCCTGGTGCATTACTCCACATGCTTCACTGATAATAAAGTGTTAGTGTGAAGATTACATCAGAGAAAACATTTTCTTAAACCTTTGACACAGTGTCATAAATTGAAAAGAGCACAATGCATCATTGGAGTTGCTTTTAGTGATGATTGCATACATGTGTGTATATTTATGGGCCAGTTTCTATGTAAAGAGGTCAGATTGACAATGTTAACAAAACTGCAGCATACTAAAATATATTTTTCTTTTTGAATGATCTCTACTTCTAAGTCAAGCAGAGCAGAGAAAGAAATTATATAGAGTGCACCAAATCTGTTGTTGCCGTCACCAAATCATGTTTTCTAGTGATTCCTAATGTCTCAAAGAGAGATAAGTAGAAAATAATCACTGGGGTGCCTACTGGGGTCAGCGGGGGGAGCTGGCCCCAGGGTGGGGCCGCTTGCCCCTCCCTTTCTTCCCTCCCCATCCTCAGCTGCCTCCCTATTCCCGCTCTACCACACCCACCCACACACGCAGGGCTTGGGGTGCAGGTATGTCACCAGGGTGCAGGGGAGGCACTCCCCCTCTGTCCCCTTCTGGCCGCCTGTGCCTCAATTTTATTCTGCAACCTAGACATCCACATTACTCACACTCTCACATAACACATACATATAGGGCCTTGGGGGTGGGCACGTTTTACAGCATCCAGAGGATAGTCGCTGTATTCCAACCCACCTCTGGCTGTGGTGCCCTACCCTCAATTTTAAATGCATTTAGACACTAAGGGTTTTTCGGGAGGAGCAGTGCTGCTCTCTGAGAGGAAGCAAGTACCATGCTCTCCTGTGTTTTAAATGCACTTTAGAACAGCACACAGCAACACTACATATGAGCGGGCGTAGGGAGGTTTGGGGTCTTCACTCACCCCGGTTCTGTTAGGGCTGGGAGGAGGTGCTGGCCATCAGATTGGGGTCTGGGATGCGGGGCCTCCCTGCTACTGCAGATAAGGACGTGGTCCGCTTGCCTCCACCCCAGAGAGAAGGGTTACATCTCCTGGGTTTAGGTGCGGCTTGCCCCTCTGGGGGCGGGGGTACCTGAACCTGGGATATAGAGTATGTTTGGGGAGTGCGACTGTCTGTGCAGTGTCTATTAGTGTCTGTCTACACGTTAGGTGAGTGCCGAGTATTTGGTTGTGTATATGGGGTGGGAATGCACGTTTGTGTCCGCGTGCGCCTATTCGTCTGTGTCTATATGTCAGGTTGGGTCTTAGACTCAACCTCTCTGGGTACATCTCAGGCCCTCCAAAGTACGGAGGCCTATCTCCCCTCACCACACTCCCTGCTGGTGGTTGATGCCCTCAGATGTTGGTGTGTTGGTGGTCCTTGTCGACTGGGGCTGGGCACTCATGTATGTACCGGCTCACTCCTGGTGGCCGATTGGCGGGGCCTGGAGCCTGTGGCCCGGCTGGGCCCCTTCCGGGGGGTGGGATGCCCTCAGGCCTCTGGCCTCTGGGCCTGAAGCTCGGTCCTCTCTGGCACAGCTGGCTGCCGGCAGAGCCCGCGGGCACGCCATTGCAACCCCCTCTGGCCTCTGCTCCGTAGCTGCGGGGTGACCTCTCGTTTGGGGTTCTACTCAGCTCTTCCCAGGAGGGTGGCATGGTTCCCCCCCTTTTGGTGGTCCTCCTCGGGTCCTCGTACTCTGGGGCCTCTGGATATCTGGGGCCTGGATCTCCTCCATACCTGCTTCATGCCCTGGGGGACGGGGCTATGGCTCCCCACACTCCATAGCAGATCGTTACATGGAGAAACCTTTGGAATGCAAGCATGCTGATCCACACAGGTATGCACACAGGTGTACACACGGGTGTTCACAGACGCGGACTACAGCTTTCTTGGCTGCTGCCTCAAAGCACATTGTGCGCTGTCTATCTTGCGTGCTGCACAATATCGTTTATTATTTAGTATCTACTGTTATCTACTGCTAGCTACTTTATTGTGATGGTGCTGTTTTTATTATGTTGCTCTTTTTTTGTTTGCTTTCTCTTCTGTTTTTTTTTCTCCATACAGGTGATCCAGGTGTTTTGTTTGTTTTTCTTTCTTTCTTCCCCACTTTCTCACCGTCTCTTCTCCCCTCTGGTTTTCTTTCTCTCCCTCTCTTTCTTTCATTCTTTCTCCCTGTCCTATCCCCCAGTAATGTCTGTCCCGAAAATAAAATAAATACATAATTATAATAAAGGTCAATCAAATGGACCAATATGGCAAGGCCATGATGATCCACTTGGTAAAATAAATCCGCTTGGCATCTTTCTTGGCCTTAAGACAACAATTCTGATGGCTAAAGATCCAAACGGGACACAAAAAAAGAAAAGATAAAAAGAAAAAAAAGAAAAAAATCACGTAGTGGGCCTGTCACAGGCTGAAAGTCAAGTAACATTAGGTGCACAATGAAGTATGAGGTTTTGTGAGCTTCTGATCGTCATGTAAAAGCCATGCTAGATTGTAAAATACCCCTTAGATAGTGTGCTAATCCCTTCATGTTTTTATTGAACCATTAATATTAAATGTCCCCTGCTTATTAAATGTAGTAGGTTATTTACTATATCGCTTACACTATGCTGAATACCTGTGTTACTTGGTACTTGGGAGAAATATACAGCTGTTGGGGGGCAGACTACAGAAATGAGAAAACAAAGGAACACATTTCATATGCAGATTTTGAATGACAGCTTGCTTTTTTGCTTGAGAAATACCAGGTGTCACGCAGTGCCACTCAAGATGGTGTGTTTGACCACCATTTTTATTCACTGGGCGGCATCTGGTACTGAATAAACAGTGTTCAACAAGCTCTGAATGACATATTGTGAAGAAAAAAAACCAGCTATTAAAACACAATTGTACAGAGAGGCCAACAAGCTCGAAGGCAGCGTGTCTGCTTTGCTTCTGCTGAACTTGTTTGTTCCTGTCACTCATCTGCTAAATTTAGCTGGTTAGCCCGTAGCTAGAACAACCAACAATGCCAATGTAACTCTTCATCAACCAACAATACAGCGCCCCTCCAATTAAACAGAGTACACAGGCTGAGTAACGAGTAACTTTGCTTATTAATAAGAATCCATATGCATAAAAAGCTCAAGTTTATAGGTCATATTTTACATAACTGTATTTTTTAAATAACATATTATGATAGGAAATGCATTTTTATAAGAAAAAAAGTTTCTAATTTGAAATCTAACTGGAAATGTACAGATGCCAAAACAAAAAGAGCAAAAAGTTAGGAGAAGATTTTCTTAAATGTTCCAAAAATAATTGGTATTGTACAGGACTCTGCTCTTCGGGGCTTCACAAAAAGCATGATTGGACAACAAGCATTGTACATAGTCTGTTATCTGAATGGTGTAATTGATGTGAGAATTTGCCTGGCTACAGTCCACCAGTAACCCTGCAGTTTTTCTGAGAAAAAAGCCTTTGTTTTCCCAGCACTTGACTTGAATCTTCCTCTGAGGTTTGATCACCCTCCCAATGAAGGAAAAAGGAGGACTGGAGGGGGGCTCGAGCAGGGGCACTTTTCTCTTTATGCCAGTACCAGCTGCATCTCTGGGCACACAAACAGTATTAAGGTAGACACGTTTCTTTTGTGTTTCAGACACTGTGATGGCTGCCAGTATTCACAGGTACTGCCTGGGATAGAGAGGGGAACCTTTGGATGTGTGTGGGTAGGATGCACCAACAGGAGCTCCTTTTACTTGAGAGGACACCCACAGGCTCCAGTGGGAGATGTTCTGACTGTGAGATGCCTACAAAACTGGAGGTGGTGAGCAGAGGGGAAAAAAAAAGCAAAGAAATGTAAATTCTTTTGCTCATTTGAAAAAAGGACAGACTGTGGGATACAGAGTGTTAAAAATCAGTTTATATCCTGCTTAGCTTTCTCAAAATAACCCAGTTTAGACAATGTTCTACAGCACAAGGGAATTAATCGGGCCCTGCAGGCAAATTAGTGGGACACTTGTACCTGCATGGCAATGCTTACAGGGATTCTGCTCAGCATTCAGAGCACAGGGAAACACATTAAACAAGGTAACTTCTGACTTTGGTATGAATGCCAGTTTTCATTCTTTGCACAGCTTTATTCATAATGCTCTCATAAAAAGACAGTGGAAAACATTTCTGAAAAGCCCATTTTTCTGGAAGCCTGTGCCACAGCATTAAAGCCACTCACAGTTAATATTGATCACATTATTACAATCCAACCTTCTTCTGGGGAATGCTAAGTACTGGCATTCATTTGGATTTTTATTTTGACATGTACCAAACTTTAACAGACCAAACATCCCACAAGAAATTTTTAAAAACAGCCACGAAAATTTACACCAAAACTTCCCATATCCCAGTCAGATTGTACGTCTCTGTGTGCCATTACAAGGTTGTTCCACAGGTATAAAACATCAGACAAGTCCGATCTGTTTTGGTGAAATAAGGGGAGGTAACTGGTTTTAATCTTTGGGCTGATAGGTGGTTTTTTTAAACCTTTTTTTAACTATGAAATGCTGCGGGGAAGGATATTGCAAAATGTTAAAGTTTTTGAATTGGCTAATTGTTTTATAATACGCTTAAATTTGGTGCTGTGATCAGCGGTCAGTACGCATGAACATCAACCAACATATTAAACCGCAGGATTAAAATTTTTAAGAATTGTATAGCAAGAAAAAACTGCCTACGAGTCTAATAGAGCAAGCACAGACACAAAACACAAGCCTGTATTCATGGTAAGATGTGACTGAAGGTCTCTTCTTCTATACGAGTCCATTAACCCTGCAGTTCTCTCCAGCCCTATATGTTTTTCCACAGTTAAGCAAAGAGGTGAGGAGGCACTGACCCACTTCAATAATGAGGAGGGGGTTTGACCATCCCTTGTACGCAGCCTATATTTTATTAATATGGGTATTAACGCTGTGCTAGAGTGGAGATAGAGACAATGATTAATATAAATATCATGACAAAGGAAATGTACTAAAACGGTGGACCAATTTGCACTTTTTCGGAAATACTTTTATGGAAAAAAACTAAAAGCTAGGTGATTAGTCAGGGCTCATTGGTCTCCGAGCTGCTTTGAAATAAATGAATAATGCTTGATACAGCCTGCCCCCTCTTAAGCCCCCAACACCCATCACACAAACACACACACACCCCCTCCATCCCACCCAAGAAGTGGTACCAGCGATTAGAGCACCATTAACGGAGCACAGGGGGGGCTGAGGTCTGGACCGCACCAGATTTATGATGGCTGAGGCCCACGCACCAGTGACCCTCTTCAAGCTGGCCCTTTGTAAGGCTTCACCATAGATACAGTTAATGGATGCACACAATGAGCCTCAATGGCCCTGCAATGATGGATCTGGGGCATTGTGAAAAGCTCTACAGACAAGGTATTTCAGAGGCCTGTCACCCAAACTTAGAAGTAGGAAGGAGAGGGAGTAGAGTGCAGACTGCAGAAATGTTGCTGGGAACATCTGGAGGAAAGTAATTGGGACACGGTGTAGTATTCCTTACTTTTGTCTTTCTTTTAATTGTACATAGAGGGAATGGACTAAATTAGAATCTGACACTGGAGTGTCTAATTTTGTGCCAGCTTAGATAAAATGAACATACACACACACACACAGACGCTTACACAATAATGCATGTTAGAACAAAACAGACACTTAGGTGTCAGATTCAAATGTAGTCCATTCCCTCTATGTACCGTTAAAAGAAAGACAAAAGTAAGGAATACTACACCGTGTCCCAATTATATTTCTCCAGGTGTTCCATCAAAAAAGACCAGAGAGGAAAATTAAAAAAAAAAAAAGTGTGGTGACAGCTTGTGTTTTTTTAAGTAATCAATTAACAGATATGCTACTGGCATTTTGGTAGAAACAAATTTGATTCTGAAGCTGTTGGCTTTTTTTTACCTAATAAAGCCCAGCAGGACCAGACTGGTATTCACAAAAACTATTAGAGGTAAGTGACACAGTGAGTTACATTTATGCATTTTTGTGATATTATTTAAGCTTTTTTTTTAACTTGTCAAACCACTGTTTTCTGAAATGATCATTATCACTTCTTTTTTTTTTACCTTGTTAAACCTCAAACCACCTATAACTTTAAATGTTTGAAATATTTACCATGAACCTCCACAAATGTTTGAAATTCTACATTTGTTGCAATGAGGTATCTGCATGCACAATCATGCAAGGGCTTGGTACTGAAGATTTTGTGTCTGCTTGCGTCAGTGCATTGTAAAATATGACAAAAAAAAAAAGTCTGCAGCTGTCAAGTTCATGGGCGTAATCACTCATCGCGCTTTCATGGGCTCGCCTCTGTTTATTCTTTTCCACACTTCCATGTTTTCCACGCTGCCAAACTCAGTGCTGACATCATTGCTCTTGGCCAATCATTTTCTTGCCCACTTTCTCTGAGCCAGTCAGTCTCCGTTCTGCATGCTTTAAATCTCAGTGCACTTGTGCCATTCTGCCTTTCAGACTGTCATTCGTGCAACTCACTTCGTCCCCGTCTCCGCCTCATCCGGGTGACTCAGAGCCCCATCCAAGCATTCATCTTAATCTTCACCACCAGCAGCATCTAGACTCCAGGGGGTCCTGTCCTAATTCCTAAAACCTCTGGTATCCAGTTCTGCTGTGATGGGTCATCTGAGTCTAATGACCAAATAACTGAATTCTGCATCTCAATAAATCATGTTCAGTTCTTCCAAATGATCTCTATCCTTATTGAACTGGATATTCATTATTCTCTAGATGGCTATGTTAGAGGTCCTGAAAAAAACTGAACCAAGAGCCAAAGTCATCAGACCAGCTGATCAGTTCTGAGGCTGAATTTTTTCTGGTTGCATTTCTGTAATTGTATTCACAGAAAAAAAAAAGCTTCATTCACAGATCAAAATATGCATTCAGAACTATTCAGCAGATTGCACTTAAAAATAAGGGCCCGCTCTCCGATGTAAACAAACCGTTAGCAAGAAAAATGATTACAAAATGTTGTTGTCCAGTTATCAACAGAGCAGTCAATAAATGTGCAAGATCCATTGTTGCGTTGTGAATTTATTTTTGATTTGCTTCATTATCGTCTTGCCTTTAAATACAGAAAAAAAATAAACAAACATTGGTAACTGACAGAGTGAAAACAAAACTAATTCTGTGGCTCGTTGATTCACGGGGAAAGCTCCACGCTGCTCCATTGTGAGGAGGAACAATGACATCATACAGTGGGATTTGAATCAGTGAGCATCACTTACAGCTTTGCAGTCTGCAACACAATTTGGATAGCTCTAAATTACACCCATTTAACTAGCTCCATTTAATTCCACCACCCCTTTACGGGTTACTACTCGCCCCGTCCAATTCAGCTCCTTTCCTGAGCGTACAGTCATTACGTGGTAGCTGTCTGCTGATCCTTGCCTCCACCCAGTGTCTGATGACAGTGGTTGGTGTCACACGTCTATCTCCCTCTACAGGGATGCAGCTCCTACCGGTAATACTCACTACAGGGGAGAAATGCGGTAATTATGTACAAGTAGGGAGACTGTAAATGGAGACGGAGATTGCAAGTGTGCTACAGAATGGAGGTTGTTCCCTTGTCAGTTTGATTACAATGTACAGTGTTGACCGGGCCTCACGCTCTGACATGTGTTTTTCTTTTGACGGATCTGTCTTTTGTCACACCTTGGGTAATAATACGATTACTGAAGACGCAGAGGCTACTGTTTAATTACAACGCAGCTGCAGACACAGTATCACATCTCGACTGGCTGTGAGGTTACGCCATGAGACTATAAGGGTATTGACTGGTTATGATTAATGGATTGCAACAGCACGCCCATTTCATCCCACGAACTGCAGCGCAAGAGAAACTTTGTGTCGAGGTGATCTGTTTCACTACGCTACATACTGTCCTCCACACCCCCACTCCAATCAGTGTTTCTTCCACTCAGCAGCTTTGATCATGCTGAGATTGTTTTGCTCAAGCCTGTCCCAGTCCCCCCCACACTGAATCATTTCAGTGTCGGCAGTGCTGTCCTCCTGAACTCTGGTAACATAGAGAAAAGAAATTAACAATGGGCCCCATTAGCCAAATAAGAGGCAGAAGCAATAAGCATTAGTAGATTTGCTAATAATGCACATTCTAAAAAATAATTAAACTGTCAGATAGACTGTGGGGAGTCATTACAAACATCTGGCTAGAAGGTTTTGTGTTATGAATTACTGAATAGGTTGTGATGCCAGCTTGTCTTTCAAAAAAAAAGAGTCTTTGTTACTTCTGAATATTTTAAGCAAAAAATATTCAGAAAGCAAAAGATAAATAAAACGATAAATACAAGTGACAATATTGATCTATTTGTTCTTGACTTCCTTCTATATATTGGGGTCATGGCTAAAGAAAACAAACAGTACACGGAATTGTACCAATTCTAGTACCTGTGCGACGACAAGTGTATTTCATATTACTCTAAATCGTGCAGCCCAAGGCACATGATCAAGAAACACCAGTGCTTTGGACCTTTCCCAAAGCAAGTTCATGGTCACCTTGTGTACACACAGCTTGAGAAAAATGCCAAAGCAGGATGTAACAGTCAGGAAGAAGGAAAGAGGAATGTAAGACAGAAAGGTCACATTGACTCCACAGCTAATCTCCATCCTCTCCAGTCAAGTGTACACGGTGACAGACAAATGAGCTCCTCTCCAATACATTAACACCATAAATAAATCTGCTGTTATGCATCCTATTTCGACGTGCAGGTGCCACCGTCACCTCGGACAATCTCTCTCCTTTGTACCCGATGGGTGATCTCTCCATTAGCCCTGTGATTTGGAGTGTGATGAGTCTATCACAGGTGACAGTGACAAGGAGATCCCTCATTATACTTCATATATGAGCACACAGCTGCGAATTTCCTTTTTGTCCTTTTTGCTGCTTTCAGTCACTTTATCATCCAGACACAATGACACCATATGGCCAGTGAATTACAAGCAAAAGCGGATACTATAAAAGCGTGTCTCATGAATTATTCTTCACATATATTTAGCCTAAAGAGGAGAAATTGAGCCATTTACCAAGGAAATATTCCCTTCTGATCTTGCGGACCAAAAAAAAAAACGTCAGCCAGAAGCCAGAAAACACACACACACGCACGCGCGCGCGCGCACGAACACAAATGCTATTCGAAGTGTCATAACAATTAGGCACCTGGAGCTGAAATACAGATTCATGAGTCACTCATCTGCAACTAAATGCTTAAAATGACCTTGATATCAATAAATGCCATATTGTAACCGCGGAAAAGAATTGTTATTGTGGCGAATGCGTTTTTCATTCCACATTAGGCTGCAGGTTTGCCTATGTTAAATCTAAAGGGCATAAAGTTGCGGAGGTTCATATTTAAAAACTGGAAATCAATCGTGCTTCCTCCAAATAATTGTGTCCGCGTGCATGTGCAGAGTTGTGCTTGTGTAACAAGAATGATCTGGCACAGAGCATATGGCCACTCTGCCAGTCCTAGTTTCACAGTTTCGTTATTGCCAGAGTAGTCAAACGGATTTCGACTGTGCCACGCGATCCAATTGTTCTCAATTTGCAACTCCTGAAACACAATGAAGAAAGGGAAGAAAAAGAAGAAAAAAATGTGTAGACAGCACATTATCCTGTCCATCTACCTTATTTTCTCTCAGATTTGTTGAACTAAGCAGCCTAAAGTGCACACTGGGAAAACTTGTCCTACATTATGAGTTGCTTGGTACTGAGGCATTCTGACAATCCATATATCTCTGTCTATCCTTTTGGCTGCAGCGTTGTGCTGACCTGATGCTTCTCTCTGCCGCATAGAGGCCCAGTCGAGATAAACAGTAATTCTCTTTCAGTTCACTGGACCCACACTTAAATTAAACAGCTACTGTTTAAAAGAACTCAGTGGAGTCTGTGGCCTGGAGGGATCCTGAGAAACTCACAGACGCAACTTAACTTCTGTTAGGGCAATTGCTTTTTTGCTGGATTGATTTTTGTACCACAGAGACATGGCTACTGCCCTTTCCCCCGTGCGACTTGTACTCCATTTTCAGTTGTGTGTGTGAGACAAGCATTTCTGATATTTTTCATCATGAGGTGTCACAGTAATGTCTGAACATGCATTTGTTGACCAAAAAATGCCCCCAAAACATCTTCGCATTTACACCATATTTCCCACAACACGATATGAAGTAGCACTCTTCAGTTTGCTTCTTGCTGAGAAATTGATAACATGACTTGTGTTTGTACATTAAACGAAAAGCAATAAGCTGCCTGTTATCTTAGCTTAGCAGAAAGACTCACTTTGTCCAAAAGTAAACTGCACTACAGCACCTATAAGCTTCACTAGTTACATGATATCCTGTTTGTTTAATATGTAGCTACAAAAAGAAGAGTGTTAAAGCCACTGTGAGTTTTTAAAAGGTTATGCACAGGACAGAATTTTGGCTTGGAGGCAGTCACCTCTCCTGATTGCTTTGTAGCTCCAAGTTGATAACATTTTATCTTTGGACATGCCAGGCTGGCTGCTTGCCTTGCAGTCTTTGTGCTAATCTGAGCTAAGTTGCTGCTGGCTATAGTGGGTTCATATACTGTACAGACATGGCATTGGTTTTGATGCTTTCATCTAACTTTCAGCAAGAAAGTGAATTAAAAAACTTGCTGAAATGTCAGTCTTTTAATGATGGTTTTCGTTTTGCAGAAAACATGGCGCAGCTAATTTATTTTCTGATTGACTGCGAGTGATAATAAAGAGGAATCTGTTTTTCAATTCAACTTCAAGGAGTTTTAAAGGGCTTCCTTTAGATGTGTGAGGTTAGAGATGTGTGAGTCTAGGCTCCAGACAAAGACTAGAGCATCACTGATGAGCAGTGTTGGTCAAGTTACTTGAAAAAAGTAATCAGTAACTAATTACTGATTACTTCCCCAAAAAAGTAATCCCGTTACTTTACTGATTACTTATTTTCAAAAGTAATTAATTACTTAGTTACTTAATTACTTAGTTACTTTTTAAAAACACGATTTACAACCTGAGGAGGTGATAAAGCGATAGATCTTTCAGCCCAATTCTACTTTTTCTGAATAATCCATCATACAAAATGTAATCAAATGGAAAAGTCTCTTTTTTTTTTTAACTTGTTTTATCAGTTTTAATCTTTTAACTTTATGCATGAAGCAAAAATAAAATTATATGCACCATTCTCTGACTTGAATAAATTAGTTTAACATTTAAACCTATTTTCTGCACATTCCAGCACATAAAATAAAACATTTTTTGTGTTTACACTCAGTCTTTCAAATAGATGCAAGTAAAACACAGCAGAAAATAAATAAAGTCAAAGACTCAGCGGTCCTTTTGCTCTATTTTCACCTGTAAAGCAGGAGTGTGGTAGGCGGAGGTTTACCCTGGTGCAGGTGTGCCGCAGCGGTCAGTGGAAGAATCCGCGAGTTTCTCTGTGAATTTCCCATTACGTCGTTGCGCACTCGGTGCTTGTTTAGGGGTTTTTTTTTTCCGCTGTAAAAAGAAGTTTTCTTCCCACGCACAACGGACACTAATGTTTTTGTCACTTTTTATGGAATCAAACTCAAAGTAAGGTCAGTACTTCCACGCTTTAAACGCTGCACGCTCATACTCTCTCCCACAATCGATATGTGATCCATTGTTGATCTGCACACAGCTGTTGTCACTAACGGCGCACTCGCTTACGTCACTGTCGTGAGACATTCTCGCAAAAAAATCACGGTTTTAGTAACGCAGTAATGCAGCGTTCCTACGGGAAAGTAACGGTAATCTAATTACCGTTTTTGCAATACTAATCCCTTACTTTACTAGTTACTTGAAAAAAGTAACTAGTAGATTACAGTAACGCGTTACTGTAATCTATGTAACGCGTTACAAGTAGCGCGTTACTGCCCATCTCTGCTGATGAGTACAATGAGCCGCTACAATGTCAACCTGCAAAGTAATGGCGAGTGCACACACAAAAATTTCCACAAGCTGAAGCATTGTTAGGTCATATGAATGTATTTGTGCAGTTTGAATGTGTGTCAGTGTGAGTCGGTTCATGTGCCTATAAGCAGTTACTCTTTAGGCACTTTAGTGCAGAAGTGTATGCATAACAATTCTCTGTCTCTCTGTCTCTCCCTTGCTGCTCAGTGGAGATCAGCAGGCTGTCACAGGGGAAATAAACAGCAGCAGCTCAGCAGGACAGGCCTAATTAAACAAAGCGCCATAGCACTGTACCTAACAGGCTGCTGCAGCTTGGACCGGTCTAGACCTGAGCGGTCCCGCCAAAGACTATTCGTTGCCATGATCACCGGCTGCCACAGCAAGTGAATGCCAGGAAGAAAGAGGAGGACGAGCTGGAAGGCATATACAGTAGTTCATTCCTGCTCTGTGCAGCAGCTATGGACAGCACTCAGTCAGCACTTTAATGAGGTAGTCCTGAGGAAATGGACCTAGGACTTTGCTTTTTCTTCCATTATGACTTGAAAAGAAAGCTGAATCTGGGGATAAAGACCTAACATGAGATTTTGTTAGAAGTTTAAAGGCGTTAGACAAGTTTCGAAATTGAATTACTATATCTGTGATACTAGGGGGGAAAAAACTTCATCTTTTTAAATTCTGCCCACGTTTAAGAGAGATTTTAACTAACTATTGTACCTCCTTTTGCTTAAACCTACAGTATAGCTGCCAAAAATTACTGAATGTCTCACCCTGAATGCTGGAATGAGTTAGCCTGTAAATGTTGCTGGTTAAGCTGCTTATTTATTTATCCATTTCTTCCACTTATTCAGGTCAGAATTGCTGCTGGGGGGATGGAGCCTATCCCAGCTGTCATATAGTGAAAGGGAGTGCAAACCCTTGACAAGTCATGAGTCTGTTGCAGGACTAACCCAGAGATAGACAACCATTCATGCTCAAATTCACACCTATGGCCAGTTTAGAATTGGTAGTTAGCCATCTACTGTGAGAGGAAGCAGGAGAACACAGAGAGAAGTCACGGCAGCTATTTGTCTGTTAAAGCTTTTTCTTTTCATTACAGGTTTAATTAGTGTCATGTTAAAAGGTATTTATCTCATTTACAAACATTATAAAGTTAAATCAAAAGTGGTGATGAACTAACAATATGTAAAAATGGAGTTTTTGACAAAATGAGAGTTGTGGGCAAAATAAGGCAGAACTCTGTAGGCCAAGATCTACATACAAAGGCATTGTTGTTTATGTTGTGTTTATCAGCTAAAACACCTTTTCTTAAAATAAACATGTAATTTAGAGCGACAATGATCATTTAAAAAATCAGGTGGCTTATCTTACTCTCTCAGCTGGCCAACATAATCCTTTACATCAGGCAAGTTGAGCCAATTGCTATTGACAGTTAACAACCTTGAGTTCAGTTGTGTGTGTTATTTTTATTAATGTGTCATTCAGCTACGCTTACATGAAAACTATCATTTTGCATCTCACTCTACATTGCAAGCGACTATTTTTAATTATTAGTTGAAGAACTCTTTTATGGAAAAACTTGTATGGCTGTTTTAACCAAAACAGCTCTTCAGCTGCAAGATGTTTATTTACTATCTGTTTCCACAACACCTGTCTGTTTCTGATTTTTTTGACATAAGAAACAGACAGATGGATTGCCAGAGTGCTAAGAGTAATTGTCCTGTTGAAAAGTTCACTTTCATTCCACGCTAATCTCATATTAACACTTAAAAAATCATTTTATTAACATAAAATTTACAGATGAATCAACAACTATGATGTTGTCGGCCACTAAGGCAGAAAAATAACCCAAGATGAGAACATTTCCACCAGCAAAATGCACAGTTTGTATACTCCTGGTCTGTTGTTACTGTTGTCAAGCTGTTCTTTCTTTGACTTGACTTTCCACAGCAAAGTTTGTTCCAAAAAAGCTCTTTTCCCCCTCATTGGCTCATTGGCAAAACTGTAGTTCTGCTCTGATGGTTATTTGGAAGGTGCAGGGTTTTTCTTGGCACATCAACAAATCGAGTCAACTTCAGGTAATCTCTTTCTTACTGTAGATGTATGTGTGCTGACACTAACAGTTCCAAGGGTTCGGTGCAGATCTGGTGATGAAATTTTGAGGGCCCTTTGAAAATTCTTTTTACATCAAATTGTCTGCTCTAGGGCTGAATTTGCTGGAATGGCCAGACAGGGACAAATTGGCATGGCATCTTAGCCAGTTGTAGTTTATTCATTACAGTGGAATGATTTATTTCAAATAAATTTTTTAATCTTCTGCTAGACTCATGGGCATCCACAGCCTCTTTCTCAGATGGTGGATGGCAGCATACTAAGAAAGAATTAAGAGAGCCTAGATGTCAGAGTGTCAGATATAATGCGTGCCACCTGTTACTCCTTGAGGAGGCTCTAATCATTGCCAGCTAATCCAAAGATTTTTTTTGATGTGACTGATTTGTGATTTCATCAAGGCTACTTTCAGCTGCTGGGTCTTCTATTTCTTTTACGCGTATTAATTTCCACTAATCTACTATCTCTGATTAACAAAAGGTTAGAACTTGTGCAATATGTCGTGAAATTAGAAGAAATTTGTCACAGGATACTTTCTCCCACTGGTCGATGAGCCAAGAGATGTTCAACAAAAATGAAATATCAGAGCTGCCCTCGTGTGATTTAAAACAGCAGACTGCCGTAAGAGCTATTCCTGACTGTGTCTTTTAAGGTCTCACAGGAAATTACGATAAGCTTTTGTGAATGTTTGTGTGAAAGTGTGAATTGGATGGAAGCCAGGGTAAAATCATAAGGCAGTGTAGCTCTAGCAGGAATCTGAGCACTGACTCAGGTTTCAGCTCTGTTTCCTTTCTGCTTCACACAGACTCGCTTCCTTTATTGCGTCGTACATAATAGAAGATGACAGCAAAGACGTTGGTGAGACAGCATAACATGCAGAGTGGCATTTGAATCTAAGCACAACCCACAGCATTACCCTAGCATGTGCCTCAGTCGTCTAATCTACTGAGCACCTTTTTCGTCTGTTCCAGCCTTGTATGTTCCATTTGACCTTTTGGCTCTCATGGTGTCACTTAAAATAAGCAGCTCCATCTCTTGTGCTATTCTTAAACCACTTAAACTGCCAGACCGAGAAGACGGGGAGAGGGAGGAAGCTCATTCCCAGTTTGATGTTTATCTGGCATTTTCCACTGGCCTGTGACTCGGAGTGCTGTGATTGCTAGCAGAACACATCAGGTTGGCAGAGGCTCTCCCAGCGCTGGCTGTAGGGCACCACACACTGGATGATGAATTCCCGTAAACTCGCTCACACAGGAGACAGTAACGGCAAAATATTCCAGTAGGATTAGAGGAGGAATTTGGACCCATTCATGCTTCTTGTTTCCTCCATCTGCATTGTGTGCGCATTTGTTTTGAGCACATTCATGTGCATCTGTGCTTTTATTGTCTTGGCGAGAGCGCTGTCAGTTCTGTGGTGTCTGTGGTGTGGTGTTTTTCTATTAAGTAATAATTCAGATATTTGAAAGTTTTTTTCCACAAAAAAATAAACAAACAAAAGAAAACACCTGATCACTTGGTGATTAATGTAGTATAAAAAATAGAAGAAAGTATGCTTGTCTTTGGTGTACTGCCTGATGTGTTGCGTAGTGTATGAACTTCCACTATGTAAACCTTTATTTCAAGATTGTAGCTTTCATCCTAATCCTCTCACTGCTTGCCTGTAATAATGGGAAGAAAGCAGCTATGCAACACCCTTGAGATTATTCTTGTAGCAAAATGTATGAGATTCTCTATTGCTTTTTAAAGCTGTGCAGTCTATACATATGCAACTTTCAAGAAACTTCTGTTAGTAGCTGTGATGTGACAGCATAACATCCAGGTGTCCTGAAATAGGAAATACAGATGTCATTCCTCCATATTCAGATTTCATACAGCGAAATAGTGATTAGCATACATATCACATCACGACCACCTGCTGATTGAGTTACATTTTTGTGCCGCACCGATTCAAAAACTCTCTCACCTACACCCCCCACCACACACACACACACACACGCACACACACACACACACACACACACACACACACACACACACACACACACACACACGAGTAAAATTTAATTATTCCAGATGTTGCATTCTAATGTATTCAGTAACTGTGCATGCAGTGTGGGATTCAGAGCCTCTTGGTGACGATATTAAGATATTTTAGAACATGTGGCAAAGAGTGGGCAAATACACACTTTGGGAAACATATTTCCTCATTCTTGATTCAGAACAGCTTTTAAGCATTTAAGGTCACCAGTTTTCAAAACCACAAGGCCACTCATAATAAGAGCCACATGTGAACCGGGGGCAGAGTCTGGTCACCAGAATCAGCAGTGCTAACAACCCAAAGCATTAGCCATGACACATTTTTCATCAGTTTGATCTAATCTTGTTTGTCTGCATTCAGAAGAAGGTTCCCAGATCATTTTTCACAGCAGCAGGCAGAAAAAAACCCTCCTTCCATTTATTTCATTCATTTTCTTCTCTCTGTAGACTGAAATTACCAATCCACATAAGCACAGCCTGCCTTTAGGTTCCCTGTTTCTATACCTGTTCTTTGCAGTGTAAGTCTGACGGGAATGTTAAATACTAGGGCATTAAATAATGTAGGGGATTCACTCAAATGCAAAATTTAATTGCCAAAGTGCAGTAAGTGTTAAGGCTATTCACTGGGTGAAATGACTTAACAGCACAATTTAATGAAATGACAGCTTCGTATATAATCTTTCAAAAAAAATTTATTTCAGTAAAATTACATTTTTATTTCAATTTTCTCTTTTTATTCAAGATCAGAAAAGTCATTTTAGATATGGGCCCTGTTCTGTGACATTACATGACTTTAAAGGTTTATACGCATTTGTTTTCTTAATCTCACTTCAAACACTTTGTTATTAGACTTTTCCAAGCAGAGAATTGAACTGTTAACAGGACACCATATGTCATACTGCGTCTATCAGTTCATGATTCAGTTCAATTCAATTTTATTTATATAGCACCAAATCAACACAACAGTTACCTCAATGTGATTTATATGGCGAGGTAAAAGCCCTACATTAATACAGAGAAAACCCCAATAATCAGATGACCCCCTATGAGCAAACACTTGGTGCCGCTAATTTACAGCTTTAATGTAATTTGACATACCTCAGCATTCTGTCCCTGCCCCCCCATCCTTAAAACTGCCTTCTTGACACTCACTCTTCCATTGGGTCCATTTGTGATGAGTGCTCAGAGATCATTAGAGCAGCTGCATCTCTCTCATTAGGTCTTTGGTGGATTATGTGTTTCTGCATCAGGCGACTAGTAACAAAGTGCCTAAAGTTACAATTTGAACATTTGTTCTTTGTCTTTTATGTGCAGATACAATACTTATTCATCCGTGTAGATATTTAGTTGAATGATTCGTGGGTCAGTGATAAATGGTTTAACAAACAAACAAAGAAAAAGCTATCAGGACTGGACTGAAAAAGCAGCCAGTGTCTAAAAACCTAAAAGACCTCTAGAAAGCCTGGAGAACTATTGCGCAACACCACATCAAAAGACTAAAAAACGAAGTCTGACTTCTTAGAAGCAAATATAAAGAAATGAGGAGTGGCTCAACATATTTCCACCGTATTGTAGAGAAGAATAACATTTTAATAGAATATGATGTTATGAATTTATGTTTTCTGTCTCTAATAACATAATTATGCTGTGAATATAAAGCAGATTTATTTTTTGAAGAGGAAAACAAAATAATATTTATGGGACTGTAAATGCATGCAAGAATAATATAATTTTGGGAGTGCAGTGAGGCGTTATTAGTCCCTTTTTATGGTCATATAGCACAAAAATATGATTTCTGTCTTTGTGTCTTGGATTTTGGATGACATGCACAGTCTGCCATGGATGAGTTTACAGGCAGCAGGAAAAGGATATAACGGAGGACAGTCAGGCAGGCAGTGACTTAATTTTAAGGATAAATGAAGGCAAATAAATGTACGGGAACTGATATAGACTGGATTGCAGCCAAGGGGGTATTAGATTGCAAAAATCAGTCCATGTCATAAGAAAAAAACTATAAATGATATAACAAACCATCAGCAAGTTCACTCTGTGTAACACACGCACACACACTTGTTTTCATATCTTAGTGAGGACATCTGCTGCTTACCCTAACCATCAAAAACGAATGCCTAACCCTAACACTTAGCCTAAAACTAACCAAAACCTAATTGTAACCCTGACACTAAAACCACATTTTGAGCCTCAATAATGTCTTCGAACTCATGGGGACGGGCATTTTGTCTCCATAAGTGATTGTTGATCCCCACAAGTGTAGTGGCATGCCAATTAGCTGTCCTCACAAAGATGTCTAAACATGTACACACATGCACACACGCAAACACACACACAAGACAAGTGCTTGAGTGGGTGGGGAATGGAACAGAAATGCTAGGGGCATCTGGTGAGTAGTGGCATCTAGTGGCAGGTTCAGAGGTCAAGTAAAAGAGGCAGAGAACTCGTAACACTGCCCTATAATACACTGATCATATAAGTTATCATTATATTGCACTTGACATTGAAAGTACATTTTTTTTGCAGATTCCACAGCATTAAGTATCCATTGCTGCTGACTGTTGTTTCATCTCAAGTGACCGTACTCTCTTCCCTCTGTGTTGCCTGGTTTCATCTGCGGTATTTTTATATTTTCATTTTCAGCTTTATTGATTCACTTATTTTGGAATCCAGTCTGACAGAAATGATCTGATACGATAAAAAAAAAAAAAGCAGATGGAAGTCCAAGCTCCTTCAGTATTAATCATTACTGAGAGATGTTTTTGGTTTGTGTTTGTCCTCCACTCTTCTCTAATCAAACGGTCAGGCTTTCTCGCTGACAGCCTGAGACGCAGTGCTCACTGACAATGTTGTGTCTGGGCTCCCTCCTTCAGAGACTTCTGCACCAGTGAACAGAGAACCGTGCTTATTAAAGAATTTTAATTTTTCACACATGTAAGATCTTGTTGTGCAAATAGCAGGGAACTGCTAACATTCTAGTTAACAGCAAACAGAAGGATTTTAAATGTCCAGTGAAATAAATTACATGTGGATAAACTGCCAGTGACTCACAAGAAATATGCCTATAATATGCCTATATTTATTTTTTTCTCTTTAATATATATATATATATATATTAAAGAGAAAATTCAAACAATTCTATTAAAAAACAATCCTGTTTTATTTCAGCTAAAAAAGCCTGTAAGCCACTTCTGGCAGGCAACTTAAAATGCAGTGCCACCTCCCACATGATTTACACTCCTAGCTGAAGTATACATCCAAGGCACCCTTTGCTGTAGCCAAAGATCTGTTTTGTGTAGCCTTAATGCTACAGTTTTTTGTGCTGCTCTGCCCATTTGGTAAGTTTTCCCTAACACTTGCTGCTACAGCTTCTTCTCATGTTAGCTTTCAAAAGAAGATATGTCACTAACTTCAGTGTGACTTTAAGGCAAAAAAAAGAGGGAGGAAAAAAAATAGATGTCGAGGAATAATAATGCTTTGGACCTTGCTCGCCACTGCTGTGACTTCCACAACACCATTCATTGTTTTCTTTATTACTTCTCAGCCACAGGATGCTTTAGAAGCCAGTGGACTGTTTTTCTGTCATTGGTGTGTCATTTGAGATCAATGCTGCTAACAAGTGGTTGTTTACTGAGATGCCAGGTATCGCCACTGTTTCTTATCAAGATCAAGCACAGTTCACTTTACCAAACCGGTTATGTCTTTGCGGCCTTGCTCTGTTTCTATGTTTTTTGCACTTAGTAATATGAAACCATGATCTGCTTTCACAGTGCTTTATGTAGCTTCCTGCTTAAACTAGCTGCAGCAAAAGCCAGCTAATAATGATTATAGGATTAGAGAAGGTCTTTAATATCCTTTATAACCAAAATATACATTTTATGATTGGAAAAGTCTACTAAAATCCTTTCTCATGACAGATAGCCCACATTTTCTTTCCATGGAGACTTCAGCCATCCATCCATTGTCTATACCAGCTTATCTATTTAGGATCCCAGCAGGGCTGAATCCACCTCAGCATGCACTGGCCAATGGAGTACTGGATACCCTCAGGTTTCAACTGTATCTGTTCTAAAAATAAACATAAGGAAATGTGAAAAAGACTTGGTTTCACTAAACATCAGCCATGGCTGACATGAAAGCACATGTTACAAATGCAGTAAAAGTGTTAGGTTATGGTTTTCTATTTCCCAGGTCTTTATAAACTGCTTTTATAGTTGTGATGTCTTTCCTGTGTTTTTGTGTTTTGCCTCTTGGCATTGTCAAACATTCCTGCAGATCTACTCTGTGATAGTAGCTGCTCTTCATTGTGTGCTGACCTTGCCGTGTTCGATTAAAACTGATAAACTCACACAAGCCATTGTTCGGATTGAGTAGAGGGTAGAAGAGAGGTGCAAGGTTATTCATCAAGCCATCTAAGAAATAGGCAAATTTTTAGCTGTGTTAAAAAAATAAAAGTCGGGATAGAACATCCTTCCTTTGTTTTTGTTTTTTTGTTTTGTTTTTTACAGAGTTCTGAAAGAAGAATCACTTTTCACCTTTCTTAGGGAGACTTTGGATAATAAAGAGTGACGCACGTAATGTTTACAGTTAAATCCCAGGAAAGTAATAAGTAATAACCTGGCTTTCTGGCTTTCCCAGAAATATGGGCAATTAAGAGTAATAAAGAGTAACATTTTGTTGAATATTTAACACTATTAATGGAAGGATATGTATTCCCAAAGGCTTGGTCAGATAAACAACTGCTGCAGATTTATGCTGTTATTTTTTTAATGATTTTATTTCCCCCCCATCATTAAATTTACCATATGCTCACAACACATAAGAAGCTGATGGCTCTCAATAGAGCTGCACATCATCCTGTAGAGGATGGAAGAGGCGATATACAGCTAATGAGTATAATTACAATCATAATGGCCTCACTATTGTACAGTGTTAATAAAGGTTCAGAGTTCTATTAATTCTGACCTCCAGCTCTCACTTTCCTCTTTTGTGCCTCCCTCTAAATCATCTCCTCGTGTTGCTCTGTGCACAGGATGTGAACCCACACACATATGTTTGACTAACTTGTGCATAAATATGTGTAGATGATTTGTGGCTGGATATGCCGTTACCCCTGTTTATTTGTCTTTCCCGGTCATTATGGAGGAGATTTACTGTGAACACATGGCACCATAATAATTTGTGTGCAATGGCAGTGCAGGAAAAACAAAATGAATGGTGTGGCATTTCAAGTTTATTATTGTTACTATAACAAGAGGTAAAGACATTTCAAAGAAATACAAACAGACATGGAGAGAATGCAACAAGTTTATTCTAGAAACTTGTACTCACCAGCAAGATTTTGAGAATTAAATGCACTTTGGAGGATTTTGTTGCAAAAATATTGTAGTAAAAAAGTCACGGGCCAAAGTGACCAACTGTACTGTGTCCTCAATTTAAGGGCGCCACATAAGATGCTGTTGTTATTGACTGTGTTTAATGATCATCAATGGAGAAACAGAGGGGTCATGATTCCTCAGGACCTCCTCATTTCCAACAACCTTGCCTGGTCTGCTGACTCTACAGCTGCACTCAAGGTTCAGCAGTGCCTTCACTTCTTGAGGTTGCTGAAGAAGAGCTGTCTGGATGAGAAACTGCTGGTGGCCTTCTATTGCTCCACCATAGAAAGTATCCTGGTTTACTGTGTAACGGTGCGGTATGCCAGATGCTCTGCAGCAGATGAAAAGGCTATCCAGAACATACTAAACACAGAAAAAAGACCACTAGCTGTGCTCTATCTTCCCTGGAAGAGATGCCACTCAGGAGCCTAAAAGAAAATCACCAAAGGCAGTTTTCACCTTGGACACTTGCTGTTTGACCTGTTGCCCTCTGATAGACACTACAGGTTCATCACAACAAGGACCAACAGATTAAAGAAGAGTTCTTATCTGAGTGCAGTGACCATCCTAAATCAAACATGATTACTGTAATGCACCATGGCACCTTTGATTTAATTCTTGATTCCTTCATATTAATAACTGTTTTGTATTGTCTGCTGAAAGATCTTGGTTTAATATGTGAATGACTTTGTTGTTTTGTGACTGGCTTGTTATTTATTTTGAGATTGCTACAGGACTAGTTCCAGTTTTTTTTTTTTCCCTTTCGAATGAGCGTGAAACCAACTCTGATTCAAACTAAATATAAATTACAATAGATGCTTCATAAAAATAGTTATAAAGATAAACCATATGATCTTCTTCTGCGAGGCAATAACGACTCACAAAGACCAGCATCAAGGTAGCCATAGCAACATCAACTGGTACTAAAATGCTAAAATTAGAACTTTCAAAGTTATTTTTCAAGTGAACACCCAGCAGTACCCCTTTCTTTTCTTTCTTCTTTTTTTTTTTCACTTCAGGGATTCATGGACCAAACCAGGACTGACATGTGGTGACTCAATATTGGGCTTTTATTTGACAGGTAGAAGGAAAATAAAGACTCCAGTGGGATGCTGTGGTAGCTCGGTGTTTGTTGAATGTGTAAACAGCCAAATTTCTGCTAATACTTTAGCCCTAAGCACTTGCTAAGCCGATGGTATATCAAGGCTCTGTTGATTCTGTTTTGGAGGCTCCCCTCTCTCGTGGTAAAAACTTAATGCAGATTTAGGAGACATTCATTAGTGCACGACAGTACGTGACAGACTTTCCTGGGGGACATCTTATTTGTACTCTTAAATTTTATGTTTAATTTATCATTAGACTAGAGGCATTTCGCAATACCAATACTGTCAATGGAAGACAGTAAGCACAAAGAAGAGGCTGATCCTGTCACGTTCCTGAGAGTAGTGCAGATATTTACCAAATGGTTTTTGTAAAATGCTCCAAACTTCATGTGTCGAAACACTTATGATTTATGAAGCCTTCACTCTATTGGTCCAGTATAGTTCATGACAGCTTGGAAAGCCATTAATCATGTGATGTGCATCTTGCACTTCCCATGGGGCTGATCTACTGTCATTGATCATTTTTATGTCAACAGGCCTGAAACTCAGCCTGGAGATATTAAACTTTAAATAAAGATGATGGGAGCATTTCTTAACATTACTTAATGGGAATGACTATTATGACTCTTGACCGGGCTATCCTGTAACTCAACAGGACTGTGAATGTATTACATGAATGGTCACTCTCGGTGAGGGGAGATAATCCCTTCTTGGATTAACCTGAATGTTCACTGATGTAGTAAATATGAAAAGGCAGTTTGTGCTTTCATCTTAATTAAACATGGAGGTTCACATTTCAAGCAGATAGACGGAGGTAACACGTTGGATCACATGAAATGTATTATGACCTCAGGTAACTTAGTGAAGAAGTTTAAGTCAGACTAGAGAACTGAGAAAATATTGAAAATTTACATAACAATAAAAGTGAGATATTGCTAATTGATATATTTATCTCTCTATATATGGAAAAGAGATCAATTCATCAATTGAAACTGCACTGCAAAGACATTTGTCTAAACCAATATTGATTCTTTTTACAAACATGGGCACTTTGCAGCTTGGGCGTATGACTAATCAAAGACTTCCTCATAGCTTCACTACAGTTAACACATTCTAATAAATATCATCAAACCAAGATAGAACACACACTGCAGGTGCAGTGCACAAATTGTTAAACCACTTAACACTGACCTATGAATCATTCAAGCATAAAAAAGTATCTGACTCAAGAGATTGACCAGTGTTGTGTCTACAAATAACTATAAAATATTAAATGGTAAATTAAATGGTATCTGGCAGCCTGATGTTCCCATTTATTTTGCCAAATTAGCAAAAAAACAAACCCAAATTACACAGTTTGACAGGCATAAAAAAAGTATTTTTGGACCAACAAGGTAATTCCCAAAGAACTATTAGCCAAAAAAGGTATATGTTGGCATGGTTTGCAGCGTGTCATTAAAAATTGAGGAAAATGGGAATTGGGAGACTTAAACAGGACCTACATCAGATGAACAGTATCTGAAAGTTATGTCATTAAGAAATAGGAACAATCCAGCACAGTCTTGTCACAGGACCCAAGAGATGCATCTGACCCTTCAGTTAATCCACCCACTATTTGGATATAAAAAATTCCCCCCAGTCTTTATTAAGCTTGGGTCCTCTAACACGGGCCTGGAAGCTTGAGGGTCCTGCACTGTATCTTTGCTGTTTCTAGGACTGCGCTCTTCTGGACAGAGGTCTCAGATGTTGTTCCTGGGATCTGCTGGAGCAACTCGCCTAGCTTGGGAGTCACTGCACCAAGTGCTCTGACTACCACTGGGACCACTGTTGCCTTCACCCTCCACATCTTCTCGAGCTGTCTTTCAGTCCAGCTTTGTCCAGCCACTTTTAGGATTTCTGGATGTCAGTCACTTCCTCTATCTGCCGGTGGTACATACCATGCAGGGGCCTGTCCTTCCATGATGATTCCTCCTCTTGCTCCTCTTCCTTAGGTTTCTGCTGTCTTAGGTATTCACTGAGCACGCGGTCGGGTTGGGGGGGGGGGGCATCTTTTTGATGTACTCGTGAATGTTTGGTGTCTCATCCTGAAATGTGGTACTGACACTCACTAGTCCCCAGCCTCCTTCCTTCCACTTGGCATATACAGTCTCAGGGTGCTGCACTTGGGGTGAAACCCTCTATGCATGGTCAGGAGCTTCCTCATCTTGATGTCAGTTGCTTATATCTCCTCGTTTGGCCAACTTATTATCCCAGCAGGGTACGTAATCATGGGCAGGTAGGTGTTGATAGCCCGGATCTTGTACTTGCCGTTCAGCTGACTCCTCAGGACTTGCCTGACACTTTGCAGGTACTTGGTGGTTGCAGCCTCTTCACGGTGCCCATTTGCCTGTGGGATCCCCAGCTATTTGTCAATGTCTGCTTATGTATATATATCGGTGTTTATTAATGGTAATTGTAAAAGGTGCAATCACGAAGCCATCCTTATCACTATATTCGTTTGAATTTGTTTATCTAGCATTCATTAACTGCTAATGGAAGTCCACCCACCCCCTTAAAAACCAGGTAATTTTGCAGAGCCTGACACTGATTGAACTAAACAGTGTGAGAAGTAAAACTGTCACTGGCAACTGTAACAGATTGCTTCACTGCCCGGTTAAGGTTCAAAGAATATCAATAGCTCGTAGAAACATGGTAATCAAGTTTCACACTGTACACATAGTATGGACAGCCACCCATTTTCAGAGGAGATTGTGAGTAAAGCCTAAAGCGCTCAATGGCAATACTGTTTTAATCACTCTGTCACAGACTGGAAGCCAGCTTTAAGAGCATGCTAAAACATGATGAATGAGGGCTTAGGCTCAGTACAAATATGAGGTCTGCAGGATTGCTATGATACTACAGTAGAAAAAGCTGATTAGTGGCATCTGTGGACATGATTAATTGATGCAAACACATTTCAATTTAACGGCTCTTTGATCAATTATTAATTAACAGATATCCCTGCCCCCCCCTACCCACACCCCTCAACCCCTTCTTTTATTATGTACAACTTCAATTAACAGTCCCGCTGCTTTGACCCATCACTGCCCTCTCTTGCAATTCTAAAACACTGGAAGCAAGAATATCTCAAAGAGCAAATAGTTCATGCAGATTCTTATTTGGGAGAAATCGCCACTTTTACACGTGTAAATCTCACTGAGAGTTGTATGCTGCTCTATTTGGACACTGTGATCTTTGCCTGAAGCTGGTTTTCACCCAAAATTAATGAAATTTAACAACGAGCTGATTCCTCATCTGAGGGCAGTGATTTTGCACATTCTTGTGGAAGCAGTAAACTGGAGCACAGATTTCTCTAAGGACTTCTAGGTGAATGTGTTGCAGGTACGCTCAAAATTGTTCCCCTTAGGGCATCACTCATGATTTCGCTTGTCTCACAGACTAGTAGGAAAAAAATAAAAAAGGAAAAAAATACCTTTTGAGGATTATCCTGGGGCAAATGTTAAAATGCTTCCAGTAACATGTGGATTTTATTGTTGTTTCTGATTGCCTGGTAGCCATGGGTAATATCTGACACCCACTTAAAACTGGCAGAAACCTGAAACTGGAGTAGAAATATAATGATTGTTTGCTCTTACTCCACTGAGGTCAAATTGCACCTGAAAATGAAATATTTAGAGGGATTTGATCGATTTTAATTTATGCAGCAGAGTGGATTATTACAGTTAAGATCAATTGTTTGCACGGAATTCATAAAATAACAAAGTGATGCTAAATCTTTTTAATCAAAATTCATGTAGCTCATTGTTTTCCATTTTGGAAAAAAAACAATTGCTGCAAAATTTTGAAATTTAAGATGGTGCAAGACTTATAATACTTTAAAACCTATTTTGGTAAAGGGGCAAATGATGCTTTCCATATCATTTTATTGCAGTCATTGCTCCTTTTATTGGTATGTTTACTCCGAGGTAAATGCGCTACCCCCTTGCTCTCCGTACTATAAATAATTTATTAAGGAACTGAGGATAGCAAGGATATAACAAAAAATATATGCATTGCTAGTGATCTGGGAGTACAGCCAAAGGATATGTCAGACATAGTTATGGGGAAAGGGTTGAATAACTCCTTCCATGTACTGATTTGGCCCACTTGTCCCTTTGGCTCTGTTCTCAGCTCTTCTAGCCAGTGTGGATGGGTACATTAAGACACAGGTGGACTGATAGGGGTTGAAAGTGACCCTCTGCTCTTAACACTTGTGCAATGCTGCAGTGCATCAGGCTAAGCCACTTTGACTCTACCAGCTCGCTTAATTGCTCAGTGAACCTGGCTGCAGCATTGAGCTGGCTGACTTGCTGGTCCCCTGAGAATGTATTACGAGTGCTCTGTCCAACTAATTGCCTCCTTTGTCCCCCATCATCCCCACACGGTTTGTCCACACATGGTGACAGACCAGTCATGGCCATACCAGCATCATCACGTTCCTCATATTCCCAGTCACTATCTTATTTCCCCAATACACCATCATATACAGATATATGCAAGTAGAGCCGATAAAAGAAAATTGGATTTTCCCTGTTCTAAAGTCATAAAAATATTCTGCACGGACGTCTTCTGCAAACACTCGCTACAGTTTGACACTCTAACACACACTGGAAATTTTTGCATTCATTTTACATTCTTTTCTCTCTGTACAAGCCATCAGCATTCAAGGACACTGGATAATTTGATTTATAAAGATTGCTGTAGATCGAGGGCTTCTTTCTTTTACAAGGTGCACTTACAAATTAATATATTAGCTGTAGATTTAAGTAACCCTTGGGAAAGACACAGATATACAACAGTGAGTGGGGCATGTTTTTGAAAGGACTGGATATCACAAATTAGGGAAAAAGATAACGACTGCCAAGATGTGTTATCAAGGTCTAAGGTATTTAAATATACTATTAAATTACCTTGACACAGATTAAATTAGATATTTGATTTGCATTAAATCATGCAGAAAAATATCTGAATCTATTAGAAAATTGTGTGCTAATATTATTAACATTATAATAGAGCAATATTTTACAGGATATTAGGCTACCTTTGTGAACTGACAGCCTAAGTCTGCATCCAGAACAAGAGGGGTAGAAAATGTAGATCTATTAAATACTTTTACAGCACTTTTTCGATAATTTCAATGTCATTTATATTGTCAAGAGACCTCTGAAGTCATTCCAGTTTATTTTTAGTGCAATAGTTCAAATATAATCTTTAATTTAAATATTTAAAATGCATTTTCATGTTGTGACCTTAGAAAACATTCAACTCTTCCTTTCCTGTTATTGTTTAAAGTTTGATAAAAAAAAAAAATCCCCAAAAAACCAAAACAGAATATACTGGCAAGGTTCAGGAAGAAAGAGAAGCTGAAAGCAGGACTTTCAGCAAACCAGGGAAACATAAGTTGACCTTTTTATGAAAATAGGATTCAAAAATCCCCAAAGTGCAAAAGAAAAAGAAAAAACAAAAAAACACACACAAAAAACTGAATTAAGTAGAGTTTAATTTAAAAACAGGAACTGGTCATCACAAGGGAGGTTAAACAGACATACTGACAAAGACTGAAGGAGACTAAGGCTATAAACACACACATGAGGCAAAAAAAGGAGATAAGAAACACCTAGGAAACAAGAGATAGCTCAAAAATAATCACGGCAATGACAAAAGGTAGCAAAATTAAATGCAAGACACAAGCATGTGACAACAGAAATAATATAGGAAGTGAAACACTGAAACACTGAATACATAGACCTTAACTCAGGAGGGAGAATAAAGGGAACAAACACTCGCAGAAAAGAAACTGTAACCAAGACTAAAAATCTAATGGGAACTAAAAGCACAGCTTACAGGAAAATATACACCGGTAGCTAAGAAACCATTACTGAATAAAAAGAAATCACACACTTGGTAACAATTAAACTCTTGAATGGTTCTATTAACATAATCATTGCTGTGTACCTGATCAGGTTTATTAAATGTATAATGTTCATAGTATCTTGCGATACGCTAATAAGTATTTAACCACAACTTTACTGGATACTTAAGAGTATTTTTGTCTGATAAAAAAATCAGACAAAAATACTCATAAGTATTGTTTGTTTTTTGTTGTTTTGCATCTTAAAGTTGGCTTTTAATTTTTAACAAATGAAATTGAATATAGCCAAAGTAATTTTCACCTGGCAAGCAACGGCTAGAAAGTAATGAATTTATGATTTATTTTTGCTAATATGTTTCTCATTAGAATAAGTTTTACTTACTATTTGCTCGCCACCTTAAGTAGAACTGCAACATCATTTTTAATTTATAATAGCTAGTTTTGTTTGTTTGTTTGTTTTTTCTTTACCTAAGTGTTCATTTTTTAATATATTGTTAATAGACATTTTAAAATACAATAAGAAATTCAATTCATTTGCTTTCTTACTTCTAGTTTGTGTGTGTGTGTTCATCTTCATCTAGTTATGAGCAGTATGTTTGATTTGGTGGTTTTGTGAGGAGTGGGTGTGTGCTTTACATGCTTTGGTCGGTAAAACTGGAAGTGAGCTACTATATTAATAAAGTTTAGTAGAAGTTGAAGTCAGGAGGGAATGTCGGTAAGTGTAAGTTAACAGAATAATAATGCTCTACCAGTATGACACATTTGATGCATTACAGTTGATCTTCTTCTTTCATGTTCTCCTTTACTACATCCACAAATTTCCTCTGAGGTCTTGGCAGCTCCATCTTCCACATTCTTTGCCCAATTGCCAAATCATCTCCACCTTGCCTCTTCAAACTGTTCATCCTAACATGTCCCTCTGGTGTTCTAATGTCTAATCTTGTCCATTTTGGTCTTTCTTATTGCCACCATCTCCAAACCATAAATTGCAGCAGGTCTCGCTACTGTGCTACAAAACCTTCCCTTTCACTCTTGCTGCCTTTTGTCACAAATTACACCGGACAGTCGTCTCCACTCTCTCCACCCTGTCTGCACTTTCCCCCCTCACCTTTCTTGAGCCCTGTCGAACGCTTCTACTGCTTTCTTCTACTGACTTTCATTCCTCTTCTCTCCAGAACATGCCTCCACCTCTTCAGACTCTCTTCAACCTACTCCCTGCTCTCACTACAGATCACAGTGTCATCTTCAAACATCCTAGTCCATGGAGACTTCATGTCTCGGCCTGTCCTTCACAAACACAAACAAGAAAGGGCTCAGAGACGATTCCTAATGTAATCCCACCCCCACTTTGAACCCATCTGTCTTGCTGTCCTAATGCATTTTGTGCACTAGTTTCACATACTTCTCTTCCACTCCTGAATTGCTCACACATTACCACAGTTCCTTTCTATCATATACTTTCTCTAGATCCACAAAGACACACCGTATTTCCTTCCGACCTTCTCTATGCCTCCCCATCAACACTCTCATAGAAAACATAGCATCTACAGTGCTCTTTTTCAGCATGGAGCCATAGTACTGCTTGCCAACTGTCACCTCTCTCTTTAACCTATCTTCAACAACTCTTTGATATAATTTCAAATAATAATCTTCATGGTATGGCTCATCACTTTTATCTCTCTTTAGTTACAGGTATGCATATCACTCTTGTTCTTGAAAGTCTGTGTCACTATTCATCTCCATTTTTGCTGGCGTCTAAGCCAGATGTTGAATCATAGTGAAGCAGAATGAGCGTCAGCATCTCGATGGAGGTTGCTAGGCAGGAGGACAGGGCCGGAGACTTTCTAGCTGTTGCTGAACAAAGGAACTCAAAGTTGCATACATAATGTTGGCATTTTAAATGCAAAGTTTTGGGGGCAAATTCAAAGAAGCATCTGAACAATGACAAATGTGTTTATCATTCAAGGGAGGTGTTCGTGTTGACTGTCTTCTTTGGACAGCCCCATGAAGGGTTCAGAGGCTATTCACAAGAAAAGGTGGCTTTAGAGGTGACTTTTAATGCAGCTGTTAGAGAATTTTAACCACACTTTAAACAATTCAGTGAGTACATATTTGCTGTCTTGATACCAGCAGGATTCTTATGACACAAAACATCATGTTTGAAGCACACCGACATATAAAAAAAACAAATAAAAGTCATGAAGTAATATCATCCTGGATTATATACTTTTTGTAGAAAAAGGTTAGAGCAAAGAAGAGGAGACGATCAGGCTCAGGTTTCTGGGGTTTGTAGCTGTTAACAGGTTTAGGGGCTAAACGAGTTTTTAGGCATTTTAATCAAAAAGAGTGTGATGTTCTCAGCTTTGAGTAATATGTCAGTGTTCTACATCTAGTGTCCAGTTCTGTCTGAGTGGGAAACTTAAGGTTCTTCATTTCAGATGCTGAATGGGGGAAGAATGCAGCTTTACCGTCTTGTTGTTCTTGAATTTACTCCTGATAAGAGGTGTCATAATGTCCCATCCTGTGGCTCTCTAGGGTCATAAAATGCATATCTTTGTGGCCACTGGTGGTCTGTTTCAACAGGATAATCTATATTAGGGAGGCTGACAAAGTGTAGGCCTTTAGGTAGTCCTTGTTTTATCACAAATTCTTCTGAGCTCCACCAGCAGTTTCCTGCATTGATGTTCAAATGATGATGTTTAGATAGATAACAACAGATAAGCCCAATGGGTGGCAGGAAGATAACAGACACTACGCACTGACGGATATTACTCTGTGCAAATGACCTCTCATTCAAGAACATCTGCCCTTTTGCATAAGCTATGGGCCAGTATTTGGAACATGACCTTTAAAAACAATGAGATATTTACCCAAAGGAAGGTGCTGGCATATTAGAAGGACTAAAGAGATGAAAATATCCGCATACAGTATGAGACTGGCAGAAGGAATTAAAGATAATGGCTGTCTAAATAGCCATTTAAACGGCTGAATCTTTCAATTATAACATAAAGCCTCCCTCACATTTCTTATATCTCACTCTTTTCACCATTTTCCTCCTGTTTTTCACTCCATATCATCATGTGTACATAATTTATTCATCCATCTTCACCAGCTTTCAAAGTGACCCATCCCCCTCTCAAACATTTACCATTAATAAAACATTAAGTGTGCGCAGAAATGTAAACAAATCTGGTTTTGATGTGAACATGACGTCAATGAAGGACAATGTTGTTAAATAGAAAATCTAACATAAATTGTGTTGTACAATATGTGCTTGCTGTATGCGTGGCTTTTCTTAATAAAGGCTTGTAATGCAAAGTGCTCTTTGTGTTCTCGCCTGCGCCTTGAATCAACAATGTTAATGAAGCCTCTTTCCTGCACATTGCCACACATCAGTAACACGTGGCTATGAGAGATTTGCTTCTCCCTTCCCTGTGTGGCTTTCTGCCTGTCTCTTTGTGTTTCTTTCGTCTTTTCCCTGCCTTCCCGCTTCGTCTCTCCTCCCCCTCTCGCTCTTTTCCTCTTCTGGTCTGTCTCCCTTTCGCTGGCATCAAAGATGTGCATAACCTGAAATGAATGCATGTGTTAATCACTATCTCCTAAGAATTAAATGATCTCCAACCACGCTGACAATTCATGTGCAAAGGAGAGCTCTCAGTATTCATAAGCACTGTGCAGAGCATTTACATGGATAACGGTGTCAAAACATTAAGTAGGAGGTTCAGAGAAAATGGCTCTTGCAGGAGATGAAAACCTTTCACTGTTCTGTGTGAATTGGTTTTCCCATATGTCTCTATTGCAGCCTAGGAGTGTGTTTTGTAACCTAGATATGTTCCAGAAACGAACTTTTTCATGAGATTTTTAAGGTTTCACTTCTCCGCGGAGTTCATGCCGCATGAGTAATTAACAGGAAACATCAACATCACATAACCAAGCTAATAATACTTTCATGAGCATTAAACAATGATGTTTAGGCTGGCCGTGTGATGTTATTAACTAGAGGCGTCTATATCTTTGAAATCTGCAGCTAGGAAAAGAAGAAGAAAGATCAATGAAAATAAAAGAATGATCCAGCTTTAGCTATTTTATTTTGGCCTATTGGAAACAATCTAAATAAGCTGTGAAGAAAACAGTGAAATATTCTCACCCTTTACTGCACATCCATCAGGAACAGAGTAGCATTAGCATTTATTTATAGTCACTTTCCTTTTAGCCCTGCTTTTGGTCTCAACTCACTTCTCATGAAATTACCTGTCAGCGAAAAGTTCCTGCTAATGTTTTATGTCTGCAGTTTGGTCCAGAGTGGATTTCTGCAGCTTTGTCACTGAAAACATCTGCCTGCCTCATCGAGGGGCGTAATATTAATTCCCAAAATTCTACGTTAAACAGTATTTCCATTTAGCGCCATCCAAGATCCAAGATCCAGGGATGAGGACCAAAAGTAATTACATTTATATCCTTGTTTTACTCAGAGAGTTGAATTCATTTTAAACTTAAGATGTCAACTTGTGATCACAGAGTTATGACACGTCCCTGCGAATTGTCACACAGCGGTTCTAAATTCTGTAAGTATGAAATGAGGGATGTGTCTGTTTTTGGAGCGGGTTAACATTGTTAGAAAGACACTTATCATCTTTAGAAGTAACAGCAGTAGGTAAATGAGAAGGAAGTGTTTTTCCTGATTTATGTAAATGGCTTTGTTGAAAAGCAGATGTAACTGTGGAGTGGAAATGTTTGCACTGTTTGCTTTCAAATACACAAAAGAATTTTGAACTCAAGGAACTCCAAAAATCCTGCTGCTGATGAGTATTCACAAGTAACTCAAAATATTATGTGGGTTTGTGATATAACATTAAACCATCTACTCTACACTCCACTGACTGAAGTGGCTTCATTTAGTCATGACAAGTATTTTTGTTGTTGAGCGTTTCGTTTTTAAAAGGAGCACCAGCATCAAGAGTACTGATGCAAGTGATGCTAAAGCAATCAAAAAACTCTTCAGAAGTGAGCGAAAGCCCTGAAGTAGTGTTGGAAGAGAAAATGGGCTTAAAAGGCTTCTGTAAATTTGTTGGCTGATGCAGAGTTAAACCTTTAGAAGTATACGAGTGTATAAGAGACTGGGAAACCATTTAAAAGGTTAGCATATGGTAGGCTACACACAGAGTACTTTGAACAGCATTAAATCTGTCACACAGTCAGAGAACCTCAAAAAATGTTGTGGATACACTATGAATAAAATAGGCTATGCACCTTAAGCATAGTCCAGTGTTTCTAGAGCATGTGTCAAAACAACTTAAGCTGTCATCACATCAGAAATCTCCTCAAACCAGTGCTTTTCCTCGTGTTTGCTTTGCAGTTTCTATGGAGTGAGATTCTTTTACTTGACTGCCCTGGGGCTGAAAAATGAAGCCAACCCAAAAGGTAAGTCAAACCCAATAGACTCTCATGTTAAAACGGTTACATTCTCAGCAAAAATAACAAAAAAAAATTCGCTTTGGTGTTCGTAAGATAAGTTGCACCTTACCTTCAAACTACATATTTCAAAAGCCAGAACTTTTACTTTAAAGGTATTTTGCCACCACTTCTGGTTCACTGCTTAACTATTCCTTGGAGAGCAGTTGCATGGAGTTTGTAGGCAAATCTAAGTCCGTTCTGCAATGACCAAAACAATCAAAATCATGTTTTTATAGTAGCACTATGTGTCACTTTGCAACAAATTTCATGTCGGAAATGGCAGAGCCCTCCAGCAACTCCTCGTCAACCAGTCAGGGAATGCATTTCTTTTTCTTTAGCAACCTATGGTTGCCAAGGGGTTACCGACTGGTGTCTACTGTAGATATTACTCATTGAACTCTATGTCTTGATGGTGTTTCTGGTACCTTTTGCAGCATTTTTTGCAGCACAGTTAATGGCTTGCTCTGTAGTTAATTGTATTAAAAACCCAACTGTGCTCCACAATTTATCATTTTATTAGTATATTATCAAGCACTATCAAACAGTTGTACCACTCAACTTACTGATAAACCCAGCTAATGACACATTTTTACAAAATAAATAAATAAATCACCAGCGGTAGGTCTGAGAGGCGGTTAACTGGTTGATATTTTTAACTTGGACGAGAGATACAGTTTCAACAACTGCCACAAGTGTCGAAGCTCTTCCCATTTAAATTCAAATGTTGTGGTCTTAAGCAAAATAAAGAGATTCAGCCAGAAAAAGTCAAGTGCTAAAAATCACTGGAAAACTCAATAACACAGAAGAATTTGATCATTACTCATCCAACCGAATTTCTAAAATGAGAGGTAAAAAATGACCAAGTGGAGTGATATCATTTGAAATCAATTTGGTTTATAACTGCATTTTCATCAGCATGAACAAACAGCCTTGATGGTTAAGGTATGAGTAGTTTCAATCAATATGGAAAATCCCCCGCCTCTCGGCCGCAAAGCTATTATGTGGAATCCATATTGAATTTGGAGATAATGAAGTCTTGATAAAAGATCAGACATGCATTTGACACGGGATTGTGTTTAATAGTCCAAAGTTGTCATTAGCAGTTGTTGCATTGAAGAGAGCCAAAAAATAAATGAGTGTGAAGTATGAGTCGCTGTAAAACACACTAAGAAAGGAAACAATGAAAATTAAGGAGAGAGATGACAAGTGTCTATGGATTTTGAAGACCACAAAGCTCTTGTTAATTAGTGTCGAGGTAATTTAAGAATAAGAGGAAGCAGAGAAAAAATAATGTCATACACAATAAAAGGCTTTCCTCATACCAGCCATCATTTAAGCCTCTGGTGCCTCTGTTTTCGTTTTACCGGAGCCTTATATCTCTTAGTACATAGAAATGTTTATATATCTATACAAGCAAATAACCAGTTTGTTCCGCAGAACCGGAGCTATGTGAATACAAATGCTGCCAGATTACCATGTTACATTAGAAATAGCTACAAAAAGAAAAAAGAAAAATACTGTGCTTTTTAAATTATTTCTAAATGCTATACAAAAAGGACCTCAAATATTTATCCAAATAATTACTGCAACATAACCCACTTCTTCATATTATGCTATTTCACATATTACCAGCAGTCCATAATTGGTGAAAAATAATATATATTATACTGTCTACAATAAGAACATCAACAGCAGCATTTCTTAGCATGGTGCATCATGTGAACTAGTCCTCAAAGATGCAAGAACTTTATAAAACTAACTAACTAACAAAACAGTTCTAGTAGGAACATTGTGTCAGCATCACTCCAAAACATACTTAAAAACCACTTTAACTAATTTAATCCTCCAGGTGTACGTCTTGTTGACACGGGATTAAAGAGTTAATACAGAGAAGATACTTAAGGCAAACCCCAGAAACCTCCCTCAAACCCCCCTTATTTCAGGAAACAATTAGCCCAGCAGCAAGTGCATGCCCTCACTCTTTCCTCGTGTTGATACATTTCTTTCCATGTGATTCAATTGATACTTTGTTTTTAATGTTTTCTGACATTTCACTCTTTTGATTTTATAGTGCTTTTATTTCCTTACTTTCATCCTGTTATACTGTAGAAAATCAACAAAGGTTAAATGGAATATATCTACACAGCTATAAAGGATCAGAATCTAGTGGTGCATTCAAGGACTTTGCGGATCCCAAAGCAGACCTTTTTTGGCTAAAAAGGAGCTCATGGGCTCTATTATCAGAAAATGTTCAAATGATGTCAGCAAACTGCTATGAGAATGACATGAATTAAGTTCATTTTTTTCTCCTTATTCACGTTAAACATCCTTGAACATGTCAACAGATTTTCTGTTTTCACAGTGTGAAGGCTTTATAATACGAAAGAAAAAAACCAAAACAAAAAATATGGATGACAACATAACCATTCAAAACAAGTTTCAGATTTTTCACATGTTTGCAGTTCATAATGAAGAAAGAGAAAAACAAACAGCCCAATCATAAAATGCATTCTTGGCAACAATGTGAAATATACCACTCTTCGCTATTACCATTTGTATAATGTATTATATATATTATATATATATATATATATATAACAAACAAACCCCGGCTGTCTAAAGATTTCTCTTGATGCCTCTTATGTGAAACATTTTCTGACGTGAAGTTTACTTTTGCAGATTTACTTCTAAGCCTAATCTCGAAAGTTCTGTGCTTCTATCAAAGTTCCACAACATTAAAATGAATAATGGGCTGCGAAAGCTTGTGCAGTGTCAGGCTCCCAAGGCAGAGTGTCTGTCTATTTCCCAAAGTACAGTTTGTAAAGGAAATTGGTTTATACTTATGAGCCATTGATCCACAGAGAACGGTATAGTTTGTCATTCAGCAGATCTCTGGCACAGAGGATGGAGAGATAGTGGAAACTCCAGGGAGAGCTCGATCTAGGCAGGTTACATCCACAATAGCTATCAGCGCAGTCTAGGAGATAAAGCTAAAAAGAATGTCTCAGTGCTTAAAAACTGTTTACCTGCATTGCTAATTCCACTGGTTTATCTGCTGAGATCGTAATCCACAGTGTCTGACAAAAAAAGAACCAAATGACATGGCTCTTAAAGCTGTATTGCCAGTGTTATTTGTCTACATTTAGAATATTTTGTACTGGTTTAATTTGTACCATGAGATGCTTTAAATGCTCCCCCCCCCCTCTTAATCTTTCTCTAAAATGGCTCACTAGTTTTATTTAAATACTTGCTTAACTAAAGATTCAAAGGATTTTTTTTAAAGAAGATAGTAGCAGCGTTCATCAAAGGTTATAAAAACACTGTTGTGATGTGAAATACAGTAA
Organism: Simochromis diagramma; assembly: GCF_900408965.1. NCBI lineage: Eukaryota > Metazoa > Chordata > Actinopteri > Cichliformes > Cichlidae > Simochromis > Simochromis diagramma. Next base: position 9,270,493 of record NW_024386782.1, read on the forward strand.
ATGTAAGGCATGTTTTGCTGTAGTGGTGTTTTGATATGTTTCTATGAGCTTCTCCTGTTTTTTTTTTAATTGTAGAAACCTAGAAGCTATTGTAATCCTCGTGCTTTCGAGGCAGAATTCCAAGGTCACCACATAAAGTGCTCACAAATGAGAAAACAACACATTGTGTTAGAGCTGCCTTTTGAGTCTGTTGAGTGAATATTTTATACCAGAAAAGAAAAACAAAACAAGGCCTGCTTCTATCCTATTTATAATGCATAATAATATTTGAATGATTCAAGTTGCTGAAAATAAAAAAATACTTAAGATAAGAAAATAATGATAAAAAATTAATTCCATCTTCCTCTTCTAAAACTCATGGTTCAAAGGCAACAAGAAGATCAACCTAAGCAAGGATTCAGTGATAAAATAAAAGATTCAGAACAGATGTGGCATTTTGGCCATTGCTGTGAATCATTGAAGATAATGTGGCAACAATCTAAACTTCTTTTTGTGCTGGTAGAACAGTTTACTGGGGAATTGCATCAACTTTAGTTCACATTTTGCCCCAAAGCTGACATTATATTCATTTTTTGTGCTCTGATAACGACAAATAAACTCAATAAATACCTTATTTTCTTCGAATGGCGTCAAACTCTTTTGAAAGGGAAGATTCGAGCACTTTTGATGCCCATGCTCCACTATCTGCATTCACAATTTATATGTCATCACATACTCAAGTATCAGAAGAGCAATTCATGCTAATGGAAGTAATTATACAGAAATTACAACCTGTCTGATTGAAAGACTACAAATGAGCAGGCATGTGACTGAAATAGGTGCTTGTCATACAATTAACATATCTATCTGTGTATGACATACTTAACCACTGTGCTCTCACTGTTCTTAACTACCGAGATGAGAGGAAGGAAATAGACTGACATTTCCATAATCTTACATGAACACTGAATTTGACCTTGTGTTACTTAATACCCTGCACAGCTCAACACTTGAAAGAACTCTTATCTCGATTTTGATGAATTTCAGAGGGGGAAGTGGATACATCCTTTTCTCCTGTGTAAATCCCAAAGGTTTAAATCTACTCTCTTGATATTTAATATATGATAGTGAATCTGATATCACAGATAATAAAAAAGATATCCTTTTTGTAATATCATGGAGCTCAGTACATTTTAAGGTAGCCAGAATTTGTTCCACTGGTGAAACGCTGGTGATGTATATGTATTTGAAGTCTTAAAGTAATAATCAAAGATTTTTCTACAAAATCTTAAAATCTTTGTTCATTTCTACAGCAGTTTAGCTGACACTGCAAACTTTCTATGTAAGCTGCAACATGTGAAATGGTGAAAAGACTGGACAAACCGCAAAAAGCTAAGATAAACGATATGGCATAAGATAATCTTTAATATATATTCACCATACAAGAAAATATCCCCTACCCGACCATGTGAATTGTAGCCTCATTTTTCTGTTCTAAGAGGAATGGGGCCTGGCGTGGTCTTCTGCACTCAGAGATGCTTTTCTGCAAACCTTGGTTGTAAAAAGTGGTTATTTAAGCTATTGTTATCTTCTTATCAGGTCAAAGCATCCTGGGCATTTTCCTCTGATGTCTGACACACACAAGGTATTTTGTTGAAGAGAACTGCTGCTGGTCATTAAGCATTATCTCTTTTTCATACTATTCTTTGTAAAACCTTGAAATGATTGTGTGGGAAAAGCCCAGCAGATCAGCAGTTTCTGGAGTACTCGGACCAGGCTGTCTGGCACCAGCAGCCATATTACATTCAATGTCACTTAAATCACCTTTGTTCGCTTTGAACTTCAGCAGTTCGTGATTTCGACACGCTTAAGCATTGACTTGCTGCTACGTGACCGGCCAAGATAGTTCCGTTGGCAAGCAGTTGAATTGCTGTAACTAATGAAGTGACCAGTGTGTGTAATGTGGTGTGATAATAAAAACAGTAACAATTATTGTAAGTAACGCGGTTGCATAATTTATAAGACACTTTGTACTATGTCAGATGGTGAAATTATAAAAAACGAAAATGAACTGCCATTACGGATTAGGTATTGGATCATTAATATTCATTCTTTTTTGTCCTTTTGAATATTTGATAGATGGTCATGCATAGTTTCTAGATTTATAATGAGCACAAGAGCCATATATCTATGTGGAATTTACTCAAGCATGGAGCTTATTATAATAAATAGAAAGGCTTTTGACAATTGCACAGAGTTCGATGTATATCATGACTAATTGGAGGTGACAATACCTCTACTGTCAGTAGTTTGAACTGTGAACCTGGCATTTTCAGAGAGAACAATCTCTGAACCAAATCCCAAACCTTTTCCGGTGGAGTTATGTGATGTTTTAAAGAGCTCCATAATGACTGATTGAGTTTAAAAGCTGAGGGACCTGGGTACCATTGAACCCCCAACCCTGACTGATATAACACAGTTAAATTATTCATTTGAAGTAATAGTCTTCCTGATGAAATATTCATCATTTTGTAATGAGGGATGTATTGATTTAAATAGCAGCGCTTTGTTGAAAGACCCAGCTTCAGCCAGTGCAAAAAGCATAAAGAATGAAAGGTATTCCGCTGATCATCGTTTTGTATTTGATCAGCACTGAGCACTCATACTGATTACTAATTAGGCACTCTTATGTAGAAACTATTTGGAGGAAATCATAGTTCCTTCATACAGTAGATTAGAAATCAGCAGTTACTGATAATGAAAAAATTGTTACTCTTTATTGCATCATTTCATTCTGAACTTCATTTGCCTGAAGCATGAAATTGTGCAGACTGTTCAATGACCACTTGTTGAAGCTGTGTTACACTCTTTTTTAAATTTTTTAAAGGCAAATTTAGAGAACCAAATTAATTATCCATGGTGGTAATATTTAATAATACTGGGGTATTAAAGTATGTGCTTCTTGCTTAGGTACACTGTTGTACAGCTGCAGATGAAAATGATTAACCAGCACACTACAAACTGCAATTCAAATTTTCTAAAAAGTTCAACACTGAAACTATGGCACCGGAGCCTTTCACAGATCTAAGAAAACAGCAATTTACATATCATAATGGATGGTTTGACCCTGATGGACAACTTCCTCTTTGTCACAGCCTATATGACTATTTTGGAAATAAAATAAAGTATGGAATAAACAAAAGGAAAGCTGCAGATTTAACACATTTTAATACCTCAACATGTACAATAGTAACTATTTGCAGTCTTGTAACAAATTTTAACAGCTATTTATTTGAAGCAACAACATTTAAAATGTGAAGTTGCTGTCATATAGCACCATTGATGTTCTAATGAAGCAATAAACAGCTTTCACCGAAACAGGCAACACGAAAAGCTTTTTTTCCCCCTACCATGTTCCTGCACAGCCTGATACTAGCTTTGATCTTTGTGCAGTATGGTCGTCGTTATAAACGAATCCTGTCAAGAAATCGCTATTTGTGTGAAAACACAGTATTGGAGGGGCTGTCAGACAGTTTATGGCAGAAACTAATGCCTTAGGATAACTTTGTTTACATCAGTGGAGAACGTGATAGCGTAGCATAACAGGTTTGAGTGCCAGTTTAGTGGATGCGCGTTAAGGATAAAAGAAGCACCATTTGTCTTGGGTAAGCACCGGCCTACGTCTGCTTCATGGCATAAACTGATGATTGAACATGACATATTGAGGGGGCTGAACAGGGCTTTGGAGAATTATGACACAATCATAAACACATAAGAAAACGTGTCCCTGCTGGTTAGCATTAATTAAAATACAATACTAGAGCACTTCTTTATTTAGCTGAAAAAACATCTTGGGACAAAAACTTGGAGTACTGTGATTTTATAGGAACAGACGATTAGGTTTAAATTATTAAGTATGACTTCATTTGTGATATTTTGTAAAATTATACTGGACAGATACACAATACAAAATTTTAAGTTATTAGTTACAGCAGTTTTTATCTTTATCTTTGTCCAAAGACAAATCTCCACTAAAAATAGTGAGTAACAAAGGTCTACACTGTATGCAAAATGTTGAGGGTAAAGTTATATCAGGCACTACTACTAAGACACTAATGGATTCAGATTCATCTATAGTTCACGGGATGAGTAAAAAGACAAAGTAGAAATGGCAGTGGATGTCTGTTCTGCTGAACTGATCATTATTGTCTATTGCAGAAAGTCCTGTAACTTAAAAGTAAAGTTCAGTTATATGGAATAATCTTCTGAGTATTCGTCACAATATGAAGATTTTCATGTCTTTGGTGTTGTTAACCCATTCTATTAATGGCAAATATAATTAATTTTCAGCTCCTGTTAAATATTTATTATTCAACAGTGTTAAAGAAGAACTAGGTCAGCCCTGAATCTGAGCGGCAACAAATATGACAAAGTCATGAAAAAGTTACACCAATTAAATAATGATGACAAAAGTCTGGAATATTCATCAGAAAACACTTTGACTGTCATTACTGTTGAGTTTTTGGCCTGCATGCACTGTGAAGAAGACGTGAAAATGATTAATGACTCGTAAATCACGATGGTTGAAATACCTTACTGGTTCCATTAATTACGGTATTGCTTTTACATTGTGCCATGCATGAGATTATTTTCAATCATGTCTGTTCCTGATATTTAATGAGGTTTTTTGCAAGTAGTTAATGCTTAATATAACAAATATTTTTCTACCATTCCCCAAAGAAAGAGACATCCATTGATGTTCTTTTGCTTTGATGTTCACCTTTCTTTTTTTGTTTTGTTTTGTTTTTTGTGAGATGTGAAAAGTTCCATTCACAAATATCACAGTTCATTCATTCCCATTGATTAGTGGTCTAAAATACGTTTAAATAGTATATCCGGTGTAAAAGTTGCATAATATTTGGTTGAACGTTGAAAGTTAAATTACTGCCTTGATTACATCTAGTCATTATTTTTAAAATGCAAAGATGTGTTGTTATTTTTTTACTAACACAACATTTGAAATAGTTAACAGCCACATGATGTCCACTGCAGGACATCATGCAGTGGACTAATATTATCTTACAGCACTTTTTTTAATCATAAAAAAGTATCTATGTCATTTATTTAGAGCTATGCATGTATTATGAACTGTTCCCACGTGGAGTGGTGAAGTAATTATCACTGCTGCCTCACAAACATATTGTGTTGGTTGTTTGAAGGGTTTACAGAGAAGCTGAGAAGTAAAAGCATCCTGTCACCTTCTAAAGAACTGAAGGCGGTTTTATTCAACAAAATCATGTTTAGTGTCTTCTCATTGCGTTTTTGCTAGGTTTAACATTTATTTGTAATTACTGTTTCATCACTATAAAGGGGTTAGCACAATTAGATTTATTCCTCAATTAAACAATACTGAAAACATATATACAACAATGTGTAGCTGAACATGTAACTGTTTACTGGGGTTTCCATTAGATTTAAACTTTTATTACAGAGAAAAATTGCAATTTTCAGCAAATCCTTGTAACTCCCTGTGGGAAAAAGTATTAAATAAAGTCTACAAAACAAAAAGAGCAAGGGTCATCCTAAAACTGTGATGTTTTATGATGTTTTTATTACAACATGAATTGTTGATGTCTGTTTTTATTATAGTATGATGATGTCAGCTTGTTATGGCATCATTGTGGCATTGCAGGGCACTGTATTGAAATTCTTTTTTATTAAAGTCTTGTACATCTTGCTCCATGACGTTCACTTGATATATTTTTCATTGTCCTGGATCTTTGACCCAGTGTTTTGAGTTTTTTGTTCTGGAGTCCACTGGAGTTATGAAATGCTTGTGTTCAAGTTCTGCATTAGTTATCTTGAATTTAGTATTCTCTAGCTCTTTTGAGCTTGTTATTGTTTGTTAGTTGTTCCTTGGTTCCTTTGGGGATTATGTTAGTTGCCCTTTATATCCAGTCTGTCCCAGTCTTCAGCGTCTCCTATGGTATTCAGTCTTTCTCTCCAAGTTTGTTTACCTTTTGTCACCGCAGTCGTGTCCCTGTATCTTTCCAACCCAGTATCATGACAAAATATTTAACAGATACACCAGTTCCCCCATGTCCATGCAAAAGTTGCAGTACTTTATATCGAAGTTGTAGTTACAAGGGGAAGTAATGCATTTTAGCTGTGTTCCCAGGTGTGTTCACTCTGCACTAATCCCCCAGTCTGCGTCTCTCTCTGTTCTTTGTCATGTCCTCCTTTAGTATGAGTGTATAGCCTCTGCAAGTCTGTTTTACCTCTCTGTTCATACTAAGCTCAGTTATAGTGTTTGCTTTTTGACCAGCATTGAATAAAGCTGCATTTTGAGTTTAACTCTGTCTGGTCCACACTCTGTTCTTTACACCGCCACCTCATGACAGTATTACTCGATATGGTTTCTTGAAATTCTTTTTCAAGGTCATCTTCCATCATGGAAGCCACAGCACTAATAATGAACGTCAAGGTCAAACACGTAGGTGTTCATGTCCCCTAAGGCCTGCATTGTTGTAAAGTTTGAAGACAATCCATAGAAAATTTTGGATAATATAAAACTTGTACTTACTGTACATTTACCATCAAACAAAATTTGAAAATGGCATCTTGAAAACTGTGGTTGTTATCAAGATGCCAAACAAACAAAATGAACCATTTACATACTTCCTCTCTTTGGAGGAAGAATAATTGAGCACCAAAAATTTAAAAGAAAACATAGCTTCTGTTGTTGCTGCATTTAACCAGCTGATGGAAGAGTCCCTTATTTTGTAATTGTTACCTGTAGTTCACTTTCTTTACTTTTTCTTTTCTTTTTCTTGACTTTCGTTACTGGCACTCAGCAAGGTAAAAAAAAAAAAAGAAGAATTACACCTGAGAAGATGAAAGCTGACATGATGATTTCATTTCCCATTCATTTTATAAAATATCTACAGTGCCATGACAAAGTATTTACCTCATTCCTGATATCTTAGTTTTTTCATAGCTGACATGGAAATTCTAATATCAGACAACATTATCCCAAGTTAATACAAAATGATTTTCAATCATTAAAAAAATGATTTTAATTATTAGGGGAAAATGGCAAACCTACCTGGTTCTACCTGGTGAAAAAGAAAAATGAAAGAAAGTCATTGACATCCATCATTCTGGAAAGGGTTACAAAGCCATTTCTAAGGCTTTGGGATTCTTATAATACATAGAACTAACAGCATTTCGTGAAAAGAAAACCATACCAAATATCAAACATTGTGATGGTAGTGTGATGGTCGGACCTGGCCGACTCTCCATAATGGAAGGAACCATGAATTCCTCTCTTTACCGGAAAATCGTGAAGAAGAATATCCAGTGATTAGTATGTGCCCATGTGTCTGAAGCACATGGGCACTTGGGTATTGCAAGTTTACCTCTAAATGGCTCAAAAAAAAAAAAAATTAAAAAGAAGAAGAAGGGTTTGAAGTGGCCCAGTCAGGCCCAGACTTCAATCTAATTGATGCTTTCACATGGCCTTGAAACTCTTGAAATTGAATTGAAAACCTTCCTGTGTGGCTGAATTAAAACAATTCTGCAAAGAAGGCTCAGCAAAAATTCCTTCACAATGATGTGAAAGACTTACTGCTAGTTTTCAGAAACACTTGATTGCAGTTCTTGCTGCCAAGCAAGGCAAAACCAGTTTTTAGGTTTAGGGCAAAATAATGTCTATTAAATTTGTTTGATGATCCGAAACATGTCAGTGTGAAAAACTTGCCCAAAAAATGAATTCCAGATAATTTTTCACAGCACTGTACCCTCACTTTAAATGTTCAATAACCCACTACCTTATATAAACAAAAGGCAAAAAGTAAAATATATCTATTTATGCTCTGTTTTTTTAATTGTAGCAAAATAAATAGTTTAACAGGCTACAGCTACACTGTATTTACTATATTTACTTGTCAGTAACATTTATGCTGCATTGAAAAACAAATCAAAACAAAACAAAACAAAGAGATAAACATACTTTGACTTGGCAGTATATCGTTCTGCTTTTTGTGTTGCTCCCTGCTGAGGCAACATGGCAAAGCAGCACAGAAAAGCAATAACATAATAAATAATACGCAGGGGGTACTGCAAACAGTCCTCAAATTGGATCATAATCATAAAACAACACAAACAAACGTTGTAAAAGAAAAGGTGTCTTCTAAAGTCTGCTGGGTTATTTGGACTGTCATGCAGTTGCACTTTTGACATTAATAACTTGTCAGGAACTGTACTGAAGACCAGCGTTGTAGTTCTGGAGTTGTTTCGGCTTTCACAGATTTGAGCTATAAAAATGTATCTTGGTTTAAAGATCATGCTTGCAGGTTGCCTGTTTCTAATTTGGTTGACATTTCAGCTAACGTCTGTTGGGAGACTTAGGATGGGTTTAGCAGGCTAAAGTACAATCAGTTGATTGCTCAAAGCTAAAGTAGAGAAGGCTGAGTTGAAGAGCCATGAAACGTGCTGCAGCGGGATTGATTGATATTCTGCTCTACACGAATATGTGATTACAGCAAAGCAATACTCAAAAAGAGATATAGGACCACAGCAGGAGAGGTTGAGGACAGTGTCCATTCAGTTACTGACATTAATATGTACAACAATACAGAGCAGTCACTTGCAAAATTACACGTAAATTATACTGCTATTAAATTCAATTTGCAAAAGGTTAACTATGGTTAAAAGAGGTGACTTTGTATAAAAGTGTAGCAAATCATAAAGGACTTTTGCTAAGCAGCTGCAATTACAAAAGAGAGCACAATCATTAAGTCATCATTAAATAATTTAAAAATAACCTACTAATGTATGTATAACACCAGACATAAAAAGCTGTGACAAAACCAGTACACTGTTTGTATGTACACTGCCAATGTAAATTCACTGTTAATGAATTTAATTTTTAATTTGTTCCATCCGTTTCTGTCCACAATTCACAAGAATTCACAAGAATCGCTGCCACTCTGAGAATTTAAGTTACGTACAATGATCACCCAATGGGTCTTTATCCAAACTGTGCTCAAGATCAGCATCACGTTTGTCATTTTCTTTTCATTTTCACTTTTCCAACTAGAGGGCTGGTCAAACTTTATAGAAACTTGTGCAGAGTGACCACCCGATGGGTCCTTTTGTTGTGCTTAAACTCAAGTCAAGATTTGTCATTTTACAGGCAATAACTTGTTAAGTGAGGTTCATGACCAGGAAGAGCTATTATGTCTTCTGATTTTAATTATTTTGAATAATTTTACCATTGACAATACATTTTTCATTCAAATGCTATGTTAAATGTGTGAATTCCAAAAACACGCAGTTACGTATTGTGTGAATATTTGTACTTTAAAATCTGCAAATGCAAATATTAAAGGGGAGGCATGCTTTAGCACTGAAAACTGCACCAGAGATTTCATACAAAATTGTGTTATATCATGCCAAACTTAATCTAAGATATTTTCTTCAAAAATCGAGGCTGCATGCTATCTTCATGTGGTAATGATAATGATAAACCATGATAATTTATACAGTGTCTGAGGTGGTGCTGCAGACTGTGGCACGTAGTCAGTGATACAATGTGGGTGGCTGTATTAATCTTTTTAAACATTATTTATTTATTTATTTACATTTTGTTGCCTGGAGGATATACAAATCTTAACATATGAGTTAAAGTTATGATGCTTACAAAAAAACTGTTTGTCAATCTGCTACATGAAAACGGAATGTAAATCTTCCCTCATAACATCCGAGCAAAGGCAGATGAGTCTTAAAATGTTATTTTTCCCATTTCTGCAACAACACCATCTTGGAAGCAGCTCTGTGTGGGCAGAGGACACAGCAAAAGTGCAAAATAGCATTTCATCTTTTTAACTGCTTGTGAAAAGCGAGGTGTTATCTAATGAAATCTAATGAAAATGAGAAACACTATTCCCCCCGCAGAGTCAACGCCAGAAGAATGTCAGAACAACTGAGCTCTTGCCCCCACTGCCGCTCCTGCTTCCTTCTTTCATAATGAATTTAACAAGCTTCCATAACGAGGCTATTATAGACTCGAGCCTCCCAGCCGAAGAGAGAATTAGATAAGAGGGCACCTGGACACTTCAGCAGCCATCAAAATAGATGCCAATCACATTAGCCAAGGTCTGTGTTCTCCCTTGTTTTTCTCCCAAAAGACAAGCCTATACAATCATCCAAAGGTTTTATCACTCTGATTTACTGTTTTCATTTTCTTCAGACAATATGCTGTCATTAAAAATAACTTTATAATATATTAAAATCTAAATAAAGAAAGACACCTCTTTGTCTTGTCAAGTGTCTTTATAAATATAAGAGAAAGCTGAGACATCTCTGGGAGAGCACAGCAACTGACGGCCTCTGATAGATTTAATAAATATAATAAAACATTTTAAAAATGCTCTGAGGATTTGCATCAGCAGTAAACCTTAATTTAAATGTGTAAAATAGATGAAGACTCAATGGAACAGGACTTGGAGCTGACCATCGGTGAGGCAATACTTAGGAAAGGTTTGAACTAAATGTTATCATGGCAACATGTCACCAAGCCCGATACCAATCCTCCCCCAGAAAACAAGCCCTTGTTTAAACTGCTATTAAGATCTACTCTTTAAAGTGGCTCTAGTGGCTGTGCACTGCAAAAGCCTATTTATTTTGTAGTTCTGTGACCACTAACCACGTGACAATAACTTCCCGGCTTTTTGGATGCGTTATAATATAGGATCAAATTAACAAAGCCCTTGTAACAGAGGCTTAGAGAGTCGTCAGTTACTCCTTGGAAACCACCAGTCGCTAGGAAAAAATGTTTATTCCCTCAATGTTTGGCAATAGCCTCCTCCGTGGTCACCCATAGTTTGCATGAAAATCACTGACCTGTCTGGAAACACTGACCAAATACTCTCATAGCTGTGGTGAAATTGAAAAATGTGACAAAAACTGGAAATGAAGCCAGTTGTGGTTTTTGAAAGGTATTGGCGATAGGGCTGAGGCACAATTTTCACTTTGAAGGTAAACATTCTTCTTTTCTGGTTTGCACTTTTTCAAGTTAGTAGTAAGCAGATTATTCATTGTCTTCCAAATTACAGGCAACGACCTCCTAGTGGCCTAAGCAATCACATGGAAGTTTTTGGTACAGTACCCTCTTTGTAAACAATTTCACCCAGCAAAAGCCAGCAACCTCAAAGAGCCACACAACAAGCAGATGTAAACATCATCATCATATGGTGAGCGCAAAGCTCTGTGCGGTTGCCCACATGTCAAACCATTTTTTGTAAACTCTTGTTCATGGAGAATTTACTTTATAATGCACTAGACATGCAAACACCTCAAGAGGTGGATTTCAGCGAAGTATAACAGGAATGACCGCTCAGCCGTGGTGAGCTATCCAGCTATCTGTGTCCACAACAGACTCTAACAAAGGCTTAAGAGTATAGACAACAGTAAGTGTGTGCTTAATTCGAAGATTTTTTTTTTTTTTTGCTGTGATGGACCCCTAGCCCCAACATGTGTGTGAAGCATGCCAACACAAAATACAGTTAGTGTAGGTAGTGTAGATTTCTGATCCATTATAGTCAGGGATGGACTGGTAACCCAGTTATCTTAGTGAACTTCTCAGGCCACATACTCCTGCTAGAACACTTAAATCTACTACTGACGCAACCTAGATCTCGGCTGAAGTTTCGGGGTGACCGTGTGTTTGCTCTGGCTGCTGTGGAATAATCTCCCTGTGGAATAACCTCCCTCTCGCTATCCGCGCCTCTGATTCTATTGCACTTTTTAAATCATGACTAAAGACCCACTTATTCAATTTTGCCTTTCGTTCTAGTTAACATTTCACTTGTGATTTTACATTATGCACTTTTATGCTCATTTAATTCCTTGTTTGTTCTGTATCTGCTGCTTCACCTATGTATGGGTGACAATTATCTGCTTGCATACCTAGTACTTGCTTTGGACCTATTTCTGTCTATTATCTTCCTTGTATTCTCTATGTTACTTGTTAAGCACCTTGGTATACCCTTGTGGTAAAAACAAAAACAAAAAAGATGGATTAGGGAGGGAAAGTGAGCAAAATGAATAGCTGCTTTGACCATAAGCCACTGCTAACAGCTAAGTTTAACTTTTACAATCCTGATTAAAAACAAAAACTGGAGAAAAAAAACTGGACCCAAACGCAGGACTTTCTGGTTAGTGACAGCAAGTCTATTTAGACTGAATAAACAATCAATGAAGTACAAACAGTTTCCCAATAACGTGGTTTCCTCTATGACAAGTTCCCGTGCATTGAATTCCAGAATTCCAGACACAATATTTACAGATAGTGCTCAGCTCCAGCCACACTCTCCTCACATGTTTCCCGGTAAAAACAAGACATGGCGATTAGTTGACGTTTCTCAAAAACGAAGACCAAAGACAGCTTCACCTTAGTGAGCCAGGGCCTTACTGACCGTGTCACTCAACAATCCAGCTTTGACTAAAGCTCTGTTAAGAAGTGAGTTCCTGATGAGGATAACCAACAGCAGGTAAGCAGGTGTGGCTGGCTCAAGGGCGGGAAACTCTCAAGGCCTAGTGTAGCCTGTAAACTGGCACACTGAGTCGCACACACATACACACAAACACACATGGGGGAAACGAGGGACATGGAGCAAACAACAAGACAAAACAAAAAGAAAACAAAAATGCAGGTCGACCGGCGAGGACCAACGGACCATGACAATATCATTACTGGGTCTTTATGATGCTGATTAACAAATGGTGACAGCTGTCAGGATGAGGGGACAAAAGATTAAACTTTTCACCTGAGGCATTCCAGCTGACATCAGAAAGGAAGAAAGAAAGAAGACTGCCAAACAAAGCAAGCACTAGCCTGTGGGCAATAACTAGTCATACAATCCCATCAACACAACTGTCAATTTTGGGACTTCTTCTTAAGGATGAGGTGGGAAGATGGAGAGAAGCAAAAATAAAAGGAGAAATAGGATTATTAACAAAAATATACTTCTTGACAGAGCTTGACACTGCATATGCTGTAATTAAGACAGGAAATGGTCTGCATGATAGCATTGTGCTTCAAAATGTCATTTTGAAAGCGTGTACTCGCTCAACAGTGTCTTATTGGGAATTTGTTTTCCCCAAGATACATGTCTGGATCTGGTATTAAACCAGCTTTAGTTAAATGTCACTGCCTCAGTGATTGTTGATTATATTATTGATCTCGGATCTTACTTCTTCTTCAGGGTCCTTCATCATTTGTCCTTGGTAGCCCTATGGCCTGTATAGCCACCACCCACAGCTTAGTCAGAATCTCCGCAGCCTCTCTTTCTTTTTTCTGTGTTCAGGAGAACTTGATTTCCTTCCTTAATGCTTTATAACCCTGCCACTGTCTCCAGGCAACTCAAAGGCTGTTGAGCTCGTTAAGTCTCTATCCCCTGAAGAGGCAGAGTTCCTTTAAGATTTTATGCTCTTATAGAACCTCTGTGCGTTTCTGGTGAAGATCAAATGATATTCAAAGACTGAGTACTTTAAAAATAATTAGAGCAATAGTAAAATAGGCAGTCTAAATCTTCATTAAGTTCCTGTTAATGTGGATATTTGAAACAGCTGTTTCTGACAGAGCCATATAAAAGAGGAGAGATGGAAGACGGTCATTAATAGATGTATGACAGTTGACAAACACAGCCTTATGTCACATATTTTAGCATTTCCATCATGAGACAGTTGAAAAGACATTTAAAGTCAAATGCAGCACATTTTTCTTACAACACAAAGCATAATAGAATATTTATAATTAGAGTATAATGATGTTTTACATTCTCTCATATTCTGTCGCATTAATCTTGGTAGTTGGGCCTCTTCTTGTTCCTTTATTTTCTTCATCACTTTGTTTTCCCAACAAATTCACCTTATTCAAAATTAAAAAACCACCAGTCCTTGTTAAATAATATATCTGCCCACATTTTCTGTACCAGACAACCTCTAGTTGCCATTCCTTACATTCACTGTGATCCGTCACTTTCCCTATTAGGCTGTCTGTTATGCAGTCCTCCTCTTCCCCATCTCTGCCTCATCCGGATTGTCCAGAGCAACTGAGCCAAACTCTCCATCAGCCATCTGCCTACTGTGCCTGCCACCACCAGCATTTGGACCACAGGGGATCCAGGTAGTTTCTCTTACTTTCATTTGGGATTCTGATCTATGATGTTAATTCTCATAAAAAATAATTAATTTTACAACTTGTTGTTAATGTAAAATGTTTACTTTTTCTTCCAAATAATTTCCTCTTATTGAATTAATAAAATGTATCAATAAAATCTTTGTGGATAGCCTTGCAAAATATTTTATGGACTTTGTGGCACTTAAATATCTTTTTTATATTTGTTTGTAACACATCCACTATTTTTAAAGCTCCTTCAGCAGGACCTAGATCCTGGTTCTGAAAGACCACTGTAGACACTGTCTGAACAGTGGCAAAAGAATTTATCTTGCAAATACTAGAAAAAAAAAAATACAATCTGAGGTCAAATGTTGATGAATTTTAACCTAAAACAAAACAAAACTAAGAAACAGAAGTTTAAGAGATTTTATATTTGAGAACAGAGACAGAGAACTAAAAGAAATTCTGGTAGAAACTCTCTCATATAAGCAGACACAAGAAGGTAAAGACTGCTGCCAAAAAGCTGGCACCAGTACAGCACGAAAAACACCGGCGCTTTAAGTTGGAACTACTGGTACCACTGGATGTGAAAGGAGCTACAGTAAGAAATTCAAACATGATTCAAAGAAAAGAAAAAAAAGACCCAGATTCTCTTCCCATGTAAACTACCCCAACCTCCCACTTTGTAAATGTCAGTTCTCAGATCTGTTGAAATGTGGGCTGGTTTCAGTGGGAACCAAGACAGAACTGCCTGTGCAATTCTAGCAGATGGAGATGCAGAAACATAAAAATAAAATAAAAAAGGGGGAATAAAGTTGTTACAGTCAAAACAAAACCACACTATTTTGTCATATCCTTTATGAATAAGTTACCTTAATCCATGTAATCGCTTATTTTATACTGAAAATGGGAAAAATCTGACAGGAGTTGCCAAAAGTATAGTTTTATGAGCTACACTGGTATCTCGTGGACCATTAATGTGCAACAAGAAATTTTCATTTTTGAAATGGAGGTTTTCGTAAAGATTCTTACAGCTTTAACATTGAGTCTCGCTGATATTGTGATGTAGAATAAATAAGCATTTAAAACCACAGACTGCATCTGCCAATTTTCCAATTAAAAAAAAACTATTGCTGAATTTGATCCAGTCTACGTCTCTCCCAGGAGGGTGGTATATTAATTGTATATTAGTTATAAAAGGGAAGTATCCATACCTGTTTAACCAACCAGAAAATGACAGTTGAAGACATCCACATTCAATTGCCAGGTTAAAAAAAAATGTATCCACTTTCCTACAGACAAAATACATCAGACTAGTTTTCTTGTCTTATCAGAAAACACTGCTTTTGCTCATCTGGGACACATTATGTATGATTCAACAGTGTTTTCGAGCATGTTTGACATTTCCATTTTCAAACATGAGTCATCAGTCTCACCTGAATGGTTGTGTGATTGTGGTAGTTTCTTCTTTCCTATTTACCAACACAGATGGCTTCCATAACCTTCCTTTTATCTCGCGTAACAGAGATACATAAACTTCACTGTATATTTTTGTAGGTAACATCTTTATAGTTTTTTTTTCTGATGTTTTCCTGTAAGGTGTGTGTATTGCTCTTCCAACAGCACACATCAAACACATCTGTGAGAATCGACAGGGCCACATTTGTTTACACCACCGACGGAAAAAATTCACAGTAACACAGACGTCTCTGGTGGCTTCTGACAGCTCTGAATATCAAAGTTCATCCTAGATCACTCATATCTGCAGTGTGTGAGTGGCGTTGCTATTAAGCAAATGTATCATTTCATATAAAGTTATTTTCCAACCTAGATACTCTGCATCGGTTTCCCCAGAAACTGTAACATATTGTTCTGCATCTCAATATCAGAATACAAGCCATTAGACAGGGGCAATTGAGTTGAATTGTCAAATTTAGGAAGATCTATTGAGTTGATGGAGACAGATACGTGATGCTATTCCCAACAGACGTAAATAAAGATGTAATCTGTGTCCAGCTTACTCCTATAGCTTGATAGTGTTGCTTTTTGAAAGGTATTTTTATAGTCTTCGTTAAAAAAAAAAATGCTAGGATGGACAAAATATTGCCTGATAGCTTCCCCTAAAATCAATGACAGCCAGTATAACATACAAGCAATGTTGTCACATGACCACATTCTCATTGCCAGATAGGTAAATGATGCAGAGTACACTTGGGGAAGCCTCTAGATGTGCAGTATAATATGCATCATTGTCACAGCAGAGATCACATGCAATCAGTGTTGCTGCATTATTAGAGGACTGCTGTCTTTTGTGACAACCTCACCCGTGCAATTCAGTTTGATTACGTTCTATTCACTGAGAGAAAACATTCAGACTGTAATCGTGCACATTCAAACCTCATAGTGAAATGCATCTATTATGATAAAATTGAGGAAGATGATGAGTTTAAACTATGAGCAACGGTTGATTGAGGCTTTGATTATTAAGTCTAATTAGATCATCAAATTTCCATGTCATGCAGAAAAAAAAAAACTATTACTTGTGGATGTCTCTGCAGCTTGCAAATGATTTCAATACTTCAGAATTACAAAGCCCTCTTCAGGCAGCCTGATGTGATTTGCACCAAGCGTCTACTGTGTCAAACATATTTCTTTATAAAAAGCTGTCTGTCCCACACCTTTCCCAGGGCTGTGCAGTCTGTCACCCAAACAGAGCGTGTCCATCTGTCCCTTCCCATTTATGGTATGTTGTTCTCACCACTGCTGAGCCCCGTCAATATAACGCAGGGATGGTTGACAGCTGTTTGTTGATTCAATGCCACGGCTTATTTCCTCTGTCGGTTTGTTTCGATGTCAGCATTCAGCGGCATCGCTGCATGAGTCAACGTGCTTTCAGTTTCAAGGCCCATTCCCGACATTAGGACATACATACTGCAAAGTTAGTCTTTTTCCTGCCGCAGATAAACAATTTCAGCAGGTCATCACAGCGACCGAATCCTCTTTCTTGCAATAGCAATTATGGGCTCATCATTTGAGGAACTGTGTGTAGATGACTTGATAAGTTTAGTGACATGTAGGTATTTTCAAGTTGTGTTTTAGATAAATTACAAAGGTAGAACACTGATGAATTACTTAGCCTTTTAGGTGCAAACCAAATTGCTCACCTTTCTTACTTAAAGCCTTGCCAACCAATGCCCCTCATGCACACTATTTTTGTTATATATTTAGAGGTTTTAATTTCATAAGTCATCACTAACATTAAGGTCGAACAAAGCTCTAAGATACTCTATAAACATTTAAAAAGGTAGTGCCTCCAAGGTAAGTTTTAAAATTTAATGTGCCTAGATTTTTTTATGGCAGGGTTGGTAGAAAAGGTCTCTAGTACACATGGTATCCACTTTATTAAGAACACATTCTCAGAAACACAAACAGCTTGTTCCTCCAGACAGTGAGTCATGATGTACATTAATAATGCATGAGTGTGAAGCATGCAAACAGAGTTGAAAGGTTCAGTTACTGTTTGACTAAACCGTAGAAAGGGCAGGATATGATCTAAGAAACTCTGAATGCGGTGTGATGTGTGATCCCACATGTGCTAATTCCAGCATAAACACCTTCACCATTCAGGGAAGTTTACTCACTACGGTAGCTTTAGTTTAACCGGCACAGTGACGTGAGCAAAACCTATGAGCAAACAGAAAGTGTCCAGTCAGTGACAGGTTTGTGGACAAAGATACCCCGTTGCCAGGCGAGGTCACAGAAGAATGACAAGATTTGTTCAAGCACACAGATGGCCCACAAAAAAACGATTCAGTACCAGGGTGATGTGCAGGAGGGCATCTTAAATCAGACAACTAGACAAATCTTAATGGAAGGACTAGCAGCAAAACATGATGCTAGGTTCCACTCTGTCGACTCAAAACAAATGAGGAGAAGCCATAGCGGGGATGTCATCACCACTGCACAGTGGGACGCTCTGCCACAAGGATAACGGTTTGTGTTGAGACATGGTCACGGCAGGGTAACAATTTAGCATAAACTACATGAAACCATGGGTCCATCCTTGTAGGAGGCTGTGCAGGCTGCTTGTCGGTGCTTTCATGGCGCAATGTCTCTTTGGTGCCAACTGAGCAACATTTTAATGACACAGCGTGCCTAAACATTTCTGACAAAATTCATTTCATTTTCTTTTGCACAGCTCACACTTGTTTTGTTTTTGTTTTTTTCGTTGTTTTTTAAAAGGAATGCTTCCAGCAAGATGACGAGTCATATCGTTTTAAAACATTTCCTGAAATGTCAGAGATGCCAGTTTGGTTTCCAGATCTCAACCCAATAAGCTACATTTGTTTTGTGGTGTTAAATTTTGCTGTAGTCCCATTACAGATCTACTGTTTAATCCTGGCTTAAAAATAGTCAATTTTCTACAACATAAACAGCATATTTTGCATTTACCACAGGATTAACTGTTTTTCAGACATTAATAGCAATGCAATGCTATGAAACCAATTTATGATGTGCTGCAAGCCCATTAACTGGCCATTATTGAAGTGGCTGCGAGGAAAAGAAGAAGAAAAAAAAAGAAGCTTTTGCCGGCCAGTTTGTTTTGGTGTTCATCAACAAGCTGCTTGTTTGGTGAGTATTTGCAAATTGTAAAACTGCCTTATGCTCACACACACTTCTGTTCAACATTTTTTTCCTGGTACAATCTGCAATCACAGAGCATTTTATCATGTCTGACTTTCAGGGTTCATAAAAAAAGAAGAAAAAAAAAAGAATTCAAAACCAGTATGGGGTACACTTTAATATCAATCAGTTATTCACAGCTCCCAGAAGGCAACACTGTGAATATGATAATGAAAGCTATGACAGGTAGACACTTATTGTCACAGGAAATTTAGAAAGCCACATAACTGGCATTTCTTCATCATATGATACTGCCATTAATTTTTATTAAGTGATTTTTAAGTCTTTTTTTTTTAACAGATTCTCTGAATAGGCAAAAATAAATCAGTCCCTATACTGCAGGGAAAAAACCTGGGAAACGATGAATCCTTTGAAGGTTCCTTGCATTTTGACAAAGGCCTACAAAAATTAAAGTGAACATGACTTGTCATCCCCAATAAGCGCAGCTAGTTCATCTTATACCCTGATGCCTCATGTGAGAAAAAGAGTAGAGCCACTCCCTGACGAGGTGCTGATCAGAGTCATTCCGACAGGCATGCTGTGCATTCGTAGGTGAGTTCAATTTATCATGTAGTTCCAAACTAAAACCGTTTGCACCTTTGTTATTGCTGGCTGTTAGTGCTGTCTGTCATTTCTCTTATGTCATCACACGGATGAAGAAATCACTTGCAACAAAAACAACAAACCCTTACACTCCAAATGCCTTCGGCTAAATAGATAAAGAGAAAAGATATTAAGACTTGTTCGGGTCCTTGTTGGCTTTATATTGTTGTACAATTACAATTTGTTTATTTTGGTCTAGTCCATCAAGTTGGAACTAACTCTTAGTCTTGGAAATGCCTGTTTTAAACATCTAACTAGTAAAATATCCTAGTATTGGAGTCACTGAAAAAGCAACAATGTGGATTTTTAAGACACCTACCATACTCAAGGAAAGATTTCCTATTATATTCTTCACATCTGATACAATACTATTTATCCTGTGCTGGTCTCATAAAGAGCTAAGCTGGGGTCTGCCCCAGCCTTGACTGTTTTGTCTATAAACTATAGATTTTGATGACTCGGTACCAAAACTTTATGCATAGAGAAGTGGCTTCTGGTTGACATATATTAATTTTCTATTTTTCTATGCGGTGAAACACTTTTTTCATCTATGAGAAATCTGGTTTCGTTAGGGTGTGGCCACATTTTGTATTTAAATATTTATTTAAATACCATATAACAAGTTTTTATTCAGAATTTTAAAAAATTGAGACATAGTATTGAGAAGAAGGAATGGGTGGGATTTAAATGGAGTGTATTTCAATGTATAGTCAGACTATG
The DNA here is from genome assembly GCF_900408965.1 of Simochromis diagramma. Classification (NCBI taxonomy): domain Eukaryota; kingdom Metazoa; phylum Chordata; class Actinopteri; order Cichliformes; family Cichlidae; genus Simochromis; species Simochromis diagramma. Next base: position 9,290,663 of record NW_024386782.1, read on the forward strand.
GTGTTGTTGGATGAGCTATCTAACCCTTATTGGAGGATTGTTTCTCCTTCTGTCTTTTCACTTTATAGCCACTCTCAAATTTTGTCTTTACTAAGTTACACAATGCGTACACATTTTGTAGGTGTGCACATTACATAACTAAAACTAGGGGGGAAATGTTAGAAATCTTCCTCTTTCCAGTGTTTCAAATCATCCAACAGAAAGGTCAGTTACACAAAATGAAAGCTCCTTAAGTCAAGCCAAGAAGATTGCTTTGATTTCACTCCTCTCACAAGCTGAGTTGGATCTTCTGGATACACCATCACTGTTGCACCAAATGATCCACCGGTTATGTCTTAAAACAAGCTCAAACTCGTTTCATCCCAAAGTAGTGCAGAGAGTAAGCTGTGACTGGGTATACTGCATATGTAATTACTAGATATATGGACAATAAAGGGAAAAAATAAAAGGAGATATGAAATAAAGGAAAAGAAAAAAAGAGTACAGTTTTTGTATAGTCCTCTTCCTGTGCATGTACATGATGATAATAAGTGCTATCTTCATAAATGTGACTGATCTTTTTCTTTTGCAGGGCTCGCAAAATCGCTAGCCCGACGTCCCGGAGCTAGCGATATCTCCGGTCGGACGACCAAAATCTATCTCAAGACGTCGGGCTAGCGATTTTGCGAGCCCTGTTTTGATTGCCATAGTAAATCTCGTCTCTGTACATTTACTTTCATTAAATATTAGCATGTTTTGTAATATTTTTTAACATTTTTCTACAATGCTTTATGCTGAAAATATCTTTTCAAAACATATGTTTAAGTCACACTGCTCTAGAGACTGCTCCAGAACTTCGGTCTACATGTCTCTAGCACCACTTTTTTTAAATCAAGAACAGATGTTTTAATTATCTTTCATGTTTAAAACTGCAGTGAAGGTTTAAGAGCCCAAATGTCAGATAGTCTGCATGGAGCTAGTTGTCTAAAACGCATGCTAATGACACAGGGCTAAACGTGTGGTTATCATTACTTAAAGGTGAAACAGGAGCGCGAGTGACATCAGCCTGAGAGTATGTGGAATGTAAATAAATATGTAATCCAAAGAGAAAGGCTGGTTTTTCAATGCATGTTTAAATTGTTGAGAAATGTGGTTGAATTCCCTCTGTGTGGGGTTTGCATGGTTAATGTGATGCAATTATGAGCACATACTGTATGCTGATTTCTAACCAGTCAGGAGCTAGTCATTGTCTAAAGGGGGAGGCTGACTAAAGCTGTCTTTGAAGATTCAACACTGTCCGTTTTACAGAATGCCATACTCAAAAAGGATGGCAAGAGAGTAGTTTGTTAAGGCTTAGGGCTGGATAGTAGCACTGAATCTGACTGGGTTATACTGTGTTTTGAACTGCAATTATAGCAGTGCTCTTAGTCTAGTCAACACAATTGTTAAAGTTTGGGAAAGCTAAACAGGGATACAGCAACATCATAGAACCTTAAATATTTTTTAATTAGTGCTGTCAACGTTAATCTAGTTAAAATGACTTTAACGCCATAACTGCATTAACATGGCGAATCTCCGTTAGCGAGTTCGTGCGGATCGCCCCGTGCTTGGGGCTGCACGGCATCAATGCATTAGCTCGTTAACGCTCTGTACAGCCCCACGCACGGGGCGATCAGCACGAACTCACTAACGGAGATTCGCTGCATTAATGCGGTTAAGACGTTAACGTCGTTTTAAAGAGATTAACGCTGAAAGCACTAATTTGAATACACCATTTTTGTTTTGTTATCAATACAAGCAAATTTCGGGTTCTCGAGCAAGAGAAGAGCTTGAGGGTCCTGCAGAGAATCTTTGCTGTTCTTAGAACTGTGCTCTTCTGAACAGAGATCTTGTGTATCTATTCTGGTCAAAAGATTCCACGCTTCATACTGATGTCCACAATTCTTTTTTATTCCTCTCACAATCATGGAGAGGAATAACTAGAAACAAGTAAAATAATATTAATAGCACACATGACATCCATCTCAGCCACTTATTTCTTTTCACAAAGTGCACAAGTGCTTAACAAATTAACCAGCATAATGTTTTTACCGTGTACATCTTGTAAAACCAGCAGCAGGAAAGTTGTAGATTCCGAAGTCTGCCGTGTTACCGTTCTGTCTTGTCTCTCCAGCGCACAACTTCCGGTTACCGCGACTCAAAGGAAGTGACTACTTCACAATCACTTTTAACAGAAACATTTTTTATAAGAAAAATGGATCACGGGACTCATAGATTATCTCTTTCTACCGCAAGTGTACACAAATATGAGTACCAAATCTTCCTCCTAGCGTTTTTCCCGCTCGGTTGCAGGGTCCGCTTTTCTGCAAAGTCGTCTCCACTTGGGTCGGTCAAGGGCGTCGGTCAGATCGGCTTCGATCTTCTTCACGTCGTCCTTGATTCGGTCCATCCATCTCCGCTTTGGTCTGCCTCTAGGTCGACGTCCTTGGGGGCTGAGCCGCAGTGCTGTTCTCACCACTGAGTTCTCATCGCTCCGTACCACATGTCCATACCACCGCAGCCTCGCTTCTTGCATCTTATCTGTGATTGGCGCGATTCCCATCCTCTTTCTAACGTCGGTGTTCATGACGTGGTCCCATCGTGTCAGGCCTAGGCACCATCGCAGCATCCGCATTTCCATCGTGTGAAGGGCTTGTTCGTGCTTTGCGGTGGCTGGCCAGCACTCGGATCCATAGAGGGCGACGGGGCGCACTAGACTCTTGTAGATCTTTGACTTGAGGCGATTGGGCATTCTTCGGTCACACAGGACGCCGGTGACTTGGCGCCATTTCATCAAAAGAAAACAAATAGAAAACAATATAACGATCTCAGACTCGCTTCTGGTGTTGTCATGGCAACCCACACAAACATTTCAGCATCAGCTACATCTTGGATGTCATATCTCGGATCTGTTGGAGCCAATCTCCAGTTTTGGCGTTACTGCCCTGAGTGTGCTGATTACCATGGGAACAGCTGTTGTCTACATCCTTCACATTTTCTCTAGGTACTTTCTCAGTCCTCGGTATTTTCTGGAGCTTCTCATGATCCCACTTTCTGATGTCATCTTTCTGATCTATCATTATGGCCTTCATCCTCTGCTTGTCTACCAGTACTGTCTGGTTAGCCATCGCAGTTTTGCCCTTTTCTATCTGGAAGTCCCATATGATCTCAGCTTGGTCTTTCTCAACTATCCTAGGGGGCATATCCCACTTTAACCTCGAGACTTCCACTTGGAACAAATATTCCTGCATACTTTGAGAGACATTTGGTTATGCTGTTCCATGTATATCCTGAATGCTAGCGTCTTACACCCTACCGTTATGTGCTGGATTGTCTCAAGGGCATCCGTACACAGCCTGCACCTGGGATCTTGTCTGGTAGACCTCAGCCTCTAGCGATCTTGTACTCAGAATTTGTTCTTGTGCTGCCATAATTAGTGTAATGTGTTCTGTCCTTCAGACCAGCTTTCTCCGGCGATATCAGCTACTTATACTATGTGCTGATGGCACATGCTGTGCAGGGTCCTGTCCTTCCAAGATGGTTCCTTTTCTTCCTCTACCTTCTATCTTGGGTTTTTGCTTCCTGAGGTATTCACTAAGCATTAAGCTCATGGATCTGTGCTGATTCATCATGGATAGTGGTTCTGACACTCACTAGCCCGCTTTCTTCCACTTAGGGTGCTAGACTTAGGGTGAAATCTCCATGCATGGTAAGGAACCTTCTTGTCTTGATGTCAGTAGCTTCTATCTCCTCCTTTGGCCAGTTTAGTATCCCTTCCGGGTATCAGGTGGCTGTCAGGGCGTAGGTGGAAATTGCCTGGATTTTGTTCTTCCCATTCAGATGACTCCTCAGGACTTACCTTGCTCTCTGCATGTATTTTCCTAGCAACCTCCTTTGTGGTTCCTATTTGCCTGTGGTAATCAAAGGTACTTGTAGCTATCCTCGACTTCTGCAATGTTGCTTTTTGATAGTCTGAGGTAGGCTTGGGTTACATGGGGGGATCCAACCTTGGGCCCTGGACGGGATTTAAATCTCCAATCTATTGTTCCAAAGAATGTTACCACTACACAAATTATTACATATTTATATATTACAATAAAAGATGGAATATACTGAATGAAAATAGAAAATATAGAATGAACCTCAAAGATATAAACAGTACAGTCTGATTTCCAAGTACCAAATATTTATGACCACAATTTGAGCTCATAGATAGTATGTGATGTGTGATGCTGAATTAAAGCCAGTTTATTACAGTGTCTTTTAAAACATGCAAGAAGAAGAACTATGCAAAGCTAGGCCCTCTCAATATTTCCAGTGACTTTAGCACTGCTAAAGGACAGCTAAAGATTCTGACTGATTTGCTGACTAAATTTAATCACAACTGGTGCAATACTGAACCCTGTTACTAGTTTTAGTTTGGACAAGGCATGCATTTTCCATGTGTCATCCTTACTTAGGAATGCTGCTTCACTGCTGACTTATTTATAGTGCTACTTCTTATAGTGATATTGCATGCTATATTACACATCTAAAACAAGTTGTCACCAGAGTCTCTGTAACATCAGTTAAAAAGAACTCTATATCCTATTTTTCTTACCCTACCCTAATTAATATATATATATATATATATGCACACACAAATATAAAACCCATGAAAAGAAAAATAACATTAATGACATAGAGGTCTCAAAAATTCACAAAAACTCACATATCAGATATTATACATTTATTTTAACCACCATATTCTTTCTTATGTTATGATATACAAATGTCTTAACTTCATCTTTCTATCTATATGTTTATGCCTAAGCAATAACAAGACTAATGATGCACAGGCAGACATAAAGTTATTGTTTGGAAAAAAAACATCTAAACATGTTATTAGACGCAGAGTCTTGCCCACTTGTTTTGATTAGAACATAGTTCAACAGAGTGTTACTCTACCTGAAACCATCATGTAGGTGTTAAAACTTCTGGTATTGCTGCTTAACATTTATAAGCCTTATTGATTGATTTTGCAGCCCAGGGGAATCCTCTGTTTTATGTGATTCTAATTCCATATAATTGTGTTATTTCACCTGGTCATTGCAGATGTAAACAAATTACTGAATTATGGTACATAGCATGCTGAGCACAGCTTGTAGCCACTGGCAGTTGTTGTGCATGGAAACAAAGACCACAGTGACGTACTTATTGATTTTGCTGTAAAGCACACACTCAGAGGGAGTATTCAAATAAAAGGTCAAGAAAAGATGAAATAGAACTTTCTTATTATAATACTGACAGTCCCTATTATGTCCAGCCATTTAGTGAATCCATAGTCACCACTACTCCAAAGAGAGAAATGCAACACTTTGATTGCATTAATGTTTGTTGCTCAAGGACACTCTGTTTTACATTATTGCAATAATCAAAAACATTTATATACAGTTTCTATTACTGCAATATCAGATACTAAAGGTTTACAGTTTTTTTTAAGTATGTTTATTGAGATTTTTTGATATAAGGAAGAAAGAGACACACACACAAAAAAAACAGACAACACAACAGCAAGGGCTAAAACACACAAATAAGACAAAAGATTACACTGCAAAGACAAAAATACTACTTCAACACTGGCAATAAACAGAAATAAAACGCTAAGGTGGTAGGCTGAGTTATTGGTGATCGATCAAACAGGACTTTGTTTTAATACATGGTCTAAAAATGGCTGCCACACATCAAATTATTTGCAGACCAAGCTCCCCCCATGCCATCTTCAAAAAGTCAGATTTAAAATTTAAATACTCAGAAAAAGCTTTCACAAAACCAGAAACCAACTTTTTAGAATCCGGGGAACTCAGAAGGAGTGTAAAAATTGACCCCTCTTCCAGAAGAGATGGAAAATTAAGAATACTCTGACGAACATAGTTTCTTATCTGTAAATAGTGAAAAAAATGTGACGCAGGGAGAGAGAACTTGTTTTGCAACTGAGTAAATGATGCAAACTGCCTGTCAATATATAAGTCTTTGAGAGTAATAATACCTTTCTGTGTCCAGACCTCAAAAGAGGCGTCTAAACATGAGGGTGGAAATGCATGATTACAATATATTGGAGCATGGATCGAAGTGTCTGGTAGAGCACAACCTTTTTTGATCTGACTAAAGATTTTAACGCAGTTCAAAGGTTTACAGTTAGGTGAAAACTTCAAGCTATCGAAAGGCAGTGTAGCTTTTGTTTGAAGTTTAAAGGAAGTATATGACACTATAAAGGAAAGAGGGGGATTATTGGCGCATTCTCAGTAAGACTGTTTTTTGGAACATAAATACAGAATAGGCACTTTCCTTGATGAGGATAATTATACTGTTTTGTTTTTTTTTTTTTCTTCAATCAGCTTTTCAGCTCAGCATGGGACCCAGGAGTCTAACTTGGATGAATTTTTCACAGCCTTTCAACAGCTTTCAGTTTCAGCCAGTGAGCAACTGACATAAGAGGAACAGGGTACTTAGCTAACCTAAATAAACAGCATCACTGAGCACAACTCAACAGGAGGACACAGTAATGTGCTGCAGCACTCTGGTATTGTTTTTCTGAAGAGACAGGCTCCTCTTCAACCATTTTGTGGCAATGCAACACAGCCAACAGAGACAGGGGTAAAACTGTCACTGGCACTTTCATAAATGCATCCCCATGAATGCCTCGTCTAAGCTATGCAAAGTCTTTTTTGTTTTTTTTACACAGAAACAACTGTGGCCAGCAGATATTGCACCAGTTTAAGTCAGGAACTGTTACTCGTCCAAAAAAGCAAGGGACCCATTTTATATTCACTGACTGTAAATCATTTAACAGGAGTCCAACATAATAAAGGCAAACCTTATCAATTTGGCTAGATAGTATAAAGCATTAAAAAACAAACAAATCAAAACTGTAGGAAAGCCAAAAACTGTTATATGGTAAGCTGAAATAATACAGCCAGTGAGAACCAGTTCTTAATGTTTTGATAGTTTCACTACTGTAGTTAATGCAATAGAAGATGTACACTGGTAACGTTAGCTTGTACTTTTACTATATCAGGACCACTTTGATCAAAATAGGAATATTATTGTATCTACATATTTCAAATTATGGATCTGTGCTGGGAAGAACCTTAAATAGAGATAATATCATGACTTCATCATTGATTCTGACTTTATTTATGACATCATATTGATAGAGTGAGAATTAGCATGAATGGAGGGGAGTTTCTAAAGCAGCTTTCAGAGGCTGTAGCAACTTGGGCTAGCGTTAAGATCGGCTAATCTGAGCTGAAGTTCACATTTTTATTTTAGCAGATAAAGGAGAAACTTCTCAAGTCAGTTCTACAAGCCACAGGAATTAAATAGAGTGCTATGTTTGAAATGTTATTTAAGCAAATATCACTTATAACAAGATTGTGAAAATAAAATGATGGAAGCTATTCCTTTAAGTTCTCCTGTTCCAATGTGGTGCAAGCAGCTGCTCTCTACTTGATTTTGACTTTCAGTAAGTTAGTGCTATTGCTCTTGTTCTCAATGTTAACTTCAACTGAAAAATGATAACGCTGTTGATTTTTCATCCTTCCTTACAGAATGATGACCTTTGTTGATAGGATTTTGAACATCATTCCTTGATCTTTTTTAATTAACGCCCACGACACCATATAAATACACCACATTAAATTTGCTGCCCAAGAAAAGGCTTCTTGCTTCAAAGTTTAATTCATCTAGGTTATGTGTCATATTTAGGACATAATTCCTCATTGCTTAATGTGCTCCTGGAGACACTTTGTATAGCAGGAACTACCACAGCACTGTGGTTGATGTTTATCATTCTCTGTCTTTCTGGGGACAGATTTTGTCATCAAGACAGAACTGTAACTGAGCATGGAACAGTCGCAAAACTTTTACATTACCTTACTTTTCGAAATGAAGGTCAAGCTTGAAGATAGCTGTGGTCTGACCCACGGATACTGAATAACAGGGAGATGGACGACGACAGCCATAGAGGCAGTGGCACCCCAGCATTAACCCTAACCCTTTGTTCTTTTTACATTTCTAATATATTTTTAAGCGCCCACTATACTTTTAGTATATAAATTTGATTTATCATGTGCATAAACATGTATAATAATGCATGTACATAAAGAGTGTGCATCAAGCCACTGCGTGAGCATTGCAGCTGGTTAAATTCGATTGAATAGAGATCTCTAGTTTGTTACTGTCTGAAGTGTTGTCCATTTCATTTTCTTAAACTGTTTGATCACATCACTGTGAACAGTGACTTTCATTTGTTTTGACATTTCCCTTCGTTCTGCGGATAGGATGGAAAGTGTTGCCATAATGTGTTGCCATGTGGGAAGAGTCATGAAGCCAGAGGCTAACAGCCGAGCCCGTCAAAGGCAAAGTCGGAGCCACGTCCGTCCTTCACATGCACCCACAATACACACATCAGGCCTACGTGTGCATTTAAGCCACTGACTTTCGCTGCAAATGAGTGTTCGCTGAATGTTTCCAGGCTAATTTCAAGCTCACATAAAAAGGATTTGAAAAAAAGAAAAATAAAAGAATGCATTATACAGTAATAAAAAGATGGTACAGATGCCCATCAATCCTTGACTGTTTTCCCATAAGAAGTATGTTTTAGCCCATAAATTCATATCTATATACAATAGCTTGCGCCTATAGTGCATTAAGGGAAGGGTTTGCTCCTACAGGGACCGGCCTTTGGCAGCCTTACTAATGGGATATGGTCCACAGCACCACCTGTTCCAATGAATTTCTCTCTCTGGATCAGCTAGACAGCATCACGTGAGAGGCTGCAGAACGGGAGTAATGGAGGGGTAGTGATTTGTGAGACAGCAACGATCATCCCTGATTTCATGGATATTATTCCTGCAGCCATTTAAAAAAATCAAACATCATCACTACTCTCTCTGCAGGGACAGAGACGGGGGGCAAGAAGTTAAAAAAAGACAAAAAGGCTTCAAGGACAGGAACCAAAGAGCCCTGCCAGCATAACTTTAGTGGCTTTCAAGTTGATGTGGCTGTGTCACATATAATTCTGATTTTTTTTGATCACAACAGAGTGACAGTGTTGACAAAAAAAGAAGAAAAAAAAACTCTGGCTGTCCTATTCCAGAGGGGGTATCCCTGCACATTAAATAACTTATATTATGTATAAACAGTGTTTGACGGGTTATTATTTTAGACTATAAGATAAGAAAAAGTCACAAGCAGAAGACCTGAAAGGCGAGTTAAGTGTGCCTTTCACCTCTACTTGAAGCTCATTTGTAATACAGATGATTCTGTTTGAACACTTTTCCTATCAAATGCACTGTACGTGGCAGGGTACACAATTTACTGCCAATCCATCTTAATAATTGTCATATGCCAAGTGGAGTGTTGACAGGATGAAACATGGTTATGCACCACCTCGCAAGTATTAAGAAGGACATTTTGTTTTATCACAACACACAACCTATATGTAAAGTAAATCATATTAAGGGGAAATGTTCAATGTGGACTGTTGTGACAAGCAGGGTATACTGTGGAGAATGGGATCGTTAAAATGTGCATTGATGTCGAATGGGGCTTTCAATCTACTCTTGTCTTACCCCTCACCCTATTTATTGTCTTCCTACCAAGTCGCTTTACATTTACAGCTCCAGTCGCATATTCATGTTGAACGCGTGTGCTTGCGTTCATGCATGTTTGTGTAAGTGTGTGTGGTCGGTGCATGTGTGTGTGCCATCCCTGGGTGTTTGTTTGCTAATAGAGTTCTTTAGTCACAGATCTATGTGACAGGTGGCCCTGCTGGCCTCTAGTGAGTGCTCAGTACAAGTGCTCTCCTGGGTGAGGATCTGTCACATTCACTTACATGAGGGAACAATGCCACCCCCACCCCCTCCCAAAACTCAGTGTCCTCCCACACTTTTCTTGAACAGTTTCACAATTTTAAATTCACACCGTTTCCTCTTTTTTTCAGCAAAGTCTACTATGTGCACAAATATCCTTGGAAAATATGATAAGAAAATTCTGACAAACTACCCTAAAGTTTATTGGAAAGTCTGTGACTGCACTCAGAAATAACATTAGTACACATAAAATAACTCACTCTGCTGGTGTCTGGAAGATCTGTTAGATTTAAGCAATGACCATACATACACACGGGTGTGTGTGTGTGTTTTTGTGTACAAATATGCTGCATACTCTTTCTCCAGGAAAAAGTTGTTTTGACTTAGTGACTGAAGTGAAGGAAATAAGTTTTCTACTTCATATTCTTTCTATGCACCCTCTCCAGAACTTTTTATTCTAAGGTCACAATTATGCATTTTGAACTTAGGCAGGCAGTGTGGCTGTGGAAACTCAGGTAAACATGCATCTGAGTTTCCACAGCCACACTGTCTTCTTGATGTTGGCGATAACTGTGGTTCTTAAGCCAAAGGTGTGGTCATCTCTACTACTGTCAGATTAATTTTCACCACTGTTCTGACTTTGTTAAAGGAATAGTCTGACATTATTATCATCATCATCAGGAGTAGTAGTTGATAGATAGACACTGGCTCTACCCTACATTAACAATACAGAAATTATAATATTAAAATCAAGAAAGCAATAAGAACATTTCCCCACCTGTACTCTGTTCTCCATATTATGCCAGTGCTGGTTTACCCAACAAACTGTGGTAACCTGTAGCAGGGTGCTTTATTAAATTTTAATGCTTTCCAGTTAGCTACCTAACAATAGCCCCAGCCAACAGGTGTTGGCAGTTGGCTTGGCTTGTTTTATCTTGTTGATTACCACAAGATCAACAACAACAACAACAACAAGCTTTTTTATGTCACATCAATGCAGCTATTATATAGATGCACTCAAGGGTTGGACATTGACTTGGTGCAGTCATGAATATGTCAGTGTGCACCTTCATGACAAAACAGACTGGTCTGTCAACACTGAGACCCTCTGCAACAAAGGGTAGAGCTTCATTCTCAGGAGACTTGAATCCTTTAATATGCGTCATGAAATATTGATATTATACTGCTTTCATCGTGCACTTGTTTTCAGTGTCTTTTTCTTTGCTTTGGTTTGTTGGGATAAAAACATCACTCATAAAGACAGTAAGAAGTGGGACAAGCTGGTTAAAATGGCCAGCTCAGCTAGAAGCCAACTAGGAGAGACTGGACTTTGTGCGTGCTGTGCAGGAGAGCTGTATAAGGATCATGTTGCAGGTCATCCTCAGCAACCCCAGACCACCACCACCCCCCCCCCCCCCTCCACGTAACACTGGTCAGGCAGAGAAGCACACTAAACAAACGTCTCCTGTTCCTGTACTGCAGAACTGAGCAGTAAAGATTATTGCTCTTACAGGGATAATTCACACTTATCTATCGATCTATGTATCTATAGTAACTTCTCAAGCCATTTTCCCAATATTTTTGCATGCAGCCATTGCTTGAGTTGCCACAAGCTGAGATGTTGACACAACTGGAAAAGCTCTGAAGATTTTTTTTTCTAAGCATGCTTTTCTTATTAAGTCATCATCCTGGGATAAGACTGATAGAAATATTAATATCAGAAAGCTGAAAGAGAGCTCATACTGTGTCACAGCATTCGCTGTTAAGTTAATGTCATACTGTATGATGCCATTAAGACTGTCACTCAGACTGTAAAGCTGAGGATCTGTTGTTAATCTGTAGGTGGCCATGGTCTCAGTGTTTCAAAGCACACTGGCACCATCCTGAGGCTTCACTCAGCACCTACATCAGTTTAGAAAACATTTCGTCAGGTCTATTGCTGTAAACAAGGGAAATACCCATTCGCCGTGTTCATCACAACTCTTTTATGATTCTAAAAACCGCTGTTGTGTGTGACACTAAGTTAAAAAATATTTTGCACATTTATCATACAGCTACTATTATTCATGCCGTGTTGACAAAAATATAGGTTTTGCTTTTTACAGTGTTGTGCTAGATGATTTTGTCTTTCTGGAGGTGTGACTTCTCTTTCTTGGCCTGAAGCAAAATCCATATTGTAAATGATGCATGCAGACAGAAACTCTGCACGCTCTGTTTCCTAAACCAAAACCAGTACTTAAAAATTAACATCTGTAGGGAGTGTATCCTTTTTTTTAAAGTCCAGTCTATACACCAAATACGTTCTTGTAACTACAGGTTATATCTAAGGAGCATCCCACGGTTTTGCTTTGATCAGACTAAAAAGAGCTCAAAATTGGTGGAGCAGACACTAAAGTATGCTAGAGTTTGAGTCAAGTCCATAAGTCAAGGGTAGAAATCATGGATCTTTCACTTCCAATATTGCGTCTGAATTGCATCTTCCTCTGCCTAGCAGAGCTTACATCTTTAAAATTGTGAATCTCCTCTCTGTATGCAGGTTCTCTGCAAAATTTCACTTTTAGACTAGATTAATTTCTCAGACCTCTGAAAGATCTCTCCACAGGCACAGACCCTGGTTTTTTTTCCCAGAAACTAAACAGTAACAATTATAACAATTATACTTGTGATATAATCCTTTCCGAAAAAGAACACTCTACTTTAGTTATCTCATCCATTTTATTTTAATCTATTTTCATGTTTTCTGTTGTTTTATCATTGGCCTGATTGCCTGGGACGCAGGGTAATCACTGACCTGTGGGCAATCCATACATCACCTTGCTGTTCTTTTAGGCCAGACAGGCAGCTCCTTTCTCTATGAGTGAGGTGATCGATGAAAAAAAACAAAAAAAAACAACGGGTATATTTCTTTCTACTGGCCCGACTACAACACCAGCCTGTTTTTGGCAAATGGAAAGGAGTGAAATGTTTCCAGGACTGAGCTGATGAATGACTGCCATCAAATAGTATATTTTAAAAAAAAGGAGCACAATGAAAAGAGCAGAGTTGGCACTGAGGCCAAAGAGGCAACATTCAGTAGCAAATCCGCCAGAGGCTGATTTATAAGTGGAAGTGCCCTAGAATTACAAAAGAAGGAGAGAGACACACAGAGAGAAAGAGAGAATATAACTATAACTAATGAATTACAAATTTTAAATGAAACTGGTGGAACATAAGCTAGCTGACAAGATTTGGTATTTTCCTTTTGTTCTCTGTAAAAATGTGGTCTACTCCTAAAGGAGGTTTTATGAAACAACAGATAAAGGAGAAGCATTTTTACAGGAAAAGCTACAGAATACAGACAAAAATCTCTATCACACCCTTGGGTTTTCTGCTCTGTAGAAGTCTCATTTATTGAAGTTTTTTCAAGTCTTTTGTCTTATCTACTTTTTATTTCTTTGCTGTGTGGATTTGCCTTTCTTAGAAACCCCTAATATAAGACCTCATGACTCAAAATTGTTGGCCTTGAGAGTTGGTGTCACATAAGTATTAAGGCACTGGTGGAGTGGTAAAGCCCTAACCTCTTGACTTGACAAATAAGTGAATGTCTTCCTATTTGCCTCAGTAACTTAAAGATGTTTTCCTCATTGACAAGACTTTCAGCTTGTACTCTGACTGTAAAACAATAGGTTATAGAGTAAAACATTAATCATCCCTGATATGTGGCGTGAATATGATGCAGTTTAAAGATATTAAAAAAAAAATGGTTGGTATAACCCCCCACCCACTCCAAAAAAAAAAATAAAATAAAAATCAATAATCGGCCAACTTAGCGCTTCTTCTTTTTTCTATTGCCCTTTTTGCACAATATTCACAGTCATTTGTATATGATTTATTGATTGACCTTGGTCTAAACAAGAGCATGGATGGCATGGATCAATTCATGAGGAGGGAAGCTCTATAGCTCACGAGTATAACATATTGATCACCTTGGGCGATAAAGAAGTTGTCAGTGGAGGTCTTGGGAGATTTCTCTCACTCATTCTAACACTAAAAAATGTGGAGCATCAGTGTTGTGTTATTGAAGGAAGGTTTTACTACTGGGACATCCAGATTTTTGCTCAGAGTATGAGCATATTAGTAAAATAGTTAAATCTGTCCACTGGCAGCTCTGACAGCAGATTGTAAACTCAAGCTGAACCCAATGGACCAACACCTTGTGGAAGAGTAAGCTTATAATCAAAAATTCAGTTTGAATGCTTACCTCGTAAATATTTTCTTTTCCCTCTAATGGTGATGCTTGCAGACATCCTATTTCCTTCGATTTGGGAGTTGATGCTGATGGTTTGCAGCATCTGCAGTAGGCTCTTGTGGGTTTCAACCTGACAGCTTGCCTCAATGAAGGCTTGGTAATGAGAAAGACCGTGTTCATTCTGTCTACACGTGTCAGAATGACATATATACGAGTGTTTTTGGAGCTTGTGTGCACTGTGGTTTTCTTCTAACATTGCTTGACAAGTATAGCGACCGAAAAAAGAGGAAAAATATTCAGACATTTATCTGAATCATCTACTTGTCCAGGATTGAAGATGTGTGAAGATGGTGTAGGCTTTTTGGAGTGTAATTTTATCCAGACATGACAACAGTGTGGTGCAAATCTCAGCCCCCCTCTGGGTGATGTTTTCAGTGCTGGCTGAACAAAATTGATTAGACTTTGTACTGTAATGTTAGAGTAGCTATGATAGTGTTGTAGTAGCTTTATAATCATACAAATGAAAAGCCCAAAAAAGGGTTAAAATCAGGTTTTGCAAATGTAAAATTGTCAATCATTTTTGCCCAAATGGAGGCTGTGCAACAAGCTACAAACTCAATATGGACTTACACCAGTAAGATGATAGAGAGAGCTTCTCAGCATTACTGATGTAGAGCCATCGGAATCCATGTGCCAGGATTCTGTCCATTTATTCCCCTCTTAGCCCTGTTTTGATCTTCACCATTCTTAAGGAGACATTTAACTGCTAAATTTCATGTTCAACAGCTACTCCCAAATTTTCCTTTTTCTAGCAGCTGGAAATGGGGCTGACAAGAGCAGTGGGCCTGAACCAGAACACAAACTTGCAGACTGTAATAACCAAAGTTTAAAGATAAGGAAACTTTAACAGGGCTGAGGCGAACTGAGGAAATTGGGATTTTCTTTTATTTCTTTAAGACCTTTTTACAATGCACATCATCCTTTCTTATTAGAAAAATAATAAGGGTGGCTGTATCTAGACGTGTACTGGTACCATGCCATACATCATCAGCTTTGCATTTTGCATCAATTTAGGAAACAAGGTTATTCACTGCTTCAACTTTTTCTTTCTGAAAAAAAAAAAAGACAGAACAATTATATTATAATCTATGTTATGAAGCTCATCTCCAGGTTGTGAATTAAATGTATATGTGTATGTGTGTATGTGTGTATATACAGTAGGCAGTAACCAGTTGTGAAATATTCATTTCTGCAGTGTTACAAGAGCCTGAATCATCTTTCCTTGACACTGTGGAAAATCTAAAAGTGGCCTGAAAGCCACTCTCTCATTATTTACTTACACTTCCACAACACAGAAGAATTTGTTCCCCTCTAATGATCTTGTCATTTGCTGCAATGAAAAACACAAGAATGCAGGCAAAATCACTTAACAAAACACACAGTTGTTGCTGTGAAGGCAAGATATTTATGATCTTTGGCGAGTGGGTGGTAGGTCCCAAACTGATCTTGACAGTACATAACATGCTTAGTGAGGCTGGATTTTCTCAGTCTCTCAGTTTGCAAATGAAGTGGAAAGACAACATGATATACTCAGGACTGACAGAGTTATAAAACCTAAAGCATTTGTGTCACTACCTTTTGTAAAATATGCAAAATGGGAGTGAAACTAAGTGTCAAACTACATGTGTTAGACAGACTGTTCGGTTGTTTTCCAGCTTCTGCTGATAATCATGTTTATATACAGTTTTTCTGTAATTCCAATGACAGTATTAACAGTGGAAAATTCTGGTCAAGTCACTGAATGTCTTTGAAGTCAATAGAACTGAACGAGACAGATAGTGGAAAAAAGAGGGGTAAAGGGAAAAAAGGGTCTTAAAATTAAATCCTGGGCAGGTGACAGTGACTTATGCTGAAGGTGATGCAATTTTCCTGTAAAAGCTTCTTGTGACATGTATTACCCTACCCTAGAAAAATACCACAAGTGATGATGGTCAGATGGTTCCCTTCAATTAAGAAGGTTTGGATTCTAAATTTACATTTTAGCTACATTCATCTTTTTTTGTTTTGTTTTGTTTTTCAAAATCACAGAGCATTTACTGCAGTGTATATAACGGTAAACACAGGGCAACTAGTCATCTGTTCTCTATGTAATGTAGCTGTCAGCTTTGTTGACTGTTATCTGGCTATGTGTAAATGAGATGAGTGGCCTATGGCTGTTGTGTTCCATAAACTTTGGAGTGCTCATCTAGCAGTATCCAGTTTGCGAAACTTGTATAATTGATTTTTATGTGTCCTTCCTAGAATATGGATTCATTTATAATGAAGATTTCCTTTTTTCAAAGGGTAGAAAAGTGTGTAGAAACAAACATCAGTAAAAACAGGATGAGTCTGAACCACCATCTACCACTAGAGGGAGCTGAAGTGCACTGTGTTGAAGTTGAGGAAACCAAAGATCTAGATTCACTCAACCACAGTAGTTTTGGCTGTAACTATGCATTGGCAGGTGAGATAATAGGAATAGGTGGTTTTATAGGGACATCTTCCTGGTTAGGTAAAAAAAACAAAAAAACATTATTTATGTCTTTCAGTTAAAAAATTTAATAAATAAAATAAAAATGAAATATTGTTTTTAGCTCCATATTTCTGCCCCAGCAGTGAGGCTTTTTGCTTAAGTTAGCCCAAGTAGAAAATCTGAGTATGCTCTCTGCATGATTGAATAGGAGTAATGAAGCTGACATGGAATGTGCTCTCTCCCCAGAGCAGAAGACAGAGGGATCCTTTCAAGTTGTTTTTGTCTAACAGCGCTATAATCTCAAGGTCTTTTGGGTCCCTCTGTGAAACAGACAGGGAGAAACAGAACAGATGATAAAGAAAGAGAAGATATCTGTTCTCTCTCTGTGTGTGTGTGTGTGTGTGTGTGTGTGTGTGTGTGTGTGTGTGTGTGTGTGTGTGTGTGTGTGTGTGTGTGTGTGTGTGTGTGTGGTCAGCTGACTCATGTTAAGCTGCTAGCCACTTATACTGTGCAGGCATTTCTGTGTTGTGCTGATTCACCTCACTGGTTTGCCATTTTCTTTAAAATAACAGCAGAAACTGGATATCCAGTTCTCTGGTCTGTGAGTCTAGGATACAATTTCAGGGGAAATAAGAAAAGATACAGCGCACTGACTTGGATAGAAAAAGATTTAAATCCCAGAGAAGCCATTTATGCTGCATGCATGCATGCATGCATGTACTAGCTGCATCATTCACTTGCATGAATGCATTTTGTTGCACATTTTTCTCTGCATTTCAAAGTTCAAACAAGCTTTTGAAGAAGTGTCGTGATTGGAGCACACAGAAAGAAGGTTAGGTAACAGAAACTAGCCTTTCATTGTGTTAAACTGAGAAAGATACAAAATCTAAAAGGGCATGAGGCCAGGAAGCAAGAACACACACCACAGGGATAAACAGACAATCTGACCAAAGGCAAAGGGAGACTGACTAGATATACACAGAAGACTAATTAGGGCAGTCTAGAGACGCCAGGGAAACTAGGCACACCTGAACTAGACGAGACCTGGGAATTTAAAATTAAAAGCAAGGTACAAGGAATACCACCTACTAGGAATAACACCTGATACAAACAGAATATACAGAATTACAAATGAATTAAAAATCCCCAGAATACCAACGAACAACAGGAATTAACTAGAAATGATAGTTAATCTAAAATAAAAGGGGCAGAGACAAGAAAACATAAACATAAAACCATAAGTAACAAAAGGTAACAGCAGTAAAGCAAACCCAGATTTTAAGTAAATAACTCGAAAACCACAAAACACAAGAACCATAACCGAAGAGTGAGTGCTTAATAATGAATTCAAAATCCAAAAGCAGAACACTGGGAGTTCAAAGTCCAGGACCATTACAAGCATTCATTTGCTTCATTTACTTCCATAAGAATAAACCCTTTCACAAGTTTTGAAAAGAGGCCTCACATTTGGTTCCCAGGCAAGCCTATGGATTATATAACAGTGTTGGGATTCTCTTCACTGTGGCATGAAGAGAACTTGGCGTGGTGCAGTGATAACAAAGACAGCAGCTTCTACCTAACAAAGCATGGCAACATTACCGAGCAAGTTGTTACTACTAGACAGTTTGCCAGCGTTGCTCTCCATAAATTCCCAAGGTTACAGCTGAAATAAATATGTATTAAGTATTAATTAGCACTGCCCATGTGTAAATGGTAAATAATACCCAAAGTGATAATGAAATCCACTTAGTTGTTGTGCATACGAGCCATCAAACAAATACATGTTTAAAAGTTAGAAGCTTCTATGACAAACATGAAGAGTAAAAGTGAATACACAAAGTATTAAAAGCTCAAATATTTTAATACAGTGTCATCTTATGGAATATATACAATCCACATTTCACTTTCACAAGTGCGATAGGAACTCCTTTCTTTAAAGATTACTTAATTTGAAACTGAACAGCATAATCTAGGGGACAGCTCCCTAATCAAACACAACTCATATTATATCAACAAACATTAAGCGACTCAACTGCAATTTAAAGACATGCAAATCTGAAGAATTAAAGCAAGCTTTTAATTAGTAAAGAAGGGACTCCTCTGATGTGTGTGACGCCTGGAGGAACTATTGAAACAGGATCCAGGAAAAGAACCCCACATGATACTAAGTAACTGTTTTAAACGATTTATGTAGCTCATCAATATTCAAGTGTGTATAGTGCGCAGATATAAATTTCAGTGTAAAATGAGAAAGCCTGGTGGCCATATTTAGCATTGTAAATAATACTGTATGCATGCATAATTATCAGATTATGCATAAGGTGACTTTTTTTGTTTGTTTTTCTTAATTGAGAGTAATTAAAAGAAGAGAAATCCTTCTTCTATGAAACTACTCATTCTGTGTTGTTTTTTGGCTGGACTTGCACGAAGGTAATTACTGGCATTACTCAAGCGTGATGAATGACAATAACAATATATGTCTATATGGCTTTATGTCATGAATGAGATTTTAAATTCAGAGACAAAAATGTAACTTCTGAAATTTATAGTGAATAGTGGATCAATCATGTTACGTGTACACTGATTAGCAGTAATTCAAAATACCCCCAACTGCACCTTGACATGATAAAGTTCTACAAGTTGTAACCTTCATGCCCAAACAGCTAAAGGTTGTCCTGCAAAGGTTGTGTTTGCAGAACAACTAATAAGTCATCTATAAATGAGATTTTGCATGTTATTGCATGTGTGTGTGTGTGTGTGTGTGTGTGTGTGTGTGTGTGTGTGTGTGTGTGTGTGTGTGTGTGTGTGTGTGTGTGTGTGTGTGTGTAGGACACACAAAGGTCAAAATATTTTATCTGAATTATTTATATTGCAATTCAGTGACACATTAACACAGATAACACCAGAGGGACAGACATGGGAAGAGAGATGAAGAGGAGAGGTTGTCAGTTGTTACTTTTAACTGAATTTTATCTTAAACTCGTACTATGTTAACAAAATCCTGTAATATATTTTGATAAAGTGTGTATGTTTTTCTTTCTTTTCCTTTGTGTTTTCTTGTTGCATTCTCACATGTTACTGTATGTCAAAGTCACCTCTACTTTGTTGTTGGCCTTTTTGTTCGTTGATAGGGAGCAGAATTGGTGTGTTTGCCTGTGAAGGATCTTTAAGACAAATACTAACACATGAACTATATTACCGTAACACTTGAAAAATTTTGGGGAAAGTCCTTCTAGAGCAAGTTCACTTACATGGTCACTGAATGCATCATTAGGTTTGGTCTGACAAAATTGTATTGTTACATGTGCAGTACAAGTAAATCATTGTAGATGTGCACTCAGGGCTCACACACTACTCCATCTCAATGCCACCAGCATCTAGCTGGGGGTCATAGTTGGGGGGTAAAGTGGGACAGACTAGCTAAGAACCTATGCTAGGAGGGGTTATAACAACCGTGGATTCATATATTTGTTTTAGAAATAAAATTAAAAAAAAAATCATAAACTAAGTATTAATCAAAGTAAACAATTAAATTGTCTCTCACCAACAAAGAAAATTCAGATATTAAAAAAACAAAACAAAAAAACAACAACACCAAAAGAAGAGAAAGAGAACGTAAACTGGGGGATGTCAGTTGTTAACAACCTTCATAGATAACGTGTTAAGAATGGATTAGCTATGGATTAAGTATGAGCAGTTGTTAAAGACAGCGATCCAATCTTAGATGTGACACTGTATTCATCATAATGAGCTATGACACAGCTTAACACCATGAAACCCTTAATTTCAGAAACAGCCAGGGAGAGTGAGGCAGCAGCAGGTCACTCTCCAAATGATGTGACAGAAGATGAGCTCATATCGCAGCAGCTAAAAGATATTCCAAGCAATTATTTGTATCAATAGCAGTTTCAGCTTAAACTTTTACATCGCTGACATCAAGTAGCATTCAGCTTTATTGTAATCTGGACCAGTGGTTCTCAGCTCGTGTGCTGTGACTCTTAAACTGCTGCATAACTCTCATGTTCGATAACATGAACACTAACACGAACAAAAAAATGGATACGATGTGTCATGTAACTGCAGATAACATAAATCTAATGTAACCTAATGCATTTTAACATGCAAGTACTGTAGTTCAGCATTACAGTTTTAAAAACATAGTAAGGTTTGGACACATATTTAAGCTTTTGCATATTAACATTACTGGGTAGTACTTTATAATAATGTCACACTATTAATTGATGAGGTATTAAAAAGTGTTTAATTTACCATTCATATATAACTCGACAACCTTAATATGCCATTTATAAATACAGATATATTATTATGCCTATGATTATGACTATGATTAGGATTATTACTAGCAGTGATATAGTAGCACTGATAGCTGTACATAGTCACACCATGTACAGCAGTGATAGCTGTAATGGCATAACAGTAACAGTTGGATAAACATATCTGTATTTGTAAATGTCATATTAAGGAGCAGTAGTGATATAAAAATGATGACTTAAGCACTTGCCTTATACAGCCTTACTAATGCTTAATAGTGTTATGTTATAACAAAGTGCTAAAGTGCTTTGAAGCTGGATTGAGGATATAAGTACATAAAATTAAAGTTCTGAAACGTTTATTTCCATCTTGTTAAAGTACAGAACATCACATCATGGGGTTGGTTGGATGGTTGCAGTTAACTGACTTACATTAGTTTATGTTAACTAACTAGTGACAGAACTGATAAGTCAGTGCAAAACAAGGGGATCGAAACTAGCAGTCAGTCTGAGGGGATCACTTTTTCACTGCCCCTGGCTGCAAAAATGAGTTTTATGTTAAGAAACCAGGATATACTGTCCATGTTCAATTTCTGTCTCAGTAAGTGGTTCCCCGTTTTTTGGCTAGATGCATTAAAATGGAAAAATACACCTGTTAGCCGTAATTTTAATTACCTAATTTTTAGTCTTGTCGAGCACAAATTTGACAATTGTATACATTATTGCATTCCCACTCACCTAACAATAAAATTACTCATTGTGATTGCGGTCACGCAAACTGCAAAGAGAGACTGCAAAGGCTTGATATAAAAACAAAGGAAGGGACTATTTGTACAATGACAGCTATATCAGCATCGGCAAAGGTAATGCAAGCATGATAAATATGACATTTGTCTTTCCAAATGCCAAATCTAGCCCACTTCTTTCTGGAGACCTATCATGGAACAGTGATTTGGACAAGGGTGTGCATCTGCAGGTGCTTGTTGATTTTGAAACACTTGAGCATTTCATCCAGATAAAACAGGAATGGACTATATTTGCTTTCATTACTACAGAAGTAAACATACGATTTATGGTTTTAATGGTCGTTGCACATCTTCTTAAGCTGATAACTTGGATGTGTGTATACCAACAGACTGACAAACTAGGCCAGTGTTAATGGGGTTAATCCCCAAAACCTTTTGCACAGTGGTCTTGTCAAAGGTCTTGCCTTGTTTAAACAATGAGGTGATGTTCAAAAGGACAAAACAAAGCACTCTTTATTCCTGTTTTGTTAATTTGCTCTTGTCACCCCAACTAACTGAATGAGTTCACGTGAAAAAATATTGTGTGTGAGATCTGTACACATGTTTTTTTATGGTGGAAGTAGATACAGTAGCAAATCTGCAATCTAAAAACTAAATTCCAAAAATCAAACAAGCAAATTCTAAGATTTATGAAGCTTAATGAACCAAAAGTAAAACTGTAAATTATGTATATGATCCTTTTCACAGCTTCATGTTATGTTATGATGGTAACATTTTTAACTGTTGATAGAATCAGGGTAATTTTGTCTCATTTTTAAATACAGATATTTAAGCAGTATTTATGGTATGGTATTTATAGTATTTATATTTAGTATGATGTATTTTTGTATAAAATCACTTTAGCCAAAACATTTTGCTTGAATAGTTTTTTAACCTGATACACCTCGTTTTCATTCAAGGTATTACAATAATTCCAGTGTAATATCTAAATATGGCAATCTTTTCATAACAAGCTATTTTGGGATTACCATACCTTATTATTGTTGAGGGGTTTTATTGTTTAAAACTTTTTAAATGGGCTGTGATAAACGGGTGGACATCTAAAGTGACTATAAATGGGCAGTTGCACAGCAAGAATGATTACAGCTTAATATTTGACTTCTATCACATATGCTGCCTACTATATAAACGTATCATTTGAATGCCAACCTAACGTCCTGTAAGAATGTCTGTTACAGAAACTAAATCAACATGTTTGATGCAAGTGTGTCAATAAACTACAGGAGGAAAATGCTGCTTTTATGTTAAACGAATACAGCTTAATAGTTTCCCCTGTTTTGTATGCTCTCTGCTTGATAAGCCTGTCATTTGAATGACATCCAGAACTACTGTAAGAATGTCTGTCAGAGAAAGTTAATCAACATGTTTGATTTAGTTGTGTCAATACACTACATCAGTAAAGTACTGCTTTTATGTTTAGCGATTACAGCTTCATATTTAACCACTGTTAGGTATGCTGTCTGATATGAAGGCTAACATTTGAATGACATACGGAACTACAGTCAGAATTTCTGCTACAGTAACCTACACAGCATGTCTGTGTTTAACGCTCCCCTGCAATAGTTCAGCTCAGGCAGCTTGAAGATTTTCAAGCTGTTTGTCCTTTTTTTCCCTTAAATCATTGCAACCAACCAAAGCACCAATGGCTCAACTGCCTTTTCTCACGCATGGTCATAAAGTGTAAGAAGAAGGTAAGATTATTTACTTTGGAACGTTTCTTTAAAGTGCCATACCAGAAATAAAAATAAATTAATAATATAAAACAACAAATTAATTAAAAGCTGGTCTGTATAGAAACGTCTTCAGCTGCTTTTTGAAAGAGTCAGTGGAGTCTGCACAGCGTAAAGACAGTGGAAGAGATTTACACAGCCTTGGTGCCACTGCCTGAAAAGCTGGATCCCCACGTGTTTGGAACTGAGTACATGGGGCCAAGAGCAACCTCTGACCTGAAGACCTAAGTGCTGGGGAAGAAGCATGAGGTTTCAACAGGTCAGAGATACATTGGGGAGCTTTACCATGTAGAGCCCTAAAAGTTCAAACTGAAATTTTAAATTGAAACCTAAAATTTATTGACAACCAGTGAAGAGAAGCCAAAACAAGAGTAATAATAATAATAATAATAGTGATAACAAAGTAATAGAAGTAGTAAAGGAGTAGAGAAGCCTCCTGTCAGGATTTTTCAGTTTTACTTAATTTAGCATATTTAGAAATTCACTTTTCTCCGACTCAGAGCAACACTCTGCAGTAATGGATGTTTTTCTAACACTTGTTTGAGGTTGGTTTGAATGTTATGACATATTATCAAATGCATGTTAGGGAAATCATTTCTGACAGTGAGGACAGTGAGATAGATAACAGTGAGGAGGAGTGAAGAAGAGATGTAGAAGGCAGAAAAAAAAACAGTAAAAGGGGTTTAAAATATTGCTTGTCTGGTTGTTACTGAACACATTTAACCCTCCTGTTGTGTTCGTCTCTCAGTAACAGTAGTGATGTTCCTGGGTAAATTTGACCCGGGGCATATTTAAACCGAATAGTTAAATAGTTTTAATAGTGTAAAACTTCATTGCTTGGATTAATAAGTGTAATCACCATGAAAGATGAAAACCTGCAAACCCTCCTGCATGTTTATATGGCATAGATACTGTTTGGGTTAGTTTGACCCAGCTGTCAAATGAAGACCTCAGAAGTGTCAAATAATATTTGTTTCTTTGCATTTGTGACAAATATGTCACTCCAATTACACACACACATAAACACACACGCGCACAGACTCCCTATCCTATTGACTTCATCTGTAAAGTGCAAGAATGTAGATGTTGTTGTGACTTTTGACGGGAACCTTTTCTGTTCCCATGAGCAAACTCCACCTAGTGTGTGTGCACATAAGTGGAGATTCAGCAGAGAAGGAGTAAAAACTTAAAGGTATAAAGGATTTTTTTTGTTTCTAACACTTTTGGGTCATTAACAGATGAAGTTGAGTGAGTGATTTATTTTATTATTTTTTTATTTGACAACTTTTCTGAACTGGTGACTTTGCACCTTAAAAAAATAATCATTTGTAAATATTCTTCTTACTCCTGCAAGTTTTCAAAGCTCCAATATGAATGCGATTTGACACTGAATGAGTAAATGTGCAGTTGCACTGTGTGCATCAAAGATATTGTTTGCTCAGCAGGCAAATCTCTTGACTCCTCCTCCTGAGCAGGATGTTTAATTCCTGTGAGGGGATGCTCGGGTAGTAACCTAATAAAGCTGCTGGATGCAATCCCAGGGCACAATGAGTGGATCATGCTCATCTGACAGACCTGCTTTCTCCAACAACCCTGCGCACGCACGACCTGCTGCTCCTCTGTAAGTACTGCAGGTCACAGCAATTACAACTTGTACAGTAGATAAAATGAAGAGTCAAGTGTCTCTGCTGGTTGAAAAGATCATCAGGACGCATGAATGAAATATATTTCACATTATGGGGACAAGGAGAGAGAGAATACATTATTGCTTTCGGTAAGTTTTAGATTTTTGTTTGTATTTTTTTTTTTTTTCAAAGTTATTGTTTGTTGTCCTGCAGGTTTGCAGGTCTTATATCGTTTTTTGAACGTACATTTTTGTTTTGCAGATATTTGAATTTGTACAAAACAGATTCCTTTTAGCATCAATACTCAAGCGATGTACAGTCTTTCCTCATCCTGGTTAAAGTCCACTGAGTGGCAGCAATTAAAAGTTGTATGCTTTGACTCTAAGAATGATAATTTGCCCTTATGCACAATGTTTAAAGAATGCTCTTAATTGCATTTTGTCATGGAAAAGTCACTTGCTTAAATCCCTAGTGGAGTTATAAATGTTTTGCCCAAAGGCAGCTGCTCTGATAGGGTTCAATACAATTCCAGCCACATGCACACACTAGGAATCCACAAGTAGGCTAATCATTTTTCTCATTATTCTTTTTGCCAGGAGGTTGCTGTCCTGGTGTAACTGTCAGAACATAATGGTGGCATTTAAAGGGATCTGGACCAAGGACTTCTGGAGGGCTGTGTCTGGAGAATACCTAGCCACACTCATCTTTGTCCTTCTTGGCCTGGGCTCCACCATCAACTGGGCTGCAGGGGAGGAGAAGCCTCCGCCAGCTGACCTAGTCCTTATCTCCCTGTGCTTTGGCCTTACTATTGCCACTATGGTGCAATGCTTTGGCCACATCAGTGGTGGACACATTAACCCTGCAGTCACTGCAGCTATGGTTGTAACTAGAAAACTGAGCCTGGCAAAGGCTGTGTTCTATGTGGCAGCTCAGTGCCTGGGAGCTATTACAGGAGCTGGGATTCTCTACTTAGTCACACCTACTGCTGTCAGAGGGTCCTTTGGTGTGACCACAGTAAGAACTTGGTTGTTATTTATGGTTATGATAAATGTAAAATAGGTTTTTACTATTGTTCCTATTGTTTCTTTTCATCAGTTGTTTCCCAACCGCATTGTTTCCTAATAAGGTATTCTGATTCTGAATCCTAGGTGAATTCCACCATATCCGTGGGACACGGCTTTCTTGTGGAGCTCCTGATCACATTTGAACTGGTTTTTACCGTCTTCGCCACCTGTGATCCCAAACGCACAGACTTAGGTGGTTCTGCAAGCCTGGCTATTGGCATTGCTGTAGTGATAGGGCACTTATTTGCAGTAAGTAGCTTTCAGCAAGTTAAATAAATACATATAGATAGAAACAATGTCACATTCACAGGAATGGTATATTCAGATCACTTATATAAAAAATTTAACTACATCAGAGCCTTAGAAATCTTCTGCAACCACATCTACATATCAGCTGACTCATCTAGTACTCCTACAACTAGCAGTGAAACAGATTTAAAGATTAACCTGAAGCTCACATTACATTCCCAAATTAAAGAATTTTAGAGCAAGTTCTTTTCCAAGTGCAAGCTTTTTCAGTGGAAAAAGAGCAGGTGGATCAAGCATCTATTCGTGAATGTGTGATACTCACACTTGTCAGTGTTCACACCCACACGCGCATCTTTATTGGAGGTTGCCATCGCATGGCAACCAATCTCTGGGGGCTTCCTGAAACCTGCAGAGAAAATGAATGCACAGGGAAACAGATATCATCTCTCACAACGCACAACTGAGTTCTCATTTGGGCTGTTTACATACATACACACATACACACACACACATATTGATAATATGCAAATTTATGATGTACAGTCCTTTTAGACTAAAATCAGTATTATTATCCATATTGCAGATCCCATACACAGGAGCCAGCATGAACCCTGCCCGTTCTTTTGGTCCTGCAATGGTCACACTTAACTTCGAGAACCACTGGGTGAGAGATCCTTCTGTATGATGTTATTCTTACTTTAAGGAGTTTGTGCAGGCGAAATTTAATTCAGCATTTCTTCCCTGTTATAGCAGAGAAAGGTCAGTCTTTCTGTGTGGAATTTACATGTTATACATGTTAAATATACAGTATAAACATCCTTTTTAGGTGCGAACTGTCTCTTTAAGTTGGTTCAATGAAAAAAAAAATGCTTCAACTGAGGGTGACTAGTTAGTTGTGAGTTTTAGAAATGCTGAACTGAGATCAATGAAGTGCTAATCCTAATTGAATGAGTTGAGTGAACCCTTTCCAGACCATTTATTTAACTCATCATAGCCTTCAAGGCGTCAAGTCACAGTTTATTAATGTGTAATTATTTGCTAATTAAAATAATTTGCCTAGTGACATGAAAATTGGGTGTTCCATGATGTGAATGACACCAAGTGTAACTCGTTCTCACTGTGTCTGCCGTCATATTCAGAAGTCACTTCAGCCTGCAGACACAAAACGTACCTACCTCTAACAAGGCACCGATTAACCAATTGACTAATTAAGGTGTTTGCCTTGCTGCTTGTGTTAGCTCTACTGGGTGGGACCTATTCTCGGAGGTATCTTGGCTGCTGGTTTGTATGAGTACCTGTACTGCCCCGACCCTGAGATAAAGAAAAGGATGAAGCAAGTCTTCAAGAAGGACCCAACAGGGAAATACAGGGAAGTGGAGGCAGGGGACATTGCCGTCAAGCCCAGCTCCATCCATAACATCAACGTGGAGAAAGCTGATGTTATGTTAACAGGAGAAGTATGACTATCACGTGCACTGGAAATGGAGACTAATTTGTAGAGCACAATCACAATCAAACTTTGGGGTTATCCAACTTAAGACTGCCCCCCGCCCCCCACCACACACACACACACACAACCCCCTCCCCCTCTAAAGACTGTGTCTTTAAAACAGGAAAAAAAAATTCTGTCTGTGACACACCCGAACTGCACTGCTTTTATTGTCATAAAGCTTGCGTGATGCTATGGCTCAACATCTGCACCCTCTATAAATGATTTAGCAACAGTGTTGGCATGTGGCATACATTGTACAGCCCACAGTACATGAAGTTAAGGAAATGTGGGTAGGGTCAACCAATTATGTGAGGTCATCACAGTGAATTGGAGGCGAGAAGAAGAAAATGCAGCCTTGTTATTTTTGGATTAGTGTCACATTTGGTCCTCATACTTTATATGTAATTAAACGTAGAGGCTTTCCTTGTAATCATTAATCACATTACAGATCCCAAGCAAAGTAAGACAGCTCTGACAAGCATTATTATCAGAGTCAGAGCTGTGTTACAGTGCTCTCTATTTTCAGTGCATTAAGTTGGAGAAAAATAAACACAGCTCATTTTGTTTGAAACACAATGTCTTTTGTTTGTTTTTTGTTAAATAAAAATCAAACTCCACTTTTTGCTGTTTATTTTTATCATTTTCCATTTCGTAAAAATGTCATATTTATAAAATATTTTTCTTGTTTTTTTGTTTTATAGATCTATATTCTTGTAAGTGTTTGCTTGGCTGTATATCATATCTTCTCTTTTTTTATAGGACAATTGGCTAATCTATGTTTATGTTCAAGTATTATTCAGTTATTGTGCTCGCAATCTGGAACATGTAAAACTGTGAAGTTGCAATAATAAACCTTCTACTACTCAGTTATCATTAATAATTCATCTTTCTTAATATTTCAGCCTCCATAAAGAAAACTAGTAATGATACCTATATGTTGTTGTTTTTTTGTTATCCATTCCTCTTGGCTCACTGCTTTCTTATGGTAGGTGGTAGACTCCGGGGAAAAGATAAGTCCAGATCACTGATGTATTGGCTCATCCACACGTGGATAATGTCTCCCTGTGGCCCAATAACTGTCTAGGATGTGTGTTCCTTGTGAGTTAAGTCGCTGAGAATATCTCCAAGTAATCTCATTTCATCAACAGAGCACAGGAAATGATAACGCTTCTGATAGGAAATGGAGGTGATCTATTATAGGATTTTTTTCTTAACTGAAAAAAAAAAAAAATAATAAAATAAATAAATAGGTGCTATCTCATCTTTTTCTACAACATGGAGGAAATGATCAGCCCCACTGATTCTGTTGCATCCACTGAATTTGTCTACATGGTGCAACTAGATTGCATTTGCAAAGTGAAAATACAAGTATGAGTCAGATACTGACTCAAAAGTGTTATTACTCCCATATTGATAGTATCATACCAAAGTCACTGGTTCAGCACAACCTTTATATGGGACAACAGCATCATCTACTGGCCGTGGTGTGAGAAGGGTTCCCTTTTGCATTTCTCCAGGGGAGGGCAGCCACGAGCTTTTAATGGACAGGTTACGCTGCCATAGTCTGCAGACAGTTCGTCTTTTTCACAACTCTATATTTAAATTGATCTAGATCATCAAATGCAAAGTAAACAGCAGTATTAGGTCTCGTGCAGCCCCCGTATTAGTACAACAAGAGTCCCAGTAAGTTAATAATGATTTTTTTCTCTTAAGGGTTATATTACAAGTTTAAAAATTGATTTAGTTATAGTATTTATTTATTGTGTGCATTTAAGAATGAATGGCAACACTTTTTGTGTTACCATCAGTAATAAATATAGAGGAGTAATGAGGCGGAAACAAGAAGGTAATAATGTAGAAATAGCAAGTTATTACCACTTAATTTCCAAGGTAATGCCTAGGTAACCCTTTTTCTCACCACCCATTATAGCTGAGTAATATGAAAATACTAAAATTTGTACAACTGGGTATAACTTGAATATAATTAGTAATAGTATAATAATATCCTGGTAACAAAACAATAACCTGATAATAATAAAATGGTAATATGTACGCATTAGAATTTGTATATGCTGACTTTTGATAGCAACATCACAATAATAAGTTTAAATTGGTTAACATTTGAAGATAGTATTGATTCCAGCATTATAATATGGTAATACTATAATGCTGGAATCAATACTACCTTATGTCCTCGGCATTCTTCTTTTTTTTTAAATTAACAATGCAAAAATGATGCTTCATGTTGTGGTTATTACCTGAGAACACATGCAGCAGTTTCTGTGTAATAGCCAAGAGCAGGGCTGCAAACCCCAAGTGACCATTTTCAACTAATTCCATGTTAGTGTCCCATTAAAGCAAACTTCAAGAAATTTGATGAGTACCTGCAGATATGTGGTCTTTTATGTGTTTGCAACTAGAAATCAGGCACAGAAATATCCATACTATTCCAGCTCAAACTTTTTGAACTTTGCTTTAACTGGTTATTAATGTGGAATTAGACAGAAAGGGGAAAGGTTTGATTTTGAAGCTTTGCTTCCTATTTATTACACAGAAGCTACAACAAATGTTTCCAAGGAAAAAGCCACAAGATTAAATATAATGTTTTCATCGTTATCGCCAAAAAAGAATGCATTGGATATACCAGCATTATAATGTGGTAATAATACACTAATGTTTAAAGCATCAATAATATTGCCTTATGTTGCTAGCAGGTTATTATATTGTTACCAATATATTACTATACTGTCACTAATTGATTTGTTTCTACATTGTTACCTGTGGTATCTGGCTTTTTATTACCCGATTACATAGATTTCAGCATAGCATCATTCATCATTACTTGGATAGTAGTCGATATTAATTTGGTAATAACTTGCTTTTCTATATTAGTACCTTCTTGTTTCCGCTGTGTTGTCCTACTATTACTATAACTGAACTGTATAGAATGTGCTACAAAATTAACTCCAACTGTGACTCTTCCGATACTGTTGTGTTCTGGAGTTGAGCATTTACAGCACCATCCTTTACCTGCTTGCATGGGGCTATGTCCCTTAAGGCTTCAGTATTTTGAGTCCAGCACCCTTTCATTTATATAGCACAAAAAAATGAGTACGTAAATCTGATGTTTTATGCACTGACTGTTTCCTCTCAAGACAGACGATGAGAAATTGATCGTTGGTTGGTTTGGATTTATTGGCCCCACTCATCTTCAACTTACATTGAAGAAGACAGGTGACATTTTCCTGATGAATATTTGTGACCTGAAAGTATATGTGACTTTTGTTTCCATACACAGACACTGACTCTTAGATAAATGCGGGACTGTTGGAAATTACCAAACAACATCCTGAGCAAACCACTAGCACAAACAGACAGGAAGCCATTCTCATCAAATGCCCGAGCTATACATGTTTTTATGCCAGAGTACCCAGAGACACCATACAGATTCTACACAAAGTATGCCAGCCAGCTGGAGGATTTGAACCCAGGAACTTCTTATTGTGACACAACAGTGTTTATCATTGCACTACAACGCCTCACGAAAGTATATCAAACAAATATATCCACTCTATGTTGACAAACTTTCAAAAGTTTGCCTCAGACCCCTCAATTAGGAAAAGCTAATAAAAAGTGATAGCAAATAATACACCAACATTTTTTTCAGCTGTTGTTTGTGAACATCTTGAATGGCTTGTCAGCATGATGTTGAACAGAAAACTGATAACGCATGGCTAGCCCTCATCGCGTCTGCTTCCATGAGTCATTAATTTGCATTCACATTCAAATACCAACAATGGCTATATGATGGGAATATTGTTATACCCAAAGATTTATTTGCACATCACATAGATGCCAGAAAATTATATTTCAAAGTGTACCCCGTCTTTATCTAATTGAAAACAGACCAATTTCTTGCGACCTCAGATTCCCCATTCCCAGCATAGAATAGAAAGGGCAAAAGATAAAACATACACCTTAAAGATCATTAGCAATTAATATTTGGGGATTCGTGAAGAAAAACAGCGTTAAACACTTGTTTAATAATTCATACTATAAACAAGAAAGTCTCCCACTTCCTTAATAATTTAGACGTAAGCTAATGTTGATTTATTCAGGAAGGTCTCTGCCACCAGCACTGCCTGGAGTGCCCAAATTTGAATTAAAGTAGGACAGTAGCAGGCGAGTCTGTAATAACATTTGTATAATTTTATTATTGCTCTGGGCTCAGTTCATTTCCTCCTCCAGTAGCTGCGTGAAATTGTTTGATTCTGGAAACTGCCTTGAGTCTGCGGCTCTGGGGTTGGAGGGTGGTACAGGAACAGGAAGGCATGCGACACTCTCTCTGTCTGATGCTGTCAGAAACATAAACACAGACACACACCTACGCGCACACACACTAAACTCCACGTACATGTACATACACACATGCTGAAATGGAGCGAGAGAGAGAGAAATAACTTTGTTATTCTGGGTTTTGTAATACTGTTACATTGGCTCACTTAATAACTCAAGCTGTCTAGAGGATATGATTGATATTCTCACTCACCTTGTCACTTATGATAAATATTATGCTGCATTTATGTGAGATGGCTAGGAAGTGGAATAACTCGTTCATTACATTATCATATCACACAAATATGAGAGTTTGTGTTTATGTCCCTTTCTAGCAGGGAGATTGTCATTTCTTCCTAATATTAGTCAAAGAAAGTCAAGCAAAAAATGTTTCTGTGCAAAAGAGTTTGTTTGTAAAGCGGCTAATCTGATGACAGCCCAGCTTTTTTGGTAACTTTACCACTTGGAAAGCTTTAATTTTATTTGGCCCATGAGGAAGAATTAAACTCCATAATTATTTGGGGGGAGGAGGGGGGGGGTTGCTAGGCTATCAACTCTTATCATGTGATTTCTAGTTTGTGTTGTTCCACTACAACTATATTGTGATTTTGTTTACCAATGATAGGACTATCATTTCCAAAATGGTAATTTAGAAAACTCTGATTACTCTAACACAAACAATCAAGTTTGGGAGGTATTAGCTCATGTAACACACACCTGAGACCCCAATGGCTTTGACACAGGAAGGGAGGGTGGAGAAGTTCTGATTGGTTTCCTCGGGGCTCTGCTTCCAACTTCCCACCCGCACACATTCCCTCACTCCTCCCCGCCCTCCCCCTTCAATTCCTTTATGCAGAGCAGCCCAAACTGCAGTTTGATGAAACACATTTGTTTGACTTAACTCTTGCCTCCCCATCATGGCTAAATCTCGAAGGCCTGTCGTTGTAATGTGGCCCAACAGCAATTGGGTTAATGAGAGGATATATGTACAAGTGTGGGACTTGACCGGAGGAGCTGTTTTCCATTTGGGTTTGGTCTGCTCATGTTATTAGGGAAACCTTTATTATTGTTGCCCTCTAGTGGGAACCATATAATAGGATTACATTTTATTAGAGCCTCCCAGCATTACCCAAGCAGCCCCCTCCTCTTGTCTCTCTTCCCCACATAGTAGTGTCACTGACTTCTGTCCACTGTGGGTGGGAAGGGTACATTTGGGGCTGCGAGGGAAGCCAACAAGTGGGGAAACCGATGACACCATAGAGTTGAGATCTCTATTGTTCCTCAGTTACTGAAAAAGAAACTCGCTGTGGTAAAATCTTAATTTTTGCATAACAAACTTGAACAATCTCATGAACATAACAGACTGTCATGTTTTGTTTAATGTAGGCTAATAATCAGCGGTTACACTGGTCAGGGCTCTATCTCATCACTCTTCTGCCACATCATAGCTGATATATTGTTACAATTCTCTGTCTTAATATTTTTACACATTACTATATTACATTTTGTCTAAGACCATTAGCTCTAATAGCTCTAGCTAATTGCAGCTGAGGGGTATAAGAAAGGGGTTCCAGTTCTACTTGCAGTGGTTTCCCCGCCTTTTGTTAGTCGGATGACGCAGGTGGTGTGATAGATGCAAGCTACCTATGCCTAGGAAGTGGGAGAAATTATTCAAAAGTCGAAATGGAAATCTGGCAGGGGCCATCCTGAAGCTATTATATTAGGTCTGAAATATTCCACATGATGTCTTACCAGATATCTAGTGTGGATGGCATAACATTAGAGTACTACCAGAGACTAGAAAGAGAGGTCGTATTTCTCCCATATTAACTTCTCTCTGTTGGCTCAATGTTAAGTCGAGAATTGTATTTCAAATCCTTTTCCTCACAGATTCCTGAATGATCAGGCCGCATCATATATTAAATACCTCATGGTATCATATTAGTTCAATAGAGCACTTTGGTCTCAGAGTACAGGCTTACTCTTGGTTCCTAAAGTAGGTCCAAAAGTACAATGAGAGACACAGCCTTCAGCTATCTCCTGTGGAACCAGCTTCCAGTTTGGGAGACAGACACACTCTCTATTTCATACTTTCCTTTTTCATAAAGCTTATAGTTAGATGATCCTGTTCGTGAACCACCCTTTGGCTATGCTGCTGTAGGCTCAAGCTGCTTGGGGACTTCCCATGATGAACTGAGCATTTCTCCTCCACTCCTGTCTTTTTACTCCCCATGCCACAATCGTTCATTTTTTCTCTACTCCCACCTCCTTCATAGTATGTGTTTTACCCTATTTGGGGTCTCCATGTATTCCTATTTTCTGTCTTCTCTTTCTCCTCAGCCTTCAACCAAGGGGAGCGGATGGCTGCACCTCCCTAAGCCAGGGTTTTTTTTTTTCCTGTTAAAAGTAAAGTTCTTCCTTCCCACCACTGCCAAATGCTTGTTCATAGGGACTGATCTGACTGTTGTGAAATTCTCTCTAGTATTAAACAGTCTTTACCTGAACATAAAGCAAACCTGGCCTGTTGTTGTGAAGTGGCACTCTATAAATATAGCTTAGCTGAAATAAAATAAGATTAAACTTAATTGTGTAACTGGAATTAAACTGTTAAAAAAGTCTTAAATCACAAACGTCTCTCTTTTTACTAAATGCCTTTTACCAAGCTTTGGGCCTAGCTGAAATAATCCAGTATGGGTTGCTTGTAAGCTCAAACTCAATTTAACCTTCCACGCTAGCATGGTTTGAACAGAATATCATAGCAAGTCAAACAGGCTGTTAATGCAAGATAGTCTGAACTATAGTTTTAGTATTGTTTCTGTATATTTTGCTAGAATGTATAATATAAATTAATAATCCATTAATATAATTTTCTTTAAAATGATATTGATGCATATTACTGTCTCCTACTTATGATAGCCTGACACCATTATTCCTGTGTGCTAACACACTAGAGTGTGCACTTATAGAAAGGTGTTTTTTCACACTACAAGCAGTGCGCATCAGACCTTACAGTTATTTATATACAGTCTGGCACATGCTCTCTATCATAAGCCTACTCTTTATAGTTTGCTTTTGGATTCAAATCCAGGAAGAAGTATGTATGAAGATATATTTGTTACTGCGGGTAAGTTGTGGCAACCCTGTAACAAGGTCTACACATACTACAAATCCCAGTTTCACCCCTCGTAACAGCCCCACAGCAACACCGAGGGAGGCACATGTACATGCAAACTCAAAAGAGTTTGCATACTGAAAGTTTCTATTGAAGGGAGTGAACAAAGGCTCAACTATTATGCAGACACTTGTTTCTTGTCTTTTTCTGTTTGCTATTACTAATTGAATAAAAGAGCTTCAGTTATACAATTACTACAATTCATGTTTAGCCTTTCAAAGCCTGATGTGACTTGGACTATATTATGGCAAAGGAGAGGTTCTCCAAAGCTAAATTTCATTGTGCCAAAGATAATACTGTATTTGATGAACAGGTCTGGCCTCAAACTGTGCAACCCTGCAGGGCAGACTGAGTCAGGAGCTACAGCAGCTTCAGCACTTTCCCTTATCCATCCCACTCCCTTACATAACCACAGGCCATGAGAGGGGTGTGGCGGGTAAAGCGGCAGTTATTAACTTGGTCTCAGGCAAAACCAACATCTCTTTTAGTCAACACTGAATTGCAAAGAGAAGAGAGCCGAGTAATGTACTATAAGTGCAGTGGTAATTCACACAATTTAGGTTTATCAACGGGTTTGGGCGCAGGGGTAGGGGGAGTGTCATGTGTGTAGGTAATAAAATATATATGCAGAGGGCAGTGAATTATTAATGGTAAATGGAGTTCACTTAGAAGTTATATAAATTATCACTTTTTCCAGAACAGAAACTTATGGGATAATAATAAATGTTAACATGCAGTGTAGCTGTGGCACAATTAAATAATCACACAGTAAACAAGCTGACTAATCTAAATGTTACACACCAGTACTATTCGAAGTTTGCAATCTTTAGCCACCATAAGGCAGTACTTATTCTATCAAGTTAGGGTGCAATTAGGAAAAGTCTAAAGAAAAGCTTTCCTGGACTTCTAATGCTTATTGAACTTCCTCTTTCAAAACTTACTCTCACTAAGTGTTAACAGCAGAGACCAATTGTCATACAAGTAATCACACCTAGTGTTTCTGAGACATTACTGTAATCCGTTAAAATAAATAAATAAATAAAAAAAAGAAAAGAAAAATTCCAGCAGGCGGAGTGAGTTTTCCAGGCTTCCTCTCTGCTTTCTCCAGTGAGAGCATTTATAACCCTATGATGTCATTCAGGTTCGGCAGTTTCTGTTTGGGGCAAATTTAACATCTGCAACCAATCTGGATAATTTGTCCACCAAAAACGTGGTACAGCCAGTGAGTGCAGGCCTGCTGTTGCTGCCATTATTTAGGTCTAAATCCAAGTTAAATACCTGCCGTTCACAGGGACATTGGAACAATTGCTTAGGTTCCTTTTTTTGGCAACCAACACCGCACTCATTCAGAAGTCTACCCTGGTTAGTTTCATGATACGCGTTTTGAATGCTTTGAAGTTCATATTAAAAACAGCTTCACTCGTGCAGAAAAAAATAACATATGGGATTTCTATAAAGGTTGTTCATTCTTATGGCATCATGGCTGACACCTGATTCTTGAAGTAATGTGGCCCAAACCAGCAACCTGTGGAAAAAGTAACCTCATCTTAACAATTGAATCCCCTGTCCCTGTGGGACGTGCTGGTCAAAAAGTGGAAAGTTTCATGCCCGAATTGGACGGTTCATCCTCAAAAGGCGATTTTGTTCGTAATTTATAAAAGATCTGAGGACACCACTTTCCTGATGAAAAGAGCTGAAATATGTTTTCACATGGTTCAGTCCATCAGTCCCTAGTGACGTGGCATTGTTTCTCCACTGTTGCTTGAACTTCAAAACGAGCTTGGATTCAGTTTTGTCTCTGCGTGAACATTAGGCTACATGGCATGTTTATAAATATTTAGTTTAAATTGATGTCTTATCCATCTTTTTTTCCTCTCTGGTTTCTCTGCTTTTTATGTTGGGTAAAGTTACACTAACAGCTTTGCTTTCATATAAGAAAGTTTATGTTCTGCCCAGTAGGGGGCGCAGGAGATATTTCAGCTTTCCTTCATAGTGTATGGTATGGGGATAACTATTAAGAATCTAAAGGAATAACTGTCAACCCTGTGCCCACATGTGCACAAAACAGCACTCTTAACTCGGAAAGAATAATTATGCCTGTTGACTTGTAACTTTGAACATGTAATTCCTTTACTGTTTGCATCCCCAAAGTAATTCTAAAAGCCTCAGAAGTGCCTCAATCTTCCTGAAATCATGCATGGTTGAACATTTGAAATGAGCTCGCACATCACCCTCGGGCACTGATTCAGACTTGATTGAGGCAAGGCAAGCTGCAAGTGCTTATTTATACAACTGGTCTACGTCATTTGGAGGTTGTCCAAAGGGAGGAAAGAGACTGAAAAGATCACAAAGACCAAACTCGAGTGAGAATTTCATTTAAGCACATTCTATTAATTTCGTTGATTCAAGGTTAATCAACAAGTTGTCAGGGAGCACATGCTGCGTGTATACGTTAAAGAAGCAAACTAGTCAGGTTAGATGTCTGAAAAGTAAGGGAGAGAAAAAAAAATCAAAGGACTCCACCAACAATCTATATAATTATCATCATCTGCTGCCTTTCCTCCCTGGCAGAAAAACACTCCATCCATTTGTAGAAATCGCCCGGGGGAACGTTACATCAAAACTAATCATAACGATTAAAATCAGCTTCTCTGCGAGACCGAGGCAATAGGCAAGTTGGAGGCAGGAGGGGTGAGGGTGTTGTAAATGCAGAAAGAAAAAAAAATATTTGATTTTATAAAAACATAAACTCAACAAAGACTGAGGCACTGCTGCTGTGATCTCTTTCTTTGCTCGCGGTTTTATTTTGCAGATTGGTTTAGACTGGGGCAGAGACATGAGCTAATTGTATCCTGATCTTTGCCTTGAGGGGTTTCGGAGCCCTGGAGCAAGTATTCTCTGTATTTTGTTCTGTCTACCTTAGCCAAGCTATTGCATTTCTCACTGGTGTAGGAACAGAGGCAGATCGTGGGCCAAATCGGACGGAAAAGGTGCCCAAAAAGATACTTTATGCCGCTCTATGTTTCAGGTAAGCGAAGATTTATTTGGTTTGATTTTATTCCCGAGGTTGGATGGACTGGGACATAGAGGCGCAGCAGCTTTTACGCATGTGCCAAGCGATTCGAGCGGTACAGTTCTTAAAAAATATTTAACCACTTCCTGGCTATTGTCCCTTACTTACTGTACAAATGTATGCGCGTGACTACAATGTAGGACGTTCTGGTGCATCCAATCTAAACGAACAGCGGGCTCAGACTGTGATCTTGTCGAGCAAAGACTCTACTTATCCACCGTGTGAATTCGCTCCTGGCGCGTTTCAGCTCGGAAAACATCGCCGTCTCCGTGTCTGCTGCTGCTGTGCAACTTGCTCGTAACTTACTTAAACCCGCGTTTGTCGTTTTCGTAAAGGTTTTTCGAAGTGAGTTTTGTCGTGAAACACTTCCATTTCCTGGCTGCCCTAGATCTTCTAATGAAAGACGCCATTGTGGAGTAATTTTGCCGAGGGCGTATTTCTTATTCTGTATGACAGGATGTACCTTTTATACACGTCAGTGCGGAATCTGTGAATCATCCGTTAATGCAAGCCATGTCCGCGTTATGAGATTCACATTTATGCATTTAAAGACGAAAATAGGAGCGAATTTAGTCTTTAGTCTCCTCGCTTTACGACCGCGCCGTGCGTAATCAACTCCAAGGTCCGGATGCGAATCGGCACAGATATACTTACTCAGTAGTAGTAACAGTATCTACTTATTTCGCCTGTAGGACTATACTTTGTAAACAGACATGTACTCCGTTTAAAGTGTGTACTTTCTACAGTATTGCATGTGGCATCCTAAAATATAAAGATTTTTTTTTTAATAAAATAAAATAAAAGATTGTGTTTGATTACTAAACATCTACCACTGGACCCCAGGGAGAATACTCAAATCCAGCTCTGGTCACCTGTAATGAAGCCCTTAGCCAGTTTCACGAGTTCCAGGGGGTGAATGAATAAAGAGAATGGGACTGAGATGTTTGGTTGTCAGGACCGATCACCTGATGGCGCTGTTAAAAAGGGAAAGGGGGGGGGGGGGGGGGGGAGAACTGTATATAGGGCTTCAGTTCATCTGTTTCACAGTGACAGTAGATTTACAAACAGAGCTCTGAGCTGAAAGAAGACACTTAACAAAACAGGCCGGAATCGCATTAGTGAAGCTACGGGATCGGTTTGAACTTCATCTTTGCTTGCTCTCGATTGGAACGCTGGGAGAGAAATGCTGTTATTGTATTTTTGTAGTGGCTCTGCCACTCCTGTGCCCTGGGATAGTTTGCTCTGTGCCAGTGAACATGCACTACAGTCTCTAACAGCCTGCGGCTACATAGCACTGATCACACTTCCTTATCTGTGATGTCATGCTGATGTACAGCTCCAGTAACTCCACAAAGAATCGTTTTCAAGTAGATTAGTACGTCTGAGAAAACTGAGGGAGTAATTGTGTGTTCCTGGTTGATAAATAAGTAAGCACTACTATGGCTTGTTTTATAGTTACCAGCTGTGTATGAAATTCTTGATCGTGTGGAGAATCAAAGCTTATCCGGACCACCGTGCTCTACTGGAAATGATTATTTTTATGCAAGTTACAGCCAAAAATTGAAATGGTGACTACACATGTACTCAACAAGATGCTTTAAAGTACAGGTTTGCATAGTATGTTCAAATGTGGTGATGTGTTTGTGTTTGTGTGGGCAACCTCTTCATTCTTTCATTTAATGCCTTAGTACTTTTTCATACTAAACACATCTCCACGGGTCATTTGAAACATACCAAATAATCCCTTTACTGTTAAGTATAAGACGTGGAGTCAGTTTGAAGACAAAGTCTCTGCAGTCATTGTTCAGAACTTATATGCTTATGTCAGTTGTCATCAAAGAGGGGAGATGTGAAAACAAAAACATTAATGACAATGACAAAAGTTTTATTGAAATGCGATATTTTGGCTTTGCTGCAGCATGCAGTTACTTTATATTTACAAAGTATACAAAGTCCAGTGGGATATGCATTTGATCTAGCTTACAGTTTTTACCCAAACCATGCTGTTATAACAGTTCATCATTACCTTTTTCATATATATTTTATATATACAGCTAGCGGCAACTGATGTTAACCCAGAGTTTGTAGTTGTCTGTGTATGGACATTTCAAACAAATGGCCACAGGCAACAAAGCAGAGACAACCCATCCAGATTATGTAAATACCAGTCTGCCTGCCTTGAACTGAATGTTAATGCTCTGATCTGAAATGCTAATTGTATCTTGTGAGATATGTCGAAACAGTGAAGAGTTGCATTCTGGGATGACCAACTTAAAGTTAGTCTGTTACATATGCTGAACCCCAGAAGGCCCTTCAATTATTACAACAGCAGACAGATCCTTGCTTTCTATGTTTTTGGATTAATTATTAGTGGAACACATACCCTGCTATTTCTTACTAAATATTCAACCTGAGCTACTGTATGGTGTTAGTTCCTTAAAGTTTGAAGAAAGATGGTCTTGCATTAGAGGCCTGAAAGAAAACTGGTGAAAAACAACAGAAACAAAAGGGAGTAGCTCGACTGCTCCGGGCTTTGATGCTCTGCGCCTGTTTTAGATTTGTTTGTGCATACTGTGGTGCAACAAAATTACACGAGCTGGATAAACGAACAGATTCCCTGAACACATACGTTTTGACTTCTTTCGCAAACATCCTAACATGCATGGGAGACTTCTGTAGCGCTGTGCCAAATTCAAAATGGCAACAGGTAGGAAAAGCGCTCGTGTGGCACATCTCAGCATTCATACTTGTAGATTCTGAGGACGCTGTGACCTTTGAACTGATTTTGAGCTACAACAAATTTGACGTAGACACAGGTCCGACTAAAGGTTCACGACACGTCTTTATTTCCAGCAACTCGGGATGATTTTGTGATATGAGAGCTCATTCCCTCAACTGGCTCCCTCCAGCTCCCAACCCTCCACTTCCCACCCACCCAACCACCCGTTCTCTTTCACTCTCTCTTCTTTCTCCCCTGCAATTTTCCATAATGCCTCACAGATTTTACACTCAATCCACCTTTGCAATGACAAGGCTTTGAGGAAATCCAATTCCACCAAGCTGTTTTCAGAACTTACTCTCCACAGGCACACACTTTCTCTCACTCACTCTCTCTCACACGCACACACCACCATCTCCACAAATTAGTCAGGGAACAAATTACCTGCATTCTGAGTGTGATCCCACGCACTTTGCCGGCTGCCTTACACAGGTCCCCTTTTGAAGAGCAGCCATGTGATTTCTCTCTCTTTTGCCCCGCAGGCCCCTTTGCCTTCTGCGAGGGATTCTGGAGTTGAATTTTAAAACTATGTATGGCTGCTGCCTGCGCTTATCAGCGCGTGCACAAGTGGCATGCAAATCAGACCAGGATCACACACCGCATTGGAGGCCTACACTCAAAGGCAAGCTTAATTGCTAATTGGGTATCTAGGTGTGAAACTCACACTGCCAATGAGAAACAGGAATGTGGATGTTTTAAGGCCAGTGGTTGAACTAATTAATTTTAATCTGAATGTTATTAAAAATTGTGGATTCCCTACATTTCTTCTGCGGAAAAAAAAAAACAACCCAGGAGAGTGCTGTGGCAGTACTTTTAACCGCAATTGGACATGTTGTGGTCTGGTTTTATACTCCACGATATCATTAGTGTGGTAGCTTTGCAATGCTGATGTGGTCACTGGAGGTGGTGTTAACACCACACCGCAGCGCTTACACTTGTCAGACACAGAGCCAGGGAGAAACAGATGAAGAAGTTTTATAGCTGCTCTGAGGGTCACACCGTTGATTTGAAGGGGCGTTAGCTGGTACTTCACATGCAGTGTTTCTTTGCTGACCTCAAGGACGTTTACTTATTGATAACATCTTGCAGCCTGTAAATAGTGAAGAGTCCTTTCCCTTAAAACATCATATTCAGAATGCATTTGGTCATCTAAAAAATAAGAGTGATGTTCCTGACTGCTTTTGTGTGACTGGAAAGCTCACAATCAATCAGGTGCTTATGGCTGGTAAGTGTGTGTATGGGTGGGGGGAGGTTGTTTTTTTGGGGGGGGGGGGGGTTGAATGGGCTATTGCAGGGGTTTTTTTTTTTTTTCCTTTTTTGTCCATGTGATTGAGAAGGTTGGCCACTGATTCGGCTTTGTCACAGACTCAACTTTGTTCGACTGATGTGTTGGAAGGCTGAACAAAAACTGCTGCTGAACAATGGGCAGCAACGTGTAGGGTGGGGGGGGAGTGGTCGCGCGTGGAAACACTGCTCCGAAAAGGGGGGCAAAGGCCAGCTGTTCAAGGTCCAGATGTGGCGTGTTAACCCAAATCGCATTATAAGCAGACGATCGCATTTTGCAGGCTAAGGCAGGATTTGTTTCATTCCGCGAAAATGCGACACACATACCTGCCACTGAAACAGCGACAGCCCAAAAGAGCCGCGGGCGCTACAATGCTAATGTTGTCGGGGGCTTTGACTTCTCCCAGCCACTGCAAAGAAGCCGCTCCGTGTGACAGCAACGGCTTTCGCTCTCACCCCCGGTGCTCGCTATTTTTTTTCACGCCTCTTCATTTTTGGCAGGTGTGTTGGAGAGGGTGAAAAAAAAAAAAGCCTCACTGCTTTCTCCTATCTCTTTGACCCTAAACGTCTGAGCCGTAATGGACGAAACGGATATCATGGACTTAACGCATCAGAAGGCGAGAAAGCGTCCCCGTCCAATCAGTTCCGTGGATGAGTCCGTGCACGCTTCCCTCAAACGGCTCCCGATCCGAGCGGCGGAGTGCAGGGAGAGCTCGCTGATGTTCGCTGTCAGAGGAGAGCCCGTTCCCGCAGCATCTCTGAAGCAAAATGACCATTCGGTGACTTCCTCTCCAACCACAGTGATGCCGGCGCAGGTAAACGCGTAAAAGTGTCGTGTTGTCTGGGGAGGGGGAGAGCGATTTAACTTTCGACTTTATGGAGCGAAGTGCCGGACACTTTGTTTTTTGGTAGTTTTGTTTTTTTATTTACCGAATCGAAGAAATCATCACCTCGGTGCCCTCAACCGTAGACTGCGCACACAGTGTCAGATAGTCCTTCCTGTGCAATATACTGTAAAATGTATGTGTTGAGTTCACGGTTTTGTTTTGTTTTTTTGTTTTGTTTTTTTAAAGAAGATGTGTCTAATGTCCTGCTCACTCCTTAGTGATCGGGACACTTTTGAGATTTTCTCCAATCTTCACTCAAACTTTT
This sequence comes from Simochromis diagramma, assembly GCF_900408965.1. Lineage (NCBI taxonomy): Eukaryota > Metazoa > Chordata > Actinopteri > Cichliformes > Cichlidae > Simochromis > Simochromis diagramma. The sequence goes on from NW_024386782.1 coordinate 9,334,307, forward strand.
TCGGGTATAAAGTCATTTTTCATCTCAGAGCTTAACAGAAATCGTCTCCTAATGGTGTTTGTAGGTTATCGTGAGACGTTATTCTCCAAATCCTATTATAGTATTCAAATCAGGAATCATTATTGCTCATTTTCATGACTGAGATTGATGCTCCAAATTAATTTGGTTTTGGAGATTATGGCCCACAGGAGTGGATGCTTGTGGATTGTGGCAACATTCAGGTCAAGGTCGGGCTGCTCTATCTTGCACAGAAAAGGGTAACAAGAAAAAAAAACCCACCCTTGCTCTCCACTCCTGACTGCAGAATATATTGGATAAAGAAATGCACAGATTGTTGTCTCTTATTAGCCTTTCTTTCTTTTTTCTTTCCTAATATACTAATTTTTTCGATCTTCCCTAGAGTTGTTTTAATTGTCTGTTTCATTTGCAGCAGAAGATTACAATCTAATGTGTCTTCCTACATGCATTTCCTTTGTGCTCCCTCAGGATAATCGCTCCAGCATGTCCAGGCCCATGATCACACGGTCACCGGTGTCTCCCTTGAGTAACCAGGGCATCCCAACACCTGCTCAGCTCACCAAGTCCAATGCTCCTGTGCACATCGATGTAGGTGGGCACATGTACACCAGCAGTCTGGCCACCTTAACAAAATTTCCAGAATCTCGGTGAGTTTGCCCTGCCATACAGATGTATTTTAAGTGGAGGGGGGAGGTTAAGATCCAGGGTCAGGGGTAACCATTTGTGGCAGGATTTTTTCATGTATTGTGTGTTTTACAGGGATGTTTTCTGATGGAGCCTAATGTTTTTTGTCAGAATTTCCTCGCAGTTTGGTTGTTGTAACGCGACGGTCGGATGTCACATTTCGTAAAACTCTGCTATTTTAAAGGGATAAACAATTTGTGAGCACTTTAAGCGCAGAATGCAGAGAGCAGACAAAGGCAACTTGGTTATTCTGACAGATGTCACAGCGGCAGTAAAGAGCCAAAGGGCATGGAGCCATCTGGAGGCTGGGAGGCCACACTGTCGCTCCAAGCACAGGCCCGGGGGTGACTGCCTCCCTGCCTCAGGCAATCAAGCACCAGCTGGCCTTGACCTCTCAGGACTTTCTTTCTTTCTTTCTTTCTTTCTTTCTTTCTTTCTTTAAGATGGATTTAGTGAGATCAAGTTTAGGTTTTAAAAATTGTTACAAGTATTGTTTGTGAGTGCAAAAAATACACTGATATGTTGTTCTCCTTCTTCCTTCCTTACCTCCCTTTCTGCTTAAATCACCACCCCTCCTCTCTCTCTTACGGGCAGAATTGGTCGTCTCTTTGATGGCACAGAGCCTATAGTCCTGGACAGCCTGAAGCAGCACTACTTCATTGACAGGGATGGACACATGTTCCGCTATATCCTCAACTTCCTCAGGACGTCCAAGCTCCTCATCCCCGACGACTTCAAAGTAAGTTGATGCCCATCCTAGAAACTGTAAATTCCCATCAGCCAGTCAGCAGTCCTACAACTTAACACACACAATGAATGCTAAGGCCGTGGAACGCCTTTGGTCACTGGTCCTCCCTGAGTTACTGAAAATGGTTCACATGCTGGAGAGAAAATATCAGGGCTCTACCAAACAAACCCCACTTGCAAAGCATTTCCTCATCAAGAGATGCAGTTTGATCCCTTCTAGCTACAAACTGGCAAAGATTCTTTTGCAATACATAAGTAAAAAAGCAGGCTCGTACTGAAACAATTATACTGACACCCATGGCCATACGATATCCTTTTTTCTGCAGCTCTCTGTGTTCTTGTGCCAAGTGTCCATCCAAGGTGCCTGTCACTGTATGTGGCACATAAGCAGCCCACCCCCCACTCAAATAGTTAAGCAATAATTACTGAACTTGCCCTGGGAGAAAACAAATAACCACATTATCAGATGGACTGTCCACTGTGCAAAAAGTATGTCAGTTAAAATAAGCAGAGGCAAAAGACAAGACCAAGTTCAGGCTAAGGCCATATGCTCAGTGAGTAGATGTTGAGAGGATCATGTAAAAACTGGAATGTGGTGCAGTTTAGGCCCTGCAGTGCTGTGAGTAAAGGCTCTGCTCCTCTAGCCCATGCAACCCTGTGTTACACGTCGCCCTGTATCTTCTCTACTTTGGATCTTTTGTAATTTTTCCTGAGTGGTGTCTCGACTAGGGTTTATTGTTCATTCATGTAGAACAGTGCTTTTAAAGCTTCCTTGTTCTTTCTGGGGTTTTTTTTTTTTTGGAATATCTCAGCTTTAGAAAGAAAATGACGACTTTTAACTGTTTTGCTTTTTGTGTCTTTTATTATGTTGCTGTCTAGTATCCAGATTGTCCTGAATTCTGCATCAAGTCTACCTGTGTAGAAGATAATATTGTACATCGATCTAGGAGGAAAAAACCCCCCAAAAAATATTACAAAATACTTTGAAATCTAAACAGAATAATCAACAGGAACAACATATTTGATGCAACCCTGAAAACATATACCATATTTACCATGGTTTTAATGTGTAAACCGTTAAGGCCGACAACTTCACATTTCTTTTTCGAGAATGCAATGATGTGAAAACCCTTCAACTTTTATATCCTACAGGACTACAGCTTGCTGTATGAGGAAGCACGATATTTCCAGCTGCAGCCCATGCTTGCTGAGCTGGAGCGCTGGCGCCAGGACCAGGAGCTAGGTCGGGTGTCCCGTCCCTGCGAGTGCTTGGTGGTGCGTGTTGCACCCGACCTGGGTGAGAGGATCACACTCAGCGGTGACAAGGCCCTGATCGAAGATGTGTTTCCAGAAATCGGAGACGTTATGTGCAACTCCGTCAATGCCGGCTGGAACCACGACTCCACACACGTCATCCGGTTCCCACTGAATGGGTACTGTCACCTCAACTCTGTCCAGGTTTGTATCCATCTATCTTGAAAACATAATAATTGAGTGCAGTAATGTTGTGCTCATTTAGCCTTTTTCTGTCATAAAAAATTAGTGATGTCTGATTGCAGGCTTTCTTTTTTTTAATCTTTTTTTTAATCCAATCAAATCACAAGAACAGCCTCGCAGAAAAATGGGTGCTTTGATGAGTTCATCAAAGCGCTAATTTAGAAAGCTATCATTACACAAGTCTACCACCATCTTTACTTTCTGTGATCTGTATGGAATAATAATGTTGACTCTAACTGGAGAGCTGAAAAAGGGCTGTGCTTCAGTACTAGCCACTGATGTAACACTATGTTTTTGGTTGGTTTTGAACATATAACATTGCATTACACAAAAATGAAGGTGTAGATGTGCTTCATATGCCAAAAAAATCAGTTAATCTGGACTTTTGGTTTTACATACAGTTTGAAAGGTCTCAGTTCAACCCATTACTTCAGGTGAAACCATGTCTCACAACCTATAAACATTTTATTTTTGTCTCTTGGTCTAAAAAGTCATTACATTGGCCAGAGTCTTCCACCATGTGCTAGATGGTTTAAAGACTGAAAACAGAGACCAGAGAAGCTGAAGGAGCCTCTCAGCCCATTTCAGTAACAATATGCTGGAAGTTTGTTGTGAATTATTTGAACAATGATGACCAAAACGCCAGCTTACAGTGGGCATTAGGGCCAAACTAACGACAAGTGATGAGAAAGTTGTTAATGATGGGAGTTTTACATAGTGGAACAGCTGAGACCTTTATCAGTGGTGCAAAAGGAAACTGTAAGGAAGAAGAAAGAGGAAGTTCAGCGTGTAATGAAAACACAAGTCAGTAACTCTGAGTGTCTTAGTGGATCAACAGATTGATGTTCAATTTAAAATAAAATCAAGACTTTGATGGTGTTCTGTTCAAGTATTGTTTCTGTGTATAACATCCCAAAAGCATTTGGCAAGATTTCCTACTAAGAATTGGATGCCTTAGTGAATGAATACCAGCAATATCTTGAGGTTGTGCACTTCTGATATATTAGTTTATCTTTGTTTATTAAAGTTAACTTTGCCTTTGTAAACTCTTATAAGTTATTAGGGGTGTTATAAATCTAAGGGTTGGGAGTCTATTCGAACACCATTCATTACAAGGAGATAGAAAATAAGTTTGTTGTAAGAACTAGAGGTCAAGTTTCAATTTGCTTTCTATTAAAATATGATCCTTTCCCAGGAACTGTTTTTACCTGAAACTAATACATGCAAAACTGAAGCTTTTAAAAAATAGGTGTATGCTGCACACACAAGTAAGCCTTTACTCAACAAAACACTCTTTTTGTGTCAACCTCCATTGTTATTGTCTGCATGTATTTGGCAATCCTGCATTTCCCAGATTATAAATTCATACTCCAATAACTCATTGATGGTAAAATCCTCAGACATGCATCCATAAAAGATGAAGTAAAGGCATATTTGAAAAGATTTTACAATGATTTTGGACTATGTCTCCGTCTGAGGAAGTCAAATCACCGCCTCCTTCCCAAAAAACACACACACAAACCAGACTCTGGAGTGTGTGTGTGTGTGTGTGTGTGTGTGTGTGTGTCGTGGAGAGCAAGCAAGAGAGTGAGCATGCTCCCTAGCAGGTTGTCCCCAGGCAGGGCCCATAATCCTGTTTGGTTATTAAAGCACGCCGGCGGTGAATGCTGTATCTGCGGCTAATGGAGGCAGGGCGGGGGGTTTGAGAGAAGGAAGGGGAGCAGAGAGAGCTGCCAGCAGTAGGGGGACCTTTGTAGTTTTGGTGAAGGCTTGGGCCTGGGGGAGAATTGGGGAGAGGGTTTTTTTTTCCTGAGCAGCCCACACTGAGCCAAGTGGCAGAGAGAAAGCCTCACTGCTCCCTGGGGCCTCTTCGATGGAATGTGATCCTACAACCCCCCTGGACACGTCTGTAGATGTCTGCGAGGCTGTGGGATCAGGAACAGCTACACACACACAGACAAACACACATATACACTAGAAAACAATGAAAATGAGGTATGAGGCAATATGAGAGGCTCTTGGTTTTGTGAAAGTCTTGTGAAAGTCCCATCCAAATTCCCGTCACAAGCCGTATGTTGCTGCTACTTACTCCCAAAGCTGTTTCCAATGCTAGACTAAGGCAGCAGCACATAATTGGAGGAGTTTTGGGTGATTGAATGCTTTTCAGCTTTGCAGCAGTAAACAAAAGGTTAGTGGTTAACAATTTAGCATCACTGTTGTAGCGACTCCCTGACTGGCTTATCACACTGACTTTTACCAAGAAATGACCAATCGTGTGCATTTCCTTCTATAATCAATATCTTGCTTCTGACATCCTCCCCCCTTCTATCTTGTTCCACATTTCCCAGGTTCTAGAGCGTCTCCAGCAACGTGGCTTCGAGATCGCTGGCTCCTGCGGCGGAGGCGTGGACTCATCCCAGTTCAGCGAGTACGTCCTGAGGAGGGAACTGAGGAGGACAAGTCAGCGAGGGCCCAATTCAAACAGGATAAAGCAGGAGCAGCTAGACTAGAAGCCTCCCAAGCAGCAGGAGGTGCTAGACTTTTCTGTGGCAGCCAAACGCTTGACGCTGCAGAGCTCTGTGGACTCTGTTTTTCTTTGTTCCCTTGTTGATGTTTTTTGTTTTCTTAAACTTGAGAATCATCTAAAGAATAAAAATGAAGTGCAACAGGAGATTTTTTTTTTTTTTTTTTGCCATAAGAAGATACAAGATATTTGATAAGTTTGAGATTGTCCCCCTAAACCAGTTTAAAAAAGGATTTATATATGCTGGATCCCCAAACAAAGTTTGTTTTAAAACTTGGAGCCTACATTAGGTTGAATAGGAGTTCTAATTTTCCCATATAAATTAAAAAGAAAAGAATTTGTTGCTGATTTTATGTGTTGCATAGCTTTTTTTAATTTGTATTTTTTCAACCAGTGACTTGATTCAGTGTCGCTGGCATATTGGTTAAGTCTGTTTTTACCCCTTGTTTTGAAAAGGTCACTAATGTGTTGCTTACAGTGCAGAATGTCTTCGTTGTCATAAACAGTTAGTCTCAACAACAGCATCTGTTTTTCATATAATAACATGACGTTAAATAATTACGACACCAATGAAGTGTTTTTTCTTTAATTGCTTATTTTATTGGCCTAAGTCAAAAAATACAGTTGACATCAAAATTTTACTTCAAAGACTTTTATTTATATATATATATATACACACACATGTATGCAGTAAGGAAATAGAAGAAGCTACTTTCGTCTGCTCTCTTATTCACAAGGGGTCACCACAGTGGGTGGCTCTGCATGTTTGATTTGACAGATTGTTCTTATTCCGGATGCCCTTCCTGCCACAACCCCAAAAGGGATTTGTGTCTCCTCAAACTGGGGATCTTTCTTTTGTTGGGCAAATGTGTAAACCACTACACTATGGAGCCGCTAGATGCAGTAAGGAAATCATTTTGTGAATTATTATGACACACCATTTGCCTCATCAGGGACTATGAGCTGCGAACCCCCCGCGTCCTACTTTGGGAATTATTTAATTGGATCAAAAAAAATTCCCTTGAGTCATGACCTGTAAATTTTCATCGTATATGTGTTTGTGTTTTTTACATTTAAACTTTTTAAAGGAAATTTTGTTGCTTCAGACATGACTGAACAGATTAAAAGCTTATTGTACTACCCACTCCAAGATCACTTTTATTTGTAGCACATATTCATATGAAGTTGAATATAAAGTATTTCTTAAATAACTGACCCACCTATGCTCCCTAGATTTGAGTAAAGAAGAATGTAGCAAAAAAAAGTGAAATAAATCTCAGCTAAAGTAGTTATGGTGTCTGTTCACAGTTTTTACTTTGCTGCAGGGACTGCTTTCACATGTCTCGCAGCAGTTAATTAGTAATTCCATAAATTTGATTTTGCTGCATCTGTTGTACCGCTCGCAATTATTTCAAGAAACCTGAATGTATTTATGGCAAACATGATAAAAAAAAACCCAAAACATGACATTATGTAGTGTCTTTGCTCTTTCCAACCAGAGAGGTAAAGCAAACTGCCGAGGCAATATTATACCTTGGAGGATTTATGCTGGTGCATCAGTGACTACACAGGGCATTCTTTACTTAGTTATATTGAATAGAGCCGACTTCTCCACGCAAGTCCTGTCAGTTGTACTTCCACATATTCCTGCAGGGTCAAAATCCAAAGTGAAATCCCACACGGAGCCATGTTGTCTTGTCTCCATCCCTTTTGGCAGAATCTCCACTTTCTTTGGCTATCTACAGTTTATGCTATATGTCTCCCTTTCAGGCCCCTTTGCCCCAGATTCCCTTTTGACTGACTGTTATGCTCATAGGCTAGAGGTGCAACTGTGAGTGGTTCAAAGCAATGCTCTGTTCTCAGTCATAAAATCAAAAAAAATTCCTGTGCACGTGGAAGAAACTATCAACTTTCAATTAAAAGCACTAGAATTCACTCAATTAAAAGTTTGTGTTTAAGACAATACATCATTGGCTAAACATTCTTTTAGCAAAGCTAAATATAATGCTTTAAATATTCAGCTCTTTTAATTTTTATTTCAGTACTCATTATTTAAAATGACTGATCATTTTAAGCAGAGCCATTTGCTTTGTTCTTGAAAGTTAAATGAAAAGGTGACATCTTGGCCAGGATATATTGTAGATACATTTCTAAAAGCTAAATCATGATTGGAAGAGGTGACCTTGTTGGTTTCTAGATAGATGGGCATCACCCAATTTACAGGAACTTTACTTTGGTGCAACCAAAGCTTACTCAGATTGGTCTATAACACTCAGACTACGAATACACTACAAACCAGAAAGTTTCCACTACCACCAGTCTTATCCCTCCCCTACAGGGTCTGGATATTCACACAGATAGTGGTTTATAACATTTAACACATAGCATAACATAAAGCAACAACCTGCAACGACAAAGTACAAAAACCTGCAAAACCAAAAGCCTGTTTTTACTTTACAGGCCAAACAAAGAACTTAATCTTTACATTTTTAGGATTGACTTAACATGTAGATGTTTACACGTAAAAACATGTAAATATAGACATGTAGATATCTTTGTAGGTGCTGCTGGATAGATTTTGTATCTACCGCTAAGCTAAGCTAAGCTAAGTTAAGCTAACCAAACCAGCTACTGGCTGTAGCCTCATATGCATCGCATGAGAGTGGTATGCCTGTCTTTCAAGTATTTCTATAGTAACTAGAGCATTTTTTTTCTTTTAAAAATATGTTGCTATTCTTATATAAGTTGTAATTTTATAGGTATATTAATCTTCTTATGAAATAAAATGTTATTAAGGATAGTGTCACTCACTAAACCAGTGAGCTTTATTTTAAATTCTGTAGCACTCCTACTTTTTGTGCAACATATGTGATTTTTGTTCTTTAAGTTTACTACCTGTGGGGCAGCCTCAGTATAATGAGACCTTGTCCATCCCTATCGCTTTTCACTTCCTGGATTTAGACTAACTTGAAAAGGAATTAGAGATATCCTCCTCTCAGAACGCATTATGCTGAAGAAAAGATGAATAGTATTAAAAACTGACTTCCAGTTCTTTAAAGGGCAGTAGTTTGGAGGAGAATAAAGTAATCTGGGATCCTCCTCCTTCTTCTGTGGCGCCTCTGTGATTATGTCTCTTTCACTTGCTTTTTCTCTAGTGATTATTTCCAGTCATCAAAAGGCATTGCAGGGCCTGGAGAAAGTGGCTGTGGCCATCTTTCCCTCAATCCCGAGGCTCTGCTTACTCACCACTAGTGAAGGTCAGTGGATGGACTCATTCACCTCATCTTCAGATCATCAGCCCTCGCAGTGCTCAGTTCTACAGCCTATAGTGCAAGCAGTGGCTCCAGTTCCTAATGAATATACAAACTAAACAGACTTATTAGATCATGTACGCTGTACACCATCTTCCTCTAGCTGCAGTCTTCTCTCTTGTTCTGTGTTGATCTGTAGGTAATATTTTCTACCGTAGGTGCCTCCTACCTTTATTGAAAAAGCCTCTTGGCCATTTTATGCCAGCAAGATAATTATAAATGTAACCTATGGCAAAAAAGAAAAACACAACTCCCACATCTCTCCCTTGCCATTTCTCTCTCTCTCTCTCTCTCTTTCTCTCTTTCTCTTTCCTTCTCTCTCTCTCCCTCCCTTCCTCCCCCAACCTCAGCCTCAGGAGCTGATTTCAAATTTTCAAAGATATCTCATAGTGAGGCTGTGAGATTGAAGGCTCATAAATACCTTTATTATAATATAATGGTCACATATTTCCACCCATTATTTCTGGTGGAAAAGAATAGTTCATTGGTGTGATGAATGTCTCGCAGTCTTTGGTACTTTAAATGTTTTTAGTTGGACAATCGCCCGTAGAATAATATCTCAAACGGACACTCGCTAGTATAAGGATATCTCATTGTGGCTTTGCTTCAGTTAATAGCCATTCTCAACCACTGGATGTGTAACATTGCTGACCTTATTTATCTGTTAAAGTCACAAGGCCCTGTCCGTCATGTAGGTTTTGGGAATGCCTTCTTTCCAGTAATCTGGGACTATGTAAATATGCTGTCTTCTGGTTCCTTTTTTTCTTTTATAAGAGGAGTGATGGACAATACTAACGAGGCAGACTTGGTAACATTTATGTATCACTATTCCCATTGGCACAAGCCTGACTGCATGTGCTCACATTAATAAATAGGTGTGTACAAGATTACCACTATGGAATGAAAACAATCTCAAGTCTAATCAACTTCATTTCAAATCTGAAATAAGATTAAGACATTAATCCATGAGGCAGTGAGCAAGGTGTATGGGCAGCTGCTGCAGCACACAGTGCACAGACTCTGCGTTTATGCACAATGTTGATCGAGTGAATTTTTGGGTGAACACTGACAATTCCTATTCCTGTATGTGCAACAAGCCATTTGCACTTCCGAAGAATCATGTGAAGACCTTAGCTCTTTCCATCACTGTCATAGATTATATGGACCAGAGTACTGGGCCACATTACAAGTACAGAAGGCACCCAGTCATGGAAATCCATGCCAAAAGACCCTGGTTCACAGTTTTTGTGCTGCTGTTAATGTCAAAGTAGGTTTTAAAAGCTGCACTTAGTGATCTGCCACTTTGTGGCTGAATTACTGTGGTTTCTATATGGTTCCACTTTGCAATAAGACTGCTCACCGATAGTTAAACAAACTGACTTGTTGTAGTCTTGTCATCCTATTACAGTACTGAGTGAGCTCTTTAGAAAGACCCATCGTTTCCACAATTTTTGTATGGCAATGAGCCTGAAAGCACCTGAATTCAGATGAAGAGGTGTGGCTCAATTCTTTTGTTTATATAGCGTATATGCGAATGAAGCTATGAGGGACATTAATGAGAGAGTTAACAGAATTATGATCCAGTAATTTATGATAAGTACTTGAGACTTAGAATGATTTTTTAGGTTCATATGACTGCATTCAGCTTCATCCAGACATTTCCACAACTATAATGGAGCCAAGGTTCAGGTGCATACCATGTGTGTATCGACAGAGGTATGAAAAAGTATTTACCCATTTCCTAATTTCTTCTTTTTTGATTATTTCATTTATACAGGGTAAAAATCTATCCAGACCTAGTTGGCATTGTGTGAAAGTAATTGTCCCCCAAGACTACTGGGAACACATTCTGTGCACTGTCCAAACTAAAGTTTAGCTTTTTAGAAGATTTGAGTCACACTGCATCTGGCATAAAATTAACACAGAATTTCATAAAAAGAACATCATGCTTAAAGTCAAACATGGATTTGGCTCTGCTGCTTTAGGACTTGGATGACTTGCCATAATTGATGGAAACATGAATTTTGCTCTCTACCAGAAAATCCTGAAAGAGAATGTTTGGCCTGCAGTTTGTGGTCTAAAGCTCAAGCACACTTGGGTTATGCAACAAGACAGTGATCCAAAACATCAGCAAGTCCACCACTGAATGGCACCAAAAAAATAGATAAATAAATAAAAGTGCGTGTTGGAATGGCCTAGTCAAACTTAAATCCAATTGAGATGCTTTGCCATAACCTTAAACATGCTCACAAAACCTCCAGTGTTCCTTTAGCTGTACACTTGTCTCTTGTTCTGTGTTGATCTGTAGAAATATTTTCTACAGTAGGTGCCTCCCATACCTTTATTTAAATTTTGGTGTGGCACAGTCAATGTCGGGACTTAAAGCCGATTGAGATGCCCAGGCATGACCTTAAAAAACCTCCAGTGTGGGTGAATTAAAACAATTCTGCAAAGATGAGTGGACCACAATTCCTCCGCAGCAATATGAAAGGCTCATTGCCAGTTACCACAAACACTTGATTCCAGTTCTTGCTACCAAGGATGGCGCATCCAGTTATACAGGTTTGGGTGCAATTAGTTTTTCACAGGCAAGTTTTGGATAGCTTTTATTCTGAAATATTTTTCTCTGATGATCTGATGAACAAATAAGCAAAGATAAGAAATCAGTATGGGGATAAATACTTTTTCACAGCACTGTATGCAGATTTCTAGCACTTGTGGCAGCTAATATTGACTGTGGAGTCTGTAATTAGGTCCCATTTTTTCATATGTGAAATACATGCTAAGCGTTGCAGTCTTTCGTGTGCTTATCCATTAATGTGACAACATCCAATTTAGATTTCTGAAATGTTGATAGAAGTTAGTAAAATTAGCTAAGTCTGACAGGTTGCTTCCTTAGTTTTTAGGAGAAAGTAACCTGGTGCTCATTCATGGCTGAAGCTAAATGTCTTAGATTAATTGAAAAGTGTTTATATCTGAAAGAGTAGCTTGGTATCTTTATGGATGCATCATTAAAGCCCGATCTTACTCCCAACTCATAATACGCTGAGGCTTCTCATACCATTTTAGCTTATACGGTGAGGAAAATTAATGTGTAAAATTGGCAGGTTTTATGCATTCATAAAAACTGAAATTATGTGAAACTTCAAATGGGTCGTTAGGATAACGTGGGCTTGAAACACTACATGTACTAAGAGTAATTTACACCATAGAGCCATACTTTAAAAAAAACAAACTCTAAACAACTATTTCTTAAATATGGCTTTACAGAGTTAAATCTGTGTTTTATTTTTACTTATAAAGAGAAATACTTTGTGTATTGAAAACTGGTGGTAAAGGAGTACTCAGTGTAACTTAAAATGTGACAAGAAAGGCTGATGACCAAGGACCTGTGTGTGGGATTTGGGAGTGACAGTGTGTTGCGGTGTGTTTTGGATATAAAACTGTTTAAGGCATGATGAATTCTATAGAGAATCTCTTACTTTTGTTGCAGGATACTTGTTTACACAAAATGAAAGGGAAACACACACACACACACACACACACACACACACGCATAAGGCAACTTCGTATCTATCCACACAAACATGATACTTTCATTGTATATGGAACATAGCACTTTACCTGGAGTTATTTGCTGAATTTCAAAGATTCATCCTTATGTAAATGAAACAGTCCCTGCAAGTTATTCATGTACAGGGAACTGTCCAGTCAGTCGTTGGGCTACAAGCTCTATGAGACTGTACTTTGAGCTGAGAGGTAGCAGGGTTTAACTTACTGTGTGTACATTTCTTTCGGTTTTGCAGTGTTGTACATATGCATCCTCCACCATGATATATGGAATACTGTCAAAAACAGTAGGTATTATTCTGTAGTCCCACCTTTACAATATAGCCCATGGTGTTTGCCCTATAATGTGTGACAGTGCTCCAAGTGGAGACATTGAGGTAGTGCTTCACAGTATGCTGTGCTTTGTATTGTTTATTTATCAGTCAGGCCTTGAATTATGGTTTGCTTGCAGTGAAGAATTTTAGACCGGACTACGGTCGCTGCAGGCCCCTTGGCATACACTGTACACTGAGAGGGAATCATTTATATTCTACTCCAGAGGTAACAGAAGAACATGAGATTGGGAAACAGCTCAAACACCACTCTGCTTGTGAGGCTCAAGGCGGAGAAAAGTCAAGCTGTTTTTTTTTTTTTTCTTGTGGGCTGCAAAGCACATTCAAGCAAGTTGTGTTATTCTTTTCTATTTTTTAAACTTATTCCTCCTAAAAAAGAAAAGCTTCATATATAGGCTGTGTCCAGTTTCATTGCCATGCCTAGTGTCTCAGTGGAGGTCTGATGGAATGCTCAGCAGCACGGAAATCTGATCAGTGGAGCTACATGATTAAAGCTGACATATTTTAACCTGTGCTGAGAACTGCAAAATCGACTTTTTGGCGAAAACACTAGCAAAGTTACCCCATCACAGCTTTTCTTATTCCCCCCCTCTTACCCTCCATTCATTGGTTGAGAGTTAATATGAAAAAGCTAGCCTTGATCAAAAGGTCTCAACTATACTGTAACTGTACTGTTCACAAGCAGCACACCTCCCTGCACCAGTCTTTCACATGGGTAGACCTGCATGTTCGGAGTGCTCTAATGATTCTGGAGCTTGCCATTCGAGGGCCACCCATCCATCATAGTGGTAAGGCCAGCGGCTTTATTATAATACAGAGGACAGATATGCTCTGAGGCTATGTGGGACACAATAGAGGTCTTTCAACAGACCTATAAATACATGATCTGTCAGAGTTGCTATCCTGAGGGCGCTCTCAGCCAGGCTCTAGCCCTCCGGTTGGCCATCACTTATGCTAAGATATGCGCCAGCCCCCAGGCTAAGGCTAAGGCTCAGTTCATTTCAGCCCCTCATCAACCACCACATTCTACCTCCAGCCATGAGAATAAATAAGAACAAGATGAAAAAAAATGGTGATTCATTATGATGGAGTGCAAAACCTTAACAAAACAAACAAATCGAGGGAGTGAAAATAAGCAGTGATAGCCCACTATTGACTCTTTGGCAACAGCATCTGAACGAAAAAAAGAGCTGTTGCTGAAATAACACAGGGATGTTGATCCAACAGCACACTTCAATATGAGGCAAAAGCTGACTGAAAAGGCTTACACGCCAAGATATTTGTTTTGCTGCGTACCGCAATGGACGACTATATCAAAATTTCTCACAAACATCCCTGTGGAAGTGTGTGTGCTAATAAAAGAAATGTCTGGTGGGTAGATGTCACCTAGAGGAAGAAGTGGAACATCACTGTCTCCCATCAGCTCTTCCTCCAATATTGTGGGGTTTTTTTTCAAAGTATATTTTAAGTGATATATGCAGCTCCTCCTCTCCTCCTCATCTTATCTCAGGTGAGAATCTCTTTTCACTGTTGCCTCCAAGCCAAGATCAGCAATCTGGGAGTTGGGTGTGTTCTTTTGGAGATTAGTGCGGATGGAGGCTGTTGCCTGTTGGAATAATAAACAGGTGAAGACTTTAGCTCTGCATAATTCTCTATCTCTGCGCCACCTTAATGTATTAAAATCATATTCTTCCTCTGGGCAGAAAACCAGCAGCAGATTATGTCCGGGGCACGGTGAGTGGAAACCCAATGACAAATCTCACAACTCTCACAACAATGATCACCTGGGCAGGAGGTAGCCATTTATCATGCTTTTCACCAAACCCCAGCTTTCAAAGGTGCGATTCGAGCTGTTTAAATTATAAGCATTGCTTAAGTGCCTGGTGATGTGGTAATGCCGTGTTTACACTGCGACACACTTCACTGTATCTGTAAACAACACCTTTCTCCAAACACATGTTCATGTATGCGGCCCTCCACCCCTAACCCAAGTTCTTCCTGTCCCCACTCAGAGCATACCTACAAACCTCAGCCCATCTCTGAGTTCTCCAAGGGTTATTCCAGTCACGCTGGCAGCCAAGCCAGGTAGAGAGTTGTGTTTATAATGGCTGGTGTTCCCAGCTTTAGATTTTTGTGGCCTCATCCATTCACACACTACAACACAACCCCCCCCCCCCCCCCCCCTCCCCTGCACCAGCCTCATCCACCCCCAAGCGCTCCCTCCCCAACTCACTCTCTCCTCTTCTTCTTCCCCCAGATCTCTCTTTGCCACAGCTGCTGCCTCCTGGCCTCACCCAGAGCCTTCAGGAGGCTTCCCAGCTCCCTCTCCTTTCCCCTGAAGCCAAGAAGGAAAAGCAGGCAAAGAAGGAAAATAAAACTTCAGGCACACCACGCAAGGCCATCTGGGTAATCTTGTTCAAAAGGCTTGAGGTGATAGCTGCAATTTACACAGGCAAAAAAAAGAAGAAGAAGAAGAAGAACAGACCTCATTTCCATACCTACCAGCCTCAAGGAGATGAAATTGAATAAACTAAGAATTAGAAAAGAATTACAGTAAAACCAATACGGAATATTCAACATTAGTTCATTTTGTCCTTGTAACACCCCCCTTTTCTCTCACACACACACATACACACACACTGACACACACGCGAATATTTTGATTTCTTAAGAAAGAAACCGTTGCGCTGACATGAAGGTGCCATGGACTAACTAACAGAAGCACACAAGTTTACACACTCGGCTGCAATCACACGCTGAAACAGTTCCACTTAAATACACGTGCAGACACACACACAGCCGAGGGGGGAAACAATATATGTGATGAAAGCAAATCAAACTGAAATCCAACATGTTAAAGTCAAGTTGATTAGTGTGGAAATGTAAAAGCATCCTCAACTGGCATATCCCACAGTCATAAAGATATGTTAATTTGCAACTTAATGGCTGAAAGCATAATTTTGCTTATATAAACCTTGAAACATGCTGCATTTCTTAAATGTGCCTTAATTTAATGAAGTAAACACCACCACAAAACAATAAATGCCCCAATTAAAGAACAGGCATGAAGAGAAGTGTCTATTTCCCACTTTGCCCCTGCGGACATATGTATCCAAGCGTGTCTGTGCATTTACCCACACGCAGAAACATATGCATTGTGTGCAACTCATAAACATCATGCCTTCACGTTTCACATTAGCATATCTGCCGTGTTGTTTTAGATGTAGTTTATCTGGTGTGAGATCCAGGCTGCATGTTTCTGTCAATATCGGCGATTATGCATTTTAGTATGAGTGTGGTGGGGGTAGGAATTTAACACGTAAAAGTACAGCAATAACTGCATAGCAATACTGTATAGTTAGCACACAATGTAGACAGGGCTACCATTCATAATTGCGTGCATGTTATTAAAACATATTGCGTATCGGAGGCAAGATGTGCCATCCTCTATTCTTCCTTCCTTCTTTTCCTGCCCCTGTGTCTGTATGTCATCTGGACTGCTTCGCACCCCTGGGGGGCATATCCCATCAGGCTTGCTGTGCTCCAATGTGTCCCGACAGACCTGATGTGATCTGAGTGGCTGACGGGTTTGTCCCTGCTGCCCGCTGTCTTTTCACTTCCCTGCTTCGCTCGCACATGTGCCTAAGAAACACACAACCTGATGCAGGCTGACTGGAGTTTGCACCTCCTGTGGAAAGCTTCCAATGTGCATGTGCAATCATCTGCTGCATGCTCATCCACCAAAACGTTTGCAGCTTGCAGGAGTCATGCACAATGCCTCACAATAACAATCTCGAGTTTAATCTCGACTTTCAGTTTCGCCACAGATAATTCCAGTGCGGAACGGGGCTACGTGCTTCACTTCTACTTTTAGTATCTATTTGAATGTGTGCATAAATGTGAATGTTCAATTATGAAACCCCGCTGGAGAGAAACAATGCCCTCTTGGTTCAGTAGCCATCTTACGCACACACACACACACACACACACACAGAAGCCTGAGGGGATGCAGAAAGAGTGGGGGTTGGATACCATGAGACTAGGGCATCAAACTGGAGCTTAGAGACAGAGATATACCAACTGGAACCTTATACCTACAGGGTGTGTGTCTGTATCTATGTGTGTGTGTGTGTGTGTGTGTCTCCTCGCATCCTCATGCTAACACAAACTCACACATATGGAGGAAGCAAGTGTCATACTGAGGAAGGGAGAATGCTACATAGCGGGAATGCTGTTTGTGGAGGCTTTGTGTGTGTGTGTGTGTGTGTGTGTGTGTGTGTGTGTGTGTGTGTGTGTGTGTGTGTGTGTGTGTGTGTGTGTGTGTGTGTGTGTGTGTGTGCTTGAATATAATCTAATTGCTTACTAGTGGAGGACAAAATTGTTTTGCCTGCAGGTATAAGTATGGGTGGTGCTGATGAGAACTCATCTGATATCTCAATCCACCAATCAGCTAAGCTGGGCCGCCCCAAAGCTTACCTCTTAAAATCGTGACAGTCATATTACAAATAGGGTGTTTGTGAGAGCATTTTTTAAATAGACAGTAAGGGCGATTTAACCCTCAGGAGATCAAGTCATCATAAACAATGACCTAACCCTAAAGCCCACACTAGAAGATTCTCTACATGCGTAGAATGAACATTTCAACTTGTACTTCTCCAAAACATAGGGTTAGGACTGAATCAGCTAAGCTAGGGTAAAAAGGTATTTGGGTGTAAGAGTGCCCACTCAAGTATGGAAGCGACAGGGAGCATCAGGCTTTTAGCATTCAATTAAAAAAACAGAAAGAAAGATCAAGGGCACTTTTATTGATATTTGTCTGCACACTTCAGGCGCAGTGCTATATTGCCCTAAGTTCACAGTAATGTTTTTTTTTTTCTTTTTTTCTGATCAGTGATTAACTACCCTAGTCAGGATCTCAGATCACCTTTAGGTGCTTAACACAACCTAGTGTGTATCACGGCTAAAATAAACCACAGCATGAAGGAAATGGCTGCAGAAATGGCTCAGGGAGGGCATTGATGAAGCAATGCTATTATCACACTTGTATCCACTCAAGCAGCACAGCTCGGTATTTGCTTGAACTCAAGGTAAAGGTCCGACAAGACAGGTGCTTTCAATCACAAATTTGCTCTCAGTGACTGCCATCAGTATAAATGATGAATTACTTGCTTAGTTTTACTGTAGCGCTCCAACTCTTTCCACTTGAATAATATTGCAGCTCTACTGCTTTAAGATGACACATAAAGTTGGCCATTTCTGACATGATGTTTTGACACTGTCAACTTGGAAAATTCTTCCTCCGAAAGCCCAAGGACATAACCGCCATTTTGGGGGGGGCACATGTGACCCTTATGTTGTTTGCGATCATTCTAACTGACTCGTTGAGAGGAGGAGAGGGGTTGCAAGAGGCCACCCAGGTCAGGAGTCAGTCAAGGCATGTGACAACCCCAGGGCGTTGTTGGGAGTGACAGGGAGACCAAGAAGCAGAGCTGTGATGTAGCTGCGAGCCCACGGGTGAAAAGGAGGTCACTGGCCACAGGAAGCGGTGTATAAGTGAGCCCCGAGCTACCGTCCTTAATGAGTGCACATCCCCTGGGGTGTATATCCCAGCAGCCTAACTGCCACATGAAAAACTCCAATCTATAGAGCGCTGCAGGCACAAGAGAGCAGCCATTTTCATGGTCCATTCCCTAAGCCAGGAGCCATCTTATGAGGTAAACAAACCCCAAGTACAAAGATGCTCACCTTGGTATGTGGCCAGTGTTGTTCAATCATTCAATCCGTGCTCTGTGATCCCCTTGTCTTACAATTTGTTTGGTTTGAAAAGCTCACGTCTCAATCTGGGCCTCCTGCAAAGCACTGTAAACTGATTTATTAATACAGTTTGTGTGCTGCCATGAAACTGAGGCTAATAAAACAGGATCCCTATAGGCTGAGTGGGAGAGATACATTTGAAAATAAACTTTGAGTAACTCATTAGATTAGGAAAATTATAAGAATAATAACCCTGAGCGCTGCCCGAGGAGGCAAATCTCATTAACAGGTTTTTCGATTCCCCCTTTCAATACATTTGTTAAAAGTGCCAGAGAGTGTTCAATTATCACCCGCCCTCTCACCTCCAAGACACGGGGTGACAAGAAACCCCAGAGAAACCTGCAGGGCTAGGGCGGGACCGCGTGTACACAAGAACAAAAACATATACACACAGTTTCCATTCATCCACCCTGTGAGTAATGGGCTTTCTGACCATTTGTTTAATACAGTCAACAAACAAGACAAGAGCTGGAGGGCTACTCAGGCAATGCAGTGCCACTTTTGAATGAGTATGAGCACATGAAACACACATATGCTCTCAAGTCTACACATGTCCGAGTGTTATTACCCGGAAAAGAAAGCGTTTGCCCAAATGTATCTTTGTGTTCCCAAAACTCTTTCATTCAGCTGGGTTTCATAAGAGGAACATAAAAGCCCCACCTAAGTTTTTTTTCTCTCATCTCTTTCCAATCTTCCGATTGGCCTTTGGGCTATGTCCTTGAGGCAAAGTTTGGGAGGCTATATTTGCTCTGGAATTATTTACTCTGCCCTCCTCTTTCTCAAGACATGGCAGAGTGCCTAAGGGAGGGTTCAATCCAGCCTACCTGGAGTGTCTCCACCCAACCCCCCTCTGGTGGTAGGGAAAACAGTGTGCAGCATTGGTTTCTGTCCCACAGGCCTCCAACTACTGCAACTGCTTAGAAAGACATCACAATCTGAAGATCATGGATGAACAAAGCCAGATCCTAAACATACTTTTCTTATGTATTTAGGTGAATGAACGGATTTAAGGCAAGGCTCTGTTAAGACGGTACCCATTATCGTTTACAAGTCAAACCTTTAAAGCAGGGATTTGTTGCCGAGTAAAATAAAAAGGAAGCCGAACTTTATGCTGGAAGTGCATAAACACCTTACACTCGTTTATTTCTGGTACCAATTGGCTAACAGTTAGCGTCATTGCAGCAACACCTAGAGGTAACCTATTTTGCCAGCTAATACTTCTTAAAATAACCTTCAAGATCCATGCAAAGAAGGCGTAAAATGGACTTGCACTCAGAAGACAGCTAAGCAGCTTCCTCATTAGAAAATAAGATTTAAGTTGAGCCACATGTGATTAGGCTGCTTGCAAGTGCCAAATTCAGAAGATTTTGCACAGGCTAAAAATGACTTATGCTGTACCAGAAATTGAATACTAATTAAAGTCTAATATAGTTCTACTTTTGTTGTGATATGCGTTTCTCACTAGTAAAAATAATTTAGATCATGTATTAATTCTTTGCAGAAAAGTGTGTCAAAGAAAGAAAACAGCTGCGCAATCTGGCTGTGAACAACAAGTAAATAAATAAGTAAATAATAATAACAAAATAAAATAACACTCATATCAAATCTGTTGACGGGTTAATACATTTCTGCATTTTAAAGGCAGGGATCCACTAGAACGGTCCTCTGGAATTCAGATTTGAAATGTACAAATTAAAGACTACAAATTAAAAATTTAATTAAAGGACACTGTTTTGTTATTTTGTCATTTTAAATGAAAGGGATCAGTATCTTGTCTCCACGAGTTTCATAAAAATTTGAATTGGCACTTTTTGAATAACAGATGGTAACAGTTACCTCTGCCTCAGCTCTCTGGTACCTGGCAGAGGAACAATGTAAATAACACATATTCGTTACACTGAAGTGCGGACACAGATGTATGATGGCTGTGTGCTATACTTACACTGAGTGTGTGAACACGTGTTCTTTTTTACATAAAGAAGGAAGAGGATTGGTAGATATATACATACACTGTATAAAGGCAAGAGAGGAAGTCATTTCTATTCTAGCCTTCTAGCTCCAAACATGGCATCATTCATTTCCATTTCTGTGTTGCCTACGCAACTGTTGAAGCTGCATCACATGCTTGGCTTCATTATTGGTTTCCTTTTATTTTCCGTGGATTGACACTTGGCGTGACAGAGGAAAAGGAGAATGAGTTTAAAAATCAGTCCTTTGAAAATTGCTTTTCATCAAGGAAACAGTGTCTGATGTCTGTGTTATGTCAAAGCACAACCACACACTCTGCAGAGTGGCACTGATGCAGAGGAGCAGAAATCTACATGAGTGCAATGACAACAGTTTTAGGCTTGCAGGGCCCAACCTCTGCCTCATCATGAAGACTTTAAACTTTAAATCTACAAGAGCAGGAGATTTGCGGAATAAGCTGTTTTCCCAGCAGACGTTTTGACTTGATTACACAGTGATTATTACAAACTATGGCGCTGCTTTGTTTCATGTTCAGGTAAGCCAATACAGTGAGTAGAGGTGGGCGGATAGATCTAAATATCAATAGTATCGATACCAATTGGCATTGGTATCAGATCGACACTAGTGCAATAGGATCGATACTTTATTTCTATCCCGTAAGTTCAGTAAGTATCCCACTGAATTGTGTTATATAAAATATGTTTTGGAAATGAAAAGAAATATACTTCAAACATGCACTATGAAAAATGTCTGGGCCTTTTTGTGTTGACTGTCACATCTATATTATACAGCACGTTTAAACAAGAGTAGTTGACCCAAAGCGCTTAAGAGACATTTACACATTTACATCCCAGCGGTCCAAAAAACCCCAACTGTTTTTAAAATCAATGAAAAGGTGAAATGTGTGTTTTGTTGTGTAACTAAATATTGTGGTGATGTAGTGGTCATTAAAATGTGGTCAGAATTTGCAAATTCATGATAATTTATCTCACAAATCATGCCATACTGCTCTCCCCTACATAAATTGAATATATAGGTTAAGAGTCTCGGCAATGCTGGCCCCGTATTTACTAGATATAAGATCGGACCAAAATTTGCAGTATGGCACAGCACTAACAGTGAGCCACAAGCGTAATACCAGGAAGGTGAAGCAGCTAAATGGAGTTCAACTGTCATTAATTATTTAAAGCTGTTCTTCCTCTATTGTGACATATCAAAAAGTATTCATAAAAAAAGCCTACAGGCAAAAAAAATTACTTCCATTTGCAATTTTGACAATAATGCCACCTGTGAGTGAGGCAGAAAGCAATGAATCATTTATTTGTGAGTATACATCTGTGCATTTAGGCCCACCTGTGTAGCCAAATTGAAAAAGAATACAAACACTAAGATTTGACAGATTTATTTTCATTGAAATGTACCCACCATGTATGAAAATATAATTGCATCTATAGGTTTTTTTTGTTTTTGTTTTTGTTTTGTTTTGGGTTTTTTTTGGGGGGGGGGGGGGTGTTTTTAAAGAAAAAGGGGAACAGTTGTAAAATTTATTGTCTGCAGATGTTGCAGATGGTTTCATTTTATACCTGTCTTTGCCTGTAGGGGGCAACCTCAATGTGCCACCTAGCTTGAACAATTGTGGGTTCAATTCAGTGCTGTTCTATTTGCGTAACAAGGTAAAAAAAAAGAAAAAAGAAAAGAAAAAAAAAAAGCAAACTATTATTGCGCCGTCTATGGCACACACTAACAACTGCTCCTTGTCTAAAAACACAGTCGTGACGCAAAGAATTTAAAACAGAGCTCCTGTTAAAGTGAAATGAGTAACAGTGCTTTCGTGATAGACTGTAGGACAAAAAAAACTGCAGGCATAGACACACACACACACACACACACACACAGTCAAAGTTTTAGTGCTTAGTTTTGATTCAGCTCCTCATTAGCCACAGGGCCCAACTCCGGTTAGCTCCAGTATTAGGCTCAATTAGAACAAGATCCAATTAGAGGGCTCCTTTCCCCTGGGGCAAGGAGAGGCAGGAAATGGAGACTGAGAAATGTATAAGTCGACAACATGCGGACACAGCCAACATAAACAAACTTACTTTGTTGATCTCTGCTGTTGCTACGCAGGAGTCCTCTGGGAGTTAAAACCCTGCTAGTCTAAGCTATGAGATAAAACAAAATAAAATAAAAAAAAAGAAAGCAAAAAAAAAAAAAAAAAGCCCCGCAGCAAAACATGAACTCTGTGAACACAAGGGCTCCGACACCATGAAGGGAACGTCTGGGCCCAGAAAATGAAAAGCCCACAGGCGTTTTCCATTTACAGCTAAAAATCCAGCACTAGCTTCTAGCCACGGTTAGTATCAGACTCTCAAAATGAACACTAACACTACGGGGGGAACAAATGAGTAGCTTTCTATTTTCGCTCTATTAAATCTGTCGGTTAATAGACATATACCTTACTACTGACAGAAATCAATAATGTACAATAAGATAAAGGGCGACGAAGAAGTGAAGAATAGAAGGAATAAGTAGGGGGGAAAAAGAAAGACAGAAGATCCAATGAGGCGATTCTGAGCTCAGTATTTCTGTCCTCCTATCCGTATGGTTAGAGGTGGTGATGGCGGCAATGTTGTGCGAGCTGTTTGGCTTGCCCTTGCCTCGGGCCCCTAGTGTTCCTCCCTCAGGCGCCATGTGAGGGAAATGGTGTGTGGTGCGAGGGTAAACCTTGACCTGCCTGCCAGGAGGCTGCACACGGAATGAAATGAGCACAAACAAAACGGGGGAAGAGAAGAGGAGGAAGAGGAGGGGTGTCAGGCCAGCAGCAACAGCAGCAGCGGAGGAGGAGGTATATGGCTTCACTTGTATCACCTTTCTGCACCTCTTTTTTTTATTGCTGTCTGATCTGACTCTGGGTGGCAGGATACATGCCGCACATCAGTGACAAGGCGCACACATTTTTCTGATTGGGAGTGCTCAGGTGTTGTGGGTGGCATCCTGGTATGCCGGCAAAGATGGAATGTGAAATGAATCGTTTTTCCTTCATGCTCTGCCAAGTTGTGTTTCAGGGAAAGATGGAAATCCCATTATGTCACATGTCTAACTTGGCCCCATACAAACTCTGAAACTCATTTGTGAAATTGGGTTCAAATCTTAATGAGTTGCAAAGTGGTTTTGGCTGTATAAGTCTGCGGAGAATATGTTTGTGGGGACGTTACGGGAAAATGTGGCAATGCGTCAGCTCTGTTTTAAAAGTTCACTTACAACCAACTTGCAACCTGGAAACCCAGACCTACAGGTCTATTCTGCTTCTAAGTCATTTAAGTGCAATAAGTGCTGTATTTGAAGATTTGCTTATCTTTATGCTGTGAGGATTTTAAAAAGAAAACAAAATTAACAGTTTTAATCACTCGAAACAAGCATGTTGACAGATGTGTGTTTGCCACATCACCCTGCTTACCTGTGAAAAGCCCAGTGAAATCCATTACATACTTTAGAGACGACTCATGAATGGAATAATTAGCACAGCATGCTTTCCGCCCGGCTGGAAGTCTCTCTCGATAATGAACAAAGGAAAGGAAATTAGCTTTTGTCTCATAAAGTCACAACTTCAAAGATCCCTGCCATTGCATTAATACAGCCATAGCCTGCAGCAGCATGGAAGAGAATAAAATAAGCACTCTCACTCAGACCCCATTCTTATCAAGGTCTTTCTCAGGACAAATACAAGGAGTTTGGCTCTTATAGACCACACATACACACACTGAAAATGGATGAGTGTACGAAATAAGAGGAAGGGGCTTGCACGTCTTTAGGTGTAACGCTATTTCAATGCATTATTCTCCTTTGTGCAGCTGGATGTACACTTAATCATTTCAGATCAACACTTTGGCCCAGGGCTTCCCCAGCTGTGGCCTGGGCGACCTGTGATGGCTGTCTCGCCTAACTGCTGTTCCAGTCAGCTGCCCCCAGGAGCGTGAGTGCTACACTGATCTGGTGCTGGGTCATCTGGCCTGGCACTACTACATTACAGCGCATTAACAAAGGCCTAAACAACCCAGTGTTTGTATCTGACCTGATGCAATTGATGGTGATGGATACAGTTTAGCTCACAAATCGAATCAACGTCGGCGGGGGGTTGGAGGTTTCGAATGCTGTTCTCTGCATAGAACATATGTGCAAAGCAAGAGCACATTGTGGGCAAACTAATATGTATTTTGAATTAGAAAGAAAATGTATGCGGCTGCAGAATGATTGGTGTTGTCGGTGTTCTCATTATCAGCATTTTGCCCTAAGAGTTCTGCTCTCAGAACTAAGGGAAGCAGTGCTGATGACGAGGGCGAGGCAAGTATTGTCCAAGGCACTCTCTCCTCGCTTATCTGCTCCTTTATCTGCCAGGATCAGTTGTTAGTGCTGGCAGTTTTCCTCTCCTGTCCTCTGGAGAGAGGTGGCTCTCAGCTGGAGAGAGGTGCCAGAGGCTATGCACTGTCTCCATTGTGTGGAGAGACACACAGAGGCATTGAGAGACTCAGTGCAGGTGCAGAGAGGAGGAGTGAGAGGGAACACACCTGAGGGGGCTGATTTTTTATTTTTTTTCCTCACAAAAGTCAGACTTGTTTTTTGAGGGCCTTTTTAGTGCAGGGACATTTCTTGTCTGGAGGACTTATTTACTGGAGGTGCACTATACTAGAGGGAGGGAAAGGGTTTGCAGTACAAATGCTTCCTCTCTGACTGCCAGAGATACTTGTTTACAGATAGAGGCTGCCAGAATAAATAAAGCATAAAGAACATAATGCAGGACAGCACTATCGCTGGTACTAAAACCGTCTCGTGAATTTAATTAGTCACTTTGTATGAAGAGCAGCCTATGGTATGATGAGGCATGAAACCGGTCCCTGCGTGAGGTCATATTCCTTCAATCACAGGGTGGGTGTTCCCATACAGGCAGAAGCCAAGAACCTAAAGCCGATAACCTCATCTCAGACTGGGAGTTTTCCTGTGAAAGTGATCCTTTTGGTAACTGTTTGTTTAAAAAGTGACAGGCTACAAGAGTCTCGGTGACAGCGTCTATTCATCTCAGAGTGTCAGTTGGAGAGAAAAAGGGAACGAGGGAGGCAGAAAGAGACAAGGAGAGAGGAAGGCAGAAGGAAAGATGCTAAAAGAAAGTCCAGTAAGGAGTAAACGGGAGATTAGAGTGTTTTCACCGAAGGTGTGATTTACCTTTAGCTCTTAACCATCTTCAGATCATCCTACTAGCAATTTCAGAAATTCATCTGTTGGGTGACTGAATGAGTGCTGATGTTTTCATCACTTTCGTTTTAATTATATGTCTCACTCAGCACAGTCTTCCTTCTACTCGGCTAATTTAGATTGAGATCCTTCCAGGCTTTCCCCTATCTTTCATTTCCCTCCCCTTCTTCTCTCCTCTCTGCATCCCATCAGCCCCTTTGTAGAAAAAAAGAGGAAGGAAAAAAACCTTCATGTCTGTGACTTTCTTGCCCTCCAGCGTATGAAGCCCTCTTTTATTTTGATCATCGCAGCACAATGGATTCATGCCATTCTGGCAACTTTATTCAGTATCAGCCCAAATTTACATACTGCTTAACAAGTTTGTGCGTGACTGTTGATGCCTCTGATCAAAGTGCTTTTGGAAATCTTTCTCATCTGATTTTTTTCCCGTCCTTCATTTCAAATGCATGCTGCAGACAGGCATCTTTAACTCAGGGGCAAAGAAAGGTAACCTTAGTGCTGCACAAGCCCAAATGTCATCCAACAAGGAGGGCTCATGTCCCGGGGATAAAGATAATGTAATCTAAGCAGTATACAGTGTGTGACTGTGTGTCTTTGAGTGTGTGTATCTACGCTAGCCTCGGTGTTTGTTGGAGGCTTGGGTTCGGGGGCGTAGGGAGACAGGGGATGACAAAAGTCAAAGCAGTCATGTGTCATTTTCAGTGCTGAAGGGCTGGGACCTGCCTCCAGGGCTGTCCTCTCTGTCAGACGCACTCAGATATCTGCGCTGAACTCTCTCGCTGTCTCTTTCTTTTCCTCTTTCCATCCTTCTCTCCGTCTTTATCTAATGCACGCGCATATGTGCAGCTGCACGTCCATGCACCAGCACACGCAACAACTCTGTGCTCGAAGAGCCATACAGCAACAAAGGTAGAAGAACATTTGCATAATAGAGACTATGCAAAACAGATGACGGTAAACCATAAACATCTGCTTTAGATATACAATATGCAATGAGTCATTTCACATTTCAACATCAGTGTCTTGACCGCGTGCCTGCTGCGGGAGCGAGACTGGAAGGGACGGGAATTATTCCGTGACCAGAGACGCAACATGTAGCCCCCCACCCACCCAACCCCAACACTGATAGGGTCTGCGAAGACAAGTGGGGGAGAATATTTCACCACACTGCAAACCAGC
Organism: Simochromis diagramma; assembly: GCF_900408965.1. Lineage (NCBI taxonomy): Eukaryota > Metazoa > Chordata > Actinopteri > Cichliformes > Cichlidae > Simochromis > Simochromis diagramma. Next base: position 9,361,195 of record NW_024386782.1, read on the forward strand.
GGTCCATAAATTTTCCACGAGGATAGAAGAGGCTTCACTGCAAAAACCCTGAAGTAGCCTCTATTTACAATAAAACAGGACTTTTGTAAATTTATGTGGCTACCAGGGCAAAACAAGGGAATTGAAAACATTAAAGAACTAAGATTCAAAAAAATACAATGAAAAGAGGGTGTGGGTGGAAAGAGAGGAATCGTGGGAATGCAAGATTGCACCTCCCTCAGGCAATCAAATTATCCTATGGGCCGATGGTTCCTCCTTATGCGTCGGCTGACATTTTCTTGTAACCCCATCCCGAGTAATGCTATGTGATGTGTGTGACTGGCTTCTGCCACGGCCCTCAGAGGCCATGAAGCCCTAGGGCCATTTGCTTTTGGCCTGCAGCATCCCGGGAATTGTTTATTTTAGCTCTGTCTGCCCCCATTTTTTTTTTGCCTCTCCCCCCATCATTTCACTTAAGCTCTCCTCATCTCTCCTGTTCTCTCCGTTTCTCTTTCCTTCTTGCCCAGTGGTGTCTACTTTCAATTAAAGAAGGATGCACTTCTATTCTTCTGTGAGACAAAACCACTGACAGGTGACTCTTGAGGGGTAACTTAAAACCATGCCTTTGGTCTCTTCACACAAACTGTTAGTAGTATCCCCGCACCTTTCAGAGATTACAAAGGTAATGACGGCTAACAACGACAGCGGTATCTGTTACTTGACTGTATGTGCATCTCTGTGCTGTGATGGTGAGAGCGGTAGGGGTATGCTGGAGAAAGAAAACAGCTGAAAATCAATGTACGATGTGCATGTGTGCGAGAGAGAGAGAGAGAGAGAGGAAAGAGATTTGAAGACAGAAAAAGATAAGATGTGTGATAAGAGATAATAGAATGATATTCAAAATATATCCCTGGAGCTAGAAGTTAAAAGAGAACATTAAAAGAAAACATTTTTGGATAACTTATGGATATGTAAGCCAGTACACCAATACGCCCGAACTTTACTTCATACTGACGCAGAGCCCTAAAGGGCATTGGTGGAGGCAGGCCAATCTGCTATACCCAAACAATGTGTGTGTGTAACTGTCGACATGTGACATGCAGAAAAGGGACAGTGTTGAGAGCGTAGCCTTTTATGACCCAACACACTTTGACAGCTTGGCCATCGCTTGAGGACACAGGCAATGTTGCTTTTTCATGTGACAATTTTAAGCAAAACAACTCTCCCTCGATGGATTCGATTGTTTCAGAGAGCCTTTGTGGCCGTGTACGTTAAAGTACAGAGACACGTCACAGTGGCCAGTAGATTCTGCTTGCTGCTAGCTAGAGGAGTCATACTGTCAATCTGTAGAACAAAAAGTGAGAGAAAGTGTAAGCGATATGATGGAAACTGCTTTTATGCAACACTGCGCTCTGCTGGTAGAGAGGCTGCTAACACGTTGATTAATTTGGCACAAGGAGGGAGACAGGCTTTGCAGGACTAATGCAACCTTAGTTCCCCGAGGATGCGAGTGTGTGTGTGCTTCTATCCTTGAAGCAGTTACCTCATTTGGACCTAAGGACATTTTGCACTGGCAAATTTTAAATATCCCAGGAGGGGCATACTTTGAAATATGGCCACAGGGTGGAACATCAGAATGACAAAAATGTAGATACTTAAAGTGAAATCTGCCTGTGACTTGGAGACCAGCTAGAGAGGATAGCATTGAACAAAAGGTTCTGACTGTTGAACTAGATCCAGCAAATTGCTTAAATCTTATCCAGCTATTGTTTAACATCATCTACAAAATACGAATGAATGACGCTTAAAGTGTACATGAACGCACGCAGATGGAAGAGATGCAAGGATTGTTTTTTTTTTTTTAAAAGCTCTGTTACGTGTTCACATTAATACATTGTGTGTGTGCAATTGGCCTGTAAGCTGTGTGTATGCGTGCGCATACAAATAATGCACCGTCGACAGCCTGCAGCAGTGTGCATTCTTGCTCGGAGAGTACATGTCCCGAGGCCTTGTTCCTCCGTCAATGACCTCTGGTGAAGCCATTATTTTCTGCATTAATGATGAGTAGCAGCCAGCGATGAGAGAGATGGACTTAGTCCTGAGGCACAGTAGCACCGATTATGGGCAACAACAATGCCAGCAAAAAGAAAGACGGAAAACTCTTCCCACAAGCAGTTCAAACGACTCGGAGTCTTAGCGAAGAATAAGCTGCATTTGCCTTATTGGCAAGATGAATTAGATAACCTAGAGGATTACCCAGAATGCACTATACCTATAGCTTTTCGTTTGGCTAATTTAGCGTCTCTCTGTCCACAATATGAACACCCCCCCAAAAAAAACTAATGGCCGCTACAGCCAAGTAATATTAAAATCCAACTGGAAATGCATTAGTGAGAGCAATTAGCGTATGGATGAAATGGCTGAGAGTGAGTTACACAAAACCCATTATGTCCTACAATTTATTAACTTATTACATGGGAAAAGATATCAGAGCACTAATTGATCTCTGACATCAGCCGAAACACCAACCTGTAAAGACTCACAAACAAGACAAAGTGCAATTGCTCTAGTCAAGGCAGCCAGGGCACCCACTCAGGAAATCCTGGCTTGGGGAGATGACTCTAAATGAAGGACTTTACCATTCACCATTATGTCTTTGGTAAGAGTCAGAGGGAACCCCCGGGGCTCTTCAGCACAGCACGGTACAACTTTTCAAAGGGCTCCAGATTAAAGTCACTGAAAGTTCCCACTGGGGTCTGAGGCCAGGATCCCATTAAGCAGCCCTACCACACCGCCGGCCATAATTGTGTCGTTGAGAATTCAGAGCAGTGGTTGCTTGATAAGCGAATTTAGGGAGAAATAAAAAAGGAGAGGCAAAAAAGGGGGTCTCGTTGGGCCACCATTAGACACTTCATTCGTTCATCACTAATTCGTTTTAAATGACTGAGGGAAAGGTGAGCACTTTATAAAGCAATCCAAGCTTCCAGCAACTCCCCACCCTCTTCCATTTTCAGGTCTGTGCAACAGAATGCTGATAAATGAAAAACGTTACACTTTATAGCCACACGCTTCACTTCTGCTGGTGGCGTTTTTAAACTGTAGTTATCTTTATCACACTACTTGCGTTGCAGTACAATAATCAATAAAGAGAGTGAAGAAATCTTGTGCTCTTTTTCCAAGCCTCATCTTGAAGAAACCAGTCTTTGTTACTAGGAGTGTCACTACTAATAATTTCAGTCATTTTTATACAATGACTGTATTTCGTAGAGCAAGCTGGTATAATGGAGTGAAACAACTTTTATAATAAATCATACAAACAAGTCTGCTTTTATTGAGTATTTTGTTTCATTAAGGTTCTGAGTATCACATACAGTTTATTTTAACACCGGGGAGTTATTAGAATTGTTTACTGAATGATAAAAAAAAAAAAATGTGACCATAGTTTAAGATCTGAACCCTAACCTGAGATCTACGACTGTGTGTTTTCGCAATAGTCAGCTCAACAGTTGGATGTATAATTCTGAAGGTCTTTACAACTGGTATAGCATCTACACAATAAGTGAAAATCACAAGTTATGAGTCAGTTCTTTACAATGAAATAAATGAATAAACCTTCTGAAACCTGCTAATATTTGGAACCCAAGTATGATATCATCATCATCATCCAAGTGCAATAAGGACAAGATTTTATACAACTGCTTTATGTGGATTTTTTCTGCTTTTTCTTCTCTGCTTCTTCTTCTTTTTCCTTTTCAATCTCAGCCACCAGGGTCTCAATTTCCTTGGATTCCAAAATCTGCAAAGAACAAAATGCAAACCCATTAGCACTTTAGTGAACTAGTAGAAAAAATAAAGTAACATTTGCCTTGTTAATTACCTTCAGTGGCTGATTTCGTCTGATAACAGCAAGTTCAATATTTTTCCCCCCTGACTGGACAACCTGTGACCAGCAAACAAAAAATAAAGTGAATACTGTGACCAATTCAGGACACATTTACTACGCCTGCTAAGACCCCCCCACCACACACACACACACACACACACACCCCCCATTGGAAAGCTATATATAAGTTATAGTTTATTTGGCAGCAGTTTGTGCTCTTTGATGAAACCACGACTGTTTAATTTCACATCATAGAAGATGTAAATACACTGAGTTCAACATATATGGAAATGCAGAAACTAATCGTAACCTTACCTCAAGCAAAGCTTTGATGGCCAATTTGATTGCCTCATTGTCCCCAGCAATGGCTTCTTCTGTGTAATTCTTCTCCAAGAACTCTCTCACAGTTTTTGCGCTACGGCCGATTGCATTTGCCTGTTTTTTTTTTTTTCAAAAATACATTTTTTAAAAGTCATTTTCATACTTGTACAAGAAACCTTTTGGACACAGAAATCCTACTGACCTTCCAGGCATGGTACGTTCCTGACGGGTCCGTCTGATACAGCCTGGGAGTTCCATCGTAGTCAAAGCCAACAATTAATGCAGAGATGCCAAACGGCCTGCGACCATTGCTTTGAGTATAGCGCTACAAATACATTAAAAAAATAAAAAAAATAAAATAAAAATTGACAGGTTATTCATGACTCTGTACTGAAAATGAAACGGCTAGCAACCATGGTGCAGTGCACAAATGCCTACTGAAAGGAATAGCTAACACATGCCTTTTTGAAGGTGTTAACAGTAAACGACTGCTCAGATGCTTCCATACCTGTTTCAGTGTAGCTATGTAGCGTGTGATGTATTCCACTGTGACTGGGTCCTCAACTGTTAGCCTGTGGCTCTGGCACTCAACACGAGCTCTGTTTATCACAATACGAGCATCTGCGGTCAAACCTATAAAACAATGAATGAGGCCATTTAACACATTACAAAGCTAAAACAAAAATATAAAAGCCAAGTACTAACACATGACACAGCTGTCTTCTACTATGCCATGTTAAATAATGAACACATTATTCAGTTATGGAAAGAAAAGTATTATCTGGGATACCTGCAAATGCCATGCAGACGTGCTCATCCAGTGCGCATATCTTGCGGACAGTCCTTTCCTCCTGTAACTTTGCAACAGATTTCTTCTCCACACCAAGGACAACAATGTCTTTACCTCTGATTCCCACCTGCATATATAAAAAAAAGAAAAGAAAAAGAAAACATTAATATTAATTTTCTCCCACAGGCTAGCAGTTGACGTGAGTAAATAGTATACAGCAAATATTCAGATTCCCAAATAAATCTACAAAGCAGATACCTCTGCGTGTTTGATTTGGCAGAGTTTTAAGCTGCAAGGCTCCAAATAAGTTTATGTGTCCAGGTGTAAATGAACAATTCCCCAATAAGTTGACTAAAGAAAGTAAGTACACAATGCAAAGTATATCAGAGGGACAGCTCAGGTTGAGCAGTTTGGAGGCAAAGATAAGATGGTTTGGACATGTGCAGAGGAGAGATAGTGAATACAGTGAACAAGGGAGCTGACTATGGAGCTGCCAGGCAGGAGCAAATGAGGAAGAGCAAAAAGAAGATACATAAATGTAATGAAGGTGGACATGCAGAGGGTTGGCATGACAGAAGAGGATTCTTGGGATAGGGTGAGACAAAGGCAGATGATCTGCTGTGTTGACCCCTAAAGGGAGCAGCCAAAAGAGGAATTAGAAGAGAGTGATGACATTTTTCAGTTACAACCTCAGTAAAACCCAATTAAAAATTCTGCTCAGGTCACAGGTGTTTGGTTTTTTATTTTTATGTGAGGTTTTTTCTGTGGTCCACCTGTCCAAAAAGGAGCCCTCTACAAAGTAATCAGTTATCATAGCCAAATTTACTCAACAACCCTGATTAGGACTTATTTAAGATTACTCCCAAACACTCTAAAGTTAGAAGTTTTGGGGTGTTTTTGCATTTATTTTCATATAATAAATATAAACCGTTTGGTTTAGCCTTCATCGTTTCTCAGTGTCCTTTCTAAGCCACTATTATGACAGATGTTACCTGTAACCAGGGGAGCTGCGACTTAGTAGCTTTGTGAGTTTATAACTTTTGTCACTAAACCTTAACATAACTACCATTAGTTATGAGGCTACTACAGTGGCTTTTCAGTGATTTAGAGGGAGATATAATATGCTGAGTAAAATTCAACTTTCCAGACCAGGTAATAATCAATTATGGGTACTTGCAAACTCCTGTCAGTTAGTACCAACACAACGAAAATGAAAGTTAAGTGTGAAGAGTGACACAGCGACAAAATGCTAGCTAACGCTGACTGCTTTTTGTTTGCCATTTCCGGCATTAAAAATATGTATTACACATTAGCACGCCAACAAGCTCGTAAAATTACAACAAAGCCTTTGTCCATAACAGAAGGTGTTAAGAAAGAAAACTGCTAAACACATAAAGGAAACCGCTAGCCGCGCGTTGATCGGCTAATCTAGCGTCACCCATGTTGCTATCGTTAGCTTTAGCATTAGTTTCATTTAAAGACTTACCGCTGTAGAACCTTTCTTTACAGCTTCCTGTGCATACTCCACTTGAAAAAGATGACCATCGGGAGAAAAGACAGTAATAGCTCTGTCATATCTTGCCGCCATTGCACCGCAAGACGCGTATTATAGCAATAAGCTGGAGAAAAGGCTACCAAATGATTCAGCTTGTTAGCAACAAGCGATTCACTCCGTGTGTTGAAAAGGGCGCCTGCGCATGACCTGTGAACTGAGACGATACCAAAAGTGGAGTCCACCCAGAGGGAACTTGTGATTAAAACATAATACTCTGTATAATTTTATTGGTTCTCCGAAAAACAGAAATCGTAAAAAGTAGAATATTACACTACGAGCATATACGGTATTTTAATATCAAGTTTCATTTACTTTATATATTGAGAGAGGTTCCTCCTTTGAATACGGATGCTATAAGAGTGAATAAGAGTACATAAATCCCAGGACTGATATTAGTTATTACTACCAAAATATATGCAATGTTATTTTTAATTAGATATATACACTAAACGCTCCGCTTTCCCCCTTTTTCTGGCAGTTTATTTTATATGGTCTTATGGTCTAGCTCTAGACTGTTCCATTATATGAAAAATAGGTGAAATTGTAATTTAATTAAGCCAAAATGTGTGTGATTTTAGCTATTTAAATAAATTTTCTTATATATTATGATTTATCTGATCTTAAGTTTTACATCAATTACTCATGTATGGTCAGAACAAGCAGAAATCAGTAACTATGAGTTAAAATGTGCTACTTCGTCCCCCAAAACGGACCACCGCATTACGAAATTGCATCGTATTCTCAACTGCTTGATCTGAGTTCTACCGATTTGTTCAGTGTGTTAGCTACTTTTAACTTTTATGCTGTAGCTTACGTTAATATTCTATAGTATCACCATGTCGGTGGCATTTGCACCTCACAGACAGCGTGGGAAGGGTGATATAACACCCGCTGGAATACAAAAGGTAATTCATCTATTTTAGCGCGTCGCAGAATGGAGGCTGTGGCATCAAACGCGGCTAGCCGTTGAGATAATCAATGTAGCAGTGCCCATCCAAGTCCAACTGTGAGCAGCTCAGGAACAATGTTACAGGGTCAGAGCGCGGTGAATATGAACGTCCCTGGAAACGGCACTCCACGTGTGGAGTACGAGTCTTGGGTGGATTTATCGGACTAACGTATAATTGTGTTTTAGGTTAATGGAGGCCTGTGGTTTTGTTAGCAAAGCACAGCTAGCTAGCAAGACGCGTCTTTTGTTGGCTAGAAACGCACACTCACATTTTACAAAACACGACCCTTCACTGTCTCAAAATTAAGACAGAATAACATTCGGCAAGCAAATTAATTGTCACGCCAAATGACCAAGTTCGTCTGCTTTATTATGAATATTTTGGGAACTTATATTGAGTAACACACGTAATAGAAATATCTGAATTTACCATTGCAGTTACTTGATGAAAACAACCAGCTGATCCAGTGCATAATGGATTTCCAGAGTAAAGGCAAAACGGCTGAGTGTTCACAGTAAGTTATTTGAGTTATTAAGTTTTTTTTATTTTTTATTTCACGTTACATTTATTTCAAGTTCCCATTCACTCAAACACTGCACTGTTCACTTGCCCAGGTATCAACAGATGCTGCACAGAAATTTAGTGTACTTGGCGACGATAGCAGACTCCAATCAGAACATGCAGTCTCTCCTCCCTGCTGTGAGTATGAATTCTTAGTGGTTGTTGTGAATGACTGAAATGTCTGACTGTCTTCTCTGTACCTGTCTTCTTCGATCATACCCAATTCAGGTCACTTGGGTGTTTTAGATAAATCATCAATGTTAAAGAAACATTTTTTTAATGAGATTAAGAATTTTGAACAAAGTCATGATTTTTTTTTTTCCCTGTCAGCAAAATTAAAATAAGTCTTTTGAAAACCCTCACTGTTATGGATGTTCAGTACAAACAGACTGCAGTATTTCTTTATGTATGAGTGCTATCTGTTGAGCTGTTGTAGCTGCCATTTAAGGATTTATTGCCAGTAGTGCTCATTCGCAAGGCTTCATTAAGTAGAATAAATATTTTGGGTGAACAAATTGAATCCTTTGCTGAGAAAATCCATTCATTTCTCAGTTTGGTTAAGCTCTCAGGCACTTGTTAGTAGTGTTTAATATTGATATTGTTTTTATTGGTAGTAGTGTAATTATTGAGTCTGCTTATAGTTGGATTATCCTTGCTCTTAATCATTTTGTAACAATTACCCATTTGAAGAACAAGTAGGCTACAAGAGTCAAATATGTCAAAAACTAAAAGCACAATTTATTTTTTTCAAGTCATTAAATGTAATCTTGATTAACTCAAAGGAGTGTTTATCAACTAGAACATTTATTAAACCTCAAATAAAGGTGTGCTTTCCTTGACCTTTAAATATAACCGAATTCCAATAAAAAATGTAAATAGGTACATGGAGAGAGGGGAAAAAAATGGTTGAAGTTAGCCCGAGAAAGCCCATCTCACAAGAGCAACTGCCAGTCACAGTGGATGCAGGCAAATGGGGATAAAGAGTCATCATTATATCTTGATTACCTTTGGAAGCCAAAACTTAATTCATATTAAAACTTGATCAATTACTCAGCCCTAAGGTTCCCAGCATCAACAAGCAACACTGTGTACACTGTGTCTGAACACAGTGTAGAAATGGCCCAAAAAAGGCTTTTATTTGTAGTTTATTTGGCGTGCTCATCTACGCAAAACAGTTGTCGGCATCGAATGAGAAGAATTGATAAGCTTGGAGGCATAGAATTTTATTAGACTTGATTAATTCCATTAAAATCTGTTATCGATTCTCAACTGGAACTATTCTTGCATTCCCATCCCTAGCTGCGAAGAAGCACAGTGGTTACAAAAGTGATTGAAGTCACTGATTTGCTAACAATCATATAGTAAAGGAGTGAGTGTATTCTTATGAGTAAATGTTGCTTACATACCTTAAACTCAGATGATGAGTGTGGGCACATTCATTTTCTTAATATGCTGCATGGTGAGCATGTTTCTGGAGGGGTAGTCAATGACTCAAACAGCTGAGATTAGGACCAGCTGTTTGAAAGAAATGCAGACTAGAGAACGGTTTTAATTGCTGCTTTTAAGCCATAAACTGTTTAAACTGCTGCATGTATAACAGTCTTAGTTCAGGCTAGTTTTTTAAGCCAGTTTTGTTCAGTTTGTTGCAACTTTGTCTATCTATGCATTTTTGTAATCATTGAAGGTTTCTAGCTGTTCCTTTTATTGAAACACTTTTTTCCTTTCAGTGTATATTAATAGATTTTATTCTCCTTACATTAGTGTTCTACATAAATGCCGCAATCTCTGTATCAGAGTTATCATATTTTTTTCTGGAGTTTTTATCTCGAGTGGCTCAGGTTGAGATCTGTTTTCAGAGAGGTCATGTGGATTTATTTTTTTGTCTGTGTTGTGCACCTACAGCCGCCGACTCAAAATATGCCCATGGGTCCTGGTGGCATGAACCAAAGTGGCCCCCCTCCTCAGCCTCCTCACGGTCACAACATGCCCTCTGAGGGTATGGTCAGCGGCGGCCCTCCAGCCCCACATATGCAGAACCAGATGAATGGACAGATGCCTGGTATGTGTCTCTCCCCCCCCCCCCTTAACTTCCCTGCCTTGTCTTTCTTTTCTCTTTCTCCTTTTCCCTCAGTTCCTGTCTCACTTGGGTTGCCTAGCAACACCACAGAACTGTGAGGGAGGTCGCTCTAAGGTATTATAGGCAAACATGCTGAAGGATGATGTCACCCATTTGCCAGCTGTGGTGGTCTTGGGCTTGATTCTCCATCTGATTGTGGTTATCCTTCTCTGCTGAAGTAGCATAGTTCATGCATGCATCATTGTCTTTCTCCTGTTATTGATTGTTTTGGTTTTTTTGGGGAGGGAGCATTTTCTTTTCTTTTCTTTCTTTTTTTTTTTTTTTTTAAGAAGAAGAACTGAATTAACAATTTTATAAAACAAAATGTGCTGACGTCTGTACCACATGGTAATTAACTGAGGAAAAATGAAAGATATTTGACAAGCCCTGGTAGTACACATTGTGTTTCCCATGTTTCATCCATTATGCAGTTCTTATTGTTACATAACAGAGGTAACATCATACACAGTTGGATCAGACATTAAACAGTCTTTAACCTGCCAGCTGCGTAGCACAAAATCTGGGTAATGTCCTGTTGTAGCCATTTGAAAATTTAGGTATTTGTCCTTTGCTATTCACAGCAAGTGTGTGGGCATCATGTGCCTTTGCCTCCTGCACACTCGGGCAGCAAACTATAAGTGGAGTATTTCTTGTTGTGTGCTAGATACGAGAAAACGCAACAGCGAACAATCCCCTGACCTGATCGTTCAGCACTATGTGCAGAAATGGAGTAGTCACAACATAGAAAACACTCTATTATTGTTCTCCTTTGAATTGTGATATCTGGACCCCGTGTTCCATACATTGCTTAGAAGATCCAGTATTAACTGTGTGATCCAGGATCAACTGATCCTTGCTACTGTTATCCAGTTTGTTTGGTTATTCAAAGCTGCAAGAGACTTAGATTTGGCAGGCTGGAATGAATCATTCAAGATGACTGCTCGTTCTTGTTGTTATTGACAAGGGAAAAATATAGAGACAAGAAAACTATGATTGTCAACTCTGTGATGAAAATATTAGAAAAGTCATCTGGATGTAAATAGCATCAATAGTAACTTACAATTCTACTGGAAGTCTCAGACTATATATATATTTTACTGTTACCTTTCAAAGCATCATGAAGATCTTCTTCTTATTTTTCAGGACCTAATCACATGCCCATGCAAGGTCCTGGTCCAGGCCCCAACCAGCCCCCGAACATGCCCAGTGGCTCTATGAATATGCCCCCCAGCAGCCACGGCTCCATGGGTGGCTACAATCACGCTGTCCCTTCCTCCCAGGGCATGCCATCTCAGAGCCAAATGAATATGACCCAAGGCCAACCCATGGGAAACTATGGGCCTCGTCCAAACATGAACATGCAGCCCAATCAAGGTAAAGCAGAAAACTTGTTATCTTCTACTCAATTGCATTAATTTCCAATTGCATTATTGTATAAAATCGCCCTTCTTTTCTTTTTAGTCATCGTGGACATGAAATAGGTCTAAAAATACATTCACAAAAGAAAAGTCTTTAGTTTAACATGTTGAAAACGGTTTTGCAGTGCCTTGTCATTTCTCTGACAGCTCATTTTTATTTTTTATTTTTTTGTTTACTTCAGGTCCAATGATGCACCAGCAGCCTCCCTCACAGCAATATAACATGCCTCCTGGTGGTGGTGGACAGCACTACCAAGGACAACAGAACCCAATGGGCATGATTGGCCAAGTCAACCAGGGGAATCATGTCATGGGGCAAAGGCCAATGCCGCCCTACAGACCCCCACAGCAAGGTATATTCTTTCGGAGTGTGTTTCTTATGTGTGCGAGTTGTGAGTGTTGGTCTTTCCTCTCCCTAACCCACCCTCCTGTATTTCTTACTCTCATTCCTCCCAATTCCCTCTTATTTCCTCCACTGTTGCTCACAGAGATGTTGGCGACTAAAGATGTAACCTAAAGCCTCCCGCCTCTATAAAAATTAGTCAAGTGACCAAAAGAAAGCTTTCTACTAGGAACTAGTGGCAAGGAATCCATCCTCTTTACTCTTCCCCTCACACAACCAATCCAACAACACCTTGAATCTACTTGTGTGTATGTTGTGTGTATGTGTATGTAGGACCCCCTCAGCAGTATCCAGGGCAGGAAGACTACTATGGGGACCAGTACAGTCACGCAGGACAGGGAGCATCAGAAGGTAGGAGAACCTTCCAGCCGCTTGGAAACAAGGAAAAACAAAAACCTCAACAAATGAACCCAGGAGTTGTGTTAAAACACAAATGATGCAAAGAGACTGTGACAAAGCAAACACTTCAGTTTCTTCATTATTTTCTGGGGAAATCAAAGTAAAAAACAAAGGTGCTGCTGTCCATTGATAAATCAGGATCTAAGCAGTCATACAGTTCTTGTAATGCTGACTCCGCTTATTCGTGAACGGGTCTCTTCGAGTTGGGGTGAAAGAAAAGTCAGGGACAGTCTTATTTGAGGCGTTACGGTAAAGTTGTGCAGAAGTAACCTGATATCATGCTACTGCACTTTTTTGGTGCAGTAGCTGATAAGTACATATGTGTTTATATATATTTTCTATTTGAGCACTCAAGAGTTTTCCTCATTTACCCATTCACATACTCGCATTACAATAGATGCTATGGGGGAAACTTATGAATCACTATGTTGCCCAAGGATACTTCAACATGTAGATTAGAGGATCGAACTGCCAACTTTGCGATTTACCTCCTGAACCACAGCCACCTTATTCATATTTATAAGCACTTGTAGGTGTGCCTCTGTCCACTTCACGTAAAGCAGACTGACATTTGAAATCAAAAACTGTGGGGTTTGTTTAAGAGCCGCAGTAGCGACACTGAAGTCTTCAAATGTTTTTTTAAAAGTATGGCACCTTTGCATTCTTGTCAAAATATAACGGCTCATGCAGTAGATTTTCTTGTTGTTGGTGTATTTAGGGATAGTATTAATTGCATAAGCAAACACACTTTTAAGATTACCTACTAAAATGTAGCTTTTTTTCTTTTCCTTTTTTTTTCTTCAATTAACATTTACCTTTTTTTTTTTCTCCTTTTGTTTTGATTTTCCCTCTTTCTACACTGTTTCTCTTTTGACCTTTCAAACACAAGTGATTTGCTTTGGGATTTTTCTTTTTGTTTGTTTGTTTTTCTTTTTAGTCATTTTAATGGCAAAAATGAGGAAAAATATGTATGTTAAAAATGTGCTGCTATTAAATATGATTGTGCATGTTTGAAATTCACAATAATGACCTGTTACCTCTTTCTCCTATCTTAGAAGAAATTATTAATATGTAAACTTGTACTTTATTTTTATATTCGTACTTATTCATACAAAACTGATGTTAGACTTCATACTTCACACAAATCTGATATGGTGGCTGGACACTGACTTCTGACCCTGACACTCCCTACTACAGCCGTAGTGTAGCAGTAGTGTCTGAGTATTATTTCCTCTATAAGAGCACTGGCACATATCATACTCTTACAAATCAAATTCATCTCTTCATTGGATAGTAAGATATTTTATTCACAGTCATCCTTGCTTTTGTGCTGTAGTCAATAACATGTTGCTCACATTCGCTGCTGCCCCCTTCCCCCTCAAAGGTAATGCTCAATATGGCCAGCAGCAGGAGGCATACCAGCAAGGCCCACCTCAGCAACAGGGATATCCTCCTCAGCAGCAGTACCCAGGTCAACAGGGCTATCCACCCCAACAACAGGGATATGGTGAGTTACGGCAAAATTTTTATTTCCCCTGTAGGAGGCGCTATAAGCCCTCTTTGGGTGCCTTATAGCCGTTGAAAAAACATTGTTCCTTTATACACTGTTGCTTGATGTAACTAAGCTTTGTGCATATCAAGATATCATTTTGAGCAGAGAGTTGAACGACACAACCGTTCTTAATGATTACAGTTACTTAATTTTAGTAGTGCTGTGTAATATCATGTTAGCAAATTATACATGATAATAGAAACTGTCTGAAAAATAATTGAAGGTAGAAACATTCATGTTTTACAACAATACCTGGAAATAAATTAGTCAAAAAATGTTTTCCTTGCACTTTCATTGTAGCTCTTGCAGCTTTTAGGCTTTTCTTTCCTCATCCCATTTTTCTCTGCAACTTTCCATCACTCACCCTCTGTCTGAGCCAGAGCTCATGCAAGTAATGAGCTACTGGAGACGCAGAGGTTGTGAGGTGAGATCCATCTGGCACATACACATGCCTGCTCTCTCAGGCCCCCACAAGGTTATGCTCAACAGCATAAGGCATTATGAGCGCCTAATGATGTTGCGTGGGCCTCATTTGACTTCAACTCCAGTCAGACTTTGCCCAGTCCTTCACAACATCTGTACAGGAGCATATATAACATAAAAATATAATATATACACAACCTTTTTTTCCCCCTGCTTTTTTTCTGTCTTTCTGTTTTTTTTTTTTAAAAATGATGCTTGCTCCTCTAATGAAGACCAACAGAATCTCTTTGATGTCTCCTTGCATTAGGGAACCACTGCCTGTCTCCAGCCTGACTCACTCGCTCTCATTCATTACCGAGTCAGGCGTGGTGGAGGCAGCCGTAACAAATGGGTCTGACAGATCCGCTATTCTTTTTGTCATCCATCACTTTTTTTTTTTTATTGCAGCCCACTAGTTAATGTAAACTAACAGGTATTTCCCAAAGTTTTCAGAATAACAAGTCCAAAGCATAAGAAAAATGGAAATGAGTTTGGCAGAATCAGAGCCGGATTAGGACTTCAAGTATAAACCTGTTTTTGATGCTGCACCTTAACACTTCAGTAACACTGGTTGACAGTCAGTTTTTATAGAATTTTCCTGCACTGCATGCTTCAGTGCTTCAACCTAAATTAGTTTTGTTTTTTTTTGTTCCATATCCTCTCTTCTTCTTTTTAATAAACTGTGTTCATAATAAACTACACTGTGTGGAAGCATTTCATTTCTCTGTTAACAGTGCCCAGCAATCAAAGAGTTTTGGGTTCACTCAAGGCTGACAAGCATAAAAAGTTCTCCATTTATTAATGTGTTTGTTTGTAGGTCCCTCCCAAAGTGCCCCAGGACAGTATCCTAACTATCCTCAAGGGCAGGGACAGCAGTACGGGGGCTATCGCCCTCCACAACCCGGACCCCCACAGGGCCAACAGCAGCGCCCTTATGGTTATGACCAGGTGAGTATAACCCCAACAATGGACAGTGACAGAGGCTTGTCTGTACATTGCACTTAGGCTTTCTCTTACTGTGTTTATTGCCATGCTAAGTTGTATGTTATATATAGCTCTCAGTTAGACCAGTAATTAATGTAAGTGAAGTACGATGGTAAAAATTAAGCAGTAGTACGTTATGCATGCTGTCATCATATTCGGTGGTTAAATGTGTTCTTCCTAAAAGGGTTTTCTATGTTAATATTGTTGTGTTCTGGCTAATGTGGTATGCCATTCCAGTGAAATATGAGGGCTTTAAAGAAGATTCTTCCTTAAACTTGATGCAGACTGCTCTAGTGTTTAAAGGAAGATCTGTTTGTTGCCCTGTATTTCCTGTGGTCTTATGTGGGGACCACAGCTACACTTTGATATCTTTATCTTTGAATATTCAGGGGCACATGAGGAAATAAAGACCCGGGGATTTGAACCCCTGACTAGCTCTGTAAGAAGCAAAGGTAATGGTTGCTGTGAAGACCTCAACGTCCAATCTAGACGCTTGACCACCTAGCCTTAATTTGCATTTGTTTTGTTTCTTCTGTCTCTCGTCTGTCTTTCTTTACCCATCTTTTCTTTTTCTTAAATTTTTCCTTTTCTATTTTTTTTTTCTTTTTTTATTAACCAGGGGTCGAATTGTAAAGATATGAGGTCCAGAAACACAGCATTCTTAGATTGTAATGAGACAGACAGGAGCTTACATTCTCTGACTGTCCTTAATCTCTACAATGTATGACACTGGTCTTCATAACCAGTGTGTTTGTTGGATTTAAATTTTATCTTTCAAATCATTGTTTCCAAATTTGCTTCCATTGCATTTTCCATTAAAGTCAAACACATACTTCGACCCCTGTGTAGGAATAAAGAGAATACTGCTGTTCTTCCACTGAATTTGTCTCACTTGAAAATTAGTGTCCACTGTTTAATAAGGATTATCGTCCTCAGCCATGCTGCTGCTGAAACCTGAGGTAAAAAGTTCGAATTTAGAGCTCACAGGTTGTGAGGTTATGCTGCCATCTGCTGGTCAAAACCAGTCAGTGCAGGCATAAATCACGGTTTGCAGTATGATATGGTTGAAACCACAGATTTTTGTCTGCACCTTATTGAGATTTGTGAACATAAACTTCTGATTTTTTTTTATTTATTTATTTATTTTTGTTTGTTTGTTTGTTTTGAAAAGGTCAGTATCACGAGGATGTTGCATTTCTCTCCACAGGGCCAGTATGGAAATTACCAGCAATGAGAAGTGATCACAGCAACCAACACAGCTCTGCTCTGATCTCTAAGCTCTGACCTCTGGTCAGTTACGAAGCAGACTTTAATGATGGTTTTAATCTCTCGGACACAAACACACAATGCTCAAAAATACAAGATACAGTTTCCCCTCTCTTTGGGATTTTATCTTTGCTGATAAGATGTAGTCATGTTTATCATATTTGCTGACATTACGTCAAAGTCAGCGAGTCACCTCTGGTCCAGTATGTCTCAAAGCAGCAATGCCTTAAAAATGGAACTGCCTTATCCTTTAGCATTGCAGATTGTGAAATGGGCTAACAAAATTTTGGATAACACATGATGTAAATGTACAGTTTGAATCTACGTGGTGCATTGTTTCTCGGTCCTTCAGCTCCCCGATCATCAGAAGCAATAATGCCAGCAGTAGGTAATTGTGTGGGGGACAGGGAAAGATGAAATGGTGCACCAAGTGAACTTCCAGCTAGGCCATGGTACATGTCTTGATGTATGTGATGATGTAAAAATATATTTTATGCTTTTTAGATCAAGCTAACTTTGTATAAGACATTGGAAACTAGTACTAAAGCTGTGTTGTTAATTTCATCAAGTGTATGTGTCAATGTTTTTGTTTGTTTTTTTTGTTTTTTTTAAATGCTCTTTAAGATCCCATCCAGCACATTTCCTTTTAATTGTTTAATTGTGGAACAATTAAATTAAATCTGCAACATCAGCAGCGCGAACACCGGAGTACAAGAACAGGGATTTTTTTTTTTGACATACACAGTAATTCATCAGTAAACAAATATGAACATCATACTTATCAGAAATCTGGTGTATTCTGTGAGTTCTTTAGATTCTTTTTTTTTTTCTCTTAAAAAAAGTGGGTGAGTAATTTTTATTTTTATTTTTTTCAAACCCACAGTACTTGACAGAATAATGGTTGTTGGCCTCTATTTCATAAATGTGCCCGAAGAGGTAATATGTAGCAGATGCCACTGCAAATTGTGAGTAAATGCTCTCTGGAGCCCTGTTTTTATTTTTTACTTTTTCTATACATGCACCTCAGTCTTGTCCATTGACTGCAAATTAGTGGATGGGGAAAGAATCCAACTCGGTATTACAAATATATCTGGCAAGTACTTCATTTGTTAGTTGATAACGTTAGTTTGTTCACAGTGCTGGAATCCCTCCTCCCCTTTGAATAAACGTCTAAGTTGATGCCATTCAAATAGTGTTGTGTGTGAATAAATGATTGTTACTGTCAAATATGTAACATAAGATGTGAAAATAATGTTCTGAAATCGATTCCTTAATTTCACAGTAAAGACTGGTTGTGCAGTTTTATATTACTGGCTTGATATCTGTATTATGGTGCATATTTTATTGATTCCCACGTGTACAGCGACATAAAAAGAGGAATTCAGTGTCCTCCTGGTATTGTTTATATGGTTGTTTTAATATTTTTCATTCTGCACCCCATTTAAGTGGTGGTCACATTTGTGTCATGGCAATGTATAACTGTACATTATAATAAATCGGAAGAATCTTTAATATATTTTGCCGTGTGTAATTTATAGATATTGACAGTTTATCAAGAGACTGTTTATGACACCAGAAACATTCATCCTGAACAGCATAAACAAGATGTGCACTATTGGTGCTGTCATAATGTGACAGTATGATATAATTGTTTTGTCTTCATCTGCTATCTGGTAGTCAGTTTCCAACTGATAATGACCCTGCCCTGCTCAGCAGCGTGTCTGCTTTGTCCAGATGCATCCAGAGAGGTCCAGACCACATTTACACCCAAAATTACCTTCCGTGTCCCTCTTTCCCCTTCTGCTCCCTCCAGAGAGGGAGAGGGACTACCTGTCACATTGGGGGGAGTGATACAGATGGTACACCAGATGTGTGGCCAAAGCACGTGATGGGAGAGCGGTGCGGTATTAAGAGCGCTGCGGACTGCTTGGGATGCCTTAGTGCTGATGAAATGTGTGTTTGGATTAATGAGTGCAGCAGAAGTGCTTTAAGAAAAGAAGCGAGAAAGAACTTTTTTTTTTTTTGCAGTGCGCCTGTTTTTATTTTTGCTTTATGTGCTTGTGTGAACATTTGTGTATCCCTGCTCAGGTTTAGTGGCGTCGCCTAGTCACCCCACCACCCTGCTGCTCCACAGCTGGCTGCCCCACCCTTCCCAGCTGCCACTGGGGCTCCCCCTGGCCCCTCTGCTTGGCAGAGCTGGCGTTTTGGGCGCTCCCCCACCAGTCCTCCCTGGCAGCTGCTGCCCTCAGCTGCGCTCTTGCAGACGGTATTGGGGTCGGACAAAGTCACTCCTCCTGTGACTGTGTCTCGGGCCGTCGTGGGAGGATGAAGAGGTGGCAAGGAGACTCTTGCTTCCTATAAAGGCTTTGCTTTTTAGGCTCTCGTGGATGCTTGAGGGTTGGAAATACATTCGACAAGCTTAACATTCCAAAAATCCACCTGTTTTTCCATTGAAGAAAAGAAGATGTCTTTGGCTGTGCAGATCTAAATAAGTTATCAAGAAAGCTTGCAGGAGAGCATTACACCATGCATGTTCTGTGATGGCAAATAGTGAAGTGGCAGCATCATTTAAGAGGATGATTATCTTGTTCAATATTTTGATAATTATAATTCAGGGCACCTTTCAGAGGAGGCTCCTAACCACTGAGGAGAAAATGACATCGTGATCATAGCTGGCAGGCAAGATGTGATCTCTCTCTCTTTCTCTCTCCCCCCGTCTCCACACTAGCTCTCCTTTTCACTCTCTCATACCCACACTCTCAGTGTGACAGAAAGTCTATGGGGAGGTATAAGAGGTAGTTATGGGGGGAATGCAGCAGCCTCCACAGTTTAATTGGAGATGTGTCACACTAAATAAATGGTGCAAAAACAAGCCCTGACTGGAGGCTTGAGGGAGGGGCCCTGGGGATGCAGCCTGTTTTATTGGGCAGGAGCTTTGCACCGCTCCAGGGTGAAACGGGGCTATGCACTGCTGAGATACCCTCCAACCACCAAACCACCAGGCCTCCCAAAGACTACTGTGGAGGAAAAGACAAAGGCATCCATTTCTCTCTTGCAGGGGAGAAAAGAAAAAAAATTGGTGCTGAGGAGAAGGTGTGGGTGAGTATGGTGACCCGATTGTTTCTCGTCCAAACGGGAGCACATCATAGTCCTCATTCAGTTTCTGAACGCCGGCAAACAAATCCATAACTGAAAAGTCTCGAGTAAGCGCTGTCTGCCTCACTTACTCCTAGATCTTATATATGTCAATTTATGTTTTGAGGAGAAGGCAGCCAACAGCCTCCAGCTAATCCCATTTCCCTGCGTAATCCATAAATGACCTCCAAGTTAGCAGAAGAATGCGTTTTCCGATATTCCATCAATGTCGATATAACTGTTGGACCGCTTTGCTTGTACAGTGCGTGTCTGTTTGTGTGTGCGTGCATTTGCACCTCGGATTGCAGAGTTCACGGCACGAGTTTTGATTTACTTCTACAGTGTGCTGCAGTAATTGGATGTGACACCATTCTCTCTGCTCTCCCTGGGGGATATAACAGAAATCTGACTATTATGGCCCCAGTCATGAATATGTCAGGAAAGCTGCAAACAAAAGGGCCGCGATTTGGATAAGACTCCTTTGTATGTTGTCTCTGCACTGATGTATGAGATAAATGCTGCAAGAGTAAATGAGTTTTCCGTAGAGCAATTTGCTGTGTTTACAAAGAAAGATTAATTGTCATTGTTTAGAAGAAATCATAAATATGGTCGAGACAACGTTTAGTATCGCATTACGCCTGCCAGATACACGCTCGCTTCACGCATATTTGTGTAAGCTATTATATCTAGTTTCAAAACAACTGAAAAGATTTTTTGGACCTGACGATACACAAACAGGGTGATCCCCTAGAAAGATATTGTTTTGCATGCATTTGATGTGCAGAGCTTCGCTTAAATCCCATCGTTTGTTGAGGGTTTAGCTATCAAATCAAATTGAGTGTGCTGTTTTGTATGTGTTCTAGCCTCAAAAAAGTAGTCTCTGGGTAAAATAGCAGGTATGCTGATATTAGTATTCCCACAGCCTGCATAATTGCTGTAATTTGCTTTCCCTTTGGGTAATCTGTAAACATGGCTGTTTTGATGTTTTTGGCATCCTCCATTGGCTGAGCTCTCAACTCCTCCAGTGGAGCCCCCATCCCGGCCCAGGGTGACACAAATAGATCCTTCCCCAGAAGGTGCACGTAGTTCCACATGGGCACAATCAATACAACCCAGTCATCGCTGGAACTGTGGCGGTATTAAAAGCACCCCGTGAGCTGGTTCTCACCATGCCGGCATTTTAGGGAAATAAAGCTATTGATCCTCCAGGGCTTCTGGCAGAGCATTAACCTGGGCCTACAAATTAGAACGTGCTCATCTGGACACATCTGCCTGCAATGTTCCAAAAAAGCCAGTCCCAGGGAGAGAAAAGGAGAGCTGTGAAGCCTGCTGCTTCCAGTGATGAGAAGAGCGCTACTTGACGCCCATGTCAGAGCGGGGGAGGCATCTGGATGCCCAGGACTTCCATTAGAGGCCCAGGATGGTGGCATGGGTCGATGTGGTAAGGTTTTGTTGGGGGTACTCCATCTCAAATCAGTGTGGTTTCTTCTCCCTGTTGTAGGAAGAGGGGGGTTGACCCACAGTAATCCCGAGCTCCTGACTGGAAGGACAATAAGGTAAAGGGCTGCTGCTAATACTGTTTCTTCCAGCAGTGTTGAAGACCTTGCCTTTTTCCCCCTGCTTTTGAATACACTTTATGAAAACCAGACTGTATCTATCACTGTCACTATTCACAAAAATATTCAGTAGAACTTCATATCTCCGTTTTCAGATTATATATTTATTTGTCTGCAAAAACACTTCCCAACATGGAGATCACGAGGCTGTATCAGCCGCTGATTCAAATGTATCACTTGCTCGAATGTCATACAGGTCAGTAATTATTTTTGAGTGGGAGATTAGACTCTGTGTATTAACACACACATTTTCAATACTTCTACTCAGACTTTATTCTAACCATTTTCCTCTGGAATGTATCCCACCTATATGAGATGTGACACCAGTCTAACCCCTTCTTTAACACATAATAAGGTTTAATTGTGAATTCTATATAATATGTTTCACATTTAAATGTCTCACAGACTGGAGGTATTCTGTGCACAACAGGCTTTTGCTTGATTATTGTTTACTGAACGAGAGAACTGATGATATCCCTTTTAACAACGCATTTCACTGGTAATGCTCAAACAGATCGAGACACTTTGGAAACTCTCCCTTTTTTCTCAGCCTGCCCTAACAGTGGGAAGCTTGGAAGTTCTCTGCCCCAGTTCTCCATGTCCTTGAGAGTTGTGCCTTCGGGCCGGGGCTGGTGGGGTCCCGCAGTGCACAATGTGTGCTTCTCACTCAGGCTCCCGCTGTACTCCGCAGCCCCTGCATGGCTCTGGAGAGTTGCCAAGCTCTGAGGGGATGTCCGTGTGAGGTGGGGGCGTGCGCACGTTAGCACAGAACCACTCTAAACATCTCACTTCCTTTTTCCCCATGACAGTCGACCGGATATAAATCACTTTGTTGGATTGGCGGACTACAATGGGATGCTTGGGAAGATTGTTGTTATGAATAATCAGACTAATTGCAATAACCAGTGTGAAGTGATGTGCAAATGAATGAGGAGCTTGTTTTTCCACATTCTGCTTTTGCAAAGGTTAAACCTTAGGGCACGGTCTGATTCCTACTTAGTGAAGTCAATGAAAGCCTGTGTGGAATTTGCATTAAATGGGATGAAAATTAAATTAGTCGTGGTATATTTTTATTATTTTTTTAAATAATTTTTTAGACATTATTTTATGTCGGCCTTTTGATTGAATTAACATAAGAGCAGAGTATAGGAGGTGGTCTTAATTTGTAGCTGTATGTATTTGACAAATCTCTTTATATTTTATTCAGTGCATTTGTATTGTTGTTCTTTTTTCTCACAATTAATATGGATATTGGCCAAGAGCAAAGATAAAGATCCATTTTCTAATATTTTGTCCTTGGATTGTGCACTCAGGGAATTCACTCCCCTTCTTCTCTTTCGTTTCCCTGGTTAAGGCATGGGGAATTGGTGGGATGAGAGGCTATTCCCTAAATAGCCCATGGCAAGAGGTATCCTGATTAGCATGCTGCCTGCTCTCTGGCAGCAGTCCTCCAGGCCACCAGTGCTATCACTTATGTGCTGTTTGTATTTGTAGTTGATAGTGTGTGCTGTTATAATTGGAATGAGCTCAGGAACCTCGTTTGCTTTTGATCCGCTGCCAGCCACTCAGAGTGCTACTGGGCCACAGCTCTCACCTCAACACTCCCAGTGGATTATGGGAAACTGCAACGCTTATGTTCTAAAAAGCGCCTGACAGCATCTCACTCAAGGTCGAACAATACAATGGTGAGTGTGGGGAGTAGAACAAAAAAAAAAATATGGGGGAAAAAGTTGAACAGATATTTGATGTAAGACTGGGTATTGAGCTTGGAACTGTCAAAATGGCATTTCAGACTTGTGAAACTGAGGCAAAGGGCTGAATGATTGTTTAGGATCATTTTAATAACAAACAACGATATGTGGATTTGCAACTCTGAGAGCATAGCCTAAATCTGCCTTTTTATGAAGAGCAAGATGAGCTACCGACGTGTCGGGCGAATCTGTGCGACATGAGCACCAGATGTTTACAACAGGTATCGCGTGTTGTTATCTTGGAATAGCACAGGC
Source organism: Simochromis diagramma (assembly GCF_900408965.1). Taxonomy (NCBI): domain Eukaryota; kingdom Metazoa; phylum Chordata; class Actinopteri; order Cichliformes; family Cichlidae; genus Simochromis; species Simochromis diagramma. Next base: position 9,384,591 of record NW_024386782.1, read on the forward strand.
CTTACTAATAACTTTAAAGATATGATCTTTCAAAATTTCAGTGCTCCGTGATTTGGCGACACCTATGGTTGGTGTTGGTAACTGCAAGTGTAGTTGGATAGGGCTGAAATGCATTGAACAGGTAACAGAAGAGTGACAGCAGACTAAACGTTTGATTCATACCATGAGTCACCACAATCAGATTTCATGCGTCACATAATGCAAAGAGCTTTCTAAGCAACAGCAGGTCACCTCACTGAGAATGTGGATTTGTACATTCGCTCTGGCTGCAACTATTTCTGTCTGGCAGAGCACATTTCAGTTGTTCTTACTGTCTTCATTTTAAAAAGAAAAAAAAAAGGTAATTTGCTAGTTAAAAAAAAGTTAAAAATGAGGGATTTCTTCTTCGCCAAAACTAGTGAATTCAATTCCACTTTTATTTTTATAGCTCAAAGTCACAACAACAATCATCTCAAGGCACTTTATATTGTAAGGTAAAGACCCTAGAATAATCCAAATTAAACCCCAACAACCAGAAAACTCTTGGCGAGAGCGAGAAGGAAAATCTCACTTTTAACAGGAAGAAGTCTCCGACAGAACCAGGAGGAAGATGTGGAGGTGACAGGAAGAAAAAATAAAAGATAGTGACTCCGTATTTTGGCAGATTAATGTTTTTAATGTGCAGACACAGCAGGAGATGATGGATTCCCAACAGCAATAAGGTAGTTTTTGCGATAATGCTGCAGAAGAACAGCAGAGAAATAGCTGCATTGCCACTATCAGTGAAAACCACGAGAATAAGAGTATAGAATTACTGAAAATGGCCTAATTACAAAAAATCAGGCTTGATTTAAAGACAGTCTTATTTAATTACTCGTAAATAGTGATAAGTGATACTATTTCCCGGTGATAAGCAATGACACTGACATACAGTAAACCCTAATTTTGTCTTATTATGAAAAATCAGGCACATTAAAAATTCTAGCTTCACTTTGGTTTTGTTCATATCAACATCATGGAAGTCTATAAGATGTGGAGAAGACTCTCAATCGATGCACGCTTGTAGTTCATTTTCTTTCACTCTGTGACATTTCTACAGTTTGATCTGCTGGCTCAGCACTTTTCCAGAGTGGACTAACTCTGGGGACTTATAGGAGTTTGATGCTCCCCTGCTGCCAAATGCCAGCAGGCCAATGAAAAAAGATATCTGAAACTCCGTAGCTCAATATTTAATCAAGCGCTGGGTTACATTTGCTGTTTGATTAGGTGAGAGAATTCCACCTCCCAGAGTCTTTGATTGCTTTGAAAATATTTGGCCAAAAAAATGAATACTTCTTTTTGAACTGCGTGCTCACAGCACTAATATTTCAGCATGCATAACAGTTTATAATTGTCAAGCTTACATTGGTATTCTATCACAGACTCAAGTACTTTCTTCTTCTTCTATTTTTTCCTACGTCATTTATTTTTCTTCTTCTTATAATGTGTAGTAGAAGTAGTAGTGGTGGTGGTGGTGGTGGTAGCAGTGTCACTGTGAGTTTTGGTTATTTTTTTGTGATGATGATTATTATTATGTTGCTGTTTTTGTTGTTGTTACTATCACCAGGTTCGGCAGCCTCTTTATTATCCATGTTTTTGTCCACAAGTCCATCTTGTCGCATAATAATCACACAGGACTGCAGAGATTCACCTGAGAATACTCCTGATGAGCTTGTTCCAGGAGGGCATTACCACTGGTTAAGTACAAACACCTGCTAAAATATTGGCAATTAGGACATAATTAGCTGCTAATGTATTTCTAATCCGAAGCGGGCCATAGATTTGTCTTTTTCTGCGTAGACTCCTTTTTTTAATGTTCTCAGTTGTTATTGTTTTCCTCAGGTATTTGTATCCCGAGAACATTGACTAAGTGCCCTAGTTCATCATATGCAAATGGCTTATTAATTACACATGCATTATGCCCGTATTCACAAGACATCAAAGGGCCTGCGAGTCTTCAGATGGTCCCCCTCTGTACCACACTCAGGTTACAAATGCCTGCGTGTGCACTTTCCTGCATGCCTTTTCGGGCAGAATATCTACATCCTCAATTAAAAATTTTCACAGGAACCTCTCTCATCTTTCCTCCTAATATTTGAGAAACACCTCCGGTGGTCTGTGGTTGTTTGGGAACTGCAAATTGCAAATAATCATTTGAGCCTAGATTACATACCATTATTAGAAAGCAGCGAGTCTGTGAGTGCATCTTTGTAAGAAACTTAAACCAATGTTTTCTTTACTAACTTAGACGCATCACTACTAGTTGTTTAGTTGTATGGCCCCCTTTTGTACCAGTTTTTCTCCCTCACTGATCAGCTCTTTGGGTCACCATAATGACGGTCTAATATCAATTCGTTATCCTGAGCCTCAGACATTTGTGTTCAGCCTGTCTGCATGTTTGTTCTGTCTATCCCTCCCTGGTGAGTTCTCTGTTAACGACCCATACAGCAGGTGTCAGAGTGTGATTTATACAACCTATAATGTCTCACATTGATTAGCAATAGAGCTCTAATGGGATGCCAGCTCTTGAACTCGGGTTAAAAAGGGAACAAAAAAACCACGCATTGCACATCACACCTTCTTAATGTTGCTTTGTATCATCACGCATCCTATTAATGCAGGAATATCAGCAACCTCAACCTGCCCAATGAGATGGCAAAGAGGAAGTGAGTGCAATCACTCTAACCCTGGGCAGTGCTCTGTTATCAGTCTCTTGTGGGCTCTGACTGGGTGCTACTAGCATAATTAGCACAGCACTCACTTTGATGATAAAAAGGGTAATAGAGCATTCCCCTCCCTCCCCTGCCTACCTGATTTTACCATAATTCATTGATCTAATTAAAATTATTCAGCTGTTAATGGTGTATTTTTTATAGCCGTCATTATTGAAAGGGGAGTTTTGATTAAAGATACTTAAAAATAACATGTGGTCTCCGTTTTAACACTCATAAGACTTTAATTCTTTTATTATTTTCTATTCAACCGTATGTGTTTCTGTTTTGTTACCATCTGCAGGCCCAAATGCTTAAAATATATATTTTCTAAAGCCAGTCTGAAGCAGATATAATGTTCTCCATCCACCCAAGATGTCTCAAAAAACAAAAATCTCACTGAAAATATTGCGTTGGTGTTGAAATACTGTGGAAAACTGAGGCTAATCTAAGCTATTTCTCCTCTTTATTTATAGCAGGGTATATTGTACATCAAAGCCACCAGGTGGGGCCCATTCTTTCACAAGTACATCTCACTTTTGCTATTTTTGTGGAGAATCACAGAAAATGCTTAAGCGAGGTGTTACTCTATGGCATTTTTGTATGGCACCTCTGAAAACATCATTTCTCGTTAGGAGACCAAACTGTTTGTGGTTGTCCTCATTACTAAAAAGGTAGAGCTCTACCCCCAAAGGTAACTTCATCAACACCAGAGACAAATCTATCTTAGGTGCTCTATTTATATTTCTAACTCACTGCCACAAAGATTTATTCTGCTTTCCTGTCAATCCATCTCTCTAATGGGCAATGGCATCCTTTTTAGTTTAGTGCGTGTGTGTATATGTGTGTGCGTGCGCGCATGGGCCCACGTTCTTTAGCACCAGGATTTTTTTTTTCATCAGATGCGCAGACAAAAACAAGTACCTCGAAGTCACAGGGCCTGTCTCATCTCTGAAGAGACTCATCTTTAGATAGAGAGCTCAGATGTCATGTAATTAAGATGATAAAAAAAAAAGTCCATTTGCACTTCCATGGGTTATTAATGTGGACTAATGATGCTCAGATCAACTATAAGATGTCTGCTAGTTATGGGGTTAATCTCCTCATTCTCGCAAAAGCCATAAAGATAAACATCTTTACACAGAAATGGGCTTGTGAGGATCCCCAGAGATCTGTATCCCAACTTCATAGGAAAGTTTGAAGGACCAGAAATAAAACTGCTGTAAAGACTTGCATGGGCATTTTTGCAAAATAAATTTAAAACAAAGCAAAGAACTCTAAGAAGAAAATGCACTAATTACATTTCTATGTGGGTGGTGGTTTCATGCATCGTATATTTTATTTGATGTGTGCGGAACGAAAATGAAAATGTATATTATTAAATATTTGTAGTACGTAATTTAAATCATTCTAAGCATGCTAAAAGTCTATTCGATAAAGTCCAAAAATATGGACCCTAGCACCCTGGGCAAGAACAGGATATTTACAATATATGCAGCAAAATGTCTCCGTGGAGTAACAAATAGCAGTCCCTATATTTATCAATGAGACTTTTTCTTGGCCTCAAAGATTTCAGCTGCTTCAGTGGAGTTTGTAATTCTAACTCACTAAAAGTGGAAACACAAAGTTTCTGGCTAAAAAGTAAAGACGAGATAAGTTGTTTCCTGCCTCTAAGGGTCACAAGTCTAAAGTTGAATGTGTAATCACTTCCCCACTTCTCAAATGGATAAAAGTGTGGCGGAACCTGGGTTCACCGGAGTGTATGGGTGGTAGAGCTCATGCTAATACATCAAAAGTGTAAGTGTCACGGCTTCTGATGACTTTATTATAAATGCTCTGATCATTACATTGTCATTAGTTAGCCGACTCGGTTGCATCTCGTTAATGCACGCAAACAATCCGAGGAGCAGCAGATAATGTTGTGTGGTGGTGGTGGTGTTTAATGAGGGTCCGCATTTGCATACTGGCCTCCACCCCCACTTGCATTCCCACCCCTCTCTCATTTATAAAAATAAATCACATTAGAACATCACCAGCTAATAAAGTCGACTCCGGCCCACATCCCACGTCCCAGTGATAGCCAAGTCTCAGTGCAGGAAATACACAAAGCAGTCTCCCAGGATTAGAGAAAACCTATTATAGAAAATTCTCATAAGGCACTGGAACATTCTTCATATTAACATTGTGCTGCTGAAGAAAATTATGCCAGTTGTTGTGCATGATACAATCAAATCATCTATCAAGAATCTCCTCTGGAAGTAGGAGCAAATGTTCAAAGTCAGCCTATCAAGTAATGCAACTACTTAGAGGAGTCAGATTTAATTACATATTCCATCACTGAAAATAGAAATAAAATAGGAGTGGGTTTGATTTTGAAGTAGTTTGTATTCTTGATTGCACTTAATTGTACAGGATACCACCTGAGGCGAGCCAGTTTCACTGCCATTTCTGCATTACTGAACAGCTTTGATTTGGTGAAGAAAAGATTGCACTTTGATTTTGAAGCAAATGCAGCTAATAGCAAAACCACTTTTTCTTTTTTCCAACTTAAATAGCTCAACCTGTTTAATATGCTTTCCCGATATCATGCAGCGGTGGCAACGAACATCGCGGCCAGAACTAGAGAGGTCAAGAGCTGCAACCTCGTAAGAGTACTTTGTCTTGTGTCGGTGTGTCTGTTCGAGTGTGCACACGTTTGTGCCCCCAAGTCAAAACCCACTAAATAAACAGTGTGTTTCCTGATGCTTAACGGTGTGCACGGCCCATGCACAGCTGATGTCAATCCACCCAGGACTACCAGTGGCCCCACTTTGCTCACTTACTTACTCTTTGGCTCACTCCATCCTTCCTTCATGCTCAAATTGACACTTGGTGCAGAGGCAGTCAGACAGGGGGCCTCTCCGCCCTGCGCCTCCAGAGATGTGGCCCAGCTGTCAGCCGTCTAATCCAGTCCAACCTCCCCCTGAGCCAGGCAGGAACTCCAGGCTGCTCCCCCTCATCCTCACGCCTAGAGGCACAGCAAACAACTCAGCCTTTTTCAACACTACACACAGCAGGCCGGGAGGGGAGCACTTTGCTAGTCAAATCAGTCTGGACGACTCTTCATAAATCAAGCACAACTGTGTGGTAGTGCACTCCAAAAGCCTCGTGATTGAGCTGAAAGACAACATGTTTTTGACCGTATGTCAATATTCTGTTGGTATCAGTTGCATCATATATCACCTGTTAATCTGATGAGAAACTATAGTAAAGATAAGGGATGTAAGGGGAAATAAGCGACACTGCTATAAGCGCAAAACACACACACAAAAACTGTCAAATACTGTAGCTGTAGACGACTGTTTTTGTTTCCACTCAGCCATCACAATCTGAACAAAGGCTCAACTGGCTGTATCATCTCCTTTTACATCCTAGGTGTAACTGTTGCCATTGTTACTATGGAAACAACTATAGAGACAAAAACGGCATATTGTCAAATTTAGATACAATGCTAAGAATGAATGAGACACAATACAATCGATTCTATCCACTTTTAAGCCACACTGTGGATAACCAGTCTGCATCACAATTACTGACTATTTGTTAATACATAAAACAGCATTTTTAAAAGTGGATTTGCTTTTTTGTGCGGTTTGTGAGCGCTCGTAACAGAGTTGTGGGCATGTGTGTTTTGAGGAGTACGTCTGTACCCTTTCGTGTGGATCCCCATGGCATTCCCAATATCTGTATTCCTGTAGATGTGTTTGATGTGTTTGAAGCCACGCAGCATACCTTGGAACATGACAGTAAACATGGCAGAGGCTCTCCCTCAGTGGAGCAGTGATGCACGTCACCCCTTCAGATGTGTGTGACGGGTGTACAAACCAAACCCACCGGGCCACGTTGCCTCCCGGGGATTTTCCTTTACCATGCAGCACTGACTGGCTGCATTTTGCTCAGCGCTCTGCTGTTCTACCCTCGGCCTGAAAACAAAAGAGCAAACTAAACTGGGTGACGAGGAAAGAAAAAGGAGTGTATAATGCGGACTTGTGACAAGTTGCGGAACCCAGTTAACTGGTTATCTGACCTAGCAGCGGTAGATGTCATGATATATTGTGGTCTAATGTTTTCCCTGTGTTTCATCCTTGGAAAATCACTAGTGTATGTTTCCCGCATGCATCCCCGGGGAAATTAAGAGGCACACTACGTATCTCGGGAGAATTCCCCCAAGAATGAGAATAAAGCAGGCAGCATGAAAGAGTAGTGTTGGTGTGAGGGAGTTATTGGTCTGGCAAAGGAATTGCCAACACATCAAAATAGCATGGGTGTTGAACAAGACAGAAACTTGCACCATTTACACCTGCCAGATAGAGAGAGCGTGAGAGAGACTGAATGAGAGGGAGCGTTATTCTAACATGGGAAATTTCCATAGCCACATACGCGCCACCTGATGTGAAGTGCAAGAGTTGAAGCTCCATGTCAGACTGAATTTTTCAAAGTGACATGTACAACATGTTCACATGACAGAGGTGCTTTGAATATTATTTTTGGGTTGATAAGATAAGTCCTTTGTATACAGTAGCAGTGTTATAATATCACAAAGCTTTGAAAGAGAATGTGTGGACCCGAATTAAAAAGTAAGTGCACGAGACTTGACAAAATGCTAAGTAGTTTACAGTATACAGTATGTAGTTTATGAAAATGTATAGTATAGCGTTCCTAAATTCAGTGCATAGACATAAACGTGCCGTACTGGACAGCAACATATGTGAGACAATACTGAAAATGAAACATAAAAAGTAAGAGTAAATGAGTTTGTGTTGTTTATTTTCTGGGTTTTCTACTTCTTAACATACGAGCAGAGACAACCAACAACCAAACGCAAACTCAACTCACCATCTCGCCATGAGATCACTTCAGTCATCCATCAACATCCATTAAGTATTCAAAAGTCATTAGTACTTAAGTACTCAGTGCTGTTATGTTCTTTGATATTGTATTTATTTAATTGAGTTAAGTTGTTTAAATATGTGCACTGGTTAATTTTTAATGTCTTTATCCCTGTAAAATAATGACTTACTTATTACTTTTTCAAAACTACTCTGAGTGCCTGGACTTTAGATGTTTTATGGCTTCGTCTGCTCATAATTTCACTTTTTCTCTCTTTTTTCTAAGCTGTCTTTTCATGTTTTGGCTGTTGTAATGCCGTAATTTCCCAGATTTGAGAAATAACTAAAGTATTTCTTCTTTTTGTAGTATTATTACTGCCCACGGCCAGTTTGAATTCTGCCTTAATTTTGATCAAATTTGCCGTCCTGTAAAGTTTGTGACAGTGTTATTTCACATAGACAAATACTCAAAACCTCCTTTCTGGTAACTTTTGCTACAGTTTTGTTATGATGACACACGCACGCAGACTCATAGGTGATCCATCTAAAGGAAAAACAAGGCGAACACAGTGAAAACGTGTTCTCAAAACCAAATTAGTATGAGCTCTGATTTTGGGATTCTCTACCAGTTTTTTGCTGAATACAGAAACAGCACTTGTTTTATGTCTATTTATAAAATGACTTAAGTCGTACCGAGATTTTAGAAGATTTCTGAGAACAAGTAAAAACAGGAAATGAAAGAAGGACAGGGCAAAGGGAGAAGATGAAAAGGAGGGGCTGGAGAAGGGCAGTTCATTGAGGGCAGGATGACAGTAAAGAACAGATGAGATGGGGAGGCTGAGGAGTGTTGTTGTAGGTGGTATATTGTAGGAGGGAATAGGAGAGGAGGGGAGTAGTAGAGGGGGGTGAAACTAGGCCATTGTCCAGACTCAGAGCTCCAAAGGCCCCGTGTCCCTGGATGCCCTGTGTCAGCCTTCTGACAGGAGAGATGGGACTTTAACACAGAGTTTCTCACCACCATACGCTCCCTGTCTCCTCTGAAGAATACCCCTCCTCCCTGACACACTCACCAGTCAGAGTTTGAGGAGAGAAATGCACTCGTTACAATAAGGAGGGCACATGGCATGGGACCTGAGGCTTTGAGTGCCGCCTCCTCCACACTCTCAGTAGAATTAGGATCTTTCCTGCAAGAAGTGTGCATTTCTAAAGTTGATGTGCAGTAAATAGAATGTTTTAGGCAAGTGCACGACCATACAATATGTTTTTTTTTCTGCTTGTTGGCCACAACCTTATTAACAGTGAATGCTTGACTCTCTGATAGCTAAATTTGAATATTCCTCCTCATCCCTGCAATCTATTCTGCTCACTCCTACCTCGCAGATAAAGCAGACTTATTGTCAGGCTTAATCAGGTGGTCTGTTACCTTGGCAATTAAAGCCTTGTTAGAGATATAAAACCTTGAGACTCAAATGGAGAGTCCCTAGTGAGTCAAACCACTGAGCAAATCCTTAAACCAAACAACCTTCCAGTGGGAACACTTCTTCTCTGAGGATAGATGTTTAATTATCTCTGCTTGTTTGGGGGGGAAAGGAAGGAAAAACTGTTTCACTCCCTCTTGTTTGTCTTAAAAGCTCATGAGTATTTATTGGAATTAATTAAAGTGGCAATCAGCGAGCTATGTTTGATTGTCACAATGTATTGACCAAAGATGGTGAATGATGGGAGCCGTTTGCGTTAAGACTTAAAATGACTTTGTGCGTTGTTGTGTTCACTGTGAAAATTAAGAACCAAAATCCAAACATAAAATGTCTGTAAAATAAAAAAAATCGTATTACTGGAATATTAAACAGATGCAGAGTTCTTAATGTAATTTAATGAATTAATCTTTAAAATATTGCTGCTAAATGGGAATCCATTTATCATTTATTCCCAGTTGATGCAAAACACCTAACTCTTCTAAACTAGGTCAACAGTTTTCCCCTGTGAACGTTGGAGTTTTTGGAAAATAACGCGGCAAAGTTGAGCGATATCAAGTGATAATTTATCATTATTTAATGATTTCCCACAGACAGTACATCACATATTGTGCAGTCAGTGACAACAGCTGTGCGGGATGGCAATGTTCTAATCTCAGCGATTCAACGTTTCTGCACGTTCAGGTTCACAGAAACCTCTGACCCACTCTTTGGTGTCCACCAAAGGCCATTTCTGTTCCTCTCTGTCTCCCTTCATTTTGCCTTTTTTTATCTGTTTCTCCTTACCTCTCTGACATTCTCCTCTAAATGGGCCTGGCACACATCCCGCTGTCTAACGAAGGTTTGTGTGTGTGTGTGTGTGTGGGAGGTGTTTAGGGAGGTGAGACCTTCTCTGGGACACACTAATCAGCTCAAAGCCAAAGCCCAGGCAGGGAGGCGCTGGACAGGTGAGCGGAACCACTCAGTACACCTACTGGCTGATCTTTAGTTTGAGGGTCAAATCCATCCTTTATGCCACAGTCACTTATTCATTCTGGTGTCCCCCACTCACCTGGCCTCTGTCCCAGGTTGCCAACTCCCTTCCTTGGGGTCTCTGTGGGAGGAAACAGCGAGCAGCTGCTCTGCCAAGGGAGCCTCCTGCTGAATGTACCTTCTGCTAACCCCAAGTGTGTTAACCTTTTCTTTTAATTAACACTGTACCAACTCCCAGCTCCTGCAACCATAGTCCAGAGAGAGGTGGCTGCAACTGTCAGAGAAGCCAAGGAATCATCAGGGGACATGAAAAGGTGGTGGGTGGGTGGGAGTGGTGAAGGTGAGAAGGGTGAGGAGGAAGAGGAGGAGGAGGAGATGGGATGAATAATGCGTTCATGGCCTGGAAGTGAGGCTTCTTCTAATCCTTCAGAGCCTTCTCCATCTGCATGCCTTCACAAAACTCCAACAACCAGTCACTCTACACAACAACTGCCTATTTTCCAGGGAAAATCCTGAAGTAAATGGGACATTCTGATGAGAAGATCACTACTTCTAATTTACACTATAACTCATAAGGCTGCAGAATAATCAAAAAACCTTTAATTCGTTGTTTAGTCACTCAATTTGCAAGTGTGTGACATTTCAGGAAAACAAAAAAACAACAACTTTCGAACTGTGCATGTTTGTGTTTCTTCACCAGGTTATAAAAACTATAAACAGTATAGAGGCAGCGGACACACTGAGTAATACATGATATACATTTATTTCTAATTTTATATGCTTCATTAACTTGTTAATTCAGTGTGAAATCCAGTGAACCGAATAACCAGACACCGGTACCCCTCCAGGTGTCTGTCTGACTGTGTAAAATGTTCTGTATGAGAAGGGGCTAGCACAGCTATGTGTGGCAGCCTAGTTAACTAGCACCATATAGAGAGGTGAGCATGCTTGATCTCACCTTAAAGTGAAGATCTCCTAATGAGAGAGTGGTAATGAGCAAGAAAAAGAATTACTCTCATTTCTCTTTAAAAAAAAGTGTTGAAAGTATGAAAGTATGCTGTCTCTTCCTTTCGTCTCATGTGGTGGTGCCAAGTGGAAAGTGTCCATCTTTCACCAGGAGATTTTTATGTTCACCTTGGCTCATGGTAACGTCCCTGGGGATCCTCTTTCTTGGCATGTTCACAGTGGTCACCATTTGCGAGAGATGGGCTGCTGAGGTCAAAACCATTTGAGAAGGACATAAAACCTCTAAAATAATTTTTGATCACACTATGAAACCATCCCATTGTGGTCAAATAATATTCTTTAGGCCAGTAACGCATCACTGTGGAGGTTATTGTTAGAAAAGTAATTTTAGCCGGTGTATATTCTGGACATCAATGCAGCCAGCTGGTGAATGCTAGAGCTTTAGTTTGTCTGCTAATTTTTCATGCTAGCAATTAGCTAGCTGATGGTATTAACCACCTTTCATTGCCTGATCCAGCGCCACGGGTGATAATTTAGTTATCAAACCATGCTAAGACCCTACAATTCAGGTCGCAGCGTTCCAAGTGAGAGATATATGCGAATCTAACATCTCGTGACCCTCGGTTTTATGATGGAGTAAGTAAGGGGGGAAACTGCCAGGACCTTCTCCTCATGAAGACCCAGAGCAAGGGCACTGTCTCCCCAGCCCCATAGATCAGCCAGCCCTGAATGTCAAACTGCACAGCAGCCACTACAGTGCCAGGAGTCCCTCTCTCACTCCCTCTCTGGCCCATGATCTGCTGTCTGGTGACACCACTGTGCTAATGACCTGGTTTGGGATTTGCACCATGGGGCTCCTTGGCTTACGAAGATGGAAGTTGTGGATATCCAGCTGGAAGGTCACCGTTGACGACGTCCACTCACTCCACATTTCCTCTATTCCGTTGACATCCTTCAGTTTTCAAGGAGGTTGACACAGTACGGCTGTCACCATTTCTTTTTATATATTTTTTTCAATATAATACACAGTCTCTCAAATTATGAAACAATAATGTCGTTTCCACAGAGTTATTGAAATGACATGCACTATTTATTTATTTATTTATTTTGGTAGTGGGGGACACAATGTTTATGTGAACTGCATGCATATGATGTTTTTTTTTTTTTTGCTCCAGAGTTTAATTGCTTGACAATTTGGATAACAGTAAAGTTGGAAAGCAGCACTCACGCCTTGCTTGCCAACTCTGAAGCCTTGTGATTGTTAGCTCTCCATGTAGTTTTTGTTCTTTTTTTTTAATCAGTTTACTGTGAGAAAAAAAATGCCTCATTGCTTGGAGAGGGCAATGTTTTCAGTCACTCGCTATCTTCACTTTTTTTTCAGCCTCAGGAGTTTGGCTTGTTGGAGCAGAGTGTAAAGTCCCTGGGGAGGAGCTCCTCTGGTGTTGGGGGCACTGCCTCGACCTCACTCATGCCTGGTGTGGGTGGCATCCAACAAGGGAGACACACAATGGAGAGCAAGACTTGAAGATGGTGATGCTTCTGGTGGGCTCTCTCAGGACTCAGCCTTATTCTCAGGGTCATGCATTCCAGCAATCTCTGTAATTATAAGCAAGTGAGAAAAAAGTCGAGTCTTCTGCCTTTCTCAAAATGAACGTGCCCCACTCCTCAAGGGAAACATTCACATCTCTGAGTTCTAGTAGCTGGACGGGTTTTAATGAGGCAAGTCAAGTGTGTGTGTGTGAGTGTGTGATTGTGCGTGGTTGGTGTACATGTACGTCTGTGTATCTGCCCTCTTCTAACGAGCGTAATTGACCGACTATGCTTTTAAGCCGCCGTTTTTCACCATTTGTGAGAATATTCTACTAAATAGCCTTCAGTGATTATTACTTCTACGGGAGACACTTCATTGGGATTAAAACTTTCTCTGAGTTTTAAACTCCAGTTACTACTTTTTTTTCTTCCCTTTTTTGACAGTGTACTGTTAGAGCCAAATGGACAGAGGTTGAAGAGGCCACAGGTCAAAAGGAACTGCTGAAGAATCCCACCACCCGAGGACCATGAATTCCACTGGGGAACATTTCACCCTGCTGAGAGGCAGAGTGAAATCTGCGATGCAGCAGCACACGCTCGCTCGCTGTGGTGCCTCGATGTCTAGCTAAAATCTACGGGAGATGGGGGGAAAAAAAATCTCTGCACAACTGCTCAGTTTTACTACAAATACCGTGGCAAAAAAAATAAAAATGGAAAAAAAGACTGTGCTTTTGTGCATTTGATAGCATTTCAAAGACTTCTAGTCCACATAATGACTTTTGGAAGCACAACACAATATTGGGGATTGATGTTTATGCAAATGGATTCATGTGAAGCTACAATGCAGGCCTATGCAAACAAAAGAAAATAGTTGAATATTGAAGGCACGTGTAGGTACATGCATGACCTTATGCGCTGAATAGAAATTTCCTGGCTTGCGTTGTTTTCATTGCAAACATGTCATCTTTTCTGTATAACTTTGTTTGATTCCCCTTTCCATTCTCCTCAGAGATGAGACTTGAAACAAAAAACAAAAACAAAAAAAACATTTGTGATGATCTTCATTGTGCCTATTTGCTCCCAAAATTTCCACATGGTTCTCCTTTCCTTATTTATAAGGGTATCCCTAAGAGGGAAGCCATGTCAGACACGTTTTTTTTTTTTTTTTTTGGAGCTTCTTGAGCAACATTCCTCACATGAGGTTTCTTCTACTTGAAGAAAAAAAACAACTTCTGAGGAAAAGTGTACTGTAACTTAGAGACTTAACAGTGCAAGCTCTGAGTCAAGCCTTGCTTTGTCACTAATGAAAGTAGCAAAGAGCCCTCGAGGACTGAAGAGCACTGTTTGTTTGTGTTTGTGAGAGGAGGTGTGTGTGTGGGGGGGGGGAGGCGGGGAAGGCAAGGTGGTAAAACTTTGGGAGAGCCGCCTGACAGAGCGCTGAGACACCGAGGGGGGAACTTTGGAGCATTGTTAAGATTGAAGTTTTAAGGCAGCTGAGACCTCCTGACAGATTCCAAGCACCTACAAATAGATGTTTTATATGAGTGTGTTTACCAACTTTACTGTAGTTTGTGAGGGCTTTGAATTTACCAAAGCACCTCGTGTCAATCTCTGTCATACTACCTTTTATTGATCTTCTTCGAGCATTTTATGGCACCATGTGGGTGGGGAGATTATTCCAAAAGCAAAAGGTGTGGACTGCGATTACAAACCGAGGAAAGCTTTGACATCACATATACATCGAAAGCCATATCTTAGAATATTTTAGCCTTGCATTTACTACTGATTGGGGAGAAACGAAGGAAAACAACAAGGCCTCTTTAAAACACGAGCATAATAATGGCTGTCAGTTAATAGCTACGTCTTCTCCCTTCATGTAGGTCTAAATTTTCTATTACTTGTGCATTACTTCTCACTAGATGATTACCTTAAATGCCTGTAACAGTATTGCCTCATTATGAACTCCAACGAGAAACTGGGTATGCCCTATAGAATAAGAGCAGCATTATTATACAACCACATCATTAACTTTTATAGTTATAGCTGACTTTATAGTGAATTTTCTTTAACAACATTACATTTGGCCACACTAAAGGCTATCAAAGGTTGCTGTTAATTTTCTTCTTCTACACCAGCCCGTATTCGGGAGTATATCCAGACTGACTGTTTCTCTCCTTCCCTTTAGGATTGCAATTGAAAAAAAAAAAAACCTTTGGTTTCCTCTTATATTTGGCTCTGTGGATCAGTCCAAATAAGAATGCACTGAAAGTGGTGGAAAGCAGTTGCGTGACTGTGATTTTTAGATGGGGCCCCTGGCAGAGGCAGCCTCCAGCCTGCAGAGGGGAAGAGTGCAGAGTGAGAAGCCCACTGCAGGGCTCCTCTCTGGATCTCATTTTCACGTAGCAGGGGTAGGTTTGGGGCATGGACCTCCACATGCAGGTGAGGGTGTATTCCAGTGCACCGCTGTGAACATCTTGATAAGAGGGGAAAGGAAAAAAGAAAGAAAGAAAGGAAAAGAGCCATTTCAAACATCATTAAATTAAGACACACTAAAGTGATGATTAAAGAAATGATAAAAGAAGAGAAATCACGGAATATTAATATTATAGTGGGTTGTTTTCATTCTATGTAGCCTCTTATTTGAAATGGAAGAAAACAATGTATTTCTCATGAATAACACTGAAATGATTAGGGGATAGGCTGTAATAGTTCTAGTCCGTAGTACGTTAAAAATCCCTCAATCTTAAAGTATACTCGATATCCCAATTCCACGCGTGCCGTTACATGTCATATATGTCAACAGCAAAAGAGAAAATGTCTTTCTGCTTAACCATTTCTACCAGAAGGGGGACCAGTCCGTCTGCCGTAGACGGAGAGTGGCCGACGGCGAGCTGAGGCAGAGGAGACGCCAGGGTGAGCAAGCCGACTTTGGGTTTAGAGTTCGACTCCGGATCCGGGGACAAGCAGATCCAGCAATCCGCATCTTGCCATGATCCCTAGGATTTTAATCATGCCTCTCTGTCTGTGTGTGAGTGCAGGCAGGCTGACAATGATTTCCTCAGTGATTACGTACAGAGCGAGTCCCTGCGGGGTAGGGGCCCCCTCTGGAGCCATCCTGATGGCTTTGGGGGCCTTGCTTCCATTTTCCATTATTATGTGGACTACCGGAGCGACAGCGCAGTCCAAGACCTTGCAGGTTTGTGATGAGGAGGGAGCTTCCATCTTCTCTCTGCTTCTTCATCCTCTTTTTAAGAGCAATTTAGACGTAGACTTAGATCAGATTCCGAACCTAATTCATGATTAGCTGACTGGAGTGAGAAAAGGAAGAGTCTGCAATAGTTTTGATGCTGTTAGGTGGATATGAAGTGAAAAGTGTTATTGTCATTTTTTTTCCTCTTTTTTTTTTTGGGTTTTGTTGCATTTTTGCACACTCACGGGAGGCGTTTTGCTGATGTCTTTCTCACGCGGATGCATTTGAGATGAGAAGCGAAAAGCAAATATTGCGCTTTTGTTTCTAAACGAACATCATGCCTACACGCGTGTGTGTTTTCCCGGAGAATGGACGCGCATGACGGGATTACTATATTCTCACACTTTTCCCGATACCTAGCTCAACTAAATAAAGTCGCCTATAGCGATCGGGCTAATTGGATTTTATAACATCCACCTACTCATCACAAAATAACAGCAAACTCGTGTACAGACGGCGCGGCCGGGGCTAAGTTGCATCTTTATGTAATGGTAAAAAGGCAGCCGCGGTTTTGGTCAGTCAATTTTAGAGAGACTATACCTTTAGACTATCCCGTCCTACACAAATTGTAAGGCAGAAACTGAGCAACTTCAGCGTTTTCTATAGGATGTCGCGCCGCAAGCAAGCTAAACCAAGATCACTGAAAGGTAAGTGATAAGCCTGTTTGGTGGCTCTCAAAACATTTTGCTTTTTAAGGACATGACACAAAATGTGGACGAGCATGAACTGAATGCTCGTGAAATGTAACTGTCTCTCCCCCCACCCCTTTCTTTCTTTCTTCCTTTCTTTTTTACGCATTTCGAAGTGTTCCTTCCTATTTGTGTTGCGCATGAAATCGACTGTTTACGTACTTGGCATCGGAGGGGGATAAATAATAATACTAATAATATTAATAATAATAAAAAATTAAAAACATGCTCGGCTTTCGGTTCTCACTGTATACTGATGAGAGTTAAAGAAGGGGCAGGGATACGTTTAAAGAGCAACAGTGCAGCGCGACGCTGGCGAACATCTGGATGCGTTAAAGACGCTCCTGGTCGGAACTTGAGCCGTCTGATGGAATGGGGTGCACAGTCACGTGACTCACCCCGTCTGAAAACTCAAAGAGGAAACATTTTATACGTTGGGGAGGGGGGCTGTGATGTGCGTGCTCGCAAGTGTGTGGTGAGGTGCAAATACTACCCAACGTTTAATACTAATGAGACATTTTCATTAAGAAAAAGAAAAAGTTCTGGATTTATCAGTCAGGTTGCTTAAAGCTTGAAAACAGCTGAATTTCATCGGTAACGTCTATGATGTTATTTGGGTTTTTTTTTTTTCTTACTCCCCTTTTTGGTCACTTTTTCCCTTCTTCTTCTTTAAACAGTTGGTTTGGTGGTAATCTGATCCACCATTTGTCACAGAGTGTACATGTCTGTGAGAGTTTCAGAAAGGGGGAGGGAGAGGGAAATAGAGACAGAAAGGGAGAGCAACATACACACACACACACACACACATATTCACACATTACTTTTCTCTGTAGCATTTTAGTGGGGGGAGCTGTAGGTTTTTGGAGGTTGAGCTCCAGTTCATCTGGCAGGCATTGTATTTTGCTCAGCAAATAATTGTCCACAATTTCACATTCCCAGCTTGTGGTCTGTGGACCCCTTTCTCTCTCCCCCCCTTTTCGTTCTCGGAAGTCTTCATCTCAAAGGAAGATTACATGGTCTGTGGTACATTCATGCAGCCACCATTTTAAATCAATACCCAGGAGAGAGTGGAAATGTGAGTGCATGCACATCTTAAAATTGTCACATTCTGTTTCCAGACCTGCACTGCTCTATTCGCGGTAAACAGCTCCATACATAGATTTCATATTTTCTCAGAGCAGATTGGCATTGGCATTTTTTTTTTCTTGTTTAGTTGGTGTGACATTTGCTATTCTCAAAAGACATATCACATATAATCGTCTCCTGCCAGCATGCCTACATGCTACAAGTGTGTGTGTGTGTGTGTGAGAGAGAGAGTGTGTGTGTGCATTCAGAAGAACATCTGTTAAGATTTGTGTACATCTAAGTGTGCGGCAGAGAGGGATGCAGAGTGAGCAAATCAGTATGCAAATGAAGTCAGAGTGATGACATTGTTTGTTTTGTTATTGTCACTAAAATTTAAATTGGGGAAAATGTGGAGCACGGAACATCGTGACTTTTATGTCTTCATTCCGGCTGCTCAACCGGAGCAGAAATGCAGATACGTCATAGATATTCCCTTGTTTTGGATCGGACCCAAAGAAGGCCAGGCAGATGTTATTTATTGTTCTTTGTCCATCTATTTCCTCAGGGACAGAGATAAACTTATACAGATGTCCACAATAACTTTGTTTGTCTTTTTTTTTTAATTGACATTTGACACTTTATTCTTCCCTATTGTTCAAGGAAGACATCATTGGTCATTTTATTTGTAGTTTCTTGTTTTGTGGCGTCTCCTAATTTGTGTCGCTCACATTCATACACGTGTGAGCCCGTGACTCCTATTCCTGTGTCTTTTCGCGAGCAGACCGGGATCTCCGAGTTCAGATTTCACTTTTATAGGTTGTCTTGAGGCAGTGGTCAATGTGAACGTTCCAATTTTTTCCCCTTTGCTCAGAAAGAACGCATTGTTCTGCAGAGGAGAGAATGAACAGAGGTGCCGATGGAACGTGGTGGGAAGGTAGAACGAGCATCATGTGCAGCGTTTTGAGGGACTGGTATGGATAGTATGGACGTGGGGTGCATGTAGAGAAGATGAGAAAATAATGCTGTGACAGTTGGCACTCCTTTTTCCCTTGTGTACCTCCAACACACACCCACTTGCTCAGTATTGGCTGCTTGTGGGAGTCAGAGGTTATGTTTTTGGTCCCATGGAGGAAAAGGGCAACATTACAAGTCCCGTTTCAATTAAGTCTGAGAGACAGATCCGGCTACGTTATTGCTTGGGGGAATAAATGGCACAGGACGAGACCATACATCATTCGCTTATATGCAAACACTTCACCCCAGCCACTGACATTTACTCAATCCTGAGCCTTCTATATTTCTCAACTGTAGGCACATTGTAATTTTGTTTTGATGTGCAGAGGCTTTGGGTCAGCACATTGCCTCAGTCAGTGGTGAGCAGCGAGGAAGGAGGATCTCACTCCAAATCCTGCATGATGACTGCCACGTTGCCTGTCCTCCACTACTTCCTGAATAACATGAGACGCGGTTGATATTTTCATTTGGAGCGCAAATTACACTCTCAGGTCTTGGCACTGATGTGTTCATTGGCCGAGGAGGAAGTTTCCAGGTCTGTCAATTGCATATATAAATATATTTTCTGCACCATTTCCATTAGGTATGGTGATTGCCATGAAATCAGGGCTGTGCCATGTACACCGTAAATATTTAATGATTTTAAGAAACTCAAATTCATCACCAGACGAGTGATCTCAGGAGGTTATCGTGCTTTAAATATACTTGACAGGAAATATCACTTTACACTTTAAATATACCCCTCATGCACTGGGTGGATTTGTAAAATCTGTAATAGGCCTGTAAAAATAAAATTAATGATTAAATTGTCTGTTTTGGGGGAGGGGTTGAATTCCTAAGCTTGTGCATAATAATTTGATTTTAAAGTTTTTATTGACATTTTTCTGGTATTGAAACCAGACCTTTCGGGAAAAACTGAAACAAATATTTACTTGCTTAATCAAAAAAATTGGCCATAAAATTTGAAGCTTTTCCTTTTTAGTGAAAACAAAATTGAACATTTGACACGCATAACCACTCCCACTCCTATTCTCTTCAGTACTTTGAAGCATAGGTCTGTGTATGTACAAAAAATAAATAAATAAAAGTGTGAAGGGGTGGTTAAAGCTTCTGTAGTTTAGTCGGAAACAAGTCAAAAACTCACTTGCCTGTTTTTTTTGTTTTTTTTAAGGCAGCCTGTTTGCAGTATGTTCACCGTTAAATGGTCTGAATGTCTAATCTTAATTTTATCAGCTGGAACGCAGACGCATGCTACAGTCCACTCTTTTTTTCTCTTTTCATGTCTAAAAGGTGCGTTATTCTTAGTTTACAGCAAGCTGCAGTATTCCAGTCTGTTCACAATTAATGATCTGTGGCATAACACCCATTAACACTTTTCTAATGTGACACAAAAATATGGATAGTATTATCATTAAGGAAATTATGATGGAGGCATGGAAAAATCCCATTAGCACGGCTGTCAGTGCTCTTGACATGCGGCTCAGTGTGTCGGACTGGGTGTCGCGGGAGCTGGCCGATATGTCTTCTTATTCCATGGCATGTGTCTCTCTTGTTGTCATGGATTGTCTGCCACATGGAGAAAGAGTTCTGATTCAGAGACAATGACGGATTTCCTCCACTGCCGCAAATGAAATGCTACATTTCTGGGGTTTCTTTCTTTCTTTTTCTTGTCTTTTTTTCCCCTCTCCTCTTGTCTCGTTTGCATTTATGAATAGCATTAATATTTTTGGAAGCTGAAGTTGCAATAATTGCATAATGAGATTATTGATTTGTGACGTTTTTATAGTGCTGCTAGTGGAGTTCTCTCGCGCTCTCTTTCTTTTCTTTTTCTTTTTCTTTTTTCTTTTGCTTACAATGCAAGGCAAAATATAGAATATAAATATTATGCAACATGATTAACATGCTCCTCTATTGCAAATTATTTATGACACCAATCACCAGTTCAAATAATGCTCATTAAGAAAGTTATTCATGTGCAGTGTGTGTTCTCCTCCCTCCCTCCCCAACCCTAATTGAGGAGCGTTGACCTCGTGACCCGAGCTAAATTGAGTTGTAGTCCCTGTGGCGAGCGTCTCCTTCCCGGTCAGTCAGGGCGGATTACACAGCCATTGTGTTCGGCACTTTATCGTCCAAGCTGGCTGTAACCAAGCAGATGAGTCACGCATATCCAGGAACACACTCAGGGCTTTTTTTTTAAAATGTCTGAGAAGTGCTGCGAGATACCCTCACACACAAACAGAGACACACCAAATTTGTGGCAATGCTCGCATAAAAGCGCAAGACATGTAGGACATTAAATACACGTATCTGTGCATATACACACTTCCCAAAGCAGCAGGAATTCATTTGATGGATTTGAAAAAGTCCAAGCTTCTGCGACTCTGCCTTATTCATCTCTGTTAAGCCATTAGTTGTTGCTGTTATGGCGTGTCATGGTTTGTGCGCATGTAAATTAGCGTGGGGTATTTTTTCAGTTGTTCAGTTGTGAGGGTTTTGGGGTTTTTTTTGTTTCGTTTTGTGTTATTTTTTTATTTTTTGCTCCTCGTTCTGTTCCGATAGAAAATGAATTCATTTCCTAAAAAGTAAGCGTCCCGTCTTGGGAATTGTCACTCACGATATAATGACAGTTACTCCACATTCATTTTTTTTGTGTGTGTGTTTGGCCATTGTGTTAATTAGCGGCCTTTAATGCTGTGCCACTTGTTGTGGGATTATGTTTTTCCTGCTCTGCATTTTGAAAATCAAAGGAGCTGTGCTGAAATGGTCCCATGTGTGTTTGGTATTGTATCAACAAAACCTTGCAGCATGATTACAGTTTGTCACTGACTGAGTGATACACTGTACCTTGTCAAACATTAATTAACTGATAGCAGTGATGCAGTTACAGCAGTGTGGACTGAGTTGCAGTCAGCTGAAGTCATTATGAGGTAATCATGAGCTTCAGAGTATATTAATTAAAAGTGCCCACCCTATTTATATATGTACTGTTATGACTGTTCATCAAATGTCCAGCTAGAAGGAAACGTCACAGGAGTTTGGCCTGACTTGACAGCTTACCCTCTATGATTGCTCCTAGCTAGCTATTAATTATCTAGCAGACAGGTGCAAATGAGAAAAGAATTTGCACGGTGATGGAAGTTGTTTACTTTAAATGGCAAAACTTTTAATAAGTTCACCGTGGTGACAAATCATCGCAAACCGCTGTAATGTTTAAGTTCTTATGGCAATGTAAAATAGAATTTTCTGCCTGAACTCCCTCATCTCACCAACAGGGACGGTAATCAAAACAAAAACTCCAGCTCCCACCACCAATCTCTGATAGAACCATGGGGGATTTATTAGGACCCCCTATCTCTAGCCCATTTAAATGATTCTAGATGCAAGGCGCTCAACGGTGTTAGAGAAACTCATTAAACTCTCAGGGCGCCAGCCACTAAGGCCTCCTTTAAGAGGACAAGGTTTCTCTGTTGGCTGAAACAGTCCTCTTTGGAGGCTCTGAGGGATATATACCTCCACGGTGTCCAACTATGTCTGCTCCATCACTTTTAATTGATTTAGCTAATTAATTGCTAGACCCATGACCATTTGTTTTGCATATTTTCTTCCTACATCAATTATAATTGTTGCTCGGGGAAATATTCAAGATATTCGGAAAACATCCCTATATGTAACTGAATTTACATTGTCGTTTCTTTACAAGTTTATTTTGAATAAAAGATTCTTTTTTTCTATATTGGAGTTCCTTGAAAATTCACTTTTGGCTGGACACCGGATGACAGCGAACCATAGTCGCTCCATCGTTTGCCGTCTTCATAAGAAACAGCTCGACACTTTCCTCTTCATTTTTCACTGAAGTTTGACACCCCACTTGACACTAACTTGTGCTCCCCTGTGGAAAAGGCTTCTGCCACCATAGGATCCTGGCTTAATTATGCAAAGTACAGGATATTTTGTGCGATTTTAAAAGTGCGCCAGTTTCTGCTTTGGCAGTCACTGCCACACTCCCCTACTGGGAGGTCCTGTCAGACTCCCCCTTCCTCTTTGCCCAGGAAAATGAAAGGCTAGAAAGAAAAGACATAATGGAGAATGCATTTCAACTGCAGGGGTGGAACGCAGAGGCGTAAGAAGTCCTCAGTGAGACCCTCATTTTACATGGAACAGGTGGGAGACTCTTTTGTTCTCTTCCCGCTGTTAAAATCCATTTCATTTCTTGTACTTGACATGCCACGAGGAACTCTCACCGGTTCCAAAAAGGCTCCAATGTAAAAGGTTCCTACCTTTTACTAAACATAAGTCGTGTTTTTCAAGGCCGGTGCTGTTGTCAGAAAGTCAAAAGTGGTTTAGCTGCCATGCACCTAATGAGCAGATGCGAGTGCCGATCAAGCCGTCACTATTTTGTCGCCCACCCTGTTAAAGAGCAAAAACACTTTGCAGCCACTTTGGCTGCATCTATTTTCTATGTGTCTGTTGGCGTCTTATTACATTTGTATACTTTACTGTAGGTTTCATTTTGGATCACAGGATCACAGCTTTAGGAAGATCCATATTTATGCTGCAGTGCTCTTTTCATGATGCCAGTCTAACGTAGCTAACCAGTGCACCGTGCAACCTTCTTACTAATATAGTCATCAAGGTATTTTTCACTTGGTCACTGTTGATGTTGGGAGTGTGTTTCATGGGAGACGTTCATAATTCATCACGTCATTACTCAGTCCAATATGTTATTTACGTGGGTGGCTGTTTGCCTCGTTGCCAAACCTCATACATATGAAAGGCTTGTGAGGATTGCCAAACCACAGGTTGAGCTTTGGAAAGCTGCTGAAATCTCCTGGAGTTTCCATATAGAAAATCTCAATAGTAAATAATAGAAAAGAAGGAAATCTCAATGTGTCTAACTTGTTTTTCGCTGTTAACTGTTTCTTTCCCTCTGTTTCTCCCCCTTCTCTTTTTCTGGCAGTAGAAGACAATGTGACAGAGGACCAGCACAGTCCTGGGCAGACTGCCATTCCAAGCGGTAATGCTCCATTTCATATTTCATCATTTTCGGCTGGAAAGTGGATCATGTGTCTCTGTGTGCGTTTGTGTGTGTGCGCCTATGTGTGTGCGTCTGTCTGTAAAATTTTTTGTTGGGATCAGAATGAAATAAAGTATGTGCTTCCTGTTTCTGAGGTTTTCTTGCTGTAAACCGAATGGTTGCATGTGTTTTTTATAACTCAAGCGCTTTAGTGCATTTTCCGTGTTTGTGTGCACGCATGCAGGTGTGCCTATAGCTGTCCTTGTGTTTCTGTGTGTTCTTGCCTCTTTTTTTTTTTTTTTTTACGCTCTTTGTTTCCAAACCCTCTGTATGATGTAGAATAGAGCTACGCAGATGAATGTGTCCTGTCTCCACGCGTGCCATTCACAGTGGCCCTCCAGGAACAGAGCGGTAATTCAGGTCAGGCTAGCAGAAAGCCCCCTATGAATGAAGCCTGCTCCTGATGCACCACACTGTATATTTTCATTTCATTTGTCTCTGGTAAAGGTTAAGTCTCAGGCGTGGTTATTTTAAACCCGATATGGATGGTTTTGCCCAGCAGGCTGGGGACCCTGGGTACTCCTAGGCTGCCACATTAGTCCAGCATTTACCCATAGCTTTCTGAGTGCCTCTGTGTAAAATACAGGAGCTGTATGCATTACTGCAGTAAATCCTGGCTTAACTCACTTGCTCACTAGTACTCAGTAACTGTTTTTGTCTGATGTCTTGTTTGTTAGCTGGTATCTTAAGGTAGATGTGAGGTTCCTGCACTGATTTAGTAAGAAGCAGTTTTTGCACATACACTTTTCTGCTATCTGACCTGTATGTTTCCGACTGAGCTTTTCCTCTTCATCAGACTTACTATTAGACCCTTTTGCCACATATTTGTGTATGGCTAAACTAAATAGCCGGGCCAATACATCTTCTGCTGTGTTAATTTGTATTGATGGCTATTGGTGGGTGGTTCTTTGAAAAGAATCTGCCTCCTTTGCCCATCTAACCCCGGCTCAAGGGATGAAGGACTGGGCATAAGAGGCAGACTTGCCTCGGAGACCTCCTGTCATCCAGAGCCAAAGCAGAGCTAATGAGTGTGCCTGATTACAACGACCCCCTCAGACACACGAATCTCCCCTCTCCCCGTCTCTGCACCGCCTCTATCTCCAGAGCGAGGGGAGACAGCCGCCACATGATCGATGTCTGCCTGTGGAGAAATCAGGAGGGCGCACAAATTAATTTCTCACTTTCCTCATTTGACTTCGTTTGACTGATTTATTTTTTAACCTCCTCTCAGGATGCAGCTTTACGAATGGTCAATGAGGAAATAGTTGTTTGCAGCGATGAACTTTTAAGATACAGCGAGCTTTCGCTTTGCCTATCTGTCACCTGTCTGAGTTTTAAAATGCAGTAATTCTACATAATGCCCCAACAAGTCCTCATAAAATCAAACTGAAAAGCAGCAGAAAGAGCTTACCTGATTTTCATGCGTTTGCTGCTTTGACGGACAGGGCCACAATAGCCATTAGACTTCTGACAAGCTAAGGGCTTCACCAGACATGGTGTCAGGATCTGCCTCATAAGTAGACCCCCAGTTGTGCTCTTCTGTGACTCTGCAAGCATTCTGCAGACCCTGCATCCTGTTTCTTATTCATGTTTGATATGTAGCAAAGGCAAAGGAGAAATGCTAACAAAAGAGGCCCTCTAAAAGATAGACAGTATTATGCATAGTATAGAGGGGCAGGAACAGTGTGATATCTGAGATTTAATGAGGCAGTGTGCTTTTTTACCCAGAGAGTCTGGAGCAGGCTTAAGATCTGCAGCTTGGCTTTACCACTGCGCTGCCTGTGTGTAATTATAACCACATGCTCAGTGCTTTTTCTTCTCTTTTATATATACATCCCTTTCTTTTTTCTTTCTTTCTTTTTTTTTTGCTCTTGGCTATTACAGATTGAGGCTTTTTTCTTTCTTTGTTTCTTTTTTTTTTTTTAGAAGACTGTGTCAGCTCTGTCAAAGTGGAGTGGAGTGAGGCAAATAGAAGAGTTTCAGAGATCTGAAGGGGTGTCTGGGTGGCTAGGTGCTCTAGTGTGGAGTAGTGTAGCGTGTTGGTGCGGTGTCTGAGACTCTGGCTCTGGCTGAGGTTGAGGCTGCCCACAGATCAATGTACTGCAGGGCTCGCAACAGCAGGAAGAGGAAAAGGCTCTTTCACTACACCACTTCAGAAAATCATATTCTCTATTATTCATTTCCTTTGATGTTTTACTGCACTAATGGCATAGCAAGGCGCTCCGTGCAATATTATCACTGCCTGTGAGAGCGCGAGTGAGATGGCTGAACAAGAGAAAGAGCATTTGGTGTGTTCAAATGTTGTTTCTCATTCAGCTTCTTTGATTTCCATTCTTCTTTGTGTGCTCATATCTTTTTTGGTGCAGAGATTTTAATGGCGGATGATGCCATCTGTATACCTGTGATTATATGTGCTGCTTGCTTCATGAGCTGCTCTCTGTTGTCTCCGTTGTTTGTTCTTGCCTCTCCTGTAATTGTTTGACACCTTTTCTCCCTTCCTTTGCTACTCTTATCTTCATCTCAGCGTGCATCATAAAATTTTCATAAAAATACTACATGTTTATTTGTAATTTATAACAAGGTGCCAAACACTTTCTGCCAGTGCACCACTTTAAGCTCGTCTTTAGTGCTCTAAGAGAAATGGCTTTTGACAAACACCTCTGCTAATCGGTGTTCAAATTTAAAATGCATCAAATGACTGACTAATAATTAGACTTAATAATTAATAATTAGACTTAGACACACACACACACATGTAAATTCTTGACAATTATTAACAATCTGGCAAGTGTCAAGCTCACAGCCCTGTCGCCGCATCATATTCTTTAATGATGGCGAATCAGTGGATGTGACGGTTTAAGCGGAGAGCCCCGAGTCCCATCCTCACAGAGGAGGATATACTTGGAGGCACATGTGGCATTAGAATGTAGTGTGACCTATATATGGTAGGTTCTCGGCAAAAAAAAAAAAAAAAAGAAAAGTTTCAGATTTTTAAATAATGAGGTGCTGGCAAGCGTGTGAAGGTTATTCAATCTTAATGTCCTCCTATTTCTGACAGCCTCCCTCACTCTGATAAAGAAGCGTGCCCACCTTTGATCAGGCCTGCCGACACGTGTCGAGAGAAGCTGCTTGCTGGTTGGAATAAATTCTTAATTCGAACTTGGGGGTGGGTTGTTGTAGGACGGGGTGCCATGGAGAGAGGGGAGGGGCGTGGGGTGGTGGAGTGGGGGCATCGTAAGATCAGGATCTTTGTAACATCATGGGGAAATGAGGAGATGGGTGCACTGGTAATGATGTTTTTGACACCCAAGTTCTTTCGCTGCACAAAGGAGGCTCCGTCAGGCTAAACCCTGATGGAGCCTGTATCTACAGGCAAGTAAGAACATGGCCCTCAGTGGTTTCACACTTTTTTGTGCTCAGTATGTCTCAGATGCATTTGAGTCAAATTCAGATTAAAACCCTGACATCCGTTAAATTTTGTGCCTAGCATCCACAACTACTTTTTTGTCTTCTCTTTATTGTAGGCCCAAGTTTTTATGAATTTTTCTAGCTTAGGGTTAGATATTAAATCTCCAGTGTTAAGGTTCACGCAGAGACTTAAACTTTTTAGATTAAAATTCTATTAACAGGCTTGGCCAGACAGTTCACTTTATATTATTATTGTTTTTTATTATTATATTTTCTTCTATCCCTCTGTGCTCATGCCTCCCTCTCTCCCTGTGGTCAGTGTCTGCACCTGTCACAGTGTGTGGGCCAGACAGTGGGGGATGAGGCTACGCTTCCTTGCTAGGGACCACGGGTCCCTGGTGGGGCTAATGGAGCAGCGAAGAGAATATCAATTAAAAGGTTATAAATATTTAAAAGCAAAAAAATATTCAATAATATAAGGGTAGGGGGTCCAGGAGAGTCTTCAACTCACAAGATGAAAGTTGTGGCATGATAAATGTCACTAGGCACCATAAGAGATCATAAGTGTGCGCGTGATGGATGGATTTGGACCCGGACAGATATTACACGGCTCTAAAGACGTCAATCACCATTCAGATCCCCACATTTTATTAGTACAGTATTAATGTGCTTTTAGTACAATAAAGGTTTGAAATTTATCCTTAGAAATCATTTTGTTAGATCTTCATTATATCCCCCCTATGAATAATTTCTCAGTCGCAGCTATGATCATCTCCCTTTGAGCCGCCCTTATCAGAGTATGGATCAGCGGTCAGTGTAGCCTCTCTCTTGTCCTTAACTTCCACGCCGACGCTGTTAAGATGCTCATCGGAAATTAACAAGGGTGTTAATTCGAACCTTTGTTTTAAATTAACAAGGGCGTTGGGCCTGATGAAAAATTCTCAATATCTTACACATCTTCGCCCAATATTCCACAGCCATCCCGAGCATACTGGTATCGATCTGCTGTCCAGCCAGTAGAGGCTGGTAGAAGAGAATGTCCTGATCTGATGGATTACTGTATGAGGCCCAGAGGCACAGGAACCTCAGTATTGATGTGGCTCTTTAATCCCACGGTTGGACGTGACCTTGCCGTGTCTAAACCCCCACGCCCCCAGAGCGACTTTCCAAACCACCGCCCCCATCCCCTTCCCCCAAACATGTAACAGTTTACACTTCCAGTGCCGCATCGCTACAGCTCAGGTCGCTCACCTCAGCTGAGTGCAGTGACCCAGCTCGGATTCGCTGAAAGTTGGAGCAGAAAGTTGTTACCTAAAGCAAGAGAAAGCAAGGGATTGGAAATCAAACTTACGAATGCATAACGCTGATCCTTTTCCCCGGTAATCATAAAAAAAATGTATTTTATT
Source organism: Simochromis diagramma (assembly GCF_900408965.1). Taxonomy (NCBI): domain Eukaryota; kingdom Metazoa; phylum Chordata; class Actinopteri; order Cichliformes; family Cichlidae; genus Simochromis; species Simochromis diagramma. The sequence goes on from NW_024386782.1 coordinate 9,413,037, forward strand.
TGGTCGTTATTGTGGATCTATGAAATAATATGAGAATACCAGTGAAATTCATCCACGCTCTGCTCAGAGGAATGTATTTCTATTTCAGATTAGACATAAAATGCTTAAATGTAGCCATCAGTTGTTTTCCCTGACAGGACCATGCTGTAATATTAGAGAAATTAATGATTCATGAAGGCCTTTGGGAAAAAAAGAAAGTTTTAACCTCCTCCACAGGCACCCTGTAAAAAACACACACACATGAAGTGTTCATATTTCTGTGCATATTGTGAATTCTGTGCCTCTGTGTGCGGATGAATCATAACTCTATATTGTGTGGCTTTTGGCCTCAGTCAGAAGTGTTTCCCCCCAGAGCAAGAAAGGCCTGCATCTGTGAGGATTGGGTTGGGATTTTCATTTTCTTGAAACACCTTCTGTTCTGTTCTGCATGGTCCCACCGGGGACCACAGTGCTGATATTTTTAGAGGGCATGTTCCGAGAGCCTCAGTCGCCAAGAGGGAAGGACAATGGAGGGTGTGATGTTACATCAATACTTGGCGCAAGTGGGGGAAAGAAAAAAACCCTGGGTGGCCTTGATGAGTTCTCGACCGCCTTTCCTCAAGGAATTTCACAGTTTAAGAGCACCCTAACAGAAAGAGGACCTAAAATGGCCGCCCCAGTGTACACGCACCCAGCGCCAGTACAGCCACACCTGCACACTTTTGGTGCCACACACTCCTTGTCCTCAGGCTCTGTTAACTGTGTGCGGGGTGAAAAAAACAGGCTTACTCCTAACGTTCCCCTCCGGAGTTTCCAGACAAGCCGAGGAACACTTATTGGAGTGGGGCTTAAAATGGCTGCCAGTGAAGTGCAGAGGCTTTTCTTCCAGCCCGCAAAAGCCTAACCAGGGTGGCATGATTGTTTGATTGTAAGTATGGTGTTTTAATTAGACGTATTGTGAAGTGTAAAGGTCGCAATGTGAGGAGAGACAGGGCTGCGGGCCATTCTGCCTATTAATAAGATACTATTCCAAGCTGCTTTGGCTTAACTACGTGTCAGAATGAAGATATGCGTGGTACGCTGCGAGTGAGCGATGCGAGGTTTGATTTGCTGTCGGAACGCTTTAGTATCACGTGAAGAACTTCAGATTAGAGTGGTAATTTGAAAGATGGTTCCTCCTGATTCAGGGTAGTAAGTTGCCCACCCCTGGCACTGCTGCAGCACAAAGCCAACGAGAGACAAAACTGCAGATGGATTGAAGAATATTGATGTGCGCGACCCGCAGCTGCCTGCGAGCAAAGCTGAATAATTTAGGGAAGTGTGTCGTGACGACAGCCCAACACACACCAATCTCAGTTTTTGTGTGTCTTCCTGCGCTATGCTACATACATCCACAGTTCTGGTCTAAATGTCTGAGTAATATGGCAAGGTCTTTCTCCTCTGATAGATGCTGACTGATGCAATTCAGCACTCACTGGCAGAATTTCATATTTCTTTGGTCCAGCCAAAACTGCAATCCAGGATTTATTAACTACACATATTCCCATCAGTCTAGTTTCATATACTGAAGTTTTGCTTGGGTGAAGCAGGGCAAACACAACGTAAAACCATTTCTAATAACAGAGGGTGCGTGCTTGTGTGTTTGTGTGCGAGCGTCGTACCGCCTTCTCCACCTGTATATCTCTCGCCCGCACCTGCCCAACAGTTCTGTTATGGCATGAGTGGTTGAGTTACAGAGGCCCAAATTGAACCTGCATTTTTATTACAGCTTTTATTATTGTTTTTATTAAATCCAGAGTCTAGAAATCCATTTTATTGTCACCCAGAGGAAGCCGTAGTACCTCGCTGTGTGGGTCACCCCTCTGACTATGTGGTGCTGTCATTTCCTGTGGCTCGGCAGATCCAGAGTGCGCCCTCGAGAGGGCGGCGGAGGATGGTGAGACCGGGCATCTAAGGAAGAGGCTGCTCTCTCCAGAGGAAGGAGAGGAGGGAGAGGAGGAGGACGAGGAGCCCGCGCTGCACAGCTGCGACAGCTGCCGGCAGGTGTTCGAGTCGCTGAGCGATCTCACCGAACACAAGATTAATCAATGCCAGCTGACAGGTAAACAACGTTCAGCCCACCGAGCCTCCCCTCCACTCTGCCACTCAGCTCTTCTCCCACTCTCACTCTATGCTTTCATCTGAGAATATGCCACACTATGTGTGTTAGTACACTGCACCAAGGGGAGCACAACACCAGACTACCAGTTTCTTTGGTAGATATCCAACAGCACAGGCCTCCACACACATAGCGCATTAGTTATATTGTGGTGTACGTTAATATCATCAGAGACGACATCTAAACAGGCCCACACGTGCCCATTAAAATAGATAGCAGTATATGTATTTATAGTATGAGCCTCGTGTCCTTACATGTGTCAGTGTAAGGTTTTATACGGCACCATACTAATTCGAAACGTTTCAATAACACCGAGTATTAGTAACATGGAGCTAGTAGGTCCCACAGTAACCAGACCACCAACTGGAGATGGATCTTTGCTCCAGGAAAGTCCCTCAGCTGCTCCCAGTGCGAGCTAGCCGCAGTAGTAATACCTTGTGGGATTGAAAGAGAAGGATGCCATTGGCAGACTGTGTCATTGACCTGTTGATGGATGAATAGGACTATAAATACCCTGACAAGGTGGCAGACAGAACTAATGATGTGAACTGAAGGTTTCCATGTGCTTCTCCTGGACTTGCTGTCCTCCTTTACATGCCCTGACAGGCCCGTATTGAGAAACACCATCTGATACTCATTTCCTAGTGTTTGGGCACATGTCTCGTCTCTTTCTACTGTCAAAAATAAAGTGAACTAAAATGTCCTATTTCTGTTTCAGATGTAGTACAGACGCTATTGTTTGTCATTCAACAGAAAAGCCCAGAGATGTTTAGTGAGAACGTCTTTTTCAGCTACTCGTATGATTGAGTTGCATTCAGTCTTTAAGTATGATGACTAGCCTGTTTCATTTGGGCTCAAAGTCCAATAAAGTCATGTAGTGCATGGTGTGTAAAAATGCCAGTCATAATTCTTTAATGACAGTCATTGCATGTGTTATCATGAGGATTTTTCTCTTTAATATGTTTAATATTTCTCACTGAACCCAGTAATCGACTCTTTTATTGATGCCCCAGGGATGGTAAATGGACACAAGAGGAGAAATTGCAAGCAAGAAAGTTTATGGCTTAAAGATACACTCGATAATTGAAGTGGAATAGATAGCACATTGAATTTTAAAAAGAAAATGAATGTATGTATAATGAATATATATAAATGAATGTATATATAACATAAGACAGAAAAAAAAACTCCACTGCACTAGCAACATAAAAAGTAAGCTGGTAAGTAAGCATTTGCAGGAAATAACAACCTCAACCAATTAGAGGTGTCACTGTTTTCAGTTTTGTAGGGTAGTTCTTTTCCGTGACATTGCAAATAAGATGGGTTTCATGCAGACCTGTGGTTCCTACAAGAACACATACTGTTGTTTCACAGTGTTGTAGCTCATGGTAAGTCTACATTACAACACCATGGCTCATAATCAAAACCCCTGCTTCTAGAACATCACTGTTGTGCTCTATTAGAGGTAGTCCTTTAAGCCTTGTGGTTATGTGTTCTAAGTTCAATGTCACAGCTTACTTTATCCATTTCAAATTTAAAGTCTTGGAGCACCTCAGTGCACAGAAACCCTTCCTAACAAGGCTTTTATTGTGAAACTTTGAAAGAAAGAAAGTGTCGTATAAACCTCATATTGTAACCTGAGGTTGTTGTTTTTTTTTAACACAACTTTTTTTGTTGGATCACTCAGCAGCAGGATGTTATTACTGACCAGCTGACAGACACAGTTGTCGGGGTCATGCGCCTCTCTGACTGTAAGGAATCTTCCCCAGCTGGTAGAAACAGTATTTACGTGTGTTATGCCCCCTCTTAGAATGTTTCAGCTAGCACTTTTGTGTATGCCCAGCAATAGTCTCTTTTCTGTTTACATTCAAGCACAGTTTGATTTCATATTTTGCAACCGTCAGCAAACCACAAATTATAGGTTAGATATCCCATGAGTTTTACAAAGATTTTCCATTAACTGTGAGACAGCCTCAAGTCTTGTGTTTTTGTGTACTCAATATGTAAAAATGCCTTCTGTTACCCTCCTGTCTGTGTTAATTTGAGCAGAAATGCATACATGTGCATTGCACAATTGATTTTATGCCCTGCTATGTGTTTAAATTCAGAAGAAGCGACACTCAATCAGCTAAAGGTTTGAAAACTGACTGCACTCTTCACTTCTGCATTACTGTCATCCAACAAAAAAATGACTGGTCTAAGGGAAAGAAAGTGCAGAGTCTCCTGTCACCCTTTTTTTCCTTCAATCTGACACCCAATTCAATCAAGTCGTTGCAGATGTGTGGACAGTCTTTGTTTGGGGACAATTTGAGGAATGCAGAAAGAAAAACCCCCCACAAAGGATTTTATTTAATTAAAGTTCTTCCTATACGTATGCTGTTGCACAACACTGAGAACACAATAATGTTATAAAGTTGTGTTTCTGATTCAGGGACAGGTCTTTAATGTTCAGCAGCATTTTCAGTATGTGGTCATGACTGACTCAGCCATATTTTTTTTCTATAATTAAGCCTGTCTTTTAAAAATGTCAATCTTATGGACAAATAACTCTTAATTGCTCAATGATGAAAAAAAAAAAAAATACAGTTTGGATAAGAGCCCCTGTGGAAGCCAAACAAAAGATTCTAATTGCCATTAGGGTATTGTGATTGTGCAGAAACACTCTATTAGTATTCAAACACAGTGGGAGAAAAGAAACTTCTAGATGGCATACTAAGTACTTTGAATGTGTGTGTGTGTGTGTCTGTGAGTATGTGTTTGTGCATTCTCTGGAATATGGGATATGAGATTTCCTATGTGGCATTATGTAGACATCCATGACCAATTAATCTGCCTTACATCAAGTCTCTACTCACAGATGGATCCTTTATTAGAGCCGTTTTCTAATCAACCACCAGCACCTGCTAAACTCTCCATTTTTACGATTTCAAATATTTTATTTTTGGTAAACAAATTGCAGAGCTTGACTGGAACCAATCCATGTATGAAGATTTGCATGCTGACACAACTCTGCATTTTTTCCCCTCCCATCAAAACATATACAGTGAGTTTCCTAAGACAGACAGCCCATATACAGTCAGTAAGCTTAAAAAAATACATATTATAAAAGCAGTCGGATAAGGCAAGTGAAATAAAGTCTAAACAGATTCTAACTGTGTGTCGACCACACCCGATGGACAGAGAGAAAGAAAAAGATGTTACATGTCACTGCGATCAATGGCGGCCATTGTCTCTCCCCATCTGGCAGAGGTATAACACCTTCCCATGCACTTAAGCTGTGGCCACTGCAGTGCGCTAAGGGAGCACATGGGTATGGATTGCCTCGTGTCCCCGATGCGATCGGTGCTATTGATCGCACTAATGCTGGACTGCAGAGGAAGGCGAGCGCCTGAGAAAGAGAGCAAGGGAGAAGAAGGGAGATGTGGAGAGTGAAAGAGAGGGAGAGAGAGTGCTGCAGGAATGTGTCCCCAGGGAGCCCGTCTTGGGCTGGGGCAGGGCTTCAGGAATGCTCCCCAGGAGATCCCAGTGAAGGCTAGGGCAGGGCTGGAAGAATGCTCCTCTAGAGAGTTGAGAGTGGAGGCTGGCTGGGGCAGGGCTAGAAGAATGTTCCCCCAGAGCACCCCTCTAACTCTGGGGCAGAAGTAGAGAGGCTCTGAGGGGGGAGACCCCCCTTACCCCACCCCTCGGCTCCAGAATGGCTGCGGATCAGGTTTCCGTGTGGGGATCAGCATCCTGCCGACATGGCTTTAGGCTACCCTGGGGAAGAGACAGGAGGCTGGAGGCATAGCTATTCCATAGGACTTTCCAAAAACACTTCACAAATGCTTTGTCTCACTATCACGCTGCATTGTCTGCGCACACTTATATTGTTACCTATCCTTAATGGAGAAAGAGAAACAGTGTGTGTGTAGTTTGACTTTTGTTCTCAGTTGGCACAAGAGATGTTCATATGCCAGGTATGAGATTGCAGTGGTAGGCAAGGAAACATGCCTTCAGGCCTACTCGCCAAAGAAATACCTTGCTTCTCATCTCATTTCAGCTTGTGTTTACTAGCCCACACTGTAAATAAAAATAACACCTCTAGCTCAGAGTTTAATTCAAAAGATTGCATTTTCACACAGCCTTACTCGGTCAATTCTTCAATTCCGCGTCTCTGAAGGTATTTGAATAGCCTAGTGCACACATGGGCTGTCAGCCTAGTGGCCGTTCTTTCATTATGGGTCCAGCTCCCTTGAGCAACACCTTTTCTTGTGTCCTTCACTAGAGGAGGGGCATGTCTGCTCCCCCCAGAGAGATCTGTGCCCTGCTATTTTAACCCTCTGTGAGATGACCTTTTTAATAAGTGTCTTTCTCTGCTTTCCTGCCGGCCACTGTGCGAGCAAACAGAGCATGTCTTCTGCTTCCCTCAGATAAAGGAATCAATCAGAGTGGGTGCAACAGAGAAAGAGAGAGAGATAACTGGGCCATATATGGATTTATATTATGTAGATTTCCCCTTTTCCTCATCCCTGTAGACACTGCAAAATGCACTCAGCTTCAATAAAACACATTTCAGATTTATGAGAAAAATACAAATGAAACACTAATACTCACTGAAAAACAATAACATCTCCTCACAATGCAGAACATGCTAATATGATAGAAACTCTTTCTCTGTTTGCAATGGGCACCATTTCTTTTTTAAACCTGCTGATCAATGTCCCCCCCTTCTATTCCCAACCACAACATGTTTGCTTGAAGTGTTTGAATTCATTTACATCAAGCCTTTGGGTCAGCAGCATGGAAACATTCAGTAATACCCTCAACTATGAACAGACTCCTGGCAGTCCGTGCTTTATACTAACTGTTTCCAACAGGCTCCTATTGGTTGTACTGTTTTTTTCTACTAACTTTGTGTATTGATCCAACAGCTGCTTTGTGGCTGCCAAGAAGAATGTGCCAAACTGCAAAGACTTTATTCGCTTCAAAAGGGCTCACATAAGAAGAAAAGCGACATGACAAGACCTGATTAGCCGAACTCTGAGCCACCGCCGTTCATCAGAAATTCTGCTGTGTTTTTGCCGGGGTGTCTTGCGACATCCTGGTACAAAGAGCAGCACACTGATTACAAGGCTTTGAAAGGAGGAGAGGCGGTCAGGGGAGAATAGCTACTTCTGGCACAACGCAGCCACTGAAAAGAGACCTCATGCTAGAGTGAGCTCTTACAATTGGGCTTGAGTCTTTCCTGTGTATGTGTTTGTGTGGGGGGCATGTTCTACGTGAGCGTCTGAGAGAAAAGAAAAATAGGTATGGAGGGAAAGAGGTAGAAAAGATATTAAAGTAGATGTTGACTCCGTGGTATAGAGTCCCCGTGCATTTCCTCTTTGTGCAACAGTGCCAGCAACGTTAACAGGAATGTCATTAGGAATTCAAAGCATATGCCCTCGTGAGGACGCCCTCTTTCTCTTTCCCCTGTGCTCCACACGGCACATATTATGCACTGTATAAAGTATTTATTGGTCTTTGTCAGACGAGGGCTGCATTTTCTGCAGAAAAACCATCAAAATAAGAATAGAGGAACTTGCAGGGTTTTTTTGTGTGTTTTTTTGCTCGGCTTTGTGGGTTTAAGGCATAAACAACAATGGCTAGCACTGCAACTCTTTGCTTTTCTCGTATCCGCATCCCCCATCTATCTAACACTCTGTGTCTCTCACGTTTTCGCTTGTTCAATCAGTCATCCGTGCACACACAAACACTTATTAACGAGCACGAGCACACACGCTCCCTCTCAGCACCTGCGTGCCTGCACTTTGCATTTTAGACGACACATAATTCATCGCCCAGGAGGCTAAACACATGCCGGGACTTCATCCAGTTGACCTCTTTCTTAAGTAGGTAGCCACAAAAGCCGTGATGACATGTGGACAAAACAGAGATAATCTCCTGCACTCACCCAGAACTACAAGCTACAAGCACCTGAGCGAAAACCTATACCAACGACAGTGTTCTTATTTCCCCTTTTTGCTGTGTAGCGGTCCTTTGAAACTACTGTCTTCAGTTCTGAGACAATGACCAGCCCAAGAAGCGGTTGTTTCGGTTTCTCTCACACTCAGTATCTCTCCCTGGCCCTGGCTGTGCCTGCTCTTTGTTCACTCTCTTCCTCAGCCTGCAAGTCTTTTTCAGCGGCACAAGCAGAAGAATGGCACATTAAATCTTAATAGGACTGCGTCTGGCCGTGTTGAATTGCAGAGCGTGTTAAGCCGGCGCTTTCCTCCCCCTTGGCACACGCTTGTGGAAGTGGAAAACAATTGAATAAAAGAAACCGCTCTCTCTCTCTGTAACACAAGTGACTTCGGCTGTTCTGCTGAAACTATGAGATTGAACTGACTCCAGCTCACAAATGGCTTAAGCCCTTACTAAGAGACTGTAAAATAAACATTTGTACTTTTCAAGATGCATATGTGGAAGGTGCACAGAGGATTTACCTGACCACCCACAATGAAGCCGTCGCATTATTCCCTGTTCCAAGTGACAGCTGAAAAATGCTGCCGTAGACTCTGTGCTTAACTGGTGGCTGAGGAGGCAGGAGTAACCTCGCTAGGAGGGATATGTGAAATGTATGAAGAGAAGGAGATAAAAAACTGAATATTTAGATTGAATACAGTCAGAAAAAATAACAAAGAAGTAGAGAAAAGACAGTAAAGGTAGTGAAGAGCCAATCTTAGCAGCAATGTGAGTCCAGGCCTTCTTTGTAAGGCAGTCAGAGGTGGTAATTAGCCAGTGATGAGTTGACGGGTTGTGTGTCCAGTGCTCGGCACTGCTGGGTGGGGCTGTGGGAGGTAGATAAGGCCGGCAGTGGGCTTATCTCTGAGAAGGACAGGCACCAGGCCTGCCAGGCAAATCCACCCACAGACCTGCCGTATTTTATTAACAACATCATTAATGCCAGACAGGTTATGTGCGATGGCTCGGAAGAGAGACGGGAAAAAGTAAAAAACAAATAAAGTCTCAATTCCTGCTTGGCCGGCCAGTCTAAAGTACATAGGCACCGGTTGACGTGTTTTGAAAGCAAGGAGCTTGTGGAGATGTTTACCAGGTAGGCAGCCAACGGAAGGGCACGGAGAGCGAGCTTGGATCTTACCTCTGGGTTTTGCTCATTCTCCTCTGGGTCCCCAGAATTCAAATGATTTTCTTTTTTTCCCTTTCAAACGTGGGACTACTCACCAGAATAATGATGAAGCAGATACAGAGAAACATAACTAGACACAAAGAAAAGGCAAAAATGTTTTTTTTTTAACTTTACGGACATCCAGGGTTTCATTTTTAAACACATGCTTTGTAAAATGCTTAGTTTTCCCCATTTCTCTTTCTCTCGCTCACCTGCATCTTTCAATCAGGTGTTCAAAGTTTTGTCTTCTTCATGCTCCTTTAAATTATAGAGCATTAGTAATGCATTTATTACATTTTCTTTAGTTTGCAGTAATCTATTGACCTTGAATCAGATGGCACTATAACAGTTATCAGTTATCATTTTGTATTAGTATGTGAAATATGCCAAATAGCGTTTGTTCAGTGGCATGTCTCCCTATAATAATAATCACCCCCAGGTTATAAGGATGTGACCTGGGTGCACCAATCAGTGTATACCTCACTCACCCCAATGCACACCTAAATGAAACAGGCTTTTGAATCGTCTTCTGCAATTTCCCCCCAATGAAAAAAAAAAGTCTTAGGATTTTGCTCATGTCTGTGTGGAAATGTACTGCACATTGATCCCCATAGGGCTTTTTCCTTACATGGCTTTTGCCAAACTCACCAGTAATGGGAGGAAAGGAAGGAGGGAGTCGGAGGGCGGTGGAAAGAGTGACCAGTCCGACAGGTTTATGTCTCCCTGCAGGCTGAGCTCTGTGGAGTGGGCCCACAGGAAGGAACGGAGCCAGCTGTGACGGCATCCTGCTAGCCACTGTGGTTTAGGAGCTTTGGGGCTACACTATCACCAACTCAACATTTCCCCCTCTCCTCTACCCTTCCCAGGGGTTGTTTTTGTTGGCCAGGGGGCAGTGTTTGGGTGGGGGCTGCTATGTGGCTCTGTGGAACAGCCACTCCTACACTTCAGGATATGGGAAGTTGAACCACCCGCAAGGACAGGGATTCTCAAATATCGTGTAAAGTAGCACATTTGTTCCTTAGCACTAATTGCCATTTTCAGACTGGAAGGTAGGTTCATAAATGTTATTTTATGGGCACGATGGGTGTCATTTAAGGTCTCCAAGGCCACCAGCTGGACTATGCTTTGGCAGTGAAAGCACCATGTGCTATAACAGAATGTAATGGTTCAACAGTAAAGACATGCTGTCAGGTAGCACAGAGACGTCCTTCTAATGTTAAGAGCAGTGGACAGATTGGGTGGGGGGGGGGGACTGAGAATGTAAAGGTTATCTGATCTATTCCACCTCCAACCTGCCTGGCTGATCAATCTGCTGGAAGAGTCAATCGATTTGATCAGAGAGCCTCTCCTTAGAGAGGACCTCCCAAGGAGTGGGTAGGATTCTGCGAAAGGCTGCCAGCTTGGAACATGTCTCCGCGATAAACCGAGACATTAAAATCCCTGATTAAATAGTAACTCACCACCTGTGGCAGCCATTCTCTAAATAAGCCACTGATTTAAGACGGCAAAGAACATCTACTGGTGCTGTCACTCCATCGTGTTATCAGGCTCATTATAAATGCAATATGTGTACAGTGAAATCACATCAACAAAATCCTGCAAGACTGACTGACAGCCAAGAGAGATCAGGCCGTAGTAAACAGAGTGGTAATCTTTATATTAGGACATTATGTGCCCCCAGTCAAAGCATGATGCATCTTTCTCATCATGAACTTGGTTTGTAGAACATACCCCACAAACAAAGTCAACAGACAAAACCATCTTATGATTGGATTTTAATCCAATTGCATTATTATTCAGGCCTCCCATTGGCCATTCATTACTCTCACATGGAGCCTGTGTGGGTTGTTATCACCCAATCAGGCTCAAGACTGTATTCTGGAGAGCATGCTTTCGTTTGCATCCTTTAAACCCTATGAGCCTTCCCTCTCTCTGGGCCCGCCAACGGAATACCTAATTCCAAAGTAAACTGATTGCTCTCTCCAACAAGATTACGCTGTGATGATGTTAGCCAAATGAGACTGCTATTCAGATGCAACCAGGGCAGGCAAGGATGCTTACCGCAAGATGACTGATCAGCATGTTAAGAGAAACAAGGTTGGGAAAAAAAAGAGGAGAAAACGAGGGATAGAAATCGAAAGAGTGCGAGAGAGTTGTGTGCGTGGGGGTAAGCAGAAATGTAATTTGCTTCTCACCTCAGGCGACTGGGCTCTGAGGCCAGTAAATATGCAAACAAGCTGAGCCTGGCCATCAATATGAAGACCCTAGATGATTACTAATCTCCACCGCAGAAGTAGATTGAGGTCTGTTCAGCAGTGCCATGTAGCATGAGGGTAGGGGTGGGGGGGGGGGATTGGGAGGTTAGAGTCCAAACTTCGTCTCCATGTTGGCTGCCAAGATTATGCACAATTTAGAGTTATAGGTGTAGCTGACCTTCAGTTTGGGAAGTGCTATACTATTTATGATGCATACCAATTAGCAATAGAGCGGCAATAAAAATGCAGGCGTCTTAAACCTATATTGTACATGTTTTTGAAAGGATACATTAATCATGTTGCGAATGTAATTCAGAAACTTCTGCTGCAAGTTTCCAGTAACTTTGAACCTTGTTTCAAACTCAGCCTAGTCTTTTCATCATGGAGAGCTCCTTGTCTGATATGAGCTCTTAGACGTGCGGCACAGTAGTTTACCAGCCCATTGTCATTCCCCATCCGTAATCCGGGATAAAACCTATGGGACGCAGACCGGTCTGGAGTCATTAGGTGTGTGCGTGGCTTACCCAGACAGCCAGATAAACCAGATGCCTCGGGATGGCCAGGGGTCATCTCTCTGTGTGAACACGTTGTTGATGTCCTTGTTTGTCTCTACCTCTTCTTTGCCCGTATCCCCCCTCACACCCTTCATCATTCCTTTTTTTGCGTGCTTTCTTTCACTCCCTTGATTGCCCTGCACAGTCATCACAAACACAGAAGTCCGCGTTGGAGCTTAGCAGTCGAAGAACCTGTCAGCTAAAGGGAAGGAGGAAAGAGAGACAGGGGAGTTGACTGTGGCCCTAGGTTGAATGCCTGAGGGTGTACTACGTGTGGAGGATAGTTAGTGCAGAAGGACACGCCACAGTCTGCAGGTGAATTCTCTCATTTTGGGAGACTTAATGCATTTGAATCATCACCTCTAGGGGGACGTCTTATGACTTTCTGTTACAGAATGAGCCTTGATATAAAATGCAGCAAAGGTTGTGTGTGTATGTGTGGTTTGTGTTTTTAATACAGCAGGAGGGCCTGTAAGAGGAATATATATATTCTAAGAAAGTCTTTCCAGTCCTAAACATAATTGACTATTTCTTGTATTTTGGAGTATGTTTCCAGCATTGAGCTTTACCCTCTGCAGTGAGTGCACAAGGCTTGAGGATGTTTACCTGGCATGGTGCCTGTTGTAGCTGCCCTCCTGTTGAGGAAAAGCAGGTCAGGGTATAGCTTTGTGTTTGTTTGTTTGTGCAGGTGTGTGTTTTTCTCGCACGTGTGTATTGTGTCAGTTGTGAATGTGTATGGCTTTGTGTGCGCACGTATGTGAAGAGGAGGGGAAGATCATTAAGATAGAAATAGTTGGAGAGTGCATTACATTCAGCTAGTTAAAAAAAAAACAGAATGTAATCTAATGTAAGCAGTTATTTTTCAGGAGAGGGCGGGGTGGTCAGTGATGGGGATGGTGGATGGCGGGTAACTGGATTCTCAGTTCACCTGAACCATCCATCTGCTCAGCCATCAATCTTCCTGCTTTCTAGCCCTCCATTCATTTACTCATCCACCCATTTATCCAGCCTTACCCATGGCCAAAGGGCCATGTCTCTTTGTGGCCCTGATAATCTAGACCAATTTCCTCTGCAATTTATTTCCCAGCCAACCACCCACCTGGTCAAGCAGCATCAGGCTTCTCAAGGTAGAGCCACTCATCCCAGCAAGCCCCTTCCCACCAATCACAGCCCCCCCCCCACCCCCCACCCCGTCCTCAAGCCTTAGATCTTTTTGTCTTTTGTGTTCTGAAGTTTCAGTTTTATACAATAGTAATGGAGCATCCTTTCCTTTACAGTAATCTCTGACACCACTCAGCATGTGTTGTTTACCTCTAATGCCTCAGCCCTTCTTCTTCTTTGATTTCTATTATCATTTCCTATTTCTACCACTTTCTGTGCTCCTTCATCTCCGTCTTTCTCTTCCTTTGTCACTTTCTCTTCCTCTCTTTCTTGCATTCTTTCCTCCTTTTCTCCATCCTGTCATGGCTCTTCAGTATTCTGCTGCTGTCTTGTGTAGAGTGATTTTGCCCAGACACGTCTGGCTCTGGGTAAAGTGCAGTCCCCAGAGAGCGTGCTCCGCAGCCCCCAGGTCGCCAGCACCATGAATACATTATGATCCCCATTTCCATCCTGTTGCCACGGCAGCACTTTTGGAGCCGCAGGGCGATTAAGACGTGTGCTGTCGATACCCTGATAGGAGCAGAAGTTGGATCTGGAAGCTGGCCTTTGATCAGATTTCATCCTCCTGCCTGCTATTGGTAGCTTCAGTGCAGGAAGACAAAGACGGAGTCTTGTGGGTTTTTTATTGGTTTGACAAGCTCACCTGCTGCACATAAGCATACCATGCATCCATCCTTGAGCTTTTTTTCCCACCTCTATGCTTTATCTCTGTCTTTCCTGCCTGAAACCATTTCCCTCCCTTTTTCTCATTTCCTTTGCTCCTCCCCATCACCGCAGTTCAGCTAAGGCAGCATTATACGCAGTCTCTCTCTGCTCTATGATATTCTGCTATGCTCACAAAGGAAGCAACTCCCTTACCTTTTATTGTTTCCTTTTTTCTTTGGGGGATGATGTATAAAACATGGTGCCTCAGGTAGAGGATGTTGGGTAGGAAGCCATGTCCCCCTAAATGGCCAGCCGTGTGCATGCGCCTAACACTTCACTGAGCAATCTGTCAACATGTCAGCAACACATGTTTTGTAAAAAGCCTCTGGTGGGAGCCAGGGGAAAAAAGGCACTCCTGCCAGACCAGAGAGGAAATGCTTTTTTCTCCTCTATGCAGTGGATTTTCTATTGCTGGTGCTCTGTCCCACGGGCCCCCCACCACCACGCTCTCCTCCCCCACACATACACCCGTTGTCTGCACTTCAGAAATTTGAACTGGGGACCCTCGAGGGGGTTTACTGGGAGGGTGGGGGTAGGCTGCGAGGGAGGGGCTCCCTCTTTTTCAGAGCGTATGAAATTGTGAAGGTATATTGTGGCAGGTCCCCAAGCGGTCTTTTCTAATACCTGAGTTTCTGGCGAAGCTGGAAATTACCAGCGGCTCCCCCGAGGGACGGCTTTATCCACACCAGGAAGGGGAGCAGAACTCAGTGGGGAGGTTACTTAATGCATGGCTGAAATAAAAGAATTTCTGAGAGACAGAGGCTGAAAAGCTAGCTTTTTTTTTCTTCATTTTTCACCCCCCTCCTCTCTTACTCTCGTTCCCTCTCCCTTTCTCTTTTCCTCCCCAGTAGTATAGTTTACTACTCTCTGCCTTCTCTTGAAGGGTTCTAGTTTAATAAACTTTCAGAGGATCCTGCTGGTGCAGACAGCTAGACAAATACCCTTGTGTGTTCTCTTTTGTCAGAGATACAGCTTTTTGTTATGTTCTTGCAAATTTGATTTCTCCCTCTGTCTTTCGTTTTCTCTGCCGCCCTCTGTCTCTCTCGCTTTCTGCATTTGTCTTCATCTCCCTTGTCCTTCTCTTGCTTTCTGTCTCCCTCTTTGATTCACAAACACATAAATACACACACACACACACACACACACACGAAGTTAAACTCTCTTGTGGTTGAGTTTATTGTTTGGTCTGTCTCTTCGTTCTCCCCCTCTGTGTTCCCTTTTGTTTTCTGTATGTTTTGTTGTATTGTGCACAGAGGCTGAGATGCAGATAGAATGCAGACAGTTTGCCCTGGGTGAAGAGTGTGCACAAGCATCGCTGTTATCTATTTAACAAAACACATTATTCTATTTATACATGACCAAATTCTTTAAGTTCCACCTACCGTTAAGGTGCAAAGTGCAGTATATTTTTCATCAAGGAGATTTAGAGCAAAGTGTTGGGGGCAATTTACTCATCTCTGTATAGTTTCTACTCACTGAATCCGGCTGCCTTTGTAATCAGAGCCTGTATCTAATGTCTGTGCATCATTAAGCTTGCCATGTTCATAACCTATAAAAAAACAACAACATAAAAATCTCATCCATGTATGAAATGCCTCTCTCCTTGCTTCTTAGTTCCTCTGTCTTCCTCCCCCTCTGCTGTTGGTAAATAATTCAACCTTTCCCTGTAACAAGTGCTGGCCTTAATAGGGAGCAGTACCTGTAGTTGGGATAAACAAGGCAGCCGGCCTCACCAGTGAAACAGAGGGATTTGGGCTTCATGAGGGCAGAGGAATAAGTCGTTTCCTTCTGAAAGGCAGAGTAGACTGGCTGACATTAATTAAACCCTATAGGATAAAGGTTATCTGAGGCCTAGCAAAGCAGAGGCCATGCATGCAGGATGTTATGTCTGACGAATCCTAATCAAGACTTCTTGGTGAAGCAACATGTACGGGTTGAGGCATTATATGTACGCTATGTCTGTGATATTATTATTCTAAAATCTGTGTTCCTGCGGGAACTAATTTTACAAAAGAGTGGTATTTCATCGATAGAGGAAAGGCACTATGATGTTTGACTGTCTGTTTTCAGTTGCAGACACATGCTGATAAAACAAAAAAATCGTTTTCAAAAAAAAAATAAAAATACGAAGAACAGGCTTTGCTAGAGTTTCAATTCCAAGAAATTTCCTAGAGAATTTCATGTTGAGAAAACACTGTTGCCCACTGTGCTCTATGGCGGAAATTGTGCCAAGGAGTCTCCCATGTGATGTGTGATCAGTGTCGGATGTAATGTGTTACTGTAATCTCATCAGCTTGTTCATGACACAGTAATGTAACACAAAACTGCGACTTAATTCAGTAATCATATGATAATCACTAATCAAACAAATCTGAACTTGCTTTTGTTACAGTTCCTCAATTATCTGCATGACGAGTAGAGGGCAAAAGAAAAAAAAACCTAATTAGCTTTTTTGTGTGCGCTTACACCAGAATCTCCTCACCTTAATTGGTAAGAGGGTGAAAACATGGCGATGGCAAAACTGCAGGACGGTTTCTGACTTTTGAGTTGTTAAGTTATGCACATTGCTTTGAATTTCGTTTGCACACTGTGTCCAGGACAAAAGCAGCTATCTACTGCAGCAAACACAAGATCAAGGCTCTCCAAGTCGCTGCAAACGTGACATGCTAACACAAGGTTAATAGCAAACCACCCAACCCAGAAGTGAGTGTATAACGGCCTCAACCAAGCAGTCAAGGCTAACAAAAGCAGAGATGAACAGGCTTTTAGCTCTGTGTATTCTGCAGCCAAAACACTGTCACTACATTTTCTATGAAGTGTGATTAATCGTCTTTGCGATAAAAGCTGAAATACTACCAGAAAGATCTTGGGTTTGCTTTCCTTATTAGGTTTAGTGATTTGCACATTATATGCAGATTTGACTTAATGCAGTTAACTGTCACAAAAGTAATTAAACAAATACTTTCATATAGGCAGCAAATAAGGAAAGAAATGCATTTAAAAATAAGTAGTGCCCAGTGCCTTACTTTTTTGAATAACGAACAAAATCCTGCTGTGACTGACTTAGCTGACCCTAAGTTTGGCATGCCACTCGGGTGCCAAGGCTCATGTTTTACAAATTACCCAGAGGGCCGTGCATCACCTCTGTGCCCATATTTTCTCCCTGCTGTATGCATAGTGTGTGGGATTATATTCCCCCAACTCTAGCTCTTCCCTAAGACAATGAACAGCTGCAGAGATGACAGTCACCTCACTAACCCAGGAATGCAGAGAAAATTTCAAATTAGGGGAGAAGCGTCACTCTGACCTATTGGCATACCCCATTTGTCCTGGTTTTAGGTAGGTAAGGCTCCATGTATATGTCATCAGGACACCCGTGGAAGTTAAAAGTCACCTTCTTTGAAATGGTCTTGTTATTTAAAATAGCCAAGGAAGTGGGCGAGTGACACGGGTTTTATTACCATCTCATTGTGTTCAGTTTCTATATTAAGGACTTGTATTGTAACACTAGCTCATCCGCGCGAGTAGTAAAATAGCAATGTGCGCTCCTTCCATATACTGATAACAGCTGATGTCCGCTCATGAAAAGTAATTAGCTGATATGGATGTTGCTGTCAGTGAGAGCTGATATTGGCGGATTATTACATTCACTCTCCTTGAAATGAGTTCATCACAGTAAGCTGTACATCCAGATAGACATTAAGATTGCCACATGTAAGAAGGACAGCTTGTTATTACAGCAGGATAGGAAGATTCCAAGAGGATGTCACAAAACGGCCCCACTATCTACAAAAATTAAAGGACCGAATATATTCTTCTTCTTCTTCTCCTTTTTAAGATATCACAGAATTTGCCTGTGACCGTCGAGCTACTCGCCATATGTTGCTTCAGATGCAAAAATCATATGTAAAATTATACAGGGCATCTGAGATGTTTCCTCTGATTTTCTTGTATTGAATTGATGGTAATTCATGTGGGGGATATTTTTTGGCAGGCATGCCAAGCTCCTCTCCTGAGACTAAGATAAATAACCTCCCCAGGTGGTGTTTTTACTTAGTAAACAGGTACTAACCCAAGAATCGCTGGTTTTATGTAAATAGGGAGATAAGTATTTGTTGAGGTGTTGGAGTGAGGGGATGGTATTCAAGGGTGAGATGAACCTCAATAATCTCTTTTAAGGATTTTTCTACAGTGACCCTGAAAGTTTTCCACTAAGTACGTCAGCATGCAAACTTTTAGCAAAACAATCTAGGGGAAAGTGTTTTTTTTTTCAGCTGATAAATAGATAAACATGAATAAATCAATGTGAAGTGATGGATGAATAAGTAAAATGCCCTGTAGTCATTTGTCTAGTTGTATTCAGGCCTCATATTCCATCCTTGTTCTGCAAATGAAGATGAGGGTGAGGGGCAGCGAAGAACGTGCTTCGCTCGGTGAGGTGTTGGCATGTTTGTTTGCCTGTATCGGCGTCTTGTGTGTGCATTTTTATCATCTTTTAGTATTAAGATAGGATGACGAGCTGCCTGGATACCAGCAGAAAACAATAGAAGGGGAAACAAAGCAAACCCCTAAATCTGTCTGCCATTTGCGCTCACATACTGTACACACATGTCATGAGTATCTTGGCACAGTTACTGGGCCAGGGAAGTGCTGGTCTGGGGCCTGGCCCATTCTCCAGAGACACCCCACCACCTCCCACCCCACCACCTCCCCTCGCCTCCTCATTCTCCACCCCCCCACCCCACCCCCTTTCCCCCTTCCTGTGCAGTCTGTGGACGCAGTCTGAGGCGACAAGGTTGCACAACGGCTCTCAAAACCTTCACTTTGCAAAGATGATCATAAAAAAAAAAAAAAAAAAACACAGTCTGCCATTAGAAATCTGTTAAAGAAGGAAAATAATTAGAAGGACTGTGATAATTGTGTCAAGGGGGAAATAGATCAGACGAATTATGGGAAGAACCACAAAATCTTGCCATGGCTTTGTTACTTTGCTGTTTGGTTCATTCCGACATTGATCCACCCTTCCATCTGTCATCCTTTTCCTGTGCTCCTTCTTCAACTCTCCATTTGTATCTCTCTTTCTTTCGTTCTTTCTTCCTTTGTTGGATTCGAGAGTGGAGGAGCCTTCTGGCTTTAACAGAGAAGGGATGAAGATGTTTATTCATCTGGAGGGTATTAGAGCCATGATTAAGGAGGGGAGGGAGTAGTAAGGCTGATGCGACGTCTGCAATGCTCGTTCTTGGGCCGCCTTTGGGATTCTGGCCAACACACACCAGGAAAACAAGAAGTGAAGAAGAATGAAAAAATACTTGTAGTGAAATTCGATTCTCTCGGGAAAGGACAGAAGTTTGAATTTTAGCTGGCTCGCTCTCCCTCTCTCCCTCTCTCTCGCACTCGTTCTCACTCCCTGTCCTCACAGCTAAGCTAATTATTAATGAATGCGGTTTCTGTTGAACCTTGGAGAGGTGTCAGCACTGCAGTCACTGAGGGTTAAGAAATCTTGACATTTAAGACAGGGATGCATGAAAATACATCGTCTTGCTTGAGTTGATGCTTGTTTTTCTTCCCCTCCCGCTTTCCTCTCCACGATGCATGTTTTCTTCTCCCTCTTGGGCTGTCTCCAGTTGTTTTACCACTGACAAGCTGGGCTGGTATTGAGGAGATATCAAATAAAGCCACAGTGTATTAATCGGGGGAACCAAAGGTCATGGGTCAAAAGACAGAGTCAGAGTTCGCTGATAAATGCTAATGCTAAACCTAACACAAGTTCATTTCCAGGTTGTTTGTCCACACGCATGTGATTCTCTTCGTTGTTTGCCGTGAGGGGAAGAAAAAAGAGGGAGAGATGAGGATACAAGTATTTTTATGGGCATTTGGCAAACTAACTGGCCCTTTTAAAAATATTTCCAGTGCAACTTAAACTAATAAGTGAGACGATCCTTTCTTGAAGTCTAGCCCAAGTTTTATGGGTCACTCTGAGGTAGTTTGATTAAAAAGAATTAGACCCTATTTTCTGAATTCAGTCAGTGCTGTGTTGGGTTTTAAGTAATGGATAGCGTCTCTGGAAACTTGCAGACCAAACCCTATTTTAATGAAGCAACCATACAGTAACTCAGCATATTTCTCTATGCACAACAATTTTTTTCTGTTCCACGGTGATCACATAAATCACATTTCTGTGAGTAACTAAGAGTGTTTGTGGGGGGAGGGGGAAATAAAAGAGCATCCAAGTAAACTCCCGCACAGTGAGAAAATATAGTAGCGGCACAGTGCTGCAGCATCTCTCAAATTGGCTGACTGGCTGGCTGGCTGGCTAGCTGACTGTCCACTGGGTCCTGCGCCTGGTCTGCCGCAGTGTTGAGGGAACAGCACGCACACACGCAGGCACCCTTGCCTATTGAAGCCCAGCCCAGTCCAGTCCCGCCTGGCCCAGCACTCCCTTAGAGCCAGTGCAGTGAGGCAGGCGGTGAAGGGCCATGCTGGGGGACAGATTGTCATCCTCCTTTCTCCCCCTGGGAGGCTCACTGTGGCTGCTGGTCCAGCCAAGACCTGAGGAACAGCCTCCTTCCTGTTTGTGCTGAAGTCTACCTGAAGTGGTCAACGGTCCTCCTACCTTACCAACACCACCAGCTGCTCAGTTGAAGAGGAAATGATACCGCTGCCACCGTCGCACTCCCACACACAAACTGCTCCAACTACATCGCAAATACAGCGTTGATCATAGATAGATAGATAGAACACCAACATGAGCCATCAAGCCCACCCACTACTACTCTGAATAATAACCTGCGATGAACCCCAAATTCACCTTTTTGAATAATAGTTTAATTAAATGCCTTGATTTTCCGTTCTCTCGTTAATTTTCCTTTTTCTCATTTGAAAAACGGACTTAATTTTGAAAGGAGGAAAATGAAGCACTCCTGACAATTTAATTCCTCCGCTCCAGGTTAGCTTGCCTCATCCTACTATAACACCTTCTTTTCTGGCAGAAAAACACAACAGGGCGCACGCAGGGCCAAATAGCGATACAAGACGACATCCCTGCAAATGCTGTGAATTCACATTTTTACAAGCATCAAACGGCAAATTATTAAATTAAAAACATTTTCATAAATAAGTTCACATCTTCTATTAATATTAAGTGTTAAAGTCTGTTGCTGGCTTCAGATATCTAATAGTATGCAGAATGATAAATGTGTTATCCAGCAGACAGACAGCCCTGACATGCTTTTAGAGTTCAGTCGCTGTGGTTATGGATTATGGTACGATGTTAGCTTTCACAGGAAATGCAATGAGTCAGATCATGCACTAAACATCCTCCCTCTTTTTAAGAAACCTTATCATTGATTATTATTATTCAGCTTGTCCATTTTGGCAGAGACGCATTAGTGCTGCAGTGACACATCTTTGCAATAAGTAATAAAATTCCTCTTTGGCTGCGTCTCATCGTCACAGAGAGAAAAAAGCATAGTAAAGGATGACTGGCCGCCCTACTTTTCTTGCTCTGGCCTTCCATTTGTCTAACTTTCCTGTGTTGCCACTGGGGCGCTGTGATTTCTGGGACAGTGACCAAGTGCTCCTGTCTGAGCTGGGGGACGTGGGTAATGTGGACAAAGTAGTTGACAGTTTGCCGCTTCCCCATGGTTGAGAGACAGAGCCATGAGGGCCAGAATAATGGACACCCAGACCACAGAGTCAGGACAGCGCTTGATGTTCCAGCTCTTTGTGTCAGGCCCTGCGTGAAAAAATCCCCATTGACTGCAATTTTCCCTTCAAGTTTGTGTGTGTCTGTGTGTGTGTGGATATGTGTTGTGTTGCGCATGTACATGATGTTAGGCCAGAGTAACTTGCTGCTACGGCACTGATGAAACCGCGGGAAGTGAATCCTTATTCCATCTAATGTTTTTCTACCTTGTCCAGTAAAAGACAGCATCCTTGTTCGCTGATCCTCCAGCCGTCTCCCACCACCCCTCCTTCTCATCCTGTAGCATAGTGGATTTGATTGATCTGTAGCAAGGGGGGAGAGGGACCTGACATTTCTCAGTGATGTGTAAAAACATATTGTGTTTGCTAAGAAAAAAAAAGAGGAAAAGAGAGAGACAAACCCAGTATACACACAACACTAGTACCCACACACACACATACACAACACAATGTCTGAGGTTGGGGAAAAAGTGGTGAAAAAGCAGCCTCTTTAACTAGCTGTGCTTGTGCTTATTTGTGTGTGTTAATCAGCTGCATGGTGCAAAAAGCCACATCAAGCCACCTGGTACTTTTGTTGACAGCTACTGGGAATTATCAGTGTTTCATTTTGACTGGATTTGATGTCTTAAAACAGGGATGTAGCAGGACTACTGTGAGTAAAGCCCAGCACTGGGCCTCTTCCAATAGCTCTGTGTCCTCTGAGCTCTCTGTCCTGAATCAACTGAGTCATTTGTTCATCTGACTGGAATTAGTCCCCCCGAAAAAAAAAAAGAAAAAAAAAAAGAAAAAGCTATCCTTGCCCCCCTCATCCTGCTTCTCTGTCAGGAAAAAGAGCGCTAATATAGAACAATATATATATATATATATATATATATATATGTATATTACACCACTTCTTCTATTAGATCTTAAGTGATTGTGTCACAAAGCGGCGTACATGAATACGTGTTGTTCAGACACGCACTGCTATTTGGACATCAGAACAGGGAAAAGTGTTGAGATGACACATGCATCATCTCATGGGAAAGGCTCACTACTTTTCCCAGTAACTGTAAAAAGATCCCCTCTCTGAATATGAAGTGGGGTCACGGTGTTACATCAGACAAGTTGTCAGCTTTTTGTTTATTCAATGAATCCCCAATCCCCAATGTGCCACAAATACACTCACACAAACACATCTCTTATGACAACCACTATGTACAGATCTCTGGTACAACACACAGGAAGATAAGGTTTGGCGACTGAAAGCCTGGCCATGCTTTGCTTCACTAGAATGGCTTTTGAACAAAGTCTAGCTTGTTATAGAAGTGGCAGATGAGTGATGGGGGGGAAAAAAACATTTTTTCTGATAAGATAAGGTCCTGGACCTGGATAAGAGTTTGGCTTCCTAAATAGAGGAGATGTACTCTGTTGCTGTCAGACAGTGATAAGGCATCATGAACAGCTTCCAGCGCCTCAGACACGAAGGTCTGGGCACCAGAAGTGAGTTGTTCCCAAATGATGCGGTCCCTGAAAGGTTTAAAGAGGGTGTAACTGCAAAAATTACATTTTCTGAAACACAAAAAAAGGTAGATAATTGCTTTTTTTATTGGTTTTTTGTTTTTTTTTTGGTACTTTTCATAATGTGGACTAAAAAGGTGTAGATACAAAAAAAATAAAAAAATAAATTCCCCCCCAAAAAAACACCTCTAAAAAAAATGTTTGGTCAACTGAGGAATGGTTTGTATTTTGAGCCAGCTGGAATAAAATAACCAAGAATATTTTCAGTATTTTAAAAGCTCTGCACAAAATCAGCTTGAATACAGATGTAGCTGTTTTTGCTCAGTTGTTTCATATTGTATGAGACATTTCATAATTATCTTTAAAAAGCGAGACATCTATGTGCATGTGTATGAAAGCAATAAAATGCTTTTGCAAAGCAATATGCAGTTTTTTAGGATATACATGCAAAAGCATTAAATATTATACCAAATGTCAAACCAAGCACCCATGCTTTATCTCAATTACATTTAACAAGAGACTCAGTTACATTTGTGTGCACTCATTCCTGTTACAAATACTTAATGGTCAATTAAATATTTTTATAATCCCATTTTACATTTTTTTTTCTGCCAGTTGAACTTTAATGTATACCTTTGTTTCCCTTTTTGCAGTCTCTAACGGAAAGGAGCTTTATTAGATTTTAATATCAATAACTTGGATATTTTATTTATTGGGCCACTGCTAAGCACAGCATACAGCCATACATTTGAAGAACAGTTTATGTGAAAATCTGTCTTTGTTGCCTTCTTTTGAGGTCTTACGCTCAAATTATACTGAGACCCAATAGTATTTGTCTACAAAGAAATCAACAGACATTATTCTTTAAACATTTTTGTATCATTTAGCTTTTAAAACATAGACACAGTTTGCCACCATATGTGTTAAAGTCCAAAGGGAAACAATGTCATCATGAAAATTAATGACTTGCTCTCAAAAAATATTTATGCATGCTAATTTTCAAATGCATTAATTGCATAAATAAAAGATTCTTCAGGGGCTTGGAAAACTATTCTGCTGTGCAGAAAAATGGTAAGCGTACCTGTTCCCAGCATTAGGGATCTTATTTGAACAGGGGTATTTACTTTGGGAAAGGGTGCTATAAATGAACACAGAGGAAGTGCTGCACAAAAGGCAGTTCAGACTGGCTTAGAGGAAACTGAGACCTGCGTGTGAATCGGGAATTCTCAGTGGTTACTTCTGCAGTACCAGGAAAAAAAAAAAAGAAAACATAATTTGTATAGAACAGAAAACGTCTTTATTAATTTAGCATATTTTGATCAGTGAACTTCACAGGCCAAGTTATATTTTTGTGACTTTTAAGAAGTTCTTTGTTACTTTAGCTTCGACTTTAATGTTTATCTTTCTGGTAAATGTGGCAGTGGCACATTTTGTGCCATTCCCTATAGGGGAACTCCAAATGAGGTTGTTTTGTTCCATATAGGAGACATTAAAAAAAAGGAGGGAGGGGGGTAGGGACAGAACTCCCAGAGAGGGACAGGCCTTAAGATGGAGGTCTTCCTCCCAGGACGTGACAGGCTGTTGGCTGGAGGATGCTCAGGAAGGCCTTGGCAGACCAACAAAGACAGCCCTTCAGCTGCAGGGTGTAGTTTTTCAGGCCCCAGCATCCCCTTTGGCAGCGGCACAGAGAGTGCTGGCGTGCACAGGCCCCCGGCCCGAGAGACAGGGAAGTAAGGCCCGTTCTTTTATTTACTCAGGCTGCTGCTGAGGCCTGGGCATTTCTTGTCTGGGTGAAGAAGGAAAAAAAAAACAAGTCTCTCTCTCTTTTTCCTCTTGAGGTCTCCTGAGGAAGATTGCTCTTTCATCTGCAGTTGTTCACACACTTGCTTCGGCCATTGGACTTGTATCTGTGTATTCTATGTGTACATGCTATGTGTGCACATGTATATTCTTGTCAGTGTATGCACACAAGTGTGCTCTTGCTCTGTGTGCGCGTGTGTTTGGTGTGAGGTTGGGTGGGGGTGAGCGGTACACAGTAAAACTACTGCAGTTCTATAGTTTTATCTATCGACTCACCAGAAAAAATAGGTGAAGAAGCACAAAAGGAGAACCTTTGTCTACTGGTTACAGCATGGCTATAACGTATTTGTTGGCCAGTGTGATTATACCCTATGCAGTCCAACGTGAAATCAAATGATGCATTATTACTAACTGTGTTATATTTGCTATCCAGACACAAATTTTAACATAGCTACTTATTCAAAGCCCTTCATTGCAACTTCCATATATATGAATCAGATATTACTCTATATATGTCATCACCGTAAGGCCCTAAATAAATAATATACACTGAGCAAACAAACAACGAGAATGGAATGAGATTGTCCTGACAGCTTAGTAATGTCTCAAGGCATCAAGACATCCTCATTTAAGACAGCAGAATTTCATTTAGCCTTGTATACAGAACCATTTATTTGTTTGTTTTATACTATTGTCTCGAAGCCAATACGTTTGACTGTAAGGCATTGGCTGGGGTCATTCTTCTTGCACTGTCTTCTTCTCCTATACCCGGAGAGGCAGTATGAGATAGGGCAGATCCGCCCCCTCTGTGGAGGAGGGCATAGCACTGAGTCACCCATCCTCCCTCAAACCAGAGAGAGAGAGAGAGAAAACATTGAGACATGTATGAAAGATAAAGCAAGTAAATCAGGCAAGGTTTGCTCCTTCAGTGAGATGTGTGTACAGAGTGGGCGCCTTGCCAGGGGTGGGAGGTTTCCGGGAGGGCCACGGTGTGGAGGTGGGCTCTCAATGTGCCGCTTTCAGCAGTTTGGAGGGGCAAGGGAATGGCCTCCGACCCCATCTGTTTCCTGAAGATAGGCCCTGATGGGGGTAAGTGCTCAGAGAGGGCATGATATCCTGACAAAGGGCAGATCTCCCAGCAAAAACAACAGAAAGGGGGAGAGAGAGAGAAAGACTTAGATTTGTCAGCTGAAGGAGAGTACAGAGGTTGGATCCTGGAAAGAGCTCGTGCTTTTCCTCCATCCCTCTCATAAATCTTTGCAGCTTCCTCTTGTTTTTCCCATTCCAAGTTATGGCCTTTTGACATATTTTTTTTTCTGAAGAGGTTGGGATTATGTTGTTTTATTTAGGTAAGGAAGTTCACAGCACTTAGATTTCAGCAGCGGGAAGAAGTGGCCTGTAACCTTTTGAACCTGTGGAAAGTGGTGCTCTGTTTTCCATGCATATAACCGCACAGTGAACCAGTGGATTGGAATGTTGGAGCCATTTGAATAGGAACACATTAAAGTGATTGTAAAAAAAAGTTGGTCATTCTCTGCACCTGCTTGTCCTTGACTGAGACAGTAAGCCACCACTAGCCACCTACCCCCTACCCCTCCTTGCATCAGAACATGGATGGCACGTTCATCCATCCACGATCACTTGCCTCACAGCTTAACGCAGACTGCACAGACAAATATGGTAATAATGCATATTCTATAATCTGATATCTATTGACGGATGTTCTGATGGGTCTATGTTTCATGAAAATCATCCGTTTTGCAGCAGAGCGTTCCCAAAGGCTATGCATAGCCGTGGTTTAAATTGCATATTTAATCTTCTCCTTCATCCTTAAAACTGCTTTTGCCTGTTTTTCTCTTGTCTTAAGGTCATTTCAAGGGCTCTTGTTATTCAAAAATATTCAAGTAATTCTTCAGGAATAATAGAAATGTTCTAATTTACCTCATGCAGGGCTTACATCCTAGAGTAGACCCATTGTCTTGTGTTGGCTTTAAATGTCAGAGAGATTGTGTTTTGAGTCACAGTGGGCTAAGCCATTACATGGCCACATACAAGGTTAATTGTAGTAAAAGTATTTCCACTTATTCTCTTCTCTAATTATACTTTAAATTGCATATTTAATGTAACTTTTTAGATAACACCTAAGGAGAGGTATTGTTTCAGCTGAAGAAAAAATGGTCTACATTGCAAAGAATTTGAAAATCATACACCACAACCTTATAATTACTATGACAAATAACGCCACGGTGGCCTACCTTTTCAAGACTAATGACTTGCTAATATAGTGACTAGCTTACAAAACACCTTTCTAACTCACTCACTTTCTCCATTTTTCTTCCTCCATCTTTTTCCCTCTGACCTGCCCTCAATGCCTTCATTTCTACATTTCTTTCTGTCTTCTTCTCCAGACGGTGCTGATCTTGAGGATGACCCATCGTGTTCTTGGCCAGCATCATCTCCCTCTAGTAAGGATCAGACTTCTCCAGGACACTGTGAGGACTATGATTTTGGCGAGGAAGAAGGAGGCCCTGGCCTACCGTACCCATGCCAGTTCTGCGACAAGTCTTTCAGTCGTTTGAGTTTCCTCAAGCGTCACGAGCAGAGCCACGGTGATAAGCTGCCTTTCAGCTGTACCTTTTGCAGCCGCCTGTTTAAACACAAGCGGAGCCGAGATCGACACGTGAAGCTACACACGGGTGATAAGAAGTACCACTGTGGAGAGTGTGACTCTGCCTTCTCCCGCAGCGATCACCTCAAAATCCACATGAAAACCCACGCCTCCAACAAACCCCACAAGTGCCCTGTGTGCCGTCGAGGCTTCCTTTCCTCCAGCTCTCTCCACGGCCACATGCAAGTACACGAAAGGGGAAAAGATGGCACGGGCTCCGGTTTCTCTAGGGCTGATGAATGGAAGCTGAAAGAAACCCGCAAATGCAGCCGGTGTGAGGAAGGCTTCGATGTTCCAGAAGAGCTCCAAAGGCATATCGCAGAATGCCACCCTGAGTGCTCCCCATCAGAGGATGGAGGCCTGGGTGCCACCCTGCAGTGCATCTACTGCCACGAGCCCTTCAGCGATGAGGGCACCCTGCTGACCCACATTGACCAAGCCCACAGCAGAGATAGGAAGGGCCACACCTGTGCTATCTGCTCAGAGCATTTTCTGTCTGTTGAGGACCTCTATGCTCATATGGACATCCACCAGCTCCCTGAATCTAGTAACCATAGTAACAGCCCTTCCTTGCTGACTGTAGGCTACACCTCTGTGTCTAGCACAACTCCGGACTCCAACCTCTCCGTTGACAGCTCCACAATGGTGGAGACAGCACCACCTGTGCCCAAGACCAGGGGAAGGAGAAAGAGGGCTGCACAGAACACTTCAGACATGGGAGGACGTTCCTCTAAGCAGCCTAAAGTCTCTTACAGTTGCATCTACTGCAACAAGCAAGTGTTCTCCAGTTTGGCTGTGCTTCAAATTCACCTGCGAACCATGCATCTGGACAAGCCAGAGCAGGCTCACACTTGCCAGTTTTGTTTGGAAGTTCTGCCCTCTTTACTAAATCTGAATGAACATCTTAAGCAGGTCCACAATGCAGAAGACCACGCTGCCCTGTTAGCGAGCTTGCCTGATGCCCTCCTTCAGTGTAATTTCTGCCCCGAGGTGTTAAATGACCTAAATGCCCTCCAGGAACACATCCGCTGCTCTCATGGCTTTCCCAGTCCAGTGGCCAAGGAGAGCAATGCCTTTTTCTGCCCCCAGTGCTTCATGGGGTTCTTGACAGAGGCTACCTTGGAGGAGCATGTTCGCCAGACTCACTGTGATGGGGGGAGCCTGCGCTTTGACTCCCCCTTGGCTGTAACTCCCAAGGAGCCAATAGTCGAAGTGTACTCCTGTTCATACTGCACCAACTCCCCCATATTCAACAGTGTTCTAAAGCTTAACAAGCACATCAAGGAGAATCACAAGAACATTCCACTAGCCCTGAACTACATCAACAATGGGAAGAAATCCCTCCGCACTCTCAGCCCCTCTTCGCCAATATCTGTGGAACAAACTGCCGTGCTGAAACAAGGTAGCTCAGCCTCCCGTGCCACCAGTGAGTTCATATGTAACCAGTGTGGTGCCAAGTATACAAGCTTAGACCTTTTCCAGACTCACCTCAAAACGCATCTGGATGGTCTGCAGCCTCAGCTTACCTGTCCGCAGTGCAACAAGGAGTTTCCCAACCAGGAATCTCTGCTAAAGCATGTGACAATTCACTTCACTATTACGTCGACTTATTACATCTGCGAGAGCTGTGACAAGCAGTTCACTTCAGTGGATGACCTGCAGAAGCACCTACTCGACATGCATACTTTTGTGTTCTTTCGTTGCACTCTGTGCCAAGAGGTGTTTGACTCAAAAGTGTCTACTCAGCTCCACCTGGCTGTGAAGCACAGCAACGAGAAGAAAGTGTACCGCTGCACCTCCTGTAACTGGGACTTCAGGCATGAGACTGACTTGCAGCTTCACGTCAAACACAGCCACCTGGAAAACCAAGGCCGTGCCCACCGCTGCATTTTTTGCGGGGAGTCCTTTGGAACGGAAGTGGAGCTGCAGTGCCACATCACCACCCATAGCAAGAAGTATAACTGCCGCTTCTGCAGCAAGGCTTTCCATGCCATTGTTCTTTTGGAGAAACATTTGAGGGAGAAACACTGTGTGTTTGAGGGAAAGTCACAGAACTGTGGCGCCAATGGTTCTACTGTAGTTGGTGGGGAAAGCCAGCCTAAAGAAGATGCTGAGCTACAAGGTCTCCTAACTAACAGCCATGGTTCAGGGGCAGTAGGTGGATCTGTGATGGAGTCCCAGAACAGCCATGATGGAAGTGAGGAAGAGGTGGACACTGCAGAGCCCATGTATGGATGCGACATATGTGGGGCATCCTATACTATGGAGTCACTGCTCACTAACCACCAGTTGAGAGATCACAATATACGCCCTGGTGAGAGTGCCATGATAAAAAGAAAGGCTGAGATGATCAAGGGTAACCACAAGTGCAATGTTTGCTCCCGTACCTTCTTCTCTGAGGCTGGGCTGAGGGAACATATGCAGACCCACCTTGGGCCTGTCAAACACTACATGTGTCCCATCTGCGGGGAGCGCTTCCCCTCATTGCTCACCCTGACAGAGCACAAGGTCACCCATAGCAAGAGTTTGGACACGGGGAGCTGCCGCATTTGTAAGATGCCACTGCATAGTGAGGAGGACTTCCTGGAGCACTGCCAGATGCACCCTGACCTGAGGAACTCCCTTACAGGTTTCCGCTGTGTTGTTTGCATGCAGACGGTCACCTCCACATTGGAGCTCAAGATCCATGGTACTTTCCACATGCAAAAGACAGGCACTATGTCCGCAAACCAACCCATGGGCCGCACCAATGCCATGTCTCAAAACCAGCAGCAACACCACGCCCCAAAATTTTTCAAGTGTGCCTCCTGCCTAAAAGATTTCCGGTCCAAACTAGACCTGGTAAAGCTGGACATCAACGGACTGCCTTATGGACTCTGCGCATCCTGTGTGGCGGCTGCCGGCTCCAAGAGCTCCAGCCCAACAGTGAATGGAGGGAGGCAACAGCAGCAGCAGGGGGGAGCCACCACTCCAGCAACAACTACAGCCACATGGGTCCAAGGGGAGAGTCTCAGCCCTGGAGATGGAAAAGGCAAAGGTGTTTCTTCATCGTCCTCATCCTCTTCCACGTCGTCCTCATCTGCAGCCAAGACACGATGTTCCAGCTGCAATGTGAAGTTTGAATCTGAGGCAGAGTTGCAAAACCATGTCCAGACAGTGCATCGGGAACAGTCTGGGGACAGCAACAGCGGACAGCTGAAGACCCCCCAGGTGTCTCCCATGCCAAGAGCCAGTCCATCGCAAACTGAAGAGGTATTGCTAAGTAGCCTCGCACTAAATAAGCAAATGAAAACATGCAGAGAATTTACAATTTACAAATGACACAAATATTTCTACCATATATCTTTTATTCACACTTGACTGTAATCCCTGTTGTCTGATTTACAGAAGAAGACATACCAGTGCATCAAATGTCAGATGGTGTTCTACAGTGAATGGGACATCCAAGTTCATGTGGCCAACCACATGCTGGGTAGGAGATAGCACTTTCTGATTCATTTATTATGGTTTCTGTTATACTCCAGAAACAAGAGTCATTAAATACAGTGCTTGTGTAATATATACAAATATGTTTGTCCAAATTTCCCAAGTGTTTCTAAAATCTAGCGTAAATTTAATCAACATATCTTTTAGGCATGCAATTTAAGTGTTAAAATCTCACCCGCGCAGTGTGCAAATTATTAAGAAAAATTCACCCAATTTCAGTGTTTTCCTACCTTTTTAAAGATGAATCACATACTAAAAATAAATGTGATATGTAATAAAATATTTGACCCTGTCTCATTCAGGCTCACAAGTATCTGGATCACATCACCAAATAGGTGGAATTATTTTATTATTTGACCATCAATTGCATCCCCAGTGTTGTGCTTTCATAAACCCACAAGCTTCATTTCTCCATGCATGTGAATGGTATAATATGGTCCGTGTGCATGCTTCAAGCTGAATTTCTCCACTTCAAACCACTCTGTAATTAAGGTAGTTTGAAGTAGTGGAAAATAAAATACACAGATTATTCAAATATTGAAATATCAAACAGATTTGATCATTCTGATCATCCCAAAGATTATCAATCAATTTTCTGAAAAAAAAAAAGACAAAAATTTCTCTAGTTCTTCTATATGTATTTTTGGTTTGTTTGTCTGTTGTACTTTGTCACACAAGTACTGTTTTCAGATGACTGAGATCTGCATACTAGATTTTATACTTTCATGCTCTCTCCTTGAATGACGTCAAATCAACTGAAAAAATGGATATTTGCCATTTCGGTGTTTAATATCAAAAGAAATATTCCAAATTTTGCATTTCATTTCGCAAGATTTCTCAGCTAAGAGTGCTGGTGTACGACTAAGCTCCACATTTTCAAAATGTCTCTACTTTTGGTTGTCATTTGTATGCAGGCAGAATAATTTATAGGGAACAGACAATTGGAAAACAGGTTTTCTTGCCTGCAGTAAGTAGGCGTCTGAATTCCGGTCTCACGTTCCTTTATTCATTCATTTATTCAGCTCGTTTGGCGGCTCTTTCATTACACTGCATTATCTGTTGTCTTCAGTGGGAGAGAGACTCATTGATCTGGAACCAAACCGCCTCTCTGTTTGGGACACGCTTCTAGGCGCAGGTGAATTTAAACACGGTGGGCAATTCTATCAGGACCGGTAGGCAATTCTATCAGGGACCCACTGTTTGTGCATAAACAATCAGAAGCATGTGATTTGTGATTTTGATGCTGCGGTGTATTTGCAAAAGAGAGAGATGAGCTGAGAGTGTGTAGGTGTGTATTTTGTATTCATCTTTGCGATCTGCTCACCCACTAGTCTACTGGGGGTGCCTAATACAGTACCATGCCAGCATTAGTCCTTTCTCTCGCAAAGGCAGGCACGGAGCACACTGGGAGGGTAGAAAACAAACCCCCCTACTGGTTATTTTATGTTTTTCAGCCGCACAAGCACACAGTTTCCCCGTAATAGTGGAATTCAGACAGCTTAAGATAACAGGAGGATAGGTGATTGGGTTATTGTCTGATGTCTTACTTCTCTGATATGCCATCGCTTTGTATTCAACATGATCATGGGTTTCATCTGACTTCTCAAAAGGGTTTCTGTTAGATACGTTTGCTTTGTGATCTCTAAAATAAGGAGAAAACAAAACTCATTGTAATGTGAAGTTGTCAAACAAACAAGAGGAAAACAGAGCAGAATGAAGTAAAGTTAAGGAAATGTGTTTAATGGACAAGGCGTGAGGTACGACATGTGAGCCGTGTTTCAAGCGCTGATCTTGTTCTTTTACGTACCTTCTGAAAAATTGCTCTGTTTAATTTGGAGCATGGTTAAATTCAACCCACACTTTAATCACTGAAGAGCCAATTTGGGCCAAAAACAACCCCCCAAAAATGCACATTTGGAAAAGCTCTAAATATCTTTTCGACAGAAAAAAAAGGGACACTTTCTCCTTTTAATGACCATCTGCACAGGAGAGGGGAAACAGGGGGCTGGGGTCATCTCCGCTCAGCTGTCAGCGTTATTAGCGTAGGTAATGGAGCAGACGCTGGATTCATAGGGGTGTTGTTTTCATCCATGCCCCGCTCCATGGTGTCAGTTCACACTGATAACTCTATATATAGTGATGTGCCGTGACATAACCATAGTGCTAAGTGTATGGAACAACAAAACCTGAGCCCGTCTCACCCAGACGAGTCCACATTAGCTGCCTTTGTAATACAATAGTCTCCCTCAAACCCGGCGCAATGAGCCTCCACCCCTTACCTCCTCCCATCAGGCCGAAGTGGTCGCGGCTGCCTCTTCTGTCTGACTGCCAGCACATTTTGATGCATGGATATTACACTCAGATGATGACGCTCCTGGTTCAGACATAAAGGGCAGCTCTGGTGCTCAGCTACTCAACATTTACTATGATAATGGAGGTAAATGAAAGGGACGGAGGTAGCCGTGGGTGCAGAAGGGTGTGTTGCGGACCAGCCCCAGCCAAGCCTGTGAACAGCCCCACGTGTCTTAAGATGGAGGCTGCAGCCTGCTAGGGCCCAGATGGATCAGTACACATTTGCTGTACAGCTGGTCGCTCTGTTTGGGGACCTGGTGTGATACTCCTATGGAGAAAAAAATGATATCGCCACCATCCAAGGAGCAATTTAATAGCAGGCCAGAAGACAGCTGGCCACTCTTTAGTTTAGAGTTTTTTTGGCATGGCACACTTACAGAATTGAGGGTGTCCGATTTTTCTCCAGAGACACACAGATTTATACAGCTTTCAGCTGTCGCAGTCACTATCAATTCTTTAATTTTCTGTTTTTCTTTGAGATTAGAAGAAAGGCCTCTTCGTGAATAAAAATTTCTCATTTTGAGATGTAATAACTGCATTGCAAAAAAAAAAAAAGGTAAATAGTAGTCCCCGTTCATTTTTTTCTTTTCTTTTTTTTTTTAAGAGGACCTTTGAAGGTCCTTCACTGACACAAAAGCCTGTTTGGTTTTATCAGCATGCCATCATGCCACCCCATTGCTTCACTTTGACCCCAGTGTAAACTATGACATTTGGAGCCTCATGGGGGGCACGTTTGGCCCATTTATCGCACTGTTTCAAATGTCCCTGTGTGGATTTTCAGAGCCCTGACATGTTTTGAAGCATGGGCTCTGTCTTAAAGGGTTCTGAAGGTGAAAGAGGGTTTAGCTTTTTTTGTGATATCTGCTTTCAATCTCATTCTCATCTCACTTCTGTCCTTTCCAAGTAGCTACTGCCAAGGTGGCAGTACTGAGAAGGACAACTGTAAACAAACAAACCAAACCACATCCCCCCCCAAAAAAGTGTTTTTTGGGGTCACCTCTACAGATTTTTTGGGTTGGTGACAGCACAGAGCTTGAAGCCAAGTCAGGGAGGAGGCTTCTCTCTCAGAGTGGAGCCAGTGGCCTGGTCGGCCCAGGCAAAGGGGGGCACTGGAGGGGTGGAAAGGTTCGGGGGCGGAGAGGGAAAGGCACATTTGCTGTACAGCTGGCCGCTCTGTGTGAAGCAGGCACTGTGGGCCGTTACAGAGCTGGAGAGGAGAGCGAGTGAGAGGCCTTTAGCTCTCCTCTAGTTTCTCCTCCTCCGCTCTGTTCTCTCGTTCTCATTCCCCCTGTCCACTATCTCTCAATTTTCCTCTGTCTCAGTATCTAGCATTCGCATTTTCATATTAACTGAGCTCCATCCTGGCAAAACACACTGTGTTGGCTGTTATTGGAAGAACCGACAGGAGGCACACTGTAACAGTATTTGAAGCTGAAAGCCTTGTTTTGTTTCTTGCTAAGGGCCGCAAATTATCCTTGACACATATCCTCTTGTCTTGGGCCCCTAGAGCAGCTTGGCCAGTGTATGTTGATTATATGGTCTCCATCACTGTCTCTGCCCTGGTGGAAACACATTTACTACTCCATTAAGTGCTTTTTTTCCCTCTTGATACATAAGCAGAATGTGGTATTTTCATTCTTTGTTTCTTTTCCTATAATCCTCTTTGATTAGGTGCGTCTGATGGTGTTCCCTCCGTTTCTAGAGCTCATTCATAGAGCACATACACATGTAATCTGTTAACAAACATGACCAAACACTCCTCATTTGACTCCTAGGGGGCTAAATCAGAGTCAGAACTCAATAAACAACACAGCAGAGGAACAGGATCAATCTTATGAAATAAATAAGAGAACAGGTTTGGACCAGCCATTGGAAACAAAGGAAACCATGCATGCCTTATGCTGAGCGTGATATCTGCCTGCTTTTATTAATTGGTGATTAATAACGCCTCTCTGTTCGTTAGCATAGTCACCTCCCGTGCAGCCAAGTGTGTTGCTGCTAATATGCAATTATGCGCACCTTACTGCTCGTTACATTATACCTCTCCCTGACTAATGTGGGGTCCATGAGGAGAATAGAAATCAGAGCGAGCTGCATAAAAAAGAGCTATCAATAAGATTTTTCGCACCCACTGTGTTACTTACCTGTCTGGATGGAAAACAAAAAAAAGTTGGGCTTTTTTTTTTCTTTCTTTTTTTTTTCTTTACAAATTCCTCAATGTAACCAGGAGACTGTATTAAAAGTTTAACAGCATTGCAGAGACTGTTTTGCTCTTCCTGGTGTTTTTGTTGTAAAGCAGAGGTAATTGACATCACCATGGGGATGCTCTGTTGCTAGGCCAGACAAGCTCAGTCTGATGTGGTCCTTATCTATTGATTTTCCTGACATTTCCCCACACCTCACAGACTAGGCCAACATGTGAGAAAATATCTGATGCTCTCAGTTCATACAGCCTGTTTGTACAAACTCCGGGCGAACTCTTGCTGCCCCTGACTGCATCGCAATTGGTAGGTTGATGTCACCATGGTGACTTGGGGCAAATTCCTGCCAGTGATTGGCTGAAATCTGCTCAGTTGTTGAGTTAATCGTTGTATGGGACTAATAGTAGTTCAAAAGGAGCATTTAGATTTAAATACCTTGAATTTAAAGACATTCACTGGCATATTTTTCCAATTTTCCCATCCTAGGCTTAGTTAAGGACTTTGGCGACCTGAATAAAGGTAGGCTCTCCCTGTCCTTCTGTTATGTTTTATTGATATACAGGAGAGACGTCTCCTTTAGAGTGTTAATGCCAACCCTTGTTCTGAAGTGAAGCCCATAAATACTGGATGATCAGAATTAACCTCTGCATTACTCCACCTCCCCATGGTCTCTAAGATGTCACCAAGGCCGGAGGTGCATGCACACCCCTGGTCTGCTGGGGTTGCTTAGCAGTCTGACTGGAGGGGGGCTTATGGGAGAAGTGCAAACAGACAGTCCTGCCTTAGTAAAGGTCAGATCTGCAACCTACACCTCTCAAATCCCACTCTGGCCCTGATGGGACCTGGGTTCCAGGCGTGCCTAGAGATGCTTGTGGTAAGGGAGACTTGCAGTGAGAATGAAGTGGAGTGCAACCACTGAACTGCACTGCTTTTAGAGGTTGTCAGCACCAATAGTAGTGTGATAGATATGACCTAACTTTGTGTAGGGGCTCTTACCTGGCGTATTTTTGGAATGTCATTCTGTAGCTATCATATGCTGCTGAATAGAAATGGCTTCCAGTGTTGTTCTCAAAGCTGTTATTAAGCACGGTTCATAGGTGTAGAGAGGTTTGTTTTAGAAAACAAACAGAGAACAAAAGAGTGCCGCAAAAAAGTTTTAGCTTTATGGACCACAATGGTGGTTTTCCAAAGTACCATGTAACAAATGACTATCCTCATCAAACTTTGGCTGTGTGAATGGTAGACAGGGGAGGAGCGGGGAGGGGAATAGGGTTCTGAAAGGCCCCCCAGCGTCAAAGCCTTAATAATCATGTGAGCAGCGCTGGACTTCATTACCCTCCTGTTCGACAGGCCGAGTGCCAGCCTGGATTGCTGGCTGGCTGTGGCAAGGTCAACGGCGGAGGAAAAACCAGTTACTGTGTTACTCTGGAGCGGAATGGAGAGGGGCGGCCATCTGTCAGCTCAGGCCTGCCATACCCGCAGAGCAAATGGACACGGGCGGCCAGAGGAGAGGCCACAGACACCCATAGAGCTAAACCCAGTGAGCATAACACTGAGGCATGGACACAAATCCAGCCAAAGTGATGGGCATTGGTACCACTAAAACACACACACGCACATATATCTATATATATATCTATATATATATCTTTCTTTCCTCACAGCATATATATATATATATATATATATATATATATATATATATATATATATATATGAAAGGCAAGGCTGCAGTCAAGAAATTTGGCAGTAGGCTATGTCTGTGTTTATGCATGTTTATTTTTACTATCAGCACACTATTGGGCCCCTACTGCTTTAAATCCAGATGGCAAACCATTTGATAAAAAGTTGACAAAAGTTTCGCTTTGCTTGCCAACAGTAAATGTGTTTAATCAGCTCTTTTATGGAGGCAAACTCCTTCTGAATATAAGTGCAGAAAATGTAGACCATTTTGGACTTTAAAAGACTCATGTTTTCTTCCTAAACACAGCAACATAACACAGTTTTTTTTTTTCTTCATCAAACTCTCCCATATCCAGTTTTTAGTGTTTCACCTTGCTGGCTGTTTGTCAGCATCTGAGTCGCATGAACCTTCTTTGCGAGGACCTTTATGGTGCCCTCTGGCCAAAGTGGAAGAACCCTGTGGAATGTTCCAAAACTCTCTAATAGGTTTCAGGTGCTGCAGGCCACCCGCCAGCCTCCCCACTATCACCCCACTCTGCGTGTCTTGTGTGATAAGACTTCAACAGTCAGAGCACCAGCAATTCTCCTCCATGGGATTGAGGGCAGAGCTAAATGCGAAATGTTTCCCCGTCTCCATTATATATGAGTGTTTTCCATCTCTTTTGACCGAAGCGGCGAGGTAAATAAAAGTATAGCTTCTCTCGCGAGTGTGGCTCAAGTTCAGACAAGAAATTTAGCAACTCCGCCATCCCACAACTAAGCACAGCTAACGCTCCTTTTTGTTTTCCTCTCGAACCCCCCGGCTTGAGCATCAACACACTCCGGAAAACAGGGAGATGGTCCTGGGCGATTCCCCTCACATTAATGGAAATCACACAGGAACTCCCTGGATGAAAGCCTTATGCGTTATTAAGGTTTAATGTTGATATCAGTGCTTATATGTTTACTTGAGTGCGCGGTGTTGCTGATGTAGAATTGTCAGAGAGGTGCAGATTTAGTAAGGAATTAGTGTACACCCAGGATTTAATTAAGCGGATCTATTTCCATCTTGTTAGAAAGAGATAATGTGAGTACCGCATGCATCATAGGTTACCATATTAAATGCTGCTTCCTGTAACAGCATTATATCTTCTAGAGTGGTGCTTGCAGATTATAGAAAGGAAATGCTATGTTTATCTGAAACAGTTGTCGCTTAAAGACGAGGGCTAAAAACACACGAGCTAGCACGTTGTTTGCCATACTTCTTTGCATACGCAAACATGCTCATTAAAAATGAATTTTAAAAAAAGAAAAATGGTCACACTTCCAATTTCCTTTTACAGATACCTTGTTCCATTTCTCGCATGACAGTGGAGTGTGAACACTGAAGCGACATGGCCTCTTTGTCTCTCCATTTGTCCCACTGCTGCCTAGAGACGTAAACCTTAAGCCACTCACTCGCTGATTAATCTTTTAACATTTATAATTACTAATTAAGTTAGTAAGAGACTTTTAATGTAGTCCTCCTTCAATGGGGAGCAGAGAGGACAACAGATCATTAGCTTCAATAATGAACGCGGATGAGACAGATAATGGCCTATGATAGGTGAATACTGACAGTTATATTAAATGAGGCGAGTATATGGGAAATGCAGCATGGATTCCAAAAGCCATGCAGAGACAAGGTGGTAAAGTGCACCACTAACTCCAGAAAAAAAAGCATGTGAGGCATAAAGAAGTAGCTTGTACTAATTAAAGCATGCATGTAGCTCTCTGATTACGTCACTTTTATATATGCGCTGTGTATTTAACATGCAACGATATCTATATCTGATTTGATAATTGTGTCAAAGCCAGTTTCAAGTGCAGATTTTATGCAGCAATTCACACTGGTTTCATTGAGTTTTTGGTCTCCCTAATGTCATCGGTGTATCTCATTATCACATTATTACATTAGTGTCTGCGTTATCCTGGTGGCTGTAAGTTGCTGCCCATTAAAAGAGTCATTTCATCTCAGGTTTTCTTGTCTTTTTTTTTTTTTTTTTACCTTAACGACGATGCTACTCTGGCACATTTCGTGTGCTTTCCCACTTTGGGGAAGGTGCTTATGCCATAATGATTATTATCATTAAGAAGATATTAATGTGCTTAGTGTTTGCGACCCAGCTGCTCATCATGGCCCGAGCTACCTGCCGGGGGAGGGAAGTGAGCTGCTGCCAAAATGGACAGTGCACATAGGCCACCGCCCACCTGTCCAGAGGTTTCAGGGTCAGTGGAGGTCACACCTACCTCCCTTTCTGCACTCTGCTGAACTAGCGGAGGGATGGCTCAGAACATAAAATTGGAGGAGATGAATTGTGTTATGTGGGATGATGTTAAAAAGTGTAATGGAACGGGCTATGTTTCGGACTTGACCGTGACTGTGTGCATCCCCTGTCTTATATATACATATTAAATAAATAGTAATATGGGGAATTATATCCTTTAATTCTTAAGTGGCATTAAATCGTGTTTCAGCCCATTTTAGAAGCACTACACTAATACTAAATTTGTTTGCATTAAACTAGAGTTTTACAAATACGTTTGTGTTAACTGGATTTAAAAAAAAAAACTTTACATTTTGCACTGGGTCTTGTTTTGAAGCCTTATATCATCATCACCATAGATAGATGGTGCAAGCCAGACTGGCTCCACCTCCAGTCTCTCAGTTTCAAATTGCTGCTTCATTAGGACTTGGAAAAGAAACCCATGGTTACATTTAATCAAACGAATCTTTATGGCAGACCAACATAATCAATCACAATCCTTATCCAATATGCTACATTCTGTAACTACCAAGCTGGCTTGGAGAGAAGTCAATTATGGCCCTACTCTCTCTCATCCACTGCCGACGTAGCTGTGTGTGATATTATACCGTTTCTGCAGTTATTTTCATTATGCAAATCTGGACTGTGCATCTCACACGCGCAACCTTTTTCCTATTCGTGTGGTTAATTCCTGCTTCTCTCTTTTATACTTGCAGTTCTTGTATGATACATGAACTGGGGGGTTGTTGGAGAGTGTGATGTGCCATATCTAGAATAATCAAATTAAGTATTAATGATTTTTGCTCTCAAACTAACACTTGTGTTTCACAGTGGGCTGCAGTCGGTGGTGTTGTTCATATTTCATATGTTTTGTGTCCATACAGAGCTGTTTGCACTGAATCTTTGTGTGTGTGTGTGTGTGTGTGCGTGCGTGTGTGTGTGTCTATGAAATCATTTACAGTTTGTTTTTTCCATACAAGTTCTGCTCTCTCGCCCCATATCCTCAAGTACATTTATGTCTGGATGCAAAACACATGCAACTTCACACACTGCAAGCGCGTTTACACATTGTACAGGCATTCATCGTTTAATCTATCAATCTGTTTTTTTTTCCCTCCTTTCCTCCTCATCTTGTGTGTTCTTCCTCCACGCCTTTTCACTTCGGTGCTCGGAATCACGCACAATCCACGCACACCGCATAATACACATAAGCACGGAAACACACAGAGGCGCACGCACACACAAGGTAGCTTGGTTGGTGGGGGCCATGGCTGCAGCTCTTCTGCGCAGTCCCAGAGTGGCTCCCGGGGCTCGGCTGCCAGTTGTTTGCCAGCGTCTCCGGGTGGAATTCATTCAAATTAAAGCGGTGGAATGAGGCCCGAGTCCCAGAATGCCTCGTCCCTCTCCTTCATCAGCATTCCGCCGATGAGAGTAATTAAAGCAGAAATTAATTCTGCTGTAAGCAGAGGAGCCACAGAATAACTGATATTAGAGGCTGGATGATGAATGCTTGGCATCAAGGGAGGTCTCAGGGGAGGAAGAGGAAATTCACAGATCTCTCTTTCTTTCTTTCTCTCTTTCTTTCTTTCTTTCTTTCTTTCTTTCCTCACAGCCTTTTTCTCTCTTTTCCCCTTTTCTGCCCATTCCTATGTTTGTATTTCTTTATTTTTTGTCGTCTGCATTTCTCTCTCCTGCGTGCTCTATTACTCGTTTCTCATCTTTGCATTTCTTTCATCCTCCATGGCAACATTTGTCCTTCTGTGCCACCTAAAGACTGCTACAAAGCACTGGATCTATTGACTTTAAGCATGACTGAAGACATTGGGAGTAAGCCCCCTCTGCTCAGAAACAGTATTTCACATTCTGTCAGCACCGGTGTTCGTATTTTCAGTCAAAAAAAAGCATATTAGAGTGAGGTGATGCTGCAAATGCTCGTGCTTTGCTGTTTGTTAACAGAAGCCAAAATGGAAAGTGCTTTCAGGTGAATTCTTTAAGGGCACAGTATCAGGCATCACAGAAAAATATAAAGCTGTTGTGATTAGAAATATAGATGATGTTGGCACGAATAAAAATACACAATTATTAAATTAGGGTGTGTATTTAAAAAGGCTTGGAAATAAATAATTTGTAATGTTTTTAAGGCAAGCTGCCTCTTTTTTTTTCTCAGGCTTAATTTGAGACTGAACCTTGAATCTCTCCAGATGATGTGATATTCTACCCAGGATGATTCAGTGATCCCCCAGTGTCCCCTGACGCGTTATTTTTGGAATAGCACATCTTTAGCAAGAACAGTCACAAGACTGAAAGACAAACAACTGAACTCTTGAAACACCGGGCCTGGATGAGGCTGTCAGTGTTTTCCTCTCTTAGAATCAAATGGAATTGAACAAAGGTTAGCTCTTTGGGGCTTTATGGTAATGTGATATACGATGCTGCCATGGAATTTGCCAATGCATGTCTTAGCACTGTCTGACTCTAAGGAAGAAGTGAATGGTAATTACGCTGACCTCTGCCCCTCCCTTTCTTATTCTGCCCTCTGGGTAAAAAGCCCGAGGTGGTAATAAACAATAGATAGATCTGTCTTGTTTATATTGCAGCTGCCGCACTCTAATGACACACGAGATTGGTCTCTATTTTGAAAATAATGCATGCCAAGAGGTGCAGGTAGTAAAACTGCA
Source organism: Simochromis diagramma (assembly GCF_900408965.1). Taxonomy (NCBI): domain Eukaryota; kingdom Metazoa; phylum Chordata; class Actinopteri; order Cichliformes; family Cichlidae; genus Simochromis; species Simochromis diagramma. Next base: position 9,455,353 of record NW_024386782.1, read on the forward strand.
TTTTTAATTGGTTTTGTGCAAGAATATCTCAATCAGATGTAAATGAATGGAAGCCCAACCTGAGAGTTACCGACTGTTATTAAGAATTTAGGAGGCTGGCATGGAGTTGAAACACAGAATGAATGATTAGACACTGTAAAGAGCCCCAGATGCAAAAGAGATGCAGACTGGCTAAAGCAGCTACCGACCTGTTGATGAGGCCTCGCCGAATAGAGGCTAAAGATTTCGCTACTACTGCCCAGCAAAGGTACCCTAAGGGGTCAGAGAAGGTGAATTGTACCCCTGCTCACAGTTTAAAGATGCATAAGATGTTAAAAACCAACATTTTTTTCACCATGATGATTATTTAGATGTAAAAATAATGAGTTTCTCTGTTTTGACCTTTTTAAAGTTTCTCCTGAAACTATGAAGTCCTCCCTAATTCTTCCTTGTCATTTTTTTTTATTATTCCTCCTTGGAAAGATGATATGAAGCATGAAGCAGAAATAGTGATCATACAGTAAAGACATTTCCTCTAAATTATTTAGCAAGAGTGGCTTTTTATAGACGCAAATTTACCTATGGACCTAAAAGCTTAGTACTTAGCTGCAGTTTTCTGAGAATATCTCTACAGTGGATCATGTTGCTGTGGAGCATGATATTTCTCTCTATCATTCAAATGGTGTTGCCATTATGAACAGCGCTGGCCTATCTTGATGTCTGCCATCCTGGAAATGGCGGCAGCATTGTTTGTTTGTCTACTTGGTTCCATACACCAATAAAAATACACTCAAAATGAAACCTTGGTGTAACGATGACCTTAAACACAATGACACTCTTTCCCATAACATTGTCCTGTCCAATAGTCCAGAACTCCCCTAAGAGGCCTTACAGCAAGTCTAGGAGGAACCAAATGAGAGAGAAATCGATTACTTTCCTCTCTCCACTGTCTCTGCCCTGGCTGAATTACTGAAACAAGATGCTGCACTTAGAGGAGTCTTTGGAGAGGCAGAGGGAGAGAAAGAGAGGTGGGGAAGAGAGAAACACTTTTAGGGACATGGGTGCCATTTAGACTAGGACCATCTTCTCACAGAAAGCCACTAAAAGCAGTGAATGATCCTCTTCCTGTCCCAGGCTGGGAGTTGGTTAGCCTCCCGTGGTTAAGTGAATACAGAAAATACACTCAGGTTTGAGGTCAAAGCAAGATCATTAAAAACAATATTAATTTCTGAAATCCAAGCACAACAGTCATTCGCATTCACCCCGAACTTGGCCGGAGCACACTCGACTGCTACAGTGTGTGCGTGTCCAAAAGCACAAGACCTACATGGCTACACGGATCCAGTCTGATGTTGTTTTCTGACTTCATAATGTCAAATGGGTGTTGTTTAACATCCACAGATTTTATTGTCTGAACTATGAAGATGAAAATGAAGCCCGCTCGTTTGGTAGATAGAACGTGGTGCTTAAGGGACCCAATCCCTGTAAGTGCCATTAAGTGGAAATTGCCGTTCACATATTCCAGTGGTTTGATTAATTACACTCTCTCATGTGCTTTCATAAAGGCCCAATGAAATATGGGGAGCAAATTGCATTGTGTTCCTGTATCCTGTTATGTAAAAGCAGTTTAATTATTGACACATGTTTTGCCACCTGGCAGGGGAGAGGATGGTTGGACATGAATAGAAATCAAACAATAGATATTATGGAAGGGTAGAGCTAGCACTTGAGATGCCATGTGTTTCCGTATCTGTGACTCACTTTATGTCCCCTTCTTCACCTCGCCTCAGGTCCTCCTCCTGAATCAGAGCAAAGAGCAGTCATGATCGGCTGCGTGTGTCAAAGTTGTAAGGGAAGCTTTATGTGGAAGTGAGCGCACTTTGAAACCTGTTTAACTTTGGAGGCAGGACTGCTTTTTTAAAGGTCTCTTCTAATAAATGTGTAGTTAATGTGATATTTTGTGAAGGCTGCATAGTCTCTCTAGAGAATTAAAAGATCCCTGCTGGCTTTGTGTGATATCTTAAGAAAGCTCTTTTTTGATCAGAGTAAAGACGCTACTTAGCTGCTGATACACTTTGAACTCAAGGAAGCGGTGTGAGAAGACAACAAGCAAAGTTGCAGTTTTAACATAAATGTCTTTATTTCCCTTTTCTTTCTTTTTTCTTTGTTCCTAGATAAGAGCAGTGCCCTCTACTGCCATGGAGACTGAATAACATGAGTGTTTCAGGGCAGTGCTTGCCTTCTGTTGTAGCCAGTAGTACTTAGGCTCCACTCTATTCTGTATTCTACAGTGTATGTGGAGGTATTAGCTCATAAAACCCTCCTACTGTCATATGAACCCACTGCAGTCCCTGAGCTCTATATGAACAGCAGGGCTCTGATACTTAGTCCCAAGCTGTTCCTGTTTGCCCAGAACGATCAGGCCTGGCCTCGTGCTCTCTACCTGATCTAGTTGACTGGGCTGTGTAAGTTAGGTAGGCAGTCCCTGTCTCCATCCCCCCTCCTCCCTCCCAATATGCACTTGGACCCGGGCTCAGGCTGCACCTTTTGTGTTCCACAGGGATAAGGGGGCCAGATGGAGGAATTTGATTAACCAGCAGTGGAGGACCAAATGTTCAATTGGATACAGAACCAGTTGGAAGACGGGAGGGAGCGAGGGATGAGGCGGGGTAGAGGGAGAAATCTAAAATGGCTGGTCATGTGCACCGGCCAACACTTTGCAAAGGGGAGCCCAAACAGACACTGAGGTGTAGTAATGCAGAAGCCCTTTTCCAAGTACCAGCTGGGCCTTTTAGGAGCCTCTATCCCCACAGCAGACACACGGCAGCCTCCAAGCAGCTTGACTTTACCATATGTGGAACTTTTTTATGCTCCACCTGGTTTCCCCAGGGGACCTGTGCCGCTGGGACGCCGGAGGCAGGTGAATTGCTCTTAATGCAAGGCACTGAATCACTAGGCCAACAACATGAGGGAAGTGCCTAGGGAGAGGAAATGGATCTGCAGAAAGACTGGCGCGGACTGGCGCGACCTTGGAGCTAGTGCCCGCTGTGCAGCAGAAAACTGTGTGACGTGTCACTGTGCTTCATCTTTAATAATATCCACGCTTAGATTTTTTGCACAACATTATGTATTATTTCACAAAGTGTTTTTTTTTTTCCAAAATGGAACTGTTCCATTTGTAAACTGGCTTTAGTTTAGAGCCTCTGTACTCTTGCCTGAATTTCCCCCCCTCCCATTTTTCCTATTAGCATTTTATTCTTAGAATAATTTACTGATTCACAAAGATTTTGGTTTATGTAATACATATTGTGTGCACTTTGCTAATATTTCTATGCACTCCTGCTTAAATCTAAGTTACATCGTAGCTTCAGTTGTTTCTACTCCTTTACATAGTTTTCAGAGTGCCGACTTCCAGGACAGGTACTGTAGGTCGAATGAGGGAAAATTTGGCCAAGACAGTGAGGCTGTGGTCACTCTCCTGCCTGCACCTGTCTTACTGAGTCTGTGGCAAAAAGCCAGAGGTCAGGGGTCACCACAGGGGGCTGTCAAGGTCAAAGGTTTATCACTCTCCAAGGGGTCCTGGAGCCATCACTCAGACCCTACAGTACACACGATCTGCCCAGTTGAGGTTTTTTTTTTTTTTTCCTTCCCTACTTTTTCTAATCCCTCCAAATGGCTCGGGCAAAACTCCTGACAGCAGCAAGAGAAACAAACTGTGGGGTGTGGAGCTCTAAGCCATCAGCTGGAGATTTCACTTTGAAAAGATTCCCTTTTACTCACTGCCCTTTCCACCAATCAGAGGGCTCGCCAGAGTCCAGGCACCCAGAGCTGCTGCCCTCTGACCCTGCCAGCGGTTGTTGGTTTATTTTGTTTGGGCATTTTGGAGAGGATGGGGCTGCTTTTGACAGTTCAGGCAGCAGGACTTGGATAAGGTCTTTAACAAAGACAGCCAGAGAGGGTGAGTTTCACAGCTCGAAAAAAGGCACAAGCTACCCTGAGCTGGTTTTTGCAGTTTCGCTACTGCACTCGTATTGCTGGAGAGGTTGTCATATTCATTGAGACATGTGGAAAATGGCCCATTTTGGAGGGGAAATAGGGGCCATTCATGCAAAGTCAATCCCATCAAGTAGACAGAAATTCCTCGATACCCATGTTTATGCAGCTGTGCCCGGCGATCAAATTACACCAACCCTCTTGTAACAACCTCGCCTCCTTCTGCCCTTTCTGCTTGTTCCCCCTGACCTCCTCTGAATATGAAAGGAGCCTCAGATGGGTCTCGCCATCACCGGGGAGCAAGGGAGAGGCAACGAGACAAAAGGGGGCACCTAACCTAGAGTTTTACCTACCCGCAACAGTAATTGGGTCAAAGCCACGGAGCTTCCATGGGTCAGCGGAGGGGCCCGTCATATGAGGGGCACATAGGGGCAGTCAAAGAAGGCCCGTCCCCAGAGAAGAAGTACTAACCGTCATGCTGTAGCACCAACTCTGACAGACCGCAGGGAACGGACCCACCGCATCGAGCTTGTCAGCTGTTCCGGCAGCGCGGAGCGATCGTGGAGCCCTCCACTGGGAGTGTATTACTGAAGGCTTTTCTTCTCTGCCTCTGTGTTTTATTTTTTTGGGTGGGGAGGGCAGGGTTGCAAGTCTGTGTGCAAGAGGGGGTGTTGAGGGGTATAATTTAGAGCACAGAGGGAGCTTCGTCTCTCCATCTTATGATTTGGAGGTGAAGACAAGCGCCCTCGGGGGCCCCCTGTCAGAGCTTTTGGGCGCGCTCAATGCAGACTTCAATAAAAACACACAAAAAGAATTCCCCCACAAGGGCGCCCGGCTGAATTGCTGACGCCAATGTAAAAGATTCAGTTTTCTGTGAATCATTTAGTACAGCGACCCTGAGCTCTCTACACAACGTGACAATAACAGGAAACCCCCCTCTGTCCTCCTCATCATGAAAAAACGAGACTTGCAACAAACCCGGAGAATGCAGAATTATTTTTTTCACACATACAATTTCACACATCGATCACCCTCTGCCACTCCTCCATTTTCCTCTTCCCCTCCCATCTCTCACTCCTCTTCTCTTTCCTTCTCTCACTGTATTCCTGTCATGACAAATGTCAAACACAGTCAGTTAGGAGAGCGGGTTTTTTTTTTTCTAACCCTTTTTTTTTTCTTCTTCTTCTTCTTCTTGGTAACCAAGAGCTTGCCAAGTCGAATGTGCGCTGGGACAAGACTGCTGCAGAAGCATCACATTGGAGCATCAGCATCAGATATTTCTGTGAAAGTAACAGAAATGTTTGAAGGTGTTGTCACAAGCTCACAGGTTCCTGCTGTTTGTGTGCACCAGAGGGAAATGGCGCCTTCTCAGCCCTTTTGTCTCCTCCCTCCCCATTGTTGTTTTTAAACTTATTTCTCTGTTTAGTTGTTATCACTTTTATTGTGGTTAAGAATCTCAGCATGGCTGTTTTTGTGGATTTTGACAGAGGGGGTTGGTGTTATAGTCAGAGTTAAAATTAGAGGAGTTGCTTTTCTGTGTGACTTGGAGACATGTCATCTTCTGGAAGCAGTGGGGAGTCTGTCAGTCACAGCCATGGTGTGTTTTAATCATCTCTGTCCCACTTGGTGAAGCGCTGACGGTTAGAGTGAGGGTTACCTCCCCTGGACAATACCAGTATGCTAGAATCTCATACACTCTGATGTCAGACATAGCAACCAGTTAAGAAATATGAGACGTTTCTTCCTCAAGTTAATCCTGCAAATTCAATGGGGGAATCAAGCAACGTCTGGTGAATCTGAAGATATATCACGAGTGCGTTTGAAGGGTTTTCTGATCTTTCAAAAGATATGACAGCTGGAAGGAGATTGGCAACAAAATAGCAGGAGTTTGTCACTATAATAAGAGCATGACGCTGATAGAATAATCAAAACCCACGACATCTTAGAAGCTTAATGAGTGGGGGCTCCCCCCAAGCGAGCAATAATAATAGTGTTTTGTAATTCTATCGCCATTATAATGATACTCTAAGGAATTTTAAATAGACATTTCTTTGTAAAACAAAGTAGGTTAGACTGCAAATTATATTTTCCATAATGAAGCAGCTGTGACTACAAGCATGTATTTACAGTGCTTGCATGTGACGACGCCATAAGAGTTAGGCCACACTGGCCTTTTTTACAGGACGCCCATCCTGCTCGTTTTCCTTTAACCCCTATCTGAGCATGCTCCCTGCTGTCCTCTCCAGAGATATGGATTCTCATTTCTGAGAGCATCCTCTGACAGTCTTAATGGACAAGTATTCTCTACGAGGATCGGAGAGCTCTCGCTGAAAAGACTGCTCTCGTCATCGCTAGAATAAGTACGTTTTTCTCCTCTCCTCTTCTGCCCCGAACCCATCTAAGGTTGCTTTTAAGGGGCAGAAATTAAACCGAGCCTTCAGAGAGCAATGAAAACAGAAAACAAGGGTGGAGAGCGGATGCTTTTGATGCCACCTTAATGTCAAACAAGCACTGTACAACAGAAAGTATTTAAATATTAAAGGATAAATTGCAAACGCATTAACAAATATGAATCCTAAATACCGTTTTCGTTCGCAGATGCATGACATAAGCCACTAAATTGAGCTTTAAACAGAAGTACTTAGAAAAATATTCCTGCAAGGCCCCAAGCAATTAGTCCAGCTGCCTGCCTTTGTCCACCTACCCATTGTGTTCTTTGTAAAAACCATTCTCTTACACCTCCACTTACTCCATCCTTTGAGACGCCATTGGAAATCCAGGGCTCTGAGTTGAACCCACAGTTGGTTTAAGTGTAATGAAATGTATGTCATGTCTCTGGCTCGCTCCCTCTGGCTTCCCCTCACCCCTGGCCCCCTGAAAGCACTGCCTTTGACAGGAAGGCCTCTGTGGCTTCTGCTGCAGTGATCTTTAGCCCCTTCAGGTCCCACTGACTATTTAGGACGTCCCTGTGATTTGAGGGTGGACTCAACCGTCCACACATGTTTCAGAGCACCAAGTGATAGACAGATAATAGACAGATAGATGAGAGTGGGAGCCTTGGACAGCTAAACAAGCCCCGTGGGAAATTTTACCCTGATTCCCGACTGCATTTTATAACAAATAACCTCTATCCTGTTACTATTTATTAATGTTTTACAGTACGCTTACTGAAAACACCAAGTTGGCTATGCTCATCGTACACACTGGGAGCCTAGCAATGTGCACATTTACTCTGCGGTTTATGCTGTTTATCTGTTATGTGTGTTCTGTCCTACATTGTGCACATTATAGAGACCCCATGGTAACAGAAGTCAGATGCAGTGTCTGTAAGAGGACCCAAGCTGAGCCATTTCAGATGATGTGCATTTAAATTTGTACATATATTGACTATGGAGTTCTCCGTTTATTTATCATACATTCAATCTTTATGCAGATGAGGGTGAACGCATCATGCATGGCACACCTAGGTTGCATCTCGATGTGTGTATCTTTATGAGGCTTTTTTTTTTTGTTTTCTTTTTTTATTTACCTGAAGCTTTGTGAGCGTGAGACTCTTATGTGTCTGTGCATGGATATTGCAGCTTGGAGAGCGTGTGCATGTCCACTATATTAGACGGAGCGTGCGAGGGGTGCCTCAGCGTGAGTGTACTGCTGTCTGTTCAGAGCTCTCTGCACCAGCAGGGTGCGCCATTCCAATTTACCCATCAGCCTTGGAGGTAGGGGGTAAAAGTGCGGGGCAGCACTGTCGGAGATTTCACATTCGAGGGACGAGATTACCAGTCAGGGGACCCCTGTGTGGAGGTGATGAGGGAGGGCGACTGCAGGGGCACAGTGTGAGGGAGTTGGGGCTGATGGAGGATGGGGGAAGGGGGAGGGCAACAAGACTCCAGCACCACCCTGGAATCCATGGGCTCTCTGTTTTCTGGGGAGCATAGCTGCCAAGCTGCACATCTGTTTGACACCAGGCGCTGTGGTATGGCAGTCAGGGGCTGTCTGTCCCGATTCACGTCTCTTCGCCCTCTAGTTTGTTGTAAGGATCTGGACAACTTTTGAAGCCTATCTCTTTTGAAATCCTTCTTAAAACTGTGCAGGTTTTTGGAAAAGAAAACCAAAAATAAAGGACAGATGGAGTCTCACTTTCATAACAGCAAATATTTATACTTCTACCGCTCTCTTTTTTTATTTCCTCTAATCACATGCTTGTGAAAGATTTGTATATCCTAAAACTCTGGAGCATAATCATGGCATTAAAAATCATCTTTAGCAGTTACCTCAGGCCCACAGACCAAGCCTGCTTTTGGCTGTACTCACTCAGTCTGTATTTGAGTGTCAGCCAAGTCAGCCGTGGCTGCTCCAGAGACCCAGAAGTCTGTTGGGGAGACAGGACATTCCAAACAGCATAACTCATTCTTTACACCATCTCCACCACTATTAGTTAATTATATGCAGGTGTTTTCCTTTCTGCTTTTTTTTCATTGTTGTTTTTTTTGTTTGTAGATCTAATAAAAATGTGACCAAAGTACATAAAGCCAGAAACACGGCGAAAAAAGAAGGGAGAGATAGTGTGGAGGAAGTGGCTGAATGTGCTGCATGAAGCAAATTATTGCCCCCATGTAGATTCATCAGTTCTCCCTGCTGGATTAAGGAAGGGCCTTTCTAATGAAGTTCGCCCCGTCAAAATGAAGGGACTAATTCTGATTTAGCTGAGGTAATGAACTTCCCCTCTCCTAGTGAGAGCAGCACCATGGGGTGGTTGTGCAGGGGGGGTGGGGGCAAAGGAGAATGGCAGCAAGAGAGAGGGAAGACGAGACGGGAGAGAGACATGGAAGGAGGACAGATAGAGCTAGAAGGGAGAGAGAAAGCTAGGTGGAGAATGAGGGGAAAAAAAATTATGCAAAACGGCTGTCTCGTATTTGCTGAGATGTATTAAATTTCCAGTGCGGGTGCCTGTGTTATATAAAATTATGTTAATGTCTTGTGGCCCGCTGCGAATGGCGGCTTGCTGGTCCTGAGCATGCGTGGCTGGCCGCTACATGGAGCGCACTCAGTGGGACTCAGCTTTTCTATTAAGGAAAACCTCTAGACACCTGATGATGAATTCTCTCTCACCAAATGTTCCCCCTTTTTTGTGTCGAAAATATGAGCGCTTTTCTAAATGACTTTGGAGAGCCTGGCGTGGCGCTTGGCGGCCTCCATCGAGCAGGGGGGAAAGGGGTATGGGGGGGGGTCCCTCTGCAGCAGGCTAAGGGAGTCAATTAAGGCAAGCGCTGATAATTATAAGCCGGCAGAACGCAGAGGCTGGCTAATTGTACAGTGTTCCATGCCGCGAGCCCAGCCATGGGGCCTCTGCTCAACGCTCTCCTTCCCTGCTCCATTGTGCGGACCTCAAACCCCTATAAAGCCACAAACCTCGGCGCGACAATGCCACAGTGAGGCTACCAAAAAAAAGCCGGTCATGTGTCCATAATTAACTTTTTACATTCAGGCCAATCACTCTGTCGAGACCTGAAAGAGAGTCTGGTCTGTATTCACACCTCATGTATTATTTTTTGCTCTTTTACGTTACTTTTACTTTCCTCGCTGTTGTGTTTCTGTTCTTCTTTGTAAAATTTTTTCCCTCACTTTGCAAAGCAACTTTCATAGAGTACAAGATCCTTGGAAAGTCAGGGCATAGTCACTTGACCTTTGTTTCCTTCTAACAAGAAAAAAAGCCCAGCAGTTTAGAATAGGCACGTATAGAGTAAATTAGAGCATTTCAGTGTAGAATGGTGTTTGTGTGGCTGCAGGGGGTCCGGCACTCCATGCAATCCATCTCAGCAGCCTGCGCTGTTTGTCCCCGATGGACCTCCGTACCTGCCTGCAGCTGCAGCGCCTACATATCATTCGTTAACAAGTATTCGCCTCTTGCCTTTGTTGTTGTGGATTTCTCCCTTTTCTTTCTTCTTCTGTTCTGTCTCCGTGACCTGCACACTGTTCATTTGACCGAGTTTTAGCCATTGTGGGCTTTAGCTGCGAGAATTGCAGGTAGCGTGGAAACACAAAATGGCAGCGCATTCTTCAAACGGTACTGCAGATCCAAATCCTGCTGAAACGCCAGCTTCGTCTGGTTTTACCAGCTACTCTCCCTTTGGCAGACTGCAGAGTGAAACATTCAATTCAACTGTTTCAAATCTAAAATAATCTGTAAGCACAAAAACTGAAAAATAGACAGTGTTCTGGCCACTACACCAGGTATTCCAAAATATCTGGACTTATTTGAAATATATATATATATATATATATATATATATATATATATATATATATATATATATATATATATATATACATATATATTCCTGGATGAGAGGCAACAGGTCTGCATAATTTCCGTCCGATTTTTCTTTTATGTAGTTATGTAGTCAAGTTGTCATAAAGGTGAGTCATTAAACATAAAACAAAGCACAGAAGGCTCTGCACAAATACTGGCGTTCATGTAGTCAGTGGCACACAGACTCTTTTGCATAACTGGCCTCAGGTATTCTAGTAGAAAATGGTTTAATGTATTGTAGTAATTCATAGCGAAGCCGTGTCCTTAATAATTCAGTAATGACTGTTAATTATAGCCTTTTTATATATATATTACATTTTTATTTACATATATAAAAATCTGAGCATTGCTATATACATGTGTAGGGAATCGGAGCAAATAGCTCAACTAAAAATGTCTGCTCGTTGTGCTTATGGAGAAGGAGAAAAATCCTTACGCTTGCGTCCCTCTTGTTTTGTGAAACCCAAAAGGTGTTCTAGTCGGCTAAACCTTTTGTAACACCCATTCAAGCGTTACGCATGTTTATCTCGACACAAAAACCTGCCAGTTTGGTGTTTCTACCTCTGGCGTGGTAGCCAAGGGAGCTGTGAAGCGGTTAATGTAGGCGCAGAGTGGCTGATCCTAGCAGGAGCCTAGCCCTGCTCTGATTAGCACCTCCAACGAGCTGCCATGCATCAGAGCTGACATTCTCCGAGAGTCATGTTCCCCCAGAATCCTTTGCTCTCGCTGTGCGAGGGCGTCACCACTACTGACATGTCACAGCCAACAATCTCACTTCACCTCTCATTCTCCCTCTGGAGGTTGGAAAGCAGCATCAGCCGGGCTCCAGCGTTGGGACCCTGACATGGGGGCTCAGCTTATCTTTTTTTTTTACTTCTTTCTTGCAGACACAGGCTATATCTTTTCCACGCAGGTCTTACTACAGTACCAACACCTTTCATTTTGTATTGTAGTAAGTTCTCCAATATCTCGATTCCATTAGCTAGCTCAAACACATTACCATCACTGTTTGTGTAATACATTAGGTCTTTGAGGGAGTGTGTGGAGGGGTTGGGGGGATTTTACAATGCCTGAGTAAAATCTTATACTTGAATCTCAAACATTTTGCACTTGATTGACTCTGTCCTTCTAAAACTGTGGAGGCAGGAGATAGATATTAGTGCTGTTCCCCCCGGGCAGTTCTCCAATCAGCTTCAGTCCAGGGGGAGTCCATCCCTTTGCGTTCCCACCTACAACCTCCCTACCCCCACATGCTGCATTCACCAGGCCCTAATGGGTGTTGCAGTACTTCTGAAATGAGTTTATTCCTTATGAGCAGTGCCTCCACCTCAAGAGAGCGCACCACACAGAGGTGGAGTCAATTTGTATTCACCCATAATTCCCTGGGCCTTAATCACTCTGATTTTCCTCCCATTATCTGTTAATGGATAGTTCCCGCGGAGAGAAGAGAGAAGTAAACCCACCTACTGTTTACAGGCCTGAAGCTGTCTACTCTGCTACCATCCACAATCCCATGGTGGGTTGTATATACAGCAGTGAGTCTGCTGAAAACCGAATCTTCTTGGATTATTAACATATAACTCCAATATGTGGCTGAATAGCAGGAGACAGATGGTGGAATAGAAACCAAACTCTTGCTAAAGGTGAAATTCCTCATAAACAAGATTGTTCTGAAAATAAATGTAAAAAAAGGCATTTCTGTTTTTATGGCTAGGTTTGGCAGCTTAGAAACTCAGCACTGACCTGTTAGTTATAAATTGACCCCCCCCCCCCCCCCCACACACACACACACACACATACACATACACCCACACACACCCATCACCCTGTGATTACTATGGTTGTTGTGCCTGTATCTTGTTTAAAACAACCACTAAATATTCCCAATTTGTTCCCCCAGTTGTTTGCTCATTACTTTCAGCGCAGAAGTGCCTTGATTGATGCCATTAATATCATCTGCTTTGGCGACACGAGAAACACGGGCCCCTGTGAGCCTGAGCTTCAGAGAACTGTTCATTATGCCCCAGAGAAGAGCGCAGATCTAAGTATCAGATTTTTCTTGTCCAAAGTCAAATGCTGAAAGTGGTCCTGAATTCCTTTCGCATTCTCACTGCTTCTCGGCAGAATTGTTTAAAGGGAGAAAGGGGCAGTGGTGGTGAGGGAAGCGGTGGCGTTGGAACGGAATAAGCTGAGGGAGAGTTTTTAATTAAGCAATGCCCTGCGATATACTTAATTACACATTATTGTCAGAAAGTTAGAGCGCCTTTAGTTACATCGGTTTCAGTCACTGTCAGCTGACGGCTGTGCGTTTGTACTCTTAAGCACAATAAAACATCTATCAGAATCGCAGGCGCTTTTACCGCTGCCTTACAAAATTCAATATGCTGCAGCTGTGTCGCTGTTACATAAAGAGTTCACTAAACTATGCAAGCGAGACCTGCAAGCCCCAGCGTCCCAAACAACCTTCAACGGCACATGAACTTCAGCCTGGATACAAAAAAAAGGGAAAAAAGTAAACAGCGCAGAGAAATAAAGACCATTCTTTTTGAGAGTAGTTTTTTCCTCTCCCCCTCTCCTGTCCTCCACATGGGAGAGATATTAGGCGTTTGTGTTTTAAGGAGCTGTGAAATACATAAACCATGAGCCACAGGAACGCAAGGCCCTGTGGATATGCAGATGGGCTTACTTTGCTGGTGTCAGGGATGCTTAGAGGGAGCAGACACAGGAGCAGTTCTCATCTAAAGGATTTTCTTAGGAGTGCGGAGGGACAGGGTGGTGGCAGTGGAGAACACCCGGGAGACTCTGAAACAGAGAGTGGGAGGAGGGAAAGGGAGAGAGATGAGGATAGAGAGAGAGGGCTGACAGTCCCCTGTGGCCCTGTAACTATATCCAGAGTCTGCTCGGTGGATAGAGAGGGGTGGGGGCTCACGCAGGGCCATGCTGATTGGGCAGCCCAAGAGAAGGGCTGGGGGAGCAACAGGAAGTGACCTCAGCCCAATGAGGCAGCTATAGGGGCGAGCAAGCCGACTTCCTCCCTTGGCTCTCACTAAGAAACAAGCTGCCAGCCTGATTCAACCCCTGTTACACTGCTGAATACAAACCCAGCCCTAAACAGGCTACATTAGAGGCGCTAACGGAGCAGAATTTGCTCGTGATAGGCCCTCACTTAAACCTCGTTTTCCCTCTCAGTCGCATATCCTCAACAGTAAAATATATTATATATCAACAGTGGCGTCATCTTAATGTTGACAAATCATGTGAAAATTAATACTTTGACTCCACAAGTATAAGTAGCTTTGTGGCCAAAAGCCTTGTGAGCATTGTGGCCACATAAAGTGCCTGTAGAGAAATCATTCTAAGGCATGGATTTGCTAACAGTAAGAAGAAGAAAAAAATTGCTGCTGTATTCTTTAAATTGAGAACATTCTGTTTCATTTATATCTGTCATTTTCACCTGATGCACCTGCTCACAGACACAGTCACACACATGCACACATGCAAGGTCAGTCAGGCAGGTGCAGAGTTATATGCATAATGAAGCAGGCCAGGTCTCCAAAGGGACCGCATTGTGCACTAGGGTCAAATGAGGGCTGCACATATGGCAGAAGAACAGATCTGTGCACGCTGCAGCAAGGTTGACCTTAGTGTACACCGTCACACAGATAAGCAAACTGAATGGTGATCAAAGAGGACAGTGATCCTCTTGCACGGCTGCGTGGATGCGCTCGTGGCAAACACCCCCTCCCCTTCCCCTCTTTCGCTGATGCCTGCTGCTACACTCAGATGCACATGTAGGCTACAGAGTATCTCATCTGTCAAATGCATGATTGCAGAACACAGCATCAACTCTTTCCCTTTCAAACTACCATGAGCTGCTTTGATCAGCTTTTACCTTTTGTGAGACAGACATACAGGAATGTTGTCTGTGAGCTTGTGCTGATGCACAACTAATTTGGTTTTTTTTAGGTTTCAGACATCATATTAAAGGATATGCACGATGAAAGAAGATTAAGAAGGGAAAAAATGGCAAAAATGTGTTATAGTAAAAACTGCAGTGTACTGCAAAGAGCCTGACACTGTAGGAGATGTTTTCATTCCTTTTTTTTTCCAGAATATTGGGGTTATTGGGTCACGGTTGTCTCTATTTGTCAGTATCAGTCGATGAGTGCAAACACTGCGATACTACCTATTTTTATGTCTAGTTTCAGCTTTAAGAAATTCAAAAAAGCATTTTAGGGCTAAGGCTTTTTTTTCATTCTCTAATATTTTAGAAATAATTGCCCAGTATAGCTTTAAATGCGGTGGCCAAGGTGACCATATTCTTGGAAAGCTTTGCTTTTCAGATTACTTGTTTGCCAAAATTGCCTAAAGCATGTTCAACTAACCCTCTACCTGGACCCACCAGGAATCGAGCTCTGCACAGCTGTTTAGGTGGATTATGTATACATGCTTCTGGCACCCAGGGTCTATGCGGTGGGCACTGGGCTGCAGAGACCTGGGGATAAACCATGGCTGAGTCCCAGAGGTATGCACCCCCGCCCCTTTGCCATACAGTAGCAAGAGTTTGATCGAGCACTAGTCTGGCAGAGTGCATAGGCCTTTTATTGACACACTGGAGATGGGCAGTTCTCTAAAAGTCTGAGTCAGCAGATTGTTGTGCTGCAAAGAAATGTGCAGGTCTACCACGATGACATTTATTTAAGCTATCATTGGCTGTGGTTGAGGTAGTCAAATGTTGATATAGACATTTGGGTATTTTTAAAGCAAAGAAGATAATCTGTCGTGCAAGTGAGCGTGCTGTAAAGGAGAGTTGGGTTTATACGAGCTGATGAGAGCCGAGATCAGGGACATATAAGTAAGGTTTGAGAAGCATTTTTTCAGTTATTTAGGGGGGATTTTGTCCTTGAAAAACTGATAATGACCCTCTGCACCGTTTGACATGCACTGTTTGACTATTGTTGATTTATTTCGATTCGCAGTCTGCGAAGCACATATGACTCTTTCCTCCTCCATTTAGACTTTGCAGATTTATTTTTATGTAAGTTGATGAAAAGAAAAGGAAAAAAAAGATGACACTCGCCATGTTCAAAGTGCAAGCCCTCGTCTGAGCTATTAGGACCCCAGCTGGTCATCCAATTTATGCCTGATGGGAGCAGATCACACAATATTTTTTTTCCTGTTTGAGTCATGAAAATCACAGACACAAGAGTGTTCCAATAAATTTGTTAAATTTAAATTTCATGTTAAAAGGGAAGAGGGAAAAAAGGACCAGGACAAAGTGAGATCTCTGCAACTCCTCAGCCATTCATGCTCTGCTTGTTCCGCCTCTTATGGTTTTCTGCGTATTTTCTTTTTTTTGTTGTTTCTTCTCTACAGAGGAAGGATTGAACCATGAATGCAAGCTCTGCAGTCAGTCATTCGACTCACCAGCGAAGCTTCAATGCCACCTGATTGAGCACAGCTTTGAGGGCATGGGTGGAACCTTCAAGTGCCCGGTCTGCTTTACAGGTGCGTATTGTGCATGTGTTTGTGTGCATGCAAGCGTGCAGTATCAGCCCAGTGAACACGTGGAAAGATTATAAATTAAAAGTTTTTTTTATGTTAACTTTTCTAACACATTTACATTTTCAACAAAGCTTCTTTGCATGTTTTTTCTTTTTCGCTTTGAAGGCAAATGGGTTCTAAATGAGTTGGGAAAGGTCGATCGAGCAGGCCAGCTAAAGCTAAGAGCAGTTTGCTGCATGTGGATTTTTATTTAGTCAAATTGCCTCCAAATCAAGGCCAAAGAAGTGTCATGAGGTGAGAGGGGGAGAAAGAAAGAGAGCAGGGGGGAAGGCAGTGTGAGCTGAGGGGAGATGGGGGATTGAGGAGTGGGGAAAGAAAAGGAGATGTGCTAATTGTGGATGGCAGTGGTGCTGATAGCTGTAATGATCTCATCTGTCTCTGTGCGTGGAGGTGGAAGGACCGGACTCCTCCTGAGAGGATAGCGCCCTCCTTCAGTGTCAACAGGGTTAACTATCTCTATAATGAAATCTGCAAAGTCGTTAACTTCAGCTCTTCACTCTTTCTCCCATCTCAGCTCTTTACTCTTCCTAACACTTTTTTGGTCCTCAGCTCATTTCCCCCTCTTGTGCTTCCTGTAACCCCCCATCCACCCATTGCACAAAAACTAATTTGTCTCTCCTTCACTTGTTACATCAATTAACATCATTAGTTCACGTTTTGCGCGTTGCTCAAAGTTGTTTTCACATCTTTTTTTTTTAACTCCAGATCCCCCTCACATCGCCGCTCCTTCTTCCTTTTCCTTCTTTCTCTCCACTCCCCTCCCTCTAGTCTGCTCCACTTCTCTCATTGCTGTTTTGGCCTTATCTCTCTTTTAGGAGAGGCCTATTGATATTTCCCCCCCCCGAACTCCCCCCCCCCCCCCCTCCTCCTCCTACCCCCCTACCCCTCACAGGGGTCTGGGCATTTAATATACAGAGCATGCCTCCTTCATCTGAGCCTTCATTTTCCACCGCCGGCTTTGACAGACAGGTCCCCCCTCTCCCTCTGCGTCCATATCGATCACGGCGCATGAGAGAGAGGGATGCTGGGAGGGAGAGGGGAGGAGGGAGAGACAGAGTACACCCTCAGGACAGCGGTCGCAGTGCAGACAGACAGATGGGCGAAGGCCTATGGTAGCGGGGAAGGAAGGCTGTGGAGAGTATGGGATGAACTGAAAGGCCTCCCTCTGTTGGGGATGCAGGGGACAGGCAGACTGAAGTCAGAGCACTTGGAGAAAAAGGAGCAGTTGAGAGATTGGCTAAACAGCTGAATGTATCTCTTCAAGCTGAGCTTGACATAAAGTAAAGAAAAAACACTTGTTTAACACCCTAACATAACTCTACTTACAGTATATTGTCAGATAATATGCACTAAGTTCGTTTTTGTATGTGCTTCATTTCATGGACTTTTTTGGATTTTTTATCACTACACAGAGTAGTAGAAAAAGTTAATTACAACTTTTCATCGATAGAACATACATATTAAGTTAAGATACCAGTAAATTTAAGCAGCAAAAAACAAAATAATGTTTTCTATATATTTCTTTGTGTTTTACTGACACTTAATGGAAACCATAGAAGCCATTTAACTTTTGCACTTTAGTATTTTTGTTGCATTGTTGAGGCAGTAATGATGTAAAAAAAAAAAAGTTTTCTACTAAAAAGTACCACGCAAAAGTACTTTAAAGTAAATAAAAAGTACTTCAGTGTTATCAGAAAAATGTAGTACAAAAAATTGCAAAAAGGTAAAAAAACAAACAAAAAAACAGCTATTATGTACATTTATGAATGAGTTCTTATACATATGTTGCAACATACTTGTCCAAAGTAGAGCTAATTTTAACTGTTTAGTGCATTAACATATAACAAGATTATCCGGTGATTCATACATAAAGTTGTAATATACAGATATCAAGTGATAATGGTAAATGAAACGGTTATATTCACATCAAACACTTTAAAACAATACTTAAGTGTATTACCAAATAGACTGAAGTACTTTTTACTTCTGGTCATTAAAACTGTTTTGTTTTCAGAGAACGCTTTCTAAAATCAACCATTTTTGTTTGCACCATTTCAAATCCATATTTGCATATTAAAAGGATTCCCATTTTAGGTATAATGATTGGAACATGAACATGAAAGCAAAACTTTGATCAAACTAGGTGGTGGAGGTAGTAGTTGCTGGGTTATTGAGTCCGCTTGATTAACAAGGTTACTCTTTGTTTAAAAGATCATCCCCCCGTGAATCCCATGTTTTAGTTTGATCTACCCCCATGCGACCTGAAAAACGCAACGGGAGGTAGAGAATGAATGTCATTCTTTGACACACCTGATTACTCTCAATCCACACCAATGGGAATGGCGAGAGGACAAAAAAAAAAAAACCTAGCACAAAACAGACCGGAGCAGAAGTATGGAGCGGGGGGAAAGTAAGTTGTCGATGGTGGATGAGGAGAGACAAAATAGAGGAGAAAAGGAGACAAACTTAGAGGAAACTGAGAAGGTTGCAACTGGCAAGTTTGGATGTGAGATGAAAGGAGGGAAGTGGAGGAGGAAAAGAGAACTGTGTAGGGGAGGGAGGGTAAATGGAGAGAGGTCCATAAGCCCCTGGATGATGAGAGAGAGGCTGACTCTCCCAGGACAGATTTGACAGGTTTCAGAAGTGGGGGAGCCTGCAGCTAGAAGTGTCTGCCTGCACCCTTAGGAGCAGTAGTGAGGGCTGGTGTGGAAATTGTGATTGGGAATATGTGCTTAAGACAAACAAAACAGAAGAAAGTGTGCCTGATGAAAGTCCTGTGTATGTGTGTGCGCGCGTGTGTGTCTGTACGTGTGTGTATACGTATACACTTTTCTTTTACTTATGTCACAGCGTGAAGTAGAAACTTAAAAAACTAGAGAAGACGCTGCTTTAGAATCCACACGAGTCTGACAACTACAGTAGTTTAATTAGTTTTTTTTTGTTTAGTTGCTGCGCATGTTTGCGCTGGTGCTTGATGTTAGAATTATGACATCTTACCACCAAAAACAAATAAAACACACGGGCTTAGCCTTTTCCCGAAATTTCGCAGTTATCGGCTCCATATCAACTCGCGCGGCCGACTTATTTGTGTTGCCTCGAAACTCTCGTATCGGCCTCTGCATTGTGAACCCTTGGATTAAGCAGGAACCAGTACGTGTAAGCTAGATGAATAAATAAATGAAAAAGGAAAAAGAGGGGGGGAAGGATAAACTTATTTTTCCTCTCTGCACAAACAGCTCAGTATTGGTGCAGTGCAGCCTGCAGAGAGCACCACCCTGCCAAAATAAAGATGAGCTGGGGCCTGTAGTAAAGGAGACGTCTGCCATGGGCGGCCCCTGAGATCTAATCAGAGGGCTTAATATCCCCCACAGCGAGGAGACCTTGGCCCCTCAGCCCCCTCAGCCCTGACACCCCTGACGCCCAACCCGGCTCAGCGCTCTGTTCAGCTCTGCTTTGCTCTGCTCTGCTCCGACTCCACAGCCAACAAACTCCACAAAGTTCTCTCCCTCCCTCTCTCGCTCCCTCGCTCATACTCAGCAGGGAGAGACACAATGGGCAGCCACTGATCCTGTTTGGATGTGGTTTTGGATTATTTCTTCCTTGTTTTTCTATGTCCTCATTTTAACCCTCTAGAAAGACATGCCTGTGTTCCTCCTCTAAATGGGCAATGCAATGGCATATTTTATATCTGACTCATGCTGCCAAATGCCAATGCAATGTCCCCCCATTGCCCATTTCAGCTTATCCCTTTATTACACGTTGCATGCTAATTTGAAAAACAACGAGGAAGACAAAGGACTCCAAATTTGAACCCTGCTGTTAATTAAATGTTTACCACAGTAAATATTAGTGATTGCTGATTCTTGCAATCATCTTTAGTAAACATAAATACAGCCCGAGCCTTTAAAAATGTCAAAACAGACATATATAAATTAGCAGAAAAGTATTTATTGGACTTACACTGGCATTAAAACATTTCAGGCCCCCGGTGCTTTAAATCAACTGTCACTTCCCACTTGTGTGTAAGTGACTGCCAAGCTATAAATTGATAAATGCGCTGCTGATTAAATGTAACTCTTACTGGAAGTGGACCAGAGATGCATGTAAATAGCAAGAAACAGCTAACTTGACATCTCAGTTGTGTTTGGCCCTATTGTACAGTATTTGAAGGCCCCCCAAGTCTCAAATCCATTTTTATTTTTGCTGTATTGACTTTTTCCTCCTCTAGCCAAAGACATAATGAAGGCTTCCTGCAGCTGCTGTGACCTGTTTCTGTACAGTATATGCAGACAAAACACAGCTAAAGAAATAGGCTATTGTTTATCAGCACATTATTTTTCCTTTCCAAGCTGTGTATTCCCCACAAAGAAAATTGTCATCGTTTTTGGAGCATAAAAGAGGCACAAATGTGCATGATAGCCGAGGCCTTAACCTTGAGCGGTAATATTTTGTAACCCGACTGTAAAAGCAGCCGTGTAGCCGCAGTTATGTTTATCCTCATATCGCCGCAGCCATTAGTTTCAGAAATGGACCATGGAGTTGTTTGTCAATTAGAGGAGGTTTGTTCATTTCTGGTTTAACATGCTGCCGTGTTCCAGAGACAGCTGTCACCCAGGCATTAGCAGTCGTAAGGCATCGCAGCACTGCGTCTGCTTTGGATCTAAACTTTTATTTCCCAGGTCAGGCGTGTGGCATTCGATGCGTCTCAAGTCTATATGACTCAGTAATTAATAACCCGACTCTCACGTGAGCTCAAACTGGGACACGCTGAAGTTGCGGAGCCTCGCCAAGGGGGTTGCAGCAACCTCCCCAAAGCAATCGCCAGCAGACACCTCACCTTTTGTGGCTTTGCTCCCCCACCCCTCTTTCTCCTTGTGGCTCTCAGTGCATGCATTAGAAGAAAAGTTATTTCGAGCTGTAAGAAATTCAAATGAAGCCCCCACATGCTAACTTTTCCAGAGCATCCAGACCTTTGAGATTAGGCAGCCATCCTTAAAGCACAAGGGTCTGGGATAACAAACGGCATGTTTGAAGTGCTCCTTAGAGAATCCAGACACACACACACGTGCCAGACACATACACTCAAGACGCACACAGTTGCGTCCCCCTTGGCGTCTCAGCGTGGACTGTGGCTTAATTAAAGCACAAATGTACGGTATATGTTTTAAGTACCAGCAAGTTGTGTGTTTCCATGATGGTGAATGTAGTCTGCATGAATAAATAGCGCAACACCATGAATATTTATATTGTCAATATAATTAGCGATGTAGACTAATGGAGGCCATGTTTTGCACTTGAAGCCATGCCAATTTTTGCGGTTGTTTATTTTCCGGCTTGTTGTCCCCACAGTAGCGCTAAATAAAGACCGTTGTTATTCTCAAAACATTATGCATCCGCTAGCTGTGGCGCCATGCGTATGACCACTGCAGTTTTACTTTTAACACCTAAATTGTTCTCTGTTGTTTTTGGGGTGCTCATAGCGCATGCATTTGTTTGTGATTAACTTGTTTTTCTTGCCATTTGACATAGTCTGCTTTTGATTTTTATTCGGGCTAAAGCACTCAGGATGTTGCCTTGATGGAAGCGACATCTTTCTTTAATTTAGCCCCATCAATAAGAAGAAGAAGCAGAAAAAAAACCAGTCTTAATCTTGCAGCGTGTAAAATGTATGCTAATATTTATCAATTTCTTCTCTACCCTTTGATCCCCCCCACCCTCTACCTTCTCATGTATGTGAGCAGTGTTTGTCCAGGCCAATAAGCTCCAGCAGCACATCTTCTCTGCCCACGGACAGGAGGATAAGATCTATGACTGCTCACAGTGCCCGCAGAAGTTCTTCTTCCAGACAGAGTTACAGGTGAGCCTTGGGCCGGGGGGAACTGAAGGGGCCTCTAGCAGAAACTGTGACTGCTAATCACACATGACAGCTTAACAAACACTAAACACCGCTCACAGCACTCTGGTTATCCCCCTCCATCCCGGCTGGGATGAGAGACTCAGAAGGAATTATTTCAGTCCGTTTCCAAAACTCATTTGTGATGTGCAGATATGATTTGATTTGCTTATTAGACCAGCAGAGCACTAAAATATCTGGAATTAGAGGATTAGTGGAATGTTCGTTTTTGAAGAGGTAATTACATACGGTGCAGAGGCAAAAACACAGTTGAGTCAATATGCCTGCATCTCCCCTTCTAATCACAGAGGAGGCCTCGTGGCTAAATATGAGCTTTGTCCTCTGGGAGACCGTATCTGCCCTTCAACAAAGTTAGTAGTTGGACTTATGAACTCGCAATGTTAGAGAGATAATCCATTTTCTAGCAATCTTTTTCCATGGTCCTTGGAGAACCTGAAAAAATGAAACAAACCTTATTATATTATTTCACTGTGGAGGTGCTTTCAAGCAGCTCTGTTTTGTTTGGGGGATTCTTTATCATACACATGGCACACTTCTCATATCCACATTTTTTCTCTTACCTTTTTGAAACTAAATCATTAAAATATGAGCGGTCTTAAAAGAACACCGTGTTCAGCGTAATCACTTAAAGTATTTTAATTCACCTTAAAGTGCTAAGAGAAACCAGTAGCCCCTGACCATATCCTCTATGTGCATCTATTTGAAACTTGGATTAGCTGCGCCATGTATTAGCCGGGTAGCTGGTGGAAATATCCAGGGCTCGGCTGGCAATTGATCGGCAATGATTTTCATATTGAGATTCAGGTTGTAAACGCAGAGGTGTGTGTCTGCCAGGAGGAAGGTGAATGCGATCATTATCTGCTGGTCATTTGAGCATACAAACATGAATAAAACAAGGCCTGATCTACTGACATGCAACTCCACTGCAGAGAAGATTATTTAACAAGGCTCGCACTCCACCAAACTGCCAATGTGGAAGCCTTTCATTCACTTCAAGCTCTGCTATTTATCACATTTTCATCTCTCATTGGTACAAATGTTCTCTATATAGCGAGGGTTGTAGCAGGTACCTGTAAACAATCTCAAATAACCTGGGGATGTTTTCCTACTTTTTTTTTTTTTTTTTTTTTTGTCTGACATTTTTTGGAATGAAGTGATCTCCACCTCCCGGAGGTGATGTTTCATGCATGATTATATTGTTTTACTCTGTGTGAAGAGACAAGAGCAGAACATGAAAGACCTATGGCACTCTCTTGTGAAACAGAGGGTTATGAAAGGAGAGCAGGAACGAGCTTGGGGGATAAGACGATCATTATGCTCAACATGTGCCATGCTCTCAAGGCAGTCCCATGTCTCTGCATGCTCACAGTCTCAAACATATACGGAGCACATATAGATACAAATATGTGCACTGCTTTCTTATGCAAAAACAGCGACTTTTTTTGTATACATGCCACGGCCAGCTCGTATCTTCAAGCTATTGTTTCACATTTTTATATTAGCATGCTAAAAATTGATTCAGTAAATGTTGGAATTGCTGCATCGCCCAGTTAAAACCTTACAAAGAGTGCAGGTTGGAGGCTTGTTTTTTAGTTGCTGTTTGTTTGCGGTTGCCATTTCCCATGCATCACACTTCAAAATGTCTCACTGACACAGGGCAGTCGTTTGTCAGTCTGTCAGAAGTGGAGCTGTCTTCCAGCAGTGAGAGCTCTCTCTCTTCGCCGGGTCTTGAGTTTGGAGTTTCTCCCTATTTCTCCCTGACACTCTGGCCCACTCACCGGCTGCCTGGGCTCCTCATCTCTCACAGTAGTCGGAGGGGTCAAAGGGCCGGTGCAAGCTGGGAGAAGGAGCGGCGAGAGGGAGAGCTGCCACGGCAGGTAAAGGGAAGCAGGAAAGATATTTTATTAATTTGCTGCTGAGATCCTGAAACAGACCAAAGGCTGTGACAGGTATCCAGCGCACCACTCCACATCATCCCCCCACCACCTCCCCCTGTGAACTCTACCCTGCAAGGGGCTAGCCAATTTTCGCCAGCCTGTCGAGATGGATGATGGGAGAGCATCCGTCTAATCAGCCCTCCTAGGACCCCCCGCCCAGCCACCCCCCTCAGACCGGCCAGATTGACTGACTCCTGGGCCTGTGTGCCCCAGAATCCATATTCCAATGGAGAATAATCTCTCTTTCTCTTCTTCACCTTCCCTCCATTTCTCAATTTCTCTCACAAAAATAAGCTGTGAGACGCATAGACCATCCTTCCCTTCGAAGATCTCCGGAGGACTCCCCTCTACCATCACAAACTCACACAGCCTGCACCCTGCGCATCCCTTTCCCTCAAATATGGAGCAGTCTAGATATTTCATGAAGTGCTGATAGGGAGGGCAAGGAGGCTGGCTGTGCTCTGCTCTCTCTGACCCTCAACTTCTGCCCACCCCTTGAGCAACAAACAGACATAGCTTCACTTCAGAATACACTCCCACCAAAATAAAATCCACTGTCTTCCCGTTGCTAGCGTCCCCGTTTGAGACAAAAAAAAATGTCCCTGGGTTCTAATAAAGGCCATATTGCAATGTGAAACTTGATAATGAACTTCCTTTCCCCTTCATGTTGCCGTCGGATACAGTAGCTTTTCACATTGCAGAAAGAACAGAGCCACTGACAATGCTGCTAGGCTGGATTAATTAGCCAGATTCATTAACTGATGGATGCGCAGTATTAGCCACAGCTTAAATCTGACATTTCTCCGAGTGCAGTTCGTTTGTGAAGAAACGGACAAGTTCAGCTCTCGTACCACAGTATACTGGAGGGCTGCAATTATAGGATTCTCTCCCAATGATCTCAATTTCTCCATAGACAAGACAATGAGGCTGAAGTTACACAACAGTCAAGATGACATTTTCTGTGTGAGACTCCCTTGTTCCTTTTAAGCTGGGGTTGTCTCTGCTCCTTCCATCCTCCAGTTTCATTATCATTCCTTGGAAGTGACATGAGATTTTAAGTCATGTGTTAAGTCGCGCCGTGATCGACGGAGGAGTGGAAGGACTGAGATGCTGCATGACTTCTCCCTCTCTCTTCAGACGCCCGCAGGACACATACCTTAATTGGAGTGTCTTTTAAAAGGATTCCTTCAAAGACAATTCAAAGCTCCCTGGCCTTAATGAGTGCTGAAAGTGACAAGAGCACATCTGCATCATGTTCTACTTCCCCACACAAATGAGATTCTCCTCTCCCCGTGTGATACCCATTATTGCCAAGCTGTGTCCAATTCTGCTGTTTTAATTAAGCATATTTATAGGCTTTGCGGTCACCAGGTCATTGTAAACAGCTATGTATGTCATAACATGTGTCCAGGATAGAAAATAGGGAGAAAAAGGGGACTGATGGACACCGAGTGAGAAGAAGGGGGTAGCTGTATTAGATGGAAATAATTGTTGCCAAAGAAATCAGCGCAGTGTATGCTTTGCGCATTACAATGCAGCAAATGTCTGGAGTTGATTCTCTGAGTGATGGATCTTTAAAAAAAAAAAAGCAAAAACAATATTTTTGGGTTTTATTTCCCTCCTTCCTTTTCATGAAGCATTCTTCAGTCTGAAGCACAGAGACCCAATTCCCCAGAAGTTATTCTTTCTTTCTTTTTTTTTGCCTCATGAATTTTAAAATATGCCCCGAAAAAATGCCCTAACTGCCCCGAGTCCCAAACGTGCGGCAAAAAAAAGAAGCAAAGCTTCATGTGTTTGTCCCTAAGTGGTGCTCAAACACCAAATTTTCTCTGAATATCTTGATCTGCCAAGTGTGACAGCTCTTCACGCTTTTGGAAGTTGCATATATATTTATATATATTTCCTTTCATATGACAACTTGTTTTCTTCTTCATCACCCCAGGTGCTCCGCATCCTGTCACCATTTCAAAAAAAGTTGCACTACAAAATAAAAGAACAAGGAATTAGGAAGAAAGTACCGGTGGCTTTTGTGAGGTGCCATCATTAATATTTTAGCGTATTTGTAATTACACTGTACACACACGGCTCTGCACTGTAAACGGGGACATAAACTCTCTTAGACGACTCGTGATGAATCACTGGTGTTCTAGTTTTGTAGGTGGATCAGAATTAGACAGCATGACAGACCTAATGATCCTAGGAGGATATTCTTTTTCTTGGTGCAAGAGTATGTTTGTGTGTATACATCTGCGTGCGTGCTGTATGTATTTGTCTTTGTCTCCATCTCTCCCAGGGTCTGATATGTGCATGCAAACACAATGTCTGGAGGGAGACATGACAAAAACTCCCAGAAGCCTTTGAGCCACTTTTTTTTTTTCCTTTTTTCTCTGTTGCACCACTGGGGAAAGTTAAATCCAAACAAAAGAGGAGACGCTTGGTGTACTGTGCTAGAATCCATCACCGGATCTCTCCCTCAAACATGTCTCCTTTACTTTTCTTAGTTGACTTTTTCCAGCAACTTTGATAAAATACCATTTCAAGCGCTTCCCAGGAAACTCACTACAGGTTTAATTTACTCTCCGTGGTGATCTGATTTTTCAAGTGTCTGTTATGCTGTTGATGTTAACAAAATGCAACAGAGGCCAAAATAAACAGCATTAGAACAATTATTCCCCCCTCGAATTTCATATTCGCACATCATAACAGCCAAGTAATTTGACTCTTCAGCTCTGGAAAAGCAGGCTGAATGGCACCAATTGTGGGTCAATTAAAAGTTTATTTTGTGATCCGCTCCTCTATTTTGGCGAGGAAAACAGGAGAGCGCAGCTCGACTGTCGCCTTCGTGTGAAAGCGTGGAAGTGCAAGAGAAAATATAGTCCTCAAATAAATCGCTGCATTTGTGAAGTGGCATATCTACTGCAGCGGCGCTGGAGAGGTGGGGGGGGGGGGGGGCGCTCTGTAGTATCCCTAGTCAAAGTCTGTCCCTGACTGAAGTGGTTAAATGTGAAAGTAATTGTGTTTTGTTTCTGGGACTGACATGTGGAACCCCATGGACCCCATCTCCCTCCTAGTGACAGGCAGAGATCCTCCCCCCTCGCTCTGTCTAATTAGAGGATGTAGCCCAGGGCTCATGTCCCAGGAAGACCCATCCCCCTCCCAAGATGGCTCCCCTAAGAAAGCCCTTAATTGGGTTCTTTAGTCATAGTCTTCATTTTGGCTGGAAAGGCATCTGTGTGTTGCTATCACCTCAGAATACAGTTTGTATCGCTCTCTTGTGTTTTTTTTTTTTTTTTCGTTCTCTCTTTTTCTGCCTCTTGCTGGCCCTCTTTCTATTGCTTTTCCTCTCTCCCCTCTCCCCGTCTCCCACTCTCTCCTCACTTAATGAGGCCCCATAATAACACAGCAGTTGTGCAGTTGTTTTGCTACCTCAGTCAAACAGCGGGATCACTGCATAGTGTGTTTCTAGTACCATTCACTTGTCTACTTAGACAGGGTAATGAGTATCATTTGGAGCTACAAAGCACCAGCTCACAAAAAAGGGTGGTCAGTCATCTCCAGTTACACCTCAGAAGTATTTGGTTGGGGTGGTTAGACATCTAATCAAAGCTTTTTTTGAACATTATGGATTTATTATATATTTTTACAACTGTTCGGTGTGGAAATGACTCACGTGGAAGACGCTGAAATCCATTGCTGTTGTCAACTCCACCCTAGCGTTTTGCTGTTACTGTATGACTATGACTCCCCGAGCACCTCACTTCAAACAAGGCAGTCTGTTACCAAGGAGACCAGGCCGGTTGTGGCATAACAGTGTTTGGGGTCAACCCTCCCTACGGCCTGATAAGTGATGACTGTGGAGAATGCCAACCGCTGTATTATTTATTTATTTGATTGTGTTCTTCATTGGCTAAACTAGCCAGCAGTAAGCCTGGCCTCAGGTCAAAGCAGGAAGGGATTACTCCCTCAGTGGACTGGTCAACAGCAGAGAATGCACAAAGGGAGGACTGAGTCAATACTGGGCCGAGTTCAGCACACCATTAAAGATCAAGAAGGAATGCAACTCTCCTGTCTATCCCCACGGTAGTTTTGAACAGCGAGAAAACATTTTACGTGGCAGCAAAGCATGAATCGCAACCGCAAAAATCGCCCGAGAAACAGAGCGGCCATTACTGATCGAAGGCCGCTGTACATCTTTCGGTCGTTACGCAAACATAAATGAGCCTAAATAACCAAGTGATTAAATTCCTTCAAGTCAGTCTACAATGTGGAGGCTGCAGAAACGAATGCAGGTTCTTTGTTTTAGTATCGTTCGGTGACATTCTCTCTTATGCCTTAATTAAATTCCTGAGTGATGACTACGGGTATGCGTAGGTCTCAGTGGTTTTGTGCGCCGTCCCCGTGCTCCAGATGCGGCTATGCAGACTTACTGCATGCCAGGCATGTGATGTAAAGGCAGAGGCTTTCATTCGGAGCTTCGGGAGGGCGGCGTTTATAGTTTTGATTAGCTTTTTAAATATTTCATCATAGATAAATAAAACAAGGCACTTGGGCTGCAGGTGTTAAATGGATGTGCTGAACTCTTGAAATAAACAGTTTCTTTAATCTGATCTTTAATCTCCACTGTAAGTAAATTTGATTTATGGATTGCTGTCACACCAGCATCTCCAATCATGTAAAGAAATGTTCTAACTCCAAGACTCTAACTCTACTTTATTTCTTTTTGTTAGAGCTTCCTTTACTAAAAATCATAAGTGAGTAACATTATCATACTGTTTTCTAGCTGCATTTCTTCCTACCTTTGTATGGATTACTAATATAGTAATTATGCTGCTAGTGTAAATGTGACTTTATCATAAACTTCTTAAGATTGTAGCTTATAGCAGCAGTTAAGCCATTTAATTACAGGTCAGTTACATTTTCAACACTTGTTTTTTGAGGGTGGCATAATGCGACAGATTCTGGTCTATTCACTAGTCAACGCTGCACAATGCTTTATTTGTTTAAGGAGCCTTAAATAGGCCATAGCTTATAAAGTCATTATTGTTCGCTCAGCTCTCTAACCACTCAATAAAGCCCGGGTTTAATGTTACATGCCGGATAACACCAGGTAGAAGAGCAGATACAATGTACTTAACATGTGCTCAGCAGGTATTAACATTATGCTAATCAAACATTGTTAGCTTTGTGATTAAGCTTTACATCCTCTCTCTGTGATGTTGGGCAATCTGAAGATTGTCTTTAATACGGCAAGATCAGATGAAAGGGAGAACGTGTCTGCTAGTTCACTGGCCTTCCTCTGCAGAGCTGATGTAAGAGATGCACCTCTGTTGCCTCACTGGAGACCGGGTGCTATCGATGGAGACCAGAGCAATGGGGAACGACATAAAGAATGATTAGTTAATAAATCAGCTCCCTAGCCTGCTTGCTCTTTCCCGGTCTCCGCTCTTCCCCAATCGTTCCCCATATTTTCCCCTCGCTCTCTCCTTCTTTGCAGCCGCGTTAAATTCCTAAGACATGTTGCACCTGTTTGCATGGGTACACAAGACCCCTGCCGGGTGTTCTCCCTTCTCTTCCACTACCCCTGAGGGCGTTGCAGTAGGGTGATGTAATAAGATGAAAGTGGTGGTTTAACGGTGGCGGGGAGTCGGTGAGAGAACGGGAGAGGAGGAAGAGGCTCGCTCCGAGCCAGTGCAGCCAGTGCTCATAAGGGAGAAGCGGGTGCGCATTATTGATCAGTGCAAAATTTAATTTAGTGGAGAATTGACTGCTATGGTTTACCTGAACACTGCTGGTAACTGGGCCCTGCAGCAGGCCTGTGTGGCCAGCAGGTGGTTGAAAGGATCGAGGAGGAGATTAAGGGTTGGATATAAGGGAAGGAAATGGATGATAAGGGGAATGGCAGAGTTTCAGGGGGAATAGGATGGCATTGAAGGAGGGAGTTAAGATGAGAGCTAAAAGGCTTAATGGAGGGCATCTAATCCTAAATTGCAGTGATTCTAGTGTGACACCATTAGTGACATCCTCCTTCCTAGGGCAGTGGACATTTTGGTCATTTTGATGTGAATAATGCGATTTTCTATGTAACGTGACATTTGTTGAAGCGCACCGTGGGTATTTTACTTATCCAACACTTGCGCCGAGGCACTCGAAGAACTTGACAAGGATGAAGACGGGAAAGTGAATTTTCACTCTCCCTCCCTTTTACCACCTTCCGCACTTGTACACAGAACAGTTTATAGCTACTCTGCAGAGTTCAGTATCCACAGAGATAAAGGTATCAGTTTCATTTTCTTTTAATGTTTTTTTTATTCCTCCCTCCCTCTTTTCCTCTATTTCCCTTTAGTCTGCATGGCTGCCACAGCCACTGAAGTCGTTTAACACCGTCCTTGAGAAAGCCCTCAGTGAGAAAACTCCTGGCATGTTTAAGGAAAAGGTAGAATGCAGTGTGTGTCAGACAGAGCTGGGACATGCAGAGGGGGGAGCCATTCCCCAGAGGGGTTATTTTCCCCTCTAATAGCTGTTACGAGCCCTACATTATATCCAAGGAGCTACATTCCTTTGGGGTCCACAGACACACACACACACACACCTAGACGCACTGGCACACTCACACAAAGGCATGCACACTCAGTTGAGCACAAATTTTCTCTCTGTGTTTCTCTCTCTTTCACATACACACACACACACACACTCAGTTCTAGCCGCTTTGCTCTCCCCGTGTCAATATCCTGCCATTTGAAGTCACGTACTGCAGGGGCTTCTGGGAGTCGCTGAGGAGCCAGGCTGACGGGTAATGGGCCGCATTCATTAATAAGGTTGCCGTGCTCCTGTCCCTCCTCAGCAACGCCAAGGATGTCTTCACCGGGGGGTAGGGGGTTGGTGGAGTGTGAGGAGGGGGAGGAGGTGAGGTGAGGAGAAAGAGAGAGAGAGAGAGAGAGAGAGAGAGAGAGCATCCCATGGGGAGTCTCCTCCCAGACTCACTTAAAGGAGCTTTATTTCAGCAAGAGAGGAAAGATGGAAGCAGAGGAGCTGTCCGGAGCCGCCTCTCTTTAAAAAAGGGAGCGCAGGGCCCAGGTGAGCTACACTAACCCGTACAGGGGTCACAATCCTGTTCCCCGTCAAACAGCTTATTACCCCACCTGTCGGGAAGTAATCGTCCTAGCTGAAAGGAAAGCTGTCGAGGCGTTTAAATGCTTTATATGGAGGCAGCCGAAAGGGTAAAGAGGGAAGGAATGAATGCAAGGGGGCTAATAGTTGCTCCCTACTGCTGCCCGAGGGATTCTGCACCACTGAAGGTGACTGCTTTGGTAAACCTTCAGACTGAGGTTGCGCTACTCATTTTCGGTTGTATTTGAAAGGCTAGTTAAGCAGTAAAAGTAGTGTAATTTCACATACTTTGATTACACATTTCCGTGCCTATGTGTAGGGTAAAATGTATGTGTGTACCGAGTGTGCGGCGGATGTGTGTATTTGTGCATGCATGCGTAGTGATGTCTCTGTGACAGGTGTGTCTAGTCCATGCCAGTTTAGAGAGTCCAAGGCTGTGTTTTAAACAGAGCACAGCAAGTGGGGCATGTAGTTTGCATTAAAGGGATTAGCAGTCACTTCAAAAGATGACCTGGATTCAGCCCACCAGGGACACCAGTTACACACCCCCTGGTCCACACTCCCTTTAAAGAACCTGGCACAGCTGCCCCACTACAACCACTCTCGACGGTCTGTGTGTGTGCTTGCATAATTTTGGAAGATACAGCACAACAGTGCGATATTGTCAGCTTGTTATCCTGTCATAGTGAATTGTGCACAGTTAGATACTTACAGAAGTGTGGAGGATCAAATCTTCTGAGGCCTTATCTGCGTGTGAAGTATTCCTTTTTTGGGGGTACATTTACAGCATGCTTAATGCACGTAGTCAGCGGACAGACAGAACTCCAAGGATGATATTCCATCGGGTCTGTCAGTGTGTTGTTATGGATTCGCTTTTGATTGGACAGGCAGGGTGGGATGTTATCGGTCAGTGGTCTTGTGTGTCTGAGATTTAACTGTGGTATGGGCCCAAAGCTGACTACTATTGATCCACAAACCGATTTGACTAACTTGCAAGTTAATTAGAAGGGAATGACGATGATATTCAAACATTGAGACGACCACACGGCAGTGCTCATGTCTGGATCATCGAATTTAAACAGAAATGTAAGCTTTGAGAACATCTACAGCCATATAAGGAGGTTTTGTTATGTCTTTTTAATGAAGGGGAAGGGTTTTTTTGGTTTTTTTTGAATTTCTGTTTTTGCGGTGTATGCGATCATAATGTTTTCCCTCTTTCTTTTTGTGTCCTTGCAGAACCACACGTTGACTCAGCACAGCAGCTAACATGGCAAAGCTCAGCGCCGTGGCCGAGAACAAGGATCACATGACGCACAGAATTATGCCCGACCGCCAATTACCGTCAGTGCAGTTTCCCACTGACTGTCTTGCACTGAAATTTTCAGTTACACCACAAGAAACGATGCCAGAGCAAGAAAAAAGAAAAGCAAAGCAAAGAAAATAAAAGAAGGAGGGGGGGGGAGAACAAAAAAGAAACCTCTCAGTAGGCCTACTTTACTAACCATTATTTCAGAAATAAAGAAAAAGCCAACTTGTTTGTACATAGACTTCTTCATGTGTTGCTTAACTACAGCTATATTGCAATCTTATACAGTATTTGCCGATGTACAGTTCAAAATGTTTGTCCAAAAAAAAAAATGAGAGACAGAGAAGAGGGAGGGAGGGAGGGAAAGAAAAAAAAAGATTCATTACATTGTCAGTCAGACCAGATGGGACTGAAGGAGAAACAGGGTGCCACTGAGAGCATAGGAAACTGTAGGAACTGGTGAGTGTTGTCAGGAAGACTCTTTTCATCAGTGCCACTCCTACTGCGCAGTACGTCACTCTGTATCCTGACATGGTCAATCATTATTGGGTGAAAAAAAAAGCTCGATTCACCAGCGTAGGCTGAAACCTTGTCTGTGTGTTCGTCCTAATATGGCTGCCAGAGGACCAGCTGTGAACTGTGGTGCGACTAATCTCCACTGCCTGCGCTGGAGTTCAGACGAGAGGTGAAAAGGAAAAAAAATAAATTAAAAAATCATCCCAGAGAACAGAAAAAACAGGACAGAGGACAAGATGCTGATATATGCAAACGCAGTGACACAGATTTGGAAAAGGCTAGTTCCTTCTGTTGGCTCATGAACAGAGGCGTGAAACTCCCATGTGGCTCTCAGAGCGTGGGGAAATCTCCAGCCCACTGATTCAACCTGTACATTTCTGTTATTAATGTTTACTGCTCGTTCAAGCCTGGAGATTACTGGAATATTTTTTTTTTGTTTATGTTTTGTTATCTCTACTTGTTCTCTTTTTTTTTTCACAATGGGGGAAATAAATCCAGTTGAATTTGGGATCATGAACGCTGAACACAATTTCGGTCTGTCACGGGATATACCGTGGTTGCAAAACTCCATCCCTGGCTCTCCTGGAGAGTGCCCAAGTACTTTTTCTTGTTGTTGTGTTTTTATTTTGTTTTTTTTTCTTTAACTTTTTTAAATTTTTTTGCAGTGTCCCATTGCTCTCTGCTCAAGCTGGAAGCCACTGTGGCATCATACACAACTTTAATCCATTCTGTTATGTAAATGTTTTGCATTCATTGAACCTGAGATGCACTTTTGTATGAAACTTTAATGTTTTGACATTTTGATCGAGAATCGTTCGTACGCAGTTTACAGGAAATCACCATCTCCTGCGGCAAAAAGACAGTTATCTCCGATGTTATTAAAATGTATTGTACAAATATGGAGTTCTGTATTTGGCAGACCTCATTTTTTTGTGTTGCACATGTGATGGAAATATTAAAAACTGTATGAGGAAATGGACTCCATGTCCCTCCATCTTAACAGTCTGTATGTTAATGTGTTGGTGTGTGCGTGTGTGTGTGTGTGAGTGAGCGAGAACACAATTAACCCATCAGACGAGACCTATGACAGCATAAACAGGATCATCATCAGATGCTTACACCGCTTTTTTTTTTCATTGTATCAAATTGCATCCTATTTTTTCTCCCTCCCTCGTGGCTCACACTAACGAACATCTGAGCATCTTAAGGGAGGTCTGTGTTATTAATGACTCCATTACCCATCACCCTGTGCGGTCCCATTCTACACACCCTTGCGCTGGGTCTATTTAGGGAGCCTCCAGCACTCCGGGGGACAGAGGAAAAGATTCTTCTGCCTTTGCCGAATGGGACAAAACCCGCGCAACAACATCTGTCTGTCTCAGTAGATGATTCATCAGCGGTGACACACGAGCAGCATAACATTTGTTGAAGCTTTCAGTTTTGTTTTGAAAAGGCTCAGCGCTGCAGCTCAAAGCACTTTAACTGTGGTGAGTAACAAGACTGAAAAGTGATGGTTCATTTGAAATAAACAGTGGATACGGCTTTCGAGTTGTACTGTATCTAAAAACACTGCATACTTAACTGTGTTATAAGAACAATAGGAGGAAAAAAACACACTTATATGTTATTTTGATCCATTAAGACCAGAATATATAAAAAAGCAAGGATGTGATCCCTTGGATTGGGATTTAAGCTAATTTGTGCCATGATTACAATCACAAGATCTGAGAATTTTATCAAACATCTGTATAATTCAGCTTTTCCTAAACATGCACAACATGAAATGCACATTAGGATTTACAACATTAACATATTGGGGATTGTGGACAGGGCCTCACACAATGACTGACTTTCACAATGAAGATGCAACCCCTCATGCTAATCGAAAGTGGTACATCCCGGCATTAACTGTCATACCAAATGCAAGCTGGGCATCCATTAAACAACTTTGCTAGCATCTCCCTGTGCCAGGCACTTTTAATAAGCTTCAAGGGCATTTGAACAGGTCCAAAACTTTGCTTTGCCAGAGATGGACTGGCCCACATCATCCATTACATTAAATTGGGTGGCGGCCTCCAGCTCATATTTATGATTTAATTAAATTCACTTGTGAGGCGTATCAGAACCACTGCGGCCTCCCTTTTAACGCCAGCCTAAGCAGCAAAACGTACACACACGCGCGCAGCTACACACGTTGTGTTTTTGACACTCGCCCAAGTGTGTGAGACTTTGTGGGCGCTTTGGCAGGGGGGTTCTCATGGGTTCATTTAAAGCAATATAATTACACAGCCCCCAAGTATTCTTCCATCAGAAAGCAGCAGAATGGATGACTTGTTCAGAGATAACTTAGCCTGGCTGATCCTCTGCGGTGTCGTCGTACCGAACATAACCTCAATGCAAGTGGCACTCAATGCTGCTCAGAGCCTGGCCGGTCCTTAGTGGAACTGGGCAATCGGGCCAGATGTTTGGGAGTCGCTGAAATGGCATTGTTCTTGTCCGGGATGTGTAAAATGGGATTTCTTTTTTTGGCGCTGTTGTTTTTGATTTTGATTTTTGTTTTGTTTTCCTGTTCTATTCGACAGCCACACACCCTTAGTCCTCTGGAGTAAAAGTGTCAGCCTGTGTAAGGACTATATTAAAGAATTAAGAGAGCTTACTGAGGCTGTGCAATGTGCTGCACTCCAGGAAGCTCAAAATGTGTCATTTCTCCCCCTGTATGGACAAACCCACACAAATCTAAGTATGCATTCAGTGCTCATCCCTTGTGTTCCAGTGTCCTTGCTATTGCTCTTCTTTGGTGCAAAATTTAGTTTGGTGAAAACTCCACATTGTTAGGCTGCACATTCCTCCCACTGAAGGAGACCTCAGAGACCTCTTATGGCATTCAATATGTGCGCCCAAGCGTGAGATCCAGATCCATTTGGCCGGGAGATCCGCTGGGAGTGTCTGAGGTAACCCAATCTCTCACACCGGCACTTCACATCCAGAGAGCCATCTTTTCACTTCAGAACTGTGTCAGCAAAATGGACGCCTCAACCTCAGCGCGTAGCTCTGCCAGGGTGTTTTTGGACAGAGCGCCACGGCCTCTGTTATTGTTTGAGCATATCCTGTGTAATCTTGTGAACACCCTTTTTCTATTTATTTGAAATGCCACGAAAGTAATGAGAAAAGGAAAATAAACAACAGAAATGATATGTTGTCTTCCTCAGAGTGAAGTTACTTTAAAGACTTTTCTTCAGCAAATGTTTGAATGGAAAAAGAGCTTCATTGGGCATAATTAAGGGCCACAATTGAAATTTCCAAGCTATTTTTCCTGTCCTGGGTCACAGGACAGGAAAAAGTGGGACGCAAAGTTTGTCACGCAGGAAATGCATGTATAGATAAACAAATACACTCACACTCTTTCCTCCTCTGTAGCCCCTTCTAATGATCCCCCTGCTTCCTGTACAGGGAGAAGTGAAGGTGAGTATCCCCCTCCAGTCATCTCCTTTTGCCTCACCAAGACAGACACCTGAAATAGACAAGGTACTAGATGGGCTAGGATTTTCAAAAATGTATTAAACGCCAAGCAATAAAAAATAGACCAGGCGGGGTCAGATTTACTGCAACTCTCCAGGCTCTAAAGCCAGTGTGGCTGGTGTGATGATATGAGGACAAGAGAAGAGTCGAACAAAAGGAGGGGAAAGGGAAAGAAACTATCAATAATGCAGGGTACACTGTATACAGCTGACAGTAAAAATGGAAAAGAGAGAGGAGGCATGAGTGCATTGTATGTAAGTGCCAGAACACATCATTGGTCAAATTATTCAGTTTGGGGTTTTCTTTTTTTTCTTTGTTTGTTTTTTGCAACCAGTTCGAATGGTCCACTTTTATGGAATAGTGTACAGCAATGTCAGCACAAATATCTGCACTTCTTAACATGTTTTTAACATTTTTAATGAGCAGGACTATTTGCAGTTTGGGTTTATTTAATGAACACATGGCGCAAATAGTGGTGTGTGTGTGTGTGTGTGCACAAAGTAAATGTGCAGAAGGAGAATGTAGAGCAATATGTATTTATTGTTTTTAAAAGGATCATCTTTATTTTTTGCTTTATTTTTGTTGAATTTTAGCTAAACACATTGCTTCATATTTTCTACCCATTTTGCTCTCGTTTGCTTGTTTGTAAGAATAATGGCTTCAATCCTCCAGTGTTCCACACTTTTTCTACCTCTTCTTCTTCTCTTTCTTCTTATTTTGTCTGTATCCCCCCCCCCCTCCCCCCCCCCTTACATTGGAGCATCCCGTTCATTCCCTTCCCGTCTTTTTATCATTTATTCTCACCCTCTCTCACCCATGTCAGTCTTCCTGGCTGTTCGTCTTCCACCACTCCTCCTCTTGCTTTGCATCTCTTGTATTGTAAACAGCTCACAAAAGCATGACAAGGTCTCCGCTCGTGTTCCCTGTGCCTCCCTTCTCTGTTCTCCGAGCTATTTGTTATTGTCTCCTCGCTATCGTGCGTGTTTGTCTCTATCACGCGTTCTTTATTCTGTTTTTTTCCTCTGCGTCAGAAAAGCAAAAGTTAATTAAATATGGAACGAGATGGAGCAGCATCTCTTTAAACCATCATGTCATTAAAATGGCATCCCTGAGAGATCAGCTTAAAAGAAGTTGGAGAACAATGTCTTCTCAGTCAGATATTTATGGGCCTGGTTATGTAAACATGCTCCCTTTATTCACTATGTATATTTCATGTAATTATCGCTTTTTGTAGCTCTTTCCCCCTGAGATTCATACAGGCAAGAAGTTACTGGGGGAATGTCATTAGAAGAGACTATTGTTACAGCGCTGCTATGATACTGCACAGAAAGAAAAAAAAGCTGCATTCGGCATCCTGGTGAAACTTTTATCTATATTTGACTTCATCATATTAAAAAAATCATCAATGTCTTGTTAAAATATATGTGCAGCTCATGGCCTATTCACACACTTACCCATATTTAACAACAACAAAAAAAAAGCACAGCAAGTAATGCATTCAACAGTATTTTTGCTCCTTCCAGCAGCATTTGATCTAGATACCAGGAACATTCACTGATGATTTACAGGTTTACGAAAAAACCTTGATGCCTCGTATTTAGACCGCCCATGCATTCATCTGTTAGACAAGCTAAAGATCTGGAGTGAACTAGATTCCTTCAGCAGCAGAGGCCAGCGACTGGTGCTTGAAGGCCTGGGTGCCAGCTGATGGAAGCCGCTAATTAAGAGGGCTGGAGAGCCAGTGGGGCGCCTTATGAAACAGGGGCACCTGGGTTTCACATGAGGGGGGCGGGTATCCATCACTACTCATCTGTGTTGCACAGCAAAGACGATAGTCGGCTCCAGCACCGTGCCACGTAGCACGCTTTCACTCAAGCCTAATGTCAAAATACAGCTCTCGCAACGACCTCCTCTGCCCTCTCGCAGCTTGTTTGCCATCACAGAGGGAGGTGTTATTGCATAGCATGATGAAATTGCACGTGTCGAGATGCATTTCATTCGAGCCAAATGGACTTAAATGCAGATGCAAAAAGAAACAGCCACGTATAGACATAATAGAAAATGAAGCGTGCACACACTCAAACATCTATACTCCCACGTGCATAACTTAATGCCCCTCTCCTTTCCATTGTTCAGTGAGTCTTCTTAGCTGCAGGGTCAAAATGTCTCCAAGTAATCTAACTAGCTCC
The DNA here is from genome assembly GCF_900408965.1 of Simochromis diagramma. Classification (NCBI taxonomy): domain Eukaryota; kingdom Metazoa; phylum Chordata; class Actinopteri; order Cichliformes; family Cichlidae; genus Simochromis; species Simochromis diagramma. The sequence continues at coordinate 9,493,688 of NW_024386782.1, forward strand.
GACTTATGGGACAATATAAGGTCTGCCATGAGTTCTGTCGTTACAGTTTCACGCACCAGAGGCAGATACAGCTCTAGACCACCAGTGAACCTGCCATATTGCTATCCAACCTGACCCCGCAGTTGCAGTAAACCTAAGTGAACCGCAGTTTCGAAAGTCGACAGCAATAACCACTGCAGAATTGCTTTTAATCAACGTCTGAAATGAGGGTGACTTGAAGCGTCGCCCCATGCTGATTAAATGTAATTGTTTAATTGCCAAGTGCTGGGAACCCATCCTAAGAGGATTCCAATGGAATTATTTAATCTCTAGTCAGGAAGTACACTGCAGGAAAAAGCTGAGGGAAAACGAAAGCAAAAAAAAAAGAAAAAAAATCAAGCAGAATTAGTCTTTTTATATGTGTATTTTTGATTACATCATGAAATATTAACTGGGGTTTACATTTAGTTAGCTCAGAACAGAATGAGGTGGAGGACCATGATGCATTCACTAGTGTGGTTGCAGTTTTTGACCTGTCATGATAAAGTGTGTGATGCTGTCTGCAGGTTTACTTTTACATTCCAGCTTTACCCTGGAAATAACAAAACTGTAGAATATTGGCTCTACGTTGTAAAGAGTGCCTGTAGCTTTTGCCACATATTACCGTTGCTTCATACCACATCTGCCGCCTTTTACAGTCTCTTTGGTATTATCCAGTTTGAAAACAAGAGATTCCAGCATTAAATCACTCCAACAAAGTGCTACAGGAGGAGCTCTAAGAGTTTACTATTCAAAGACCCTCATGGGGAAGTTAAAAAGGCCCTCTCCCCCCTCTGATCACCTACTGATCTCTGCTAATGGGGCTCTATAAACTTAAGGGGTACAGGTGTGCTCCATTTGAGGTCACAACACGTTGCTTGGGGTCACAAACAGCCACCATTAACACACAACACAGACATGGTGGGATTAAGAGCCACGTGAACACACATTTCTATGTGTTCGTAATTATTATCTCTCATCTGTATTTCCCATGGCGCTACCTCTCCTAGACCAATTTAAGCTGGCATGATCCCCAATTGGTTTGGCACACAAGCCATGACATTTCAATCTATCAACAAAATCAATAGCAGTACTCCTCTTAATATAACTGTACACAGTGCAAGTGCTCCACAGTAAAAAACGTTCTTGCTGTCGCATTCAAATAAACAGAGAGTAAAGCCAGCCTCGCCATTCTGCTGATAAATGCAGTTCTGCCCTCCCGAGGGAAACGTGCCTGCATCCCTCTGGTCAGAAGTGTGCTTCTCCCCCCCCATCCCCCCAACACGCCACGGGCAGAGAGAGAGTGGGTTGGTTTGGGGTGGGGGTTGTGGGGGAGTAGGCAGAGGCCACTTCCCTGCAGCTGTGCCCTTATTCCCAGCACCTGACCAGGGGCCCAGATGTGCACACAGGCAAAAGCAACAATTTGAGAAATGTAAGTCCCCTGTGGGACCCAGGCACCTGCAAATGTAACCTCACTATCTAACATGATGGCGTAATTACAGGTCTAACAAGTCTACATCTGGAAAGGACTCATTTAATCTATCAAATCAAATGTTATCAGACTGGGGAACAATACAAAAATGGAATCGCACTCTCAGCGTTTCATCTGCACATCAAACAAAGTCCACTCTGCATTTGGCGCTGACCCAATTAGCCATCAAGTAGACAGCAACTACAGGGCACACGGCGGTCATTTACAACACAACGCAAAGAGAAACTTTTATTTATTTCACTCCGCGCCTGCATAAAGATCATGAGCCAGTTAAAGACAAGTGTTTTTATATTTGCTTTCATTCTTTAAAAAAGGAAAAAAGCTGATGTTTAATACAGTGCAGTTCCTATGAGCCAAGAAGATCACATACGAGCCGTCACTAATAGTAACTATTACAGCTGCACAAATATATAGCATTTATAGCACCAATAGCATTACATCACACGGTGACTCTATTTAACATTAGCCAGAGCACAGAACATACTGCTACTGATTAGGTTTTTAAAATTTTAAAGTTGCTATATGCAGTTTACAGTAAACTGACTGGCCGACTTCACTTCATAAAGCTTTGCACTCAAAGGAAACTGTAAAGGTTAATGGTGACATCTAGTGGCACATACGGATATATACACATGGTAATCACAGTAAAATGGGGGTTTGGGCATTGTTTGTAAACACGTATGCTTCCCTTTCCTATAGGAAGCCAAAATCTTTCTGAAAAATAAACATTTGATTATTAGTAGTGATAAATATGCTACATGCTGACCAGAATCTGGTACTAATAAATTTGTAAATGAATTCCAAATGCACTCAAGAGTGGGGAGGAATATAATCCATCACTAATATATAACATTTTACCTTAAATATAGGCTTTAAAAGCAGATCTCATTTTTAAAATTGCACACTTGAACCTAATGGCACCTTGTATTTTCCTCACTGTGCTTCTGGCATTACAGGAGCAGTAAACCTTCTGACAGTAGAGGGTGATAGTGATCTGTTTATTTAAGCTCTGGCCACAGTGGCGGAAACCCTTTAAATATATTTATTCTCACACAAAATAATCTATCTATCTTACCTGTCGCTTAATTAAAAAAGACAATTAATGTGCCAATAAAATGAATTTCTTGACAATATTTCACTGACACGTAAACTTGCAGATTATATTGCAATGTTTGGGGTTTTTTGCATTATATTTGTGTATATGTGTTTCACCTCCTCGTGATTTTTTTCTTCCTCATATTCAACAACTGACATAACACTGCTAATATTTTTTCAGTTCCTTCTCCAGCATGTTATCAAAATACATTTGGGGATATTTCTATGCCTCTTAACACATCCTTTGGCTGAACACAGGAAAACTGATTGCTAAATTCTGATATGTTTTGCAGCAAAAATCTTGAACTTCCAAATGCTGAAAAACACAACTGAAAACTGTGAGTTACTTTCTATATAACAAACTATGGTGCACAGATTGGTTTCAACGGTTTATAAACACATCCATCAACAGTTCAGGCGCATTGTTCATCACCATCCATCCACAGGCATCAGTTTGTCACTGGCCAGTGCGTAGGACAGATGATGGGGGAGTAGTGTGCCGCTTTGGGCAGAGAATCTTGCTAAAGGCCCTGCGGAAGCTACTGTGGCACAGCGGGTAGAGGAATGGGTTAATAGCAGAGTTGAGCCACAGGAGCCAGAAGGTGACCTCGTACCAGTGATGCTGGATGCATCGCCCTCTGCAGGCAGCACGGATGATCATCAGTAGGGTGTACGGTGCCCAGCAGATGGCAAACACACATACTATGATGGCCAGAGACTTAGCAATTTTCTTATCCCTGGATAGACGGCTTGGATGGGCTGCCCTGCTGTTTGAGGCATCTAGCTTACCCAAACCAGGAGAGGATGTCTGGGAGTTGATAGAGCCTCTTACAGCCAGTTTTATCCCAAACCCCCAATTGTGGGACAGGGGGATACCTTCCCCCTGGGCAGAGGTGGGTTCACTTGCTTGAAGGTGAAGCTGAGCCTCCCTGCTGTGCAGCCTCCTCCTGCGTATACTGAGGTAAATGCTGAGGTTGAAGAAAGCCACAGAGATGAAAGGAGAAAAAAACTCCAGCATAGAGGCACTCAGCAGGAAGTACCAAGAGTAATAGAACTCTGCGAAGCACTCATCCTTTGGCACACGGCTTCTGCCCACCACCAGCTCCCAGAATATGATAGCAGGGCCATAGAGGACAAAGGCTAGCACCCAGACTGCAGTCATGTTGATTATGGCTTGATGAGTCATGCTTTGTCTGGCACGGTAGCTTACCTGCAGTAAATACATACATAAATCAGGAAATATACTTTAGAAATCCTGCCAGGGTAAAGACACTCAATTAGTCAGTTATTGTAGACATATTTGCAAATGGTTGTTTAGCTACTGCAGCAATACTGGAGGATGAGGCTTTCTGGCTGTATAATGCAGTTTTAGAAGAAGGACACAATATGAAAAAGGTCATATTACAGCCTAACTCTCACATTCACAATATTCTTGATAATAAATTACAAGTGAAACTAGACTGAAAAATTATTATGTTTAAAAAGAAGAAGAAATGTCCGTCACTATAGGTATTGTTCTCCAAATTTTTAGCCTATTTTCTTCATAATTTATTGCTAAATCGCCAAAACAAGTGCAAATTTTATCTGTCATTCTGTCTGAAGGTTTGTCAAGATTAGTTTAAAAACTATCAAAACTACAATGTGGTGGAGAGGTGTAGAATGGCCGTAGGAAGAAAACATTGAAATTTGGTACAGATCCAGATCATTTTCACTGGCTTGGCAGAGGATGAGCCCTTTGAGTGCCCTTCTAAACTGAGCTGCTTTAGTCATGCATGAATAAGTGTGTAGCGTCTATGAATATCTAGTCAGAGTGGGGTTTAATGTAACTGTTTTATATACTGCAGTGTTAATAATATTTAGTAAAATAGTTTTTTAAGTACCAAGTAGTATTTGTTTTTCTCAATAATGTGAGAGAGTACAACAAAAGAATACATTTTTCCCCTAAGTTGTATCCAAAAAATTATTTAGTTTTTTTAAAAACACTATTTTACTATTCACTGTCTTGCTTCAGCTAAAGATAGGCAGTAATTATGGTCACTGTGTCTGTAAGATTGGAGTCAGATGGTGAAACCCTTCAACACCAACACCTTTATTTTTAACTTGCAAAGAGCCAGAGTTTGTTGTCATTTTTAAGTTGATCTTGGAAATAGTTTTCCAGACTTTGTGAAGATCTTTCAAAGTTTTTCTTTGGACACTGCCTGCTTTTTGATTCGTTTTCAGCCCAGTCTTTTACCTGATCATTTTTATTTTCATTTAAGAGTTATAGTAAAAAAGGAAACTGGACAAGAGGAGGACACAGAAAGAGAAGTGCAGGATTACAAAGCTGGTGAAGATTGTCTTAAGGTCATGTCGGTCGAACGGTCGCTGTTAAGAAGCTCTTCTTAAGGAATGGAAACAGGGAAAAAATAATGTATCCCAAATTACACAAACCTAATACCTAGGCTTCAGTTCAGTGGCAATAGTTCTTACTGAGTGACGAATCCAAATTTAAAAATTTGCTTTGAATTGCCATCAGTAGATACAGAGGATGTCAGGCGAGAGGTAAAAAAGTGAGTGTCTAGAACCATCTGTAAAACAAGGGGAGAGGCTCTACCATGGTTTGATGCTGCATTTTAGCCAGTGGTGTTGAGAATCTTGTCAAAACTGCTGAATTATGAACTCAGAAAAGTACAGCAAGATTTTGAGCCACCATGCAATACCATCTGAAAAGCATCTGATTGGAAATGACTTCATTTTTAAGCATGACAGTGATCCCAAACACACTGCCAATGCAGTAAAAGCACACATGGATAGAAAAACACATAATGGACCGATATCAGTCATGATCTGAGGCCCAGACCTTAATATTACTGAAGCAGTGTGGGATCATCTTGACAAAGAAGAGAACAAAAGGCTGCCAACATCCAAAGAAGAGCTTTGGGTGTTCTTGAAGAAGCCTGGAAAAGTATTCCTGAAGACTGCTTAAAGAAAAGACAAGAAAGCTGCCTAACAGACTGTGAACCTACCAAATATTGACTTTCATGCATGTTAGAATTGTACAAACTCTATTTTTGCCTGATATGCTTTTTTCGTCCACGTTTGCACATGTTTAAATAATTTACCACATCTATTTCCCCAAAAGATGAGGGATGACTCACCACTTTTGTACAGTACTATATTTACCAACCGTCATAATATACTGATGGAAAGACCAAATAAACACATAATGAGAACATCAATGTAACAATGTGCATTACAAAAGTCAGTGAAGTACCCTTTATCACCACTTGTCTCAATTAGTGTCACATCCTATGTCTCTGCCCACATTCTTGCCCAGCTCGCAGCATCTCTGAGCACACATGTTTGTCACCCTCTGTCTTTCTGATTAACTCAAGACCTTCTGCAAAGAATATGAAAGATGATTTCACTTTTGTTTGCATAAATTTGTATGACATGAACATGGCCCCTCAGCTATACATGTTAATCAGTTAAGACATATAGTGTTAACATGAGGCATGTTGACTCTACACTTGTAAATCAGTTTTTTTTATTTAAAGAAAACTTTGTTAAATTCTTTCTAAGATCTTAGTAGGCAAACTCCTTCTTACATTCCAAACTAGCTCATACATTACGTTGTTTTCTCTCTGACACTGTGCTATTAGCATTTTAGAAATGTGTTGACATTTGATCTATTTAACAGTCAGTATTTGTCTACATCTTTTCATTTCAAAGACAAACTTTGTCTGTGACTGCTGCTGACCCTTTGTCTTTCCATGTTCAGAGAAAAATGCTTTTAGGAAAATGTTGCTTGGCTGCCGGTGGCCTGTTTCTGCTACGATTGATCTCTTCAGGTTGGAAAGACCATGGTACGGAGGAGGATCCCTATGATCAAAGCTTGCTAATTAAAGAAGAGGCTCTTTCTCTCCGGTGTTATTTGTATTCATTGCTCTGATGTTAAGTGTTTCCTTTCTGAAAGGAAACAGAGCCCTCTCTTTGTCCACTATGCCAAGCCTTGTCCCACCTTTGAGTTATCGCACATATCTGTAGGACACAGTCAGCTGTGTAAGGCACAGACAAGCCCCGACAACAGGCTAAATGGGGCTAACGTCTTCAGAAGTTACAAAAAAATTATCCTCAGAAAGTGTGTTCCAAAGCAGGAAGAGATAGAGTATATACAGGAGCAGTGATGTACCATTGTCTTTCTATGTTTTAGAGGGGGGAAAAGTCAATTAATTAATGAGTGGCAATAAAGCAGATTTTAAGATTAAACAATTTTTTTGACAGTGATTTATTGTATACTGAATATTTTCTGAAGCCCAGTTTGTCCCAAAGTCATAACGCAACTTTTTTCTATCTTCATCATGTGGAAAAACTATAATTAGGGGTGGCGCTGGGCCTGAACGGGTCAGGAATGATTAACCTCTGCAGATGGGCACATTTGGGAGACTGAGCTTCGATTGCCCCTACCGATGACCTGGGAGATTCATCGGAAACTAAGCCACACAGTGGAAGAATAAACACTGGTGTATTTGCAAATAAGTGAGATTTTAAACATTTAATATTACCCTTTAAAAGACTCATTCAAATAGATAAATGGGTGAATGGCAGAAAGAGGGCGACAATATTATTTTTTTACAAATATGGGAGTTAATTTTGTTCTGTCAGAGTCCCTTAAATTATTTTTGACATCTGTGAGCATGGCACATTCCACGACATATTCCACTCACTGCTCTGGTGACTGACAGGAAGCGGTCGTAGCTGATGAGAACAATGCTGAAGACAGACGCCGAACAAAGCAGGTAGTCCATGACCAGCCACAGCTTACACAGTCCTCGACCCAGCGTCCACCTGCCTGTGAGGATGTAGGGGATGTACACCGGGATGCAAAATGCTCCTAGAGAAATAGTGATGATGTAATGGGAGCAGAAACCAAAGCAAAAATAACAATACTTAGTATATTTTCATTTCTTTAGGGAGGAAAACATGTAACCAGATTATCAATATACCACAATACACTTGCTAACATAAAATATGTCTTTACAGGAGACATTATGGTGGTGGATAATTAAAGAACACTTTAAATATATATTTAAATGTTATTACAACATTTCTGCATGACTGTTTCTATACTGCTTGCATTCTCTAATAAAGCAGATTAAACTGTAAATGTGAAAGAGAAGCGCTTATAAATGAGGCAAAATTCGCCCTTGCCAAATGAAAAATGTATCAAGCTCTCTGATTATTTATTGTCAGTCACATTCATTTAACTGATTAGCAGCTATTTAATCTTGTAATCTAGCTCCAGTCAATCAGTGCACAGGTATCTATTAGCAGCCATCTCCACTGCAGGGAGAATGAAAGCCATAAGAAACAGGTCCTTATCACTAAAATACTGTGGGAATTTCAAAACTTTACATATCATCGAATATTCACGCATGGATCATATGCTATCAGATTGCATCACATCAAAACATGTTAAGTTAATATGTGCATTTTATCATATCAACTTCACTAGCTTGTCTGATATTCCATGCTCTGCAAGGCAGACTGCGCTTGGACTTACCTACAAGAAAATCGGATATTGCTAGATTCAGGAAGTAGTAATTGCACTGTCTCCTCAAACTCTTGTCCACTTTAAATGCCAAGATGACGAGCGCGTTGCCCAAAACTATCACAACAACCAAAGTCACCATCATCACCATTAAAATGACAATCATGGGTCCCGAGAAGACGAAGCTGCTCTGGACTCTAGTGGAGGCATTGCCAAAATAGTACCCAGTGGAGTTGGAATCAGTTTGCTCCTCTGACATGGTCCTGATGTGAGGTGAATGCTGCGGTCGTTAAATCCCCAACGGGCCAGCTCTAAATGTAATAAGCAACAGGTGCCAGGCGAACGGACGCTGCGTTCAACACCCCATGTTCCGAAAGCTCCGGTTTACTGATGGAACTGAGCATTATGTCCACGGATATCCACGAGAGAGCGCAACGCACAACACGACCCGGGCACCTGATGAATTACGCACGTCTGTCAGCGTTTGTCTGGCATGAAGCACTTCGTTGAAATGAGAATTTTTCTCCACACAACCATTAAACTGCAATTTTAGAAGTGACCAAAGTCTGTGACGTTACTGGCACAAATCTTTAGTTTGGTTTTAAACTTAGGTGCGATATGCCTTTAATAAATAATTGAGGGAAAGCAAGCGAGCTTATATTTCAACAGCATCCTATCCGGTGGTGTTTATGGAAAGGTAGTTTCTGTCTTTTTACAGTAAATTGAGATGTCTCACCTCTGAATGCATTAGTCTGTGCCTTACTGACTTTTCCTCCCTTTAAAACATATTCAGGATGTGAATCAACACAGGAAGCACTTAATAGCCGTCCCTCGTATTTTCTTCGCTGAAATAAATTCATAAAAGTCTCATATCTGATTCACAGACGCACATTCCCCTCGCCACGGCTCACACAAGGTGAAAAGCATGTGGGTGTGCGCGCAGCTCGCAGGAAGCCCATTTAGACTATGCTGTTATAGTAATTTAATTCGCTATGGGATGATGCATACACACAGTAGCATGCTGAGGGTTTGACACCAGCTAACTGTCCAGACAATTACCTCATCCCAAACGCATCGTGAGTGAGCAAAAGAACATTTCCTTTAAGCTATAAAAAACTTTTTTTCTTGTTTCGCTTCCGTCCTTTGCTGTCAAAATGCTTCTTATATTGTTTTTTCCTAATCATGGAGTCTCTCTCTCTCTCTCTCTCTCTCTCTGTCTGGTTTCCTTGAAACCTCAACGTCTGAGGTTTGATTCTAAAAGAAGTCTTACAATTTTTGTTGAGGATTCAATAAAAAAAAATGATAAGGCTCATTCGCATACTATCTTGCCAGCTCCTCAACTGTGATCCAGGAAAAATGAGCAACATTAAAGAACAATAGAAGTGACTGAAAGAATTTAGTCTGAATAACTGTTATTTTGGAGCCACCGTCATCTCTCAGAGTTAGCTGCGTTGGAGATGCAACACTGAGTAGCAGAGTAATGTAAGTACACATTTTCACACAGTCCATTTAGCATTGTTAAAAGAAGATGAGTGCACTATCATGTGAGAAATGTTTCAAAATTGGTCAAACATGACAATGCATTTGTGAGTTTGAAGAAACAGGGACTGAGTGGAAATGTGGAAAGATAATAACAAAAAGCACACTGGCAGCAAGGGTAGGTTAGGGATTACATAAGAGGCTATCCTCTCATATTGTACTGTGAGTTGAGCATACAGTCTATGTAATGACAGGTCTAAAGTATGAACAGCTGAATTGCTTTTAGTTGGACATTTACATATGAATTGAACAAAGTCTTGGACTGTAACTACTCAAATTGTTGTTCCTTATAACCTAATTAACACAATGCCACAGTCTGCTAAGGATTGGTTGTCTCAGCAACTTTTCCCTAAGGTCAGACTGTGCAATACTCAATGTAACAGCAAAAACATCAAAGTGGTACATCCCAGACTCTACAGGGCCCCAATTAGCAAACATTTAACCAATTGTTAAATGTCCACAATAGTACAGATTGACAGAAAAAAGCCTCTTCTGTCCAAAAGGAAAATGACAGCACAGCTTTCATCTTCAAAGTTGCATTTAAACAAACCACAAGATTTCTGGAATAATGTCCTTTATGTACAAAAGACCAAAGTGGAGACGTTTGGAGACGCAGCAGAGGGCTGATCTGGGCAGCTTTGCAGGCACTGGACCGGGAAACCTTGCAGTCATTGAGTCGACCATGAACTCCTCTGTTTACCAATGTATTCTAGACTCAAATGTGTCAAACAGCTAAAGCTTTCCTGAAATGATGTCAAACAACAGGTCAATGATCCCAAGCACACCATTAAATCTACAATCTGGCTGAAAAAGAAAAGAATGAAGTTGTTCTAATGGCCCAGTCAATATCCAGACCTTAACCAGACTGAAATGTTGTGACGGGACCTTAAGAGAGCTGTGTATAAATGCATCCCCCAAACCTCAATGAACTGGAGCAGCATTCTAAAGAAGCCTGGGTCAAAAGGTATAAACATACAGGATATTAGTTGAAGTTATTGCAGTTAGAGACTAGAGACCAGACTGCATAGAGTCCTAGACTCCTGTGAAAATTCATTTTTTCAGACAGACAGATAGATAGATAGATAGATAGATAGATAGATAGATAGATAGATAGATAGATAGATAGACTAAAGTATAGTTGGTGAAGCGCTGAAACAATTAAATATTGAGAACTGGTTAACATGAATATTCTTCTTCTTCTTAACAAAAGTGTGTCAGGAAAGCAATCTGTTTAGCAGGTGCACTGGATGGATTTGGAAATACAAATGAAATGACTCATCTAAATATGGAGGGCACTCAAAAAGAAAGCAGTGTCATGGAGGGTACACAGAGGCTCTAGTGTTGCCTATTATACTGTGTCCTGCTGTGGCTCTCCATTACTCTAGTGCTCAAGTGTTTGCGTTTGGATGCTGGGCTGGAATACAGATGCTACAATACTGTAACAGTGTGCCTATCCACAGTAATCACCGTCAAGATTTAACCAAAAACATGCACAGGTAAATGGCCTGTATTTGTATAGCGCTTTACTAGTCCCTAAGGACCCCAAGGCACTTTACACATCCAGTCATCCACACACACATTCATACATACACTGGTGATGGCAAGCTACATTGTAGCCACAGCCACCCTGGGGTGCACTGACAGAGGCAAGGCTGCCAGACACTGGCACCACTGAGCGCTCTGGCCACCACCAGTAGGCAACGGGTGAAGTGTCTTGCCCAAGGACACAACGACTGAGATTGTGCAAGCCGGGACTCGAACCGGCAACCTTCCGATTACAAGGCGAACTCCCAACTCTTGAGCCACAATCGCCCCGGCAAAGTTACACCCTGAGTCATCATTTTGCAAAATTGTTTCTGCCATTTTGTAAAAGTCTATTCCAGATTAGTTTTTAATGTGTAGAAATATATTTATATTTAAACTAAACATACTAAAGCAAAATGCATGGCTTCACACACGAACGCAAGCAATATTTGGGAAATATGATTGGCAAGAAAAAGGTTAAAAGGCCTTTTCACTATTGGTCGTTGTTGTAAGTGGATTACAAAGGAATAATCAGAAAAATGCATTGACATACATGTATTCATTTTTTGTCTGTGGAGCTCAAAAATCTAAAATATGTGAAGTTTTTATAATTGCTGCCTTCATTTACTGTTTTGCAGCTTGAGACTTGATCTAAGTCTTCCTAAATGTCACACTGATAGCAAAATTGCAATCTTAAATCTCCTAGATAAATTGATTCCTGTCCTTGCTGATTTTTCTACCTGAAAGAACTCATGTTCAGTGAACACTAAACAGACCTATTATAGTGGATGGTTATGGGTGTAGATTTGTTTTCACTTGGCTTAGTTCTGAGGAGCTCCTGACAAGCAGCCAACTGCAACTTGGGTTTGAAAAAGCATTTAAAGAAATTGCAATCTGCCTCACACAATCCCAATTAAAAAAAAATTGAGAAAAATCTAAATAAAAACAGAACAAAAACACAAAAGGTCTGGAGTGTAGGCAGGCCAAGTTACCACCTGGATTCTTCTACTACAAACCAGCGCTGTTATAATAGATCCAGTATGCAGTATGCAGTTTAGCATTGTCTTGATCAAATGTGTAAGGCTATCCCTGAAAAAGACGTGATCTAGATAAGTTGCTCTAATACCTATATGTGAAAGTCAGATGATCCCTCTCCTCTTTTGTCCAGAGGATGCAGGGGCAATGCCCCCCCCCCCCAAAAAAAAAGTGAACTTCAACTTGTTCCCATTGGGCGAGAGGCCGTGTGCAGCATGGACAGGTCGCCAGCCTGTCGCAGGTTGGTAGCTGGGAGAGGCTCCAGTCCCTCCGCGACCATGGATGGATGGATGTCATGGTCCTGGGTCGAGCGACCCAGTGTTTGAGTTTATGTATCTTTTGTATTTATTAGTGCCTTAGCTTAGTTCACATAGTTAATTTCTAGATTACTGTGTAGTCCTGTTTCTTAGTTGTTTATGTCATCTCCCCCTGTACTAGTCTCCCTGGTTCATGCGTCATGTCTGTGTGGTTATGTTTGGTTCATGTCATGTCTAGTCTCCATGTTTCCTGTTTTACTTTGAAAGTCGGTATTCAATGTCAGTATATGTAGTTTCACTCTCCCTGTCCTGTCATTAGGTTCATGTGTATCAGCTGTTCCCCCTCATGTGTCTCCACTTCCCCTGATCACCTCATGTGTGTATTTAGTCCTCAGTCTTGCTGTGTTCAGTGTCGCGTCGTCTGTGTTATCTCCCCTACCCCTTGTCATAGTTTCCCAGTCTATGTTCAGGTTTTCCCTCAGTTACTTTGTTGGGTTTTTTTTCCGTGAGTTTTCGGCCCTAAATAAAGGCTCGCCTTTTTTTAAGTCCAGTTTTGTGTCCTCACCTCTGTCTGCGCTTGGGTCCTCTACTCACTCCACACGGTCTGCCCCGGCAGTGCGTGACAGATGGATACAGAAAAGCTTTCTATTTTCCAGTTCAGTCCATTATAAATTAGATTTGGCCCAGAGAAGACTGTGGTGTCTTAGGACCATGGACCTATCACACATGATAGACCGTTAACCTGTATTTGTGGATGACACAGTGAACTGTGTTCACAGACAGTGATTTCTGGAAGGCTTCCTGAGCCCATGCAGTGATTTCCATGACAGAATCATGCCTGTACTTAATGCAGTGCTGCCTGAGGGGCTACTCATTTCAGCTTTGTCCCTTACACACAAAGATTTCTCCATATTTCCAGAATCTTTTGATGATAGTATGTGCTGTGGAAGATGAGATGTATTTGAGGTCATCACAATTTTACTTTGAGGAACATATTTTGAAATTGTTCCGTACTTTGTAGACGGAGTTTTTTACAGAATGCTGAACGTCTGCCCAGCTTTACTTCTGAGAAACTTTGCCTCTCTAAGATGCTCTTTTTGTGTTAATAACACAAAAAGAGTGTGTTAATAACCTTTTGCCAATTAACCTAATTAGTTACAAAGTGTTCCTCCATGTGTTTTTCTCTTTAGCAGCACTCACTTTTCCAGCCTTTTGCTGCCCTTCTGCCAACTTCAGACTTTGTTGCTGCCATCAAATTCAAATTGAGCTTCTTAAAATTGTAAACATTTGATATGTTTTCTATGTTCTACCATGACTAAAATATGGCTTTATGAGATTTTTAAACCCCTAAATTCTGCTTTTATTTAGATTTCACACAATGGCTTTTCAGCTATTTTTATTTTTCAGCTTTATTTTTCCTTAACTGTTAACTACTGTTGGACAGGGCTGCATCAATATGCTAGTATGGGCTAATTGCCATTTGGGCACAACAGATATATCCCCTGGTAGTCTAAGGCTTCACATCACATCAGCACTGTCAGAGTTTACATAATAAATGCTGATCATTAATGAGAGAGCTGAACTCATAGTTGGATGGCTTCTCAGTCTCACAGTCTGTTTGGCAAAGCTGCCTGTGAGATGAAGGGTGCTGGCATTTACCTTATGCTCTAGATCCACAGAAGCTCATTGAAATGCCGTGGGTGTGCCTCATCGTGACAGTATTTGGACTTGTTTAATTTTTCATCTGATTTTCAAAAGCTCCAAGCTGTTTAGTCCATGTATCTCTTTACCCCATCCACATGTCAAAATTTGTGAAGTAAGTCATCACTGCAAATATAACTGAATTGTATGTAAGCAAACATTAAGGGGAAATCCAATGCTTTAAGAGCACGTTTATACTGCCATCACATTTTGAGCTGTTTGTGTGATTTAGAAATTCTTTCCTTTTTTAAAATGTTCCCTTCCACCATGATGCAAACAGCTCTTGTGGTTTTAATATCCTCTTAGATGCTGTGGAAAGACTTTCTGCTTTCACTAGTATTTAAATCAGTTTTGCTTATTGTGATGTAAATATTTATTATCATTATTTTGAAAGGGAGCTTGTTAGTTCAAGTTCTTTGCATTAACGAGTAATCATCTCTCCCAAAATAGCATCCTATCTAAATTGGAATATCAAAGTCTTATCAAAGCAATTATAAATGTCTTGACACCTATCAGTGCTACTGATAACAACCTTGTGAAAATAAACACAGCTGAACCTAAGGATCCACGGAGGTTCAGTCAATCAAGAGACAATTTGGAAGCTTCTCTTTCTTTGAGAATCGATGCATGCACTCGGTTGATGAGTCATCCTTTAATTGATTGCAATAATTTATGATAAATGCTCTGTCTGGGCTTGATTTCCATGCGGTCCACGCTTTGTGATCCTGACCCGATCTTGATCCTGATGATGGGATCCTGTGTGTATTTCCACAACTTGTTACTAAGAATTCCTCCTTATGTAGATACAGTACACGTTGATATACAGATCACCTCTTAATACGCTCTTAAATATTGCTGAATCTACTGTCACATACAGTACAGCAGGAATGCTGCAGATGCAAAGTGCTGTGTGTATTTTTGGCAGTCTTGTACATTGATGAGACATCTGCTTGCAAGAACTTTATTTTCTTTATTTCAGGTATTACATTATATGTGGTATGGTATGACAATGTCTAAGGCAGCACAAGCAGGGAGCATGGGGGAAAATATAATAAAAGGATAGAGTAAGAATAGAAATGCACAATGTATCGCCAACTGCTGCACCTCTAAGAAAAATCAAACATACAGCACCTGGAACACAAAATTTACAAAATACACAGATACATAAATCGACAATCTTCTTGTAGTGTGAGTGTGAATATGATACAGAGAGCTGAGAAAGTGAGAGTGCCTGTGTCTTTCTCACGAATGTACTTGATAATGAGGGTGGAGTGCCGCAATAATGCCCCCCCCCCAGGAGCCAGAGGCAGACAGAGAAGGAATCAGGAAACCCACGCCATTGGCAGTCCCCAAGAGTACCAAAGACCTAAAGCCACACATCTCAGCAACATCTGCATATCCGTCCAAGCAGGAGAACGAGGTAAGCCTAAGATGGGGTGCCCAAAGACAAAGGGTGAAAGTCTACCCCACTAGAGGCTGCCTGGTACAAGTCAAGAACAGGGCTCCAAGTTGTGCGAGTCAAGAACAGGGCTCCAAGTGCCCAAGAACCACTTGGAGCCCTGTTCTTGACTCGCACCACTGCCGGGTACCAGAACCACCTGGCACCTGGCAGAGCCCCCACGCCCCAAGAGGAGAAGCGGGCCACCAAGGGAGTGGGCAGGAGTGTTCAGCAGGGAGCAGTGACCATGTCCCACAGGGGCCAAAGCTCAGAAAGACCCAGACCCAGCCCAACACACTCACTCATACAGACCATTCACTCACTCACTCTCACCCACCCACTAATGACACACAGAGAGACATAAAAAAAAATTCACACACTCTGACACACCCCCCCCCCTTCGAGGTGCCGGCGAGCAGATGCTGCCCCGAACCAACAGCAAACCGGGATGATGCCAAAGCGCACCACAAACTGCCTGTAGACCCCCGTCCCTGGCAGGTTTGTGAAACAGGGGCGTAGGAAGCCAGCAAATAGGTAGGCACACCCATTCCCCACACCCTGCCACATGGCAGGAAGAAGTCAGCCTATGGCCCGCATTGACAATGCCCTGGAGCACCAACAAGCAGCACCCACCTCAGTCCTCCACCGCCACAATCTGAGGCAGGCACACATTGACCCGGCCTCCAAAATAGCAACCACAGCTCTCCAGCTGCCAGGAGGCCACCGGACACCCGTAGTCACAGAGAGCATCCTCATCCACTTGCAAGGCATACAGGGAAACAAGAGTGTAGCCGACCAGCCCCACTAAGTAATGGAACTGATCAGTGGGGGCCAGAGAGAGACAAATTTATCCAGCTGGTTTTTTGAAGAGGCAGACTGTAGAGAATTTTGTATTGTATAAGTTGCACGTTGGGGCTTTCAGTTATTTTGAAGGTGTTTAAGCATATTTGTGTCCAGAGGATCTGATCTGGACTGATGGAAAGATCTTGCTCCTACTTTGCAGTTGGGAGGGAAATTGATTCACCAATTTTAAACAACAGCTTATACATTTCTGATAACCATTTGGGGGTACAGATATTTTAAAAATTTTAAAAGTTTATTTTTTGGCACAATCATAATTTTAATGGCGGAAACACGAGTGATATATTCTGCAACATGTGAGATCATCCTCTACCATTTTTAATAAAGGAATATGATTCAACCGTACCAGGACTGAGAGCTTGGTATAAAAACTTATACCTAGATATCTAATGTTACCTCACCTGTTGATTTATTCCAGTTGATGGAGTATTCCAATATAGATGAGACTTATGTATAAGTGTGGTTGTCTTCATAAGTGAGGTTTGTGAGCTCCTGAGGAAAAATAATACACCATCAACATATGGGCTTATCATAGGATCTGTATTTTCAGGTTGAACTCCTTTGATATCTACATTTTATCTGATTTCTCCTGCTAATGGTTTGATAAAAAATAACACAAAGGGGGAAAGTGGACAGTACTGTCTGGTGCCCCGCAAGGTTGATGCTCGCAAAGCACAAAAAATGCACATTAGAAGAAGCTTGTACCAGTCTGCACCACAGTCGAGCAGTCCCCGTGTTGCATTCAGACAAAGGGGACTTTTGATCTCTCCTTATTAGCTGAAGCATTCTTGACTGCATAAAACACAATAGAATCCAGAGTCACTTATTGATTGCCATTATCTTAAAAAACGTTTCAGAGAACAGTTTAACATTCAAAATGACACATTGTGAGTTAAAAGAAGAACAGTCTTTGAGCTCTGTTTCCTTTGGAGCCAATCACTTTACCAGGCAGTCAAATAAGCTTCTGCTATTCATGCTGCTGTATGTGAAGGGAATACACGCTGTTCTTTTCCCCCTACCTTTTCCCTCACTCGCTGTCTCTCTCTGCCTGTCCCTAAAATGTCCCTGCTGGGGATTCTATCTCCTGGTTCCTTTTGAAGCAGTGGCCTCTCTTTGCCTCCATTATCTTGTAATTTGTGAGGGATTACACTCTGGAGCACACACAGTCCACCCCGTTGCTTAAGAGCTGTGACAGCTTACAATAATTGCCATGCTAATTAGCAGGAACTAGCCCAGCGCGCTTCGTTCCCTCACCAGACCTGATTTGATGAATATGCTTTGATTAATGTCTGCAGTGATGTTTCCATAAATTTCAAGACCTTATAATTAACCAATAATAATGAAGGATATATGTTCACAAGTAAAACGTAGAGTGTATTTTCTCAGGATGAAAAGAAACGGCAGCGCTTGCTTCTGCTAGGCAGGAGCACAGAGTTAATGTGCGGAGAACATTTGCCTTTTTTTGTTCCAACTCTTTGTCAGAGAAGTTTTGATTGTCTTCGTTTGACATAATTGTGTTGATTTCCATGTCTTGTTACCCTTGAATAATTTCTGCTGTTGCTCTGACAGATTCAACAGCAATTAAGGCACAGCTGAGTTGCCCATATTTCTTTTAAAAAAACTTGCATAGCAAAGCCCTCACTTTTTTTTAAAGATCAGAACACGTTGTTGAGCTTATTCAAACTCAACTAGCTAAACTTTGCGATGCTTTTATAAATGCAATTCAACCTCACAATTTATTTCATTGGGTTTTTGTGTCGTCCACCCCCCCCCAGTCCCTACACCTCCATTTCTTCCAGGTGACTGAGGTTAAATATACCTCCATTATGCCGAAGACTAAGCAACTTATCTTTGAAGTTCTCGCAGACATGTACCTTCATTACAGCACGACCCTATCACCTTTACTCACAAATGTGCACATACCTCAGGGGACCTAATTGCTCGAGATAAGCAGGGCCTTTAAAGCCACACACAGAGAATTGACCTTCAATACCTCAAAATGTTTGTAGCTATATAGAATAATAAAGTAACAAATATCTAAGATGTATGACCTTTAAAACAGTGGTATGGTACCATTGCATTTTTTTCTCTCAAACAATGTAACTGTTTTGTGTTTCTGGCTTTCAGCAATGACACACTTGTGCAGACTCACCTGCTCCAGCAAATACCTACATCTAGGGAATAATTTGGTCAGACCAGTTCATTAACACTTTGCAGGAACAGACATATTCCACTGGGACACCGTTTGGAAATACTGCACGCTGCATGTAACGGCGTGATTTAGGATTATACTGTATATGTAATGAAGCACATACTTTCAAGGGAAAGGATGAAAGTATGACATTGTTTCAGGAATAGTTTCATGTCTAATTGTTGGTACAATCCACACTGATAATGCTTGTTTACTGTTACTGTTAATACTGTTAATCATTTTAATATGAACTTTCATGTTAACATCTGTCTCGCAGTGTTTCATAAATGTCAGTGTGGAAAACTAAGATATCTTTAACTGCAACCTCGTGTCTGTTATCTTTAATTAAAATATTGTTTTCTGGGCTGTTTACTTGTATTTATTTTCAGCATTGTGCTATTTCACAAATGTCATAGATGTTTGCTGGCAATTCCACCTGACACACTGTAGAGAAAGATAAAAAACATTGCCATATGAGGTTTGTGGATATGAATAAAATCCGATTAATATGTTTTACTTTGAAGTTGTAGTTTTTTTTAATCATTGTTGTGGATGTCATTATAACACAGAATAATGACAGTATAGAAAACAACAACAGAAATACTGAATGAAAAATTGAGTTGCAGAAACTAGGACATAAGACATGACAGTAAACTGTCAAGAGTATGATGCCGCTAAGAAAAGAGTCACAACTGAAGAGAGATGTTAAAAGCATGTAGCATGAACTAGTTTGAGTATTTTAGGGATTTTCCTACACATCCATCTCTAAGCTTTACAGAGAATAGCACCAAAATCAGGTGCAGTTTTCTGTGAAAGAAATGCCTTGTTAATGTCAGAGGCCAAGTCAAAAGTGGCTCATATAAGAAGAGAATATCTGATCACACAACAGATGGAACCTTGAAGCAGATGGGCTGCAGCAGCAGAAGACCGCACCAGGTGCCATTCCTGTTGGCTAAGGACAGGATACTGAGGCTACAGTTCACACGGAATCTCCAAATTTGGACAATTGAAGACTGAAAAAAATGTTGCATGGTCTAATGAATCTTGGTTTCTACAGCAACATTCGTAAGGGTCAGGATTTGTTTTGGTGTAAAACAACATGAAAGCGTGTAGCCAGCCTTCCTTCTATCAACAGTTCATGCTGATGGTGGTGTAATGGTGTGGGTGGTTATTTTCTTGGCACACTTTGGGCTCCTTTGCAACAACTGAGTACAATTTAAGCACTACAGCGAAACTCAGTACTGTTGCTAACCATGTCCATTTCTTTATGGGCACAGTGTACCAATCTTCTTATGGCAGCTTCAAGCAAGACAGTGCACATGTCAGCATGGACCACCGTCTGAGGAGGGTTTCCAACACCTTGTTGAAACTATACCAGGAAGAATTAATGAGGTTATGAACGCAAAAAGGGGGTCCAACCCAGTACTTGCTAGGTATGACTAATGCTAGTAGCTACTCAAAAATACTCTGTCCGGTCACGTGGCGGCTGCCTGTCACCTGATTGAACCGATCAGATTTCAGCCGTGGCGTGTTGTCCCTGTGAAGCAGACCAAAGATTGTGAAAGAGTTTCAAATCCATAGCTACACGTAAGTCTGAGTTTAACATTTTATCCTCGCCAACGTTAGTAAGATAACTATTTAGAGTTAATTCCGCTCTTAGTTTGAAAGGTAACGCTGCTTTAGCTCAATAAAAACACAGTTGAGCTGGACAAACGTAAATAAAAACAGATATTATGTCGACCTCTAACTAAAACCTTAAATTCTTCACTTGCAGATGAGAAGCTGTATTAACTGCACCTTGCTTAACGTGGTTAATTGACCAATTTGAGCTAACTGCCTTGTGTTTAACATCATTTTTCACACTTGGCAAGTCCAGTGATGGAGGATTGCACACTGGAAGAACAACTTCTCCTTCATGCTAAAGAGGGCAACTGTCCTCAAGTTCAGAGGCTCCTTCAGTCGAGGATTCACCAAAACAGCTCTCTCAACATCAACTGCAGATGTAAGCTGGTGTGTGGGGGAGGATGCCATCATCCAGCTGCCCTAATGTCACATGTAACTAGAAAATTGCTGATTTTATTTTATTTTTTTCTTCTTTTTCTTTCTCTCGCTGTAGCTCGTTCGAAAACCTGCTCGGGATGGACACCTCTTCATTTGGCCTGCAGCTTTGGACACAGAGATGTTGTCGAGCAGTTACTGAAGGTGAGAGCAGTGTATGAGTCACATCATTACCATGCTTTTTGTGTTCAGGACCTGCAGCCAGAGACATTTTTATATTCACCTAATAAAGAATGCATTTGCAGGCAGGGGCTGATGTGAATTTGCAGAATAACCTGGGTGACACACCTCTGCATAAAGCAGCATATGCTGGACGAAAGGTAAGGATAGAAAGGGGAAAAAGTAGTGCTTCCTTACAAGTCTGTAAAAGCACGGTAAACTGTGGTGTACCTTCTTCTTCTAACCTAATGTCAGCTGGATCAGCTGTCACAGAAACACATAATATATTTTCTCATCTCCCACTGAAGCTTTTGAGTGAAATGTGATGGTCAGGTTTTTTCTTTAATCCCCCCCACCCCCACCCTTTGGACCCTTAAGGAGATTGTTCTGTTGCTTCTGCGCTATGATGCCTGTGCCAACATAATCAATGGAACTGCTCAAATCCCCAAAGATGTCACAGAGGACGATGAAATCATTACCATGCTTGAGGGTATGAAATCATGGGAGCGTTTTTCTTTTTTCTTTAAATTTTTTTTTAAACGTCTGATGGCTTCTCATTACTGAAGATCAGCTGCCTTTGTTCTCAAGTACTGATTTGGTTTGTGCAGCTGCAGAGAGGAGAGCGGCAAGGCGGCATGAGGAGAAGCTTCTGGAAGCAGCCAGAGAGGGGGATATATCCACTCTGTCTAAATTGGTTAGTGTCTGACCTTTCAAAGAACTTTTGGCAGAAAATAGTATGCTTTAAGAGCATCTCTCCAAATTTCACACATTTAACAAGTGCCTTGGGGCCTTGCACACACTTCAGTTGTCTCCCAGAGATTGTTGAAATGCACCACCGTTATTACAAATACTCTTTATACGATTCGATATTTGTACAGAGTTCGGGGGGTCTGATGTTCAATTGCAAAGTGACAAATCTGAGTCCACAAATAAGATGGCATGTGGCAACTTGCAGTAAAAGCCAGTTCAGGTTTTGTTTTGTTTTTTAAATCTCATTCTGTCTTGCTGTTTTTAAGATTGATCATTTAAATAGTTTTATGCATGTTTCAGATAGATGTATGTAAAAGGTTAACCTCATTTTCCTGCCTGTTGTTTCTGTCATTTCTCTGATTTATATCCCTCAGCTCAATGGGAAAGATGCTCCAGATATCCACTGCAGGGATTCAGTGGGTAATACGCCTTTACACTGTGCAGCCTACAGGGGGCAGAAGCAGTGCGTTATAAAGCTGCTCAAGTGTGGAGCCAACCCTAGTATCAAGAACAACAATGGTATATCACTTATCTTGTTCTCATCATCAGCTCCTATTATTCCAGCTGTTTAATTTGTTCAGTGGTGTTTAAAATGGTTGTTTAAGAATCACACGTTATTTTCTAAGGATGATAAATACTATAGTCCACCGGTTTTGTTCCAAGGAAGTGTCAAAAGGTGCATAATAACTTGTTTGTATGGCTGATGATTTTGCAGCTCAGACTGCATTGGACCTGGTTTGCACTGATGAACTGAAACAGATTCTAGCAGCCTATAAAAATAAGGTGAGCTCAAATGGCTGGTCTGTAATGTCTCATCCTCTTTGAATGATCAGGATGGGTTCTGCTAAGAACATTCGGCACAGCTGCACTACAAGTATGGTGTCTTAGTCATGATCCACAAAGGATGATACCTTTTTGGTTACTTGATTAATTAGAGTACTTGAGCTGCCCCTCATTTCTTTATATTTTATTTCCAAGGAGCCAGGCTTTCTTGTAATTTTTCTTATAAAGTGGTTTTCAGCAATAGTTCTCCAGGCTTTCTTAATGTTTTTGGGGGTTTTTGGGTTATTGTTTTTTAGATATTTGCTGTTTTTTATAAAGACATCTAATCCAAGGGATGAATTGGTGTTGTGTTTACAGATAAACAATAATTTAAGTTATATCTTTAGGCACTTTGTTACTAGCAGCCTGTAACAAGGGGCATCAGTTGATCCCATTTCATTAGTTGGATCTGCAAAACATGTCATAGATAACAGTTTGACAGGCATAAAATAGTTTTTTTTTTTTTCTTTTCTTTTTTTTGTGCCAACAAAGTAATTCCCAAAGAGGTGTAAGCTGAAAACGTGGCATATCAGGGGGGGAAAAAAATGAGGCGACTGGGCAAGTGCAAGACAAAAGAGAAAATGTCAGGCTAAAAAAGTTGTCTGAGAGTATATGAACAGTTTCTAAAGGTTATGTTCTTAAAACAAATTGGGACCTAGACCGGCCCTTCACTTTTCACTGAAGTCTCATCAGAAGTGGAAAGAAGAAGTTGGAAGGGTGGCTGTCAAGACGTGTGTCTTAATAAAGAGAAACCAGGAGAAAAGGTTGAAGTACGACTAGTTACACAGGAAGTGAACTGAAACTTAAAGCGGGTCTTATGGGCTGATGGATCCAAATTCAAGTTCAAATTGTCATCAGTGTGTACGGACGAGGTAAAACAACCGGGAGCCTCTGTCATGTTTTGGGGCTGCAATTCAGCCAGTGGTGTTAGAGGTCTTGCAAATATCGATAGAATTAGGTACAGAGCAAAATATCGTCAGACTTTGGTCCACCATGCACGAAGTGGAAATGTCTGATTGGCAACATACGTAGATGATGCTCCATTTTGGTTTGTTTTTGATTTTGTTATTTTAATCTGTTATGGACTGACCTTCCCAGAGTCCAGACCTCAACACCATTTAAGTAGTGTGGGATCATCTTGGCAGAGAATGGAACAAAAGGTCCAAAGAAGAGCTTTGAATGTCCTTCAAGAAGCCTGGAGAACTATTCCTGAAGACTGCTTAAAGAAATAACAGGAAAGCTTTCCCAAGAGAGTTCAGAATAAAGTTTGTCATACCAAATATTTATTTTATTTGTATAAACAGTTTTTTCCTTATATCCTGGATTTCTTTTACATTTGCACGTTTCAATGCATTCAATAAATTTCCCCTTTTATTAGCCATGAAATTTGACTCGAGGCTTTTGCGCAGTACTTGTGTCTCGTCTTTTTTTTTTTTTTTTTTTTTTTTTTTCACCAAATTTTATCTGGGAAAACTGCAAATCCAACTTGATGAAATTTACTGTGCTCATTCTTGTTTCTCACAGGGTTAAAAAGCCCATCACTGGAAACGTGTTCATAAAACCAAAAGGCACTTTTTAAAAAAAAAAAAAAAAAAATCTAAAGTCCATCACATTAATCACAGATACTGCAGTTCTCTGAACTACATCATATCGGCACTTTCTCTTTTCGTATGTCTTCATGTGTTCACACAGTTATGGTGACTGTGGAGGAAAAAGTCAGCTTTTATTAAGAATGAATACGTCCGTATCTGTATGTCTGATAATGCAGCGTTAATGTGGAGCACCACGTAGTCATGGTGCAATTCTTTTAAAAAGACTGCGTGCTAATGCTGTTAGTATATTAAAAACGAATGATTCACACACAGACTATTCAACGCTGTACACAAGACTGATATTTTGTTTTTCTTAAAGGACATGAGCGGTGTGGTGCAGAAGATTGAAGGACCTCTTTGGAAGGTATCTGGATTTATGTTGTACTATTATTAGGTCAGACCATGTTCAGACTTTGACCTTTACAATTTGATGAAATTGACTTTTTTCACATTACATGACACAGAATATTTGAACTTCTTTAAAAAAAAAAAAAAAAAGACTTATAGGAACTATTTATTCTTTTATTTTTCTTAACATGCTACACTTTAATTTACAAGAAAAGTCATACCACTCTGGGATAATAATAATAATAATAATAAAACTTTAAAACTGATAATATTTGTTCTTCCTAAAGTCATTTAAACTAGATATGTAATGATGATGTGTAGTTTTGCTGCGTGGGGTATTTGTTAAATTATTGTTTCTCTGACAGAGCTCACGCTTCCTCGGATGGCATTCCCACTGGGTTGTAGTTGAGAATGGAACTGTCTCCTGGTACCCTAGACAGTGAGATACTTTTATCAGCCGATTTTATAAAGCTAAACGCTATAGTATGTATATTTATAGTATTATATATTTCACTTTGTGTGAAATGTTGCTTATAATCCACCAATGAAATGTTTTGTTTTTTGTAAAAGAGAGGGGATATAAAAATAACTGTTACTGGAGATGACGTCGCCTGTGGTTTGCCAATTATACCGTTAATACTTACTTAACAGTGGTAACTGTTATGCTGCTTTATCTTTCACTGTGAGTGTTTTTGTGTGGGATTTTTCTGCATGCTCTTTCATCATTTTTGTTGTTGTTTTTGTTTTTTAGAGCTGATGCACTGGCTGGTGTTAGGAAACAGGGCTGTAAGTCTCTTTCACAAGCCTACTGCATGGTAAGTACTGGAGGTTTAGAGGCGTGTTTTCTATCAATCTATATTACCCCACAGATGCTCAGTAAATACATGTTTCATTTATTTTCAATTTGAAGCATGATGTTGAGTTATATCTATTGCAGCAGTGATTGCAGTGCATTAGTGATTTCTTGTTATTCCAGGTCAAACCATGGGATCACTGCTTCTTCATGCTCAGGTGCTTCGATGACTCTGTGCATTATTTTAAAGTCCCCTCGCAGACAAACGCCGTGGCAACAAGAAAAGTGAGATAAAATCGGTCACCTTCTTTATGGAAGAAACAGTATTATCTGTATGAAAGGACTAATATGGAAATGTTGCCGGCATTTATTCTGTTAGAGATGGCTGGATGCTTTTGAAGAGCATGCATCCTACTGCACTCGCCACGACACTGAAGAGGTGATTATAGATGATGCTGCGGGTGATGTAAGAGTGAGGAACCTTGAACAAGCGCTTCAGGTAAGACCGGGATCAAAAAGTAAGGTGATGATGATCAGATGGTTTATAGCACTATTATATCGAACCCAAAAAGTTGATTCATTTCATATCGACGTAGCATTTTCAAAAATTACATTAACCTGTGAATTGTGATGGATCACGCGCCGGATGAACTTCAGTGTCATTGACCTTTGGGTTTGAGCCATATAGGATTTCAAAACCCTCAGTTTTGTTGAGTTGTACAGAGTTCTAGTGTTAAGTTTCTCTCTTGTCTAAAATTGTTGCAGGCAGCCAGGGCCTTCCAGCAAAAATTGGAGAGTGAAGTGTCAACATTTCTGTCCATGGCAAAGAATGAGGAGAATTATGGTAAGTGCTTCAGACATATCCAGTTATTACTGTGTCGAGATATTTTGGGAGAGTATTTTTAGACTTGTTCAAAAATGATTATTCAGTCTGGTAAATGACAGAAAATTATCAAGATGACTAACCATTTATATCATTTGCTGTGGAAAAAGCATGTGCGGCTGGGACACCAGACCTCAATGCAAAATGTAGAATTAAATTTTGTTCTAGAAAATTGCAGCCACTTCATTAGCTACACCTGTTTAACTGCTCATTAGTGAAACTATCTAATCAGCCAATCACATGGCAGGTACTTAGTACATTTGGGCATGTAGACATGGTCAAGATAGCCTTTCTTATTCATCAGAATGGGGAAGAGAGGCGACTTTAAGTCACTTTGTGTGTGACAGGCTGGTTTGTGTATGTTGGAATCTATTGGGATTTTCCCACACAACCGTCTCCAGGGAGAGAGAAAATATCCAGTGAAGAGCACGTCTGTGGGCAGAAATGTTGATACAGTACTGAAGTGAATGGCCAGACTGCTTTGAGCTGACAGGCACACAAATGAACTAAAATAAAAACACATTCCAACTAACTTATGGACAAGCGCATCTCTGAACACAGAGCACAGTGCAGTTCGCACAGGCTCAACAAAAATGGACAATAGAAGGTAAGAAGATTTTTGCCTGGACTAATGAGTCTTGATTTCTGCTGTAACATTCATATGGTAGGATGAGGCATGAAAGCATGGCTACATCCTGCTTTCTGTAACCTTACCTTAACCTTAGCTAAATTACGGTAGACCCCATTTACCATGCTGCCGTAACGTATATAACAGGCTCACACTTCATGACTGATCGTTGCACTTTGTAAACCCTTGCTGGATTTACTTCACTCAATAATCAAAGGTTGAAGCATTGGGATATTTTTACATGCAAAGCCATTCTAAGAAAATTGCCGTCATATACCTACGCCAAGTTCATTGCCCTCCACAAGACCTACAATCTCAGAGCCAGTAGCTGGCTGCAGTTTAAAGTGTCCTTAGCGAGCACGGAGTGAGGAAAGTTTAGTCTATCTTTTTTTCCGGCCCGTGATCTTGGAATGATCTGCAGCTCAGGAATCTCTTATCCCTTTAACTACTTTTAAATAAAAACCGACAGATGTTTTAGTCGCCAACTGTACCTGTAAAATTTAAATGGGTGGAATTTGATTTGGAACTTGTTTTGCACTTTGCAAACTGTGCTGCTTCTCATCTTGGCCAGGACATCCTTGTAAAAGAGATTTTCTCATCTCAATGGATATTTTTTTCCTGTTTAAATAAAGATTAAATTCAAATTAAATAACTTGTTCAGGCTGGTGCTGCTGGGCTAATTGTGTGGGGGATATTTTCTTGGCATTCTTTAGGCCTTTTAGTAGTAGTTCAACAGGGTACACATCTTCTGCAATAAATACACATGTACTCAGTTAATTGTGGAAAAAAAAACATGCCAGTAATGAAAAATGATGTTTAATTCCTTTTTTTAATATATAATATTGTGTACAGTATAAGCTAATACAGATACATTCATTTTATTTTTTATAAAGGGTTGACTGGTACACTTCTGCTGAAAGCAAAAGAGACGAGTGAACTTTCCAGTGAAACATGCTCTGCTCTCCATCTGTGCCTTGAACTGCTGTCAAAGCAAGAAGAGGTAAGAGGAGCAAATTACTCTTCTTGGGGAGGGCAAGTTGAGACAGTCCATCTTTGGATGGATTCTACTGCTTGAAAATCTATTATAGATTATTTAAAATAGTGTAAGAGTTTAATCTAATGCAGTGTAATCTGTGATTCTGATGTATTTTGATTCTGTCAGCTGCATGCAGTCTTCTGTAACCCCTCCACTTGATGTAAATAGAGGGTACTGTTGTAGATTAGCTGCAGCTCACTGAGCATGTATGAATCGTCCTCTCATTCATATACTTTCACCCGCATACTCTTCTCCTATTGGCTGAATAAATTATACTGACTGATTACAAAATCCTTAAATCCCTCCCCCTTACGTTAGCTCCTTCACACCAATCAGGTTTAAAATGTGTGTGTGAGTGTGTGCGTATGCAGGCGCGTGCGTGTACCAGTCCCTGTCCACTTGTCTTGGTGGCTCTGCTGTGCCCTTGGGGAAGCACCAGGACAGCGTGGTAATCACTGGCACGTCTGTAGGAAGGACGTAGGAAAGATCCGCTTTTATGCTTAGGTCTGCATTCAGCCTGCAGATCAGTGCAGACGCACACACGCAGACACTCTTGGACTCGAATCCACACACTCCCGCTCTAGGGGAAAGGCTGTGCGTTTAGTGAGGGAACCCAAGCGCTTTCATATTCACTGGCTCAGCCGCAGATACATGTATTCACGCTCGCACAGTGTGAATACACTCTCGCACACACATTTCCATATGCCAGAGCATCCGAGAACGGGAAAAGAAGACACAGCGACAGCACTTTTCTCTCGCATCTACACAGGTAAAACAAAACAAACAGTTGTTGTTGTTGTTGTTGTTGTATAAAATTTACAGCTTTGCCTGTTATTGTGAGCTGAACAACCGGCTGTGTTTGCCGGTTGTTCAAAGCGGCAAAAAGCGTTTTGAAGTTTGGCGCGATTTAATTTGATGTTACTTAGTGTATTGTTGATTTGAGGGTTGGTCTGAAGCAGTGGCGCCAGCGAGGGCTGTTCATCAGTATGCGGAGGTCATTTCTGTGGATTTAATGATCTGTATTTGGAGTGTGAAACTGAGCGTCTTTGAAGTGGCACCGAAATCTACACTGCTCATTACATCTTTATAATGAGATCATCTTATAAAGGAATTAATTCTGTCAAGTAGGAGCATAGATAGGCATTGATTAAATTGCACTGAGGATGCATTTGATCCAGTAATAGATAAATGGAAGGATTCAAAGCAAAGGTTTGTGGGTTTAACTATTTAATCATTCTTTATGTTGCACCCAAATTATTTCCTTTCTTCCTTTAGCAGCTGATTTTAAATTATCACTCTAAAACTACTACTCTGTGCTTACTGTATGATATACACTTAGACTGCCTGAAAACCTTTAATAAGGCAACTGTCTTGTTGACTCGTTCTTGTTAATTAAGCATGCATGAGAACCAATAAAACACAAGGGTGTTTAATATTTTGCTATAAATCCTAAATATAGCAGTATTGCACTGACTAAGAGTAATGTATTCATCCAAATCTGGTATAACTGTCATGTCACTAGGACTTAATCAGGCTTTTTAAATAAGAAAGCCGAGGACGTTCACTGGAATCTCATCAATCAAACATTAAAACGTTCCAATAAAACAAACTGGATTAATTTCTGACAAACGAATGTAATAAGAAGAAAATGTCTTAACAAGCATGGTAAATCTACTGGTGCCACGTTAAGCTAATGCTACTACATGTACAAAATGGATTATATTTTCTACAGTGCTGAGATTGCCCGTGTTAAGCTGTATTAGCTCTAATCCCACATTTCTATTCTCCCGCCCCAGATGCTTCTGTTGGTCATACTTGTTTTCTACTGTCCACAGTCCATGGCAGTGTTCACATTCTGTTGTAACTGCACACATGTTTGATACTGAATCATGTCACTTGGCTCAAAGGGTCTTGCACCAATTAGAGTATTGTCCTTCAGAAGTGTAGATGTGGTCTGACCCATTTCAGCAGGCGCTGCAGAAGTAAAGTATGCTAGTGGAAGTGCCACATTTTTACAGTACATGTAGGGCACACTGTGACTAGGATGTGAGTATATGGCATATAAAGTAAGGAGAATTGTGCTTTTAACAAATGGGTAGAAAGCTTCATGAGGAGGTTTGACGACACTCGCGTACAACAGAGATTTATAGGCCCCACTTTGCTTGGTGTTTGTCAGGCGGCACGATTGCCCCCCTGTCTAGAAAGCGAACAGAGGATTACAGTTTGGAACCACTTAGTCGTGATGTGCTGAAAAGCAGATCTGTCACTTTGTGTTGGTCTGACGTCAGGAATAAGGCATAAAGTACATTTATTTGATTGAAGTTATACATTTTTTCTTTTTTCTTTCTTTAGTCTGTCAGAAAGCCAGTTGACCTTTAAAACTTTGGGGGTTGGTGTGAAGACAGTGTAGCAATTGACCTTTAGTTCAGCCATTGCCACATAAGTAACAAACCTCCTGTCGTATCCCAGACAGGAGATTTTTTACTGGCTTTGTTTCAGTAGTGGCTGGTGAGTGGGTATATATATGGATGTATTCAGTGCAGTTAGGTATGTAAACATGGTCAAGATGGTCTGCTGGCTTTAGAGTCACCTTTAAAGGTGACTTTAAGTCACTTTGTATGTGTCAGACAGGCTCGTCTGAAGGTTTCAGAAACTGCTGATCTACTGGGATGTTCCCACACAACCGTCTCTATAACAGTAAAATCCAAAAAAGAGAAAATATCCAATGAGCAGCAGTTCTGTGGTCAGACTATCTGAGATATCCAATTCTGGCTCACCTAAATTGGACAATAGTAGATTGGAAAAATGTTTGGTCTGATCAATCTCGAGTTCTCCTATGATGTTTGGGTGCTAGGGTCAGAACTGGGTGTTAACAACATGAAAGCATGAATTCAGTCTACATTGTATCCATGATTCAGGTTGATGGTGGTGATGTAATGGTGTGGGGGGTACACTTTGGGCTGGTTAGTACCAAGTGAGCATCATTTAAAGACTACCTGAGTATTATTACTAACCATGGCCAAGCCTTTCATGAACACAGTGTATTTTTGTTTATTCTGATTTTTTGGGACTGAGGTTCCTCATAGCGTTTACTACATCTCTTACTATAAAGGTACTTTATAGGTACTTTACTCTAGTTGAATGGCTCCTTTGAAGCAGGCTTTCCAAATACAGTTGGATATAGAGTTAATGTTACAGTCCAATGTATAGAGCTATAATAATATTGCCTCTGAGGTTTGCTTTTCTTTAAACAAGAGAGTATATTTCAGCACAGAATAAAATTTTTACCCTTTGGGGTGCTGGCCAAGGAGAAGCATCCCTCCCAGGCTCCAGTAACAGCTACAGCACAGAGCCTCAGCAGGGCTTAAAATAGCACTGTTTGTGCTCAGGCGAGAGGATGCAGTGAGAATGAAAGAGCTGGCTGCGATGGTTACACAAGTGTTCCATTCCTGGATGGGCTCTCACGCCAAGTGCCTGGGACAGGGAGTGTTAACACAGGCTCCTAGACAGGAAGATGAGTCACCTTTAAACTACAGTATATATTTATCAAATATGTTTGATGAAAATAAAATCACAATTCAGCAGACATTCCCATTGCACAAACTTTAAAGAAAAAATATAATGCTAAAGAATTTGCTGTTTTTATGCATTTTTAAATGATGCTGCATTTAAAGTCCTAAATTAGATGAACAAAAATTCAGAAACACGGCTGTAATGGAAACGTTAACCTTAAATGTAGGTGCCAGACTTAAAGACTCGCTGCCAGACTTGTTCCCTAGTGCAGAAGAAGGGAGAATATAGAGAGTGCTGAGAACTCAGAGAGGCTCTCTTTGCTAAACCTGGTTATGGATCTGATCAATGAAAAGTATATGGGAATTTTCTATTAGCCAACACAGTAATTAATGGATCTACACCTGCAGCCTGCGGGATTCGTTACTGATCCGACCAGTAATTGGCCAGGACTAGATTAGATTAGATCAGTCCCAATCTCCAAGCTTACAAATGTACAGACTTTGAGGTCTCAGGGCTTTCACACAGTCAAATTGTCAAGTACACGAGACTCTTAAAAACCCTTTTGGTCCTTTACACACACTTTGACAGGCTGAAGCCAAATGTTCGACGTTACTTCTAATGTCTAATTGTTGAAAAATATGTGTGATTCTTTCTAATAATACTGTGTCTGCCTTGCATTAAACCAGAGGGAACCAGCACAGGAATATAATTGTGCTTCTAATACAAATTACAATAAATTTGACCCAAGCTATCACCTTTTGTTAAATAGTCATTTTCTGATTTGCCAGTGCTGGCATTTCATTAACTGGTGACAGCTTCATCAGATCTTCATCTGACTACGGCAAAATAATAAATGATCTAAAGCTTATAGCTTCTGCAGACTTCTCAGTTGTCTTATTTTTATCCATTTTCCATCACCAACCTCCTGCAAAAGGAGCTTATAAGTGTCTGTCATGTTACCAAGACAAAAAAGGATGTTGAACATGTTGTAGTTCTTATGTTTCTAGAGAAAGTGCATCGGTACAGATCTATAGATGGTCATTATAGATAAGCTGGACTATAACTTGACAGAGGATGATAAATTTGAATAAACAAGGTGTCTTGAAATATACTCATCAGATATCGAATGAATACATAGATCTCCAAATTTAACATGTAACATGTCACTTTTTTGGATTTACATACAGTTTATTGGGATTTGACTGGATTTCAGTTTTTAAACCCTGCAATTTCCATAATAACCCAGCTGGAAGTTGCAGTTCCGGTTGTGCTGACCCAACATTTGGCAATTGGAAACAATCAATGTTCATTACAAATGGCTGGATCATGGTCTTTGGAGTAGGCATGCTATTCAGCAAGTAAGTAAATGTGTCTGGGTTTTCCCTGCCTCTTTTCTGTTAAGTGTATGTGGCTGATTTGATCAGATTCTACCACAAAGGCATCTGAAGCAGTTTATATTTAAGTCTTTGTGTTCAATCATATAATCATTTTATATATGCAGTATAGTAGCTGATGTTTTTGAGAGGATTTTTTGAAAATAATCAAAAAGTTATTAGTTTTCTTCCAATCATCCCTTTAAAGGAAATATTAGACGTCATGAGAATCTGATGTATGACGTAAAATCACTCATCTAAATCTTCTAAATGTTACATTTTTTTTATTCATGTTGTTAATCAGACAACATCCTCGCAGGGACTAATACACTCGATCAAAGGGAAATGGGTTAACCACACATACACGATTACAGTCATAAATTGCTACCTAGACATTAAACTAGAGGCATCAGTAGCTGTGTCTTTGTGCGTGTCTGTGTGCTCACCTTGTAACACATCGGGCACTATAAGAGATGACACAGAACTTTTCATCTTTAGTCGAAGATACCGACCTTGCTGTCCAGTCTCAGATTTGCAGTGTGATTTGCAAGCTCCTGTTTCTCAGCTGCCTTCTTCAAGGTGACACTGGACGTTTATCAGACTGGGAAGGCTGTTCTCAGTTTCTTTATTTTGCAATAATTTACTAAACTGAATTTACAAGAAGTAAAAGGTGTTACCTGTTTTTAAATAATATGTTGCTGTTAAAGCTTTAGTGTTATTTTTGTCATTTTGTTAGAGGCTGTGGATATTTGCTGGGTTTTCGACTCCTGTTGGTAGAGCTTGAACATCAGCAGCAGTGGACAATAGGACAGACTAATCTGGGCTGTCACGCAGTGGCCTGGCTCAGGTTCCTTTGAAGGGACACTCAATCCTGGGCTTCGGAGCTCTCTGAGACTATGGTGTTTGGTTCAGCCTGGAAGAAACTAGATCTGTGGGCAGGGTTAAAACAATGACCTGCGATCAAAACCCCAGACAGAGAGTCATGTTTGATTGACATCAAAATATTAATCTGCTTGTTCCACTATGATCATCACATATTTAAGAGCAATGTTTTTCTGCAATAAAATGTTAAGTTAGTAGCTCTGGGCACGCTGTCTTCGGTCGCTTAACCTTCTGTCTGGTTGTCCTGTGTTTGCAGGTGTGGAGCCTGAAAGTAGAGCAGGAAGTGGAGAAGAACAAAGCTCTAACAGAAGCCTTGCAGACTTTGGCAACTGAGAACCACGAGCTCAAGCAATCCTTGAGTAAAAGGCGGAAGTCCTCCAACCTTAGTACTCTCAATGAAGATGACTTCTATGATGCCGTGTCAGGTCAGCGGCCTCTTGGTGGAAGTAATCAATCAATGTGTGTAGTATGTCTTGTTGGTTGGGAGAGATCGAAAATGCAATTGTTATTTTCTACTGCTCTAAAACATGCTTACA
Source organism: Simochromis diagramma (assembly GCF_900408965.1). Classification (NCBI taxonomy): domain Eukaryota; kingdom Metazoa; phylum Chordata; class Actinopteri; order Cichliformes; family Cichlidae; genus Simochromis; species Simochromis diagramma. The sequence continues at coordinate 9,527,742 of NW_024386782.1, forward strand.
ATCAAATGGATTTAGAAATGAGGCAGGTCACGTCGCTTTTTGCAGATTTCTTGTTGTAAATTGCATTTTAAAAGAGTTAAATATTTTGGGGGGTTTTTCTATTATTCTGCTGAAAAACTCAGTATACAGAGTACAATATACAGTGTACATTTCAGTACAGTCCTATTTAGCAGACTTTCCTTTTTTGTTAGATTTTGTGTGAGTCATATAACTGAAGGCGTCTGGATTTGGACAGATATTTCAAAATTGAAGCACCTGAGAACTGACATCTTCTGCTAATTGGATTCATACTTAAATAGCACTTTTCTACTAAGACTTCTTACTACCAGCCTCATTCACTAATTCACACACACGGGTGAGTGTGTGTCTATGCCTAAGAATTCTTTCTAAGAGGCGTAGAAAAAATGCCTAAGAATTACAACCATCCATCCTGAGGTCCTTCCCTAAAATTTCCAAGAGGTTTTAGTCTGGGTTGTGAATTCTCCTGAAGCTACTCCAGCATACCCTGTGCTCTGTGCTTTGGGTCATTGCAATGATGATATGTGCATTATCATTCTAGTGTCTGTTCAAGGATCTCTCTGCATCCACCTGCATTTATCGATTAGTCAGTTCTTCCTAAGAAGCACTTCCAGAAATGAATGTTGCCACCATTCTGGTTTATTTGAGGCATTCAGTGTTTAGTGTTCACCATCACTTAGTGCGTGGAGATCAGTTTTTCTTTCATCAGACTATAAAATCTTTTTCCTCTAAATGCTGTCTCATGGACAGATGGTCATCCTCTAGAATGTGCAGTGGACTATACTGCCCTTCTTGCACTTCTTACTTAATTTAGCTGCACAGATGCCTCTAAAAAATAAAAGAGAGAGAAACCTGGTGGTTACAAATGTTCTCCTGTGGAAACACAGATCATTAGAAATAATTTTACACACTGGCCCTGATCAGTACTGTTCCACAGCGTTATTGCAGAGGTCTGCAGAGAGGTCTTCATGGCTTGGTTTTTGTCCTGATAGGTAGTGTGATTTGAGGCACCTTTTTATATACACGTGTATACTTTTCACAGCTATGTCTGGTCTATTACATTTTTCCATTACAGAAAATAAAATTGCAGACATGTTTAAAGGATAATCAAAACTAACAAGATGCAACTGTGTCACCATGAAGGGCTGAATTTTTAAAGCAACGTTTTCATTCTTTTTGCTTTACTTTTAGCATTCTGAACTGCCACAGAGCAAAGACTGATGAACAAAATTGCAATTTTAGTGCATGTGCACCTCTGTTCATATAGAGCATGCTTATTATGCAGTGTTATATTTGCTTCTCCATCCATGTAGGTGGGTGGATGAGAAATTCTTTCAACACATAAGTCAGAATGCGGTACGTGAACGCACAATAAGCACCAATTTCACTCAAGCGTATTCAGCTTCTCTTATTCGTCTTTGCTTTGTGATTTTTGACAGTAATGTCAGTGACAGTGCTTTCTAGGGGGAGGAGTACCATCATCCCAGTGAACACAGTGCAAACAAATGTTACAGGAAGCGAATCCTTTGTGCGGCCTCTCATTGGAACACAATCCTCAGGTGGGGTTTTGCATGGCAGCAGGGAGGGGGGAGTTTGGAGAGGAACTCGAGCACAAGTGCTTATTTGCAGATAGTAAACTGTTGAGGCTGGAGGCTTTTTTCTTTTCTTTTTTTTTTTTTTCTTTACATTTCCCGAGCCAGCTACTGGAACCTGTACTTGCAAGCGGTTTGGTATGACCTGGCATCTAACCCTACAGAGTCTGAGTCGGAGCACTCGCTGAGCGGCTTCCTGTCTGTGGCCAGTTACTCCTGCGAAGAGGACGAGGGGAGAGACACCCCCTTTCTCAACACCCTCCGCCGTCCCAGCGCATACAGGGGGCCTTCCGGAATGTCAGGGGAGGGTAACCATGGCAACCAGCCATCCCAGCACAATGGAGTTAAGCACAGGTGAGCTGGGACTTGTTTCAGTTGATGATGTTGTGCTTGTTTACTGGATTAAATGATTGCAAAGAGCGGAAAATACAAAGGCTTCCAAGGCTCAGTGCTCGGCATTCAACTTGTTCACCGTTTGCTGTATGCGAGGCTTTGTTGAAGTTGGTGATAACAGGATTCGGTACGGTGTATGTTTACTTTGCCAAATGATGAAAATTTTGTGGATATGATTTGTTTGGTATCTAATGACAGGCTGCAGACCTCAGTCAGCAAGAGGATAGGTCAGTGGACAGAGCTGGTGTAATGGGATACCAGCTTTCCACCCTAGTCTGTTTTTTCTCATCAGGTGTTTATATTTTATTTTTTTTCTCGCTTGCTCGAGCATCCAGTCCACAGAGAATAGCCTGTTTTTGTTTTTCCTGACAGTTCCAACTCTCCAAGCCAACAGTCGTTTCAGTACTCAGTGCATCTTGCTGTGTTGTCGTGAAGATTTGACACTCTCTCTCATTTCCGTGGATGCTGATTCTGGCTTGGCCTGTCTTCCTCAGTCCAACAAGTGATCCATGAATAATTAAGCATGTGCTGGCTCAGAGTAGAGTTGGAGAAAAGGGCTGCCTGGCTAGCTCTGTGTGCATATGTGTGGGCTCGTATGTGTTGTACATGAAAGATTTATGAGGTGTCTGTTTATTTGAAATTAATTCTGTCATTCAAAGGATGCCCGTCAATGATTGCCTACAGTCTGGTGTGTTTTTCTCTATGTTGAGTCATTTTGCCATTAATTCTTTACAAGATTATTATTACGCTTATTTAACCAGGAGATGGCTTTGAAATCAAAAACTTTTACAAGGGACCTGGGAAGGAAATAGCTGTAAAAACTAAAAACATCTCAAAAATACAACAAATATAGAATAAAATATAAGCGCTATGACATAATATACAATAAGCAAATTGCAATAATATAAAACCTTCGTAGCCTCTCAAGAAAACCATCCACAGGTCTCCACAGTAATTGATACAGGCGTGTTTAAATTGAAGTCTTTCTCTGAATGATTTTATGAAAACATTGTTTCAATTATCTGCCAGAACTCCGCCTTAATATATCATTACTACCATGGTGTTGTAGCTGTGTTATCTGTTTGTATATGAAATAATGATTTGAAAACTGAGCACAGTGCCAGCTGTAAGATGTTTCTGCTTCAAAGTAGTTAAAGATTCGCTTGTATAGCACGTCACACCTCACTTCCAGGTGGGCTCATGTTTCAGTAACCTCAGCTGACCAGCACAGTGTCCCTTAAATGCATTTTTAACTGTATTTTGGAAACAATCAAAGATAGATTTGAGCATTTTCCTCCACATTTAAATGTAAACATGTTAAATGTTTAGCACCTCTATAAAAAATAATATTCAAGAGCCTTATGTAGATAAAGTATATGAAGAAATCCATCCATGCTTTAATAAAGCTTGAAGCTGAGGCCAGTGGAACAAAAAATAGGCCAGGAGTATGGTCTGCCATGCATCACTGCTCTGCTCATCCTACAGATGGAGCAAACCCCCACCCCCCACTCCCCGCTCACTGTTTATTTAGCTGAAGTAATGGCTTTTATTTGTGTGTTGGACCAGCACTCTTTTCATTTTTTTTTCTTTAAACAAGGACACCATCTGCCTCCAGCTACCATACCTGTAAAAGAGTCCATACTGCAGATGCTGGCAAGACTGCAAGATGAACTCAGTGACCAAGAAAACAAAAACAAGCACATACTTTCATCTAATTTGCATCTTAGCTTTCTTATGTGAAGAATGTTTCCAAAAAACTGCATATGCAACAAGAAAAATTAAAGGAAAGCGTATTATAGTCAGCGTGCACACACACACACACACACACACACACACACACAGCTGTACATGCATTCATGGGTATTGCATGAGGTTGAACAGACTAGCTGAAAGCTTACAGGTGTCGGATAGCCCTTTTTCCCAAATGGTGGGTCGAGCTAAGTTGTCTGCCCTGAAGCTTTTAAATAGTGCAGCTTCGTACCCACAGGAGACAGATTTATGTGTTTTTAATGTGCGCTTTACCCAAAACGTGAAGGTTTTAGAATTTAGCTCAGTGCCACATTTTAAAAGAAAAGCTGTTTGGAGTGTGGACAAGGCCAGATCATCTAGCATGAAGCCACAGTGTTTGCCTGCTTTGAATTGCACAGCTGAGACAACAAGCGATGTTGTAATTTTCCATATGTTAATAGAGCTGGATCACATGATACAGGAAATCCTCTCTCTGTTTACCCCTCTTTTTGTTATTCATATTGCTTTCGCATAGAACATCTCTACCGGCTCCCATGTTCTCCAGGAACGACGTGAGCATCTGGAGTATCCTGAAAAAATGCATTGGCATGGTGAGAACACATCACTCTCAGTCCGGTAGATGTTTTGTTTTATTTTCCTTGTTGTGTTTTAATGTAGATATGAGCTTTTATAATGTAGATTGTTGAATTAGAACCAGGATATGATATGAAAAAATTAGGATTTATGAAAAGCGAGGGCTTTTTTTTGTAGTTGCTTTTATGAAAAAAGGCTAAATGTGAGACAGTATAGTGTAAAACAAGTGTAGAGGTGGGGTTTGATCATCCTCAGTCTAAAATATAATCAGCCTCTCTGTGCAGCACAGAGAGTTCAGTTCATTTTTTCCCCCCCAAAAGAGCTGAAAGCCCTTGACACTTACCCCTTTTTCAAGGGAGACCTGGCCAGACAAAGCACACCATTACGTGGTTACCAAAATGATAAAATTGGGTATAACAGAAACAGATATAGGATAACAAAAAACAGAGCAAATTGGGACAAACAAAAACAAAAAAAATAGAAAGCTCAGGTTATGAATAGTAGTGCTACACTCTTACGTTAACGAATCATTTTGAGTTTAAACTCTCCCAGGGAGAGCAAAAAACAAAAAGCCTTTTTGTGTTCTGAAGGTTTTCCCATAAACTTGAAGAATGCTTTTCTACAAAGTACTGAAACAAAATCTCAGTACACAAAAAACATAAAATTCACAGAGTGAATAAAATATACAAGTGCTTTGGTCTCCTTAGGCTTAAGTCTGCTAATAAAGCAGAAACCATATCATGTTTGTCCAAATAGTCTTTTTTTTTTTTATCTTCTCTAACTCTTCTTTGCAGGAGTTATCAAAGATTGCCATGCCTGTGGTATTTAATGAGCCTCTGAGCTTCCTCCAGCGGCTAACAGAATACATGGAGCACACCTACCTCATCCACCAGGCGAATGCCACAACAGACTCTATCGAGAGGATGAAGGTACCATTCTGGCCATATATCCTTTCTTCAGTTAAATAAAAACTCCAAAACAGATGCATTTTTAATAGTAGTGATGCATTTAATTATCTGACTGGGATCAAATCACTATCCTCTCATTAAACTGCTGAACTATTATTAAATGAGTGCAGAGAGGCTGTGGCGTCTCGGCACTATCAAAAATTGAGTTAGTTGCCTGTAATTTGATTAACATAAAACAATGTTCGGTGTAGTGTGTTGCAGCATTTGCTGTGTCAGCTGTAGCGTCACAGTGGGAGAGGACTGGGAAGCCCTTCAACCCCCTCTTGGGGGAGACCTATGAGCTAATCAGGTAAGGCAGCAGACTCATCAGTATTAGCGCACCTATACACAAATCAGCTTTTGTTTACTGTACACGTGTATTTTTGTTAATGAGCTTTGTCTTGTATCAAACATACGCCTGCTTGCCATCAGAGACGATTTGGGCTTTAGGTGGATGTCTGAGCAAGTAAGCCATCACCCTCCGGTTAGTGCCTTTCATGCTGAGGGCCTCAAGGAGGATTTTGTCTTTCATGGTTCCATCTACCCCAAACTCAAGTTTTGGGGGAAGAGCATAGAAGCTGAGCCCAAGGGAGTTATCACGCTGGAGTTACCCAAGTGAGCTCACACTGAAGACTGTTTTATAAATCTGTTCTGATGTATTTTAGTAAGGAATTGTTTTTTTTCTCCTTTGCTGAGTGCTTCTTTGTCTCTGTAGATATAACGAAGCGTACACCTGGACAAACCCCACCTGTTGCGTCCACAACATTATCGTCGGTCAGCTTTGGATTGAGCAGTATGGCAGCGTGGAAGTGCTCAATCACAAGTAAAATATGTATTGCAGTGTTCTCCGTATCTGTGAAACACATTTGCATGCACAGAGACTTGGATGTAGGAATATATTTTTCCCTTGCTCTGCAGAGGAATGTTGATCTACTTTATAAACCTTAAGCTTATTGATCATGGAAGCAGAACTGGGACAGTCGCATGAGCAGGTTAATTAATGTTTGAAAGCTTCAGCTCGCAGAGGGGAAAAAAGTGAAAGAGAATTGGTAAAGAGGCTATCATTTTCTTGCAGAACCGGAGAGAGATGCAGCATGACTTTCAAGCCCTGTGGCCTCTTTGGAAAAGAGCTGCATAAAGTTGAAGGATACATCCTAGATAAAAGGTATCTTCGTGAGTTATTGCTGTTTAGTAATGCCTGTAAGCAGTAAGTCAATTTGTCATAAAGCGTTTCTTTGTGATTTACTTTATAATGTATATTAAAGTGGCGCAGTTTATATTGCACGATGGGAATGTTAGCGCTTGGTATTATCTGCACCTAAAGCTGTGATATATTAATATCTCATCTTCTTATGTTTGCAGCAAAAAGAAGCTCTGTGCAATATATGGCAAATGGACTGAATGCCTTTACACAGTAGACCCTGCGACTTTTGATGCCCACAAAAAGACTGAAAAAAAGAATCCAGACGAAAAAAAGGGCAACAAACAGGTACCACGTTTGACTGCTTTCAAAGGCGCCTTTGTTCTGTCTCCGTTGGTTTCCAGAGTTTACGGCACTGGGCTTGTAGGTTTATTTGTTTTTGATGATCCCCCCACCCCTTCATACCTTTTCAATATTTCACCCGGTAAACTGCTGAGGCTTCAGCCCATAGTGTTTGTGCTGCACTTTAGAACCAACAAACTCTCCTAGTTCAAATGTGTTAATATTATAAGGTGGATGTAAACACTTATCTCATAAAGCAAAATGTAATTATTGTTGTATTTAGTCTGTGTCACTTTTTCTATACCTTTATCATTAATGACATGGTGCTGGAACTGCTAGCCACCCTGTGACTGTAGCTGTGCATTGTTACTGTTTAAAGTTCATTTCACGGTGTTTAACTTGTGTTTTATGTACACAGCATTGTCCATTTTGGTTAGCTCACCGATACCTTTTTCTAAACTACTGGTAGTTTCCATTTTGCACAGGTGACTGAACGGCTGCATCTTCCACCTGTAGAGACTGCCCTCTGGTGGTTTGTGCTTTGCAGTGCACACCACCTCAGTACAGTGTTGTCTGTATGAAAACAAAGAGGAGCATGTGTTTTATAGAAAGCATTGAAAAATCATGCTGGGACTTTACAGTAATCTACATGTAGATTAGATATGTAGTCCCCCATAACTGAGTAAGCTTGAACAAGTAAGGTCATGAGTATTTTTATGAATTCCTACAAGTGCAGTAAAGCAGAACCTACATTTGGTTGATATTTGGCCTTAAAGCGGCTCCATTTGCAGATCCCAGGAAGCGTTCATAACTTAGTTCTATTTATTTGGTCCATTTCAGCTACTTCATGTTGCTGCATGTAATATATTTAGATCACGGCTCTGTGGGAACCAAGTGGTTGCTGGACTTCTTGATCTTGTCACTGAAGACAGTTCCTAATGACACTGGGTGAACCTTAAGGGAATTTGTCGTGGTGCAGAATGATCTCAGGCACGGGCACTCAGGCAATCAGATACTGTGATTTTTATGCATAAGCCAGCATTAAATCCCTGCAAATAACATGGTCTGTGACCATGCTTCACTGTTGCCTGCAGACATTCATCATTAAGGGAGCCCTTTAGTGGCCTGCCTTCTGTTGGGGTCATGTCTAGAGCACCTCTTTTTTTGTCTGCAAGTATTGCTTGAAGAGCACATCTTAACAAACTGGACCAGATTGTTCCAGGGTCCCAACATTTTATTCTGCCAGCAGCTGATGGCGCTGCTGAATCTCTCCCAGTTTCACCGGGACACCTTGCTTTCGCTGTTGCACTCAGTTTCTACAATTGTCTGCTTGGGAGAGAAACATCTTATATTTATGATCAAGCTGTCACTTCTACAGCATCTTTTGCCTTTTTAATGATGCTTTCACTGTGCAGTTTTTTATCCCAGCCCAGCTGTTTCTGTTTCAGTTAATGATTTCAGGTCAACCAACATATGTTTTTACATCTAATTCTTCCTGTTACATAGTACTTGTTTTGTGTGGCAGAGCAGAATCTGTCGACTGTGTTGTATTTTAGTCAGTTTAGCAACGTGGAAGTTTCCTCGTGGATTGAACCTATTATAACTGTCATAGTGTGAGATGCAGGGATCACACCGGACAAGTCAAAGTCTGCCGCAGGGTGCTAGCAGGTTTGAAACCAGAACCTGTGATAACCACAGCACACCCATGCCTCCAACTGACTTGCAAAACGGCGTACCGTGGAGGGTATATCAAATAGCTGGCCAAGACAAAAGTTATTATACCATACCATATCATCCTTATTTATAAAACACTTTAAGACAACTACAGCTGACAGAAAGTGCTGTACATTAGAACTAAAATACATAGATTGTAAATAAAACAAGTTAAAAAAGGTCAAATAACTAAAAGAAAAACTAAAAGAAAGTGTAAAACATCAGAAGTACTTGTGTGTCTCTGCTCTGTACTGTATATATCTCTCTCTGCGGCCTTAGACCAGTGTCGATGAGGAGCCTGAAGAGACGCCTCCACCTGATACTGAGACTGTGCAGGTCATCCCAGGCAGTGAACTCATCTGGAAAATAACGCCACGTCCGGAAAACTCATCCAAGGTACAAAAGGAAATAAACGTGACATCGGTCAGATCAGTTTTGAATATTTTGCTTTAAGTTTCTTTCTTGTGTGTATGCGCGTGTTGCAGTTCTACGCATTTTCGACATTCGCCATGCAGCTAAACGAGCTAGACAAGCGCATGGAGGGCGTCATACCTCCCACAGACAGTCGCCTCAGACCAGATATTTGCGCCATGGAGAAGGGAGACATAGGTACAGTGTGTGATCTTGATTTCCTATGCTGAGCCCGCTGAATGTAATCTGTGGTGGTATTCAGTTTTCTATATCCACGGCTGTTAGATCTGGCAAGTGCTGAGAAGAAGAGACTTGAGGAAAAACAGAGGATGGCCCGGAAGAATCGCACCAAATCAACAGAGGAATGGAAAGTGAGGTTAGTCAATGAGAAATGAAATTTAAATCGATTGTGGGTGGGCATTGACTGATTGCCTCCATGTTGTCTTCTGCTATTAACTATGCATTTAACTTATTATAATTGAAAAGGAACGCTGCACTTGGCCCAAGGTTTGCTGCGCTTTTTCTGAGTGTTATTTTTCTCTCATGTGAAGTGCTGCACTACACTACACCACACTCCTCAGGACAAAATGCACAAATGCATGTTTTTGTTGCTCTTGGTCTGTCTGTGTGTGTTTTCAGACTATGTCACATAAAAAGTCAGGTGTTTAATACTGTTCAGCTTTTTAACCTCCTAGGACCTGCCGTCCACATATGTGGACATCACATTTTGGGTTATTTAGACCAAAATACTCAATTTTGCTCTACATGGGCCTGATATCCAATTACGAGGACATACTTCTACTGTTCTATCGAAATTTTAAATGAATATCCTCATATGTGGATCTCATTTTTTTTTTTAGAAACGAAAATCAGGTATAAAATAAAAAAAATCTGGTAATTCTTTGTTTTTAAATTCATCGGGCTCCAATATGGCCAAATATCAAAGAGAAATTAAAAATGCATGCTGTGGAAGAGTTTGGATCTTAGGAGGTTAAAGTTGTACACCGTGGATGGAGCCTTGCCATCAATTTGTCTTTGCTTAGTGTGTGTGTGTCTGTCATTCTCTTATGTATTTATTTAATCCTTTTGTTATTTCCAAGTGCTGTGCTCATACTAAATCTTCTCACTGTTCAGGTGGTTTCAACAAGGACCCAACCCACACAACAAAGCTCAGGACTGGCTTTACTTGAAAGGCTACTGGGACAGGAATTACTCTCAGCTGCCTGACATTTACTAATAAGTTAAAAAAACAAGGCAAAACTACATGCATTCATACTGTACAGATTTCTCACCTTTGGACTTCATCTGCTATACTGGGGGTCATAAGCAACTATGTAATAAAGTATAGAACAACAGCTAATGTGTTGGTGTTCGGTTTGAACCCAGAGACATATAATCCTCAGTAGGTCTGTGTGAGTAATAAAGCACAATACTTTCTTTCACTTATTTATTATTTATTGTGGTTCTTCTTGACCACTTGAGATACCGGCATGTTCTAAAAAAAAAAAAAATCTAGAATGTATTTTTAGAAATGTTTCATGTTGGATAGACCGAGTGTTTAAATAGCAGGCTGAGCTCTGTCTGTAGTTTTTCCGTAATTCACATTTGGTCATGAAAACATTTTCCTCATTAGCTTCAGCATCGAGAGGAGTGACGATTCTTAAAATCACCTTTGGCTACGATTGACACTTGTGCATACGTACTGTTATGCAGTGCGAAGTATTAAAATAGGTCATTTTGGTATATCGGCCTCTGTTTTCACTTCCTGTTATGAGTGCTGCAGATATTTAGCGATTAACTGAATGTGTTACAAATTTGCCTAATTTGTAGACCTCTACAGTGAAGTGAAACTGTGTGTGTAGCTATATCTAACAGTGTATAAGAAAGATGGCCAGAAATATGACAGTAAGACTTGTTTGAATATCTGATGAAATAAACCCTATACTACGTACTGTATAGATGTGTATAGCAATTAACAGCATTGTGTAAGTCTACCTGGTCTGTAAACATAACTTTTTTTCTTAACTATACTAAAGCAGGGACATTGGTTCTTCAATTATAGATTAGTGTGTGAGTGTGTTTGTGTAAAAGTCTTGATATAGATTAGAATAACTGGTGATCGTCTTAGTACTATGTGCATTGATATAACTGAAATCCAACTATCTCAAACGCATGTGCATCACTACAACTATGCAAGCCTTACCTCCTTTACAGTTAAGCACTGAATATTCATTACTCATGTAACAATAGCTGCTACATGTATACACTTTAGATGTGTTATCACTGTTTGGTTATTTAAACAGAATTTCTATGTTGCTAAATAAAAGCTTAATGTAAACTCGACGTTGTGGTTTTGTGGGTTTTTGCAGTAAAAAAATGATAATTCTTGTGTACGTGGTTATGGTCATGAATGTTACATTTGCTATGACTGAATCAAGCAATCTGATTACCCAGAAGTTATCTTCTGTGGTGGCTGTAGCACAGCAGGTCATCTGAGAACTGGAAGGCTGGTACTTTGATTCCTGGCTGCTCCAGTCTATGTACCAAAGTGTCCTTAAGCAAGATACTGAACTCTGAGTTGCTCTTTCATTACTCTAAATTTTGTTTGGCATGTTTCCATTTGACAGCTGAAACAAATGATCTTTTTAGCAAAAAGATGCCCATCTAAATATGTTTAGAGGGGCAAAAGACACACCATCACCAAAATCAGGACCATGAAACCTAGTATAAAGGGGGAATCATGGTTTAGCATTGCTTTGCTACCTTGGGTACAAAACACCCTGTCATCAAGGAACAATGAATTAAATTAAAAAAGGTAATAAGTATTAGCCCTGTTACAGGCTGGTGACCTGTCCAGGATGTACACTGCCTGTGCGCCTGTGACAGCTGGGATAGGCCCAAGCTCCCCTGTTACCTTGAATTTAATAACCAGAAGAAGATGGATGTAATAACAATATAATAGCAGTAGTTCATAGATGAAGCTCGGAAGTTCTGTAATACAGGATAAAAAAAAAAAGTTAACACAAAACAAGAAAACGGTAAGGAAAAAAAAAAAAATGTCCAATTTCCATGATCTGAAGGCATCTGAAGCAGTTTGAGGAGAAATGATAAAAGATTCCTCATCATTGTCTGTGCCTCATAAGCCACTACAGGAAAGGCTTAATGCCCCTCGTGATTACTTTGATCACTAAAGAAGTACAAATTCTGTTGGTGAAGAAATGTATTTGTCACCTTTAAGCTATGACACTTAAACAGTCAACGAAAACAGATATTCAGTTTTACAATGTTGTTTTTATTATAACAAATATACAGGAAAAACTTTGCAGCAGAAAGGAGCGTTGTGCATTTAAGCCGCTCAAAGTGGCACATTTATTAAAACCTTTATGCGAGACATATTTACACTGATAAAAACGACTGCTTAAAAAGGGGCTGTGCTTTTAAAAAAACAAAAACAAAAGATTAATACACTGCCTATAGATTAGCTTTACAAATGTCAAAGTCAACAACCAACACTGAAGTGGAAATATTGGCTTCTTAAAGACATTTTCAGAGTCATTTCTTGTAATTGCTTTGATGCTTAATACTTGATATGTGCCTTTACACAATCTGAAGAAACATTTCCTCCATGTAAGCAATAATGTCTAAGATCTTACAAAACAAATCTACGGGTTTTCATTCAATTCAACAGGCATCTAGTTTTAAAACAAACCCTGAAGACAAAAACAAACAGTGTATTGTGTCGTACAGTAACAGATCGATAACACCTCTTGTACCTGTTTTCTTGTGAAATATTCATGTTTGTGTTCTAAATGATGCACTGGCTCAGAATCTTATAAGTATAAAGAAATTATTTTAAAGTGAAAATATCCATACTCATTATTGTGGCTTTTTCAAAGACATTTATTTCAGATTAAAGTTCAAGGCTGGGCGGAGGCCGTCATAGAGGCGAAAGCTGAATGAATACGAACGTGGAGTCGGTTCTCAAAGTCATAGCCAGCGTAGTCCTCCTGCACAGAAAACAAAATTAATTTTATTTTGTTCGTGCTCTGCCCTCTAACAACCTCTGCAGTCAACACAGACAGATCAATGAACATGCTGACCAATCAGGTAAGAAAAACAGAGAGCCCAGTGCCCAGTGCTCCTCTTAGACACCGTGTGTCTGCCCAGACATGCAGAGATGGCTGTTACAGCTAATAGAGTGAGATCTGTGCTCATTCAGCGTCAGCTACCAATCAACTAACAAAGTTAATGCTAATGCAAGCAAGATACTTACAACACTGCTCTGCAGGGCGAGACTGCATCAGGCATTCAGACCATTTAATTCCGTTGTTTTCAATTCTGTTGTTTGTTTTAAACTTCCATTGTTTTCATTCAAATTCCGTTGTTTTCATTCTATTTCCATTGTTTTCATTCAAATCCTTTTCTGTTCATTCTAATTCTGTTGTTTGTTTTAAACTTCCATTGTTTTCATTCAAATTCTGTTTTTTTCATTCAAATTCCGTTCTTGTCATTCTAATTCTATTGTTTTGATTCAAATTCTGTTCTGTTCATTCTAATTCTGTTGTTTTGATTCAAATTCTATTCATTTCATTCTAATTCCATTCTTTTTAGTGAAATTCCGTTGTTTTCATTCAAATGCAGTTGTTTTCATTCTAATTCTACTCTTTTATTCAAATTCTATTGTTTGTTTTAGAATTCTGTTGCTTTCATTCAAACTCTGTTCTATACATTCTAATTCCGTTGTTTTCATTCAAATTCCATTGTTTTTGTTCAAATTCTGTTGTTTTCATGCAAATTCTTTTGTTTTTGATCAAATTCCATTGTTTTGATTCAAATTCTGTTCTGTTCATTCTAATTCCATTGTTTTCATTCAGATTCCATTGTTTGTTCCCAAATTCCGTCGTTTTCATTCAAATTCCGTCGTTTTCATTTTAATTCCGTCGTTTTCATTCTAATTCCATTGTTTTCATTCAAATTCCATTGTTTTGATTCAAATTCTGTTCTGTTCATTCTAATTCCGTCGTTTTCATTCTAATTCCGTCGTTTTCATTCTAATTCCGTCGTTTTCATTCTAATTCCGTTCTTTTCATTCTAATTCCATTGTTTTGATTCAAATTCTGGTCTGTTCATTCAAATTCCGTTGTTTTTGTTCAAATTCCGTTGTTTTTGTTCAAATTCCGTTGTTTTTGTTCAAATTCTGTTGTTTTCATGCAAATTCCATTGTTTTCATTCAAATTCCATTGTTTGTTCCCAATTTCTGTTGTTTTCATTCAAATTCCGTCATTTTCATTTTAAATCCATTCCTTATACAGAGGCTTGGCTACAGTGTTGGCAAACTTTAGGTCAATGCAAAGCCAGTATACTCAGCTCACTAAGTTCAAGCAGCACTGGCACTCCAATAGACATCCTGTCACCTGATCAGACAGTGGGTGTCTTAATCTGATTTAGAGCGATGAGTCAGAATGAAAAGATCCTGATCAGTTTTATAAAGAAAGCTTTGACCCGCAGCAAAAATAAGACAAAATCTAAACACTAATTGCTTTTAATTAATCAAATAAGACAGGACTTGTTACCAACTACTTCCAGTAGTAACAAGATCACTCATAGTGCGACTCTCCCCAAAGACCACGGGCTACACTAAAATTAATAAAACATGCTGACATCAGCCTGTTTTCATTACAATATGAGGATGTCAGCCTGTTACGGCATCACTGTGACATCACAAGCTCTCTTCATGACCTTTCATATAACATATTATACTCGATATGGTTTCTTAAAATGTTTTGCAAGACCAGCTTTTCACCTTGGGCGCTAATAATGACGGTCAAGGTGAAATGCTTAGCCTACATGGGTGCTCATGTCCTCCAATGCCCAGTATGTTGTTGTGAAGTTTGAAGACGATCAATAAAAAGTTATGGCTAATATAAACTTTGTACTGATTTTCACATATGGTGCGACCTTGATCTTAACCAGATTTTCACCTAAATTAAATCCGCTCGAGCTGTTGGTAACTGCCATCACACAAAACTTAAAAATGATCGTAAACGACCACAGCAGACCCGATGGCATTTTACTGCTTTTCAACATCTTTTATTGAGGCACACCATTTACACACAACGGCCGCAGCTCTCCCGCTGCTAGCTGTACTCACATCAACACCACCTCTCCAACCACAGGACCCAGTACAACATTTAAGTCTGCGGTGCATGATTGCGGATGTGTGGCCTGCACGGCTCCGCAGGCCACACCTCGCCACAATGATATCTTAAAAACAGTGGAAGCTAGACTGCTAACAAATAGACAGGAAAAACAGGACATATTACCTCCTTTCAGGGCAGAGAATAAATAAGGAGTATTACTGTACCTTGGCCTGAAGCATTAGCATTCGGCCCTTCCCCGCAGACTAGAAAAAAAAAAATTAAAAAAATATTTAGATAGTGTAACTTAACTCCTCCAGGACCTTGGCCAAGAGAGACAGTTTAACTATCACACACACACACACACACACACACACACACACACACACACAAAACTTGCCTCTGGGGAATTCAGCAGCACACAGGCCAGTTCATAGCAAGAGTAGGGCTGCACATAAGAGTTGCTCAGACGCCCCCCCTCATCCCTTGCAGCCAGCTGGAAATACTGTTTCAAAAAAAAAAAAAAAAGTCATGATACCAAAACAAACATTGATTATTGTGTTGTGTAAGTGCATGGACAAACTTTGACAATCCTTTAAGGCAGCCGGCGAGGGCCGTGCTTCATGCTGTGCATCAATTTTCCAAAAATGCAAATTGCATAATTAATTTAACACAAGAGTACCTGAATGGCATCTTTGGTATTATGTAGACATTTGCTTATGGCACCAAGAAGGAGGTTTTTCAGGCCTGCACACGAGGCGTCGTCAATCCCCTGTAACACTAAAGGACGAATCAAAATTACAAACACTTTGCATTAGTGCACATAATGCAAGCGAGATATTAGTTTGAAATGCAGTACCTTGGGCCATCGTCTGCAGCTTGGCATTGGAGCAATTGGGCAGAGCTTTCCACAGATACAGAATCTCAATCACTGATAGGATGCAGAGTTCTTTGGATATACTGGAGCTCTTTAGCTTCTCAGACTGATTGAAAAACAAAAGTGCATCTTCACATTAGTGGCATTCTTAGCACTATAATATTCCTACAGGAAACAAACTAGTTACACACTCACCCTTTTCATGGAAAACATTTCTATCTGATTATTCTTGCGTTTGAAAAGTTTTTGAACGTCCTTGAAAACAGCAACGGCTCCTTCCAGATCACCAGTGGCTCCTTGGCACACTGCACCACACAACATACAATATGGATTAGCATCCACTACCGAGCTTACAAAATACCCTGAAAGCATTACGGTGCTGTAATTACCTCCAGTTAAATAGGCATAATAGCACTGGGACCAGCGAGATTCAGTCGCCAATCTGTCAAACGCTCTGTAGGCTTCTCTGTAGTTCAGTTCGATCATGCTGCACCAGCCTAAAAAAATCGATCAGAAATGATGTTGCATACTAATACCGAGTGAGGCATATTTGAAATATGAGAGAAATATGAGAGCCAGGCAGTACCTATTTCATATAAACAAACGTGCTGAATTTCCCTTTGGTCAGAGGCCAGATCCAAGGCACTACTGAAGGACGTCAAGGCACTACTGATCTCGCACTACAGAAGGAAACTTTGTAGTATGAGTTACAGTGAGACAATACTGAGCTTCTCCAAGTTAGAAGACTACTTCACATGGTAAAAGATAACAAGGTTTAGTATTCACATGTCTTTACCTCAAGGCGTTGAACTCTGCCTTTGAAAAACATAAAGAGGGAGGAGTTGGGATAAATAGCCTCTCTTTGTTTAAGAATGTATTTGGCTTCCATTAGGCCTGACTGTGTGTCTGTGCCATCCAGAGCAAAGAAGGGCTGCACTACTGTGTGGTACCACAACAGAGCCAAGCTGCAAGAAAAGCACAGAGACTGTAATGAGAGGGAATATAGCAAATTTCTAATTTATGATAATGACACACACACAAAAAAACAGCACAATGTGTTGCGCTTTTTACAAAACTGAGGAAATACGATTCACAGCATTTTACAGTAATATTGCATAGTGTGGTTATATTACAGATTTGTTAACTTGGCAGACATGACCAAATTCCCACACACTTGATTTTAATTAAAGGCTTGATTACAAACATGGTTCCCAAGGCACCCAAGGACTAAAAACCAATTTCAAACGATTCAGTATGAAGCAGGATTTGGAAAATTGTGCTACAGGGACCTGAGTCAGTCAATTATTACAGCTGTTCACACTGGGATCTCTTTTTTGTTTCCTTCTTTCCTCTACAAATTATGCTTTCATTATTTTATTACACTGCACACAACTGTTTAAGTTACAAAACAGGATACAGATACGCAAACATACTCACTCACGTAGCTAAGGGGGCCTTCATGTCCTTACTTTCACTGGCGTAAGTGAGTGCTGACAGGCCCTGATGGCGGTCTCCGGGAAAGCCCAGCAGATTGACGATCTTCAGTAGGTGCGGTGGCACCATCGATATACAGAGGTGGAAAAGACCATAACCAAAACTGACTGAACCTTTCAGCCGATCCAGAGCCTCGGGACTGATGCCATCTAGCCTCTGTGATGGACTTGACCCGGGTGAAGGAGAGCGACTCTGGTGGGACAGAGCAGAGCCGGACGATGAAGTCGGCGTCGCTTGCTGTTCAGAGCCCCTCCTCCTGCTGCCTTCTTGTAGACGTGTGATGTCGTTGTAACATTTGTTGTACATCTTCCAAGCTTTACGGAGGATCCAGCCTCCTTTGATATATGCTGTCAGAGGATTGAAGCTCAGATTAGAGAAAAGTCCTTTATTATAACCTCTTTGTATTTAACACATCAAATAAAAGGTGGATGACAAATTAAAGGAAAAGCTATCATAGCCATCAGAGGCCAATGTCAGGAAGGCTAGAGCACTCTAAAACCACTCTTCTAAAAGATTCTTCTGTCATGTGGTGTTTCAATGATGGCGCTAAAGAGTGCTGGCCCAAAATCTCTCATAGCTATTGAGATCTAGCGACTCCTTGTATCCCTCCAACAGGGGCTACCTGGGAGAGACCACCTCCATCACAATAAAAACATTCCATAACAGCTTTGTACTGATTTCAAGTGACACTTCCCTCTAAAGAGACAAGTGGACCCATACCAGCAAAAAAGCTTCCCAAGGCATAAAAGACAGGTTTTGTTTTTTTCCTTTAATTTGTCACCTACCTACGTGATACGTGTGGAGTGCATCACTGTCAACCAACAAATACCAAAGGTTCCCTTACATGACAGCTCTTGTTTGATAAAAGATAAAACCGCCAGGTAAACCTGGCAGTCTGCAATGATGATCTGCCTCTGGAGTCGGTCCACTGCAGCCACCCCTGACCTCTGAGAGTCCATCTGCCCACACAAACACCCCACATTTACAGGCTGATGACAGACAGGTATGCAGGAGAGCTAACAAGCACACGTGGGCGTTACAGGCCCAACATGAAATGCTTGTCTATATAATGATGTACAATACAGGCAGTTTAATCAAGTATTTACTCACATTGCGCTTGATCTTGCTTTTAATGGTCTCAATGACACCCATGTTTTCACTCTCACACAGTCTCTCTGTAGCCTTGAGGTCTTCAAAAGCCATTTGCATTTTTTCCTCTTCAAAAGTCATCATGGCGTTCTGCAAAAGGGAAACCGGATAAAAGCAATCAATTACTTACATGTGGTTCAAGAAAAATCGCTTACACTGAACACTCGACAGTGGAGTCAGAAAAAGAAACAAGAAAACGAAATCTAATTGTTCCAAATTGACAGATTTTGTACAAATTACACATACAATGAATGAATGAACAAAACAGGTAGAAGATAAAGGATATGCACTATTGCTAACCTAAATCCCTTTTTAAAAAAAAAAACAAAACAAAAAAAAACAAAACATGAAGAGATAATTGAATAATTGAATGCCAAATTTTGGGATTTTGCCACATACTAAAAAACATTTAATTTATAAAGTTACTTCTGAATGATTATTTTTAATTGGTCAGGCTACTAATGAAGTACAATTATACACCAGAAACTCTGTAATTATTCTAGCACTACAACCCAGCTGCCAACTTTTTGCTTCGACTGAAACAAAGATCTCTGTGTTACTTGGACTGCAGTAACACTGCTGTCCTTTTCCACTGTCAAAGCTTTTGTTGGGAATTTCATTTTTCACATGCTGAGGTGCCTGGCAACTCGTAAGGGCTTTTGCTCTCTGAATTCTCCCAGTAAAAGATGAGTAGACATCGTGGTGATGTGCTCTGCAAGTGTAACCTTATTCTATCTTTGCCCTTTAAGGGTCATTCTCGCAGAAGTACTCTGGAGTCATTAATGACTTGTTAAAAAATACCACTGTACTTCAGATGTTACCAGCTGACCAGGAAGTGGAAAATATTAAAGTATATAGTAGCTCTTCTATCTCTCCTTTTTGCAAAGATAAATAAGCCTCATGTCATGTTAAAAAAATATTATAATAATATTAATAGGTGCTTAATAGGTGCTTCAACACATGCAATCATCATGCAGAGAAAAAGCACATTAAATTAAATAACGCCATTTGTAGCTGTTCCCTACATTCTCGATGGGTAACATTAAACAAAAAAAAAAAAAAAGTATAATGCTATAAATGATGCATACATTATATGCTGTTTGCATCTTTCATCTCTATGACATTTATGTCATACACACTGAGCAGTGATGTGAAAGAATAACTCCCAAACGCATTAAAAATAAAACTAAAATAACGAGCCTGTTTTGAAAATGTGACTAAAAACAATCAAACAAAGATACTTGTGTTTAAATACAGGCAGTAAAACAGTACAGTAACAGTACAGCAATTAAGTATTTGTACTTTGTGACATCCCTCCCACTGCTGACCCAGCATGTGTATGATGCCATCCAATCATGACAGCAGAAACTTGCAAAGTTTAGAACAAACTGTCAAACTCAGCTACGTTTGTAGCTGGGGGGGAAAAATGCTGATCAAACATAATTTAGAAATTTCTTCGCAAAACATAACAGCTGGCTTAAAAGGACTTAAAGGGAACACAAGGGAACTTCCATAAGCCTCACAAAGAAACCAAAAGCTCCCAAAGCAACATTTACAAAAATCTTCGAGAAGTTTGGCCACAAACCAAAATAGCAGCGAGTTGCTTTTCCACTCACCAGAAAACTCACAAAACTTGCACCGAAACTCATCAAAGGACTGTGGTTCCTGAAAGAAAGTAAAAAAAAAAGAAGAAAACAACCCCAAACATATAAGAGAAGTTAGTCTTTTCACATAATGTGATTTTCTCTGACAGTGTAAAGTTCACTGGAGAAACAATGAAAAGTATGTGGCCTGTTTCATGCATCAATAATGCCAATGTATTAGGACTACTGTAGGTTAGAAAAATACTAATGGGAAGGAGAATATTCAGAAGTAAAACAATGAAAAATTAATTCATGAAATAAAAAACCAAGATATGTTCCAACATTAAAGTGCTAAATAAAAAAAAAGTCACATTTGATAAAAAAAAAAAAAACAGCTGAGAAATTCTGAGATTAAAGATATTTAATGGAGGTTTTTTTTGTTTTGTTTTAAATCAAGGAACCAAATTGAGTTTACTAGATAGGACCAGTGTCACTATATTAATCTTTATTTCTGTAAACATATACACTGTATGGACAATAATACTGGGTCAGCTACATATTATACCTACAGGAGCTGTCAGCCATGGAAGCCCAAACCATGAAGCTCCCAGCACACAGTTTTTGTGCTTAAGGTAATGCCAGAGCAGGTTTGGAGCTGTGCAGTTATTGAGTCAGCAGTGTTGGCCACTTTAATGCATTATGAGCACTCAGCGACCCCACTCTGTAACTTCACATCATCTGCAATGCTTTGGTTTCTAAATGCTTCTGCTTATATATACCACTTATAGCTGATTGTGGAGTAGCTAGGAGGGAAGAGATTTCACAAACTAACTTGTTGCAATGGTGTATCCTGTTGCACTACCACTCACTACCATTCACTTAAGCTCTTCAGAAAAACAATCCATGAATGACCCATTTTTTCCACAAAAGGCAGACTGCATGCTGTTGCCTTTAAATATGCAGAAACTCAGATTAGACTTTCTTTTCTTTGACTATTACCCTCTACCCCCAATTGGCAATTTTTAGCCTCACCCTCATAACTAACACACTTTAAGATGCCCTTCATCTGAACTTATCTTAGGGCATCAAAGGTGCTCATAATACACTGTTACACACTATTAACACAGCTTTACAACTGTCACAAGCCAGCTAATGCAAAACTTATCAACTAACTTTCTCTTTGATGAATTAAGACATTCAGAAATTTCTACCCTATAATCAAAACATATACCCTGTCACAATTGACACATTTTATAGCTACTAATAATAATCTTTTAGAGCTACACAGACTTGCATCTGTGTAGCTGAAAACTTGCATCATTTACAGAAATCAAAGGTCCTTTTGATTTCCATCTGTAGCTGTGTAGCTGTGTGGTCATTTTGGTGCGATAACTGAATTTCAGCAGCCTTATATTTCACTTTGAAGACAAGAGGCACCACGTGTCAGTCAAATTACGGCAAAATGTTTCAAATAATTGTGGAAAATTGACTTGGTACAGGTATCCCTGTGTAACTGTGATGGGGATTTAATTTATAATGGAACCACCTCCACACATAAGTGCAACATACTATACAAACGTAATAGTACCAGGGGAGCTTTAACAGAAACTCGTACATACTGCCAGTAAAAGCTCATTTTCAGACAGCTGTGTTTGTGTTTTTCACTTCCCTCCATCGTTTTGCTGATCCAGTCAAAACAGGATGACACCTAGAGCTTAATGCAATTAGCGGACGAGGTGACATTTACGCTTTCCCCAGGGGTCAGGAACCAAAGGAGCTGCCCTTTCATGACATAAGCATTCAAGTTGAAAGCAAAGGCTGAAGCATGTGTAAGGACGTGTGCGGTTCAGGAGCAGGGATTCCCAACATTTATAACTTGTGACCTCTTTTAATGAATGCAAAATGCAAAAAGAAAGGTTATGCAGCAGTTTTCTCGCATGCCTACTGATTATTTGGCTGAGATGGGTGCTACTGGACTAAGAGAATAATTTACCAGTTTAATGCTTGCATTTCGATCCTAAATGACATCAAAGACATTGCTTTCCAGAGCAAGGCAAGACATCTGCAGCCATCCAATAATTGGTATGTGTAAAAATATATAAACCTAGACTTCTACAGGTGATGCTATGGATCTTTTAATATTGCACTCTCACCTAATGACAGTCTTCATGTATGCTTTCTGGATCAGCAAACGAGAGACCATCTCAGAAACCTGGTTACCTTATCTGGACACATTGTTGTTATTGTTTTCCTCTAATATGTCACTCAACTGTAGATGTGAGGAACTAGCTGGGCCATGTTGACATATTTCACAAGAAGGCATACAAAGTACCTCAAAGCCAGACAGCGGTATAACAGGAATGGCAACCTGTTAAGCAAGCACTTCGTTGTTTTTTTAGACATTTATGAAGACAGTCACCAAATCTAATGATGTGCACACATGTCACATATTGTGGTTGTGGATATTTGCTCAGGGTATTTAAACAACACTAATTCTGCTTGTGATCAGATCAAATGGTTCTCCACCAGACAAGCGTGACACGGGTGGTGGGCTTTTTTTTTTTTCCTGTTTTTGTTTTTTCAAAGCTTAGACCACACGCTTTGATGCCTTCAGTTGTAATTGTATTGGTTAATCACAAGTTTGGGAACATTAGCTACACCTGCCATAACATTTAACACAAGCATACGCCTCTGTTTTGTTTTTACATACAGGAAGAGAAGTCACACACAGACCTGTATGTTCTGAAGAGCTCGTCGCTCTCTTTGAATCCATTGTTGAGCAGCATGTTGATTCCCTTCAGCGCCAGCTCTGCGTCGTTTATACTGTCTGTCTCCTCCTCCACGCTCGCCGGGGCTGGTTCCTTTCCGTCCGCCATTAAGACACCCGATATCGGAGGTGAGGAACTGAACGCGACCGGAGACAGGCAGGTAGGGCGGTATAGCTGGTTAGTTTACTTACACTCAGAGAAGTCTCAACCGGTGGCGCAGTTTGGAGCAAATGCTGGCATATTTACGTTCGTATAACAATCCGCTATTTCACATAACTAGCCGGTTACAACACAGAGTGAAGCTAACCAGTGTCCCGCCAGCTGGGCGGCCGTACTCTGTATTCTGTCTCCTGACCGCTGGTTTGCATGTGAGCACAGGAAACGTGCTGCCTTCATGTGCTATCGTAAAAAAGATTTCTAGCAGAAGAACAGAAACTAGATGAAGAAAAAGAACAGATTATTCCTCTTATTGAATACATTAATGCAAACAGAGGTGAAAACGGTGAAACAAGCCACAAACATAAAAGGTTTTGTTTGTGTTAAATTATTTGTCAACACATCTGTTCCTGCGTTTCTTATGCTACGACCTTTCCATTTTTGCCCATCAGGAAGATCGCATGTATTGTTTATGTATTTATTTTTAATTTGCAGCCACACTATAATTTTAGAGTTTCCTTTCCGTTATGTTCTCAGGCAATGGTGCGCTAACCGTAACTTTGCGCAATTTATTTGTCATTTCTGAGGGAAAAGAACGACCCTGAAGGCAGCATAGGAGTGGGCGTGGTCTTTGGCTAAAACGCAGAGGTGAGGAGTCGATACAGTTTTTGACTAATTACCAGTGGTTACCAATGGCAATAATGGATATTTTCTCAACTTTGTATTTTATTTAACACGTTTAACAGATATATCCCTAACAGGTTTTTTTTTACATTTTCAAATCTTATGCTATCCTAATGCTTTTCTAAAAGTATACTTGCAGGAAAACTTCCTTACTTTTACCACATCTTCCCCCCAAAAAGTCTCATTTCCTCTAAAGCAATACTGAGGACAAGACCTCAGTGTGAGCTCTTACTCTAACACTATCTGAATTTTATAAAGGCCACATTTTATTGAGTTTCATATTTTAACACATCACATATGAATCAAAGTTTTCTAAATGCTATATAATTTACTAATATTAAAATGAGCTATAGTTACAAAAGAAATAGACTCACCGCACTGTGCAAAGGTCTTGACGGGACCTTCTGGTGTTTACATTTTGCTACAAAAAAGGGAAATAGGACTTTGAAACATGTACAAACATACATGGAACTACAGTAAGGCAAAACCAGAGTTTGTATAATTCTAATGAGTTTTGCAACAGGCTGCTGATACAAAAGTGCTTAAACTTACAGTTTAAGATTGATTCTTTTCTAAGTTGTCTATTATGTGTAGACTCAACACCAGTTCATCCCTTAATTTAAAAAAACTACGTACTAGAAAGTCTGGCTGCTTGGAAACAAAATATAAAGAAATGAGGGGTGGCTCAAGACGTTTGCACAGCAGTGTACATTAATTGTTTAGTATGAACCATAATGAGTGGAAGTTAACAGTTCCCAAGCTGTTTCCTTGATCAAAAGTCCATTATTTATTTATGGCACTGACAGGTATTCATAAAGAATATTAATCAGACAGGTTACATAATGGCTTACAAATCAGTTGCCACAAGACAGGAATGCATGTACAGTGTGTCCAATTTAATATGAATTTTACATCATATTGAGATATAATGTTATTTAAAGTCTGGCATAAATGCACAATTTAGAAAAGTAAACACCTTTTTTGTGAATATAAGTACCTAAACATACTTTTTCTGTTATTACTTTTGCAATGGTCCCAAACACTACTGACCAAACTTATTCTAATGGCATCTAGGTATATTGGTTATTTAACTGATAGAAACAAAATTTAGTACATGCTGTTATCTGGTGTAACTACTGTAAGATATACATCCATATTCTCATGCAAAGGGAATGCAAAATGGAAAATCACATCAGAACAGTAATACAACACTGGGGGCGAAAAACATGTGGTTTGAAAACATGTGCAAAGAGTCCATGTCTCTTAAGCCAGTTAAAATGCAGAATTCTGCATGCTGGCATGTGGATATGAATACAGAATAGCTTAGCAACCCCTGAAATGTCACTGAATTGAGAATCATGGGTGTAAACATCATTTTTCTTAGTATAAGCTATTGAGTCCAACAAGCAAACCAAAAGTACATCAGTTAATAATCTTGATCTCTTTCGCAGCACCAAAGGCAATACTTGTTTTCTGAAAGTGCTGGGCTGACTGTAACGCAGCACTGACCACTTACAAGCATATTCAGTAGCATTTGATAGTCAGTAGAGACTGACTAGACCAACAAAGTAGAGTTTATTGCAGCCGTCAAAAAATGCATTTGTAATTGGTGAGGCAATACGCGACTTTACACTAAATAAATATAGACATGTTTAACTTAACAGCAAACATTATGAACCTGTAAGCCGCTGCTCATATATTTCTTTTTCACGTACATTCATCCCAACACACTCACGCTGAAACACAATCGTCTTACACACACACTCTTACATGCTAACACATTCTCTGTCATAGTAACAGATTGCACATAGCTGGTGGTGGACATGGTCCCAGGGTTTGTTTACTGATGGTTTGAGGAGATCTTTATGTTCAGCCTGGACACTCCTTGAGGTTGACTGGACCAAACACGCTTGACGGCCTTTCGAAGGACACCAGTTCACCGTTGATCCCCATGTCCTGGATGCATCCAACAAAGGAGGATGTGACAGGAAGCCTCTGCTGCATTAATATCGCTGTGGCAGAAAGGGACAGGTGAGTGATTTTATTGTTTCAGTCTATTTTATTTTAACCTTTAACCTTAAGACTATAACTAAAGTGTTTTTTATAGAAAGATGTAAGTTTTATTAAGGGGATAGACAATAAATCTCTTGATTTGTCTTGACAAATCTCTTGGTGTGTATTGTATCTCCAATATGACTTTTTTTGTATATCTACCATATCAAAAATACATCTTCCATCTATCTGCCAATCAGCTGGCAGCAACTCAATTGCATTTAGACATGTAGACATGGTCAAGAGCACCTGCAATGTTACAGATATCTCAGAAATTGGATGTCGGAAGTTCCAGAAAAAGCCAGGAAAAACAGGACTTGTTTTGGTTCTTAGCAAGGTAGAGCCATTCAGATATCACTAGCAGCAAAATAGCAAAATACTACAGCAAAATACTTGTTTTTATGTGCTTTAAAAACACATTTATGGATAGAGCTTGATCTATGCCATGCATCTGGTTTATTTAGTGAGTTAAAAATACACAACAGTGGCAGAACAAATTAAAAGTTTACAGTTTTACTACTGTTTACATTCAGTGCCGCTATGTTGGATAACTCATGGTATGTTGGTCAGCTCCAAATTTTTTGAGTGGAAAATCCAAATTGAGGGGCATTCCAACTGAGAACTGAGGAAATAGCATTTATCCTGGGATCAAAATGGCAAAGAAAGGTGATTTAACTGATTTTGAACATGGCATTGTTGTTGGTGCCAGATGGGCTAATCTGAGTTTTTCAGAAACTGCTGATCTACTGGGATTTTCTCACACAGTCCTCTCTAGAGTTTACAGAGAAACAAAATAGAGAAAATATCCAGAGGTCAATAAGAACTGCACTGGCTGTCCACTGAAAGGCAGAAGCTACAACTGCATGTCGAACCTTGAAACAGAAGGTTTACAGTCTGCTTAGAACAGGAAACCGAGGCTACACTTCACATGGACTCACTAAAACTGAACAATAGAAGATTCGAAAAATGCTGCTTTGTCTGATGAGTCTCAATTACTGCTACTGCATTTGGATGTTAGGGTCAGAATTTGGCATAAACAATATAAAAACATGGCCAGCCTTGTATCAGTGGTTCTGGCAATAGCAATGGTGTTGTAATGGTGTGGGGGGTATTTTTCTAGAACACTTTGGCCCCCCTAGTAACAACTGAGTATTATTTAAACACCACAACCTACTTGAGTATTGTCCCCTGACCATGTTCATCTCTTTATGACCACAGTGTACCCATCTTCTGATGCTGCTTCCAGCAGGATAGCATAACATGTCACAAAGCCCAAATAATCTCAAACTGGTTTCTTGAACATGACAGTGTTCTGTACTGAAAAGACTTCTCCAGTAACCAGATAATAAATGATCTAATCTAATAGAGCATCTTTGGGATGTTGCAGAACTGGAGATTCACATCACAGATGTGCAACTGAAAGATTTACAGCTACTGTGGTGATGCTGTCATGGCAGTATGGGTCAAAGTTTTTTAGGAATATTTTCAGTAAATTTTTGAATTTGTGCCACAAAGAATTTAGGCAGTTCTGAAGGCAAAAGAGGGTCTAACCCAGAACTAACAAATTGTACCTAATGAAGCTGCTTGTGAGTGCAAAAATATAGTTTAATTAAATATGTGCTCAAGTTTGACTCAAACAAAACCAAAAAAAAAACAAAAAACTACTCAGTCACTCAAATTAGATGATTTACACTTACCAGGAATGCCACCCACATACAGTGGGTCTTTGGTCAAAGGTATATTGGAAAATGGTGGTCCAATCTTGTAGTTGTCCAGTGTGTCCACATACAATTGCACAACATTCTTCCTCTTGATTACTAAACATAAAAATAATAAATTGATATATTTTGTACAATGCATGTCAAGTCTATCAGGTCTTAAAGACAGTTTGAGTCATTTTAATGGTGTTTTACCTGAAATTTTATGGAATACTCCATCACATAAAGAAGCTTTTGGCTTCACTGACACCATGAATTCTCCATTTCCATTGTTTACTCGTGCAACCACCTACAAACAGGAACATGTCCAAACCCAGTGCTTTGAATCACACTTGCAAATTTAGGTCTAATATGAATTTAGTGTCTGTTTCTGCGTGCTGAACAGAAATGGCAAACTTGGTTCATATTTATTACACAGGAAGAAAAACATCAGTTTGATAAAGAAGATCAGAAGATATCAGAACCAAGAGACCTTGTTCTACTAATAAGTTCCTTTGAGCTTGAAAAAAAAATGAATATGGAAATGACAAACAGATATGTGGTCTCACCTCTCCTCCGAGCATATAGATAATGAGATAGTGACCCATCGGCAGTCCATTTGGAGTCTTGCTGTACACACCTACATGAAGCAGGAGTCCCGTCAGACTCCGTGGACGAATGTTAAACAGCAGCTCAAAGCTGGAGCCCACAACAAAGGAATCATCTGAAATGTAGAAAATACAAAACGATTTATTAGTGTGAATGCTGTTTAAGCATTTACATTGTCCTTCTGCACGTTTTTTGATTTTTCTGTGATTTCAAATGAATGGAGAAATCTTCAAATCCCCTTCAAACCCACCCTATTTTGAAACTAAATTAGTTTAGCATACTTTGAACTATAGAAAAAATTCAAAAATTAAACATATCCCATGACCTTAGACTCTTCAGGTTTTACTCATTTTATATATATATATATATATATATATATATATATATATATATATATACATATATATATATTAGTGGTGCAACAATACACAAAATTCACGGTTCGGTTCGATACTTCAGTGTCATGGTTCGATATTTTTTCGATACAAAAAAATGTTTATGCCTTTTTAATTTGTCATTTATTAAATTTTCACGGCACATTCCGCACCACATCTCTGTGCGTTCATCATTTGTTTGAAGCCAGCTCACCTCCTGCAACTACTTTTCCGAGAATATGTGCTTCTTTTGTGGTTCGGACTCCTTCTGACATTTCTTTGGAGGTGGAGGAACATCACAGTAATTGCTTAAAGGAGCTTGCTTCTTCGACATCTTTAAGAGTTCTAAACAAATGTCTGTCCTCCTCCTGAAAATCTTATGTACGCAAACACGCGTCGCAACTTCTTATCTTGACCCTGTTTTTTATGTTGACAGCGAATGCGCACCTGCGGACCACTTATGTGCAGCCCTGGTTATTTCGCTTGTCATATTGCAGCCACAGAAATTCTTTTGTTCATGAAACCATAAAGCTGCACTTTCTTTTTGCCTTATAGTCTGATTTGTCATAACTTTTCCGTTTTGTGGTAAGCTTTTCTTTGGCTGTCACTTCTTCACCCTGACCTGTCTTATTTGGCTCAGCAGAACTAAAATATTGTGGCGAGCTCAGACAAGGAGGAGACGGAGGTGTCGTTTGGTCTTGCTTCCCGTGAGCTAGCCAGGGAGCACAGCCGTTTATTGACATCTGCAGAAGAACACTGCCGCTAGCTAACTGCTCAGCGGGGCAACAGCACAACAACAACAACAACACACAGGGCGCCCTCTGACCCCGGAAAGGACACACCGTCGCAGCGAGAGGGCGTCACCCGTCACTATGGCAACATAAACAAAACATAACTGTCCGAACAGCCCTGACCCGCTACATAGCCCCCACCTAAGGGGTCAGTCGTCCCCGACGACCCCATTACCCCACACAAAGTCCTGCAAATGTCCAGGTGCCTTCTTTTGGCGCACCAGCCGGTCACGACCGGCGGGGGAAAAGTCACTCGGGTCAGAACATGGGGTGCCACCATCATCCCACTTCTGACACCAATGTGGCGAGCTCAGACAAGGAGGAGACGGAGGTATCGTTTGGTCTTGCTTCCCGTGAGCTAGCCAGGGAGCACAGCCGTTTATTGACATCTGCAGAAGAACACTGCCGCTAGCTAACTGCTCAGCGGGGCAACAGCACAGCAACAACAACAACACACAGGGCGCCCTCTGACCCCGGAAGGACACACCGTCGCAGCGAGAGGGCGTCACCCGTCACTATGGCAACATAAACAAAACATAACTGTACAAACAGAACCCCGAACAGCCCTGACCCGCTACAATATATATCCTGCTGCTTTTACACACGCACTCACATAACGCTCAGCGATTCTCTGCATGATCAACCTCTCACATGTTTAAGCTTGCTGCGGGAGATTTCACTTGTCATGTTTGCATAGTAAGCTAACGATTGATAAGACGATGTCAGAGGAATTGGGGCGCAAATTATCATCACTCACCAATCAGTGCTGTCGCTCTCTATACACAGTTTGCACATGATTGCAAAGTGAAAGCAAAAAACAAGCGCAAATTCAAACGCGATTTCAATATGTCACATATTGACAGTGGCTCACCGATGCCAATGACATAATTACCCAGCTACATTTCCGAAAGAATGCAAAAGCATTGACATATATTTTTCCTTCCTACGATAGCCCGACGGGCAGGGGAGAGATAGATTTTGGTAGCCCGACTGGAAAAATCGCTAGCCCCCGGACGTTGGGCAGGCGATTTTGCGAGCCCTGTATCTGATTGAGGAATCACTCATCTTTGGAAAAGAGAGTTTATTACAGAGAAATGGCTCTTTCCAAATTAAAGCTATACTATACGCTTCTTCTGGGCTATATTCTCAGCAGCATATTAAACATATCAGGTTCCCATAAGGAGAATCATGTGCTAACGGCTGTCTAAATGACTCGGGTAAAGTTTGTAGCATGCGTGTTTGTTGTTTTTGTCTGCTTCCACTTGTCTTTGCACTAGGATGATGTCGGTGTAAATGTGCAGTCATATTTGTTGTGTTCCCACTAGTGCTCTCAGCGTAAATCTCGTTGAAATGACGTTAACGCCACAACACGGCGAATCTCCGTTAATGAGCTACTGCAGATCTCCTGTGCATGGGGCTGGACGGCCAACACGTTAACGAGCTAACTGCGCTAACACACTAGCTCCCACCCATGTAATTGAGCATTGCGTGGCACATCCAACATACTGTTTTACTTTAGTCCATGACGCGCTTACCTTCGGGGTCATACGTCACATGAAAACCAAAATAGTTCCAAACGCCAGATCTGAATGAGGGTGGGGGAGGTTAAATTTGCCATGTTGCAAGGAGAGCTTAACTTCTGTCTCGCTAGCTTGCCCTGCGCTCAGTGAATCTGCGTTCGACTACTCCGCCTAGGCTGCACTGTCAAGCGCAGATCCACTGAGCGCTCAACACAGACAGCATCGTCAGAAGGAAAGTTGATAAAATAAATTAAAAATGTATTTTGTATTGTTCATACATATGCGTACTGAACCGGAAGCACTGTATCGAACGGTTCAATATCGATACGAGTATCGTTGCACCCCTAATATATATATATATATCTATATATATATATATATATATATAGATATATATATGTATATATACTATATATATTTACCATTTTCAAACAGTAACAATTTAAGTTTTACAACATTTTCAGAGAGTTTCAAAAAGCTAATGGACGCACTTTTTGAACTGCCATTTCTCTGTCAATTTTACTGGTACAGACACAAAAAATGCACGCCCTGCTTCTTATACTCAAAGAGTCAAATGTTTGTCAGATCTACAACTTTCATATTGCTCCTGTTTGTTTCTGGGTATCTCAGCAGCAATTTCCTCTGTGTGTTGGTGGTAAGACAGACACAGACTCAAGCTGCTCCTGATTGGTGGATTCAAGTTCAGCAGATTCAGACTGTTTGATTGGCATAGAAACAGAAAGGCACACACTCTCACACCCACTGTTTCACTCCCGTCTGTCTGTGTGTGTGTGTGTGTGTACTTGTAAAGAGTTTTAGGAGGGGACATTTTGATGAGCTTGTGCTTCAAGTTGTGGTTCTTTTTTTTTCTAAATTTAAGTTTATACTTTATACTTTTTTTAGTTGTTTTTTTTTTTAGCACATTTTTCAGTTTACACATAAGCCAGATGATGTTTTGGTAATCTTACGCAATTAAGCTCATTCAGCAAGTTGAGCTTCTGATACTTCAAATATATTTAAGCAATTCAGATGCAATCTTCACATTTTCAGCATTCATACTGCATTTTTGCTAGGAAATTGCTTTTTCTGGTTTATTTTGTTATTGTTATTATTTAGTCATCTGATATTACAAAA
Organism: Simochromis diagramma; assembly: GCF_900408965.1. Lineage (NCBI taxonomy): Eukaryota > Metazoa > Chordata > Actinopteri > Cichliformes > Cichlidae > Simochromis > Simochromis diagramma. Next base: position 9,559,646 of record NW_024386782.1, read on the forward strand.
TTAAAAAGAAAATTGTGATGATGTTCCTCAATCAAATGAACTTTAAAAGATTAGCTGTCAGATTGTTGTGAAGAAAGATTTACTCACTGACAACGACGTGTGCTCCATTCCCTGAGAAGTAAGCGCCTCTTTGTGTCTGTCCCTCAAAGCAGGGGCCAGAACCATGATTCGCGGTTGGATTTGACATTTGCGCTCCATTCATCTTAAAATTGCGTACGCAGCCAGACACACTGTGCTTCGGAAGGCCCTTCGACTGAAAGTGAAAGCATAACAAATTTATAAAATAAGTAGACACTAAATTGAATTAGTTGTGTGAAATTTGCATTGTTATTGTTTTAAACCTTTAACTCTTTGTGAAGGGAATGTGGGGTACTGCCCAAGTAGACAGGGGACAGGAATTGCTGCTTCATGGATGACAGCTCTGCATTAGTCAGCTGCCCATCCTGAGCTCTTATTCCGTCTACAACCAGCCGGAATTTCTTCTTTTCCAAACTGAACATTACCTGTAAACATAAAGTGTTTCACTTTTTTTTTTTTTAGCAATTAGAGGGGTTTTTGTTGATATAAATGCAATGAACTGACCGTGTGCCACTTTCCATCATTGTACTTTTCTCGGTTGAAGATCTTCTGTTTGCCCACAGAAAGTCTGATCCTGCCCTTCGACATGTATAAAGCAAGATGAGATTGCCCTCCTCTGGTTGCAGCAAAGAACAGCATGCCTTCATGCGATCGAGTCCTGACTTCAAGAGAGAAATGTGGTCTGTGGAGAACCAAAAAAAGAAATAAATACTGCTTTTGAATTGGTAAACTCAAACAAGTACACTTCACATTTATTAATCTTACACGTAAGGATTTATACATATGCATGATTGTGTATCAGACTGTTTACTTACCTGGGTTGCAGGACCTGTAGAGGAAGGCTGTAGCTCAGTCTGCTAACAGTCCCTCCAAGGCGATAAGCATGTTGATCCATGGCTGGTAACGCACATGCTGACACACTCTCATTGCTCACAGGTTTCACATCATCCTAAAACAACACAAACACAACAGAAACCCTCAGCAACAGTTTTCCTTTTAACAGTTCAAAACTCCTTTGTTAAGTCTCAGGATTTTTGCTTCCACTGTGTCAGCGATGGTACAAGATGTGGTTAAAAAAGAATAACTGTCATATTGTACATGAAAATACTGCATATATTCTTTATTGCATCTTCAGAAAGTGAAAAAAAAAGTCCTCCCCCACCCACAGGTGTGAAATTTAGTGAATGAAGATGACCATTACTTTATTTATTAATTGATTTCCTGATTTTCTTTAATTACAGCCAATTATTGATCAATAAAATGCCAGAAAATATTCAAAAATCTCCAAGATTACACGTGTGTCCTTCTAAAACGTTTAATCTGCCAACATTATCTGCTTTTAATCACAGATTAAAAATGGTTTGGTCAAGAATCTTTTATCCATTATTCCTTATACATGTTTGGCTTCTGTTGTGATGCAGAACGTAAACTCAACACATTGAGAAACAGTTCAGAAAACTCGATTCATACATGTAGCTGTTAATGCCAGACGGTGGGTCATAACTGTAAGCACAGCAGCGAGTATGGTGGATATATTTGGAGTTTTAATAACCACATTCTCTTGGGAGTAGCATAACTCCCACCATCTTTCTGTTTACACACACGTGTGTGATTTGTGCTTATTAAACTTATTAAAGTGCTTATTAAAGAAAAAAGAAAAAAAGTAGGAGCTTGCCAGTGTTTTGAGTGATTTCAGTCTGGCATATATTCAAGAAAACAACACTGTTGTGGCTGAGGAGGTTGTGATATGATAAAAATGTAAAAATGGATGAGGGCCAGCTTACATATTGAAAACAGTAGGATAATTATTGAATATGAAAACCGAGTGTACCATGACCTTTTTTCAGAACACAGCATCTTCACCATTTTGACCTTTTGTTATTTCTCTCTTTTTTTTTTTGGCTTATTTTAAATGAAGTGTAGGGTGTAGTGTCAATTGATTATTATCCTGAATTTAAACCCATTCAGCAGATGAGAATTCATTATTCAATAAAATAATTGTGGGTTGAAGGTTTTCAGAAAATGACTAAAGGCTAATTTTTATAGTGAGGGTGAGCATACGAGGGCAGCTGTGATCACAAGAAGTAGTGTGAGTTTCGTGATTTTGAAGAAAGATTTGAATGTTAATGGTACCTAACGAGTGAGCTCTACATATGGCGTGGCGAGGCACTCTCATCTAAACCCAGGATATGCTTCTGTACTCATTTAGTTTATACAGTGTAGACCAGCATGTCTGTACATCGACACACAAAATGTTACAGGGCTAAGGTGGTCCACATCAGCCAGGGTTCATGTTTGGTGTGTGTTTTAAACAGCATTTGAAATATATCATTTGGCCTTGTGTCAAATACCATAAATAAATACGTGAACTTTAACAGCTAAACAGGAGAATTTGCAAGAAAATGCTGATGAATCCCTGTTGTTTTTATTGGATATTATCAGTGTTAAAGGTGAAAGCAGCTGCTAAAGCATTATGAGCAGCACTTCATCATATAAGCGAGGGTGCAATATTCATCATTTTCAATAACGAGTCATAACTGTGCATCAGTGAGTTAGTGGGAACATGCTTGTGAATGATTATTAGAGTGTTACATGGAAGAAAGAGAAGAGACATGAAACAATTTCAAGGTTGTTATTAACAGATTTGTAGATACTTAAATTAAATAGAGTAGCAACTTTGAAATACAATACATTTTGTAATTATTATGGTTACTTGAAACATTCATGCCATTCATTTCATGCAAGTTTTTTTTTTTTTATTGAAGTACACTGGAGATGAACGGGCTGGTGCATAAGCTACATAACACTGTGGTTTGCAAAGGCAGTTTTTCAATCAGTATTAGATTCTTGACAGCATCAGCAGGTCTTAGGACTCCTTCTTCTTTATCTCTGGAAATGAGGCAGCAAAATATAACGTGAACATTGTCAACAAGGTGAAGACAATTAAAGCAATTTTCAAAAGAATATTAAACTTGGTGTAACTTACATCCAAGGAGAGAAATCAAGCTTCACATGTTAATAAAGTCACATTTTTGCTATCACATTATATGGCTTTGTTATATGGATTTAAAAACATGTTGATCTGGTTTGTAAAAAGGGAAATCATTTCATCCAAATCTATGGATTTTCCACTTGTGCACTTAGTGCCGTTAACATACCAAACTTATTCAAATGAATTCGAGTGTGTGTGGACATGTAAAACAATCTCTCACCTTCTTAGAGTTACGGTCCAGCATCAGTTGAACGGGAGACAAGGGAGAACACACATCCACGAAAACCTTTCCGTTAGGCTTGAATCTGCTGAGGTCCTCAGCCTTGTACAGACTGGCTGGCCTGAAATCACAGGGAATCACCGTGAATTATAAAATAAAAGAAACCCCATTTAAGAAAATGAATATATATGACATGGCACATAACCACAGTTTGACTCCATAAATGTGTAAAGTATTTCAAACTTGTGGGGAATTTTACCGTCTTGTGTAGAGGTTGGAAATGCAGCCTTTGAAATTCTCATTTCCCAGGACGAGAGAGCCACTTGTGTCAGGTATGAAGTGGTCCCTGCTCTCCTCCTGCCCTTTATCCTCATCATCAATAACCATCCGGATCCTGGAAAAAGTTTTTGTACATGTATGCTTTAGAAGCATTTATTAAGAATATTTTTTCAAACTACATTTATGTGTCTGGTGTTCGCCAACAAGGTATATGCAGCTGTGCCCACAGTGTCCTTATCGAATTCCAAAAACGGCACTCACTATAAAAGTATAACTAGTTGTATTAATTGATCATGAATGAAAAATCATTGCTTCCTCCATACCCTCCGCTTCTTTTCGTCACAGTCACGTAATGCCAACGCCCGTCATTGTACTGTTTGGTAGATTTCCAAATCTTGTTGTTGAAATAGACAATCACGTAGCCGTTTTCCATTTTAATGTCAATCCCATTAGCCTGAAAAAATAGACAAGGAAAGCATTTCTGTATATGATCTAATTCTACCTGTTGTGAAAAAAATCTGGTCTTTAATGTCACAGTTGCAAGAGATGTCAAAAATAAGTTGGAAGCCTGACCTCCTGTTTGTCTCGCAAAATAAGACCCTCATTCTCTGTGCTCTTAAATCCAAGGGAAATGGTCACGTCGTTATCCAGAGTAAAGCCTTCAAGGTTACCTGAGAGAGTGCTTCCTAAAGTGAACTCTGCTTTACGTACACTCTGTAAGAACACAAGTACAAAAACACAGAACATGTCAATTTACACAGAACACGCTGTGATTTGTGCAGATATATAAATGCCAGTAACTGTCTTCATACCAGCGATTCCACAGGACAGCCTTTAATGATGCCCACTTTTTCATCAAGGGGCTTAAAGCCTTTATTCAGCTTCAGATTCTTCAAGCATCCTCTAAATGGCTGTATGGTGATTTTATGCCTTTATGGGAAACCAAAAAAAGTTATTCTCAATAAAGTGGGAAAACGTGACAGAACACAACACAAACTTTTTTTTTTTTTTTTTTTTTTTTTTTTTTTTGGGATGGTCAATTTGGTAAAGTAAATCCGTTGGGCATCTTTCTTTGCCTTTAGACAACAATTCTGATGGCAAAAGAGCCAAACGGGACAGGCAAAAAAAAAAAAAACAAAACAACACAAACTAAATGGAGGAATCATGCGTACACATACCGTTCCCTCAAGTGTTGAGGTGCACCACCAATATAGACATCTTTAATGTTTTGTGTGTCGAAATCAGCTTGGGCTTTAGCAGCTTCATTACCTCCCACACGCACTATGAACTGTTTCTTTGTTATCACAAAGACTTGTATATCAACCCAGTCTTCTGTCTGAAGAAAGCGAATAGAAGCAAAATTCAGTCAGACGACCAGTGCTTTGAATTGTAATAGACAAGTAATAGTAATTATCCTTAAGAACGTGAATGACTGCAAAACGTGAATGACTGCAAAAAAAAAAAAAGATAAAAAAAAGCATCTTACCAGGAAAACCTTCTGCTTATTAGAAGCTGGTGTCTCAAACAAAGAACTATGTATAAAAACGACTCCCTCCTCCATGGTGACATAGAAGTACTGGTCCTGTGAAACAAAGAAGGTAATCAAGTTCTTGCAAAGAGTACATAGAATTTTATTTGCAGTGTATCAAGATGTGTGTCCATTTTTAAAGTTTCACTTGAACAGAATTTACCTCACTTCCTATATATAAGAGTAGGCCATTTTGTGAGCGCGTATTAACAGACATAGTGATGCTAAAGGTGGTCGCTGTATTATCCACCAGCACTCGGCCAAATCCGGTGCCTTCGTAGTATTCTGAATCAAGAGGTTTAACATACCTGTAATGGAAAATCAGGGAGACAGTTATTACTTATTGCTAAACTTAATGCCATTTACATTGATTAAGAGTAATAGCATATAGTAACACATGCAGCACTGTGCAAAAGTCTTGAGCCACCCGTGATTTCTTTATATTTTGCCATAAAGAACCAAGACGAAAGATATTAAACACTTGATTAAACTGCAAGTTAAATGGCAGTTTCACAAAATGAAATGCTGTGAAAGAGACACTGTAGTGTTTAGCTGCACACAATACTAATCATCATATGACGTACCTCTTGCATGGAGACCCCTCATTAATATTGTCTTTTCTTTTGAAATTATAGAGACTGACAGCTCTGTCATTAAGAGAGAAAAATTCAATGCAGCCTTTGTAATTGGGGTATCTGAAGGAAGCTGGAGGCTGATGAGGAGCAAAACAGGAAAAGGTATTAGTAAAATCCATGCTGCTGCAAAACCGATACATAGTAGTATGTTTTATATATCTGTGCTCCTTACAGTGAAGTTGGCTGGGTAGCCTCCAACATAGAAAACAATGTCATCGGGACTGAGATCCAGGAGATCCTTGGATTCTTGTCCTTGAGTGTCGTCCTTAATTGGAGGTGGGGATTCTTTGTTTGAGGTTATAGCTTTGGTAAGGATCATTTCTGCATCCCGGTAAATTCTAAATCATAAAAGGGAAAACAAATAATTATTTTAATCACATCTACCATATTGGCATCGTTAATACATTCTTTATTCATGTTGCCATTTGACACAGCATTTATAGAGGGAAGTTTTCAATTTACCTGCGCAGGTCCACCCTATCAAATGTTGCAGGCTCAAGTCCAGACCTAGTGATGGCTCCCGTTTTTATCTCGTACGTATCTCCATTGAGGTTGTACACACCATACAAGTCATTGTTCCTCAAAAACATACCTATGTAGTTCTTTGTGGACTGAAAGACACAGGTTGTAAAATCAGAATAAAAAAACATCACAGCTTTGAAATGTTCATCTGCAGTTGGGAATACTTACATCTCTATTGCCAAGGTATAACACAAACATGTTATCTTCTGTGGCCTGCCTGCGTCTGCGTTTTCCATCTCCCCGCCCTGAAGGTCTCTGTAGCATCAGAGATATGGCTGTGTAGGCTTTCAGATCATCCAGATTCTTTGGTGGATGAAGCTCCACATGACCATTACCTTGGAAGTTTATAGGGACTGTAACCTGTACAAAACACAAGGGAAAAAAAGGAAAAATGAAGCCCTGCTAGTAAAGATATTATACAGGGAACAGGTATATTTCACTTTTGCTAGGGAGGAAAACCCATAGCTGTATTTACAGAACAACCTTACCTTGTTAGCTGCGTCCCTGGCTTGTTCAATTAGATCTTTGAGCATTTTGATGTTTTCAGATATGTTGTTAATGGGTGAAACCTGTGAGGTCAGGTTCTCTACTGTTGAGATCTTATTGGTCAGAGATGGGATGGTGTTTAGCAAATTATTCACTGGAAAAACAAGAAAGGTGAGAGAAAAAAAAAAGTAAACATTTTCTAAAAGTGCATTAAAAACTGGAGAAAAAAGGAAATGCAAAAGTATTGCTGACTGGGTCTAAAAGCAAATTTTCCAAATCTCACCTGTCTGGTTGACATCGTCCAATATACCGTTTAGGTTAGAGCTCCCGGGAGACACATTGATCTTATTAAGTTCGTTTCTCATTTTGTTGAGTTTGTCCATTGTGTCACTGGCTGTTTGATTGGCTGAAGCAGCCTTCTGCTTGGCCTCATTTATCTTAGCTGCAATGTCATCTGGTGGGGAAAAATCAAAAGCAAAAAATAGTTAAGTATCTTACATCTACCAGAAACACTTTAATGTGATTAAAATCACCACATGATTTGCATTACTCTACCTCTCGTGATGTCTTTTAACTGTCCCTGTGCATCAAGAAGGTCTTTCTCAAGAGCTTTCTTCTTCTTCTTGGCATCATTAATGCGCTTATTCAGGTCAGTGATGTTGTCAGCAGTGTCTGTTTGTAGAAACCGAGAATTAGCATCTGCGCTTTTGGGTTATTGTAAATATGATAACTTAAGAAGATGACTGAATACCATTAAGGTCTTTCTCTGCTTGCTCTGCCTCAGTCAGTAGTTCTTTACTCTGACTCTTCAGCTCTTTTGCCTTTTCTGTGAGCTTCTGGTTTGTTACATTCTAAATCAAGAAGAAAAAAACATGTTTTTAAACGACTCTGTATTAATTTGAAAATCCTTTCTAATACTGAATTTACTTCATGTCGTCAAAAAAGCATGCCTGTATATTTACTTAAATGTTTGACTTACATTTAAGGTGCTCTCTGCAGCATCTTTGGCTTCCTTAGCAGCTGCCTCGGCTGCATTTATGGCATCTGTGATATTCTTGTAGGCCTCAATAGCATCTTTCGCGTTGCGCACCTCAGTTCGTCCGCTTGCATTCTTCACGGCACTATTATACAAGATGTCATGGAAAGAAAACAACCCAGACACAGAGAGAATTATTTAATTAAACTTTAAAAAAAAAAAACCCAGGAAATCTTATATATCACACACAGCTGACTCCATGTCAATAAACCGCTCATTAAAAATTTGGTTTACGTACTCCTCAATATCCTTTGCAATCTTTTCTAGGTTTTTAGCATGGTTTTCGGCAGCCTCCACGATGTCCTTCTTGGCCGCAGCCTTAGAAATTTCATTTACTTTCTTGGTCAAATCCGTCTTGGCGCCATCCAGCTGTGCTGCCAGCTGCTCATACTCCTACAGAGGAAAAGGGGCAGGTGAACGGGTGCAGGTAAAGTCACAATCCCACAAAACAACACTGACCTCACCCGCGAGCACAACAAGCAAAAACAGTGTTCAAGAGCTGAATGAAAGGTATGCAACATAGAAATGTTTTGGTTCATATTATAAATCAGGTAAATAAAAGGCGTGAGAGTGCATAAATCTCAGTGGATGGAATATTTGAGGTAAAAAAAAAAAAATAGCTTTGCCAAATGTACCGTTTTATTGTCTAAGAGCATTTTCACCAAATCTTCTGTTTTCTGTAGCTCATTCTTGGCCAAGGTCATCTGGTCCTCGACTATCTTCCGCTCATTTTTTAAGTCTTTGGTGCGTTTCTGTGGGTAACAAAGGAATCACTTCAATTAGAGGGACTAGCTCTGCTGCAATAAAACATACTACAAGAGTAACACATGAGGCATTTTTACTGTGTTGATAATATCTTATATTTACAATGCGAGTCAAAGTATTACACAAGATATATTTAACTACTAAAACAAAACAAAAAAACAGTTTGGGTCTTTCACGCAAAGTTACAAACTATTAATTAACATGCATGTGTGGTTGTTAGCTAATTAGCTTCTTAGCACCTCTTTTATTCATTACCTGCAGATCTCCTAGTGTCTTAGCATTAAGGCCATTCTGGGCATTGGCATTTTTCACTAAGTCCGCTGCATCTTTCAAGGCCTTGTCCAGCTCTTTCAGCTTGGCTTCGTAACCCTCCAGAAGACCTCGAATCTGATCCGCTGCAGCCTCATTTTCATCACACTGCTTACTTACATTATTTTTGATGTAGTCCAGCACTGAAGTATAAAGAATAAATAATGGGAATGTTATTTGACGTTAATGTTTAACCGTTTCAGTATTCAGAATACACGTGTTATAATCAGGTGCTTCTGGGATTTTACTGTCATACATTTCTTGGCTTCATCGCTTTCTTTCTTTGCAGCGGTCATCTCAGGAGTGAAATTCTTGTCTTCCATCTCTTTCACCATTGTCTCAGCTTTTTCATAAAACTTAAAGTTTTCAGCAGGCACATCACCCTCCTTGTCCGGATTCTCAAGTTCTTTCAGGAGATCTTCAAGCAAACATAACCACACACATATGCAGTTAATATTAAAGGAATGACAGTAGCATTAAATCAGAAAATCATAGAAACTAGTGAACCAATTATAAACGGAACAAAGGACAGAGTAGGGGGACAAAAAAAAGTTTAAAACACAACAGGCCAGCGCCAAGAAAAGGGACAGAGTTTAGCTTCGAAATGAATGTAATGCTCCTATTACCTTTTATTTTCTGCTCGATCTTTGATTTCAAATCCTCGGCTCTCTTGTGGGTTTTGTCAGCATCTCCGACTGCATTGTCAGCCTCAGAAGCCCTCTGGTCAGCCTTAATACATAACACAATCCCACACATTCACACACAATTCCTGACATATCAGCACATGAAAGAATATTAACAACGTATTAGGCATCCTATACCTTGTCTTTGAGGGAACGAATGTCGTCTTCAAGAGTGTCCATGTCATTTTCCAGCTGCTCAACTTTGAGTTTTTCTGTATTGACGTCAGAGTGGAATTTGCTAACAAGAACCTGCAAAAGTTACAGTAGTAAAATGTGATTTCAGTGGCGTCAAGTCAGATACTGAAACATGAGGCAGATGAGATTTGTTTTAAGACTTGTTCACTTGTGCCTGTATATATGTGAAACAAAGGGAGCAGACAAATGTACCACAGAAATTATAAGTGGAAGAATAATGACAAAAACACCCGTCAATGGTCTTTAACTGTGGAACAAAACATACTTTCACTGGTTATCATTATCATCTTGGAACATATTCCCATTGTGTACCATATTGTTTGTGTGTGTGTATAGTGTGCAAAGGACAAATTCCAAACAATCCAATGGCTCTCTCAGAGTTATATGCGGGGGCTACGGTACACTAATGTGTTACCTTGGTGTCTGCCATAGCCTTCTCCAGCTTTTTCAGCCTGTCCTGAGAGGAGGCGCTGGCAGTGGCATTGCCCAGCTCAGCCTTGATCTTTACCAGGTCATTATCTAGCTCCTCTAAGTCATGTAATAAAGTCTGGGCGCAATTATCACACTCTGAAATACAAAAGCAAATGCAATTAGCAAAGAATCAAACCAAATTTAATCAAATAGCATGCCACGCCGTACAGCCTCGAATCTTTCTTTTAATTCACCTTGGCATTGTTCATCTGTGGTTGTATCTCCTGGCTCCAGCGCATTCTTGCAAACTGTGAAAAAATAAACCCATTAAAAACCACATATTTAAAAATTAAGCCTGACATGATTAAAATGTAGCTTTTTTTTTTTTTTTTTAAATTAGGTTCCACAAACTTACCTCCAGTTCTGGGATCACAGCTGTTGCCATTGCCAGCACAGTTACAGGGGCGGCAACTTCCTCTTGGGATCAGTGGATCGCCATAGTAACCAGGAGCACACCTATGGGAAAGAGATTTCAAAAAAAGAATAAGAAGACAAATTAGAAATAATCAGCAGTGTTTTAAACTGCACACAATTATATAACAGCCTGATCACTCTATGCAGGGACACTCACCTCTCACACCTGCTACCAGCGTAGCCTGTTCTGCATATACACTCGATGTTTCCATACACCTCTCTGCAACCTACCGCAAAACTGCAGACCCACAAGGAGATTAATTTTTGTCACTAAATTATAAGTGCGATTGTAATATAGCAGTTTAGGCTTTGATTTTTTTTTTAAACTCACTTCTTTGTGCTAGTGGTGAATGGGCATGGGCACGCTCTGCACGTCCTGAGAGCTGCGTCTCCATAGTAACCTTCTTTGCAGCGCTCACATCGATCCCCAGCTGTGTTGTACCGACAGTTCTGAAAAACACATAATGTACCCATTAAAACAGGGCAGAATGAAGATCTAAAAAGATAATAGTGGATATATAATGTGTGGAAAAAAAACCTGTGTGTACACAGCAGCAAGCATTTGACAGACATGTTTATCTCCCGGAAACCAAGCCTTTTTTATTACACTGGCACAGAAGCAAACATCTGAGGGGCAAGAGGGAAAAAAAACATGCCTCTGCTAAAACTATCAGTAGTGTGTTTGATTTACTTGTTGTGTCCATTTGGCTGTGGATGTGTGCATCCACGCATGCATTGTATCCACAAGCCCAGTCTTGAGTGTGTTGTATCATAATAATACAACAAAGCTTAGTTTAGGAAGTGCATTAAGGCAAATCTATGTAAAGTAAGCGAGGAAGTACAAAAAATGGGAAATCAAATAACGCATAACAAAAAATTCTTTAGATGGTGATTTTTTTTTTTTAAAACAAACGCAGCAACAACTGAAAGGAGGCAGGGTTGTGCAATAAATGTGTGCCAAAAGATGTGCCCTGAAGGTGAGAGGGTCTGGACTCTGACTAAACGATGCATCACAATGGAGTCAGCTGGGCTGAAGTAGTCATTCTTGGTCGTTCATGTTTGTTGCTTTCTGCGTACCAGTGGTCATGGAGTCATACCAGGAGGTAAGAGTTAAGTGTATTTCTTACCAGGCACCGCCCTGTCCTGTCTTCACACTCATCGGAGAGACCGTTGCACTCACAGGCAACACAGAGGCCCAGGAAAGGACTGCTGCCATCTTTGTAGTAACCAGGCTGACATTTCTGAAGAAGAAAAACACAAATGCGAAGACATATAAGTACATCTATATTTAAGGCGATTTTATGTTCAAGGAACTTTGGCAGTATACTTAAAGTTAATTCTCTAATATCATTAAAACACAACATCATCGAGTATACCTTTGATAATATACTGAGAAATATGAGGGGAGGGCAGGGATATTTGGTAATTTTTGAAGAATTATTTTCAAAAATCTTACTCATTAATTTGCAAACTACCATTAGTTATTAACAATTTTAAAAAATCTGTTTGCCCATATTTCATATCATATTGCACACCTTTTGGACAATATGGAAAAAACCCTAAAACTCAATAAAACACCGCAAACATGTTGTCACACAGGATGAATGTAGCTCTGTTTGGTGTCAGGGAGTGTGAAAATTCAGGCAGAAATTAACTTTCAATCTTTAACTTTTAACCGTTATTCTGATATCATTTGGATTAACGGTTAACTCTTAGCACGCCCTTTGGGGTCAGAGATAACAGTCTTCCAGCGACTAGGAATCTACACTTGACACAGTGTAACCCAGAGTAAAAGTATAAATAACATATCACACCCTCTGACTTTTACCTGAATCTGAGAACTGGCATCACTGTCATCAATAGAAGGATATTGAAGCATCTGTCCTCTGTCATTTATCGATGGATACTCAATCCTCTGAGTTCCCCGGTCGGTAAGCTTAGGGTATTGTATCCTCTGAGCCCATCTGTCATGAAGTCTGCTGTCAAAGGGCCTGTGCCCAGCGCAGCAAAGTCCAATAAAAGTCCAATATATCAGGGTCTGGAGCAGAACCCTTCTACGCCAATATCTATCCATATAGCTATCTGACATTCCCAGTGTTTAGTCCGCGTGAAATAATCTGACACCCTTTCCCTCTGCCTTTTAAATGGAAACGCTCGCACTCAACCGCACCGGTACAAAGAAGACACACCCATTTACCTGACTCAGCCTCTCAGCTCAGCATGAGTGTTTGCAGACACAAGAACACACAAGTGCAAGTGCTTACATGCAGTGTCTGCCCCATTCCTGCTCTTATACGCACACGCACACACAGAATGGTTCAAGACACATTTTGTAGACATAGAGATATTCATGAAGACTCAATGTTTTTAAGTTTTCCTTTTCGCTTGTTATTTTAGGTATATTTGGAATAAACTATTCTATTCTATTCCATTCCATTTTGTTCTATTCTATTCTATTCTATTCTATTCACAGTGAAAAAATGGGTGTAGGATGTGAATGCCCACAAAAGAAATCGGATGTCATCACAGAAAAAAAGAAAATCACAATATTGCTGTATTTACTTCAAAGTTAAAAGGCTGTGGTAATTGAGCCTTTTACTTGAAAAGCAAGTAAAACATTCAGCACGGTATTACCATTCAGTAATATTCTCTGTATACGTGTGTGATTTATAAGAGGGCTTTTGCAAGAATACATGACCAGGAGGCTAGTTAGACATCGATAGACCGCACCTGAATCACGCTGCACAAACACACAGCAGACACAACTAGGCGTGCCGGCTGTACTTACAGACACACGCATATTAGGTGCACTAAGGCAAAATCACTCAGGTTTACGAGTAATGCTATGTTGCTATGCAACACACCTCACACATCAAGGCGAGGCTCGTTGTCATATAGCCTCTGGGCACATGTAGTCAACTTCCTATCAACACACCCAAGATGGTGGATCAAGCACACACACACACACGCACACACAGAGGGGGGCAGTTAGTAATCTATCGCAACAGCGCTTCAACAAACAAGCAACATATCTAAAGCTTTTCATTTTTTCCCCTAGTTCACATAATATGTGTTCTCCTTTACACGTTGTTCTCCCCTTTAATAAGCTCTGTTATCATGTTTAATCCACTCCTGGGTGGAAAACTGCACACAAATCAAGTTTGGGAAGCACAAACTACATCAGCCTCTGGATCAACTCAGCCTCCTTTCCATTCAAGGAAAGCTTTCCCTTCTACATTTCTCTGCGCTGTATCCACACCAGCGATTATAATTTTATAATCACAAATATTATGTCTGCATGATTGCGCCACGTATCCCAGCCCAGGGCTACATAATTTTTCTGCACAGCTCTCTGGATGTTATTTTCCATCAAATTCCACCCTTGTACATTTTTCTGAGGTAAAGGGTGCGGTTCTTGGCCCAGACATGTCAAGGCAGCCTAGAAATATGAAAGGAGGCCCAGCTCTTCAGTCAATGCACTTCTCCACACTTTCTTGCTTCTTAAATAAATGTTATTGTGAACTAAAGCCAAAATAAAAGTTAAAACTACGTGTGGAGAAACATCTTAGTTAATTGATGAGCTACTGATGTAGTTGCTCATCCCAGCTCATGAGCGATCACAAGTGTGAATCAGAATCAGAATACTTTATTGATCCCTAAAGAAATGATATAGTACAGAAGTACAGAAAGAAAGTGACACGTGTTCTTGTCATTGATTCGCTGTATTGAATTCAAATCTACTGAGAAGTTAAGGAGGCTTACAAAAAGCCAAACTAATCTCATTCACCATCAAAATAAAATATTTCAGTGCAAAGAAATTCTGGAAAAGCTGGGACACTGTTTGAAATGTAAATAAAAACAGATTTAAATGATTTGCAAACCTCATCAAGCCATAATTTAGTCAAAATAGAAGATAGAAAACTTATCAAATGTTTAAGTGAGACATTTTATTATTCGAAGAAAAAAAATGAGCTACTTTATGGCAGCAACACACCTAAAAGAAGTTGGGAAAATGAGCTGATATTTTTCGTGAAATAGTAAAATGTCTCAGATTAAACAGATTGTGTTATATATGTTCTATTGTGAATAAAATACGGAATTGTGAGATATGTAAATTATTGGGTTCTGTTTTATATTTGCAATTTACACGGTTTCTCAGTTTTTCAGAACTGGGCTTGTATCACTAGATGATTTGTAGCAACAATGGCCAGTAAAGCATAAAAATATGTTAACTCATCAATGTGTCATTGATCATATTACTCATGTTGCCTTAATGATGATAGGAAAGTCCCAATCGTGCCTTCCTTAATATTAGATTTAACAGGATACGACCGGTATGGACTACAGATACAAAAGCTATATTTCAATCACATCATTTGGTATTTCATGACGTTTCTTCTTTATCATTATGTGCATACAAATTTTATCAACACTGAGAATCTGATAAATCAACTTTAACTTTAACTGACTTGAATTGAACATTGTTCAGTACATCAGGAGTGAAGATTTATTAAGGTTAGGGAGTGAAAATGGAAAAGTGTCCATAAAACAGCAAATTTGACCTTGTTCAGCGGATCGGGTCTTTCAGGGGGTCTTTCAGGGGGTCTTTCAGGGGTTCAGGGGCCAATGTGTGTGTATATGTGTGAAAATTCAATTAAAGAGGTGATCATCTCTTTTATATGTTCAAGTGCATAGTGTGGAGGATGTCATAAGGCCTTGAGGCAATCACATGTAAAACACAATATTTATGAGTGTTTTAAGTTGTAAATCAGTCAGATTTGACCCGAACGCGACAGGAAGCCAAGGAGAATGCAAGACTACCAAATACACTATGTGGATAAAAGTACAGGGCCACCTACACATTACACCTAGAGTAGCTGCCATGGAAATCCATGCCATGAAGCTCCCAGCACATAGTTTTTGTGCTGATGTTAATGCGAGAGGAGGTCTGGAACTCTGTAGTTACTGTGTCAGCAGAGCACTGGCAACTTTTAAGCAAAGATTAAGGGAGGTGGCCCAATACTTCTGTCCATACAACATATTTGATGGCCTTCAAACTCACCTCACAGGAGTCACCAGTATACTGAGAGGGGCAGGAACATTTCTCCACTAAGTTACTAGGACCTCCAGTCCCTGAGGTTGTGGCCCCTTCTAGGCCCACCTCACCCAAGCTGAGTCTCTGGCTCTGGGTGAAGTACAAGGCTCGGATCCTAAGGCCCACCAGACCAGCCAAGACCATCATCAGTTCCTCTCTGGAGACAGGCCTGTTGTTGATAGCGTGTCGCCAGTTCCCCTGCAAACAACACAAAGTTTACAGATTTATCCTGAGAAATCAGTATGGAGAGAAAGAGAAAATAAAATGGTTATAAGAAAGTGTAGTCCTTTACCTCCAACATCTGTACTCTGCCTTGATAGAGCCTGTCTGGAAGTGGAGCTTTTGGAGATGTGTGGATCAGAGTCATGTTATGACCCTGAGGAAAAAATAATGACATGGATAAATACACTGCCACTGTAACCAAAAAAAAAAGAAAGAAAAGAAAAGAAAACTCCTAGCATTACGTACAGTTAGGACAACATCAGGTCTTTTCCCAATCGGATTCATCCCCTCACTGGGAATCCCGAATGATTTGGACTGGTAAGTCAGGAAACCACCGTAAGATGAAACCTAGAAAAGGATAGAGACTTCTGTTAGTTAATTTGGAGAAAAAGTTGCATATAGACGGTTAGTGTAAAGGACATTTTAATATATATTCGACATAGATCCTTTTCAGTTGGGAGGTAATGGTTAAACTTGTGATTTTTCAGATATCATATGGCCTTTTAATTCTTCCTTTTAAATTGTTTAAGATTTTTGTTTAGAGTTTTGTTGATGTATGCTGACAGCCTTTCTGCACTTCTTCCTGTCTTAGCTGACAATGATGATTGGTGGAGAAAATGTTCCTTTAGCAAAAGCAGCAATACAACAGTATAGAAATACCTAAAAAGAATATAATAATACTATAATTAAAATTAAATCATGTGTGGAAATTTAAAAAAAAAACTGGAAGATGCAAAAATGTGAACACACCTGAAATATCGACAATGATCCTTTACTCCAAAACTGTATATATGCACAACAGTTATCAGTGAATTGTCATATTCAGTCATGTTAAAAAAGTTTAAAACATGAACGCAACTGGGTTGCCGGATTCTTAGTATGGATCTTGATAATTATAGGTTTACTTTTCAATAGTCAAAGTCAAGGTCAAAGTCAAATTTATTCATATAGCACATTTAAAACAACAACCGTTGACCAAGGTGCTGTACAATAAAGATAATTAAAAGAAATAAAGACACAGGGTGACATGATAAGAGTTAAGAAAAAGAATCATAAAATTAGAAGATTTGAATAAAACTGAGTTTCATTCAAGAATAAAAAAGCTAAAAAACATTTTTGTGGAAATAACCTCCAGTATCTGTTTCTCTGTTTAGACAGCAGCACATATTCCCAATAAACAGCATTCCTCGCCATGACGTCTCCACTGACTCACCCTGTTTCCCAGATAGGACGGTGGTGCCACCCAGTGTAATGTTTGAACTGCGGGAGAAAGTTCCTGGATATCTGCCACCACCGTGTTACTGGCTTTGTTCAACACAGATGTAACCTCCTCTCTGTCGGGACTTTCCAAACGCCAGCCCTGCATATCAACAAACTAATAACAGAGAAACGTAAGAAAAAAAATAACTGTGTTTTCCAGATCATTTTTGACGTTAGTAAAATGAGTATTATCTGTATTAGTAAAATAGGAGCACACTGACGACTTCTTAAACAGAACACCAGATTAGCAAAGTCAATAACTCCATTTCCAAGACAAGCTTGCAAAAAGGACTTTGCGCAAGACACGGGTGGATGGGTCAATGAGTTCATCCAGTAACTTTAGAGACACTAACAAGAAAAGCTCTATTATAAAGGCACCCAGGTTACAGTAAAACCTGCATTGCGTGGTGTGCATTTGAGATGCACACCACGCGATGCTTTTGTGATCAACACCAGCTTTTATTAAAAAACCCATTGTTTGCCACATAACGTCTCTCAGCCAAAAGGCGCTGCAGGCAGAAAATTTTTAAAGGCATTCGTAGACATGCAGGAGCAAGAAAAGCCAACACACCTTCCCCCTGCGTTTGCTGGAGCTCTGACACTGGTCAGTGACTCCAAAGCAGAAGCAGCTGGTACAGCCGAGAGGGTTTGAGGGGTCAAAATAGAAGGACCTTTCCCGACAAGTATCACACCTGACCCCAGCAACATTTCTCTGCAAACGTGGCGGCAATGACAAAGAGAAAGTCAGACAAAGAACACTAAGAAACAGGGAGTTCTTAAATAAGACATTTCATTTATTGAACCGACCTTGCAGAGACACCTTCCTGTGTCTGGGTCACACACATTAGATGTAACTCCACCTTGATTACAGTCACAGGGCAGACAGTCAGGGAAGCGATAATAACCTGGAGCACAGCGATCACACTTCCGGCCTCCAATCCTCGGCTTACAACTGTAAAAATGCAGAGACATAATCACAATTAAAGATCTTCAGTGTACATTTGAAACAGAAATGGTCTCTGAACAGCTTGTATGGCAAAGAAAACTGTAAAACTCCCCATTTCTATAAGAGTGAAAACAGTACTGTGTAATTGTAATACTCTATCAGTAAGGTCTGGATACCTTTAAAATAACCTTTGCATAGTTTTCAGTTCTCACAGCAACATTTATGGAGTTATTCAAGGTAGTTGGCAAGCAAGTTGCTTCAAACATCATTAAAAACTTACAGTTCACATTCTGATTTGATTTAGAGTTTAAGGCAAGAATGAGATGTGTTATCTGTTAGCTTGCGTTGTTGTTTTCATCGCTGTACATAGGTGTTGTTTTGCTGGCTATATGTTTGGACTAGATATGCTGTTGCACAATGAGTTTGTACGGACATGAACATGCTCTCTGATGTTATCGCACTGCATAAGAATCTAAACACCTGAAATGCCTAGAGCTTTTTCATGTTACTGTTTTTGACAGAAAAGGGAGATGTGTAAAACAACATGACTGGACTGTGAACTGTGAAAGTCAGGGCTGACACCAATGTTTAAAATAACAATTTAAACAGCCTATAGCTGATGCTCGTGCTGTTTTTGATCATTTTGCGTAAAGAAATTAAAAAGAAAATTAAAAAATAAATTAGGCTCTTTGTCACATACTCATGATATCAGCCCATACCAACATTCCCCTAATGTACTGCTGCATCTGTAGACGTAACATCTCATTAATCATGTTGCTGTCATGCTTCATATCTGCTGTTGGAAGCTGCAGGTCAGATTCCAGTCTTTTTTTGTCACCACTCAAGAATCAGTGCATGACAGATTGTTACTCACAAGGGACAGGCATTACAAGCACAGCTGTTTAATAGAGAAACTACACAATCACATAATTAAGAAGAAATAGTTAATTATATCTATCCACTTTTATTCCATTTATCCAATTCAGGGTTTGCAGGGAAGCTGGAGGCTATCCCATCCTGGACACATCACCCAAGCACTCATTTACACCTGCAACTAATTTTGAATCAGCAATTAAACTAACTGAA
This sequence comes from Simochromis diagramma, assembly GCF_900408965.1. NCBI lineage: Eukaryota > Metazoa > Chordata > Actinopteri > Cichliformes > Cichlidae > Simochromis > Simochromis diagramma. The sequence goes on from NW_024386782.1 coordinate 9,578,868, forward strand.
ACTAATGTCTCTGGACTGTGGAAGCAAAGTGGAACACCCAAAGAGCACAGCTGGCAAGTGGATTCAAACCTGTGCTGTGTAACCACAGCAGCATTGTGCTGTGCTCCTGAAATATATTGGATGGATGGATGGATGGATGGATGGATGGATGGATGGATGGATGGATGCATGGATGGATGGATGGATGGATGGATGGATGGATGGATGAACTGTCATGATCCTGGCTTTTCCAGCATTTTCTGCTATGGACTCACTTTCCTGTTTGATATTTTCCATTCGACTTTGTTGGAGTTTTCAGTTTGGATATTACCTCTGCCTAAGTTATGTTTTCATCCTGATCTTGTTAGTTGTTAAGTTTTGAGTTTTGGAGGCACCGTCCAAAGACACAGGGGAAAATATGGCATGAAGTGACACAGTGTGTGCCTCTGTCTTAAGTGGATTAAAAACTTGCTAAAGTTGTTTCACATCGCTCAGAGGAACACATGTTTATAGATGCATCCCTACCGAACCCTAACAATGATTCTAGGACAGAACAGCAGCTAAAATAACTCAAATGTTAACCCTTTAACGCATATTGTATCATATCTGATTTGAGTTTTTGAGACTTCTACATCATCAGTATTTTGGGTTTTTTGGGGGGTTTCTTCCTGAAAAACTTCCATAAATTGCACAATACATTTTAAGCAATTTTAAAAAATGGTACATGTAGCAAATACTATGCAAATAAAAATCGTATGTGGAAATTAACATTATTTTTTAAACACATTTGGCTCAAACTCTCCATTTTGTTTTTTAATTAGAATTTTTTGGTAATTATTTCATATTTCAGGCTTTAAGGGGTCAATGATATGATATGAAGTATTTAAAGACTATCGCATGAGATCATAAGAACAAACCTCAGCTTCCATTTATCCTTAGTTAGCAACAGAGCTGGAAAAGTTGCTTTCAAATATGATTTATTTGGCCATTTACAAGGTAAATGCAAATATGGTAACCTGCACAGTTTGCTCTTCGTGTAGGTTTCAGCTCACCTGCACTGACCAGTATTGCGGTCACACTGAGCCCCTGCATTTGCAGCGATGCCGCTTGGGGAGCATTCACAATTCTCACAGCCCAGCAAAGGGTGGTAGCTGAAAGTCTGATTCTGACACACATCGCAGGCCGGTCTGACTGTCTGAGGAGGGCAGATGCAGCGTCCTGTCACTTCGTCGCATAGTCGGCGGCCACAATCACACGCTGCGCAGAGAGGACCGTAATGAGGACAAAATTAGATGCAAATTGTATTTTGAGAGTAAGTAACAAGGAGTGAATGATGACTTAAAAAGAAAAGAACTACAAATCAAAGGTAAATGTTGACTCACGTCTGCAGTAGGGAAATCCGAAGTATCCAGTGGCACACTTTGTGCACTGCCGCCCAATCACATGCGGCCTGCAGGGACACTGTCCTCCAACTGCATCACAGACGCTTCCTGTAGAGCCAGATGTGTCACAGTCGCACGGCAGAGCACCATCGTTATATGCTGCTACAAGAGAGCGGGACGAGTCTCTGCAGAACTGGGAAGATGTTCTTGGGCTAAAGTGACACACACAAAGATTACTTTTAAATACAAATGTGGTTTTATACTCAAACATGACAGCTAGAGGGCACCATTTCCAAAAACATTGGTGTTTTGAAGGCTGTTACCTCAGCATGGGTAATGAAATATCACATATATTAATATCAATATATTAAAACCATCAGCTATATATCATCACAAAAAAAAAAAAAAAACCATGTCAAATTGTTGAATGCTTATGTCATTATTTGTTGGATACCTACTCAATATAGAACCCTTCTTCTCGGCACTGCTGTATGAAATCTTCAGATTTATCCAGAGGTTTCTCTCTGAGGAGCTCTGGGGTGTAAACGCTATCAGGTACCAACATGATATAATCCTAAATAAAAGATAGAAACCATATCAAAAACAATCTCATATACCCTACATCTTTGTTTAAGTAATACAGAGTGATAAAGGATTTAAAGTTATTTCGGCTTTTTTATTATTTGCTTCAGCTTAATGGAGAAGGAAAATGAAAGCACACTGAACAGTACACAATCATAGCCCAACCTGCCCCCTGCCTTATACAGCCTGGAAGCTTAGCCTTTATAAACCCACAAGCCACTGCCAGGTAGAATACAGTCGTTTCATTGTTGTTGTTGGGGATATGGCATAACACTGAGGAGAGAGGACCTCAGGATGCCAAGTCCTCAACCTGAACAACACTAGTGCAAAACACAGGCTTCGCATGCCTTCAGACTGTAAACAAGTATTTTTATATTTCTCGCTCATTCAGTTCCGATGGTGTTTAATATGTAACACAAAACACTGACCAGAATCAGAGTTTTTCTAGGTGGCACCCTCACAGAGATGACGGGTAGCTGCCAAGGATTTCTCTCAAAGTCAAGGGCAATGCGCCCATCAGCAATGACTACCTCCCTGCATCCTGAGACTGCTGGGCAGAACGAAGCATTTATCATACCTGCAAGAAAAGGACATTTTAAATGGGTAAAGAGAGAAGACAGGAGGGCGCCGCACAGTGACTCATCGCCCTGTTAAAGCCATGTGGGGGAGCTGATCCAAGGCCTCTGCTCATTTTCTCATGAGCATTGGAACTTTATCTGCTCTTAAATAGGAATCAACACCTCTGTGGGAATGATTTCCCAGTCACTGTCAAAGTAAAAAAAAAAAAACATCTAAGGGGAGGCAGTAAGGACTTCATTCCTCTCCAACACTCACCCTTCCATTCACGGCCCGCGTCAACTCGCACTTCCACAGGGAAGGAGATATGTTCAGGCTGGTGATAATGCACTATTATCACATACCTGCCCGGAAGAGGCACATTGGGGGTGAAAGTAATCTCCGTCTGTGAAAAGAAAAAAAAAAAAAACATGAGAAAACCTGAATGAGTGTCTTTTGGACTGGGTAAATAAAAAAATAAAAAAAACAAGCAAAAAAACCCAGCAGGACAGCACAAACTGAATGTTTTGGGGGCAAAGCTGCTAAATAATTCAACCAGCTGAGGAAGGGCACAGTGATACCTGTGGGAATTTAAGTAGTATCCCATCACACTCAGGTTCACGGACAGGGATCACCCCAGACTGTCGTCTCCGCCTCCAATCCTCAATCTCTCTTTGTTGGGGAGCCACAGCTGGTGTGGACAATAGCTGGCCATCGCGGGCTGCATACAGGATCCAAGCTGAAGTGGGTTTGTCAAACTGCCTCGGGACACAGTGCCAGCTAAACACAGTAAACAAGAATTCAGCTTCAACATGTTTTCACTCTCATATTATTTGTTAAGAATATACAAAAAAATAATTTCATCGTGATACAGAGGCCAACGTTTATAAAGTATCTGAATGATTTTAGAGGCTCAGCAGTGCGGAAGACATTATTGCGTTCATTGTTTTAAATTTGTGGGCATTTTTACGCTGAAGTACAACAACTGCAACAAGTCAATTCTAAGTATTTGTTTGTTGGCTTATTTTTCCCTTCTGAGTAGATTTCCTGTTCTCTGCTCAAGGTGACGTGCACAGCAAATAACAGAGCTCGACATTGACAGCTGGAAAAGCGGTAACATCCAACCCGCTCATTACATTCAGAGACGATTTAGTATGAGAGAAGACTGAGTTAGACTGTAAGTTCAGCCTGAGGTAAGTGAGCTTGCCAACCTCAGGGAATGCATACAATCACACCTGGAAAACAGCTGTGTCCGTTCAAGACTTACGTGTCTTCGGTGAAGCGACCGTGAGTGGAGACGCACAGGACTTTAGGGTCTACATACTCAATGGAGAACTCGTCTGCAGGAACCGCGTACACTTTATACTACACAGAGAAAAAGATGTCTTTAAAGCTCCATGTTGCTGCCTCGATATGAAGCTGTGACGCATCTTTTGGCCAAACTTTTCACTTACCAGAAGGAATGATGCTGTGGAGGTCTGCAAGAGGACTTCAGTCCTGTGACTTAGCTGAAACACTGCTACTTGGTTTCTGTTGTCCACCGCCACACTTCGACACAGATTGCTGCACGGGTTAGGAAACACAACAACACGTACATGAAACGTGCACATATTATTTAAGCTTCTATCTCTAGGATATTGATAAGTATTCAGTTAATAAAGACCTAAATCAAATCAATATTACTACAAGTAATGTTATGAAAGCATCAAGTGTGGCATTCACCTGAAGGCACAGCTGTAAATATTAGCCCTGCCCATAACCGGGTCAACTGATTGTCCACTGATGAGTATGTTGACATTTTGGACAGTGTCCACCTCGCTGGCATACTCCAGAATAAGCATGTATGGCCCAGAATCAGGTACAGGCAGGCTGAGCTGCAGCTGAGACTAGAGGAGACAGAACATTTATTTAAGGGAGCGATTCAGGCTTTTTAGGATAATAAAACTGAAAAACATAAACCGCAAAAAGAAGTAAATCAAACATCAAAATATAAATGCAATGTTCACAGATTGATTATCATTGGGAAGTAAGATCCAGTCTATAAACTGAACTGCAGTCTCGCGGTTTTATTCCGGACTTTAGTGCAGATAAAGGGAACCTGTTTTTTTCTTTTAATAGCTTAACCGTTTTTACACCGCACACGCAATTTTTACACTAACATTCATCTTTAAAATACTGAACCTGTCTCCCATTGAGAGCAGCCATTTCAGGGTGATCAGGGGTGAGGCGCCGCACACGAGCCTGCCTCCTCTTGCGCCCACGCCGGGTTGTGAATTTTCCCTGTGAGCCCAGTGCGGAGCTGAAGCCATCCAGGGCTATGTGCTTATACAACAGACAGCTGAGACACACGCACACACGCAAAAAGAAAAAAGTTAACAATCTACCAACAACAAGAAAGATGAGAAAAATAGTGGAGAATGAAATTTACTTTTCATGCTTGTTTGCGGTGGGTAAATATGTGCATGGCTGAGTGATCTTTTCCTGCAGGAGAGGCGCTTCATAGTAATCCTGGGGTAGTAACACTAAGTAGTCCTGATAAAGGCAATGACACAGAGTGACAATACATATATATATTGTTTTTTTAAACTTGCAAAACACCACATGACCAGTAATTTTCCACTTTTAAAATGACATCTATACATCAGTGATTTCTTTATAAACTTACCAGGAGAACTCCTTCTGCTCTTATGTGCATGATCCATGTCCCAGGAGTCAATTCAAAGGGCTCAGCAAAGCCGTCTCCAGGCACGGTGAGGAAGGATGGGGACGGACTAACGGGAAATATTACTTCTTTACTCTGTTCTGACCCTGCAGAGCACCGAGCACAGATGGCTTTAATGTCAGACACTGGCAAACAGACATTTTCCAAATCAAGACAGCACGCCCGGATTTAGAATGCATGACGGGTTAGAGTTGACATTTTAATGGTGAAATATGGGAGATGATTCAGTTTCAGAGGCAGCCTTACCTGGAGTGCCTCTGCTATTGGTCGCCTTGATGCTAGCAATCACACGGGTGCTGCTGGGGTTACTGAACCGCAGAACAACACGGAACAAATGCTGCCTCCCATCTTTCGGCTCAACATGCACTGTTACTCTGACTTCAGTCTGCGGGGAGGACAACAACACACACAGCTGACTGCGAGGGTAGGGGTTTGAGTAGATGACGAGGGAACAACATTAAAGAAAAGCAAAAGTTAAAAATGAAGTTAGGTGGATGAGAAGTCAGGCAAAGAGAGAGTGTTAATCAACAGGCAGCAAGCAAGGTGAAGAAAGCATAACAGGAGGAGCAAAGCAGACCCTTCACTTACAGTCACAGCAAGACTGATAGCCAGTTTCATCCACCACCAAGATCCAAGCTCGCACTTGTGCTCTCCCCTTATGTCGGGGGGTGGCGTAGTGCATTAGAATATGGAAAGGTCCAGAAAAGCCAACAGTGAGCATTAAGATCACCTCTGGCTGAAGAGAGAGAGTGTTAGTGCTAAGAGAGCTGATGTCCTCAATTGTGTATCAGCACTGAAATTACAAAAGGCTGTGCCCTCAGGTGAAGATTATTTGTGCAGTGGCAAAAGCAAAAGAATCACAGTGGTAACAGAGAAGACTGGAAAAGGAAAACTGTGATAATACAAAAGTGGCAGACACTACTAGTCTCATGTAATTTATACAACAATGACATTAAAGCATCTGATACATTAATGCACAAGTTTGAATGGACGAACCTGTGCGGGGGACATCACAGCGTAACCTCTCCAGCTGAAGTCTGGGAACTCCTGGGAGCTATAACCAAAGCGTACTGGTCTGGAATTTGGTGAGGTACCATCCTCCACCTCAAACTTCAGCTGGTGCAGAGTGGGAAAGTAGTAGCCAGGTGCTGGCCTGGTAAAAAAAAAAAAAAAAAAAAAGTTAAATCGTTTGATTAAATTCTGCAAATATGTTAAAAAAGAACCATTTTCATCCCAATTTAATGACATTAAAATCTGCCATGTCTTACTCGGTGCATTTATGGCCAATGATATTCCTCCGACACTGGCACTGTCCCGATATGTCATTGCATGACATGCCAATGGCACCACCTATATCGCATTGGCAACCTTTTGAGGGAATAGAAAAAAAACAATCATTTTCTACATCAAACATGTTCCTTTATGTGATATTACACTGAAAATCAGTGCTTCTTCTCTGACCATACGTTGGAGTTGTTTTGGGGCACATATTATGCAACTGTCCTTCTGAATATGAAAATATTTACACTCAACCAGATGCCAAGATTTATCACCGGCGTTACAGAAAGTACCCTATTTAAATATGTCAGCATTTGGTTGTCTTTTGAAAAACATTTTTTTTATTTTGCGCATGTTCTTGAAATCCTCGTGAGACTATCTTTTCACAGAAATACTTCTTTAGGAGACGTAGGTGTCAAAGCAATAATGTTTACTACATCCTGGCATCAAGAAGGACAAAGACGACCACAAGCCCTCACTGGATGCACTATCACACATTTCTGAAGGCTGTTCTTCAACAGGGAGAATTTATACTTTTGTAATATTCTTTGGTTTACATAAGAAAAAGAAGGTCCTCTGTTATCTTCCTTAGATAGAAGATCCCTGACAGACCTTGGGGCCTCCCAAGATGAAAATAAGGGACGCCTGAGCAGAAACCACAAGGACGGCACCAGGGTTAGGTCACTGCACTCCTAATAAGCTGCACTAAGCATGACCTTTCAGACCTCACCTATAAAAAATATTCTGTGCACTTTGCCGTTTATTTTTATTATAATATATATTTAACACGTTAAGCCATAAGAAAGGATGATTTGTGCATTTTAACCTTTAGAAACTTTCATCAAAGATCATTATTCTGCATTCAGTATTGTTTTCAACAATGTAAGAAAAAAAAAAAAGCTTTGATGATTGAAATGTCTTGGTGTCCCTAAACTTCAGAGGAGATCTGTACTGTACTATGTATTAGTACTTATGTACTAATAAAGTGGTTGTTCTTATTACTAAGGGACAATAACATTTAATGTTTAAATGTATCCAATGCAAAGTTTCAGGCTTTACAGAGAAACTTAACAACCTTGTTTATCTTCAACAGAGGTTTTATTAAAAGTTTTGTCAAGCAAGTAAGCAAGTAGAATTAGTGCATTATGCAAATATTTCTACTGCCACAAACACACAAGAAAAAAAAAAGAAGAGGGATATGGCTGTAATACCAAACCAAATAGCCCAAAACCTGTTTGGCTACATACACAAAATTTATTTTATATACAAAATATAAATATAGAACATACAGCTTGAGCTTTAGACATAGTTCCTTCCTGCCTTGGTCTATCTGCTTCTTAACAGATTTCCCTGAATGTTGTCATTCATTTCTATGCTAAAAAAACATGATCCATCACATTTCACAGGTTATTGTAATATATGACGCACATAAAGAAAGTTTTAAGCTCTGCTGTCTTTGCTTGGCTGTACAGCAGAAATGATTGGAGATTATGTATCGGAATTTCAGGAGTAGGACAACGCCAAACACGCTCCTTCTGTCATCTATATAGGTTCCCCCAGTTCTGCAAGCTGATCATTCTCGTTTACGTGCCCCACCCTCCCTCCCTCCTTGTTCTCCATTCTTCAGCTTCTTCACTTCTATTTACTACATGGGGATCTGCCAGGCCCGGGAGCCGTCGCCAGTCCCCTTTGAGGCCTTCCTCAAACCGCAGCTCAATTCATGTCAAAGCATTCACTTTTACCTACTAAAACGCTGTCAAACCTAAAATGAGGACATGGGCCCAGCTAGTGAAATGAGAATTAAAGTCCACTAAGAGGTCAAGGAGATTAAAAGACAGTCAAATCAACGTAACTTAGTCTAATTTCACGAAAATCTAACCAATACTGCAGGACAACAAGGGATTCCTGTAAAAGTGGAAAAGCCCCCAAGAAATAACAAATATGAATTTAAAAATTTGAGTGAAGAGCCACTAGGTCATCACTGTTTGTAAGTTTAGCTGAATGCTGCCCACTACTGTGGCAGGAGTAGCAATTCTTATCGATTATGCTGTTGACGACCAGTCTTTTGGCTGGTTAAGATAAAAGCTTAAAACATCACTAAGGCACCTGTTTTTCAGTCAACACAATAATTTCTAACAATAGTCAGTGTTGCACTGAGGTTGGCTCGCTAAATATTTAAAGTCATTGGTAAAAACAGCGAAAAAGGAAGTATGCTTGGTTGCCATTTTCTTTCTTAAAGTGTATCCTTTAATAATACAGCACATGTAAGCAAGAAACAAGGTTGGAAGTTCAGCAAAGAAACACATTCTCACCTTGACACCCGTAATAATTCTTTTTCTGCAGCAGGAAGTATCCATCTTTGCAGGAGTCACACGCATGCCCGCATGTATTAGGCTTACAGTGACACTGTCCACTTTTCTGTGCAAGCAGACCATCAAGAGGTGATTAATGCTGCAAATGTGCGGTTATTCAAACTGCTGACATTAACACGACCACATGAAAACACTCACCTGTTCACACTCTCCAACACCACTCAGAGTCCCTTTCAGGTCACAATGACAATCTAGTATGAGAGACAAAAATGGGTGAGGTTATGAAAATGTAAATGGGAGAGGGGGGTGGGGGGCTCTACAGTGAATAGACACTGATTGCAGGTTTTTGCAAAATTCACGGGTGAAACACAACATTGTAAAACCCTCCAGCCTTCAGAGATTTGCACATCAAAGGTCCAAAGGAGCTTTTCAGGCCGCAGCTTGCGTTCAGCCGAGTGGCGGGGAAAAAAAAGAAAACTTTTCCCTCAATGTCCAGCCACAGTCAACCAGATGCATTCTTGGGATATTAAAAACACCCCACCCCACTCCTTCTTGAGCATTGAGGGAACGTGGTAGCGATAACAGTTTTGCAAGAGAGCAGAGCAGTAACAACAGACATATGTGAACAAAGCCAGGAGCTGTTCTCCTTAGTTTCCACTATATTAAAAAATTTCAATTGAATAAAGCAGGAGCAGCTTTTGTAGAGGTTATAAAAGTAGATGTTCAAACGTTCTATTTTTAATGTGTCACTGGATACTTTTTTATGCAATCTCAGGAGGAAATCTCACAGTGGAAGCAGGCAGCAGGGATTTGCCTGTATAATGTGTCATTCTTCAAAGGCAGAACCAGCCTTGTTGATAGAGGTACGTTGACGTTTAAGATGGGACAAAGCTCATATCAGTACCTTGTCAGATTGTTCCTGGCAATTTAAAAGCCTTGAGAAATATATGGTCAGAATTAAGACATTTTTGCCTCTATGGATGCCAAATAAGCATTTTTCTGTCATGTTTCCCCCTTTTTCCTTTATTATTCAAATTCCTTTTTACTTACCGATACAGCCACGGGGATTGTCTACAGCTAGATTCCAGTATAGAGGTTTACACCTGTCACACAGGGTTCCCTCTACATTTGCTAGGCAGCGGCAAGAGCCCTGAAACAACAGATAAGGAGTCTGAGAATTGTTGAGACTGGTAGCTACTGTTGAAAGCCTTATATTTGTTTAAAATCAGAGCGATAAAATCAACTGCAAGTGCCTGCATTTTCTATAAAGATGTTTCTTTACACTGAAACTTGGCAGCATTTCTTTCTTTCTTCTAAGTATGCATTATGCTCCAAACTGAAAGGTGACTCTCAGAAATGCTTCAATAGATGCCTAAATAAATACTACGTGTTGTTTTTCACTTTATAATGGAAGGAAGCCTCTTTTCCTTTTTTAATTTCCTTTGGTTTTCACCAGAAAAACACTTCCTTGTGAAACCGCGCAGGATGACGTGGAGTTGTGTTATCAGTTGTAGGGCTGTTAGTCAATGCAAACCCACACCCATCACTGGATTTATACTGTGACCACTTCTATCAGCAAGGAAAATAAAAGCTTGTTCCAGATAGGGCCACGATGCACAGAAAAATGCAACTTTACAGAGAGCGGCTCACCGTTCGAGGATCAGACGCTTCAGTTCCTGCTGTGTTACACACACTGATGGAGGCTGGAAGGACAAAATGAAAAAGGAAAAGGTAATATTACTGAGCTTCAACAATAACCACAGCAACAGCAAACAATAATGACCTAAATAACACATCTACCCGCTGTCCATAAAAATTACTACTTTTATGAGTTTGATGATTTCAAGTGTTTACCCGAGCACTGAGGGAATCTCACACCAGAGGCGCAACGATCACACAGTTGACCCACCACACCTGGAAGGCAGAGGCACTGACCCGATAACGGGTCGCAAGTTGCGTCATATGAGCCTTCCTGTGAACACCGGCAGGCTGGGGACAGTTACACAAGCAGACATAAGAACTCTAAGCATTATTATGGTAAGTTGTCTGGTTCTTATACAGCCCTTTTTCTGCAACATGTCTCATTCACCCCTCCACACAAGCACTGTTTTCCACATGTATGTGCTTTCTGTCTACTATTCACATTCACATGCAGACAAATGCATCAAAGAGTAACATGTGGTTCAGACTGGGTGAGACAGGGATCAAACCATCAACAATTCAGATGAGTAGATGATGCTCTACCTCCAGAGCCCCAGCCATTGTCCTTAGGGATAAGTGAATCTCATAAGAAAAGAACAGGAATTGAAACTCTTGGGATGAGCTTGTTTACTTTAAGAATCAGATTGTCTTAAGTGATTCCCAGTTGTCTATTCTTGGGAATATGAGTCCATACAAGGAAGAGGTCTATAAATATCACATATTTCATCTCTCTGCGAAACATCGTGTCATGCAAATTGCATTAAAAAAATCAATTGAGGGGGCAGAGTAGGATTTTTGTGGATGCCGTGGGAGGATTTCTCCTTCAAAGTCATGAGAAGAGGCCACCATAAATCCAACCAAACCAGAAGCTACATTTTTTTTCCCAGCAGCTTTCTCATCAGCAGAGGTCGAAAGTACACAAGTGGTTTATCTACTAGTTATACTGATAGACATAGAGGGACAAATCCTACTTACCAGCACAGTCAGGATATCCATAGTAGCCTGGCGCACATTCATCACACTCCCGTCCCCCATAATTGGAGAGACAAATACACTGACCATTTGGACCGCACACGCTGTCGGCCACGCCGGCCCCATCACAGAGACATGCTGAAGAAATAAAGCAAAAATTTATTCTATTTTTATAGCTCTGTATAAACATTTACCCAGAAAAGACCTCATTATAAAAAAATCTGTCCGAATAAGTAATCTTTACATGCAAAAAATCTGTAAACATCAACTAAAACACCATAATACACATGCATTTTTCCAAATGTACTTTGATAATTGTTACTGAAATCAGATTGTCTGGAGGGTCCATTTAAAGCTTTAAGGGTCAAGTGTCAAAAACCTTGAGCTAAGACTTAAAAAAGGCCAAATATGTAAGTGTACTTCCATCTGATAATACTGTAAGCTGTTTCATGGAGAGAGTGAAGTTTCTCTCTGTATTAACAAAGCAAAAGATTGCTGGACAAACTAATCCCTGCTGTGTAATTAAGTCACTCCAGTCACATCTATTAACATTTACAGCGCTGATTTGCTGCCTTTGTTCCTGTTCCACATAATAACCACTTGTGGCCACTTCTTTTAAAATAAAACTCCTGTTTCCTAATCATTAACCAGTAACACTGATGACTTTGTGTTTCTTTACAAGGCTCAAATTCTATGTTGGCATGCACGTCTCTCTCACCCCGGCAGTTTGGGAAGGAGTGGTAACCAGGTCGACAGCGGTCGCAGCGCTCGCCCTCCACGCTCTGCTGGCACAGGCAGCGGCCTAAAGCATCGCATATCCCACCCAGAGTCCCTCTGTAGTCACAAATACACGCTGCACACAAAACACAGTGGAAGCATTTATTTTAACAATAACAGCAAACAAATTAAATCTTAACAGAAATTCAAATGTGTATTCCTAGTGGAACATTAACGTTTGCTTATAATTGAGGCTGAGCTCTTTCTTTAGTGGAACTCCAAAAAAAAAAAGACTGACAAATACTTCCTTCAGTCGAACTATTCTCATAGTGTGGCACACAGTGGCACAGCTATGCTGGTGCCCACCCCACCCCCTGCCAGGCCTTGCCCGGTAGTGGTTCCCGAATAGGCTTGGCACAGCCACCCAAGAGACTACTATAGTTTTCTTTGCCTCTAAGCAGCTCCCAAGCATGAAGCCAGCTTTTCAAAGGCTGTTGATTGAAAGACAGGCTCTTGAGCCTACACGTTAGAGGTAAGTCACTGTTAGCATACGTTCTCTGACAGCTGAATTGAGTGGGAGGAAAAGAATCAAGAACTGATGGTTTTCACTTTAATAGCAATGCCATATTACTGATAATGGATTTCCCAGCTTGAAGGAAACTTATAAATAATATTAGTTTCCACTAAATAGCCCCAAATGGCCACTGCTATCATGAGACTATTTGAACATAAAGTCCCATTGATAGATGAGAAAATGTAAGACCACTGAACTGTTATTCTGAACAACTGCATGCTATCTGGATGTATTATACCAGTATTTTGACCAGCTAAACACAATAAATGCCAGGTTATATATGGGCTACAATTTTAGCCTTCAACTTGACTGACCTCTAACACGTGTTCTTAAAGTTTAAATCAAGACAAAACAGAGTCTGACTCAGTGGCACCACATACAGACCGCTAAAGCTCTTTTGAAAGCCTCTAAGTAAAGTAAGTCTGGAATTTTTTAAAAAGGGTACCCTATAAAAGACCTTTGTAAAAGGCCAAGTTTCAGTAACGTTTTCAATCAAGTTGCAATGAGTATAAAAGCACTGCCATGAAGACACTTCACATCAGGTCTAACCACACTCACGCTGACAGCTGGGCGCGCCAAAATAGCCTGGAGGGCAAACAGTGGGACCTATAGAAGGAGAAAATAAGGAGGATGTAATAACAGCATTTTAAGTGGATGTTTAAAAATGCCTAAGTCTGATATGACATATTGCAAAAGTCTGTTTACTGATCTTACCCAAAATGGGACCTGCAGGAGATTTGGTGGTCGCTGGGTACACTGGATATCCTGATTGCAAAAGAGAGGCACAAAATTAAGACCTCCAGTGACTGGAAAATGTAATGAAGTAAAACCTCATTGTCAACTTTATTTATTGCTGTGGGGGGGATTTCTCTTGGTGCAGTAATTGAAATCCACATAACAAAAACTGCTCACATAAAAACAAACATCCCCCCACGCCAGCGTTTTGAAGTTATTCACTTTCTTGCCAAGAGATAGACAAGAGGATTTAAGCAATGTTTGCATTTGAATAGTAAAGTCAGTGGTTAGGCAGCTCAGCTTAATGTAAACTGTACGCAGGGAGGAAACAACAAGCCTGGATTTGCACAAAGTCTAAAAACAACTTTTCATCATTTTATAAAGGGTTAAGCACCGACTTGGCTTGGGAGGAGTAATAAGGCCTGAACAGTTCAGCACATCACCACTGTCACATCCATTCTTACAAGTACACGATGTGTATGCATTTAAAAAAGCACACTGTAACCTATTTAATACTGAGCTTTAAAGGAACTGGTAGGCAGACTTTGTTACCTTTGGACAGACAAAAGAATGACATAGGCTCCTTTGTCCTGTAAAACCGCTCAACTATTTTAGGTATTGTTTACTCAGACTTACTTACTTACTCAGACACGAACCTCAAGTGTTTGCAGACGATGTGCAGTTAATGTTTCAGCTGGTGCTGCAGTTACACAGTTGTCAGATTTTATGTGTACAAGTTACACATCTTCAGTTCAAAATCCAACAAGCTGCAAACATTTCGTGCCGTGACAGAAAACACCAAGCAAGTACCTCTTCAAACCCAAATAATTCTCTCATGACCGAGTCAACATGTTTAGTCTAGTTTGGCAGTGCTAACATGCTGATGATAAGGACCAAATGTTTAAAAATTCTGTGTTAGCAAAACACATCTTGAGACTACAAACCTGTGTTGCTGTGTTTGTGTAAGGACTGTCGATGATATCGACGATCAACATTAGATGATAAGACAAAAATGATGTGAGTCTTTGGATTTCTCTGTTGTCACACTGGTTAATTTTCAATTAAATATGAATAACTTTAAATTGATTGAAAATAGATGTGTGAATAGAGAAATCGAGTGCTGTAGGAAATTCAACAGAAGCCAGTTTTAAGCAGGTTTATTAATCAAAGACAGAGAAAAAGATCAATATTACTGTAAGAATGGCTTTAGCGCCTTAAAGAAAGAAATGTAAAATGAAACATCGAGCAGCTTATCTCCAGTCATAGCAGACTCCTGAATCTGCTGGCAGATCAGATCAATGAGATTAGATGGGGAAGTTTTTTTATGTGTCCACTACCTGTAAGGCTTACGCGAAGCATGAAATAACTTTACAAGTGTACTCCTGCAAGATGTACTTCTGTCAAAAGGCTTTGGACAAATGTGTTTGTTCAGGGAGAAATCTGAGAGTAAAACAATGTTGAATCATGATTCCAGCTGTTAAAGATCGGGTTCAGGTTAACTGACCATGAATAGTTGCACCCTTCTATGACAAAGCAAAGTCTTCCCTTCAAGTCAAGATTCAAATGAGGTACAGGAAAGACTAACTGTACCTTTTTGTTGTTTGCAGCAACTGCAGACAGATTTGTGTCTTATGATTTTTGAACATGCAACACCAAAATCATGCATTTAGCACATTTGTGCAAAATGTTAACTTAGCATGTGAGAGCAAAACTAAACTTACGAAAGCAGTCTGGGTAGTAATAGTGTCCATCAGCACAGCGATCGCAGTTTTCTCCAGCAAACTGTGGCTTGCAGATACACCATCCAGACCCCATTTCACATCCAGCTGTAGTTCTTTCGTCACAGCCGCAAGCTGGTAGATGCCATGTGATTTTATGAAAAGAAAAAAGAAAGTGCCCATGTTAACATGTGCAAAATGTAGATGTAAAATACACATATAGACAAATACATGCATCATCAGAGTAAAATCCATCTATTTTCTTCCTGTTATCTACTTCAGGGTCACGGGGTGGGGTGGGGGGACTGGAGCATATCCCCGCTGCTATTGGGTGGGAGGCGGGGTACACGTTGGATGGGTCACCAGTTTGTCGCAGGGCTGACACAGAGACAGTTATCCTTTCACACTCGTATTCACACGTATGGGCAAATGAGAATCATCAACCTGTGTGAGGAGGTCAGAGTACCCACACAGATCCTGCAAACTCCACACAGAAAGACCCCGACCACATGGTCGATTCGAAATCAGCAAATTCTTAATGTGAGGCAACAGTGCTGATGATGATGCCCACTCAGAGCACAAATTGAGGTTAAATACCCAAAATTTTCACAAAGTAAAGTAACACGTACAGAAAGCTTTCAACCATCCCAAATCCCAAAACGAGAGCTCTTAAAAGTTAATAATGATGAACGTTTACTGACTCTGAACACTTTCGGCTACTAAGCTACTTAATTGAGTTTGTGTATTTTATGATTAAATTAAAAGCTCTTGGGTCAACTGCTTTAATTCCACTACTTTGTCATGTGCAAACACAACTGTCAGCTATTTATACCAAGAGGAATAGTGATGGACCATTAAAGTAGTGTAAACAATGGCAGAGCCCAGTTTAGCAATAAAACAAGCGGCGGTGCCAGTGGTGCTTGACAGTGGTGCCATCTGTGTCAGTCAAAAGCGAGGTGCTAAAGCCTTGCTTTGAATAAAAATACACTTTGGCTTCACTCATTGATCACACATGTTGTAGGTCACATAACAACATGGTGGGACAATAGTTGATTCCCAAACTATCTGTTGTCGTATCTTGAAAAATGTCAGAGAAGCTGCAAAAACGGATTCCACAAAAATACACACACGCATGCATAAACAGTATAGGCTTATATTTCCACAGTCTTTTTCATCAGTGCATAGTAAGGTTTTACAACATCAGTATGAAAACAGCATTTTGATGTGACACAGACAAAAATGTGGCTTACGTATGCATCCGGTGGGAGACTCAGTAGGGACACCGTAAGGCCTGTAGAAGCCTTCAATGCATCTCTCACAGTTCACTCCAGCAGTGTTGTGCTAAAGAATGATACAGAACAAAATTAACTTTAGTCTTGAACAAAAAAATACGAGTTTAAGTTTCTAGCTTTGCATCAATCTATGTGGACATTACGCAATACCTGATATCCATAACACTCCATCTTAACATAACACTCAATTCAAATTTATCTTGGCAAAAAGAAGGTCACAAAGTTCCTAGAAAGTTTCAAAAAGAACGTTTGCTTTGGCCTCACACAGCAAGTTGCACAAGTTTCAAACTGAAGTATGCAATATCCAATCCTCTGCAAAAGACTTGAATGATATAGAGACGCACAGTATGGAATATTGCTTCACTTTCTATCCTGTTTTCAACCACACACATGCAAACATAAGAATCAGTTTAGACTTGATACCCAGTACATACCTGGCAGTTGATGCACACTCCTCCTCCATCAAACCTGCCGAAGGTGTCTAAACTTGTTCCCCTTTTTTCCACCTCTGGGTCGTAATAACAGTCGAAGGCATGGGAGAAACACTGGCAGGCTGAGGAGGAAACCCCCCAAGACAAATACACACACACACACACACACACACACACAAACACACACACACAGACAAGTATTATTCTATACTGTCAGTAAATTACCTCTGACTCCCCCTTTCCCCCTGTAAGTACCTTAAGCTACTCATTCTCTTAAAAGGAATATTAAGTCAAGGTTGTTAAGCATCAAGAGAAACTATAAAATCCAAACTAAACAAGATGGCATATCCTCTTCCTGTAATCCACCCTGTCTTATTAATGATTATGAATGGGTTGGGTGCATTTGTACTGCATGAGTGCACTGAGTGGATTACAAGTTTCCTTCCTTGCTTTACTTCTGTGGCTGATGCAAGGTTATGTTTCATGAAGGCCAAACTTGTCAACAGTGCAAAGCAATTAGATTCCAGTTGGCAAAGGCTCTGCTGATGGACTGAATGGCTCGCTGATAAGCTCTCACTATCTAGGTCGGCGCAGGGTTGACTAAGCTCATCGACCAGCTACCTAAACAGACAAAACCCAGTTATCCTGAAGCAAGTTGTGCACCGTGCTGTTCATCACACATACCATATCAGGAATGTCCTCCCAGCTCTTCACTGAGGCTCACCACAATACCATATCAGGGCATCCACAATAGGGCTTAAATATCAGAGGCAAGAGGACACTTCAGTCCTCTCTGGGGGTAGTAATTCAAGGAGCCAACAGCATGGGGAGTAGCAGAGTGTGGTTTTGGTTACACACTAAATGAAGTACTGTACATGTATACTTACGCTGACACTCATTCGGGTTGTCAACAGTTGCAGCGCGCCATGGCTTCTGGTTAAATCCTGGGCAGCAGCGGTCACATGACTCGCCACAGGTGTTGTGCTGGCACTCGCACTGGCGACTAAAGAAAGGAGACGAGATGCCTGTATTCAGTAGTAGTGCCAAGATGGGTTTTCAGAGAAAAAGTCCCAACTGTACATTGATATTTACTGGCACACACAGTCGGGTATCTACAAACTCAAGGACGCACAGCGGAGCACTAACATTCATTCTGAAATCTTATTTCAGACAGTCAGAGAAATAGACATTCAAATTTGCTTCGCTTTAAGCCTTGTTTTGGTATCTGCGCAGCTGCTATTCAGCGGTAATTCTTCCTGTCTTCCGTTTGATGTTCAAGCTTTGTGTAGGTGAAAACAGTCGCTTACAGCACCTGGAAATTACAGCGATGAGAGCGATGAGACAACCAACTTAGTGAAGCATCCACGAATCCTATCCTCTCGTTTTTTCTTGGACTTTTTTGTTTCAGAGTACTAATGCTTACAATGGTTCAAGCAGCGCTTTATCCCAAATCTTATCACAGCCAGTAATCAGGGGAACTAAAACAATCTACTGCTTTTTATAATGGTGAAGTCACTGCACAAACAACATAATTGTGCTTTTCAGAAACAAGTGATCACTCTTGATCTTATCTATGCTATACCTCATACACTAGAGGCAGCATTTGTAATCTTTGCCTCTTTTCTTTCAGAATTAAATCCACTTTACTGTAATAGTTGTACACAAGAGCCCCAATTCTACAAAAAGCTCACTGAATAAATGCAAGTATCTTTTAGAGCTGAAGGTGAAGTATGTATTACTAACCTATTTGGGTTGTCAGGGTTACGGCCTCCACCACACATCTGTGCGTGCCCGTGACAAACACAGCGTCCGCCAATGCTGATGTCTTTGATGCTGTAGTAATACTGTCAGCAAATAAAGAATATGTTATCAGCAGCATAATTTCCAACCATGTTATCAGCAACTTAGCGACACCAGTCACACCAGAACAAATGCCTGGCTCTGCTTGGCAGCAGAAGTGAGTCACACATGCTGACAAGTACAAACTTAAACCATGACCCATGAGATAATGCTAGTTTTATGGGGTGAATCAGTGCGTGAGATAACACGAGATAAGGCAGCCAACATCACTGATTCCCAAAGGTTTGAATAAGGAAAACTAAACAGATGTTTTAGACACAATAGTAAATCACAAAGATACAGTGCTGTGCAAAACCACCATATCTTTATATTTTGCCAAAACATAAACCAAAAAAAAATGGTTTGTTTAGTTCTAACAGGCTTGACAGTAAGTATTTGGTAGCACTATATTTATTCTTCAGCACAGCCTGAAGCTTTCTTATCATTTCTTTGGATTTTGGCTGCCTTTTGTTTCATTCTCTGTCTAAATGATCTCACATTGCTTCAGTAATGTTGAGGTCCAGGCTCCTGGAAAGGCCAAACCATGACTGATGGCGTTCCATTGCATGTTTTCCTTTCCAGGTATGCTTTTACTGCATTGGCAGTGTGTCTAGGATCATTGATCATCATTGGCACCTGCTGCCAATCAGATGCTTTCCAGATGGTACTGCATGATGGATCAAAATGTGATATTATTTTTTAAAGTTCATAATTCTATAAGTTTTGACATGACATCCCTTACCCACTGGCTGAAATGCAGGACCAAACCATGACAGAGTCGTCTCAATGTTTTACAGATGGCTGTAGACACTGTTGTACTTCTGGCTTCTTGACAGCCACCTTTGCACTAAGACCATTTCTGATGAGGCTTCAGTGAACAATAGCTGGATCAACTCAAAGGTCAGATCTATCTCTCCGGTCCTAGGTCAGGATATTTTTCCTTCTTAAGGACACAACTTTCAGATAACTTTCATCGTTAGGTCTGCCGCTTTTGTCCTCCACAAGTTTCCTCAAAGTTTTTTTTCAGGACACACTGCACACCATGCTGAGATATACAAAGTTTTCGGCTAATAACGCTTTGGGCTTTAGCTTGTTGCTGATAAAATGTTTTTTTTTCTTCCTGTCAGAGTGTGTTATTTTTGGATTTGGATGACATGGATTCAACTGATGAAATGGAAACAAATAATTATTTGCAACTAGGTGCCTTTTTATGCTTGAATTGTTTATAGTTGTTCCCCTAAAAATGGTCAAATATAAGGACTTGACTAAAAATAAGTGAAAAACCAGCCAGTTTCAAAGAAACACTATGACAGATCTTCAGAAAGCCTGGAGAAATATTGGCTACTGGAAGCAAAATATTAAAAAAATGAGGAGTAGCTCAGATGTTTTGCACAGTCCTGTACACTACTCTGCATCAAGGAAATTACCAAGATGACTCATATGATAGATAACAGACAGACCTGGCAGTGGGTCTCAACACAGGTGAACATGTGGGCAGGCCTGTGTGCTTGTTTCAGCAAAAAGCAAGCTGGCAGGTGGGTGCTGCAAAGGCCAAATGGGAAACAAGAGCCTGCCAGCATGACACCACAGTGTGAGGTTGTTCAGTGTGTCTCACCCTGCGTGTAACGGTGGGGTCTCTCTGGGCCTTGGAGATGAGGTGGCCGAGCAGGGTGTTGGTGCGGAGGAAGTGCAAGCGGATATTGGTAGCCTTTGTAAAGTCTTGCAGCGCAGGTGAGTAGGTAAAGTTTTTGGCCCCCGGACGGCCGTTGACAAGGGATACCACAACCTAAACAATACAAATTTACAATCCATTTACAATGCTTATTACAATATCAAGCTATTTGGTTTACTTCAAAAAGAAAAAAGGAGAAAGAAATACATTTTTATTTTACCTCTCCATTCTCCAAAGGGATGATCCGCGAGTATTCTGTGATGCAGAGCTGGTCGTCATCATTTAATAAACGGGCATTGGGCTGCTTTCCAAACCTCTCAATACACTCACGTGCTGAATCTGCCAAAAAAAAGAAGAAGAAGGAGAAGAAGACACCCATTATTCTTTATATTTTTATAATAAATCATTTATTTAATTAATTAGTTCTCTTGTCAATGTAAAGAAATTACATTGGCATCTTCACATGAACAAAAGGATCATGTTCCTTTTGCATGACGCAAAAGGAAAAGACCAAAGAAGTATAATTTTAAATGGAAAAACTGGGATTTTAAATAATCTCAAATCTCTCTCTATATATACACTGGAAGGAATAATATAATATGCAATTGCAGTGTTTATGCAGCTGAAAATAACTTTTTAAAGGTAAAACTCAAGGTTAAGCTAATAGTCTCTAACTCATGATAGCTCCTGAAAGAACACAAACTTGAAGAGAAACCTTGAGACTGTAAAACAGATGAGTCACAGCTGTGTCTCCTGGCAAGCTCTGTGCACGCATCCCACCCTCCCTCAGATATCCAATCAGCACATACAAAATATGCATTAAGTATGTAAAATGGTAGCAGTTCAGTGTCAGATTTGCAGCGTGTCACCAACTGCCACTTTTAATACACCAAAATCAGATTTAAGCTGACATTCTCGCATGTTTTCAACAAGTCAAATTTAATCAAAGGTTTTCGTTCACACCCACTCCCTGTCTAAATCTGTCTCTGATTAAACATACTGCAGTACAAAGTTTTAACTCTGTCCGCAGGCCTTTTTCTTTACAGAAACACTTTGACTTGTCATGGCAGGAAAGACACGTGTATAACTAATAGTGTTAATGATGACCACACTCTTTTTGCCTCTGCCAGTTCTAGAAATGTATAATACCCTGGATTGCTGTGATAGCTTTTGGTAGGCTGGATTTTAAATCCTTTCCATAAAAAGGCCCAAAGCTGTGTAGTGCAGAGACATGAAACTCTGCCCTATCTGTGTATTTATGACTGAAATTGATTTTTTTATTTTATTTATTCCACAGAGAAAACCTTTATGAGAACAGAGTCTAAAAGAATCTGTCATCACTAATTACATCATTATAGACAACAATAGAAAACGACACTTATTTATTTTAAAAGGCATTCTGCAGACCTGCACGTTTCCTTGATGTGAAACTCAGTTGAGTAATCGATTCAAGTTGGCACCACAGTCAAGAGGATTCAATATTTGATTCACAGCACAAAAAGTGCACCAGCTCACAGGAGAAGGTTTTTAATGCATTAACATATGAACTTACGTGCAAAATACTGCCAGGGGGTGAAGGTTTTCCCATTGTCGACAGACCTCTCCAGCACCCACAGGTCAGGACGTGGTGAATTCGCAAACTTAATGAGGACATATGCGACATGGAAGAGCTAAAAATAAAAAAATGTAAAAAAAAAAAAAAAAGAGAGAGAGAGCAAAGAGGAGGGTAAATAAAAAAGCACCCAGTGTTCAGAATGAATTTTGGCAAAATACAGTTTCCTGTACTTGCTCTGTCAAAGTTCCCTGCTTGACCTGGAGCTCTGAAGATATCATTTCCTCTCTTGTGAATGTATGGACACAACAACAGCTTGGCTGTATTATCTCTGTAAATGATCACCACGGAATTAATGGCTTTGAACGAGGAAGAACTTCCTGTTTTGAGCCCTTTTATTCTTGAGTCTCAGCTTTAGCGGTATCTGTGTGGCCAACATTTGTTAGAGTGTATAAACTGGTGCAGGTGCAGCCCACATGATCCCTGTATGCTTCCCCAAACTTTCTATCTTCACCTCCCATCAGAATACTCAGTCCACACGAGGCCAGAGAATGATGTCAGTGACGGTTTCTGCCAACACTGAGCTTTCTGTCAGGCCCGTGATATTCACCGCAGTACATTTCCTTTACAGTTCGTCAACATCGTTATCAAGCCCTAAAAGCGGGTGACTTCAGCTTGATTGAACATTGTACAAAAGAAATGTAATTTGTGCAGTCAAAGGTCTCTTTGTTATGACTTGGCATGGACTTGACATAGCTTGGATCACAAACATTTGACACCATCCTGCACGTGACACCTGCAGTGTCAACAAAAAGGCCTCGTCTACACCCGACTACCACACCCGTCCATGTCTTGTTTAGCATGGTTTAGAAAGAGTTTATCTAAAAGCTGGCACGCGGAAACATTGCATGGTTCAAAAACATATAACCTGCAGTACCTGCACTCATTGCTAAGCTCATGAATGTAACTGCATCTACATAATGCGGTGCACTACTTCAATAACAGACATTTCTACAGACTGTCTGTCTTCGAGGCGGATGAAGGCAGGCCCACACTCGTCCAGCATCCCACAGCACATTGATGAAAGCCCAAGGAAGCATTTGAAATATTCCAGTTACTCACTTGCATGAGACGAGGAGCTCTAATACAAACATATCAAAGCAGAGCAAAGTCTGGCAATGCATCTGCTGTGGACTTACTGTGTCGAAAAGGACCCACAATTATACTGACAAGAAAAAACCTCAAGTTCAAGAAGCCCTTAGGTTGATGGATTTTGAGAGAGTTCAGAGGTCAGTTACGGAAACGTCCGCCCTTTTTTTTCTGCCTGAAGATTGCAGACAATCACCAATAAACAACAAAACAGTTTGCAAATCAGGAAACGTCTTTAATCAGGGTCCGAGCGGAAAGTACATAAAACAACTTGCAACCACAGCTTTGAATAGGGTGTGTCCTAAAATTAATCAGAGAACACTTCCACCCGCATGCAACAGGATGCGCAACTAACAAAAAAAAAGATGCACGGCTGCACGGGCTGCAATCTAAAAATAGAAGCAGGAGTTGCCTGTAATCAGCATGCTGGTTCTGATGAGGACCTGCAGGAAGTTTGGTTCACATGGGCTGCAGTGACGTTAAGAGATGTCAGGAGGGTGAGATGGCACGAGTGTAAAAAAAAAAAGGAAAGAAAAAAGAAAAAGGGTCGGTGCAGTGGCGAGAGACTTGCTGGCTGGCACGCAGACCCATCTCAGATTCCAAACATAGCGCCACATTCCCCTTCCCCCCTAATGCCCCCAAAGCAGAGCGTGTCCCTGCTTACAGGAACCTGCTGCTGACATCAACGTTCAGCAGTGAAAATCTCCTCCACCACTTGTGATGATAAAGATGGCAACAAGATCCTCCAGTGTCACAAAAAATAAAAAAAAGAAGCCAAAGTCCAAATTAGAGTGCTGAAACAATCAGACACCAGCTGTGTTTCAACAGAGATTTGGGTTCAAGATGGGTAATGCAACATTTAAACTAGCTTTTTGGGATACAAACTGAGCTGTAGTCTGCAAGTCGCTATGCAATCTCAAAGTTTAGTTACAAGTAATGCGATGATGACACAAAGATTCGGGGACTTATTATTGACTTGATGCCAAACACTGAGTGTTGGCAAGATGAATCCTCCGGAAACAAACACAGCTAGAAACAGACAGTGTGATCTTGGAAACTGCTTAAGCAAAGCCATGCCTGTCTTGGCATGGCTTTGCTTAATTTCAGGCCTGTCTTTCCAACTGTGTCCTGCCAGTCTAAACACATGCTCTTGAAATATGTCCAGCACCTACGTATTGTTTGAAGGAACCATGAAATACTGTAACGGCATGTTAAGTGCATGAGTAGTGGCACGAAAGACATGAAACACACTGACAAGCTTGAGGTAAAAAAAAACACTTGGAATGGCAGTTGAGAAGTACCATCCTCTCCCCCTCCCAGCATCTGCGGCTTCGTACTGCCGTGAGGTCTGACTTCTCAACACCCACAACACAGGGCTGTGTGGGTGGGTGTCAAAAAGGTCAGAGTTTTAGCTTTGACAGGTTTGACAACTACCCTCTTTGCTTTTTACCACCCTTCTTAAATTCTTGACCTAGACCTGATGTCATATATATAAGGTGGAAAGCATCCAGATCTCCTCCAACCTCCTAATTAACGCAACAGAACAACAAAGCCATTCACATCCTCTCGTGACCAAACACCTTTTTAACAGCATAACAACATATTTTCCTTTCCTTGTTGGGCCTGTAGAAATGTGTAAATTAATTCTGACACACACACACACACATGCACACACACTAATCATTCCTAAACCCATCAACCCTTAACATGTCAGGCCCAAAACTGTCCACATGAATAACCCATTTTGTATGTGCGACAGCTCAGAAGTGATATACTTGCATCATTCAGTGTGATCTGCAGCCCCACTGTTGCCTCTACACAGAGGTTCTACCCTCTAACTTCACACATGCTTGCCCCTTCAGGTATTAGAGCTGTGGAGCTACAAGATCTCAAAAGAAAAGAGCTGACTGCATGACCCTTAGGTTGTTATACTCCTTTTAGGCATGCCTGCCACGTGGATCTCTTCAATTATAATCTTTTTGTGTAGATCAAATGAAGTGTACTGTAAAATGAACTGGTTAGGGTTTTCTCACAGCTTCCTCAATCATCAAAATGTTGTGTCAAACATTTCCATGTCTTTTATTTTATTTTATTTTAATGTTAAACAGGTAGGAAATGAGACATAAGCTAGCAATACTGCTAGCAATATTGAACATCATAATCCCAAAGTCCAACCAAAGGGTACAACCAAAAAAAACTAAATCTAGATTGAGAGCACAATCCTGACAGTGAGCGCCTGAAAATCTGATATAAAATCAGAAGAATGCAATTTAAAGGAGGGGAGGCATCACCTTCTGTTACAGTGGATCACCCGTGCCAGACAGGACACGTAGCACAGTGGGGATGGAGCAGTTGCACTCCAGTCTGTAATAATGCAGTGTACAACTGTTTGTCTGTGTGCAACAGGTGGGCTGTGGAAGGAGAAGGGGGTAGTCTGGTATGTTTTTCTCTGTCTCCATGACAGAAGTTATATGGTGACGACGAGCAGTTGGCTAAAAATTGCACGAGAAGTATTTCTGGTAATAATGCCGTACATTTCTACTTCTGCTTTGAACATTATGCACTCAGTCGCCACTTTATTAGGTAAATCTGTTCAAATGCTTCTTCACTTAAATACATAAGTAGCCAATCACATGGGAGCAACTCAGTGCATTTAGCCATGTACGCTTAGTTGAAAATTCCTTGTCGATGTTAGATATTCGAGGAGAATTGCCAGACTGCTTTGAGCTTATAGGAAGGGAACGGTAACTTGTATAACCACTTGTTACAACCAAGATGTGCAGAAGAGCATCTCTGAAACTAGTTGAACATTGAAGTGTTGGGTGACAACACTACCACAACAAGTGCCACAGGAAACCGTGTCTACAATTCACACAAGAGCAACAAAGTTGGACAAAAGAAGATTGGAAAAAAGTTGTCTGGTCTAATGAACTCACATTTCTACTGGCAGGGTCAGAAACAACATGAAAGTATGGATCCATCCTGAATGGTATTAAAGATGCAGGCTGGTGACGGTGGTGTAATGGTGGGCGTGTTATTTTCTAGGCACACTTTGCCAAGAAAATAACCACTTGAGCTTCATTTAAAGACAGCCTACCTAATTACTGACCATGTACATCCTTTTATACCCACAGTGTACCCATCTTTTGATTGTTGCTTCCAGCAGGATAACACACAGTGTCACAAAGCTCAAATAATCTAAATTGGGTTCCTTGAGCATGAGTCTACTGTACTCAAATGGCTTCCATAACCACCAGATCTAAATTCAAAAGAACACTTCTGGGATGTGGTGGAACAGGAGAGTCACATCATGGATGTAACTGTGGGATTTTAATATGGAAAATCTCTGAGGAATGTTTCCAGCACCTTGTTGACTCAGTGCCACAAAGAATTAAGGCAGCTCGGAAGGCAAAAGGGGGTCCAGTGTGACAGTAGTTATTCATTGGAGGATGTTTTAAAAGCAATGCAAATTCAAAACTGGCTGTAATGTGTAGAAATCAGCGATCTAATAACCAAGTGATAGAATCTGATTAAAAAATTGGAATCTAAGCAAAAAAACAAAAAAAATATTTATAGAACACAGTGCTTTAGTAGTGATGTGTAAGATTCTGCAGCTATGTTGCTGCATTGTGCTGCAGTATACATGGGTGTATATATGGGTGAGCTATTCATGAAACAGCCCTGTCAAATGGGTCTAGGAAACTTCCCATTGCATCAATGCCTGCGTCAGTAAACCTGTGACCACTGAATAACATTACTATGTACAAACTGGTGGCGTGGCCCTTGAAAAGGTGAACAGATCCCACGTTAACCCCCACAAGCTTTTCCACATCACAGCTCCAGATTTAAGAGCTGCTGTCCAACAGTCACCCGTGATGCACTCTGCTAATGCTAACTAGCGCAGTGTGACTGTTAGTGTAGTTGTAAATATCTGCTGGGTTGGCCTGGCGCCTTGGGCAGCCCAGCTAAAGACAGGCACTTACATCACCTCCATCGTCACCGAAGCAAAAGGGATATGTAACAGCCAATGTTGTCTCAGGGGTGAGCCAACTATACAGTATGAAGAAATATTTATTACAAAGCATAGATAGGCAGTTCTTCTACAGCAATTTACTCACTTCTTTGACTGTTCAGGATTACATAGGCAAATCAAAGCTTCAATTAGGATTACAGCCTATACAAAGTACAAATCCGCTTCTAACATGGTTTCAAGAGATGCAGTGCAGCCATGCAAACTGAATCTGGACCCAGAAGGTCACCCATGCATACAAGCAAGCATCATGCATGGTTGTACATTAATGTCTATTAGATTAAACGGCATCAAGAGTGCTCAACAAGCCAGGAAAATTCAATGTTTTCAGATATAACTTCTACGCTATGTGTGTTTTCTCTTTTCTCACCACCAAATTACACCACCTCTCTATTTCTAGCCATTTATCTTGTGAAAAGAGAAGGCCAGGTCACTTTCAGCAAGGCTTAAAAGGGCCAAACTTTTGTGAGAGTCTGAGAGCACAGAAAGGATGTCACACAATACCGCCTAGAAGGATTCTAACACAAAAGGGGGCGACGGCTGCAAATAAAACATTCAAACCAACTTTTGTGGGAGGTGAACCCCCGAGAAAGAGGATTAGGTTCCAGGGGAATGTCTCCAAAATTGAGTTCTTGGAAGCTTTTTCTCTTGACGATTGCTGAATTATAGACAGAGCCAAAAACATTGCATTAACCTGAGTCACTCTCTTACCACTTTGTTACAAAGCTAAATCATAGATCTTGAACTTGTTCACATCTTCTAAAAAGTGAAAGGTCTCAGTGTGCACACTACCAAAGCCTTCTAAATGAATAACCTTCAAAACACAAATAACAAGACATTCTGCAATCAGAGGCTATTTAAAGCAGCAAAAGCACGAACATGATAAACACCAAACGACTTAAGAAATGCCTCAAAGCTAAAAAAGAATGAAACAAAACAAAACACGCAATTAATCAGAGCGTCATTTAAACTACTAGGATCCAATATTCACTCAGTCACTGCCTGACTTCTACCAATGAGAAGCAGCTCACTCTCATCAGACAGACTGCTGTAAGGCCTATAATGTTTGCCTCACATGGTCTACTCTGGGTTCACTCAGGCAGATAAGCACATGTGGTCAGGGCTCCTAAAATACATTCCCCAGAAAAAAGGAGTGACTGGTAGCCTGATACATGGCATAAATATTTAGAGGAACAATGGCTTACTTACTGTGCCCTGTAAATAGGTTCACAAGGAAAAAGGTTCTAGGAAGAGAAGCTACTTTTTGCAGTCATCAATTCATAATAAGTATGTTTCTGACAAAATGTGCTAAAATAAAAATGCACAACACAAAATGTGTATTTGTGCAACCTGCACATGCCTCTGTATAGTTATTCATTCTAAGCAAATTCCTAAACAAGTAAGTAAAGAAGCCAGTGACACCAAACATCATATTAAGGTGTTTAGGGGGAGTAACTGAAGATCACTGTGGTCGTTTCCTGATTGAAGGTAGGATTTGTCATGGGTCATAGGTCAAAAAGCCAAGAAGTCACAAAAACAGGGAGCAGCTTGCCTGCTTGCCTTGGCCTGTCTGAGACAGGGGGCCTGTGCAGTGTAGATTGCTTAGCTGCAGGCAATTTAGAAAGCGATCCTGCTACAAGAAGCATTTGACCTCTATGGCCGTTAACGAAAGCGGTGCGAGGTTTTAGCAAATGTTTGCCTGAAAACTGGTAAAAGGTAAAACACATTGTGTTTCCAAATATTCCGTCTTGGTTTTGTCTGTTAGACTCAGATTAGTTTGTAAGACAGTTTTAATCATCAACCCAGGCAAACTATATGGTGACCTGATTACAGCACTACATAAATCAGAACAGCAGTTAAACAGCACAGACATCACCCAAGGCCAATACAGCAATAAAACATCACAGTCACTTAAAATAAATAATGTCATAAATACGCATGCCAGAGTTTTTGAAAAACAAAGGTGAAAAATCAAAAGAGTTTTTTAAAGTGTACAATGGCAGTAAGAGGTCAGGACCAAAAAACACGGGTGTATCAGTAATCTTTTATCACGATGTGTAAATGCTGCACCTCCACATTCTCATTAGAAACTTTGTTCCTTAGTTCTTGTTTCTCTTCCCAACATCTCTAAAATCATTACTGTGAGGGGATACAACATACAAAAGAGATCTTAGTAAAGAAAGTGAGAAAAAAAAGTTGGCTTCATACAAAGAAATGCCCATGCAGCGACAAAAGTCTTGAGACAAAAGTCAAATATCAGGACAATCCATAACTGTCAAGAATTTTATTGTAAACCAAAAATGTCAGCCTCCTGTTGATGGCATAGGCAATATTCATTTTTCCAGGGATAATCTCATCCAGTAATAAGACAATAAATCCCCGGAATTTCAATGTCCCAATCCTGGCAATGGTTAAACTCTAAAAGTCATATTACTTTCTAAATATGCAAATTCATCTCGACTTGCCTGCGAGCCATTCCCATTTTCGCTCTTCCTCTCCAGACCAACTTGCTACATGAATGGAGACGCAGCCTTGCTCCACTCTGTGGAAGTGTTTGCTTTGTTAAGTT
Source organism: Simochromis diagramma (assembly GCF_900408965.1). Classification (NCBI taxonomy): domain Eukaryota; kingdom Metazoa; phylum Chordata; class Actinopteri; order Cichliformes; family Cichlidae; genus Simochromis; species Simochromis diagramma. The sequence continues at coordinate 9,608,629 of NW_024386782.1, forward strand.
GAGGAACTTGGAGAGGATGCTGTTTTTGTGGGTCAGGGGAGCAAAAGGCCACAGAACATATTATCAACAATGGAGCTGTTAAAACATAAAAACTGGTTGGTTTTTCTTGCCTAAGTTGACCGTCCGTCAGTCCTAAACACCAGGACTTTTTTTTGTAATTGTTTTTAACAAAAACTATAACCAAAATCTTATTAGCCTACTGCTCAAGTTAACCAGTTTTATACATATAAAACAACTAACAAACCACTTTGCTTTTAATGTATGTTTGGGATCAGTTTTCATGCTAAAAAATTAAATTGTTATCAATCAGATGTTTTCCAGATGGCATTGCATGGTGGTTCAAAATATTTCCATCAGTTCTGATAAGATCCCAACACCCAAATGCAGATCCAAAACATGACAGAGCTTGGGTTTTACGCTCACTCGTGTACCTCTCACACTCACAATGATTTGAATCAAATTCAAATCACATTTGGATTCATCAGGCCTGTTGCCATTGTTTTACAGTCCAGTTCTTCTGTAATTTGACATACCTTTTCTCCCTGTTTCCCTGTGGCTTCTTGACAGCCACAATCCATCTACTGTAGATAGTAGATTATAAATTGTGTGTTTTTGTGACACACAATTAAAATGTAAGTTTTGAAATTTAAGCTTAAAAGTGTGGATTTGGTGCTTTATTCAAATGCAGCTGAGAATAGGTGAGTCTTCAACCTGGATTTAAATAAACTGAGTGTTTCAGATGATCTGAGGCTTTCTGGGAGTTTGTTCCAGATATAAGGAGCATAAAAGCTGAATGCAGCTTCTCCGTGTCTGGTTCTGACTCTGGGAACTGATAAAAGATGTGAGTCCTCTGTATGCAGGATATTGAAGATAGCCTCCCCCCTCTTGCCATGAATCAACACCACAGGAATATTTGACTTGACTCTGTTATCAAACAGCTAATAACGAGTTCTTTTGGATTGTTACATGTAAAAAAAAAAAAACCTTGCTGTCCGAATCTTTGTTTCTGAGACTGTTATTAGTACAATAAATGAAAATGCCCAGTTATGCCCTGACTGCTTCTTGTAGTGATGACACATGTTCCAGCCAAATAAAAAATCTAGACAAGTTAGCAAAAATAAAAACTTTAAATTTTAGTCCAACTGACAGAGTATCCAACAGAACCACACTGCCATTAAAGCCAAGGCAGCAGGATACTGGTGTAATTTATCATAGCAACCGTTCAGGTCACTTTATATCAGTTTAGTCTAGCTTCAAACTTGGCAAGCCATGCTTCAAACGGTCGTCTTTGAAAGAGACAGACCGGAAGCAGCTCTGTCAAAAGAGCCCCCCTCTTTGAACCTCATTATTCTAACATAAACATCAAGTGTGCCTTTATCTAATATCTCTCCTAAGAGCTGCACAGCCACCTGCGTTGCTCTTGAAAGAAACCACAGTACCCTTTCAGCTCAGTCTAGCCCACATATTTCACTGTATACACAATTGATCCTATGGATTTAAAAAGAATCTACAAAGCTATTAAAGTTTTACACAGAACACTCAAAGAACACGGCAGCTTAGAGCACTTTTCTGGATGATGCACAGGCTTATGTTTGTTTGGCGGAAGAAAGCCATGAAACACAGCAATAGGGTAAATAAAGCACACCCCAAACATCACATATACGAATGTAAGTAACCTGGTCAGGTAATTGATTTGGTATTCTAGAGCAAGGGTGTTAAACATAAGGCCCAGGGACCAGAATCGGCCCAGCCAACTGGACATCTTTGGAAAATATAAAGGACATTTTGACTTTTAACTGCATTTTCATACATTTTACAGCTCGTCCTACTAATGAAGCCCTCCCCCACAGTCTTTCATACTACAAAAAAGTAATGAAGTAAAAGAAAAGTTCTTGTTTATTTCACTATCTACAATAGTAATGTAAGTTTTTTTTTTTTTTTGGGGGGGGGGGGGGTTGTTATTGTTTTTTACAATGTATCCACAGTCAAATAAAGAAACAAATAAATAAATACTATATTTTTGTGAATTAACCAAAATTTTTCTGCTTTATATTTACAGTCTGCACAATGACCTACCAAAACTTTTTTCTGTAATTTTACACATTTATTTTTGAACAATTTAAGCCCAAAGAGTTGTGCTGGCAGATTTCTTTCATTAAATAGAGCAGCATTTCTTTATCATGTCGTAAAACTTAAGCGTGCTGTTGAAGTTGCACTTCTTATACTGAGATATCAGGGATTAATGTGCAGCTGAACGTCTTTACACTGTCAGAAAGAGGGTTTTTTACGGTGGCCCTGAGAGGCCAAATGGACTGCAACTTAAGAAAAAAACAGCAATAAGAAAAACGCTGCAAAAGCACACAAGATACACCGGAAATAGGAAAAACAAAAACAGAAATAGGAAAAAACTGATTTCCAAAAGCACAAGGGAAGTGTTTCTGGGGAGACAATAACCCGACGGACCAGTTGCAGGAACCAAAATATGCTAAGAATTGCGCTGGGAGACACTCAAAAGAAGTGGAGGATCTATCGGTTTTGTGAGTTAAGAAAAGATGAGAGGTAAGTGTGTTAGCCTAACTATTAGCCTAAAAATCCGTCATCAGTATTATATGAATCATGATAAAACACACCCACCATGTTTTGGGTTCCTGCAACTGGTCCGTTGGGTTATTGTCTCTCCAGAAACACTTCCCTTGTGCTTTTGGAAATCTGTTTTTTCCTATTTCTGTTTTTCATTTTTGTCATTTTTCCTATTTCCATTGTGTTTTGTGTGCTTTTGCAGCATTTTTCTTATTGCTGTTTTTTTCTTAAGTTGCAGTCCGTTTGGCCTCTCAGGGCCACCGTAGTTTTTACTGACTTGGCCCGCTTAAGATCAAACTGAGCTGTAAAATGAGTTTGACAACCCTGTTCTATGCATCAAGGAGCTGCAAACATATGATCATATAATTAAATTACAAAAACAAAAATATCTTAACATGATTTGAGCACTAAACATTAGGATGCAAGGGCAGCAAGTGAGCATTTAGAGTCGTGGTGGGGAAAAAAAGAAAAACTGTGAGATAGGTGAAACGGGTGTGTTGTGTGTGCATATGTAGTTAAGATTGTGTTGTATTGAAGGGAGGCAGGGTTTTGTTTGGTTGAGTTACAGTCCAAGATCTAGCAACACTCTTCTAGAACCCTATAATGCAATAATACTGCTTTCCCTGCTCCTAAATAAACTGAGCATTACCACGTATTAAAGGCAGACATCTCTAAAAGCCCTGCATGTGTCCATCCTCTTGGAAGCTTGGACTATATTTAACCATGCAGGAGCTTTGCTCAGCTCAGTCTGTCTAAAAACAGAGACATAAAAGCCCACACCCATTGTCTGACACAGTGCCCACTGGGAGCCAAAGATGCAACACGTGTGGAGGGGAGCACTTTTGCTCCTCTCTCTCATTTATTTTTTTGAAGTCTTCTCCAAAGCTAGTCAAAACCCTGATCACGTAAGAGGTCCACGCCTCCACCTAAACTTCTCCTATTCAATTTTACATTCTCCTGATCCCTAATCCAGAGACAGCATTCCTCTCTTTCCTCACGGTGGATAATTGAGCGTGAGGTGCTGTTTTATGGGCCGTTAGCCAAACTCCTGCCAGAGACACACAGCTCAGGATGGAAGCATACTCTCCAGCTAAAGGGGCGTGAATCTGATTCCTGGCAAGAGTCCAACTGCAGCACATTATTCACATGATTACTGCTAGCTGAGGTGATGAAGCTCACACTGAAAACATAATCATGTTACACCTTTGGAATACTTATGAAGGGAAAAAAGAGAAGTTTAAAAAAAAGGATTTCTTTCCGGCATATCGAAAATAAATCAGCAGCAGCAAAAACAAAGCAAAGACCAATAACAAAAAGACAGAAAGTGGTACAAGAATATAACAGACTTCCCATTTCACACCAGCAAAGGTGCTCTGTCACCTCACACAAATGGAATAACTTATTTCACAGCCACAAAGCAATGGCAAAGGAAGACATAAATGTTCCTCTTCTCCCCTTGTAACATTCAGGTGCTATGTTTTACTGACACCACTGAGCTATCATTATTCACACAGCTGGTATCAACCAGGAGACATCTGTTCATGTGTAGTGTAAATTATGATAATCTCACCTGTCCAAGGTCCAGGGTAACATTCACCTCATTGTAGACAGTCCCCCTGGAGAGAGGAGGGCTCTGCCACCACCGTTCAGTCCCATCAATGGCATTGGTCACAGGGTGAGCTTTGTTTGGGTCAACGGAGTTGCAGTAGTCACAAAACTGACCCTAAAAGGTATCAGGTTGTTAGTATTCAGAAACAATTAGCAGACATGTTTAATAATGGTGGAGGTGCTTGCAAAAAAATTACCTGTACTGCCAAAAGCTTAAAACAACAACAACAACAACAACAACGACAAAAAAACAAATAAATATGATATCTTTAATGTAGATTAATGAAATTCTTGACTTGAAAAAGCTTGGGAACGCTCTTATGTGCATTTTATAGTATTATAGGGCTGTAAAAGCCTTATTACCCTGGGAGATCTCCTGAGGAAATAAGACCCCTGTTGAAAGGGCATTTCCTTTAGAAAATGTGGAACTCAACTACAATGGTGTAAAACTATTTCTGGCAGTTGTGCAACTTGGTCAGGGCGGGCAGTTAATTGTCACGGTTCCCGGAGGGGTTCCTGGTTGTACTCACAAATAGGAGCATTGGACTGGGCCATTAAAAAGGACGAGTGGATCGCTAGTTACAGGAGTTCCCACATTACAATGTAATCACCACGTCCCCATCCTTTTACGCATGCACGAACGCTTATTTCCTTACCTGTATATTTTGAGTAAGAAGTCCATTTGTAGGCCCTCCGACTAGTTTACAATATAAATCATATCTCGGTGTGCCAGCCTCATCCTGTCCGCAGGTTGCTGTAGCGGAGATCCCGGAGCCCTGTGCGAGGTTAAAGTATGGTGGATTCAAACTGAAACCTGTTAAGTCATTAAAAGTTTGTTGTCCGTCCGCGTCCCTGAAAAGCGTCAACCCAAGAATAAAAAATCCAAAGAGGAGATGAGCTCCTCTCATCCCTCTCGCCATGTTCCAAAATTACAGATCCGTGTTGCTGAGCGCAACCCGCAGCGTGCAGCGGGTCTTGTCATCTAAGGATCTCCATGAAATGCGCTAATGGGCTGCGAGTTACGCGTGGGGGCTCTCTTTTAGCGGGTTAACGCGTCTGTTAATCCCAAAACGACGCTTTTAAGTGGATCTTCTGCTGCTTGGAGGTGTAATCTATTTCCATCGCATGTCACCAAACTCAACGCAGACAGCACTGCGTGCTCTGAACCAGACGGTGCGGCACACTGGAGCTATCAGGTGTCAGGTCGATGGTCTGAGCTCGACGCTGGTCCGCTGAGTGGGGCCAAAGGTCTGCCGTCACAGCATTCACCAGAAGCTCATCTTTTGTCCTTTTTTTTCTTTCCTTTTTCGGTGTAAAACTTTTTTTAAAGGATTTAACAGTGTAAAGTCACTGCGTGTGACCCTGTTTTGAGACTTCTAGGAGCTTTTAAACCAAAACATCTCCAAACACATGAAAGATTCAGACTTAAGCGTGGGGCGGTCCCAGCTGGTGGAGAATAGAGCTGCTGCAGGTGGAGCGCCGACAACCAGGGAATTAGTATACTATATTTTTTGTAGCAACCCTTAGCTAGCGTGAAGTGTGCTGACCACCAAATTTAATTTTCCACCAGTTAATGTTATTATCTCGTTAAATAATGCGGTGTCCAATCCAATATTTTGGATTCTGAAGTGTGGCATAAAAAGGGAAAAATTGAATAACGACTGATTGTTGAATAATACGTCTGTTTATAGAAAAAAAAACTGTCTGCGAAAGCATTAAGCCTACACTCGGAACCTCATATCATGTTTTATTTGTATAGTTTTCGCGTGAATGTAGAACAGCAGAATCTGGCGCGCTCTACACCTACGAAGTGCCCCCTCCCCTCCCCAGGAGTTCACAATGACCGTATACAAACTTTTATACAGTATGACTCGAACGTTGTTGACTCTTGCACGGTGATCTTGGGGCGACCTCTAGTGGTGCATATATCACATGTCGCATCAGAGAAGGGGATTTTAGTGCGTATTCGCACATGCGAACGTCCAGATTTATGTGCCCTTTTTAACTACTGCAACCGAGTTGCATCTAAAACTCTCTCTATCTGACTTTTATTTACTTTCTTATATGTGTGACGCCACCCCTAAATTTTTTTCAGTGAAAGCAGACAATAAAATTCCGAACCAGCTTTTTCATGCTGCTGGACAATGATTCAGTGATTCAGCAACACGTATTGACTTTAACCAGCACAACAACAATTAAGTACAGTGACTCAGTGACAGGACGGGTGTCCCGCATCGTTCTCATTCTTTCTGACTGGCTGACTGGCAAGGCTACTTTGTTGGACGCGTGTGTCACAATGCTAAGGCGGTGATAAGCAAACAGGAACTTCTGACATTGCCGAGTAAACGAAACAGAGTTTCGGGTGTTGAATCTGTTGTGCTTCTTTAATTCGTACGGGACTCCTCATGGAGCCAACAAATCTGCAGGTAGGTTAAAAAACAACAACTTTAAGGCTGGAAAACGTCGTGTTTCTTACGTGTTTGCAACTTCTTCTCATACTGGAGGGAAATCACAGAGGGTGTTTCATGTTTGCAGTTTTGCAGGTTTCGTTTTGACACGGTTGACTTTGTTGGTACTTTTTTTTTATCCGTGCTTTGTTTTCTAAGTTCTCTATTTGTGTGCCTCATTAGGTCACTTCCAGAGCTAACTGCATCACTGCCCGCAAAATAGGGTTGACATGAGCGCCGCAGATTCAGAGGCAGTTCGTGAAAGAAGTAACGAGGTGTTTTAGTCAGGGTTAATTATAATCAGTGAACTAACTAGTTTTAATAATGTATTTTTCTACTGTTTGTTAAATCTGGTGACGGCAGTAAATACCCTCACCGACCACTTCATTAGATAAATCTGCTCAATTGCTCGTATCAGCCAGTCACACGACAGCAACCCAGTGCATTTAGGGGCAGTGTTGTGCAAAAAAAAAAAAATGATAGCCTGTATTAAAACGGTCGTAAATGACGTGTTGGTTTATAATCTGTGGAACAAATGTCAAATCTGTCTCTCGTGAAGTCATTCTGAGCCACAACCAACATTTCTGTCAAGAGGTAGAAGCTGCAATCAGTTTATTGGCAAAGAGACTTTTATATATCTTTTATAAATAGTCTCACTGACACTAAAAAGTCATGTTTAAGAGTGAGCTGCTGAAGAGGGCAGCAGAGATGACAACAAATATAATGGTTCTGTAAAGACTCTTTTAGTCAGTGCTATTTTAAAATATATGATAACATATGTACAATAAAGCAGACCCATAAATATACTTACAAAACAGGTCATTTCTTTATTTTATATATAACCACCTGATAAATCTTGTTAACTGCAGTCTAGTTAACAATACAAGAAAATGCATAGCACATAAAAGCATCTGATATCACTTTTTGACACAGCAGTGTTCACACTGGGCATCAGAATGAGGAAGAAATGTGATTTACGCAACTCTGAACATGGCGTAGATGTTGGAGGCAGAGTCAGAGTATTTAGTGGGATTTACCACACAGGGGGAAAAAACACCTTGTTGATGACCAGACTGCTTTTCATAGATAGGACAGCAACAGTAATCCAAATAAGCACTTGTTACAGCCAAGGTACGCAGAAGAGCCTCTCTGAACACACAAGACATGTCCAACCTTGAAGCAAATGGGCTACACCAGCAGAAGACAACATCAGGTTCTACCCCTGTCAGCTAAGAACAGGGAAACTGAGACTAATTCTCATGTGTTCACCATAACTGGACAAAAGAAGATTGGAATAATGTTTCCCGGTCTGAGTATCCGTATCCTCTGCCATTCAGGTGGTAGGGTCAGAATTTGGTATAAATAAAATGAAAGTATGGATCTGTCCTTCCTTGTATCAACAGTTCTAGCTGGTAATGGTGATATATTGGTGTGTGATATGTTTCTACAACACTTTGTATCAACTGAGCATCATTTAAGCTCCAGCATTGCTGCTGACCATGTCGATCCCTTTATGTCCACAGAATAATGCACTTTGTCACAAAGCTCAGATCGTTTCAAACTGGTTTCTTGAACATGACAATGACTTCTCTGTACTTAAATGGCCTGCACAGTCACCAGACCTTAATCCAGTAGTGCACCTTTAGTGTAGGGTGGAATGGCCAATTTGAATCATAAATGTACAGCTGACAAATCTGTAGTAACTGTGTAACACAATCCCGTTATTATGAACCAAAGTCTCAGAGGAATGTTTCCAGCACCTTGATGAATCCGTGCCATGAAGAATAAGAACAGCTATAGAGGCAAAAGGAGGTCCAACCCTTTACTAGCAAGTAGGGGTGCAACGATATTCGTATCGATATTGAACCGTTCGATACAGTGCTTTCGGTTCGGTACGCATATGTATCGAACAATACAACATTTGTAATTTATTTTATCAATTTTCCTTCTGACGATGCTGTCTGTGTTGAGCACTCAGTGAATCTGTGTTCGACTACTCCGCCTAGGCTGCACTGTCGAGCGCAGATCCACTGAGCGCTCAACACAGACAGCATAGTCAGAAGGAAGAGCGCAGGGCAAGCTAGCGAGACAGAAGTTAAGCTCTACTTGCAACATTCAGATCTGGCGTTTGGAATTATTTTGGTTTTCATGTGACGTATGACCCTGAAGGTAAGCGAGTCATGGACTAAAGTAAAACAGTATGTTGGATGTGCCATGCAATGCTCAATTACATTGGTGTGAACTAGTGTGTTAGCGCAGTTAGCTCGTTAACGTGTTTGCCGTCTAGCCCCATGCACGGAGCGATCGGCGGTAGCTCGTTAACGGAGATTTGCCGTGTTGTGGCGTTAAGGTCATTTCAACGAGATTAACCTGAAAGCACTAGTGGGAACACAACGAATATGACTGCACATTTACGCCGACATCATCCTAGTGCAAAGACAAGTGGAAGCAGACAAAAAAAAGCAAGTATGCTACTAACTTTAGCCGAGTCATTTAGACAGCTGTTAGCACATGATTCTCCTTATGCTGCTGAGAATATAGCCCAGAAGAAGCGTATAGTATAGCTTTTATTTTGGAAAGAGCCATTTCTCTGTAATAAACTCTCTTTTCCAAAGATGAGTGATTCCTCAATCAGATACAGGGCTCGCAATATCGCTAGCCCGACGTCCCGGAGCTAGCGATTTTTTCAGTCGGGCTACCAAAATCTATCTCTTCCCTGCCCGTTGGGCTATTGTAGGAAAAATATATGTCAATGCTTTTGCATTCTTTCAGAAATGTAGCTGGGTAATTATGTCATTGGCATCGGTGAGCCACTGTCAATATGTGACATATTGAAGTCGCGTTTGAATTTGCACTTGTTTTTTTGCTTTCACTTTGCAATCGTGCTAACTGTGTATAGAGAGCGACAGCACTGATCTGTGAGTGATGATAATTTGTGCACCAATTCCTCTGACATCGTCTTATTAATCGTTAGCTTACTATGCAAACATGACAAGTGAAATCTCCCGCAGCTTAAACATGTGAGAGGTTGATCGCGCAGAGAATCGCTGAGCTTATGTGAGTGAGCGTGTAAAAGCATTTCAGTTCTGCTGAGCCAAATAAGACAGGTCAGGGTGAAGAAGTGACAGCCAAAGAAAAGCTTACCACAAAACGGAGAAGTTATGACAAATCAGACTATAAGGCAAAAAGAAAGTGCAGCTTTATGGTTTCATGGACAAAAGAATTTCTGTGGCTGCAATATGATGAGCTAAATAACCAGGGCTGCACATAAGTGGTCCGCAGGTGCGCATTCGCTGTCAAAATAAAAAACACGCACAAGGGTTAGGGTTAAATTTAAAAACTGTACTTTTGAGTTAAAATATATATTTATAATTTTAATAAATGACAAATTAAAAAGGCATGAACATTTTTTTTGTATCGAAAAAATATCGAACCGTGACACCAAAGTATCGAACCGAACCGAACCGTGAATTTTGTGTATCGTTGCACCCCTACTAGCAAGGTGTACTTAATAAAGTGTCCATTGAGTGTATATTGCTTTTCATAATACATGAATGGGTAGCTAGAGGTGGATGGCACACAATAGCCTCTGCTAATTTTCCACATAGTTTTACATTGTAAGGTTCAGTCTGTTCACACAGATGAAAGACAGTACAGTCACATTTTATTTATGAGGTTTATTTTAGAGATTGGCAGACAACAGCAACAGTCTTGACTGATTTTCACTGGCAGTTTTGAATAGGAAACACAAAATTGAAAACACTTCTATAAATTCAAGAAACATTTCCAGCTACAGAATGATAATAATGCATGGAAGTTCATTCCAATAGAAAATTCAGACTAAGGTTATGAAGGGAGCTCTCAGGGTGTCTATCTGCAGTGTGAACCTGATGGTTCATTACTTCATAAATGGTGCATGCATATTGATTACCAAATTTATTATATTGGGTAAATGGGTAAATACAGGTAGGTCATCTTTAAAAGCCATGAACTTTTTTGGATTTTCACATTTAAAAGTATCAGAATTTAATTATATTTTCCTTTCCCTTTACTCAGCTTTGGAACGGCCCAATTTATGCACTAGCTCAAAGCCTCAATGTTTTTATTATTGTTAGTGTTCCTTCATAATCCATGTTTCTGACTTCAGATAGTGAAACATCAGGATACTTCATAGAACACTTTGGTGTTATGACCTGTTAAGGTTCATGAATGAACTATGCTGGTGGATTTAATAGAAACACAAGGTCTGAACTATTGATCCATGTCCTGTCGTTTCAGAAAGCTATTGCCGTAGCACAGAAGGCCTCAGAGGAGGACGAGGCTGGAAACTATGAGGAGGCCATCCGCTCTTACCAACATGCTGTCAAGTACTTTCTCCACATTCTGAAACGTGCGTCACCATTGTGACTAATATCACGCAGCTAATATCACCCTACTGTTATCTGAAATATTACAGTATACGCCGTCCCTTCACTCTGAAGGCGGCTGCACTATTGGACATCAGTGAAGGAATACACTCAACTCTTGGCTGAATTTGGCTGAAACATAAACAGCTACATAGTTTTAGGCCAACACATTTTTTAGTTGTGATGTGTGATGAGAAAATCTTTGTGTGTTTGCTGAAACCATTGTTTCATTGTTGTTTTCTTCTTTCAGGTGAACCTCAAGGTAAAGATGGCAACCAGAAGATAAGAGATAAATGTAAACAGTACTTGGACAGAGCGGAAGAACTACAGGAGTACCTAGTGAATAAAGAGGTCATTACAGATATGACAGTACAAAATATTCCCTTTACAAATGGATCATGAAAAAATTAGTGGGGTGGGGCAGTGTGAGAGTCCTGCCTATCACTTCAAAACTTCAAGGGACATTTATTTGTTGTAAACTAAAAAATAATAATAATAATAATATAAAGAGGACAAACCACACACACACACACACCACATGACAGCAACACAAAATTTATAGAAACGTGAAAAAGTTCATCCATACCCAGTCTTCACTTTATAGTCTTAAAATACAAGGAGTGGAGTAAGTTAAGTCAGGAAGAGTCAAATACCTTGGGTCAGCCATTCAAAGCAACAAACAGTGCTCAAGAGAGGTGAAAAAGAGAGTGCAGGCAGGGTGAAGAGGGTGGAGATTAGAGTGATTTGTAAGACAAGGATAGCAATAACAGCAACAGAGAAGGTTTACAGAAAAATATAAAAACTGCTATGATGTATGTTTGGAAGTGTTGTCATCGACACAAAGGCAGGAGGCTGAGCTGAAAATGCTAAGATTTTCATTGGGAGTGACCATAATGAAGAGAATTACGGGGCTGAAATAGTTAGGACAAGCGCAGTTTTTTGTTTTAGAAAAAAAGGGCAGCATTGAATGGTGGCAGTTACTGAACTGCATCTATGACCTGTGTTTACGATGACTGTGTCGAGGCTACGTCTTGACGTCATTACATTTCGTGCACGCGAGTATCGACTTTTCAATGCGGAAGTATCTTCCTCGGCTTTGAGAAGGGAGCGTTCAGAGATACGAAAACACCAAAAGAAGTCAGCTTGAAACCTCGTTTGCGTGTTTACAGTCTACGCGTGTAGCTGATTTCTTAAGTAGAGTGTTTAAAAAATAGTTTACTCGCGTGGTGTTACGTTCGCTTTGATTACTGGGCAAGTGATCCGCCGTTATGGCTGCCAACAACAATTTACAGGTAAGTTGGGGGACCAACCCTAGAGGAGGCTAAAAAATAGCTTTAAAAAAACGCCATAAAAGTTGTTTAAACGTTGAAATAAATTGGCTACAGTGTACTAGGTGCTAGTAAGAAACACTTCGAGGCTAGTTTTTAAGGTTTGCGCTTGGTTTCAACCTTTCCATCGGTGTTAAAAAACACAACATTAGTAACATTAGCTGCTAATTAGCATACTTGGCTAGCTTATCCCACAAGACGCCAGTGTTGTAGTAAGTAAGATACTGACCACTCAAACCTGATACTATGGTCCATGTGTATTATAAAGATTCAGTTTGGGGGTTTTTTTTCGTTTCTGTTTTGTTTTTTTCAGCTGAATTGTGCCGGAAGCCTCATAATATTACTGAGTTGCTAACAACTGGACTACAAGATACCTAATCAGCTTAACGCTGCTAGCTACTTTTAAATGGCTTCAGAAAAGATATCAAATTTAAAGAGCAAAATGGGGTATTCTGGGTTGTTCTCTGAACATGTAAATTCTGCTGAAGTTGCTCTTTATAGATAAACTCACAAAAAGGAAGTGAAAGAAAGCGTTGACTGTGTGTTTGTGTGTGCGCGCGGTGTCACCTCACTGCACAGGTGAAGCTTTACAGTAGATTACGACCACTTTATATTTTACTAACGTGAGCTTTAGGGGACATTTAGTCGATTGTTTTAATATAATTATCATTATTTCCTTACTCAGTTAAAGTTCCAACTTTATGTGCTGGTACTTGTCCTTTTCTTGTCTTGATGTTTATTTTGATTATCTATATGTGTCTCATAATCCAAAGACATGACTTGTAGGTTGTCTGCTCTTTATTCTTTTGAACAGCCGCGAGTTTCAACTGAACTGACATTGTCCTTTGTTATTTTAGAAAGCCATCGATCTTGCCAGCAAGGCGGCTCAGGAGGATAAAGCCCAGAACTACGAGGAGGCTTTACGCCTATACCAGGCTGCTGTTCAGTACTTCCTTCATGTGGTGAAATGTGAGGCATGAGACAGCACAATGGCACATGTGTGATAATGACAGAAATCATAGTTTGATAATAGTCATTGATACCTGTACGTTTTTGTGGGTCAGATGACTTCATGTGACTTAAAAAAACCGTGGGCTGTTTTGTACATTTTGATAGTAAGAATAATGATAATAGTTGTATAATTTTAAAAGTACTAAAAGAAGGGTTTCGTTTTAAAGCAAAAAGGTTGTACAATATTTTTTGTTGATTTGTTTTTGTTTTGTTTTGTAATGTATATTGTGTGTGTGCTGATTTCTGACAGATGAAGCCCAGGGTGACAAAGCAAAACAGAGCATCCGGGCAAAATGTGCAGAATACTTGGACAGAGCAGAAAAGCTGAAAGAGTATCTCAAGAAGAAAGATAAGGCCCCTGCTAAGCCTGTCAAAGAGTCGCAATCTGATGACAAAGGGTGTGTTACTGGGCGGGGCAGTAGAGCAAATTAGCTCATGTGATGCTGTTAATGTCATATGATTGGAAAATCAAGATAAAATATGTTTTTGTCTCCAGAAATGAAAGTGACGAGGGTGATGATCCAGAGAAAAAGAAGTTCCAAAATCAACTCTCAGGTTTGTAACATTTCTTAAATCTTTATATTAATATAAATCAATATAAAGACCACTGAAACCTGATGGCTTCAACCTTCTGGTGTTGCATGCTTCTATGTTAAACCACTCTGTATAGTATGTATATTTTTGCATGTTTATTAGTTTAAATATAAGGCTTGTCAGTAATGTACTGTTTATCTTTTCCCAGGTGCAATTGTTATGGAGAAACCAAATGTTAAATGGAATGATGTTGCTGGTTTAGAAGGAGCCAAGGAGGCGCTGAAAGAAGCCGTTATACTTCCAATCAAATTCCCCCACCTTTTCACAGGTAAATCTCTGTGAATAAGAACCCACTTCACTGTGTGGTTCTTAAATGATAGAAGAAATATTTGTGTGTCAGAGTGTAGTAAGTGATGTTGTGGTCATACTAATTTAGATTCAATTACCTCTTTGCTTGACTGACAGGAAAGCGAACTCCATGGAGGGGCATCTTGCTCTTTGGCCCTCCAGGTACTGGAAAGTCTTACCTGGCTAAAGCAGTCGCCACAGAGGCAAACAACTCAACCTTCTTCTCAATCTCCTCATCGGACCTCGTCTCAAAGTGGCTGGGAGAAAGTGAAAAGTGAGCAGCAATTCACAGAAGCACAAATTAACCATATGATTTTACTTTCTATCATATAATGTGCAATATTGGAATATAATATACAAAACTATCCTGCAGCCAGCTCTGGCTGCCATTTCATTTCCTTAAAAGCTTTCCTTTTGCTTCCCAGGTTGGTGAAAAACCTTTTCAGCCTCGCAAGAGAGCATAAACCTTCTATCATCTTTATTGATGAGATTGACTCGCTGTGCGGGTCCAGAAGTGAGAATGAGAGTGAAGCTGCTCGCCGTATTAAGACAGAGTTTCTGGTTCAGATGCAAGGTAAGGGTGATTACTAATTATGTATAAATAATAAGAGAAATGAATGTGGGGTTTGTTTTCAGTAATGAAATATTTGTGCCAGTAAAGTGACTTTTCTATTTCAGTATCTTTCTGTATTTTAAAATTTTACTGACACCATGATGGGATAACCAAATGTATGTAAATTGTTGTTATATGACTATAAGGTACTTATAAGCATTCAAAATATTTAGGTTACTGAACACTGAACTTAAAAATGAAATAAAATCATACCCCATACATCCCTCTTTTATAGCTTAAAATAAATAATAAAGCTAAGTTACCTTTTAGGTAAGAGTAATTACTAAGAAATATTAGAGTTCCCATTTAATCCTGGATGGCTGCATAAAGCGTGTTCACAGAAATATGAACAGTGTAATTCAATCTGGTCTAATTTAGAAGTCATTTAGTACAAATTTTCCATAATCTGCTCTGAATCTGGACTTAAACTCCAGCTAATTTGATCCAGCTGCACAGATGTTATGTCTCTAACCTATGAAGTATCTAAACATCCACTTCTTTGCTCTTTGGCTGGCCTGTAATAGAAATCTTATGTGATTGCAGATTTTTAGTAGGAGGTGTTTGACAGTAAGAGAAGCTCATATTTAATTTGCACTGATTGTGTTTTTGTACAGGAGTTGGAAATGACAATGAAGGCATCCTGGTTCTCGGCGCAACAAACATTCCGTGGACTCTAGACTCAGCCATCAGAAGGAGGTAATCATTATTAGTCATTTATAGTTGCTGTTCTGCTGTCATTCGCCTGTGTGCTCACTGAGGTCAAATAAAACCATCACAGATTTGAGAAGAGAATCTATATCCCACTGCCTGAAGAGCACGCCCGCGCCTTCATGTTCAAGCTCCATCTGGGCTCCACCCCCAACAGTCTCAACGAATCTGACTTTAACACTCTGGGCAAGAAGACAGACGGATACTCAGGAGCAGATATCAGCATTATTGTCAGAGACGCTCTAATGCAGCCTGTTCGAAAGGTCCAGTCAGCAACCCACTTCAAACGGGTATGCCTTTCAAAATGTCTGTTTAATTCTAAACTGTAGAATGCTGTGAATGTTGTAATTAAATATTTAATTTGAATAAGGTACGAGGTCCATCAAGAGATGACCCCAAAGTCACTATAGATGACCTCCTGACTCCTTGCTCACCGGGTGATCCAAACGCAATTGAAATGACATGGATGGAAGTCCCTGGGGAGAAGCTGTTGGAACCTGTGGTATCCATGGTAGGAATATTAAAACCCAAAATTTTTCCACACATTTCCGCATTGGAACATGTTCAAATCTTTATTTTTTCTTTTCCTTTTTCCCACCCTGTTTTCAGGCTGATATGTTGAGGTCTCAGTCCAACACGAAGCCAACAGTTAACGAACAAGACCTGGAGAAACTGAAAAAGTTCACAGAGGACTTTGGACAGGAAGGCTAGGTTGGGTGATTGAGCCAAACCAAGCGAAACCAAAGCAAAGGAATTGTAATTGTGTGTCTTTACTGTTCTTGTCCCTTTCCCCCTCCTCACTCTTTCCTTCTCATCCTAACCATTCACATGACCGCGAGGGTTAGTCAACTGGGTGAGATTACTATATTGTTTTGCCAGTCTGATAACCACACTAAGGGTGCAAGACTCGGTTTTATTTGTTAGTCACTATTTTCCAAAGAAGATTAAAGATTTCCCACCTACATCTGACTTAACTAAAGAATCAACACAACTCTGGAAGATAATTTAACTTGTTCATTAAAGTTTTCGATGAGCAAAATACTCATGCAAATTAGAGAAACTAACTGCAGTTATTCTAAGTAAGATTGAAAACAAAATCATGTATTTTACGGAAAGACTTTCTCTTGTACACCTCAGAAGAAAAGGACTTAGTCTCTATTTTTTAAATAAGAAACAAGCATTTTATAGGCTATGTGGTACTTTGAGGAACATATGTATGAGTTCAAAGAATATTTTGTGGCATTGTTGGTGTCGTTGGCTCCCAGTGGTGGATACAATTTAGAGAAAAAGATACTCAGGACGAGCAGTTCATTAGCCTCTGTGACAGTTTTGGATTGTTTATCCACTTTCAATACAAATTATGATTGTGTTTATTCATTTGAAATAAACATGGCTTTTAGGGTGGATCACTATTGGTGCCAGACCAGCATTACTTTCATTTATCAAGAACTTGTTAGCTTTGAATTGCTTTGTCTCACAGCTTGTTTCTTTTGTTTGGTTTTTTTGTTTGTTTAGTTTTTTGTTTTTTTTGTTTTTTTTTAATACCTGTTGTACATATTTTGTATTTCTGTCCACAGGATTCACTAATTATCTGTAATAGCAACCGAAAAATTTAGCCTTATATTATGACAGCTTTAGCACCTCGCAGCTAATAAGCCACGTGAAATGTTGAAGCCTCACACTGATGGCTCAGATGGAGAAATCTTGTGTACTTGACAACATAGAATGCATTTCCAACCATGAACTTTAAATAGCCATAAGTGGCAGTGTGCACCGTGTGCCTTCTACAAAAGTTGCAAGGGCCTTTTTTGTTCCAACTGAATGGTTATTTCTATTGGTTTATTTCTAAATTTCTTAGTCCTACTGCTAATGTATCAAGTGAATTGTCACTACAACTAAGAAATGTATATTACCTGTACATTTTGTGTAAGTTCTTTTAGAGACAATATACAACCTTAGTCTGTTTCCCTGCAAACTGTCTTTTGATGGGGAATATCTTCATTTTACTGTAAATGTATAAATATATATATAGCCAACTCTCAAGCCTTTTCTTTGTGAAGAGGTTATCAGTGCATATGATTTTCTGTTTTTCATTTCCACAGTGTAAATAAAAGGTAAAGCAACAAAGAGAAGCTGTTTACTTTTTTCCTGTAATGAATCAACTGTGCTGTTGCCAGTAATTTAAGGTAGAAATGTAGTTTTAAAAAAGTCAGAGTCAGCCTACCTGATGAATGTAAAGCTGCGTGTGTCAAAAAAACTGCAAGTTCATTTGGGTGTGTAGCTATTGCTCAAACGGATACTACGAATAAAAGTGGTGGTGCGTTGCATTATGGGAATTGCTGTTCAAGCCCGATGAGCCAACGTTGCAGGTTCCAGAGAGCAAGTGCATGCTTTAGAACTACAAGTACCAGGTAGCACAGTTCGGCGTCCGCTAACACTTCGATTTGTTTTGGTTCATGTAGACTGCGCTTTGTCACGGGGGAGCCGAGATTCACCGCTGCACTCTAACCTGGTTGTTACACGTCTGTGACCTGCTACCGAGCTCTGGGGGAAAAAAAAAAAAAAAAAAAAACTCCTCCGGGGTTTGCATTTCGCCGCCCCCCTCTTTCAGCACCGCCGCCTACCTCGTAGCTCTCTTATCGGACCCCCAGAAGCTGGCCTGCTAGTTAGCAAACAAGCTAACGATTGCCAGATTTCACCCATGTCCTCTGAAGAAGGGTTCAGCTCAGCGATAACAGATTGGCTTTTTATCAATTCCTGGTGGCTCCTTCTTCCGTTCATCATGCTGCTTGTTGTCGCTGCCTTCATCGTTGCTTTTGTGTTGCTGTTATATATGATATCGCCCCTCATTAGTCCCAAGCCTCTGAAATTGAACGGGGCCCACGTCGTGGTAAGTGTTACGGTTTAGCTGGCTGGTAACGGTCGCTAACGGCTACTCATAACTGCAGTTTTAAGTTAGCCTAGCTGAGTTTAAGGTTAGCCATAGCTTTATATTTACGTTAGGTGGCGTATTCGCACTTAGCCTAAGGACAACAAGAAGTCGTAACTTTCTTTTTCTTTTTCATCGTTTATTTTAATAGTAGCTGAGTTTATTGCGAAAGTCAGGTGTCTGTCGTGACACGCCCACATATGAGCTAAGGAATATTGCTTTAATTAATGCTTCAATCTTACTTCACAACCTGTTTTATACTTGGATAAAGTATAATCCACTGAAATAAAACCAGTGCAGTAACCACTAACTTCAGGTAATTCAGCTTGGTTAATGATAAACTCGCAGGCAGGCCACTAAAGGTAAATATTGTTTGCTTTACCTTGATGTACCTAGTAAACTCTCAGAGACAACATTGTGGGGTTAGGATAATTTTATTATGCAATAATGCTAAAACAGTAGGAAAAATGACTTTTTAAACTATTAACTTTATTAAAGCTGCATTACCTTTTGAGAAACATAATTAACATTTCCAGGTTAACCTGTGCCCCAGTCTGAGTTGCATTATCATTTACCCTATGTTTGAACTTTGAATTAGGTGACAGGAGGCTCCAGTGGGATTGGGAAATGCATTGCTATTGAGTGCTACAAGCAAGGAGCGTTCATCACTTTGGTGGCGCGAGACGAGGTAAGCACAAACATTTAGCAGATCCTACCTTGGAGTGTAGCCTCGTCAACAGGCTGTTTGTTGTCTGAGCGCATCTGATGTCACACAGTCAAACTCTAAAGGTGAACTTGTTCCATGTCACTCAGGTGCAAAAGTGCACGTGAGTTGACCCGCATAGAAGCATTATTACATGTTTTCATTTAGTTGTGGAGTTCATGACATTCATAATGATATTTGCAAGCTTTTGTGTGTATAACAGTAAACATGCATTTTATTTTTCCTGTAGGAGAAGTTGCTTCAGGCAAAGAAGGAAGTGGAGAAATTTGCCATCAATGACAAGCAGGTATGGGTTCAGTATGTATTTCAATAAAAGATGCCTTTTATTAAAGAACTCATTAAAAGCATATTCTACATGCATAATCTTTCCTGCACACATTTTCCAGATGTGTAGGCTTAGAGAAATGATTAAAGTAAAGATAAATCATTAAAAACGCCGCATATGTAGGTTGTGAAAAGTGATTGCATTTTGCATTATTAAAATCTTGGTTTCCTTATTTAGGTGGTGCTCTGCATCTCAGTTGATGTTTCCAGTGATTACAGTCAAGTGGAAAACGTGATAAAACAGGTAGTGTTACCCTCTAATGGAACATAGCTTTAATAATTAAGAAGTACAGCAGTGACTTTTTCCTGTCGTGCAGGCTCAAGAAAAGCTAGGTCCCGTTGATATGCTTGTGAACTGCGCTGGAACTTCAGTTTCTGGAAAGTTTGAGGAAGTGGAGGTAGATCGTTTTAAAGTAAGTACCTGCAGTCATTGGATTCTTTAAGTTCCAAGGACTTTAAGCTTCTCATAGTAGTGCTAAAAACTGTTTAGAAGTATACAGTTATTCATTGCTGATAATTACAACAGGGTGAAAAATCAGAATAATAAAGCTGTGTTGCAGGGGTGTGTTTTTTGTTTTGTTTTGTTTTTTCCAAATTGAATCACACATGAGAATCGGTTTTTCCTTGATTATAATAGGCTTTTGGTTAGGTGAAACACATGTGGACTGTTCAGTGTATTTTTCCATTACTTCTGGGCATTTGCTAATCATAAATGTATTTTATGAATGAGCAAATTAAATCCTCCATAAATAAATGATTAAATAGATTTTTATAACCTGAAGGGGAAGGCCGTTATATTCTTTGGGAAGCTTCACAATTCTTTCTTATATGAATGGAAAAACCTGCCGAGAATTTAATAGGTTTGATCGAGAGCATTAATTTCTTTAAAATTACTTAAAATTATTGGCTGTCGACATAATACATGTGCACCAAAGCAGGAATTGGGTCTTTTGAAATGAGTGTCATACATTATGTTCTTATTAGAAAAGGTTTGATTTGTGACTTGGTAAGAAATCGCATTACTGTCAGAATTTCTGAAGAAGTGGCTAAATTTATGGCCTTTGGCCTGCTGTGAATCAAGAGACTTTGAACTGCTCAGGTTTTAAAGTGACTGAAGCTGCCTACAATTATGTAATGTACCATGGACACTGGTTATAGTTTAATGTAGTATTAATGTAGCCTTCGTTTCCAGAAATTGATGGAAGTGAACTACCTGGGCAGCGTTTACCCAACACGAGCCGTCATAACCACCATGAAGGAGCGAAGAATGGGCCGCATCATGTTCGTTTCCTCCCAGGCGGGCCAGATTGGTCTGTTTGGTTACACTGCCTACTCCCCATCTAAGTTTGCCCTGCGAGGCCTTGCAGAGTCGCTGCAGATGGAGGTATGTGTTTTGCAAAAATTGCCTACAAACACGCTTGAAGCAATTCTTAGCATTCCTTAGCATAGAATATGAATGACATTGCACGACCAGAAGTAGGCAGGACTGAAGATAAACTTTTCTCAATTTCCTTCAACTGAAGTAACTACCAAAGAGAATGACATTTGATCTGAGAGTAAATGCATTAGAGGTTCACCTAAGCAGCCAGAGCCTGGAGTGTCCACAAGCACCCAGCCTTCATATGCAACAAGCATATGGTAAATGGCCTGTATTTGTATAGCGCTTTTACTAGTCCCTAAGGACCCCAAAGTGCTTTACACAACCAGTCATCCACCCATTCACACACACATTCACACACTTGCAGTGTGTCTGCAGCTTGAGTGAAGATGATGATAAGGGACATTTCACTAGAGTCAGTGCTGTAATGATTATACTTTTTCTACATATAGGTAGCATTCGGGCTAACTTTTATTGCTTGTCAAAGAGCTGTTGAAATGTTAACATATGCAGTTAGTTGTCATGGTCTCAGTAGTGGAATTGCTAAGGCAGTTATTGCTCTGTTTTCCTTCTGCAGATAAAGCCCTACAATATCTACGTGACTGTGGCATACCCTCCTGACACTGACACTCCAGGACTGGCTGAGGAGAACAAGACAAAGGTATGCAACAGTACAGAGAAATACTTACTTTTCTTACTTCCTGTTTCTTTATGTAAATTTTCTTGGAGGTGTTTTCCCTTTATTTTCACATTTTAGACTGCTGCTTAAATGCTTGCGGTCTTACCCCCACCCCTCTCTCCCCCCCTCTCTCTCTTTCTCCGCTTTCCTCTTCCAGCCTCTGGAGACCAAGTTAATCTCTGAAACCTCTGGAGTTTGTCAACCAGACCAAGTGGCCAAAATCATTGTCCGGGACGCAGTGGTAAGAAGCTCGGATCACATTCAGCGCCCAGTTTAAAAATGAGATGTGTGCTCTGTATTTTGTTTGTTTTTTCCTTTGGCAAATGTATCTGCTTGTTTTTCGTTCATCTCACAGCAGGGGAACTTCAACAGCTCTGTTGGTCCAGATGGTTACATGCTATCAGCGCTCACCTGTGGAATGTCACCCGTCACCTCCATCACAGAGGGTCTCCAGCAGGTACAGCTCTGTACATGATAGGAAATTGCAGGAGGGAGCGCTCCTCAGCAGATCTGCAAATTTAAGCCTAACCTTTTATTTTGAAATTCCCACACAGATCGTCACCATGGGATTGTTTCGGACCATCGCACTTTTTTACCTGGGGAGCTTTGACAGCATCGTGCGCCGCTGCATGATTCAAAGGGAGCAGTCAAAAGCGGCCAATAAGAGGGAGTAACAGCAGCCTTACCTTCACCTCACCCCGATGCCCCCAACCCTCTACCCACTGCCCTCCCAGCCAGTCCCTTCCTCCAGCTGTACAAGTGCACAACCGTAGGTGGGGGTGGGGTTAAAAAACAAACGGCCATGTCAGCATTTCTGATGTCAACTTTAGCAGATGGAATGGAAGAAAGTGGCAGATGTTTACGTGTCTACTCCACAGACTTGATAGCCATTTAGATGTATTTTTTCCCCTGGTGACTTCAGTTTAATGTGTCCACCTGCTTCTTTTTGTGGAAGCAGCCTTACTTTAGAGGAAAGAGGGGTGACTAAAAATCCCACATCCTGGTTTCCAGTATCTAGGCCTCCCTTCTTCAGTTTTTTTTTTTTTTTTTTTTTTTGGTTCCCACAGAGAAGAAAAGCAACAGCCCGTCTAACCGGTTGTGCCAAATATGGCCTGAATTTTTTATTTTTTTTCCCCACCAGAGGCTATAGCGAAAACAGAATAGTTGTTACTCTCTTTTTCGTCATGTTGTGCCGCATGTATCAGAGATTTCCATCTTTTAGAGAGTTTTTACAGTTTTCACTATATAAGCCCTTTCTTTCCCACCTTTTCCATACTTCAGGTCTTTGCAGGCAAAGATCCTTCCCTTTTTTTTCTCTCTCTCTCTCTCGCTCTTTTTTTGACTGAATAACCTCTGTGTTTAAAAGCGGTCGTGACCCACAGTGTTTTGTTTATGCTGCGGGATATTTTTGTTTGTGTTTGTGTGTGAACTGAGGTCATACATTATATGACAGTACTCTTCCATGATATCAAAGGGCAGGAGAGAGCTTATGTTTATCTTTAATTTTTTTAAATCTATAATTCATAAAATAATCTCCACATATTATCATTATTTTTAATAATAGTGATAATATTCCAAAACGTTACGTGCAGCGTTGTCGCTGAAAACCGTGGGATGTGCAAGTGTGTTTGCTGTGACTGAGCCGACCACCTCCGGAAAGAGTAAAGCCATTCGAAGTTTTTGTCTCGGGAATAAAGACAGCAAAAACGTTTTCCTCGTCATTCCAGCTAAGTGAAGAAAGTAAAGCAGGTACTATGGGTTGAAGCCATGAAGTCGTAAGATTAGAGTGGGAGGGGATACACAAACAAATAAACCAGCACATAAATTTAAGTTTCACTCATGCACTTGTCAGTTTAATTTTAAAAAAAAAACAAAAAAAAACAAACACTAATAAGTTGCTAAAGGAAGCATGAAGCGTATCATTTTTTACTTGCAGTTTTTTGTGTCAGTGCACATTCTCAGCCACCCCCAGTGAAGATGCATAATCTGTCAGGTTGGTGTAACTCAGAGATGGGCGAGACTCGCTGGTTCGAGTTGTGTCTCTGTACATCTAGTGAGGGCGCTGGTGAGTCATCTTATATAATGGCCAAACTTTTGGAGGAACAAGAGTGGAAGTGTTAGCCCTCATCTCTACGATGCTCTTTTTGTTGTTGTTGTTGTTGTTGTTGTTTTTTACATGCACTGACGCTGTCGTGCACTGCTGGGACTTCAAAACTCTCTAGATTACAAAATATAGATTCCCTTCTGATTTCTGTCAAGTCTTAGTTACCATCTGACTTTCTTATTGTTTTGAATGCAAAAGGAAGAAGAAAATACAATGTTGACTCTTGCAAGTCTTCCTTTGGTCCAGTCGGAGGGAATGTACTTTATAACAAAGCGATACAAATCAGAACATAAGAACATTATTTTTTAAATACACCAATATTTGAATGCCAAAATGTGTTAAGACAATTTCTTGAGATCGCAGCACATTTATTTGTGGTTTATTTTGATGTCGCTGCTCTTTTGATCTTAGTGTTAGTTTATAAAAGCTGGAGAGCAGCATGTGGCCCATTCTACAGCCTTAAGACGTGACTACTGATGAAGCGAACGCTATGAGAGAGTGGACCCGTCCGCAGAACAATGTGACTTCATACGTTAGTGGATGATTGGTTTACTGGTTTACCGGGTGATTTTTTTTTTTTTTTTTTTTTTTTTTTTTTTTTTGTGACTTATTTGGTGTGAAATGCCAACTATTTGGGGGGGGTTTGGGTTTGTGTGTACGTGTGTTTGGTCAATTTCTAGTGTTTCTATGACAAAAGAAGCCTTACTGAAATCCAAGACATGAAATTGAGAATGGATGACTCATGTTTGATGATGTTCTCATTTGATATTGGTTAAAGGCGTACTGTCCCGCACTTGAGAGCTTTCCATAAATGTACATTTATTGCTTTAAGAAGGTTTTTCTTTTTTCTTTTTTTTACCTTGAGGTAGCAACATATTGATGGATAGAACATGTAGCTCATGTAAAAGCAGTTTTGTTTTCACTAACACAACTTTAAGCTATGCAAATGAAGCCTCTGCTAACAATATGTTTAAACATACAGTAAAGATTTAAGTTCTGTAAGAGTCACGCTAGTTTCCCTCGTTTAATGGTGTCATTATCGGATGCTCAATGGATTTAAAAGTCTTGAACATGAAAGTCATACTGCACTCTTTGGTTTCACGCTTTTTTCTGTTTTTTTTTTTTTTTTGCTTTATACTCTTTCTGCCAAAAAAGCTTAACACCTTCACCTTGTGTGCCATTGAAAGAAAATGTGAGGAGTGGAACATTTCTTTGTCTTATTTTCTTACATGATAAACTAAATAAATACCTGTGAAGAAAACCTAAATCCTTTTACTCCTGGGTGTCGTTGTCTCTTCTTAAATTGCTTTAGACCTCTTTGACTGAACTTGACTTAAGGGGGGGGGGGATTAAATTAATCTCAGCATGATCGTGGTTCAGAAGTTTTGACAGTGCAGGGTTTGTGTAGGACTGAGGATGTTAAGTATTCTGTTTGATAGAGGATGACATTTAATTTTTTCATAAGGGAACTTCCCAAAGCAGCAGCAGCAGCTCTCAGGTTTGCAGAGTGCAGGACTTTAGATGCTTCGTTAGACCTGTTGGAGAAGAAGTACATGACAAATAGGGGAGATGCTTTAAAAAAAGATGAGAAAAGTTTAAAGAAGACAGGGGAAATGTAGACTGGTGCATCAGTTTTGCACTTATAAGGTTAAATCTGTGTCCACAAGGGGGTGGCTGGACTACATCAAAGCAATCCCTCGCTGGGGTTGTCCTCTCCCCCTAACCCTGTGATCTTTTAAGATTTCTGTCTTATATCATAAAAAATATCTAAATCTTAAAAATATTATTCTTTATTTAATTTTCTGGGTAACGTGGTCAGCCTTAAAACGAGGACGCAGTATGCAGTAATAATAATATGGCCTATAAATGGTTTGAGCGCAGGTCTTGGTGTGCACTTGGAGCAGCCAAAGGAAAGACTTTCCTCAGCTGACGTCAGGCATACCTCACTAAACAGTGCGGCCCACTAGTGGCGAACAGGGAGCTGCTTCGGAGGATATGTGGAGTAATCGTGGAAGAGGACTCCAGTCCGACCTTGTCTGGCGCACAGTCCCGCGTCTGGTTCGTGCGTAAGGCTGCTAAAACAGTTGGCCGCCTTTAAAACCCCTTCAGGCGTGAACAACTTTGGCTTTCATTCATTTTTTTTTTTTTAATCGCAACACATCCACGTCTGGGTGATGTGCACAGAAATAGAACAACACTACTCCCAACCTCTTCCGCATATTGGATTTCTATGCAAAGAGAAGGTCGCCAGTGTCCCTCCAAGGATTCGGGAAATGAAGACTGCTGCTGACACGGACCCAGCCTGTTTTGACTTCTAGTGCGTGTTTCTGTGCAGTTTTTTTTTTCAAGGGATTTTCCCCGAGTTCACGAGTAAAGTATCTCCTCTCTGTGTGGGATCATTCGCTGCATTGCCTATTTGAATACAGCCCCAGCTTTTTGGACGAGCCTGTGCAGAGCATTGTACAGTGCACACATTTGGTCAAAATGCATTTTATTTAGGATAACCACTGGATATACAAAGTGCCAAATTTGAGCCGGAATGGCGAACGAGTATAATCGCAATATTGTGGAAAAGTATATCTGCCATAAACTCTCCAAGCGGGGATACGTGTGGGGATTTCGCGTTGTCCAAGAAGAAGATGCTGCTAATAACGGATCGATAACTGACCCTCCACCGACTTTGGTCCACCGGTGCCGAGAAGCCAGCACCGGGCCTGACGGCGAGAGCAACACCCACCTCTGCAGACGGCTCCCGCAGTCCGACCCACACGCAGGCATCCACAGAGTCCTGCGCGAGGCTGGAGATGAACTTGAAAGACTGTACCAGCCGGACTTCACGGAGATGTCGCGGCAGCTGCATCTCACCTCCGCCACGGCGCAGAGGAGGTTCGCCGAGGTGATAGACGAACTGTTCCGGGACGGGGTGAACTGGGGCCGGATTATTGCTTTCTTCGAGTTTGGGGGCACTGTGTGCGTGGAGTGCGCTTCCAACGAGGGGATGTCATCCCAGGTGGACAACATCGCAGACTGGATGACGGAGTATTTAAATGGACCTCTTAACAGCTGGATACAAGATAACGGGGGATGGGTATGTCTGATTCCGTGTAGTTGAGCGCTTTGCAGCAGTGTGCCAAGGGGTCGCAAAAGTCCTCTTTTAACTGTGATTAAAAGGAATTTCAGTGAGTGAGTTCGGTCAGTGCAGGCCTACATGTTTGATTGAGCTGAAAAGTGCATTTTGATCTGGCTTAACGGGGCTCAATATCGAAACCACATGTGTAGCTGATCATTAAAAAAAGAAAAGTCCCTTTTAGGGTGATCTCGTGACGCACGTCAGGCAGCGAGCGAGATGAACGGCTTTACTTTACTTGCTCTAACTGGCTGATCTCGTTGACTGTTAAACTTACTCGACCAATCAAACAGCGGTTTCTCTATCACACCTCCCGACGCGTCTCTATAAAAAACCCGCCCTGTCAACTGTAGAAGCAGAGGCAGACGCGCAGCTGTCATTGGAGCACAGAGGTTATTATCTAAGGGGAAGTAAAAGCTTAGTTATAAAAAGAAACAGGATTATGTGTGTGGTGTTGGAGAGAGCGGGCATTTCACCATCCACCTGTATCTGAATCTTCATGCAGGAAAGTGCTTCAGTCCCGCTGTCACGTGAGGCATTGCAGGCCCTCATTCTTGCAGAAGGGAGGAGGTCAGACACATGTCAGCAAAGAGCAAACTATTGAATTAATGTGTTTAGGCCTCTGGGCATAACTGGACAGGGTTCAGCTTATCAGAGGCCCTTTTTTTGGCACAACACACACCTGGCTGAATGCATGGCCACACTGAACCTGAAACAAGCATGCATTGTCATATTAATTTTTCAGGTTTTTATTACAGCTGCAAACCCTCCTGCAAAAAAAAAAAAGGGGGGGGGGGGGGGGTGCGCTGTGCACCTCAGTAGCCACCAAAACTGACTTGCAATGAATTAACCTTTAATTAGACGAGGTGCTCTTAATGAGAGCATAACGTTTGCACTGCCTGGTTATCTTAGCTGGAAGGTATTATAAAAACGGGGCGTGTGTTGAGTGGGCTTATCAATGATTCATATCGAATGTTTCATCTCAAAGGATTAGACCGTTTAACATTCCCCTTGAGTCTGCCTTGCCCCTGGAGGTGGCAGGTTGTGCCACATATCAAAGGGAGGCAACAGAGGGAGGGCCCTCCAAGAACACAGAGTGCTAATCTGCGGCCACTGTGTTTAACATGCCGTCCTCTGTTTGCATCTTGGTTGGGACTCTTTTGTCTGCCTTTTTCAGACCTGTGCCTTGAAGCTGGCGCAGACTGGGGCCGCAGAGATGCCTGCTCGGGGTCTCTGGAGCCCACTGTAGAATAATGTAGGTCATCATAGTTTGGGTTTTACAGCTGGGTGGAGATGACTGTATCTCTACATCCACTGGAGAGAGACAGACAGAGAGAGAGAGAGCAAGAGCACAGTTCTTTAATCCAAAGGATTATTTAGGATTATTTGAAAGCATATGTCTGCAGTATAGGGAATGAATAACCTCATCCAATTAGTTTTAAGCTCAAAGTAAGCTCTAAAACAGTTTAATCCTGAATATGTTAGTGTTGGCTCAGTTTCTGTTGTAGCTTCCGCATATGCAGCCATGCACCGGTGTTGATTTATATTCATCTGAACGGGTGTCAGGTAGGGAATTTCCTGAGGTGTGTGCTTCAGTTATTGCATGACCTTTAATAACTGACGTTGCAAACACAGCGTTGTCTGTACTCTGGATTGGGTTTGTGAAAACTGGCTTTGCAGATGTTGAAATGTAATAAAAGTCAACTGTGTTTTCAGTCTGTGAAACAAAGCTGGGGGGTTTTTTGCAATGTTTTGTCTCCTCCGGAGCCAAAACGGCGGCCTGTTATACACTGACGTGTTTGTGTTTTTGTATGTTTTTGAGAATGTCTGCTAAACATCGGGTTGATTTTGTACTGGCCTCTTCCTGAATTATGAATTCACAGAGGATATGCAGAGACTGTTAATCAGATATCTCTCAACAGGGATCTCAAGGGCATAGAGGGGATTTTTAGAGATGTTTTAGATCATGAAAACCTGTCCAGAGGGTCAGGGTTAGCAACATTGATTTAAACATTTCTTTTCATTATTTTCAGTTTTTTAGTCATGCAAGTTCTTAATTTTCTTTTAATAAATTTAAAAAAAAAAGAAGCTTTTCTACAAGAGGTGAAATTTCAGGTAGGGGGAGTGTATAAATGAGCCTATGAAGTACAAAAAAAGGGGGAAAAAAAGGATGTGACCTCAGTTTCCTCATTTGTAGCTGCAGAGCTCAGTGGGGACTAAACAATGGCTGCCACTGTTTGCAAATGATCTGGTATCCATTATGTTTTATTGTGAAAGCTTTGCATTGCTGCAATGAGACACATGTGCTACATTTCTGCATTAACCTCACCTGGGTCACCTATTTTCTAAGGAACATTCACGTGCCGGGTGGCTGTAGCAGAGGAATGAGGATAAAACAGGTTTCACAAATCAGTCGTTTCTCATGAGCTCACTGTCGTTTGTTATAGTGTTCGACCTGATAATTCTAAATAAAACTTTTTTAAATGGCATTTACACATCTTCCAAACAATGAAGACACTCGGTAAACACGGCTAAATGTGTGTTTAGACAGGTTGCATTTATGGTCACTTACCCTGTCCATTGTGTTATTGTGTGGAAGAGGTGAGTGCTGTGTTTTCCACCATTCTAAAAACAAAGGTGGGTGGCTAATCAGCCTATCACTGACATTTTGACATGTAAGAGTGGTGTGGAAACAGCTTTCTATCAGCCACCCTCTGTTTCCTGTTGTTTTTGAGACAATTTAAGCCCAAAATAGTGTGAACGGTACCCACTAATCATTGTTGAGTCTAAGTGTTGCGAGTGAGTCAAATACACTTTTAGTTCAGGGAAAATCTTCCCTTTAAAAACTGACAAAGCAGCGACTGTGTTTGCAAAATCTCAGCTGAGGGGCCAAATGGCTCCCATTCAGCACAGATTGCTTCCCACACCCCGGGATGTGACACACCGTCCTTTCATTGTCCCTAACATTCAGTTAGAAACTTGGCCTTTTTGTTGACAGAAATTGCACTCAATCAGGGAACGATTGCATTTAGGCTGCAGACTCACCCACACGTGGCGCACCTGTGTTTATTTGCAGGCGCTTGCAGTAAATACCAAGTGATTGAACAAAGTGGCAGACGGCGTCCGAGTTCCGAAATTACATACTTGACCTCAGACGCTTGACTGGCTGAGAGGGCGGCACGGAGCGAAATGCCAAATTGTGCTTCAAGAGAAAAACAGCAGTTTCATAACTGGAGGTTAACCAAGAGCAGTGTCAGATATGATGTTGAGAAATGATTTTTCTTTATCTTTGTTGTTTTTAGTCACGCTCTAAAGATGGCATTGCTTCTTGGTCTTTCTCAACAACCCTAATTTGAATTCTCCCTAAAAAAAATGTGTATGTGCTGTTATGGATGAATCTCATTGTTCTTGCAGTCTTCCCTGTGGCCACCAGCAGGTCAAAGTGATCTCTTACCCTTTGAAAACAGCACTATTTTTGATGGATTTGCACCAAGTCATTGTGCAGACATTCAGCTGTTGAAGCCACAGAAGAATAATGATCATGGCCTCTCCTGTAGTTGCACAATGTCATAAAATTGGGTCCACACATTCATCAGAGGGAACTGCCATGATTTTGTGCTCCCTGTATTTACTCCTAAGTTGTGGAAATATTCCTCAGATATGCTAACGTGCCTCTAAATCCTTGCTTTTCTATAACAAGTGAGAGGAAGGAGTTAAATCACTGAAAAACCTTCTTTCTTTTTTTAAGCCCCAAACAGTGAGATCAGGTGTCTGTGGAATGCTGCTAACCAGGTGGTCTATTTTCTGTGTCTCCCAGGTGTGTATGTGTGTGTGTGTGTGTGTGTTATGAAAGACAATGTGCGTTTGGGTTGGGTCCATCCTGTGGGGGTTTCCCAGAGCACAGTCTGCTCTTCGATGGGTGGGACCAGCATGTTGCTATGGTATAGCAGGCATCTGGCTACGGCGCCTTGCTGAGGCTGAGTGGATGTGGGACAGCAAGGAAGTCATTAATCTCCATCTAGGTGACGTTTCGGCAGAGTAGAGACAAAAACCCAGGAAAAGAAACCAAACAAACAAACTAAATCACAAAGGAGGCACATGCAGCCATTCACAGGAGAGCAAAAGAAATTCTCGACCAGGTCTCACTTACATCCAATTTGCGTCTCCTAGATGCAAACTCAGCCTGCTAAACGCAAGTCAATACTAATCAGGGCGCCATTCAGGAACTGTTTCAGCTATGCTTCTTTTAGCTTTGAGCTATTTTTCTAACACAAAGATGTCTATGTTGATGGTGAACGCAGCGCTGCCTCTGAGGACACATGCTTTACAGCGTAATGAGCTCTGTAAGTCATGACTGACTTACATCCACTCTGAGCTAGTATTCCCTTCTTGTCATGCGGCGTGCTGTCACACTCAGTTACACCCTTTTTTTCATCCGTTAATTTGTAGCTGTTTATCAGTTTTTGGTCTCTCATTACTGTGTGAACGCTGCCTTCTAGTTCTGAGCAATCAGACCGAGGAATAAATGATTACTCGCGCAAATAGCATTTTAGGCTTTCTCCCTCCCACCCCGTCAATTAACACTGCCATTCTACAGCTGGAGACGCAACAAAAATGTAAATAGCAAACAAAGAAACAAACTAAATAAGAATCAGCTTGGAGATTTTGACAACAACTTTACCGTTGGATGTGTTTGAGCTCTGTAATGGAGACTGTGCACCACAAAGGAGCTTAATGTGGCGAGAGGCAGCCAAGATTTTCCCCTGTACTGTACCCCTTTTGCTTGGGAGGCCTCGGTTGCTCACCATCTGCCACTGTGTTTACACCCATCAGCACAGCATCTGTAATCTCAGGAACATTTCCTACAGACGTGGGCTGCTGCGGGCCGCAGCTCTCTCAATCAGTCCAACAAGAACATTTTTCTTCCAGCAATCTCTTCGCTATCTGCATCTCAAAGACGTTTGAGCCAAGCATTTAGTCCCGTGTGTGGATTTAAGAAGCACTGAATCTCTTTTCATTTTGATTTCTATTCAGCTTCAGATTATACTCTTTTGCCCGCAGTAAGTCACATGCACTCCATCTTCACCTTTCCAACCATGCTGGATGTCTCATTGCCGTTTACGGCATGATTGCAGGCCACAAATCCTGTTCTGTTGCACTTGCAGGGGATATGCTTTGCGTCTTTCCGCAACATACCTTTACCCCAGAGACCCTCCACCCCATCCTGTGCTGTGGTTATTTCTGGGCCTTCTTGGGAGAGCTGGCAGAACGTCTGCTGGGAAACAGGGGCTGTAAATAAAAAACGGACACAACCTGGATTTTTGTTTTGTTTTGTTTTTCCTGAGTGTCCAGCTCTTTTAGTTGGATAGTCATGTCAGTGGACCATGCGTTATTCATGAACATAAGCTAACATCAGTGTTTTTTCTTTATTTTGTGCTCTTTGTGTTGGACTTCTAGGATTACGCGAGTTTACAGATTGAAAGTTGAGAATTCATCCATATTACTGTTTCCTTTTGATCCCTTTTGCTCAAATAAGCAGTCACCTCAACCTTCTAAGCTCCTGTTTTATGAGGGACAAGTGCTTGAGCTAAGCGCTACCATCCCACTGAGAGGATACGCTGATAAATAATATATGGAGCAGATAAACTTGGACACTAAATGGATGTCCCGAAAGCTTTATGAGCTCCAGCTGAGAGATTATATCCTCTTTCCCCTCCTCTTTTTTCCCTCATCCTCTTCCTCCCTCTTACCCCCACCACATGAGACGTATTAACTTGCACACATACACGTGCCCAAACACACTAATACCCAGAGACCTGGCTTTCAGTGTCAGGTAACGTTCCAGATCCCTGAAAAATGCAGGGACATGCAAGAGGCCTCTAAATATAGAAGCATTACCATCACTGCTCTTGTGTGGTCTTCTAATTGTCATGTTACGCGTAAATCCCTGCCCTGTGTGCCTCTGTGATAGCGTCACATCACGAACCCACCGCCGTCCTCCATGGAAAAAATGTCCTAATGAACCATTTGAGATGGCAGATAAAAGAGTTTTCCACCTTTCCTGTCACGGTGGGAGCCGGATAATGAGAAGCCTATTGAGACGCAAGTTGACTTTGCCACTAGGCACACCCTTGCAAGCAGCGCAGCATATCAATATAGGGCAAGGTTAAATGGTTCCTCCCATTGTCTAGCTACTGTAGATATTTTTGGGTCAAACCCCCAAAAGGCTTAAAAAGAGATTTGATGTTTTCAGTTAATTTCTAGGGCAGCGATATCCACTGTCATTTGAAGTCTAGTATGTCTCCTCACAAAGACAAAGCCTGTTGAACAGGTAGTGGATTGTCTTAGGTTTCCCCCAATGAATGGCAGCTTTCACTGTGAATTAATTCCAGCCTGAGAATCTAAGATCTGAACTACAGATGTAGTTTCTGGATCTGAGAAGCGAAGCAATCCCAGGAGTTCGTCTCGTTCTTTTAGCTGCTCACTTTTAGAGGTCACCACAGCAGATCATCTGCCTCCGTTGTTCACCCTATTCCTAGCATCCTCTTCTGTCACACCAACCCTCTGCATCTCCTCTTTCACTACATCCATCCCTTCTGTCTGCTTCGTTACACTTAAGCCAACAGCGAAATAGTTTCCATCAGTCCAACAGGGGCTGTCTCTTCTGGTTCTATTGAGGTTTTGAAGGTTTTGATTCAATTCAGTCCAAATCAAATCAGTTTTATTTATAAGCACCAAATCACAACAACAGTTGCCTTAAGGTGCTTTATATTGTAAAGTAAAAACCCTACAATAATATAGAGACAACCCCGACAACCAGACGAACAGCCTATGAGTAAGCACTTGACGATAGTGGAAAGGAAAAACTCCCTTTTAATAGGAAGTAACCTCTAGCAGAACCAGGCTGAACTGGGCAGCTATCTGCCACGACCAGTTGGGGGTGAGGGGAGGAAGACAAGACAAAGACATGCTGCAGAAGATGTTTCACTTTGATGTTAACATTTTTATTTTTGGTGACAATCACAGTGACAAAGCTCTAGTCACGCAGACCTACAGACCAGCCGTCTGGCAGCCTGAAAGGATGTGAGTGATTGCTAGAGGTTGATGGGAGTTTATGGGAAAATGATTGTGAAAGTCCCTGTCACATGGACCTAGAGACTGGTCAGTGTCGTCCCCACCACCACCACAACCACACAGACACAGACAACCACAAAACCTCCTTGGTCTCACGATAGTCTAAACCCAGCTCACGTTTCCTATTAGTGGGTGAACAATCCAACGCTTGGTCCCAAGCATATTGGTTCATGTTGGTTCAGTTGCCTATAGTTTGCATGAAGTGACAGATTTGTCTACAAATACTGAATAGCTGCACTCCAAGCGGTAGTAAATCTGTGAAAAGTACAACACAATCCGGGAATGAAGAAGGTTTGCATCCAAAGTAAAAGTTGTGCCTAACAATCACCAGGAGTTTTTTTGTGCAACAACTGATCTGAGCCATCGACTACAGTAACCATAGCCAACCAACGAGAGAATACAAATTTTTCACTAGCAATCGATGATTGTCACATCCAATATGGCGGCCAACTCTTGAATGTGACCATGTTGTCACGTGAGAAATCTTGGTACAAGTCTATGACAAGCCCTCAGCTCTCTCAGCCTCTGACATCAACAAACCTTTTCCTGATGAGTTTTTGAGCTAAATCGCTAGTTTCATTTTCTATTGAATAAATCACTGAGTCAATTCAGTAAACTATGATCATTATTTGAGTCAGAAAGGAGGAATATTCATGGTATGCTCATTGTCTCATAATATTCACAACCCAGCCCAATCCACCCCTCAATCATCACATCAGGTTTCAACACACTGCCAAAAAAGACACTCAGTACAAGGCTTCGTATCAGGACTCACCAGTGAGTGACGTCACGCTCTTTTATATTGTTTATGATCTAAACACAGGTATACAAAAAAAGAAAAACATGTGACTTTTTTCTCTAGCAACAATTACTGCTGGATTTTTCCACAGACTAATGCTAATGCTAGCAAGCTGAGTTAGGAAGTACGTTATGTCCATTGTATGGGTTATATTACAATTTCCCTCACCAAAGCTGAAGCACAGAGGACAGGTTGTTAGTACAAATTACCAAGCAGAAGGTCACATTACGTAAGAAAGCTGCTTTTAAAATGTCCCAAAAAAAACCAACGCCATAAACACAGCAGAGAGGAAATTAGACAGAAAGCCCCAAAGTATTTCTGTACCAGGCTGTAAACATGTTTACCTGCTCGAAAGTTGGGTTTTTTAACATGAGAGTCAGAAGCAACTGACTTCCCCTGTAAGGCGTCCTCAAATAGCGATTCGACCTGCAGTTTATGAAATTTCACTTTAAGATTATGAGACCAATTTTTTTTTTATCAGTTTTATTGATTTTGGGGCAGAGAAAGCAGCAGCAAAGACTAAAGCAATAATTACCAGCATTTCGGTGAAACAGCAAAACAAGCTGCAAATGCAATACAAATGTGTTATTAATTGCCATTTACAAATTTAGCAGACAGAAAGCAGGATTGGCATCGGTCTTTACTCATATTTCCGGCGTCTAAGGAATGTAAACTGAACACTCGTGATGCAAGGTTGATGGGAGCAAATGAAGAGTAAAGGAGCAGGTTGCAAAACCAAAACAGTGAGCTTAAATGTTCCATAGTGGCAATGGTAACTGCAAAGTTAGACAGTAAAATCTCAACCTTTCAAATCCCACGCAGCCATTTAATCTGCTATTGATGCAAAAACATGGAAAAGTGTACGTTTAAAACAAAAGCGAAACTATCTCCATGGCTAGCTGCTAATTTGTGGTTCAGGGTAAATTGACCTTTTAAGGCTTAAAGCATTGATATCCACACACGTACAGGCAAAGATAGAAGCGGATGTGCTAGTGGAAATCAATTATTTGCTGTCAACAAAATGGCTGTGTACACACTCACGGGCATATACATACACACATACACTGTGGCACATCAGTGTGTACACAAAGAAGCGGATGTGGTAGTGTGAATCAATAATGCTGTGTTGTCACAGGGTGACATGTGAGCCATGGCAGGGAGCAGATGGCCTCGGGGTGCCTAGCTTCCTGTTAGCCATGCCATACAGCCTCAACGCACACAAGCTCGTGCACGCTCACACAGACACCACAACCATCTCCACTGGGATTTCCCCCGGCGCAGCTAGCTACACCACTGGCCATTACCAAACAGCATGCCATTATTGACTCTTCTCTGAACTGTTGAGTACTCGCTCTTCCAAAAATGACAACAGCCAGATAATGGTAAATAGATTTCTCTGCCTCGTCTGTGGAGGTCTGGAGTAAATAATTCTGTGCACCCCATCTCTAAACATGATTTTTGGCATGAGAGCAAGTATCCCACAGGAAATCTGATCTGTTTCAGTCGACATCGAGTGAGGTCAGCCGATGCTTGGAAATCTATTTGACTACGGGGTATAGATTCAGCATTTCCAATGGTTTGCAATGGTTCTCTGAGCAGAGCCTCAATTAACTCAGCAGACCAGCAGCTGTGAATGTCAGATTGTATGTGCATGTGATTAATCAAAATGCATCCTGAAGGAGAGTGTCTCTGTGGAAAGACCTGGGTGAGATCTTTTAGCACATTTTTAAAAAATTTTTAAATTTCCTGACTCCTTTCAGCTGGTGTGCGAGCTCTCCCTATTGGCACAGCTCATACAGCACCACCCTGCTGCAATCGCCTTTGATGGCAACTGATTAGGTTTGAAGTGCAGAGAAAACTATAAACCCATGACGCTTGGAAGATAAAAAGCTTTTCCAAGAGAGCATTGTTCTGGCTTCTACGTATTGTTTCAGAGTCTCCATCCTAAATTCTCTTGACATCTTCTCAAATCTACAATCACCTTCTGTCAGGATGCTGCAGCTGGCGTGGAATATTACAGCTGCGTGCTACTTTTGACACGGATATCTCGCCAGTAGGGGCAAACCCACTATTGCCAAGGTGGTATGTTGCAGCAATTTCACAGAATCTACTCTGCCTCCACGTTTAATTGGTTGTTGGGCTGTCATTACATCTTCAAATACTGACAGATACTTCAAAGAAAACATGAAGAAATGAATACCGTAGTAGTGACAGTGATTCCTTTTCTTCCTAGGGATTTTATTTCATGTTTTTTGCTATTTCTTTTGACAATACAGTGACGATTTATGTCTGTGTATGTTCTAAGGATGCACTCATTTGATGACTTATGCCAGAGCAAACTTTTATGGTGCCAAGATTTAGCGGTGACAGGCTTCATTTTGCTTTTATAGTAAGGTTTTAACTCCCGTCTAGACGAGGTTCATGTCGGCAAATCTAACCACTAGAAGTTTAATCAACTCTGCAAATTGACTTGTAAACTGCCTAATTTATTGCTCACATTTGAAGTCAGTTGGCGGTTGGACTGATGCACGAAGACATAAGTACAGATGTGTTTCTTTTTTTGTTCTTTTTTTTAATCAGCTGAATTTCAGCAGGCACTATTTGATCAGCCAACTCATTTTCTGATACCACCAAACCCATCACGCTCAGACCCCCTGATCGCCAATGTTTTCCAGATTTGAATTATAATGAGTCCACATTCCTGTACTTCATGGAGGACAGGAGATTAAAAAATATTCCTGGGTAAAAAAAATTTTTTAAAGCCTGGACTTCAGAAGGTGTCTTTGATCAGAAGGTGAGGCTAACAGGGTTCTGGAGGAGGAGGAGGAGGATGAGGACAGATGGAAGGGCATGAAATAAGAGGAGGCTTATAAAGCTATAAAAAAAGGCATTCCTATCTCTTACGGCCTCATCTGCTGCAGCCAGGTTGAGACGGAGAGGGTAATATCTGGAGCAGCCACCGTGGTTTAAAGCCCAAAGAATAATGACGCTAATAGAATTCAAGCTGTTAAATACAAAGAAGGAGATTTAGGAGACTAAGGTCAATCCAAAGTTACAGAGCACACTTGGATGAAATTGCTTGTTAAAGTCATCTGACTCAACAATCATCTGATCCTCAGCTGATCCATCTGCTGACTTTAAAGCAGAGGAATTTACTCGTGAAACATCCACATGGGCATTACATATCCCGAAACCTAAAAATACATACTGTACATGTGGAAAATCGCTGGACCTATATTGCATGTTTGCTTTTGTTTTTCTCCCGCATTATTTAACATCCAGCTTTGGTGCAGTATCTTATTCTTGCAGTGCAGTTTCAAGACAAGCCAGCTCACAGTAGGCAGGCACCGAACCCCATTAATGACATTTTCCATGGATTAGTCCAGAGAGAAACAGAAACTCTCCTCCATTATGAAATTGACATATGCCTCATTAGTTTTCTGTGCATTTTCACTCCAGACTTTCACTGTCACAATAGGCAACTTATTATCATTCATCGGGTAGGCTGTGCTTGTTTCCCTTTGGTCTTTACGTACAGACAGGGAAGGTCACACAGCTCTGAATGAGCCAAGCTGCTCAAGATAGTTCAAACAATGCGTCTTTTAAAAGCACGCCCTAGCTCTCTGCAAGGTCTTTGTGAGTCATGCTGAGTTTAGAGCAATGAAAAGTAAAAGGAGAAAGAAAAAAGAACAGAAGTAATGTCCACCTCTGCTCTTTGCCTGCTTGATTGGGCTTTCGTTGCGTAATTATTTTCTGAGAAGGATTTAGCCGAAGCTTTTTCATTACATAATTCAAATGGTTTGCTGTAGCCGTGTTTCTCGCAGCTGACTTGGTTCAACTCGAGGCTCATTCCTTCTCATATCGAGCCTCTCGGGCAAACGCGCGCACACACACAAGCGAGGTTGTTTGTTTCCACACATCAATGCATTCCACTCATTCCTCTCCCCCAGCCTGGATGAAAATCAGCTGGTTGCCTGAGAGAGGTCAATGAACTTTCCCCCAGTGTTCCCGTCCTGAGAGGAAAGAGAGTGGAATTCTTTCTTTCACTTATTGTTTTTAGAGCTGACGCTCAAACATGATACGGCCTCTGCTCTCAGATTGTCTGAGTGGAAGTGAAATTGCATAAGAATAATCATTGCTTTCCTTTCACCCCCCCCCCTTTAAATAAAATGACCTCATCGTCCATGTTTAGAGAAGTTGTCATGCATCTCTGAGCTTTAACTCTCAGCCTGTGGGAAATATGCTTTCCTTCCCTTATCGGCTTTTGCTTTGTCTCCCCACATGATTTTTCTTCTTTCTTTCTTTTAATCCCCTCTTCTTGAAGTAACACTGTAAAGTGAACATCCTGCTTTTAGAACCACACGGAAAGGAAAATGAAATAAAAGGAAAATGTGTTTACCTCAACAAGGCACATTTCACATTTTCTGTGTTTTTTTTCTGTTCTAATTAGATTGAGCAGAGCCGGAGACGGGTTCTGAGAGGCAGTGTCACATTTCTGCGCACCAATCAGGGCCTTGCAGTACTTTAATCAAAATGCAGCAAGAGCTGAATTGTTTGTTTATGAACTGTTTATTTTTATTGTTAAAGAGAAAGGAATCGGCAGTATTTCCCACAGGCTTTAAGTCTAAGAAGTGACAGCATACTGTATGTAGCTGTGCTTTCCACCACCGGCAGTGAATACCTTCTCTGTGACTTTGTGGAAAGTTTTCAGTGCTTTTTCAGCTCCATTCTCCTCCACTTCAAAGCCGTTTCCTGAGGGAGCCGTACCTCAAACGGATGATTGTTTTCTCTGACATTATCGGACATCTGAGATGCTCAATCTGCTGCTCTCTGTTCTCCTCACAGCATGCCCCGTCCCAGACTCTGGCCTCTCTCATTTACATGGCCAACACGGGGAACCCAGCTACACCTGAAACCTGGCCCAGTGTTCTCTAATCACGTAAACCGCTCTGGTATCTTGTTGCCAAAACTGACAAGCTTTCATTTAGGGGCCGACTGAAAGAGGAGACCACGGGAGGCCCTGGGTGTCTAGCTTTGATCTTCTAATACTTTCTCCTTCACTGACACGTTTAATTCTCTATTAGATGATGTTACACTTGACTTGTTTACCCGTGCTTCCTAAATTACAACTTGGTGTTTCATCAAAGGAAAAATAACATCACATTCCCTCTAAAACTTGCCTTTTTATGGTCTGCCTCCTCTTATACTAGGGGCTAAGATTTAGGAGTTGCTTAATGGTTCAAAACAAATACAAATCTCTTAGTTACAGTCTCTAACCAACTGTGGCTCTCCCCTGCTGCTCCCCCTCCCTTTCTCCACGGTATTAGTATGACTACATGTTTGGCTTGCCTCGAGTCTTTCCTAGTTACCCGAACAGACTCTGTGATTTAGCCATGCTTGGCTCTACCACAGAGAAGTCATAGTCTCATACTAGACAGTGATGTCATTCCTGCACCGTCTAAGCACAAAAAGTGACTTAATGCTAACTACGCCATAGAGGTCCTTTACACCGCCTATCACTGCTGTCTGAAAAGCCCCTTTCTGAACATTGGGATTATGTAATTCTGTTACATCAGGGGCTCGACACAAAGAAGCTGCACACACAAGACCACAGTGACTGAAAGCAGAGCGCATTATTTCAGATGGCTCCATTTTTTGGGGAGGGGGGTCAAGTTCAGAACAATTAGTCACCACACGCGTGTCACGTGAAGTTTGAAGCCCTGCTGCAGATGGTGTTCCCGCACGTCCCGCTCATTACTCCATATACAGTAGTCATTTTTAGCCGGGATTAGGCAGCCACTATTTTTGGAGTGGCTTTCTAAGAGGTTGGTTGTGTGCTCTCAAGGTCTAAAGGGGACTTTTAAGGCTTGAAGAGGCGCGCTGCCTTCGTCACAGGAAATGGGCCTCTCCCATGGACTTGTGGGGAAGCAATAGGCCACCTTGGAATCTGTTGCTTCCCACGGTCTCTATCAGGACTTCCTATCTGAACTAATCAGTGATAGTTCAACAGTTGAAATTGGAACTGCAGGGGCTCTCATGCTCTCCTAGAGTAAGAGGTGCTTTGGTTCCCGAGAGCGGCAAATACAAAGCTTACTCAAAGCCGATAGAGTCATTTGAATGGTGGAAAGCTTTGCCTCTCTGTCTAATCATTAACCTACACTTACCTTGCCTTTTGTTCCATTGAGGCCTTCTGCATGTTTTAAATGCCACTTTCACTTACAAAGTGGGTCTTTATGCAAGTCCACTTTAACAGTCCTGTGAGTGCAACATTTGGACAACACAACCTGGGATGGAAAGGCTCACATAGTGTAAAAAAGAAAAGCACCACAGTTTATTGGCCTGCGT
Source organism: Simochromis diagramma (assembly GCF_900408965.1). Taxonomy (NCBI): domain Eukaryota; kingdom Metazoa; phylum Chordata; class Actinopteri; order Cichliformes; family Cichlidae; genus Simochromis; species Simochromis diagramma. The sequence continues at coordinate 9,649,755 of NW_024386782.1, forward strand.
GCTGCTTACATGGATTTGGGTGTGCTATCCACAGCTTCCTTGACAAGAACACAGACCACTTAGACTCCCAAGTGGCAGACATCCTGTCTTTACTAAAAAAGCCACTGCAGCCAGGTTTAATGCACTTCAAGCACACCCACACACGTGGACGATGACTCAGCTGCCCCTTTTCATCCTCTGCGCTCTCACTCGTCATCTGTGGCCTTTTAAATGGAGCGAGCAGCAGAGATGAGACTTGTTTTATTAGATCGGGAAGCCCTGAACTAGGGGCTAGGATGAAGCCTCTCGTTATTTATAGCTGCACAGCAGTTGCGTTCTCTCTATCTGGCAGGACTCTGTCACTTCCTCCTCCGTGGTAGGCCGGATGCGCTCAGTGCAGACATCCTCAGACGAGGCAGACATCCTCATTTAGCTGCATTGTATCTATTTGAGGGCTCCTTTGTGCTTTGGTTTGGGATGCCATGAAGGATTTTGAATCAAATGTTCAAGGTCAAACCACAAGATTGGCTCATTTTAAAGAATGAAAAAAAAAAAACCTCTATTGACTGAGCTGCAGAGGTTTATTGTGAGGGGGGGGAAAGGATTGTCTCTCTGTGGCTTTCCCTTAGCTTTGATGTCTCTTTGCTTTACATGTAAAAGTGATTGATTGTGTATAATACACTTTGAGCTTAGGTGTAGTCTGCTGATAAACCCTGGGTGCAGGGGGAAAGCTAGTGCAGTCTGCTTCTATGCACTTGCCTTCAGTCTTCTGAGACTGCAAGGTTACCCTGTCCTTCATTTCATGTTGGATCAAAGCTGTTCAGTAAAAAAAAATCAATATTCTCAACAAGAATCAAGGAGTACATAACTGATCAGTCAAGGCCATGTAATGCTTGTCAATTCAAAATCTGTTTATATTTCCCCAAAATCCTCTGAATATTTTCCCCCCTGTACAAATTGGAATTGCTTTACCGTGGTTTTGCACCTCCTCCTTCTCTTCATTGATGGGATTAAAAAAACCCTCAAGTTTATTGAAGCATTACATATCTTCAGAGAAACCAAAGTCTCCTGTGTAAAGTTCCGTTTCTCATTTATCTGGTAAGTTTAGACAATGAATAATGGAGACAATAAAAAAAAAAAAAAAACAGTGTCACGAGGAGTGTGGGTGATTTACTGCCGATCACATTTCATGTTCCAGTGGAGAAGGCTGACTCCCACGGGAGCGGGAGCTGTTTTGTAAACACACAAATGCTGCAGCCGCTGTTGCTGATGCAAATTTGAATATTTATGAGCCTTTGGGGTAGCATCCGACGTCAAAATTGTTTCTCTCTTTACGCTTGACTCGAACGTAATGACTGCGGAAGGTATGAAACCTGAGTTTGCAGTGAAGCTCAAGCGGGGGGCATATTAAAAAAGGTTTCCAATTTCCCTTGTACCGTGTCATGATCCCGCTCTGTCGGGCCAATTCTGTATTCTATGGCTTCCATATTGGCTGGCCATTTCAAAGGATGGCAATTCATTTGTAAAAGCGTGTGGACAGTCAATAACGCTCTTCACTTTCAAAGTTTACTCAAGCTTCTTACACAAGCTTCGGGGAGTCTTTCTCACCAAAATAATATTCAGTTTAAGGTGAGGTTAGTGGAGCTGCTTGCACAAACTGAATAAAGTTTCTATTTTCTTTTTTACTGCCTTCATTGCTTAATTAACTGTCTTTGGGTCTATAATTGTACCTTACAACAGGGCCGTGCAGAGAGGTTTAAAGGGGAGGGTGCTCAAAGTTAAAAAGGGGCACATTGAACCAGGCTGAATAACAACAACACACATTCATCAAGAATCTAATATGGGAAGGGCAGGGCTGTGTTGATCTGAGACTGTAGACATTAAAAAGTCCATAGGAGAGATGGTAGCTGATTAAACAAGTGTCATGAGATAATAACAAAATGCAAAGATTGGTGACAGCGCTTGGAACCATAAGGCAACAAAAAACTGTGAGAAATAATTTAGGCTCTGCCTGTGAATCACTCTTTGCTTCTCTTCTTCCTTCCATCCCATCATTTCATATATCACTCTCCACTTAATATGTGAGAACAAGGCACAACTTGCTATTGCAATAAACTATAATCTAATTATCCACACCTAACAACTCTTGCACTTAATCTATAATAAAATGATGACAGAAAAATGTTATAGCACTGCCTTTAGTAGCCTCACACAGCTCCTGCTGTTTCCTCCTCATGTCCTTACCAGGCATGTCTGGACAATGTTATATCACGAGTAATATTTTTTTTAAAAATCCATCTAAATAAAACACACACATGCACGCACACACAGTGACATTTTAGACCTTCTTCAGAATACTGTATATACTATGGGCATCACGGTGCTGATCCAGAATCCTTACATTATTATTTATTACTAGAGCTACAATAATAAAGCAATGAGGAGGGGGAAGTAATAAATATGAAATAATGTATTTATGATGATTCCATTTGTTTCACTATCCACTCTGTGCAGGGGCAAAGCTTATTACATTTTTAAACTGTAGAGATACAATCATTTTACTGCTGTAAAATCCAAATTTTGTCTTATTTAAAATATAAATCTAATATAATCTGCTTCTTAATGTATGTTCTTTAAAATACAGTTTGTGTTTTTTAATATATTATAATTATAATAATTATTATGTGGACATGCATATTAGATCGTTTTTTAGTGAAATATAATCCCTCCAGAAAGGCAGGAAAAGCCCGGAAACTTACTTTAAAACTAAATATGTTCCCTAAAACGGTGACAGAGCTACAGACCCATGACAGCCTTACACAGGTAGCCAGCAGCTATGACCAGCACTACTTGTGCAGTTAATAAAAGGACAGGTAATGTTTGTCACGCTGTTGCAAACACAGCACGCTCGTTTGTTTCAGTTCGTCAGTTGCCACAAGACAACTTACCAACGTGTAAGTAATAAGCTAATACTCCTGGGTGCTACACACTACAGTGTACGCTGTACACCTACTTACTGGTTTTGTCGCATCAGTCTGTGTCTCTGAGTTAACTTGTGTTTCTCCTACAGCTCCGGACCGCTAAAAATGCGCGTGCTCTTTGTGAGCTCGTTCCCGGCTCGTAACTAGCGCGTTCTGCCGTCAAGGGCGATCATTGGTTAAATGTGATCATGTGACTGATGCAAGCCAGATCCTTTTATTTAGCAAAACTGTGATTAATAGTTAAATATTATTGTTGAGGGGCACAGACAGGACTCCGCACGCACACACACATAAAAAAAATAAATAATTTTTTTAAAAAAGTTGCCTCAACAAAAGGGCACTTTGGGCACCCATCAGGAAAGGGGCGGGTGATTCAATTGTCCCATCCTACCCTCCCCTGAAAAACCGGGTGCTTACAATATCGAAATCAGTCTTTTATTGGATCCAAAATAAATAAAATAAAATCAAAGGAATTATGTGCCTTCTAAGCCTGCTCCAGCTAAGAAATGGGAGGGTTTTGCCATTGCATCCCTAATGTCGGAAGTTACAAATACATGGATCATTAAAAAGAATAAAATAAATAAAATTATTTACTGTTCAGGCCAATTCCAGTAACATATAATGTTTTAAGATTTAAGCCATAAACTCATCATGTAACTGTTCACCGACATCATAAATCAAGTCAGAAGTAGGTCATTTGTCTCATAAACTTTAACATAATCTGGATGTTTTAGAGTCGCCCCCTGGTGCCCACGCTTTAATTTTTCAGACTCAAAGGATGTCGAACATCACAGTCTGTTATGTACAGATGTGGCAGTCTGCAATGGAAGATGCTCAGGCTGACTTCAAAATGATGATTATTATTAATGACATTCAAAGCTAGCCAATGATAAATGACCATTAGTGACAGTTTGTTAATTTTATAGACTGCTGCAAAACCAAAGCAATTTTTTTTATAAGCGACTCATCAGTTAGGTATCTTTTGTCACTGCATACGTATGTCCTTTGTTTCAAAGAAGCAAGTGTTATTGTTACTCGGACTGATCCACTAAATACTTGCGCATTGATTGGGCCGGATTTGTACAGCTCGACATCCCACTTTGTCACGCTGGACTGCGAGGCTGTGGTTTCCATGTATTGCAGTATTGTCACAGGGCAGTGAAGGGCTCAGTGTCCTCAGCTCCAAGCTGTTTGCTGCTGCTGACACAGGGGATTCAACGGGTAATGAGTACTGCAACAAACTCCTCCGTCATCTGATTTTTGGTCAATGGATGCCACTCTGGAGAATTGATCGAAGCTGACCTTGCTTTAGGACAAGCGCTTGCAGTACTGTCACTGTCATGATGTCTGACCTGTTTATTTTTATTATTATTTTTCAGATGTTTTGAATCTGTATATGTGCTCGCACTCATGAAATAATAATGCACCCACATGAAAGAGAGCGATATAAGTGAATATTTTGATCAAAACAGATCTATTATGAGAAAATAATGCCTTCCTTGCATTTTTTTTCTCCCATACCCCCCACCCCTGAAATGGGAGTTTTGTTTGACTTTAATTAGCAGTGGAGAAGTCTGCAAAAGGCTAATTAAAAAAATGAAAGAAGGGCAGCAGGAGCAGCATATGTAATTTTATAAGTACGCTACTATGTGAACGCTTAGGAAATAAACAGAGCGTGGGGAGAAGCTCAGTTCAGAGGTGAATATAGCAGTGAAGCCACAACGGGCACTTTAATTACAAGTTGAACTTTAACCTACATCCCTTTCTCTCAGTCACAGTCTGCCCGCAATTACCCAGAGAAGCTTCCCAAAACAGAGACAGTTGTCTAATCATTTTTCTGTTTTGGCAAAGTGCTGCTTGCGGTTTTATCGGAGCTAGTCAAGCGCACAAGATCACTCATTATCTTCCACAGAAGCTGCAGGATCGTTCCCAAAAGTTTGTGTCAGTGTGTGGGGTGTGATACCCAAAGGATCTGGCAAATGTTTGGTATTTCCCGTTGCCCATAAGATAACGTAAAGCCATCCGAAGAAGACAGCTGTGTAAAATCTCTTTGTGTCCATGAGAAAGACACTGAGCAAAACCCAGAGGTGTAAATCATGTGAAAAACAAATCAGAGGTCGAGGATAGACTCTCTCCCGCTGGTGGGAAAAGCAAATTGTGTGTGAAGCTTCCAGCCTGGGTAACCGTGACACTCATGCAGTCAGTTGCCACCCCTCTGCTGCATATGGGAGACTCAAGTCCTCACCGCTCAGTCGAACTCTTTTGCTCTGTATGTAATTCTCAACAGGATTCATTGTTTGCAGTAAAAATGAAGACAGGGTGTGTGTAAACCTGGCTAGGCATTTTCCCATTGACTCCAGGGTCTCTGTAGGCTGGGGGTGACCTTTTAAAAGCCACTGATCGAAAAAATTAATACTGTAGAGAACTGCAGCCTGGACTTTTATTTCCCAGATGCACACCTGCTGCTGATGGCAGATGGCTTTGCTGCGGGGCAAATATGAGCTTTTGGGGATTATGAAGTCTTTTGTTGGCCGTGTTTTTTTGTGCTCTCTTGTCCCTGTCAACTTCCTGTGTCCTCTTTCCCACCTGCTTATCATTATTTTTCTGTAAAGACTCCGCTTTTCAGAATGACAGTCAACACAACAACAGAAATGGAGCCAAAATACAAAGTGCCAAGGTTTGTTTTTCCACACTGCTCACATGTTTGTGGCAGCGCTGTTCGCTAATGCGGGGATGAAAAAGTTCCAGGAGCTGAAGTGGAGCATGCCTCAGTCTCATGATATCCACCTGACACCCCCACCCCCCTCCTGCTTTCCAGCTCTCCCCTGAGTCAACCTGGAGTTATTACCACCCATGCCCTTGTGGGATTCTTTTAAACATCCATCACAGCTCGTATGAACCTCTTACTATAATTGCCAGCTTTTGTTTCAGACTTAAATAGATGATAATCTATGGCGACTGTCTGGGACATATCAAGGACACACATCATGAGTTTGCCATTTTGTTGAGCTTTGCTAGTGGCTGGTCACATGCGCGCCTTGCTGCTGGCTGGAGTTACAGTTTCAGCAAACTGTTATTTTCCAGGCGTAGGTGAGGAAAAACACACAATGGTGTTTTTGCCAATCAGCACATTTCCTTCGGCTTAGAGGTGTGACTGAAGAGCTTGCTCGCTTATTAATACCTGTATCCTGGAGAGGGAGACGGGTGTCATCGTTCAAAAGCAGAGACTGTTCAGAGCGCTCCGAAATAAAAAATGCTCCCTGACATTTTGCTTTCCACACTACCAGCAAGGCTCCAGGGATGATGGCGGCAGTTGGTACACTGCTTTAGCCCAGACTGAAATATCTCAAAAACATTTGCATGGACTGCCATGAAATTTAGGACGGACACTCACGATGCCCAGAGGATAAATGTGTCAACACTTACTGGATAGATGGACACAGAGTTTTGGATTACATAGATTACATGGACTGTATGTGAAAGATGGACATAGCTCGATTTTAACACTATGACTGCTACCATCTTGTTTTGTGTGTCGTTGTTTGTGTGTTTGGAGCTGATTGTTTGATTGTATTTGGATGACAGGGTGAATAGGTGAGAAGTAAGAAGTTTATTCTAGCAAGCTAGCTTAGCAAAGTGCAAGCATAGACTATTTGGGTGTGTTAGGTACCTGCTGCTAAGTGACTATACAGTCAAATTAATGAATTAATTGCACAGCAAGCCAAAATAATTTTCAGACTGCTTGCATTGGTGTGTTATCTGCAGCAGCCATACCTTAAATTTAAGCCTTAATATTTCTGTTTGGTGAAAACCTGGAAAACCAGCTTCAGCTCTACTTTATGTTAACAGCCTGGCATTAGATGGTTATGCTACGGTCGCACTTAGGAAAACAGCAGTCGGAGAACGTGGCATGACTAAAATTATTGTGACTATTTGCACTGAACTTGCAATCTTGTTGCCTTTGAAATATTTGCTTTGAAGATGGTGAGCAGGTCTGTGACTACTCCGAGTCAGTTGGCGTTTGGCAACTTTGAATACAACCAGTTGAAAACCAGCTGAGTCGAGTTCCCTATTGCAAAGAGACGCATCACAGATAAGTTGCGCTCAGCACCACAGACTAATCTCAGACTGATTCCTACCTGTTGGCAAATTCTCTGTTTTATATTTGTAGCATTTTGGTCAACATTGTTGGATGTAAAGTGCGTTATAAATCAAGATGCTATGCTATGCTAATTTGTCTGGGATTATAAATAATTAGCAAACCTTCACCAGTCTGTTGAGTGAGACTACAAATGTCTGGGGACAACTTGTTTCCAACCAAGCAATCTAAGCAATCCCCTAGCAATCTAAAGAGGTCAGTTTAGGGTGCTGCACTCTGAGCCTCTAGGCCACAGGTGTCAAACTCCAGTCCTTAAGGGCCGGTGTCTTCAAGCTTTTACATTTGTCCCTGCTGCAACACACCTGAATAAAATTAGTAGGTCATTAGCAAGACTATAGAACTTGACTGCATGCTGAGGTGGCAATTCAGCCATTTGAATCCTGTTACAGCAGCTCATGAATAAATGAACATGGTGCAATAAAAGTACTTTTAAAAGTACATTTTTCCAACACATGCATTCTGAGTGCCATTCTGATTTCACTCTAGTGTGATGCAGCCAGTAGGCATCACACCATAGCTTTACCAATTTGAGTGAGTATACTTTTTGAAATTAGCATTTAGCTAATTTATAAGAGCCTTACAGTTTCACCGAGCTGTTAGCATTCCCCTAGACTACTGTCTCTAGCCTGGGGGTGTAGTTTAAAACGCCCAGCTGCAACAAAGAGAATGCTGTGTGGTAAAAGATATTGCCGGGTGATTTACGGAACACAGTGTGTTTTGACATCAGAGGGCCCAGAAAAAAAAACTGCTGATCCTTCCTCCCCTCTGTCACCAGCCCCCAGCCTCAGGAATGCCACAGGACAGGAAGGGAAGCAGGAAATGCTCTTGTCTCCGTACAGCAGTTCAGAATAGATGCCTCCTTTTTTTAGTCCTGTGTGGGCTTTTTGTTTGATAAAAAGGAAGCTGTGTATTAAAACGTGACACTAGCGAAAGAGAGTATAATGAATCTTCTACTAGATCAAGGTCAAAAAAACATGTATTCCGATAAAAGTAACACAAAGCATAATTACTGTAGGTAAATTGACTTAAAACCAGACAGATTAAAATAGACTGGTAATAGATCCCCATGGGAACTGACACAATAATGTTGTAGTGAATCAAACTTAACAATTCACCATTGTTCACAGATCTGATCAAATTACAGATAGAGACTTCAAGAGATGGAGACTTCAAAGGAGATCAGATGTACGGCTTCACAACACACCTTCTAATGTGGTCAGCCTCATAACAAAAGAAAAATTTTCAATAGGAGGTGTCCCCTAGAGCTCCCTAAAATTTCCTCTATTGTCGTTTGGTTCAAGATAATCTGCTGTGTGTGCGTGTGTGTGTGTCTGTCTGTGTGTGGGAGAGCATTTAGCTTAGCACCATTACTTCCTGTCCAGCTGTTCCTGCTGTCACCGCTTTTAAGCAGATGTCTGTATTTCCTCATCTAAGACACGCAGCCACGGTCTTTTCTGCACAGATGCTCCTCGTGTACGCTCACGTTTTTAACTGGCCTCCTTTAAAACTCCTCTTAGCGGCAGAAAGCTGAACCCACTGAGACACCGTGAGCAGCTTTAATATATTCATGCTTGAGCACTGGAGTGTTCATCCGCATGCTAGAGAAAGAAAAAAATGTTGCGAATGGGCCTTTTTGGGTGATTCCTGTGTTTGGGTAGTATGTGTTTCCGAGTGGGTTGTGTCATTGTGCATGAAAAGCGTAGGAGGGTGTGAGAGCCGATGAACAGTAGTGGATCTGCCTGCAGCGTAAGTGTAATGACATTCTTTTCCCACCCATGTTTGGTATCAGCCAAGGGATTTACATTTTAAAGGGTCATTTCACCCAAATTAGAAAAAAAAATAATCATATTTACCAGGTTTTTTTTCCTATAAAATCTATGTTCAATACATGGAAGTGAATGAAACTTATCTTATTATTAAAACAAATGAAACCAAAACTACAGGCAGGAAAATGAGATATTAAATATGGCCTGCAGTGTTTTGTGTTTTTCTTGTAATCACACAAATTCCAGGAAGAAGATCAAAGACAACAATGAATTATTCCTTTAAGTGATGCGTGTGTAGCCAACCTTCAAGTATGCCTTATTTGTTTGTGCCTCTTACCCACAACTTTTTCTTGTAAAGAAACGATTAGATAATCCCGAATAAGCTGCAGAGCATGCTGAAGCATCCTCGGGGAAGATACTGAACCCTGAGTTAGCCCTGATGCACTCATTGGAGTGTGAATGTTAGAAAAGGCACTTAGGCAGTGCTATACGATAGAGTGAATGATGGCTGTCATAAAAACTGCTTTGAGTGCTCAATTAGAGTAGAAAAGCGCTATATAAATACCAATCCATATTGCTGCTAGCATGAAAGCTGTAGATTATTTTAAGACAGCTTCGCGTGCACTTCCACATATCAGTCAATCGATGTCTTTCAGGCGACTGCTAAAAATAGTCCTCATCAAATGCAGGGTTAACCCCTGTTTGAGTAGCGTTCGGTTAAAACCTGCACTGACCAGCTGTTTGAGGCAGTTGCTGACCCTTCTTTTAAGGTAGAATGATTTACAGTTGTGGTCAAAAGTTTACATACACTTGTAAAGAATATAATATAATGGCTCTACCGAGTGTCCCGTTATTTCTAAAACTCTGATTTTTCTCTGATAGAGTGATTGGAACAGATACTTCTTTGTCACAAAAAACATTCATGAAGTTTGGTTCTTTAATGACTTTATTATGGGTTAACAGAAAAAAAGTGATCACATCTGCTGGGTCAAAAATATACATACAGCAGTGCTAATATTTGGTTACATGTCCCTTAGCCATTTTCACTTCAATTAGGCGCTTTTGGTAGCCATTCACAAGCTTCTGGTTGAATCTTTGACCACTCCTCTTGACAGAATTGGTGCAGTTCAGTTAAATTTGATGGCTTTCTGACATGGACTTGTTTCTTCAGCATTGTCCACGTTTTCAATGGGATTTAAGTCAGGACTTTGAGAAGGCCATTCTAAAACCCTTATTCTAGCCTGATTTAGCCATTCCTTTACCACTTTTGATGTGTGTTTGGGGTCATTGTCCTGTTGGAACACCCAACTGCGCCCAAGACCCAACCTTCGGGCTGATGATTTTAGGTTATGTTGAAGAATGTGAAGGTAATCCTCCTTCTTCATTGTCCCATTTACTCTCTGTAAATCACCAGTTCCATTGGCAGCAAAACAGCCCCACAGCATAATACTCCCACCACCATGCTTGATTGTAGGCATGGTGTTCTTAGGGTCAAAGGCCTCACCTTTTCTCCTCCAAACATATCGCTGGGCATTGTGGCCAAAAAGCTCGATTTTTGTTTAGTCTGACCACAGAACTTTCCTCCAGAAGGTCTTATCTTTGTCCATGTGATCAGCAGCAAACTTCAGTCGAGCCTTAAGGTGCCGCTTTTGGAGCAAGGGCTTCCTTCTTGCACGGCAGCCTCTCAGTCCATGGAGATGCAAAACACGTTTAACTGTGGACAATGACACCTGTGTTCCAGCAGCTTCTAATTCTTGGCAGATCTGCTTTTTGGTGATTCTTGGTTGACTCTTCATCCTCCTGACCAATTTTCTCTCAGCAGCAGGTGATAGCTTGCGTTCTCTTCCTGATCTTGGCAGCGATGAAACAGTGCCATGCACTTTATACTTACAAACAATTGTTTGCAATTGTTTGCTCTTGGGACATCCAGCTGCTTTGAAATGGCCCCAAGTGACTTTCCTGACTTGTTCAAGTCAATAATTCGCTTTTTCAGATCCATGCTGAGCTCCTTTGACTTTCCCATTGTAGCATTTGTGGGTGTTTGTATCCAATGAGCCCTATTTAACCTGTCTAAGAGAAGTCACCAGCTGTAGTCACTCATAATCACTCACAAGAAGTTAAGAGGCCATGCTATGAAGCTCAGTTCACTGACAACTTTCTAAGTCACCAAAATTGCTAATTCATGTTGCTGTATGTATATTTTTGACCCAGCAGATGTGATCACTTTTTTCTGTTAACCCATAATAAAGTCATTAAAGAACCAAACTTCATGAATGTTTTTTGTGACAAAGAAGTATCTGTTCCAATCACTCTATCAGAGAAAAATCAGAGTTTTAGAAATAACGGGACACTCAGTAGATCCATTATGTTATATTCTTTACAAGTGTATGTAAACTTTTGACCACAACTGTATTTGTGACTCATGTCTCCTTTAAGAACTATGAGATGCAAACCTTATTTAAGAACTTGAAAAGTATTCATGCGAAGGTAACCATGTTATTCAGAAGCCTAATCAGTTGTCTCTGTCTCTCATCTCAGGATGCATTTGTGGAGCTGTACGACAGACAGAGGGACTCCGTCTTCAGTTGCTCCTGGCCCTCCATCAAGACAGTTTTCGGCTTGGCTGCGCTCGGAGCGGCCAGCCTCACCATCGGAGCATACCTTACACAAAAGTGAACAAGGCCTCTTTTCAATCAGCTCGACTTTTTTCATCTCAGCATCTTCCTCCTCTTTTTCCTGGTGCCTCTCCTTCTTTTTTCCCCCCTCCTGCACCTTTTTTAAAGATGCCCCTGACCCCTCAGAGACAACCTTCAGACTCTTCTGAATCTCTTCAAAGCCTCTCCCAGAAAAAACTCCCTCTTCCCTGCCTCTTCGTGTCAAAACATTCACAAATCAAAACAACTGAAGAAACCAGAGGCGAAACCCACAGAGCAAAGGATGCATTTTAGATGGAATCGCACTAAGCTGACTACAACAGCGGAGAAACGAGGAGTGCATGTTTTTGCCTTTGCTTTTTTTCGGTTTCTTTTTGCTCGTCCTGCTTCTCTAGGAGTTATAGCATGAACGTTGAGTGTTAGTTTAGACATCGCATGTGTAGGTCCTCGGTTTGGAGGCCTTCGTGGTGGTAGTGGTGGCGGTAGGATGTAGGGTGGGGGGGTGCAAGGATGATGGTGACGATGATGCCAGGGAGGGCGAGGCCTCAGCCTCGACCCCTGCTCGTTAGGGTGAAGGACCCCATTTGAACTGTGGACTCCAGTTACCCCCATAAGCCGTCTTTCAAAGGACTTCCTCCAAACAGCAGCTGCTTAGAATGTGTAATGGAAACAGCTCGCTACAACCAGCGCAGTGTGTGTCTACTGCTTTCACCCCTCAGACCGCTCCAGTGAACTCTGAGCACACACTGCTCCATTATGCTCTCCCTGGCCTGTGATGGAGGACAGGCTGCTAGAAGACTGAGCTCTTTTGCAGTGCTTTGAAAGCTCCTGTGTTGGGTTTAAATTTTTGCAGCAAACCGAATCGAATAGTTTGCATGTGGAGTGTTTTAGAAAAAAATATGCAAAAGAAGCCTGAAAGATGAACGAGAGATGTGCAGCACAGCATAAAAGAAAGAGGCAGAAGTAGAATAAACCCTGTAGTAGGGTTCCTGCTGCATAAACAGTTTTAAGAGTGCATTCCTGACACACTCCTTTTCTAAAATCACTGCCCTACAAATTATAAATAATCACAGCTCGTACTATTAGCACACGACATCGTTTATTTTTTAAATTTGCTTTTACTGTCGAATGGGCTCGCTCAGGTTTCAGACCTCGCCCCGGCTGAGGTCTCACAGTGGCTCGGTATTGCCACAGAATGAACTCTGAACCGAAGACAGTTTCTCGCAAATGACTGAGGAGATGCCAGCAGCAAAGCCAGGGGGTCCCATGTGTGAAACCTGAGATGTCCCCTCTCTCCAGCCTGCAAATGCATCCCAAATCATTGATTGGTTCCTTTCAGCCTGTTTTTGTAATCGATGTTTGTCTTGTGTTACAGTCCGACTGAAAATTTGGAAGCACTCAAGGCCTCCAAAATACTGCGTTGTACAGCAAGTCACTTGTGGAAAACCTTTTCTTTCTTTTTTTTCTTTAAATTTCTCTATCACTAAAACTCTTCAGCTTCTTTGTCGTTGCATGGATGAAAGACACGATGTCTTAACACAATGCATATCTGCTAGGCGTAACCATATTTATAACAGAACAGGCAAGAAATAGCAACAAAGAGGTAGCATTTTTCTATTTATTCAGAGGTACCAGATCACAGATTTTTAACAGTTTCTTCTAAGGAATCACACTGTAACAATGTTATTTCCTGGCTGCTATTATAACAAGAAAAAAAAAAGACATGTTTTAAAAAGTGATTTTTTTCCCCCCTGTTTTGTATTATCATCGGCTTAAGGCTGCTATACTGTTGATTTTACTCACAGCTTAAACTGCCACAATTTTTCAGTATAGTATCCTAGAGAGCTGGAAACCAAAGTTAACTTGTATTAATCTTTCATTTCAAAAGGAAAAAAAAATGAAGAAAAAAATACATAATAGCAAAAAGGAGAAAACACTTTGCTTCAGTTCACTGAGAGTCTGTCCAGTGAGGTTTTGTGATCTCTCTGTGGAGGGTTTGTCTTGTGTTACTGTACTATATTAGCCTAACTTTTGTCAGCCTTGTGCTCCAATGATAACTCAGTGCTTATCTGTAAAAAATGTTGACCTACCAGACCTAAACCGTGTCTCAGCTCTCACGTTAAAACCACCCAGTTTTCATTACAACAGCTCACAGTGTGATTTGTGATGTGTGTATGAGCGTGTGTGTATGAGTGTGTGTGTGTGTGTGTGTAAGAAACTGAGGGTGCTATGAGCAGGAATAGGAAGACTTTAACAGCAATATACTGTAATTTTTATACTCTGTGCATATATGAATGTAGCACTATGGTTTCCGTGCTGTTTTATGTCTATAATCGCAAAACTGTAGCACTTAAAAGAAAAAGAAAAAAAAAGAAAAGTGAATTGTGTTTCTGTTGTTTACTGCTATATCCACGATAAGCTAGTGGGATCATATTGTTCCTAATAAACCAGATTTTTCTCCAGCAGATGCAGAAGTCCGAGTTGATGCTGCTTTGGTGTCTTATTGATTCCTGTCTTGGTGTCGGAGCCAGTCAGCAAACAGAATAAGAGAGATGTTTTAGGTGAAGAGCAGCCGCCCCGGCCGTGCTCTTTTGATTATCTGTTATCCATCACGGCTCTGCTCAGCTCTGCTCTGCATAAAGCCTGGCTGTGTCAACGTGACAGTCTCCTTGTGAAGGACTGTGCAGAAGAAGCAGCAGCCGCACCCCATCAGACATCAAAGCTGTCCCCAAACACTGCAGTTGTCAGCCTCCCTCCTCTGCTCCATACGCCGCTAAACACGAGTGCAAAAACCCCAAATGCCCTGCGGCCAGGTTTTTGTACACCCCCTGCCTCTGTTCTGATCACACTTGTCTTCAAAGGCTACGGCGCCCGGGCTGTTCGGTGGAATTTGTGAAAAGCATTATGCAGTAAAACTAATGTTGAAAGAGTTGAGTGGGCGCGAGAAAATGAGGGGCGAGGAGCAAAAGAGAGCAGTGATGGTGGTGTGTACAGATATATCCCTGAGGAAAGCAACAGCGGAGGGAAGTTCATTTGGGTTGGATGCCCCCACCCGCCCCATCATCCCCCGAACCCCCCTCCTCACAAACCCCCACAATCCCTCCTCTCTCTTTCCCACTCGCCATGCATATAAAATGCATGACATGCTCTGAAGAGGAATTTTAAATCAAGTCCTAGACTTTCAAAAGAGAGTCCAGTGTGGGTGTGGATGGTGAATATGTGTGTGTGTGTGTGAGTGTAAAGAAGGGGAGAAAGATGGGCAGTGAGAAGAGGAGGGGGAGGATGGTGAAGCCCTTGTGCCTCTTCTGCTTTAGGGCTACAAGGTGTAAAGGAGGCTTTCCCAGAGCTGGATATCACAGGGGAGATTGGGAGATCAAAGCAGATTGTCTGGATTAAGTCTGGTCCAGCTTTACCCTTCATTTGGAAGTCCATCAGATCCACACATGATACCTTTGCCTCATTTAGAGGCAACCATTAAAACTTCCTGCTGAAATCAAGCCACTTCCTCAAAAGAGGTAAAAAAAATTAATAAATAAATATATAAAAACAGACAGTGTGGAAATCATTAATCTGTTATTGGAATGTAAATATTGAATGAGGCAGAGGAGGTCCTGTTCATACCAGGATGAGATCAACTGTGGAAATACGGCGTGAAGCCTTGTGCTGCCAGAGGTTTGTACTACAGTGTCACCTTGTGGCTGCAGCACACATGTTCAACTAGCTTCCAACGCAGGCAACGGTGGGTTTGTGACATGTGTGTCTGCAGACAGTTTCTTCATCTACAAGAAAAATGGCAGCTGATTTTACCAAGTGGGTCACATATACAGGGAGGACCACCACCTGCTGGGGTGTTAAAATTGTGTTTTAAAACGAGTCATCCTTTTCCGGCCACACTCTGGCACATATGGCTGCCTATCCCTGCTCTAAAATATCCTCAGGGCAGCGTGCCACAAAGAGAAAAGGCCCCAGTGCTGGAACCTCAACAGCTTCCAGCACTGGGGAAGTTCAGCTGTTTGTGGTCAGTGAAACATTTGCTGAAGAAGAGGAAAAATAATCTGAGAGACAGGAATCTAAATCTCATTTAAGGAGGAAACAAGACACTCAAAGTTTCTGGTATTATTAACTACTTATTTCTTTAAAGTGTACAAGTAAGTAAACGCTACACACAGTAGAGTACCTCAATGCATTTATTCATGTAGATGTGATCAAAAAGCCCTGCTGAAGTTCAAACCGAGCATCAGAATGAGGAAGAAAGATGATTTAAGTGACTTTGAGCTTGGCATCTTTGTTGGGAGCCAGTTGGGCTGGCTTTCAGAAACCGCTGATCTTCTAGGATTTTCCCCAACACAATCATCTTTAGGTTTCACGGAGAATGCAGTCATAATATCAATATTGACCAAAGTCTCACAGGAATGTTTTTCAGCACTGTGTTGAATCTTTGCCATAAAGAACTAAAGCAGTTCTAAAGGCAAAAAAGGGGGTCCAAGCAATCCAAGGTGGCCGGCGAGTGAATCGTCCTCATATGTAGCACAACAACTTTGAATGCTGCACTTCAGGGTTTAGGTTCACTGGAGGGGTGTGGGTGTTAAAATTGGGACACTATTGCAACAGTGTTTTTGAGAGCTAACATCGGTCTATTGTGAAATGTGTGAGAGGTCAGGTGATCATGTGTTTGCATAGTGCCAAAGGCCTGTGTCCAAATCGGAGCGCACACATTTTCTCAGGGGCAAGTTTTACTGCTAATCTAAATATATTTAAATACACAAATAATTAAAATCTTTTTCTTTTCTTTTTTTTTTTTAAATCAGAATGCAAGGACTCAAACTATTTAATGAAAAGCATTTTTACACCATTTTATTACTTTTGTCCAACTTATTTTTCACACTGAACTGTATTTCTTCAGTTCCTGCAATTACATTTAAAGCCTACTAAATACATTTTTTAAAATCCTATTTTATTGGTGCATTTTTAACATTTTACCATTTGTTGCTGCTGAAAGTTTGTATTTATTTACTTACCGCTGTCTCATTTTGATGTTAGCATTTTTAAGCTTACATTTTTTGCATTATTAAATTTTCTAGAGGAAGCACTAGAAATGTGCGCATGAAAAATGCTATAAAAATACAGCTGAGTTGAGCTTCAATATCGACCGCTCCAGGATCAATAAGTCTTGTGAGAGTTCACGTCGTGGAGCATCTAGCCTAGTAAGTTTGATCTTACTTTTTACCCCTAACACGCATGAAAACCCCCACCCCCCTCAAAAAAAAGAAAAACATGGCTTACAGTACATTCAGTGTCTCTTTATTTTTCTGCAGCCAGAAAAATAGAAAAAGTAAAAGAAAACAAACAAACAAACAAAAAAAACAAAACAACATTCATACTGCTGAAGTGTAGTTTCTCATGCTTGCACATTTACAGTACATGTTGATCCGTTACAAAGTTTCTCTGACCTACACATATTGCCACAATGTATTTACAAAAATAACATTAAACCTGCAGTCTCTCTTCAAACACGTCAGTGTTCATAAAAATAAAGCTTTCTGTGACACATTTCCCCAAAACGATCCTATTTACACTCGAAGATGGAGATGAGTCCTGTCGAGCTACAGCTGAGATAACCAGACTGATTTGAAGATTCAAAACTACTGAAAATAAATGGGAAGGGGGGGAGAAAAAGGGCCTTTTCAAATATTTAAAAAGGCTTTTTCCCAAACCAGGTGTTACCATTATAAAAACCCATACTTAACTCTTATTGATCACTCGTGACTTAAAGCACTCCTGGCTGACAGAAGCGTGCATCTTCCCTCTGAGCACTGCGTAACAGCGCCAGCATGATTTAGGATTTTCTTTCAAGAATAAGATTTAACAGAACTTCTTGACGCTTCTGGCACAGTTTTAAATTTATGCCGCCCCCAAACCAACCAAGTTAATGCACACCTTTGAAGAAGCAGGTACAATTTGCACTCTACTTCAATATTACACATTCATACTCATCATTGCACCCATTTTACAACATACATTTCTGTGGAGAGAAGAAAATAAAGGCACAAATAAATATTGGGCATTGAGTAGGTCTGTATTGGCACTGGCAATTAATGGCGTCAAGTGGCCACATTGCAGGTGACGTGTGGTTTTGCTACCAGTTAACGCTTGCCTTCCTACATGACTTAAACTTGTGATGACAGCAGCATGATTGTAACTACACAACCCGAAATGCTGAATCCCAAACCCACCAGAACCTGTGTTGACGTTTCCAAACTTTCCCCAGAAAGAGACCGTAATGGAGTTTATCTGTGTTAACAGGAATCAGCCACAACATGAGAACCACCGACCCAATGCTGTCAGCAGGTCTCTGTCACACAACCAAACCTGCTGTAGTGTATTGAGAATGGAGACAGCACCCCTGGGTGTCCTGTTCTATCTGGCATCATACAATGAGGGCAAACCCCTCGTGGATCAGGTCATACCTGTGCTCCCCAGGGATGACTGATTAGATTGGGATCTGGGAAGTTTGGGAGCAGTTTACTGAAGTGTTCCTGAGAATTTTTGCCTTGGGTGTCAGAGATGGGCTGGTTCAGGTGGTTGGTGGATGGCTATAGCCCCTTTCCACTAATCTAAGGCATCTGTACGCAACTCATGAGTATCTTTGGCACTTTTTTTTTCCTTCTTCTAAATTTCCAGCCTGCACTGCATGGTCTCGTTAAAGGAAAGGCATGCACGACATAATGACCGCACATTTCTCATGCATCTCTGAATTGTTCGGTTTATGAGAACGCCCCAAGCAGCAATAACATGCAGAAAACTCAGGTTTTTAAAAACGTTCAAACACTTTTTCTATGACCTATTCTCGTTTCTTCTAATTTAGAGTCTAATCAGTCTTGTTTTAGCAGAATCATCAAGCAAGGAATGTTATGTACCTCATAAATGTCGGGACCCAAAACACAATTAGAACACACTGGACTTAATATTTACTCCGCCCATCAGTGGTTTTAATGTTGCAGCTGATCAGTGTCTACACCCTTAACATATGCATATCTGATCAGTGTTAAAAAACAAAACAAAGAAGAAATTCAGGAGAGAAAGAAAAAAAATCCAATCTTCAGTGCAGAAGTCCACTTCACTCAGCAGTCTAGCTCTTTGGGTTCCAAGCCTTTATTAGTGCATTGGTTTCAGGGGTTTCTGGGGCCTTCAGCCTGGCTCCACTCAGCCCTACACTCCCTACCTTAATGTTTCAATTTAATTACTCCCACCACATCTCCACTTAAGCTGATACATCCACATCTTATTCAGTCGCGTTCTCCTCCTTACAGGTATCTGGGGAGCAGAAGAAAGAAGGGGGAGAAAGGGGGGGGGGGGAAGCACAAGTTATGAATTAACAGGGAAAGGAAATATAAATATTGCAGTAGCGACAGGAGCAGAGTTTAAATTTTAATTTAATCCTTATATTCTTTTTGATTTTTGGAATTAGGCTCGACACCAATGACTGGAATTTTAACAACCATTTCTGTGTAACTGCAGTTACACACCAAGGTCAATAAAACCAGGTGTGTGAGCACAAGTCTGCCTGCTGTTACAACATCCCATCAACTGAACTTCCTGTTTTATCAAAACAATATTTTTTATTCTCCTTAAAACTCTCCACAACTGCCCCGCTAGACTTTGTTTAGACTCAGGAAGAACCCGAAACGACTTGAGAGACGTCAATAAGAGCTGGGTTAAAAAAAAACAAAAAAACAAAAAACTTCATGAGGTGACAAAGGCCTGTGTGCTGCGTTCTTTCAAGTACTTTGCACCATCTCTTATCTGATGGGGTTATGATCTGAACAAACCACACACAAAAAATTAAATAATAACTGTGCAAGCATGTTAGTTTCTTTCAAGCACATCAATACTAAATGTAGAGCTTGCTGCAGGCCAAACAAGCCAAACATCAGCAAAGCAGAGCATACATAGTTCATTAAAGTGTCTGGAGGGAGCAAACATTTGGACCGCAGTGGAAAGCCCTTTGCAAAACTGAAGTACCGCAAGTGTACGATGAATTCCAGTGCAATACTAACGTGGACTCATCCTTGTTAACAGAGGTTCCTTTTATCCTACTTACACATTATTCCTTGTTTCTAAACAAAAGCCAATGTATACTAAAAACCACCAAACTCGCATTTACTTTTAATTTTGCTCAAGAACCAGCTGCAAGTTTCTTCATCTATGCATTCTGTCCAAACACAAAAATCCACACAACACTGCTGCACAATGCTGCAGCCAGCAGGACAAACAGGACACTGGACAGATGGCCACCATGCCTCTTCATAGCCAGCTACAGGTGATAGCCAGCTGCGAGCCAAACAGGCATGTTTCCTACCTGGGGCAGGGTTAGAGGGCAGGTGGGGAGAGAGAGCTCAAGGTCCAGGGCAGAGGGGGAGTTGACGCTAGCAATGCTGAGCATCTATACCTGCAGGACTGAGCACCAGTGCCTGAAGGATGTCCGACAGGGAAACAATTCCCTCAGTACTGGAGCGCTCGTCCACCATCACCAACCGATGCACCTGGAACAATAACGCACAGTTACAGGTGAGCTGGAAATCAGCAGTGGGGCTACACCTGAGGAACTGAATCCACCGTCTGTGTCTTACTTCAGCTTTGACTATTCTGTCCACGATGGTCTCCATCGTTTCCATTTTATGGCACTTCATAACTCCTTCGAAGTACTGAGAGCGATGTTTCAGAGCCTGGGTCACTGAAATGTCCAGATTGTTGTACGTCTTCTCAGCAGCCAAGTTCTACACACAACAACACAATCAAAAAAACAACAGTATGCCCCAAGTATTTGATAAAGCAAAAAAATGTGGTATGTTTAAACTTACAATCACATCAAACTTGGAGTAAATATCCACAACTTTGCCTGTAAGAGAAGGAACAAAAAAATCTAATCAGTATAAAGTTGATTAGGTTGCGTTGATAAAAAGGTACACGATGCCAGTATTGAAGTTTGTGGTCTCACCGGAGTCATCCACCACAGGCAAAGCAGACACTCGCCGCTCCACAAAGATGTTGAGTGCTTTGATGATGGGTGTGTCTGGGTGGATGAAAGCAATATCGTGGTATGTTCCGATGCCCAGCTCGCCAAGAGTCTGTTTCATAAAAGCTGGCTTTGGCATCTCACACATCTGAGGCACACAAACACTCGTAGTGAAGAGGCAGGAAGACGTCAAAACAATTCATCCAATTTCTTCCTTTTAAAAAGTTGACCACTAGGGGGAGCCAATTAAGTGAAAGTGAGAGAAGACTAGAGAAAGCACCTTGAAGGTCCCCAGCCTGCATAATCTTAATCAGTTTGTGCCCTGTATTGCTCTATGTTATGTTCTGATTTTTTCATGCTTAAAATTAAAATAAAAAAAAATAAAAAAAGGGGGGGTTTGTTTCTTATTGAATCATGTATGTAGTTTAAAAGCCCATCTAAAGTTCATAATACACATTTGTACCTATATAAATTAAAAGAAATCAATAAACCACGTTGATCTTATGCATGCTAATGCAAGCTGATGGGTTGGACTCACAAAGAGCTGGAGGAACTTGAGGATCCTCTTGTGAGTGAGAATATAAAGTGCATTCCCTGTAACGGGGTCGATGACAGGCAGCCGGTGAATTTTGTTTTTGATGAGAGTGTAGACGGCGTCAAATAGGCTGCAAGCACAGCAGACGTTAGTTGCAAAAAAAAAATTAAAAAAAAAAAGAAAATCCTCTCACTCACAAATACGTAACGAGACATTACACATTTTATTCCTTCTGAAAACATACCTTGCATCTGGTGATATGTTCACCAGAGGTTTGAATGTTGCTTGAAGGTAAACCTCTGCAAGGCAGGAAACAAAACAATGGTGGCTTACAATCACTTCTACACAGACAATATATGCATCCATATATTTAAAAGAAAAAACAAACAAACAAGAATTTAATTATTTGCTCAGTGTTTTTCATACAGTCAAATGAAAAAACACCTTTCACAGGATTTTATGCAATACACCCCATAATTCACCAGCTTGTGGAACCGCCTTTAGCCTTAACAACTTGAAGTAATTATTTTCTCTATGGCTTTATCAGTCTCTCACATTGTTGGGGAGGAATTTTGGAGCACTTTCTTTTTATAATGTCGGTTTGAGTTAATTGACGTTTGTGGGTACTCGTAGCTCTTTTAACTGCCACAGCACTTCAATAAGGATGAGGGCTGGACTTTGAATCATTGCAAGACCTTTATTCTTGCACTTTTTCAGACACTCTGTTGCAGATTTGCGGCTGTGTTTGGGAACACTTCCTGTTGCATGACCCAGCTTTAGCTGTTGGACCGCGGGCCTTCATGCGTGACTTCTGGCAACCCTTCCAAACAAGTAATAAATGTTCAGTCATTTTCTAATTGTACTGTGATGAACTTTAACATGCTACTCGAGGCTCGTAGAGTTCTCAAAAACCCGAGTCTGAGTGCCTGGTTTTTGGCAGTTTCTCTGAGCACTGTGCAGTCTGACCTTGGGGACATTTTGCCGATGGGCCAATGTAGCACTGTTTTAACACACACCTGAATGCTCCAGACCAGTAAAAGCAAATCTGCTTTTACAGAAGTGATCAAAATTACTGATCATCAATTAATAAAGAGCATTTCATTATCAGCACTCAGCTGCTACTCTTAATTCCTATGAACACAGTAAGGGTGTACTTAGTTTTTCCACATGACTGCACAGAGTCCTGTGAAAACCTTTGCATTCACATGACTGTATGTTATTCCTTCTAGTGGAAAGTTTGACATCATTTGTCTTATCCATTAAGGAATCATTTGGTCTAACGGGGTTTCATTTTTATTATCAGCGTGTCATTGGATACAAACAAGTACAAATAGTTTTGGGTCGGGTGGAATTTTCTCATGTATCACACTGACTTTTCTTTTTTAATCTTTTCTACACTCCCAAACAGACAAACAGCATTCCTTCAGCCTCAGTCCAAGTCAGGTATTTATTCATTTTTTCTTTTAATGATCTTTTTTGGTAAAAATGAAAGAAACCCTTACAATATCCATGCACCACAGGAGAACAAGCACTTACCTCTCCACGTCTCGAGCTTATGTTCCTCTAGTTCATAAATTTGCACCTGAAAGAGAACCAAAAGAAAACTGTACGTCTTGGAGGAACGAGGGGTAAATCTCACACGCCTTAGCTGTGACCTGCACCTACCATCGGTGACTTATAGTATCTGTGTAGTATGATGATGAAATCTGTGATTGTCAGCATTCCTGCAATGAAAACAGGCATTAAAAAAAAAAAAAAATCACATTGAAATAATGAATAACACACAGAGCCAAGCCTGCGTGCAGCTGGGTAGAGACAGCGCTTATAAGGGCGTGGTCTAAACAGCACACCACAGCTTTATTCTCACACTGACTCTGCATTCATTATTCATCACAAGTCGTTTCAGTAAAGCACAGCAAATCCAATTCACCTCTGCTCTGCCTTTTGACACCACTGTAGTGACAGAAGTTTACAGAGATGTTTTTCTCATTTTCTTTTTATCATCTAAATTCTTAATACAGGATTTCTTCTGCATTTTATAGCTTATTATACAACTCTATTACAAGAACTTAAACTCTTGAACGTATACTCACACAGTAAAATGTGTAAAAGTCAAATACAGACCACAATTGACTGCATCTTTGATGGGGAAGCTTTTTAAATGTCCAAAAAAAAAAAAAACCCAAAAAAAAATAGCAGTTCCTTCAATAAACTGTATTTTATTTAGCGAACAATAAGAAAGGCCTATTTTTCAAGTTTCTTACCCACAAAGCTTTGCTTCTCTGTGTCCCATAGTGGAGCAGCCCGCACACCGTTGGCTACCAAGGCAAAAAAGGCTTTCTTAACCTGCCAAAGAAACATTGAATTGATTGCAGGTGGTGACTGTTCTGTTTATTATTCTGTGAACTCTTAGGAGTTAACGCCTATCATAAACCGATACACCTTTACTGGCTATTTTATTAGTTACACCTTCATAGTACTGGGTTGGATCTGCTGGAAACATTGCTCAGTAATTTTGTCAGCTGCACATCTGTGATGTAAATCTCCTGCTCCACCACATCTCAAAGGTGCTCGGCTGGACTGAAATATGGTGACTGTAGAGGCTACTTGAGTGCAGTGAACATGTTTCTTGAACAGTCAAGTTCAAGATACAAGTTTTGAGATAATTTGAGTTTTGTGACATGATGCTGGAAGCAGGTAATAGAAGATGGGACACTGTGGTCATAAAGATGACCATAAAGATGGACATGGTCAGCAATAATAATCAGGTACTCTGTGTTGTTTAAGCACTCAATTGTTACTGAGGGGCTTAAAGTGTGCCAAGAAAATGTCTCCAGACCATTACACCACAGCAGCCTGAACTTCATCTTGTTTACGCCACACTTTGATACTAGAATTGTAATTTTGCAGCAGAAAATAAGGCTCATCAGACCAGACAACATTTTTCCCATCATCTACTGTCCAGTTTTGGTGATCCCACACAAATTTTAGCCTCTGTTCTTATCCAACAGGCACCTGTTGTGGCATTCTGCTTCAAGGTTCAACCCGTGGTGCTCAGAGATGCTTTTCTTACAGTTTACGTAGCGAGTGGTTATTTGTGTTACTTTTGCTTCTCTATCAGCTTAAAGCAGCCTGCCCATTTTCCTCTGACCTGACATGAATAAGGCATTTTGACCCAGAAAACTGCTTCTCATTGGATATTTTCTTTTTTTCCAGACCAGTCTCTGTAAACTCCAGAGACGGTTGTGTGGGAAAATTCCAGGAGATCAGCTTCTGAAATACTCAGACCAGTTCATCTGTCACCAACCACCATGTCACCTTCAGAGTCATTAAAGTCATCTGTCTTCCCCTTTCTGATGCATAACTTCAACAGGTCACCTTGATCATGTCTATATACCTAAACGCACTGAGATGCTGGCATATGATTGAGTGATTAGATATTTGCATTAATAGTTGAACAGGTGTACCTAATGAAGTGTATAGGTTTTCTTTTAGGTCTTGTAGTGTTTTTTGTCAAAACCACAACATTTTAATATGTCATGAAGAGCTATCCAAGTATTTCACAGACTAGATTAGATACATGAAAATTAATCCTGAATTGCAGTCTTATTGTCATGTTAAGTAGAACAGTACTCAAAATCTCTTGTGTAGTGTACCTCTCAATGACATTAGTTTTCCTTGGTTTTAGATAAGGATTATTAACCCATTGCCTTAGTGCATTTAGTAGTTAAAGATCTACACATCAAAGACTTTCGAGGATTAGTGTTTAACAGCTTTATGACAGTTTGATCAGCCACTTCACAGAAACTGCTGAGAGGTAAAATACTTCAGCTTAGTTTATTGAACATTAACTTAGCCTGAGTGCCTGCTTCAGTTTTTAAACCAAAAACAAACAAACAACAACAACAACAACAACAACAACAACAAAAAGTCATAACAGCTTTGTCTGCAGTCAAAAGGACAGAGTATATTATTGTGCTTACTTGGAGTGCTGTGTCAAACACAACCAACTTTGAGCTTGTGGGGACGATGTCATAGCACTTGTGGGATTTCATAAAGCGCATGTAAATATCACTCTCGGGTTCAGCAGCTGCAAAACAAAACAAAAAATAAATAAAACCAGTGTGAAAACACTTCCAGACTAGTGTCGTTCTATCAAAAAAGCAAAGCAAGCTGTGCTCGTTTAGTAAAATCTAAAAATTGGCATCATTTAAAACATAGTAAAGTGAAAGAAAAAAAAAAAAGAAAGAAAAAAAAAGTGTGTGCGTATGTATGTATGTATGTATGTATGTATGTATGTGACTATGTAATTATTATTGCCTGTTACCTGTGGTAACGCAATTTATAATTAATATATATTCTGTATTCAGTTATGAAGGTTCTATTTGTTGTTTGCGAGCTGCCGTTGAGATGCTTGCATGTGCCCGGGGCTGTTGATGGTTCGTTTGGTTGGTTGCAACGATGGGCGTAGCTGCGGGAAGCTTATTGTTTTTTGTTGATGAGTGAGTATAGGGGTGGGATTTAATAAGTTTTCTTCGTCCCACTCCTTTTCAGGTAATTTTTGTCTTGTGCACTTTATGTTCAATATATGTATTTTTGTTGTGCCTGAAATGAACAAATAAATGAAATGAAAAATGAAATGAATCTCTCCTTTCATCTCAAAACAGCATTCTGTCATAAAGCTGCTCACATGCCAGTTTACATCCATCCTTTACATTAGCGCCATCTTGTGGCCACAATTGTCTCTGGAAACAGGCGCAACTCCGCTTACATCTGGTTTCACTGAAAACCGTTGTGTCTAGATTTCATAGTTAATTCGTGTCCTGTTAAAAATGGACTGAGCTTGTCAAGCTCGGAGACCAACAGCTTCTTCTAGTTGTCTGCACTTGCACATTGTGGATAAATCTCAGGCAAGCTGGCTCTGCATGCTCTGCATAGGGTGCTGTATTTTGTGTAGAAACAGAGCTAGCAACCCCAAGTAAACGGTTTCTCTGATTCATCAGCGTAATACAAGTTTTCTCTTACTAACCAACAGGGTCAACATGTGTAATCTAGAGGAGGTCAAAGTGTTATGTAAAATAGTCTTTAATAACTCATTTAGCACCTTATGAAAGAAAGTTCTGATAATGAGACCAAACGTCAGCGCTTACAATGTCTGGTTTTACAAAGCAAAGAGAAGTGGTGCAGATACCATCACCGCCACCTTCAGTATAATATCAGTTTGGGGGGGGAACCAAATAAAGTTTAACCAGATATTTTGTTAAGACACCACCTTCATTTTTTATAAACAGTTTTAGCCACCTTGTAGACAAGACAGTGCTCAAGCCTTATAATTCAGCTAAAGCTTTTTATTTATTTATTTTAATATATTTAATGTACTCTGCAACAGACTGCTGGTCTGTTCAGAGTGCATCCTTTATTTTGTCCTACGTCACTTGGGAGAGCCTTCAGACTCTGAACTCAATATCAGGAGGCATGTCTGTGTTTCTGAACCATTTATTTCAAGATTTGTGGTCCTACAGTACAGCTACATTACAAACGTGATTCTACAGACTATGATAAGTTACTTTGTGTTCAAATTAATCTACATATAACACTCACGGGGAACTTTTTCTGCAGAACAATTTTTTTTATTTTTAATCACAATTTGCCAGTAATATGATTTTATTTGTAATGAGGTGCTTTCATTGGGTTTTAGAGCTAACGGTTTTAAAACCTCCTCCAGCACTGTAAGCTAATAGTAAATATTTAGGAGATAACTACAGAAGTAATATTTTAATTTCCGTAGAGGAAGGGGGAAATCTCACAGGGAGTATAAAACGAGAGCTTGGAAACAACACCACACACACACTAACCATTACGGGACTGAACCACTTACAGCCACTTTAGTGCTCCATCTTAGAGATAATTACGCTTTAAACATAGAAGTACACAAACAGTGGGAAAACATGGACAGGAAAGTACTGCAGGAGATAACATCCTTGCAACATGTTGCCGTGACAGAAAATTCACAGATAGGTTCAAGTAAAAGCTCATGAGTGATTTAATGCATCGTGTAAAATCGTGGAAATTATTTCAGTTGCTTAAGGTCAATTTAAATGTCTTTATTTTAAGTTGGTTTAGGAGCTTTCATTAACATTTCGATAAATATTTGTTTTATATTTCAAGGAGATGACATAGTTAGCACACCAATTAAAACCCTCCCCTACATGCTGTGAAGAGTGTGTGTGTGTGTGTGTGTGTGTGTGTGTGTGTGTGTGTGTGTGTGTGTAACCTTTGATTACCCCAATACATTGGCACCCAGCAGTCTGTATTGGTTATAATATGGTCTCTTGGGCAAATGTATGCGCATTGATTCGTCAACCCAGCCGCAACACTCAGTATTTAAAACAGTGACGACAAGGAGACGGGAGGCAAATAACGCAAACACACACACGTTTTGAGAGCACACCGGTAGAAAGCAGTCTGTGGGGGCAATCAGCAGGGTGATACTGACACAATTCGGATGAATAGCTGGCCCTCTGTGAACAGGTCTACACACGCGCTGCACACAGCGCACTGCGAACAGGGGGGGCAGTTTTTGTTTTTAACGTGGTACATTCACCTGAATCTGGCAACACGTCTTGATCATCTTCACCCTCATTATACCGAGCCAAGACTAATTGAGGTGAAGATAGCGCGCACGCGCACACACACACACACACACACACACACACACACACACACACACACACACACACAGGAAAAGGTGAGCACTGGATCAGCAAATATTGCAATTGGTAACTTACCATCATCGTCTAGATCAAGTTTCTCCAGCATGCCTTCGAATAAACTGTAGACCTAGGAGAGAGCAAAGGCACAAGTTCGCAGTGAAGAGCGCAGCAAGTCCCCACAGCACACACACAAAAACTTTGCTGTAAATTGTGAGAGCGCAGCAGCGACGCCGACTTTTTCCCCAGCGGCCCCAGGAGACTGTGATCGCACCGAACGCGGTGCGCAAAACAACCAAAACTACTAAACCGCAACGTGCGACCCTGTCGCTGTACCGATTACGTAAACCTACAACAGGTCCGCTAAATATACGCAGGTAACGCGATAAGAACCCTCGCGCGGAGGAGGTACAACTTTAGCGGCACAATATTAGACTTCTCACACACGCACACACCCCCTTAAAAACTCGCAGTGGAACAGTCCTGATCCATTTGCTGCAGCGGAGGAAACCAACGCTGCTCATACAGCCACTGCACAGACGCGTGAGCAGTAATCCAGCTGCAACGAATCGGCCCAATTCATTGTTAAAGCCTCAATCTGCTAAACTCACCACAATAACAGTCGCTGGCACGAAGAGTGTGGGGGGGGGAGTCGGCGGGGGTACAGATAGAAAGCAGGAAGCACCGTGCGCTCAGGACACACCCCTCCGTGCAGCGCAACCTGGGTGCTTCGCCATATAAGGAAATCCCTTGTGTTGCTTAGCAGCAAGAAGCTGGGGATTCCTTTGTCACATCCACAGAGATAATTTCTTCAGACATAACGAGACACATGGCTGAACTAAAGCAACTCTTTGGGGTCCTTGTAGTAGGAGCCCGAGAATATGGCATGCAGATTGTGCTGACTCCCTCTCCCTCACAGCACAGTGCAGTAGCCAGCCGAAAATATGCCGTGTCATGCTGAGATATTTGCATACTCAAAGTGCGCTTGTTGACACCCGATTTCCCCTGGCTCCTAATTTGCAAGCACATATTCACAAGAAGCCACTGCAGCACAACGGGAGAGCATCCGCATGCCTACTCGTGGATGTTCAACAGCCCCCACCCTCTTCCCCCCTGGTGTTGCCCTGCAACGGTGACACAGCGCTTCTCTTGTCCAAAAAAAAAAAAAAAAAAAAAAAAAAAAAGAACTACCCCTGCACTTTCATAAATCTCTGGTTGCGGCATCACAGTAGGCACCGCTTTTGGGTTAAAGGAGAACTACGGGGAAGCAGACAAGCACAGATCTATGAATTTAATCACTTCTGGCCAAAAGGTAAACTGCAACAACTTCAGTTTATTTTCCAAGTCTCCCTTAAGGTATGACAGAGGAAGCGCAGAGGAGCTGACCCGCACCGGCTCATCGCCCTCCAACCACAATCGTGTGTCCCTGGGTGTTAATATCAACCGTATACAACACTGGTGATGAAATATTGATTTACCATCGTTGGCTAGAATCCACAATCACTCAAAGTAGACGGGTCTTCGGATAATTATTCATTAAAGCAGCACAGTGAGCGATGGAGTAATTCCTCTCTAGCTCAAAGAAATCTGGTATAAAATCCAGACACAGGCTGTCAGAATCCAAATAAACCTTCAGTGAAAAGTCTTGTGACAAAGACTGAACTTGTTCTCAGCTGTTTTTCCGGTTACAGTCAATTATGCAGTGGCTTAGCTGACACTGAAAGCTGTTTGAGTTATGGCTTAAATGTCAAGACAATGTTTACACCCTCTCCTCTGCAGCTAGAGCAGCTCAGAGCTTATGGTACAAACAAAGTCCTGCTGACGCAAGAGCAAGGCTTGAGGAAAAGCGAACCTGAATTAAAAGGATTTGCATCTCTGCCTTCTGTACACCACTTTGCAGATAAACTCATGACTCTGAGTAAACAAAGCACATGACTCATAGATGGGAGACATGCAAGCCACTGTTATTCAGGCACAAAGGGAAAAAAATAGTTATCAGCTTCCCATGGAGTCTTTTTTTGTTGCCAACACTGAACTGGTGCAAAAATTAGTTTACCTGCAAGGAAGGAGGATACGGCTCAGTAGCCTTGTTATTGACCTAAACACACATATTTCATGCAGTTAAATCCTGATCCCTGAGACAGTTCAGTCAATGCCTGTGAACTTGTGTGAACTTCCACCTTGCATAGTTATAGCATCATTGATCTGTATCTGGAGTTTTGAGATGCTGTACATGAAGCCTGGCTTATGTTTTGTTTATTTTGGTGCAGGAACGTGCAGCAAACCATCTGAAAGACTCACTCTAACTTCCACTCTTTTAAGAGTTAAAGCTCACGGGCATTGGCTGAATTGCCCTGGGTCAAAGATAAATTCTTAAAATAGATTTTTTATCTTTTTTGACTCACTTGTTGTGAGGTAGAATAAGGTGGCACGGGGCTCGATGAAGGGATTGGGGGTTTAGCAGAAGGGAGGCTGAGGCGCTGTCCTGTGTCCGGAGGTGTGGAAAGGGAACGAGAGCGAGAGCTTTGCTCCGGGCGTTCAGGGCTGGGGCCGCTCTGCTGGGCCTCCTGGGTGAACACTGGTTGGCTGGATGCCTGGGTTGGGGTGTGGGGTGGTGTAGAGAGTCCAGAGGCTGAAGAGAGATACAGAGTCCAAAATAGATATCTCAGCTTATCTCTTGTTTCTCTGGATGTCAATCCATACCGCACTTTCAGCAACACCGAGACGCAGCGCTGATTGACGTCTATGATAAGCATTGCTGCTGGAGATGCCGTCAACGCTGTCATAGGCAATAAACGGAGGAGCAAAAGCGATCTGAACTAGGAGATTTCCATGAGCTGAGAAATAACACAGATACTGAGATAAAGCTTTAGTGGCCCTGTTTTTTTACACAGGGATACACAGCACTAGAAAATCAACATTTCAAAGACAGCTGTAAAATCGACTTCAGTCATGAAATTAGCAACATATTCAAGCTTTAATAGACAAGTGGGAGCATGTTGAAGATTAAAGAAAAATATGACACTGATTCAACTGCCAATCTTCAAGTTTATGCCTGAAAAGCAACAATGACATCAAATAAAGAGTTACTGAACTAGAAAAGTTTAAAAGAGTTTCTGCACCCGCTGGGTGGCATGGTGGAGCAGTAGTCTCCATGTTCTCCCTGTGCATACACGTCCTCCAAATAATCAAGCTTCTTCCCACAGGCCAAAGACTCTATATAGGCCATGGATGCGAGGAAGCTGAAGTGCTGAAAGTATGAATATATGGTTTAATATGACTGGTAGCCTAAAGCACTTTGAGTGGTCACTAAGACTAGAAAAGCACAATTTAAATACCAGTTGATCTAATGTGGGTCACAATGGGGAAAAAAAAAAGAAAACACTATTCATCATTGTAAATATTATAACCATAAAACATTTAAATTGTATGGTTAGCACTGTTTCCTCATAATAGGAAGGTCCTGGGTTCAAATCCATCATCTGTGTGGAGTTTGTACATTCTTTGTCTTCACCCACAGTCCAAAGATATACACTTAGTGGGGTTTGGTTAATTGGTGATTCTAAGTTGTCCGTGTGTGTACAACCTGTCCAGGGTGTACCCCACCTCTGATTGCTGAGATAGGCTGCAGATCCCATCCCAAGTCCCTGAATTAGAAGAAAATGGATGGTACTAAGATAGAAATGCCTGAATTATCCATTTACAAACAAACAAAAGACCACGGTGGTGTTTGTGGGTTTCACTTCTTCCGTCGTGTTAGACGTCCTCTCGGGACTGTGTGGGATGTAATTACAGTCTAGCTGAAGTCTAATTAGCAAGAAGTGGAAACACCTGTGCGGGTGCATAAAGTCTTTTGTTTTTGTTAGTCCATCTGAAACTCAGCCTGGTTAGTGTCTTGGTATTTGGTGTTAACATTTTTCCCGTCCTCACTTTAAGTCAGACACACTCCAGGTCTGCTGTGCTGAGAGGGAATCAGGCTGAATCCCGAGTCCAAAAGCTGAGCTCCTGTTACTCATCTTTGGATTGGAAACTCATTAACGCTGAATTTGATGCATGTCGTTATAATTAAATGTGAATGTCTGAAACTAATCAGATTAAAACACAAGCAGAAGTAGAATAAAAATGGATTTGAAAGCTATTTAATGCTATTTTAATACGATTTTTGTTCACGTACACTGAAAATGTAATTTTCTTTACTCCTATGTTTACGCCACACTTTAAATATAAATGATACTGACTCATAAGTCATAGACTTTCATGAGGTATATTCAAGTTCATTAATTAAGTGGCTGTGTCTCTATAACCACCGAATCTAAACTGTAATTAAACCTGTGACATGTTCTTCAACATGACTGCAGAGACCTGACAGCTGCTGACTTCTGCATCTACTAATGGGAAAAAAAATCCTTTGAAGGCAACACCCAGCTCGACTTAGCTGAGCAGATCTACACTCACCAGCCACTTCATTAGGCACACTTGTTCAGCTGCTCGTTAATGCAAATATCTAATCAGTCAATCACACAGCAGCAACTCTGTCCATTTAGACACGTAGACATGGCCAAGCGGACCTGCTAAAGTTCAAACCAAGCATCAGAATGGGGAAGAAAAGTGATTTAAGTTACTTTTAACGTGGCGTGGTTGCTGCTGGTATGAGTATTTAAGGAAGTGCTGATCTACTGGGATTTTCCCACACATCCATCTCCAGAATTTATAACGAATGGCCAGAAAAATGGAAAACAGCAGTTCTATGGTCATCCCTTTACAGCTATAGTGTACCCATCTTCTGAAGACTGCTTCTATCAGGATAACGCACCATGTCACAAAGCTCAGATCATCTTAAACTGTTTTCTTGAACATGACAATGAGTTCACTGTACTCAAACGGCCTCCACAGTCACCAGATCTCAATCTGATAAAGCACTTTCGGGATGCGGTGGAATGACAGGACCAACTCGGTGGCGCTATCATGTTAATATGAACCAAAATATTTTCTTGGATTAGTTTTGAAGACAAAAAAAAAAAGAGGGCCAGCTTAGTATTTGCGTGATGTACCTAATAAAGTGTCAGGAGTGTAACTGGAGAAAAGAAGGTCTTTCTTTTGTTCTTTGTGTCCCTCGAGCATAACCACGCCGATTACAACATAAGCAGCCACATTAAACATAACTCCACTGTGAGAGTCAGCTGTCCGTGACGCAGCTCCTCCCGTTGAAGTGTCAGATTGTAGGTGTGTGTCACATGACAGCCACCACACACGCTTTTCACATCAGGCGCCCACGATCTTACGCAGGATGACATGCGACACTCACGCTGCACTGGCCTCATCCCAGTGACATATTTCTGAGGCCAGACAATGAGTGACATGGATGATGTGGAGCAAATGGTTCAGATTACAAGGCCTACAGCACGGGACGTCCAGAACGGTTATTACTGACAGTCGGTTTCAAGCAAGCATCAGCATTAGTCAGTATTTATATTTAAATATTCCTAGGAAATAAAGCATGACCACTGTAAACTTAGTAAGCTGTATTCCCAAATGAGTCAGCTTTAAAGTCTGTGTATTGGCGTCGGTGTGGATTTGTTACTTTACCTGTTAAAAAAACAAAACAAAAAAAACCAGTAATTACATGCCTCATAATCAAAAACTACTACTGGTAATGATTAACTCAAGTTATAAGATATCTTTTCTTAAAGGAGGCTCAGTGTTTCAAGCAAACATTTTTGCTCGGCCTGTCCAAGCGCACTCCACACTATCTCTTGACATTTAGTTGGCGTGGCCTCTCTGGTGTGCCCTGCTTCCGCTGTGTAGCCTTCTTATTTTAGCCACGCTGTTGTGGCACATTCCACAGGAGCAGATAACAGCGGGGTTGGGAGCCTTCTCTTTAGCCCAGTTAATAAGGGGCAGCTAGCCCAAACCCAGGAAACAGGAAATGGATGCCTTGCTGCAAGCAGTCCATCTAACAGGTTTTTTTTTTTTTATTACATCTAAAAGTGAAAATCTATGTGTGCAGGGAGATAAAAGCAGCAGTAATTTATCATCTCTCTTTAACCTGATAATGAAAGTGCCAATTCCTTATCACAGTAACACGCTAATTTGTTGATTAGTGTATTTTCAAGCACAAATACCAAACAGGATTTCGTTCCAGCATCTGAATTATGCGAATATGCTCTTTGTTTGTTTTAAATCATAATAAATTTAACAGTTTTGGGTTTGCAAGTCAGACGAAAAAGAGAAATGCAAAGCCATATTCTTGTGATTTATAAAATCCCGATGACATTTTTCACTATTTTCTGATTTTTAACCTCTTGTCAGCCTGTCAACTCAGTTATCAGACTAACTGATAGAGAGTTCAGTTCTTGAAGAACAGTTTTATTCCAAAAAACAACATGGCACTGCAGCCTTTAGACAAGTAAAAGTATAAGGTGTAGCTTGTAGAGATGGTAGGGATTTGCAGTCATGACACCAATCACCCATGAGGGTTTAAATAATTTTCTAGGAACAAGAAGAATTTGACAATTGGGGTCTTCGATAGGTTAGCAAAATCTCAACTGTGCTACTGACAGTAGAAACTCATGTACACAACATTACCGAGTAGCAAACTGGTATCTAATTGGCTCTGACAAGAATTTTTACACGCAGGTGTCTACCTCCTTAAGGGTGCGGCGACTAATATAAGCGACATGGTTTACGCAGTGTAGATGCTCGGAGTCAAAGGACCTATGGGTCAGGCTGAGGCCCACAGTGCCCACAGTGAACTTCATACAGCCACATATGGACATGCGTCATTACGACAGAGGACTCTGCTCCTCTCGTCTACTCAGCCGAGGTCAGACTGGCTCTAAATCAGGAGCTGTGAAGTTTGCGATAAAGCGCCACTTGAACACCACAAAAATGACCCTCAGTGCTTTACTAACACGAACTAAACACATCACAAAAACTGCATTACATCTCCAATGGTGATCTGGTATTTTCGTTTGGCATCTCTATTACTTCTCGTTTTCCACGGCTTGCGTTCAATCGTGAAAACCTGAATGATGTACATAAATGTAAATGATTCACCCACACGTAAGGAGATGTGTTCTGATTATCTCTGCTTAAGCTTTAAGCTGAAATGCTTCCTGACTATTTTAATGAAACACTCCAAATGGAGCAGCTACTCTGAGCTCCCTTTGGAAATGGGACAGAAATAAGGACAATGAAGCGATGCTACATCAGGCTGAGTGCCTATAAATTGCTTCGTTATGACATAATGACAGGATCACAATAAAATAAATACATATAACTTTTGCATTTTCATCTTAAAGTGGACTTCCTTATTATTTAAAGTTTTTTCTCCTCTTTAATCTGTACACAGATTTTGGCAGTGAGCACAAAAGACCCACCGACCTGCTGATGTAATCTTCTGTTTTGCAGTGTAGCCAATGAGAACCAAGCTGGTTTAAAGGGAAGATGAATAGAGGTAGTGAATGAAACCGAGAGACTTCACATTGCTAGCTAATGGGAAATAAGACACGTTTTAAACACTAAGTTTTGCAGACATACTTTAGTAGAGTTCATGGAACTGGACATGAGTATAATGGGTCTCCTTTAAGACATGAAACAACTAAAACACACACCTTAATCGCTAAATTAGCAAAGACAGACAGTGTGAATCAAGCACAATGCAGTACGTGCATGTATATGAATTTAGCCAAGCGATCAATAAGTGCTGACTCCACGTCAGACCCTCCTGCATAACTTTAGCACCACTGACCTGTGTCCAGTTATTTAGCACGAATGCATGGTATGCTTTTGTGAAATCAGAGATCAGCCATGAAACCAGCCACTAAGAGAAGCTCTAATGGCCACATGAAATGACACTTAATAACCACACATACATATATAGACTAAGAAAAAAAGAAAGCTGCTCTTATTTAATATAATTTGCTATGACGAGAATAACCTGAACGGTCAATGTTAAGTATATTTATTGAGACATTTATTCATGCATTTAAAGTTGTAAGTTGATAGCATGGACAAAATACATGAAAAAGGAATTTATACAACATTTTAGGGCAAAGCTACCCAGGAGCCAATATTCTGAGGTAATGAGCACAGCTCTGTTTGTCCAGCACTGATTTACCATTTTAGCCTGACAATGAGGTTAAACTACTACTTTCATATCACATCACCCTGCTGATAGCCATATTTATACACAGGAGCGCTCTTTACTGCAGTATCTCATATATGAGGTTATGGGTTTGGGTTTTGAGCTGTTGGCCTACAAAAATCCTGATGGTTCTTTTTCACTATTTTCTGACTTTAAATTACTAAATAATAAGCAAATTAAATGTTAGAGAAAATTGTTTTGAATGTCTTTCTACACATTACCAGACAGGTAGGATGCCTCGGACTGATGCCTCCCGCCTAGCCCATCTTGCTCCTTCCGTTTCTTGCTTCTCCTCAAGCTGCCAAACCTCTTCATGGAACACAGTGGGTGGTGGGCTCCTAAGCTAAATTTGACCATGACCATCCGCATCACAAAAAGAGCCCCATAAACTGCCCCAGGTAAGAGTCACTCCATTTGCTAGATAAACAAAATCGTACAGGTTAAAAAAAAAAAAAAATCCAGCCGCCTGTGTTTGAAGGTGTCTTTTAGGGAGGAGTTGGTCCTCTGGAAGCTGGATGCCTTCAGTGAGAGGGTAAAAAATATAACTATGCGAGAAAAACAAACCTCAGCTGTTCTGTCAAGTTCCACATTGCATTTGTTTTTTTGGAGGTACCTCTCTAGTTCTGAACAGAAACAGACAATCACAGCGGGTGCTGAGTACAAGCTACTCTACAAACCACAGAGCCAGCAGCAAGCAGGTCTAACACTCGATAGAAGAGAGTAGAAAAGCTGTGAATTCCACCGAGCCTCAGCAAAGAAATGTTCCCATTTGCGAGTGATGCAAATTGCAAGTGTGGCCAGACTTCAGCGCATTTCCCCCTGCTCTCAGGAGTGTCAGTGCTGTGACTTGTCAGGTGCAGCTGTGAGTGATGTTACTTTAATATAGCACTGGTGTCAGCAGCGTGTAAAAGGAGGCCAGTCTGGAAAGGAAACCCCACCGATTGGCTCGAGCTGCGCATCTCCCCGCCTCCTGTCTGCCACTGCCCTCCCTCTGCTCGCAGAGTAAATTCAGCACAGGAACATCTGTTTCACTCCGTCTTAACACAATGTAACAGAGAGTGGGGATAACGCAACCTCAAGGTTCCCTTGCATAAACGTCTCCTTCATTTAAAATTCTTCTAAATCTGCAGTTCGACATCACCAAAGAGCTGGAGGATACGCACCACTGGCATTTGTGGAGGCAGTTGTAATTTTCGGGTGCCTGACATTTAGGATTGCTGAGGCCTGCCCCCATCAGATGACAGCAGGGGGACATCCCATGTTCTGTCAGCTGATCAGAAAGCTTCCATTCAATACCCTCTCCTACCCTTAACAGATGGCCGCCTCTTTGCTGCCCACATTAGCTGAAGCATGCCCAGCACAGATCTCAATTAACATGTTATGCAAGTGTTCCAATCTGCTCAGTTGGTCAATGGCTGATATGAATTTCAGATATCAGTGATTATCACCTAACAGCCACTGAATAAAGCCACTAACGCTGTCATTCCACTGAGAAACCGAGAGAAAATCACTCATTTCAAGCCAGTTTGAAGCTAGTTAAGTGTGAAAGCCATAAAGCACTTAAAGTCCTTTGATCTCATCTGTGACTTTATAAAGTCATTGTGCCCTTGTAAGGCCTGCATTTTATGAATTTAGAAACTCCCTACTTCCTTTATTTACCGACAACAAGCAGCCCACAGTAGCAACAGAGAGAGTGAGAGGGGTGGAAAAAAAAAAAACCTCTGCATGGCTGTGTGAGGAGCTCCTGAGAGTCTGGTCACTTCCAGATAAGGCTATGAAAGCGCTACACTTGCCTTGAGCAGCGAGAGACTGACAATGTCCAGGCGACGTGAAAACACATATTTAGACCAGCGGGGAAAGAGGAAGCATTCTAGTCATATTTGCAGCAAGTGCACCTAAACATGAAAACCTGCATCCTGATGAATGATATATGTAAATGATCGAGACCACACAAACGTCTGCAAAAATACTCGTTTACTTGCAAATATGTTAATAAAAGAGGTGACCACAAAGGTTCATTAGAACTAGTTTGAAAGTCAAATGAAGACAAACTAGGCCTTCAGTGCACCCTTGTGGCAAAACTGGGGTTACTACAAAAACATCTGACTCCAAAAAAAAAAAGTGAACAGATCAAGTGCCCACTCAGTGACTTTATATTTAGTTATAAATACTCTGTCGCTATTAGTCACCAATAATCTAAAGCCACATCATTAGTGAGCAGGAAGCGTGCTTTGCCTCAGACCACATCTTACACTACTAATCACCAGCAACTGGGATGGGAGGGATGGAGCAGCTGGGGTGTGTTTTGGTCCCCGTTACTATCCATAACAATCTCCAGAGGAAACGGAGCACACTGGCTTTTACAGTCTGGGCTCTAACAGAGCTATTCCAGCAGCTCTGCCAAACTGACCCTTTGCGAGGAAACAGAGAAGAATGGGTACTTGCACAAGCCAAAAAATCAATGACTCATC
Source organism: Simochromis diagramma (assembly GCF_900408965.1). Classification (NCBI taxonomy): domain Eukaryota; kingdom Metazoa; phylum Chordata; class Actinopteri; order Cichliformes; family Cichlidae; genus Simochromis; species Simochromis diagramma. Next base: position 9,688,172 of record NW_024386782.1, read on the forward strand.
CTTTTAGCTGTTTGATGCTTGCTTCCAGCAGGGCTGTTTCCATGTAGGCAGGGTGGGTTTTTTTTTTTTTTTTTTAATTTATGTAATGACCAACTACCAAAAAAAATGGAGACACGAGAGCTGAAGATGTGCCAGTTAAATCTGGTCTTCATAAAATGAGACCTTGTTCTGCCCAGTCTCATTTCTACTAATTTGTGCATACCAGTATTACCATTATGCAGCTCGTGAGTTTTTTAATGCGCGTACTGTGGCTGGACTCCAAACTCCAAGGATGCCGAGCTTGAAACCTAATAACAAACTGCCTGCACGGCTTAATGCTGGTGGGGGGGAGAGAGAGATGATAACTTAATTCTGATAATAAACAAAGCCAACCATTTCCTTTTCCTAGAGAAAGTTGTTAACATCTGAGAGGAGATTATGAAGAATGTCTGTCTGCGCTCAAGCGACGGCCATCTGTCTGACAGGACTCGTGACCTTGTTGGCTGCAGAGCAGCACAAAACAAAGAAGTTACTTTTTCTCTTTCTACTCAGAGAAAACCAAAAACTCCACTTTCTTATTGCTACAAAATATGGAAGCTGATAAAAGGAGATACAGGGAGAGGTAGTGGGAGTGGTTCGGTGAATGAGTGTCTAATTTATACAGGTGGTTTTTGTTTTTAATTTCTTGTTATTTTGGTTTATTTCTTATTTATCTATAGGAGAGACACTAGATCTGCAATTGTGAGAATTAAAGGTTCTCTGAAACCAGTCGGGTATCAAAAGGAGTGCACCGTTTTGTGTGCCGTTCTCTGGTGTGACAAAATAAATATTGTTCTCTGCACCTCACCTGATTGAACTTTGTCGTGAGGTGAACCGACATTGTCAGATATCTGATATCTGAACTGATGAATTGAAAATGCAGACGCCTTGGTTCCTGTGTGGGGGTTTTACCTCATGTACGTACAGCAGGAAAACCAAATAATCTTTGAAATGACAGTTTCATCTATTGTGTCTTACTTCCTTTACAAGCGTCTTCCTCTTAGAACTCTGCTTTAAAAGAGGACTTCAAATATTTGCACAAGTTTCTTGCATGCATTCTTAAAACTATTAAAACAAAGATTCCAACAATGGATTCATGAACACTGCAGTGCAACAAGCAGGTTGCAGGCAGTGCAGTGTTTGCATTTCTACTTACCTCTCCTGGTTCTGGAAAAGAGTTTGATGCTTGAAGAGGGAGAACCGGACGACCGGAAGATACCGCTGAAGCTCAGTCGACGAGGAGACTTAGGGGAGTTCTGATGGGAGGGATAAGGGAAGATACTTTTGGGAGAACCTGAATTTGGCTTTGATTGAACTGGAGCAGACTGGGGACACGGAGGCAGTGTGGTGACGTCCGGGCTCTTGGCAGAACCTCCTTTTATGGGGCTGGCTGAACGAATGAGTCGCTCTCCCTGAGAGATAATAAGAAAGCAGATTTATTTATTTATGCACATTTGCAATTGCACGGTTTACGTTTAAGCGTGTAGCCACTGTTATGAGAGACAGCAAGTGCAGTGCAAAGCAAGGGGCTGTACTGAAAAAAGCAAAAGTAGTGAAGAGATTTATTGTGAAATGACAGCTGCTGATTGCACTTCTTTGGTCACTTCTCCTTTTTTTAAAAAAACAAAAAAAAAACCAAGTTTTGCATAGTTGGCCGCTTTGTGACAGTTAATGGTGTCTCTTAAAGAGCAGTATGAGAAGTTTCATATGCAAGGTGCAATAAGGCACATGTGCAATCACATTACAGTTGTGGTAAAAGACACTATAAAGACTAAAAATACTGATCAGTACACATTCTAACAACCAGGGAAAAAAAACAAGTGATGCATGAGCGCATAGATATTTGTTTTTCTACAAAGAACTGTGCCTTATCGTGCAAAACCTGTCTTTCTGTTATGTTGCCATGGTATGCAGTTCGGAGGAGCGCCACGTGATATGACAAATCAGTAAGGACACCATAACATCCACTATCAGACGATCAGCACTCCTCTTACTTAAAACTGCGGTAACAATATTTTTCAGTTGGGCCTTCTGTGTTTATGAGTGTGCCTTTGCAAGGTCGATATCGTGTAAACAGATGGAGAAATCCTTCTCACTTTGCTGTGCCCATACCAAAACAAAACACGAGAGATGGCAGCCAATCTAGCTGGAGACAGAGAGGGCCTCCTCCCACCGCTGACGGCTGCCTGCTCTGGATGTGCCAACAACAAATCTTTTAACCGTTTGTGGGCTCGCCATACAGTGAAGCTTTTGATTATGCAGGGATCTCCGGCTCAGGGGCTGTTATTACTGAAAACAGTTACTGCAACAGGGGTGTTGCAGTAACAGTCTGTGGAGAATAATTACTCCCACCGAAACAGATAAACTGCATGTTGTGGAGAGAAAAAGAAAATAAACACTGGGGTCTAATGGGACATAAAAAAGATGTCTGATCTTAATACTAGAACTCAAAAAGAAGAAGAAATCAAGAAGAAGCTCCGTTTTGCCGTACACTAAGGGCTGGTCCTGCTCCACAAACACATCTTTATTCAAACCAATCCCCTAACTATCTGAGAGCACACACCCATCTTTGTTGTTTGCCAACAAATCTCACCCTTTCATTGTGCAAGAGCCTGTTAAGGCAAGTGAACCAGCTATCAGGGTTTAGCGTGGATCTAGATCTGCTTCTACAAAACACAAGGCGATGCAGGTTTTTACCTGCACCATGCAAATATTACTGAGATAATATGCATCTTGGCTGATATGAGGTAACAGTGGATGGTTAGTTGGTTCCTATTCAAATCAACTGGAGGAGACAGTAGGAAGAGACTGCTTTCTTTTAGAAAAATCAATTTCCTGTATGTGCTGGTGCTATGCCTGGACACTGTGGGAGTAATGTTACTGTAAGCCAGTGCGGGTTGGCAGAATTGGAGAGGATGACCTTGTCTAATATTTTGCTCTTGCAAATTCACATTTAATGAGCAGATAGATGCGTGGCAAGAAAAGCAAGCTCAGGAAAACAAAAAGAACAGTTGGCAGGTGAATGAATCATTTCACAAAAATCTTTCAAAATGTACCGTGTGGGCTCCGCTTTTGGTTGAGCCACTCGTCTCCACTTGAGGGGCATTAAACGCCCCGAAATCCTGCACATGAAGAGAGATCTGAGCATCAGGGATAAAGCAAACTTCACCCGGAAACACAACAGAAACATAAAACTGACACTTTATGTCCTTTTGTCCGCTTTTACGTGAAAATAGGTTAACCCCACCTGCTTTTGACTCTTAGCCTGACATTCAAAAAGAAGGTAAACATGTTTCGCCACTGCGGAAACTTCTGCAGGACAATGAAAGGCAAAACTCTTCTTCCCCATACTGTGGGCTGGTTTTGACATTACACTTCAGGCCGATGATGCCATGCATGTTGCTGCAGAAAGGCAGTTTTAACTGCACAGACGTAACTAGGCGAGTTTGCAGAGCTGTACTGTTATTTTATTTTTTATGCAGCTGTAATAGACTTTCCACCATGATTTTTTTTTAGAATGGGGAAGTTCACATAGCGATGGAAAGCTCCAACATCTAACACTTGAGCATTAACCACAGAAACAGAGCTGCATTCATAAGGTTTACGCCACACTGGGAAGGTTTTTCCAGCCTATAAAGCTGAAATTTTGCACTTGTCCATTTGTTATTCTCGAGCAAATTATGCAGCACACTGGATCTGATAGTGGATCCATGCAAAAACAAATACTACCAGGAGAGAAGCAGTTGTCAGGACAGAGTGACCAAAATTTTTTTTGAAACATGAGGTACAATAAAGCTACAAAGCCTCCCGCAATAACAACTAGGCTTTGTGGAGCTTGTGCAGAAAATGATTACACAATTGCAAATAGTTATTACCCAGTTTAATAAACAGAGAAAACTGTAAATCAGGGCCGTATTAGATCAGCAGTGTCATCGCCTGTTTTTGTGCCAGAGTAGACCGAATAATGTTGGGTTTGCATTAGAAAAACAGGATCTCACCAGGGACTCTGTGTTGGGATTTTTCTTTCCCCACAATTATTATTGGCATAATAACACATTTTTGTAAACATGATATGTAAACAATAGTTGCAGCCCTAACATGGGAGGTGGCTACAATCACAATAAAGGTAGAACTGCTGCACATGCTCAATGCAAAGAGGCAAAACACGTTTCTGAGTGTTTATAGGGAGCGTTTACATGCCATTAGGACAGATTAACCGAGTCCTGACTCAGAGACAACTGTCAGTCACGCACGCTCTTATGCGTCGCGTGCGCTCGCAGACTGCGATGCACCGAAATCGGCTAAAGCCCACTCAAAGTTACAGCCTTTTACCCCACCCACCCCACCATAGAGTCTCAGTAAGAAGCCAAATTATTTGATACTTCACCGACTTACTGGCATGTTAATCCGCAGACTTCTCCTCTTCTTTGGTATTTTCTTTGAGCTCCCCTTGCTGGACTCCATCACCGTGCTTCCCATGTTTTGTTTTTGGGGGGGAGGTTTTCCCTGCAAACGCGCAACACCTTAAAAAATAAAAATACAAAATACTACTAATAAAGTGTACTGGAATAAAAACTGCTGTATCGCGTCTGCACACCGTCTACAGCCGCCTCCACCTTCCCTTTAGCCTCGACAACACTGAGGAGCTGCCTCATCCACCAGGAAGTAGGTTTGGCCGTAAAAAAAAAAAGAGAGGCAGGGCACACACATGTTCACAAAAAAAATTAGAAGGCGTGCAACAGCGAGGACTGCTTACAGGTGTTGTGTCACACTGTATTTAACCCCACCCCCTCCCCAGAAGAGGAAACTGAGACCTCCCGCGGTCCTTTTCGCCTCGGTATTAAATCTACAGAGAAAAGAAACGCCTCCGCCGTTTCATCTCTGAGGATAAGTGCGGTAAAAACTATACTTCCTGTAGCTTCTTTGGTCGCACAGCCCCGGAAGCTGCTTTCCGTGAATTTGTAAATCTCAAGGCACTGTTCGGTTTTCTGAAGCGTTGTTCTTTCACACTTCTTCGAGAAAAAGGCAACAGCAACAAAAACAAACCCCTAACAAACACATTTTAAAGGGAACAACATGTTTGACACAGCAGCGCGCGGAGCTGACTTGTGCAGATGTTTCACCGACAGATGTCAGTGCCACTCTGATTCTGGCTGGATATGAATGAAAAGCTTAAAAACAACAACAACAATAATTAGTGCGAATAAAATGGAGGAATCGTGACCGGTACTTTATACCGCCTGCATCTTACAGCGTGTTTATCTTACTCTTTCCGTGTTTCTTTCAAAGTTAAATGCAGGCCTGACAGCTGTGTGGTAACCTCCACAGCTGCAGGGATTTTAAAAAATATATATATATCAACATGCTTCTCAGTCCTTAAACGGAGTTAAAAACATTTGTTTGATTTTGTAGTAGCTCTGTGCTTGAAGTTCATACTTTAATAAATCGTTGCTACTATTTTCACGTGCATCTCAAGGGTGTCAAACATAAGGCCCTGGGGACAGAATCGCCCCGGTAAAGACTTCCATCGGGTCCACTGGTGAGTTCTGTAAAATGTGGAGAGACAATTTTGTGAATTTTAGCTGTATTTTCTGAAGTTTTTTCAGCTTCTGCTATTGATAAACACCTCCCCCGCGGGTATTTACACTAAACCAAACTAATTAAGTAATAAATAAACAATTAAATGACCAACAAGTTCCTGGTTTGTCTTTTTACCCCTCTATCTACTATAGAAATGTCATTTCCTTTCCCAAGGGGTCCACAGTAAAAATAAATAAACTTTCTGGGCAGCAAGCTACCGGAACTGTTTTTTTTTTTCTTATATAAAGATATCTCAGGGATTAAATGTGTTGTTACAGGGTTTTGGGGTTTTTTACACTGACAGAAAAGTTCTAAGTGTAAATACACTGCATTGAGGTTATTTATAAGTTAGGATCATTTTAGTGATTTGCAGCAGTTGCTCAGTCACTGATCCCTGAGTCCCCTACTGTACACTCTGTACACACATGACTGTGTTAGTACCCACCCAGACAACACAGTCATCAAGTTTGCAGATGATACCACCGTGGTGGGGCTCATCTCAGGGGGATATGAGACGGCATACAGAGCTGAAGTTCAGAGGCTGTCAGATTGGTGTGTAGACAACAACCTGGACCTCAATACCACCAAGACAAAAGAACTGGTAGTTGACTTCAGAAGGAGGAAGTCCGAGCTGCAGCCTGTCAGCATCAATGGGGAGTGCGTGGAAAGGGTCTCCAGTTTCAAGTTTCTGGGTGTGCACATAGACACAGACCTCCAATGGAGCTCTAACACCTCTGCGGTTTTAAAGAAGGCCCAACAGCGTCTCCACTTTCTGAGAATCCTCAGAAAAATGGTCCTGAAGAAGGAGCTGCTGACCGTCTTCTACTGCTGCTCCATTGAAAGTGTGCTGACATATTGCATCGGTGTGTGGTTCTCCAGCTGCACCACAGCACACAGAAAGGCACTCCAGAGGGTCATTATGGCCCAAAAAATCATTGGACATTCTCTTCCCTCCCTTAAGGACCTGTACAGCACTCGCTGTCTCAAGAGGGCACGCAGCATCCTACATGACGGAACACTCCCAGGACACCGGGTGTTTAAGCTGCTGCCGTCTGGCAGGAGGTTCAGGCTGCTAAGGTCCCAGACAAACAGACTCAAGGACAGCTTTTACAACAGGGCAATAGCCCTGATCAATGCAAATGGCTGACCTGACTGGACCTACCTGGACTTTTTTTTTTTTTTTTGGGGGGGGGGGGGGGGGGGGGGGGTAACAATGTTTAAAACAATAATAATAATAATATTTATATTTATAACAAGGTGCAATAATAATGTGCATAATAACAGTGTGCAATACACATACACTTATTCTTCTTTTTTTATTACTAAGTTAATATACTGTGTTGTGTTGTTTGTGTTGCGTTGTGATGTGTCATATCGTGTCGTGTTGTGTTATATGTAGTGCCGACGTAGGACAGTTTTCCAATCTCATTGTACTACTGTACTATGTATGACAATAAAGAGTTATCTTATCCTATCATCTTCAATGCCACACCTGACTCCACCTCACCCTGTCCCTACCATGCTCCTCTGTATGCCCAGCTTCACTATACATCCAGGAGTTTTCTCTGCAGGCTTCCTTTTTTCCTCCTGCCTGGCAGATCCATATTCAGCATCCTTTGTCAGTACATCCACTGCCCCTCCTCTGCACACATCCAAAGCATCCCAGCCTTGCTTCTCTAACTTTATCTCCAAACCATCCAACCTGAGTGGTCGTTTTCTTGAAGTAATTCCTTACTTTGACCATCCTGCTCACTCCCAATGAAAATCTCAGCATCTTCAGCTCAACCTCCCGTCGTTTTGTTATTTTCATTGTCTCCAAAACGTATACAATAGCAGGTCTCACTACCATTTTTTTTGTAAACCTCTTTCACGCTGCTATTCTTCTGTCACAAATCACCCCTGACACTCGTCTCCACCCACTCCACCCTGCCTCCACCTCTCTTGTGCACTGTCCGTTGCTTATGCTGACTTGAATTTATTTAGTTTTCTGTTTGATAAACTTTTAAAGCTTATATACTTCTTGGTTTCTTTGTAAAAAACACATACTGTGTAAACAGCAGTCTTTAATTTCCACGCGCTTACAGTGAAGCATCTTTCTATACCAAATGTTGCATGAGGTGTATTGGTACTATTTAGTGTCCATCCACATGGGTAGTTTAAGAACATGAGCACCGAGCCCTCCAAGTACCAATCAAATGCAGAGTGCACAGCACAACAGAGTGTGTGTTTTGCCCGCTTACTCGTACCATCATGCCAAGATGCCACCTAGCACTATGCCTTCTATGTGTCAAGATGTTATTTAAACACAAAATGAAACACATAATTATGCTTTTAGCTATAATTAAACTCTGCTTTTATTTGTTCAAGCTCAAAGTTTATATAACATGTTTCTCATGGAGTATGAGTGGTTTAAAGATGTAGCAGGTTTCTTTTGTTTTGTTTTTTTACCAACAGTCAGGTCCACAGGAGTGATACCCAGTAAATGTCCTGGCTGCATACCAAATATCCTTGGGCAAGATACTAACCCCATGTTTGCCTACTGGTGGTGGTCAGAGGGCCCGGTGGCGCCAGTGTCCGGCAGCCTCGCCTCTGTCAGTGCACCCCAGGGCAGCTGTGGCTACAACGTAGCTTGCCATTGCCAGTGTGTGAATGTGTGTGTGAATGGGTGAATGACTGAATGTAGTGTAAAGCGCTTTGGGGTCCTTAGGGACTGAGTAAAGCGCTATACAAATGCAGGCCATGTGCAAGCACAGCACACACAATTAACTAAATTTGGTTGAAAGTTAACACGTGTTTTAGTGCCATCGAGATTGCATGCTAGCATAATGAGGGGGTTCCGGGCTCTGAGAGAAAGTGGGATCGCTACAAGATGACTGAAGACCCAAGAAGGAAAAATACGTCTTTTATAAATGTTTGTTTATTCAGTCGTTGTGACATAGTGGATCATTTAATGTGGACTCTGAACAATCTGAGAAGAACAACTCTTTGGCTTCCTTGATCACATGTCCATAAACGGTCATAAAGTCATAAACAGTCTGTGATCATAACAAAAGATTTTTATGAAAGTCTCTACAGCTGATGAATGGAAACATATCTAGAAGTCAGCATAGCTTATGACTCATTATTTGCCTATTTTCTAGTATGTTTGAAGCTTTGGTTGAACTAAACACAGAACACACATCCACTCTGACCACTTTCTTCAAACTGAGCATCAGAATGGGGAGGGAGGGCGATTTAATTGTGAGCATGGCATGGTTACTGCTGATCCACTGGGATTTTCCTGCAGAACTGCAGTTCTCTGAGCAAAAATGTATTGTTGACATCACAGGAAAATAATTAGACTGCTTGTAGTTGGTAAGAAATCTACAGTAACTCAAGAAACAATTTGTTACGACTAAGCAGAAAAGCATCTCTTAATGCACAACACCCCCAAACTTGTAGCAGATGGGCTACAGCAGCAGAAGACCACACTGGGTCCTGTTAGAGTTGAGCAGGAAACTGGGGCTAAAGTTCACACAGGCTCACCTAAATTTGACAATATAAGACATAAAAAAAATTTGTCTGACGAGTCTTAATTTTTGCTACGTTTGGATGATAGGGTCCAAATTTGGCCTAAGCATGAAGCATAGTAAATGAACTGGTTCTTATACAGCGCATTTCTACTCTACCTCAGCACTGAAAGCAACATGCCTCATTCACCAGTTCACAGTCTTTCTTACCAGCACTTTTTCTAGGCTTAACTGCTTTCTGGCTAACATTTACACTCCAATGGATGCATCATAGAGCAACTTGGGGGAAAGAGTATCTTGCCCAGGTATATTTGGCATGTAGAATGGCTCAAAACAGGTATCAAACAAACAACCTCCTGAGCTACAGTCACAGCACTCCATCCCTGCATCTATTCTAATGGGCACACTTGAGGTCCCTTAGTACCTCATATCATTTAAACATCACAGCCTCCACGAGTATTGTTTGCAGATCATTTCCCTTTGTGACAACAGTGTAGCCATCTTCTGAAATCTACTTCCAGCAGGATAATGCTCCACATCAAAAATTTAAATAATCTCAAATTGGTTTTTCGACCATGAAAATCACCTTGAGTCACCAGATCTCAAGAAAAAAAAAAAAGCACCTTTTGGATGTGGTGCTGGCATCATGCCAATACGGAGAAAAGTCTGAGGAATGTTTCCAGGACCTTTATGGGATCCAACTCAGTGCTAGCAACATGCAACAAATTCCTTTTTCCAGCTTTAATTAAAAGAAAAGAAAGTGCAATTATTGAAAACACAAACAAATTGCTAACATGTAAAATAGTTTATTTTTGTAAATGTTTCTAAATTCAATTCCACAAACTCCAAACCTCATACTCTGTACACTTCAAAAGGCAATTCAAAAAAAGAGAAAGAAACAAAAAAAAAGAAACGAAAAAGAAAAGGAACAAAATAAAAACAAAAAGAAAAGAAATGACTACTTTACACGACCAAGAAAATGTAGCACAAACACACTGGCAGGATGATGTATCGTACAAGAGAAGAAAAAATATCCAAGAAACAATTTTGTTACAACCATTCATTGAGAAAAATATATACAATTGAGTCTTCGGAAAGTTAAAAAAATACATGCCATATACATTACAAGTTCTAAGACTGTCTCCAAAATTTTACAGTCAACTTGAAATTGTGCACGCAAAAACTCCTCTGCTTCTAGCATGTGACTTGTGAAGTGTCAGTATAAGAAATATTTCTGATTATAAGCAGGATGCCATCTCTTTCCAAAAAAACGAAACAAAAACAAAAGGCAGAACAACCTACAGTTCTCCATAGAATTCTTTCTGTCGCGCAATGGTTCGTCTAAGTCACAACATTATTAGACGTTCGCACCTTATTTGTGTTAAAAGTAAAGTTTAAAAAACAACAACAACAAAAAAACAGGTTAACACATGTTGCTGTTTCCATTTGTGATAAAAAGTTAAAAAGCAGTTTTTTTGGGTTTTAAAACCTAATTCACAGTTCTTTAAAATCAAACCTGATTAACAGCAAACAGATCACAATGATCTTTTACTATCTGAAGAGTCTTTTTTTGATTCTGTAACCGATTACTTGTTACATTAGTCAACAAAAATATTTCTTTTTTTTTTTGAGAGTGGTCAAAGTAAGTGTAAGTCACAAAACACTACGCTACAATACCGTACTTTTAATACAACAAAAATACTTTGTGAATTATTGTGGTTATATTACAAATTCTGTACAGAATAATCATAATATATACTCTCAAACTGAAATAACGTCCATCTTAAATAAATTTCAATGACAAACAGAACAAAAACAATTTTTAAAAACACCCAAACATCGAGAAGGTTAAGGTAGTATTTGGTCGGTTATTCCTATAGTTTTTTTTGTTGGTTTTTTTTATGTACATTTATACAAAAGTAACAGCATGTCTTCTTCAATCTTCAAAAACAATAGCAATCTAGCCTTCTTTTAACTCGATCTCATTTTGAGAATAAAATTCATTCACTCAGTAATAAATACAAAACCTCTCGAATTCCACACAAATCACATGACAGAGACCTATGATAAAACTGACTCATGGAATCAAGTATTTAAAAGCTTGTGTGTGTGTGTGTGGGTGTGTGTATGGGTTTTTTTTGTTTATTTTTTTTATTTTTAGTGCAAGTTAATATTCCCTTCGCGGTATTCATTGCTGTACATTCCTCATTCAGTGATGTCTACATTTAGTCAAACGGTATACATTAACAGTATGAACAAAAGGGCCTGCCCTTAGTAAGCAATAAGGCCGCACCCCACACAGTGCTTTCTCATTCGCTGGTGGATTCCGCACCCCATGTACACCAAACAAACACACGGATACATACAGACGGAGGCTTCGACAGAGCCCCTCACATATGGCACGAGTCATTTCCTGCTACTGTGTTATATTTCCCTTCCTCCGCCTATTTTTAATTCCACGTTGTTGGCGAACCAACACCGATTCATTTATTTCTCCAAGGGCTCAGGCCTTCTGCTCATTCGTAAAATGACTTTAGTGTGAAGTCTCTTATTTATTCTGTGCAGAGATCACAGCATCCTCCACACGCTATGGCAAGGAATGCGTTTGGGTTCGTCGTTTCCGTTTTGCTCAGTTAATCCACTTCCTGCATTCAGGAGCTCCACAGTGGCAAGCAATCTTGTGCTGGCCCTCAAAGCTGTCAAACTGGTAGTTGAAACACAGCTGCAGAAAACAAACATGGGAGAAACGTCCATGGCTATATCACAACTGCACCGTTTACACCCACATATGCATGCAAATGAACAGGGATAAATTCTAATTACAGAAAAAATTATATATGTATATATATATATATATATATATATATATATATATATATATATATATATATGTGTGTGTGTGTGTGTGTGTGTGTGTGTGTGTGTACCAACCTCCTCTCCTTTTTCAATTCTGCGAATGCAGCTGATGATGATTTTGTAACCCCTCTCAAATGTTACCACCTCAGCAACACAGTTAGGGGCACAAGAATGATTGATATATCTGAAAAAGAAGCACGAGTCACGCGTGAAACAGCGTTCAGAGCATTACTGTAACATAGCCGACCACATTTAAATGATTGCAAATTCTATTTGCAACTAAAGGCTCATTTGCTGCCTCTGTGAGCTGATTCAGACACGCAGCGGCAGACGGTGATAAGATGAAAATGCCAACATTTAAAAAAACAAAACAATTATGACATTCAAAAGAAACTAGCTTTGTTTCCAACATGTGAGTCTGTGTTTGGTCATCATGGCAAAATGAGACGCAAAGGCAGTTTAGAGTATCTTTACAGGGGTTTTCATATCTGTGGATAGATTTTGTCAGTGAGAACTCATAACAAAGTAGTACTGACTACTGAGTGTTCATCTTTCACAAACTATGAAGAAGGGCATGAACCTGTTCCAACATGGTCTCTAGTTCTGGTTCCATGTGTGTTTGGGCCCTTTTGACAATACAATTGAACTGCCATCACTTTGATAACAAAATCCAAAAAAGGCCAACGTCTACAGCAGCAACGAAAAAACACCCTGATGCTCATTTGCAATATGTACCAGTTTGCAGACAAGCCTCCCACACACAGAAGCAGAGTCTCGTCTGTGCCACTTTACTGGAAGATTATATCGGTAAGACAGATATGGAGAGGCTACTTTTAAGACGTTGAGGCGTGCACTCCACAAGACCTTTGTTCCATCTTAGCAGCTCATCAGTTAAGTCCTGTAAGAAGTAAGGCTGGCCATCCATAAATCTAACTACTTCTTTTTCCTTCCTCAAAAATCCCACAGATGCTCAAACAGACTGAAGATTTCAGGGACTTGGAAGCCGAGTTAACACCCTTGCCTCCTTTGGATGTGGATAGTGGTCAGTATGAAAACCCTGTGCAGCGCTGTGCATTCTGATAACTTTCTACCATAACCAGCTTTCAGTAAATTGTGCTGGAGGTGCTCTTCTGTGGGATCACAGAACCACCCTTTACTCCCACACATCAATGTGCTTTAAGCCCTCATCACTTGTGCTAACCACTGGAAACAGGTAACACCCCACCGGACATGCTGTTCTGGAGGTGCCCTGACCCAGTCATCTAGTCATAACAATGTGGCTCTTGTCAAAGTCGCTCAGATCAACAGGCTTGCTCATTTTTCCCTGTTTTAACTTCAAGAGCTCACTCTTCACTTGCAGCCTCTTGTAACCACCCCCTTGACAGATACCAGTGCACTGAGATCATCAGGGTTACTCACTTCACCCGCAAGGGGTTTTAATGTTGTGGCTCATCGGTGTGCTACACTGAATGACATTTGTTGCAGTAAGTGAGTATGAAAGAAATGCTACACTGTCATAAATACATTTATGAAAATGCTCAAACAGTTCGTGGAAGCTCAGAGTACCTTGCGATCCCTCCATTTAGTGTGGCATCAACAACATGTTCGCTGTCGATGCGGAACATGAACACTGCCCGGTTCTACAAGGAAGAGAAGAAATGCTCTTAGCTTTTGGAAAAGATCATTTTAAGGAAACACAATTTCTGCTAACAATGTTGCAGCACAGATATTTACCTTAGACCTATAGATTTTCTCCTTCCTGATGGCGACCTCATTTCGGAGGATGGTTCCATTGTACTCAATCACCATTGTCTGTTTTTCAATGTCTCTAGCAGCAAACAGCCCCAGGCCCTGTGAATATGTCAAATAAGCAGGTTTTCATTTAGTCAACAGGAAATGGAAACCAAAAGCATCAGTCTCACTCTGACAGTTTAAAAAGAATTTAAATCTGGTCGACTCACCTGGATGCGGGAGCGGCCCAGATAGACGTTGGCTCGCCACTCACTCTTCATCCAGCGGTACTGGGAGGACCTGGGGTGCACCACCGGAGGCTTATTATGGGGGGCGCCACCTTCTCCTTGGGCAACATTCTGGTTAGACCTGGCACTGCTGCTGGATACAGCCTGTGGCTGAGGCCTTTATTTTTAGGAGGGAGGTGGAGAAGGAGAACATTTTATTAACTCTGACTTATTTACTTGGAGACAGAACGTTCCCAGGAAGCTAATTTAATGTCAACTTCAAACAAAGTTACCTTATCACCAGTGAGGTGTAGGGAGAGCTTGTTCTTGGCTGAGCGCGGGCACAACCAGCTGGATTGAACATGAGAGGCAACTCTACGAGAGGGTTGCGTCCGTAACGGAACGAGTACCTGTCACAAGCTTCCACTCCTGGGAGCTGAAACCAGATGAAAAGCATCATTTAGAGATTTGTTGATGTTTTTAAATTCTTGCAGCTGATGAAATCCTCCAATGTAGGTACAAACCGATTCTGTGATCTTGGCAACTGCAGGAACTGTGAGCCCAAACAGATCCTCTCCTTTCAGGTAAACAGGAAAGAGCTTCAGAGTGCCTGACTCAGCTCTCTTCTCAGCAACTGGGCCTAGCACCTTATCCCACACTCCTAATGACAAGAGCAGAGACAAGAACAGAAGCTGGTTAAAACTGTTTCATTAGCCACAAAAACACACACTAGTATTTTTTTTTCCTGAGGGCAAACCTTTAGCAGAGGTGTCAGTTAGGACGATGTCTTGGTAGCCTTGTTCGATGACTCTGATGGTAAACTCTGGTATCCCGTCTCTCTCTTCAACTGAACAGATGTAGCGACAGCGGCGATTGCCATGGCGCATGCTCCAGTAAATGCGGCAAGCTTCATAGCCAACTGGAAAGATGGCTGTTGAGGAATGGAAGGACGCCATCTGTAGTGGTGTGAGCTGGCCGATCGCATGCAACACCAGACTGCCTACCCGAAAGGTGTAACCTAACTCGGGCTGCTGCACAGCCGTGGCAATTTGACGCACTTCGTCTCTCTGGACATAAACACGCCGGAACACGGCAAAGCATCGCAGCTCGTGCTCCAGAGCTTGTCCCGCTGTTCCCCGGGGCCTGTGGGCATGGCAGAGCATGGTCTTATCCTTGAAGAAGGTGCACTGAGCATGCAGGGCACAGGTGAAATGGTAGACATTGGTGCAGCGCAGGCGGTGGCAGCCGCTGGTGGCTCCGGTCTGCTGACAGTAGGCGCATCGTATAGTTTGACCACGCCGCAGCGCAAGCTCCACGTTGATGAGGGCGCCAGCTTGAGTCTCGTACACCTCAGTCGACCAAAGGGCACAGTTGAGATGAACCCACACATCGAGATCTAGATTGAGCAGCCTGGCAGGACCATCAGTCATTCCATCTCCAAACTGATGGCAGAAACAGCAGCGTCTCTGGTCCTTGAGTGACACTGGAGGGCGCAGGGAGGCTCCAAGCTTCTTCAGGAGCTCATCAATCTTATCCTCATCCGGGAGCTGCGAATTCCCTCTTGGCACCACCACCTGGACAGTCCATTTCCTCCATCGGAGTCCTTTCTGTCTCTTTCCCTGGTGCCAGCCGTCGTGGGACCTTGGCCTGGACTTCAGCTTCACTGTCACTTTGAGGGCATCGGATTTTGCGTCAATCTTGGGTGTCTCACCTGCTGAAGGGAAGGGGATGGGAGGTGTAGAGGGGGGTGACTGCTTTGGCTGAAGCTGGGCCAGACAATGGACATCCAGGGAGGACATGTTGTTACTGTACTGGTGCTGAGTTTTAGAAAGGCTCTCCGTTTGCTCAGAGGCTGGGAGGAGGGACACAGATTCCTGGGAAGATGACAAGGGAAAAAAAAAAAGTCAAACTTAAAAGTCAAACGCTTTTTTAAGACTCAGATTTCTCAGAGATGTGCATGGGTTACAGTGGTACAAACCTTAGTTTCTGTGGTTGATCTGGACTGCAGTGGTGGTGATGAACAGTAGAGAAGGAAGCAGTTGTGGCTGCAGAAGACCAAGTCGTCTTCAGATTTAAAACGGCCTTCAGATTCCTAACGAGAAGAAAATCAGTCCAAGTTTGAAGAAGCTGAATTAGGAATGAGGTGTAAGTCAACATCTGACTAATGGAAGCCACTCAAGGCAAAGAGATCTTGAAAAATAAATTATGCAATATTTAAATAACCTAAATACTGCTGTTTAACCTACTAACTGATCTGAAATCTATTTAACTCCATTAGGAAAGATTTACATAATCAGAGCATATGTTCAGTGTTATTGCAGTGCTGTGCATATGAATATATTGATAGTGTGGCCCTTCAGGGTGAAAAGAGTTTTAATACTTCATTTCCCCAACGTAAAAATCTGGTAAGCCAACCAATCACAGCTCATATAGTAATCTCAATATTATATGTATACATGACATTGAAATGATCCAAATTTCTGACAGTGGGACTCATTACACAAATCAAAGCTATAGTCATCTCCAAAATGCATAAAGTTAAAACAAAAACATAATTTCAACATATCAAGCAACATTAGTGCAAATTTGCAGTTTGTACAATTTCACAGCTGTAAAAAGGAAAGGAGCTAAAGCTCGAGTTCTCGGATAACTTTACCAAAAATTCACATTTTAACTAGCTCATCGGGGCTTTGGCTTGGACACAGTCATCATTATAAAAGGTTATGTGATGCATAAATGAAAGCTTTAACTAACTGCTAAGTTCACAGACTGATGAGTCATGCTTTTGGCTTTTATTGACAGCGGCATGCAGAATAATTTGCAGGAAGGAGCAGATTTACTTAAAGAACAGCAAAGTCTGCACGTATACATCGAATGTTATTTAAAAAAAAAAAAATTAAGATCAACCGAAGGAAGCATCTACTGCAGGACTTCACAATGAATTACTACCTTAAGAGGTTCAAGCTGTAAAGACAGAACAAGACCAAGTTTGAATCTGAAGACTCTTAGACTCTGTTTCACAAGGTGATAATTGAGAAACTGCGGTACCACAGATGCTGACCTGCAGAGTGTCTAATTTAAAAAAAATAAATAAATTACTAAATATAGAAAAGTAATCTTTGTTAAAATATTAAAGCCATGTGTCATCTTTGACTTAATGCTTTTTGGAAATCAGCTCATCTTTTACTTGTGATAGAAATTTTGCTCAGGGGCAAAACTGTCACATGGCACTATATTAAAATATGGTGTACTTTAGTCAACGGCGTTAGATATCAGAGCCTTTTTGTTCATGAGAGCTGCTGACGATCAGAAGCAATTTATTATCTGTGGCCTTGATCTCTGAGTAAGGAATGGAGAAGCACTACATCCTCAGTCCATTCAGGCTTCCTGTAAAGGTTATAATTTCAACTTTTAGCCTTTATTTGACAGGTGGTGTGCACAGTTAATATATACATGACTGTGCAGCCAATGCATCTGGTACCTTCATGTGAACAGGGAGGTCTTTGATGGCTTTCTGCACTCCATTTCCCAGAACCACCACCTTACAGTGGCAGCACCACTGGGGTTTACATCCAGAGCTGCCAGGGATCTTGTGATCAGGTCCTCGAGCTCCAGCATTGCCTGATGTAACAGAAAAGTGATGCAAAATTAGATCAATTTTTAACATCTCTGACAGTAACCTACAGATGATTGAATCTTTAATTGGACTAAACAAACTTTAGCAAACAAAATAAAACAGCCTTTATAGAATTGGACTGTAGGCTACCTTCAGCCTCAGATAAATAATGGTACACTCAAAAAACTGTTAAAAAACACAAGCGCTCCTCTGGATGTTTAAAGGGAAGTGATTAGGTATCAAAAGAGTATTGCTGAATTGTGCTTTTTCACGGGGAGTGATTATATTTAGCTTAAATCAAACATGACATTTCAATTACAGGCTGTATTACTGCACCGGGTGGAATCAGAGATGCTCTTGTTTAATTTAGTTTTATTCCCTACCTGGGCTGTTGGGATGGAAACGGAAATGATGTGCCTGCTGCTGCATCATTCCCTGTGGTCCACTGGCTCTGATCATTTGTCCCGGCCGTCCATGCAGTCCTCCACTGTCTCCTTGTCCATTGAAAAGCATGGGAGGCCGTGGCTCCATGCCATGTGGGCCCACCCTTTGACCGCTGACCATAGATAGGGGCCCCCTGTCTGGGGTGCTGCTGACCTCATAACTGCTGGGGATCTTCACACACAAGAGGTCTGAAATGGCTGCCACCACACCGGTAATGTTCTGAAAAATAAATAAAACAAATAAATAGAAGTTTAGAGCAATGCAAGTTGTCCTCTAAATTCGTCCATCATAGTCACCCAAGTGCTCCAAGTAAAAAGGCACTTAAAGCTGTTAAATGTTGACTTCTGTATCACTCCTCTGATTTAATATTAAGAAGTGAATCTCTTAGGAACTAAAATGCCCTTATCAGCTGATTTAAAAGTAGTTTACTTTCTCATGTAAAATGAAATCTGCCAATAAACTAGGATAGCTAAGTTAATATGCAGCTTTAAATATCTTGCACATGCAAGAATTAACAGAACTTGAATAATCCTAAAATAATGTGTGTAGAAAAATTAAGCTATTATTTTAAGAACTCTGTAATTTCTCAGAATTAGACTGATTAATAAAAACAAGCATCCTCCTTAAAACAAACCCTTGCAATAATTATCTTTCTCTTAGTGTGTGGCCAGATTATGCACATGTCTGATATGATATAGAATGAGAGAACTGGGAAAAGAATTACTGTATTTTTCTGACCATAAGGCGCACTGTCGATGAACGGGTCTGTTTTCATACTTAAGGCACACCGGATTATAAGGCGCATTAAACAAAACAAGCATTAGCATTCATCCTCCAGCTTCACTGTTTATGTTATGCTAACATAGCTGTGTCGCTAGCGATCACGTAGCACATGATTACATACCAGCTAGCCCAATTTCAGTAACCCTACAAACGTCACTGCTGTTTAGTTTTCTGTCTTCATTTATGTTGGAAGTGACAGCAGTTTATTTCTAAATAAACTGCTGTCACAAATTGCTGTTGATGAAATTGATGAAAGAATTTAGACAGTTTTCAGAATTCATACATAAGGCGCACCAGATTATAAGGCGCACTGTCGATTTTTGAGATAATTAAAGGATTTTAAATGCGCCTTATAGTGCCGAAAATACGGTATGTCAGATTTTTGTCTAACCTCAGTAAATGTAAAGTATTTTTACCTCAGCTGCAGCTGGTCTCAGAGTGATAGCAACAGAAACCATCCCTTGTTTGGAATCATTAGACATGGAGCCAAAGGGGGAGCCAAAGAACATCGAAGAAGGCTCAGTCTTGACATCCTGCAGTTTGATCTGGGTCCCTAATGAATTGAAAAAGCAAACCACTCTCAAAAACTGCTGCACTGTTCAAATGTGATCATACAAAGGCATAGACAGCCATCTTCCACATACTTTTATGCAAACTGTAAAGGATTCTTATGCATATAGATTCTGCACATGCACACTAAAAACATAATGGAAAGCCAGAAAAGGAGCACCATAGTTAAGTGTGCGCAACATCTCATTTGTGGAAGTTGCAAAGCTGGTGTGTTTGTATAAAGTCATCACATTGCTAAATTTTGGCCTTTATGCTGAGAATGCTGACCCCTGCAGATCTGGAAAGATGATCACATTTACATCAAATGGACCCTCGAGGATACACTAATGTGAAAACCATGAATTTACTTTTTAGTGGAGCTTTGTGTATATACTGCATAAAATAAATAACAAAATAAAACAGATATATGCGTTTACCTTTCCCATCAGGTGCAGGAAGCATGGGGAGGACAGGAGACAGGCAAGGGGATGGCGGCTCTTCCTTTACCAGAGACAAGTCTGGGTAACGGCTGATCTCCATGCCAACCACGCTCTCGGGAGATGAAGATGGAACAAAGCTGTCAGGTGTGTCCCTCTCCTTGCAAGGCTCCTGTCCTCGATTACTACAACAAGGAAAATAAATAAATAAATGAGCAACTCTGTTAAAACACCGCAGCCCAAATAAATCATGAAGTACTATTTTTTATCCGTTACCTGAGCTCTTCCTGGTTGTTGTGAGGTGGTGTGGGAAGAGAAGCTGGAACATCCACAGTTTTGGGTCCCTGAGCGATGGCCCGAGCTAACAGATCTTCCTCACTCCTAAATGGAACATGCAGCGGCTTTGGGACCAGGCCCTTGGAGACTGCAACAGGAAAACAACGTTAATATGTATGAATGCCTCCTTCCATTTTCTGCTCCCATTTTAACACAATTGGTCAGCCCATCTTGGAACTTTATGAGTGCTTACCCATAGCAGCGGCTTTGCTGGCCAGCTCTTCGGTTGTGGCAAAACCGTTGATCATTTTCTGTCGGTTCACAGGTGGTGGAGTGGGAGGAAGAGATGCCGGCGGGGTCGGTGGATTGCTCAAGTTACTCTGCTGTAGAAGCCAAGTGCAATGCAATGTCAGGCACACAGTGCCACAGACACACTTAACACACACCCACCCTTTGTTTATCTGGTATCCCCTTAGTGAAGCAGTAAGATCTCACCTTGTAGGCCAGCTGGGAATAATAATCAGAAACTCCATCTAGTGAGGCGCTGCCAAAAGTACCAGACAAAAGGTTCTCTCCATTGAGCTGGCCACTGCCGTAGGGAGCAAAATGGGCAAAGTTGACCCCAATCAGAGGCTCCATGAGAGGCAGCAGAGAGAGCTGCTGTGTTAGCAGAGACAAGCAGACCGGTGGAAGGTTAGCAGAGAAGTCAGACCAGATATATTCTTGCACAAACCATCCCGACCACAATCACTGAAATGTCCTCAAGTATTTTAAGTTCAAATGAATCTCACATTCTGCCTTCAGACTACAGCCTTTCAAGCTAACAACACACAGCACCCATCAATTGGAAGAGGAGCAGGTACAACAACAGAACAATATATATGTGTGTGTGTGTGTGTGTGTGTGTGTGTGTGTGTGTGTGTGTGTGTGTGTGTGTGTGTGTGTGTGTGTTGTGTGTATATATATATATGTATATATAAATAAACCAACTTACCTGTTTGATTTGGGTCATTACAGAGTCTGGTCCAGTGTGCATCAGTTGCCTTTCATCTCCTTCCTTTTTCCTCTTCTTGTAGCGCGAAACAGGTTTTTCTCCTGCTTTTGGTGCTCTCTTGTTTCTCCCTTTCTTCTTCTGCTCGGGGAGCAGAGGTCCAGGAAAGTCAGGGGTGCCATCTGAGTATGCCTGGAGGTAAGACAGAAAAAAACAAAAACAAACAAAACATGAGTAAAAAAAAAATTACTTGAGCAGCATAATGACTTCAAGTTAGATGTTTTCAAACACATAACTATGACTCATTCATATTCTGACAGCTATGATTCATTCTAATTTAGCTATGATGACCCTCCCATCTGAATCACTCTGAATCACTCAGCCTGCAAATGACTCACTATGCTGATCACCCCCTCGGCATTCTGTAACTATATGATTAACACAAAAACTGACCCCATTGCTGTCCATGGAGCATTGCCTCAGTAAGGTTTTGCAGTCAGTGGTTTCCTCCTCCTCTGACCGCAGGCTTTCCTCTGATCTCTGCTGAGACAATCCAGGTGGAGGTGTACTCTTGTTCTTCAGAAGGTGCTTCAATAGTTCATTACCAGCTTCTCCTTTGTTTGGACTCTGCCCAGCAGGGAACGGAGACACGCTCCCTTTGTTACCCTCTTCTTTCACAGAGCTCATTTCTGGGCCAATGGAACCTTCTTTTGGTCCGTGACACTCACTAGCATCAGTCTGCTCCAGCTTTATGTTGCTGAGGATTCTGTCATGTTCCTGAGCCTGCGCCTGGGCCCTCGCTGCTTCTGATGACAGAGCAGATTGTCCAGATTGCCCACCAGAAAGTTGCCGCTCAAGCTCTGAGTGACTGGGGGTGGAAGATCCCAGTAAAGGGGACCTGGACAAGTCCTGATCTCCAAAGAGATGGGGATTTCTGGTTGGAGTAGAGGAAGTGTCTGAGACACATGGTGTGAGCGGGGCTGTAAGGTCTGAGTGGGGAGTGGAAGGTGTCTTGACTGAATCTGCATCATCATCTTTCTTCTTTTTGCGGTTCCTCTTCTTTTTCCCTTTCTCATCTGGGATGATGTTGGAATAAAGCTGAATCAGAGACTGACCTGAGCCTGGAAAGTTGGACGGTAAAGGTGTTGACGAGTCACCCCCAAATGGTGGACCCTCACCTGGCATTGGAAGCATTCCTGGTCCACTGAACTGACGAGGCCTGGGCTGACCGTGAGGAAAGTTTGGTCCTTGCAGAGCAACATTATCAGGCCCCATCTCTGGTGGCATCAAGCCATTGCCCACCATGGCTCTCCTCTCACCCTGTATAAATGTTCCAGCCACTGAGCCCATACCAGGCTGCATGCCCTGCTGCTGAGGAAAAATTGGTCCAAGTTGTTGTTGATGTTGCAGAGGAGGCCTTTGTGGCTGCATGAAGTCTTGTGGCAGCTCTGCATTAAAAAATGGCATTTGAGAGAGTGGTGCCATGTTCCCATCTGATCCCATCATCCCTTGCTGCTCCATTTCCATGCGGTGTTTAAGTGCTCTTTGACGTTCGACTTCCTGCATGAGCTGCACCCGCTGTCTCTCCTGCTGCTCCCGGAGCCGTTCCCTCCGCTCGCGCTCCTGGAAGCCTTCACTGAATGGGTTGTTGTCATCAAACTTCACACCACCTGCCTGCATGGGTTTTATGGCACCTGGAGGAGCAGGTGGTGCTTGGGGCTCCAAAGGCATTTGAGAGTGCTGCGGTACATTACCCATTGGCATCTGAAGCGGTTGGGCTGAATTTCCCATAGGTACCTGGGGAGGCATTATATGTGGCATTCCTGGTCCTCCCATGGGCATAGAAGTACCGGGATGCCAGCCAGGTGGTGCGTTGGGCATACGTGGAGGTACATTTGGCTGGCTGGGATGAAGTGGCATCTGCATCATGGGATTTATAGGAGGCTGAACCATTGGTGGGCCACTGGGCACCATGCCAGTGGGGCCTGGCAACGGGTGCATCGCAGGCATCATAGGTGTCATATTGTTTTGCTGCTGTTTTACTCTGTACTCCTCAATCAGTTCAGCATGCTCCTTCTGCTGCTTGCGGATCTGAGACAAAGTAAAAAAAAAAAAGTTATTTTCTATAAATTCACAAAATAACTTTTAACAATGTTCAAATTTTAACTCAGCAAAGTGCACTTTTAGAGTCAAAGAGGGCTGCAGTGAAGACATAAGACTGTATGTTTTGGTGAAGAAAAAGCAAATGCCTGTGGTTTGTGTCCTATACCCATAGAGAGTTTGAGTAAACGCAACTAATATTTCACTCTAATTATGCCTGCTAAAATATAATATACAGTTAAAGATTATACCTTGCAATAGAAAACATCATATTTTTCAAAAATTAAGTGAAGGTAGTGAACATCAAAAAAAAAAGGCAACAACTGTGTTTCTCTTAGATCACACATGTGTGAGTGTTTCTCTTTCAGAACATTGAACACTTCAAGTTTTTCCAACCTTATTCAGTTAGATCTTATTAAAGCATTACCCTGTGTTTTGCTCTAATATTTGGACAAACAGTTTGGATGCAGGAAATACTTTTAGTATTCAAACTCCGGTCACAGGATAAAAGAAAGGACAGTGCTCATGCCAGTCTCTGTGAGAAGTGGGTGTTTGAGGGAATTCAGTACTAGAGCTTGACAGGCCAAGCATTTACCTGCTCCAGTTGTTTCTGCACTACACCCTGCTGCTCTGTGACATGTTTGAGCTGCTCAGCATCCTCCTCAGGGAACTCTCTCCCTGCCTTCTTAGCTGTTCTCTGCTTGGCAGACAGGGCTTTCTTCGACTTCCTGTGAGCGCCGATCTTCTCTTCCAGAAACTTCTGCTGCATTTGAAGTAGTTGCTGAGTCTCCTGGAGCCACTCTTCATACTGAGCCCTCTGAGCATTGTCTGAAAGAAGGTGGTAAAAAAAGCTCTTTTCTTAGCAATCTTGAAAACATAAAAAACAAACATCTTAATATTTCTAGCCTGAAAAGACTATAAAACCCAAAACAGTGAGGCAGCAGGGATTCTGGAAAACTTACTGACAAATCCAGGTCCGAAATTTGGAGGACTTGGTCTTGTTACTTGTGTCAATTTTCCATCCTGAGATTAAAAAATAAAAATATTAAAAAGAAGGTTATAACAGATAAGAGCATTATAAAGTTTAGCCCCACCCCAACCCCCCAAAACCAAGAAAAAAACCCCATTCATGTTACCTGTCCAACAACTTGTGGAGGAAGTGGTGCACTTTCAGGACAAGGTGGTGCTGGACCAGGTGGAAATCTGTGACACACAGAAGTCATTCCAATCAACTATGTATACTCCCCATATAACAATCTTATTTTCTACTCACTATAGAAAATGCATTCTTGTGGAATTCTTACCTGTTCATGACCATGGGAGGCATTCCCATGTTGTTCTGAACCATGACTTTGTTGATGCCTTTAAGAGCAACCATTTTGGCTTTCATGATGGGGTCAGTGATGGCATCAAAATCTGCAAATTAAAATAATGACTGTCAGAAATAAACACTGCAAAAAACGTGAAGAAAAAAACAACAACAAAACACAACAAAACAAATAAAATAATGATTAAAAAAAACCCAAAAAAACCAAAATAGCACTTAACTTAAAGTGACACCTATAAGCGGTGCTATAAATTCATTTACCAATGTTGGGGAAGAAGTCGCTGCTTGAGCGCTGTCGTATCATTGCTTGCATCTGCCTCTGCTGCTGTTGCTCCTGCCTCTCCTGGTCCAGGAGGTCCTGCAGTAGGAGTGGTTGCTCCTCAAGCAGAAGTGGCCGATGTTGTTGGGAATTCTGGCCCATTGCCTGGTTTAACACTGCCTGCTGGGCCTGGGTGAGACCGCTCTGGTCCACTCCAGATGTTAGTCCAACCTGATGATCTGGCCCAAAGCCACTCAGGGGAACCTCTCCTGCAGTGACTGTGTCAGGTATTGTTTGACTCATTGTAAGTCCAGAGGTATGTTGAGCATCAGCGACTTGGTTCTGCTGGGCTATGAGGTCACCTCCTTGATTGACAGACTCAACAATTGGGTTTAATGATTGCTCTTCAGGCTGCTGCTTAATGAGTAAACTAGACAGGACTGGGGTGGAGTCAGAAAGCACTCCTTTCTTATCGGAGATTAAGGTATTTCCAGCAGTTTGCTGGTCTACTACATCAGGTGGTTGTTGACAATCTTTGACCTCTGCTTTAATTTCCTGCCCAGGAGCCAGAGCAGCTGAGTCCTTATTTAAAGGGACCTCCAGCTTGACTTCAACTGCAGACTGCTCACCCATAGTCTCTGACTTTGCCAGTACAGATGCTGAACTGGAAGAAGCCTCGGTTACGGTGCTTGAGCTTTTGTTGATATCTGTGGCATCAGTATTGTCATCCATAGGATCACTGAGATCCAGCTCCTCACTAAACATGTCTTTCTTGATATCATCTAGATCAGGGTCTGTGTAAGCAATGATGTCAAATTTCCCAGATGTCAGGAAGTCATCAAGGTGTAGGTCATTGGTCTCTAAATCAAGGTCTTTGCCATCTTCAGGATCCAGATTTAAGTTTTCCAAGTCAGCATCTACTAGATCTTTTACCTCCACGTCCTCTAGATCTTTGACTGCAGATTCTTCTGTATCCAGTTTCTCCTCCACAGTTTCTCTGCTCGTCACCGAGACAGTCTCACTCTGTCCAGCAGGGGGTGCAGACAGGATCATGGAAGCTGACATATTTGGAGTCTCATTTGAGGCAGGCTGGCTCATGGACCTCATCAGAGGAGACTGTTTGAGTGTGCTTCCTGGAATCTGGGTTTGCTGATGAAGATTGTCCATACTGGCAGAGAGGTGTAAATGGCCAATTTGGTTAGCCATAGGGTCCATCATTCTGGGCCCCTGATTTAAGGGGAACCTAGAATCGGGTGCTCCTGGAAAACCTGCAGGCCTTTGGTTCTGGAAGTTGGGATCCAAATTGCTTCCTTGCATGTTGGCAGGAGGGAATGGCATGCGTGGCCTGTTTTCTGCTGCTCTGTGCCGCAGTTCAATAAAAGGCTGGCCCATTATGTTGTGCTGCTGCATTGCCATACCACGAGGAGGGAAGTGCTGGGGCATCCCCATAGGGTTTGCTCCCATGTTTTTCGCCATTTCAGCAGACATAGACCGTCTCATTTGAGGAGGGACATCTTGCATTGGGTGTTGCCCCCTTGGAAAGAAGTCTTGAGACCGATGAGGTCCTAGAGCTCCAGGTGGAAAAGCAAACCTGTGGGGGAGGGATAAGAAAAAAAACCTTATAAAGAGATAAAGGGAAAACTTAAATTTGGAAACACAAAAAGTAATTAAAAGAATAACAAAACAAACCTTGGTCCCTGATGTCTCAAATCTCCAGGATGTGGGCCGCGGGGCATTTGACCTTCATTAGGAAAGGCTACACGCTGATCCCCTGGAAAATGTCCAGGAAACCTCATCGGCCCTCTAATAGGTCCTTGTCCAGGATAAGGCGGAGGAGGCCGGGTGAATATTTCCCCTGGTTGAGCAGGACCCTCTTGGGGCCATGGCCGTGGCGTTCCTGGGGTTATGTTGCCAGCAGGCTCCTGAGGGCCCCTCTCCTGTCGGGTGGCACTCCTCTGTTGCTGCTGTTTGATGATCAGTTCTCTAATTCGTTGCCGCTGTAAGTTTGAAAGATTTAAGTTTTTAAAATCATTTTTAGCTTTTCAAAGAATTGATTTGGGGTTTTTTCTTTTACATAGCTACTGCACAACATTATTTTATTTGAGATTTCTTTTAGTTTTCTGTATGTCCATATTTTGTCTGGAACAGTTGTGTTGAAGATAAAGTTTATAAATAGGCCTCTATTTTCAAGAGGACACTGTAAAGTATAAACAAACACATGCTATGATATGTAAATGATTTCATTTGTATTTTTTTTAAAACTGAAAATGTTCAAAGAAATCATTGATCCTGCCCCAATATACTCATGAATTTAAGAGAAGCAACAATGTAGTTATAAAAATAATCTCGTAATTCTTTAAAAATACAGGGAAACATCTCACAGGAAACTTAATCTGTAACATGATTGGTATACAAGAAGAATCCCATAATACTTAGAAGTATAGATGGGGAGGGGTTTAAGAAGAGACTGAAATGTGCATTACACACTTTTTAAAAAAAAGATCACATTTTAGTTTCAAAATGTGATACTTTGTCTTTATAGTATTTTTACTTGATTTGGTTTTTAATTTTGTTTTTCCTTTTACATTTTACACAGCATCATAAAATGTTTTAAACTACAGGATTGTAGAATAAAATTTGAAGTATCTGGCTATTAATAATATTATTAGACAGTTAACATTAATATTTAAAACTATAAGATTCAGAATACAACACAAACAGTGTTCACGTACCTGTCTGAGTCTTTCATCGCACTCAGCAAGAGCAACAGTTTGAGCCTCTGATGCTGAAACAGGAATTTGTGGATTGTTGGACAGTTGGACCGGGTCCTGAAGGCCAGCTCCATTGTTACCCACAACTGACTGATCTTTCATTTCCATTTTTTCTGACTGTGGACGAGGGGTCATGGGTGCTTGTTCAAATGGATCATGGACAGGTGTCTGACTCGGTCTTCTTGAGGGTGACTGAATAAATCCATCGTCTGAAACACTGGGGTGTTTTGGTGTTTGTAAGTCTGGGTGAGGGAAGGGCTCTTGAAGTCTACCTTGGGTTGGGGAGAAAGGATCCTGGCTTCCCATTGGTCCTTGTCTTGGCCCTTGTCTGGTAAGCCCATCAGGACCAGGCCTCGGGGTGCCTGGAGGATGGCTGTAAGGATCATTCAGCATTGGTCTTGGGACTCCAGGCTGGGGAAACATGTCACTACTCCCTGGTCTTGGTGTCCCGGGTGTACTGGTAAATGGCTCCATTGACCCCCTCATGCTGCCTGGTGACTTAGAAAACCTTTCCCCCACTGATGGCCGAGGAGTACCTGGTGGCTGAGCATAAGGGTCCATTGAGTGCGAAGGGGACATCCTCTGTCCAGGGTGAGACTGATGAGAAAACTGGTTCATTCCACTAGGACGAGGTGTAGCTGGAGCCTGCGAGTAGGGATCTGAGGATGGGCTGGGGGTGTTTGGTGGTTGACCATAGTTGTCATGGGGACGTGGGGTGCCAGGTGGTCGAGCATAGGGCTCAAAAAACGGTCGAGGTTGAGCACCTGCTTCATTGATGGATCGGTGGTTAGCTCCAGGCTGAGAGAAAGGGTCAGCAGCTTGCTTGCTAGGACCAGAAGGCTGGGCAAAAGGGTCATATGTGAAGTGGTCAGGTCTTGGAGTGGAAGGTGCATGTGCATAAGGATTTCTTGATATTTGAGTAATTGGTCCTGGCTGAGCAAAGGAGTGCCCCTGTGGGTGATGCTGGCCCATCCTGGGAGGACTGGTAAAGTTGTCATTCGCTGACGGTCTTGGGGTGTGTGGAGGCTGGGCATAGGGGTCAGTTTGCTGATTCTGGGAGAATCTGTCAGTAGGATGTGGGCCTGGTCGGTTGAAGTGATCCTGAGCCTGAGGAGGGGGCATAGGTGTTTTAAATAGAGGGACAGAGCCAGACTCATTGCTTCCAGGTATCGGCGTGAGTAAAGGTCTTGAATAAGGGTCAGACAATATCATCCTGTTCTGGGTCATGCGCTGATAGGCATCATTTCTTATCATTGGCCTTGAGTATGGGTCTCTGCCAGGAGAACCCATTGGAGGCCTTCCTTGAGCAGCTTGACTGCCTCTGGGGGGACCCATGGGCTTCAGAAAAGGGTCAACTTCACCAGTGGGTCTTGGGGTGTCAGGAGGTTTGGCGTAAGGATCACTGGTCATTGATGTGGGAGAGCCAAAAGATTCATGAGCAGGAGAGGGCCTCCCTCTGTCCTGCTGCTCCATCAAGGAGGTGGGTGATTTACCAGATTCCATGGGCATTCTTCGACACGCATTTGGTCCGAGAGTTGGAGGTCTTGGGGTCCCAACCATCTTGGCATATGGATCCCATGGAGATGATGGTCTGGACCCAGAGGAACCTGGTGAGAAAACTTGTGGAGACTGAGGTTGGGAGGAAGGCCCAGAGGGAGGGGGAGGAGGGGGTCGCAAGAACACATCCTCTGAAGGACCTGAAGTGGGTGTCCCTGATAGCGTCCTGGAAAAGCTCTCTTTTGAGTTGACCTGCTGCATAGGGGACATGCTGCCATTACTGGGCTGGGAGGCTGGGCTTTGGTTACCACTGTTGTTGGCATCTCCCTCTGACTGACTAGTTTGCTGTTGTTGTTGTTGCTGTTGTTGCTTGTTGTTGAAGTTGTTCATTCTTTACTTGCTCCAGTTTCTGAGTGGCTTCAATTTTGGCTTGCTGTTTGCTTTTCTGCCTCATTTGCTGTTGGAAGGACAGAGTGAAAAGCTGCATTAGATGACAAAAGGGGTGCATAAATTATCAGTCTCATGCCAAAAAAGAGCTGGACCTACTAGCCACCAATGTCATCAGGGTTAATGTGGAGGATAGTGTAGTTCTTTAGGGGGTGTTTTACTAAACCACCACTTCTTAGCTGTCTTAATATAAAGTGGACCTGCCGCTGCATTCGACTGACTGACTTCATTGCATACACTCTTACCTGTCTAAACTTCCACTCTTGTTCATGCTCTGACTCTTTTGGTTTCAAAGGGTCTTTAAACAGGAGATCTGTGTCTAGTGGTATGTTGGGATCAAACACCTCAGGGGGCTGTTGCTGTGGATGGTGCCTCTTCACGGTCTCATTCGACATCTGGACTTTGTTGATGCGCAGGGCTGCTCGGTTATCTCTTGCCTTTTGCTAAACAGCAAATCAATCACAATTGAAAAACAAAACAAAAAAAGATTAGAGAGATTTGATAAACACAAGATTATAGAAAAAAATAAAGGTTATCCATGTAGCCCCCAATTCTCTATAATATCTACTTACACTATTACAAACATTAGTACGCAATACTGAATTATAATTATTTCATAGCAGTAAAAATAATATTTTTATGATATGCAGGCATTTGTTTTGGATGGGATTGCCATGCTTAATCCTTTGGTTGCATAGCCTTTACATATTGTACATGGAGCAGGATGAAGGTCAACTTCTTATTGTTAAATTAGGTATCTCAATAGTTCATAACCAAGATGATGTATCACAATAGCGGTTTTAAAACAAGATTGCAAATAAAAAATACTGGCAGCCGCCTATGCTACCCTCTCAGCCTCCTAACAGATGCACCTATGGCATAAATGTGAAAAGCCTACATGATTTTCAGAAAAGTTGACCTTTGACTGTGAGGTTGAGGTCACTGAGATTCAAACTCAATTTTTAGTAGATGCATCTATGTATCAACTTGAAAATCCTGCGTTGCTCCATTCTCGAGTTAGCATATTCAACACTCTCAACAACATCCCATCAGCCTTTTACAGATAAGGCGTAAGTGTTACCCCCCCCCCCCAAAAAAAACCCCAACAGCAACCAAAAATCAAAACTAAACTCGCCAAGCAGAGACTGGGTCTTTAAAAGGGGCCTCTACCAGGTAAAATGGCTTCTAGTAAACTTAATTACAGAGGCAATAGGGAGCTTTAATTCTGAGCAAGACTTCCGCTGTTAATTAGTTCATCAGAGAATGACTGCGTTTCAAACTGGTTTGGCAAAAGACAACCGGCCAGATACACGAGTGTGCCTTTTGCATACTAGTAAGTCTGTGCAGCTACTTTGGTGTCCTGCATTGTACCGTCTTTGATTTAATTGAAACTAAATGGGATAATTGAATCATTGATCTTACCACATATGGGGCCCTGTCTTGTGAGCTAGCTTTCCTCCAAAGTTTTGCAATTTGCTTCACTCTTGTAGACCAGTCTAGGAAGAATAATGGAGAAAGTTGTCAAGTCAGCAGCTCTCAAAGTGCATACAAGGTATGGTTTGTACTGTATGACGTAATGCAGTCAGTATAAAAACAATAACCAGAAATGAGCAGAAACAACAGGAATGACAATGTAAACTGGACCATAAAAAACACAAACAGGAGAGAAAATGCCTTCAAGCTTTAGAGCTATATACCAACCTGGGTATTCTTCTTTAAGGTTGGGGAAATTGATATTAG
Organism: Simochromis diagramma; assembly: GCF_900408965.1. NCBI lineage: Eukaryota > Metazoa > Chordata > Actinopteri > Cichliformes > Cichlidae > Simochromis > Simochromis diagramma. The sequence goes on from NW_024386782.1 coordinate 9,719,330, forward strand.
TATATAGCACAGGAGCAACGGTGGCTAGTTCTCCAAGTGTCTCCTCCTTTTCCCACTTGAGTGTACTCCTTTGGGCATTTGACATGGCTTCAGTGTCCCCCTCGGGCAAAGAACCAGGGGGTGTAGGGCCAGGGCCATGGGTAGGGGTGGGCCATGGACCAACTGCCTCTCTAGGCATCTGATTAAACTTTCTTTCCCTGTAACACAAAGAACAGAAGCTCCAAAGTTATACTTTGCTGATTTTGCTGAGTGAAGAAAAAAAATGCATTAACAGTTGAAAGGGAAGCATGACTTTACCTCGGATTGTCAGTGAAAGGCATACGGTTGAGGGGAGAGAAATTTTCTGGGATGCAGGGCCCTGCTCCATGATTTGTAGGGAAGCGTTGGTTTGGTCCCATCATACCATTAATCATTGGCATTCTTGGAAACATGGGATTCCCTGAACACAAGATTTGCGAGGTGAAGTAGATGCAGATTTTAAAAACATTTTGTAATATTTTTATTTGATCAGGGCAAAATGACTAATGATGTACCTGCATTGGGGTGAGGCATGCTAGTGCCAGGTGTGGCAGGGAGGGGCCCTGGACCCTGGGGGTGAGGCACCTGTGGTGGTGGTTGGCTCGTGCTGGGGCTCAGGACTGCTGTGAAGAGATCCTCCACATCCTTTCCTTCCAGCTCTGAAAAAGTTTGACAGCTCAGTGTAAGCGTACATGTGTATGAAATGTAGTAACGTACAATGTCAGAGAACAACCCATTACAGCTTTTAAAGGAACCAGAACATTCATTACACTAATCTTTATAACATTATATTGGTGAAATTGGTTACAACACTTCATCATGAGTTTAGAGGTCAGTTATGCTGGGTGGGAAATAACTGGACCAAACTTAAGTTTTCACAAGAAGAATAAAAATTACAAACCTGGAATTTTGTAAAGTTTGCTGAGAATTGACTCTGAAAAACAGAGAATCAACAAAAACAGATTATTATTCATTTTGAAGTTCCAAAGCAAAGGGAATTAAGTTGCAAAACAAATTTCTACTAAAAGACAGAAGAAGAAGATGGGCTTAATGCACAGAAACTTTCCACAGAACTAACTTTGATCCTCTGTTCTCTGCACTCCCAATGTACTAAAATGCCAGATAAATATTGGATAGTTAGCTAGCTGACGGTTACAACGTTTCAGCTGTTTTACTTCACTTTTGTTGGAAACTGTGCGACCCAAAATCAAGAACAAAATGCTCCCATTGGAGCTCTTCATTTCAAGTTCACACAGGATGTCTTGTTTTCCTAAATCCCTAACAATGCCTGGACTTCGTCATCGCTGCCTGTATCACAGAATTTCTTGCGTGTTGTTAAATTAAATCACAATGAACTAAAACCAAAAGCAACAACCAACAATGGTTCTTAATCCCTGTGGGAAGTTCCTGTGTTAGAACTGTGGCTAAACATGGCGCCTGGTCTCCCACACTGACCATCAGTAACCATTTTGTCCAGCTCTGGGCTGAGAATGCCGTCCAGGGGTTCCTCTGAGAGGGTTCGAGGTGTTCTCCGGCCTCCCTGAGACTGGGGCGCCACTGGGGAACTGTCTGCCAGGGGCCCAATGTCCAGACCAGCTGTGGAAACACACAGTCAATGCAAAAACAAATCATAACACAGACACATGTGCACACATACACAGCAACCAACAAAATACTGAGCAAGAACGAGATCAGAAATATAGAACTGAAGTGAGAACATGTTTATTGTCATAACAGCCTGTGGAACACAACCAAGACCAAAGACTATATGATTACAGCTCCTTGGGGTTCCTGTATTGTTTTAAAGGAATGTTTTAGGATATGTGAAAGTTCAGACAGGTCAGACACAAAGTCTGAAGGAAAATGCTGTTCTAACCCCTACATTAGCCTTCCATTTAAGACATTTCTTTTTAAAAGAAAGCCATGGAGCTTCTTTTGAAACATTTCTTTCAATTTGAATTACATAAGAATTTATCAAAGCACGACTACCAACATAACACACTCCTCTCCAACTAATGTCTGACACTTTAAATTATTTAAATAATTTCTTCTACACAAAACTAAATACCAATACAAGGATGGTTGCAAACATTGGTTGGCAACAGCAGTACAAAAATGAAATTATATAAGCCCTTAGAATATTTCAGATAAATAAAGTATTTCTTTTTCTTCTTCCAAAGAATGAAGGACGTGAACTGCAGATGCTTTCTGCCATAAAGCCACAGGAATGAGAACTGAGGATTTCATCGTCTTCAGGAATTAGAAGGACATTTGCCAAGGCCTCTTGTTCTAAACTGCTCATTTCTTGAATACTAGGATGTCCTTGCCAATTTGTTTCTCTGCTATCTTGGAGACATTTTCGATTAGGCAGATAAGAACTTGCGTTAGGGTATAGGAGGTTCACAAACAAAGACCCACACACCATAGGCGCTTGAGTGAATACCGTGCACGGTGTTAGGTAAGCACTAAGAAGTTAATGAGTGTTAAAACAATCTGAAATGGTTGAGAAAAGGTTGGTGTGAAGCAGCTTGTATACATGCACACTTAAATAGAGACACGGAGACACTGTAAAAGGGGGAGAATGCACTAAAGCAAGGGATTAGTAGGCCAGAGCACCCTTACCAAAAGGAGGAGGTGAGCTGTCAACCTGGAAGGGGCAAAAATCAAGACCTACAAGAACCCAAAACCAGATCAAATGAGTGGGTGGAAAAAAAAAATAGTGAAGACAGCATAAGCACAACACACTTTAGATGATGCAAACAAAAAAGAAAACAAAAAAGGTGAACAAACAAAAAAATATTGTGATATTTAAAAATTATTAACGTAGTGAAAGCAAAAGATTGTTTCTATTTGGGGAAATTTCTAATTGAGGAGTGAAACTATTTTATATACCCACGGCTAGGTGACTATTAATAAAATCTTGCCACTGTGACTGCCTGTGAGATACATAACGCACCAGAGTCATTGCTTGGCTTTCCGAGCATTCCCAAGATGTCTGCATCAGTGTTCAGAACATCAGATAGATCAACTAATGGTTCCTCAGACGTCTCTGTAGATGCGGGGGAAAAAGGAACAAAAGAACAAAAAAAGGAAGAAAACCAAACTGTCACAAATCATAATTGATGATGATGAACGGACATGAATGAGAGTTGGAACCATCTGTTTGGATGCCTCATGTAGAATTTGCTGTTAAAAATAAACATTAAAAAATGTCACAAATAAAAAAATAAATAAAACTCCAAATGTACCATATCAGATGTATCTTTCTGAAGAATGTATACTAAAGAATAAGTTTAATTATATGAACTGTAAGGTTTTCTGTTTCATGGATTTCGTCAGTGAAGGCCTTGACTGATGTGAGTCATTTGACTTCTAGCTTTTTGTCTCGTAATATAGTCTCTTCTAATAATTTTCTATTTTCTTCCTTAAAAAGTTGAAGTAAAAGTGTAATAAATAAATAAATCACCATTTTCTAAAGTCACAGTTGTCAAGGTTCCAGTGTTTTATTTTGCTGAACTGTTAAAACTGCTGAGTTTCTTTCTTTTAAATTAGGCACACCAGATTCTGAATGGCAAAAAAAAAATCTGCAACCCTCTTGGGAATCCAGTATTCATTACTGTCACTTCCCAAGTCATCACGATGCCTTTAAACACAATGACAGCAAACTAACCCTAGTTTATGACAAATTTGTCAAATCAAACAGTAATTTTGTAATAAAAATCAAATATTTCTCTCTAAGAGCCAGGTAATTACTAATTGTGAAGAACTTCATAGAAGCGTGTTTTGTTTGATTCGTGCCAACATAAGAAGCTACCAAATGTCCAGATATGTGGACAGAGTGTATCAAGTTTGGGTATTTAAACAGGCTGGAACAAGACTGAAAATTGAATCAGCAATCATACCACATCCCTGTTCACCTGTCAGTGAAATGGTGGGATTGTTTGATTTCAAACACAATCTAAGTCTACTTCTGCTACAGTCATCAGTCTTGGACACATCTATTTGACTGGAGTGCAGGGAGCGGCTAACAATGTAAAGCTGTGGCGCAAGTTACAAACTATCTGCACTGCGCTTTAAATAATAAATTAAACTACTGTTAGAATACTGGAAAGCTTCTAATCTTTAATTTTATGGCAGTTTATTTGCTAAAAACCTTTTCTATTTGGACTCAGTCCTGACAACACATTGCTATTATTCAGGATATTACACTTCTGTTTCTGGCTGTGCCATCCTTGAGGTCAGTATAAAGGGCATTTACGATTTTTTTGAAAAATTTACAGAAAGATCAAGAGAGCAAGACACACACAGTGAGTGTAGCAAGACAGAGCGAGCTTGCAAAGAGAACAGAAACTGAAAGTTCGCTGTATTTACTTCACTTTTGGAATTTAAGTATTCTTTAATTAGTTTAGCTTTAGTTGGAGCAGCAGTCGAGGGTCTGAATGCTAATTATCAGAGATTAACCTCCAGCATTTTGGTCATGTATGAATGGGGAATATGCAATTTGAACATGTGTTCAGTAAACATGTTTCAAACCCATTCAGTTCTGCATGAAGCGGTTAATACTCTCATTGGGGACAAGTAAGGACAAGGGAGACAAAATTCATTAAAACTTCATGCAACATGGACTATATGCTGTTTTACCCTTTGCCAAACACCTGCATTGTTTCTTTAAAAGCACTGGCCAAGTTCAGAGCATGCTCTGTCTTTGGTCATATCAAATATTCAGTGCAGTACAATGCTTTGAATCAGTGAATATTACATCTCTTGCTGCGGAGAACCAAAGTAATGTATATACATACGTGCTGCTGCTGGTCTGGGGGGAATGGAAGTTGTTGATGCGCTAAGCAGAGGGTCTGATGAGGGATCCAGAAAACTGCTAGTGGGATGCTTCCTCTCCACTTGGCTTTGTCCGTCTTCCAGTAATCCTGATTCGACCCCCTGTTGCCTGCTCTGCTTGCTTTTGTCTAGCAGGTCCTTTCCAAAGAAAGCCTCCTGAACATGAAAACACAGGACACCAGCCAGTGTCACCTAATTTTTCTTGACATCATTCTTAGAAAACCATCCGCATCCATTTAAACCCCATGTGAACTTAAGTGAAACAGAAAAGCTTTGAAACTAACACTGAGGTTACTCTTGGCCTCACCTTATCGGGCCAACCTCCCCCAACCACTTACACCCATAAGTCATCTGCTGTCCTGCTGCACTGAGAAACTAAAAGCCCAACCTGGTGCTGTCTTAATAACTAATGAAATAAGCTTCACTGTGTTAGACCTTTAGGTTAGACTCAATATCCCCCGTCACCCCTGTACCATGGTGGGATAAAGAGCAGCACTGACAGCTGCCGGTGGCTTAATGCATCACATATCCATGTTTTAGCCAACACAAGGTGACAGACAGATACTAACTGGGGACACAGAGCCTTGGAGTTACATCCATGTTAAGCTTTTGTGTGTCAATTCACAACTAAAATAGGAGCCGTTTAACGGGTATGATCAAAAACATCTATCCTCTAATATGAGTATCTTTAGGCTTTTCCCCTTTAAATAAAAATAATAAAAAAGGCTCACAGAAGGAGCACTAAGCACAATAGTTCTGCAACTGGTTTCAAGGCATTGTACTTGGATGCACTTGAAATCCCAACCTTCCCAAGGGTGAGATAAAACACATTTAACAGCCATTTCATGATGTGATCAGACAATCTGCACAGGAGAGGAACGTTTGCACAATAATAAAATATTATATATATATATATATATATATATATATATATAAACTTAATATCCATTTCCAAAATTAAAAAAAGAACAAAAAATAGAATCAAGAAGTAAATCTATAAAATAAATTCCTCCATGATAGATATACTCCACAAGGTGTGTGGATATAGAAATGTAACAATATATTCAAATTCTGTATATACAAGCAAACAGTGATGGACGCTATCATGGACGGCAGACCTGCAGGTAGGTTGGAAATGCCTCCTCCAGTTTTGTCTTCTTCTTTCGATATCGTTTCTTTATTTTTTCTGGAACTTCCGGTCCGGGGGGCGTCTCATCAACAGGAGTTTCCGGCAGTGCCTCTGGCCAGCCTGTAATAAACAGAAAAAGTATAGCCACTCTCTTCTAGTTCTACAGTTATCTCTTATTTTGAAAGACAGATTCACAATTCTGGTGCACAAACCTTCATCTTTTCCAATGAGATTCTCCGACACAGAGCCAGAAGAATCCTTTCTGCAGAGGGATCGTTTAGCCTTGCCCGGACCTTGGCCTGGACGGCTTCTTTGACGGACCATGAACCCACCGATACCTTTTAAGAAGTTATAAGAAATATATTTATAATACATATAAACATTTTATTTGCAGTTATAAAGGTTACTCAATTTTCAATATTTTAAATATAGACTGTCCATTGTATTCAGCTTTCGGCAGAGAGGCCGTGAGATGGCAGTGCTTCGCTACAGCGTCGGCCATGTACTGCACCATTTTACGCTTCAGAGGAGCTGTCTCCTTCAATCAGGTGCCCTACCCGGCCGGTACGGTTTCCTCTTCCTCTTCTTGCCGCCGTCAGCCCCCTTGGAGTCATCTTCTGCTGGCTCTCGCTCCAGGCTTGAGTCAGACTTTGCCTCACAATCTAGGAGCTCCGCCTCTGTGAGAGAGAGACAGAGCACCCAGTGATGGTGAGTGACAGCCTTGCAGCAGAAAACATCCCAGCCAGGCCCCTCAGAACAATGCCAGGGTCAATTCTTTGTGAACTCCACTTAGTGGCAGAATATTAGCCAGATTGAAATTAAGTTCACCAGTCCCATTAATCAGGACGGCAATTTCCAGTGAGGCTCCACCTTCTCTTTTTGTAATCTCATTCCTAAAACATTTTATTAACTCTGAGTAAGAGGGAGAATTTCAATACATGTAAGTAAATATCACGCTAATTCTTTTACTATTAACTCAGGGGAAATCTATGCTTTTTTGGATAAATTTTAGTTTGGCGTCCAGTCACACCCTGCTTTGAATATCCCATCTGCAATTATTCATCTTTTATCCATCTACAGTTCCCTATACCTTTACTCATTAATCACATCTAGCTAGTTCTCGGCTCATGTTATAGCAGCCTTCACATCAAAATACAATATGTCATGTTGCTAGGCAACATGGCATGCAGCGATTGCAATTTTACACTGGGGTTAAAATGATATCTTTGGCTTTTCTAGGAATTACTGCTAATATTTTTTTTCTTTTATCCTACACAACCAAAAATATACAAAACACCAGCCGGCTGCTACATATTTACATATGTAAGTAGATAAATGCAGAAAATGTGATAACAGGGTTAAAACCTTGGATAATCATCTGAAAATAAAGACGCTTCTGTGAAGACATGTACCTCTGTTGTCCTCCATGTCTTCATCACGAGAGAGCTCTGAGAGGGGGTCGACTGGAGCCTGAAGCACTGCCACGCTGTTCTGGTTAATGATCTTCAACTTAAGTTTTGGTTTGGGCTTCCTCCGCCGTGACGCAGTAGCAGATAAGCTCTGGAGTTGGCAAAGTCCTGACTCTGTCAAACAAACACCATCCTGGGTGTAGGTCCTTGACAGATCTGAAACGACCAAAAAATGTTTGTGTGTAGTCAATAAACTGAGGTTGTGCAAGAAAACAAACAAACAAACAAAAGAACCCAAATTGATCATTTGTTTTCTGTTGTTCTTTTGTGACCTTACCAATTTCTTTAGCCTTTGTGACAATCTGAGTTACTGGTAGTGGCTCAGTGGTGTCTCTGATCTTGGTCACAACTGTAGGAACACAACATAGCCGCCATTAAAACAAACAAATGTCACAATTAGGGTGCGTTGATTTCCTCTTTTTGTTGAAACAACAAAATATGTTTAGCAAAGTTATGGTGCTCCCACCTTTAGTGGTCTTGAAAGTTCGGCACATTGTACAGTCAAAGCTGCTGTCTGCAGCTTTTTCTATGTCTTCCTCTGAGTGGAGACTTTGACATGACGCATGAAACCATCTGCGTACACAAAAAAAAAAAACATAAGATAAGAACCAGTTATTTTTGGAAAATTGGTTGAGAATGATCCTCTAGAGCTGATAGGTTCGTAGAAAAACTACACACCTGTCACACTGGCGGCACTGCACGATGATTGTGCCTTCGCTGTAGTCCACCAAGCAAATTGGGCATGTTGAAAGGCTGGCACAGGGAGCACACAGGGTATAATTATTCTGCCACTCACACCTTAGGCCTGGGGTGGTGGCACCGCACTGCGTACAGGACACACACCTGCAGGAGACAGGAAGGACGGAGGTCATTTAACCCAGGTTACTTGAAAAAGGATAACACAGTTGTATCTGTGCTGCAAAATCCCTTCTCCTCCCTACATTGTCCTCATGATGCTAATATGAAAATATTTTTTCCATCACAGTCCATAAACACTTGTTGTTTCTTTGTGTATCTGATAACGTACACCATTTTTAAACAGACGTAAGCAAGTAAGCATTACAAGGCAAACAGGAAAGGGTAAAACATGGTAAATTGCCTGCGCTGCCTGTAACAATAAACATGTTCAGTCATTTTCAGTAATTACCACATTAAAGTTTAGTTTTAATTTAAATTACTGCCTGTCTGAAGCAAATTTTGGTGTAATGATCATAAAGCTACTCACCACTTGCACTTCCAGCTGTCCTTGGGAACATTTTGCAGTGGAGGGTCCAGGCAGTATGTGTGGTAGCTAATGTCACAGTCGTCACATAGCAGCAAGCGGCCAGGATCTGTGGCCTGACCACAGGCCTCACATACGGTACACTCCAGACAGCGCCAGCCTTTGCTTAGCACCACCTTGGTGATCTACGGGGAAATGACAAGGGGACAGTTTCATGTAGTTCAGTTTGCCAAATGCCATTTCTAATGTACAAACTCAATAGCGACATACTATACCTTAATGCCGACACAGAATGGATGGTAGCACTGGCCACACTGAGCACAGGCCAGAAGACGGCCCTCTGCACCAAGACCAAAACTCCCACACACCACGCACATGTCCTGAAAAGGAAGAAAGACACTGAGTTTCCCAAATTCCCAAAGCAAGGTTTAGAAAAACCCCTAACACACTACCGCTTAAAACAAAACAAATGAAATCAAATAAAATCCGCAGCTGCTTAATTTCATTTTTTGCAGAATAGGAATTCCTGCCTATTGTCAAACTTTTTGTCAAGTCTGCTTGTCACATACAAAGGTATTTATATTTTAAAAAAAACAAAACGCTTTTGTAAGAGACTGGCATGTTGATGTGCTGGTCCTTAGCAGAGCTACATGTTGTAGCTGTCTACTGTCACCAGGGGGCAGCGTCAAAATATGTGGAACAACCCATAATTTGGGCTGTTCTTGTTATTGTTTGTGCAGTTGTCATTCCTTTAGCTTAGCTACTGCAGTGCAGAACAAAGATGTGACAATATACATATACAATAACATACTTTTCTAAAGTGAAATGAAACTCAATTTAAAAAAAGAAAGAAAAACTGCCTACTGCAGCCATTTTGGGGTGGGGTGGTTCAGAAGGTAGAAAAAGTCATCTGCTAATTGGAAGGTGGGCGGGTTGAACCCTGGCTGCTCCAGTCTGCATGTCAAATATCCTTGAGCAAGATACTGGACCCCAAGTTGCTCTGCAATGTGTTCACTGGGCTATGAATGAGTGTGAATGTTAGCTAGAATGCACTTAAATGTAGAAAAAAAGTGCTTGTGTGAATGAGAAATGTTGTATAAAGTGCTTTGAGTGTAAAGTAGAAAAGCGCTATATAAATACCAGGCCATTTGCCATTTTCTAAGCTTGTCCTTCACACTTTATCATATTTATTTTTCCATTTTTTTCCACACCTCTCTCTTTTGTCAGAGGACTGCAAGCACGAATGACAGTACTGCATTAAGCGTAAATAACTGCGCTGATAAGCAGCGGTCTTCTTAAAATTCTCTAAAAATTAATGTACTACAATACAAACCCTAGTTTCTGCTTACTTCAAAGTCTTGATTAATATTTTGCAGCGACTGTCAGCAATCACTCATATTTTACAGAGAAAAACATCAGCACACAGATATGATTTGGGGTAGAGAAAGTAAGAAATAATCAAATTTCAGTGTGATCCTGTGTTATATAATTGACTGTGTTTCCTGCAGGCAGTATCTCCACAGGAATTAATGATCTCCAGTGGGAGAAATCTTTTTAAGCACAGACTGAATTGCAACCCATGAATTTTTGCACGTTGAAGGTCTGAAATTCAAAATGAACCATGTCTGAACACTTATGTGTAAACATAAAGGAAAAACACACCTGTTTTAGCGTAAAACTATCATTGCTGGAAAATATGACCACTGTGTTATGCATTGCATTCTCCTCTTCCTCCTTGATTGGGTATGGGTTTTCTATTGTGGTGACCTGCATATAAGGAGAAAAAAACCCCACAAAATAAACAAAGTGTGACAAACAAAGATAACGCTGCTTGGAATATTTCATTAGGGTCTATAGCTGAAGGGAAAACTAACACCAATTTTAATGTAGTGCAATATCTCAAACGGAAACAGCACATACCCCAGGGTTGATGCTGGGACTCACTCCATTTTTCCCTCTGGCCCTGCCACGTCCTGCTCTACCTGACAGACCAGCCCCTCTTGGCCGCCTCCTCCCGGGAAAGCCTGAGCCTCGCCCCTGTAGATAAAGAGACCAAAAATATAAGCTCTGATAATGACTACATCACATTTTACAAACTAAAGCAGGCAGACAAAAGTGCCAAAGTTGGTTTTATGCTTGCATACACAATTGATCAGTAGCCAGAGATTTAAAGGTTTCTTTTATCCTCTGATATATTATTTGAATCTTTTTTTTTTTACTGCCCAGAGAGGTAATGATTTTCTTTGTTTATATGGATGCAAGCTGCTACTGAAAGTACAGCCCGCACGATGAGTAATTTACCTATTGCAGTCTGTTAGTAATACTTGGCTTTAATGTGTTTTTTAAAAGAACTGTCAGCTTGTTTTAAGGGTCAAAACTACATTTCAGAAATATGTAACATTTGATCATCATGTCAGTGTTTGATATGATGGGGAAAAAAATCAACCTGGTTCTTGACATTCTGATAATCCATGGAAATGACTGTTATTTCAGAGGTACACTTCAATTTTTGCCAGACAACCAGCATGGGAGAAAGTGAAAGAGGCCTCTGAACTGCTGTTACAGCAATACAGCGTTCCACTCTGCCTTTTGCACCTTTCTGACAGCAGGTCTCTAGCTAATCACGAATGACTGACTTATGTTTAACTGAACTTCTCAGTCCCTGCCCTTAAAATCCCACAGTTGGCCCTGATCCCAAACTCAGGTCTCGCCTATTCAATATTCCTCCTAATAGGCGCACTGTATGATGGTATTTAACCTGAGTTACACCCCCTACCATAGAGTACAAATTAACCCTTACCCAGTATTGCTAAGAGTAATGGCTGTCACCATGGCAACAAACTGGCTTAGACTTCTCACAGAGTCTAAATCTGAGAGGAAAAATGTACTTTAATAAATACAGCTACTTGAATGGGTTTAAGTACAACACAGAGAACACATTAGTGCATTGCGGACAAAGAGGAAATGGAACACTCAATGCAAGGATCAGCCAATTATCTGAGCTAATATTCAGCTTTTCGTTCCTCCTCTCTCCCAGATTGTCTATATAGTTATTATTTTTTACCATTTTATTTTATTATCTTGATCTAAAAATGTGTTACTTTGGCTCTCATGTAACTTTGATGTATCTGTAGTGACCGCTTTGTGGTCTCAATGGCCTGCCCACAGCTCCCCGTTTGGTTAAATGTAACACTTACAGCTACTGTGCAACAAGGCAGGTGCAATGCACCTAGATTCTCATGAGACCATGATCACAATCACAAAAGAATCCATCTTCACTAGCTTTAGCTTTGTGACTGTAGCTGAAGTTTTTTTCCACCAAGTCTTTACCGTTCAAACTGTTGCCCTTTCTCTCTTTGTATAATCTGTGAACCTCCGTACTGATATGATTAAAATGGCGATTAAAACTGACACAATTGTACACTTGTGCCTGTAACCCAGCCATGGTGGCAGCAACAGAATGCTTTAGGTTACAAAAATCGAGAGGTGCACAACCAGCCAAAGAGACACCAAAATGGCCGCAAGCGCCAGCGGATGTGACGTCAAGGGAGCAAGTGGTGAGCATAAAAGTGCCATTAGGCATAACATAAGAGACTTGTTTTTATTGATAGCCTGCGAGGTTTTCTTTGGTATTCTTTACAAAGATGGCAAAAATTGTCTAATGAAAGTCTAACCACCGAGCCAATAAATGCACATGTACCCTCAGTGCAATTGGTAGCTCTTATTCTGCTCTCTAGCATTGGTGAGCTCAGCATAGCAGCACCCTTTAGCTTACACCGGACTGCCAAGACAGGACCGTCACTCTATTAGCTGTAGCAGCTTCCTTGGGAAGAAGCTACAATACAAGGTCCTCCACAATAGTAGCTTGGTCATTGAGCCAGTGGAAATTGGTTAACAGAAACTAAACATCAACATGGGAGCGAGAGGTTTGTCTACAAGTAAGTAAGACAGCCGACGGCTCTGGAGGATGGAAAAAAACACCTAAATGAACTGACGAATAAATGTAAAACACTTTACTGACCCAACTGGGTAAAATCTCTACGTGGGAGCTTTTGAAACTCCTCCCTGCAGCTGGTTTTTCCTCTTCGCCAAGCACTGTGCCCTACAGTATGTTGCCCTGATGATTTGAAGTTAGCTTTTGGATTGATGTTGATAAACAGATGGGTTCATCAAGTATTTTTTAGAGGAAAAAAACAAAAACAAACACTTGCTAGATTGCTCTGTGTAAGGTCTGAAATTAACACCAAGAACCAAATGTAGGTAGATTTTCCAAAAACGGTAAAATAATACCTCCAGTCACATAATTAAATGTCACATAATTAAAAAAACTAAAACAAAAAGAACATGCTAAATGTGTCAAACCTTGCTATGTTATAGGGCCCAATGCCCTATAACATTTTTTTAAACTGTTTTGAGGTTTCCCCCTCTCTCTCTCTCTCACACACACACACTTTCCACACCTGTATCCTGCAAAGGTCCGCTCCTACTGCATTTCTGATTCTGACATTTATGTCTAACCCTAACCATCAAACTATAATTATCTCTGGGGCATAAGTGGAGCCCTGTTAAATACCGCATATTGCTACAAAGACTGTACTCCCATGATCTATTAATTACAACAAGAATGTCCAGTTTTCCAGTTACATTAAACATGTGTCATTAATAGCTTTAGTGGTACAATACATTGAAAATAACAAAAAAATACAACCTATTTGTATTACAATAGCATAAATAAGAGGATTTAACAGTTATGCATTGTTGTTATTACTCTAAACTGTTTTAGCCACTGTCTTTATTCTGCAAATGCATATCCATTTCAAATGTTGTTTGTCTTCAGCTTTGAATCCATCTGCATTTGTTTTTTTGTTTTTTCCTCCTTCACTCAGGATTATGCCGCTGCTGGCAAACAAAAAGCCTTGAGTAATGCATTACCTTCACTTTCACCTGCTTAACGGCTTTTTGCTGTGTTGCGAGTATCTACCTGAACAAGGTTCAGAACACCGAAAGCAAACTATAGAAGAAATACAGAAGCAATGTAACCAGAGAAAACAAACCAGTAGACACAGCTCCTTTTGTGACCTTAAATTCTTGCGGTGCACCTCTAGTTGGCCTTTTCTGTATTCTCATCGTAAAATGTATTTTCTGTTCTTAAATTCACTGCAGCAATTGAGCCCTTCCAAAATTAACCAGCAAAATAGCATTATAGTCTGCTAACAGTACCCAGTTATTTGTGTTACATTTTAAGTTTTACAAAATGTTGTGTGCCACATTGTTTATCCTGTGTGTTATTAATTGACGTGTTCAGCTAAGATAATATGGGTCCCTGTACTACACAGCGCTTCTCGCAGTATCAAAAAACATCATTGGGGATACAGTGCTGAGAGCTACAGTACTGTGCAAAAGTCTTCAGCCACCCCCGTTTCTTTACATTTAATAAGGAAAATGGCAGAGTCTGCAAGTTTTTTAGATGGCTATGGACACTTACTGGTAAAACAGTGAGTGTCCATAGCCATCTAAAAATGACTCTCCTGACCTCCTCCAATCATACTGACAATGATCTGAACCAAAAATTTAGAAAATTTGGTTTTAATCACCCCATCAGACCTATTGCAGCTTTACAGACTACACTTACAGACTGTTACAGGACTTTCAGTTCAGTCAGTTCTTATGTAACATGGACTATCTCCACCTCTTCTCCCAGTTTCCCTTCCTTATGAATGGTTTGACAGCCATCCTTCCACTGAGATCATTTCTGATGAGACTTGAGTGAACAATATATCGATCAACTGAAGGGCGAGATGAATCTCTTCACGTACTGTGCCAGGTCTTTGCTGATTCCCCCCCCCCAATGTCTTAAGGACATGGCTTTCACATACTGTTCATGTACTGTAGAAACTTCCTTAGCCTTGTCACTTTTCTTTTGTTCGCCACAAACCAGTTTCCTCAAATGTGTTTTTAAGGGCACACTGCATACAATGCAAGATATGCCAGGATTTTAGCTAAAAGCTCTTTATGAATAATTTTGTTGGTGCATAAATATGCCTGAAAAACTGTCATCTTTGACAAATACAATTTAACACTCAAGATACAATTTAAATTTATTCTTAGCTAAATTATCTGCTGTGGGCAAACAACACTGGTTCATCCCGTGAACCAGTCCCTTTTTTAAAAACCTGAATGATTCATAGGTCAGCGTTAAGTGGCTTAATAAACAAAAACATATGGAAATGGTCAGGTACAAGCACTAGACTGAAAATAAGTGAAAAAACAGCCAATGTCCAAAGAAAACTTTAAAAGAAGATCACAAAGGCTGATGAAAAATTGTTCATGATCACTTAAAAAAAACAAAAAAAACAATAAAGTCTGGCAAAATATAAAGAAATGAAGAGGCTGCTCGAGATTTTTGAACTGCACATCATGAATTTCGGCTTGGCACCAGAATAGCGGCATGTTAAAAAACAATTACATAAATAAATAAAAATAAAATCCTTTTTAGCACTATACCATACCCTTGATTACGCAACTCCAATCTGTAAAAGCACAAAATTATCTTGTTTGTACAGAGTAATATTTCACTTTCAGCCTAAAAATGTCATTAGCTTAGTCATTGGTATGCGACTACCCCTCTCACTTTAAGATTACAGTAATTGTTGTTGTTGGCTTCAGTACACATTAGTGACATTCAGGAACACTCAGGGAGTGCGCGTCACTTTGGCAAACAGAGGGCTAACAGAGGGCAGCTGCTGCCCTGCCGTCTCTGGTGAGCCATGGTATTTACCACTCTGATGCTCCAGCCGGGACTGCCAGAGGACTGCCTGGTCTTTAGGACGTCCCAACCCTCTGGCTGGTCTGGTGACCAGGACAAGGGTGAGCTCACACTGCTATGGGGACTCCATGCACCCTAAGGTAAGGAGGGGTGGGTGAGAAAGTGAGAGAGGGAGAGAGGGAGGGAGGAGGGCGACAAAAATAAAAGAAAAAAAATGCAGCAACTTAAAAACCAAGCCAGCAAAGAAACAAAACATACAAAGAAAGATGTTAGAGAAATGTAGTGAGCTCCTACTGTAGCCATTTGGGAATCACTCAATACACACCCAAACTGTGCAGAGGTACAAGAGAGCATCTGATATGCCAGACTAGAAAGAGGATGAGTTATTAGGTTGCATTCTCTGTTAAAGCGAACCCTTTCATGCACATGAACTTAAGAAGTATCTTTGGAGAGCATCACTGTGTTAGTTGCTTTTCAAGCAGCAAAATTTGCCAGGAGTATCAAGGCACCATAAAGCAGGAAAGGAGGCCCTGTTACCTCTTGCCATGACAACCGAGTATGTTTGGCATGTTGACAAAACAGGGGCACTGTGTCAGTACCTCAGTAGACGAGTGTATCAGATAAAAACATGCTAAATAGAAAAGCGGCATTCAAGTTTTTTGGGAAGAGATTTCTCCTGGCCTTGTGTAACAAATTAGTTGGATTCATATGTTGATTTTAGAAATGGGATATATGTAGAAAGAAACTGTGCCAACTGAGTTAGTCTGCCCTCACTGGCATCATTCACAGTGTATTACAGTCATGAGTGTAATTTATTTTGCTGACAGTCAGCTTTCAGTTTACATTATAAACTCTAAACACTAATATTATAAGATTAAATGTTTTTTTTTTAAATATAGCCACAAGTCACTCACTGTCACTGATGGTGTAATAATGAGATAAACAGGATGTGATAATGGCAATGGTCACTGCAATATGTGATTTGATGAATGCTCATCCTCAACAGGACAGTGACTGATGTTTGCAACATGGACATTGGATGAACAGGGAGACTGATTGCTATGCTATAGGTGGAAGATAGCGAGGGCCATCAGGAAAATGTAATTTAGCTCTAAAATTGCATCTCCTATAGAAAATAAAACACACTCAACTCAGATTTACATAAACACTGTGACTAATCCTGTTGTGCACATTCATGTAAAGAGAGTGCAAGGAGCGGATAGAGCACCATTCACGGTTTCTCATTGAAAAACATATACTCAACCCCACAAGTTTCTTCAACTCTTTCAACCCAACATAATCTAATTTCATAAACCCACAGGACACCAACCCACATAGATTTAGGAGTGCACAAGATACAAGCACCAGTTGTTCACCTACCCTGATCTGGTTTATTAGTGGGACAGGGAACATCACAGAATCAGACAGACGGGGACAGAAAAATCAACAGTCGCTGTGACATGATGTTCAGGTTCCTACCTGTTTCACTCGTGGTCTCCCAGGAGAAAACTTCCTCTTGGTGATGGCTGGCTTTCCCATCCCAATTTTGGGGGTGAATGCTATGAGAGTGGTGGTGGGCATTACACTGCTGTGGTCACTCATTGACGTTAGAATCTGGGTCTGAGTTAGTTCTCTGGGAGATGTCCCTCGAGCCAGAGGGGAGGAGTGGGAAGGTGAAGAAACCATTTCAGCTAGCCTTTCCACAGTTGTTTTAAGGGGTTTCTCCTCTAAAGACAAACTGGGAAATGGCATACTTGGCTTCTCCGGTGTAGTGTCCATCTCTTCTGATGTAGAAGTGGAGGGCTTAACAGTCTCTGCCAGGTTTCTGTGAAAAATACCCTCTCTCCTATCACTGTTGAGTTCTTTTGGATTAGTTTCCAGGAAAGAACCCCTGACTACATCCATATTTGAAGGCTGGGGTAGTGCGACTACCATCGGTTGGTCCGTGAAGGGTACTGATGCAGTACCTGGTTCTTTGGTGGTTGAGATGATGGCCTTAAAATCCTTTGTGCTGGGGTTGACCATGCCCTTTTCAGGGCAGGCCTCAGTATTTGCTGGTTTGATTTGTATTGTGGTGTCCTGTGTCTGTAGTCCCTCCGTAGAGTGTTGGGCTGGAATAGACTCCTGGCTCAGAGTCACTGAAGACGCAGGACTCTCTGTAGATGCAAGCTGGGCTCTTACTGCTGGTTTTGTTTCTGAAGAAGGAATTAGGTTATTAATGACAAAGATTTAGATTTGGTAGAAAATTTACATCTTAATTTTTTTTTTTTAAATGGACACATTATTTTATCTTTGATAATAAACCACAAGCATTGTAGTTAACCAAAACTTTATAAAAACTATTTAGATACAAATCGATATGAGTAAAGTGGTAAATAAATAAGTGGCCTGTACAAACCTGATTTAATTTCTGCTGGAATTTTGACAGAAGGTTCAGTAACCTGCCTCTCTACTATGTCTGCTCCCACAGAGATGTCTAAAAGACAGATTCAATATTAACAAGATTAGGTATAAAATATACATCACTTCATTAAAAGCAAGAATAAGACTCTGAAGATATTGTGAACAAAGTTAAAGTGGCTAAAGAATAAAGAAAGCAGCCCATATGCACTGATGGATTTGGAAACCCAGCAAGAAGACAGTTCTCTAAAAATTGTTTCCATTAATTCTAAAAACACTCATCTCAAATCAGCTGGTAAAAACAAGCAGAACTAAACAATGATGTAGTTTCCTGAGACAATGACACAAATATCACTTTCTTTCACTCGTGAAAGCACCATGAGAAGTGTGTGAGAAGAGTTGATTTTGGGTAACAAGTGGTCACAGTGCAAAAAACCACATGAGGTAAGCTTGTATCACAGACTTCATTTTGGTATTAATATAGTCTCTCCTGTTTTCTCTCATCACTTTGGTTTTGTAATGTGTACCCCCATTTCTATTTGGTTTTATAGCAGAGACAGCAATGCGTTTGACTAGTCTGGTATGAATAGAACTAGTCATTGCTGGCTATCAGGAATCCAAACATCGAGCCAGTATTCTGCCAGACACCCTCTGACAGTACAGATAGCCTAGTCTTAAGGAGGCGCCCACCATTTCAATCCACAAGTTCCCATGTCATACTGATCCTGACACACACATGCACCTGCTACGCATCTCTGCCAGGGAAGGGAGTAACCATGACAACCAACATCCCAGGGTCTGTGTGCTCTGGGCTCATGACTGTGCAGCTTGCAGGTGCTCATCCGGTGCTGATGCCAGAGAGTCAATTAGAGAGATGGGCCTCCAACCATCTCCAGCCATCAGCTATTGACCAAGCTGAACACGCATTCACATTCATATTAACACCCTACTTCCTATATCTCCTACAGTGAATAAGGTGACGGTTTAGATAAACATGCAGCTCTGATTAATGCAGTAAAGGCCTAAAGTCAGGCCTCGCCTGCATTCACAGAATGGATCTAACAGCATCTGTCAGTTAAGTCACTGTAAGCCTGTTGTTAAACCCTGAGGGGTGGTGAATCCTGGCAGGTGATGAACAGCTCCAGTTAATGACTTTAATTGCATTACACGAGTGGGCAGCTGGCAGCATAGTCATCATCACATATTTTTAAAAAAAAGGAAAAAGTAGAAAAAAAAGAGCATAAATTAAGTACAGTTTAGTTCTTTTTTTGAAGTGTCCTATTAATACCTAGTGAAAAATTATAACTGTTCAGTTCAGAGCCTTTAACCCCAAACACTATCTTTTAAGTAAAAGGGGTATGACATGTTAAGAGAAGGGTAGGAATAATACTGTTTTGTGTTTACTGTTAACTTTAAAAAGTTAACAATTAAAAATGTATGCACAATATAACAAGTTCACTCCACATGTCTTTAAAAACCATGAGTAACTCACTGCCTCACCAGGTAAATCCAGTAATGAAACAGTGAATAGCTACAGGAAAAGTAAAATGAGAGAACATTTATATGGTGAGCAGTGCGGCCAAGCTGGGTGAGTAATAATGAATGAATGAGCCAATATAGCTCAAAGGCAGGTTAGCAGTCAGGGGATCAGCGATATCACCATCATGCTACTGCAATCCATTCTCTCATCAGTGGAGTCTGCTGCTTAGACAAGAGTGGGCAGCAGAGCTGCCACTGGCAACCCCAGCTAACCATATATTTCACTGATATTGCACTCCAGTGCTGGCAAATCTCACAGGCACCGGAATTGAGATGCAGCTCTGAGTTTCATGCAAGCATTCCAACACTGTGCAACTTAAAGTGACAATAAAGCTTGCACCATAATGCAATACAAACAATGGAACTACCAGGAAGAACAGTCAGATGCAGTTCAATTTTATTATTACATGAATGATGCTTCAGCTTCGGGATATCCGTAGAAAACTGGTGTGCACATCAAGTCTTGAGTAGAAGTTTGAATTCAAGTTCAGTACTAAAACTCTTTGATGGTTATGCCTTGAAAACATCCATTCCACTTATCTAATCCTCGGTCGTGTAGGGGCTGGAACCAGTCCCAGTTGCCACAGGACAAGAGACAGAGTACACCAGTCACAGGGAGACAACCATTCGCACACACATTCACACATATGGGGAATTTAGGATCACCATATAACCTAACCCCAATAACTGCATCTTCTGGACTGTGGGAGGAAGCCAGAGTACCCATAGAGAACCCACGCAGACACGGAGAGAAAATCCAGACTTCAAAGACGGTGGACTTGAAACCAGGACCTGCTTGTTGTGAGGTAACAGTGCTAACTATGGCGCCAATGTGTTGACTTGAAAACAATATGTAATCAATTGAAAATTTTCTTCTTACAGAGTTACAGTTACAACACAGAAAGTTCTTACGGAGGTACAGCTACAACACAAATGGTAAATGGAATGGTTCATATATAATGCTTCTCTACTCTGAGCACTCAAAGCGCTTTGCACAACTTGCCTCATTCACCCATTCACACCCATACACACAAGCGCTTCTTTCTATGTTCTAAGTGGTTTCTATGTAACATTCATATTTGGAACTTAAATCAAAGGCCATATTTTGAATCCAGCATGGCTGAGACAGCTTGCTGTGCATCATTACATCATAACCTGCTTCTGAAAACCACAAGGTAAATGGGCTACGTTTTTTCCCCCCAGTGAAGAATCACTAGCAAATTTTGCCAAGTTGATAAGTTAGGCTGTTACCTGCAAAGTTTATTTAAAGCTCAAGCAAAATCTGTCAACTTGGTGCCCGTCTCAAGTAGAAATGTTTTATGCTAAATTTTGATGCATGCTAGCAATATTTGGAAAAAAAAATAGGTGCTCCTTGAAGTAAAGCAGGTGATCAGTTCTTCATTAATAGTGACAGGCCTTACATATAATCTTCCCCAGAAACAGTATGGGGAAACAAAGTACTTTACATTTCCAAAACACAGAATTACAAAGGCTATAGAGTTGCTTTAATCTGTTGCTGGTAGGACACCATCTGTTTATTTGGGAGTCCTCATAAAGGCCTCCAAATAAAAGAGGGAGTGCTTCTCTTTAGTGTTTGCCCAAACAACTCTTCAGTACTTTAATCTGCAACAACTGCGACTTTATCAGTACTGATGTTACAGCACAAATTGATGTTTCATAGCCGAGACTTTCAACTGCTTCTGCGTGGATAGAGGCTGAGTCAATGAATCCTCAACTACAAAGACAAAGACGGTCTTTCATACTCAATCATATAACCTCGGTGTTTGCTATTTCATATAATCAAAAGAATAACTTTCCTTGTCCTTGCAATAACAAGATATGATTAACAAGGTGAGAAACAGATTAGATTCTTATGAGGGATAAATTTGAGCACAGATGAAAATAAAAGATTTCAAGATATCAAAAGACAAGGTGAAAGGATCTTAGTGTAATCTGTGTATAATCTAATCTGGAACAAAGACCTACCAGGCTTCGTGTCTGATGTGGCCAGCTTCTCCTCCTGGACAGTAGCCTGTAGATGCTCTGGATCCGAGTGCAATGGAACAGCAAGTAATTCCGGTTTTGGGTCTTTGTGCATTTCAGGAGGCAGCTGATTGCCAAGTTCTAGGTCTGTGTGCTTTTGAGCCAGCTGTACGCCAGTCTCAGAGTTTGTGTGCATGGAGGCTGGCTGAGGGCTGAGCTCTGGGCCGGTGTCCATATCCTCTGGATGTAGCGCCTGCTCTGCAGCAGGAGACCTGCAGTTGGAACAAACATAGTCCTCTCTGGGGTGGATTTCTGCTTGGCCTGAGTTCTGACGCTCACACTCCAGGTGTAGCCATCTGAAAGGAGTGCAAAGGAATTTAAGAGAGTGTCTAATGGGGCAATCCTAAAATTTGAACTATCAGTATGCTATCCAAGTGTTTCACCATGTTACCATTAAACAGCAGTGTACACCATAGTAAATAAGGATTAAAAAGGAGCACTGCATGTGTGGTATTACAGTTAAACACAAGTCCCTTACCTTTTACAAGTGTGGCAGAATACTACGTCTTTATGGTGCTCAGGGTCCAAAATGCAGGCACACATAGGACAGCATAGAGCAGGGTCCTGATTTTGGACACAGTTCTCACACAGCAGGCTGGTGTGGTGCCATTGGCCGCTGGTTCGCGTTCCACATTGGAGGCAAACTCTGCAGTTCTGAGGAGAAAATGAACATGAATAAATAAGTGTAGTATGAATTCAGTGCTTCTGCTACACTGATTAGACATTTCAACCATGGAGTGGGAACCAAGCATGAAATCTGTACATACCCAGAGTTCAGTGTAAACATATAAAAATCTCAGTGTGAGTATATAAAGATTTGTACAATGTAAAATCTAAAGATAGACCAGGAGACTGTGAAAAAACATAAATAAAAATAGTGTTTGATGAAAATGATAAACTGGGCAATTTTCTGACGAGGAAAATACTTTGGACAACTTTTCAAAAAGCACTTTTATTAATAATCCACATTTGAATTATTTCATCAGTAAGCATTTATATTTTTTTATTATTATTTTTGATTAAGAGCACAAAACTTTTAAATCTTGGCACCAAAATATTCAGGTTACAGCCGCAAAACTGCAGGATACTGCCAAGTAGTGCTACAAATGGCCAAGAGCTGGAATCCAAGTTGGATTACAATAATCAAAACATGGAGGACATCTGAGCAGCGTTTCTGGCTGATTCTTTTTAAACAGACAATTATCAGATGTAATCAACCTTTTATATTTTCCAGCTTTCTTTTCCCCCTGCACACACATACACACACCCTTTCCTGCAGAGAAGACATTTTTGGCAACACAGTTTTGGTAAATGGTTTAATTTACTCAAGCATAGACATTTCTGTTTATCATATGGCCCAAAATAACAGGAAAATGTGTATATTTCTTTAAACAGGATAACACAAGCATTGCCTTTACTGTTCGCCAATCAACCAAGCTTCCACGCTGAGTAACCCCTGTAGTGCTTAGTTTGAATGAGGGGGAGAAATTACTTGAAACTTATGATTAAAGCTGTAGTCCTCGTCAAGAGTCAGTGGAATGGCTTGTTGAGCACAGCTTTGTGAGTGACAGAAACACAGTTTAACTTGAGCAAATAAATAGCAGCCAGTGTTTTTAAGGGAGTATCCACACCAACAATATGAACCAGTAAGCAGAGTTGTGTTGGGATTACAAAAAAAGCTCACTTGGTTTCCATTCTCCTAGTACGTCACTTGAGTGTCACTGTTGTTTTAAAACAGGAAATGAAGAAGGACTATTATTATTATTATTATTGTATTCCAAGATAATCATTACACCACTACTGACTTTATCCACTGACATGCAACACACCAGCACATAGAATTTTTGCTGACATATTAACATTCAAATTTTTACTCTCTGAAAGAACCCCTCTGCTGGGGCTACATTTGCTTATTGAATAATTAAAAAGAAGAAGAAGAAGAAAAAAAAGTTAAATTTAATAATTATATATATATATATATATATATATATATATATATGTATATATATATATATATGTGTGTGTGTGTATGTGTGTGTGTGTTAGCTTTACTTTGATAGCAAGATTGTTAACACAGAGTTTGTAATTGCAGAGAAATACTCTATTAATTTTGAGGATGTCATTTTCGAGCAGGAACCTCAGAAATGTCCCTTTGGGTTTAAGAGGTTGGGGTATTAATGTAGTTTGAGTTGCTGTGGGATGGGGGTATAGTAGAATTTTTTGTATTCTGTCTATCTTCTGAAACAACAAAAAAAAAAAAAAGATTGAAAATGAGATTTTATATTGTGAGCACTTCTTTTCCACAAGACATAGTCATTAAAACTTGCCTTTAACAAGACTGTATGCACTTACTTTAAATTAGCGGCTTACTCGGCTAACTAGCCTCTGAGCTCGGGTAAACCTTTTTCCTATGGTACGCAGTCAACGATTCTAGTGTTCATACTTAAAGCCACATCACAGGAACTTCACAGAACACCGAAACTGGAACAATGACTCATTTTTCATTGATTTCTACTTGAGTGAGACGACAATGCTCAGAACAAAACTACCACATGAGCGGGGACATAGGATGTAGGCAAGAGTTCCGGAGAAGCAAGTGCCAAGGCTGTGTGTGTGTGTGTGTGTGTGTGGGTGAAATGTCCCTGTGCTGAGTCAAATAGAGAACCAAGAGTAAAGACCTTGCATCACCCGCTGTCTCTACTGACGTGCCCTACTCAAACTGGTGCTGCAAAAAAACATATTAGGCGTTGTGCTAACCAGCCAGCTGAGTGGCAAGCACACCATTTGTGCATGAGCTTGCACACAAACATAGTGTTATCTTCCAGCGCTGAGGCTGAACTGAAGTCTTTAAATGATCAGCTGGTCTGAGTCATTCGTAACCACAGAAAGCACAAATTGAAACCATCAAAAAGTTACATTCTCGTGAGTGTCATATGCAAGGTCCAACTAACTTAATTTCGTTTCCATTTAATTGTATTGTTCAATTTTGTGATTGCACCAGATGAATCAATGCAGTTATTTGAAACACTTTAATCTAGTGCAAATACTTTTACTTACAAGCCTGTTTTTTCTTCTTCTTTGTTTTCGGTTTAATTTTTTTTTTTTTTTTTAAATTTCAACATTACCCATTAGTTGTTTCCTACCTGACATCTCCATCCGTTGGTGGGAAGAGAGTCTATAACAGGTTGCAGACAGAAGGTATGGTACCCTTTGTCACACATGTCACACACCAGCATTTTAGTGTCCTCTCCTGGATTCCTACAAAGACACAGTAAAAAGGTTTTAGGGTTGAGATTTATTTATTTATTTATTTATGTCTAATACAATGAGACAATGTCATTTGTAATGAGCTCTATGCTTCCTTCTGTAATCTATTTCTTCTGCTAAGACCTGCAAGACCCGACCTCAGCTGTCCTACTGCATCTACAGTTGAATTCTCTGACTAGCTTACAAGTTCTTTGCTCCTATCCAAGTATAAATCAAATGCAGTAACTTTTCAAGTCCGGGTCACTTTCCAATTATACCTCCAAATCACTATTTGGTGTGGGGATTTCTGTGATTAACCTATTCCCTTCATTTAAACACCACCAACTGAACTGGGAACATTATGTGGGAGTTGGAGCTAATAAAGACTTCCAGACTGTACACTTGCAAAATACAGGCTATTGTGAAGATATATATTTATTTCCATAAACCATAAATTTCCATAAATTGTAAGGATATTACATTGACGTTGAAATTATGTTTAAAAAACAAAAAAACAAAGCCATTCATAGAGAATTGCACTGACCCATCAGACTGTAGCAAGCTAATAAGATCAAAACAGAAAGTGATTCAAAATCATGGTTGATCAGAATCAGATTATTTCCGGTCACTGGCCAAATGATCAGTGGATCTCTGAACATTACAAGTGCTAAATTGTGTACATGGTAATATTCAGTTATTGTGAAATCTGAGTTAGAATGACAAGAAAAAGAAGGAATCATATCTTCCTAACAAAAAACCTTAACACTGTCAGTATTTAGACAGCTAATGTTAACGTAATCCAGCAGGTGGCACCGTCTAAGGATATTAACTTAATCAAAAGTTTAACAACATTGGAAATATTTTTAGGAGTAAGAGCCCTCTGCATGATATCAGTGGTAGACAGATTTCCCTAATATTTTTTATGTGTAGTTATTTATTTATTCATTTACATTGTACCCACCTTTGCTTTAATCAGCCTAGTGCTGTGTTTGCGGGTTTCTGAGTGAGTATCGGCAACACTGAATTTGCAGAGAGCCATCAGGTCAAAAAATATGCAATGTAACTCTTCATGGGCCATTACAAATGTTGATACAAATACCAAATGGCTAATATTAGCCGATTATAGCCAAAATTAGAACTGATGTGTGAATGAAAGGAAGATTTCCATGTTAGATTGCTATACAAATAATTATGAAACTTCACGCAAGCCCCTTGTTCAGGAGGATGAAGGTAAGAAAAAAAAATAGAAAGAAAAAAATAGCTAACAGGAAAGACCGCTTCATACCCAATTTATTAATAGCTTTAAATAAAACAAAGTCATCTCTATCACCACTTTTGCTCACACTAGCAAATGAAGTGACATTTGATTACCAGTTTTGCTAGTTGTACTGTTATACCCAGTGCTGAGTTTAAGCTATAGCTATATGCTGATGATGTCATTTTTTTCATTACTTAATGTTAGTAAAGAAATGCTAGTATGCTGAAACATTTGTCAAGCTGATTTACAGAAGCCTGAAGCATGTAGCTGTGCAAAGATGGTGTGAGAAGTTGCTGCGCTGTCCATAATGCCAATGAATTGGCTGAAGTAAAAAGATCTTTAAACTAATCAATTACACTATCTAAAACTGCATCGCAAAGCTCAAGATATTTTGAAAAATATAAATATGCAGCTACAGGATGGTAATGCAATATTTAATACTCAATAGACAGTGGTTACCCCAGGCAAACAGGCCTGGTTGCAAACAGAGCTCTTGTGCTGTTTAAATAAGGTCAGAGGTTATAAGACTGAGCTTCAGGGTACAACGTCCAGTCAGCTCCTCACAAACCACAGAGGTAAACAAACAAGCAGTAAGCATGAAGCCTGGTAGCTTTACAGAAATTAAGAAAGGAAAAAAGTAAACAAAAAGGACAAAAAACAAATTGCAAAGTAGGGAAAACCGTTATTTAGAGGAGAGGGGAAGTGACTCACTTGCACGTCTGGCAGACTTTGCACTCAGGGCACTGCCAACCTGCCCTCCTTAGAGGGGTCACAGCCATGTCCAGGCATATCCCATGGTAATGCAGACCACAACTGGTGCAAAAGAGCTGGTCCAGTAGATCCCCTGGGCTATCGCATAGTACGCAATTTATATCATCTACAACTGTGGACAGTTGAATGAAAAGAGAAGGCAAGAAAAGTTTATACAATGCAATTTAGTCTTAGTTTTGTTAAATATACATTATGTTATTTTCCTATGGAGTTGACACATCAAATTTTTCTGAACTTACATTTGTGAGTGGCCAATTCAATGTGTTCTGGGCATAAGAGTGAGAGACTTCTGATATCCTGAAAAGTCCCAGCTGCCCCCGCACAGGGGTAATGATAGAGTTGAGCACATCCTTCAGCACAGCACTTAATGGATGCTCCAAGGCGCTTACAGTATGCACAGTGCTGCGGAGAAAAAGAGCGATCTTAAAATATGCCTAAAATCTCCCTTTTCTCCAACTAAAACACATTTCTTAAAAACTAACAAACATAATGTTTAAATGGTCTATAAATGATATAAATGCCTGATTTCACGTTAAAAAAATAAAATCACATCACAGAAAGGTGTTCGCTCCTATGTTTTTTTTTGTTTTGTACTTTAACCTGCCACATCAAAGAATACCTGTCAGATCAGCCAAGATCTGATGTGTAGCACTTCTTCTTTCTGGACTATTTTATCTTTAGTATATTTTTGGGAAACGGTTTATTTGGATTAAGACACCTGTTCAAAGTGCCATTTCAGCTACCTGATGATCAGGCTAGAAAACCTCACCCCAATTCCATTTCTCTGAGTTCCATGAGTGTGTACTAGTAACCACTTGGAGATCAAGTGGCAGCACTACTAATGGGTTGCACACACGATGGGCAGCGAAAAAAGAATCAGAGCTCTTTAAGTAGTACCACTTCTGCCGCTAGGAGCCAAGCTGCCATGAGAGCTCAGCCCTGTTGAGTGGTGTGACCTTTTCCATTTCACAGCTGAGAGATCCACGCTGCCAGGCCGACCTTTACCAGCCAGTCTGATCCATCAGCTTTGTTGTGTTTCACTGAATCAGTCCCTCCCCTGCTGCCCCAACACATTAAGATGGTGTTAACACCCATTAGTCCACGGATGTTCTCCCTTGACTCACCTTTGTGCTCCCTGAGTCAATGGCTCTGTCCACATTAAGCAGAGATTGTCCCTCGCCCTCGCAAACACCGTCAGACCACAAGGCACAACTCTGATGTGCCCAGCATTGCCCTACAATTTGAAGACGGATGTGACAAACAAATAACTGAATCAGAGACAAATTCAGTATTAGCATATAAAGCATGTACACCTGTTAACTCTCCAAGTACAAATAATTACTGTTAAAAATGGGATGTAGAAATAGGCTGAGTCCATTAGCCACACCTGACTCGAAGAGAGACTGGACGTTGAGATCTTCTGGAAGGCCGACATGAGAAAGCTCGTTCCAAAATCGACTGGCTGGGTCTGGCTCATCCTCGCAGCCTTCAGACCCACTGGAACAAAGAAAAAGGTTTAAAAAAAAAAAAAAGTCATCTCAGCACAGATTTTTTTAAATGTAGAGAACAGCTTAAAAATGCACTATGCAAGAGAAGGACAGCCTGAATCAACTTGAGAATAAATTGAGGACAGAGACATAAAGGTAGAGAATGATGTGCCGTTTTTACAAAAGCAAAGAAATGAAGACAGAGAATGAGCTGGGGGAAAAATGTCTGTCCAAGTAAAAAGCTGTGGGGGAGGGAGGTGGATGAAGAGGAGGAGGACGGGAAGGAGGGCCATCTTTTTTAGCGTGTGCACAAGAGGCTGGCTGTTCTGTCTCATAAAATCTGTTGAAAGGGATGCGTTTCTCCAACTCCCTGGCTTCAACTATTGAGCAGCATAGGATGTAGAATACGTGGAGAGGGAGCATTAACATTTAAAAGGATTTCCAGGAAACAACTAACAGCCAAAATCAAGATGGGGGTTTCTGGGAACATGATGGGAACCTATTCCTTACACTTTTGTTAGCAATTATGAAATGGTCTTCTCTCCTAATCTCTTTTTTTTCTTAATTTTTAGTCTAAATGACTAATTATATCATAATATCATATATTATGATATATCTATAATTTCCTTCTCCCTTGGATTCCATCATCTGCCTCCATGAGGCACAGCTAAGGGCTCAATGAGCAATCACACAAACAGCACACCAGCTACTGGTTGGCTTGGCCTGTTGCCAAACCCATAATGCTGTCACTGGCCATTACAGTACTGTGAACCCAGAGAGACAACCAACTGGTTTCAAAGGACCAAAACAAATCAGGCAGTTGTCCAATTGAGCGCAGGAAGGGTCTTTTATTTGTATGATTTGCATTTGTGTGCATACAAACACAAGGCTCTTGTGTAACCTTTGCCTGATCTGGCATCTCATGGCCTGGGGAATACTGACAGTTGGGTGTGTATGTTAGGTGTGACCATATTAACCACCACTACTGCTTCATATTACCAGGATAACAAATTCAAGTCAACTAAAAAAAATCTTTTTGATCAGACTAACAGCTTTCACAAGATTTCACAGCAACATGAGTGTATAGAAGCCAAGGACAAAAAAGAACAATGAAGTAAGCTGTTAGCAAATTTTCATTTCTTGCAGCTCATTAACTCATGACAGGGAAGCATTACAGATTGTGTCTTATTCCTAAACACGAGGGCAGCCAAACTATTTGTGACAACAGTGTCAGCCAGGCCTACTTACTTCTTCTCCTTCTGTCCTGAGGTGGTCTCTTCGGCCATTTTTGGCTGAGCAGTTTTATCACCATCGCTGCCATCGCCTGTTGAGCTCCCATCAGCTTTGTGGCTGAAGAGTGCTTCAAGCTGAGACGTGACGGTGAATACTTGTAGATCCCCCTGACCCAGAAGGCTACGACCACCGCAGTAGCAGAAGGCACAGAGACGCTCACTAAAAGAAAGAAAATGAGTGGTAGAGGGTGTTTAATTATATATACCTACTGTGACTTAATACAGTGCCATACATGTCACCATGAATTAAGGCCTCCTTCTTGTGGCACTGGGACTGTCTGTGCTACAATATACATAAAACCTCACAAAGCAAAGCAGACAGACTATCACCACACATAGACACACACACAGTCTCCCAAACACATACTGCTATAAGCAGACAACTTGTAAAAATTATAATGTATTTAAGTAACACAGACCTTGTAATTTAAAAAAGAAAGAAAGAAAGAAAGAAAAAAAAGGCAGATAGACAAGTCCGGTTATACTACAGATATTTGGATGTGCTAACAATCAACATTTTAAGTGAGAAAGCCATCTTGGAGACAAAGTGGTAAACAGAAAAGCAGCAGAACAGTGGCCAAGAGCTGGAAAGTTGAGTAATAAAGCAAGCAGCAAATATTTATCACATTAAGTGCTGAGATGGTACTGTTAATAAGATCCCAGGAGAGGCTCCTGATCTGCTTTCCATCACCAACATCGATAGAACAGACAGGCCAGAAGACTGATTACAACCTCTAACAAAGTGGCACCTGGGAGGAAAAGGGCTGCCTCTACCTGCTGATGACTCCCACCTAATCCATCCATGCATGTGTCTAGTATGTGCTAGACCTGTGCTTATTCATTCATAAAAACAATTTAAAAAGTAAAAAGATACACACAGAGTCTCTCACACACATGCATGCATGGTTCTTTATTTCTCAAAAACAGCGATTCTGGGGAAGTGAAAAGTTTTTTTAACCTGCTTTTGACTTCTCTACTTGTTGGGACAGATGGTCCTGCTGAATTCTCGGCTAGAGGGCTCTGGGCCAGAGGGGAAGAGGGCCTGTCCTCCTCTGGCACCTCACTGGTCACTTCCACAGTCTCCACCGGCTGGATTTGTGTTTCTGATGGTAAAAATGAAAAAGACACGGAAGGAAAAAAGAGAAAGGATCTGTTAGGGAGTAGAGAAACAGCTAAGCACTGAATTGTTCCAATGCACCTGCCTCTGTGCTGGTAAATGCTCCTCAATTCACTGCCAATTATGACTGCATGTTTAGCATACAGCCCCTGACAGACACAGGCTGTTACAGGACAGGTTGGTTATATTCTAGTCTTTTTCCTCCAGGTCAGAAACACAGCCTTTTTTAGCAAGATAAAATGGTAAAATATGGGGACCATATGCTCAAGCACTGATTACAGTAAACTCAGTGGGAACATCAAGGTCTTGTACAGAACAGTGATAACAATAGAGGCAGGGAATAAAAGAGATGGCATGGCTGTCAAAATATCTCAAGTAGCTAGAATTAATATTTTGGGGGAATAAAAAAAGTTCAATCCTGGACTCATATCTGACATATCACGACTGCTTTTAATTTTAATTTAATTGACGAAACCCTCAATTCACTCTGCTAATCATACAAAACAACTCCCAGCAGTACCTCTCACTGAGACTTTGGGCCATGTAAAATGTTATTAATATTTCATTGGCATGTAATTAGGCTAATGCCACAATGATTGTGTCATCCAAAGGAATTAAAAAAGGGCAAAATTCATACTAGGCTTACTACTACTTACCTAATAATAACTGAGTGCATATGCAATGGATGTTTTACAATTATTTTTTACAAGACATCAACTGATTAAACTGATTGTTGTTTTTCCACCTCATTTTTTTAGATAATAGCTCATTATATTTGTTAAATAAAAAAAAAAAAAAAGTTGTGTTATCCTGTTTAGCAGGGCTGCACAATTATGGGCACGATAATTATCACAATTACTGACATAATGCTGTTGCCACACGTAAACATAACAATGCTTTAACATCCATGTCGTCCTACATTTCTGCTAATGTACCAATGTACAAATCTTTGCATCAAACTAAAATTGGTCCTCTTTATTCAACTAAATTAACTAAAGAAAAAATTAAAAAAAAAAATATTTTAATAAACTGCAGCAGCACTTAAGACAGGGTATGAGTTTCACGTTTACATTGTGTTACATTCCTGTCAATTAAATAATAATCTTTGCAGACATGTAAGATGTTTACTCACTTGTCCAGAGTGGAGGCATATAGTTAGGCGCTGATTTAGTGGCACGTTCGCTGCTTCTGCTTTATGTTTGTTTTGCGAAGCAAGCATTTTCAGATTCAATCAATCATGTTCATTTAATTGTTGGAAAAATAAAACTGTGACCAAGATTAAAATTTCATCAACTGTGCAGACCTACTGTTAAGTAAGATCAGATTACAAAAACTGATAGGTGACAGTACTACTCTTACCAATGCTAATGGATCAATTACTTTAACACAACTATGTAGGCATAGGATGCTAGTATACATAATAGACCAAAGGGTGAGTAAAATTAGGAGCAAACTTTGCATTCAAAAACTACACTGACAGACTACACATTTCCACCTGGGCATTCAAAACACAAACTTGTGGAAACGAGCCCTGGCAGCATTGAATTGGTGGAAATTTAAAGCAAATTTAAAGTAAATCGCTGCCATTGTCACCAAGAGTAAGGATGTTCTGCTAAGTATGTTCTGCTCAGTACTGCAGCTTTCCATGCCTCTCCCACACTATCTGAGAGAGAGAGAGGGGTCGCTTTTGGGGGATTGGAATGGAAAAAAAGAAAAAGAAGAAGCATTATAATCTCTAAAGTACCATAATCAAAACTGATAACGCCATGGCTTATCACTTTAACAGTCGTTAATTTCTCTACCCATTCCCTAGATGCAGTCACACTGTTTTAATGGTAATGTATATTGAAAATGTGAGCTATGTGACCTCTAAGTATAACAATACAGAGACAGACAAAATAAACAATGCATTTAAAAGGCTATGACATACTGTGCTTGACCTCAGCACATATCACTTTAAGGACAAGACTGCACAGAGTCACAAATTTCATTTTGACAAAAGCCCAGAGGCAGAGAGCCACTGAAGAGACCACTGAGTTTTAAGTGCATATGGCGGTAGACTGAAAAGGCAAAGTGAATGCTTGGTTATTTCATAACATCATTTACAAAAAAAAAATGTTGAAGGGTTTTAAACTCTGAAATATTGCCTTTGTTTGTTCTAAGGTAAATGATACCAGAAGAAAGGCAAGTCATTGACAGCGTCACATTTCCAACTATCTTCAACTCAGCAACAGGGCGGCACTGAAATGTATCAGAATGGGAGGCATGGTCACATGATGTGATGTACACACATAAAAAAGGCACATAAATGGGTCTGGAGAGACTGATGGGATTTTAAAAAGCTTTTAGAGGGCATTAGCCTTGGGCTCTTTCCCTCTGCACCTCAATGCCAATCTCAGAGCAAGAGGAGAGATGGAAGCAGTAAGGGGAGAAGAAAAAATACACACCCACTACAGCTTCACAGCTCAAGCTAAACCCATTCAATTATAGCCCTGAAAAAAAGGCACTGGGTGCTAAGAAAAAGCTCTCATCCATCCTTCTCCAGGAGAAGGAGACTCATCTACCTTTACTAACATACCCTTCAAAGCACTGCATGAGGCTACTTGGGGTGCAGGTTCAAGTCATATATCACTCTCAGTAAAACCAATGTGTATATAAAAGATCAAAAACAAAGTCTCACCTGTGTCCTGAGGGTCTATGGACTCTGTTATCTCAGTCCCATCCATGCTGTCCTCCTCATCCACAACAACTCTCCCTCTGGTGCGACCCCTGGAGTAAGAAAAACAAACAAACAAAGAAACCGAGGAAATGAAAAGAAATAAGACATTAAAACTACACAACTTCACCTCGAGACAGGGGAGTGGTGGTTTAGTCATGAATTAATTAAATATCGTCATGGCTTTCACTGATTTTTAATGGAGGCATTGAAGTCATGGGTAAGGCAAAAGGGTGGTACTGGTGGGGTGTTTCATACATATTCGTGTTACAGCTGCAAGGAGAAACTCTGGTAAAACATAGAGGCAATGAAAATAAATGGGCGATTCAGTGATGATGGCGCTATTGGCCTATTTATGGTAACCACAATGGTAGCATCACAGTGACGTCATCACAGCCACCGTTTTACTGTTTCTGATGTCATGCCAGACTTGCTGAATGATAGGTGCTGCCACTCAGACAAAACCTCCTCATATAGTAGGAGACAAAACATGTAAAGGAAGCAAAGAAATCAATTTGTCCTCCTGAAAGTTTCATCTTTTCACACTATTGCAACATTCAACTCTGCATAAGCTGTGTCTTCAAACCAGCTGCATGACCAACACAAGGTTAGAAAAGACACATGAGGTGCACAGCAAACTGAAACAACACCAAAAAGTGTCTCACACCAGCCATTGTGACATCACTTTCAGCAAGAGGAGAGCAACAACAGCAAGTATAAATGGCCCTCAGTCACACCAGTATAGAGACTAGCTGGTAACCCCCTGGAAACCACCAGTTAGTAGGGAAGAAATCCGCATTACCCCAAACTGGTTAGTGAATGGTTGCTGGCTGTCATAAGATGAATTTGGTTAAAGAAAAACTAATCTACACTTACTGGTTTGGGGGAACTCAAAGAAAGAGTTTGTAAAGCTTTTGGAATTACCTGGATTTCTGCATGAATTAGTCATACACTATGGTATGACAGTCATACTAAGCAACCATTCACGGTCAGTGCTGCAAAATGCAACAACCAGCTGTTGTCGTTTAGCTCGTTTGTTGTTCAGTTTGCTACTCACAATAACTAACTGCAACAATATCTGGAATAAATGTTCATATTTATGCACCTTTTCTTGTGTTAGAGCCCTGACTTCAGTTCAGGAGATGAGGCTTGAGGTGAGGAGGAAGAGGATGAGGTAGAGATGAGGGAGAAGACAGAGCAGTGGTTAAGGAAGAGAAAGACACAATGAGAAAGAGATGACGAAAGCATTCATGTACAAATGTTAAATACTCATATAGAGTTTGAAAGAGCTATTTGTGATCTTTAAATCAAAACTAACTTGTAAGTGGCTGGTCTCTATCCACATACATAAAACCCAATTAGACAGAAGGACAATGACCATCTTGGCCACTGTATTCAAGGTAGTCAAGTAACATGGTGGCTTCCACAAGTTGATGCTCACAATTTTTTCTATTAAATTTAAACAAAGAAAAGAAAAAAGGTCAAATTAAAAAAAAAAAAAAAAAAAAACCCAACTTACTGTACCTTTAAGGCCAGCATGTTCTTAAATTGTGTACAACTAGTTTAGCATTAGCGATAATTTTTGAGGAGAGGGTGTTCTGCAAAGATACAATAATGCTGAAGCAGTTGATCATGAGGTCAAGAGAATAAGTAAAACACCAGCAGAAAACTCTACAGGAAATAAATTAATGAAACGGAAGAAATTAAAAAAATAAATAAAATACACATCTCAAATTTTAAAAAGGTGACTGTGAAACATGGAAAGTTTGAGACTGCTCTGCAACCTCGGGGACTGACATCCTGGAAGTGTTGAGGCAATTAAAAAAGAAAGAAATTACATTATATTATTGTAGCAGACAATAACCTGAAGCTTGGGGAGCAGCTGGGTAGTGAAACTGACATTGACCTAGAGCATACAGATAAATACACAACAGAATAGTTGAAAAATAAAATGTATGCTTTTTTTTAACAACAGCAAAAAAAAAAAGAGTCTTAACCCAACCAAGATGCTTTGGCATGATCTGAAGAGGGCTGTTTAATAAAACAGACATCCAAGAAATGCATTTATTTATCAATATAGCCTCTCAGATCTGTACACCTAACCATTTCCCCCACATACAACCACGCTGGACCAGGTTTTGGATTACTCAGTTTAACTGTGACTAAAATTCTCACCTCTAGCCCTTTAAGGTGATTGTCTGTGAACCATCATAATATGTGTAATGTTAGCTTTTAAAGAAGTCCTTAGTATCAACACACTTTTCTAACAAAGAAAGTTCCAGCTTTCTTATATTTCACTGTATGTGCCATGTCAGCAAACAGACAACCATGTGTACATTTACAAACAGGCGTTGTGTGCCAACTCATACGCACAGACACACCAACTCATACCTTGCTTGTACACACAGTATGTAAATATCTGCCAGTGTCAGCATCCCTTCAACGCAAGCTCAGTTAACCTAATCTTGGAAGCAGCATGTGGAGGGGATAATTGTCATGGATACAAATTAAATAGCAACACTGAGTGCTAGCAGGCTAAGTGGGGAGAACAAACACAGCCCAAAGGAGAGCAGTATGTCTCCGGGGTACTCAGGAGGATCCAGCGGGTGGGAAGTGAGGGAGGAGATTGGGGGTGGGGGTGGGTAATTTTGTGTCACTGGAGAGAAAAATCACAAATGGCTAGATGCCAAATCAACCCCTCCTTCTAAATGACTTCCATGGGGAATGACAGAAGAAGCCTCTAGCAAACCTTGGCTAAAAACAATTACCTGTGAGCTTGAGTCAAACATAAATAACTTGATGTAGAAACAAACCACTGCATTTTAACAGACAACTCTGTTATAGCCTATTACATGGCCTAGTACAGCGGTCCCCAACCTTTTTTGCGCCACGGACCGGTTTATGCCCGACAATATTTTCACGGACCGGCCTTTAAGGTGTCACGGATAAATGCAACAAAATAAAACTAGTACCGGTACCGAAAAAAAGAAGATTTATTCATAACACACGTGAAAAGACCCAGGAAAACCAAGTTAACGATCAAAATGATAACAAAATAATGCTGAAAACCGATAAAAACCCTGAAAACCATACATTTCACACCTGAGCCTCAACTCTCGCGGCCTGGTACCAAACGACTCATGGACCGGTACCGGTCCGAGGCCCGGGGGTTGGGGACCGCTGGCCTAGTATGAACCAACTACTGTAGTTCAGGATCATATGGAAGTCGGTGTAGATATAATCAGGAACGGTGGATGGCCTCTCTCAGTAACTATTCTATATCAATTTAATTTTTTATTCTATTCTGAACAAATTTACTTTTCAGTTTTTAATTTTGTTATCTTTAAAATTCAAACAGTAGCTAAGTACATAGCAATAGCAAAAGCCGCAGTCAGCTAGTCTTTATGGAAAAAGTTACAAATGAGGGTATCAGCGACTGGATGCCACCAGGGAGTGGAAGGAGATGTCTGCTTTACTGGCCTTACTGCTTCAACTGTCTGGAAAGGGTCTGCATGATGGCATTACAGTAGATTGTCACAGCCTGGATCCCAGTATAGCAGATGGATTGATGAGTGGCTTGCACAGCTTGGATGATTTTTGATTTATGTTGATATTTTAATGACGAGACTCTTCTGGTCTTGCAAGATCAAAAGACAGCAGTCTGTAGTTACTCATTTATTGCTTTTGGAAGACTAGAAGCAACAAATTATCTTATTTTCTCCTGTAAGCCAATGTCCCAACATGAAACATGAGTGGAACTCTGCCACAAGCAGAACAGCTCATTTTCTGATTTGTTTTCATAATTCACTATTTTTTCAACACTTTTTATCCCTTTAAAAAATAAATAAATAAATAAATCAGAGGGTACTGTGTTAATTTTTTCACTGGATGCACAGTGGATTTACAGCAAAATGGTATCTGGTTCTCTTATAAGGAACAACATTTATTTTAAGAATAAGATGAGCATAAAAATTAAATTAATCTCAGTGGATACTGAGAAAAAAAAACTACTGAAGAGCGTTATAGTGGTAACTGTAGCTTGCAGGTAGCAGCACTTACTAGTACAAATAACCTAAAGGGCATTTTCAGTTCTTCTTTACCAATGACCTGCTGTCAACGATAACAGACTATCGAATTTAAAGTGTGGATCTATTAAAACAAGCTGCCAGCAGCAGCACTATAGTACAATAGTAGTGACACAGCGCAAATCAAATGTAAGCACAAAATTAGCCTAGGTAGCATTTTCACTGGAAATATTAAGTATAATATGACTGCTTTACACTTTAGTTTAATAATATCTAAGTTGAGGTAACTTGTCGTTCATCAGCAGCCTGCACAGTATTGCCACATAATAAAAAATGAAAAATGTCTTCTTCCTTCCTCCCTTTCCACCATTTGAATTGCTGTCATTTACTTGGCTAAACAATATGTAACTGCATCAGTGATTCCCAGCCACCGTTTGCTCTTCCTGTTGTAAGAAGTATATCTAGCGAGTGCTCCAACAATGCTTGGGTGAGTCATTTGTTTACATTTGGGTTGTACATCACCAGCTGATAGCCTGGTCGTACTCTGTGTTTTTTGGCTCAAATAGTGAAACAAGTTTGTCGTTTCCGGCTTTCGCAAAAATAATTTTAAGGTACTGTGCTTTGTTGGGGTTTTTTTCAATGACCTCAGTTGTTACCAAATCGTCATCAGAGCCGGACACCTGGCTGTCTGCCTGTCGGACACGTCTGGGTGTGCATCATTATTGTGTGCAATACGGAATATAAGTGTAGGATGCTGCTATAGTAATGATATCATGATATGACACTTTTAAAAAAAAAAACACATAAAAAATTATGCTGGTATTATTAGAACAGCCCTAGATTGTGTATACCAGAAACTGTTGATCTACTGGAATTGTCCTGGTCAAAATGCATTGTCTTGTTGATGACATTGGTCAGATGAGAATGGCCAGACTGTTTCCAGCTGATAGAAAGACAACACAAACTCAAATAACCACTGGTTACAGCCAATGTATGCAGAAGAGCATTTCTGAAGACATAATATGTCAAACCTTGAGGCAGATGGTCTACAGCAGCAGTTTGCACAGGCTCACGAAGATTGGGGAAAAAAGGTTGCCTGGTCTAATGAGTCTCGATTTCTGCTCCAACATTTGGATGATAGAACCACAATTTGGTATAAACAACATGAAAGCATGGATCCATCCTGCCTTGTAACAGTTCAGATTGGTTTTAGATATTTTCTTGTCCCTCTTTGGTCCTCTTAGTATCAAACTGAGCATCATTTAAACACCACAGCCTGTCCGAGTTCTATTGTTGACCATGTCCATCCCTTATAACCACATTGTATCCATTTTTGCATGGCTACTTTCAACAGAACAACAAGGAACGTTTCAAAATCATCTCAATTGGGTTTCTTGAACGTTACAATGAGTTCACAGTACTCAAGTGGCCTCTACAGTTACCAGATCGCAATCCAAAAGTGCACCTTTGGTCTAGGGCTGCACGATTAATCGTTAGAAAATCGCGATCTCGATTCATACTTGAGTGCGATCTCATTTCCAAATGACAACGATTTAAAAAAAAAAAAAAAAAAAAAAAAGACTATTGTACCGCATTTTGATCCGGGACGTACTCTGCATGAAAACAAGCGCTCACTCTTCCTGCTCAACAAATGACAAGGGCGGAGCCTTATACCACGTGATACAGAAGCTGTGCCGTGTGATGCTAAAATTAGCAGGGAAAAAACAACGAAGAGCACGTCAGGGATGACGAGAAAGTGACAGGAGAAAATCCGTTCCGGTCAACCACCCAAACATCAATAACGGGAACCTTATACAGCGCTTCCCTATACACGTCGAACTCCCGCAGGCACAAAGAAATTACGGAGGCTATCAGTTATCACCTGACCAAAGATATGGCTCCCATCAACACTGTGCAAAACGAGGGATTTAGGAAAATGATCAACACCCTAGACAAACGCTACACAGTGCCGTCCCGCAACTATTTTTCTATTGTTGCACTACCTGCTCTATACACGCAGCGTCGAGCAACGGTGGAGACGGAATTACAAGCAGTACAACATTTTGCGGCAACAACAAAACGTGAGACATTTGTTGTTTTTATGTTTATTTATTGTTTTTATGTTCAGTCTCAACTGTTACGAAGTTGATGTGCAGTTAATAAGTGCAATTAATATTTATACTGGAAAAGAAAATCGTGAGAGAATCGTGATCTCAATTTTAAGCCAAAAAAATCGTGATTCTCATTTTATGCAAAATCGTGCCGCCCTACTTTGGTCTTATGTAGAACAGGATATCTCTATAAGAAATATGCAGACGAAGAATCTACAGCAACTTGTGTGCTGCTATTATGTCAATATGGACCAAATATTCTAAAGCTAAAATGGGCTCTTACCCAGCACTGGGTAGGCGTACCTAACAAATTGTCCAGTGAATGTATATTATTCAAACCTGGTCAATATGGTAAGAACATGTAAAAAAAAAACTCATGTTCATACCAATAACCAGCTAAAGATGTATAAAGGTATAAAAGAGCATCAAACCATTTATGAGATGACCGTGTAGTTAGGGCTGCCACAAACGACTATTTTGATAGTCGACTAGTCACCGATTATTTTTTTGCGATTAGTCGACTAATCAGATCATGCATCCATTGGACGTAAAACGTACAGCTTATTACACCAGCATGCATGTGCTCTTATATAACTATCATTAGCTTACAGCTTTAAGTGTTTAAGGTATGTGCTAGCTAAAAATAAAGACAAGATGATAGTTCATTAAATTTTAATGAAATTTGCAGATTGTTTCGGTGGAGTTTAATAAACTCAGCCGTCTGCTCCCTGCTATCTAAAATATAACAGGACACCGGAGTATATTCTTGAGCATCTCACACTTCTGATAATCAGTTGTCTGCTTGACGTTTATTCAGCTGTGTAAAAACTATAACTTTAATCTCAGCCAAACCGATTTACTCAGGAACAAATAAAATACTGAAAAAAGCCAAACGATAACATTTTTAAGTTATCTAAGTGACTTATATATCATGTTTAACCTGAGTAGCGAAAGACGGCAGTGGGTTTGAAAACAATTTGCCGGGAGTCCGGTGTTCTCACCGGCTCTAGTAAGCCTTGAACCCCGGCTAGCTATCAAGCTGGTGAGTAACAGACGTTTCCGAAAACGTTGGAGCGCTTTTGAAAATATGTGGTGTCTTGATAAACTGAGCAGATATTTGAAGTTTACACAGCTACATGCTCGCCTGAAATTATGTGTAATGTTTATTTTGTGACCCAGAAAGTATAATAAGAGTAATATTAAAACTAACTAGCTGCCGCTATTGTTGGAAACTGAGCTGGGCCGCGCTATGAATTCTGTGATAGGTTGGGCCACGAAGTATACACCCGACCCATCCTTTAAATCTGGGGAAATGAAGGGCACATTTGTCGGAGTCTTCGAATTTGGACAGTCTTCGTCGTGTCGCTGTAACGTAATCGGCCTACAAATGTGGGCACAGGAGGATGCGGTTCCTGAATTTGGACACGGCTGCGATACCGGACACTGCTTCTTCTTCTTCGGGGTTTAACGGCAGCTGGCATCCTTGTACATGCAGTGCTGCCATCTTCTGTTTCAGTCCGCTATTACACTCTTAAATCCTACTACTTATTCCTGCGTCTTTTGGGATCTTACAAAGCTTCAAACGACGCATCGACTATTAAATTAGTCGTCGGCGATTTTGATAGTCGACGTAATCGTGACTAGGCGACTAATCGTTGCAGCCCTACTTGTAGTATGCTTAGTACATGGCCAACTGCTGCTGCTACTACTACTACTACTACTACTACTATCTAGTAAAATTTTCATTAAATACAATTTTTATCTTTCAAGTATTTCTAGTATCTAATAGCAGAAACCAAGCCCAAATTGATATATGAGCAGTTATAAGCCTATGATCACAACCTGAAAACATAGCTGTTGGCAGTGACGTCTTTGCACAGGCCACCACACAGCATCAAGCTGTATATTATATTATTCAGAACTAATGAGATCAAATTCCAGCATTCAGACAGCCAGTTATGTCACTGACAAATGCAAAAGACTAGTGTTCGGGTCCCATACCCTGCACAACTTCCCCCCACAGTCCTACCACAGGGAGAGCGAGCAAGAGAGACGGGGAAAAGAAAAAAAAAAGAAAAGGTGAAAATAATGCTCTGGTAAGTAGTCCCAGCTAGCACAGTGCTGCCTGGAAAACCTGACAAGGATCATGTTGCTCTGGAAGAGATGGACTAGCAGATGGAGCATAAGCAAATCTAGTAAATTCTAACCAATCAGGTCTACAACAGCGATTTATAGAGCGTCCACCTTTGTCACAAATCAATGCCCTTAATCACACTTATCTATGACAATTTTAAAATTAAAACATACACCACAGAATGAATACTGATTAGCCTATGAGAACAATTAATTGGTCTAGAATGACGTTATAAGTGTTCACCATGG
This sequence comes from Simochromis diagramma, assembly GCF_900408965.1. Taxonomy (NCBI): domain Eukaryota; kingdom Metazoa; phylum Chordata; class Actinopteri; order Cichliformes; family Cichlidae; genus Simochromis; species Simochromis diagramma. The sequence goes on from NW_024386782.1 coordinate 9,761,157, forward strand.
TTCGATTACAAGTTACAGTACAGTTTAGAGGACCAGCCATTCCTCATTAGCCTGTAGGCTTTTATGACCAACAGTAATTAGAAATCGGGATGGAGTAAATTGTCTGAATTCACAAAGCTGTAATCACTGTGTTGGGGGTGTTTTATGGAATATGAGCTTGCAATTTAGCTTTCAGGAGGTGTTTGTATCTAATTAAATGAAATCTGAGAGGGGATAAATAATTGTGGCAGAGCTAAATAAGTGTGTAATCAGCAGCCTATTCTGCAGAAATAGTGACATACTTTAAAATATATACAAATTGTAATTCTATTCTTGATTCTTAACAAAACCCTAGCCATTACAAAGATATAAATATAACTGCTGATGGTTAGTTCGTGACCAGTTAAACAACATTAAGTATTTCAAGTGTGTCCCTGGTCATCCTTCTACTGTGGCATTAATGTATCGTCTGGATACTTGGAGATTAAACGATCCATTGGGAGCAGGGTATTAAGATTGAATGAGAGGACAGACTGAGGAGAGAGTTAAGAACCTTGCGGGCATTATTTTACAGCTCTAAGCTGCATTGTATGTTGCTAAGGAAGCCACAGAGAAGCAGGACACCTTGCACGGAGCCTAAACATCTGTGGTGGAATTACGTGAAATCAAGCTGCTAAAACCCCAAGGACTTCTACAAAGGACTTAAAGTAGTAACTTGTGCAATGCTAGAATGACCATAAAATATTTTGTAGTTTCAGACTACTTTAAGTAAGAAGTGGTCAACCACTGTACTATTGAGTACACTGCAAAAGGCCCCCACTTTAATTCCAGGAGGAAACATAAATCCCTTTGGATTCAAATAAGAGCAGCCAAAAGTAGGTTCCGACCACTTTAAATATGCCACATATAGTATAAGGACCATTTTCAGATTTAAAGTGAGGGCTTTTTTCCCCCAATGCTTCCTATGCACCACCTTGATATTTTTGTTTAATAACATGGGATTAAGTTTTAATGCTGTCTCTTACCAGGTAAGCACTGGATTTAATAAGCAGTAACACAGAATGGGGTATTTAAGCTCATGACACCTGACAGAATTTGGAGGAGAAGCAATAATAAAAGGCAAGATCACCCATTTTTCCAAAGCTGGTTTTGTGTACTTAACTTACCATGAATAATAAATACATAAAAATAAAAATAATAACTAGTGAAAGATTTTAAGTTACCACTGTTACTATGATTTCTTAGGTTTACTGTAAAATTTCACATAGAGTGATGTACATGGTGGCAGGAGTGCAACGGTAAGTCTCACCACAACCATCTTATAAAATCTTGCATAGTTTTCTGGGGTTTTGTTATCAAGTTTAGAGTGTTATGTAAAAGTAAAGGGGTTTAAATGCCATACATGACTTTCTAAAGTCTACGAGTCCAATTCAGCAAGTTAAATTTATTTTTCACTCTGTGTTGCAAATGTCGGTTACAGAACTGTAGCCTAATTTTCTAAACTTTGATCACAAGAATAGTTTAAGAAGAAAACCATGTATTTGTAATCATTTACGCATCTCAATTCTCGGTTGTGGTGAACACTGCAGATCTACTCCACTGTGCCCATTGCAACAGCAACATACTCCTAAGGCTTATTTTTGGCCAAATATTAAATGTTGCCCAGGTTCAACACCATTAATCATTGCTGTGATCGCATTCAGCAAGAATAACCAATTCAGCAAGAATTAAGTAATTCCCTATCAATTTTATTTATATAGTGCTGAATCACATAAAGCATCAAGGTGTTTTATATTGTCAGGTAAAGACCTTACAATAACACAGACAAAATTCCAAATCCAGATGACTGCATGAGGAAAAAGTGCTCGGTGACAGTGGAAAGGAAAAAAAAAGCCTTTTAGCAGGATGAAACTTTAAAAAAAAAAAAAAAGCAGGCTCAGGGACAGGCAGCTATCTATGCAACCAGTTAGGGTAAGAGGAGGAAGACAGCACAAAAAAACACATTAATGGAAAAGAGACAGAAATAAAAAAAAATAAAAAAATCCGCAAAACTAATGATTAAATACAGAGTGGTGTATAAACACAGTGAGAGGGGAAAAAAGTGAATTAAGAAGAAGCGCTCAGTGCATTAAAGGAAGCAGCCTAGACCGATTGCAACGTAACTAAGAGAGGGTTCAGGGTTACATGATCCAGCCTTATCTATAAGATCAAACAGGTTTAAACGTAATCTTAAAAAGTAGAGAGGGTATCTATCTCCAGAATCCAAACTGGGAGCTGGTTCCACAGAAGAGAGGCCTCCCAATATCCTGGGTACAACAAGTAAGCTCACAGTCTGAGAGCAAAGTGGTCTAATGGGGTGATACGGTACTATGAGGTCTTAGAGATAAGATGGGGCCTGATTATTTAAAAGCTTAAATGCGATGAGAAGGATCTTAAATTAGATTCTGGATTTAAGAGGACGATAATTAAGAAAATCCAATATGAGAGACATATGGGTATGTCTCTAAAACCTCACCTGTGCTGTCACTAAGGGGAAATGGTGAAGCAGGTAATATCAGATATTTAAAATATATAAAGTTTGAAAAGAATATGGGATTCACACTTATTCTTTTTGGCTCCGCACATCTTACGAATCCAATGTCAAGAAGAATTTCAAGACTAATTTAAAGTCTAAACCTAAGCATTTTATAGAGGAGGTCCGGCACCAGACCACTGCTTACAAAAAGTATTACATAAAGTTACTGCACTAGCAATGCTAACCAATTCAGCAAGAATAAGTAATTCCCCGAGCTTTAAAAATACAAACTGATTTGAATGTCGAAGGTAAAAACCTACTTTTTTCTGTTCTTAGACGTGGATAAGGGTGGTGCCTGGGGTAGGAGGGCAGCAGCATCCTTGCGCGGCCTGCCACGTGGTCGCTTGTCTGCGTGGGCAGGACTTCCTGTGGACGTGGCCCCTACACTGCTTGATGGCGGTGAGGGTCCCTGGTCAGAGGGCTCCACAGTCTTATCCTCTGATGACATTCTGAAAAACCGTTAAGAAAGACGAGGTAAGCAATGTTTGGAAAAAAGCAAAACGGATGCTGATTTGCACCTAATCTGAATTTATATTAACAGGTTTTAATTTAGTACATGTCTAAGACGCTATTTTTAACTGATAAACATGGAAGTCCATGTGTTTTGAATAATTTTTGATTTATCTGTAAACTCAAACAGCGTAGTCAGAAAACTTTCGTCGCCTTTGAAATTTTCTGCATTTTGTTCAGACAATTAAATTGATTTCATCTTTTCATATACAACTACTCTGATATGTTATTGAAAATCAGACCCTGGTAGCAATATTAAACTCAAAGTCTACTTAGGAATGATACATGCTCAGCACACCTAGGTTTTGATGCACTATTTATGGCTATTTTGATATTCAAGTCTCTTCAGAGATCCTGTATTTGGTGTGGGTCTGGGCTCTGCCTGGAGCAGGGTATAAATAAGGTGTGTCCAAAAAGGGAAAAAATGAGTACGTCTCCCAACACATAAACTGGTACTGATAAAGGAATAAAGTGTGCTGATGATGTGTAGGTAACACATTCGTACTTTTAGAGAAATTTAAATTTGAAATAGTGAGTGCAAAATCTGTCTTGCCTTATTATAAACAGCACTAATTTCAGTGTTTCCTGCTCACACGCACCTATTGAAATTAATCTATTTGACAACATACTTTGTGGATAACTGCTTACTTCATTTTACTTCTTTGTGATTTTATCAAATTAATTTGCTAGCATTTGATTATTTTGGGGCAGTTTGAATAAGTGTGCTGTAAGTGGCTTCTTGTGGAAAAATGGCTGCTCTGTTATACTTGGAGGTCTCTACCAATAAGACTGTGCAACTAACCCCCCAAGTGTTATCACAATTTTGTCTTAAAAAATCCCCCCAGAAAACCCTCAATATCTTGACATCCCCCCCCCTTCAGTTAAATTACTAAATGGTAGAAATTGTGTTTAATAATTGCAATCTCAACATAGACCAAATACTTAGAATTGAGTTCTTTTGGGGGGTTTTCCTACATAAACACCATTCCTGTCCTCTTCACAAATTCTGTGAAAATGCATCATCTTTGCTTTTGTTTTCATTATTGTGTTTTTTAACTGTTTTGATATGTAAATTACTAATTAAAGAAGTATGTATACTCATTTATGGCTGAAAATGAGAGAGGAAATCAGTCTTGTGCACATGCATACAATTTCAAAATGAAGGTATTATTAAGTTATAATGAGTGCCTAGTTTCCACCAAACATGCCACTGGATTTGCAACCAAACTTCCAGCAGGTGGTCATGCAAAACTGTTACATTAACAAAACTATGATGCGATACCTGGTTAATTATCTTGAAAGAAAATGTACTCAGGAGTGCACTGACCTCTGCCAAGGGGGTACCCCGAGTCATTTATCGAGTCTGTAGAGTAACAATCCTGGGTTTGAGCTTCATCATCGTGAAGCACCAGACTTATAGTTAATATCACGTAGTTTGTTATTTTTACAGGCAACTCTAGATTATTTGCTATTTTTAGATTCTGTTCTCTTTTTCATAAACAAGAGCATGTCTGACAATTCACTTTTATATACAGCGCCAACTCCCATCTAAAGCTGCCTCAAAGTGCTCTACATGGCAAGGTGAAGACCCAAGACCCTAATACAGAGAGTGCAGAATTATTAGGCAACTTCCTTTCCTTTGGCAAAATGGGTCAAAAGGAGGACTTGACAGGCTCAGAAAAGTCAAAAATAGTGAGATATCTTGCAGAGGGATGCAGCAGTCTCAAAACTGCAAAGCTTCTGAAGCGTGATCATCGAACAATCAAGGGTTTCATTCAAAATAGTCAACAGGGTCACAAGAAGCGTGTGGAAAAACCAAGGCGCAAAATAACTGCCCATAAACTGAGAAAAGTCAAGCGTGCAGCTGCCAAGATGCCACTTGCCACCAGTTTGGCCATATTTCAGAGCTGCAACATCACTGGAGTGCCCAAAAGCACAAGGTGTGCAATACTCAGAGACATGGCCAAGGTAAGAAAGGATGAAAGACGACCACCACTGAACAAGACACACAAGCTGAAACATCAAGACTGGGCCAAGAAATATCTCAAGACTGGTTTTTCTAAGGTTTTATGGACTGATGAAATGAGAGTGAGTCTTGATGGGCCAGATGGATGGGCCCGTGGCTGGATTGGTAAAGGGCAGAGAGCTCCAGTCCGACTCAGATGCCAGCAAGGTGGAGGTGGAGTACTGGTTTGGGCTGGTATCATCAAAGATGAGCTTGTGGGGCCTTTTCGGGTTGAGGATGGAGTCAAGCTCAACTCCCAGTCCTACTGCCAGTTTCTGGAAGACACCTTCTTCAAGCAGTGGTACAGGAAGAAGTCTGCATCCTTCAAGAAAAACATGATTTTCATGCAGGACAATGCTCCATCACACGCGTCCAAGTACTCCACAGCGTGGCTGGCAAGAAAGGGTATAAAAGAAGAAAAACTAATGACATGGCCTCCTTGTTCACCTGATCTGAACCCCATTGAGAACCTGTGGTCCATCATCAAATGTGAGATTTACAAGGAGGGAAAACAGTACACCTCTCTGAACAGTGTCTGGGAGGCTGTGGTTGCTGCTGCACGCAATGTTGATGGTGAACAGATCAAAACACTGACAGAATCCATGGATGGCAGGCTTTTGAGTGTCCTTGCAAAGAAAGGTGGCTATATTGGTCGCTGATTTGTTTTTGTTTTGTTTTTGAATGTCAGAAATGTATATTTGTGAATGTGGAGATGTTATATTGGTTTCACTGGTAAAAATAAATAATTGAAATGGGTATATATTTGTTTTTTTTTAAGTTGCCTAATAATTATGCACAGTAATAGTCACCTGCACACACAGATATCCCCCTAAAATAGCTAAAACTAAAAACAAACTAAAAACTACTTCCAAAAACATTCAGCTTTGATATTAATGAGTTTTTTGGGTTCATTGAGAACATGGTTGTTGTTCAATAATAAAATTATTCCTCAAAAATACAACTTGCCTAATAATTCTGCACTCCCTATATATTAGAGGAACCCCCCCCCCCACCCAATGAATCAGTGCACATGCTTGGTAACAAGTGGGAAGGAAGAGCTTCCTTTTAACAAGAAGAGACCTCCAAAAAACAGGCTCAGGGATCTGCTGTGATTGGTGGGGGATAGAGGGGATAGAAGAGTACAGAAAGGCAAGAGCAAAAAGGGGAAGAAGAAAAAAAGCACACACGGGAAAGTTAACAACATACAATAGTGTAAAAGAAACTGACATGCTAACCATTAACAGAACTTATTGAACACAAATTGATAATTTACAACTTTTGTTTTGACCTGAATACCTGCGAACACCCGATTTGTATACATGGTTGCTTCATTCACCATTTAGCCAAAAGAGAAACCAAACAGTTGCCTCTGACCTTAGCCAATACGCTCACCAAACTTTAATGGTGAAGATTTAGCTTACCGGTATAATAATTTCATTTGACTCATGTACAACATGCAATAGTTATCATATTCCCTCTTCTTTTTGAATCCTTTAGGGGGGAAAAAAGGTGACGAATGTAAAGCTGGCTTCTTTGGTCTATCTCAATTTTTAAAGAAAACCCCCCCCCAAAAAAAAACTTTCACAGAGATGTTTGTGAGCTTACCCCAACTGCCATCTACTACTCAGTGTATCCTATGCATTCACTTTGTTGGCTAGCTGTAAACAGTATGCAAGAAACTTGCTTTGGGAACTGTGTCTTGTTTTGTGATAGCTGCAGCATTAGCCCGCCCACTATGCCTGCAGGGAAATGAAGTAGTGCGCTCAGGAAAACACTGCGCTGCTGTTGCACATAAAATGCAGAAATTACAACTTTCTTTGGAACACTGTCATTTCTCAAACACTGGTATTAGTCATAAATTTGTGTTTTTAAAAACGGCAGAGTATTGCAGTATCCTTCCAGTACGTATACCATGCAAAACTACATTTACAAAACTACAAGGCACAGCTTCAGTCTACCCATCCTGATATAAAGACCTGATAGGTGCTTCAGTTCTGGTTGGTGTTCCCAAACTTCCATTTAAAAACAATGAATGATGATGAATGATGAATGCTCTTGGGCATTTTCATTTTCCAGAAACTTCTTGTATATTTGCAGATCTGTTTTAACACAGTTAAAACCTTAAAAAAAAAAACTTAAAAAGACACAACCAGTGAGGATATGTCTCCAATCTATAACACCCATCTAGCCGTAGAAGCCTGATGTTGTATTTCAGTCTTCAGTAGCATTTAATAACACTGCTTTAGTGTTGTCACTGTGCCTTACTGTGTCCATATCAATTTTTAAAAAAAATGAACTGAATTCATGTTAGGACTTTTGATTACATAATTTCAAATAATTGGTTTTAAGCATTTTTGAGGTGGCTTATCTGACCAGAGACATCTCAAACACACCAAGATTACAGTTTTTTGGTAGAAGCAAACCAGGGGTTTAGAGAAAATCAAAAAATTCAATGCTGAGCAAAAAATTGTTTGTTAGCTTTTGACTACTGTAAGTACAGTGCAGTAGGATTTCTACTTCTTACTCAAAGCCATCTGTAATCACTCCACATACAGCCAGTCCACATTTTCTATTCTCTGCAACCCACACACTGAAGGAAAAGCCACTACAAAGCACTCAATGGTAAACAATGGGAATACTGCCCTTTACTTGTATTTAACAATACAAAGTAATTTTGAGATGGCAGGATTGTAGTGGTAAATGGACTACAATTCTAGTAAGACTAGAAATAAATGAATTTAAGCTTTGCTAGACCATTTATAACCATGCTCAGATTCCTGCAAACCTGATGTTTCTGGTAAATTTTAAAACCAGTTCATAAGAAAAACTGTACAGCTGGAACAAAAATACTGGGTTGACTGTCAGCATCTAAAAGAATAAAAGTCCCAGAGTAGCTGTTTTATTTAAATGTTTTTATTTTTAATAATAATAATAATAATAATAATAATAATAGATGCATGGAGGATTAATATAGCTGATCACAGGAAGATGCATTTAGAAGTGGCAGATCAAAAATGTCAACACCTCTCATGCGTTATGGTTAAAATAGTGGAGACGTTTAGCAAAAGGTATGTCTTTCTGCAGTTTTCTACACACTTGTTTATACTTAAAAAGAAAACAAATAGTCAATAACGCATTAAAGCAATGTACTTTAAAAACTTGTGAGCAACTTTTAATTAAAATATAAATAATTAAAAAACAAACACTTCAGTCTAAAGATATGATGTACACCCTGCTATATATGCTATAGACATTGGAGAGTTTGTAAACAATGGTGTCACAGCCATTCAGCCTAACAACTCTGTGACAATACCATTCTTATATATACTCTAAAATATTTTTCAGCTTACTACTTGTTAGGGTACCAACCAAGTTTTATCAGCTCTACTGAGTATTGATTCACACTAAATCAGTGTAAATTTTGGCACCGGAGCATAACTGGGTTAAAAGAAGAAAGAGAGCGAGGGTGCATGACATCAGTCCTGTGACGTGAAGAATCGACACCGGACAGGACAATGGCGGTGGGGAGTTAGAAGCAGTCTCAGCCGTGGTTACACTTTTTAAAACTCAACTGCACAACATCTGTAGCACACACTGCAAAGCTGGTTATGGCAACACTTCTAGTCTGAGAAAATACCTGGTCAAACACAAAATACATCTAAAAGCTGAAGAGTGTGTTATATTTGACAGCCTGAAAGAAAATTCAACAAAGGACCTGCAGCTAACTACGAACCCTGGAATGATGGGCAAAGTTTAAGCTGTCAATATCTCTTTTAATCAGGTAATCAGGCTTTTTCCCCTCTTGCACTGATTGTCATTTTAACTTAGCATTTTTTCACTGGCTGCACTGAAATTTTTCATCAGCATGCCATTTACAGTAAACACATTACAGTATGTCCAAAATCTTGATTTCTGACCATAACTAACAGTAGGCCAATATTACCATTTAATATTATATGCAAACACTGTAACAGGAACACTGTCGTAAAACTAACCGAGGCAGCTGGCAACAGTGTAGAGTGTACAATCTTATCAATAAAAAAAAAAGTTTCAGCCAATAATTATGGAATTATTTTATAAGAGAAGAATTTGAATTTGTTTTAAAACAAGCACTAAAAAAAGCACCATTTGTTAGGGGTACCAAATTCCAAGTACTTGTATCAATTCAAACATGAAAGGTAGCCAGCCCTGATTATATATAAAAAAAAAAAATTGTAAAAATTGTTTCCACACTGGCACATACAGGACAATGTGGCAGATATATATCTGACATCAAATCATGGAAAGCTCAGTGCTGCTAAATTAAAGAAAAGATCTATTGGCATGCAATTAAAAAAAAAAAAAAAAAAAAACAGGCTGACTCTGAAATATATAGATATCAAGTTTCGCATTTCCATCTGTAATCAAAGTAGTCCAAGTTATAGATGCCTTTTCTACTCTCAGCACTCTTAAATACAAACCACATTCACCCCTGTACACACACTCATATAGCTTTGTTCAATAGCTTTAACCTCTTTATACTAGAGCTGAAGCATTTGATTGTTTTAGTAATTGAGTAATCTATTGATTAATTCATTAATTGGAAAGAATTAGGAAAATACTTTTTTTCTTATTAATGAGAAATAATAATTATTGAAAAAAACCCACAGGTTTTGAACTGCTCATTTGTTTCCATTTTAGTAACTGCAATGTTTTGAAGTTTAACTTCAATCAACATCTGTTAAAAAAAAACAAACAAACAAACAAATGTTATGATGGTGTAGTCATTAAGTCATATTAATAACAACCTAACAACCCCCAGGTCAGTGGCTCCGAGTTTCACTGGTCCATGTACATTTTTATTGGCTTGTGAGAAAAAGATTTTATTTTCACATTTTAAAATATTAAATCAATTTCATTAATACAATATTTTATTTCATGTTAAATCTGAAAATGTTACAAAAGCCTTATGGCCTGGTACACCCCATTAGACTCAGCACTGTTTGTTGCACGTATGTCTTCCATGTAAAATAGGACAGCTGACATCAAGCTGTATAGTTTTAACATGCTGTCAGACTAGGTTAAAACAAACAGCCATGGATGGAGCAGCTTCAAAGTTTGCTTTTCTTCAAGTCAGAGGTTGTTGATCAGGTGTTTTGAGGAAGAACTCCTACTAGCTTTTTCCCAGTGAAGGCTTTAATGGCGATTACAGGAATAGCACTGCTGATTTGGACACTAGAAACTTGTTATCTTTCACTCAGCCTGAGCTCAAAATCTCAGTAACAGCTCTGCCTCTTTGTTCTTCTCTGTGCACAAACTCTGTTGGCTACATCAGAGGCAATTCAATACCATCGTCATCAACATGTGGACTTAAGGAGTCTGGGACTGAAGTACTAACCTTCTGATTTGTACCATATTTTTCGGACCATAATGCGCACCAGATTATAAGGTGCACTGTCGATGAACGGGTCTGTTTTCATACATAGAGTGGGGCAAAAAAGTATTTAGTCAGCCACCGATTGTGCAAGTTCCCCCACTTAAAATGATGACAGAAGTCAGTAATTTGCACCAGAGGTACACTTCAACTGTGAGAGACAGAATGTGAAAAAAAAAAAAAATCCATGAATTCACATGGTAGGATTTGTAAAGAATTTATTCGTAAATTAGGGTGGAAAATAAGTATTTGGTCACCTCAAACAAGGAAAATTTCTGGCTCTCACAGACCTGTAACGTCTTCTGTAAGAAGCTTTTCTGTCCCCCACTCGTTACCTGTATGAATGGCACCTGTTTGAACTCATCATCTGCATAAAAGACACCTGTCCACAGCCTCAAACAGTCAGACTCCAAACTCCGCCATGGCCAAGACCAAAGAGCTTTCGAAGGACACCAGGAAAAGTATTGTAGACCTGCACCAGACTGGGAAGAGTGAATCTACAATAGGCAAGCAGCTTGGTGTGAAAAAATCAACTGTGGGAGCAATCATCAGAAAATGGAAGACATACAAGACCACTGATAATCTCCCTCGATCTGGGGCTCCACGCAAGATCTCATCCCGTGGGGTCAAAATGATCATGAGAACGGTGAGAAAAGATCCCAGAACCACACGGGGGGACCTGGTGAATGACCTGCAGAGAGCTGGGACCAAAGTAACAAAGGTCACCATCAGTAACACACTACAACGGCAGGGAATCAAATCCCGCAGTGCCAGACGTGTTCCGCTGCTGAAGCCAGTGCATGTCCAGGCCCGTCTGAAGTTTGCCAGAGAGCACATGGATGATACAGCAGAGGATTGGGAGAATGTCATGTGGTCAGATGAAACCAAAGTAGAACTTTTTGGTATAAACTCAACTCGTCGTGTTTGGAGGAAGAAGAATACTGAGTTGCATCCCAAGAACACCATACCTACTGTGAAGCATGGGGGTGGAAACATCATGCTATGGGGCTGTTTTTCTGCCAAGGGGACAGGACGACTGATCCGTGTTAAGGACAGAATGAATGGGGCCATGTATCGTGAGATTTTGAGCCAAAACCTCCTTCCATCAGTGAGAACTTTGAAGATGAAACGAGGCTGGGTCTTCCAACATGACAATGATCCAAAACACACCGCCCGGGCAACAAAGGAGTGGCTCCGTAAGAAGCATTTGAAAGTCCTGGAGTGGCCTAGCCAGTCTCCAGACCTCAACCCCATAGAAAATCTGTGGCGGGAGTTGAAAGTCCATGTTGCTCGGCGACAGACCCAAAACATCACTGCTTTCGAGAAGATCTGCATGGAGGAATGGGCCAAAATACCAGCTACTGTGTGTGCAAACCTGGTAAAGACCTATAATAAACGTTTGACCTCTGTTATTGCCAACAAAGGTTATGTTACAAAGTATTGAGTTGTATTTTTGTTATTGACCAAATACCTATTTTCCACCCTGATTTACGAATAAATTCTTTACAAATCCTACCATGTGAATTCATGGATTTTTTTTTTTTTTTCCCACATTCTGTCTCTCACAGTTGAAGTGTACCTCTGGTGCAAATTACTGACCTCTGTCATCATTTTAGGTGGGGGAACTTGCACAATCGGTGGCTGACTAAATACTTTTTTGCCCCACTATAATGCGCCTTATAATCCGGTGCACCTTAAGCGAAACAAAACAGTCAGATAACTCAAACTTTACTCAACTCATTTTTCTTGCTTCCTCCACTTCCGTACCATTGATTCATTAATGTTCAATTCTCTCACAGCTGCTCTATTCCCATGTTCTTGCAGTATATTAATGACAAACCTTGTATTGTGGATGGATCATCTCAGTTGTTCTCCTGACTGAAGGTTGGTCTGTTAACAACATCCTGTCATGCGATTGCATTTGTCCCTAACCATCGCGAACCCTTGCGTTTACTTTTATCGAGTGGAAAAAAGTTAGCATTCATTCTCCAGCTTCGTGTTTATGTTATGCTAACATAGCTGTGTCCCTAGCGATCACGTTGCACATCATTATATACCAGCTCGTCCAACTTCAGTAACCCTAAGAAAAGTCGCTGCTGTTTAGTTTTCTGTCGTGATAGCAGAGCTGTATGTTTAAATTTTTTCAGAAATCTCTCAGTCAGAACATTTATCATTTTATTAAAGATGAACGAATTTAGACTGTTTTTAACACTGATGCCGCAGTGTTCATTTGACTTTGGAACCTGAAGCGGACGGAGTTTTGGACTCCGATTACCCCATTAAGCAGTGCGGCTTTGTAGCTTACCAAAGTCGCACTAAAACCTTTTGACAGATTTTGAGTGCCATGTACCACATAAAATCGGTTCGAGGTCAGTAAACACAACCAGAATTCATACATAGGGCGCACTGTCGATTTTTGAGAAAATTAAAGGATTTTAAGTGCGCAATATAGTGTGAAAAACACGGTACAAAAAAAAAAAAAAAAAAGCTCTATGTCCTGAGCCACAGCCACTCCAATACTGACTAATCACATTTTGCTTTCATGTGGTGATATCAATGTGGAAAGCAAATTAAAAAAAATGCATTGGCCAAAGAGCAGAAGCCTTCGGCCAATATGTTATGACAAGTGTTTTAAATGCCACTTTATAGTTCGGAGAAGCTGTGTCAGGTCGTCTACCAATCAGAAGGTTTGTGGCTCGATTCCCCGGTTACTCCAGTCTGCATATCGAAGAATCCTTGGACAAGATACTGAACCTCAGGTTGTCCCCTGATGCATCCATCAGAATGATATTAGTTCAGATCTGTTTACTACTACTACTACTACTACTACAACAATAAATTGTACTGACAGTGCTCAATTAAATACTCACTGGTGGAAATCAATTATGACACCCCCCCGCTACACTGGAACCCCTAAGACACTGGCTGATGTTTCCAGAGGTTAAGCCATCAGAAAATAGCCCAGCATATCTTAGTTTTTTAGTGACTGACATTTTAAGGAGCCAGAATATAAGGGCACATGAAAAATGTATTAATTTATTTAAATGTATAGATCAAACTTTTTTCATTGTTTGTTTGGGATATACTGAGATATAGGGCTGGGCCATATCATACCTTTCACGGTAATACCGGTATAATGTTGGGCAACGATAAGAAAATGAAATATCACAATAGAATATGGGTAAAACGCGCATGTGCAGTGCCTTTGTTTTCATACGCACATGGCGGAAAAAGCATGGCGGCGATGGAGAATGAGAAGGGCGAAAGCGGAACGTTGAATGAAACGTGAATCAGAATTGGTTTGTAAAAATGCTGCAACTTCAGTGGTGTGGCACTGGTTTGGCTTTCGTCCGTCAGATACACAACAAAGCACTATTTTTGGTATGCTAGCGGGCCGTCGTTATTACTGCGTTTTTTTTGGGAAAATACGGCACACTTAAAAAAATAAAAATAAAAAAATAAAAAAAAATAAAAAAATCAATCCTTTGATTTTTCTGAAAATCGACAGTGCCCCTTATAATCCCCTGTGCCTTATGTATGATTTCTGGTTGTGTTTACTGACCTCGAAACGATTTTACGTGGTACACGGCGCTCGGAAATCTGTTAAATGTTTTAGTACGACTTTGCTAAGCTACAAACCCGCACGACTTGATGGATTGTCAGAGCATTACGGCTACCGTAGGCAAGAGCCTCGCAGAGTGATACGTACTGTGCTTCAACATAATATTACCGTATATTAGTATTATTATTTTTTTTTTTTGGTGTGTGTAACCTCTTGAAGTTTTGTGGATATTATACATGGTTATGCTCAGGATATGTTGGCCAATTTCCACTGGAAATGCTTTTGGTTAAACTGTCAGCATGGAATTTGCATTTGCACTGTTACATTTTTATATAACTTTAATGCACATAAAAAAAAAAAAAAAAAAAAACCAACTGCTTGTTTAAGTGAAAATACATTGATGTTTTTTTGGGGTTTCTTTGCACTAATAAAGTTGTGGAGTTGTAAAGTATTGTGTCTAGTGTCAATTATATCGTCATCGCAAATTTTCAAACGTGTATCGTGATAAATATTTTTGGTCATATCGCCCTGCTCTACTGAGATAACTTTTTCAATTTCTGACAGGTTGACTTCAGATTTCTGCCCATATAGAGTACAAGTGCTAAATTTATAAGTTGAAGTCCTTTAATGTGTAAGCCAACATCAAGCAAAAGTAAATGCTGCAACAAAATATGAAAAAATACATTCAAGAATAGAGTTTTATTGCATTTGTATTTATTGGTAAAATAATAAAGGACAGGTCCAACATCCAATTTATTTTCTCTTTATTCATTTAAAATATTCACCAAATTTATTTGCATTAGTTTCACTTCAGTTCAGTGTGAAAATCATTACAGTGCACTATGGCCATTAACAGTCACGCTAGTTTCTTTTTTCGCACTTTAAGTTCTTCTTTCCAATACGTTGCCTGTGAAGTGGTGCTGAAATAATATTAATGGAGTTAATGATAAAACATTGTGTTACCATACATGCAAGAAGCATTACACTGAATATACAGCAAAAGAGAGGAGCCAACACTGGCGTGTTCTGAACTCATGAGATGCGTCAACTCGCTTGAGTACAATAGACAATTAGGCCAAAAAGTATTCCAAATATACAAAGAAAAACTGCTGGTGGTGCAGCGGTCCAACTGATCGCCTTCGGCTCTTAAGTGTCTCCTATGATACATTAGCTACACTGCTAGCAACTCATGTACTGCAGCAGCAGCATGAGAGTAAACGCAGAACATAAGCAAGATAAAAATTTAAATATCAGCTGCAAAGATCATCACTTATCTAAGGATCACACTGATATGTGGCTGGGCAATTCAACAAAACCAACATTTAGAACCTCTAATCCATATAATCTTGACCATGTCTGTCATTTAATTTTTTATTAAATTCTGTTAATACTTCGTTATTATGCACTGTTCTCTTTAAAACATACTACCGAGTGTGTTCTCACTTAACTCCAGTCCAGTGTGCAGTATGAAAAATTGAAATCCAGAGCAGATGGACAACTTGAGCAGTGTGTACCAAATAACAGCACCATGTCCATTGTCTGGACACATTTTATCCTTTAGTAAATACAACATAAACCAAAAAGGAAAAACTGTTGTGGATCAAAAGTAATGTCACCAATCCCTTGCACCTTGAGCATAATCATATTACCAAAAAAAGATATCCCAGTTTTAGTAGCTGAGCATATTTACAGTACAAGCCTAGTGAACTATATGCCTGTGCACATGTAATAATCATTTACTAGTCAAGAAGTCAATTAATCTGGACACTTTACAACCTTAGATCCATCTGATCCAAATATTGTTGCATCCCTGGTGTTTGTAAATTTCTCTCTTGTTCATAGCTTCTTAACCATGAGTGAGGTGGCTGTTCCATTCTGATATTAGCTGTAGTCTACTATGTCAACTAGAGCAAAAGAGATGAAATTGAAGGGGTGTGCTCCCTTGGTCTTGTTTTTTGCTGCTCTACTATAATGTGAAAATTGGATGAATTAAATTTTTAGTAGTGCATCCTTTCCTTGTGGTTGTGAGCCGCTTAAAATGCTATCAAGGATGCCCAGTGGCCAGAGGGCCATGTTTTGCACATCCTGTCAATAGCCGATGGACTGCCAGACTGAATTAAAAGACACTCAAATGAAGATACTTGAGACTGCCACTTCAAACCATTCAATGATACTAGTGCAACATAAGAACACATTTGCATTTATTATCTTCCTCCAGTCTTTAGTTCTTCTTTTTTTTTAAAAAAAAAAAAAATTCATCACCAGTTACTAGCATTTGCCTGGACACACATCTTCTATACAAATCTTCTCAGCTGAGCAGCATACTAAGACTTAATGGAAATTCATAAATTTCCATGTCAGCATAAGCACTGCTGTGGTAGATGCTTGTGTAGATCTGGATCTGGTCTGCATGTGTACATGAATATTATGAACACATTAATCCAGCTACAGTAAGTGTTGCAGAACAAGTCATTTTCTCATTACTGAAAGTAACATGGTTGTATGAGAGGCACAGATCTTTGTTTATCTGAAATAATATTACACTGCTATGACCTTCTCAGTGGCCATTTCCAGATGCTCATCCTGCCCAGCCCATTTATGGCACAAAGACCAGACTTGCCGTCCATATAAGTAATACTGTAGTCTATACAGGATGTATAATAGCTTGTATGCAATTTCTACTTGAAGCATTTTTATTAAGGCTTCAAATCTCTTTTGCAGACATTTCGCTTGACTGTGAATTGTGAGCACAACGCTGTCAAAAACTGACTTCATTGCAATACCTTGTTGTGTTAACCAAGTTCACACAATGATGGCTGATGGCTTTCATTGCCAATGTGGACAAGGACAAAGTTAAGTGACTATGTCTCTCTCCCCCCCCCCTTGGGTGGACTGCTCAGGTATATTAAGAACTGTTCAACAATACATAGTGACTCATTTTTTTAATGTATGCAAGGACAACATCACTGCAGTGTCAACGGTAACATTTCTCATTTACAACACTACCCCCCAGGCTAGAAGATGAGTATTTTACTGAACCCATGTATATTTTAATAGACTGTGAAAACCAAAAATAAGCCAATTTTAAATCCCTTGTATACTGCTGGAAACCTTAATGTACAACAATAGCGATGTATCAGTTATGGGGATCTCACAATACTACTTTACAAGTAAGGACCACCACTGGATTACGAAGAAGCCATATGACAATCATGGGGGAGGGAGGGGAGGGGGAGAGAGAGAGAGAAAGAGAGAGAGAGCGCTTTCGTCAAACTTCACAAAATGTATGCCAAATTTAAGGAAAAAAAAAAAAAAAAAAAAAAGCTGCTCGATCCTTAAGTTCAGCAACGAGTGATATTGTAGTCAATTCTGGGGGAAAAAAAAAAAATTCTCATTCCACCTTTGCTTTGGTCACAGCATTGAGTCTTTATTGCCCATTGTGAATGTCACAGAGACTATGCCGCTCGTCATCTCCACTGCTTTATCAACCATTTGATAAAGTTTTGAAGGTTCTTGGGCTGAATGTTAAATTAATTATTTTTATTTATTTTTTTATATATATTTTTATATATATATTTTTTTTTATACACATGATTTTAAGGCCTTACAGTCCACATCCATCTTTCTTTAGTCACAAATGTGAGTGAAAAGCTGTCTTTTTTTTTTTATAAATCCAGCACCACCAGCATTGTCTTTTTGCATATGTTTTCATTAACGATCCTCTAAATGTGGAAATAATGACTGCAAGAAAGAAAACAAAGTGAAATACTTGTTAGTGAGCATTCACTTCAGCCAATTTGTCTTGGAGGTTAATGGATTAACTGTGACTGGTGGAAACACCGTAACTGAACCTGTACCAGGGAAATAAATTTGCCCAATATTCCTTTGACTACATGTCCACAGGTTATGTCGAATCTTGCACTGATTTACCAGCAGACAATCCCAAACCAGCAACATAGTTTTCCTTGTCATGCTGGCTCATGACAAAGCTGGTTATTTATATTATTTAAGTTCTTACTAAGACATCGCCACTGTCTTGGACTGCAGGTGGCAACCACAGTTGTCCTTCTACTGCAGAAAACGACTGCAAACTGCAGCACTATTTTTAAAAGAACTGGCTCATTCATGTACCACTACACTGAGCTTACACCCAGGCAGCAGAGCACAACAAAGACCATCATCTCCAGCTATAGTCCAAGACGCCGCAATTTTGAGTGCATCCGCAGGATGCGACTGATTTGAAGCAGTTGATTATATAATTCATTAAAATGAGCCTAGCTCTTCTCACTCAAAACTTGACTGAGATCAAGCACTCAACTGTATACTGAAACCCCAGCTTATATCTAGGGTAAACCACGTACCTGATAGCATCAACATCAAACACTTTTTGGTCATTTTTTTTTTTTAAATAAGCATCGCACAGACCGAAAATGTGCACATTTTTGTGACACATACTAAGTTATAAAAGCAAACTCATTCCAAACTGCAGAAGCAGTGTTTTGCTCAGTGAAACATAAAATTGTGTCTTATCAATCCCCATTATGTGCAGTAACAGGTACTGCTCATCTGTATAATAATGTCAATGAGGATACATGCAGTTCCAGATTTAATATGCGTGTTTATAATAAATTGTGCCATGTTAAACCTTTTTTAAATTAGTGCCATCCATGCCTATTCATGTGCTAAACACTGCAGACAGTGTGGTCAGAAATGGCTTAAATTATTAGTTAGGCTTTTTCAGTGACTCAGAAGAGGTCTCACTTTGACACACACCACCTTTCGCTGCTTGTCTGTGGCAATTCAACATCTTTCTATCAATTATATTGACTTCAACAGCCTTTAAGAAGTCGTCCAACACCAAAACTGAACACGAAATACAAACCCTTTATAAAAATGTTGAGACTGCACAAACGCCAAGTTAGTAATGTTACCCCTGAGATAAAACAAACAAACAAACAAACAAAAAAAAAAAACAAAAAAAAAAAAACACTGAAGACATTGTCTCTTTAAACACTGTAGGATCTGATATGATAACAAGTCGTCGGATAAGGAGCATTTTTGTACAACAAGCAAACGCTCAAAGGTGATGAGGAGAACTTTACTTGGGGCATCTGAGGTTAAGATCCGGTGACTACAAGGCAGTCACGACCACCACGGGAGCAACCAAAAACATGCTAGCGTTAGCTTTTGTTGACCGAAGCTTGGGCACAAAGCAGCTGCATCCAGCTAACGACTGCTAGCTTGTTGTGCTCAACTCTGTCGCCTTTTCTTCGTCGACCACAGACAAAAGTAACGTTGATGTCGACTAAATTTAACAGAAATTGGAAAAAGAAACGAAGCCATTTATCGTAGTTAACAACCGAAGGAAGACTGGCTTTAGAGACAACTTTAAAAGAGAGGGCCACCTATAGCAAACAGGTTACCTATGGTTGCAGTTAGTTGTCCAACTCATACATGCGACTAACGCCTACGCCAAAACACTAAAAAAAACGCTTCACCCCTTTGTTTCCCAGTGCTAGTGTTAAACATGTTCATGGCTCATAGAAAACTTGTCGAGAAACCTTAAAAACACTACCCCTCCTTATAGTCAGCTTCAAACCGGGTGCAAAGCAAAGGGGAGCCCAACACACACACACAAAGGCTCGGTCTATTCAATGAAACGGAACTATTCTAGGGAACTACAATGATGCACAAAAAGTGAAAATGATAGGTTACACAACCACCCAGGTTCTGATTTTTTTCCCTTTTAGCTTCCAACTAACGTTAGCTGTGTGTATTTGCACTGAATAATGCAGTAAATGTGTTAATATTTGCTTATATAGCACCCATGAAATGTTCAATTGAATGTGCCGTTCCGTTGAATAGTCTGAGTCATGAAAGCCAAGGCGGCGACAAACCCCCAACATCAGACTGGAGAAGGATAAGGTTGGCTCAGCCTTACGTGAAAAGGTAAATTCCCAACAAACTCAGCTTACATTGAAGTAAAAAGACGAAGAGGCAAATATAGCTTACCTTCCAGCCCTATGAATAGAGAGTTATCCTCTTCATGTCCAAAATAAGGGGGATGAAACGTCGCACTTATCACCCAGCTAGCTAGCAAGCTAATGGAGCTAGCTAGCCTCTCTCCAATGAAGCAACACCGCAGTTCTCAAAAATGCACAACGCATATCATTATATTCCAGCGCTGCAATGTTATTCCCAACTTTGCCCATTTGATGGAGAAGCGGATGATGTAAATCCAACAGAAAACCGCTTCATTGGCGCACGCATCTGCGGGGATCACTTTCCTTTCTCCAATGACAGCTGTCGTCGCACGAGTTCGGCTTATATAGCTAGTTGGTGTTAGCCACCCAAGTCTACAGCCAATAATTTTACCATTAACGTGTAAACATAACCACCTCGAAATCCAAGCGGCTGCTAAAGTCAACGCTCCGTGGGCCAAACATTAAGTAGGAATCCTCGGGGGAAAGTGTAGCGACCCGCAGAGCAATAGGAAAAAAAAAAGCTGGATGCCGACCGCTGGGGGTTGGCAACTGGTTCTATTTTCTTCAGCTGCGACAAGCTGCGGGACCAAGCGGCCAGTTTAGGAGAGACTCACAATCATCCTGCCACGCAGTAACAACCGCCTCCAAAAGACATGTAAAAACAAACATTAGCTCGCCAAAAACAACATCTCGCCTGCCGCGCTGACCGAGCTGCAAAATGACTATGAAATAGCACAAAATTAAGTTGAAGATGACGCTTCGGGGTGCTCTGTAACGGTGGCCATATCTAATGATAAGTGGCACCGAAGCACAGCCCCCCTCTCCAAGCTCCTCAAAAACTAGATCCGCCTCCTCCTCCCCCTGAACAGCACAACTACGGCGCACAAATCTTTCAGAATCGACGGGGCTCGCCAAGAAAGGGATGTTTCGCGAGTGTGAGGCGTGTTTAAAAAGACCGTTGAGAAGACGCGATGATAAATGACAGATAAACCATTTTACAATTTCTTCAAAATACTCTCTGACCCTGCGGAGGGATATAAGCATTTAGTAAATAAAATAATGGCTAGCGCGGGCCCGAAAAGATGGAGTCTGGATTTTTACCCGGTTGGAGTTGGAGCTGGTAAAAACCATTGGTGCTTGAGCTCATGCAAATCTTTGCCAGCTGTAGCTATACAGAATCCAACAGTCGGAAGGCTTCCTCATAGCCGGGGGAAAATACACAAAAATGGATTAACTTTAATACGCCATGGAGCTGGTGGTTTAGGCTGGGTGCGAATGTACCTCAGCTGCTCCCATACGACGGCGTCTCTACGCCTGCTTTACACCCCCCTAAACACACACACGCCCAGTATACAGATTTAAGCGTTGCATTATGTGTTAGATAAAGGTACTCAACAAACCGACCGACCGACCAACCGTACATTCAGGGGTTAACTTTCGGAAAAGCCCCCAGGGGTCGGCTTTCAGCGGCTGTACATAATATATAATAGAGGCAGAGAATGTCGTGTCTCTGGTTAGATTTTGCTTTCGATTTTAAGGCTCACTTAACTACAACTTAGGAGACTTTCTTCGAGTGAAGCCCCTCAGAAAATTAACTGGAAATAAACGCAGCCCTTTTCCTTTAAATGGTAAACCTTGGCACCTCCTTCCTAAACTGAGAGCTCCCCCTGCTGGCTAATCTAACGTGTTCATTATTATTAGTATTATTAGTATTATTAGTATTGATAGCAATCATTTCGAAATAGTTCACATAAATCGCGCAGTGAAAAAATGGTTAAGTGGCAAATTAAAGCAAGCACTCGGAAAATCAGAGAAATATAATGACTGTAGAGGCTTTTATGGTGTGTATAACGCAGATATGTGCAATTGTGTTTGCAGTAATTAACTCTTAACTCCACTGATCATCAGTGAGAGTATTTGCATGTTAGACAAGCCACCATCACTGGTATCAACACACCAAATGAGGGAGTGTGCTTTGTAAGAATGGTTTTCGTCCTTACAGTAGAATTACAGAGACAATGCAAAGCAGCACAGAAGCTGTTTTCCAGGGCTTCTCCTTTACATAATCACTCATTAGTTTGTTTACTCTCAATAGTGAGCTCTGGGCTACAGAGTCAGAAATCTAGAATAATTTGTCTAACAGCACAATAGAAGTTGTGTATTATAATACGTGTGTGTTATCACATATGCAAGAGACAGCTAAACAGGCAACCTAAAAGCATGGAACCTGATAATGCTAACAATACATCAAGCAAATATAAACAAGAACGAGGGGGGGGGACTAACCTGAACATCTACAATATAGGGAAAATACAAATGGGAGAGTAGATTTCACATGAATTTAAGACAGATGATAGGTTTGTTGTGGTGAATATATGGATATATGGACATTGTGAAGCACTGCCTTCAAGTACAGTCTTTATTTCCAAGCACTAAAATGATCACTCTGAAGGAGAAGCTAGTTTTAATGGTGTGATGCTTCATTTTTAAATGTGCCATTAACTCATTTATAATAATGTTTTTGTCTGTTGAGACCATTGAGTAGGATGGACTTTTGGCTGCGGGACAGGGGGGGGGAGAAGCAGTTGCCAGTAAGATGCTTTCCAGATGGTACTGCACAGTCTATCAAAATCTGATGGCACTTTTATTCATTATTCTAACAACTTTTACAGGATCCCCTGCACACTTGCTGTTTTTACCTCTCTCCTGATCTCCTCCATATATATTTGTTGACAATTTGAGTCAGAAATGTCAAGTTTGCTTTAATCACTCCTGTTGCCAGTGATTTTAAGTCCAGTTCTTGTGTAATTTTGCATACCTCGTTTTTCTCTCCCTGTTCATTAACAACTACCCTTCAATTTCTGAGGCTTCAGTGACTAGTAGATGGATCAACTGCAGGATTTGATGCATCTCTCAGGTCCTTTGTCAGGTCTATGCTGGATTTGTTCTTGTTTCTTAACAATATGGATTTCAGATAGTGTTTATCTGCTGCAGAGTTTGTTTGTTTGTTTGTTTTTAGGTCTGCCACTTCTTCTTCTGTCCTCCACTTGTTCTGTTTCCTCAAATTTTTTGAAGAACAAACTGCACACCATACAGACACATTCCAACCTTTTGGCAACTGGTCTTTGAGGATTTTGCTTAGATTCAACAAAAATAATAAACAAAATATGTGTTTTTATGTCAGGCTGTTAGGAACAAAGTTTGGAAATATACAATTTATACCTGGCTCTTTGGAAAGTTTACATTAGTTCATCCCTTGAGTTAGATGCCTTTTTTATACATGAACAATTCATAGGTGGGTATTAAGTGCTGTAACAAACAATAACATTCTTCTGGGCCGAAAGTGATTGAAAACATTGACTGACCTCAAGAAAATGTACAAAAAAGTTTTGTTCCTTGGAAGTAAAACAAAGAAATGATGGGTTTCTGATGAGTTTTTGCTTATACACATATATTTATTCAGGACTGCATGGTGGGATGGTGTTAGTTCAGGGTTTATCTCCATCTTTCTGAGTGGAGTTTGAATATTCTCCCTGCGTTTTTGTGGGTTCTCACCAGGTAATCTGGCTTCCTCCCACAGTCCAAAGCATGCAGTTAGGGGGATTAGGTTAATTGGTAATTCTAAATTGCTCATAGATGTGAGTGTAAATGGTTGTCTGTCTCTTTGTGTTAGCGCTGTGATAAATTCGCAACCTATCAACAGGTTCTCACTCCCTAAGCGTAATATTTTATGCTAGGTGACAAATCGTCATCATTTTACGCTTTCGGGTACCCAACACGTTCCTAAATAACGAGATCGGGAAAATGAGAAAACATGAGAACCGTTTGGACTCAATCTACACATGTTCGTTCATTTTCTTAAAATCGCTTTGGAAAACACTGTTTTACGTCATTTCAGTGCTGGTTAAGGTTAGGAATAGGGTTATGAATAGGTTATGGTTAGGGTTAAGGATAAGGTTAGGTTTAGGGCTGGAATACATGGCTGGAACGTGTATTGCCGCGGGACCGTCATTCCACTGGAAATCATCCATAACCCGGGGCGCACCATAAGAACACGGAAGGTCACCTTTCGCTTTCCTCAGGAATCCCGCGGGACGTGACAACGCCCCGGGAGTGAGAACCTATACCAGGTGTACTCTGCCTCTGTGGAAGCTGGGACAGGCTCCAGTCCCCCTCCGACCCTGAATTGGATAAATGGAAGAAAATGGACTGATGGAAGTGTAGGATTTCAGCTTTAATTCATAGGGTTTAGCAAACATTTTGCATTAACTGGTTAGGAATTAGAGCCGTCATTTATATGTAGTCCTTCATTTTCAAAAGGCTCAAATGTAATTAGACAAACTAATATAGTTTTAAATGTATGAAAAAAAAAATTTCAATAAGTGCCTGAGGTCCAGAACCCATGAAAATCCCCAAATGTTGTGTTTCCTCTCTTGAGATGCAAGGTCTTTCCTGTAGCTGCCTTCAGTTGCTTTCTGCCTTTAGTTTTGTCTTAAGTGACTGAGAAGCTGTTCTATTGGGTTGAGATCAGGTGACTCACGTGGCCATTGAAGAATATCATATTTCTTTGCCTCAAGAAACTTTTGGGTTTCTTTTGCAGCATTCTTTGAGTGATTATCCATTTTGTCTGCTCTTTTCCAGCATTTGACTGAGTCTGAGCAGTGAGTATAGCCCTGTACATTTCACATTTCATCCTTCACAATTTAACCTGCAATCCCATCATCAATAAACACTAGCAACCTGGCTCCACTAGCAGCCATACATGCCCATGCTTTAACATTTTCCCCAACATGTTTGACAGATGAGACACAAACAGGCTACACTTTAAATCCTTTGAACTTTTCCTTTACTTCTCCGTAATTACTGGGTACTACATAATCTTAGTTTCATCTGTTCAAAGAATTGGTAATTTTTTTCCACCCAAAATTGGACATGTGCTGCTGAGATAGCTTAACTTGATGTATATTGGACCAGGTTTTGCGAAGTCAAATTTCTGGTCAGCAGTATTTCCTGACAGCACGTAAGGATGAGACACGACACTCATTGGTATCGCTTTCTAAAATGTGACCTTTGTGTGGGTGCACGTTCACACCGTTAACCACCCATTGACCTAATTACCTTGAAAACACAAAGCTCCTGTTTAGCATTGCATCACTGATACTCCTGTTGGCCTAATTCCTACATTTACAAACCCAGCACTGACTGATCCACAGAGACTCAAGACTGTAATTACTAGAGCGACTCTGTACTTAATACTGATTTGAAACAACTGTTTTAGTATGCAATGAAAGCAATAATAACAGTAACATCATGTTTTATACTGGAGGTGAATTTCAATTTAAAGAGATCACGCAGCTTTTGTCAAAAATCATCCCTCTGGCCACCATATAGCTTGACTCATCATGCCACTAAAAGTACCTGCATTTGTAGTGTGACAAACACTGGCTATGTTTCAATGTAATAGTGTGCCAGCGCAAACAAAAGCAGCCCCCCCACCCCAAACCACTGATTTTTTTATTTACACCTGTGGTTATTTCTGCCACGTGTCAAAACGTCTTCCATAAAAATCCCTGATGTAATAAACAAGCAACCCTTTCAACTCTTTCATGTCAAATAAAACACAAAAACCTCTTTAATATTTGTTGCTCTACACACACTAGCCACTTACACAGTGAAGAATCCTGCTTTACCACCATATGAGATATATAAACGATTCTTTAAGATTTAACAAGCATGTAATTTAATTTGCAAAGCTTAGACATGGTGGAAATGTTCCAAAAAGCTCATTAGTGTGGGATAAAGAAGTATTTTGGTATGTTACAGACAGAGGGCAGCATGGCTCTACTGTTTCATACAACACTGGAAATAGTAACAGGATCAAATTGCCTACTATAATTCAACATGAAAAATGCACCCTGTCTGTTTTATTTCTCTACCAATACAACATATTTTACATTTTCTTCAATTTTTTGCTATTGTTTATCTATTTATTTTATGGTGTTTAATGAAAAGCATCCTGTCCATTAATGTAAAGCAATATTAATGACAAGAGATAATTAGATGTGCTCTAAGACAAACATTTGTGTGCCATCTTCACAAAGTTTTGCTTCTCTTCAGGTAACCGATGGCCAGGTTAACCGTTCAAACTCAGTTTGTCTTCATGCACATTTCCTCATGTCGAGTGTACATTTATGGTGTAGGTATATATAATTATTAGCAGATAAATGTGCTTTAATACAATAAGTCTCATCAGCAAAACAAAGCATAATGTCATGGCGAATGGATAAATGCTCAAGGAGCTCTTTTCTGGTTGTTGAGCTTAATTGGTGCCCTTTGGCTATCAGCATTAAAAACTAATTTTCAAGAGAATACTGTGACTGCAAGATAGAATAGGCTTTTTTTTAGGCTATTCAGCTATCACATTGCTAGCCTTGCAAGTCATCATTTGGGTATAAAGTGTTGCAGTGGATTTTTTTATGTTGTTCCTGCAAAATAATTGCCTGTTTATGCCGGCTGCTGTTTTCAATATACATGCTATACGTGCAATTTACAGACCATTGCATGCAAACTGTTATGTGTCATGAGCTACTATGTAGGGCAACCCGTATGTATCTAAAAGACACCATTGCTGAGAAATATAATCGACATAGACTCAGCAATATATTTAAAAAACAAACAGGCCAACATTATCTGCGAAAATGTTTAAAAAGAAGCAGATCGTTATTTTTTGCTGCTGCAACTAGAAAAAAAACCTGCTGATAATATCAGTATTTCAGATAACAACCATCCTGCTTTTCAGTTTTACCGTGTATTTCTTTTAGGAGTCTTCTAGAAACAAAGCACCAGTGCTGCCTGAGGTAGAGGAGGAGGCAGCTGCAGAGTAAAAGGACAGACAGCTACCAGGTGAGCAGATGGATCATATTAATATAATAGAAGAGAGAAGAAACATGAAACCAAATGCTGCCTGAGCTCTTTCTCTGCAGAAGAACGGCGATTGTTGAATCGAACCCACAATAGTTCACTGCACAGCTAGATAATAATTTCCTATAGCTGCACGCAGAACACATTTCAAAACCATAGTATGTAGTGAAAAAAATTAGACTCAGCGTGAGTGGCGAAAACCACAAAGAGTACACATGCTTCAGTTAGATCTGAATAGGGAATCTGTTTTAATCTTTTATTTCAAAGAAATAAAATGTTTAAATATTTCACAGACAAATTTGCATCATAATTTCCTCTGATAACTTGGTGCTGAAGCCCAGTGTGGAAGAACTTCTACCTTACAAGAAAGAAGGCTTTCATTACAGTCTAATTAAAGAACAAAGAAGTCCACTTTTAAGAAGTTATAGAAAGAATTTGTTTGACTTGATACATTAAACAGACAGAATTGGCAATGCAGATATGAGAGAGAGCGGGAAAGAATTAATCTATCTCTTCTTGTAGACATATCTCAGACATCAAGTCTTTGGTCTTGACAAGCTTTGAATAAAGTGGAAAGAAGTGCGAAAGAAAAGTTTTAGGTCTCAGTGATATTAGAAAGTGCACTCAGTGTGCTTAGATGCTTGGTTCAGACACTGAAAAGCTGCAAAAGAAGTCAGAATGAATCTATTAATTCATCACTGATTGATGAGGGGACATTTCGTGAACTGAAATATTAAACCTTCATGTCATTGGTGGCAAGACAGCTCTACAAACCAGCCTCGCACCACATCTGCATTCTCTGATTTTGCACGACTTTCAATCATAAGGTCAGGTTGACCTTTTTTAGTCCTTTTGAACCATGAGGGAAATTGATTGCACCGGCGAATTATATGTGAACTGATAAAATATGGGAAAATTAATCCCTGCTTTGCAGAAAAAATTAAATTGAGGCAGAGGGGATTTGCTATTCTTCTGACTTTTGCAAAAGCTTTAATGTATAAAGTCTTCTGAGTGCAGTCCCTACTTGATGAACAATTTTATTGCCCATGGCTGGAGGAGCTAATTAGAATCTATTTATAATCATAGGGGAATATATCCAAAGAGCTAAGAGAGAGAGAAAGGATAGAGAAAGAAAGAAGGGGCTAAAGGGGGGATGGTGTGCCATGAAATCAGTCTGCGTGCTCTGATATCTGAAACTCAGATGTTCGCATCCAAGGAGCCAGACAAAACCAAATTAGCAGGTCTTCGCAGACAAGACAGAGTTTGCCTTTTTCTTCTTGTAGGAGTGGAAAGCCAGTTTACGGGACATACTTCAGTAACACAAGTGCATAAGTAGAAGATGAAGAGAAGTCATTTGATCATTTTAAAGTTTCAAGTTTTGGAACTTTTCGCAAAAGCTTTCAGTGGTCTTATGCAAAAGTCTCATGGGGGAATATAAAGCAGAAGATCAGGACATGAGGACAAGGGGAAGAGAGCAAAGAAGCGAGCTGCATTGGAAATATGATTAAACTATCACAGCTTTTTATTTAATAAAATAGTGTTGAACTGTTTGCATATTAAATAAAAATTCATTTGTTCTCCGCTTTCCTTCACTTTACAGCGGCGTCATCAAAGATCTCACCGCTCTCTGCTTCACTGCTTTCTGCAGAAATGTGCCTCTGCTGTCAGTGCTCTGCAGCCAGACACTGATTTTATGCAACGAAAAAACACAAGAGCAGCGGGAACTCGGTGAATTCAATGTGGACTACCCAGCATCCACTTACACAAAGCCATTAACAGTCTGACCAGACTGGTGAAATGCTAAAGCATCACATGCACATGGACAAAGTAGGAAACGCACGTGGACAGACAAGTCAATATAATGGGTTTTCCTTCCTATTATATGAGTTGTATAAGTCACCTTAGTTTAGATGACAGTGACCTCTTTCAGAGTCAGTAAACCTCTGGTGTCCAGCTCCCCACTGAGCATGTTTAACAGCAACATAATTGTATTCATTTATCGCATGTTAGGGTCACTAGAAAGCCAAAGGAAAGTACAAATGTTGAGCTGCAGACCTTAAAACATTTTAAGAGTATTTTGGAATTATTGGTGTTTGTACAGATTTGCACAAACTCTTAAAAACTGCGCAAACATTTTTTTAATAATAAAATTACTTCACATTTTTGTGTCTATGTAAATGGTGAAACAGTACTTACAAATATGCACCCTTCAGTAGGTACTAGTACCAGGTTGGACCTGCTTTTGTCTTCAGATTTGCCTTAGTTCTTTATGGGACAGATTCACCAAGGTGCTGGTAATATTCCTCAGCGATATTGGTCCATATTGATATGATAAGGGTTAAGAACAATCAAACAGGTATAACTAATGAAATGGTGGGTGAGTGGTTTTTTGATGTAATCCTCTTTGCTGTGGGCTCCTGGCGGCTTTATAATTTGTTCTACTAAACAAATTGACGGGTCACACTTTTAGACTGTTTATGTCAAGTAAAGACTGCAGTGCATAAAGGCACTTCAGAAGCGGTGAGCCAAAATGCACCTACTTGAGGAGGTCTATTTAAAGGCAAAGAAACAAAAAATAGTATGAACTGAAATAGCACTGATCCACAAACAATGTCCTGATTTGCTCCAGAAATCATTCATTGATGTGACAGCATGAAAACAGTTGACCTGCAATAAAAACAACAATTTATCTGGTAGAAAATTGTGTTTCACTCTGTTTTACAGCATCTCCAGGTTGTCATCTTCTCTCTTCCCTGCTCAAACTGTCCCTAAGTCCCGCTGCGGAGAGACTTTGCCCCTCTCCACTTTTTTTTTTTAATAATAGTAAAAGAAAAAAAAAAAAAATCAGCAAAGCGCAGTGAGCTCCCTCACAGGCACACCCAAGAGGCCCTATTAAAGCCAAGGTCAAATCCCACTCTGCTCTACACTTCATACTAGTATCCACTCTAAGAGTTTTCTAATATCCTGGATTCTCTGGTCCAGTCTAACTCTCCAGAGACACAGAGAGCACTGTACAATAATCCTGGTGGTGCAGGAAGGTGAGATGCTTCTCTGTTTTTGCTCTGAGCACTCTGAAGAAAGGAGAACAAAAGTCAGACATTAATCCACTTCACCGTAAATCATTAGAAGTGTTATATTTTCCTCTTCTTAAATAGTTGTTTGTGGTAGAATGTTGTTGCATAGTCATTCTTTTTATCATGAAAATGTGTCAACTGTAAAAACCTTTTGTTTTGCATTATCTCTTTTATATGTATCACAGTTTTTGGTCATGTGGCTCATAGGGTGGCCTCTTGTATCCATAAATCCGTTATCTGACTCGAATAATGCTTTATGGAATTTCTCAAGCATGCTGCAGCAATATAGAGGAGATGAATTTATGCTGCAAGTTGCCTTATAATCCTGGGAGAAAAGGTAGTGAGCCGTGAGACACCAGAACTGATGCTATGTCCTCCAGCCATATTGGGTAGTGAGGTGAATGTGACAGAAAAGATTGAGGTGGTCTTAGCCCTGAGATGCCAAGCCCATTGACAGTACAAAGCTATCAGTCACTCAGGGTAGAGCAGGGTGAGGGTGGAGAGTGTTCAGCCACTGCAGGCACTGTTATTCAATAAAAGATGTCTTTGAAGTCTACTCATTATGCTCAGTATTGTAGTATTAGTCATCAAAAACATTACAATAAACAGTATCACAAATTATTCCCAGGAGCAATGGTGTCATACCAATTCAACTCAGTTTTATATTTATTTATTTATTTTTGGAAGGGGTTGCTTTATTGCAACCACTAACACTTAAAGGAGCATTTTCACATTTTGATTAATATGCCTATACACTTTCATGTTAAAATTTCAATAAGAAGGACAAATGTTTCCTGTAAGTGTTTAAAGAAAACTCCAGTGGAAATGATCAAGAAGTTATCTTTGTAGGCTGATATGACATTACTTTGATATGTCAGAGTTATAATGGTGGCATCTTTCACAGATTGGACAGCCATAGTTATGGACTCACATTCATCTATCCATATTCTGCCACTTACCCAGGTTGAGGTCATGGGGGAATTAGTTTAAGTAGAAATGCCCACACATCCTTCTTGACATCCACCTCCTCCAGCTCTTCTGATGTGACTCGGAGGTGTTCCCTAGCCAACCGAGCACCATGACTTCTCCAGTGTGTTCTTGGCCTACAACCAGGGTCTCCTTCCAGTTGAACCTTCCCCCAAGCACCTCATCTCTAAAGATCCATAGTGATGGATTTCAACACTTGGATTTGGAAGAGCTTGGAGCTTCAATTTTCTTTTTTTTTTTTTTACATTTACACAGATTATAGTACTTTTATGTATTTGACTATGATTTCCACCGCTGAAGCACTGGCAGATCACAATTGCTCATATATTTCACACACTTATTATTGTTTTTTTAAATTTTATTTTATTTATTTATTTTGTTTAAATATTAAACTTTAGGATAAATTTGTCACACACTCTATATAAGGTCAAGACCAAACTTCATCATTTTCAGACCCTTTTTTTGTAGTTTATTTAAAGTTTTGAGGAACATCAAGGTCAGTCAAACCTTTCTGTAATGTATTTCCCCATTGTGACAACCACCTGGGACATTTTAATAAATACTCAAACACATCAAAGGAAACTGGATATGTCTGTGTCTAATGTCTATTTCCCAGAATAATACGAGTCCAGATTCATTGAACATTCATTGCAGCAATGCTCGTCAATGCTTTTGGAACAAGTCTGTAGCATTAGAGCACACTTGTTCCATTGTCAATCCATCCTTCACTGTGCTATGTGTATATATATATATATATGTATATATATATATATATATATATATATATGTATATATATATATATATATATATATCATATTTCTCCTCAGAAATATGATTCCTGGTAATAAGTCTGTGCTGAAGTGAGAAATCTGTCACGGTTTGCTGCAGATGTGTTGCTGAATACAGGACAGGAAATGTAGCTGCTCATATTTTGTGTAATCAAGCTGTCATGTAGTTTGTTTACACCAGAATGACCGATGATGAAGTGTGGGTGGTGTTTGGGAAATTTACAGGTTTCTTCTCATTACTGTCACAGACTGAGCACAGTTTCAGAAATAATATAAGAACGTTTAATAACTGTGATATTAAGGTGATGCAGAGAAAAAACTGTCCTGAGTTTCTGTGCTTAATTGAGTAATTATGATCGTGTATGCTTCTTGAATTTTAATGAAAAGTTAACATAATTAAATTCAACTGTGTTGTGTAGCAAAAACTGAAGAAATGCATCTGTTTGGCATTTTTGCGGGGAGAATGTGAAATCCAACAGGAGGATCTCAGCAGTCATCCATCTGCCTGCTCAGGATCCAAATAAGCACTCACTGGGTAAAAGCCCTGACCTGGGCAAGTTGCCAGTCTACCACAGGGCAAAAATGCCCTTAAAAGAGCCAGTCAAAAGCTGTCCCTTTTAGTAGTCAACCAAATCTCCATTGAGAGCTTGTACCACAGTTTCTTAGCCTTTAAAAGATCACCTTTGGTTTCCCCTCAGGATTTGGTAAGCACAGTTTATTTTGTTTCCATTAAAAGTAAGAAACAAAATAATTCTGTAAATTCTCGCACTGGATTATAAGAGCCCAGTAAAATATCACAACTCAGCAGAGCGTGCATTACTGTTTGTTGGCAGTAACACTGTCCATATTGGATAAATAAAACCAGCAATAATATGATTCAACTGCAGTGCAAAATCCTGTGTTTATTAGAAGAGATTTGCAAAAACCACCATGTCTTCCATGTCAGGAATGGACAAAAGCCATGTATGGCAATCAGAGACAGTCCATTTATATTAAAGACAAACAGAAAGTGAAGAATTAAGTGGAGCCTTACTGCTTCCATTGGAGTTAAGAGGGTATGTAGAAGTTAGATGCTGCTAATGAAATGCACTTAGCTGATCATCAGCAAGTGTGAGCGACTTTTGTCAGTCTGCTGCTCTGAAGCATTCAGGTGTCTGTTAACACAACAGCAAAGATTTTAGCAGTGATCTTAGAAAAAACAATTGCTTCTGCCAATCAATCTGCAAAGGGTTATAAGGCCATTTCCAATTTGAAGTCCATCATTCTACAGAGAGAAAGTTTATTTACAACTGGAAAACATTCAAGACAGTTGCCAGTCTTCCCAAGAGTGGGTGTCCCAGAAAATTCACCCCAAGGTCAGATTGTGCAGTGCTCAGAGAAACTGCAATAAAACCCAAGTGCTACATCTCAGACTCTGCAGGCCTCAGTTAGCATGTTAAAGGGCTGGCAGCAGTAAGGCTCTTCTCTCTAAAAAGAAAATTGCAGCACAATTTGTGTTTGCAACGTCGCATGTGAAGAAATCACAAGACTTCTTGAACAATGTCCATTGGAAAGATTAAACCAAAGTGGAGATCAGCACAGCATATGAGGACCAACACCTTATACCCACTATCCAGGACGGTAGTAGAAGCGTGATGATTTAGGCTTGTTTTGCAGCCACAGGACCTGGGAACCTGGGAACCATTGAGTGGACCAAAAACTG
Source organism: Simochromis diagramma (assembly GCF_900408965.1). Classification (NCBI taxonomy): domain Eukaryota; kingdom Metazoa; phylum Chordata; class Actinopteri; order Cichliformes; family Cichlidae; genus Simochromis; species Simochromis diagramma. The sequence goes on from NW_024386782.1 coordinate 9,794,658, forward strand.
TTCTGCATACCAATAAAATATAAATCAAACATGAGGCCATGTGTCCGACACCTAAAGCTCGATCGGAATAGATTCATGCAACAGGACGATTCCAAGCACAGGAGCAAATCTACAACAGAGACTGACTGAAAAAGAAAAGAACCCAGGTGTTTCAATGGCCCATTCAAAGTACAGACCTCAACCTGATTGAATGCTGTGGTAGCATTAAAAAAAATAAAAGAGCCATAAAAGACCTGTGCATAAATTATTGCCTGCACACCTCAATGAAATGAAACAGAGTTGTAAAGAATGGGCCAAAATTTCTCCACAACATTGTGAGACACTGATAGTCAAGCAGAAAACAATTACTTTAAGCTATTGCTGCTAAAGGTGGTTCGACAAGCCGTTGAATCATAAAGTGTGCTTAGTTTTCCACAGGGTGACATTCGTGGTCCTGAGGATGACTTTATTAATAAGCAGGATTCTGGTGGAAGCTCCTGGCATGTTTACATAAACTAAAATGGTTAACAGTGTAAACACCATTAATAATAATAATAATAATTATATATATATATATATATATATATATATATATACAACATATATTATTTACGCCTATAGTCATTAAATTAATAAATAAGAACCAGAAGATTTTCCAAGACAATGAAAGATTTTGGCTGTACACTATCACGGTCCCTGTGTCTGTGCCTGCGGCTGATCCAGTAAGGCTACATGCGTTTTCGTTTTGGGTTCTGCTCTCTCGCTTTCTCTCTCCTGTGTTCGCTCTTCCTGGGCGGAGCTCATTGCGGGTTCCTGCCTTCGGCCCACACACCTGTGAGTAATCACATCATCCTGCTTTCCCTGGCTGCTTCTTAAGATGATGGCTCAGTGCTTCTCATCGCTGGACTGTTGTACGACGCACGTTAGTGTAGCCAAGGCTGAACAATTTCTTGTGTTTTCCTAGTGGCTTTCTATTAGAGATGATCTCTCGTCTTTGTGTAAATAGATTTCCTGGACCCGTCCCTTGAACCTCCCTTATATACTGATACCTGAGCACGAGCGTTTGGCTGAGCTGTGGAGCGAGTCGGAGACTGGAGCGAGTGAGTGCACGGAATGAACAGAGTGTGGATCTACGAGAGGGTGTGGAGTGTTTTCCCTTCCTGTCCCGTTGATCCCTGTCCATTCCCCTCACATTTGTCTATAGCTCACTGGGTGTTGTAAATAAAGACTGTTTGGTTCAACCCTGACACACACAAACTCTGACTTTGTCAAAGTAATTGTCATATTTTTCTGTTTGTGAGGCAAAAAAACACAAAATAAGACGGAAATTATGAGGAAAATTTGTTCATTCATATTACTGCTGCAATCTTGCCAAATGTCTGGTTACAGCTGTGCCCCCTAGACTGTGGAACAGAGCACATTAATTAGCTCGACCTTTCATTGACAAGTTGACAGTTGAATGACTGTTAGAGTGTTAGATTATGTTTTCCATCTCCATCTTGTTAACTTTGCCTCTCCTTTACAGTCAGATTTAAGGGTCCCTGTTTCCCAGGGGAACAAAGCCACCCTTTCAAAACAAACCAGTTTTCTTGAAACCAGCAAATGTATCTGTAAATCTATCAGCTGGGGAAGAGAGTCTATCTTTCGATAATGTGGTATCTACTCTTAGGAAATGAGGTTTGCAGGAAGTATTCATGTTACTCAAGGATTGAAATATCTATTATCATGTTACTCTCATCTAGCTGAACCCCCCCCCCCAAACAAAGTTAGAGTCCAATAATTTATCGAGTCAGTTCTAAGCCAGTATATACTTGGATGTCACTGTTGTTTCAGTGTTTGTGGTTTGTGTTTCCCAAAGCTACAAAGTCTGTCAGGGAGAAGATGCTGAGGTCAGCAAAACTCAGAAATCTATATGAAAAGGAATAGACAGTGCCTTATTGTTCTTGCTTGGAACCAGATATAAATTACGTAACTACTGTCTGGTTGTTTGGTGTAAAGTTAATATCTAAGTAAATTCTCAAAGGTAAGTGAAACTATAGAATAAACTGATTAGGAAAGGACTACAAGATATCTAAATAAGGTTACTTTCAAAGACCAAGGTGGATGGCTTCATGTTTTCATGTATTTTAGAACATGGTATTTGACAGTCCAAGGAAAGATGCAGTGAACCGACATGAAATGGGTGAAAACTATCCCAAATTCAGCTGCTGAACTGAAAGTAAGGCTGCTAAATAAGTCATGGTACCCAAGTCCATTAGGGAATTGCCAGAATTCTCTTTGCTGTCTACCAAGGGATCACGTAAAAGTTTGATGAGGCAGGTAACGAACCTGTATCTCACCCAAAAGGCAAAGCAACAACAAATTCATACAGAGCCTTGTTTGGGAGATCATAACCTCTTTAAAATGTTAAATATAATCTCAGTCAGAAAACAGTCCAGATCTTCTGTAATCATTAGACAAAAAGAGTGCCCTGACCAAAAACAGTCCCAGAAAATAGTAGGTAGTTGTAAACAATCTGTGGCTGAGAAGAATACCAAAACTGATTTCTAGGATCCTTGAAACTTTTATGTCAATAAGAGGGAGATGATTTAGAAAAATTGTTTCTGTTGGTGTACAATTGTGGTCAAATGTTTACAAGCCCCAAATTATCATGAATGTAATTTAGGGTTTTTAAAACTTTGAGGGGGGGCACAGAGGGTCAAAAGCATACATACAAGTTCAGAAATACAAAAACACTCCATTCGGTTTTAACCTCTTTTATCTATGTGTTTGGGATCATTGTCCTGTTACACTGGACACTCAGTTGTATCCAAGTTTCAAACATGTAGTCGGTGATTTGTGGTGAAGTTAAAGAGTCTGGAGCTAGTCCTCTTTCTTTGTTATTCCACCCACCTTGTACAATGTAGCAGTACCACTGGCAGCAAAATAGCCCTAGATCATGATGCTACGACATATCTTGAAATTTAAGTGACCTTATTTGGATGAGTTGGTAAATTACTGATTTAGCTAACGTTAGCTAACTTTGTTGTTAAGCTAGGTCCAGATGAGTGTAATGCACAGACACAAATATCTGCTAATTAGCAGGATGGCACAGTGGTGCTCTGGTTAGCACTAGCACCCAGAAAGTCCCTGAGTTTGGATTCAGCTTTGCTGTGTGGAGTTTGGCATGTTCTCTGGCTTCCTCCTACAGTCCGAAAACACACACACACACCAATTAACATCCATGGGTTAATTGATGGCTGTAAATTGACCAAAGTTGTGAATGTGAGCATGAATGGTTGTCTGACCACAGAACTGTATTAGCTCTGTGACAGACTGGTGCCCTGCTCAAGGTCTACCCTGCCTCTCGCCCTATCACAGCTAAGAATAAGCTGTCAGAAAATTGGTGGATGGAATACTAAAATAGTCACGAATCATAACATTAGTCAGATAATACTTCAAAATGCCCCAAAAAGCACTAACACGATTGAGAAGTTCCATTCAGTGACCTAAACTAGAGATCAGGGCTAGCAGATCCCAACTGCATAAACTAAGCTGTGTCAGGGCACTTGTCAATCAAAGTGACTACACCCCCAATCCAGGTAAAATTCACTAGAGTTGTTTTGGAGAGGAAAACTATGCTTATTTTTGGAGCCAGCCTCAAATTGCCACTAGTGGACATGTTGTTGAAGTGTTGTTGTCACTTGTGCATTAATTGCTTCATTTTCCAGCTCTGGGAGCTGAAGTAACCTTACAGGCAGGCCTCAGATGACCAGCAAAGTGAAGCAACAGTGATATCCACTACATCACCATCCCATCCCTCTTTATATATCCAATTAAACAAAGTACTTTTCCAAAGGATACCTTGAAATACATGATGGGAAAGGTTTTTTTTTCCAGTTTGGATGCTGTTCACATTGCTCTGTGTGCCTTACTTGCTCTCCAGTTTATTCACTCTCAGTTTCTGAATCATTAAAATTTCATATACATGATAACTGGATGGAAAAGTCTAAAATTTGTGCAGCAGCAATATATTTTCTGTTCCTTTTCTCAACTTTTCATAACCCCTGAGTTTATAAATCCCTTTTACACTTGTTCACCAAATGTGAGATGCGCTCACGCAATGCAGTGGTGCTGCTTATGTGTTCCACTAACTAACTGAACAGAGCTGCTCTTTCCCACAGTTAAAACATTTACACATGCAGGACAGGTTTGTTTTCCTCTCCCAGAGAATCATAAATCATAAACCACAAACCCCCACTGTCTCAAATCCAAAGATCCAGCTGCACTGACTATGGCTGAACACGCTGAAGTACGCTACAGTGTACATTTGTGGCGTATCCATCCATTCACAGTGATGAATGGTCCCCCTCTCTTTGTCAAAACAACAAAGCGCGTGGAGACAAAAGGCTTTGATGATGAGTAATTGTTTCTGACTTGGAATATGCAGACCTTTGTGTGCGCTGAGCATTTCTGTCAATGTGAGCTATTTGGTTCACTTTTCTCTTTATAATATTGCTTCATAAAGTACACATAATGTGCTACCCATGTAATGCATGAAGGTGGGTGTCTGCAGAATAATGTGATGGCGTAACAGCACCACAGCTACCTTTATGTGCAGATCTGCTTGGAGTGTAGATGACACTTTGGCCTCTTGATGGCTGTAATTGAGAGCATTTAAAAGAGTTGCAGCTATAGTAAATTGCTGGGATTGCAGCTTTAGATGAGAAAAGGGGGAGATTTAGCCATGCTACGTGTACCTTACGTGACAGCCACTTACTCAGAGTGTGTGCACGTAATGTTGTTTGCTTAGTTCTTTGCTACAAAACACAATGTTGTGAGCCCACACAAATCTGCTCAAATCAAATCTCTTGCTGGCTTATTTTGTGTCTCCTCTCATCCATGCGTTGACAAATTCCATAATAAAATATGACAGTTTGCACACCGACTGTGTGGAGGTTATTGAACTGTTGCCTCATTTTGATGATTAATCTGGGCCAGCATATACCTTGTGGTGTTGTGAAACAGCATAGCCACTAATGGCATGATTTATCCCTTGAATACAATGAAGCGCTAACTCTGGGTTGGGAATTCCTAACACTGATGTAAAATTGTCATACTACACTCTAGGTGATGAATGTGTACCGTACAGGGCACTGACGCATGAAAGCAATGACAAAATCTCATAAGCAAATTTGAGTGGCTCAAACAATTCTATTGTTATACAGTTGAGCATCTTCACTTGCTCAGAAGGATTTCCACGATATAAACCACATTTATTTGTGTGAGGTGCCTTTTTATGCTTCTCTAACTCTGGCTGCCTCTAATACAGAGAAGTGTTTATTTTAATACAGACAGCCCCATTTTGTATCTCCCCAAACACACATATTCTCATCTTTTCTGCAACAAAGCGCTTAGGAGAGGAGGTTTCGCTATCCCCCGGGCACCAGAGAAAGATGAAGATGCACAATTCAATTTCAATATACGGATGTGGAGTAGCAGTCTGTGTGCATGATTTTTATATAAATTCTGAGAGTGTTGCCTTTTGGGGGTCAGTTAATTAGTATATGCAGATCAGGAGGCTGGTAAACAGGAGCTCTGTAATGGAAGTCGGTGAACTGGTAAACAGAAGCTATGTAGAACTTCACTGCTGAAAGCAATACCACAGGAAGTTTACATGTGTCTTTTGACCACAGCCTGAGATAAAGTGGTTGAGAAGTCTGAGACCTGGCCCTGAAAGCTGATGCAAGGTGTGTGTGTGTGTCTGTGTGTGCGTGTTATAAAGCTTTCAGAGAACTATTTAAGGATAAAATGTAAAATTAGGTTTAGGTTAAGTGCAGTGCAAAAGCGAGCTGTGATATTTTAAGCCAGCGTGGAGGGTGAGGGAATGCATTATGTCTGTGAAATATTTTGGTTATTGATTAAAATACTAGTCGATTTAGTCATTTTTGGACATTCCTGGAAACTGTGTGCATTTGATCTGAAAACTGCTGTTCACAAACGCTGTTCATCTAATCTGACTGAGCTGGAGCTGTTTTGCAAAGAAGAATGGGCAAGGATTTCAGTCGTGCAAAGCTGGTAGAGACAGACCCTAAAAGACTGGCAGCTGTAATTGCAGCAAAAGGTGGTTCTACAAAGTATTGAGTCAGGGGGCTGAATAATTACGCACACCCCACTTTGCAGTTATTTATTTGTAAAAAATGTTTGGAATCATGTATGATTTTCGTTCCACTTCTCACGTGTACATTACTTTGTGTTGGTCTTTCACGTGGAATTCCAATAAAATTGATTCATGTTTGTGGCTGTAATGTGACAAAATGTGGGAAAGTTCAAGGGGGCCGAATACTTTTGCAAGCCACTGTAGATCCTCTTCTACATACCTTGGTTGTAATAAGTGTTTTTTTGAGTTACTGTTTCCTTTCTATCAACTGGAAGCACAGATTTGATGTTTGGGCTTACAAGCAGTTGAATTGGTGTACCTAATAAAAATACCCTTTTGCTGTAAATACTCTTTCATGCCCCAAATAGGCTCCTTTAAATAGTCTTTTCATGAATGTATATACTTATCACTCTCTGTCATTCTCTTAAATTTGTAACTTCAGTAGGAAAAATAGAGTCTGGTGATTTAGACAAGGAGATGGCAAAGTTTGGAAAGCTGGACTGGAAACGAAAACATATTTGAATTTGAACGGTTGTAAACTTTAACAGAGGTACTTTATGGATCAATTGTAGTTGTTCTACTCCTCTGTTCAAGTGGATTATTTTGGAAGTGAGTCAACCTCTAAAGTGCCCCTCGCCAAGTTAGCCACCAAGAATGGATTTTATAACCACTGTATGACCAATGTTCCTGCAGGTAGCTGTGCTAAGTAATTCCAGGAGAAGTGGTACAGTGAAAAGGCAAGTTAAGCGCTGCAGTATTGCTGCTAACTGTATTCGGTCATATGGCATTCATGTCAGACCTTCAGTAGCCCACACATAATTAAGTGGAGGAGGTTTTTAAGCTGATAGCACTGCTTCCTCTGTTCTTTCAGGTTGTTATCACTCCAGGGTTTGGCTCTCCACATGCTGCCAGTGTTGCCCACATGTACACCACCAACCCCAGAGATCCCTCAGGTCCATTAAATCAGTGATGTTAAAAAAAACAGGGAATTATTTTATTTTTTATTTTTTGCCTCAGAGCTCATGTGGTGAAATTTGTTGATATTCTAATAAGAAACAGGGAAGGCCAGCTAGGAGAAAAATTGGATTTTCAGGCAGAATTCAATGACTTATTCTCCGTGTAGATTGCAGTTTCAGAGGATGGGACAGAATAGGTAAGCTATATGCAAAACCCATAAAGTCAACTTGGAAATTAATTCACCTTAGAAGATATCTGTGGCTCTGTCTTATCCTTATCAAAACTGTAGAAATGTTAAAATCTCCTCAAAGATTTTCTTTTCATTTCTTTGATTTGGTTTATTTTTCTGCAGATTAAAACCCAATCAGGATCCTTTGTCTGACCTTTATCCTGTCCTGCCTAATGTCTGTTTTGATAAATGTCTGCAGCATTTTTAGCCTCATCTAAATAAAGTGCTTATAGACCAAAGGGTCTGAAACAAGATCTGAAAATGCAGCATGGGATTTACACTGCTCTCATATACCATCTGACAGGAAATGGTTTCATGATGACAGGCTCTCGGGAGCAGTGATACTTTGTAATAGTCAGCTGATTTCTTGCTAAAAACAATCAACTGACATGATACACTGGGGAACAGAGGAAGATACAGCTATTATAAATTAAGTCATCACTGGAGATACGTTGATAATTATCATTATTATCTACACAGCTATGGCCCTCAGTTTCCTACTTTTTTATTGAAACTGTAGGAATAAGCTATAAAACAGTAAAGCTCTCATTGTTATGCCCAGAGAATCAATGATCAGTACAAAATGCATAACTTAATACACAATAGATTAACTTTGTGCAAACCTTAGACATAAAGTGTGGCTATTTACCACAACTGAAGATTACTACGGTGATAAAGGCTTGGAGAATGACCTCTGGAAGCTCTTTGCAGTGTTTCATTCAAACCTTAGCCTGTCTGTCAGCTGGTGATAAAACTACAAAGCTGGGTCATAAAAATGGAGAAAAAGACAAAAAAGGAAGAAGCACCATAAAGCATGTTTGTTATGCAGATTTGCTTCAGCCTCCACCCACTCGATTCCATCTCGCTGATTTCCAATTTATTTGGGTTCAGTGTAACTCAGCTCCTGGTCTGAAACCTCTACTCCACTTCAGCATTTCCACAACAGCATTTAACAACTGTAATTGGTCTCCTGTGGCTTTAGAGCCCCCTTGCCTGTTCTTCCATTAACACCACCACAGAGCTGCCTGGCTGCCATCCATGGTGCAGATATATATATATTATATATATATATATATATCCTTTTTCTTGAATGTCTTGAATGAGAGTCAGACAATGGAGAGGTCACCCTGCAAAACAAATATTTTATGTCAAATTTGAAGTGAAATGAAATTCTTCTGACTTTTTGTAAATAGCAGGTTATATCAAGTAGTAACTTTGCAACTATTTTGCAATTTCCCACCTGTGAACTGTCATACCTAAACTGAGCACCTTTAGGTGTAACATGCTACTTTTCTACAACTCCGTTATTTGCAGTAAAGGTTGTCCACTCATATTACAGCTACTTACCAACTGTTTACCGAAGAAACTAGTGCAACAAAGCAGTCCCTTTACAGAATTTACACACAATTATTTAAATAAATATCAACATTTTTCTTCTCACAAAAAGAAAGGTCTGTCCTATGTTCGTCTAATTAGCTGCAGCAGACTCCCCAGCCCAGCATCATTAGTATTTGCAGAGTGCGCCGCCACTTAGCTCCCCGTGGTTTTACTAAATTCACACTTTACTTTCTGTAATGAACTCTTTTGCATCCCCCTCCTCATTAGGCCCGCTGAATTTTTTTTTTTATTTTTTTATTAAACTCCGAGTGGCTGGAGGGCGACACAGCTTCGCCTTTGATCAACTCTGACGGCTAAAAGCTTCTAATTGCAGCTCGATGCGGAAGTTTACCGGCGGAGGTCAAATTACGCACCTTTGTCCAACTAATAACCGCGTCAGAGTCGCCCGGCAACTCATAAAAAGGTTGTGAGAGCTAAGTCTAAAACTCCCAGTGTAGTCATGAGCTAGATGCTGCTGTGAAATTAGCTCTCAGAAACGACCCATCCTTGAAATGCTCGCTTTCGTGGGGCGTAACTTTCAGAAAAGCGCAGATAAGATGGCCAAAAACCCCGCATGTGCAGTTTGCGAATAAACAGTCTGCTTTACATCTCTTTCGCCTTTTTCTTTGTAAATGCACAGCCTATTATAAACGAACTCAGTTTATTCTGCAGGAACTGTACAAATCTATCAAAGAAACTCCATTTACTGACTGGAAACCTTTGTGAATCGTCATCCTTTAGAAACTTTCTGCTTTTCTGCGACTCATCTGTGTCGTTCAGGTCGACGCGCAGGAGAAAAGCGCACACTGTACACCCCCGAGGGGATTCACTATCTCCGAAGAGAGGCTGCGCACAAAGAGCTTTGATTTACCATTGGACAACACTTTTAAATAGCCTTACTACAGGTGGGTGACGCTTAATCTGGAGCACATTGTTGGAACAGCTGTAGCTCAGACGCATGCACTTAGGCAGTCAGGCACATTGGGCACCTTTGGCTCTACGATTTTAGACAACAAGCGCGGAGATCCTCGTGATTACCAGCTGAGAGAGAGAGAGAGAGAGAGAGAGAGAGAGAGAGATATGAAAGTTGGTTGTTCAGGCGACTTCAGGTGAATATTTTGTATTGCAGACTATCTCTATTTATGGGACCATGAACTCATCTGCAGGTGCAGGAAACTATCGCAGAGGCTCCATCAAGGCAGACAAGGTAACTTATATTTTAAATCTCCTTATTTAAAGAAACATTATTTTCCTTAACTATTAAAATCTACCAGATTGTGCAGAATTGTTTGAGCACTTTTTTTTAAAGCCCACCGATGCGCAAAGAGGTGACCCCCTCCCCCTCTTTAAGTCCTGTGGACCGAACTGTAAAAGAAGACGATCGGGTTCCTATTACATGTTGTTGAGATGCAGAGGTGTAGCTGTCTTCTGGGTGCAGTATCTTGATTCCCTTTCGGTAGTTTTCCACCTGTTTATTTAAGTATAGAATCACTCAGCTCACGAGGATTGTTCTGGAAACAGTAGGTGTCATAAAGAATGTGCATCTGATTGTAGGGAGCCAAAGACGCTCACAAAATGTTGCCTCACTTTAGAAGTTAAGATTAAAGATGCCAAATAATCTGATAAGATGTCTGCAAATCCATCCACAGCGTCTCCATGAGAAGACTGTTTATGATTTTATATTCAACTCTAATTTCATATGTTTCCACTCCATCTTCCTTTATAGCTCACTGGCTTACACCCTCAGAGTTCAAACAAGGAAACACATGAAATCAACAGACAATAAAAATACATCTCTTGTGACTTGTCCTGTCCTGTAATTCCCCAGCAACAGCACTCGCCTAACATCACTTCCGAGCAGCAGCTGCATATTGGAGCCAAAGTTAACTTGCATTACACCTCGGGGTGCATTGATTGTGGTTTCAGTGAGGACAAAATGCGTTTCCCTGTCCTGTGATTCTCTGTAGAGGAGCTGTGAAATATTTAAATTGTGACAAATTTGTCTGTCTCTAGGGGGCATGTCATCCCCAAAAAGGTTTAAAGATCACAGGCTGTAGTAGACTATTTATAGATGAATGTTACCCACAGTGCTACAAGCAAAGTACACTCGTTTAAAAATGCTCTTTTAAGTTTTAGATTAAGGATTGTTCATGTGTGTTGTTTGTGGAAAGCTTGGTGGTGTCTTTGCCTAATCGGCTCTCTGTCATTAATTTAATCACATTTGTGCCGCATTGCTGTGCATGTTTTCTTTGATACAATAGTGTGTAATTTAATCCTAATAAATCTGGATTATTTCCCAGTTTCTGTGTGGATTCACTCATCTTTTAGTCATAGATTAGACCGAGTCTTGATATCGTTCCCTTGTGCTCACGTTGGTTCACGCTGGAGTTAGTTTGCCACCTGCTGGAAGCACAGTCAAATACTCAGTCAACATGAGGCTTCTCTGCCAAGCTTCAGCAGTCTGCTGGCATGTTGACAGACTTTTCTCTCATTACTCAGGCTTTGCTGGACTCCAGTCACTTTTACTTAAACAAATTTCTCCACTGTGAAGAGAGGCTATACCTTTTGTACACTCCATATTTCTCATATTTCTGCTGACAGCTCCGCTTACAGCTCAGTGCCGTGAAAGCCCCAAAGCCTTGAAGCTTCTGTGACCAGTATTTTACTTATTAAGGATTCCCAGACACAACCTATTAAATTCTACCATAATCTGTGGACAATTTGCATAGAAAGGGAAATCATTAAGTCCGGCCTTGGCAAACCAAGCCGCCTACCCTTCTCTGAGGACAGAATAATTTTGAGAAAATGCAGACATGTCTGCACTAAAATTCATTAAACCTGATTTGGTTGGTGTGATTCTGGCCTGAGAATAAGAGAGCTCATATTAACAGTGACTTACTGTCAGAATCTACATTCTTATTCTCATTTCCCTTTTTGCTCTCATCTTCTTTTCCCTTTCCTCCTCCTCCTTTTATTTCATAGTGGTATTAATTACTAACTAGCTTTTTTAAGGGTATTTATGAACTTAATAAAGATATAATAAAACATTCAACTAATGCAATTATGTTAGTGTCAGAGTCAAAGGTCTTCTGCTACTGTATTTTAACCTTACACTCCCATCCAATCAGGAAGCATGAGGACTGTAACAATATGAAATGTTACTCTACATGATTATTGTGGTTTTAAAACACTACTGTGCAAAAGTCTTGATCTACTCCTAATTTTTTAATATTTTGCTACCGAGGAGTCTTGTCTCGAGGAGACCTTTGTTGTCATTTTTTTTAAGTGGTCTTGAGCAATAGTGCGCCTGGTTTTCTGAAGGTCTTTAAACATTTTTATTTGGGCACTGGCTGCTTTTTCAACCTTTTTCAGTCCTTGCACCTGATCATTTTTAGACAACTCTTTTTTTCATTTGCTTGATTTTTAAGTCACTTAACACTGATATATAAATTACCGTATTCAAGCACAGAAAACGCACCCTAACTCTGGGAGCCAATTTTAAATTGTATCTCTAGACTCTTTGTTACTAGGAGCTTGTTGCAAAAACAAACCCAGTTCCCATGTCTTTAGCTGAATCTATAGGAAATGCCAAAACATAACAGAACACAGTTTGACGAGCATAATATTTTATTTTTGGACTCACAAGGTGGTTCCTTGTTAATAGAAGGAACTATTGGTTGAAAACTTGGCATATCTTTGCATGGTGTGCAAAAGCTGAGGAAAGTGGACAAGTAGAAGATGTAAAATAAATAAGTATCAGGCCTAAAAACTAATCTACACCTTGTGAACAGTATCTGTGTTATTAAAAATAGGAAAATCCAGCAAAGACCTGAAACAGGACCTGAGAGATGCATCTGGCCCTTCAGCTGATCCATCTACTGTTTACTGAAGCCTCATCAGAGGTGGTCTCAGTGGAAGGGCGGCTGTCAAGAAGTCATTCTTAAGGAAGCAAAACAGGGAGAAAAGGCTGAGGTATGCCAGGTTACCCCAGAACTGGGCTGAAAATCAATGGTAAAAACTCTGAAGAAGTGATGAATCCAAATTTGAAAGCTGTCAAATCATCATCAGTGTGCATGAAGGAGACATGCCATGAAACAAGGTGGCGATTCTGTCATGGCTTTGGGATGTATTTGCACCATCCTGAGCCATGGTGGTGTTGACGATCTTGTCAGAATTAATTGAATTATTAATGCGTAAAAGTATCATCAGATTTTGATCAACCACACAACACCATATGGACAGCATGTAATTAGTAGCAGCTTCATATTTCAACATTAAAATGACCCCAAACCCAGTGTAGTAAAAGCATACTGGATAGTGTTCCATTGTGTGGTTTTCTATCAGTCATGGATTGGCCTCCCCAGAGAGTGGAGCTCAGCATTGTAGAAGCAGTGTCATCTTGACAGAGAACAGAACAAAGAAGAGCTTGGAATTATTCCTAAAGACTACTTAAAGAAGTGAAGGGAAAGTTTGCCTAAGAGAGTTTATGTTGAACAATAAAAGTGGTCATAAGAAATACCGACTTTCAAGTTTTTCAGAATAGTATAAACTCTGATTTAACCTCAAATTCTGTGTTTTCCTCTATGTTTACACAAGCTTCAACAAATCGCTTCTCCTACTTCCCATTATTGTAGCAAAATATCAAGAGAATTGGGGTGGCTCAAACCTTTTGTGCAATACTGTATCTATGACACAATTCAAATATAAAAGACTAATGTTACGCTATCTTTCAAAATCCCTATTGAAAATGAATTACATTCAAAATAACTGAGGTGCATTTGGCTATGATTTTGTTTAAGGTAAAAATATTAAGAAGAGATTTTGCTGTTTATATAAGAAAGAAGCTGTAGTTGTTGGTCTGAAATGGACTCTGACACACACACACACACACACACACACACACACACACACACACACACACACACACACACACACACAAGGCTTCGATTTGTTGGTATTACCAAAATGCATCGTTCTCCTCCAGGATTATCTAATTTTGTGTCCAATAAAAGGTCACAAAGTGTCACCACATTAGGGAGTTCTATACTTATATTCATGACTATATTAAGCTTCTGCAGTGTTTGTTGTCAGTCTGAATGCTGCTTCAGCTGCTGTTGATGTTTGATACTTGTAGAGATCACATCCATTACTGGCTTCATAATGAAACATTCCCCCACGAGGATGCACAAATCCCACAGAGCATTGTGGAAACAAGGCTGTCACACGAACCTGCTTAATTTAAATTTCCTGAATTATTTTAGGACTCTAATCTTGTCGCACATATCGGTGCTCTGTCGCAAATTTGGAGCGAAAACCTTTTCATTCATCATTTTTGAATCATTTACATCTGATGGAATGGTTACTCAGCATCATGTATTTATGCTTAGACATGCCCCCAGTTGAATCATTGGTATTTTTTTTTTAACTTTACACCACAGAGCAGAAAATATATTTCTTTTTTTGCCTCACCGTATCTTGTCTCATCTGTGGTGCCGTCTGCCTCTGGTGCCGCTCGCTGACTGACGTTTTTGAGGCCAGTGGCTTTCCCCTGAGTCTAGACTTCCTTTATTTGCATTAACTAAGAGAGGCAGTCAGACAGTCAGCTGGCATTGCTTTCTCTTTCCCAGATAAAATTTCTGTTGTTTCACTCTGAGGTTTAGCAGAGAGTTTAAAAGAGTTTGTAAGACGGCATTATAAATTTGTCTGCGGGGGTCATACAGCATGTTACCACTCAAGTGTAGTTCTGTGTGTTAGTAAGCAACACGATTGTACCTTTCATCTGTTTGATCGTGTTAGTTTTGAGTGAGCTTGTATCAGCGCTGTTTGAAAGTGTGTGTGTGTGTGTCAAGGATACACTGGCACCCTGAGCTGAATGTTAAGGTTCCCTGGAGTAAAATTGTACAGACAAACTTTCACTGAAATGATTTGTATGCAGCAGGAATAAGGATGAAATGCCTTTCAAAAGCATTCTGTATTCATCTAGTGGGCCCTCAGTATTTCTGCATTGAACCATTGCACTTTGAATCGCCTGCTTAAAATGTTTGTATTGCTGCCCGAAGCCAGTAGTAACCATTATAAAATGACTTTCATTTTCCTGATGCGCTCACACGTACACATTTTCTGTGCACATTTTGATACCATCTGTTTATTTTATCCAATGACCGCTTTGAAAGTGATAATGCTGTAGCAAACAATAGCACATTGTTCAATGAAATGAAATTCGGAGACAGAAACAACCAGGGATGCCCAGAAGCAACAGACACCATTCAGCAGCAGTCATTTTTCACCACTAACTGCTATGCTGCGATTAGGCTCCCCAGGGAAGGCTTGCTGTAGATGAGAACCACGTTTATAAAAGCTGTCCAGGTTTTGCAGCTCCCGGCCACCTTTGAGCACCTAAAGCTCTTCATCCTGGACACAATCTTGCACTTGCATTGCTCCCTGGGGCGCAGGGTTCATCTGTTCCTGTCACCTGTGACAGATGACCTGATAGTACTCTGCCTGTAGTGAAGCCACTTGCTGATAAAGACACATCATAGCGTGACACACAGATATTCCCAGATTCATTCCTATTCTGACGAATAATGATGTTTTCTCTATTCATATCTTTGCACTGGTGTTGTAGCCTGAACTCAAAGTGAAGCGTGTACGAAGTGCATACCAAGGACAGCAGCATGAATCTTTAGGATCCACAGGGAGGAGTGTCAGGCATAGGTGCCGTGGTCTGGCTGAAGGTCAAAATCAGAGCTGCACTGCACTTGATGCTGTTTTCAGACACCAAGTTGTGAAGTGAAGGACACGTACAGAGGCAAACATGCATGCTTATGCGCACCTTTTCACACCTGAATGTTAGCGTTTTAGGATTTCACACAGAATTTTATCCTGTAGTTGTGAAATACTATCTCTGCAGCCGTGTTGAAAACATTACTTCTTTCAGTCCATGTACAGTTGTGGTCAGAAGTTTACATATCCTATCATGGGCATGAATGTCCTTTTAATATTGGGGCTTTTAAGGATTTCTTTGAAGTGTTCCTCTTTTAGGGTGGAATGATTGAACAGCAAACATCTTCAATGACTTTAAAAAACAAGAATTGGGTGCAGAAGTTTGAAATTATTTTTGATTCCCTCGAATCCACACCATATTCATATTAAAAGTATATGTAGCGGCTCAAGTATATACATACATCTTCCCTAAAATATAGCTTAATGTCCAGGGTTGCGATCAGGGCATTGGGAAGGCTGTTCTGGAAATGTAATGTTCGCCTGTTTTACCCATTCTAAATCCAGTTTTGATATTTGTTTGGGATCATTGTCCTGTTGGAACACCCAACCATGTCCAAGTTTCAAACATCTAGCTGTTGACTTGAGGAGAAGTTAAAGATTTGAGGTAGTCCTCCTTCATTATTTCTTCCACTTTGTGCAGTGTACCAGCACCACCACTGGCAGCAATACAGCCCCGGAGCATTATGCTACCACCACCATGCTTGACAGCCACATTGTAGCCAAATAGATTAATCTTTGTCTTGTCTGACCACAAAACCTTTCTCCAGATGAATTTGGCTTGTCTGTGTTGACAACTGGAAATTTCAGCTTCGGCACTCTCTCAGTCCACGGTCAGGTGAAACTTCTTTTATTGTGGACAGTGACACTAATGTTCCAGCAGTTTCCAGTTCATGGCAGGCTTCATTGTTGGTTGTTCATTTGTTTATCATAAGACTGCAAAACAATTCCCTCTCATTTGAGTGAGAGGGAATTGGATCTTCTTCCAGATCATTGTCACCCATCCAACTAACTTCAACTTATGTACAATTGTTTGACCTGATCTTGCAATCTGGAGTTATCTAGAAATGGCTGCAGGGTACTTTCTTCACTTGTGGAAATCTACAACTCTGATTGGTCAGTCCAATGAGTGCTGTAAAAAAATCCTTTTTATGCTGAGAAGTAGAAACTTTCCATCCTGTAAAAATAACAGCTCAAAGAATTTGTTAAAAGCATCAAATTTCAATGACATTCATGGCCATGATGTCTATATCTAAACTTCTGACCACAACTGTACGTGGGTTGAAAGGAGAAACATTTTCAACACTGCTGCAGAGATTTAAAAAAAAAAATCAAACAATTACCAGAAAATTCTGTGTGCAATGCTAAAACACTCAGGTATGATAAGGTTTGTATGAGCATGCATATTTGCCTCTGTATGTGTCCTCCCCTCTGTAACTGTGTCTGATGACATCATCAAGCTGTTATGTCCTTCTGACCACAACTGTGGAGCCGTTTCGGTATTACCAGACAAATTATGGTATAAAAATTCAATTAAGAAGCTGGATACACCATTGCAGCAGACACTTCCACACAAACCAAAACATAAACTGATGATTTCATTATCTCCACTGGGCTGAATGCTAAATCTTGTTTTCTCACTGAATCTGGAGGCCCAGATGTGTATCACAGAAGTCCCTTCACCATGCTGATATATGTGATTTAAAAACACAGAAATGCAAACTGTCATTGCGATTTATACGCAATAAACTAATGTCTCCTGAACATTATTGCGTGCTATCAATTGTAGACATTATTAATGATTGTGTTTTGACATCGGCTCTTAAAATGTGTTGATGGTTGCTCATGTTCTGCAAAATCAGCAGACGCTGACAAATGGACAGACTCTGTAAGTAAATATAAGCAGTGCTATAAGTTTTCAAGCTGTGCGTGGTTAATGCTCTGTCGGTGTGATAAAACACTACGTCACCTCTGTGCTCTACAGCAATAACCACGTTGACCTTTTATACTAATTGCAATTACAGTGACTTATTGTGAGCCAGCATTATTCATAATCATAGGAGTGTATGTCATAGCTGTAAATGTGAGAAAAATGAATGCAGGAGATGACCAATCAGGGGCTTGTTTAAAGGACCCTGGGGAAATGTCACGGCATAAAATGAGCTTGTTAACAGAAATAGCTATAACTACAACCGCCATTTCTTCTATGAACTTGAAAGACTTTATTATCCTTTGGTAAAGTCACCAGAGCAATTACTCTCTTTGATGAAACCTCATCTCCTGTGGCGCGTGTGAACTACAGTTCATCTTTATCCTCAGTGTAGAGCGGCCTTAAATGCGGGTCCTGTTAACACGAAGAAGAAAAAAAACCTAAACAAGCGCAGCTGTTCTTCTTTTGTGTTGTTGTGGTTTAATTTAAACGTTGATCGTCTTGCGTGCCGTGATTATGCTGCCTACATTGAAATAAGCGCTGCAATTCATCAGCGGCTGCTGCGGAGTTGTTGTCTGTGTGCAAATCAAACATGTAAAATATGAGCCGAAACCCGGCGGCCATTAGAGATAAACTGCTGCAGCTGCGGGGGAAGCTTCAAACAGCCTCATGAGTCACGGTCAAAAAGAAATGTAGCTGACTTTTAATGCAAGTATTTATGAACCACCGTGAAACCTCAAACCAGGTCTTACCACAGGGTGTAATACATGCCACCATCCATGAAATAAGAACGCAGGCGGCTCAACTTTATGTTAGTCACTTGCCCTCTGACAAACTGTCAAGGTCACCTTCTGCTCATGAATGTCGAATTAGTTAACATGTTCTTTCATCTGTGAAGTGTAAAAGTTAAGGCAGCGTTAGCGCTTTAGTGATGTTGCGCTGTTTACAATTTTGATGTTCACACAACTTCAGCATCCTGAGTTCACACACAAGCAAAATGCTGGACAGCATCGACACGAGGATATAATTCAAACCCTGAGTCCATATCAAGCCTGGGTGTGAGAAGTGGCCTTGTGATTTACTACGCTTGGATCCTGCTGTGTGCCATTTTAAATGAATGAGTTATGAACACTTTGCCATTCATGCTGTCCGTGACGGTCCTCTTAGGGCGTCTTGCCTCTGGCTTTTGTCATATTCAGCCGGGCTAGATGCAGAAGGAGAGGGCAGTTTGGCTTTTCACTTAGAAATATCACCTCTTCTAGTTTTATAAAAGCCATTTCGTCGCTACTGTCTTGTGGCTTAGTGCTACGGTTCGGTTAAATAAGCTGGTTACTCAGTCTCAGCCCTGGGATTCATTACGGGAGGTACAAATGCTACATAAATAAATCTGCAGTAGTGTTGCCTGTGCCAGGATTCTGTCCTGTCAGTGTAGCTTGATGGGTGTGTGTGTGTGCATGTGTGTTTGGGCAGGTGGGCGGAGTTGTATTTTATGATAGAGAAGACAGGAAGCATAAATATTACTTGTGCTTAATCACAACCCAGCTGCAATGCTGAGTGAAATGATCAATTTCTTGGTAATATTTACACACATTGGACACACACACACACACACACACACACACACACACACACACACACACACACACACACACACACTTAAACACACACACTCTCAAAGAGAAAAAAGCCTAGCAGGCAATATTGTTACTAATATGTTGAGGAACATGTTATTATTTATATGCTACAGTGTATTTATGTGTGTGTGTGTGTGTGTGTGTGTGTGTGAGAGAGAGATTTACTTACACTATTCAACTCCACCTTTGCTGAGTAAAGTCTTGTCGAGAGAGTTTAAGCATATTTGTGTGCAGGCGTTGAGGCAGCGAGCGAGCCAGGGAGGGAGGGAGTAAGGGCGGCAGAGATAAGTAACGTTTGGAGGAGCCTGTACCACCACCTCTCCCGCGCCCCCCCCCGCCCCCCTCTTTGGAAACGATGCCAGTGTCTGTGATTGATTCACCCGGCAAGTGGAGAGGGAGGCGTTCTTGCTGGGCTCCCGGACCCCCAGGTCATCCTTTCTCTTAGCTGTAGGGGAAGGGAGGGGAAGGGGAGGAGGTTGGCGGGGTAGGGGGGGAGGAATTCTCAGACACCTCCAGCAGCCCCAACTTCACAGCACAAAGGTGTGAGCACAGCGAGAGGGGAAGGCAAGTGGCACTTCTCACCATGTCTGTCCTCATAGCCACCCAGCTGAAGATAGACACCAGCACTCCTTCCAGAAGGGTAAGAGGCCCTTTTAGCATGCATGACACGCTGTGGGGGAATGTCTGTGTTTGTGGGTGAGCCTCCTGCTACTGACAGAACAGGCTGCTGGCTGTTTTTGATAACAACTGGACAGGCAGGAAGAGAGCGGCGGGTCCTCATCTCCCCTCTGCCAGGATCTTGATGGACAAATGCTTACCACTTTTAATTTTCTTTCAAGAGGCGACTTCTAATGAATGGCTGGCTGCATACGCTGTGGAGAATACCTTGCGCCTCATTGTTAATCTTTGTGATGTTACCACATAATGACTTCAGTTCAGCTGTTCACTATGAGGAAAAGTTAGGTATGAAAGTATGATTGCAGTGCCATATTAGATGTTTTAAAACGACTGCTTTGCATTGCCTTTTCTTTGCTTAATCTTTGCTTATGTGAAAATCCTCCAGACTTGACTTTGAGGTCAACTCATTAGATTAAATGCTGACAGTTTACTGCTCTCATGTTTGCATGCAAATGGGCTACAAGGGAGATTGATGACGAGCAGAAGTTGCTGTGCGACTTTGGTGTTCTTGAGCAATTAAAATTATGTAAATTGTAGCTTTCTGGAAGTTAGAGAAAGGAACGCCCGTAGCTCTAAAACTCTCTCCTGCAGAGCAGCGTTTAGATTTGTGCAGCACTCCAGATCACAAATACACTTACATTTTGTGCCACGTGGAATAATAAATGACCAGAAGGGTCATACCAATCAATAACTTGTGCAGGGCGGTTTGCATTAAGCCTTGCATGTCTCATACCATAAACTCCTTCAATTCATTTGTCATAATCCATTTTCAGCTCTCGTTTTGCTGTGCACACTATCTTTCTATCCGCACCCAAACACACATTTGACAGTAAATTTATAGTGACATGCTCTAGTTTGGTTTCTCTGTTTCCTATCTCCCCCTTCGATTCCTTCCTCTTTCTTCTCCCCATCATCTGCCGCTGCCACAATCCACAGCTGTAGTCTGCTGCTCCCCCTCAAACCACAGTCTATTCTACAGCATCAGCCAGCATTAAACTCCATTTCCTCAGTGACTTATCTGCTGCCATTTCAATTTGGGCTCAGTGCATAGCTTCCCTTCACTTGTAATACACTGGGAGATTCAGCTCTCCATAAAAAATAATATTCCCCTCCCAATGGGACACATCCTCAACTAGTTTCACTCAGGGAATGGATTTTATGCAGGCAAATAAGGGCTTAGAACAGGTTAGAAATGACAATATTTACATTTATGTGAATTTACAGTAGGAAGGTCATCAAATGATTCACACATAAAGTGTTACCTATATGAGACTAAATATGTGTCAGTGATTTGTAGCAGCTTCCTTCTTCTGTGCAGCGGACCAGAAGTGTAATGAATGCAGTACTTGCAGCCAAGAGTAATTGAAGTGACCATTGTTACATGGCCCGAAATGAGCCAAGTGTTGTAACGTAGTCTTAGGGTGTAATTCAATGATAAGGACTGTGAGACTCTGCAGTCTCACAGACTTTGGCTTTCAGTGACACACAATTCAATTTTGATAAACACTGATGGAGAAAGATGTTTCTACCCTGTGAGTAATGGCTGATCGATCTATCCATCTATCGATCGATCTATCGCTCTATCTGTCTGTCTGTCTCTTGTGGTATCACAATACAGAAATGCTGAAAGACTTCACACTTTGCATGACAATAAGCTACAAAAATCATGATCCCTGTGTAAACAAATACCAATATGTGCAGTGCATCGCAGCATCAGTGTGTGTATTATAATAATCGTTCCAATACGTCCGTTTGATTAATTAGCTCTCTGATTTCTTTCCCACCATTTTTTTCATCTGTGAATTACAATGCAAGTGAGTGAACAGGCATCTGCTTTTCCTTCATTCATTTGATAAGCTTTGCCTCTGGAAGTCACGTGACTGGGGTAATCCATGCTGTGAAGGAAATGTGTTTAAGGTGTTTTAATAAAAATATGCACGTTTGAGGCCAGAGTTTATACATACATTGTGAGTTAATGCTTTTATACGATATATTGCTGTGTGGATGTTCTGTCCTAACTGTTGACAATGCTGCTTAGTGCACACCAAACTGTGGCTGACCTGCTGTTGTTGTTACAGTGATGCCACAAATCTGCCCCTTTCACCTCATGCAGCATCTTCACCGACATCTATTCCCTCTGTTCTGTGCTCCCCCGAGGAGACGTGCCTTGCAGCCTGAAAACATTTGATCTGGAGGCATTTTAATGAGTTACGGCATGCAATTCCTTCTTGAAGACTGCTTCTGATAATTGGACAAATTTGATGTACACAAGTGTATTTGTGATGATTTTTAATCGATGTGAAAGCAAGCTATTTACAGCTCGGTAATGGACTGTCTCGAGAAGAGCTTCAAGATAAAATGTATGTGCCCAGGCCACAGCGAAACGGGGCATGTAATCCGACACCGGCAGCGGGGTGATAAAGAAACTTGTTGTCATGGTTGTCCCAGCACAGCATCGAGAGAAATCACTAGTGTCCAGCTAATGTCGAATGGAGAATGGTGGAAAAATGTGATTATGATGGGTTGTAACTGAATCTGTTCTCTCTTACATGCATGTAGAGGGGTTCAGCAATTTTCTTGTTCAGCTGAGTGATGTTCAGAGGAAATTAGATATTACTGCACACCCACAAAACATCGATTGATTGATCGGTCTCCTCTTCCATCCAGTTAATTTGTGTCATTTTGTTGTGCTGTGTGGAATGCTGATGGAAAGATGTTGGGCTGCAGTGGCATTTCACTTCATACAAATACATTAATATTTGCATTGTGAGTGATTAACTAAATTTATATAGGCACCACACTACAGTATGTTCTGTATGGTATCCTGTTTATGGTAATAGAAATAGCAGTATGCGTGATAGTGTTGCTGTGCAGCTTAATATCCAGCTTACCTTTGTTGTACATATTTTTAAAGATGTCAAACTTTAAGAAAATAAGATCAAACACACTTAATTCTTAAAAATTTCCAAGCCAGGAGATCTAAAACAGAAAAGAGCAAACATTAAAATGATTTTTTGTGTGTGTGTGCAATTATAAAAAGATTTACTTTCCTTTTTCTCTCTCAGATTTCTTGGTTTCCCTCTAGTCTTTCTTGCTAATAATGTTTAATGCTATTGTGGGATTTTTTTTTTTACCTCCAGGCTGCCTCAGAGTTTTCCGCCTCTCTGCGGAGAACATGATCACCAGTTTTTGGCGTTGTTTCATTTCATTCTAGGAGGAGAAAAATAATGACTTCCCTCTGGTCCTCATATAATAAAAAAACATCTGTGCATTCAGTTAGTAAAATTTCTGGCAAAGTTGGTGTGTCAGTCCCTCACTGGAATTAAAAAATAAACTCACTGAAGGGAGTTTACTGCATAGCGGAGCTTCATAAAGCCATCACTCACAGCGTCATAAAGTGCACCAAAGTGCATCGTATCATTTGAAATAAAATGCATCTGTGACGTGTTTGAAATATAATTACGATGTTCCATATCACAAGCGAGGTAAGCTTTAGCTTGCACTGTCTCCAACAGTACCATTAGCTACCCACAGAGGTTTTACTGCAGCTATCATTGTCATTATACCTGGTTATTACATGCTTCTTCAAATTTTTACCACCTATAATGCAGAGCTTGACTGCAGTGGTGTTTGTGGGAGCAGGGAAAGGCGTAGCTCCAGTCATCTGCTGTGTCTGTGTGGAGGCGATAGGGGAGTCAAGCTGAGCCCGGGCTCCCCGGCGCTGTCCTGAGGGGAGCTTTAAAGCAGTGAGGCAGTTCACAATAGCTCCCC
This sequence comes from Simochromis diagramma, assembly GCF_900408965.1. Taxonomy (NCBI): domain Eukaryota; kingdom Metazoa; phylum Chordata; class Actinopteri; order Cichliformes; family Cichlidae; genus Simochromis; species Simochromis diagramma. The sequence goes on from NW_024386782.1 coordinate 9,818,132, forward strand.
AACAAGGTGAGGGAGATTGGAAGACATCTATCAGAGAGGCTGGGATTGATGTCAAGTGACTCAGGCCTATTTCCCAAGGGGTGCGCAGACCCAGGAAAAGGCATTTATGAACTAGGGAAACAAATGACAAGGACCGAGGCAAGCCACTGTGGAAGGCGAGAGATTGCTGGAAGCCCAGAGATGTTCAGTCCAAAGCACAAGTTTCTGCTGAAACTCCAATTACGAGGTAGACAAAGCATCAAACAAAGTTCATTACTTTTTGAATCATACTTGGAGTCAAAGGAAAAAATGAGTCAAACTCATGAGGAAGGGGAGAATGGGGAGTAACGTCCACTATCCTTATTTTGTTTTGTTTTGTAAATAGCCAAACATTTGAAATGAAAATTCTGTATTCCAGATAGATTTACTATTAATCGGGTTGTATTCATAATTCAAGCCACGAATCAATGAGCCTTCAGCATTTCTTTCAGGACTCGAGATAACTCACCATTTATAAAAGAAATTTAATTGAAACTCACTCTTTATTCAGAGTTCAAGATAGACCTTTTTCATTTCTACTACTCTAGTCAGTTCACCTTGATAACACTTTGCAAATGATTGCCAAATGAACTTGATTTCACTTAATGAGAGAGGCAAAACGGCGGTATTCAGCAGAGTGTGTGCAGAGCTTTTTGGAGCTGCGCTTTAGTGCTGCTTTGAAGTTGTACCCCTCTGAAGATGACCTATTTCCCAGAAATACAGCTCAGCACCAGTTGGGTGATAGTTTGAGTGAGAGGCCATGGTGTGTTGGCCTGTGGCATTCTTGACAGGAATGGCAGAGATTTGAACACTTTGACCCAAGAGCCTTTCCCTCCCTCCGTTGCATATAAGCCAATATTCTGCATTTACCAGAGCTGCATTGCTGTGGCCTCTGTGAGCATTTCAAGCATGAAATCACCTGCAGTGTTATGAGCTGAATAACACTTGTGGTTGTGAACTGAATGAAAATATTGGGCTGAAGTAGGGAAGGGGCATTTTTATGGTTTGTGGCACTGCATGTAGAGGGGCTTTCAAGAAAGGTTTTCATCAGGCTCTAAGAAGCTGCAAAGGATACGTTTAACCATGTTTGTACACATTTTAAATATATATTCCTTTTATTTTATCCAGTTGTGTGACTCAAATATATGCTGTGCTTCAGAGTATTTTCTGTTTTCTATCTTTAAAGAAAGAACTTCCCTCTTTGTTGTGTCACATGTGGAGTACACATCTTAAGAGGCGTTTGGTCAGCCTGTCCTAATCCAGAGCGCCACAGAGAGGCACTAGAGCTCCGTCCTGGGACCATACGCAGTCACATGAGAGGCAATTTTACAACCTCGCTCATGAAATCATAAATGAGAGAGGCTTCTTATTCTGCGCTTTCACATCGAAGTCTATACAAGCGAATCTGTGCATCGCTGGCGCATTTCTGCGCGCAAAGCAGTGCACAAAGAAGTGCAGTGACAGTAGTGCTACAGTAAAGCTGCTCTCACAGCGCTGGTCACTTCACATGCAGAGCGCGTCTGCGGTGAGTACCGTCGGGCTCTCTGCGTCCTTCACACTTTTCATATGTGAGGTCAGTCCGGTATACACATAGCCGGAAGAGTCGAATCAGTATCTGTTGCTCGTTTGTTTTTGTTTGTTTTTGGACGGGGGGAGGTGGACAATCACTCGGAGTCATCTGGATGATCGAATATCTGATGGAAACTCAGCGCATCCGCCTGCCATCTCTCTGAAAGGAGGCATCAGGAAACTGAAGAGGGGAGACAACGTGTCGTGAATACAGAAGAGAGCAACTATTGACACCTACAGCCCACCAGTCTGCCGTGCGCCTGGGCAAAGCTAAAAGGACACGGCTGCGAATGATCCGGCTTTATATTGGTCTAACACTCCAACGCCGTGAGTCATCCACACTATCCACAGATGCTTATTTACTAGCCAAGTGTCTTCACCTCGTCCTTTTTTCTTTTTTTTTTTGCTCCATCCCGGAGGTGAAAGCTGGCTGCCTGCCATCGGTTCTCTTCGAAGCGCAAATAAACCAAACAGACTGTCCAAGCCACACAATCAGACGAGACCTGCTCGTGACTCTGACATGCTGTAAGTTTTGTTGTTTTTTTTTTTATCTGAACCGGACCAGTATTATGGCTTCGCTGTACCAGAGATTCACCGGAAAGATCAATACCACCAATTCCTTTCCGCACCCACCTGAGGCCAGCCACCTTCTTGGTGGACAGGTTGCAGACGAGGAAAACGCAGCGAAGACCCCTCAGCAACTCCTCGATGGGAGACCTCACGTCCAGTACCGCAAAAAATGCCTGCGGGAGGATGAGGACGTAAGAAATTAGTTTTTTCTTTGTTGTTTGCATGCATAAAGCCACAATTATGCACATTTTGGACAGTAATTCTTCAAACACACTCATTCAGACCCCAACAGGCCTCCTTGAAGCTTTCACTTTTAAAAGATGTTGAAGAAACTTTCAAAAGCTTGGTTTATATTCTGTGGCAGCTGCAGTCTTCCATGTTGCTTCTGCTTATGTTGCAGTGTTTTTTAAAAAACATTCATCTGTTCCACTACTAGCAATGGTAGCATTAAACCTCGACGTGACACGGTGACCGTGATGATGATTTGACTTAAAAATCAACACTTTCTGCTCCATATGTTTCATATCTGTCTGCAGAGAGCCGCTGATGGGTTGCATGGTGCTGACCGTGGTGCTGAAACTGCAAACAGCCCCACAGCAGTGTTGTGGTTATAGTGACAAAACATAAGCGTCTGACTCATTTTTGAGAGGTTCATGAAGAGAGTGTTTGGCCCAACCATGACCCTAAACCCCCTCCCAACACACAAACACACACACACAAGCCTTTAGCATTTAGAAATTTCTCACTGTGGATTTTGATGGATAAGTTGAGGGCCAGCTCAACGAGGCAGCTGCCTGGAGCCTCAACAGCGCAAGGGACGCAAAGGAGAGGAAGAAATATTTTGTAAAATTTATAGTTCAACCTTAAAAATATGCCACTAATGTGCCCCAAGCACTGTTAAAGACACCGGTCACAGTAAACAGATGATCTAAAAGGAAGCTACGCATGCAGATGTTCCCTGCTGGATTATAAATTGGAGCCACATGTGATAAATTACAGTGTGGGTGCAGGCGACTCCTCAGATTGCCTGTAGAAGTCGGATTGTTGGTTTTACAAAAGAGAGGCTGTAGTGGGGAACTAGGATCTAAAAGTTGAACAAAATATTACTGTCAGGCTGCAGTGATCTAGACACACAGACAGGTGCACAGCCAGAACTGTCTTAACAGGTTATTAATAAGTTTGACGAATATTTAATGTAACCCAGGGGAATCTGAAGGCGATGCTTTGCTGCTTACAGCTGTTTATTGGAGTCTTTCCTTAAAGTTCATCCAATAATCGCAGCTTCATGGGGTTACTTACAGCTGCAGAATCATCAGGAGGGTTTCAGCAGAGAGAGTTATTAATAATCATTAAATATTCTCAATGCGGATAGAATTAAATCACAGTCTGTATTTTTTTTTTTACACATTAGTCAGATGACCTGTCACACTCACACACTTTTTGCAGTTAAATCATTTGTTACACACCAGCTAATCCAAGGTTGAGTTCAAATGTTTCCTAAGGCACTGCAGTAGCAAGAACCAGTCCTGGATAGGTGGTACTATATGGGAAAAATAATAAGAAGGCTCAGTTTATGAAACATCGTTGGAATGGCTTTTCTGCTCAGTCCTTCTGGATTGTGTTTGGCTTTGTTCTGTGCTTTTTAGATTTAATGACAGGTACATCATCACAATGCTTTTTATTAGTTCACTGTTTGTCAGCTTGTAGCCATGACGTGAAATTGCTTCTCATACAAAAACCAAGATGCTTTACTTCAGCCTTTCTCTATTAGATTAGAAGATGGCTATTTGGACTTTGTGCCTGTTAGAGACGACAGCACCCAGTACCTCCAAACTGTAGTGGTTTATGCAATCACCTAACAAGCAAAAGAATCCTGGTTCATTTATGGCGAAAACACAAAGTGTTTGTGTCATTCTGTTTCCATTTGTGAAAACAAACACAACATGAAGTGCAGAGCTCTCAGACAATTTTGTCCCCTAAACATTTCTGACATTTGTGTTACTGGTTTCTCTTTTTTTCAGCCTAAGAAGACTCATATCCATCTAGCTATGTAGCATCAGCCATGCATCCACCAAATAGCGAAAACTCACAGAAGGCTTCAGATTGGCTGGAATCTCACATTCTGTCTGCACAAAGACAGAGTTGTTAGGAAATGTGTTGCTTGTTTTCTGCAGGAAATAGAGGTATAGTCCTCTGGCTGTGTCCTATACGCCTCTGGACAAAAAGAAATAACCTACCATTGCTTCCTTTAAGCTTATTACCTCATTTTTATGGATAATTCTGTACTGGCGACTTGACAGTCACGATTTTCTTAACAAACAGACATCATTTTACCCGTTAAGTCAGAAGTTGTTATTGTACTGCAAGATTTCCAATTTATTACATTTGCACTATTAACCTTGAGGTCACCTTTAGTCCCAATGTCTCTCTGAGTCGTGCTGGAGCATGAAATTGCCTTTTGCCTCAAGAGATGGGGAGACCATTTCAAGAAGTACAATTTCCAATCCCTCCCTCCTTGGCAAAAGTTTGCCCGCGCTGTTGTTGTTCTCCTTTATTTTGCAGACGGAAGAAGCAAACAACTGAATCGGACATTCGTGAATTTAATTTCATTCATCCAAATATTTACCAGCGAACGCTCGTGCGTCTGAGAGTTTACTCTGAGTTAATGAAAAGCAGAAAGAATTACATTTTTTGTAAACAACAGTTTCATTTGTTTGCTGCTGTGTTCTTCTGAGCTCTTGGGTTCGCGAAATGCAGGCACTGCATCTTTGTTTGTCGGAGAGCTGTGTGTGTGTGTGTGTGTGTGTGTGTGTGTGTGTGTGTGTGTGTGAAATGAGATTAATTCTCGCTTTGCACTGTGTGTCAGTGTTTCATGGTAGAGTTTACGTCACCTAGGGAGATATCAGCAGTAGTTCGTTCTCCTCCTCATTACCCTTTACTGTAAATAGAGGCCTGTGAACATCTTAATTAACTGTTGGATATAAAGGTGAAACAGGGTAGCATTTTGCCTTAAGGCTGGAGCCTGGAGACACATTCATGACTCGGCCTGTATTGACATTTTCTTTATAGGTTACATAACAGAAAAACCCCCACATCCCTTTTTGCTTGTGTCTCGCCCTGTGATCTGGAATAATGACATGTGACTCACAGACAACATATCGAGTAATAAAAACAATATTCATGCTGTTTTTCTTTGACAAATAAAGAGGAGGTGGTTGAATTACCCTTTTTTATAGAGACCTTAAGACAAGTGACAAAACCTTATAAGAACAAATATGAAAAAGAATCATTGTGAATTAAAGTAGCCCAGATTTCTAAAGAACCACGTGATAAAAATATTGCTCTCTTTAACATTTCCTTCTCGTTTCCTTTAAAAAATACATCAAATCTAAATTCTTGTGATCAATGATTTACTAGAGGCCATGCTTATGGTTCATTTTCAGCTGTAATAAGCATCATCTGATATAATGAGTAAGCCTTAAAAATGTATAACTACAAACGAAGGACAAAGTCAACCTCCATTTATACCAGGTCTTAACTTCTCATGATCCTTTTATGGAGCTCTAATCTAGATTTTATGATTTGGTGATGAAGGCTGTCAGTTTTCTAAATAAGTTGAACATTTTACTGAATAAAAGCCACAAAATCCTACTGATTCCCATCGTTTCTATCGCCAAAATAGCTAAAAACAGACCCCCTACTGCTAATTACAATGACAGCTGTATTCATGTCTGACTATAAGTACTAGTCATTAGTGGAAAGCTCATTTCCCACAGGGCCACCTTAATCTCAGAATAGCACGCTGCTCTATAATGCATTAATATTTCGATCTCGGTCTGGGCTTCCGCTTTTAAAATCAACCGAAGTATGCTGAAAATGTGGTTTCATTTTACTTTTAATTAGCTCTTTTTACACATATATAATATGCCCTTATGACAAAGAGATGGTGTGATGGCGTCCCTGAGGGCCAAAGAAGCATTTTTGAAATGGCAAAGTGGGCAGGCTGTATCTCTGGGGACAAGCACAAAGAGCTCTGAGCTCTCTGATTTCCCTTTAGTAATTACAGGAGTTTGTTTGTAGTGAACCTATTGTATTTCAGGACACTGCCATCTCTTCAGCATTGAAAGCATCATTACACTACATATCCTCTTTTAATTAATTTAATTAAGTTTCCTTTCGGAACGTTTTATCTGAGGAAAAATTCCCTAAATTTTCAGATTCTGTTTTGAATCAGAAGGAAATTGATGTTCAAAAGGAATGAATCATAAATCACCTTTGCTGTGTGACTTAAAATTGAATTCATGTTGGATAGACTGCCCAGGGCTTATACATACACGAACACGCACGCAAACTCGCAGCCTGTCCTCATGCGTCCCCTTAACTGTGCCTTCTGCTTAGACATACTCCAGATCTGAGTAAGACAGTTTGGCCCGGTTCCCAAGTCTTCGTTTAGCTCTCTGCTTCCTTTGAGGTCCAGAGCTCAGATAAATCAGCCAGACGGAGCTCAAGAAGAGCAGCCAGATAAAAGAAAGAGAGCAATGAGATGCGTTAGGCTGTCCTCATTATCTTTGAGGAAAGGCTAACTGTGTGCTTCAGATGATGACTGCTTACTGAAAGATGCCACCGGATTTGTTACTTGGCATGCTAATCCAAAATGATCACGAATCCTGAGGCAAACTCCCTTTTCATCAGTGCAGAAAGCCAGATGTGAATGTTAAGGATGGAAAACGGAAAAAAAATCTACTTCCCATTACTTCCACGAACAAATATTTATGTTTTATATGAGGAGCTATGCCAGGAAATTCTCTTGTCTGGATGCCACCACATTAGGCTTCAAAGGAAACAATCAAGATGCAAGCACACGCTCTAATTTTTAATAATTATGTGATTATTCCTGTAATCATAATTATGCTGTATGAGGGGAAAAATGTGAAGGAAGTCACTTTAATGTGCAAATCATTGCATGAGACATATAAGTGCGGGAAAACATGAACTGTTGCCCTGTGTGCGTTCATAGAGGATTGTAGGTTGCTTAGTTTTGTCTTTATAAGCTTGTAGAGCTTTTAATGAAGCAACTGGAGTTCAATATTTTGTGAGCCGGTGATGCAGAATTAGAACTTAATTGAAATTAAAGCTACTGTGAAAACATTAAGACTATTTTTCAGTTTCTTTCCCACCTGGGTGGACAGAAGATGGCGTTATAGTTGTGTATTGATCAAGCGATATTACAGTCGCATTTCACCTGTGACAGTTTCACTCTAATACCACAAAGATAAACACAGTAACTTGATGTAATCTGGTTTGTTTTATTAGCTTATGTGAAAAATATTTTGTCTTTACATTATTTTTCAGAAATATATTTGTCATCATATTTTTCTCTTTTAGCTATTTTTGGTCTCCATTGTTCCGTGAGGGATGTTTCTGGCACTTTAGCCACTGTCTATGTACTAAGTACAGTTAGAATCAGGCATGTGGTGTACAGCTAAGTCTGATCCTATCCTAAAATAACAATAAAATACTAAATACTAAATATTGAATAAAAACAAAAACACAGACGAGTAAAAAATGACTTAAAAGAAATGGTGAAGAAATTTGTGCTGAGATGCAATTAAATAAATGAGAAAAAGAGGTTCTGCAAAAGATAACAATAAGGTTGTACAGTCACCAGCTACTTTATTAGGTACACCTGTTCACCTGCTCCTTATCCATTCAGCTAATCACATGGCACTAACTCGATGCATGTAGAAAGGCAGACACCAAGCATCCTAATGGTGATTTAAGTACTTTTGAACAGATCGTGGTCGCTGGTGCCAGACTGGCTGGTCAGAAATTGCTCATTTCCACCCTCAAGAATGGTCTGAACCACACTGGGTGCCACTTCTGTCAGCTAAGAACAGGAAACTGAAACTAAAATTCGCACAGGTTCACCTAAATTGGCAAAAGTGTTTCCTGGACCGATGAGTCAACTTTTGCTGTGACAATCAGATGGTGGAGTCAGAATTTGTCATAAACAACAAGATAAGATCAATCCTGCCTTATATCAACAGCTTAGGCTGGTGGGGGCGGGATGATGGTGTGTGGGGGATATTTTCTTTGAGCCTCATAATACCAAACATGGGTCAAAATCTCTGAGGAATCTTCTAGAATTAAGGTAGTTCTAAAGACAAAAGGTGATCCAACCCAGTACTAGCAAGGCGTACCTAATGAAGTGGCTTGTACTATTGAATTATAGTAATTAATAGTTAAGTATAAAATCAGGTAAAACAACATGAAAGTAAATATCACATGTGAAAAAAAACAAGCAGTGCATGGTTTCTGTACGTTTAAACCAGTGTGCAGTGCAGAGCACAGAAGGCAGACATGCTGTCACCCAGCGCAGCTCCTCCCCTCAGGACAACAAAGCAGCCGCGGCAGGACCTCATGCTCGATGTTGCCATGGTTGCAAAGGTGGAGAGGGTGAGGCTGTAAGCTCTGGGAACACACACGCTGCTGCTCGCTGGTGGCTCTGACTGCCATCTGGAGATGACGCAGCTCTCACATCGCACCCTGAATATCCTCCCATCATACCAGCATACTGTGTCCATCATAATCACCACGATGTTAATTTTCCTTTTTGTTAAAAAAATATGAATTCCCCTTTGACGCTCAATGAATACAAGCCTCCACTCTGGTTTCTGCACCAGGTCGCCATTGACAGACATATTCGACATCAGCCTTTTTTTTTGTTGCTGTTGTTGTTTGCTTTTTTAGCTCCTCTGTTCCCAGAGGGCATCTCAACGGGTCATCCATTCCTCTCCCCGGCACCTCAACGCTCTGTTGACACCCCATCGATCATCCCTTCGCGCCCTGCCCTCCCCCAGCACCACCTCTACAGACCTGTCAGCGGCACATCAGCTGACTGCTGCCTCGCTGTTTGACTGTCCCTCTTCCTCCTGATGATTTACTATATTATTACAAAAGCTGACAGCGAGTATTAGTCAGTGTTTAAACAGAGAGAGAGGCCTTATTACGCCGTGATGATGCTGAGCTTCAGTCTCTCGTGGTACATTTTCTGCTCTGAAGATCACGTGAAGTAAACACATCATCAGCTGTCATTAGGCCTCCACGTGGGTATTTTGTAATCAGTGGTGTTCGAACACCGTTTTGTCGCTTTCTTTAATTACAGTCTGTGTAGTTGAAATTTACCGAAGCCGATTAAATATCGATGCAGATGCAGAAAAAAGAAAATCACTCCATCTGTCTACCTTCATTTGCGATCGTCAGCTTAATAATGGCGGTCACATCCACTTCCTTCACGTCACAGGAGATTATCTCACTCTCCAGATGCAACTTCACTCTGGATCTTTTTTTTTTTTTTTTTTTGCCTGTCCCATTTGGTTCTTTAGCCGTCAGAATTGTTTTCTGAAGACCAACAAGGATACCCAATGGATTTATTTTGCCAAATGGATCATCATGGCATTGCCGTATTGGTCCATTTGATCGACCTTTGTTTTTATTATTTATTTTATTTTATTTTCAATTGTTACAGACGGGACAGACATGAGTGAGGGATAGGAAAGGGAGAAAGAAAGAGGAAGGAAAAGAAAAACAGAAGGGGAGAGGGACAGTGAGAAAGGGGGGAAAAAAAGAATAAAAAATCTCCTGGATCACCTGTTGAGAGAAGAAGAATAGAAAACAAGCAAAAAAAAAAACCAAAGCAACATACTAAAGCACAACACCATCGCATTAATCTAGCTAAGTGTAAACAGCAGTAAATACTAAATATTGAATATTGTTGTGCAGCACGCAGGACAGACAGACCCCTCGTCTGGGGATCCTCAGCCCTTCCCATGAGGGTGGCACGGATGCCCCTCCGGTGGTCCTCCTTGGGCTCTCGCACTCTGGGGCCTCTGGATGTCTGGGGCCTGGATCTCCTCCATGCCTGCTTCATGCCCTGGGGGACAGGGCTATGGCTCTCTACATCCTCTTGCGGACCATTACATGGGGAAACCATTTGAATACAAGCACGCTGATCCACACAGGTGTGCACACATGGTGTTCACTGTTCGTAGACTTAAATCACACCTTTCTTGGCTGCTACTTCAAAGCACATTGTGCGCTGTCACTCTGGATCTTAAAGATTCCTGCAGTTTTTAAGAATTACACGAGAATGCAGCTAAATATAACCGTCTCTTAACCCGTCTTGCGTCCCATTTTCTTTTCTCCTGTGCTTCATATTTATAAATGGAGGCAGCATTCTCACTGATTTGTTTTGAGGATGAGCTTTATTAGGTGTGCAGCTGATAATCACCAGAGTAACTCCTTTTAAAACAGTCAGTTTTCTTCCTCCTGCTTTGCTTTACTCTATTTTTCACAGTTTATTGAAAAAATAAAGGTCATGTGCAGTAGGCAGTGTCATTTCACTGACATTTTAGATGCTGGAGACCATTTTTATGGCTTTTTCCTTGCACTGTGTCTGTTTTGCCACTAGAGACTGTTGTGTTCCAATCAATGCACCAGCTCTACACTATGGTGAAGGCATCAACAGTGCAGTGGATAAGTGAGGCTTTGGTTGTAGTTAACACAAACTCAAAGATTTAATAGCCAGTGTAGTGAGTAGTAGATCATTTATGTACCACCAAAGGCAATTTTTATTTTACCTCGCACTGCTTCTATAAATGTTATCAAAAAGCTGGCACACCTGATGGTGTCTCATCTGAGAAGAGGGTGAAAATGTCACCTCTCGTAAGGTTTGAAAAGGTTGTACGGTCATCACTTCACATTAAGAAATTGCTAAGACACAGATTAAGACTTTTTCTGCCAGTTATCAGTTGATTCACTTGATTGCGACATTTAATTCAAGGCTGTGAAAGATCAAATTGCCATATCCTCTCTGGAGTTAAATCAGAGGCTGACAGGTGCTTCTGTGTGGGTATTTTTTGCAGTAGCAACAAGCTCCATTCATGTATTTTTGAAAACAGCCCTCCTTTATTTAACTGAAACTCATCTGTGCCTCTGCAGCAGCGCTTCATGCTTAAAATTGTTTGATTCAGACAAAACAAGAACAAATCAGAGGTATAAATCTAACAGCAATGCGCACATAAATATGAATTATGTGGAGGAGATTTCTCCTACAGCACTTCAGTCAGTTCGAATCAAAGCGACGAAGCCCCACTGCCATTTCTCCCGAGTCCTCTCGCAGTCGTTTTCCGGGCTGAGACCAGGCAGCAGTAATCTGTTGTGTCACACGGGCAGATTCTCTTATCGACCCTGCCATGATACAGCAGCGACACACTCCTGAGAGACATGCACACAAGCAAGCACACACACAGGGGTACAAGCACTTAATTTAACTGTCATACAGACACAAGCACACACACACACACACACACGTGTGCAGGGCATTTGAGAATAAAAGCAAAGTTTACAAGGTCACATCACAGCGTGATAAATCCTAGAGATATCCAGCAGCAGACACGAGTTGGACCTCATGCATCTGTAGTAGCTGTGTCACTGTAGAGAAATAGAAATAGCGACGCTAATATGATTCCTGTTGATGTTTAGGTCTGTCTGCCGATGCTGCGACTTTATTAGCTGTCTCCATGATCACTTTGTGGCTTTGTAGCATCGCTGCTGCCTGACAGCCTGTGTGAGAAATGGAAGATCGGTGTAAAGATGGCAGGCACCAAAGTTTCATTCAGTCAAACAACTTTATGCTTGAAGTAATACATTTTACTACAGCAGCGAAAGAGAGTCAGAGTGTCGCATCTAGCTCAAATGTGATCACACAGAAACTGAGGAGTGGTGACTAGGCAGCACCTTCCCCCTCCAGGTGTTTGCTGGGGTGATGGAGTGGGTTAAAACAGCAGGTTGGCAGACATGGAGGGAAGCAGTCACACCGATGTCACAGGGAAAAATGGGAAATTCTCCAGTTTAACCCATGCAAACTCATGGTCCATTTTGTATTATTTACATCTCCCATAATTTTCATGAAAGTAGAAACTAGTCTAAGTTTTAATGGGTTAGAAACGGCTGCCAAGTTGAGAGTGTATGTTCAGGATATGAGGCTAGGATGTGAGGGTGTATGACGCACTGCAGCTAATATCACCTGCTGAATGAGCTCACAGGCTTCGTCACATTTACTACAGCGTCATGAAATATGTATTAGTATTCCAAACTGAAGCCAAGTTATAGCAATTAGCAACATCATAGCAAAAGTATCGGTCGTCAAAAGATACACGAAGAGAACAAATCATTAGTTGAGCCTTTCTCGTGTCTTTGTTTGTTTGTTGTTTATGTCACGAGTGACAAAAACCCACAGAGTGGCACCTTAGCTCGGTTAGTAAGGTACATCCATTATCACTGTGGCTAGCAACAAAGAAACAGGATCAAAACAAAATGTACTTAGTGGGGAAACCAAGCAATCGCCTCTTTAGAGAGACTTACAGTACAGCAGAACACTGGATGAGATGAAACAGCCCCCAAACCTGCCAATCACCACAGCCACAACACTCCGAATAATGCACAACTTACACAGTTTGTATGGGTGAAGTTATTAAGTAAAAACAAAGAAATAAAATTACAGTTGTCATAAAGACAGACATCTATAAAATGTTTCTGCACCGTAATGGAATGCCTGCTCAAATACAATATGTGGAGTGTCAGCATACAGAAAGAAAAATGATTTGCTAACAAAAACAGCTGCACAAAGCTGACAGGAGAATCCACGGGGGGAGGAAAAATTCAACTAAACTCAAAGAAATAACAGAGACGAGTGGAAGCAAACAAGAGGAAAGCAGGACACAGGCAAGCAAAGCAGGTTGGCAAACAAGAGAGGATAATCAGACAAAGAGAAAGGAGAAGAGAGCAGCATGAACAATTAAGTGTTTGGATAGTGGCACAGTTTTTCTCATTTTGCCTCAGTGCGCCACCACAGTGCATTTTCACATTGTTGTGATACGAGTTAATCCTGGTTTCATCTGTCCAAAGAATTGTTGCAGATGTTTTTTAGATGTTTGTTGGCAACGTTGTGGTTTGCACTTTGCTGTAAACCCTCTGAGTTTGCTTTCATGAAGATATCTCTTGATTGCAGACTTTGACACTCCTTACTCCTCGAGAGTGCTCATGACTTGTTGTTACATAGTTGCTTTTCTAAATCAAAGAAAGATTCTGGGATCATCCATTTTCCAACTAATACATGGCGCATATTACTTGCATCAACATCTCTTTGGACCTCATATTGAGAGGTTTAGTCAAAACTGTAGCTGCCAAGGGCAATTTCAACAGTTTTATTTCCTTAATTTGTGAAAAAATAATGAGGGAACAGGCTTCACCTGACCATGAAACCGCTTGTCAGTCAATTGTGCATTTAATCACGAGCCACTGGAAATGTATGAGGATATGTATAAAGATGTAATTCCAGTTTGTTAAAACTCTTCCCTCACACGTTGACCGTTTGATTTAGAATCCACTCTGGTGGTGCACAGATGCAAAATTACAAAAATGTCATTGTCCTTAAATCCTTATGGACCCAGCTGTATCCACGCAGTGGTGACAGGTGCTTCGACATAGGCGGAAACAAGACAGGGGTGAACCTAATGAGGTCGGGACAGACAATCACGCAGGAGGGAAAAGAGCAGGAAGCAAAACTAGAGCGAGACTCGTGAGAAAACTAACCTTCAAAGCAAAGTAGAGAGTAACAAAAGATTTATGACTAGCACCGAGACACGAAGACAGCATGATGACAGAGACAGGGGAAAACCAACAGGACCACAAGACATACGTCATTTTGTTTTGGATTGTTTCCATCTATTGGATGAAATGCAGTTTTCTATAAATTGTTCTTTATTTCTTCAAACTGAAAGCTCTTGTGCAGGGGTGGCAATCTCATTTCACACTTTGGACCACATTTAGCCCACTTTGGTATTAAATGAGCTAGATCAGTTTAATTTACCTAAACATTTAAGTCTTTGGGCTTAAATTGTAAGAAATAAATGTGCAAAATTAGGGAAAGTTCTGTCGGATAATCACACAGACTTTCCTCTAATTTTAAAACTGAAAAGTTTTGTTAATAATTCCAAACAAACTTTTCTGCTATTTAATTGTTTATCTATTACTTGCCTTGGTGTAGTATAAATAGCTGTGGGGGAGGTCTTCATCAATAAGAAAAGCTGTAAAACTATAAACTGTAAAGTCCATGCTGTCCTTCACTTGTTCCAAAGCTGTGCGTTGGACCCAATTAGAGTCTTCGCCAGGCCTATTTTGGCCCCCGGGCCTTATGTTTGATGCCCCTGCTCTTGTGTTTGTACAATGATGTTTGGTAAAGAAACAGATAAAACTGATAAATGGTAAAAATTTCGAAGCACTTAAAAAAAGGTCTTTCTTTCTGTGTGTTTAAAATATTAATTTATGTAAACTATTTCTGTGAACCAGCTCTGCTCATGTATTTTTTTGTGATGGTTAATTACTCACTAAATGCTGCTATACCCCTCCGGTGCCCCGTGTGGGTAACAGACCCCTTTTCACCTCAAACACTTTGACTGTCACCGCTTGAAAAGCAGATGTATAACTAATAGCATCAGCAAGCGCTAATGTGCATTCAGACATGCCAGTTATTGAATCAGCACCCACAATGCCCGGACCCTGGCATGGAAACATCTAAAAAAAAAAACCCTGTTATTATGAATCTGGTTAGTCACACCTATTTAACAAGTCCAACTGTCTGCTGTGATAAAAGTCTCTTGGCTCAGTCACAAAATGATGCCGCAGCTAAGCGGGCTCTCTCCTGCCTCCGGGCTCTGGTTTAGTCTTCTGATGAATAACACATGAGGGTTTCCATGTCGCATCCTCGCCAGACCTTTGTGTGCATTCTGTTCTTGAGCCGAGCAACAGGGGAGAAAAGTTTTGTCCCTCCTGCCATGAAGGTGGGTTTTATACCTCGTTACTTTGGCTAGAAAATCTCAGCGTGGAAGCTGCAGGTCAGTTTCAGCACAGAGTTGTTTGCTGCATCTTCTGAAGCCGTAGCTTGTTTTGCGAGTGTGTCTACCTGCTAACTTACCCCTTGCCTACAGGCATATGTAGGTCATTGTCACCGTCGGGAGCTTTTTCTCTGTCAGCTACATTCTGTATGGCGGAGCTTTGGCCGCACATCAGCATCTCTGGTCAATATTTCCCTCCTGTTCCTCAAAGCCAGGAGTCTGAATGAGGCCTGGTGCTCCAGGGATAAGGGAGAAGATTGTGTTTTTTTCCCTGAGCTGGGAGTTGGGCTCTGACTTATGTGATGATGTTCAGTGTGGAGCTCATGTGGAGCTGAACAGAGATGGGGGAGATAATGATTGTTTGGTATAGCGGAGGTGGAAAGAACGGGGAGCGCTATTGAGTGATTCGCTATTTTGGAGCTGGCAGCCTGTCAAATCGTACCTCACCAAAGACGGGAAAGCCGAACCGGGATGATTGATGTTCCTCCCCTCACCAGATTGACTGTTGCATCGTGGGATTACAGAGTTTTTATTGCTGAACATGTTCAGGAAGACACCATGATGCGCTGACATGTTCAGACAAACATACCACATGATCAGCTTCACTGAAGAGACTCGATCTGTCTTTACTGTATCTTTCAGCTGCTTATGTCTTATGCTGACACTGGTCAGAAAGTTCACAGCTCCCATCTTTGGTACATGTAGAGTAACCATCAAACAGTTTCTAGTTTTTAGAGACAGCAACGATGTTAAATGTGTTTAATCTTCACCATGTAAGAATTTAGCGCTCTGTGTAGTTAGAAGCTTTGCGACAAAGCGCTACAGTTCTACTGAAAAGTTGCCAGCTTCATTTCAAGTACATGTACAGCTTGTGTTGTTTGGTCTGGAACAACGCTGTCCTGTCGCGTTTCAGAGACTGGTTGGTGATATCCTGGCAACTACTGGTTGCTGTGGAAAAATGATCTTTCCTCAACTGGCTGGTGAGTGGTTTCTAACCAGTGGAGATTTCTTGTTTGTCTTACGTTAAATTGATCATTCACTAGCTGGACCCACGTCCTCATTTTAGGTCTGACAGCATTTTAGTAGATAAAGGTGAATGCTTGGACATGAACAGCTTGCAGAACTGGGGGAACCTATATAGATGACAACTGGAAGAAGCGTGTTTGGAGGCGTGGTCCCGCTCCTGAAATTCCATAATCTCCAATTACATCAATTTAATGAAGTCCTTAGCAGATTGCTATAGTTTGTATGGAAGTTGTTGACTTGTCTACAAAGACTTGTCAACTACTCCTTAAGCAGCAATGAAATTGTAAGGTGTCCAACTCACACCAGAAATGGCGCATGTTTGCCTTCAAGGTAAAAGTTGCGTCTCTTGAAATGTGTTTGTTCCTGCAGTGTAGGCACAACTTTAAAGATGGACCTTCTCT
Organism: Simochromis diagramma; assembly: GCF_900408965.1. NCBI lineage: Eukaryota > Metazoa > Chordata > Actinopteri > Cichliformes > Cichlidae > Simochromis > Simochromis diagramma. The sequence goes on from NW_024386782.1 coordinate 9,834,672, forward strand.
GTTTCTGGTTTGTGCTGAACTTTTACAAGTTTAACTGCCGCTCAGTGGCTTGTTAGCAGGTATTTGTAGACAAATTAGCGTCTGATAGCAACCAAAACAACCACAAGTAGTTTTATGGTGCAGAACCCTCTTTTGTGACAGATTTCACCTACAGTAGCAACAGCCAGCAACCACTCGTCAGCCAGACTGGAGGTTGGTAGGGAGTTGCAGACTGGTCTTCATGTCTGAGTGATTAAGGCTTAATGGAAGTCGCTAAGTGATGTTTTCAATTTGAAACATGGCAAACATTGCCGAATGCACCCTCACCTGAGCAACAGCAAGTTTTTTCTTGTTTTCTTTTCAAAAGCTCAACTTGAAAACTGTAGATTTAAAAGTAAAAGTGATGTATATTTTTGTTAAATCCAGCTCACATATCTTATTTTTACAGTTAAAAAAGAATCCATATTTAAAGCTAATCTTGTCTTTTAAAACCTCTTTTGATTTCCGTATGATTTCCATAGAAATTTGTAGTTCTTGAGTATTTCTTTCTTTATAGAAACACTTTCTGCCTGATTTGTTGTTTAATCTTTCTTAAACAGGAGACAGTCCACAAGTGTCACATTAGACGGAGAGCACAGATAGCGTGAATACCATACCACATATTAGCTTCACTGAGACATTATTAGTTCATGTAAGCTCCCAAAACTGCAAGGAATTGGAGTCTGCACCAGCCTGCAGCTGTATGAGCTGCACTTTTATCAATTGAGAAAGGCTGTATTTCGGGTAAAGTGCTCCTGGGAGAAAAGCGGAGGGGAGACAGGATAAACAACCCTGGGTAAAAAGCACCATAATGTGGCTCAGCTCCGCATGTGGTGTGTAATGCTGATCTGTGCTGAACAGCAAAATGTAGCTAATGGCCCAGGTAAGTGGTTCAGTGCTGATTGTTGTGAAGGGGCAGAGCTCTCTGGCTTCATCCTTCACTCTTTTGAAGAGGTTGTGTTCCAGGGTTCAGCGCGGCCATCAGCAGCACCCCGTTCTTGCAGATTTCCACCCAGTAATCTGACAGGACCTCCTGTGGCGTGTCTGCAGAGGTGTCAGGTTCTCGTTGCCTTCCTGGGGTTTCCTTGATGACGTGATCTATACTTGAGAAAGCAGGGCAGTGTTTCAGGTGGAAAAAGTCTGTGCCAAAACACACCCACTCCCCCCCACAAACACACACGCACACAGGCATCAAACAACTGTGTGCACACGCACTTTAACTTAATGCGTGGATTGTGAAAGTCCAGAGATGCTGACTGTGGGTTTATTCCCAATGAGAAGTGAGGTGTGTCTTTTTGATGATGAGGTTATCATTCCCTGCCTCTCTTTAAATCCACATCAGTCCTTGCTTTCTCTCGCCGGCACTTCATATTCCGCCTCTCCGCCACGATGAAAACACGCAAGTTGTCGCGGGTGGAGAGACTGTGGAGGGTGAGTGCTCAATTTGTTTAACGTCTTGTTTCTTATTTATAATTATGCTTTTAATCAGTCAGTTATGGAACACTCGATGGGCATGTTCAAAGAAAATTACAAAGTGTTGAGGAACTGTTTGAAGACGTGTCAGTGCTTTTTAAAAATGCAGTTATTTTGCTTTAAACCATTCTGATGATATAATGAGCACTTGAGATGATAGCCCACGTTGTGGCTATTGAGATCGGATGAGTTTGGAGAAAAATCACAGTCATCACATCTGATAATGTCGGGTATTGTAAATTTAAGCACTGAAGGGCTGAAGGGCAACTTTTTGTGATAAGTACAGATTAATCTGCGCCACACTGCAGATTATTTAAAGTTATACTAAGCATACTTTGTTTTAGTTACTTCAACGTCAGTGTTACTGCTGTTTATGGCATTTTTATTACTCTATCGGATCAACATAGTTTTTTCCCGTGATGCCATACTTTACATGAAGTGAGCTGAAGTACCAGACACACAGGGTCCAACAAAGAAATCTCTTAAGGCACTCTATGTATAGGCATTAATTGTGGTTAAGCAAAAGATGCACTGTAATGCACAGAGTGCTTCCTCAGTCCCATCATGCAGTATCAGCTTTTTTGCTAAGAAGCATTTTTGCTATACCCCCACCTCGATGGTGTCCTTTAATAGCAATCGACTGTGGGCACAGTGAGATAATCTGAAAAGGGGAAAGCTGAACGTTTCGCTGTGTCCTCGCTCTGGATTAAGCGTCCGCTCAACTTTACAACATCCTTCCTTTAATAGAAAAGAAAAACTGTCCCTTTAATATGTTTTTCCAGTTTTAATCACATGCTTACTGACCTCAATAGACACACGAAACAGTTCAGCATTCATTAATGACACCGTCATACAGGTGTGGGCTCAACAGTGCAATATGTTTCACTTTCAAGCCATGGCACAGGAAGCAGGAGGTAACAACAGAGACACAGTCTGTCTGTCGTCTTTTTATTTTGCCGGGCATCCTTGGGTGTTGTCCTTGTCACTAGCTTGTTGCCTTATATGTGCATTTGCTTTGACAGGATTTCAAGTTTGGCACAAATGGTTTTGGTCCCTGGAGAGGCTGAGCTCGACAGAGAGCTGACAGTGTGCAGGCTGTCACAATATTTTCGCGTTTTCTCTGTTTATAGATGCTACTGCTACTATCAGATAAACTCCTGCAAACACTACCCATGAGTTTTTGCCCTCATCACTGCGCTTGTCATTCAGTGTCCCAGAAGTATCACAGCGGCACAGTGAAGATAACCTTGGTCGTTTAGCGTTAAATTCACGCCTCGTGTAGGATGCATTGTAGGGAGATTTGTGATTGATATAACTTTCGATGTAGAGCTGCAGGCTGGCTGGATTTAAGCTGACATTGAGAGAGACGGGTTACGCCCTTTCACACTACACTGATGAGACTCAGGTGTACATCTGCATCTAAAGGACAAAGGTCACTCTTTCGAAGATGAGATTGTTCAAACTTTGGACTGAGCAGACAGATGGTTTGAAAGAGGAGTAAAAGAGGGCAACTCTTCCACTGTGAATGACCGTCATTGAACAGAGGTAGCACCAGCTCTCAGCCACCTGCAATGCAGTCTTGAAATCCCTTCGCATGCAGTTCAACCCCTCTTGCGTCAGGTGACCTCAATAGGTCACACGATAGGGTGGGGCAAAGTATTAGATTGATAGTAAATCACACGCCATAATGTAATGATGTGCATGATCAACGGTAGATCAGCGACCACCTCCAAAGAGGACTACCCCCATAGGGGTTAAATGCCTGGATCTCTCCGTATCCGCAGAGGTGTCAAAGAACTCAAAGAAGTCCAGTCACCTTCTTTTTTCAAGCTCTTAAGACCATTCACACTCACATCCGAACCTCAGATACACAAACTGCAGTACTTTTGTTTTAAGGCAGAATACATGCAGCAGTAATACTGTCATCGCATTGTCTGCACTTAGACTCTGGTGCTTTTTTACTGCAAATTTCTGCATACTAACATCGAAAGGTAAGCCAGTCAGCGTGTGCATGTTTCTGCACATTTCAGAATAAAATGCCTCTGCCACAATGATGGAAGTGGAAGTGAATGGAATAAATGTTATTGCCAAAGATGTGGAGGCAAAAATTTGCAAATGAATTGGCTACTGTTCAGTTGGTTAAGCTTTCTGCTTATTCATAGTGGTCATCTTCTTTGCTTTCAGTCTCTGTGAAAGCATGTGGGTGTATGTATTTGTATGTAAAATATCCAATTTGGCTCTGAAGACTAATGAAGAAAGAAGGAGCAAATAATGAAAAACTAAACTAGATTCTAATTTTCTTTTTTTTTTCTTCTTTTTAGTAATCAGAAGCTTCCGGAGATGTGGAGCAGTCTGATAATAAAAACTTTGAATGGATAAAGATTAAGCACATACTCCTAATTTGCTTTTGATCACTTCCCCCTGAATCTCTAGGATTCCTTTCTCAAGACAAACAGAACAGCACTGATATATAATTCATCCCACGCTGCATGCGTGCGTCATTATCATTTCCTTTTGGCCCCAACAAAGAGGCTATTTTACACCTGCGGCTTTTGTTTATTCGATGATTTGTAACTCCCTTATCCAAACACATTGCTACTACTCCCTTCGTTACTGCCCTTGCTGCAGCGCTTTATCATCAGCAAATTTCCATAACAACTTGCCAAAATGCAACATTAACTTGGAACTTTTTTTTTCGTCTCTTAATTTTACGACCCTCTTGTAAGTCATTGATGAGAACACGTAAAGTTCACGAGGCTCGTAAGTCTGTTTTACGAAGACTGGATCAGCAGATGGGTTAATGCTTTGTAAATGCATGCTGACTCACCCCGCTCGTCTCTCTCTTTCTTTTATAGATGCCAGATGCCTCTGTGCTGCTCTTAATGAACAGCTCTGCTATTTCCTCGTTGACGTTGTTTTCTTGCATTTCTTGCTCATATCCACCTAACAGATCTCAACTCTATATATGCATCTTTTTTTCCTTTCCCCCCCCAATTAGAACAATCTCTAAAAGCCTCTGTGATAAAAGGGGAAATGCTTGTGATCTCTTTTCACATATCGGGTTAAGACACTGATGACAATGCTCCAGTTAGATGTGTCTAAGATACCTAAAAACAAATGTAATAATGGCAAACTATGGTTTTGAATTATGCATTATTATTACTGCATAACTTGCAGGCTCGGGCCTTAGAGATGGATGCGCATAAAGCAAAAATCAAAACTCTTTTTGCTTCAATCAGAATTTTGTTTTGCACAGTTGTGCTTCGTTTGAATGCATGACCTTCAGTCTACAGACTTTAACACTGGAAGGCTGCATTCACATTTTAACTGCAGAGTTAAATAGAGAAACACCGGATTTTAAGAGTACTTGGGTATTCTTGGAGTTTTTGAGATATTTCTTATGGTAATAATAAGAAATATGTATTGCAGGAAAAAGCATCGCTGGGTGTCTTATAAATGGACCACTGAGATCTAGTGTGAGAACTCAATTAGCATTGCATCGTGCGCCTCCATTATTGGCAACCTTAGTGCTGTAAAACTGTTTCCCTCAATTCTCTCCAGGGTTGCAATTTTCTCCTGGAAGAGTCCAGTTTTAGTCGTCAAGGCAGTTACTTTTTGTCAGAAAGTGATGTGTAAAGATCTTCTTTTTTTCCTGTTTGGATTTTGGAGGCATTTCCTGAGAAGCTTGCTCCAGACTGCCCGGCGGTGTGTTGCAGAGACACAATAATCGTTTTTCCTCAGGAGAAATTCATGGGTTTAAAGTTTTGATGTGCAGCTAGCAGAGCGCTGTCAGCTGTTTAGGTTCACAAAAGCAAAATACTTTGGTTTGCTGTGCATGAAAAATATATGAAATATATATATATATATACTTTATTAGGAAGACATCTAAACAGAGTACAACAGTGTATAATAAAGCCAGGCTCTGATTCCTTTTTATGACATTGCACTGTGAAAAGTTTAGGAATAAAATGTTCTACATATCATTTAACATTTCAATGTTAAACGAACAAACCCTTATATAACCTTCAGAGCAGAGACTGGAATAAAACTGGATGGTTCAGCTTGAACTGTGACCCTGTTTGTTTTGACCTCTGATTCTGGTTTATGTAATATTCTGAGGGTAAGATTCTGTTCCTAGTTTCTATACTTGTGATCCCTCTGTTTAATATTTGTATTCTTTGTTTTGTTATCCAGCTGTTAGGTTTCTGTCATCGTCCCTTCTCCTGTTTTCTCTGTCCTCTTGTGTTTAGTTTCCTGTGTTAGTATTAGGTGTCTCCCTGTGCAGTGAGTCGTGTCTCAATGTTTATTTGGCTTTGTTTCCCAGTCATGTCTCTATGTGTCTATCTGATTTCTCTGTGCTCTTGCCCTTGCGCTCTGTATGTAGTCAGCTTGAGTCTCAGTGTGTGTCTCTTATTTTGTCAGTCCCTCATCCTGTCTGCATTATGTTCTCTTCTGCTTCCCCTGCCTCATTAGTCAGACTGTGTTCAGCTGTGTTCCCCGGGTGTTTCCTCTCTGCACTGATTCCCTATTCTGTATATATGTCTGTGTCCCCTTCTGTCATTCTCACGATCTCCCTCATCCTCATCCAAATTTCAGTTTCCTTGCAACTGTTTACATTAAGACAATTATTTCTTGTATAACAAGTTTTCTGAAATTTTAACATCACATATGCAAATGATACAACCACTCATTAAACACTCACCTGTTTGAATTCATGTCAAAAAGACACTTCTTACGAGAAACATGGTCTGGAAGCTTCTCAAAATTGACCCGAGTGGTTGTTTTTACAGTATTGTCTCACCTGAAACTGTCTTGGAGGCGCTCTCTGCATAATCTAAAACTTGACGTTTTCAGCATTCAACAGGAATCAGCAAGGTGGTGGGAGGATGCGCTGACCTCGTTAATGTTTTATTGGATTTGGTGTAAATGCCAGCAGCCAATAAGGGGGAAAAAACAAGAGGTCAGCTTGCAAAAGCAAACGCAAGTAATAGATAATAAACTAATACTATTTATAATATAGCCATTTCAAATTTAACTTGCTGCAGAGGACTGCACATTATGAAAACTTTGAAAGTTTCCAGCTTTAAAAATGCTAAACACGTAATATATTTGTTTAAAAAACCACCACAGGCTCAGTGTCAGGGAGTAATGCGAACCAAATGATGCTGTTGTCATAAGTTAACAAGTGAGTTTATTGGAGGGGTAGCCTTCTCAGAAAAACACTCAAGTATTGATGAGGGTCAAAGAATTAGGTCCAGAGGCTAAGGAATCATTCAAAGTTAATGTAATTTTTTTTCTCCCCGTGTGTTTTAATGTCTCCAACCAATTCAAGACAAGACAATAGTAGATTAATTGTTTCCCCCAGAAAGCCTTCTCTTGGTAAAAGACCAATAATGAATCTGATTAAAGACTTGAAGACTTGTTAATTACCACTCTGTTATGTCCAGACAGTGAAAAACTGCCTGTGCCTACAGTCTGAAAACTTCTGTGCCTTTCATCACTCTGTATGGAGGCGTGTTTTCTCAGGACTGAATTGATGACCCTTAAGTACAGTAACGATCCGTGATGAACTGCTGCCCGCACGGCATCTCTATCCTTAACCTGTGATTTGTGGCTGCTGCATGGCAGGCAGGAACCGTGATGCAGACAGCAGTATTTACAGTAAGCGAGGCAGGTGTGCTGCCAGTTGGACAGCTGAAGGAGTCACGGCAGGCCGGAGGGCGTTGGGGGCATGACTGATGATTGAGCCGGGCATGCTGGCAGCTGGCAGGTCAGCTGAGTGGAAACAGCTTGTTCCTAAATCAGCCGCCCTCACTGATTGATGGGGTTTTACTGGAAACCCGCATAATGAGCAGATTAAAAAATATGGTTCAAAAAGTTTTGTTTTCATTGAAGTAGATAATTTATTTTTTTTAATATATTCCTGAAGTCCCCTTTAGACACTCCTCTCCCCTTCAGACAAGATACCCAAAATCAAGCCAATTTATTTGATTTGTTCGATATTTTCCTTTAGTTAAGGAGACCAGCTTACGCTTGATAAGATACACCATGTCTTTATTTCTTCTCGTTTGGGACGCTGTAATTCTCCTCATCTCCATTAACTATAAGTAAATTACTTGCCTTCAGCTCCAGCTGTCTCAGGGATTTAAACACGCAGTTGGGAATCAGATCGTACCATTCCCATTTGTGCATCATTACACTCAAAGTTCTACACTCGATTTAAAACTTTTGCTTTTAAGGCTTTTTATAATCACACAGAGTAAGATTGCTGATATATTGCTGTCTTGTGAGCCGCAGTTTGATATCTGCGCTCTCCCTGCTGTTCAAATCACTCAGCTTTACCTTAGGTGCCCAGGATTTTTCAGTCTGTCTTTGCTTTTGCATTTTCTAAGTCAACTCAGTCTCTTTTGGGTTGCTGCATAAAACTTCCTGAAGGCTTTCCATGAAGTAAAAAGAAGCTCTCTATCTTATTTCATTGTTATTTTTTTATGCTCCTCGTTGGTTTTCATTATAACGACTCCTATAAATTATTGTCTACAGTTTTTTGTTTTAAAGTGAGTCGCTTTGTAAATGTACTCACAAAAACTACATTATAATCTTTCTGTTTTTCATGCGTTAACTAGATTTAGAAAGCCTTTATTGTCCCAGAGGAGGAAAAAGATTGTAACAGTAAACAGTTTAATATAGAAACAAGCCAATGCAAGCTCTGCAAATACCAGGCAGGCTGGGACACCGGCTGACATGTCATAGCAGGGCAGAGGTTGAAGATAAATGTCTTCTTTTTAGATAGGTTTTATCTAAAGTGCTTAAAAATATAGAATAAAAAAACACTTAAGTCTAAAATAGGCTAAATACTTTTACTATATTCAGCACAAGTATACAAGTAAAAGGTTCTGGACGTGTGCACGGGCCACAAGCTGAAACATGTTTGTCAGACAATAACATTTTTCTTTGTAATACAAGTTTTAATGGAAATTTTACATCTTGGCCACAGTGACATGCTTTGTCTTTCTATAATCCTCTTTTACAAGACAAACTGAAACCCCCTGAACAGCTACCCTGAGGTACCCTTGAGCAAGGTACCATCCCCACACGCTGCTCCCCGGGCGCTGCACTGGTGGCTGCCCACTGCTTCACTGAGTGAATGGGTTAAATGCAGAGAAGAATTTCCCCACGGGGATCAATAAAAGTGTAAATTATTATTATTATCATTATTATTATTATTATTATTATTAATCAGATCTCAAAATGTTATCTTTTGCATTTTATGCTCCTCTCATTATTGTATCCTGTGAGAATGGCACGTAGATAACTTATCCTTATTCTGTGGAGGTATGTAATAACGACAGGAGAGGTCTCTGTGTCTCACTCCAACTTTATTAACTGACTCTCAGAACTTCACATATATTGAGCGCCAAAATCTCCACCCCAACACTTCCCTTCAACTTGGGTGTGAGTGGAGCCACCTGGTGGTCCGCCACACATACCCCCCCCTGAACACACAGTTAGGTCTCTATTCAGTCCAGGACCCTGGGTCTAAGCAAACGACCCGAACGACTGAACCTGGGAGGGAGAGAACAGGCAGAGGAAGGTCCATCCCGTGAACGAGGCTGGTGAAGGCGAGCAGGAAAGGCAGGAGGAGGCTCAAACGCCGGTGGTCCGGGGGTAGTCCTGGGGGGAAAACCAGAGTCTGTCAACCCCATCGAAGGAGGGCGGCCACGGCGAGGGGCCTGGGCCGGCACTACATTACTGTCCGGAAGAACATGTGTTCGCTACAGGGGTCACCAATGTGGAGGTATGTAATAACGACAGGAGAGGTCTCTGTGTCTCACTCCAACTTTATTAACTGACTCTCAGAACTTCACATATATTGAGCGCCAAAATCTCCACCCCAACACTTCCCTTCAACTTGGGTGTGAGTGGAGCCACCTGGTGGTCCGCCACACTTCTTTTATTATTCTTTGCAAAAAGCCCTGCAGCCTGCTGTTGTGCTCTGTATTGTAGTTTTACAGCCTGTTTGTGTACATCAGTTTATTTCAAATTTCCACAACATTTAAAAAAAAGATTTTAATTCATTTTGCAACAGCAGTCTGCATGAAATAATAACCAGAAACATCTTATCTACCTCCCATGGTCACAGGATATAATCAGAACATTACATGTAAAAGTGTGCAGACAAGTGTAATATCTTGTAATAGAAGATAGCATAAAGACAAAGCATGATGTGATGGAGCCTTCCATTCAACCAGGTCAGCTTAACATAGACAAAGAGCAGAATCCTAAAAATTTTCCATCATTGTATACAGAAAATACGCTCACGCTGCAACTGGCTGAGATTCAAATGAAGGTTTTTTGATCTCAGCTGTAAAGTTTCAGGAGTTCATCTTGCACAGTTTCCATGTTATAATGTTGACAACGTCTGAATACAGACAGATAGGCTGAGATACACCTGCCAAAACTCAATTTGTGGAGGTTCCCGGTACTCTAAGAATCTCCAGGAGCACATTTTGTAGTGATGACAGGTGCAAGCTCTCTGGATGAAAACAATATCGGTTACAATATCAAGCTGGTAAAATATGAGTATAAAACATTAATAACGCTACAGCAGCTAGAAAAAGTACATCAGCCTCTGAGTTTGCTCCTCTCTGAAACACTTTACGCTAAATGTTTAGATTTGCAGAGGCTGTGTTTTGTTGCAAAGCTGTTGTGTTGTTTTGCGTTAGATTACGCAGATGTTTGTGTTATTGTGTGTGTCCCCTGTTCATCAACATAGTGCTGCTGTGCTTTCTTTGCACTAGAACAAAAACCCCTTGGGGATGCATTTATGCAAACACATGGTAGATAATGGTTTTCTGCCTTTTTTTCTATGGCTGTGGCCTTTTCAGGCTTTCTGCTGTGCTGCTTGGCCTGCGGAGAGAGTTCAGCTGATAATGATCGTTTATCCAACAAAACTGCCCTGGCCTTTGCTAGGCGGCCTCATCTCTTGCTCTTCTTCCTGTTCTCTTCGGTCTTAAGTGACAGGCTGATGGCTGTGCTCATTGGCAGAGGTGGACAAGCACTTTATTAACTCTCCAAAATCCCCTGCAACATATTTTCTTCCTCTCTAAACTACAGTTTTTAATACAATAAGCACAATTTCTGTGAAAAAATCCTCAATATTGATTAGTCTTTAAGGTGTTGGACAAGTAGTGATCACTGGGGGGCACTAGCATGCAGTTGAAGGCTTTCACAGCGTTTATTGACTGTTAAATGAATGGCACTTTGTGGGTCTTGTAGAAAGAAAAGGAAAGCTTTGCCAGTAATATAAGCAAAGATACATTTACTGCTTGAAGCTTTTTCGAAGGGCTATTGTAGACAAAGTGCAGCCTATATGAGTAACTGCTAAATGAGTAAAATATGAATGGATTTAATGTCAGTTAACTAATAGAAACTGACTAATAGGTGAGCCTTGTTTTTAAAAAAGAAACAGGGTCCACTGGCGTGCTCTGACCCTAAATGGCTCCACTTTGTTTGGTTTCTCCAATTAAACCTGATCCTGTGTTGTTTCATCGAATGTGTTGTGATCAATCGCCATAGCCTTCACCGCGTTTGAGTCTCATCTCTTGTTTGTTAGAGCTCTGCTGGTCGAATGAGCACTCTGCGTTTAACGCTGTTTATCTTGTAAATTGTTTCCTGTTGCTTCTCGCGTCTGCTAAAAACTTTTAAAAATTTAGTGCAGCTAATTGTTAGGAAATTGCTTCCCCTTCCTCTTCCTCCTGATCTTTTCACTGAGCAGCTGTGGAAAGCCTGTGAATGAAAACAGATAATAAAGGCAGGACAGAGACTGTCACACACTGAGGATTAAATCGTAAACAGGCTTTCCGCTCTTGTGTCAGTGGAGCTGTCCACGGGCCGTGGTGCTGAAACCATTCTTGGCAGTGAGCTGGTTGTGCGGCTCCCTCGGGCCGTGTGAGGCGCTGTGCGATGACAGCAGGACCAAAATGCTGTGTTTGGTACTATCTGTGTTTAGTCCCACCATCCAGCCAGAAAGATCTGAGCTTCATTTTGCAGCACTGTGAAAATTTATCATTGTGTCCAACCACTTTGTCTCTACACTTGCTTCAGCGTGTTTAATTTCTTCCATTTTTCCATCTTCACTTTGGGCAGGTAGCATTTTACATTCTCTAGAGCTGGTCCGTTTATCTGCTTTAAATTTTTCTGTTGCTGCAGACTGGATGGTTTTTACTGACACAGTGATGCACAGATCTGAGCTTACTCAAAAAAAACCCTCACTGCGTAACAGATTTAAGTAAACATGACCAAGGAATTAATTTTGTTGATAAATACAATAGTTATCGGTGATCCCAGCTTATAGTCGAAACTCTTGAAATACACAAAGGAGTAAACTGTGACCAGCAGACAGATCTAAGATATCACAACAACATTCCCTTTAAGATGCTTTAAGGTAAGATAAATACCTAATAACAGAGAAAACACCCCAATAATCAAACAACCCCCTTTGAGCAAACACTTGGCGACAGTGGGAAGGAAAAACTCCCTTTAAACAGGAAGAAATCTCTCAAGAACCAGTCTCAGGGAGGGACAGCCATCTGCCAAGGCAGGATAAAAGACACGCTGTGGAAGAGCACACGACATTAATAATAACTAATGATTAAATGCAGAGTGGCGTGTAAATGCATAGTGAGTGAAGAAGAAGAAGAACGCCCAGTGCGCTCAGTGCCATCATTTGGCATGCAGAAATAATTATTTGTGAAGTATTAAACCTCATAGTTATTTCTGTTGTGGTACCTCATACACAGCATGATTTTTAACAGTGAATATGATGATTCTCAGGGCCCAGATATTTGGATTAAGTGAATCCTTGAAGATTTTAGTCCAAAGATCTGAAGAAATTCTCCAGCTGAGCACGAGACTCCTTCAAGTGTAATCAGTACTGTTGCATTTTTTCCTGATCTCACAGCCAACACACAAATTCCCAAATTCCCCAAATTTCCAAGTAAGCAAAACAGATCTAAGTGTAGAATATCCCTGAATGCATGGTGTATTTCTTAATGGTTACCTTAGCAAAAGCAGTCAACAATAAGTATTAATATTATGATTTTATATGCTTTTGAAACTTTGCATGTTTACTTTGATCTTTAGAGTTTGCTCTGCTCATTCTTGTTAATGTATTGATGCACAGATTGCAGAAAGATAACATGCCATTTCCTCGCTTGTAAACAAGCAATAATTAGCCCTTAAGGCTGCAACAAGACCGCTGATGAAAACATTGTATCAACTAGAGAATCTTTCCCTCATTCTCGTACGCAGGCTGTGTCAGTGACTCGTATCGCTGACTTTTTTTGGTGTGTGTTTCTCTTTTACTGGGATTGTTCAGTTCCTTTCCCCCCAGCAGATGATCGGTTCAAAAGGCCAAGAGGCCTGCACAGACTGTGCATGACTTCAGAAGAAACTGTCTCTCCAGCACGAGAGCGCCCTGCGTGCGTGCGTGTGCGCGGCTGTGTGTGTTTTCATGTGTGCGGCACAAATAGGCAGACAAGCTGTGCTAACAAGAATGTGGATTGTGTGTGCTCGCAGAGATGTGGCGCACGGTGAGAAAGTTACAGTATAAACAATGTTTTGTCAGGAACCGAGACTATTTCTGCTCGATGTGGGAGGACGATATAACACTGCTTCTCAAGAGCGAGGCCAGCAGCAAGCCTTTGTTTTATTGGCAGACAGTACAGCAGCGGTGGCAGTACACTGGAGCGAATATGATTTTTATGGCTATAGACGCTCTATGCAAATCCATTCCCTAAACTGCAATGTAGATAGCATTAACAGCCATGAGTGTATTCAAGCTTTAGTAAGATAGGAGCACCAATCCTATCTGAAAAGAGTCCACGCTTATAACTGAAAGTATTTTGTTCTTCTCGCATTGATTCTTGTTTCCATTTCCTGTATAATGGACTTGCCAGTAATAATGAGTGCCCGCAGTGATGTGATACAAGCTGACAGGTCTCCATATTATCAGTTGCTGCAAGCTCAGAGCTGAGCAGAGAGGAGTCTGGTGAGACTAAATATAGGCCCAGGTGGAAGGACAAAACCTTGAGCTCCCCTCTACAGTCTGCAAGGAAAGAAAAGGAGCAGTGCAGTGTTTTTGTGTGTTTTTATTGTCTAATACATTTCCTTATACGAATAAATAGTCTGCAGTCAACCGGATTCACAAAGGGGTTAAAATACAGAAATGACCTGTTTTGCAGGGGGATGGGGGGGGGGTTATGTTGTTGATGTCCACATTTTAATAAATCCAGCCCTTTTTGGTCACTTAAAATACACACACACACACACACACACATATATATATATATATATATATTTATTTATTTATTTATTGTTTACTGCAATTTCTGCTGCCTTCTTGGGCCGATCTCTCTTGCAAAATGTCATCGAGAGTTTTACATGCATAAATAAATATATTAAAAAAATTGATTGCAGCTTCTACCTCTGACAGAAATGTTCTTTCTGCCTTAAAATGACTTGATATCATTCACGAGAGATATTTTTTGACACGTTTCACAGATTTTAATCCAATTAATCATTTACATCACGTTAAATACCGACAATTATATGTTGGCAAATACCGGAAATCACTTTTTGGCACAGCAGCTGGTGGCATAGCTCGGTTGTTTCCGTTTCCACTGCAGAGAGGTCCAGCCTGGTGGTGCTAAGTTCTGCAAAGAAGTCAATTTGACCTTTTTTGGTTTTTATTTTGGTTAACCTGAAACTTCCTCTAAATTGACAATTTCTTCAAATAAGAGACCCGCAAGTAGCGCCGAGTCTAATTAACTGAAAAGAATCATGTAGTTTTTTTTTTTTATTTTATTTACATTTTTAAGCACATCCAGCTGTCGTGGATGACACCACTCCCGCTCCGAGGTAAACCGAACCTCCCACATGGCAGCGGTCCACAGATTTCTGCACGTCAGCTGCTGAACTTTGCGCCGTCTGCACCCACGGTATCTCTGCGTTATTCTAGCAAATCACTCGTGGATAGCCTCGAACACTTTACGCGCATTCTCACTCTCTCCCTCTCTCTCTCTCTCTCTCGGTGTGCTCCCCCTCTTTTCTCCGCTTCATTTTTTCTGCACCTGTCAGCAGCGGACGTGTGCGCGGCTCTTCTCTCCCCTTTTTCTTCTTGATTTGGCGTCATGACTTCGGCAAAAGACGCCGCTAACGGGCCGGGGAAAGTGGCTCAGCATCAGCAGCAGGATCAGGTAGGTCTTCAGGGGAGCTGACTCCTAATTGTTCCGCTCCTTGTCTTTCGGAAGCAGCGGAGGCGCAAACAGTTTTTTTTTTCTTCACGAAAATCAAAGAAACATATTCGAAACAGCCTGGCTTTCTATTAGATTGCATGTTATCTGTCTGCGTGTATGTGTGTTTCTGTGTGTTTGACTCACGAATCAGCAGCTGGAAAAGCTTTTGAGTGCTGCAGTTTGAATGTATGCTGCCTCCTTCTAAACTTCTGCCTAAATATTGAATGAGCTCCTATTGAAACCTCAGCCCACAGGTGTAGCTTCTATAATGGAACCTGTTGGTGTCCTGTTTTCATTAACAGTTTAACAGCTTCTGGTGACAGCACAGAGTTTTTAGGAATGTTTGGTTGTGTTTGTGTGTGTGTCTGTAGAGGGGGGTGTTCAGTTGACAAAATCATGCATTTTGCATGTGAGCAACTGTGTGTGCCGGAGAAAAAAATGGAAAGAAACAGAATGCGAGAGAGTAGGCGTTAATTGCTCTGTGTTCTGTTAACTAATTCAGATTAAATTGTGCTCAGTATGAGGCTATAGGGAACACTGTGAGGTGATGTAATGGCACACACACACACACACACACACACACTACTTGTGAGTTTACATAACTGAGCTTCTGGCATTGATGGCATAATTCAGGTTGAAAAGTGCTTCACCAAAATCAGCTCGTTTGGCGTATGGAGCAGAAACATGTCGACAATAAAACTAGTTGCATAACAGCTGTTCATTGTTTTGTTTTTTTGGCTCAAATGCAGCACTGAATACACAAGACTCATAATAAAGGTTAATTTCACTGAGGTGATGAGGGTTATTTACTGTGACTGCTGACTGGTCAGCGCGTAATGAAGTGTAGCATCTGTAAAAGTGGAACTCATCTGACTGCTTCCTGTGCCTCAACTTGCATGAAGTTTCTTTTCTCGTCTCTCCAGTGCAGTCACAGCACCGTTGAATATTTTAGGTGTAAAGTGTTTATTTTTGCGTCGCATTCATACATTTATAAAAGCGAGAGTGCGGAGTCGACAGCGGTACAGCAGATCTTTAACCGTGAAATCAGATCAATTTTTTTTTAAAAGAAGAAAGAGACAGAGAGAGCGTGTGAGCTCTTTTGAAGGTTGAGAGGAAGTCGGGCGTCAGACGTGAAAAAAGGAGAGCTCGGAAAGCGAAAGGCACATGGGCTCATCTGCACATCACTGCAACTCACATAATACACAGCTATCACACGCACAAGCGGCAAACGTTTCACTTTTGTTGAAGAAAGGAGCGGTATGTCTTTATTCCCATCCAGCGATTTCTATATGCGACCGGCCTCGACTTGCTTTGTTTCTCTGTGCAAAACACTTTGCACGAGACAACAGCAGGCAGCATACTTCCTGCTTGGATGGGAAGCTTGGAAAATATAACGCTGACTGTGTAGCTCCAACAGTGACCTTGCTCGTTGGAAATATCAGCTTCAAATGCGAATGCCCGCCTGTGTGTCTGCTCTTTAATGGTGCGGAGACAGAGGCAGAGAGATAAAGATATCATAGCAGAGGAAGTAGCGTGCAGGGAGCAAACACATCTGAGATTTGAACACTGTCTGTAATGCAGGCTGTGCACTGCATCCATACAGCCTTAATAAAACTTGTATAGGGGAATAGGTGGAAACTTTTTCTCTCTCTTTAAAAAAACCAAAAAAACAAAAGCTGCCTTCATTAGGAAAGTCGTTACACGCCCAGGAAATGTACCTACATGCTCTTTATCTGACACGCCATGATTATTGCTCTCTTTTGTTGAGCATCACTGCAACACTCTCGCATCATTGATTATCATGATGGTTTGAAGGCGCCGCACAAATTTGCCACTGCACAATATTTTTTTTGTTTCATGCCTCCTCCATTACTGTACTTGCTGTTGTTCAATGCTATTGGTTATTGTGTTGTTCAAGGTAGCAGGGCTGTAATTTAAACCACAAGTACCCATCCAGAGGGGCGGGGGGGGGGAATCAAAGGTGATGTGCAGGGGAAAAAAGAGAACCTGTTACCAGGTGAATTAAATGAGTACACAAACGTCATTAAATGAAATTTCAATGCTGCAGATTTTATTTTTTCCTGATTCCTTATCATATTAGGTCCTTATTTTTCTGCAGGTAATTATTCTGAAAGAAGACGAGCTGTCCTCTTTTTCCTCTTAACTGAAAATGGATTTAATTTTCAGGAGCATATTTAAAGAGAAAGCATTCAATTTGAAAAAGGGGGATTTTAAAAAACAGCAAGGGGCACTTCCAGCTGATCTATTCTCCAGTGATTCCACTTCAGTCACGCTGTTGTGTGCAACAGTTCTTCTGATGATTGAAAGATAGCCGAGCCAGTTTTGTTCAGAGGCAGGCAGCGATTTGAGTCCTCTCAAAAAACCCATCTTAACCTCCATCTTCCCCTCGTCCCTAGTGGATAGAGTCGGGGAGTTTTAATGCTTTATCATTTTTACTTTTCTCATCTCCTCCCCAGTTTCTGTTATCCATTCCAACAAAAACAAATGAAGAGGCACACGCAGACGAGAATATACTTTTTTATATCTCTGCTTTTGTTTTTTTTCTGTGCGCCTGAAAACAACGCCCATTTCCCACTTTGTCCCGAGGCGTCTTCTTATCGTTGAGGCGTACAGAAATTATTTATTCTTTGCAGACTGGATTTCCTCCCCATCTGTCTTGTGAATTTTTTTTTCCAGACTATTAACATGAGGATGGGTCACCCAGGAAATCAGTGCACCTTCAATCATAGCAATACTGTAAGCCTCTTTACCTTGATGTAGTTTTTAGTTCTGGGGAAACATTAAAGTTTCCCGCTCACTCCCAACCGGTCACAGCAGATGGCCACCTGTCCCCGAGCCTGGTTCTGCTGGATGTTTCTTCCTGTTAAAAAGGAGGGTTTTTTCTCCCCACTGTCGCCAAGTGTTTGTTCATAAGGGGTCCGATGATTGTTGGTGTTTTCTCTGTAATGTTACAATAAAAGTGCTTTGAGGCGACTGTTGTTGTGATTTAGTGCTATAATAAAATTGAATTAAATCATTGCCTGCAATCATTTTTCAATATTTGGCTCATTTCTGGGATCTCTAGTGTGCATGTAGTGAGGAAGAAGCTGGCAGTGTAGCAACAAGGTCTTTATAAAGGCCACAGAAGGCTTCAGTGACTTCAAGTAAATCAAAAGCAGCAAAATGAGGAGAAGCGAGACTACAAAGCAGCGACATGCTAAAGCAGCTTAGGCCTGAGTAGCACTGGTTTAGGCACCTGTCGATGACCGGATGGCAAATGGTTGGTGGTAAACTAAACACTGAGTGTGACGCAAATCAGAAACGGAGACGGCTTTCAAAATTCAAAATTGAGCCATTTGAACTGTTTTGGTTGCAGAGCTAAAGCACAACTTTTACTTTGAAGGGGAACTGTCTGTGTTTCCAGTTTGTTTTGCACTTTTCAGTTTCTCTGCCGCTTGCTGAGTAGTTTGCGAGTGTTTGTAGGTAAATCCGTTTGTAGGTAAACTTCCGTGCAGACTATTGGTGACCGCAGCAATCTGCTACCAGTTTCACGACTGCGTCCAACTTCAAACAACTTCCAGTTAGAAAGGAGCAACCTTTCCTTTGTGACTGGTGTTTACCAAATGATCTTTGGCTGGTCTCTAGGCCAGTGTGCCTGGGGTCTGAAATAACACACACTAGGATGTGTAGAAGGCCTGATGTGGGGTCTGCCAGGACTGTAGGATGAACTTGACTTTGTGGCCTCCCTTCACATTTACCTGTCACATTCATAGATGGTGAAGTTTCTCAGTCTCGTTTCTATTTTCACAAGAAAGAAAATCCACCTGGAGAGAGCTAGTGCACAAATGAGCAAAAATAATGAGGTAAACTTGTTGTTCTTATGCCAAAATACAAGAAACAGAAATGCTGGAACCTTATTTTTAAATTGTTTGGCACACTTTGCACTGTTTACGTAATTTTTGCTGAATCTCTGCAACAGTTTTGATTGTCAAGTAGAGAAGACTTCTCTGTGATGTTGCTGTTTAGTGCCTACTGTAAGCTGTAGATGAGTCGATGGATACGTAATTTGCTTTTTGGGGGGTTTAACTTGGAGTATAGTTGCACAGCATTTCATCTCAGAACATGTGTGTTTTTAAGCCATGTTTCTAACTTTGTGTGCAAGATAAAGAGTCTTAAAGATAAGAATCGCTTATCTGGACTGCCACTCATAATAAGATGAGCGCGGCCCTTACGTTACTTCTAAATGAGTGGCTGGCTGGGTGTAATATAATTTAAGACGGTCAACATACACAGTGCTGTTGCCTGCAAAGACTGAAGTGTCTAGACCACGGAAGAATAAAAGTACCTCATCAGTTACTGAATAATTTATCCCCAGGTGAACACAGATAATGGCATAAAAGCCAGCAGCATAAATCATTTAATATAGTTTTGACTTGTTGTGAAAGAACCACTCAGTGCACTTGTCTTCTTCTCACTTACCACTCCAGTATATCATTGGTGTCGCTAATACTACTGCCATGCCATCGCAACTACAACCGCTGCCACTCACAGAAAATAAGTAGGTCAAAAGTTTTTGGTCCAGAGCTGTACGGGTCCAAGTTTTTATACTAAGAATGGCTCCAATGATCTTTTCCCTCATCTCTATAAAAGCATTTAACCTTTTTATGTTGTTTTTTTGCGGTTTTAAATTCTCTCATTTTATGGTTTGTTATACTCTCCCCCCATTTTCGAGTTACGCTGCAGCTGCACCCAGCTGTACACCATCAGCTCATCAGCACCAAATGGTAGAAAGACAAAGTTAGCACTGAGATGGTGAACATTAATCAGTGAAGCAGCCAGGGACGTTTGCTGAAAACATTCTCTGGGGATTGGAGCGCCTTGCGAGCTGAGGGTCATCTTACAGATGGAGACGTTTGCTAAGTTTTTGCAGCTCTGCTACAGTAGCTTAGTCATATTATTAGATTCTCATCAGTGAAGAAGCACAAACGCTAAAGCTGTCTACAAAGCTGAAAAGAGAATAAGGTGCAGCAGAGCTTGTCAGTTTAACCAGCCAAGTTTCTTTATTCTTCTGTAGTGCCGACAAAAGGCGACCGAAACGATACAAAAGTTTTAACATGTTAAATTGTGGCTGCGAGAGAAACGACCCAAAGACTTTGTTGCAAAGAATTTTCCTAACAGAGATGTAACGTAGCCCTACTTATCATTAATTTCACATCTAAGGACCAATTTATTACAATTCAAAAGCTTTTCCAGTTGCTGTTATAGTTGCTAGTAATTAATTTGACATTATTTTTTTGACTGCACAGGCCTGTTTCACACCAGGACTCTAATCAGCTCTGCTGTCTTTATAAACATCAAATAATAAAGAAAGCCAAAGGCGGCTGTGGTTAAAAACAAAGTTAAATTAGGAGAATTTTCCATGTTTTCGGTGTTTTGGATCACAAAGTCATGCACAAACAGAGAGATGTTTTCAGAGTATTGCGGCCCAAGACTCTTGCTTCACTCCTTTTCTATACAGTAACTTTACTCTCAATGTAAGTTCATGCTTCCTTTTTACTTTAATTCACCTACTTTGATTGTCTGTGTTATATAGAATAGCTCCCACAGTTTGATTCTCGTGAGTAGGATTGTCACGATGCCAGAATTTCAAACTGGAGTCCGATAACCATACTGGTTGGTGCAAATGTATTTGGCTGCAGCCCTGTTTATTTCCTTTGCTTCTGGTGACTTGGCAGCATATTATTGTTGCTGATCAAATAGAGTTGTTAATTTTGGCTGCTGCTGTCTGTCTACTTGTGGGTAGACTTTTGTCAGCTTCAATCTGGGGCTTTAGGAGAACAGTTTAGACACAAATAATTGTGGTGTGCTGTTAAGTTAACGCGGTTTATTGACGTTACAGACCTATTAATACTTCAGTACTGCTGTTGAAACAGGAGCTTTATTGATGAGGACAGGGATTTGGGTTTTTTAAGATGCTTCAGCAAGTTTTTCGTGCTATTGTTCGGCTGGCAGCGAGGGGAAGAGCAGTGTGTGAAGTTTTGTGTCAGCTGGAAGAGGCAAAGATGCCACTGTTGGTATTAAAACTGTTGCAAATGAGTATCTAGTCTGATTATATGATTGTAATTTTTTTTGCAACTTCCTACTTTACCTCAAAACTGCTCTCATGTTTTCAGAGGTATAAAAAGTACTCTGGTTATCTTTGGCCATGACTGAGCGCGCTTCTTCTTAATGTTTTGATTACGTGTGCTGACTTATGTGCCCCTGGTTCTAAATACTAAAGAAGTGGCCTAACTCCTGTTCTCTTATCACATCCACAGCCAGGTTACTGTATGTCATCTAAACAGCCTGTTGTTTTCCTTTGTTTCAGTTGAGTTGCAGTTCAAAAAGGACAAAGGCTGGACGGGCACATTGAGGCTGGTGTCCTACTATTCATGAGCCAAAAGCCAGCTGGCATGAATTCTTAATCTCACTCGTGAATGGCCATGATTTATTGATGCTGTTCCAGAGGAAAAGTTTCCCCCTATGTCCAAAGGCTACTGCTTCACTCTGAAGTTTTACTGTCCTGAGACAGCGACTACATTACAGTGAAAGGATACATTGAGTTTCAAACATCTACATTCCCTTGTTTCCTTTTCCCCCTAAATCCTAGGTTAATTTCTCAAGCCCCTTGTTTCCCACATGGCAGTCAGTGGTAATATTAGTCCCTGCTGTACTGTACCAGCGAGCACCATCTTCACTGCAAATCTGACTCAAACAGCTCTCTTGGTTCCCTTGGAAACCAGGTGCTCAAAGATCAGGAAAGATCCATTTCACACTTCAGCAGCGAGCAGAGAGACAAAGAGATGCTTAGACAAAGGGAAAGTGGGAGGGAGAGAGGATTAGAGAGAGAGAGAGAGCGGTAGGGGGGTAAAGGGAGCTTGACCTTAAAAGATGCCTTCTTTTTACAGCCCCTTTGTCTCGAAACAGAATGGAAATAGCAACAAATAGATCGGGAAAAATTCTTGTTGCGTCCTCTCTCTTGGGGTTTTCTGTCTTTTTAGAGATGCCAGTATGGGAATGGGTTTATTTAGATGTGTGTCTGTAGAGAAGAGGGTGGAAATGGCTGCAGTTCTAATTTATTGATGCAGCTTTTATTGTTATCAGCTGTAAGGCATGCATGTGTGCTCTTCACACACAGACTAACAGAAGGAGATGGCCTAATGCAGAGAGCCAGCCTGCATCTGAAATGCTGCTAAAGGTCAAGATTTCCACTTATACACAGATGCACTTTTTCACTTGTTAAGAGCTTTCCAGAAAACTCAACATCTCCCGCAAACTCCTACAGTTTGCTATATTCTTAAACACGTTGAACACCCGGGAAAAGAAACCATGCATCTAAGGTTAGATTCTATATATCTCTGTAGGGTTTGTTTTCTGGAAACTGTGGTGATAATTGTCATGCATTTTTATGTAAGTGAATTAGAGTGGAGCTCTCTGTTCTGTGGTTGAGTAGGTGGGTGAAGCGTCGAGCGTTTTAAACAGGGATAAAGCACTCTGCACAGTTAAAGCAATCAGAGCTGAGACACTTTAATAACAGTGGGCTGTATGAGAGAGCAGCTCTATTTTAAAATACATGCTCTTAATGCTCTTAACTAAATAAATGTATACAACATAGAAGCTCATGCTGATGATCCTAACAGAAATGACAATAACTTAGTTATTCTGAAACAAGTCCTTACTGGTTTATACCCTCATTTTATTATATATACATATTCTACTGATCGTATATCAAATATCTAACCAGTCATTCACATGGCAGCAATTCAATGCATTTAGTCATGTAGACGAGGCCAAAAAAACCTGTTGAGGTTCAAATTGAGCCTGAAAATAAGGAGAAAAGGTGATTTTGAACATTTTATGGTTTATTTATTTCAGAAACTGCTGATCTGCTGGGATTTTTCTCACAAAGTCATCTCTAGGGTTTACAGCGACTGGTCTGAAAAAGGGAAAATGTCCAGTGAGCGGTAAATCTCTGTGTGGAAATGCCTAGTCAGAGGTCAGAGGTTAAAGAAAAATGGCCACACTGTTTGGAGCTGATAGGAAAGCTATAGCAACTAAAAAAAAAGACTCATTACAACCAAGGTATGCAGAAAAGTATCTCAGAATGTACAACATGTTAAACCTTGAGATCGTGCCGCTATAACAAGGCTGCAGTACGAGCAACCTTCATGAAAATAATCATGGCAAAGCATTTAAACAGACATTATTAACACAATTGTACATGTAAAAACATGTTAGTCATATTGCTTAATCGTGTCTGGCGATTAAGGACCCTGGAAAGTACTTCATACCTTCCTTGCCCACAAGCGACTTCTTGGCTTTAAATATATTTTCTCCTCCTGCTGGTAATGCAATTTCTGCATCAGTGTCTATTTCATGCTTTGGCGAGGCAAAGCATGAAATGGACACGATGGACTGGCGTGTCTATTACATGCTTTGCCATGATACTGGGTTGGGCTACAGCAGCAGCAGCAGATCACATCAGATTACAGTACTATCAGCAACTAAGCATCATTTAAAAATCACAGCCTGTCTGAAAATTGTTGCTCGCCACCTCCATCTCTTTATGAGGACAGTGTACTCATCTTCTGATGGCTGCTTCCAGCAGGAAAGTGCACCATGTCACGAAGCTCAAATCATCTCAAACAAGTTTCTTCAACATGGCAATGAATTCACTGTACGCAAATGGCCTTCACAGTCCCCACAAAGTGCACTGGTAATATCGTCTTTAGACTGGGAGCTTTGAGCTTTTTCTAAACCTAAACCTAAGCAAATGTTGTACCATGAACTCCTTCGTCCAGGTCGAATGTTGATGTGTTTCTGTAGCCTGCCTACCTCTGAATGTGAACCTTTTTGCTCTTTCAAAGTGAAAGCAGCCATATAGGTCTTTAAGAAACACTTTTATAATCACTAAATCAAAAGACCCATTCATTTTAAACAAGACATACTCAGATTTACTACTATAAGACAGAAAAAAACACTAAAAGATGGTAAAACCTGTTCTGTAGTGAGTTATGGTTACGTTTTTACAAACCACAGCATTGAATAAATATGTACTTTATGTAATACAGTACACAAGTTTCACAGCTCTGAGGTGGAAATGCATTCATCTAATAAATTCAGACAGATAAAGGCCATCTCGTATTGGTAAATGTTCAGTACAGCTTCTTACAGCGTTGAGTAGCTTTGAGGCTCACCCTCAGTAAGTGCACTACTAATGCTCACCTTGTTGCAGTGGCTTTGTTGAATGGGCGTTTTAAACAGCTGTGACAGCTGTTTTGACGGCTCTGTTGTCCACCGTGTAGCACAATAAACATCGATCTGATCTTAGTCAGGTCGGTGTTATGCATCCAGAAATATTGACATACCACTTTAATGGTGGCAACCGTTTCAACCTGAGCTGTTTTAATTTTTTAATTTTTTATTTATATATTTTTACGTGAAGAAGGCAAACGTCCAGCAGTCTTTGATTGTCTATTGATCAAGATTGCGGAAAAGCTCTTTGACTCGTAATTGAATGTTCGACTGTCTGTTTACAGAAACTGCCATCCTGGAAGGAAGCTGCTGCTCCTGTTTGTCAAATCATATGTATTCTGCAATTGCACTAGCCCACAGGACCTGTGGGAGATGCATTTGTGATAGAAATGGCGCTCTGCTGTCATTATAGCTGCATTTGTCATAGGTGGAAGAATTGCTGTAACTAAATGTCATAGTGTTTTGAAATATTGTGATGGGAGATTTTTTTTCCCTTACTTTCCCAATTTTAGCCAAATTACATTGGCTCCCTGTTAAATATCGTATAGATTTTAAAATTCTTTTGTTCACTTTTAATATTTTGAATAATTTAGCGCCCAGTTATCTTTCTGATTTATTCCATTCATACAATCCCAACAGAGCACTTAGATCGTCCAACCACAGGCTCCTAGCACAACCTAGGACTCGAATGAAGTCGAGAGGCGACCGGGCCTTTGCATCCGTGGCACCCAGACTCTGGAATAACCTCCCCGTTCATATTCGCACTGCCGAGTCTATCCAGTCTTTTAAATTACGTCTTAAAACTTATTTTTTTACTTTGGCTTTTGATTCTGTCTAGTTGGCTGTTTTAGCGTGTTGCGTTGTTACCTATTGTTTGTTGTCCTCTTTTATTGTTTGTTTTAACTGTCTCATGTTTTTATTGACTGTGAAGCACTATGGTCAACACTGTTGTTTTAATATGTGCTATATAAATAAATTTTGATTGATTGATTGATTACTTTGTTATGTTGATTATTTCCAAATGCCACGTGTATTGATTGATGTGTTACGCTGGATTGGATCCTGTTACATTTTTCGCACAGATACACAGACAACTCTATGAAGTGAAAAGTTAGCAGTTGCTGAAAGGAGGTCATTATCAGAAAAGCTGGTCGGAGCATCAGCGCCTTTTATTTCTGGCTTGGTCAGAAGTCTGAAGCAATTGCAGATTTCGTGTCTTTCCTATTGGGGCGAGATAACACAGGGAGATTAATATCTTATGAACCCAGCATACGACTCCATACACGCTGTTGTGAAAATCCTTACCTCTGCAGCAATGCATCAGCTTATTGATGTGCCTGCTGTTTTTCTATATGTACTCACTGCCTTCGCTATTGATTTGCTTTGCTGTGAGACAAACTGTGCAGAGACAGTAGGTGCGCAAGCAAAGTAAATACACACAGGTGCCGTACAAACAGGATCATTTTAAACATTTACTGTATCGTAACTTGCTAAAGTCTTCAAATATATAAGAAGCGCTGTCTCTGCTCACCAGTTGAGCTGTCTGCTTCTCTCTCCCGTGTACACGCACCCCTCATTAACTCGTGAGTGGTTCACTGAGCCCCTCCGTACCGTATAACCACTCTCCTGACTGCAGGCAGAGAGAGACCAGGGCTAATTGGTAACATGGTTATGAGCAGCTGGACTGATACGGGTGGCTGAAGCTGCTCACTTGTCTCACTGACTGTGACCAGAGGCATTAATGTGCAAATGTGCGTGTCTGTTTGTGCGGCCACATAGCTGGCAAGCATGATGCACGGAAATCATATCTGGCTGCAACTTCTAACCTCGACCCTTCAACACGCTGGATGCAATAGAGTAGAGCGATACCCTAATGGGTCGCTTCAGAGCCTTCACTTTACACACTTCAATTACAATTAAATTAATATAACTTTGCACACCAGTATATTAGCAATAACCCATAATTATAGTGTTAAAGCATGTTTTTGACCAGAATTTAGAAATTCTAGCAGTTAATTGGTCATCAGCACGTGTCGGGTCAGACTGCTCAGTGCTCAGAGAAACTGCAAAATAACCAGGAGCTACATCTCAGAATCTGCAGGCCTCAGTTAGCATGTTTAATGTTAAAGTTCATGACAGCACAATTAGAAAAAGACTGAACAAGTATGTCTTGTTTGGAAGGGTTTCTAGGAGGAAGCTGCTTCTCTCTAAAAAGAACCTGGCAGCACAGCTTTAGTTTGCAAAGCTGCATCTGAATAAATCTCAAGACCTCTGGAACTACTTGACCTCTGAAAACCATATCAGTGTAAGGCCCTCATACCACCTGTCAAGCATATTGTTGATCATTGAGTTGACCATAAACTCCTCTGTTCCAGAGTCAAAAGCTTGTCCAAAACCAGGTCATGCAACAGTACATGAGTCAAGGTGTTACTTTGGTCCAGACCTCAATCTGATCTGAATGCGCATCAACAAATGGCCACATACCTCAATGAACTGAAGCGATGCTGTAAGGGCGAAGGGGCACAGTTGCTCCACAATAATGTGAGAAACAAGTCATACAGAAAATGATTACTTCAAGTTATTGTTGCTAAAGATGGTTATTCAGAGGACTGCATGTGTGCACCTGTAAAACCTCACTCTCACAGTTCATTTCTCTCTGCCACCGTCTGCTGAAGGAAAAAAAGGCGATAGTGCCTTTGTTTTCCATAATATCTTCCTCTGTGTTTAAATGGTAAATGGTCAAATAACTGGAGCAGCTATGGAAACTCTGCCCTGTACGAGAGTGAGAAGGTTGGTGAGGAGATGGGCTGTGGTAGTTATTTTATTGATTGCTTCCATTTCTGTAAAAGTCACACAGTGTGCCACTGGACTGAAAACAGCAAGCTCTTTTAGAAAGTCGCAGGTCTCTTTTTTCTGCTTACACAGACCTGCAACTGTAACACTGATTCACCTTTGGCACAACACTGACCCAAGACATACTGCCAGGACAATGCAAAGTCATGACTATCCAGAAGGGCCTAGCCTGAGCTTTAAGTCTTGTGGGGAGACCTAAAGATGGCGTGCAAGTCAGTAAAAGGCTTATTTTAAATGACAAATTTTAGTTTTTGAGTTTCAATAAACTGAAAAATAGAGTTTTAAATATACAGCATACTAAAGTGCAAAAAACAAAACCCCCAAAGTTGGACACTAATTTCTAAAAGGATCTATGTGTCAGATGATGACATTTCTAAATAGTCTAATCGGTCTTGAAAATGGAAATATTTGACATGTGTGCCCGGCAAGCGAAGTTACCCCCCAATCTTAAAGGCAGAGTGAGTGAAAGACAGCTCCGAGTTCAGGAGGTTAGCACTCATCTGCAGTTATTCCAGAAAACTGTCTGTTCCTGTTGCTTTCTAATGGACGCAGTGTGTCAAGAGGCGGTTGATGGCGCGTGCTTGTGCCGGCAAATCACACAGTAAAGCCACTCGAGGGCTTTTACATTGAAATACTTGAAGATGTGTTTTTGATTGTTGGTCAGTCTTCTCACTGCTGCATGCTGCACTTTTGCACTTAAAGTGTTTTGTGTGTCCTGTGGATTTTTGCAGTACGTGCGTTTCAAACAGTGTTGATTAGCCATCTACCATCTGCTGGGCTCCGTGAGGAGAGCAGCTCATTATTCTGCCTGTTGTGTCTGTGTTGAAGCCGTAGCGCCGCTCCAGCTATCAGGCGAAGCTGCGGGGACTCTTCGTATACGAGCAGCGGGGAGCAACTGGATGATGCGCTGTTACTGCACACAAGTGGCTGAGTTGTCAGCATCTGTCTGACAGAATGAGCTGTCCTCCGGCCAATCTCTGCCTCCAACTGTGACAGTACAAATAGTTCTTTTTTTATTTATGATGAGGTGAACTCTAAACCATTGTACAAAAAATACAGTCACCTGAATGTCGTTGCACAGCATCTTCTACAGTGAAGTAGAATTGTAGCACTGGAAGTACTTTATTTGCTGCCTATGGGTGCTTGATAGGTGGTATTTTTTCGCTTCTGTTTGTTTTTGCCTCATTGTAATGTAATATTTATGTTTTTCAGGACCTTGTTGGCAGCGCCCCACCTCAGAGGAACTGGAAGGGAATAGCCATAGCCCTGCTGGTCATCCTGATCATCTGTTCTCTGATTGTCACCTCTGTTATCCTGCTCAGCCCTGGTGTGTATAGCCCTCTAGGAAATGCACACAAATACACAAACCTGCATGCAAATATGTTAACACTCAGTGGGTGTGTATTTCCAAGGATGCCAAGGATGCTTAATCCTCTTAGGTTATTATATTTATTCAAACAAAATGAGTAATTTGCATCACGTTACATATCCAGTTTCCTAGGAATTATGTGCATTCATAACTGACTATGGCAAGGATTTAAACGCATGCAAAAATTACAGTCTTCTCTTTAATATTTCCAGATACTGTACTTTTACTGTACTTAAGTGGTATTTTCAAGTATCTGTACTTGAGTTTTATTTATTTGACATATTTTTACTTTATTCCCTACATTTTTTACACAAGTATCTGCACTTTTTAATCCTTACATTTTCAGAACAGGACAGGAAGATGAGAGGATAGATTTAAAGATAAGGAGTTCTCAGTGGTATCTGATACTGGAAATATAAAGCTTACATGTAGTGTCCTCATTTTTTTATCTTATATCGGAACTGTATATGAAATAAAGTTATTTTTTCATATTGTGAAACGTCCAGCAAACCAATCTAATTTTTATACTAACTTTGTGTTGTTCAAGTGCTCTGCAGTTTGGTGCAGGATAAACAGGTTAGCTTGTTGTACTGTGGTGAATTCAGTAACTGAATTCAGTATTTAGACCAGCTGCATACGGTCTAGGATAAAGACAGAATAAATACTATACTGTCAGTGTAGTTGATGGAAATCTGCCAAGAAAGTAAACAAAAATCAAAGCATCTGCTTGCCTGTTGCTGAGTTCAGTTGTGTAAATCCACCAAGAGCAGCAGTCTGGAGCTCACAACAAAAATTAATATGTTTCTTTTCTCCAACACTGAGCCAATACAACAACTTAGTGTTCCTAAGATAATTTGTTGTGTTGCCGAATCCCACTTCAACCCTTGTATTTTTTGGTTTAGTTGTGGAAGTGTAATCAGAAATAAAGTTTGTATTCCCGTGTACTAAAATTAATCTGTTATTGCATTAAAATAGCATTAAGTTCAGTTAGCTTTGCACAACATGAGCTCTAGAAAAGCTGCTTTTCACTGTCGGACTTTGAGTTCATTTCAGAGCAGTAAATAAGATACATCAGAACTCTTACTGGAGTAGTTTTGAACACAGTTTTGAAGTATCTGTAGTTTTGCCACCTCTGAATGTCTCTGACATGTTGATATTCAGCATTCAGACAGATGAGCTATAAATCAGGAGCTCTCTGGCTGAGGTACCAGTGCACACAATATTCCCATTTCTAAACCTCTATTTACTTATATGTATTTTAGTGCTGTCAGTGTTAATCTCGTTAAAATGACGTTAACGGCATAACAGTATTAACGTGGCAAATCTCCGTTAGCGAGTTAACACCTGAGGCTGCACCGCGTCAACACCATTAGCTCATTAACGCGTTAGCACGGTTAGCTTGTTAACACGCTAGCGCCAAGCAGCCCAATGCACAGGGTGATCCACGTTAACTCGCTAACGGAGATTTGCCGCATTAACGTCATGTTAACAAGATTAATGGTAAATGGTAAATGGCCTGTATTTATATAGCGCTTTACTAGTCCCTAAGGACCCCAAAGCCTTTTACATATCCAGTCATCCACCCATTCACGCACACATTCACATTAACGCTGACAGCACTAATTTATTTATATTTCTATATTTTTATTTATGTATTTATAACAGTAGCTCTTTTTTCCTTTTTCAAATGTATCTATTAGTATACTGTAGGTGGGGGGAGGGATTGAAACTGTGGTCTCAGTGAAGCATGGAGCTATGGAGCTTTTTTTTTTAAATAACTAACTAACACTGTCTAGTGTCTGTGTTTGAGAAGGGTGCCAGCTCTTTTCACTGCAAAATAAATCTACCTAAGGATACTGATTAAAGAAACTAGAACTTGAATAGCAAAACGCATTAGACAAGTGAGACGAAGCTCTGAGAGGGCAAGGCTCTGACAAAGCTACACAGTCACCTCAGCTGATTCTATAAAATAATAAATGCTAAAATAATTGCAATACAGTGTGCCAGAAGTTGCAGAAGTTATTGAAAATACCTCCAAAAGCCTTGGCTTCTCATGAGCAGCTAATCATTGTTGGCTGTGTCGTAATGTCGCACCAAAATCCATTAGAATGTGCGAAGCTTTTATATTTTCCTGGCAAGAAATCAAGGTGAGGAGAGAGAAAAGTACTCTAGCTGTTTTTCAGTGCACACAAATTCTACACACATAGTGTGCAGAAGGAAGCATTTATCTGGCCGTGAAGAGAGGCTCGTGCTCATGACAGGATGTAAGCATTAATGGCGCCCGTCTTAGCCGGGCTGTAATGTTTGAACACTGGAAAGACAAAAAGTCCAAACGGTAAATAAGTATTCCTGAACTGTGGACGGTTCTCTGAAACAGTTTGGGCTAAAACGCTTTCTGCTTTGGTGAATTAAAAGATGAGTTGAGTGCCCTGATTGGTCCAGAGTGCGGACGCATCTTCATGATTGTTAAGCGTAATTCTTTGTTTTCAACTACAGACTTTCTTATGGATGTGGACCTGTAATGAAGCTACTGACAAGTGGATGACCTTTTGATGGATCCTCTGATGCATCATTAGGACTAAAAGACAGGAAACATGGGAAGCCTCTGGTCCAGCTGAATCTTCTGGCTTAATCAAAACATTCATATGATTCACAACATTTTTTATGGCTGTTATAAACAGAAGCTTTGCAGAAAGAACTAAAATCAAGTCCTTTTTGCAGTTTGTGAACCACAAGCCATGTGCTGCCTACTTTACTTAGTATAGCCAATATCTCCAAAACAATCTACATGAACACGTAGCACTGAAAGAGGCGTTTGCTGAATCTCCCCATTGCAGAGACGCCTCACATGAAATCGCAGTTGTCTTGATTTGACAACCTTTTTTCCACGGGGAAAGGTTTTACAGAGGACATTGTTTCTCTGCTTGTGATTTTACACCAGTTCTACCAGTCATCTTCTCACTAGGTAATGGCCCTTTTAATGCGCAATTCCATTCAGGCCTGTTTAATGGAGATCATTATGCTGTAAGAACTCCAGCCATTTGTCAGATTGGCAAAGCATCAGAACACTGTTTGCCTCGTGCCGGAAATTAGCTTTCTCCTCCTCACTCTGCAGATTCTTACCAGGCAGGAGAGTTTCTATGACGTTTCAAGTCAGTAAACACTCGACAGCACTCGATGTGGTATTTACACGCGCACATCTCGCCGCTCAGTCAGTCAGAAGAGTGCCGAAGAATCTGTCAACTTACCATTTTGTACAGTAAGATCGGGCTGTCAGCCGTCGTGACAACTCCTGTCTTAACGGTGCTTTTCTAAGTAAAGGTGTTCTATAGGGTTCAAATGTTCACCATTTTTCCTTCCTCACATCCAGACTCACTCGCTTGTTGCCCCCCTGTTGTCTGCTCCACCTGCAGTTCAGCTGTCGGCTTCAGATCTCATTTTGGGTTTTGAGTCGCCAGGCAGCTGCTGAGAAACTCAGCAGGAAGATGGGAACTGATGCTCTTAGACCAACAGAGCAATACCAGAGGCCTCTTTAATGTTTGCTCTTTGTGCTAAATTGACCCACCTGTAGCAGGGGAGTAGTTGCTGGATTCCATCACCTCCAGGGACAGAAGAGGAATGTACAGTAAAGCAAACATGTTGATAAAAAAGTCAAAATATTTCCTTCAGTGTTTGCTATAAATAAATAAAAAATCTGGCAAGACTGAAAGACAGCTATACCGCAAAATAATTTATGACCGTAAATATGTGGGCTTCTGTGTGTCATGTTCAATTTATGCATGTTTATCCTTTTGTGAAATGCTCTGACAGGTGAAGATGACAGCCTGGCCCTTAAGAAGAAAGTAACCGTAGAAGATATTTTTGGTGCAGACCTTCACATCCATGACCCGGACGCTAAATGGCTGAGCGGTGAGTGAGCGAACG
The DNA here is from genome assembly GCF_900408965.1 of Simochromis diagramma. Lineage (NCBI taxonomy): Eukaryota > Metazoa > Chordata > Actinopteri > Cichliformes > Cichlidae > Simochromis > Simochromis diagramma. The sequence continues at coordinate 9,866,898 of NW_024386782.1, forward strand.
TGTGTTTGATGTTTAAAATCCGTCTCTCGTGTCAAAACACAGAACATATCCAGTCGCTTTATGACAGCCGTCACACAGAACATAACATCGGCATCAAAATCAGGCGTACACGTACATGCAGCAGCCCGGTTTTTCCATCTATTATTCAAGTTCAGGCAGTTCAACTCCATTCGATAACTGTAAACTGTTCAAGGTTTAAAAAATAAATAAAAAAATAAAAATGTGGGTATCATTGTATAAATTCTAAAAGAAGTCCGGCCTTCTTCCAGCGATTAACAAGGTGGATAACTAACATATTTCCTGCAGCATTGGATTTAGAGGAAGCCTTGAAAAGTTGTTGCAAAAGTGTCCAAACTTTTTGTTGAATACTTACAAAACACTCTGTCGGTTGGAACACCCTGTGTTACTAAACCCGCTGATACATCATTAGGACTACAGTGGTGCAGAAGGAAGAAGTTTATATTGGCATTGAAATTATGGGGGAAAGCTGAGTAACGCAGGAAGCCCGAGGGTTCATCCTGCAGCAAAACACCTTCATTACATGGAAAGTCCAGCTCAAGCTGGTTTGGGATGAAATTAATGCAGGGGTGAAAGAAAAAAAGCCTGCAAATGATACACCACATTTTTGTGCTGACCTTTTCAAAACCACTGATTTATATTCATTGCAGAAAGAATTCAAATCATGAAATCAGTTTAGCTGCTGGATGAGAAGAAAAACAGTTTTCATTTAGGATTTGAAGATTTCTACAGAGAAAATAAAACTCTATTTGTTCAGATGTTGTAAAAACTTTGGTAACATATTTTCTTGGTTTGTCCATACAGTATAGTACAATAGAGTGATTATATTTTCTCATAAAAAAAACATTGATAGTCCAGTCACACACAGCCAACGTGCTAGAGCAAGCCCAAAGCCAGACACCCAGCAATAAAGGGAGGCATAGAAATGATTCATAAAGAACAAAGAAAAGCAAAATGAAGGAAAAAGAAAGAAACGGTGCAAAATATCTGACGCTAACGAGTGCAGTGTTCCTATATCTAAAGTTTTGCATTTATTGAACTGTCCTGTCCTTATAAGATACAAATGAGGGATCGGTTTTGAGTAAGTTGCTGAGCGAGGTGCAACAGCACAAATAAACTGATATAACTGAGCAAATAAAATATGAAATACTTTTAAACCTGCTTGTTTCTAAAGCCAATGGAGTTCCACACTACCTCAAATAAACATTACAATTAGTTCAACAAACAATAACTCTGATTATTCGCCTTTAACACACGTTACATCCTTGGAGTCGGCCTTTAAGCCATGCAATACAAACTGAGCATGCTGTGTGCCAGTCAAAGTGAAAAGATGCACACTTAATCAGCGTCCCTGTGTCCTCTTTTGCCTTAATAAGGTAGAGAATAGGAAGCTGCCACCTGAGCTCATAAAAGCTAAGTGTGTGCCCCCTGGTGTTCAGCAGGAGAAGTGCTTTATGTTGTTGAATCAGCACTACTTTGTTCCTGTGATGGTAACTTTATAATAACATTGCATCATGATAGATAGATAGATAGAATCTTCTGCCTCCATCTCTTCTATCCCGACCATCCTCTGTCACACCCACACCAACCCTCTGCATGTCCTCCTTCACCACATCCATGACTCTTTGAGGTTTTCCTCTTTTCCTCCTGCCTGGCAGCTCCATATTCATCATACTGTGTCTAATATATCCACCATCCCTCCTCTGCACATGTCCAAACCATCTCAGCCTTGCTTCTCTAACTTTGTCTCCAAACTGCATGACCTGAGTTGTCCCTCTGATGTACTCATTTCTAATCTCGTCCCCCTTCAACTGTGCCACCTGCAGTTCTGCCTCCTGTAATAAATAACACGAACAGTATAAATATAAGAAACAGCAGCAAGAAGGTTTGATACAGAGATGTCTTTATGTCCTGACAGACGTGTTCACCTGTCACAAATAAAAGAGAGCTGTTGTACTTTTTTTTTTTTTTTTTTTTACAGAGGAATGATTTTTCCTGAAGCGTTCTTCATGTCAGCCCTGCTGCCTCTGTCGTGTGCAATGGAGTGGGTGCGATGGGTTGTCCATGTTCAGTGACCCCCTGTCTCTCACTGACTCAGTGCCTCCAGTGATGGCAATAATGATTCCAGTCTTGTTGATCCTGCTGGCATGTGTGGCACTGATGATGCCCTCCCAGTAAACAACAGCAAAACAAATGGCACTCGTTGCCACAGACCACAGAAGTTACCAGTAGTTACTTCTTTTTAAGATTCATATCATACAGAGAGAATAGTATAAGAAGTTTTTAAAAGCACAACAAAGTTAAACATTAAAGCAGTGTTTTCTACCCTTTTGGCTTCAGCTTACTCAGTACTAATGTCTCTGATTTTAATAGCTCATCCAAATCGTTTTTCCCTCTGAACTTCATTCTCAGTTTCATTCAGCAGGGTGTTAAATATTTAAAGTGCTACATTATGACACTGAGTGGATACTTGGGTAGGGCAGGAGTGTCAAGCATAAGGCCTGGGGGAAAGAAACAACCCGGCAATCACTACAATCTGGTCCACTGGACATTTGGAAAATGTTGAGTGTTTTCCATTCATATTAAACCAAACTAATTAAGTGATAGATCCACAATTAAATGACAGAAAAGTTCCTGTTTTTTTTCTTTTAGAAATTTATGTTTTTAAAAACGAAACAAAAAAAAAAAACACCCCAGATTTTTCTGTGAATTAACAAAAACTATATTTTATAATTACAGGATAGTCTGGGCAATGAACTGCTAGAATGGTTTCTGTAATTTTACACATTTATCATGTAGCCTCACTGATCCAACCCAATTAAAATAAAAGTGGGATGATGTAAAATTAGTTTGACGTTCCTGCTGTAGGGGCTACAATGGTTGTAGTGTACATTAAATATGAATACTTTACATAACGGCATATTACGTCACACTTGTTTTTGTTGCTCAACAAACTTATGTAAAGTAAAAATGAATAAAGTAAATAAAGCAAAATGAATGCTGATGCAATACTGTTCGCATAAAAGTAAATACTGCGCAGAGAAGGCGCTGCCTTGGTGGAGGTTTGGGCTCTTATACCTTCAAAATAAAGTTCTGATTCGGATTTCAATAAACTTTTAACTCATCAAGTATCTCAATGAAAAACACACAGAGTCTGATACAAAAAAAAAAAATTGCTTGCAGTTTGTTTTTGTGCTCCCCTCTCTGTATCCACTACTTTTTAAATTTCTGTTTGCCGAGAGATGAGAAGAAGGCGATTGATTAGGGGGGAGAAAAAGCATATTTGGTCAGACATAAAATCAAATCTAGAAGATCAGTCATAAAACATTTATATTTTCTGAAATTTTTGCAAATCTGAGTTCTGCTTTATGGTTCTTACAGTCATACAGAAAGGCTGCCGTGATTAGTAAACAATGTTCAGATCTTCTTTGAGAAGTGAAAGTGCTGCGTTCAACCTCTTCGTAAAAGTTGTACTGCGGTTATTAGCTTGACACACACTGCGTGAAAACACCTGAAGACTCGCATGCGTACTTTTAAATGCAGCTGTTACTTTTCATGTAGCGCACAAGCACAAAACGACCTTACATCTGTCCTTTTGTTCCACTGTGCAGATTGTTCGACTGATTACTTACATTACAGGCTTATTAACATATAATTAGTTAAGTTTGCGTGTGTCTGTGCCCTTCGCTCACAGCCCTGATGAAAACGTCCTCGGCACCTGACAAAACTCCAGGAATCAATTATGTGACATTGCATCTTGTCAGCTACATTAATGCAATCAACCCCCATTTGGCGCTAATGACCTTCTGATAAGAAACCCGATGGGACAAGCTCACACTTGAGCAGTCCTCATCAATATTTTGTGGGCTACATTCACAGCAGTGCGTAATTGATCCCCACTGCTCTTTGATCACCGCTCGCATCGGTAGTCTTTGGACTCACCTATGAGTTTCTCACAGACTCCGATTCAAAGGCAAAGTATTCGACCTTCGGATTGATCTCTAAAACAAAGAGTTCCCACTGTGTGTCTGAAGCGCTTGTATTTTTGAAATACACACAGAGAACAGAGCGTACGGTATATAACAAAACTCCATCCTCATTAAATTCAATCCATTTAATCCAGTTTTACCCAAGAAAGCCCTAGAAGAGTGAAGGCAACTTTAAACAGAGCCCTTTCGCAACCAACAGCAACAACAACAAAAAATGAGTACATCCTTCCTCAGCAGACTCCCATCCTTTTATATTTTGCATGCCCGTCTTTATATTTGATGATGGACTCAATCTTCTTGGGCAAAGATGATGCCAGACGGAGGAGAAATGTTCTCCTCTTTCTCGCAGATGTTTTTCTCTGATCTGCTCTTTGCTGCGGGGGTTTTTGTTGCTCTACCTTCCACTTTTAAAATAATCCAAAGATTTTCCAGTGGTTTTCATTCCGCGAACATCCCTGCCCATGTTTTCAGTTCTTGTCTTCTTTAAAAACTTTGTGTTTGTTGGAGTGTGTTAGGCATCATGTTTGAAAATACCTCCTTCATCAGTGTTTTGTGATCGGTAACACAGGTCACTGGTCTTTGCCGTGTCATCAGCGTTAGATCCACTAATAATGTTTTTCTTTTCTTTTTCATGATGTGTGACAAACATGAAAAACACTTCTCTTGACGAGAGGACAGCTTCATGCGACGTCCTTCTTCTTGTCTTGTTGTCACAGAAACCTGTCTCAATGCAAACTCGCATAAACTGCAAAATTATGCGTTTTGCCCAAATCCTTTTGGCAGTCCAGCTCCTCCCATACCTCAGCAGAAACAAGGGAGCGCAAAAATGTCCACAAAGGTTGATATAACACACTGCAACACAGTTTGAAGGTCACTTCCCAACAGGGTGCATTCATTCTACACTCCTACAATTTGTCCACATCTACTCAATCATCCAGAAAAGGCTAACAGAACTCCTTCACCTTTAGTCTAGAAGGAGTGGAAATGTTATTTAGGCAAGATCACTGTCTGAGTTTCTAATATTAGATAGGAGAGAGCATCCTAGGCACAGATTTTGAGAGACTCTTGTTAGAGACTGCTGGGTCATCGTGACCTCTAAGTCCTTACAAAATGGAGGGGCCTGCTCTGAAAAGAAAAGCCTTTCACAGTCCCTCCTAACCACTGCTACAGCAATGTTTCAGCTTAAGGTCAGTCCTCTAGTTTGCTCTGCTTTGTTCAAGTGAGTCCTTACCAGGTGGCGTGAGAAAGCAGTGGTTTTCTCAGGCTTCCATAAATATGTCCATGCAGTTAGCTTTAATTGGAACTGCATAATTACTTTTGTTGCCGTAGTCACAGATGAACTGATTTTTATTGCACTGAGGTTGTATTTTGAGGTCTTTCTTTGCAAGATAGTCTATTCAATTCAATTCAATTTTATTTATACAGCACCAAATCGCAACAACAGTCGCCTCAAGGTGCTTTATATTGCAAGGCAGACCCTACAATAATACGTACAGAGAAAAACCCAACAATCATATGACCCCCTATGAGCAAGCACTTTGGCGACAGTGGGAAGGAAAAACTCCCTTTTAACAGGAAGAAACCTCCAGCAGAACCAGGCTCAGGGAGGGGCGGGGCCATCTGCTGCGACCGGTTGGGGTGAGAGAAGGAAGACAGGATAAAAGACAGTTTTGTGTTGTTGTTTTTTTAGTAATGAATAAAATCAAATACTTTACATGAACCTTTTAAAATAAAACTTTTCAATTAATTAAAATTCATATCACAGGTCATACATATGAGAGAAGTACACAAAGCAATGACGGCTTTGCCTGATGTGCCAGATAACTGAAACAGTGGCGCCTTTATTAGTCGTTAATATTTCAAATTAAGTTTTTGTAAATCAGGGTTTTATCATGGTAAAAAAAAATGCTAGCAGTACAAATTTAAATAATTAAGAATCACTGAAGCATATATGTGATACTGTGTGGAGGATCAGTAGTTATATATTATTAATATTATTTATGATAATTTAAAAAGCCTCTGAAACTACAGGAAAAAAGCATCGACTGAATGGCCTAAACAAACTTTATGACTTCCAGCTGAAATGTTTCTCATAAAATTAATTAATTAAATTTGGCTGAAAATGACACATTTTATATGCATCTGTAGTTCCTGAAAATTGTCAATGATGGGATGTGAGACAAGTGCTTTTGAGTGACACAAACAGATGGTAGCAAAATGTATTTTGCTTACCTGTTTCAGCCTGAGCTGAGACGCTTTCATTGTAACAATTTTTTTTATTATTATTATATCTTTATAATCAGATATTATCAGCTTTAGGATATTGATATGCAAGTCTGTGAATTGTAATATTCAGGCTGATGAAGAAAATACAGTTAGTACAGCAGACACTTCCCTTTAGAGGAAAGAAGACATGAATCTCTCTCTTAGTGCTAAGCTAAGGTCACTGGCACATTGAATACTCAGAGCCTTTCTAACACTGACCAGCGGGAGATACGTAATTCATTACTATTAGATCATAAGATAAACCTTGTAGTTTTCATATAAAACAGATGAAAGGCCTGTTTGGCAGCTTACTGCTGCTTTAAATTACAACTGGCTTCATTAAAAACACTTAGCTGTACATAACCTGCCCAGAACCATAATTTATACAAGCAACTAGCTGGTGAACTTGGTTGAGTCTTTGATGGCTAAAAAGAGATATTCCCATGAACCCCAAGTTATTTATATTGCTCTGTAACTGTTGGATGCATAAATAAATGATGAGTAATGTTGTCAGATCAACTTAAACAGTAATGATGTTGAGTTTCAGTCTTTGTGCTTCACCTCTATGTTCCCAAAGTACTCAAAAAATCATCATGCAGTTTTTATGTTGATGTTAATGCTGCTTTGCAATAATACCAATTACAGCTGATTGTGAAGTCTCTAGGATGGAAGAAATTTCACAAACGGTGGCCCTTCTATTACACTACGACACTTGAATTCAGAAAGAGCCATTCTTTCACAGATGTTTGTAAAGGCAGGCTTCATGGCTAGACATTTGATCGTATACACCTGTGGCAAGAGGACTGAAAACACCAGAATACAAAGACTGAGATGACGTGGACCCTCCACAACAGTCCCAGTTTCCCAGTTTTTCCCAAGGGGGCTAGCCCTTTGGAAAATTAACACTGGATTAAAGGTGTGGATTTATACTTTTGCCCCTGTAGTGTATATACTGAGAACTGCCCTTGTGGTGGGACCTGTCGCAGTAATTATTACACAACAGGAAAACCATACTTGCTGCACTTTCATTGTCTGTATCTGGGAACAGGAATTGTATGAAATATCATCTCACCCTCTGGTGTTTGTTTTTCATTCAAAGACAATGAGCTGCTGTATCGTACAGCGGAAGGGGATGTTGTCCAGCTTAACATTGACACCTTGGAGCAAAGGGTTGTCGTTCCAAACCAGCTGTTTGTGAGTACATTTTCTCCAAGAACAGTAACTTTACTATCTGCTGCTGCTGCTGTACTGAGTGTGTTCCTGATGTGAGTGTGTCTGTATTTTTGTCTGTATCCCATCCAGGATAGATCCAGAGCTGCCAAGTACCAAGTGTCTCCAGACATGCAACATGTGCTGTTTGCCTTTGAAGTAAAACCGGTGAGAAATCTAGCTGTAATATTTTGTTTTCTCAGACTTTGTCCTTTCCTGACCGCAACTTTGTTCTCTTCCACAGAAATACCAACACTCCTATGAGGCGAAGTACATCATTTACAGTCTCGTGACACAGTAAGTACAAACTTTCTGTCCTCTTCCTCGACACGTCTTTACTCTGACCATATGTAGCCTGGCACTGACATCAGCGCCATTTACCTGCGTACTCTAGAATCTTATGGGAATGCTTTTTAATTCACTTTAGTTTGGGGCGAAGCTTTTTGGCCTGTTTTTTAGCCTTTCATCCATCTATGTCTGCTTAGTTCCCTACTGTTCTGTATTTGTAGCGAGCCAAGCAAAGTCAGCTTGTGCTAAAAAAAGGACATGGTTGATAGATGAAACCTACAGTGAGGGAACAAGGCTGAAAAGCACACGACTTCTTTGTCTGACTGTGCATTTATATTGGCATATAACACGTGTGATGTGCATGCAGTATACAAACCAGCAAGTATGTTCTCGTGATGTGTTGTCTTCACAGGGAAACGTGGCCTTTAAATCCCCCTGAGGTGCATGAAGCTTTCCTGCAGTTTGCCGGATGGGGGCCCCAAGGCCAGCAGCTGGTAAGAAGCCTGTACCCTTGGGATTACACTCCCTGAGTTCTAGCTCGCAGGTAGAGATCTGTCAGTATCAGTCTGCCCTCACAGAGGAGGCACAGCAGTGGCTTGTCACAGTGGCACAGCCAAACCTTGTGGTAATAAGGTTTATGCACTCTGAAATGACCACATCTGCATAAACCTTTATGCATAAGGTGCACATCTCTTAGGTGAACGTCCTTTGCTTTGACCTCCATCAATGTCAGCCAAGAAGATTTTTGCTTTGTGACAGCTCGCGAGCCGGTGAGAGACACAGTGGCAGATGGCGTCTTGGTGGCACAACCCTTGGCTTGAGCAGTATGAGGTTGCTGGGAGAGGAGCAGTAGACACACAGCAATGATGTGTGTGCATGTGCCTGTTTTCATTTTAGACCACAGCATGGTGAGGATATGTTGGCTTTCTGACACATCTTCAAATGTTTGAGGGTGTAGGACTGGAGATAAGCCTCAAGGTTACAGCAATGAGCAAAGGGTTGCATTGTGCCAGTGTCGTCACAAAGGTCAGCAGGCACGTGTTTCCACATGTGTTGGTCTGTGATGTCAGCCACGTTTGGGGACAGCTCATGTACAAGGATCCCGTTGCTTGGAGACAGTCTGTATGATTATGGAAACAAATTCTTAATCTTCAATTTAGTTTCACTATTTGGAATTTCCATTCAGTTTACTGACAGAAAATTGCTTTTTTCTTTTTTTCTTTTTTTTTTACAAAAGAAAAACATGTTTTGCTGCTTTTACCTTTTAAAACATGAAGAGTACAGAAATAGTTCCATGATGATGTTCAAACAGGAGTCCTTGGATTCAGCATAGTTAAAAGATGTGTCTCTCTATACACAAAGGGATTTAAAATGAGCTCTACTGAGAAAAAAAAAGGTATCTGGATTAGTTCCAGCTATTGTGAATCACTAAAACTATTTTGGCAATGAAACCCTCAAATATTAAAATAGCTGTCTGTTTTTAATGGACTTCAGTAGAGGTCAAATACTGTTGGTCAATATGTAACTTTTTTTATAATGAAAACTCTGAGCTGTGACTGAGATCTTAGAAGCAAGAGATTTGTTTAGCTGTTCTATAATTTTTTATGGAAAATCAGCTATTTTAGGAAACCATATCTAACATACACCATACTGCCAAAAGTCTAGCTGCACGCTCACATGAACTTGAGTGTCGTCCCATTCTTAATCCATAGGGTTTAATATGATGTCGGTCCACCCTTTGCAGCTATAACGGCTTCACCTCTTCTGGGAAAGCTTTCCACAAGGTTTAGAGGTGTTTATGGGAATTTCTGACCATTCTTCCAGAAACACAGCAATGAGGTAAGACGCTGATGTTGGAAAAGAAGGCCTGACTTGCAGTTTCTGCTCTAATTCATCTCAAAGATGTTCTGTCAGGTTGAGGTCAGGACTCTGTGCAGGCCAGTCAAGTTCTTCTACATCCATGTCTTTAATGACCTTGCATTGTACACTGGTGTGCAGCCATGTTGGAACAGGAAGGGGCCATCCCCAAACTGTTCCCACAAAACTGGGAGCATACAATTGTCCAAAATGTCTTGGTATACTGAAGCATTAAGAGTTCTTGTCACTGGGACTCAGCGAGCTCCATAGCTTCATAAATGCTTGTAGAAGCAGTCTGCCTGCTTAGGTGCTTGCTTTTAGTTGGACAACAAGCGCTGGCTTGCAGTCTCAGTTCTAATTCATTCCATCCATTTGAAGTGGAAGTGTTTGGAACATCTGGTTTCAAAGATTTCAATGGGTGAGTGAATACTTTTGGCAATATAATGTACATTTACAGTCCTCTAATTCCCCAAAAGGATTTTACATATATATCTATATGTGTATGTATGTATGTAAATATATTTGATTTGATCTCGTGACCATACAAAATGCACTGAACACACTGTCATATAGACTTGTTTACAACATGTAGAGTCTCCAAAAATAAAATCCATACTTTTGTGCATCATTTTTCTCCAGTGACTTTCTTGAAACACTGCAGGAATAATGCACTTGACATGCGCAATTTTCTGTGACACAGCTGCACTCATCACTTGGAGTTTGTCTTTTTTCAGAAAGCCATCACTGAGGGGGGCATGGTTATCCAGTTTCTTTATGGTTGATGACTGTTGGTTATCATGTTTCAAGGATCCTAGTAGATTCTTAGTGATCTGCCATCCAGGAATGGCTGCAGTAAGCGACTATTTTACACGTCCAAGTTTATAAAGCATCAAAAAACACTAAAAAAAATCTGGTTCTCGATCGTTAAGTGGCACAGTTTCCTCATTAATTTGTGTATCTTTTTATTCTTGGTAATGATTATGCTTACCTGCAACTGCCTATTGTCATTATATATCCTGAAAGAAAAACGTGGAACGTTGCTGAATCTGTCGTGCAATTTACCTGCTTAGCTGAAGCTCATTATGGCTTATTCCTTACTGAGCTTTTTTATTGTTTAAAAACTATTAAAAACAAGTTAGCAAGCAACAGTGCTGCGCTGGGTGACATGTTGTTTTGTCAACACTTGTTTGAGAGACTTCTTAAACAGCTCTGTGCTCTCACAGCTCTTCATTTAGCCTTTTTATGTTATACAAAACTGTATATTTAGATTGTGTTGACACAATATTGGTTTTGTTGTATGAAAAATGCTAGCCCGACCTTTACTGAGCTTAAAAGTTTCATCGATCCAGCACCTGATGGTGTTTTGTTTCATTCTCTCACTTACTCCATTTTTCCCTTGTTGACTTTAAATTATTTTTCTGTTTAGATTGTGTTCCTTAAACGAGTTACGGCCCCGCGTTTCATCGGCTTTTACTTCAAAGCTTTTCCTTTGTGCTGTAATTGCTCTTATCGTATCATTTGCTTAAATTACAGATACATGGCTGTGAGAAAATATTAACATTTCAAGTGTGTGATGAGAGTTTGCCTTTTGCCGAGGGAAGAAAGCAGGTGAATTTGCATATGGTAATAATGTATCTGATTGTTCCTCTCGCATAGCTGTTACTGTAGCTCTGCGTTTGATTTAATGAACCACCAAGGTTGTGCAGGAAAGGAAAAAAAAATGAGATGAGCTCTCGTCTTTTGTCTCTCTGTGACCCGGAGATGTGTTTTCTTTTTTTTCTTTTTTTTCCCTTAACAGTTTGTGAATATAATGATTTCCCATTAAGTTTATCAGAAGTGGAGCAATTTATCATCAAGTGTTTCATCAGCACAGAAAAATGTGCCGTGTGTGTTTGTGCCTGTGCCTGCGTGCAGCCGAGCATCAGATGTACAGTGAGAGGAGCCAGGAGATGAATCCTGTGACGTTCCCCTCATTAAACCACAAGCAATTACTCCACCATGACAGTGCAATCAGTGAGGCTGGGTCAATGCGCGCACACACACACACTCATACACACACATAGAGCGGGAAAAGAGATTGTATTGACACAAATAAGACGATGGATTTAAGGGAAAATGACCAGTGGAAGTTTTATTTGACAAAATTAGACGTCTCGCAACTTCTCGCTCACCAGCACACATCCCAGCACGCAACTGCAACAACACAAATGAGCAACCATGCTGCTCGCCCTGCTCAGGTAGCTTTGATGTTGCTGCTTTCATCTCTGCCCTTTTGAAATGGCTATCTTTTGGCTTTTTGCACTTTCACTCTTTTCTCTCATCTAATTCCCTTGAACATTAAAAATCACCAAGCAAGTGAGTGTGAATCCAGATATGGATGCCCTACAATTGTAGCTCTGAGAGTCCATTCAGTATTATTTATGACTGTATCAGTTTTGTTCTGAAAGTAAATCTCAACCCTGAAACTTAATGCATGTCTTTTAATCATTTGGTTGGCTGAGGGTTTTTTTTTATTTTATGTAACTCTTTGAATCCTGTCCCACGGCTGCTTTGTAACACTCGCCAACTGCCAGCTTCCCTCCTTTTTACACTGCCCTGCATTGATCTGTTTTCCTCAGATGTTGATCCCACAATATAAAACTTTGATTTGCTCAATAGCATCCAAAGATCAGAGCTAAAAGGACTTCTGTCTTTCTGTTTTCCTCCATCTTACCAGTGATGTGAGGCTTAAATTTCACTGAAGAGGGTACAGCTGACAGGCTAGTCACACCATCACGGCCTGAACTATAGACATCAGACAGTCTTGCATTCATCTGCTTCATACTGGCACCTGTTGAAGCGGTGAAATCACAGTTTATAGACAGAGGTTTTTAAGTGTCCCATGCTCATCTGACAGCAATGCGTCTAAATTCCTTCAGGCGATGCCTCTGTGGGTGCCAGAGGCTTAAATCAGCAGTATAACCAGCAATTTAGCTCAATCCCGGCCGACCCCCTGCAGACAGCGCGGAGTTCTCAATGAGCAAGGCGGGAGGCGGGGGGGAATCATCAGCTGGCATCTACATATGTTTTTAGCAATGCATGTGTGCCTGCAGGGCCGAAGCCGATTCCAGCGCCTTGATTAGCAACAGAAATGGTTTCATGCTGAGCTGAAGAGGAACCCAGTGTGAACTATAATGAGGGAGATTTCTTTTAACACTCGTGCATTAAGCAGGTGTTGACTGAGAGTGTATCAGCTTGGATTAAGATAATGTTGTGTTGTTATTACAAAAAAAAAAAAAAAACCTCTTACATTTTTGGCTTAAAGATTTCTTTTTTTTAAATGCAAAAGTACAAGAAATATTAATGATGATGGCTACTCTTTCACCTTTTTTTGTCCAGGTCTTCATATTCGAAAACAACATCTACTACAGAACGACTGTAGAGAGTCGAGCGATCCGCCTGGTGTCCACTGGCAAAGAAGGAGTTGTCTTCAATGGCCTCACTGACTGGCTGTATGAGGGTAAGATGACTTTAAAAAAAAAGGTCGTACCAAAATACAACAACGCTTGAAATAATATTGAGTCCTTTATGTTGCAAATGCTGGAATTTTCTTCAGAGTTCAGATCAAAGACGGATTTCTTTCATCTTTAACGAGTGGTTGAAGTTGAACTCAATTATGGATTCTGAGAATGAATTGCAAGGGCTCAGTGCACATCTCATTTCGAAACCAGGCCAGCTAATATGTTATTATAAAGTCTCTGCTTTTCAGGAAGGTTTTCTACAACATTTCAGATGCTGGGTATGGGGATTTTGTCCCAGTGAGCCACAGGGGCTTTAGTGAGGTTGGACTGTGATGTTGACTGCATTTGAATTGATTTTAACAGCCCAGTGTTGTTGCATGGGGTTTAGGTGAGGAATCTGTAGAGGTCTGTCCAGCTTTTTCTCTTTCTCACATTGAGGATTTGTTGTGCCAAGAGCATAGACTGAATAGAAAAGATGGACATAGTCACTGTAATGCCGTCCCCTGATTTCTGGATTATTTTTAAAATGTCTGAGAAATTCTGTCTTCGGTGCGATTTGGATTTTTAAAAATCAGACATGGACATATTCTGTTGATAGGGTGGCATAAGGACAGTTTTAACTAATGCAAGTGTTGCCCAGTTAGCTTGTTCAGCAAGGTCCATTAGAGACATAAAATGTGGTCACCCGCTAGCAAATAAGCCTAAAACAAAACCTACTTACTAGAAAAATCATCCGGCTCTGTGTCTAAAAAGAGCCGAATGGTGAACAGAACAAAATACCACCTAGCTGTCACTCACAGTGGCCAAACATGTAATATTACACGTGTTTAAGAAAATTAATCACCCTCTGTAAAATTGTCTTGACACGTAAGCACAGCCCATGATTCAATAGTTTGAAGAAAGAGCTTTAGCCCCAATACGTTTCTGTAAATTTATCATTTTCTTGCAATGTTGTGCAATATTAGGTTGTTTCAGTTCGCTGAGGTTTGCTGGTATTAGTTTATGCACAGCTCTCTTACAGCCCTGCCACAGCATTTCAATCAGGCTGAGGTCTCGACTTTGATTCGGCCATTGCAGCACCTTGTTTTGTTTTTTTCTTAATCAGCCCTTTTGTTGCAGATTTACTGCTCGTGCTTGTTGTGTTGCATGACCAAATTCTGGCCAAGCTTCAGCTGTTGGACAGATATCTTCAGATTTGACAACATTTTGCTATACAGAGAGGCTTGTGGTCAACTCAGTGACTGCAAGATGCCCTGTGGCTGCAGTTGACAGTTAGTATGAGGTGTTTGTGCTGATATGCTGTGTTTGGTTTTTGCAGTACACGGTGCTGTGCATTATGGCCAGACATCTGCACTTTGGTCTCATCTGTCAAAAGGACATTGTTCCAGAAATCTGGGGGTTTTGCTCAGATGCACTTTTGCAAACCTAAGCTGGTCTGCCATGTTCTTTTTAAAGAGAAGAGGCTTTGACCATTCCGAAGATAACCATTCGATCTTTATCTATTTGTACTGTCAGAAACTTTAACTTTTAACATGCTAGCTGAGGCCCTTAGAATCTGAGATTTAGCTCTTGGTTTTTTGCAGTTTCTCTGAGCTTGGTACAGCGTGACTTTGGGGTGAATTTGCTGAAAATTCCACTGCTGGGAAGATTGTGGCATTGTGTTGAGAGTTGCTGCTGATCATTTAATCAAGTTCATTTGATTAGCAGCATCTAGCTGCTACTTACCCTCATATTTCCCATAGAGGTAGTATGGATGTACTTAATTCAAGTAGCTATAGAGACCATTTAACAGCCTTTAAACATGTTCATTTTTGCTTTAAAGATTGTCATGTTAATAGTCTACACCCTACTGTACTACTGTAGGGTATGCATGTCTACTGCTGTACTAGTAGTACAGTAGTACTACTAGTACTTTCTTCCTGTTGGGAGTTTTTCTGTCACCACTGTCACCAAAGTACTTGCTCAAGTCAATCGTATGATTGTCAGTGTTTCCTCCATTTCTTAGTATTATTGCAGGGTCTTTACTTACAATATAAAGCACATTGAGGCAACTGTTGTTGTGATTTGGTGCTGTATAAATAAAATTGAAGTGAATTGAATTGTAGCATCTAGATTTCCTCTTAAATCTTCTTTAGTTGTTTTTTGGACTGTTGGATACAGTAGAAATAAGCCATAAATACTTCCACACCTCCAGTGTTATCACGTTGAAGTCATAATAACAACATGTGCATTTACTCCCAGTTGTGTTTCTATGCAGCCGGTGAAGGCAAGTTTATTATTCACTTGTTTTTGGGGGGTTTTTTTCTTTACTGAAATCCAAATATCTTTCTTTTTAGCATCTATGTGCTCTGTTGGGTTCACCAGCTAATTCAGTTGCCAGCTGTGTCTTCTGTTTGGTGCTACAGGTAGTGTTGCCCACGGAAGATTTATAGAGCTTTTTTCGCTCCCAACAGCTGCTTGCCACATCTGGGTATGCACTCATTATGTTCACCAGGTAGTCACTAACTTCATCTACCTGCTGTTTGGTGCTGGGTGTTAGTTTGTGAGGTTGTTTTGTGTATTTTCCCACTGAAAATAGCAGCCTGCCGCCTGAACAACACAAGAATGAAAGTAAACTTTAGGTCAGCGGCTTCAAGAAACTTTTTAATATGTACTGCATTTCGACGGCTACACTTGAAAACCATTTTAATCCAGTCTTTTGACACCTGCCTCTCCCTACGGCGTGTTGTGTATTTATGTGCGTGATTCCATTTGAAAGCACGCAGCTGGCTACATCTCAGCGCACCTCCTCCTTTAGTCTTCGCATAGCTTGCGTTTGCGTTCTGGCAATTTTAATTAATTCATGTCTGCAGCGCTGCAATCTCACTCAGCAGATGTTCAAAAGCCAACATATTTGCGATTTAATATGAGACATTTCCCGATTACAGCATATGTGGGACAGACATTGTAATTACATACCTCTTGATTACGGTTTTGTTTACAGATGCATTGTCATGTTTGAGAATAATCTTTTGAAGTTTTAAGGTAATTTTATTTAGACTTCTGCATTGTTATTTCTATTAATTGTGGATTTATTGCGGGGGAGGAGGGGCCGGGATAATAATGCAGGGCAAATATAATTGCAAAATGCCAATTATTACGAGAGAAATTCTGTTACAGTGCACGAACTGCTTCAGGGTCGGCTCTAATCGGTTTTTCATTAATGGGATTATTTCTTTGTTGGAGACACAGAACATGACATGAAAGAAGTAATCCATTACCAGAGCCGAAGCAAGATTTGCCTGCTGTGTTTTCCTGCTGTGTTGTAAGGATTTATCTGCGGATAACACACTGTCTCACAAAAACAGAGACGATGCAGCTTATGTATATTTCCCACGCATTTCTTGGAGTGTTCACAGTGCACACTGTGCTCTTCAGGTCAGAAGGATTTGGCAGAAGTTGTATGAATGTGGTTCAAGGTGAGGTTACCTCATTTCTGGAAGGCTGTACATTCAACTTTAAAATGTTTTTACTGTTTTTTCATTGAATTTACTTATAAGGGCTCAAGGAAATGCTACTCATTTTAAACATCTATTAAGGTGTTTAACTGTATATACATTTTAAATCTCACAGTACTGTGCAAAAGTCTTGAGCCTTCCCTCATTTCTTTATATTTTACTTCCAAGGAGTCAGACTTTATTGTCATTTTTTTTTTAAATTGGTTTTGAGGGACAAATCTCCAGCTTTTCTCAAGGTTCTTCAAAGGTTTTCATTTTCAGTCCACTCCTTTTACCTTACTGTTTTCAGATGAATATGTTTTTTGCTTGTTAAATCACTTAACACTGATCTATGAATTATTCAGTAATAAAAAAAGCAGCTAACTCAAGGGATGAACCAGTGTTGTGTCTACACATACCAACAACATTTCTACAAACCAATTTTAAATGATATCTTTGTTACTAGCAGCATGTTGCAAAATACATCTTTTGTTTCCCATGTCTTTAGTTGCATCTATGAAAATGCCAAAGATAACACAGTTTGACAGCCATGAAGTAGTATTTTTTCCCACCAGCAAGGTGATTCCCAAAGAGCTGTTAGCTGGAAACTTGGGATATCTCAGCATGGTGTGCAACATATCCTTAAAAAGTGCAGGAACAAAGAAGGAGTATATAAAAAAAACCCTATAAAACAGATGATCAGTAAAATCAGAAGCCTCATCGGGTCTCAGCGGAAAGACGGCTGTCACGAAGGGGGGATAACATGGAGAAAAGACTGAGGTATATCAAATCACACAAGAACTGGACAAAATCAATAGCAACAGGTCTTATGGAGCCATTCATGCAAATTTGACATTTTTAGTTCAAATCATGAGGAGAGA
The DNA here is from genome assembly GCF_900408965.1 of Simochromis diagramma. Taxonomy (NCBI): domain Eukaryota; kingdom Metazoa; phylum Chordata; class Actinopteri; order Cichliformes; family Cichlidae; genus Simochromis; species Simochromis diagramma. The sequence goes on from NW_024386782.1 coordinate 9,884,381, forward strand.
TTCCCAACAGTTAGTGTCTACAGCCAGCAGACACTCACTACTGTGGATCTTGTCAAAACTGATTACCGGTAAATGATGGACACAGAAAAGTGCCATCAAATTATAGATTCACCAACATAATCTGGGAGGCATGTCAATAGCAACAGCTTAATTTTCCAGCATGACAATGACCCTAAACACACGGCCAGAGCAGTAAAAATATTCCCAGTTCTTTGATTGCATTAAAAAAAAGCAAAAACAAACACATTTGTACACTATCTGTCATGGATTGGCCTCCTCATGGCCTGGATCTCAACATTATTGAAACAATGTTAATCCCAAAGGGGAATTGTATTGTCATAGCAGCGTGTATACAGTAGACGACAAAGCAGTCATATAAAATTAAGTGTAGAACGAGAGATATAAATGGACAAATATAGAGAGTTTAGAAAGAAAAGCGAAAGAATAATGGTGATCACACCAAAATGCAAAGAAATGAGGGGCTGTGCAAGCCTTACACACAGCATCACGCTGAAGAAAACATGCAATTTCTATGTACGAACTATCATATCAAGTGGAATATTTAATGATTCACATTTTTGCTAAAGCATCACAATTCTCTTTTGATTTTCAGACGTAGTTTTGTGGGCTTAAACAGTTCTCAGACAGGAATAATTATGTGTGGGCCTTTGATGCTGATCAATAGTGGTAGGAATAATTCCACACTTGTCATAAGAGAGCATCAACCAACACGAGCTCTACCTTTGATCAGGAGATTAAAGATAGTGAAGTCATGAGATGCTGGAAAGACTTTCACAATGAATTGTCGAGCTGCAGGTTTGGGGAGGTGGAATAGATGAGCTCTCGTATGAGTACAGCGCGTGGGTTTGTCTTTTCTCATGTCATTAACGTCTGCAGATCTGTGGAATTTGGTCAGAAATGTGGCGTCTCTTTTGTGACTGGAGGGTTGGCCAGCCGCAACCGAAAGAGAGGGAAACATCAGCTGCACAGTCAACCTCTCCACTGATTTCTCACAGAGAATATGTGAGAAATGGATAACTATCCCATCTTTATGTGGGAACAAATTATAGCATCTATGCAGAGCTTCATAACAGAGGTCTTTTTAGTGCTTTGGCCTTCATAAAACAATAGATTCATTGAATTGTGCTTTTTTAGAGTCTCTGCTGGTTTTATTCGGGCGCTGACCTCGAAAAATCAAGCTGCACTGCAACAAATTACCCTCTGCCATAGAGTGAAAATTCAATCAAATTCTATGTGAATGGCTTCCTTTGCCAGCTGTGACAGCAAAAAAACAAGATTGGCTAGTTGGAAAACAAAATCAAAATGTCCTCATCAAGGCTGGACTGATCAGTCTGTGTTGGAACATGCTTTTCACAGAGTTCTTCTGCCCCCTGCTGGGTTAAATGCCACCCACAGGTAAAATGAAACGAGTGAGTATGGAGCCCTTTTCTAATAATCATGTTTTTCTTGTTAAGAAAAGATGTTCACCCCACTGCCCGAATAATTGGGTATATTAACCAGTTTCAAGGAGAATACGCCAGTAATAGACTGAACTACAGTATTTTGCCACATGTTTAGAAATGTATATTAATAATATATTGTTGATTTGTTTTACAGAGGAGATCCTGCAGACCCACATAGCTCACTGGTGGTCTCCAGATGGACTGCGTTTGGCCTACATGACCATCAATGACACGCTGGTGCCAAAAATGGAAGTGCCGTTTTTTACTGGAGCGCCATATCCCGCGAGTCTTGACTATCATTACCCAAAGGCAAGTCTCGACCAGCAAATCTTACAGCTTAACGAATTCATCGTTTTTACAATGAAAATGTAATGAGTGAGTAACGATAAAGCTCAGGTGTAAGTGGGCGAGGCATCTACAGTAGAAGTAGCAGGTCTATTCAGACTCATTTCTCTCTGCTCATCAGTGATCTGTCCAAAAGATTAATAAACTATGTACAAAATATTTTGGTCCTTTGAGAAGGAGTCAATGGTTCAAGCCTGTGTCCATGACAGATTTAGAGGAAGAGGTTAATTACGATGCTTAATATGCAGTTCAGGGAGAACATTCATGTAATGTTTCATTTAAGCCCCGTTATCCAAAAAGAGCTTGTGATTAAAATGAGCCGTTGTTTTAAAGAAACTGATAATAAACTGTGTGACCTAAACGTGCTGAAACAAGACTGAAAGGCACAAACCGAGACTATTCAGTGTGCAAATAAGAAGCCTGTGACTAACAAGCTTGTCTCATCAGAATTATGAGAGATGCCAGTGAACTTCCCTCAAGAGGACAAAAAGATCAGTTATTGAAGCTTCTGACCTTCGGTATCTAATTTCCTTGCAGGCTGGAGAAGAAAACCCTGTAGTGCACCTGTCAGTGGTGAGCCTCCACGGTCCTCTGCACACGGTAGCGATGAAGAAACCTGATGACCCCCGGATAGGGTGAGTGACTGAATCTGGAGGTGCCTCGCTGTGTATAAAGTAACAAGCACCGAGATATATTTTCTTATAGGAGACAGTGCTGCTTGTCAGAGGTGTCATGTGTTCTCACCTTCTGCTTTTCCAGGAGGGAATATTACATCACCATGGTGAAATGGGCAACCAACACCAAACTGGCTGTCAACTGGCTGAACAGAGCCCAGAACAACTCCATCTTGACACTGTGTGAGGCGACCACTGGAGTCTGCATTAAGGTGAAACAAAGTGTGAAATTAGCTGCCACCCGTTGTGTTAAAGTATTACACTTGTGACATTCAGTGTTTTCCTGGGAGAAGACTGGAAATAACCCTGGCTTACATGTTTTTCATGTCGATAAACACAAACACTGTATTTTATTTTGAATCAAACATCAAACTGCTGCTGCAGATGCTCATTAGAGAAAAATAGGTCCTGACAAGGGCACCATTAGTCCTACAAGAGTAAGGTTGCTATGTATAACACATTGTCCAGCTGTTTTTTTAACAAGCACTCATCGTGGTGAATATCTTTCACTGTAGCGCGAGACAAGGAGCTTGTGTTCTTGTGAAACAGTCGCTTATTTAAATCCCCATAAAAGTATTTTTTTTTCACTTTACACAATAAGCAATATAGAAAGCAGGCATGTCAAACATTTCATATGGTGGGCTTCATACAACCCATTTTAATCTTGAGTGAAAATCCCCTCTTTGTCAGTCTGAAGACGTTTAACTGTACATTTAATACCATTTAATAGAATAAAAAGAAATGCAATTTCAACAATATGTCTCAGTTTTTTACAGAAAATTAGAGAAAAAGTTCTGGTAGCTCATTGATAGTAATTCACATTATTTCCCATACTGAAAAAAGGAAGTTTTCTGTTATTGCTTATCTAATTACTTTGATGTAGCTTGAATGCCAATGGTGGCAGTCTTCAGTAAGAAAATATTGTGAGAATACTATTTAAAGTCCAAAAAACATTATCCAGAAGCTTCCACCTGGCTAGACTGTAGTCTTGGTCCCCGGGCCTTATGTCTGATACACCTGATGTAGACTGATAGTTATAGAGTTAGTGATCTTCAGAAACACTGTGGATGGAGACAACAGTTTCCAGCATTTGGCTGATATTTATGCAAAGATGCTGGTTTCTTTAAGTTGTGTATCACTGTTTTAATTATTCCTGTCCAATCTATTACATAAAACTGAAAGAGAAGCTTCTTCTAGACTCCAGCTGATGTGCACAAACCATAACTTTCATATCACGCATCACAAAGTCACATTGTTCTTGCTTGAGCTCATCAGTTTAAATCCCAGCTGTGATCTGTCAGGTGTTTTGTTTTTGTTTTTTTGGCCACACTTGCATGTATGAGATTGGTATTGAGAGTCTTGTCTGGCACTGTCATATATGCTATAGTTATATATAGCTAACAGCATCAAGTAGAGAGAGACTGGGTTTGTTTGTCTAATTTTTTGGCAAGAATATACAGTGACGTGAAATAGAGATTGTTCACAAGGCTGCACAGTCTTCTGAAAGCTTTCTTTTACACAAATTAAGTACACCCTTATTGCTTCCTTAGGAATTAAGATGGAAACGAGCAGCCAAGTGCCACCGCTCAAATACAGATGATAAATTGATCATCAGCTCCTCTATAAAAGCAGAGGTTTTGGCAGTTTGCTGGTCTGAAGCGTTCAGTTGTGTATTAACAGAGTGCCAAGAAGGACCAACATCAGCAGTGATTTTAGAGAAGTAATTCTTGTTGCTCATCAATCTGGGAAGAGCTATGAGACAATTTGCAAACCATTGTTTGTCCATCATTCTAGAGTAGGAAAGATTATTCACAAATGGAAAACATTCAAGATAGTCACCAGTCTTCTCTAGTGAGGATGTCCCTGCAAATGCATCCCAAGGTCACAGAGAAATGTCAAAAAAATCCAAGAGCTATGTTAAATGTTAAATTTCAAAATGGTACAATTAGAAAAAGAGGAACAAGTATAGCTTTTCTGCAAGGTTGCCAGAAGAAAATCTCTTATCTCTAAAAAGAATACGGCTGCACAGCTAGGCTTGCAAAGTTGTATCTTAACAAACTACAAAACCTCTGGGATAATGTCCTCCGCACAGTCAAGACCAAAGTGGCCATAATGTTTGACGAAGACCAAACACGACATATCGGCACAAAGAAAGCTTTCACAGGACTGTGCAATCCTGTGAAAGCGTTCTTTTTTACATAACTGTAAATGTAAAACCTTTTGAGATGTATCTTTTCATTTCCCTCCTATTTGCTGAATTAAGCTTTCAGCTCAGATCCTTTTATCTTTTCAGAAACATGAGGATGAGAGTGAGAGTTGGTTGCACCGACAGGTATGTGATGAAAGACGGAGAAGTCTAGTTGGCTAAAAAACAGACTCTTTTTTTTATTCCGTGTGTGCATGAACAAGTAAACAGACAAAGATATAAAAAGCTCTGCAGGCACGTTTTTGTAACTTCTCTCCTCTCTTCAGAATGAGCCGCCGCTCTTTTCCAAAGATGGATACAAGTTCTTCTTCACCAGGGCGATCCCTCAGGGTGGCAGAGGAAAGTTTTTCCACATCTCCATGTCCACATCTCTGGTATGTAATGTTAAACCTTTGCTTGTAATATTTTTCCTTCGTCCTGTTGCGTGAGTGTCTAATTTGTGTTACTTCCCTTTAGCCCAACACTAGCACAGACATACTTCAGTCCCTAACTTCTGGAGACTGGGATGTGACCAGGATCTTGGCCTACAATCATGAAAGAAACCTCATGTAAGACCTTAAGATGCTTTCACATTTTTAAATGCAGTCCTGGCTCTCTTGTTATCTGACAGCAGTGTTCGGATGATTCACAGTTACTTCCTGAGCACGGAGGATGACCCCAAACGGCGGCACTTGTACAGGTAGCGCTTTAGTTAAAGTCATCTTGGTGATTTTTTTTTAAGTGCTGCTTTAAGTGTACATTATTTACTCTGTGCCATCCTGCAGTGCTGACACAATCGCTCCATTCAACCGCTGTTGCTTGTCCTGTGAGTTCAAGTGCGGCTATATGGATGTTTCATTCAGCCACGACATGCAGTACTTCTTGCTCAACTGTAAAGGTGAGCGTCCTTTACCTTGAATCACTTGAGAAATCTTGGACTGAAGGGTTTTACATAACAACACTCCTGACAGCGAAGGCCTCCTGGGAGACTCAGAGTGTGTTCAGTAGAAAGTGTAATTGAATTAGTGCTCCATGTCAGGTAGAGAGCTTATATCGAACTGGATGTTAGCAGATAACCTCAAACCACTGCAGGATCCTCCTGATTAGCAGTAAGAATAAACAGCTCGTCTGACTGCCTGCAAACAGTCACGTGAGTACTAACAGAGGCTGTGTGGCTTTCGGCGTTTGTAGCGTTTATTATGCGAAGAAAGCTCAGTGATTAGCTGTTGTTTAGTAGTAGAAGTCTCTTGTGTTCCTTAGAGACACTCCGGCAGAAAAATACAATGACATTTTTTGGCTTCAACACTGGACAACATCATCAAGGTTTCTATGGAAGCTGATTTGTTTAAGGGGATCACATCGGAGAGGAAAAGTGCCAGTGGCTTTCTTCATTAATTGGATCTTTGGAGAGTAGCTCCATCGTGAAATAATAAGATACTTCCTCATGGGACAGAGGTAGATTATTAACTGCAGAGCTGGCTGAGAGTGCTGTTTTAAGATTATTCTGCTACAGAGGGTTGGGTTTCAGTGGCTTTATTATTGCCTTCCTGGAGGCATTTGAGCCTTTTATCAGCATCTTGTTATGTGATATTTTATCATGCTTATCCAATAACTTCTATTATTACATTTCCGTTAGCTGATCATTTTTCCCTGCATTGTTCTTTGTAGGACCAGATATACCGAGTGTGGCTGTCTATAGAACTGAGGACAAAGAGAGTAAGTGTATGCCTGCATCGTCTACAACACGTCTACAAATATGTTTAATGATAAATACATTTGGACTTGAGAATTTGTAACAGGTTTTTCTCTTGAACTGCAGAGGTGTTTGACGTGGAGACAAATAAAAGACTAAACAACACACACAACAACATGCAGATGCCCAGAGTGGAGTACAAAACCATTGACATAGAAGGCTACAGTAAGTGTGCCTCTGTGTAACCCAACGTGCACCTAATTATTGTTTTCTAAAGTCACTAAAGATGTGTGATGTACAATTATTCATCCCTCGAGAAAGAGCAGTTCAAAGAAGTGATGATGAGTGGTTGTAAAGTCTTGACCACAACTGTACACTGTAATTAGATAAGAAATAGGAAGGTCTGTGTTATAAGATTCCCATTGATCCTGTCTTTTCTGTTCTAGCTCTGACGATGCAGATTCTGAAGCCAGCTGGATTTGTAGAAACAGCTACCTATCCATTACTGCTGCTAGTGTGAGTATAAATATTATGTGTGGTCAGGATGATTAGAAAAAGAGTGTATAAAAGGCTCCATCTTGTTAGCTGCTGAACCTAAAAGAACTAGCCCTCACCAAGTACTCTTCAACAAAGAGAAAATACCCAGTGAGTAGCAGTTCACTGGATCAAAATGCCTTGTTGACATCAGATGTCAGGAAACTAGGTCTCAATTTCTGCTGTGACAGAAATCGAGACCAACCCAGTACTAGTACCTAATGAAGTGTCTGGTGAGCATAAGTTCTGCAGTTAAAACTGACTTTATTTAATGTTCAAAGGAGAACTTTAGTGCATCATTTTAGTACTGCACCTTTAATACTGTATTAAACCCCAAAACACCGGATCCTAGGTCCATACACGTCATTGTTTTGTTTTACGAGGCCAGTATTCATTAAAATTCTGCCCAAACGATCCCATTTCCCTAGTTTGGAAGTGATTCTTCAGGCTTCAGTCTAGCCGTAAGCATTTAAATCCGACTCTGGGAACAACATGAATGAACAAAACACTGATAACTATTTCAAATGCCTGACTTGTTATAGGATAATAAATAACTTTTCTACATAACCTAGGTCATTTTTTTCACCTCAGCTCAAAAGTTTCTTTGCACTACCATTCCACCATTTTTCAGCCTTCATGTCAGTAACAAGACGTTTTGGATATATTAAAAGTGTCCCCGACTTTGCAAGGTGTTCTTTTGTGTGTGTGTGTGTGTGTGTTTGCATTTCAAGCTGATAAATATTTACCTTTTCAAACTTTTGCCATCAGTTTTTAACAGGAGTCTTTATTCCTTAAAGGTACAGTACATCATTTTAAAAGGAATATTTAACTCATAACTAAGCAATGATTAGTGTGTAAGAAGCAAGAAAACTAAGCTTAGCAGTACATTAAAATACATAGCAGTGGGTTTGTGGACGTCGCCATGTTGCCCGTCATCTTGAATCCAGTGGACATCCAGTTGACAGGATGGACATGTACGTTCCGTCTAATCGCATTTTATGTATGCTGCTAAAGACTAGCCTCATATGTAGTACACTTTATAACTGACATTTAATTTAAAGATTACAAATTAGTTCCTTACTGTAACTAACTATGTATAACTATGTATTAATTGCTTTACCTGTATATTTTCATCATCTCTCTCTCATGTCTGACAATTACAGCTTACAACAGCTGAGCAATAACAGCAGCTGCTTATAAGCTAACATTACACCAGCTAATGTTAGACTCAACTGTCCTAAAAACTTTCTCTGTGATAACCAGTTTGATTAAATTCTCAAATCATATGAGCGTTTCATTTTTTAAGTGTCTCGGTCCAACAATGTTAGATAACCTTCAAAGAAAATTTCACTAACACTGGCTAACAGCAGCTAACAGCAGCTAACAGCAGCTAAAACTGGCTAACAGCAGCAAAAACAGCAGCACTTACTAAGAAAAATTAAGGATATCCTCAACAACTCACCTCAGTATCAACAGAAGTTACAGTGGACTTACAGCCTACACTCACTACAAATGAACAGCAGCCATTGTTGTTTGTCCTACTCTGGCCATGCTAGCTAGCTAGGATTATATGCACTTGAATTGGGAGAGGTACAATAACAGAATACAGTTGACTGCAATCTACTGACATTTAATGGTGAAGAGAAGCAGCTGGAGTGGGAAACAGTTTACCTAAGGCTGAAATAATCCCTATTGATTTTCTATCACTAAATCAAATGTTATTGCTCCAGAATAAAATAACGTGAATGTTGTGCGCTATATTCCACATGTCTAAAAACTGCAATATTTAAATATTTGTGGTCATATTTAAGGGGTTATGGTGTTGTATTGGACTTGTTAAATTCAACAGTGTCCCTTTTATTCTCTTTGTAAGTGTTTTGTAAAAGATCTGATTATTCAAAGTTCCCTTTTCGGAATTAATTTTCTCATTTTTGTGCCAACCAATAATAATACTACTACTACACCAGGCTCTGAGATATTAGTTGAACTTATTGTTTTCCATCACGCTGTGTGCTTCTCTCACAGGGATGGGACCCCCGGTGGGCAGATGGTGACGGAGCAGTTCCAGGTGGACTGGGCCACCGTCCTGGTCAGCAGCTTCAGCACAATTGTCGTCCGCTTTGACGGCCACGGCAGCGGATTTCAGGGCACCAACCTCCTCCACAAGGTCCGCAGGAAACTGGGGAAACTGGAGGAGAGGGACCAGCTGGAGGCACTCAGGTCAGACTCAGAAAAATGAGCACAGCTTAAAAACTATTTGGTCATTTGGCTTTTGTCACTTTCATTATTGTTGGGGGGGGGGTTGTTGTTTTTTTCATTTTCAGGCTGATATCCGAACAGTCTTACATCGATAAGAATCGAATGGGAGTTTATGGAAAGGTAAGAAGACATAACAGTCAGATGCACTGTTAAACCTTTACTCACCTCTGTGACTTTATAAAAATACAGCCTGCCATGAAATTATTTTCACATACTGTATCTGTGTCTCCCTCTTCTCCAGGCCTATGGTGGTTATTTAGCAACTTTGCTTTTGAGCTCAGAAGAATTTACCCAACTTAAATGTGGAACAGCAGTTTCCCCCATCACAGATTTCGAGCTTTATGGTAAAACTTTACAGTAAATCTTCTGCTAAGTGAGTCTTAGATCTAAAAGGTACCCAATCTTTCTAACCCTGGTTTTCTTTATTGCAAAATGCAGCATCTGCATTTTCGGAGCGATACCTCGGCGCCAAGACAGACTCCCGAGTTTACACAGTAATGTATCCACCCTTTTTTCTCCTCTGCTTCAGAATGCTTAGCTCAGACAATGAGTTGGGGGGTCTTTATAAAAGAACGTGTTAATGACATGGTGGATTTCCCTCTGTCTCTTTCCTCCAGATGGCAAATTTAGCACACAGAGCGGGTCAGCTGCTGGAGAAACAGTACTTAATAATTCACCCGACTGCTGATGGTAGGACCCAGTGCTTTCTTTTTTCTAAATACCACAGTAAATATGTGCGTGCTCAGAGTCTAACTGCAATATCATCTTCGCCACCACAGAAAAAGTTCACTTCCAGCACACAGCCAAATTCATCAACCATTTAATCAGTGAAAAGGCCAATTACACTCTGCAGGTGAGCCACGGTGTCTGAAATCACTGGTGTGAATAAAAGTGTGTGTGTGTGTGTGTGTGTGTGTGTGTGTGTGTGTGTGTGTGTGTGTAAATGGGCTGATGTTGTGTGAAGAATGCTCTCAAAATCTCTTGAGAGAAGTAACTAAGAGTTATTTTCATTTCAGATTAATTTGTGTATTATTCTTTCTAATTTTTCCCATTTTAGCTTGACAAATAACTGTTCAGTTATTTACATGCAGTTTATGTTTATGCACAGTGTCCCAGTGCACAGTCGGATATTGCTGTTTTGCTGTTTTCTCCCCCACAATATCATAATTAGTGTTGTTGTTGTTGTTGTTGCCTGTATACATGCCAGAAAGGCTTTTTAATAAATACAGTGTATAAGTAGGGATGGGTACCGGCGTGGCACCGGTTCTGACATAAACGGTAGTAACCAGACCGAAAAGCAGCGCACATTTCGGTGATTTTTTTTCCTGAGCTGTGATACACTTCTAGCCAATCATTTTACGTTTCCGAGGATAGTAGGCGGGTCCAGGTACGTACGTTCTTATAGAGCAGAGCTACAGATTAAAAATGCCCAAGGCAAAGCGGTCAAAAGTCTGGCTCTACTTCACAGCAAAATATGCAAACTCAGCAGCCTGCAACAAGTGCTTTAAGCTGATAGTGTGATACTGTCAAAGGAGGTAACACCTCAAATCCGATGAAACACCTGGCGACACATAGCGTTTTTTTTTAAAAGCCAAGAAATGCGCCGTATTTGATAGCTTGCTGCGAGACCTCATACTGAGCACATCTACTGTGGGTGGGTTGCCTGTTATCAGACCCGGAGTTAGCAATATCCCCCAAAAAGACGAAGAGGAGAGTCCTGGCCCCTAGCCCTGCCAGTGTAGCAGAAATGATGACGGATGATGATGGCAGCAGCAGCCGTTCTTCTTTGGGCGAGTAGCTTAATGTTGTTCGTGTGTAATTTAAGTTCAGTAGGCTAACCACGTTATTACATTAATACATGTAAGGTGAACTAGCAAACATCACCATAGCTACATGCGGCTGTCTTCTTGTTTGATGGCAGATACTCCCTTCACCCTGGCCAAAAAGGCTAAAATGACCAAAGAAAAAGAGGGAAACGGCTAAACATGAGAGGTTTTTGGATAAAGTTTGTGTTTTTTCCATTGTTTAAGCACTGCTTCCAGCCAAGAGTGATACCATAAATCCTCTATAGCTGCAGAAAAGGCTAACATTGTTATCTTGTTACAAAAACCAGCTGAACATGAGAGGTTTTTGGACCAATTTTGTGTTCTCCATTCTTTAAGCACCGGTTTGAGCACCGTTTGAGCACCAGCACCGTTTCAAAAGTACCGATTTGGCACCGGTATCGGATAAAATCTAAACGATACCCATCCCTGTGTATAAGGATAAAATAAATAATAAAATCCTCCTGTAATTTTTAGTAATAGCTTCTTGACAAGCCACCGTTTCACTGAGACCATTTCTGGATGAGACTTTGGAGAACAGATACAACAGTAGATGGATCAGCTGAAGGGTCAGATGTGTCGCTCAGGTCCTATGCCGGGTCTTTGCTGGATTTTTTTCCCATGTATTTCTTAGAACATGACTTTCAGATACTGTTTGTCTGCTGTAGACCTCTTTTTTTTGTTTGTTTTTTTAAAGCCTACCACGTCTTCTTTTGTCCTCCACTTCACACAGCACTCAACACTAAGATATGCCAAGTATTTATCTAACAGCTCTGACAGTCAAACTGTGTTGTCTTTGATATTTTTCATAGATTGTAATAAAGAAATGCAAACCAATTATGGAATTTTGCGACAGGCTGCTATTAACAAAGTGCATAAAGATACCATTTTATTCTTTGTTAGGCTGTTGACTTTCTGTAAACACGGGTTCATCCCTTGAGTTCGGTGTCTTTTTTATGCTTGAATGATTCATAGTTCAGTGTTAAGTGACTTATCAAACTAAACAACATCACTCTGAAAATGATCAGGTACAAAGACTGCATTGAAAATGATTGAAATGTCCAAGAAAAACTTCTTTTCATCCACTTTTATGTGCATTTGTCACTCTTTTACACTTCAGCGCTATGCTTTAGTATTTTTTTTCTCAGAAAATGCATTTTCATTATCCAATGAAAAAACATTATTTAAAAAAAAGTAATAATAATATGATTTTGAGTGAACGACACCAAATCAGCCTCACCGTACTGTCTCTGTCAATGTCTCCATCTTTATCTGCAGATCTATCCAGATGAAGGACACTTCCTACACGGTGAGGGGACACAGCAGCACCTGAGCCAGTCCTTGGTCAACTTCTTCGAGGAGTGTTTCCGGCTACCAGAGATTCTGACAGACGACCAGCAGGAAGAGAACGAGGACAACAGTTAAACTTTGATCCTCTGAGCAGCCCCGGCCAGATACTACAGCACAATATGCAACAGATTTTTCGTTCCATCCCAGTAAATCCGCACCACCTGCTGTCAAATCTGATTTTAGCTCCAATGAAGTGCAGCACCTGCATGTGCAAAGAGGGCCTCTGCCTACATCCCTTCTCCTCATCTCGTGCTGGCTGCTGACAGGGAAACCAGTCAGATAGAGGCTGAATAAATCTCAGATGCGAACAGTCATGTCTCTCTCTGATTAACGGACTAGTGCTCCCTCTAGCGGACTAATAGAGGATCAACAAAGCATCCATTCGGCATTGCGTCTCCATTACAAAACAGGCACATTAATCCAGTGCTTCGCGGCACCAAATATCCCCCACCTGCGACGATAAGCTCATCATGTTGAGATTTAACTTTTAAAAGGCTGCCAGTTTCTCATAACCTTGCCAACTAACTTACTGATTATTGTGTTCATGAGTATGATTATTGGTACTTGTTTCTCAGAATTTCTCTGTTCAGTGTCTTACAGTTGTACCGTGTCGGAGTGGCTGTCTGGCTGCGTCAGTCTTTAGTTGCTTTACGAAACAAAGGCACAATGTTTAACTTGTGTTGTACTCCAAAAAAATGTATCCGTACAAAAATGGTGTGAAATTTTCCTCTTCGTATTTCCGAATGAACCCTTTTCTTTTTTCTTTTAGTCACTGTGCCTTACTGTGGGTGACGTGTTCATGTTAGGAGCCCACATGACACTGAAAATGAGCTAATATGGAAAAGGCGTTGTGTGAATCAAGGGGCACATTTAAAACTTAGGAAGAGCTGAATAGAAGATAACTGTACGACTGCTGGGGAGAAGGTGTTACACTAACACAAAACCAACGATATTTAGTTTGCAGTTTCTTGATATTTGCCATCCAAACTGGCGTAGTGGTGAATTAACTATACTGATTTTTATTATTATTATTATTTTGTGGTTTACTGTGACGACTTTGTGTTCTCTCTCCTCATATCACTTCTGTTGTCAGTGGTTTCTAGTCAGCTGATGTACAAAGTGTATAAAACATCTTGAGTCTTTATGTTGTATGTGCAACTTGTATATAAAGCATTTTGAAACTTATCTTTTCTTTGGCTTAATTCATGACCTTACCTTGACAACTACAAGCACAAAGGCAAACGATGACAACCAGGTTGGGTACGAAATAAACTTACCGGCCACTACATTACTACCTGTTGCCCCTTTTGATCCACAGGGACATGACAGCATCACAGTTTTTTGCTTATAAAAGTGTGTGGTGTGGTCTTCTGCTGCTGGACCCAATCTGCTTCAAGGCTGGACATGTTGTGCATGCAGAGATGCTCTTCTGCACATCTTTGAGTTCCCGTTTTCTATTCCTGTCCACATGCCTGAGTTGTGTCATGTGATTGTTTAATATTTGGATTAAACAGTTGAACACATACTTATTGAAGTGGCCAGTAAGTGTATTTTACTTGGGTTAGCTGTGCTAACCCAGAAAATAGCTGTATAAGCAAACAAATACCAACCGGGCTCCATGCTAAATCACCATCTTAAAAAAAGCTCTGTTAAGTTTGTACAAGTTTACAGTGAAGCAGAATGCACGTTGAGGGGAATTCAGCCATCAATGATTTTACTTGTTGAAATGAATTCTGGGTACAGCCTCACTGCTAAATGTACATTCAATCTGGTTGATGTGGTAGGAGTTGTCGACTTTCAGAGATATAATGGAACTAATGCAAAAAAAGAAGAAGAAAAATATGCAATGTCTGCTTTTTGTTTTTTTTAAAAAGGGGGGTACCAATTCTTTTTGTAGGAAACATTTTCCCTACAAACTACTAAAAATGAGAGCTTCTTCATGCACTGATCTGCCTGATAAATGCAGTAAAATGAACACAGTTCCTGCTTAAACATTGTTCATTATTTTCGGAAGCTCTGTGCACAGCAGAGCATGTGCCCTTTACATCCATTACATTCCAGAGAAGCGGGACATTTCTACAGCCAATATCTGCAAAACTGGATAACTTGCACTAAAACACTGCAGACAGCTAAACAGCAGCAGAAGGAAAACATGGTGAGTTTGTAGTGAGCGGCCCAATTAAAAGGCACATTTCAGACAAATGTTTTAACGCTACATGATTAGGATTAAATGTAATCATTAATATTGATTCATACTTAAAATGATTTGAGAGCTTAAACATATTCACAACTATTTAAGTTGCATTTTCCCCTTTTTAAAAGATTTCAGTGCTTTGGACCAATCTCACTTCCATCTTACAAAGTGGTGAAGAGGGGGGGGGGTAAGAAAGCGAAAATCGATATTTGCCATTGACAAAATTTTATTTCCAGTGTTTCAGGAGTCTGTGCACACCCCCTTACAATCAAGAGGAACACTGCACTGATACAAACAATCCAGCTCAATGAAGTGCCCTCCTCCTGCAGGGAACCTCTCATCACAGAGAAGTACCAAACTGCCCACAACACCCACACAGGCCTCGAGATAATCATCCTCATCATCGCCATTGTTGTCATTTCTCAATACTGTACTTAAACTTGCAATCTGATGGAAATGAAAAATAAAGCAGCTAAAACATGGCATTTATATGTACATTTAAGTTACTTATTTTACAATGAATATTTAAAATTCAAGTTCTGTTAAAATTAAAAAAACAAAAAACAACAAATGAAAAAACAGGATAAAGTATGTATAAAACATTAAGACCAGAGTGGAATGCCTAAGGAATGGAAGCTCGGCATTTTCTTAACCTGTAGAATGACTGAGAGTCAACAGTAAAAATGTCATTCACAGTAACATCTTCGTGTATCTCAACAAAGACAATATGGCACCCTTAACATTTCATTGTGAGGCACTTTCATTAGTGAAGAAAACTTGATTTTTCTGGTTCGATTACCCATTTTCTTCTTTGCCCAACTCTCTCTTCGTTGCAGTCGCAGACAGACGTGTGAACTCCGAACACTAAAACATAGCTTGCATCAGAGGGCTGTTGTTCACTGCTCTTTAAACCACACAGCAGGGATGAGTATGAACTATATTTTCCATTTGCATAAGACCATGTGTCTCCTTGTCACCTTTGTACCTTTGGAAAGGCCCCTTTGACAGCAGACGGCTTGTAGGCGCACACACACACACACACACACACACACACACACAGTACCAAAAAACACAATTCAAGTACACAGAAAAATAGGGATATGTACACTTTAGAATGAAACACAAGCATCTAAAGCTTTTAGTCAGTATTACAGCAAGCATGTCTGTACATTCTTCATTTGGTTACCGACAGACTCACTGACTTTGAACACTGTAACTTTCTTTACGCAAAAATAGTTACTCTGCAATACTAAAAATCTGCACTTTTCCACTACTTCCTATTCATCCTAAGTCAGTTCATCCTTAAAGCCACTTAGCTAAACCTTTAAACAATCTTAAATTGAGTGTTCACACTTCCTTGAACGTACTTCAGACTCGTTTCACGGGCAACAGGTCCTTTCGATCTTTAGCACATCTGGGACTTGTAAAAGGAGGGTTGAAATCCTCCTCTTGGGCCATCCCAAAGTCATTTTTAATATAAAAAAGAAAAAACAAACAAAAACAAAATGGAAAAAAAAAGATAACATTTTGTTCCATGCCTTAAACATGAGCAAGCTCAACAATTCCTGTGTGCAGTAATTCTCTTTTACAAGCATACACACACCACTTAGACACACACGCCAGACGTTTTTGTACAACATGCTCATTCACTAGACATTGGTCACACAATAGACACGACACTGACAGACTCCCATATACAGAGACACACCTGACAGACCAAAAACACACACAGCCACACGCACACACAGCTCTCACAGGTACTGATAGAAGCGCGAATGGACCACCTGGGAACTGGTAAGTTTATGTGGGTGAGCGGTGGCTGAGAGGCTCAGATTTTTGCTCTGGGGGAAGTCCCCGTTCAGCGCCTCAGCAGGATGATGTGGGGGTTCAGAAGAGGACGAGGCTCCGGGGTTCTGCTGTTCAGAGAAGTCCAGACTGACCTCGGGATTGCTGGATCGGTGGCGCTCGCGGGCGATCCAGTCCCCGATTGAGAAGTCCTGAGAGCTGCACTTAGGTTTCAGCCGGTCCACAGCTGAGAGCTCCGACCGTGAGCCGATGTGAACCTGCTGCGGCCAGTCTCCCAAGACTGACAGCTCGGCAAAGTCTCTCTGCCCGCCCATCGTGTGTCTGCGTCTGATGTTCTTCTTCTTACTGCGGCCCTCTGAGGACTGAATCCTCTGGCTGCCCACACCGAACATGTCATCCACAGACATTCGCATACGTACCTTCAGCCTGTCTGTGATCTTCAACTTCCACGTGGGCTCTCCTTTGTCCAGCTCACTCCGGGACGCAGTGCTGAGGCTTGCGGTGGAACGACCCTTAACTGACCCCGAAGAGCGTGACGGTCCAGTGGAATCTTTATCGCTACGAGCGCCGTCCAGAGAAGACTCGCTGTTGGTTTTCTGTTGGGCGGCTTTCTTTCTTGAAAGTGTGTCGCATTCAATGAGTCTGTGTGAGGGGAGGGGTCGAAGGACTTCCTGCGGTTCTCGCTGGTCGGCTTTACCCACAGTGAACACTGACAGGTCACTCTCGCTGTCCGTCTCCATTGCCCTTCCTTCGCTAATGAGCTCGCTTCTCTCATCATCAGCATCTTCTCCGCCCCTGCTCTCAGACACAGACTGCACTTCGGGACTGAGGGTGCTGAGCTCAGCTCCAGTCAGGAAAGTCATGGAGGATGTGGTGGAGTAGTCTGAGGTAATGGAGCAAACCTCCGCTCCCAGCCCGCTGGGACACATCTCTGCTCCCAGGGCACCCACAGTCTTGCCACGCCTCATTCTGGGCACTGATGCTTGAGAGCTGGTGCTGTTCATCGTTCCGAGGTCAGACACCGTGTCATCATAGTTTGATGGCGGGTCCGTGAGAGAGGACTGGTGAACCATCGGCATGCGGTAGCTGAGGTCTGGGGAATGTGTAGGAGAGGGGTAGGGGGATCCAGTCTGAAGGTTGGAGGAAATGCGTTTTGGAGGCAGGGAGGGAGAGGGCTGTGACATTGAGCTGTTAGAAAGATATTCTTTCCTGTTGGTTTTGTCCAGCTGCTCCTCAGAACTGTTCTTTTCCTTCTCTTTCTCGCTGGTTTCATCTGTCTGCTGCTCCTCCTCCTCCTCCTCCTCTTCGGTCCGACTGTGCGGGGACCACAGAGGCTGCTGTTGGCTCTCCTTTGGTAGCTCCTTCTTTGTAAACACAGGGTCCAGGTCATCATCTGAACTGCTAGGCTGAACTTTTTCCTTGGGCTTCTTGCGTTTGCGGTTAACGAAGAAGGAGGAGCGAATCAATTCTTTGCTACACTGATCCTTCCCTGATCCCCACAAGCCCTGATGACACACATTAAAAATGGCATTAAAACATCATTAAAACTGGACTTCAGACCATAAAACTAGCTCAGACACATGAATGAGAAAACAGAAACACAAAGGAGCACATTACCTTTGATTTGGAGGTTTCACTACATGCTGAGTCTGCATTAAAAACAAGAGATTCATTAGTAAAAGTCTCACATTTTAAGGACAGTCTCAAAGCAGACAATATACAGAAAGAAGAGGCAGATTCAAAGTTTGCTCAGAGTGAAAGTGACAAGATACAATGGATTTAATGAGAGCAGTTACATGAAAGCAGATGATACAATTTAGAGAGAGAGAGGTGTAGCTAAGCTAAGCGGTATATGAAAAAGTGGAGACGGCAGCAGAAGAGGCCTGAGATGAATAATGAGGGGCGAGGAAGTGAGAACCTGGCGGTAAACCAAGACACAGAAAAGCAGCTCATGCTCGAGTATCGATGGATCGACGGCACATCACGGACAAACACGCCAGTCACAGAGCATCACATATAGCCACCAACCAGCTGTGGGCATTCTTTCCCAACTCAAAGACGTCACAGAGGAGAGGGAGTGATGAGTTTGCTCTGACTGAGAGACTTAAGGGGCCTGAGCTGAACAGATCAGTGAGTGTGTTTTGTGGTTGACACAACTTGCCGCGGGCAAACTTTAGTCTAACTTGCTCTTACTCCAAGCTGCATGAAATTCTACATTGCCCTCAACAAGTAGCCTGTCACTATAAAAGACATAAAAAGCCAAAAACATTTGCAAGACCTTCTCTGACTCAAATCATGCATACTGCAAGATAAGCAGGCTTTTTACAGAAATAATGCGGCCACAGGAACTAAATGCAGGAACAGAAGAAAACAAAACAAAACAAAACTTCCAATGAATCCTGTGTGAGTTAACGCTGTATCAAAAATTTGAGATGTGGCATCTTGGTTCAATAATACGTTTTTTAAAAACAGGAGGCACTGTGAGGTGTCTTTGAGTGCAAGACTTCAATTTGTCAACTACTTGTTAAAAAAAAAAAAAAAAAAAAAAAAAAAAGGAAGATTTGCTCAGAACTTAATGACCATATATTTCTGATGTTGAGGGTTTTTTTAAAATCAGGTTTACCTATTTATAGATTTTATTACACATTAAACTGTTCATCGCTGTGTATTCTTTAAACTGCAGAATAAATAAAGCTGAACTGAAATACATTTTGTCACTGGCCTGAAACTCACTGTTTTCTAATATTCCTACAGGCATGTAAAAACGTTTTGACTCTGCAGTCCAGTGAATAACCAAGTACACCCTTACTGCTTCAAATGGAATAAAAATGAACAGAAGCAGCTAGGTGGTGCTAACCGATTGCACTTTTTAAAATATCAATATGTGGTGAGCATCTGTATAAAAGTAGAAGTTTGGTAATTTGCTACCCTGGAACATTCAGGTGTTTGTTAATAAATCTCAAAACAGACAATCTTCTTATGAGCAGAATTCCCAACAAACTCATCCCAAGGCCAGACCGTGCAATGCTCTGAGAAACTGCAAAAAACCCAAGAGCTACATCTAAGACTTTACAGGTCTCATAAAGTTTTAACGTATCTGAGAATTAAAAAAAACAGAAAAAGACTAAATGGGTATGGCTTTTAAGGTAGGAGTGCTGCATATGAACAAACCACAAGATTTCTGAAACAATGTTATTTAGACAGACAGGCCCAAAGTGGAGATGTTTGGACACAATGCATTTGGTGAAAACCAAAAGGCAGTATGTCAGCGCAAACACTGTAAACCAACTGTCATGCACAGTGGTGGAGGGATGATGATCTCGGCTTGTTTTACAGACTGTGCACCTTGCAGTCATAGAGCAGACAATGAACTCCTCTGAATATCAAAGTATTCTAAACTCAAATGTGAGGCCTTTTGTCTTGATAACTAAAGATGAGCTAAAACTACTGGACAATGATCCAGCAGCAAATCAGGTCCTTAAGAGAGCTGTACATAAATAAACACACAAACTGAATAAAGCTATGCTGCACAAAGGAGTGAGCCAAAATTCCTCCACGGTTATGTCAGAGACTGATGAAGTCTGAGAAATCTTTTTTTACTCCAAGTTATTGCTGTTATAGGTGGTTCTAAAAGCTACTGAATTATGGGCTGTACTTAGTTTTTCATATGACTGCACAGAGTCCAATAAAAACCTTTATCATATGACTAAATAATCGATTCCTACGACTCCTAAAAGTTCCCATGTTGTAACGGGACTACCACTATGATAATGCTGTTTTAAGTTAGGTTAAAATTTTGGTGTGTATTTGTGGGTGTGTCTGTGTGTGTGCAGAGCATGGTTGGGAGAGAGACATGCGGCTGTGACATTATGTTACAGGATATGAGAAAATGTTGGTCTGTAGTTGACGATGTGACATTTTAAAATACTGAAGATTTTGAAAGAATGACATCACAGACAACAAATAAAAGACAAAAACAAAAAAACACTACATCTTCCTAACGGGAACTCCATCCAGTGCTAGCTGAAAGCCTGAGTGCCTCTGCTTCAGTAAGTTCCTAACTACTACTCCACCTGGGAGGTGGCTGTGTGTGTTTTTTGTTTGTGTGTAAACGCATGTGTGCTGGGGAACATCCAGCTCAGTCCCAACACCACGACCCCCACCCTCAGACATCATGACAGATTATGCCACATGACCGGGAGAGAACCTGAGGTTGACCGTACCATGCTACTTGTCCTTGCGATCAGCTTAAGAAACAACAAGAGACAGCAGAAGGGCTTTCAGAGAGAGAACAGCAGCATCGCTCTGTATCCCCTCATTTTAGGGTATTGGTTTAAATATGAGACGTGCACACCACAGGAAAAATGACAAACATCGACTTCTCTTTCTTTCTTTTTTATCTTTTTTCCTCCTTTCGCCCAAATTTAAAAGAGCTGCGGGTTTCTGCAGACTAGGCAGCTACACTGGGCACAACACTCGTCCTTCTTCCTACAGTCCCAGCTGTCCATCACTGACAAAACAGAGTCCATCAGTGACATCATCGAGTGATAGACGCCGCCCACTTGGCCTGTGTCAAGATTGGGTAATGTGTGAGTGCTGGACAGGGATAAGGGAGAAAAACAACACACTACACACAGAAGGGCACAGGTCAGAAGGGTTAAAACTTCCATTGTTTAGTTTTGTTTGTTAGATTTTCTTTGGGAAAGAACATGCCGGGATTATGTGAGAGACGAGGAGGAGGGGAAGAAAAGAACTGAAAGAAAAGGAGTCGTCGTCTCAACACAGGTAAAGCACAGGGAGAAAAAAATGACTTGAGCAAGAAAAGAAAAAGAAAAAAAGAAGAGTAAAGCAAAGAAACGAACAAAAACAAAAAACTTGAGGACAGTTTAATTTTGGGCAAATAAACATCAACATCCAAACAAAACAGACTTTTATCCCAAAAAATAAACTAAATGATTGCAAGGCATTTTTCAACAATTTTCCAGTGGCTGAAGCGCAACATTGCATCCACTGAAAAGTTACTGAAAAAAACAAAACAAAACTTGCTTTAACAGAAACAAATAAAACTTGGCTGTTTAGTATTCGCTTAAAGCATATGAACTGAAAAACAAGGGATGGTGCTCGTACTTTTAGCATTTGCAATTGACACTCTACCAGCATTTAATCTTAAATAGGTCTTTACCACACAACTCTTTTAATCTACTATAATCTTAAGGAAAAATATTAATGCTGCTATGGCAGAAATTTGCTGTGCTGATGCTGAAGTGTGAAAAACACTGCTGCTAAGTTACCTGAGACTTCGCCAGGAGAGGGTGCAGTCCGCCCAATGTTGGAGAGCAGGTGGTCGATATTGGGCACAGGCTGAGACTGCACTGTACTTTCCTGCTCTGCTGTGGTCTGGAGCAACATACGGAAGGAAAAGAGTAAAAAGTAACTTAACACAATGCAAAAATAGGGTTTCTATCTTCTATTGTAAAATAAAATCTGGGTTTATGACATGTGCAAGTTGTTCAATTCTGTTTTTACATTTTAAAGGTAATCCATAAACACTGTAGCTGCATGTCTTCAAAATCAACAACTAAACTGATCCACAGAACTGATAGACCCTTCATTTAATTTCCATCGAATAAAATAAGGAAAAAGAAATGCTACATACAACAGGGTCCTCGTCACAATCATCAGCGAAGAACCAGTCAAACTGCTGAATAAGGTTCTCGACTATCTTGCACTGGTCTGGCATGTGGTTAACCATGTTAGTCATGTTGTCCTCAGAGGTTCTGACCAGGGTAGGGCCAAACACGATAGCTAGATTACGAGGCTCCATCTAAATAGATACAAGGTAAAAGTCACATTTAATGACATAATCCTCAGAGACACTGGATTAGCACAGGATTGAACGCATTGCATGGTGTTAACTAACGGCATTAACACAGAGATCCTGTTGATGCTCATACCTTGTTCTTTTCACAGTTGTCAGAAACTCTTTTGAGGTGAGCACAAAGGAATTTCAGAGTTTCATAGTGATGAATTGGCAACTCACGGATCTGGAGGAAATGACCAAACAGGGGGCCAGTGCTCAGGATGAGGAGAATGCTTTATGGTAATAACTGTTCAAATAGGTTCCTCATATTTGATCTTTCACTCACCAGCCTCTTGAGCTCCTTTAATCTCTCCACTGAGTCTTCTATTCTGCTGGCTTCTATAAAATCTGCATACTTTTCTGTGAACAGATCCAGAAAACTTCAACTTACAATTGCAAAAAGAATAACCGCACAGGAAAAACGACATTATCCCAGAGATTTTGCAATGTATTCTTTATGACTTTAGTCTTACCATTTGTAAACAGAGGTTCTGGAAGTTTTCTGAAAAAGGACTTCAATAAACTACTGATGACGTTAAGGTCCCGCCATTTCTGCAGAGTAGATCAAGGCAGCTTCAGGTTAATGCAGTTCTTGCAGTACGAATCAATCACAGTGCAAAGATGTTGTCAGGGAAGTGGTGCGCTGTACTGTGCAACCTGACTGTCAGTCACTCACGTCTTCCTGGATGTCGATGTCATTCATGCCTTTGCTGTTGAGCTCCTCCTGCATGCTGGAGATGGCAGCGTTGTTCCCAGGGACCCTGTAGATTCCTGTGTACTCCAGACCTCGCTCCTCCACAACCTTGCAGCACACCTCCACGATGAGAGGAACATTCTGCACAAATTACATAAGAAGACAAAAAAAAATCAACATCATGAACCATATCGATCAATGACACCACACACTGTTAGCTCCAGTGAATGAGTGATTCAAAGTGGATGTAAAGATGCATTTTATTTGTCTGGAAGAAACACATTTCATCTTCATCTGAATGATAATGAGCCCATCTTTAAAAAAACAAAACAAAAAAACCTGTAGAAACACAGCAGACCCACCTCGTTACTTTGTGCAGATGGACAATCATCAAGTCGGACACCAAAAGTGATGCCAGCTGGAGTCTTTTTCTCAAATGGCTTCCTTATGATCCCTGGAATGGCAATTTTCCAAGTACCTCTGTCCCGTGGTGGACTGGACTCATCTGACAGGTCAAACGTATACAAATTGAGGTTACATGCACTCTAACGACACTTAATGACACACCTTAACATTAAAAACTGGCAGCTTTACTCTTCATTGCCCTCTGCTCCTCTCCAGTTTTGGGCAAATGGGGGCTATGGTTCTTACCATCTGTTTTGCCTCCAAGGAATGGCGTTTTGATGCTCAGCGAATGTCGGGCAGGCTTGGGTGAAGGTTCAGACCTGCTGCTGGGTGCACTGTTCAACAGCAAAATATTAAAAAAATACACAGTCTAAATAAGTATTACAATTAGGTGGCAATACTGGTAGTCCAGTATTTTGGATCCCCCTCAGGGGTCAATGTAGTCCCTCATACCTCATGTTGTATTCTTTGATCCTTCGGCTGATCAGGTCCCGACTCACAGCTGCGTTCTGTAGCGAGAACAGACATAAACGGAAGACTTTAAAATAAAAATATATTGTTTTGTAATATAATACAATTTAATTATCGAGGTTTTGCAATATTTTTGTAAATAAATATATATATGACCATGTATTTATTTATTGTACAGATCAGAAAGGAACCTTACTGACTTCCTCTCAGTCTGAAATGGAAATTTCCCCTCACACCCTAACCAAGTGCCATCCGTGGGTTGTTGTTTTTTTTTTTGTTCTGCCCAGGTAGAACAGGTTTCAAGTGACACCTTATTTTTGCTTTTGTTAACCATTTTGTAAATAACGGCTGTAATCCTCTCCATCTCACTGACATGTTCATTGTATTTTATTCAAAGACAAACTCTGGGTCTCTTTGTTGTTAACCTGATGGGTGTGCCGGTTGTTATTTTCAAAACTACAGCGTGCTGTAGTCTAAACTAGCACATGCATGCTAAAATAATGAGTACTACAGTATTATGTTCTGACTTGATAACAATTTTTTAATTATAGGACAGAAAAGCATGAGGCCAGCCAGGAGTTGGTGCACTTTAGGAAGTTTGGGGAAAATATAATCAAACCACTTAAGCTGGCAGACAGGCTGTGAGAGATCAACTCATCATGTGGTCATAACCATCACTTGGCTCTGCATTTAAGCACACAACATTTGGTCTTAACACACACACACACACACACACACACACACACACACACACACACACACACACACACACACACACACACACCTCTTCATCTGGGTTACTGTTTTTCTGAATGTCTTTGATCCAAGACAGCATGTCATCTCTCCCTTCTGCCTGAAACAAGTACTCGCAGTCTGAGGTGGTTAGTCGCAGCACATTCTTGCGTCTTGTATCGCTATAGGAGATGTCAATCAGACAGGCCTCGATGCTAATTCGCAGTGGTTCCTCCTCGGATTGCCCTGAAGAGCGAGACAGTGCATCTTTCCTGTCTTTGTACAGGGTCAGGGTGTGACCTTGTAAAACAGCATACATTTGCTTCCATGATCTCATTCCCCCACCAACACGCTATAAGAAAAGAAAGGAGATGGAGAGAGAAATGCTTAGAAATCATAACGTTAGTGATAGTTACAGTGTTAGATGAAGACATGAATGTAAAGAAATACCTTATTTTTATCTGTACTGAACTGCCTAAAGTTAAGCAACCCTTCTCTGGAAGAATCAGAGAAGATCACTGAAGAGGAGTCCCTTCGAGAGCCAGAATCCCCAGATGATTTATGCCCATCCAGAGCCTGCAAGTGTGAATATATGACAATTTTTTTCCTGGGATTATTAGCTGAAAGAAGACGGTGACATGAACTGTGGGAAGAGTCTGAGGGTAGAATGACATGCAGCCAAGATCTCAGAGTGGATTTAGACTGGGGATGTCAGTTTCCAGGACAATATATGATATAAATATATAAACTTCTAAGGAAACCACATTGTGAAGAATATTCTAAGTTCCCAAATTAAAAGAATCAAAGACTGGTATCATCTGACCATCCTGTAACTTCCAAACTCATTTCCATTTATGATTGATATCTATCTATATATCTATATCTCTATATATCTATATCTATATATCTCTATCTATATATCTATTTATTCAGCCAGTAGCTACTCTGAATTGACAAGCGTATTACAACTAGATTTGCTGAATGTGTTTGATTGGATAAGTAAAAACAACATGATTTTAAACGTGTCTAAATCCAAATCCATGTTAATAGGAAGTAGAGTACGCTTAGTCAACAGCCCACAACTAAATCTTTCCATAGCTGGATCGGTATATCGGTCACCCAGATTAAATTACTTTGTGTTACCATAAACCACCACCTTTCATGGTCTCAGCACATCAACTCTGTTATTAAGAAAATGGGACAGGGCATAGCTATAGCTAGGAAATGCTCTTTTTATATTACTTCTTCAATTATGAAAGATGTCATTAATGCACTAGTATTATCTCATCTAGAGTACTGCTCAATCATTTGGTCAGCAGCTAATAAGACAGATCTGAACAGACTTCAGTTAGTCCAAAATAGGGCGGCCAGATTAGTGTTAAGGTGTTCATATTATACAAGTATTGATAAAATGCACGATAAACTTTCTTGGCTTTCTGTACAAGCCAAATTATACTATGGCTTACTTGTATTTTTAAAGAAAGCAATACTGGTAAACACACCACACTTTTTTTTATGCTCAGTTGCAGTATCCAGATGAAATACATAATCATGCTACACGATTCTCAACTAACCACAATTTAGTAACTCCTCGAGTTAAAAGTAACTTTTTGAAAAACTCTGTTATATTTAGAGCATCTTTTCAGTGGAATAAGTTGCCTTATGCAATTAGAGAATTGGCTTTTAAAAAAATCACCTAAAAGCCTATTTAGGCAGTTTTTAATTTATTTGTAAAAATTGTAGAGGGTAATGTCACTTGTAATGGAAATTGTGTATTTTGTTTGAGTGTTTTTTTTTATAATTTTTAATATTTACATGTTTACATTTTCAGAATTGTAAAACCTTATTGTGGATGTAAGAGCCAAATTATGTGGACACTTTTGCATCCAACTCATTGTGTAACATTTTATTTGGTGGTATTTGATGGTTTGGGCCCCAGGAAGACTAGCAACCACTGTTGTGGAAGCTAATGGGGTTCCTTATAAATAAACAAATATCTATCTCTAAGTGGGTTTAAAAAAAAAAAAAGCACACAAAAAAACGCTATTCAATACCTTGACACAGTATAAAATGATGCAACTGATCCTAAATTTTCTCACCTTTCTCAGCCCCCTGAAGCTGGGCAAATGCTTACTGGAAGATCTCCTAAAGAAGTGGCACAAAAGAGACAAAATAAACAAAGGGGGGAAAAAAAAAAAAAGACTGTTCCTTATATATATATATATATATATATATATATATATATATATATATATATATATATATATATATATATATATATGGAAAACTAAGAGCAGTGATTTTGTTCAAAATGCACTCACGCCCTGCTTTCCTCCTGATAGATATCCAGACCCTCATCATAGGACTTGGACCGCTCAGTTTTGCTTGTTGAGTCAGACTCCAGCAAAGCACTTCGCAAGGACTCTACACAGTAACGGTGAAGTATGCATGCAACTTATTTAGACTCCAAATCACTGTTAGTAAGAGCTACAATAGGCCCTCAGATAAATGACCAATGGGATTTTAAAAAAAAAAAAAAAAAAAAAAAACAACAGTATTTACATAATTTTTTTGTTTGTTTGTTTGTTTGGTTTTTTTTTGGGGGGGGGGGGGAAGGATTTTGATTATTTGTGGCTTTTACCTTGGTCATGTGACAGCTGCCGTCTAATGGGAGGACATGGTGAGCCTTGACCAGAGGGAGCTGTGGATGGCGCAACAGATATAACAGCAGAGGGTGGAATAGGAGCAGCTTCCCGGTCAACACTGGGGCTGACTGGCTCATCTATGAACACAGAGCATTTAGTGTGAACACACAGATGCAGATAAACATTATATATATTCTATAATATGATGCGTTTCCAACTTCAGTATCTGTCTGCAAGAATGTAGGACTGTTGCGCTATGACTCACTGATCTGTATCTCAATAACTATGATCTGTGGGATTTAGAAAGGGGGGGGGGGGGGGGGAGAAGAATCACTCTTTTTGTGAATCCAATAGCTAATGTGCAGCAACACATCGTCATCTAATGCCTTTTCCTTTTTAGCAGCAAGAAAGAGAAGGAAGTTTTTAATTCTCAAGTACCACCCACTCTTGGCACATCAAGTCTGAAACTGCTCAGAGTACAAAGCTGCTCTCGGCAGCCATGGGGCTTTTGGAGCTAAATTTAAAAGCAACTGTTCTAGTTAAAGCCTGAGCCCAACTTTGAAACGGGGCAACGGAAAAAGGATGTCACCATCCCCTTAAAAAGATTTCTTCAGCTACTTTGCTAAAGTTGTTTCCATCACTAAATTTAAAGTCTTCCATCCTTTTCAAACATCTGATAAGCTCAATATAGGAGGAAGTAACACTTCTAATAAACAGCACTCTGCATGCAACAGCTCATACTCCTGACAGACAAGAAGAGGGTGGTTCTAGCTAATCCTAAGCAATTTTCCCAGAGACCCAAAATAATCTGCAGGACCTCCATGATGGAAATTTACTGTTTCCATGATAAATTCTGTCTATTTAAAAAGTCCTCTTTTTAAATAGATGGAACAAATCTCATAGTTATTCAATAAAATTCACATTTTTAGCAGACTGATACAAGAGGTAACAAAACAGAATAGAAAGTACCAGCTAATACTGTCTAGTCAAAGTAAGAAACTATATTATTTAAGTAAAGTGAATTTATCCCCCCGTTTCAGTCTGAAAACAAATCCCTTATAAGTCTTTGTTATCAGGTATTGACCATTTCTCTGAAGAACAAAACTCAACAAGCACAAACAACAGTAAAGCCCAAAACAAATGACGCAAAATCTAACTGCAAATAACAGCTTATCCCCTCTCACCGATCGCCTTTCTACCATTTTCTGTGATTTTTAGAGAGACACACGAAGAGGCAGACAGATGGACAGACAGATCATAATACATAATACATACATAAAGAGAGACAGATGGAGGACACACAAAAAGACCCAGAATGCAGAAAAGAAACAAAGAGAAAAAAAAAAAAATTGTAATACCCGTCCCTCAAAAATTTGGGACGGGTCCTCTTAAAAATCAAAAGGTCATCCATCTGCATTTCATCAGTATTGTCTCTAGAAATGTAATAATAGCAATATCCACATTATTCCACAACATTAAACAGAGTGACTGTTCCCTTTATTTATGATTATTATATTAATGCAAACAATTACATTTTGACCATTTTAATTCTCATCAGACTTAAATGCCCTTTTTAAAATGGCAGACACACATAGGCAAAAGCAAAACACTGCAAGAAACTTGACATACACTTAACATGTTCATAGTAAGATAGTTACTTTAGAGATAACAACAATTTAATCATCACAAAATCAATTTTGTGACTATTTAAGTGTAATGTATCTGTTTTGAAGGGAGAACATCCAAGAAAACAATGTATCAGAGAAATTCAATATAATCTAAAAGGCTTAAACCATCCTTCACTCTGCCCTGGTTAAATCAAACATCCCACAAACACACACTAAAAGCCGCAAAAACTGATTAATATCATCTTCCCAGGGAGATTAGTTTATCTGTAAACACAGCCTGCATCTCCCCACTGCTATATTTACACACACCGAATCAGATTAACAGTGAAACCATAGGTGTCAGTTAACCTGCAAGCATCGGAGTCAGCTTTCCATCCATCCACCACTTGTGAACTGATTTTTATTAGTGCCTATAGTGCTAATGCTATTCAACCATCTACAGTATTGGTACTACTGGTCTGAAC
The DNA here is from genome assembly GCF_900408965.1 of Simochromis diagramma. Taxonomy (NCBI): domain Eukaryota; kingdom Metazoa; phylum Chordata; class Actinopteri; order Cichliformes; family Cichlidae; genus Simochromis; species Simochromis diagramma. The sequence goes on from NW_024386782.1 coordinate 9,913,606, forward strand.
AATGTTACTACGGTCTGCGGTTGTTGCCATGACAACGAGCAGCAGCACAGCAGCAAGGCTTACTACGGATTCTCTTACCGATGAATGGAATGGAGTCCAGAGACTCGTCCAGGTTGCTGGAGCAGGAGGTGTTACACCGTTCCCCAAGGCGGCGCATTTGGATCTCTCGACGTGCATCGTTAGGAAGCCAACACGCCACCACATCGGCCGTGGAGTCACCTCCATCGTCATTGACAGCCAGGATGTAGGAGGGTTGCCGGAGGGGGCTGGGGTTCTTTCCAGATGGAGGCTTCTCCCTTAGAACCACGATACTCTCGGAGGGGCTTTGCCCATTTACTTGACTCTGGGAATCTGAGTGAGGTGGCTTGAGGATGCTAGGCCTCTGGGGCATCTCTTTGGGAGCAGAGCATGAAGAAGATCTGGGTCCTACCAATGCTGCATCTCTGCCTACCTCAACAGGTTGCATGGTTTCAGCCCGCACCCTGCTTTGAAGTTGCTGGAGAGCTTGGCCTGCAGGGCTAACTTTGCCTGAAACTCTTTGGTCAGCGAAAGAATGTTCAACACTTGAACTCTTTGCAAAATGTAAGGGTCTGTCAGAGAGCATGGGTGAAGAGCGAGTTTGAAGAGAATCGTGTCCTTTAGTATACAGAGAAGGGACTGGGGGCCCCCTCATACCGCCACTGTATCCCACAGAAGGCCTGTAGACCATGGCCTGCCTGGGAATGGCTTGCCTACTGAGCCTCGTACCTTGGTCTGCCCTTCCATATCCCCCTCTCCTGTCACTGGGCCGGGCCAGCTCTGCAGGGTCCACATAGTCTGTGGATCGGGCCCGGGATTTGTGAACTAGGCCATCTTGGGACACGCTTCGAGGGGGCCAGTTCCTTGCATTACTAATCCTCTCTGCACTGCTCATGCGATCCTGTGAGGCACTGCGAGGGGCAACTTGAAGGTGGGGTGGAGGTCCTTGGTATGACCGGTCATGGGAAGTACTCCTTCGCCGTATCACCTTAGGACCCCAGTCTCCCCGCATAACGTGATGAGTAGGGCCAAAGCTGGCCTGACCAGCAGCTCGTAAACTGTCCAGCCTCTCCTGGATAGTCCGACTACCATGAGAATGGATCCCTTTGTTGTCAATGTACTCCCTGTATGTCTGGTAAGTGCGCCAATCAATGCTCTGGTGGTTTCCTGGGTAGTTTGACACCTGAGCTCCATATGGAACCATTCCAGGACCACCGGGATAGACATCTGCCTTTCGAGGTTGAGGATACTGGGCCAGTGACCCAGGCCTCCCCCTAACAAAGGCAGGTTCCATAAATTCCATCCTGTGTGCTGGAACCATGCGCCCCATATGGGCTGTATTATGAGGAACTACCACTGTCCTCACACTGTCATTGCGCATGCACACTGCTGTTTGGCTCTTAGGATACGATGCCAGAGGTGGTGTTGGGGGCACAGTAATCTCCTTACGGTACCCATGGTCTGGAGGTGCTGTTGGCGCTCGGCAGACCTGCCCCACTGAGTCTGTCGGCTGGGCCATGCCCGTAGGCTTACAGTCTACTCTGGGGTAGCATACTGAAGGTGGATCAGGAATGTGACAGGCATTTCCGCTGTAGCTACTGTGGCCACGGAGGTAGGCATCCTGGGAGTAGGCCTAGAAACACAGCAACAGAGAAATGTTTATAACAGATGAGAACAAGTAGCAATTGCAAAGTGTGCATAACACACGTCAGTTTGATACTAGCTACTTACAGAGAAGTCAAGCGTGATATTACAAATGTTACTGCATGTATGTGTGTGGGCAGTGCATGTTGCAGTGTGAGTGAACGCGGAGGCGTTTCAGGCAGTTCAGCTGTGTCAATGCTCTTCATCTGCTCCTTATTTAGAATTCTCATGGTAATAACGTAGGCTTGTACAGTATATAAACCAAAGAAGAAAATTTTTAACTAAAAAACTTAATGTTTCCAACACATTTTGTTATTTTATTTTTTAAAATGGTACAGTGTGGTGTACTGGTGCTTCTACAACATTACAGCCTGTGTTCTCCAAGCTTGTGGTTACACAACAGCTGTCATTTTTAGTATAAGGAAAAATGTCTCGTCCATCCAAGAAACAAACATTTACCACAAACGCTAACACCAACAGATAATTGGCAAATGGTGCACAAGCCTACTGAACTTATTTAGCCCCCACAGTGACACTTTCTGTAACACCAGTATATTAATAAGCTAACCGACTGGTTTATGGGAACAAAATCGATAACGTAAAAACTGTCATAAATGGACATAAATGCGGAAAGATAACCAATGTTTCCATTTACCCACCTCAGACTGACGGACTACAGCCTCAGACTGACAACCGGTTCCTATCGCTCACAGAGAAACTGCTATATTTATCCCCCCTGGTTATTATCCAACGTTCGGAAAACCATGCTCCATACACATGCTAATAAAGTCATTTCTAATAAATACAAACCTAAACATAAAACTTCTTCTAGCACATTAAACTATGTGCCGTTTGTCTGGTATACTCAGCATACTCTACATACAGCAAAGCATGAGACCTGTAAAGGTATGAGGACTTTGATCCCAACAGCCTTACAACCTTTCATAAAGCTGTGTGTTTCACAGAAATCACTGACTGACTCAGTTCTTCCCTTTACAGTTCAGAGGTCAATGGCCTTTATCAAACTAATGACATCTGACATGGAGAATGAAGAAGGGGCGAGGCCTTGCTGAGATGCCAGCTGGATGCCTACTGAAGTGTTCAATCTAACAGGTACTGCAGGCACAGTGCATCGCCCATTTCTACAGTCTACACATTTCAATCATGAGCACGGAGCTGAGTATTAAACACTCATGCGAGCCAACTGAAAAGCAATCATGTAAAACCTGAAGTCAACATCCAGCAGTAACAATGACACACACGCATGACATATGCAAAATGATACAGCAAGCACAACACGTCAACATCAAGAAGCTACCCAGTGTTCTGTTTCCTTACCAGATTAGTAGTCTCCAGAGAAATAGGCTGCCATCACAGCGTGAGAAAACGAGAGCGTTAAGAAATCATGGGAGAGAGGGTGGAAGAGAAAAAGATGCCAGCAGAAGAAAATGCACATGTTGGGAGAAACAAAACAGATTCATCGGGGAGAAAACATGAATCAGCCATAGCTGGGCTTGACATGCTAAAAATATACTAGAGCTGCAGTGGCAGTAGAGAGGGATGAAGAAGGAAAGATGAAGCAGGGGGTTGCCACGTTACGACCTGCCTATGCCAGTCTGTCCTGGGTGAGGTGACAAGAGCAGAAGCTTGCCTCTCATGCTGCTCTCATGTCTTCACGGTTTTATCCATATTCGGCCAGAATATTACGCTAACTGAACAAGGTGCCTCCAGTCTATGTCTCCCTCTCCTTCCCTTTGGTACTGCTCACATGACAGAAGCAGCAGCTGCTGATTATACATTCAGCTGTGATGGTACAGCTCCCCTCCCACTCCATCCTCCTCTCTCCCTCTCCCTTAGCATCAACCTGTTCAAAACACAGGGCAGTCAGCTGATTTTATCTTTTGGTTTCAGCTCGTCATTCATCCTGTTCCTTTTATTTCCCCCTCCGCTGTATTTTCTCTGTTTTCACGGTGTGCCGTCCTCTTCCCTTTTCTGCTCCTACAATGTTCAATCCATCTCTTTGCTAAGCAACTGCTGCCTGTCTCCAAGCACTGAGTGTGCTGCCTCCTAAAGTGTAACGTCTTGCTGCCAGCACCTCCAATAATCCTCTTGTTCTTATGGACAGTTCCTATTCGTGCCTACATCAATATATTTTTGCACGCGCGTGCGTGTATGTGCGCATGTTTGCCATTTGCAATACTGCAACCATGGATTTAACAACACACGTGTTTGAGGCTGAACTGTGTGAATGATTACAGATGGGAAAAATGGAGGCAGGAGGGAAAGAGAACCTATCAGGGAGAAGGGGTGGAGTGACAGTCAATTGGTTACTAGAAAAGAACTGTGGGAGTAGTCAAGGGAATGTGACCAATAATTTATTTCTCTCTGATATTTACAATGTTAATTCTAGTCGACTCATTAAAATGCTATACATACAGTGTAACGTTTTACATAACTTGCCTGTTCTGGGAGAAATGTGAAGCTTGCAGAGAGATGACCATTTGCTAAACAGGATTTTGATATTGCAAAGGTGGATGCCAAAATAAATGATTCATTGAATTAACCATCAAGTTTATTATGAGAATTTAATCTAGCCATAAATGACCCCTAAGGAGTTTTTCTAGGTAACACAGAGAGCCCAGCTCGTTTATTATCTAACTAATGAACAGGATGTCAGATAACAACAACCCCTAGGGAGAGTATTCTTTAGCTATTTGACAAAGCACTTACAGTAATTTGCTATAGATATGAAACAGATGAGTACACTTTCACTTTTGTCTGACTGTGTAAAATGCACAGTAGCTTCAAAGAGCTGCCTGCAGCATGCATGAAAGATTAATGATGAGATCTCAAGTGTTCATAGGTATGAGGACTTATCTCTGCACGTTAAATTGTTTTGGGGACATGCAATACTCACAAAGAACAAAGACAAAGGCAATATATGAACCCTAAATATTGAGCTGTGTGATTAGTACACAGGGTTCATCCGTTTTTGGGTGAAAAGCTGGAACTCCCACCATTTTTGTAATACCTAGATCATTACTAATCAATTTTTCCTCCAATCAAAAACCATAAAAAGAGACAACCAAAAAAAACAAAAAAAAGAAGAAGCTGGATTGATGGCTAATTAATGTTAATCATTCTCACAAACTAAAATAACAGTAATAACATTACCAAATCATACAGCAACTAATTCCAAAATATAAACTTCAAAATACTGTATTTGTTTACATTTTAACTGGGACTCTCCTGTGTTTAAACCTTCTCATTTTCCTGACTCCTAATCACAAAGTGTTGCCACAACTAAAGGTGGTTTTTAACTCACAAGCAGCTTGGAGGGAGGACATTAGCTTAGTCTCCGCTTCATTGACACTGGTAACAGGATAAGCACTGATTAACTACAGCTGATATAATTCAAATGTGATGTCGGCCCTTTTAACCAGCAAAAATGCATTGCCTGTGCTACCTATAAATACAAACTATTCTAACACCGCCAGAATACTTTCTATAGCGATCTTTAAAAAAAAAAAAAAAAAAAAAAAAAAAACTACACCTGATGAATGCATTTTGTTTTTTGTTTTTTTTAAAAAGTTATTATTACTAATACTATTATTTTAGGAACTGGATCCAAAATTGAACCAGACTATCAGTAACCTAATTTTAATGGTTTCATATTTCTTTCCATAATATTTGAACTCAGTTCCCATTTAGCTTCCAGCTAAAATCAGTCCTTTTTAACATTGCATTTTCTGAGAAGTAACAGTATTGCACAACATGCACAGGTTACTGTCGTGGATTTGAAGCATCACTGCCACTTCTTGTAAACCACTTACTTCACTTTTAGTTGTATTACAAACAATAACTTCATTATCTAACTTCTACCTAGAAGTAAACAGCTGAGCTGCAGAGAACATTTATCCACAAATGGTGAGAATAAAACTTCTTTTAAAAAACAGTTGATGTCTTTCATTCCTTGGTTTATTTTTAATGTGCATGGTACTTTGTATAAACCCAGATGTATAGATGAAATAAACTCAAAATATATGCGCTATTTAGATTGGCCTGTGTGTCAACAAGTTCATAAATGTATTTTTAAATAAAGCTTCCTTTACCGCTCCTTTTGGGCCATTTCAGCGGTTCTGTAAGCAGCACTTCTGGAGGACAGAAAGGGTGCTCTGGCCTGATTAGGAGGCCTAGATAGAAAACTCTGATGGGATAAGCTAGCTTGCCTACATCTCATAACTGCTGTCCCGACATGAACACCTTAAACTAGAGCAGCTCTGTCACAGAATATAAGTTATTACAAGGCTAGAGAAAAGAGAGCACTCTTTCAAAAAAAAAAAAAAAAACAACTTTTTAAAGCTAATTTTCAAAACAGGATTGCAAAGGAAAACTTACCAGTTGCAGTACATCCTCATCTTTTGGCATCACACAAAGTTCAAGGAAGTCACCACTGCAGGGGAGCAAAAGAAGTTTTAAACAAGGCAAGTAAATCAACAAGCATGAAGCACACAAATTCATACTCAGTCTTACCTGTCTTGGATCAAAGATATAACCTCGCAATAAGCTTTCCCAATGATGCTTGCTCCATTCACCTTCACTATTCGATCACCTGATAGAAAACAAAATCAAAAAGAAAAGGCTTGAGTGACCTCAGTGACAGAATCCTAGGAAAACTTCAAGCTCTTTGTGTGAGGGAAACATGTGCTCATGACAGAAAGTAAAGACTTGAGCACATGACTATGACTTCTTAGTAAGAAAAAAAAGTAACATAGTAACATAATGAAAGTTTTCAATAAGTGTGGTTGAAGGGTTCCGTATTGACTAAAATCCTTAAAATCATTAGGGTACCCGGCAGAAAGCAGCAGGCCTGGCTTATGTTGTGCATAACAGCGAAAGGAATGTCAAGACAACTTAAAACTGCACTCCTTGCATTTTTGCCCCTATGCTTTCAGTAGGACAATATCATAGAGGAAGTTGCAGACTCTGTGTTACTGTAATATGCCTCTTCTGTTGTAATGCTGTGACTTCCAAGAAATTACACCCCCATGAACAACCTCTTTTTGGTAGTTTTTGGTAAATAATGATGACTGGCTGACATTTGACAGACCTGTGCAAAGTCCAGCGCCATGAGCAGGGCCACCTTCCTTGACCTGCTTCACAAAAATAGTGTCCATTGGTTCCAGTCTATTTCGCTGCCTTCCTGCTGATAGTAGAGAACAGAGTACACTTATTTATAAACCATATGCAATACAAACACATGAAAACATATCAAATGTATTACAGGGTAGTTCTGAAAATTTACTCTTAATGAGGTTTCCAACTTCATAACAGAGAAAATCCTGACAAAGAAAAGATTTATAAAACCTTCAGAGAAGAAAATCCTAAATGTTTAGTACAAATGACAACAATTTCTTACCGAAGTACAAGCAGACCTATGATGTAGATTCATTTTTTAACCTTTGCCCTTTTTTCACAACTAAATCTAAAAATTTGGAAAAACAAAAAAACAAAAACAAAAAAGCCCCAAGCTGACCCCAAGATGTAAAATTGCTTTATAAATTGTCACATATGAGAACAGAGAGGTTTGTCACAAGCTTTGGAAGGATGCAAACCAACATTATGCCTGGATAGTAAGCTGTGGTCTGTCCAATTCTTTCTCAGTTTTAAATAGACATGGTCATTAACTGATTGAGAGAGGGAGAAAAAAAATTAAACAGGGAAGGGGAGCTTTGTGATTTTAGGGACAGTGATAAAAGAGAAAGAAACCCGTTTGGTCATGCAGCTCCTGTCTCCTAGCAGCTGCAGAGCCATAGAAAAGAGGGAAAAAAAGGGGGGGGGGGGATACTAAAACTAAGACGAGGTAGAGTGACAGTGTGTTCAGCTGCCTCAACTCCCACTCTTTCCTTATAAACTGAGCAAAAGCTCTGGGCACAGCCAAAGAGTGGCCAATCGTTAACATTCTGCTAGTGAGTCATCCCAAACTAGAGCAGACAGAAAAGCCAGCATGAGAGCAGGCGTGATAGTATTAAAATACTCCACATTTGTTGTTGTTTAGAAATTCAGACATGATCTTGTAAGACACCTAATGATCATGCCACTGACAGGCCGATAAAGCTAATTATTTTTACACCAGGCCAACCTCAAAATTAATTAATTTTTTTCTCCCCCTCCTTTCCACACACCCGTAATTACTCATGCAGAATCACATCCTGGGGACATTATGTAATATAGTACAAGAGTCCCATACTGCTACACCAAAAAGAGATGCTCCATCTGGTGGTATTCTGAGAAGTTGCAAGTCCTAATTTCTTCAATGAAGCCATCTAGAAAATGCCACTAAGAACATCTAGATGAATGTTGGGAGTTGCACTGAATAAGAGACAGACTAAAACAAATGGCAGTATTAATGTCACCAAGGTATAATAGCTCTGTTCGGCACAGATACACAAAAACAAATGCACATGCCAAAAAAGTTTGAGTGTTCCTTTAAAAACCTTTCCAAGAAAATGGAAAAAAAGGAACAGGTTTGGATTGCTCCAGGAAAACTCAAGAGAAGTTTGTGCCTACAGCTGACTCATATTTATCTATGCAGATTTCACCGTTATGTAAATGAAGACTATTAAAATATAGTGCAAAATAATTTCTAGGCAAAAACTCAATAACCCACCATAAATTAGCTTCATGGTTAAAAGCAAAAATATTAATGCCTGTCCCCCATAAGCAGTTTTAAAAAAGACGGAGCTGTGAATGAGGTAAAAGGCAGCAATTATCAGATCACTGGTGAACCCAAACGTGACCCGAGCCATGACAGAGCATCTTTGTCTTGGGAAGAAGCAGACTCTTGTACAATTTGTGAATGGATGGTGATGTGGCACACCATAACCACAGCACATCCATAACTCTGATTCTTTCTTTTTTTCTTTTTTTTTTTCTTGGGGGGGGGGGGCTGGCTTGTTGGTTTTAAGTAAATTCACATTTCTGTCTTCAGAATAACAACCAGCCTTCATCTGAATGATCAGTTATGTCAACAGCAAATTAGGGTGGATGCAGTGTTTTTAAGACTCACTGAGGTCTGATTACCAAATAACCCAAAACCCGATTTTGAGGCACAAAACTGTTTATTAAACTGTTTTGAGATGTTGGGGATCGTCCTAAAGGTCATTTTCTTTTTCGGATAGTTCACATATACCAATTCTCTTGTTTGTTTTTTAACATCCTTGTATGAGTTTCTATTAACTTTAACATTTAACCTGGATGTGGTCAAGGCTAGCAGCAATAAGACAGCCACCCTTAAACACAAGTCTGTTGCTGTAATTTGCTGTTTTCATCCATATCCATTAAGGTCAAGTTCCTTAAATGACTTAAAAACTTTTGAGAAAACTCTTTATGATTCGTTTTACATTATTAGTGTTTCCATCACCTTTTCATGTGAAGGTCATCTATGCAATGAAGCTCTTTCTATAAGTAATTCTACTTCATCCAATTCTTCCCACATTAATTTGCTTCCTACTGTTGCCCCGACAGATTTTTTTGCAAAAAATACACAAAACTGATGGGACCATTTGCACAATAATAAAACTGAGTTGCACTGTAAATAAACCTATAGAATACTGCTTTGGTGTATTTTTATTCTGAATAGAGAAGTACACGTCAAAAACTGATTCATAACAACAACAAAAAAAAACATCAGAGGTACGACAGTGCAGCTTTATCCTCCATGTTTTGGGGAGGCAGCATGTTTGTTTGCTTGCTGACTCAGACTGGACTGAAAAGCCCTCAGGTTGGCTTTTTTCTTGCTGCCTGTGAGCCCCTGTGAGGAGCATTATAAAACTACCGGGATTCTTTAATATTCTCCGGCTTACCTGATCCAAAGCAGCAAAGCCCTGGGCAGAGCGCTGGGCTTCTAAAGTGTTTCAATTTTTGGGGGTGAAACAGAAATAATATACTTTAATGGCACCTTGCTTTCCTATAATGTTACTTGAGGTTTTACATCTGAACAATAAGCAAGCTCAATATCTGCTGTATAAAGTATCAGAAAGTGTTCATAATAGTTTTATTAGAATAAACACCTAAGAAATTAGCTTGGAAAGACATCTCTGATTTAAACAGTAAAGTGTTACAGCTTGAAATTTCTATTTGGCCTAACTTGTTGAACTGTGAAGGGAAAAAAATACCCAGAGGTGATTTTCCTTTTTAAAAAGACCAACACTCTTAAAGATGGCCACTAAAGACATTCTTCAGAAATGTACAGAAATATTAGATTTTGTTCATATTAACCACTACACACTAACACTTAACAACTTTAGATCGTGATCTTCCGAGGACTTTATGGGGCTTCCCATTTTGTAAGAAAACAAAACGATTACTTGTACATTTAATAAATAAACTTCAACATGTGCAAGAAAATTTACATGGCTACTTTCCAGCACATGTTTTGCTCTGCCGTGATTATAAATGTCTCATAGATTTACTGACACCCACAAAAATAAGTTGAGCTGATGGACCAACGTTCTTATTCAAAATAATTGGAGCAAAATTTAAATGAAATCCATTCTAGCCCAACAGGTACAAGTACATGCTCGGTGTCCATTGAAGAATGACAACACAACATTGTTTGAAAGATCTGAAAATACTTCCTTGCAGTTTCAGTAATTGAATCTAGACATTTTCAGTCTCACTTGGCAAAAACTCAAGGACAGTGCATTTCCTCAACACTGGCCTAAATCCAAAAAAATACTTACAACCAAATAAACATTACAGACACTTTCCTAATTTCTCTTCTTCTCTACTTTCTGTTTCACTATATCACACTTTAAACAAAGCATGTGACGTATTGGTAACTTCAGGCTACTCCGGTTATTCTGGTCACATACCGAAAAGGTAAAAAACAGTAACGGATTGACATACGTCTGCCATAGACAGGGTGTGAATATTTATAACGAAGAAACCAAACCATAAAACTCACTGTCAAACACAGCTTGTTGAAAACTGAGACCATCTCTTTCTAAGGGCATGAAAAAGGCTGAAAAGCAGCCAGAACAAAATGTGTAGTGAGGAGAGTCAGAGCAGGACAGAAAGAGGTGGTGCTAAACAAACCTTTCACAGGAACTACATTGTACCCACTGCATTTTATGTACACATAAAAAAGGAAAATCTTTGTGTATTTTACTGCATATAGTAACTATCTTTACATAATATAGTATTTTGGGTTTTTTTTTTAATTACCAGTCTGTTCTTCTTATTTATTTTTTTCTACTTTTGTATTGTTTTCTAATACATCTCTAATTCACCTCTTCCTTTTCCTTTTGGCCCTTGTGCTGCAGTAACAAGCTAATTTCCACAGTGTGGGATTAAATAAAGTCTATGTCTACTCACTACATTAGAAAAAAAAAGAGCTGAAGGGTGGATGCAATTCAGATGAACTGCTCTTATTCAGCAGTACTGAAAGGTAGGAATAAGAAGAAACAGCTGAATTTTTCTGCTTACCTCTGCGGCCATGATCTTCCTCCTGTAAAAGCACAGAAATCCTCAAGTGACTTTGCTGCTCATGGTCAGAGTCTTTTCAGTACTAGGCTTTTTGCTGACTTAATGCTATCTTATGTGATAAGAGGCAAACAATACTCAGGTCAATAAAACTCATGAAAGTTTCTGAGATGTGAAATCTACCGGAAAGTAGTGCAGCGTTGACTCCGGTGGGTACACAATGAAGTGTCGAAGGGTGAAGCCGAAGCCTTGGGATGTGCGATGCAAACGCACACTTTTCGGCCTCGGCCATGAGAATGGCTCGTCATCTGTTGGGTACGGCGCTGCGGCTGAATCAGCCAAGCTCCTCCACTCTGGAGTGTCACTCTGAACAAAGAAAGTTTTAAGAATTTAAAAAAAAAAAAAAAAAAAAAAAAAAAAAAGGGGAAGCATCTTTTTCTAAAGAAGATTTAAATTGTTCTGATAAAAAAAATTTTTAGCTACATAATCTAGGAATGGGCACAAATAAAAAGATAAAGTTAAAAAACAAAAAAGAAACAAAAACAGAACTACATCATATGTTAAAGCCACCACAAATTCCCACATCAACAAACATCCTGTTCAGAGGAATTACTGTGCATTAGCACAGGGTCATTCATTTCAGCTTAACATAGAGTAGAGGAGAATGGGCCTATGAAAAACATTAGTGGTTGCCCAGTGTTTACCATCAAGTCATTTCAGAGTATCCCATTTACACAGCTGGAGTAGAGCATGTCAGGCTTTAGACATCACTCCTGTGTTTACTGACTATTTATAGCTTCACACCTTTGTGGTATCGTGTTTGTAGCAACGCCTCCTTTACACAGAACTCCTCCTTTCAAATATGCACTACTATTTCAGTTTGCAAACACTTTTTGGGCCATCTCTCATTACTTTTTGAAGGATGGCCCAAAAAGATAAATACAATTAAAATCTACAGCGTCGTTAAATGACGCAAGTCTGTTACTTTCACATCACTGCACGTTTTACTGTTTGTGTTTGCAATAAAGGCAGCATCTGCTGCGTAAAACACAATGTAAATACGGATAAATTATTTATTAGTTTGTTCAGCAAGTCCACAAATTTCTTTGTGGCTTTCACTTTCAATGGTATATTATCAAGTATCTTGCCTAATAAGTCATCCCCCAGTGAATGCAAGCCTTAAATGGTTTTGTAATCACTTATTTTCCTCATATTTGTCAAACTGTGAGGACAGGATGCACAAACACAAAAAGCATGTGCTTTTATTCTCACTGTTTTGAAAATGTATATGCAAAATACATTTGACTTTTCATTGAAATTGTCTTAAAGAATAAATACAAACAAAAAAGTACATCAGATATAAATATAACATATCAAATATATAGCAAATATAAATAAAACACTTTGACAATAATGATTTTAAAAACACAAAAAGAGCTTAACACTTTGATTAAAATCCATAAGCTCACACTTTTTGAAAATTTCCAAGTGAAAATAACAACTTCGTCATATAATTAACAGCTGGTTTCTGTCACTTAACATAACAGCTTATAAATCTGTTATCTACAGATCTAAATCTACATAACCTTTTTTTTTTTTTTTTTTTTTTTTTTTAAACTGACCTCAAGCCAGTGTTTATACCAATCCTGTCATTCTCCACTATAACTTTCAGAACACCTCTATCCAGTCAGCCTTGAAAAGTCTCAATAAACATAAATAAATAAATCAAATTTCCTCATCCTGTCTCAAACAAACCCTCCCCCTCCCCACTGAAGCACAGACTTTCCCCAACAATGTGAAGAATTTGATGAGCTTGCATTCAGGCCATCTCTGCTTGGGCAGAAATGTTAAACAAAATGTCAGAAAACTGGGAGGAATTACATCCATTTTCAAACAACCTATGAAAAGAATTTGAAAGAATTTGCTTGTACACATTAAAACAAACAAACAAACAAACAAAACTTGTTTGTTTTAAGCAAAACCAAACAGCTGTTGCACACAGTGATGAACGGACAAAACAAACATTTCAAAAAACAGTTTGTCAGCACAAACCTAAAACTTTCCAACTTTCCACCCAACTGCTCTTGAGTACTTCGCAGACTGAACAGACTGTCTCACACTGTCTCACACTCATTGACTCTTCTCAAATGTTATGCATGCCTGAAGGTGTATACCAAGTTAAGGCATGTTACACTGTGCTCTCTACAGCCTTCTTAACAGTCTTATTTGGCCACTTTGACCAATATATTGCTGAAAGGGACAAACTATTTGAAATACATTTTACTTCAAGCAACATCACAAGCAGGGCACATAAAGGTTTCAAATGTACACAGGATAAGAAACCAGAGCACTAATAGCTGGCTGGGAAACAGAGCTACAGGTGCAGCTGACACCCATGTGTTTTGATTAAACCAGCAGAACAGGTTTTCCTTTGAATGAGCTTTGGCTGTACTGTGATACCAGCACTTCCACATTAAAGTCTGTGTCTGTATGAGCTCTGGTTGTATTAAATGTGTACCCAGACGACTGTTTCTGGTGATAGGACTGGATGTTTGAAATGCCTGCACTGCTGCCCTTGTGTCTCCAGGGCAAGTCAGCCTCAGTTTACTGGATCAGATTTAGCAACTTGTCCAGAGAACAATTTCCCAACCTTTGATCTTTAGACATGGTCTGGCCATGCAGTGTTATCATTGCCACTCGCATAGTTATTAATGATGTGACATTCCAGTAAATTCTAGATGGGCATTTCCCTCACTTAATTTAAAAAAACAAAACAACAAACAACAAAAATGGGTATTGTTGTGGAGGAGTTGTATCAACCTCACAGTTGATACCACTTTTAAACAACTGTGAGAAGAGGTCAAAGGGGAAGCAACATAAAAGAAAATCATGACTTGTGAAAAAGGGGCTACAAAGAAAAGCACATGAAAGGAACGTCCACATCAAAATATGACACACCTCTCTTTCCTGCCCACAAATGAATGCCTCTCACCTATTTATGAATCACTAGAATGCCAGACTGTTTGCACTGGGTGAGGCAGTTTGGAGAAGGTTTGAGAAGGCATTTGCTAATCTGGTGGACGTCTGTTGGAAATTAAAAGTGACCAGACCCGCATCTCAAATTTTGCTGCGGTAAATAATCACCAGAGCAGCAAATATCAAATATTTAGAGGTTTTAGAAAATTACCAAGTAATTTTAAAGAGTTCCTTTTTTATTCTGAATGAAGGGTCTAAAAGTCAAAGACAGCCTGAGAAGCTGGAAAGACAAAGACAAATGCAGTATTTGAGTTTTTAATAGTAGTGTTTCAATATGTTTGAGCTAATAACTGCTTGATCCAGCAACACCGTCTGCACACTCAGACCAAGCTAAATGTGAAGACTTGTTGCTCCTTTGTAAAAACTCATTTCTTTCCTCAGTTTCCTCAGATGCTTTTGTTTTTCTACTAAGGGAAATATTACCATTACTGCTCTATAAAGTAAAACCTAACCCAGTTCCATATATTGATCCCAAATGTTGACTAAATCTCTAGTAAGAACCACTAAAATTATCAATTAAAAAAAGAGGGGTAAGAAAGACTGACAGATAAGATTACAGTAGATACAATGCATCTACAAGAAGACAGACCCACCATCACTCTTCTGCCTTCTCCATGTTCCTTGCATCTGTACGCTGTTGAGTCCTACCATTTAAATGCTTCCCTGGGTAAAGAATGGCCACATAATTAAATAATGTGACAGTGGCAACAGTAACACTACTGCAGTGCACGAGCATTTAAAACACCAGCACCCTGTGACGTTGACTCTGAATGGGTCGGTTGTAGGGAGTTCAGTTAGTGCATCACATTGATACCTTGTTTATGTTAACGTTTGTACTGTAACGTTTGTGTTAGCTTACCTTTCAGAAATTTCTCAGGATCACGCTTGCAAAAAGGAACACCTTTTTAGTTCTGCTAGCTAATGAGTGAAATGCGATAGTAAACCAATACACTGTCAGTTAAACAGCATAATTGGCATTGAACACTAAACCATATAGGGAAACTATGACATGCAACCAAATTTGTGATTAGTAACGTTTTTTTGTTTGTTTTTTAATTCTGTTTTGTCCTGTTTTACTTGTATTAATCAAAGGCGTGTAGCTGATTTTGTCCTGTAAAGACAAACTCAGCCACATGACTTCAGCCACTCTGTCAAATGGCTGAAGTCATAACAGAGCGCATCTTTAGCATGGTTATTACCAGCTGGGAACATCATCTCACTCCACAGCATGTACACTGCAATTGTGAATTCATGAACTGAATCATCTGTAAACTTTGCAAACTTGTTATTTTGGACTGAAAAAAAAAAAAAGGTTTTTTATTGAATTTGAAGCTTTATTTTAACTTATTGACAGAAGCCATTTTTAGTTTCCTAATTACACACTTTAAAATAAAAAATACTACTACCACTTTAATTTTTATTACGTAATTTTTTTATTTACTTCATTTTTATTCTGACGGCCCTATTGAATATTGATAAAAATACACATGTGATTATTTTCAAATTCATTTGTTTCCTGGGTCAACAGGGTGATATTCACAAGTGGGCAGAATTGAGCAGGTGAGGTACTGGAGCCTAAAACAGGAGGTTTGCCCCGAGGAAGCGAAGATCAGAGTTTTTGAAAAAATTGTTGACTAATCAAATGATCAAAGACAAACTGGCAGATTATTCGACTACATTGAGAATCTTTAGTTGCAGTCCTAATATTAAGTACGGATCGCACCATACAAGAGCACTGAGATGCCTTAACATATCAAAGACCATACCTTGTCTTAATGCAGACAAAATAAGTGTCTTCAGAAGTAAATGTTCTTTGACAAATGACACAGGAGTACATACACTGTTTCAAGTATGCTGAATCCAAAGAACAGGTGGTTATCCCCCAGGAGTTTTTATGCTGACTACACCATTGGTGCCCCTACCACAGAGATTAGAGAGCAGTTTTCACATAAAAAATTGATATACAACAACATGACAAGTGTTTGTTAACAAATCTTATGAAACCACACTGCGAGGCCTGTATGTCTGAAAGCCTCTGCTGACATCACCAAATCAGACATTACATGCACCACATGACATCAGCTTTCACATAACCTTCAAATGTGAGGAAACATAGTTCTCTGTGGGCTGCTAAATTCTACACCACATCCCATCCAAACCAAGCACTTAGCTGTGAAAAGCCTAAGATAATGATACAGAGAGCCACTGGTGAGCACTGGGCGTTCCAGCCTTGTACTGCAGGACAAGGTTAGGAGAAGTATCATTACTCAGTCTACAGTCTACACAGACACGTGGTGCATTTTCTGCACGCCACACTTCTACTTGTAACATATGGATGAGAAGGAAATGACTGAATGCCATTTATGTGGGATTTTTTTTCCTGTATGCTGACACAGATCTGTGTGGTTTGAAAAAAAATTACCTTTTTGAAGCTTCGTTCAGTACAGTAGTTCCCTAAAAAATTTTTAAAGTAAAAAAACAAACAAAAAAACAAGTTTGCAGCCCACATCTCACAGTTTTAAATCAATCACTGACAATAAAAGAAAAGATTTACACTGAATTTTACTTAAACAGAGGTGCAAATCATCAGTGAAACCGTTCTCTGTACTGCCTTAGGCTACGTCCACACTAATGCATTTTTGTTTGAAAGCGCATCGTTTTCTCTCCGTTTTGGCCTCCCGTCCACACTGAGACGGCGCTTTCCCCAAGGAAAAACGCAGCGTTTTGAAAACGCTCTTGAAAACGCAAACATTTCAAAACGGAGCTGTCCCGTTGCGGACACTCGAAAACGCAGGGCTTTCTAAGACGATGACGCATTTCAGTCATGTGATGCAGTCATGTGACCAATTAAACAAAGATAGCAGAGTGCATTATACAGCAGTTGTTTTGACTGCTCTCAATTTTGACAGCCCTGAAAAAGATTAATATCAGTTTGTACATGCTCCAGATAGCTTTTCTTCAAATTCTTTAATTCTCACTCGCTTTTGTGAAAGCGCAGGACTGGAATGTAAGCGTTTTTGGCCGTTTCAATGTGGACGCACAACTCTGTGAAAATGACTGAAAACGCTAGTGTGGACACGGAGCGTTTTCAGACGAAAATGCCGTTTTCACATCTATCCGGGCTAGTGTGGACGTAGTCTTAGTGTCACATAAAACCCAAATGGCATTCCTTCAGGCCGAGGTGTACTCCATTACTAGCACACATTTGACTTCTGGTTTGTTGAGCAGTAATTTGATCTCTGTTGTTTTAAAATGTGGAAATGCCATCTCACCTTGGCACCTGATACCTCCTCTCACTCACAGCAGTGATCATATTTCCTTCACCTCTCACTGTTGTCAGCTTAGCTACTTTATCAGTATAATTAGTCACCTCTCATAGAAATCTCTCTAGAAATCTTTTATAAACAAAAACAACTAGAAACCAAACGAGCAACTTTTGGGACAAGCCATCTCCTGTATCGCTGTCAGAGATCCTACTCGCCTGTTGCAAGAACACGTCTATCTGAATCTACTCTGCTCTGTCAGCAGCAGAGAGCACCACCTGTGAAAGAGGGCACATAGAAGTTTTGCACAATGTGAAAAGGGGGAGAGAGAGAGAGAGAGAACCCACCCAAAAAAAAAAAAAAACAACCAAGACAAGACTTACTGTTGGTTTCTCTTTGAGTGATAATTAAAAATTTTAAAAAAATATACCCCACACTCAAAAAAAAAAAAAAAAAGGGAAAAAAAAAAAAATCACGGCACAACCATTGTCTTATCTCGTTGTCTTATAAAGCTTAATATCCTCATTAGTCCACACTGTGCTGGTCGAACGTGCCAGGGTTAACAACTTTTCTGAAAGAAATCTTGTTACATCCCGTATGAGTTTGTCATACAATGCTGCTGTTATAAACATTAAAGCTGGTAAATAAACAGTCTTGCTCAGCAGCTGTAAGCCCACCCCTTGGTTGTAATTTTGAACATACTTTCTGTTGATCGTTACTGAAACCCCAGAGGGCACGGAGAAGCCTCTCTGCATACGCGAAAGACTAGCAGTGAATTATTTAAAAAAAAAAAAAAAAAAAGACAATTTCAAAAAAGCTCAGCACCAAGGAGTTGTAGTGATACTTCAGTTCTCTGCAGGATCATTTGCTTTAATTTTTCATTCTCCTCAATGGGTGAAATTACTGATGCCACTTGTTTTCTGAGCAGACATGTCAAAAACACTGGCATTATCTCACAAATTTTACTAAAAATACAAGCTGCTGAAAACGAATAACATGTTAACATATTTGATAGAACTGCCTATATTTTAGGTTTTGGACCAAAAACACTGGGACATGTGTAACGGGCATTTTTCTTTCAAGGAAACTGATTTAGTGAGCAGTTGTTAAAAAGGAAAATATCCCCTCTTATTGGATTTGTCTGTAACCATCTGTAATCTTTCTTAGTTGCTTGAACAAGACACAGAGCATGTCACACAGTTTTCCATGTGTAGACATAGATGTTTTACAACACAGTGAGGAAAAACTGAATCACACAGCCCATCTCTTATGTTCTCTCGTGAGACGCTGCAGACACAATCATAACGCAACAGGAAGTAACAGACGACTTCTATCCAATTGAAGGTCAATTTTCCCTTCCGATTGCCATCAGTTAACCATACGATGCCTGCGCAGAGGGTTCTGTAAAAAGGCAGCAAGCCTAAATCAGATAAACACTGAGCTTTAATGAAGCCAGGATTGTGGTGACAGGGGAAGTCTGTTTGTCAATGGTCTCCTACAGTGCTAAATATGGATCATGCTTCATCATCCAAAACAATAATCCAGTTCCAACCACTCTCATTTCTGTTGTTCTACTAGAGAATGAAAAGCTGGAATTATCCATCGTGAAAAAGGCATTCATCATACAGAAGCTGTAGGGGGGAAAACCCATACAATAGAGTTTGATTTAGTAAACACCATAGGCCAATATAGAAATTCCTAAAACACACATAATCACACAACAGCACACTCATCAGCACTAAGCAGCACTGTGCCGCTAAATGAATGTCTGAAATCCAAGCAGAGGAAGGGCTGTCTGCTATTTGGATTCAGCTGCAATGTCTGAATACCACGCACTATTCAGCTGATAAAGCAGACAGACACTCCAGTGTGGAGGAGGATAATGCCACCAATCAAACTCTTGATTCAAATAACAGATATTTTTCCTCCATTTTTAAGAGTCTGCTTCACAGTATTCACTATAAACACTTTCCACATGTCTAATAGTTATAACGGATGAGAAAACTTTAAAAGAACAGGACTGACTAGTAAAGAATTAAGCAAGGGTGGGTGAGAAAGACTTTTCCCCCACCCCCAGATCCAGCTCCCGTCCCCCTGATGTAATCCCAAGAACACCAACAGTGACATGCTTTCTCTAAATTAATATACAAGTCTTGTATCAAAATGATTTTCCTGATTCCCAACGACTGCAGCCATTGCACGCTCTTTTAAGATACTAAGAGAAAGTGAAAATCCGCCTAGGAAAATTCTTAGGTCATTAATTAAATCCAGTGTCATCATTTCCAGAAAATCCCTGAACCAGAGACTCCAGGGGGTTTCCGGCTCAAAATTAGCACATGAATTGGTTTGTGTGGTAGTCTTATTAGAGGGAGTGCTAAAAAGGAGGATTTCCTCTCACGGCACTATGCTGTGGCTTTCCCTCATGGCACATCAACACTTACTAAAGTATTCACAAACAGGTTTCTGGGATCCTATGCAAAAGAACTGTCTATTTTCTCTCATGCTGTATTATTCATTCATTAAATGAATGTAGTAGTGGCAAGCATGTATCCAGATGGCTGAAATAACAAAAGGTAAGCACATCATCTAAGTTTGTTTTCTTAGCTGTGACAGTGAGATGCAGCTAAGGCTGTGTCTGTTGAATGAGCTTCAACAGTGAATGCGCTAGTATGTGGTGTGCTGGTTGATCCAGAAATTTTAATTTCAGGCCTCTTAGGAAAAAACAAACAAACAAAAAAAACCTCATCCCTGTGAATAAATTAGAAAAAGAAACCCCGGAAAACCAACTCTATTACTCTGTAATTGATTCATTATAATTTTTTAGGCATTATCTGCTGCCCTGAGTCTGAGATACAAAAATCAAATTCAGCACATCTACCTAGTTTAAAGTAACAACATAATCACCTGTATGTCCCTCATTTAGGGATGGTGATCATGCAAACTTGGGAGGCTTAAATGACAAGCTGAATATTAGATTAAAGGCAATGGAGGAAATCAAAGAAAACTACAGACTATAAATAGGTGCCCTTTCATTTCAAAGAGTCCCAGTTGCTACCTACTTTATTACAGTATAAAGGTCTTCATTCAGGCTGCAGGCTTTCAGAGGAGCAGATGGTATCCTGTCTGGTACAGGGGTCACAGCTTAAAAATCTGAAAGACGGGTCTTGAATAAACACCATCGTTTGAGTTTGATTATAATTTCAAATCTGATTAAATGTTGTAACCAAAACCTGTTCTTTTGATCTGTTCATCTACCACAGCCAATCTTAGTTGAGAAAAATCTGAAGCACTCAAAAGAAACAAAAATCTGATGGCCATATTTATGACAAGAATAGATAAGAGGCACGTTGTTGACATAAAGAGCAAAAGAATTCAGCAGGGGTTGCTACAAACACAAACAGCTGGTCCTTGGTGTCAAACAAATCCCACCCCCACTCAAAACCAAACTGAAGGAGGTGGAATAACACTGAAACTGCAATCAGTTGGCCACAGAAATCCCTTTTGGCATCAGCATTTAACACATTTCAGGACTTTAAAGAAGTCTGACTCATACTCACCTCACAGAAAGAAGATCTTGCTCGTTGCCTCTCATCGTCTTCACAAGAAGGAACCCACCGTGATGCCATCATTTAGCTTCAGTTAAAATGCTGATGTCTGTAAAGCACCACATGAAAAATGTAGCTCCACCAGGATGTTAAAAAAAAAAAAATGCTCCAATCCGATTCACACCTCCATACTTGCTGGATTTCTTAATCCATCTGTTTGAGAGATATGAGATGACATATGTGTTTAGTGCATTTAAAAAAAAATTCAAAGGCAGATTTAGGAATCAGCTGCACAGCAATTACATCTCACACTACTCCAAGAGTCTGTACAAACAACATGAATGAATACCTTGGTTGTTTATAATAGCAGACCACTCGTGATTAATTCTAGACAATCAGCATTATGCAACAGGGTCCTAACCAAACGCTACTTCTAAATGCTGTTTTTGTGTCTCATCCTTGGAGAGCTTCACACTCAGGTGCTTGAAAACAGGCTGATTCAGGGTAATACTATGTGACGGCACATCATAAAAAGTTAGAACAAACTTAATTTGATAGTTAAAATGAATTATTATTACAGTTGACTAACTTAATGAAGTCTAACAATGTTGTAGTAGCCAACACCAGGACTATAACCAGCGTAAAGCACAACAACGTGGAGAGCCAGCGGTGCATTAACTGAATAGCCAGCAACAAGTGGACTGGGGACTGTCGGGAGGCTGGGCGAAATATGTCCGTCGCATTCAAAATTGAGACACGAAACCCCACAGAAACTATTTCTTACAAAATAAAAACACACGAGCTTTATTTGCCGTTTGTGTTTCACGACAAAGCCGACGTTTGTGCTTTTTAGAGGATGGATTTCAATCACTTGATTGAAATCGATGTTTAAATGAGACAC
Organism: Simochromis diagramma; assembly: GCF_900408965.1. NCBI lineage: Eukaryota > Metazoa > Chordata > Actinopteri > Cichliformes > Cichlidae > Simochromis > Simochromis diagramma. The sequence goes on from NW_024386782.1 coordinate 9,935,499, forward strand.
GAAGGGAGCATGCCGAGCTGTTGTTCCCGAGCGCTCAACAAAAGAAGCTTTTCCCTTTGTTACTTTACATAAAATACCACAATAAAAGCGGTCCAAACGTCCACACGAGGCACTGCTGCCCCTTTTGCGTGTTTATGGAAGCTCCCTGTAAAACTAGCAAAGTGGGCAAAAGCGACAACCAAGCAAACTGCGGCAACAGGCTGCTAATAGTTAGCCTCCATGCTAACGGTTGGAGTTAAAACAAAGTTACCTGTGTAGTTGAGAAGCGTCATTACAGGCTGTCAACGACGGCGATGCTTATCCATAAAAACCCGCAGAAAAAGTACAAACATATCGTGTATGGTCCAGTGTGGAGGGCGTTGTCATAATTTAATAGAGTCTGAGTACAAACGACTTTCCGGTGATTAATCCAAACCTACTCAGTGGAGGCGCATGGTGCAGTTCGGAATTTTTTTTTTTTTTTTTTTTTTTTGCCTCCACTGTTCCCGACTCTCTGGGAGTCCACCTTCGGTCAACAGGACACTATCAGCCAATCAGGAGCGGGGTTGTATTTGACCGGGCCAATGAGGCGCGAGTTTACAATAAGCTTGTATCTGCGCTTGTAAACGGTGGCGTTTTTTTAACCGTTCCCGTGAACTATTAGAGCAGTATTCCCGGGAGAACAGGGGAGAAGATGAAAAGATGCATGGTGTAACAAATCCGTAATTCAAGCCGTTCAAAAACTCGTCGTGGTTTTGGTTTAATACGCACAGCAAGGGTGAACGAGGAGTCACATGCCCCGGTTCAAAGTGAGGTCGAGCTGAGCTAGTAATGTGGAGGGCAGTGGTGATTTCACACATACCACACAGCATAAAATCTTTTCTTTCATCTTATCCACGAAGCAGATAGTTAACAATAAATGGACACTCCTTCGCTGCACTTTAGCTGCAGACTGAAATAAGTGCTCGGATTCTCGGGCCCCTGACAAATGCCCCTTTTATGCCTCTCCAACATAAGGAGCCACCTGTTCCTGGGACTGGCAGCTTTTGTTACAGAGGTCAGTTAGGGAGGAGAATTTCACAAAGCTGTCCTGTCCAGCCGGTTCTACTTTCAGTGGGTCCAAGTGGGATATATCAGCTCTGAAAATTGATATAAAACCTAAATACTTAGCATTATATCTTCAAGCAGCTGTTTTTCTTAGATTTATGGTGTACATATTATTTATTAATGCAATTTGAGCTTTTCTCTTACACAGTACCAGTATTGTACTGTTATTAACTTCATTTTAATTTTGTTTTTTTTAAATAACTATATTGTTTATTATTGTGTATTGTAAATGTTGGGGGGGGGGGGGGTTTCAATTATTTTTAGTTTCCGTTTGTATGACTTTGTAATTCTGAAGAAATCACTCATTTCAGCCTCCATTAAAGTCAGCTGCACTAAAGCCTGTAGTTACTTAGATCCAAAAACATTTTTTTTTATTACAATGTGATGTGTAATGCACATGTAGCACCCATGCACCCATAGTGCTGAAATTGCACTAATTCTTTCAGACATGTAATGCTGATATAAACACATATTTATGTCACACACATTTATATTAAAAGGTTTTTGTGCATTTGTTTAGCTGGACTACACAGCTCACTTGAGATTATATTGGGCTGAATGTGGCCTGTTAATTAAAGGTAGTTTGACACCCCCGCTTTAAAATATTACAACTATATTGAAGTTTGGTCCATAGTAAACTGAGAAATGCTATTGACATCCAATTGTAAGATATTATACATGAACTTTTTCTGTAATTGTGAATATTTAAAGTGGTGCATTGCTGCTTTTGCTTCTGAAAAAGATCAGAGTACTTCTTCCACTACTGTAAAAAGTACTGACTACAAATTTAGGGGTTGCAATAATGTAATTCAGTTGTAGCTCTTACTTTATCACTGTTGGAGGTCTGGTGAGTCAAAAAGGCAAAGTCTATTCACTGTCCCAAGAGATGGTTTTCTTTATGGCACGTTGTGCTCAGTGCTTAAGCAAAGGGAGTCACATGTCAAGTGCATACAAAGAGCACAGCAGCTCAGCACAACGAGCTCTCTTTTGTTCATTTTGTAAGTTCACTTACAGTTAAAACCCCCTTTTTAAAACAAAACAATGGCAACCTGATGTTTCAGGATGCTTTTGGTTTAAAGCTTTGCTACTTCGGGGCCTATATAGGTGCCAGTTTTCCATAAAATTAAGAGAAGCTCAACACCATTAAAAAGACATATGAAAAAAAGAAAAAGACTCCAAGCCCCTTTTGTATATCATCAGCCTAAGAAACATATTACACAAGGTCTTCTTTATATTCATAGCTCAGCCAAGGAACCATTGTAAATCAATTAGTACTAAAAACATTCATTCATAAAATCATGTGGGAACATTAATAGTAGAATGCAGAAATCTTAAAAAAACATTTTATTGTATGTTAGAACATAAACTGATACAGAGAAATGACAAAAGTACTCTACAGCAAGTGAAAAAACAAGCAAACACACACACAAAGGAGGTAGTAATGGCACTTAGTGTTGACAAGACTTGAACTGTTTCTCCCCTGTGTGTTAAAAGTGAGGGAAAATCAGATGAAACTTTAAAAAGGCATCGCACAGGTGGAGAACAAATTAAAAAAAAACCCAACTTCCTTTCATTTTAGGTTTTGTTGGTATTCCTCACATGCAGTGGTTATTGAATGCTTTACATTTCATAAAAGAAGCAGTACACCTGGGATGATTGGATGCTTTAGATATAGAGTTAGAACAGCATTCCCCCCCACTTAACACTACACGTTTTAAACCTGAATCACCTGTGTCAAAGCAACAAAGCTCCGACTTATCCTCAAGCATGCGCTTTTTGTGTTCAAATCTCCAGTTAAATGTTGCAGTGTGCGTTGTTAAAAATGTTAACATGTTTGGAACCAGGAATGTTATAACAACGCAGGCATGATTGGGATCAGATGTCACCATAGCAGCTGTAAGTCAATGGCATCTCACAGGAAGTGTCTGGGCTTGCTGTCCGATGACATCTGCTCGACAGTCGCCTCTATCGCCGGCCCTCTCTTTAAATCTTATATTTCATCTTCCCGGTGTCGCTGATCACGCAAATGTGCTAAAAGAAGCACCAAAGCACAGGTCTTTATTGTGTTACTGGATTCCCAATACAGTCGTCAAAAAAAAAAAAGAAAAGAAAGAAAGAAGCCAGACACTGACTTACACTGAGATCTCTAAAATACTCATTGTAGTCTAAAGCATATCCAACCACAAAACGATTGGGTATCTCAAAGCCGACATCTGAAAGCACAAAACGACAAAGGCAAATATTTCCAATAGTTTGGGACTCGGCAAATGCAACAATTTTTTTAACTGTGAATGACTCACTGAGCCATAAAAGGGTTGGTCAGGTACGTACAGTCAGGAACACATGCTGAGCTATGCGGCACTCTCTTCACCAGCAATCTGAGGGAAACAAAAGCACACATTATTTACAACAGCCCACTCAAACCGTCTCAGGAGACAGCGTCACTTCAAAAAAACCTGCGGTACCTGAGATCTGCATCACAATGTTAGTCTTTGCCTCTCTGTGTGTCTGTGTGTGTGTCTCGACTGAAAGGGGAAAACAGTGATTCGCAAAGCAGGAAATTGAGCTGGTTTTGTTTGGCGGCTTTACCCTGCTACTTTGATCATTTTGGGCCCGAAGGCTTCGACGTGCTTCAGGAGAGTCTTCATCGTCTTTCCGGTGCCTACAATGCCCTGTGAGGGTGGGGGTGGAAGATGTAGAAACTGGACTGAGAAAGTAATAACATGGCAGTGAGGAAAGAAAAAAGAACAAAAACTCAATTCTTCTTTCTCTGGACTAGAAGTGATACAGAAACTAAGTGCAGTCAGTGTCACACTGTACTCAAATTACGCAACTGTTTACAAGCATTCACTAGGAATTACTTGAATTCACTGAAAAGAGGAATTTAAACACAAACATGTGATATTCAATCAAAAAAAAAACAAAAAAACGTCATCTGACCTCTTGCTCTACGATGTAGGCAAACGCTGAGGCGAACCAAAGCCACAACAGTACGCTCGATCATGTCAGTTAAATGACCCATATTTAAATTCCTTACACAAAATAACTATTATGATGTAGTATGATCTGTTTTCTGTCAAGTCAGCTCAAGAGCCTCTCACTACCACAGTGAATGCTTTATAAATACTTTATTATCACAGTCCTGGTAAAAGTGGGGTTTCTATACAGAGGTCAGTCACTACATTGGCTGCACTTGCCAATAATGCCAAATCCTGTGCTCAAAACGTTGGTATTACTTTTGACAGGTGTTTGAGTTTTGAATCTCATGTCTCTAAGCTCATCCAGTCATCTAAGAAATATCGCTAAAATCCTTTGCTGTGAGCCCCGAACTACACACCTATCTCTCTCGTATCTAGTGAAACATTTTGTAACCTTGTGTGTTTCAGTGCTTTAGTATTAAAGTCATTACTATCTATCAGTGCTTGTATTTTACCCCTTGTAAATACCATGGAGTGATGACTGCCATTTTACAATACTGATAGCAAAAAGGGTTTTTTACTGACCAACCCACTGCACAAGTCAAAACTAAGACAAGGTTGTCTTTTTAAAAATGCAATTGCATAACAAGTACACAGCAGTATCTATGTCTTATAAATATGGAAAATTCTGCCTGTGGAAATCCTGTCGGCTGAGTCATCGACCTCCTTAGAGCCTTTCCTGATTTTGACTTTTTATTTCCTTTTAACTCTGTTACTTCCTGTACAATGTGACGCACCTGATGTAATGTATTGGTTTTTGTGAGACGCTAAGTCTTTCCATCTTGCTTTATCCCGATGACGTTGACACACAATAAAGATTTTAATATTACTTAAAGCTGAAGCGGCCACAGATTACGAGTTCCCTGTCACACACAGTTGTGCACTGACTAAAGGGAGCTGTTTCAAAATGTTTACTCCTACAATCTTTTTACAGTAAGTACTTATCATGAATGCCCACGATGATGACTGTAGGCCTACATTTCCTTTTTATTTTTTTGCAGTGCACCTATTCCAGTATGTAGGGCAAGGCAAGATTTTCAATGATGTTAGTTAACACACACACACACACACACACACACACACACACACACACACACACACACACACACACAAAGCAATAAATCTATTTGGTTTCTCAAATATGGGTCAGGCAATTAAAAAGTGTCCTCATGTTGAATTCAGGACCTTCAAGAAGAAGATAAAAACTTTAAATGAGTTTTGCTGACCTGGAAAACATCATCATCAACAACAACAACAACAACAAGGAACACAATAAGGTCCATTTGGTGAACACGGGGAAAAGCAGAGTAGCAAAAACATGGCTGACTCACCTCCACAACCAGAACATTCTTATGGAGCGAGCATGTCGGGGAGAAAAGAGAGGGCAGGAACAAACAATTACTCTTGATTGAAAACAGATAATCTGCTCCACACTTACTCCAAGACTAAAACTCACACGTTTAAAAAAAAGACAAAAGCCATTTAGAGGTGATTTAAGAAGCAATTAATTATAAACAGAGAAATACACTTTGTTGTGTTCTGAAGTGCAACACAAAACCAACTGACGAATAATTTTTCAGGAAATGATCAGGCTGCAGCTGAAATAAAAGCAGAAGTACTGAAATATGGCCAATATCAGCTAAACCAACCACATTTCTTCATACACTACATCCGCGAGACTCTTTGCATTTATGATATCAGTGATTCAGCTAAACGAATGATCCTAATCCAGATTGGAAAGCTATGTTCCTGCAGCGCTGCCCTGAATGTCGCGCAGAAATAGCTGAAATTCTGCGAATGTCTGTCTAATAAACTGAAGACGACTGGGCAGTGTCTTTATTAAGAGCCGCTGTCTGGGCTTCGCTTCAACTTAGCTAGGACACGATGAAAAGTGAAACTCTCTAACTGCCAGAGTTTACTCCACTTTTTTAAACAAAGGGTTCATCCGAGGGTGCAGTCGTGCTTTGTTTAGGACTCATTATTCATCCAGATTTATTTAGAGCGCACTAAACCCTGGAGAAATGCAAAAGCAATGAGCTATACAAGATATGTAAAGCTCACTGTCTGAAAACTACATTTCAGGGAGGCCAAAAAGCAAATGAACAGTAATGTGTACACTGTTAAACAATTAGGTAACCTCTTCCTGGAAAGCATCACCTCATTCTGTTAGGACCTGGGACAAAAATTAGCAGCACGTCACAGTGAGCTCAGGGATTTCACAAGCACACTAAACATTCTGTGAGGAAAGCAGTGAGTCAAGCCTACTACCTCATATACTATTCAAGTTTTAGGCACCTGGCTACTGTGTGCATGTACTGCTGAGGTATGCGTATGACTGTGAATGTTCATATCAGCTGACTTTAATTATCTAAAAATACCCATGCTGACTTGTAACTCCCATAGTAACGGTTAATGATTCATCCCTCTGTATGCTTACATAGATATGTGCACGTGTGTGTGTGTGAGTGGGAGTTAAAGCTGCTTACTTGGCAAAAAGGTTGTACACAGATCCTTTTATAAGAAATATATAGGTATGAACAGCAGAGCTCACATAATTGTGAGATGGTTTAAATCTCTGGTGAAAATTGGAATTTAGGCCGGTTTTATTTATTTATTTTTTTCTAATAAACCAGATTTAGTAAGCAGAAATGTGGTTTGAATGCTCTGTTATGCCAAACACATTTACTTAATGCTAAGAGGAGTGCTGTGTGCTCTCTATAGGCTCATCTTGTCTGTCTTTTTCTTTTCTTTCTTTCTTTCTTTAATTGTGTAATTTAGGCCACTTTCCCCGCTGAATAGTCTTTGAACCCTTTAGGACTTTCCAGATTGAATATAAGCACACAAATATTTTCTCATTAGTTTTTATTTCAATTTTTTGTTTTGAATTCTGCTTATTTTCAGTTAGTTTCTTGTTTCAGTTTAGTTTTTATTGTATAAAATGTTTAGTTTTACTTTAGTCTGAATTAGTTTCAGTGTTTCCGTCTTTGTATTCACCATTGTATGGCGGGCACATGTCCAAGGCAAGATTTGGGCAAATCAGCAGAGGTATTACAATAAAAACACAAAACCATTTGAAAGCAGTTGACTCACTGTCTCATGGACATCTAAAGACATCCATCAACGCCTCATCAGGCATGTTGTAACTACATTTTTACCAAACTAAAACTAAGGGTATTTCCTCTATACTTTTAATTTTATTTCAGTTAGTTTTCAAAGTTCACAATATTGTTTCAGATAGTTTTAATATTTTTTAATTTGTTGCTTTTATTTTTGTTTTAGTTGACTAAAATGTTTTAGTTTGGTTTAATTTCACTTTAATAATACCTCTAGTGGTCACTCAGCACTATGAATGATCTGCTGCCGTCACAGAACCCCATCATGCTGTAATCAGTGCTGATTATTCTTTCTAAATCAAACTAGTTACATGTCATGTAATCAGGGCCTTTAATGTTAGATTGAGTCCTTCCTAACCTGCTGTAAACAAACAAATAAAATGTTTTCTTTGTCATTTTTTTCCGAGACACAAAAAATACAATTATGTATATATGTATTTTACAAGAAAACAGGATGAAAGCATCTAAAAGTTTTGCTTTTCTTATTTCCAATCCTGGAAATGATTTTACAACTCTTTCTAATAAGGTGACTGTCATCACCACAAGTCTGCACTGTTTCACTGAGACCCTTTGTTAGGTGGCATGCACTATCAAAGGCTGGCAACAGCCTGCACACACACTCGAGTTCTGTGAGCTACCATCTCTGATTACAGGATAACACGACGAGCCGTAGAAGAGGGACTGTGTTAAGTAAATCTGTCATCCCCTTGATCTACCGAGGTACGCACTCAGTATGGCCTCCAATTTACACCATACATTTTGCTTCACTTGAGATAAAATGGAATAAACCTTTCGTCATAGCTGGCATGTGATCAGCGCTAGGTGTGTCAGAAACTGCCATCTTTGATCTCATTCACTGAAGTGAGGCAAACAGCACATTAGAGGGAAGGGTGCCCTCTTGAGGCTGCTGTCTATCAACAATCACCATCTCCATGCTACCTATTTTTACAAAAGCAGGGCCCATCTTAAGGCTCAGACGTCTCAATGATAATGAAAATCTTACCTTTCCAGCTAAAAAAGACAAGTCCTCTCCTCCGAGGATGTGAAGATCCTCTGTTGACTCGTCATTCTGTGGACATAAAATACAGGAGAAATATTTTCAATTATCCATTCATCTATCTATAAGAGATATGATCTCTCAAGAATGCACTGAGTCTATCCTGGAGCTTCATCTCATTTGGACATGGCTGAAAAAACACCTCACCCAGGAGGCATGCAAGTCCAATGCCCGAACCAGCTCAACTTGTTTAAAGAGGTATATCTGTTCAATTCCTCATTAACTCAGATATAATCAACTAATCACATGACAGCAACTCAAAGCTTTTATGTATGTAGACATGGTTAAAATGACCAGCTGAAGTTCAAATCGAGTTTCAGAATAAGGATAAAAGAGGAATTAAGTGACTCTGAGCATAGCTTGGCTGTGACTGTGCCAGACCGGTCTGAGTATTTCAGAAACTGCTGATCTACTTGGATTTTCCCACAGAACCATCTCTAGGGTTCATAGAGAATTGTCCAAAAAAGAGAAAATATTCAGTAAGTGCCAGTTCTCTGCGCGAAGATGCGTTGTTGACGCCAGAGGTCAGAGGAGAGACTTCATTGATCTGATAGAAAGGCAACAGTAACTCAGATATATCTGTATGCACATCACATTGAACCCTGGAGCAGATTGGCTGTCACAGCAGAAGACCACACCGGGTGCCACCTTCGTCATCTAAGAACAGGGAATAATTCTCCACAGAGAAGTTTAACCCTGTGTAGCTTGAAGGTGTACCCAATAAAGTGGCCAGTGAGGGTATCTCACCAGCAGTACTTCACAGCTAAAAAAAATTGTCAGCAATCACATCAAATCATAACAGCACTTTCAAGGCAAAGTTAGAGGAAGACACCAATGTTCTAATGCATGAAAAATAATACACATCTTGTGACTAACTCTGAACTCACAGGTGATACTTTTGAGCGTGAAAATGCTTTCCACTTCTCACACAAATGCCACTCAAGATAAACTGTCAGCTTTCTTTGCTGGAGTGGGCAACAGCTCACCAAGTAACTCTTGAGACGAATGAAGTGTACCGTCATGGGGATTGTGCAGTTGGAGTTGTGGCTAAGGTCCTTGATCCTGTCCACCAGGTCGGCACAAAACTGGTAACCTCCTTTCAGCACGCACAGGACCACAATGGCGTGGTTTCCCAGGTCATCCATGATGTTTCTAGCGAGACGTTCTGTTCTGTGTACAATGAAGAAAAGGTGAATTACCTCTAAAAGACCTCTTTTCTCGTCAGTTAAGACAGTTTTGAAATCCCTGTCGGTCCACAACCATATGTTATGTTTAAATTTGTTTAGCTTTGTGTTCTTATTTCACCATAATGAATAATTCTGGTTAAATATGCAAAGACAGGTAAACTGATTGATTAACCGTTTACTACATTTAAATAAATGTTTTAAATATTTTATAAGAAAGAACAACAGATGGCTCACATGTGATTTAAACTGACTACTGGCAAAGCACTTTTTGACACTAATTGAGCACCTAAAACGCTTATTCAGCCAGTCGCACACACATTCCTACTGCACTTTTTATTCTGTGCCTAAGCAACTTGTTTAAACATCTGACCACAACTATACATAGTAGTACATGCCCATGCTTCAGTACTGTTCCGCCCGCTCATGCTGTTTGACATGAAATGATAATCATAAGGTGTTCTACGTGCGTAAATTCTAAAAATGGCTGATTTGAGCCCATTGCTAGCTGGTTGCCAGAGAACCTCTTTTGTAGATATAAATTATAACTACTGTTATTACATAAAACTGACATAGTTCTGTTATTAAATAAAAGTGCACGGGTATTAAGAACAGATCATTTTAGACCTTTGTTAGACGATTGCTGGGAAACATCATGATGTCATGATATCGGTAATAGATTAAAAACTTCAGGCGCATAAAATGTACCCGTGTGCCAAGTTTGGTTATTCGGCTCCTGATCGTGTAACGGCAGGTAGCAGGAACATAAACAAACCCACATACAGAGCTTTTGTGTTTTACAGTAAGATAAAAAGCTTTGTGTCACGTGACAAAAACACTAATTATTTAATTAAAAATTCATTTTCTGATTTCTTTTATAGACATACAGAAGTTAATAAGTACTATTTAAAACAAAGTATGATTGAACTCCTGCTGGCTTTTCTCTTTTTACCAAAAAAGTATGAATACACGCGGGGAGTTACTGTGGGATTTGAGCTTTCATTGGGGAGCTGTGGTTTTTTCTTTATTTTGTTTGTTTCTTTGGGGAATTTCTAAGCTTTACCAGGATTCATTTCAATAAAAGCATGCCAAAACTTCCGTCAAGTTCATATCGCATAATCTGTGCATGATATCCCCTGGATTTCCCCAGAAACTGTACAAAGGCTTTTATGCAGCCCCCGTGCAAAAGCATATGGGAACATTACTTCCTTGATGCACGATTTTATCAAAGAACAAAGAAAGCGACTTCCCAGTTGTAGCCATGTACCTGTCCATAATCACGCCATGCGGGATGATGACACAGTCTAAATCTCCGGAGTAGTGTGCTGGATAGCTGAAGAGATCTAAACTGTAGCCTGGCCAGTCATCTTTAATCTGCAGGGGGGGAGATAAACGCAAACATCATGTTTCTGCTGTGCTACAAGGAGAAAAACAGCGGGTACGAGTTTTATCTTGTTTGCACCAGAAGCGCATGTGACTTTAAGCAATCTGCAAGACGCGCAAAGTTGTCTGCCTGCGCAAATTGTGCATCCATACACGAGCGACGCTTTTCTTCGACACTTGTCCCTTCCCCGTCAGCCCCCTAATTTAATTACCACAATCCCCTCGCTTCTTCCTTCGGACTGGACGGCAAATTCTGCCATGTTGTTTTTCCACCGCCACAAAAGGAGCTTTTGTCTCAGGAAAGTTGATAGAGGGAGTTGGCACCAACAGGAGAGAGGAGGAGCATCGGGGTGAAGGAATGTTAGGAAACCGAACACTTTGCATTTCTCGCTGTCAAACAGCAACCATCCAGCAGGGGCGCTCTAACATTAGATTTACATGTACTGCTGCTTTTCATGGGGCCCCACCTTTCTGTGTTTACCTGTTCAAGGGCTAGTAATGAAGTGATCACTTTTTGGCACAACACCGGGCAGTGTTGGAGAGAATACCCAAAACTAACAGTATACTACATCATACAATCATGAGGAAAATCATGCAACAAAAAATATATATATTTATTAAATGTTTTTATTATTCAGAACGGGCAGTGCCGTGGAGATCGTTTCATGAAACCTGCCTTTTTCTAACCATGCATCATTTTTACAAAGTTACAAGTCTTTCAGATGAAAACTTCTTCTGTAAAAAGGAGAGCAGCTCTGAAATGCAATCATCAGTATTCACCGGAAGGCTTGATATTTGTTGATTTTGAATTGCCGTGTTTTTCACATATGCATATCATTCTGCTGTCACTGTTTTTCCATGACAGGAAAATACACAGAGACTGAATCTGAGTGGTTTTCTGAGAGAAAAGAGTGAAAGAGATGGATCAGCTGCAAAGAAAACAGAAGAGGCGTCATCACTCTGGGGATATAACGAAAGTTTTTAGTGTTGTGCAAGAGTAACTGGGGGGAAAAACCCAAAACTGAAATGCTGATTACTGATAGGGTAGGGTTTTACTTCAGTCAAAACATTCCCACTGGGAAATACTGAAAGCAATCTTTCCTGTTCCATATCACAGTGTGGAGGATGTGAAAGTTTTGACAAAATGTGTTAAAGTCGCCATCTAGTGGAAGAAGACAAACACTTCTGGCTCTTCTGTACACAGCTTTTCTTCTGATCAATCATTTTGTCTTCATGTAACTGAATCTTTAAACAGCCTGGATACATGACCCCTCTTAAACATTCATTAAAACGTTGCCTTGTGCCATTATAAAAATAAGAGATGAGTAACAGACTGTAATACAGAAAAATTCAGGGGCCACACCCTGTCTCCTGTGCATGATATAATCTGTGGGTTACAGTGTGTAAATGAGTGAATTTAAGATGAAGCATCCAGGCAATGTGTGAGTGGTAGTTTCACTGCATATTCAAGCAGTATGGGCTCTGCTGAGAAGAGGGAGACACAAGGTGTCTGAGCCACTCATCCATGCCCCTTCCACAGCAGCTGCAATTTAAACAGTGCTTCACTGACAGCTGGAAAACAGATGTCAACAGCAGCATTATATTTCAGTCGGCCTGTGCAGTGTCACCACCTCGGCGGTGTGAGAATTACGCTGCATGACAAAAAAAATCCCTCAAAAATTAAGTAAAACTCAGTCTGCGTGAGTTATCTCACTTGATGTTATTGTTTCAGATGACAAAGCTGCAGGCTTGACACTGGAATAATCTCGCTCATGAGCATCTACTGCAGCACTGCAGAGGCCAGGAGATGAGAAGTCTTGTCAGATTGTTTTTGAGGCCCTCTCTGCTGGTGAGCACAACCCGGCTCCTTCGCTGCCCTCGGGGTGCAGGGGAGCAGTCTGGCTTTGGCACTTCACACTCGCTCAGCAGTCAAGGCCTCTGACCGTCCGCAGACTATACCACCAACTGCTCCCACATACCCTCGGCCCTGTTGTTTGGCCAATTATGAATATTCACTTGCTATGAATGTAATTCTGTCAGACATGCAACTGTCCATTCAGATATTGTCAGCAGTGTTGTTTGTATTTGAAGAATCTGATCATTTTCTCATTTTCTATCAGATTTTGAGCCGAATCACGACTTCAAGTGATTTTGCTTGAGCAATGTCCTGCATTGTTATCCTACTAAGACACATCATGAGCCACACTAAGAACTGAATTTTAAGCTTACAGAAAAACTCAATAGACCATAAAAATGTATGTAAGGTGTAAGGTGAGACTGCTTTGTTTGAATTTTGGGTTGATGAGGGGAATCCAATCAGAAAAAATTGGGTTTTAAGGAGGAGGAAGGTAACTGGCAAGTGTAGATGAACAGAGGAGTCGCACCAAGCTGTGAATCATACAAAGCTACTTTGGTCCAAGAATAAATATATCGAGCTGGAAGAAACCAAAATAGGTCTCCTTTAAAGGCCTCCTTCCTCAGTAGGACACAAAGAGCTTGGAGCTTGGAGAGTATGGCAGAGTAAGAGATTTTTTTTTTTGTCTTGGTCTTTGGATTTGTCATGACATGACGTGAATCACATTGATTAATGCAATAACCTATTGTGCAACAATCTAAACCCCTGGGTCCTGACATTCATGTGAATACTATGCAGACATACTAAGCACAACCCCCACAGCAGCAACAACCGCCATCAGCAGCAGCCTCCCCCAGCACGACAATTTGTCATCATGAAAAACTGCTCGAGCAACATGACAAGGAGCTCAAGGTGTTGACCGGGCTCCCACGATATCAACAAACATGACACAAAATTATATTAACAAGACCAAATCTACTTCAGTCTGTAACAACTGCTGAAAAATACTACCAATTAAGAAAAAGCCTGTCAGTGTCAACCAGTGAGAGGTGCTGATGAGTATATACAGAAGCTTTTGTGGCTCACAGTCAATACACTCTAAGTTTCTGGGTGGCACAGTGGTGTAGCACCACAAGTCACAACAAGAAGATTCCCAGTTTGATCCACAACTGGGACCTCTCTGTGTGGAGGTGCTCCAGCTTCCTCCCTCAGTCCAAACACATACCTGTCAGGTTAACTGGTGATTCTAAATTGGACTTGCTTGTGAGGTAGATAAAGTGCTTTAAGTGTACAGAATAAATTGCTCTATGAGTGTATGGCTAAGGTACGACCTGAAGTTAAAAATGCTACATAAACACATGTGTGTTACATCCTCAGTACACACAAAACCCTTCGTTCACTGTAAATGCTTGGATTTGGTTCAGTGTGCTTTTATCTGAGTGCATGTGTCCAAATATGTTGAATATGTTTGGACAAGAGCCATCATGAATGGTAGGAAGATGTGGAGCCATTAAGGGGGTGGGGGCTCACTAACCTTGGCTGACTTTCAGTTATCACAGCAGTGATTACCATCGCGCCATTGACGCCTCCGTGTGAGCAAAAAGGTAGAGTCGTTGCTGTCTCGTAAAGCCACAATAATAAAAAATGCTGGATGTATGATCGCTCTGCATTACATATCATTTTAATGTGTTGAAAACCCTTTTCCAACAAAGCAAGTCAAGCACAGTGGTGCACATTAACACATGTTGAAAACCCATGAGCTAATTCACAAGAATAGGAAAACAAACAAACAACAAAAAAAAAAAAAAAAAAAAAAAAAAAAATAGGAGCCTACGTTAAGCATACCATAAAAAAATACAAATACAAACAAATAGGCCACACAACATAAAAAGTGTCTATAAACAAGGTTAGACTGCTCAGAAAACACATTATTTGACAGAATGACTCGTCCCTTCTTTAAGTACTTCATCGTTAACGCTTCCTTGTAAAACTTTGATACTGAGAAGAATCAGCCTGATAGGTACGGAGGCAAGCATGACTTTAAACATCTATATTTGTTTTGGTGTCAGTTCTAGAGTTACTAAAGCACTTCCAGCAGAATAATGCACTGATTTATATGCAAATGAACATCCTAACAAGGACACAATTCAACAAAAAATGCGTAACACGTCAAAAACTGTCCTCAGCTGAGCCGCAGTTCATCCACCTGCTCCTTCCGTCGTGACGGTGATCATTGGCTTCATGCTACGAGCATCTGTGGGCCTGCGCCGCAGCTTCAGGAGCAAAGATCCACTGTGCGAGCATGTAAAACTCTATTAGCATAATGACTTCCCTGTTTAAGTGGATTGCAACAAACTGAGTTACATGCGTCTTTGACAAACTTTTGTCTGCGATGAAAGCAATATTTCTTTTCATATTTCTCTCGGAAAGGATCGGGATTAGTAACAAAGTAACCAAACACGGCGAGTAAACTGAGCAGTTTTGTTTTGGCATGATCAGAATCTGCTGCGATAAAGAAGAACTCAGAAAAACACAATTCCTACTTTTCCTATTAAATCTGTCATTCGTTTATCTGCAGAACCAAAACCAACATTGTGCAAAATCGTCTAGGTTAATGATTCTTAATGAATAATGTCAAGCTTGTCTGATTTGATGACAGGTATTTATTTATTGTTTTACAGATAACATACTTCACAGGGTTACCTTAGAGGTAAAAATCTCCTGACAGAACTTGGTTTTGACTCGTCGGAGACAGCGAGGGGAAGATGAACATACTTTTTGTCAAGCACACATTGTAAACAACTGAGCAATATTTAAGTCTAAATGGCGTACCATAGAATAGGTGAGAGACAACAAAATGTAAGTAAGAAGATGTGCCTCTTGCTCGCAAAGACAAAAGTTTCATTTTTACAAAACAAATAATGGTCACTGACATTTTTCTACTTTTTTTGTTGTTTTTTTTAAGTGGCTGAGAGGTAGAATGAAGTATTTTCAGTTAAAACCAATGATTTTATTTCTTTGCTTTATCTTATCGTCATAATGAGCGAAAACATTACGAGTGAATAAGGAACCCCAGCCCTCCGATTATAATGTGAAATCTGTACAAACATCTCCATTGATTGCAATATCGTTTAACTTTTTGAAATATTTTTTATTGTGAAACTTTTTGTTTGTATCCCAAAAGTCCATCGTTATAAGCAGAGGAAATATTATTGAATTTTTCTGGTTAGGATTTCGTGGTACCTCGCCGTACGGTGGGGCAGTGAATTCCTTTTTTTCTTCTTCTTTTTTTTAATACTGCGAATAGCAACGTCAGTTCATGTTTTTTACATTTTTTGTTTGTTTTTCGTGGATGGAGTGTAGAGATGGATATATTCAGTTGGAAGTATCTGAATGAACGCTTCCGGGTCCTTCTGTGGGCGATGTCACTGACGAAGGAGTCGGAGCATCTTGCCAGCCACCGTTTGTCTGTAAAGACACAAGAAGACAAAGTTAGCGTGAATATGAACGTGGCACGTGATATGAAATGTCATCATTCTTTATATTAAGGATGGGCTGCTAAATTGTGTCAAAAATCTCAAACACGATTAGCTTGGTTATTATTCAGGGCTGTTATTTAACTGACTTCATGCATTTACAGAGCTCTTTTCTTCTTTAGTTTTCTCCAAACCAAATCACTAAAATGAAAACAAATAAACACAAACTACAGTTAATATGAAATAAAATAAAAAGAGTGGTTCTAGATTTATAAGAAAAGAGTAAATAGAAGGGAAAAAAAACATGTTTTTTACCCCAAAATAAAATATTCTTAGTAAAAACTCTCCTCCTCCTGTTTGTGTTGTGAACAAGAGTTAGGTGAGGAGTTTACCTCACAGGTTCATGCAAACCATGAGGCTGGAGCCTGGAGGTGTTTAACTCGGTTGGTTCTGATCAGATATAATAAAAACAATCTGCACGTTGGCATATTGCTACTCACTAACACATTATGTCCTGTTTTCTTTAAAATCAAAATATGCCAGGGATGACGCTGGTCACAACTTGTACACTTCGGTTTTTGTGCAGAGTAAATTAATACGTTATAATGCGTTAATTAATCTGCAGACTCCTGTCAGAGCGAGGCTGGAATATTTTCTTTATGTTGAGCCAAATGACCACACAGGACAGTGGTATTAATCTGCTCATTGGACTCTTAAACAGGGAGACAATAAGACAATTTATAGAGCCTTTTGCTGTAAAAATGAAACTTCATCATATGCTTTCATTACAAGGGACTACCGGTGCACTACACCCTAGTTTTATAAAGTACCCATACGCCGTACAGCTGCACTGTAACTGATTATACTCTAATATCTACAGGAAGATACTATAATAGGTGTGTGCATATGTGTTAGTATGCTGGGTCACTACTGTAATTTACTGAGGTAAGGTTGCTTGGAAAAACTAATGAATAGTGAAGATTTCTTTGAAAATTACAATTTTACTTTAAAATATACATAAACCCTTTTACAGTGTGCTGTACAGACTCACCCGTCCCCCCAGATATGTTCAAATAGAGCCAAATATTGAGCCCAACAAAAGCACTCTTTGCCTTCTATATGACATCTATGTAATATAAACCACGCTACTTAATATTTACATCTTTAGTGTATTGATTGAAGATAATAAATGTGGAACTACACCTGCCAATAAAAAGGAGTAGGCTGTAGGTAACGCCTTCGAAAAATATTCACAGCAGAAGGTTTTGCTTAGCAGGTTTTGTTGTTAAATATATATGAAGAATACCAGGTAAACCCTAAACGTAAAAGCAAATATAAAAGACTTCCTCAAAAGCAGTGATGTTGCTCCTAAAACCTCTAAATGAAAGCACTAAAAACTGTCAAACGATGCTTTCAGAAAAAGAAATAAATTATCATGCCACTTCTTTCACTTGGACCTCCACATGGTCGACATAATGTGAGATAAACAGCAAAGATAAAACAGCGAATACGCAGACCTTTCATATATCTCAGAATATACCCCTGAGATGGATGATAAAAGAATAAATTATCACAATAAAAAAAAAGCTCTTTAAAATGGAAGCCTTCTCAAATCATCATAAAAGGTTGGCTAAAGACCATTAATTGCAATTTCAACGCTATTAGTGAGTGCTGGGAATGTGCTTTGGCAGCCTCTTATTTCCAAACCCTGTTATTTTGTGTAAAGACCGTCTGTCATCTTATTCAGAAGCAAGAAGAGGGAAAAAAGAAAGAATGAGGAGGGGAAAAAAATGCATTTCCAGTCTCAGAGAAAGTCGACACCCACCAGCAATTTGAGGGGCTGTAATTGCTGTTCAAGGATAAAGAAGGAGAGGTGAACCACGAGAGTTCAGTCAGTAAATCTTAGAAAGAATAAAAAAAATCTATCATTTGGGCTAAATAGATGCACGACTTCATTCATAAGCTTCAATAAAACACTGCAATTTTTGTTAGTAAAACTGTAAAAGAGCCTCATATTGTTAAGAATTTCCAAAATAGTTATTTCTATTCTTTTCTAAAGCTTTCAAAGTAAGTGTTTCTACTCAGGCTGGATCTGCGATCTATTTCACAACAAACAGCACAATTAGTTTTAATTATTTTTAATATATCGATTACTGCAATTTGAATTTTGCAGGGTGGCTCATTTGAGTTTTGGGGGGGTGGGGCTTGCCTTGACAATAAAAGCACTTAAAAACCAAATGCGTCGTTGAGCGTCCAGTTCCAATTTATTAATGAAGCCATTTATGGTAGCTGCAGTTTAACCACTCATTTATGTATGACAATTACACTGCAGTCATGATACGCTACGTTTCTCTGAATTACTAAATCATTTGATATTTGATGTTTAAAAAAATCCTCAAAGACTAATGAAGATAAAAGAAAAAAGCATTTAGAGCAGAACAAAGTTTTTTATAATCCTCTACTACCTCCACATATAAAAAGCGTTTTTTTCATGAACAAAAAGCAAAATTAATAAGAAAAAGAAAGAAGCCAAATTAGCTGCGCGACTGAGGTCAGAGATTCATAATTTGGTGTGTTGTTATTAGTCTAAATTACAGATGTAAAACGAGCCTGTTGCATGCTGCAGCGCGCTGGACGCGTTCTCGTTCTTATTTTAGCATGAGGGGTGTTGCAGGCTTGGCTGTCAGTGCTGCTGTTCCTGTGGATGAATGATCTGGCCAATGTGCTTGGACTGTTAGCCCAAAGCCTCGCTCTTTCTGTCCCTGTGACTGTCGTATTGATTCTGTTCAGCCCCGCTCGGCCTGTCGCTGTGGATCTACATGCTAACACACCGCCTCGAGTGGTGCCTGTCCCGCCCCGCCCGGCCCAGCAAGGAGACCGAGACAACTGGCTGAGGCTTTGACAGGCTGCTTAACGAGTTATTTTAAGGATTAGCAGCAACTCTGAACTTCTTTTTTTTCCAAGCCAGTCTTGGAGGGGGAAATAAATATGAGTCGTCCTACAGTGGCAATGACAGAGCAGCGTCTGGTGCGACGATGACACCTGTGTCCTTGTTTCTGTCGACTGCAGGTGCCTCGCTAACGCTAATATCCTTCGACAGGCTAGGAGCATGTCCAGCTACTCAGCCTGGTAGCTGCCTCGTTGCCTGCCACCATAGGGCACGACTGGGGCAGAAGACAGAGGGGGGTTGGGGGCAAATGGCTGGACAACAGCCCAACCCTGGCAAAGTCTGCTAAGTGGCATTTTAGTGTGCATACAGATTTAGGCGATATCACCAACATTGTGCAGCTGGGGAATCACTGCAAAGTAAAAGAGCAAAGAAGCACTGAGAAGGACAGAGTGAGATTGTTTACAGGTCTTACGTTGATGCCCTGTGGACTGTACATCTGGCTGGCTGCGAGGCTGTCACTGTATCCTCCGGTCTGGCTGATAACATGGCGAAGGGTATCCACCTGGAACAGCGGGGACACAGACAAAAGGACCAGTAAGACAAAAGCTCTGGATAACAAAGACAGTAATGCACAAGGAAAGGTCAGTCTGATAGTAAAAGGGTATCATAAACAGGAAAAGGTTACAAACAGCGAATCAGAATGATTTGGCCTCTATTACAAGCTCGATAACAGACGCCACAAAAGGACAAAAACACAGGAGTAAATATAGGATAGCTAATTATCAATGTATTTGTTGTTCTTGTTGTATATTCTTATGTCCAGACTTGTGTCTTTTCTTTAAACTATTTAAAGTCGAGCAAACACTCAGATAAAGTGCCACAGTATCACCTGCTGCCAATAAAACCATGGTGTGATGCAGGATTTGTTCTACTGTTAACATTTTGTCATGCTCTTTCCAGATTCCCCAGTCCAATTCGTATTTCTTTATATTTGTTTTCCCCAGAAACACACTTTCCATATGGATTTCACAACAAATCTGACTGCTCTACCAACTAGACAAACATATATGAATTTGTACTTTGTGCCTTTTTTATACTTGCAAATCTTTGAGATCGAGGTCATTCATTCGTGATCAGAAAAATAAACCCTTTCGGGTTCAATAATTAAGGGCAAACCCCGAAGACCTTTTTATCTACGATAAGGGCCGTCCCTTTTGCATATTCATGAACGACCTAAAGCGATTGGCGTGCTGATCAGAACAGAAGAGGAGGAATGGAGGGAGAAGGAAGTGATGCCGAAAGCACTGAAACCAAATGAGACCTTCACTACGGGTGGTGATTCCTTAATCCGTGGTGAGAGTTGTAACACTGCGTTGGTCATGACTGTCCACTGGGGCAAGGTCAGGGAGCTACAAAGTGCACCAGTGGCTATGTGAACTCTTGTCAGAGGTGCTGATGAGTGTTGCACCGTTTCCAAAACTGTCCGCAGTCGTCTACTCAACTGTGGCTTGACAATGGTTTCTACATTAATGTAGTGCTTCAGGCTAAGTATAACCTCCGTTTCACAATGTAGGTCAAGTTATTGTGGGCATCTAAACTCCCAGACTGGTCAGCGGTTAAACCACATCACAAACGAGCTCAGGAATGTGCCAGTTTACGGCCACATGGGATGCTAAACTTGGAGAGGCGCCTACCTGGGATTGTATGTTGGCCCCAACCTGCCCCCCTTGGTACGAGTCCCCATTGAGGGACTGCACACTCATGAACAAGTCTCCGGAGTTTGACATGTTAAAAGAGCCAGCAGAACCTGAGAATACACAGAGGCAGAAGAAAAAGAAAGACGCGCAGACAGGAGGAGAAGGATCAGAAGAAAGGGGATAGTAACAGGGAGGAAGAGGGGGACAGAAAAAGGAGTTAAAATGAAATCATGCATAAGCACAAAGGCATTGAATGGGTTAGTCTGAGAGCGTGGCAGGCATTATGAAAAAGACTTTTTCTACAAAGTTGCACACAATAGACGCACTGAATCAACCAGCAAGAACAATCCGACAGGTTCTCGTCGTAAAACTGTTTAAGATCCAATTAAAACGAGCCTCATGGATCATATTACTGTTACATGTCCGTGCTGCTAGTGTTTCATTAAGGAAGTAATAATTGATCTGCAGGAAGACCCAAAGAATCGTATTCGTCCTTTAATGGACCCCAGCTCCCCAGATGTAAAGAGACCATCGCGTAACTTGATTTCAACACCCGGTCCTAATCCAATACAGTCGCAAAGTCTCTATATGACAAAAGACTCCGCTTGCCCTCTGAGCAGCTTAATGGCATACATGAGGTCAACCGGACAAGAGGCAGGAAAAATTAACGTCCACAAGACCAAGAGGTCAATAACAGAGAGAGAGAGTGAGAGAGAAAGAGAGAGCGAATGAGTGAGGGAGGAAGATAACGACGGCAGAGAAGAAAGGAAGAAAAATGGAAGAAGAACGGCAAGAAAGCCAAAGTGTATTACTGGGTTAATTAAGGAGAGCGTTCTGTTAGTCTATAAGAAACATCACCAGAGACTGAATTCTTGAGTTGTGGCTTTGGTATGAGAACGTCAATACGCTCCATCTTACGCTTCTATCTGCTCTGGTGAACAACAAATATTGATAACGCCTCTATTGATGGAACTTGTTTCACTATAGCCCAGCGGCCTTTAATCAGAGCCCGAAGCTCACCTGCTGAATTGGGAGTAGATGGGGAGTTGGCCTGGCTGCCGTGAGCGGACACGCTGGTTGCATTGACTGCAGTCCTCGCTGCATACATGTTGGCCTCTTCTTGGAACTTACTGATGTTTTTCTTGTATCGGATCCTCTTGTTCCCGAACCAGTTTGATACCTGTCGAGACGGTAGCAAGATAAATAAAAGCAAATATAAGATGATACTCTGCACACCTAAAAAGTCTGAGTCATGCCATGTACACCAGTTAGCACAATAACTTCCTCTCTTCTTTGCACGGTATTTCATGTTGCTTGCGAATTAATTCTCATGGAACAGAGCAATATGGAAAGCCCTCCCTCCGCTTTCTTCTGCTTATACAGACACCCAGACCTCCCTCTCTCCAGCCACCTCCTCCACCTTATCTGGGGGAAAACTGAGGCCTTCTCAGCACTACAGAAATATAACAGCAGTATTCCAGTAGCACTCTTCTTGTTTTGATGAGGACTTCATGGACCAGATTTAACTTTTTCCTGCAGTTGAACTGCAAATGACTGTTACCACCTAACCTGGAACCCATTTCATGTATTTCTACAGAAAAATAATCTGCTATTGAAGATAAGTCAGAAAAATAATCTTGTATTGGTGCAAAAAACCCCAAAACAAAACAAAAAAATTGGCAGATGCATGACACTGCAAAGCTGCTGAGTCCAAAGTTGAAGCAATCACAAGAAATTCATTAATGACTCTTATATGCAGATTCTCTGACATTTACTGTCATAGAAATGATACCAATTTATGCTGCATAGTTACACTGGCTGGCTGACTGGCTCTCCAACAAAACAGCCCAAGGCAGAAGTCGCTCTGCACTTCAAGCAGGTAAATGATCAACTTTCCATATTCAGCTCGTGCCACGCTCTACATGTTTGAATTTGGTTGCTATTCCCTGTGAGTTTTCTATTCAAATTAGATTTTTGGGTGGTCGTCTTTATTACTAGTATTTATTTAAGAAGTGATGGAAAATTATAGCCAGTGTACCAACTGAGTAAAAAAACAAAACAAAAAACAATGAAACAACCCAAAAAGAAAAATGAGGATCCATGATAAAGCAAAAATGTTACAGTACAAAAAGAAAATGCATGCAAAAAAGAAGCTTTTATAGTTAAAGTCTTTGTAACTATCCAGTCTTTCCATGAAAAAACTGTGAATCATTTTTGCATCAACTGACTGTCAAATGCTCCTGGAAAGGTATTGGTAGCTTTGGAAACTACTGACAACTTGGTAAGAAAACCAACTGTTTTTAATGTGAGTGTTTCTAATGGTAACCCCAGGCTGACAGGGCTCCCGACCGCTGAAGCACAGAGCCCTGCTGATTTAGAATAATTGAATTGTTTTTGAGCAACACACTTACCACAGAGCCTAATTTTCTCAATTTGCCTAGGATCTTACCTGTGACACTGTGATGCCACATTTTTTGGCCAGTTCTTCTTTGGCCTCCTCGCTGGGATAGGGGTTACTGAGATGGGAGTAAAAATACTCGTTTAGGATCTCTGTCGCCTGTTTGTTGAAGTTCCTCCTTTTTCGCCTGATCAGAAAAAACACAGAAGAGAAAAATGACTCCTCCCTTGCACCATCAATAATCAATAACTGTAATAACAAAATCAAATGGAGTGATAACAAAAAAGCAGCTTAGAGTCAAATAGAAATATAAGTACATATGAATAAGATTTAGTTGGGGGCGCACAGACACACACCTGGCATCAAGAAAGCGTGAGCGCAGGATCATAACAGCTTCACAGGTGCTCTGCTTCAGCTGCATCTGAATGGAGCTGAACTTGCGGTGGATGATGCTGACCATGCGCTCGATCTCTTTGGGCGAGATGGGTCGTGTTCGAGACTGCTCCCTCAGCAGGTTCATCACATGGGTGGTGAACTCATTGCACGCCTGGATGCACAGACAGGCAGGATTCATAAAAAGAATAACTATCGCAGAGGCTCGACAGCTTCAGACAGAACAAAAGGATGAAATTGGATTCTGGTGAGCCTGCACCTTCACTGGTAAGCCTTGGCACGAGCAGTGCTGACAGTGTAACAGCAGTAGTGTTAGAGGTAATAAGAATAGTCTGAATTAAAGCGGCAGACACGCAGCGATGTTTCAAGCCAAACAAATGTGGCAGCGGAGTCATACAGCGGAGGCAGCGAGCACTTGCAGTGCTCTGAATATTAAAAAGACTTCTCTTCAATAGTAGAGAGAATGTGACAAGTGAAGAGAAATCTAAAATGACAGCAGGCTTTCAGTCCCGTTCATGTTCAAGAGGTTTAAACTGTCTCCCTCTCTTTTCACTCCATCTTTCCGTCTACCTCGTTCTCTCTCTGTCTGAATCAGTCACTGGATATGACTGCATTCAGAGTCAAGGTGTCTGTTGCTTGTCAACACCAGGGTTACGTCAGTCAAAGTGATGCACTGAGCAGCCGTTCTGCTTGCACACACACACGATAGACACTACTCACTCATACCACGTGAGGTGTACATAGCGTGGTGACACAAAAATGCTCAGGTGTATATTGGCTTTGACAGTTAGCGATGACTAGCCTTCCTCGGAGAAGATGACAAACCCAGAACGCTTTGACTTCCACGGGAATGACAAGATGTTACAGTCTTTGGAAAAGAGCTGGTGTGTGACTGATATAATGGCTGCTTGCCTGCTGAAGATAGCATCTCTGAAAGGCTCGGCTTGCCTGTCCCGCGAGTGCTGATTTCAAGAACATTATACTCTTAGACTGACAAAATTACTTAAACATCCTCAGGAAAATATCTCGTCTGTCCTTTACCAACTTATTCCTATTTAGGCTGGCAGTGTGGAGCCTCTCCCAGCATGCAAAGGGCAAGAAGATCGAGAAGATCTGGTCTGGACGGGACGTTAGAGAGCTAAAATGAAAAGCCAGATCCTCAACATTACAAAAACAGTGAGATCATACTGACAGAACGGCAAGATCTTCCGTCCACATTGATTTTTGGAACTGCTGAAATTTATGCCAACAATTCTCACAAAATGCAGATTCTGTATCCATCAACATGAAAGTGCAACGTTTTGCCTTTTTTCAAACACTTAAGACCAAAGAATAGAAAAATCACATTTTTGCTGACAAAAGGTTTTCTCTAATAAAATAATGAATTTACACACAGGATTCCTTGTTACATATATCCATATACACAATCCAAGAAAAAAGGGAGTTTCGTACCATTGACTGGCTCATGGGCACATCGATACGGGAGATCATCCTTTTAAAGGGGGGTTAAATTTATGTGTCTTTTGTTGAGCAAAGGGCTCAGTTTTCAGGAAAAAAGCCTCACTTACATACAGCTTATGTATGCACTCGCATTATACTAAAACAGCAACATAAATAACTTGTGCACACAGAGGACCTGAGCTAAATCCGTGATCTATGATAGCTGAGGAAGTGTTGAATGTGTTTTGAAGCAACGTGTAATAAAGAATGAGCTTGCTTTTCCCCCACCTGCTCGTACTTCTCCAGCTCCGTGTGGTAAATTTGCCGGATCTGAGACAGCTTGGCCCGATAGTCAGAGTGTTCTGCTGAGTTGTCGGCGCCAATGCCGCCGGTGGCTGCCGCTGCGGCGGCCGCAGCCGCCGACCCGCCGCCTTTCTCCGGTCCGGCCACACCCTCCGCCAGCAGCATGTTGTCCAGTCTCATCAGCTGGGGGTCTGGAGGCTCCTCCTCCTGGGCACCTCGAATACTGAGCACTGTGGAGGACAGAAGAAGAGGTCACGAGGGCAATGATGTAATACGGGCCGATCTGCATGGGTGTTCAAAATGACTGTGGGTATAAAAATTTTACAGCGCCTGAGAAAGGAGTCTTAAGTATTCTTCCATTTTACTGAGTAGACACCCTGAAATACAGGCATCATTAAAAGAGTTCAAGTCCACGCCATAAAAACCTGCAGCCTTACACAGGCTGGCAGCTGAGCGAGAGCATAAAACTATCATTTCATTATTTTTGACTATCATTTCATGCAAAAAAAGAAAAAAAGAAAAACGACACAGACTCCTACCAGAGTTCATGTTTCATGTCTCTAGCTGAGGTTCAGTTTCTAGCTGAGGGCTTTATTATCCTGTTAATGTCTAAACAGAAAAACAAAACAATTATGAGTCCTGCCAGAGTTTGAGTTAAATAAAATAGTCCCAGTGCCATATTTACACACAGAAATGAAAAATGATGAGTACATTAAAGAAATATAGTAACATTAATCATAACTAAGAGTTCAAAATGCATCACTTAACAAAGAAAATATTCTTTCAGCAGGAATAAATCTAACATTTGCTTCAAACTGTATCCATATCTCTCCCCTCTGTACACGGCCTAATAACAGCACGCCTCGGACGCTGGTGCCACAGCCACTGTGTAGATAGGACAGCGTCTGAAGCTAAACTGAAGCTTCTCATACCTACAGGCGCTCAGCTCTCGGCTGACACTCATCTCCCATGGTGTGGAGAGTGAAGTGTAAACACAGCAAAGACAGGCCTGCTGAGGTGGACAAGCACAAATGACATACCACACCACAACACGCACAAGTGCAGGCTCAGCTCGCATGAAAACACTCCGCCGGTGGCTCTTCTAACACTATTTTAACTGTGCACAAGTGGTTCACCCTCACTTTCAAACAGAGAACGAGGTTTTTTTTACTGCCCTGCCTCTTTCTGCCACCAGAAGGCTCCCTCGGTAAAGAAGCGGAGCGTCCTGCTTTTCAGCGAGCAGCTGAAAACAGCCGACCAGGTGCAGCCCCTCCGTTCCATCCCCTGTCTTCAAGGACAAAGACAAAGCTGCCACGACATTTGTCATGCACACTTTAATCCACACATCAATCAAAATGCTTAAAGAGGACGGTCTTACATTACATACTGTACGTCCCTTCCGTGATGGCTGTAGGCAGTGAGGGGATGTGACAGGCTGTGTGACAGAGAAAGCCATATTGTAGCTAAACAGTCTCAGGTCACAGCGACGGCTCCTTTGTAATGAGGATGTAAGGCTGAGACACCCTGTGACCTTTCCGGGGAGCAGGGGGTCCAGATGGATTCCAGGAGCCGCGTGGGGAGGTTGTCTACCACAGTCCACCTCTTTTCAACTGCCCCCCCCCCGCCACCACCCCGACCACCACATCCACCCCCTCCACCTTTTTTTCCCCTTCCCTCCCTTTTTCTCCTCCAGCAATAACATCATCCATTCCCATCAGCTCCAACACGTGAGCAAGCGCAGCTCAGGAGGCAAATGTCAATGGCTATCAGACGGCTGGAAAAGGTCAGGAGTTCAGATGGGGGGGGAGTGGGCGCATGTGCGCGTGTGTGTGTGTGGGCGCATGTGCACATGTGCTGGTAGATGAATATGTGGATATTTTTCATGTGAATCACACCAGCGGGAAATTATAACACTCGCCAATTTGATTCTGACAAAATAGTGGCACATCCCTACCAGAGGGGGAATCTAATGAGCCTAAGAGTGATTTATTCATTCCCTCCAAGTCCCCGAGTGCACAACTAAAAGCATGAAATGGATTAAATAAATACAATTAATAAGGAAAATCAAACAATTCACTGTGCTGTGGCATAATTACCCCAACCACAGCCATCAGCTTTATTTATTTCTGTTCAGTAATAGCAATGAAATCGATTAGACCTCAATGCCAGTCAAAGCGCTCGTCGTGAACTCTGCGACCGCGGACTATACATTAACGTAATCACCTGACAAAGGCGAGTGCCCTCTATTAAAATAAGTCACCCGCTCCCAACAGTTGCACAACAACAACAACAACAACAACAATGGCAGCAAAAAAGAAAAGAAAAACTCTTTAAAACACACTTTTGACTTTCTCTGGTGGCGACAAAGGAGCGGAGACCGCCCCACTCTGCGATTCTCTTATTCCACGGACAGTCACAGATTAGTATCTATAAAAGGAAGATGGCCATCATCTCATCTTGATCATTACCGACAGACTTAATTGAACAATGAGAGGACGCAATTCCCCTCTCTGTCGCTTCCTCCTTCCCTCCCTCCCTCCATCCTTCCTCCTGTCGTCTCTCCTTCCCTTTGTTTGCACGTTCTTGTGTCATTTCTTTCCCGAGATTTGGGCCACCAACCCCACAACCACCAAAAAAAAAAGGGCAAAAATAAATGTGCATCGCAAACTATTCTCAAGCTACTTCCTATATGATGAATGGACTTCTAAGAATAAGCCTTTGTTTTGCTTATTGACAGAATTAATTTATACTGTTTTACTTCCTTAAGAGCTGGCTCATGCCCATCGCTGCACTGCCTGCTGTTTGCAGACAACAGGAGTGTAAATAAACATGACGATTAAGCCACCCACTCATACAGGGAGACTCAAGGTACAAGGAACGCACACACACACAAACACACATGCAAACACACTGGATGAACAAATGTAAGCACTCTTAATAATGAAGAAGCACACAGTAAAAAAAAAAAATACACAGCTACGCACATTGCCGGACTACCCCGAGCACCCAGCCTGGCGCCCTGCGAGCTTTTTTAAATGAAAACATGTTTAATTAATGACGTCAAAGTATTCTGTCACAATTAGGAAGATTTACAATCAAACAAGGCAGCAGTGATGTCCCTGACAGCCACGATGAAAGTTTAGCCCTCTTGCCTCTGACTGGCAGCTAGCAGCCAACACTGGACTGGATCCATTTCCCATCAATACAGTAATGCAATACACTCCACAGCCCCGTAGTGTGTATGTATGTGTGCGTCCTCTCTCTTGCCTAGCTCTTGTCCACATCACATGACCCCAGAGAGGACCAGGCAGTGGCTGTGCTCTGTATTGATTGTGTGGGCAAACGTCATCTTGGGTTTCAGCAGTTAATAAATCAGGCCTGCTCCTGACACAAACGTGTGTGTGTGTGTGTGTGTGTGTGTGTGTGTGTGTGTGTGTGTGTGTGTGTGTGTGTGTGTGTGTGTGTGGGCCTGTCACAGACCAGTCAGCAGGAGTGAAAGCGACAGCCACATGATAATGTAACATCACCACCATTCATCCCTGCCACACAGCATTCTGAGACAAAACAACAACAACCTAGGAACCTGAAAAAAGCAGCGTGATTTACAGCAGACATGACAAGTATCACTAATACAAATCCTCCCCTCCCCGCTCCTTCAAGGAGTTCACCATCCTGCCCTCATCTGCATCTGATACAAGCCCAATAACGCAGTCTTCATAAGAGGCAGCACTGAGCCATATCTCATGCAGACACGACGTAGAGGTGAACTACATTTCTACACAATGCTATTATCATCAGCGAGAGCACTAAATGAATATTGCGTTACATTACGTCCAATTTACGGTATGCGCTGTGTGATCATTCCTCCCGAATTCGATTTGGGCTTTAATAAAGAAAAGGACAATCGTTACGAATTCGCCAATCAGACATCTCGACAAAATATCAGCCGTGAAAACATTTAGATTCTTCATCCTTAAAGTCCTTTTTTGCCATGTTGCTGCAGGATGTGTGATTTATGCGCGAACTTTCTCCGGCTCCGTACGTTCTGTCAATGAGATAATGGAAAGCTGTTTAAAGATTACTGCGCCGATTTAGCGCCGCGCACCTATAACACTGTCTGACTCACAATGGACAGTTAAATGGACACATTTTAAATTCCATTCATTCTTCCTTAGTGTCAAAATATGGCACCTACATTACCCACAATTCAACGGCTCAAAATAATACTGCATAATAGCAGAGACGGCGACATGTGTCAGCCTCTTTCTAGTGCTCCTTAAGACCTGCAATCACACTGTGATGTGGAGCTCTCTTTAAACGTGGCCCAGAGATAATTCTCCTCTCCAGAGTGCATTGTTTCATTGAACTGCTTGCTTTTGGTTTATTTCTGATGAACTGAAACTATTTTAAATTTGATTAATATCGCGGCAGTTCAAAGGGTAATTCCTCTCAAAGCGAGGTGAGGAGCTCACAATTTTAGCCGCGAAAGAGTACGTATTTCAGCATCGATCTGTAATTTCCAAAGCCCTGTCGTTTTGTGCGAATTACAGCACCAAGCTCAAAGATATTAGGTTACTAAATCGACTGCAAAACTGGAATCCTCACGACAGGAAGCTGCAGCAGGCGATGCCGGTCAGTTTTTGACCCCTGCATTCGTCACAATACTCTGTGATTGAATTTTCTGTCAACTCGCCGATCAGGTAATCACTGTTTCATCTGTACAGACGAGTCCGATGGCACTGATCTCGGCTTTCAAGCTCGACACTTTTCAATACTCACAGTTACAAACGCATTTCACTTGGTAGCGGGAAAGCAATCATCATAACACGCGGTATTGTGACATTTTTCAAACTGACCCCACAGAGTTGAGGTAAACTACTGAGCAATGCAATTATCATTACCGAGAACACTGAATGAATATTATGTTACATTAAATCCAATTTACTGTATATGTGGTCATTTCTATTGAATTGAATCTGGGCTTTAATAAAGAAAGGACAATCATTATGAAATTACTAATCATAGCTCACAGCCTGCGCCATGAAAACTCTTTAACACTGAGCTGTTTACAGGGGCAACAGACGAGTTGGGGTTCTTTTCTTCTGACTTATTGTCATGAAGTAATTAAGGCTCGATTGCGTAACCAAAGCAGGAAGAGGATATAATGATGGACATGGAACAAGTATGGAAACCAATATGGAAGCAAATATGGAAACTGGCTGACAAGTGAAAAACACCCATGTTTGTTGGAGGAAAGCAAAAAAATAAAAGGAGAGTGAAAGAAACTGAAAGTTTAGCATTTTTTCAGTGTATTTGTTTTTTTTTATTCGCTTTAAAATTTTCCATTTACTGCCAATTAGTTTCCAGCTCATTTCATTTTAGCTTTTAAATTCCTTTTTAGTTGAATTTTTATCCGTATTCGTGTTTTTTCTTTATTAAGTAAGGCAGGGGTGGGCCATTAAATTTCCCAAGGGGCCATATAGAGTAACTGGGACACCAGTGAGCTTATAAAGAGATAAAAATTAATACTGAGCAGAATTGAGTTCAGCTTACTGGTCCCAGTTACTTACTGTTGGCCCATGGGAAAATTAATTATCCTTTTTTTTTTGTTATACAGCTAATTATTGTACATATTTATTATTATCAGTGAGTAGGGGCGTGCTTGTCCGGTGCCGCTTTAAGGAGTCCTAAAATGTTTTCCACTCCAAGCTCAAAGCGAGATTTGTGGCTATCCATGAACTCATGGGAAACTTTCTCAGGCCCAAAATGTTCTCTCCATCACCAGATAATGGGAAGCTGTACAGCCTCAGTACACAAGGGCATAGTCATAAAGTACCGCTAAAAACAGCTTTATGTTTTATCAGCCATCTCGAGTATCATGTGCAGAAAAGGGGCAGAGCTGAAGTGTTGTATCTGTCACTGGGTGGGGGGATGGGGACACAAAAGGACAAGGAAAAACACCAGAGAAATACTGGAGAGACAGACAGAGATGAGGAGATGTGGATGGTGCTGGCAAGGAGTGATGGAGAGAGAATGAGAGGCGAAAAATAGAAATGGAATAGGAAAGCGAGGTGTCAATTAAAAAAATGAACCCCAGTGCATTTGGGAGGTGACAGCTGGTGGGAGACGAGCTGACAGGCGTCACATTAGGCGGATTTGGTGGCCGCTCCCCTCATCCCTTGCTTTTTTTTTCTTCCCCTCTGTCTCTCCCCTTCTCCGGCTTTCTCCACTAGCGACCGGCAGTTTCTCATTCGGCGGCAGCAGCGGCGGTGGCGGCAAGAACTCAGCTTGGTGTTTTTCAGAACAAGTTCCCCCTGCAGCTACTCCTAATAACGGTAATTATCGTCATCATCTGAGGCTTAAGCAGGCCAGTTTGAGGCCTGAGGGGCTGGCCTGATAATGAGGCAGCCAGCGCCAGAGGAGAAGACCATTCAGTGCACCGCCCTGCCACCAACGCAGAGCACTCCCATTTAAAAGCCTTCATTAAAATAATTCATTATTCAAAATAGGCAATACATTAGCCCCTGGGTGTCTGTCTCTCTTAAGGTGTCTTAAAAAATATATATCTCCTTGATTGAATCAAACTCATGCTCAGCCCATGCAGTTCCAACTGCTCGAGGCTGCGTAGGAAACCACAGCGACTGAATAGCTGAGAAGTCACAAGCTTGTGGACCAGCGAGCTGCACAGGCGGCCTGCAAGCAGAGAGACAAAGATGTCTCTGTGGAGAGAGGACAGTTCACAGGATACCACAAAGTACACAAAGACTGGTCGCATTCATTTTTGGATAAACGTCAGGCAGGGTTTGGCTTTTTTTCAAAAATCTATTTATTTTTAGATGTTTTATAAGATTTTTTTCACAATAAGACAGGTGACAAGAAGAAGAGAAGAAGAGGGACGAATATACAGGTGCCAGAATTTTAACCATACATGCTGAATTTATTGTCCGCCCATTTTTTGAATCTGATATTCATGGACTTTAAAGAGAGTGGCCGGGCGTATGAAACATTGGCGTCAATCCTTCATGGGCTTCAGTACTGGCAGAAAAATTCTAGCCTCATAAAAGGGTGGGCCAACGCATCAAACAATGTCTCAAAACTACTGGCAAAGTAAAATGAGTTTCAGCACTGATGAGATATTTGATCCATGAAGCCCCATTTTTTAGGCGAGCTGTCAATATTTTTTTTTCCCCCTGCTGTTTAAGTAGCTAAACAAACCCCTTTTTTTCAGCCTCTAATCAAATGCCAGCGCACTGACGCTGTCCTGGGCAACAGTTGGTGAGGAGGTGATGTGTGAAGTGTTCGGAGCCAGGAGGAGGTTGTCCGTGATAGTTAGCGTCCTGCCCTAACTGCTGCCCTACAAGCCCTCCCAACGCACCAGGACGAGACACAAAACAAGAGGTCCACTAAAACAATCCTCCTCGAGTCCCCGCGGTGTGTGTTCCTGTGCATGGCACATTTCATAAGGCCTCGCTCTTTGACTGGTGATGAGTTTATGCGACGGTAATTAACAGTAATTAATCCTTAATTACAGCAATTAGCAGAGTCGCAGTAAATTAAGCCACATCTGGAGGCACGGAGCAGGGCGAGACGAGTAGGGGTGGGTTTTGACTAGCGGGGGGAGGCAGAACCCACGTGACCGAGATTGTTTAGGTCTACCTGGGATGCCCAGGGTTGCCATCCCTGCTCAAGGCAGTTTGACGGGAGCTGTGATACACTGTGAGATCTCAGAGGTGGATGATGGGGCAGGGTCTGATGAACACGAAAGGCTGAGAGACGAGGTTCATTGCTGAACAAAATTGTTTCATCTCAGGGAGAAAGGCTCCCTTAAGCTACCATGCAAGGACACCCACCATATGGCCGCTCATAGACAGTAGTGCTTGTGGTTCTGCTTCGCTGTGCTCGGCTTCACTCAACAACATGTGAACATGAATTTTTACACAACCGTCACCGCAAAGCAAACCTGGCTCACAGTCTGTGGAAGAAGGAGAAGGAAAAAAACTACACCCACTTTCTTTTTTTACAGGGGAAAATATAGAGAGAACAGAAACACAGAGATGCCGTCGGGACATTTTATTACTAACATGATGCACAGAGCCTATTCACAGTCACATGGCTCAGTCTGCGCTATCCTATACTATTAAAAAAGATTCTGAGTGGTTACTTAGATTATCCCATGATACATTTCATGCCCACTGGGAGCAATATCTCCAATGATGACAATGCGTCCCTCCATAAAGCACAAGTGGTCACTGAGTGCTTTGAATGGCATGATAATGATGTTAGCCATATGCCTTCTGCAAATAGATCCTTTTGTCTTTTCTATATATAGATAACCTACAGCGTATACATTATCTGTGCATCAAGGAAAAGTGACATCAGAGCCAAAATATATAATGTAGGATGATCCAAATGAGATAAGTGCTAGTGTTGTGTGCTTCTTGACTGGTCAGTAGTTAATTTGGTCTGTTTTAGAGACAACATTTGTATATTTCATGGATTAAATCACTGGTAGCTGTTCAGCTTCCCTCATTTGTACCATACAGCAAAATCCCTGAAGCTTTCCACAAGTTTAGATCACACTCCAGCAAATCCATAAAAGACACTTTTGTTGCCACATGATAAGTCACAGCAAAGCTAAAAATATCAGCACACTTTCCTGGAGGATGAATTTCCAGGATTTAAGCTATAGCCACAAGAACAACTACTTTTCTTCACTCGAGCTGCTGCAATTAAGCACAACGTGGAGGAATTTTGGACCTGCAATGCTATTTTATGCTTCTGAACTACATTTCAGAGGCAAATTTACTTTTTACTCCACAACATTTTCATGACAGTCATTATTTTGCAAATGGCAGATTTACAAAGAAAGCATATCTTAAATGAATATCAGTTAAAGAGTAATTAGTTTAAATGACTGCAACGAAAATTATGTTCATATTAATAATGTGAACATCTGTTTAATCAGCACATGTTTATTACTTTTGTTACTTAAAGTATTTGATTGAATTCAAATAACTATCACAGAAGCTTTATTAGTTAGTGTGTGGGCCTCAACGTATCTCTGCTAACAACAACAGAGTTTAACTTTACAGCTTTTCTCCATCGCTTTGGTGAAATTCTCACATCAGAAAAGACATTCTCACTACTCTTGCAGTTCTCAAATCAGTAACGCAGCCAGATTAGAAGTGATACACTTCTCACTTGAATCTCACAACTCTAATTTATATGATGTAGTCCCATTAATTTTCCAAGGGACATGCTGTGTTGGACTGCACTGGTGTTTTCAGCCAAATTACTTCAAACTTGTATAAACTAATAAAGAGCAAGGCCAGGAACACAGGGCCAGTAACAGCACTAAAACTGCCCTTCAGTTAGAAGCAAACATAAACACAGAGCATACTCTTAGTCTTGTGTCATGGCACCTGTGACATGGCAATGACACACGGGCTTGTACTATACGTATGCACTCATTGGTCACTTTATTAGGTACACCTTGCTAGTACGCGGTCGGACTCCCTTTTGCTTTGTTGCTGTGCTGCTCAGCACAACAAGGTGCTGGAAACAGAGAATTTGCTCCATGCTTACATCATAGCATCACACAGTTGCTTCAGATTTGTCAGCTGCTCATCCAAGTGTGGTCCAAGTGCAGCCCATCTGTGCCACGTTCGATGTGCTGCGTGTTCACAGATGCTCTTCTGCACACCTTGTTGGTAACGAGTGGTTGAGTGAGTTTTTTTCTTGCCTTCGTATCAGCTTGAAGTAGTCAGGCCATTCTCCTCTGACCTCTGATTATGAAATATAAGGTATTTTCATCCAGAGAACTGCCGCTCGCTGATATTTTTAGACCGTTCTCTGTAAACCCAAGTTGTGTGGGGAAAATCCCGGTCGATCAACAGTGTCTGAGATACTCAGACCAATCTGTCCGACACTAACAATAATGCAACGTTCAGTCACTTTAGCAGGCTGTCTTGACCATGTCTGCATGCCTAAATGCTTTGAGTTGTTGACCTGTATTTGGCTGATTACTTATTTGCATCAAGGAGCAGCTGAACAGGTGTACCTAATAAAGTGGTTTCTTAATGTATGTAGATGAATTTACTGGATTACACAACAGATGGTGCTGTGACCAGATTGTATTTATTTTCTTTGCCTGTTTTCTGATGCATACAGTTTCACGAGTATTTAGCTTTTGGAGATTTCAGCAATTTTGCAAAGTTTTAAATAAATCCTTCACATTTTATTTTTGTTTCTGGACACTTTTTAATGTACATTAGGCTTTCATCTTTGCTCTACTCTCTGTCAGTAAGATTTTTAATAAAAATGTTTTTAAAAGAATTTGATGTCTAAGTTTCAATACAGTGGTGAAATGTTTTTTTTTTCATTCATCAGAGTTGAAGTGCTTGACTGATTTCTCATGTTTTGATATGTGTGAAAAAGAGAACTGCATTAAGAGTGCTGACAATGATTTTTCTGATGTGAGAATTGCACCAAAGCAATTGAGGAAAAACTGTAATTAGCAAAAAAAAAGAAAGAACAACTTTAACAATTAACTGTATTTGAATTTGTTTTATCTGATCTATTCAGGTTTTGCACATAAATATGAAAAGGTGAAACAAGTAACAGTCTGTCTGTTCTTTAATAAAAAGAGAGGACAAATGTTTATCTAAAAGATAAAAATGACTCTTCTTTATAAAATCCTGAGGTGGGCCATTCGTTTTCCCAAGGGATCTTATGAGAAACTGGGACTGTTGTGGAGGGCTGCATCAAAAAGCTTATAAGGGGCAGTCTAATCACAGATACCCACACCACCGTGTATCCAGCCACCTCCTCCAGCTCTCCTGTAGGCCAACGAGGTGCTCCCAAACCAGCTGAGAGATGTAATTCCTCCAGCGAGTCTGGGATCTGCCCAGGGGTCTCCTCCCAGTAGGACATGCCCAGAACACCTCAACTAGCTGCTTTCAATGTAGTATTGGAGTAGTATCAAGTTTCAACTCTACTCCGAGCTCCTCCTGGATGAATGAACTCCTTGTCCAATCTCTAAGGCCCGAAACGCTCTGGAGGAAGCTAACTTCTGGTTTTCTGGTCACTACCCCCAGCTCGTGGCCATAGGTGAGGGTAGGAATGCAAGTTGACCGGTGAATCGACCAAATCACTGGCAAGGATCTTACGATCTTATCGCCGAATAAAATAATTTGTTTGTAAATGTCAGAAATCTGCAACTGAGCATTTTGTCGCATGAAGCCATTCTGTTGGTGATTCAAAGCCGAAAAACAAAAACACTCACATTTGAAAAACTGGAGTAAATGTTTGATCATTGTTTTTGTAATACAATATGTGCAATCAACTAATTTAATCAACCAATTAATCACCATGAAGTATAATACTTGATTGAAACACATTATGCTGCACTCAATATTTGCACACTAATACATCCTTTGAAAGCAGAACGGATTCGCTTATCTCATGCTCGTCATCAAAACAAAAGTAAAGAGTGCACCAAGGCTCACATTCATGCCCGAATGTTTGATGGGTTACAAGTTGCCAATAATGCTACAACACTTGGGAGATATGCCCGAGCAGGAAATATCATCTTTCCCCGCATTTATCAGGCAAGCTTCACACCAAGAGAAAATAAGTCATAGTGGCTTTGTTCCTGCTGCGTGTGCAGTTTGTTAGGGTGCTGTCACAACTACAGAAATCCCTCTGAGGTTTGCTGTTTTGCCAGGCCTGATGTTCAAACGCAGGCTAGTAATGCTCAGTCTGCCCTGAGCTGTAAGGAGAGAAAAACAATGTAAGCAATCACTGTCCACGAGTGAGACCACCTCCGCTGCATTCACTCATTTTTCTTGGCTTAAAATGTTTGTTAAGATCTGCTTATAGCATGCCATATGTGCGACTGTTTGCCTTTGACTTAAAAAAAAAATAGCACCAGACACTTTGCATAAACAAAACAGAATACTTAGAAGGAAAATGTATGCACTTTTTTTTGCATGGGGAATCTCACTAGACACTACTAGAGCTGCCTTAATTTCAAAGTAATGCAAATACATTTGGCTAATGACTGCTAAGGGAAGCTGCAGCATTCTCACAGTGTAAGGGTTAGAGCGAGGTCAACTTGGGACACCAGTTTAGAGCTGTAATAGTGAATATGACAGTGCAATGGCTGTAGGCAGAGAGAGTGAGACACGAGTGTGTTTACAGCAGAGGTAGCGGTCCAAGCAGTCTAAGTGGCCCGGCTGGCAGGCCTACCACACCACTAGCGGATAAAGCCTAGTCATTAATCACTGGCCTGTGGGATCGTCCCACTGTAACAGAATACTAGGTCAGGGGGAGCTCCTGCTGTCAATCAGCACTAAAAAACGTGCGTGAGAGTCTAAGTGGAGTGGGACTGTAAGCGGAGAAATGTGCTTTAGATAGGAACGTGTCATTTTCAGCCCGCAGCTACAAAAAGCATACAGTACTGAGAAATTAATGCATTAATGCAAACACCGGCGTGCAAGTGCTAGACTTTCATTTACATGAAAAGCACATCAAGTCATCCGTTGGGAGTGAAAGCAGCATTTTCTGCCCTAAAAGCTGAAACTTGATTTTAAAAAATAGAGACAACACTGCTCTATTTTTATTTTTTTTAAAGAAGAAGAAGAAGAACAAGGAGCAAACTGATATACGGTGCAGACGGCCCTGTGGCACTAAGACTGCACGCCGGAAACACTGATATCCCGCTCAGATATGAGAAACGTGTGCATCGAGGGACTGCCGAATGCAGGTTCAACCAGTGTTTTTTTTTTCACGGTGCTTTCATAGGCTAATTCAGAGTCATCACGGCATGGAAACACTTGCATTGGCAGAAAACCAGCGTGGCCTTAACATGGGTCATGATGCTGGGCTGATGAGGTGATAAGAGAAGTGAGGAAAACGCAAAAATCTAAAGCCGGTGAAACGCACTGGGCTCCTCCGACCGGCTCACTGTAGATGAGAAGTGCAGATAGGCAGCATACTTTTATAGTCTCCGCTCTATGCAGCTTGTTTGGTTATCTACTCTGACACGCTGTACTCAGTTTACTCTTACGTCATGCAGACCCTCTGTTCACACTGTGTTCAGCTGTGTCTGTTTCGCAGGGGGCACAAAATGTAAACGTGAGGTCGTATCTTTCCTAGTAAACTGAGGGATTAATAAAATATACCGTGCATTCTTAAAATTAATGACAGCCTCTAATAAGATCATTATTACTAAAATGAAACTGAGTCCATATCTGTCACAATTACTGCAGTTCTACTTGTTTTTTTTCTCTCCATTGACCCACATATCCTGTGTTACTGCTCACAGATTTAAATAGACACTCTGAATATTTTCACTCAATTTGTTCTGCAAGCTGAAATTCCACATGCTTCCTTCAGGGGTTGAACCTGTGCAGATGGCACGAAGAAGCACTGCTAAGAGCCCTCCGCAGAAACTCGCTCAGATCGCTGTAACCATGGAAACAATGTCAAACATTTTATCAAGCTTACAGATGCCCAGCTGAAAGCGAAATCACTAACGAAAATGAATAATCCACCAAACACCACCATCATTTGACTAAATTTAAGGCGTCTGATTTCTTCTCACACTCAATTCATGTTTTTTTGTTTTTTAAGTGATGAAATGTTATCCTCTTGTTACTACTGCTGATGTCCGAGTTTCTGTCCTTATTGTGGTTTTGTGATTTACTTCAGCACATGACAACAACGCTAAGAT
This sequence comes from Simochromis diagramma, assembly GCF_900408965.1. Lineage (NCBI taxonomy): Eukaryota > Metazoa > Chordata > Actinopteri > Cichliformes > Cichlidae > Simochromis > Simochromis diagramma. Next base: position 9,974,487 of record NW_024386782.1, read on the forward strand.
CAGCAGAACAGCAAAAAAGGACAAAAAGGAGGGTAGAAACGGGTTTTTCAGAGGCACACCGTTAGCTGACACCCCTTCATGAAATGGGAAAAAGGAGCAATGAAACACCATTCTCCAAAAGATTAAGTGTTGGATGGTGACGGTGGTGGTGTGGAGCGCAAACATGTGGGCTCAAAATCTCCCTTATGCATTCAAATAGGTTGAAATCTTGTGACTGCGAAGGCCAGCGTGTGACTCACATCATTTTCATATTTAAAACATTCAGCGAGGCCAAGTGAGCCCAAGAGACCATTCCCAAGAGAATAGAAATGCTTCATCGTAGGATCAAGATCAAAGTGTCCTGATGTGTAGTAACCATTCCCTCTAAGTGCGGACAAGCAGACTCAAAGCATGTCAGCAAAAATGCTGTAACAGCATAACAGAGTTCATGGATCCTGGATGGAGGTCAAAGGTCTGCTCTGCTTGTTTCTCAGTCTTTGTTACGTGGAAGTGCACTGACAGTTTTCCTGAAGCCTTTAAAAAAACAGCAAATTGATTTGGATCTGTTTATTTTTTCTAGTTTTCCATCTTTTCATTCATTCAGAATTAAAAAATTAATATTATGCTGAAGTTCCACTTCTTAAACTGGATCATGCTGCAGCTTCACCCGCCCTCCCCGGCCCCCTGGGTGAGACAACAGTCATATACTGTCGGTCAGCCTCTACACACCTGCATCCCCAGCTGGACCTCAAACTCCCTCCCCCTCCGCCCAAGCTCCACAGCGCTCTACTCCCAGCTGCCTGGGCTATTTATAGGCCTTGTTTCATTTCCACACCTGCAGGGGGGCAGAGTTGTCACAGTGGGCCCACAGAGGCTCTCTGGAGTACTGCACGGGAATGAAAATGCACCTTGCTGATGCAGGAACTTATTCTTGTCACTCTCTCCCTGCAGACTCGCACGGCACTATTTTGTTGTGCATATGCAGTGCAGTATGTGGTGCAAAGATAACGCGAAAAAAGCAATGCGTGTAAATAAGATTCCCCCGTAAGTAGCGTGAGGTGTATTGACATGGATTACACTTTGAATAATCAGGTGTTTGCAGTAACACGCACACACACACACACACACACACAGAGCAGCTTGATATTATATCGGCACATTCCCTCACAACATCCTGCATGGACACTACTCTTTTTTTAAAACTTGATTAAGCGGAACCAGCTAGGTGATATGCAACAACACCTTAAAGTTGCTATTTTTCCTCCTACATTTCTGTTTTTTTCCTGTCATGCTTTTCTACTCTGGATGTAGTGGGCTGAGGATCCAGTCAGCGGATTACATTATCAGTCTGACCTAGTTGCCAGCTATCTCCTGAGACCTGAGGAGCCAGGCTTTCTGCACAGCCTTCCGCTGCTACAACACGCACACTGTGTAACTTTAATTTATCAGGGGGAAGAGGAGGGAGAAATGTGACAGGTTGACAGTTCTCTTTGCCTGCCACTCCGAGCACTCCCCTCTCCCCGCAGTGTGCTGGTTAAGTGTCCTCGCTATAGAACAGTGCATTACAGGAGCGACTATTATTCAGTGCCCTGGAAACTCATCAGCTAGGTTGGAACCCTCTTATTAACGCGAACACTTAAAGTGAGATTTGCACGGAAATATGCGATTCAGGAGGTGAGGCGGGGAGCTATTTTTTTCTATTTTGTCTAAAAAGAGCAAAGAAGTCGATACACGATGTAATACACGGGAAGTAGTCACGTCATTCGCTTATGCACCTATGCAAAAGTCTAAAAAGCAGTCCGTTACAAATAAAACAACGAAGAAAAGCAATACTTAATATCTCTATGGAAATATAGGTGGTACTATTTAAAGTATAACAAATACTGGCTATAGCCCTGAAAATACTTGATCTGGGTCACATGCTAATACATATCACCCAGGCTGTCACTTTATGATTATCATTATAAAAAATTGCAATAATAAAACTAACCAAACCAAATGTTTTTCCTGTGTGTTGTTGTGGTAAATTAATTTAACAAATGCAAGGAGGTGCTCAGACTAATCTTGTGTGCAATATTACAGAAATAATTCTGACCTTAACCTCAGAATTCCAACATTTTTTTCAGAACGACTCTGGATTTTTAACCCTGAAGTCAGCGTTTGGACAGTTAAGTCAGAATTCTCATTTTCCCCTCTAAATTCCAATTTTATTGTTATCATTTAATGTCAGAATTCAATGAAATTTAATGTTAATTTCAAGGCTACAGTCAGAATCTCAGAAATCTGACATTTGTGTCAGAGTAACTTTGGAATTGTACGGCTGGTGTCAGGATTTGGACATTCTGACTTACTTTTTCTCAGAATCCTACGATTTGTTTCAGAACAACTTCTTTTCTCAGCGTTCTAAAGCTGAAATCAGAATTCAGAATTTTTCCTCAGAGTTCCGATTTTTAATAAATCAGAATTTATTCTAACTTACTCTGTTTTGTCATCAAAATTCCAAAACTGAAGTTACATTTCTAACTTTTTCCATTAGTATTAAAAATCTCCGACTGCTGACTTTAAAATCAGAATTCTGATTCTTTGTCTCAGCATTTAAAAAAAAGTCATGACCCATTTTTGTTTGTTTCATGCGCTCTAATCCTCATGATTGAAATGGGATTGACATTTAGTTTTTGAATATCACTATTAATGTCGTTGCAGTTATCTTGACAACCCTACTTGTCGTATTTTAGGTGTGAAATGTAAGAACATTAGTGGAGTACTTTGGTTTCCTTCCACCAGTGTCATCTCACATTAAGAAAAAGCCACTGCCTAAAGTCATATTAATAAAATTATATTAAAGCGCACACTAGCAGAAATTATTTCTTACTGTAAGAATATGGCCTCCATACTGGGCGACTACAGGAGCTTTCATTTAATTTCATAAAGTCAATCATGTAGCAATTAGTCAAGGAAAGGCATAATAGGCGCGCAAAAGAAACAATTTGGGGCTGTTATTCTGAAAGCACAAAGGACTTTAAAAAAATCACAAAGCAGTTTTCAGAAGCAGAATTGAAATCATGACAAACTCAGACATGTGAAAGGCAGCGCGATGACAATATAGTCTGAGAACAAAAGACTGGACTAATCAGCCTGCAGATTTAAAAAAAGAAAGAAAGAAAGTTTCCAACAATAGCAGCTCTGACGTCTGGAAAAGGAAAGACGAACCGAAAAAATCGGTACGGCTCAATTAAATAAAACCTTGAAAGAAGAAGGGAAGTAAAAATTCAGGAGAGGAAATATTATTTATCCTCCACGTTGAGCGTGCGGTGATAGATGATCAGTCGAAATATCAAAACAGGCTGGATTAATGGAGCCATTCTGAAATTGTTAAATATCAACATCTCACATAATATTCAGGCTGAGGAGAGCCGAACGTGCATATGAAAGATTTTTGGGTCATGACTGTTTCCCCCAGGTGGAAGAAGAAGAAAAAAAGAAAAAACAGCCAGTATGGTTTTTCTGTGAATATTTGGGGGTGGGAGGGAGGTGGAGGTGGGGAGGAGAGGAGAGGAGAGGGGAGGGGGTGCTGCCAGATTAGGCTACAGCCTGTGCCAAGGTTATAAACAGGCTGTTATCAGGCTTCCAAACAGAATAATCCTCCCTGTATCAGCGCCCAAACATATGGGGCCACACAAAGCAGCAGCAGCCCCTGACAGACACCCCCTTTTAATTACATAGAGGAGGGGGGCAGGACCTTTCTTCCAGTGCCTTTCCCTTCTCCGCTTTACTTTCTCTCCGTCTGGCTGTCTTGGAAATATATTTATTCTCAGATGTAAGATTGCATTTGTCATAAAAAAGAGCCTACAAATGAACCTTAGAAAGTTTAAATTGCCTCAACGTTTTAGGTATTTTAGATCAGACAGCTGGTAGATTAATCTATTAGATGACTGTGACAAACAGTGATAATTCATTTTTTTTGTAATTGTATACTATCTTTGGGATTTCAGCTGTTTTTTGGGCAAAAAAAACAAACAAAACATAAGAACATATGCAAACACACCTCAACAGTGAGTTCCTGGTTCAGTTCCTGTCTGTCTGGGCCATTTGCTGCATATGTCTTGTCTCTCTGCAAAGTATCAATCAACCAAATGCTCATCAACAATGAAGTGATCTTAGAAATGTATTTAAACATGTCATTTTATGCTTTTTTCACTTTTCATTCTTTGTCCATATTGTATAGCTGAAAAGATTAAAATGACTAGCAGACAGTAGTAATGTGATGATGGCACCTTGGGTGATTGATCAAAGCAGCTATGATGGAGACTTTTAACTACTGTGTAAAATTTAATTCTTAAAATCGAGAAAATATTTTGAAGGTAAAATAACAGCTTGTTGCAGTAGTTTAGATATTAGAATAAAAATAAAGCTATCAATTCAAAAACATGCAAAAAAAATTGTGTGTCTGTTTCAGTCAGCGCTTAGCAGTTTGGAGGGGGGGGGGGGGGGGGGGGGTTCCTCCCATCTGAAAGAGATAAATTCCTCATTCTTTTATATACTGCCTACAGATTTTAAAGTCTTGTTCAATAAAGTTTAAATGTCACAGAGGTGTAATAATGGGGATCATATAAAAGCTGGGCTTGGAAAAGCTATGCAAAAATGATGGCGTCCCGTTCAGCTTGTGCAATAAACTTTTATTTGGCTGAATCGGCCAATAAAAGTGAGCTTTGAAGGTTGTCAATGGGGAGTAATTGGTCCATTTTACAGGAGCGATCATATTTCTTTGAGGCTTCTTTTTTTTCCTCATAATGCGCGAATGAGTCTCGACACGAGGAGAATCTTCTCGTTAGGAATGTGACTTATCCACCAACCTTCAGCCAGCACAGAAGGGCGTATAAACAGCGACACAAAAAAAACATCTGGAAAACCGATGCAGGACAGGTAAATGACACCATCTGCAGCTCTGGTCGCCTGCGCTGCAAGCCCTCCTCTTTTGTGAGATTTCACCATGAATGATGGAGATACACAATAACGGTGCACGCTTTTGGCAGCAGCAGAGCCCATTTCACACACCCCCAGACAGAGGGAAGAGTGTAGACCTTAATGACGTCCAATCTTCTCTGTCACGCCGGGCTGGAGGCTCACCGGGGCAAAAATCGACCGACAGTTCCAAGTGCTGTTAACCGGTTTTGAGAACTTCTCGCTGATTCACAAAGCACACCTTTATTTCAAACGCGGCTGTATGTCATCGCTTTCTTTTCCCACAATTAAAGTCGGGCGATCACAGTCACACTACATATGCAGACACATTCACAAATATTCAGCGGCACAGCTTGAAATGCTGGCTCTTATAAAATAAGATGCTCAGTCTGGAGGCAGTTTCGCTTGTTTCAACATACCTGGTGAGACATAAATGTCAACCACTGTAAACAAACACAGTCCAAAGAGGATGATTCGCTCAAAGAAAACAGAAGGGGTTACCTTCATTTGCCACAGACAATCATTCTGAGATCTGAAGGCCTTTTTTTTGTCTATGAGCCTTTCAGACCATCTCTGTCTGAAGTCTTTTCTCTTTCTCTTTTGAGTGTGACTTTAGCTTTTTAACAACAAAAACATGTGTTGCGGCTCGTAACAAATAAAATCAGCGGCTTCCTCTTTTGATATTTTCAAGCGGCTCCTTGAACAAATAACTCTTATGAACCCAAAGGTTTTTTCAATCCTGCTTTCTCCTAATAACTGAATGACGTTCGGTAAAGTAATACTCATTTAAGCGAAGGAGAAAAAGAGTTTTGTTTTTGTCATCAGGTCTGGGCTAGCTCGCCGATTCGATTTCACAGCTGCAGAAGCATTTGGTAAGAAAATATCTGAGTGCAGCTGTAAGCCAAAGTGTCAGCGTCTATCCATCCTGGTAGAAAAGGCCCAAAATAATAATCAAACACTCGAGCCTCTTCGGAGCAACGCTGCCAGTGCCACACAAAAGCAGACAGACAAATACAATGAGTATCTCCACACCCCTGCTCTGACAGGAGGCGCTGGCAGAGTCGGGGTAAACGGACTGCGCTGTGCGGCACAGCAACCCCTAATGATCTCCCCTCTGTTTCAGCGGACTGAGAAAAGCCATTACCTCCCGCCACATTACCCTGCCATCCCTCACATGGTGGATGGCTCCTCTCTCCCATGAGCACCTTGCTCCAGTCATGGCTGGCAGTGCTCACCTCCTTACCGCCTCCTCCTCAACCCCGTCGCCCCCCTCCTCCTCCCACTGAAACCCCCAGCTCTATACATCACATTTAACACTTTGACACTAACAGTCTATAATGTTTCTATTCTACAAAATCACTCTGCCAACTCCAGGATAGCAGAGCAGAGTCTGAGGAAAATAAATACCACTCTCAGCCGCTGGCAGTAAATTCTAAAGGAAAAGGAAAAGCACAAAAAAAGAGGCTCTTATACACTCGGCCTCTTCACTCGCCATCTAAGAGGTCTTCTGGCCGCAGTGGAAGCGAGGGGGTAATTTCAGTCGATACACATTACAGCTCCCACTGACAGCAACAGCTCGCGCTTTTTTGCATGGAAGATCGTCGGCGTCGCACAAAGAAGCCACATAAAACCACGTTTTCCGAGACGTGGACGTTCTTCGCGAGCACTTTATCGGCGTATGAAATAAACATCTCGCTGCTTTAATTATTAAAATCAAAAAGTGGCATGAATAAATAAAAAGCAGCCTGAATAAGTGATGCGACAAGACAAAACTCCAGGCATGACCTTTGAAAGTGTCTCAATGTGTCAGCAGACCAAAATAGAGGGAGGTGCTTTAAGGAGGAGGTTTAAAGAAAAAAAAAAAGAAGGAAGCAAGGAAGGGAAGAAGGAAAGGGAACAACTGGGGGGGGAAAAAAACACCAGCCATAAATGAAAGACGTCAGAAGAGATTAGTCTACTCAAAAACAGAGGAGAAACAATAAACATAGAAGGCACCCACACCTCATTGCATTACAATTTGTTTCTTTTGTCTCTCTCTTTAATATAAGTGTTTACTTGGGCAAAATCCAATCATTTCATTCTCTCCGAGCGTATTTCATGTATATAAACAAACATTTGCTCGACCTCACTGGAGTATTAGCTTTAATGTATCGTCAGCAAGCCTGGCTTTGAGAGGGCATTAATTTCAATTCGCCGATTTAAACACTCCAGTTTGTCGCAATCCTTCATCGCAGTACGCCACCAAGTCAACACACACAATGGGCCTATTTTTCAATCTAATGGCGGGGGCTTACTTGCCATTAGTTGAGGGGGGGGGAGGAAAAAAAAAAACTGCTTTTGCCTTTTGAACAAGCCACTCAAAATGTAACCCTGCATTTCAAAATGAATTTGAATAATTAATTGCAAGTTAAAACAGCCCACGAACCCCAAGAAACGGGCTGGGGGGACGGCAGCTCGGAAATATATTTCTTACCCCGAGGCCAGGAGATGTCTCATCTTAGAAAGCTGGAAAATCGCGTGTTTGAGGATAGAGTGTGTAATCTCCAGTGAATCTAATGAAACAAAGTAAAAGATAACGCCACATTTCATCACATTGGAGACAGAGAGCTTCCTCTGGCTTGCCCTTGAGGTGGCAGGAATCCATAATCTGAGGAAATCAGTCTTTTTATGTAGTTGAGGTATCACGAGCCCCTATTTGACCTGACTCTCGCGACAATTGATTTATGAGCGGATCGGATACTTGAATCAAAAGTCTACACCTCTCCCCCTCTCTCTCGCTCAAATGATTTATTTTGAAGACAAGGCTTTCTGGAGAAAATATTACAAAACCAACCACCGTCACAAGTCATTTCGGATGGCACGCCGCCCGTCGACGAGACAACGGGTCTTAACCAAAAATGTGCACTCGATGATAATAAAGCACATCTGCCATCAAAGCAACACAATCTCACACATGTCAATAACACACATTTACAGAATCTGCCTCTTCTCCCGCCGTCCTTGGCCCATTCCTTTGCAGCGAGCTTGTCTTTATTATTTAATTAAGCCACTACGGCCATTACATTAATAATTGAGTGTGAGAGGAGACCCAGGGCAGCCGCAGGCTCTGGCGCATTGGGCTTCCTGGTGAGGAGTGTATTAAAAATGTGTGTGTTTATGTCCCCGGGGCGTCTGTCCTGGCTGCATAAAATTGAATTGGTTATATCTAATATATCATCCCCTAAGGGTGACTGGGTGGGTGAGGAAGAGCAGGGGAGAGCTGGGGATGGTCGCATCCTGCCAGCAGGGAACGAGTCTTAGAGATTCAGAGAGAGAAAGAGGGGGAGAGAGAGAGATGCATGAGGCTGTGACGTTAATGTCCCTCAGAATCAAATCGATGGCTGTCCGAATCCTCAATGAGCATGGCCTTAAGCTACGAAGCACAAGACAAGCCCAGAACCAGATTAAACCCACTCGTTACCGCAGTCTTTGTTCACTTCTGGTGTCTGGTGATGCATTCAGTGCATCAGTGAGAATGGGTGGAGGATTTCTTATGAAAACGGATTACAACCGGATACCAAATACATGCGAGAGATAGAAAGACAGAGAGAGGAGAAGAAAAAAAAAAGCTTATGGCATTCATATGGATACTAAGAGGATGAATGTTGGTGACAATGTAAGTGTCTGAATGTAAAGGCAGGAGAAACATCACTCATGATCCCTTCCTTTCACAGACTGAGGGGCTGACTGCAAATGCACTCTCCCTCTCTGTCTTTCTCCACCTCTCCTCTTATCTGCTTTTCCCACCATCCCCCCACTCCCACCTCCACATCCAACGAGCTCCTGCGCCTTTATCCAACTCCTGCACCTTTAAGGCCTCCAGACTCCAGAGGAATGAGCATTTTAACACCACCATTAAGGTCAGGGCCTAAATTATTGATCTGCCACCTCTATCAGCATAACGGTCACGTAGCCAGTATCACAATCTAACCCTCGGCCAGCTCGCTGCAGCTACCTCAATTAGAGAGAGATTCTCATTACAAAGAGAGACGGCGAAAGTGAGAGAGAGAGAGAGAGAGAGAGGGAGAGGAGAAATAAAGAGAGAGAGAGAGAGAGAGAGAGAGAGGTCCACGTCGGATGATGAAAAAAGGGGACAGAGAGCATTCTTTACACCCACCCTCCGCCTCCTCCTCCTCCTCCTGCCCCCAGTCCACCTCCTCCTTCCCCTTGAAGTCTCCCATCATCTCCCCAGACAAGACCCAAAGATGACAGGTCTTATCCTCACCAAAATGCGGGCGATAAGGCAGCTGTAAAAGAATAATAAAAGAATAATGCATGGAGGATGAAAGAGGAAGGCAGACAGGGAGTGAGGCGGAGAGAGAAAGAGAGAGAGAGGCAGGCCAGGGAGGGGGCAGCAACATAAATAAAGATGCGGCACTGTAGGGCTGGATCTCCTAATGAATTCGGAAGGTCCTGGATCAATAACATCAGCACGCTGACGACACATCACAAATGCCAAAGGAGCCGTCCGCTTCAAGCGGCGCCTGAAGAAAAACAGACGTTTACTGCGTGCCTCTTCTTCTTCGCAAAAATGACCGAGAGCGTCGGAAATCGTTGAAAACCTCTCTTTTAAAAACGAGCCGAAGTCGTGAAGTGTGTGTTTGTGCGCTATACTGCTGCAAGGAGCATCAGGAAGCAGGAAGCAGCTTTGATGCTTGGTAATGGGGATGATTTCCACCTAGGAGATGCGGTTGATAGTGGCCGTGCTATCAGTGCCATTAGTAATGCTGATGACAGATGGTTTCTTTGTCTCTATTCAGATTTATTTTCACAGCTGTCAGAGGAAAGAAGAAACACACTGAGTACATCATTACCCAGAGCAAATAGCCTGAAATGAAACAATCCCTGATATGACGGTCAAAATGTCTGCTGATCTGTGAGGGGGGGGGGGGGGAATAAAAACTGGAGTATATGTTAGAAAGTGTTATAGCAAAGAGTCTCTTAAAAATGGATCAAAGCAGAAGTTGAGGTCGGTCTTGAAAACGTGCCCTCTCTCCCCATTCGCTCATACACAATCATGGCCTAATGGCATCCATTAACATAATTGCCAACATAACTAGTGTTCCGTGTCTGAGAGCCGTTCCCCAACTATACAGGGGAAAAAATACAGATACAGAAAGATGAGAGGAGATGAAATTGAGCCAAACTGGGACCATCCCCAAAAACATATTGTGGGTGTTCAAGCTGGAATCGCCTCCTCCTCACCCGCTTTTCAAAGCTACAGCGCTTTGTGGAGACCCCCTGGGAAGACTCTGGCATCTCAAGGAATGTGATGCCAGTATGTGTGTGTGTGTGTGTGTGTGTGTGTGTGTGTGTTAGAGAAAATTTTTTGTATGCAGCACAGATAGCGGGTGAAAGAGCAGAGAGCTTCCTTCACATGTTGGTAGCTGCCTCTGCGTTCAAAGATTGGGCCCCGACGCACCAAACACAACCTGCCAGGCGAAATGAAATTCCCATTATTTTTAATTAATCCCTAATTAAAATATATTACTCCACAGATTCCACAAATCTCTCTTAATATGCAAATGTGGCCAATTCAAGGATATTTACATGTCATTAATTAAGGCAAGCACATTCTCTTAGTCTAATGAGCTGTGGCCCGGGTCTGCCAAGGAAAACTAAACACTGGGCTCAGGAGTGAGTAAGCACAGCCACGGGGGGATGCCGAGTCTCTGTTGAGTCAGGACTATCAAACACTAATGCCGGGGTGAAGTAGACAACAGCTCTGCTTGGGCTCACAGGAAAAAAATCCACCCTGAAACAGTCTGACATCATTAAAAACTGCTACCGGTGACAGAGCTTACATCTGTGTGCTTTTCTTTTTTAACAGCTGGCGTGTGATCTTCTCAATCCTGAGCATAACTGGCCAAACGCAGCAGCTGTAACATCAAACTGATGCACTTCAGCAGAGCTCTTTGGTTGCTATATGCTACAACTTCATGTACTTACATCTGCTGAAAGTACGGCTTAAACAAATAACAGCCTTTCAGCGCCGGTGAACAATCTTATGTTACTCTTTGATTTTGTTTCAGCTCCTTACCCAGGCCCCCTTTTTTACGACTACGTCAAAGTCTGAATTTTATCACCATGATGTAGTTTTTCAGGGATTTTTTTTTTTTTTTTTTTGCATTTTTTGGAAACTTTAAGATCTTGAACTAAATTTAAAGGTGTGAGTTGGAACAGTGTTCGGATGCATAGCAAAGAGAATATTAAATTACTACTCTGAGATACAACCCCATTCCAACACTGGGAATGCCCCACAACACAGGACAGTATACGTGTTTACCACTGTGGACTATGTGAATTGGCATTGTCTTGATGATATAAGCAACACCTTCCCTGCTCCAAACCCATATTTAGGTAAGTCAGTATTAATAATGTCTTCACCATCTGCACTAATGCACTTGTGCTATCATCACCACGGATGTTCACTTTTGAACTGTGGTGCTTATGTAAAATTCAAACTGAACGCTAATTTAAAAAATTACATTAAAATGGCTCAATTTCAGCATTTGAGATGTTGTATTTACAGGTCACAAATAATATTAGACAATCACTGAATTCTTTCTTTAAACGGAAACCTGTCTGCGGCGTACTGCCTCTCTCCCAGTGACATCCGAGACAGGCTGCAGCCCACCCATCCCCCCTTCCCACGCCTCTGAATTGGATAAGCAGGAAAGGAAATGGATGGATAGATGGATGGATTGCTGGCACATCTACTGTATGTCACTCGAGTTTTGAAACCATGCTCTTGCTGCACTGCATGTCAGCAATTTGACACCTTCACTGTTTACTCTGTATTCAGGAATTTAGAAACTGAAGTATTTACACCACAAATACTGTGTAACACATGTCCTTCAAGTTTTGCCATGAAGCAATCTGAGATGTTTAGGGAAAAAAATGGAAAAATATTCACAAGTCACTGAAATATGCAACAAGGACACGCTTCTTCATTACAGGCCTCATAAAAAAATGAAATCACCTGCACCTTGACCAGAAACAGCACTGAAATTACACTAATGCTAATGATCCCGTAACGTAACGTATTCAAATGCTTGAAGGGCAGACCTTATCCAATCATCAAACATCATAAACGTTTATACAAAAATAATAAATGATAACACGCATACACAAATGAGAGGATACTTGAGCAGCAAATATCAATTAACAATAATAATTACTGCAACTGGATAACAAGCTCACATTCTGGAAAGACCTTTTATTGCTCATGTAAATACCTCCAACCCCTAAACACTCACCACCCTGCAAACACATGGCCCCCTTTTTTGTGCTACAGTGACGTCAAAGCCAATTGTCCATTAGTAGTTTAAAGTCAGCCCTCAGGGACCTCCTAACAGCATCGAAGCCCCAGTCAACAAGTCACTGGTGTGATGTATTTATAAAGTAAATATCCAAGCTTATTGGATTCTTCCTTTGACCACCTCTTCATCAGGTCATTTTGCCGAATGTAGTTGTTTTCGACTTTTTAAACACTTGCCTGCTTTTACAAAATCGTAATTTCATACGTTTGTGTTATTTTACTTATTTTACTTTAACTGCACACCAGTGCATGAGGAGCATCAATCCCAACACCAGCTTCTTAATAATTAAAGAGAATATGTGTAGTGTATCCAACCACTTCCCCAGTTGTTACATGGATACTTTTCATGAATATCATGTTGTATGAGGTGATTTGAAGGAGAGTGAGGAAATGAGCTGGGGTAAGATGTACCTTGCTCATCTCCTTGTTCTCCCCTTTTCCAGCTGCTCTAATTTGACACCTTGAGCTGGGGGAGGGCGGGGGCGATGACGATGGGGCGGTGGGCAGGGTTAACTAGGTGGGGGAGTGCAAAGACATAGCGGAATTCATTAAGAATAGCAACCTGTCTCTCCCCTCAACCTCCCTCTGACGGTAATGATATCCGAGGTTAGCAGAGAGCACACCAGCCAGAAGATGGGAGGAGAAACAAAGACAGAAAGAGGGAGAAACCGAGAGAGTTGGGAGCTCCGGAAAATTAGAAAGACCTCAAATACATCTATTTCCAGTGGAACAAGTTCATGGTTCAGCTCGTACATCGGGCACTTGCACTGAACCATCTCACTGAGGACCCTGTTTGCCTGGTTGCTTTTGAGTGTATTTCTGCATCCTGTTAACATTCACATGAAATGAAAGAGGTTTCAAAAACTGTTATTTTGCCTCTGACAGTCCTAATGCACTATGATGACATACCAACAACCAACTGCAGACCTTCGAAAAACCCATTTACGCCACACTTTGTAGGTTGGATGGAGTGCAATCAGACCTTTTCAACATTGTGATTACCACGTACTGGCACAGTAATCTGTGGCTGAGGAATTGGCTGGCTAATGGCAGTTTCACATCAGCCATCTATAGGGACCTTGCAGACAGGTAAAGTGGTAGTTGCAAGATATTGAAATGGCCAGTGCCACCTGGGATGAAAGGCCTTTAAAAAAAGTATTAAGAACTTATTTTTGCCCCCCACTAGAAGCAGAGGCACTGAGTGTAAGACGAGCAGCTTTATCTCTGCAGTGACTTAAAACATCAAACACCTCGCTTTCCCTCACAGCCACCGAAGCTGCAGCTTGATTTTAGAGCTGGAGGGGGAAATGATTGAGGGGTGAGAGGGAAAAAAAGTTTCAAAGCTGAGCTGAAATCCTCGCTGAAACAGTGTCCCGAGACCTTTCAAACACTCATTTCCATTTATCTAGCAGCGACATTTTTCATGACGTACTCTCTGGCAAACTATCTGACTCATAAATCCAATTCAAGCCTATTACTGGAGAACTTTTAAAGCTATCCTTCATTAATGTTAATGGGGGTTTTTAGTGGAGGCCAGTGGTGGTTAGGACTACATGGCTGCTTTCCCAAGCTTGTTTAACAGGCTCCAGACAGAGATGGATGCTTCTTGCAGTCCGATAGGCTCTCAAAACCATCTATCACCCAGAGGACCCACCCACAGAGCTGGCGTTCCATAACAAAGGGCAGGCAGGAGAGCTCCTGATTGACAGCTTTATGCGTGTGGTGGCTAGTCAGACAGCAACGAGGAGACACGGTATCTGTTTGTGGCCTCAGCGCTGGCCCCCCTTTCTGAAAATGAGTTGTGAAGAACAGAACAAAATAATGAGTGAGCAGGGGAATCGATCAATATGCCGACACGCGAGATAAATGAGAGAATCAAACACACGCACACACACAGAAAAAAAACCCCATCCCTAATGCTGCTGAGTAGGTACAAAACTAATCAGGCAAATGAAGCTGCCTGAGCAACATAAACTGTGAATGGAGAGCAGTGTTAAGGCATAAACAGTTATTATCACAAAGATCATTACCCTTACACCTCCAGACTCACTAATTACCACGGTAAACAGCCATACTCTAAAAATGTATGGCTGGAGCATGCAGTAAAACCCGCTGCAACATGTAAATGCAGGTACGAGTCACAAATAAAGGGCTAACGCGCTGCTCAAAAACACTAAAATCTATAATAACATATATGTTAAACAACGTTAAAAAAAAGGGCCAAGTGATTTGCTTCTGTCACAGCTGCAATCATTTTACGAGAGGCCACAGTAGCTCTCAGGGTGTATATATTCTCGAAAGGCAGACCAAAAAAAAGGAAGGGGGTGGGGTGTTTCAGAAGAGACACACTAAATTTGGACAGTAAGTAGTATCACCCCGTCTGCGCGGTACACCGCACATTCGCAACGCCCCATTTAACCGCACACGGCGCTTCCCTCTACTGCCTTCATTTGCATACTTCAGCGGGGCCCTGACGGATGAAGACGGATGGGGCAAAATCAGCCTCACTGAAACAACTGTTTTATCAAGGTTAAACTATCCAAGAAGCTCTTAACCCCCACGCCTTTATCACACTACAGCTCTCCCAATATCAATCTATCAATATGATCTTATCGGGAGGGAGGTGGGAGAAGGCGCTCTTCATAAACTCAAGTAATAGGAACATAAAGGAATTTTATGTGTTTAGGGGAGGAGACTGCTAAACATGGTGCTGAAGGACATCAATAAAATCCAATAAAACAGGCTGCAAGGTGGTGGCGGCAAAGCCAAATAAAAAATAATAGAAGAAGAGCTGCTCCCCTCAAGGCGTGAGAGGCATGCGCGGAGTCACAGGGTCGTCGCTTCATATCTTGTGAACGACTCGTGAAAGCATCGGCGAGAAAGCACTAAAATCCTCCTTTTACAACATGGCGTGGGGGAACCTGCACATACTGTCATGCGGTCTGCCTCGGGGAAGTCTGAAAATAAATTATCCATGTACGCTCACTCACTGAAACTTATTCAATGAAGTGGTAATAAATGCATGTCTAATATTACTTGTCTTTGTGTCACGTGACCTAGTTTAACGTAAAAACGAGAGGTCTTGTTAGGTTAAACTAACACAGTTTGCCTTCCTGTAACAGCAGAGGCCATGCCTGTGTGTATGTGTGCACATAGAAAGTGAGGGATTTCGAAAAGGTAGTCCATAAACCTAGACATGAAAATAAGAGTAATTAATAATGCACACAATGGGAAGATTCCTATAATTCTTCAAATGAAGTCAAGCTGACTACGCCCAGAGAGTGACATCAGAGCATCTACCCCTAACCTTCAGGCCTACCCGTACCTATAAGGTAACTTAAGTGGTAATTAGACTTATACTGGAGGTTTTTGCTAGCTTTTACTGCCTGTGACGTTTATTCACACAGATATGTGAAAACACAGATGTGCAAGTTAATTTATCATGTCATTCTTTTTATCTTCATAGAGAGACAGCAACAAACGGCTGTTCACGAACACCAAACAAATGAATAATGAATACATACAGGTATTTTTCTTTTTGCAAGCTACACTTTTTATTGTATGAGATGCACAGTTTCAGTGTTTGATGAACACTTATTTACACATATTCATAACAACATATTCCGGTGACCCCAAAATGCCCCTGCACTGAGAAATGTTGAGCAAAATACAAAGAGCATACATGTAACGTACACGTAACGCCAACAACGTTGTGTAACATCAACATAATATGCATACACACAAAGCCAACAAGCTCATGTAATGTCAACAGCGTGCACATGTAAAGTACCCACAGTATCAAAAATGTACACGTAATGTACATGCAATATCAATAAAGTACACGTATATGTAATGTTCCTGTAATTTCTTTCAAAATTTTTATTTAGCTTTTATTTAAACAGGTATTCCCATTGAGACTCGTTACAAGAGATACCTGTTTCAGGCAGGTACAATGTACAATTGTACCAGTTAAATGGGGGTGTACATGCCATGTCACCTTTCATTTTGAGATCAGCTACTACATATATAATTTGTAAGGATTTGAATGTTTAAAAATGCATTTTAAATGTCTCCCAGAAGTTATACAAATGTCAATAATCCTAGTAACCAAGGTAGTTTATATACTAAGTTTCATAAATTTAACGTACACGTTATGTCACCTTTCATTTTGAGATTAGCTGTTACACATAATATATTTGTAAGGATTTGAATGTTTATGATTTTAAATATTTACTAAATAATATATATATATATACATATATCGTATGTCGTAAACTATAAGTATATAGTTTATATCCTTCGTTTTATCCAGAATAATTGCATCTAGGAGGAGTTAGAGAACATACATACACTGTGATCATCAGTGCCAAAATACTAAAACTACTAAAGACCAATAAAAACTACAAAAGACCATTGAAAGCCAGCAAGTCTTCATCTTAAAAGCACCAACAAAGAGCAAACCTTTGACTGTAATTGGAAAGCTTGTCCAGCAATTGTGGGCTGCTGCTCCAACTTAAAGTCAGCCTTACCCACTAACCATGATGGTGGAACAGTTAAAATGCAGTTCTTCTGAGGATATGAGAGACCCAGAAGGAGAGTAGAGACAGGGAAGATTTGAAATGTACCCAGGTGTCAACCTATTCAAATAAAAGGATCTTCAAATCAGTTCTGTATTTAACAGGTAGACGGTGCAGAGAAGACAGTGCAGGTGTGATTCTTTTCTCTTTTTCTGGTACCAGTTAGGAGTCCTGCACCAGCTGCAGGAATAAGATGTTTATGTTTGTTCCTCCATACTAAGTGCGTGAACACCTGAAACTTTTGTAACAATGCCAAAAACAACCTTGCGGCATGATGGCATCCAGGGTGGCAGTATTGCCAAAACAACACAAAAGCATCACACTGGCAAACTGTCAAACAAACATTAAAACGATATAAACCTTACACAAGTTATGTTTCGATAGGCTCCAGCACAAGCACTTCTCAGGTGTCACTAGCACAGCGTTCACACCACATTCGGAGCATTAAGACAACTTTTATGGCCCAGAACAGCTGATGCAATTACAAACTGATACAGAAAATAACAAATTGCTAATAGCATAAAAATACCCATAAACCCGCATGAATATACACAAATCATAAGAGCAAACTACATCCTAACTTTTAATCTTTTGAAGGGTAAAAACTCCGTTAGGAGTGGCTCGGTAATAAATGAACAGAAGTATATAATTTGCTGATTATGCTCAAGTAGAAAAAAGAAAATGACAGCAATTAACATAATTTCAGTAGGAGTTAACTGTCCAGAACTAACATCGCCAAAGGCAAGCTGGCAGACAGAAGGCACAGTGGAAATCCACAGCTTTCACTCTTTGGGTAGGGGATACAGATTTTTTACTGTACAGGGAAGCAGCAAGGAAGCATCACCGCATTATCAATCCTCATGGCTGTTACTGCGAAAATTGGGTACGTATTTAACCAAACAGAAATTGGTTTGGTTAGTTTTCACATTGAAAACATATAATAGCAACGAGGCAACGGATATCTACACAAAACAGATTAACATAAAACTTTGAGTCAAACCTGCTGACGATTGAGAAAGTCGGCGCTGCTTCTAATGTAATTTGAGTTTAACGACAATTTATATGACACGAGTGGCATTAATGTATTTCTTTCTAACAAAAAAAAAAAAATCTTTCACTCTAACACCCTTTTTTGAAAAAAATCCTGCATGTTGAGGTTTCCCTTTTTTGCCTGCCTCCTTCAGAAGCAGGCTTAAGGGCCCTTATCTTACTCTCAGAGATGGTATTTACACTGCCAGGTGGCTAGGCCAAGTGCTGACCTGTGCTAACATCCGTGCTCTCGCCCCACTGTGCTAAATGCTACCTGTGGTGTCACATTTGCCAGGGGAAGTGATCCAAAAACTGCAGGAACCCCGCGTCTCTATAGGCCCCACGGAATTAGCAGCAACAATCCCCAGAGACAGCCTGCCTGCCTGTTTCTGCCCCTGCAACACACACTGTGACACGCGCGCAGAAATAGTACATACCGCACACCGCACTGAAGATTGCCAGCAAGAGACTGTTTGATTTTGCAGCCACAAAAACAACTCTTTGTGTGGCTAAATTTATCATCGCTCTCCGCCACAGTATTTGTGTCTTTCTCTACAGTTCAATATCTCTTCTCTGCTTTTCTGTGTGTGTGCGTGTGTGTGTGTGTGTGCGTGTGTGTGTCTGCATTGTTCTTTGTCTGTGCCTTTCCTTCCAGCGAAGGTGCCGAGGTTACCAAGGCTCATCTGTGGCCCCTTTTGTCTCTCACGGCACAGGCGAGGTTTATTAACATAAATTAGAATAGCTCACCGAGAGAGTACCTTGTCGCTATGCGTTACCCACGGCAACCTCTCCTCCACTCTCAATCCACCTGAGCATGTGCGTGTGTGCACGGTTGTGTGCGAGTGTTTGTGTGTGACATAAAGAGAGAGAAAGATAGAGCGAGAGAAAGAGAGCACACACTCCCCTGCATCTAAATGTGAAACTCTGAAATGAGGGAGACACATCCACACCCATCTCTCCCCTGTCCTGATTAAAATAAATGGTGCTATCTGCACTGCATGACTCACTACACCATGGCATTACTATCAGTAATTGAAACATCCAATCACTACTGAGCCATCAGCCTCACTGCTCTCCCCCATCTGACTTTGTGGCACCTGATTGAACGTCACACTGTATGGGAAGTAACACAATATATGCCCACGAGTTTATCCGAAGAAATGTTGAGGAGAGACACAAGAGTACCGCATCGAATAGCTGTGTGGATGTACAGTACATATTTAAATGTGTGTGTGTGTGTGTGTGTGTGTGTGTGTGTGTGTGTGTGTGTGTGTGTGTGTGTGTGTGTGTGTGTGTGTGTGAACCACTCAGCATCCTAAGCAGATATCTAGTGAGAGTCAGGCAGCCTCATTGATTGGTGTTGATTCCATCTGGGCAGCGAGCAGCGACTGACAGTGGATCTAAGCCGCTGCGAAAGGCAACCATTAATCTTGGTCCCGTTTAAGCAGCATGTATTAATTTGTGTCATTTTTACTAAGTCAGCCAGGGAAGAGTGCTTGCCATTTTATGTTTGACTGTTCATCGAAGTCAGGGGGTCCTTTGTACGACCCCAGCATGCTGCCAACACGCCACTTACATTTTAGTGGCAGGGTGCCAGGAAAACACACCTCCATCAAGAAAATCTGAATATGTTATAACTTACATTTTTTGGCACAAGAAAATATATGAAAGGTATTTAAAAAAAGGCCAAAAAAACCCCCAGTATAATTCAAAGGTAGGAGTGTATGGTTAGAGCCCCATGAACATATCAATAATAAGATCTGCAGGTGTTTCAACGCCAACAGTATGAGGATATATGCGTTTGCCAGTCACGCTGCGTGAAGCAATTCCATGAGACTGTGGAAAATCCAATCAAATCCAAACAGCACCAATAACAAAAACAATGGGTGAGGCAATTGCAGTTGCAATAATGTCACCAGAGCTGTTTTGTAGACACTAAAAGCTGCTCTAGAGACAAACATCTGATAAAAAAGAAACTCCACTCTGCCATAGAGCAAATTTCCTCTCTAAAGCAATTTTATATTCGATAAGTGGGAAGGCATTCTTAGCGTAATGGATCTGAATATGATCTCTGTCAGAAAACTAAGAACACAGTCTCGAATAAAAGCCCGGCGTGCAGAATGGTCAGCGCTGCTGCATCAGATAACCAGACTGAAAAGTGCAGGAAACAAACTATAGAAAGAGACGCAATGAATTCATATTTCTCTTGGATAGGTGAGCCGATAGCTCCGTCTTTCTGTCCCTCTTGTCCTTTCAGCGAAGGTGAAGCAAACAGACGTGGACGCCAGTTTAACTTGTGACTACGTAAAGAGGACAAAAGCAGTGGAAAGGTAAACACACATTATCATTGTTTTTGTGTGCTAAAGAGGGCGAGAGGTCTATAAAAATAAGGAGTGAAAGCAAACATAGAACAAGCCCAGCAACATACCTATATCTCACACACAGACACACACCCTTCCCATACATCGACACACAGAATATGACCATTCTACAGCCAGATCTGTTATCATGGCTAATTACAACTCCCACCTCACATATACAGGGCTGTAATTAGCCTCTTAAAACATGATTAACATGTCTCAATTAAGCCAGTCAACATTTGCATAATATATTAGCTGTCCTAATTGCAAGTGAGTTTATATCAGAGGACAGGAAACAGCAAAAATACTTGCTGTTGCCCCTGAAGTGAATATGTAGTGAGCATAAATATGAATATAGAGGAAATGCCAGTGAATAAAAGGGAGTCCGGTCTATTTACGCATGTCATAACTCACTTCAAAAGCAAAGATAAACTGACAGTCAGCACATCCCCTCTCCGACTATACTTATAAAAATATACTACATGTTTATTATTATTCACTTAGACGAACATTTCTGGTAAGTAGAGGAAGAGTTTTCCGATAAATGCATAAATCAAAGCCAGGCAATATTTTTCTCGGGAAAACTTCGCACACATTTTGAAGTTATTTATTTGAAGTTATTTATGAGAGAACAGGCAGAGTCCTGTTCAGCCTTATTTCCGTGGAAACTAAAACATAGGGGGATAAACTGCTGCTTCGGCACTTCCAAGCCGGGGACAGATATACAGTCTCCCAGCTAGCGCGGGGAAACCAAGGACATAGCCATTAGTTTCAGGACAGCGCCACATTGGAGACTAATGCCTCCATCTGTCACTGGAGATGAGAGGAGGGTAACAAAGAGAGGCAACACTAACCCCTGAACTCATCATGGACAGCCATGTCAATTAAATACTGAAAAACTGCAGGACTGGGAGCCATAGTGACCAGTTTATCCACGGCTGAATTGAGCCCAACCAGTACCTCTGCAAGTGTTTAACGCTAATGTTACAGAAAACGGTAATTTGACATTATCGCCGTGCACCTTTGGGTTTATTTCAGTCAAGCAAAGCAGATCTGACACCACTTATTTGATTAGTAATTAGTGAACAGTCAAAGTCAGGATCCATGATGCTCAATACTGCTATTTACTGCTATACTGATGTTACTGAATATGATCACTTATTCGTTTCACTCATTTATTTAAGCAAAATGCCAACTCTTGTTGGCTTCACCTACTGCATTAAGAAGCTTCGCTGTTTTTCATGGTAAATAATACATATTTTCAACAGCTGATCAAACAAAACAAAACATCTGGATATGCTGCTTTATCCCATCTGGATTTTGCAGTGATGGCATTGGACAAATATGTCATCTACTGGGGACTGACTAAGTCTACTGCTCAGTATTACACGTTTTTTTTTTTCAGTGCTCTGCTTCCTTAATTAAAAGCTTGGTAAACACAAGTTGGTGCGTTTTCCTGCACAGAGATGCTGATGGAGATTCTCATTGGTATGATTACCATGCTAATGCTAAGTATGCTACCAGTTGCTACTCATCTCACCTGGTCATTTACAGGCTGCAGTGTGTCCTCGTTTTGCTGTTTTGTTTCAATCCATTAGACTGTTTTTTTAAGGTTAAAACAAAAACAATCCCATATAATCTGAATTACACATTGGCAGCCACCAGTTGTTGGGTTGTTAGAGACCATTTGGTCCAGCCGGTATTATTGGTTAAACTATCATATAGTTTCTAAGAACTCTAACTGACAACATATACAACCAAAAATCAGCTTTTCTACAATGTAAAACATTATTTTCATAATAAAATTAGTAAACTTTAAAGTTTACCTCAAACTGCAGTAAGTTACAGATTTTCTCTTGCTTAATAAACTACTCTGAAAACAAAGTGTTATGCTACCAAAATGAGGTACAAATAATAACCCGACAGTAAGTCGCTGTGCACCCACCTTTACCTGACAGATTTTACAAAAGCAGGTGCAACACATTTATATCGCAAGACAAAAATCAAGTCCTTACATCATTTTGTAATAAGTTTATAAATTCACCAGATAACAGGACTTGAACCCTTTTTTATTTATTACTCATCCCCAATGTAACTATCCTTTGCTCATACCGAGGCTCACTAGCTTTAACCACTTTACCTTTGTTAGCTTCTTTAAAATAACCATGTTCAGGGGGGATTTAAGTGTCTGATTAAAGTTTGTTCCCACTAAAGTTTTTCTGATTGTCCCCCCAAAGTGCACACGCCACTTTTTGCCTGTGCCACTGTGCCCAAGTTTTACATGCAACGAATCAGGTCTGGGCTGAGAACACTGAAAATCTGTGCCTGGCTGCTTGATCTGTGCATCTCTACTATCAAAGAGTACTCTTGAGCCATCAAAACAAAAGCCGCCTTCTTGACACTGAAAGAACAACATTTGCCCAAGAGTTCATGACACCTCCAAAGTGACCAGATCAACACCACTGTGAATATCTAAATTGTGTGTACACGTCCAATTAGCGGCGCATGCATGGGGAGGAGGGGGGGTTGAGAGCGGAGGGTGGCACTTAGCGGGATGGACTGATTCAGCAGGTCTCCAGCTTTGATAAGTTCAAGCGGTGTAATGCATTATCCGTCTGATCACATTAGTCATGCAGGAGCTCGCCATCTGACCCGAGCCTGCATGGGAGTAATGTGAGGCTGCTGACAAGAGTGGCCTGACGAAACGGTCGCAGGCCCACAGATAGACAGAGAGTGAGAGAGGGAGAGCGTAGGCCTGAAATCTGACACCCAGAAACACTGACTTGGTGGCTGGCTTCTCTTACTTAGTCAACCTGTACGTGCCAGCTTGTCTCGCCGTAATGGTTCCACACAAACAAAGACGCTCTCCAGTTCTCTTCACAGGATGTGAAGCAAGCACAGGAAAACAAATTCTAAGTGCTCTCAGGAACTGCAGAAACAATGATGATAGTTTAAAAAAAGAAAAAAGTCGAGAGGGGCCAGAAGACGGGCCAAACAACCCCGGCGTCGAAAGGTACGACTGTAAGTCGTAACACAAATCTCTGTCGCTGCTTTTCCATCGGCCAGCGTGTGAACCTGAGCTTGTTTAAGCTTGCTAAATACTCTAAATCTGTGACACAGGAACGACCCCTGCGCAAATAAACAGGGTGTGGGGGTGTGTGAGGTCATCAGTTAAGGCCTGCTATTGGCATGTGCTCCCGCCTTGTTTGTCAGCTGCTTGCCAATGGACACCTCACTGCTCTAATGTCCCATATAGCTGCTGTCAACACTCGCACCACAAAGAAGAGGCGCGTACAAGACACACACACACACACACACAGACACGTGAACATGCAGCACCTATAGATGACGTAAAGAAGAAGGAAAAAAAAACACTTCCTCTCTTCAGTTAAAGGTCGAGGAGAAAGCGTTGCTTCAAATCTGCCCTGCTGTACTCATCACCCCCTGCTCGCTCTTCTTCTCGCAGACACTCTCACTGCAACAGTGTAAAAAGCAGGGAGAAGCTGACTCTTTATAAAGAATATAAAAAAGGCTGACAAATTACAGGCTGTACTCCGCTCGCATACACTGCACTCAGCACATTTGGCTGTAAATGCCATGGTGAAGGTTTGAGTCATTTTCTCTGTCACTGCAGTGAAAGGATTTTCAGTTTCGTCTGCACAAACCTCCTATGGGCGAAGATGAGCCGCGGCTCAGCTCTTCAAACGCAGACAGGGAGGACACAGAGAGGCAGCCATTCACTCTTGATTCCCTCACAAATTGCTTGGGTTATTCTTAACTTTTTATACGTCGTTCTGTCGCCATCAAAACAATGTAGCTATTTAGAGCTCGCTGATTTGTGGTTTGGGAGAAATGTTCCTCAGCCACATTTTAAGTAAAAATAACTGATCCGATGCATTTAAAAAAAAGAGAGCGAGAGAGAGAAAATGTAATCCACACTGAATTGAATTATGTTCCTTTTCCAAACTTGGTGCTAAGCGGAGGGGAGGGCAATTTGCAGTCTGGGGGGAGCCTCTCTCGTCAGAAGCCCTGTGAAATCCTGGTTGCCAAGAACGGTGGGAAGAGAGGAGAGGCAGGGGGGAAAAGCCAGGAAAAGGTCCAAGTCACTTTGTTCTTCTTTTTGGAAACGAACTCTGGTTGAACCCGGGGAGACGCCAGACAGTTTACAAAGAGCCAGGCATTACTCTCTCACTTTCCAAGCCTTGTAATTTAGAAACAGGGCCCCAGCCTGCTATAGCTTCTTCCTCATGGGCTTCACGTTTTAAATGTGACGAAAATCAAGTGTCTACACGTTCTCCCTTCATTTTCTTTTTTTTTTTTGGAGGGGGGGCTGTGCCAAACTCTGACTCATAAGAGTGAAGCTTCAGTGAACAACAGTTCATGTTAAATTAATGAAAACGGCATTGCCTCCATACAGCACAAGCCCCGTGTTTATTCTCAGCTGTCTGCATGGCTGCGACGCGACAACCGAGCAGCCAAAGTGACAAGGCTCTCTCAATAATCTCAGACAGCTTCAAAGTTGTGTTCACAGATAAGGTTATATTGGATCTTTTGTTTTATTTCCTCCCCTTCAAAAGCAGCGCTCTGCCACATCCCTCAGAGAATAGTCACAGGCTTTCATCATGTGAGGAGCTCTCCTTTTAATCTGCTGTTAAGAGAGTAATAATTCACACATTCTTTTTCATGACTTTGACCCAGGCTGCGAACATAAACAGAAAATCCCCCTGACCTGTCTCTGCATGCAAAACAGCTCACTTCAGCAAACACCATCAAACTCGGCCAAGGAAAACAGAGAAGAGAGGAGCGAGAAAGAAAGAAAGAAAGAAAGAAAGAAAGAAAGAAAGAAAGAAAGAAAGAAAGAAAGAAAGAAAGACGGTCCCAAAGAGGCCCAAATGTCCAATGACAGCGAGCTATCCAGTGTCAGTGAGGTTTGTGAAAGAAAACATGATGTAAATACATATTTACTGGTTTGGGAGAGTCAAGTCTAGATAACCGTGACCTCTGCTTTTCTTTAAAAATGCTTCAACGATCAAAAGAAGACACCAAAAAAAGAGAAAAGAAAACAAGTGATGCTGACACACAAGGAACTGGCCATAAAAGTGACCTTACCTGTTTTCTCCTTTATTTCACATAAGACGTTGAAGAGAGCCGGTTTCATTCTGTGGCAGTTGAGTGCATGTTTTCTAAAAAAAACAAACAAAAAAACAAAAACAAAGGAGGGATGGGGGGACAGGACACCACTTTCCAAATCAGTATTCAAACAAGTGGCAACACAACTGAACTTGCTGAAATCCCCGAAAGGTTACATTTTCCCAACATATCTCAGCTGATTGTACTTCAAAGCATGCAAATATATAAAACTTACAGGAGCCAAAGCATGGGAAAAAATATATTTGTTAAAAAAATCAATCCATACTTTGTGGGTATAATTCTTTTGAAAATAATTTAAATGTACAATGCATGACTTCAAATCTTTGGAAAACACAGATTTATCCTATGCAGCATCCAATAAAATTCACTCAGGTACTACAACTTGCCTCAAATGTTTGCTATATGTATATTTTATTGCTAGTGCAGGCTATAGAAGGGGATCTGCAACATGTTATTACAGCATAGGATTACAATGTAAGCTCCTTTGTAACAAGGCAGAAGACTCTCACTTTGACTGAGGTGCCTCAGTGCTCCACAGCTAAAACACACCCCTGTGTCAATCTCATATAGCCACGCAATCATTTATAGTTTCGATATATTACCTTAAAAAAATGACAGAAAAGTTTTTGCAAAGAATTTACCACGAATCGTGACAAGTTTTTAGGGTCTTTCTTTCGCTTTCGCGCAGTCACGGCACTTCGGTGGGCGTAATTGCTTTCATTTAGAGGCAGTCTTGATCCGAACCACAATGTTATGATCTCTCCCCCCCCCCCCCCCCCCCCCCCCCCTCTCCATCCCAAATATTTCCATTTTCACGTGAATAAATAAAGTGTTTTGTGAAGCCTCACCTCGCCTGTGCTTCGTCTAAGCTTTGGTCTGTGATGGTCATTATTTGCTGTAATATGTCTCCGATGTCCTGCTTTCTTCCCTCTCCGTCCGTCCCTGCCGTGCCATCCTGCATATGCTGCGCCAGGCCGGGGTGTCCGGCCATGCCTACCCCGTGGGAGTGCATCAGCCGAGGCTGCTCGTCCATCCTTGACCACGGTCCCTGCTGCCTCCACTCCAACTTTTAAAATTTTAATATCAAAGAGGGGAAGAGAGGAAAAAAGAAAGAAGAGAAAATATCCTCGGAAATTCCTCTGGATTCCTCGGTGTCTCTCTCCCAGCCCACTCCTCCTTTTTCCTTGGTAAGCTTTTCTGGATTTGGGAGGAGGGAGACTGACAAACCCTCTCTCTCGCTTTCTCTCGGTCTCTCTCCCAGCTGGTTTAGGTGAAATCTGATCTGAATCGCTGCTTTAGGCTTTGGCCACTCCTGCACCGCTACTGTAGGGAAGGAGAAAAAAAAACAGGATTGAACATTAAAGGCTCCTAATGTGATTAAAAGTGGAGAGCGTTGTGCTCCTCTTATGAAACCTCCGATATACTCAAGAGCTTGATGCGCCAAAACGCGCTAAAGACTCAACTTGCCTTTGAAGGTTTTGGATACAAAGTACCACCAACTGTTATTGTTTCGCTTATGTCTGGTAACTGACTCATAATCAGAGTGTGGATGAAAAGCCTCCGCCCCTCGAGCCACGATTGGAGAAGAAGAAGCGCGCAAGTCCCACCTCGGTCCTCTCCGAAAACGTCAATCATCTTCCTCGGGAAGGTGGGACACTGTAATAAACATAAAGAGATGTGACCGGACCGGGTGGCAATACAGTGACGGATCGAGGGTGCATATGTAGCCTAATAAATAATTGTGAGTGGCAGTGGAGCTCTGACCCAACAGGACAGCATGGTGGTGCTCGGAAAAGACACTCTGTCATCCGGACTATATATTTTCTTGCTGAATATTTACACCCGTGTAATCAGTCAAAGGAACAATAAATCAAGATGAATTTATTAGAGCATAGAGCAGTTTGTGGAAAGCGTTTTACAAGTCTTGAGTTGGAATATTGGACCACAAGAGTCGTAACAGAAAGCGGTCTAACTAGCAGCCTTCCTCCTTTGGAATCCAACACAACAGCCTACTTGTGAGAGCAATAAGAGCTAATGCTATTTAATAATATAATATATAATAAAGATTACTCCAACCATCAGTTACCCAGTAACAGAAAATAAATCTCATAAAATATCTGGATAATTGATTAAAAAGAAATGTGATCATTTTTCCTATCAGTTTACAGCTGTTGGGGAGTAATACTGCTGGCCAAAATAATTATTTTTTATAATCTAAAACCGCCTCAGTTTATTGAGATGGACTTTTAGGCTTTTGCTATTGGCAGTTCAGTATTTCTCACCCTTTCCTGTGTTGGTCAGTGGTATCCTTCATTCCTACTGGTAGCTGCTTCACCCACCTGCTGTTATGACTAGTTTAACTTGGTACCTGCGCACTTCATATTGCTTAAGGTTATTTTGTTAGTCCAGAACGTAGGCTGCTACCAAATGAACTAGCCCAGCTTTCTGTCATTGGATTTCCATTTTAAATCCAATTAAAAATTGCATTAATTAAAAATAAAGCCCTGCATGGGGAGCTCCCTGCTGGGTCGTTATTCCAGCAGTTGAAGTCTCTTATCATCTGATCAGGGTCCATCTGTGTTGCACACACAGTCCAGAGGATGTAGCATCCAAACAGCCCGTCAGGACACTGAACCTGTAGTTTGTTTTAAACAGCTGCCAAAAACTCAGTTTAATACCATAGCTTTCTCAAAACCTCAAAAGTTCACACAAAATGTGTGCATGTCGGTCGTGTATTAACAAATGCCCTTATGTCTGACCGTGTTTGTAGGTTGGGTGTTTGGATGTGTCTTCATCCAAACACCTTGTGTTTTGAAAAATGCGAGGGCTTGTTGAATAAAATGTCAAAATTGTAGAATAAAATGTTTTACACGTGGGAAAAAATACAAATATGTAGACTAATACTTACACAAATACACTGAGAGCTGAAAACCTATAATTTTACTACTATTTATTTATTTACTGTTTACAACCACAACTCAGCCACTCAAATGTGCCCCCTCAAGTGACAAATTCACAAATTTGCACACTTTGACTTTTGCAGCACTTCTTGTGGTAAATGTGTTGCAAAACTATTACTATTATTTTGCCTGTCATCTTTATGAGTTACTAAACTTAACTGAAATTCCTGGTCTCAGGTGGAAAATTACTGATAGTTTGTTATTTATTATTATTTTTTATTTAGCAATTAAAGAAGAGGGCTTAAAAAATCACTAAGAAGTTGACACAGCAAATGAAACTATCAATATAATTTTTTTTGTACCTTTCTTTAAATGTGTTTATTTTTCTTCCAGCTCAACTTTGCCATTTGAAGCCTGTGTGGATAGATTCACCTTTGAAGTGAGCCTCAAGTGGCCATTTGGTGAACTGCACTTTTTTTTTGGCACCAACGCATTGGCTTCATTTTGTTTTTAGCGGCATCACACACGAAACCTCGCAAACTTTAAGACGAATACCTGCTGCTGAGAGAACTTTGGCTCTTTGCAAGGCTACTGCATAGATAGCATGCTAACACTAAAGTAGTCAAGAACCGAGAGGGATTTTAAAGCTGAGTGTATGCCGACCCCAGCCCCGCAGCCAGAGCCTGAACTTCGACAGGTAACAAAAGCAGTCATGTTTGTAGCCTCCATTTCTTTCCGAGCATGCTTCTAAAGTAGAATCAACTTGGCTTTTTCATCTTTGTTTTGTGTTGTCAGCTTTGTGTTCATACCTAAATGAGACATTATTTCAGGTCATTTTACGGAGTGACGAGAAAGTAATGTAATGAGTAGTGTAACAAATTACTCTGGTGAGTAATGTAATGTGTAATACATACTTTTCTTGAGTAACAAGCTCAACATTGGGAGCCGGTACAGTAGGAATGAAGACGAGCAGATGCAATTAAAAAAAGCCACTGTATCTACTTTGTCGTATTTACTTTTTGACTGTGACAGCTATTTTCTGACATGTCATAGACCAAATGATTCATCAAGAAATGAATCAGATGATTAATACATCATCAAAAATAATTTAGTTGCTGCCTTGCGATAGTATTTCTCCCATTAACGCCTGAAAAATCGAAATTGTAACGTGGATAAACTGCAGTTCTGTGCCTCGGAGTGTGGTCTGTTCTTCTTCTTTTTTTTTACTGGCCGGACAGAAATCGATCAGTCAGTTTTCTCATTACGTGCTGAATAGGGAGGTAGAGTAGTAATTGTCACAAGGGGCAGGGTGAGGTTGAGGGTAGTGGTGGTGATAATGTCTGACACTCAGGAGCTGCAAAGACTGCACAGCACAGCCTTGAAATGGAAGTCTCCAGTCCAGCAGCCATTCGGCTTTATTTTATTCCCTATTTAACTGTGTCATAACGTTGGAGGGGGCCTCATATTTATCTTGTAAATCTTCTGAAGGGAGATGGTGGTTCAGCTGCAATCGTGCATGCTTTAAAGTGAGAGAAAAAAAAACATTTAGGAGTCAAGACAATTAATTTTCTTTTCCTTATATTTTTTACTCCATCATTCAGCTAATATAAAACCGCAGTGTCAGGTTGGTTCTTCAAATCCCAATCTGTGTCAACCCCCCACTCATCAGTCTCCTAAGTTCTGATTTACAAATCAAGGCAGCATTGATTAGCGTGAAATATGATCGAAAGAGCTCATTCTGTTCACTCTAAATTCAAATTTATTCCACTGTAAGCCAATAGACAAAAATGACCTTACTGCTCGGATGCCGTTAGGAAAGTAAACTCTGAATAGAATAAATAAGACCTCATTTGTGGCTCTGATTGCTGTATTGAGATAAAGCAGCATTTTCAGCCTTAATGAAAGAGAAGAAGAAGGGGGAAAAAAATCATCTGACACTGCATATTTTCCCTCCATTAAAACCAAATGTGTTGTTGCAGCATTAATATTCTCATAAAAAGTAGAGTTTGATTATAATTGCAGATGAATTTTGATGTAAAAATGTTCTTATAAACAGTCGATGTTTTTCTGCAGAAGTTGCAGAGTTGTTTTTCGGAGACTAAAAATGCTAAGGAGTTCGATATTCCCAACAGAAATGTAAACTAGTTGAATTTGTTGGCGAAGCTGCTCTGATGAATGGAAGAAGACAGATCGTACCAAAGATTATAATGCATCCGGGACTGGAACTTAACTACGGCATGAACTATAAATAAAAATAAACAGTGGCGTAACATTTTAGAAACTCCCGTTACCTCTTGAAGCGTCCAAAACACCCCACAAAACTTTATGTACTTTAAAAGCCTGATAATGTGTAATAACCCATGTATAACATGGGTAATTTAGTGGATTACACGCTTCCAGATATATTCGCCTGGTTTACCAAACCAGGTGAACCAAATCACAATATTTCGAGCTTCATAACAAACCGATGCTGACTCCACAGCACATATTCTCTTATCTGGACCAGGGTCAAACAGCTCCTCCTGGAGAGAGAGCTGCGGGTCAGGGCAGGGTAAGTTATGTATGAGGTAGGAACACAGCGCGGGAAAGCAGCAACTGCATGGCACAGGAAGTAACCTTGATGAAAAATTCAGTTGTTTGCTGCTCCTGGCGTCCCTCAGGCATGAATAAAGTGAGGCCCAGACAGAGAGAAAAGACCTGGGCTCAGCTTGAAACTACTCACCGACCCACTGCTGAGGAGCACACACACACACACACTCGACTAGCATTAGGAGATGGGCACGAATTAAACTTTAATCACGCCTCAAATAGATTAAGCGACAGGAGCCGAGTCAGCATTTCCAAGCCCCTGCTCTGCTTCAGTTGACCATCCTCCTCTGAACTCCTACTAAATTAAATACCCACCCGTTCCAGTTTCTTTGCACCTCAGATTAACGATTAAGGAAATTAAATACTTAAACCAGGAGTCGACAACAAAAGCTGCGCATGGTTAATGTAATATTATACATAAATCCTCTGAATGAACAGCTTCTGTTTCTTGGATTTCGACTGCAGACGAAGAAGAAGAAAAAAAAAACTAGATGCGTAAGGATGGAGATGCTTTTGAACCCTGCAGCAATCTCTTGCATCTTTGAGTCAGTGATCATTTATACTGTGGAAAAAGCCGGATGTGTTTTTGTGCAGCTGAGGCTGGGTCAGGGTGAAGAATGACTGATATGAAGGGGTTGACCTGTCACACAGCATTTGACTTACTATCCTTGGAACAGGATAAAAGGGGAGCCAAATGTCAAGTGATACAAGTGACGCATCCTCAAACGCACATATCCGCACACAGAGAGGGATTTGGAGATGAATGGTTTATAATAAAAAAGCCCCAAAACCCACCAGCGATTCTGTGGATGGCATGTAAAAACAGTAAGATTATCATTTTCATGAAAATAATAGTCACCGGTGGCACTCGCAGTGCATGTCAGCCACAGGATTTCCATGCCCTTTTTTTTCCCTGAGTGTGTCTGTTCTTGCTGTAGGGCCCCTGTAAGCCCTTAGACCTCTTGGCAAAGCGTGGGTTGTGCCTGGTGGGGGGAGATGTGACGGATGCCGGAGCCTCGGAGCCCGCTAGCTACTCTGTGAATTTTCCCAGACTCATTTGCATTCATAAAGAGCCTACTCCTTGTCACAGAGTGTTTTCTTTTTTAGAATGCCTCCAAAAAATCCCGTGCGACTCTTGGTGGGAGTGCACCGGGAAAATCCGACTGTCAAAGACGACAAGACGAATGAATCCCTCTGTCAGACGCGTGCGGCTTCGACGATGACAGATGGAGGAGAGCTGTCCCTCCGCCGATCGGCAGGCTTCATTTTATAATGAATAAATCTGAATTTCGGCCCCTCCCGTAATTACAAGCGTTGCTTTATTTGACAGCTCTATGCGTTTGCTGATGGGGGTGTGATTGTTTGTGCGTTTGGTGGGTGGTGGCACCGACCAGGTGACAGCTTGATCTCATTTTTACATGGGCACGACTGCATTGCATTATGTAGTGTGACTCTTGCTTTCCTGTGTTTAGCACCAGTCACCTAGAACTGCAGCTGGGTGTAAACATGCTAGTCATCGCAGCATTTCCCTCCCTCCCCTCACCTGCTCTGCCGTGAGCAAAATGTTGCAACGTTTGAAAAGTTGTTCTGTATGCAACCCTGCACTCTGACCTCTTGTGGATGAAGGGCAGGATCCTCATAAGGAATTCTCAGGCCTGGTTTCCCCGTTCTTTGATAAATGAATCCTGGTGGACCTTTTGTGTGTTTCCAGCTGTTTCATAAAGCCATCACCACCATTGACATCACCAGCATCGAGCACTTAAGTTGGGGTCAATCAAAGAGAAAAGTCACAATCAGAATGAGGCGCATGATCATCTAATTAGTGAGTAGGCCTTGCCATGTTTCTTTTCACGCCATGTTGAGGCAGACAAAAAAGAATAGGGGAGGCTGCCATCAAGGAGTTCTTTGAGGTGTTCTTAATCTGCTACAGCATTTAGATGGGTGGTCGACATCTACATCTTCCACATGAACACAAGGACTCGAGGTGTACTGTTACCAGATGGCTTCACCTGCTGATTGTAGCTGATTGGTGCGTTATTTTTTGAAATATGCAAATTGTTATATCGATCGAATACCAAATAAATACAGGGCCAGTATTTCTGACAGTTTCAACTTATTAAGGCAGCTTAGGGAAGAGCAGTGTGTCATGACTTATGAGATAAATCATCGTCAATTTGCAAATTCTGAACACATTTTATTGACCACTGAATTACTGTGATTTTTACTATCCACAATAATGAGTTAACACACCTTTTGGATTTTTATGTTTGGTGAAACTGGGTTTTATGGATACCTGGGATATAAATGTGCCTGTTTCTTGAGCACTTTGGTTCAACCTCTGTTGTTTAAATGTGTTATAGGATAAAAAGATATAACCACAAAAAAGGGTCAGACATTTTTCATAGTGCATGTCTGTGGTATATTTTTTCATTTCCAAAAACATAATTAATTTACACACAATTTAGTGAGTTACATTCTGAACTTCGAGGGTAGAAGCATCGATCATATCATGCTAGTGTTGACACAATAGCAGTGCCAACGTTGGTATCGATACTATCGATATTTGGATCGATCCGCCCATTGAGACAGCGATAAGGTGCAGACCAACCAGACCAACATTTAGGAGTACACAAAACATAGGAAAACAAAATAAAATGATGTTGCCCACAGGTGGCAGGTGGTCCACTTGGCCTATTACCCATAATCTGACTCTTCCTCAATTGCACTCAGTGCTACCACGGGCCTCTAAAAGGCACTCAAGATGCCTGGGTGGGGGCTCTTTTGGCCTGAACACCCTTGGGGAGAAAACACTTATTAGGATATGAACTTGTTTTCCTACACAGTCTTATTTTCTGTTGGCCTAACCAAAGGACAGACTTTCACCAGTATCACCAAGGCAACACCTAAAGAAAACATCAGCCTTTAAAACATCACAAAGCTCTTTGTTTGAGTGTATTCTTTTATACACATGTGTGTAAATATGTGCTGTTTGCATAGGTAATGAAGAGGACCTGCTTTACAGTCTGAATACGGGCGAGCTAGCTTACTGCTTTTAGATTATATGCCACGTAGCTTGTTCAGCTGCAAACTCCTGCAAGGATTACCCTTAATTATACTGTTCAATGTGTCGTAAGTTAGTTTGGATCCAACTCAAAGTGAATATTCAGTCAACATGAGCTGGAGCTATGGGTCTGTGTTATGTTAGGCCAGTTCAAAGTTGTTAAAACATGGATTTGGAAGCGTGGTTTGTTGTTTCCCTGCCAAAACGTATGCATTAATCTTGGAAGATTAATACTGTAAATCTCTTCTGCTTGTGAAAGTATGAGTTGGACAAAAGGACATGATCAGCCAGTAAACCTGCAGACTACAGACAGCCCTGCTGATGTCATGTGTTTGGACCTCAGTGATCAAAGACCAGCAGTTTATATTAGTCAGTTTTTCCGAAGCCACAATACCACAAGTGCTTAATTGTACATTTTTTATTAATATTTTTACTGTTTCGGTTTTTTCTAAATATAAAACTAAATAGAATTTGCTGTAATTGTGATTTAAAGGTCTCAATTATTAGCACATAATTTACTGTCTAAATGTAATTTGCCGAGTTGTTGTTTGTAATAACCTTCCTCCTTCAACGACAGAAAATAAAAAGGCTTTGAAGAGCATTTTGTTTTTACCCACAAAACAGCCGAAAACAACAGAGCAAGTTGAATGTGAGCAGCACAGATTCTCAAAAACCCTCAAAGAACACGGTGCAAGTGGAGGATGATAAAAAAGGAGAACATCTGGTGAGCAGAGCACAGTGCCAGGACAAGACAAAGCCATGTGTCTGGCAATCATATACCTACACACACACAGGGAACACAAACACACATGCACACAGACCCAAACATTCATTCATGCATGCACACTCAAATCTGCCTGCCCCCAAACTTGCAAACAAGCAAAAAAAAAAAAAAAAAAAAAAAATCCCCCCTACACACAGACACACACACATACACACCCATACACCTTCATTGTGCCAGCGCTCATGCACAGCAGGGTGCAGTTAGAGCGAAAGAAAAAAAGTAGGATGTGATTGGAGAGTCCACTGTTCAGGCAAGACTAATCTGCATACTCAGAGGCTTAGAAGTGAATATGCATGAGAGAATAAAATGATATGCCTTGAAGCAGACCACCCGCTCTCTTTGGATTACTGTACCCACCTCCGAGCCTTTTATCTTCTTGTTGGCATGCAATCAAGCTGATTTAGTGTGCACTTGCTGATGGCTTTACACAACAGATAGGCCTTATAAGGTACATAACCTGTTGAGAAAGAAAATAATAATAATAATGTCAAGAAAAAGCTTGATTTGCGCTTAAAATGTCACCAAAAGTGGTTAAAAAAAATACTTTTGCCCATGTGTTTTTTGGCCATAGTTTTTTTTATGTCTGATTCAGTTAACTGTAAGTAGATTCAACCAGCTGCAGACAGAGAAGCAAAACAGAGAAAACGAATATTTGGAAGAATTGCACAGTATTAGACACAGAGCTCTGATGACCCATCAAATATTGAAGAAATGTCTGCTGGAACAGACTTCAGACAGACTTCCTCTAAGACTGTCCCTGCCAATGAATGAATATTTCATTTCAGAAAATAAAGTGGCCCTGAGAGGCACCATTACCAAACTCTAATGTCAGGGGAAAACATTCTCCACGTTTAGCTGAAAGTTAGGGTGAAATGATAAGAGCCGTCCATGCATAACACAATCTGATGGGGTAATGCATTGGCATCACATTAGCATGACTGTATTTGACTGAATGACTCTCTCTCTCTGTGTGTGTGTGTGTGTGTGTGTGTAGGTTTTCCCAAATGACTAAAATGAGAAACTGGAGAACTCAAATCACATGGCTTTTCAATTTATCATCTTCCTCATTTAGTAAGAAGAAACAAAAGTCAAAGATGTTTAAAACTCACCTCGCATGCAGTTAGAGCTGTCGTTCGACGCTTTGGGGCAGTAATCTAATTTTGAAGAAAAAAAGCATGCAATATGTTTGAACTATGGGCAGCACAGTTGTCGAGAGGTTAGCGGGTTTAAGATTGGCCTTGTGATGACCTGTCCAGGGTGTACCCCGCCTTTCACCCTGTGTCTGCTCCAGGCTCTACTGCCCCTAGAGTAATATGTGCAGAGTATGGTTCAGCAAAGCCATGTTGGATTAAGCAATATCCTACCTGAAGAAGATGGTGTAAGGATGACAGACAGAAAAGCATACAGTGCTTAACAAATTTAATAAACCACCACCCAGTGTGAGGTTTATGTCCTAAATTAACAGTACTGGTAATTTGCTAATTGCTAAAATAATTTTTTTATGTTACAGTCTGTGCAAGCTATTTAATCAAGATGATAGTTTTAATACTAAAATATAATTATTATTATCCATCAATTTTCTAATTCACTGTTTTACAAAGAAGGAGAAACTAACTGTAGAAAAGCACGTTATTATTTTTGATTAAGATGCCAAATTAATTTTTTTTACTTGCATTCCTGAACCGAAAAAATAATTTTATTGGTTAAATATTAAGCTTTAGTAATTTATGTCTTCTCAGACAAGTCCAATGTGCTCAAATTTGGTTATAAACCTGTTTTTGACAGATTTCTAAACTATTTGTTTTCCTTATTTTTATGACAGGTGATCTAATAAATTTGTTAAGCCCTGTACATATCATTCAGCACTGGTTTATCTTCATAGCTGTGCTTTCTATGTGCACTTATGCAAACGCAAATGGATGCTGATCTTTTTTCTTTTTTTTTGCTGGATTGTAGGTCCACTCTGTCCTCTCTCCGAGGACGTGAAGTTAAAAAACAATTTTAAATCCTGAGTGGTGAGACCACAGGAATGTTTTCTGCTTTCAATTCATCTTCGCTGAGTTTAAGTGGCGAGAAAGCGGTGGCATTCCTGCAGCTTGTTTGTGTCGGTCTTCTTTAATTGTACACAGTTCAATTCTCCACATTCACTATCTTTTACTAATAACAAGTCCTGCAGCATTCTTTTAAGCAATGTTGTGCTGAAATTGTTGAAGTATTTGACCATGCACCTTCCACTTCCACCTATTTATACCAACTCATGTATAGCACTGTATTTATGTAATTCTTTTCACAACGTCAGAGTCACATTTTTAAACATACAGATACAGCACATTATTCTTTTGTTTGCATCACTTCCGTGACCACACACGACCAAACACCAATTAGTCTAACATGCGTGTTTATGAGAAGGAAGCTGAACCTGTGCGATTCAGCTGGGGTTCAAACCAGGAAACAACTTGCTGTGAGGTGACCATTTTAACCACTATGCCACCAAGCATGTTACCCAGCTGTTCCCAGTTAGCATGTATAGTTGTGCTGTGTTTTTAAGACCTTCACAAGTCTTCCCGTCTTTTGCGTACGCCATCTGAACTAAAAAAAAGAAAAAGAAAAAAAAGAAGAGGAAACAGAGTGGTACGTGGGTTGCAATAAAATCACGTGGGGCTATTAAACTATCATTTCTCAGTTTCAGTATTTGACACTTTCACTTTGGTTTAAATCATTAGCAAATAATTGCATTTTGTTCTAACACATATTTTACACATACTTTATTTTGGAAAGAGGTTTGCACACTCCTGCTGAAGGAGCTTGAATTTCCTTTCCACTGGATGCTACCCGTAACACTTAATTCTCTTCCATTACATTTATTTAACAGCATTATTTACTAACTCCTTGGCTGAGGGTTGTTTAAAGTTTACATAGAAAATAAACAATCACCTTATAAATTATGCATTATAATGGAATACACTACCTAAGCAAACCAGAGTTCAGTGCTCAGACGGAATCGAAATGAAGTGGTGGTGCAGCTGCATACAGTAGGATTCAATTGTGAGGGAAAACTGGACGCTGTTTTGCCCTTTTATGACTACATTTAAGTGAAGGGAGACTGGAGGAAAAGAGAACCTGTAGGAAGTCACACAGCAACTCATCACAAACATATTTCATGTGTACAGCAAGCTACACTGCATTGCCAAAAATATTCAGTCACCCATCCAAATAACTGAATTAAGATGTTCCAAGCACTTCCATGGCCATAGGTGTATAAAATCAAGCACCTAGGCATGCAGACTGCTTTTACAAACATTTGTCCAAGAATGTGTTCCTCTTAGTGACTTCCAGCATGGTACTGTGATAGGATGTCACCTGTGCAATATTCCAAAGCCAGCTGTTAGTGGCGTTCTAAAAAAGTAGAAGTGATTGGGAATAACACAGCCACAAAATCACAGAGAGGGGTCAGCAGAGTGTGCAGACAACCCCAGACGTCATGTGGCCTTCAGATTAGCTCAAGAACAGTGCGCAGAGAGCTTCATGGAATGAGCTTCCATGGCCGATCGGCTGGATCCAAGCCTAACATCACCAAGTAGAATGCAAAGCGTTGGATGCAGTGGTGTAAAGCATGCCGCCACTGAACTCTAGAGCAGTGGAGCTGTGATCTGTGGATGGACAAGTCCCTCTTCTCTGTCTGGTAATGATGAATCTGCATTTAGCAGTAGCCAGGAGAATGGTACTTGTCTGACTGCTTTGAGCTAGGTGTAAAGTTTGGTGGAGGGGAATTATGGTGTGGGGATGTTTCTCAGGAGTTGGGCTCAGCCCCTTAGTTACAGGGAAAGAACTCTTAATGCTTTAACACAGCGGTTCCCAAACTTTTTTCGCTAGGCCCCCCTTTGTTTTACAAGAAAAATGTTGCCCCCCCGCGCACACACGCACGCACTAACACATCCTCCAACCACACACACCCATATTTTGCTCCATTGCGGTTTATTTCACACCTCAAACATTTAGTAAACAATTAAGCAAATACAAGTAATCTGCAGGTAGTAAGAAAATAAACTACTAACACTTTTACGCTACGTCCGCGCCTACACGGGTATTTTTGAAAACGCAGCTGTTTCGTCCAAACATAAACGGCGTTTCGAATCACCAAAAACGGAGATTTTTTAAAACTCCTTTTTTGCGTTTAAGTGTAGACGAGGAATACAGAGTTCGTCACACAACGTTAAAGGTATGTGCCTTTTTTTCACGTCACGCTGTGCCCCACGTTATTGTTTACATGAGATGAATTGCAGAATGGCAGATAGTCAGATTAACAGCATTTTGTCTCTATCTTCAGGTTTTACACGCTTACATACACACACGCAGTTACTGTCCCTCCATTTAGAAAGGCAGAGGCGTCACGGTGTAATTGTTTTACATGTAGTTGTAATAATATTCGACATTGCTATCAATACATTTTTCAAAAAATGCCTCTCTGTGCAAAATGGGTTTAAAAACATAAACAACTGTGGGATACCGTCTGTGAAGGTTCTCAGTCATCCAGGTCATCGTAGTCTAAGGAGCTTGCAAAGAAAAGCGTCTGGACTTCTTTAAGTTGCTTGAAGACGTTTCACCTCTCATCCGAGAAGCTTCTTCAGTTCTAAGGTCAAATGGCGGAGGGAACTCAAAACGGGATTATAGATGGCAGACAGTTGGTGTCGTAAACCACCGCCTCTGTTCAAAGATGGTCGCTCACAGTGGACATAGATGGCTTCTTTCACTCCTCTTTCAAACCATCTGTCCTCTCTGTCCAAAATGTGAACATTGGCTCTTCTATGTTGTGCCATACGTACCTCCACAGGACAAGATTCAGCAGTCCATCTGCATCTTAAGGATAAAGGACACTCTTTCGAGGATGCCAATGTTCACATTGGTTCCCTCCCCAGACACCTTAACGCCCACTCACATCCTGGGCCATCTGACCTCAGGAAATCGCATGATAAGGTGGGGCCAGGTTTCACAATGAGCTCACCCGAAACTCTGGCTGATTGGGACCCACACCCAGTTTCACACCTTGGCTCAGGTGATTAGAGGATCATCAGGGGGTCCTTTTGTCCCTCTTTGGGGGGATACTCCCACTAGGTTTAAATCTGGGACTCTCCACCATTTGACCTTAGAACTGAAGAAGCTTCTCGGATGAGAGGTGAAACGTCTTCAAGCAACTTAAAGAAGTCCAGACGCTTTTCTTTGCAAGCTCCTTTGACAGCTGTGGGATACCATTTGTCCGTGATTTAGACAGGGGGAACAAATTGCGGCAGGATCAGCCTGATATTATTTGTATCC
Source organism: Simochromis diagramma (assembly GCF_900408965.1). NCBI lineage: Eukaryota > Metazoa > Chordata > Actinopteri > Cichliformes > Cichlidae > Simochromis > Simochromis diagramma. Next base: position 10,014,552 of record NW_024386782.1, read on the forward strand.
TGCTGTAACTTTACTGTATAAAGAGCTAACATCTCCAAAATGTCAGGAGTAGTTAGTCATTACCACAAGTGTGTGTGAACTAAAAATCAAGAATGTGGGATACTGTTTCTCTGTGATTTGGAGAGCAATTATGCAGGGGAGACCTACCTTGGCACGTGTGCAGGTGAAACCAAAGGGAAGATATGCTTCACCATATTTTCTAGTCTTTGGCTTAGAATGAAGTTGGTTTGGAAACATATTCAGTTATGCTTCATCTCCTGCTTTGCGTTTGTGTGGGCGCCCCGTGCTAGCAGTGTCCAAGCGTTGTTGTTGTTTTTTTTTTTCCCTTCATACCGCGCCTCCCCTGCAATGGCTCTGCGCCCCCCCCTAAGGGGTGGGCCCCACACTTTGGAAAGGTCTGCTTTAACATATGAAAATACTTTGGATTATTTCATGCTTCCTACTTTGTGGGGACAGTTTGAAGATGGCTCCTTCCTGTTACAACATGACTGTGCACCAGTGCACAAAGTAAGGTCTGACATCACAAATGTCCTTACGGAAGAACAGTCAAAAATTTCCATAAACACTCCTAAACCTGTGGAAAGACTTCCCAGAAGAGCTGAAGCTGTTATAGCTGCAAAAGCTGGGCTGACATCATATTAAACCCTATGGATTAAGAACTCAAGTTCATATGCATGTAAAGACCAATGATGAATACTTTTGGCAATTTAGTGTACGTATGACTTAAATAAACAGTAAACAATAGACAATAATTACAATGCTAATTAGATTCATTATCATAACCAGTTATATATTCACTATCCATCATTTTGGTTACATTTAATAGACAGCAAAGTAGAATAAAAACTGATGTAATAACAACAATGACTGACAGTGTCACACTAAATGAGACATTCATATGAGTCATACATGTGAGATAACCCCAACTACAATAAGACATGTAGTCACCATCGTCTTAACATAGAAGGTTGGAGTGTGTGGTACAGGAGCAGCAGAGTTTTAGAGCGACAAGAGCATGCAGACGCTTTGCCCAACATCCTGCCTTCAATCATTTTTTAGTGCGTGTTTGCATTTAGACGCAGTCACTGACACAAATGTCAGAGCGTGCACGGTGTATACCGAGAGGAGCAGTAGAGGTCATCGCTGAGTAACAACACCTGCAGAATCTCTGCTTCCCCTTCTACCCTTGAATTCTCCTGGCACAGAAAGAAAAGACAAAGAGAGGGTGAGAGCCAGAAAAAGATGTCCGCAGTGTGGAAATAGTTAAAGCCATAAAGACGTACAGTACCTCAGCCCTGACCCCATGCCCTCCTAGGCATCCCTCTGCGCAGAATTCTTATTCCCTACCAAACTGACAAAGTGTTTTTAATCTTTTCTTTCCCTCTCTCCTGGAGATTGGGGAAACAAAAATCAATAGCTCCTGGCAGGCGATCTAGCAGGCTGGTGAATTACAGGGTCTATGCTGCAACCACAGCGCTGCATCACAGGGACCTTGGAATGAGAGACCTTGGGAGAGACATCAGAGACACAAAGGTTGCAGGGTCACTCTTGGTCCGCAGTCTGAGGAGAGAGGTATTTACTGCCTCGGCCAGCTCGCCGCTATGAAAAATAACTGCCACTCAGCACAGAGAGGGATGGCTGAGGTGAGAGAGGGAGACAGACAGGCAGGGAGCCTGGTGGTGTTTGTATAAGCAGCTTAAATGTTGGTAGCTGCAATAAATGTATAACACGCGTTATGTGCTATGTGCCGCACAGGTATGATGTCAGGCTGGAGACTAATGCTTTTTTCCTTCTTTCTCACAAACAGGAAATGATTCATTAGCGTTTGGTGATTTAGAACGTGGCAGCGCTGGCCGATCAATATGCATGGGCCCATCTGTCAATACGTGATTTCTGCTGGTAATTAGCCGATGTGGGCCAGTGGTTGTGAATATTGCCTGGCAACTGACAGCCTGGTTGTTTCTGTCATCACTTGGGGGGTGCACAGGTGGTGGCAGCTCACAGTCGATCAATAAAATACTGTGCTTCAAGGCCCAAACCAGCTTCATAAAGACATCTACTGTGATAAAATATGGGGTTTAGAGGCGGTTCCAAATTTTCATTTCAATATAAAGGAGGGTCCAGATTTATGGCCAAAGAGTCAAAGACATTCAGTTATGAGACACAAATAACACCAATGAAAATTACAGATTTAAATGAATGTTTCTGCAAACGTACATTTCTGTATCCAAGGCACTATTGAGAAAATGTGTCAGATCACTCAATTATAACTGCTCAAGACAGCTGGCAGCAAGACAATTAAGAGTGTGAAAATGATAATGATGATTATGATGGAGATTTTTTTAAAATTGCTTTGTTTTCAAAGCAGGAAGAGCTTTACGGGCATTATGTGCAACCCTGAGTTTGTAGCTACAACTGATATGAATTTCAGCATTGCTTCAACTGTTGGCTTAAAGTAAATCTAATAATTACCCTCCTATTATTCTCCACCAAAAACTATGCATCTCTAAATCTTTTATTCTACTAAATAATCACAGAGCATGTTCCTTTAAAGGCTGAGGGAAACATATTAGGTTACATTTACCAACCAAATAATTTGTCATGGAACCAACAAGCATTTGTCGCAAGTCAGCCAACACAACCACATTGACTTGAAGAATGGGATGCCATCCCACAGCAGTATGTGACCAAGCTGGTGACCAGCATGAGGAGGAGATGCCAGGCTGTTGTGGCTGTGTGTGATCCTTCCACATGCTACTGAGGCCTCCGGCTTGTCAAATGAATAAATTATTAAATTAAATTCCAACTCTCAACTACTCGACTCTGCTGGTCAACCCACAAATCCATTTTCCTCACATATGTGGCACCAAGAGGAAATAAATAGGCTTTCCAGTGGTATAAGATTTATTACCAAGAAGCATTGTTGCAACAAAAATACAAGAAATAGTCACTCAAACTCAATTTTCCTTACTTTTTGTGCTAAGTGTATATACCGTTAAAGTGGCCAACATTAAACATCTTTAAAGTTTCAACTGATGAGGTCAGCTGAGGCTTCAGTTCAAACACTTCATTTCTGGCATTTTTTTTTCAACCCTTGGATCTGAATGATGTCAACAAAAGCTCTAGCTATGAGCAGAGAAGTCGAGAAATTTACGAGGGGTGGCCAACCAGAAGAAAGCTGCCTTAAAAAGTGAGTGTGTAGGCCTTTTGTTACACAGGACTGTGAAGGTCCATCTGGTAACCACCAGTCATGAGGAAAATGTATGTATTTCTTGACCCGTTGCTAGTGGTAGTTGCTAGCATAAAATTGGTTGCAAAGAGGTATAAGGTGCTGCACCAGAAACTTCTTTTCAGTTGCGTAAGTCAGTGACAGAATACCACAGTTTGTTTAGTTTTCATGGAATATCCCGACTTGTCTGCACACACTTCCCAACTACTCACTTTCAAATTACAAGCTGCACCTTTTGAAATGTGTTGGTAACAGCAGTAAAGCAAACAGGTTGGCATTTACATGCAAAGCACGAGCCAGCAACCAAAACGCTGACAAGCAGGTTGGTGCACCCCCCTCTTTAAGACTGATTTCATCTAGGGACAAACAGCAACCATTTGCGCAACATTTTTGGAGTACACAATTTGCCCTAGTGGTGGTTGTTAGCTGAGGGTCACTGGTCTGTTTCTAGACCTCTGTGTATGGGCCTTTAGCAATCAGTTTCACAGCAACTACTTGCAACCAGTCAGAGAAAACATATTTTTCCCTAGCAGAGGTTGCCAGGAGGTTGCAGACTGGTTGCAGATGGTTGAGGCGTTAAAGGGAGAGGAGCTGAAATGGCATTTTTCAGGCAGAGTGGACTGATTGGCTGTACAAAACTAAAAAAAAAAGAAAAAAAAAAAAGATATATTTGAATTTTTACTCTCAAACTTCAGCAAAAAGAATAAAAAATAGCACTGGAAATAATAGGTCAACTTTAAAAATTTAAAGGTGGATTCACAAGTAGGTATGCTGTGCACAGACTGCAACATGATGCAAAAATGATCACCAAGAGACACAAAATGCCTACACAGGGAGACAAAACAACCATGAACAGAAACAAAAATGATTACAAAAGACAGGGCTGCTCTGTGCCTCTTTCAGTGTGGGTGTCTTGCACCTAGTATGTAGGAGGCATTGCTGGCCTCCTGCAGCTACGGACCCATTGTCTTATAAACCATCCACAATCATCACACACTGTAAAGCGGGGCTGTAGGAAAAAAACAAAAGTGACCAAAATACTCATGTTTTTATTACTCTGTCCAGAAACCGTACATACCATAAGGTCATATCTTAAATAGTTGAATTTCTTGAGCTCCTTAACACCTAATTACCCAGAGCTAGCTGTCAAATTTAGATATATTGATTTCGTTTAGGCCTCAGTTCGTTTTCTGCTACACTTGTAGCGGCAGTATAAGGAGCTTATTGAACTGTGCTGCCTCGTGTCAATAAAACAATTGCATTCATTGAACTCTAAACATGAAATCCAGAGAAATTTACATTTGCTCTTAAACTGTTTATCTTCAGCACAACACCTGAGCTGTGACATATGTTATAATCCTTCATTTAATCCTCACAATATGTGTCCAGGTTCATAAGTTCACTCAGAAAGAAAAGCCAACAAGCAGGGCTGGTGTAAACTCCTGCAGAAGGATGCCTCTCTGTCTCTCACTGGCATTTGCATATTAGAGTGTTTTCTGGGGAAAATGAGCTGTAGAAATTAATTCAGGATTAATTGGTGCCTTTATCTCGTTAGGACAATCTAATTTAGGGGATGATGGAATTGTTTAGACTCCCTTTTGCATAATTGGATTGCGGTGAATGGCTGTCATTACCGTCTTTTTAGCATCGTCTGTGGGCCCCCTCTCTCTCTTGCAGGCCCCAGCCTCATAAAGAGCAATCATGTGTTACGCCAGTGTTTTGCTAACCCCTGGAACACACCAAGCACGCTGCAAGAGGCAAGCATGTGGCTAACCGCGCAGTAGTGATTAACTCTCTTTTCAGAGCCATTAGCATTACAGCAAGCAGCACACTGTTGGGGAGATTTCACATGAACACATAGGCGCACGGCTAACAGCACAGCGATCATCGCCTGTTGGAGACAGCAATTAGTTTTTAGTCTCAGCCCCTGTTATGTTCTGTGGTTTGTGTTTCTGACAGCATTACTTGATCGCCCCCCCCCCCCCCCCCCCCCCCCTCCCCCCTCTGGAGGAGCTGGACGTGACATCTCAAAAATCTCTCAATGCTTTTTGAGAGGCTTTCATTTTCCTTTCTTTTCTTGTCCAGTGCATTTCCGACACATTTCACCCTTTCATTACTTCCACAATATCTCTGAGACAGTGTGCTGGGTTTTTTTCAACGTGGGATGAAAATCAATAGTAAAGGAGCAGAGCTCATGTAAAAGATCACTCACTGGAATACCTGATCTTCTCACTTCAACAACATTGATGTAACTATGGAAACAAGTTCTCAGGATGAACAGGGATATGTCTATCTACTGACAAAAGGCTTCTTTATGTCTCTCCCAGCCAGTTACCCCATGCCACAGCACAAGAGAAGCTTATATCTGGTGCTCCCCCACTATGATACTGTCATCATTTTTCTGAAAGCACAAATTGTTTAGATATTATTCTGCGGCCGCTCTCTGGTAAACAAGGCTGAGTGAAATCTAATCTATGGTGCTGATACTCAGGCTGTGCCAGGCTAATTGAGTTGATGTAGTCTGTCCTTCTAGGAGCTGGTCATACTGTAAAGACAGACTCTATCAAGTCATATAGTTCATGTATTGTACTTACTAGACATGTCTTGCTTTTATATTGTCACTAGGAGTGTCACGAGTCTCCAAATCCAAACAGTTTGGTTCACACCTTGAGGTTTTAGACATTGTTTAGGGGGGAAAATATCTTTTTTTATCATGTATTTTCATTTCATTATTACATAAAGCATCTCCACATGGCAAAGGCCTCACTCACACAGGCCTAGAGACCACTTGGCAATTCACTGACAACCTCCACTAACCAGGGAAAAATGAAACTTGAAAAAGCGCTACACAAAGCAGAGACAGAGAAACAGTGGTGCACAAAAGGCACAACTTTTACTTTCATAGTGAACAATTTTCGTTTCACAACAGCTGGACTAATAATCAGAAAGTGCTTCCAAACAAGTTGTTATCTTTTATATAAACTACAGGCGCCCTCTGCGAGTAACCAAAGCCACTGAAAGCAGATTATTAATATAGCACTTCCGACCAGTTTTACCTAGCGACAGCAAGCAACTTCCCACAGCGACTTGCCAACAGGTCTGGTATATACATTGTTCTCTAGCAATGTTTATGGTCTAGCAGTGGAACCATGAGTGCCTTTAGGTCTTTGTGACTGAGGATAAGCAATTGATTTGACTATGACGAAAACGAAATCAAAATTTGCTGGTTTGAAGACAACAACTTCAAGCAAACACTTGCAACCAGTGGAGGAGAGCTCATTTTTCCCTAACAACCAGTGGTTGCCGGAGAGTCACTGAGCAGTCTCTAAACCAGCGTTTAACACAATAGTGCCCAGCAGACTGTTCACAAAGCTGAGGGATCTAGGACTCAACAGCCGTCTGTGTGCATGGGTGTTGGACTTCCTCACTGGCAGAACTCAGGTGGTGAGGGTGGGTAGATGCGTCTCTAACAGCATCACCATCAACAAAGGAGCACCACAGGGATGTGTCCTCTCGCCACTGCTCTACTCCCTCTACACTTCAGACTGTGTGGCCACCCATGGCTCCAACACCATTGTGAAATTTGCTGATGACACAGTGGTGTTGGGCGCCAGCTCCAACAACGATGAGGCGGCCTACATGGATGAAGTGAAGAATCTGGCATCATGGTGCCAGGATAACCATCTCCAGCTGAACATTGGCAAGACCAAGGAGCTGGTGCTGGACTTCAGAAGGGGTCAGCACAGAGACTACAAGCCCATTACCATCCATGGAGCTCCAGTGGAGAGGGTGCAGTCCTTCAAGTATTTCGGTGTCCACATCTCCTCAGACCTGATATGGTCTGCCCACATTCAGGTCCAGACCAAAATGGCTAGGCACCGCCTGTATTACCTCTGACAACTGAGGAAGTTCAGGGTCTCGCCAGGGATCCTCAGGACCTTCTATGCAGGTGCTGTGGAGAGCATCCTCACACAGGACATCACATCCTGGTTTGGGAACAGCTGTGTTAAGGACCAAAAAGCTCTTCAGAGAGTGATCCGTACACACCCGCCCTCTCACATCATTCATAAGTGACTGAGACAGGACTCTCTTCTAGACACTCTAAACCCACCGGCACATTGTACATTTTAAATTCTTTTAATTTTAAATATGTTCATATTGTCTATTTTGTAAAATGTTCAGATTGTCTATTCTTATTTAATTCACTTAATGTACAGAATTCACCTGCTTGCTGCATACATGCTACTACTGCACATTCACCTAACGTATATAATATATAAGGTACTTTCCACTCTCCCCCCTTTTGCACAAGTGGAGGAGCGTGTCAGGTTACATTTCACTGTGTGTTATACTTGTATAACTATGCTTGTGACGAATAAAGAATCTTGAATCTTGAAACCTGTGTGACTTGGGCCTAACTAGCATGAGCAATTTCTGCACCACTATAATTCATGCTAGATGTAGGCAGCTTCTTTTAATAAAATTAAGAATAAAACTGTCTTTTACCACAAAGCTTGGCTGCTAACGTCTCTACAGTTAATCGCAATCATGATATCCTCTGTTTATGTCAAGATCTGTAAGCTGCAGATTGTGTGGAGCTGAATGTGGACCCAAATGGAGACAAGACACTGAGGACAAGAGAGAAAGGGAAACGCTAAACAGCCTAAAATAATCCTGACTTACAGTTCATCTGCCATGGCTGTCACATAATCCTTCTGCTTTGTTTGTGTTATGTTCATGTTGCTGCATTTAGGTTTTACAAAATCTCCATGTTTTATAGACGCCTCCATTAGCAACCTATTGAGAGCTTAATAGCAGTGGCAACTTGTTGGGTGGGTATAGAGGGGTAAGAAGTATCACAATTTTTTATTTTCTAAATAAGGACACAGATGTCAGCAGATTCCTGGAGGGAGATTGCTGAAACTATCTGAATGGATGTGAGGGAATCTATAAACAAGTGGAAAAACCCGAGGGACGAATACATTTGCCTCCGGAAAAATGCGAGGAAAAAAACACTGACCACAACAAAGAGCTGGGGCCCAGGAAGGAAAACAATTGAAGCATTTTATTTTTTTAAACTGGTTGGCGTCGCTTATGAAACACTGGGACACCACCACACAGTAATTAACTCGTAATATACCACACGCAAGCATAAATGTGGGCAACAGCATCAGCCCCTTAGGTTACATCATAGGCTCTCCAAAGGTTCCCTGCAGAAGTCTAAATCAGGCCTTACAGGCAACCGACTAAGACGCAGCACATCAACACGCACTGTAACTGTAACAAGGAATACTCTCTATAAGCTTTTATGTGTCCTGTTAAAAGTAACTAATGACATAGCTGTCACAAAAATATAATATCAAAAGGCATTTATATGATTACACTAGCTGTTTTTCCGAGCTGGTGCAACAGGAAAAAACGTTTCCAGCAGGATTTTCTCCACTTCGGTTCGAGACGGTTGTTTGCCAAGGGCACAAGTGAAGAGTTGCTCCTGGGGAGACCTAGAGACCACCAGAGAGTCTGCAAACCCACCCACCCCACATAAGCATAGTAAACGTTGTTAGAGAGTTACAAACACACTCACAGAAGTGTATTTACATTCAGAAACTACTCTTTTTTTTTCTCTGCAGCTGTTGTTCCCACACGGATTCAATTTATCAGCGGACCAGCACTTTTAAATTGCAATTGTCTTATTAGATTTATCCACGTGAGGTCATGAGAGTCATATTTTTGAGTGGCCTTATGAGTAGATTGTAAAAGGGAGTGAGCAAAAAAATGAACTGTTTGGCCCGCGGAGGCTTGCCATGCAAAAATAAAATAAAAAAGCAACAATAATAACATAAAATAAAGGGGAGACGTGTTTGCGAGCCATCTCACTGTTAAATAACAACCCTACCCTGGCCACGCTGATAAAAACTGCCTGGCTCTGCCACTGTTCTTACATATATCAACCCACGCTTCCTCTAACAGTGTTAAAACTGTCTTACCTTATGTCTGCTGTCACTCTCTCTGCCCCCCCTCTATGTTCGTCATGCATTCTGTGTCATGTTTTGATGCATTTTAGCCCCCCTCTCCTCTAGTCTGGTGCCATTTCCATTCTTTGCATAAATGCAGTCTAACAGTATTAAGTATTCATGCGTGTTGGGGAAGGTGGTGCCTGTCCTTCAGGGTAAGTGTCAGGCCTGTGTGCGGCACAAGAAAAGCCCCGGGGAGAGGAGAACATTAGGATCCATCAGCCTGACAGACAAATCATTCTCTCATGTAAACATAAATATGAGGGTATGTTTCCACTGCCATCCCACTATCTGTTGCTAGGCTACCTTGCATTAAGCAGTGTAGCTGTCCCTGTTCATTTTGCTCCAGGGATTCCAGCAATACCATCATATAACCTGCTGAGTCTTAATGAGAAGGCCTGCTCATATGAGTGGATATGAACATGGCGAGATGTGAAATTTATTCAAAACGCAGGATTTCAGCTGTCTGTCAGCGCAGAGGCGGCGCGGAAATGTTTATGAAGCTGAAGTGTTTTGGAAAAAAAGAAGCTTTGAGGGAAATATTTCTCTGCCTTCTGCACAAACACACCTGACACAAGAAAAGGTCACAACGGATCAGTGCACGCTCACACGCATGCGCGCGTGCACCGACGCAGCACGCACGAGCACACACACAGCAAACAATATGTGACGCCGAGCTCCATAAAGGTCATTTGTTGTGGAGAAATCACTGATCCCCAAATGCATTAACAAAGTCAATTAACTATTCTCCCACAAAGAAGAAAGAAGCCCATCTCCAATAAAAATAGAGCGCGCAGCGTCGTCCGGGCACCCCCACAATTACAACAACTGCGTCCCCAGATAATTAGGTGCGCTGTAAATAGGGGGGTAGAGAAAGACAGTAGAAGGCAATGGTCACTGTGAAGAAAGAGCAAGGAGATGAGGGAGAGGAGCGCCAAACAGCTGGTTTGAATAGATTGTGTGTGGGATGAATTAAAAAGTTGAACCTTTCCCTGGTTGTATTCAGATGTCTGCCTCCTGGTGATTAATCATGGCCGTCAGGACCTGTAATCCTTTTCAATGGGAAACAAATGCAGCTACTGTCCTCTCTTTTGCAAAAGCGCCCAGGGCCCAGGGCCACAAGCCCGCCCGCCTGGTCACAATACCTGAACCACAAGAGGAGGCACCCAGGGGAGCACGGATGTGCGGACACACTGTAATCTGCTCCAAACATGATGGGATGAACAAAAACAGTGGATTTCAACAAAACTGTGGCATCCTTCACTGGTTGTCTACATCCTTTTTGTATCTCACAGTCAATAGTTGAGGCTTTTGGCGCAGCTTCAGGTCCGACTGGTTGAACATAACTGAAGCAGCTATTTTTTTTAAAGCATCTTTTTTAGCTGCAGGATCCTCTTTTTGAAACAGAAGAAGGGATGTAAAGGGGCTTGCGAATGGTGTCAGGGCATGTGACAGGATTTCAGATGACAGGGGAGTTTTCTCTCTGACTCATATCGGTCCTCTCCGCTCGCAGCTGCTTTAGTCAGTGAACTTCATGTCACGCTCCTACATGGTGGTAAACAGCTGATCTAGTTTCGAAAAAGACAGTGAGAAAGTCAAGAGCCAGCAACATCGAGAGCCCCGGAGAAGAAAGTATGTCATCAGCATAAAAATAGAAGCCCGCTAACGAATTCCTAATCATATCCCCCGTGTCCTCGAGGGGCTATGCTAAAGAGGTTAAAACAACGAGCCGGTAGATGAGAATGTGTGGCGCATTTGCTCGAGAGATTATTTCCTGGCATTTCAAAGGTTTACACAGTTATTGATTGTTAAATACACCATTATCTCCACAGAATTGCACAGCGTGACTATTCTCTGTGCAGCCGTGTATCCTATCTGTAAATGTTAAAAAGTGCAATAATTGAGAGTGATTCCTCCCCGGTTTCTAACACCAGATAGGATTTGAGGGCTGCTCTGCGCCTCCTTCGCCAATCAATCAAGCAAAAAAAAAAAAAAAAGTAAAAAAGATAACTCGCAAGCAAAACGCACCGCTCAAAAGCGTCGCTCTCGACTTAAGCTCGGCTGAATCAAGTAATGCCTGTGTAGCGTTTTACGAGTGAATAAATCGAATGCCCCTCAAAAGAGAAGGCCCCATACTGATCCTAATGGTGTATGTGACCTCTGAGTAATCACCTGAAAAAAACTTAGCATTAAAAAAATCCATTGTAACCAACAAAAGGCAAATGTCAGTGTTCCCACTGTGTGAAAGAGTGCTTTTATATGTGTGAAAGGTTGTGAGGGTAGTAATTCAGTGTGGCTGCAGAAGGTGGTGCGTGTTGGCAGCGCGGCAGAGTGTGGAGAATGGGCCACGGCCAGCCGTTTCCAGAGCCTTTGTGTGTCTCTGTTTGACCAGGCGTCTCCTGGTCCACAGGAGCACAGCTTCAACACATCTAGCAAAAGAACAAAGAGGCCATTATCAGCTGTATCTCATCTCCACCCTGCCTCAACTCAATGACACCCGGGGACAAACAGCGGCAGGGCCCGGCCGCCCAGCTTTGCCGGGGCACTCAGTTTGAAGCGGACACTGAAGCGGACTGGGAGGTCCATTAAGCACAGAGGCGACACCTTAGCTGTGGACAAACATCAACACAAAAGCATGCAGCGCTGGTTGCCAGGGAGATGCGAGAAAACAGAGTGCAGTGCAAGTGGTGACAAAGAGAAGGAGGGGTCAGGCGTGATGGGCCGCTGCCAGCTGAAAAGCCTCTGCAAAGTGAAACACAACACCCTTTTTTTTTTTTACTTTGGGTCGCAAACATTGTGAAAGCTCCATTCACCGACACTCTGAGGAATCACTGTGCCAACAAGTCAGCTGCAGAATTATCTGCTATAATGAAGGGTGTTTGGTAATGAGAGTGGGATCTCTTGGTTTTCATGAGCAAGTAAATATTGTGCACATTTCAGTCTTTACACCATATCACAAAAATGCCAGTGAATCCTCAGATCAACATGGGACAACGCTCAGGAGGTTAAAACACATAATGCACTGCAGATCTGCTGTGAACCTGACAGACAAAGGGATTTAGACAGTTTAGCAGTTATTTGTAAAAACCAAACATATGTGCATATTTTGACTCTCAGTGTATCATTCAAACACCTGAACAATGCATTGGAAGATTTCTTTTAAAAAAAATGCCCATATTTTATATTTTCACATAAACTGAAAGGTTAGCTAGTAAGTTGAAAAGTATCCTCATGATTTCAACAAAAGGGCTTAAAATGTCTAAGCTTTTGGTCACATAGACCACTAGAATATAATGATACACTATATGTACATTGGGTACACAATGTTGGACCACACCTTTAAACCTCTGAACTCAGGTGCCACAGGTATATAAAACCATATACACTGGCCTGCAGTCTACCTTCACACACATTGGTAAAACACTGGGTCGCTCTGATGAGGACTGACAAGAACAGTGGGGCAGTAACTGGATGTCACTGTCACTTTGTGAAATTCCATGATCAGCTGTGAATGATATTATTGCAAAGCTTGGCAACTCAGCCACAAAGTGTCGGATTATGTAAAGGTGCATGGTGCATGAGCATACCTAATGGTCTGCTGACTCAGTAACTGCAGAGCTGCAAAACTCCTCTGGTATTAACATCAGCACAAAAACTGTGTACTGGGAGCTTCGTATTATGAGTTTTCATGGCTGACCAGCTCCTGGAGGTGCAAAGCGTAGCTGACCGGATCCCCAGTTCTCTGCTGAACTATTCAGACATTAAGCTAAGTATAAGCAGTGGAGGTCGGTGTGTAAACGTATTTAGCTGCGCCAAAATAACTACAGAAATCATTGTCATCCTTTCAGACACTAACAGGAACATAACTCACTACACGAACATGATGTTGTATTGAGTATGACTTTAAACTAGCGTCGTCAGGGAGGTGTTTAGTGAGGTCACAGAGGAAGAGATCTGAGGGTGGGATTTCTACAGAATTTTATACAGCCGGATACATTTTTCACCACCACAAGAGTCGCCTCCTGTTGGTTGTTGGGCAAAATGCAGGTTTGTGGCACTTTTGCATTGGCTTTGCTTTTCAGACCTGGATGCAGCATCTATCCTTCAAGTTTCCAACTCCTCCGACTTTGTTAAACCACACATTCATTTCAGCGTAGACTGCTACAATGTTTCTATTTGTGTGCATAAACTGTGAAACTGCAAATGAGTGTGGTGAAGACAGTGTAGCTCAAACTTGTGCTATACAAAAAGTCTGTATGCATTAACTTACAAAGTTGTAATGAGGAGGTTGATTTGAGCACTACACATTCACGTTTTAACAAACGAAAGTACACATAATTAAAGTCTATCAATGGATAATTGATCATGACAATGTCTTCTTTCTAATTGCTGAATTTTAGGTCATTTGTACCTTGAGTGATTATATTTTCTCGCTGGTTTGTTACAAACATGCATGAAGAGTTGAGGTTTTGTGTTTAGAATATTCAAAACTGTGTAGGCCAAATTAATTAGGCTACGCTGAGAAGTCAAACATGCTTGAAGTTTATTTTCGTAAAAAATTTGCCTCATATTCTGCCGATGTTTCTTGCTTTCGGTTTTTATTCAGGGCAGACCGTATGTGGTGATTTATAGTGTATTTCTGCATCACAAGCTCTAGCTGCTCAAGCCTGCTTTCTGACTCTTTTTCACTTACAACCAGCGAATAAAACCTGTCGATACAATCATCCCCTCTAACCTCAGAATCTGACAGCATGTCTACTAAACACTTTTACTATAAGACTCGGAGAAGGAGCTCATTTCTTTCTCTCTTTCTTTCTAACAGCGTCTTTTCCTCTCCTTTCCTCCTGTACTGCTTGTGTAAATAGCTCTTCCTTCTCTCCACCTGCCTGAGCTGCTGTGGCCTTGTCTGAATCCTCTGAATTCCCAGTCCACTGCAGCGTATCCGGCTGGAAACACCACAGATGCCAGCATTTGGTAAGTTTCATAGAAAAAAAAAAAACAAGGAAAGTGATGGGATAAAGATGTCAGTTATGGCAAATAGAACTCTGTCACACTCCTGTAACATCTCTGTCACTGATTATCAGACCGGAGATTCAAACTCACACTCTCTCCCACACACAAAATGCCGGCCTCGTAAACAGAAGCGTATGATGAGCTCTAAAAAAAGGGAAGGAACGCACAGCATTACAGGAGGAAGAGGAGAGGAAGTATAAGCAGCCAAAGCCCCACTCTCCAAAACTCAGAGTAAATAGTTGTAGCAAGACTGCTTAGCAGATTCATCCATAGACTGTATGGGTGCAGCTACAGATAATTGCTAATTATTATACGTGTTGTGCATTTATAGTCTAACATACGGAAAAAAGAAAAGAAAAAAAATAATTTCACTCACACAACTAGAGCACAGAGGTCCTGAATTATTTGCTAGATAATTGTAATGAAAATGCTTCACATGCAGATAAGAGTTCAGCTCAGTGATTGGAATTAGCTGAGCTGAATGCTAACATGGAGCTAACAGCTACAGCTTCTCATTTAGGCATTCATCTGTTAGTCAAAATGACCACGCCCCTGGTAACAGTAACTAACCCATCACCAGGGGCCTAGAGACCAGTTGGCAACAATCTGGCAACCATCAATCATGAGAAAAAAAAAGTGTACTCTCTGAGTGGTAGCTGGCAGTTTTTGTGAAACTTATTGCTAAAGGCTGATTCACACAGGTGACCAGTGACAGGCCAGTGACGCCCTGGTTACTACTGGTTGCTAGAGAAAAAAGTGTATTCTACAACTGGTTGACGAATGGTCGCTGGAGGTTACTTGATGGCACTAGGATGAATTTGGTTGAAAAGAGGTATACTGTGTTGCACCTCGAAAACATCCTTGTTATTGCTTTGGTAGCTAGCAGGTTACCATGGTCACCAGTAGTTTGAATGGAAAATGCAGACTTCTCTGCAAATGCTCGTCAACTAATCGGGCCAGTCACTTTCAAAGCAGTTGCAGCAATAAAGCACAAATTTCGGTATGAAAGAAACATTGTCATTCTGGTTTGCATCAAACTTTTTCAAGTTTTGCTACTGCTCTGAGAGTAAATGACGGCTATTTGCAGACAGGCCAGTATCTTCTGTGCAAACTAGAGGCAACCCCACCCCACGGGGAGGTTTTTGGTGCAGCAACCTCTTTGCAAATGATTTCACATACTAAAAGCCAGCAACCTCTCCCCAGCCGATCTGGAAATATGCTTTTTTCCCCCAGCAACCAGAGGTTGCCAGTGGGTTTCTGACTGGTGTGACTGAGGCCTTAAACAAGTGAATTACTTATGAATGGGGGGAAATAGTTAAAAAGCTTTCTTTTGCACTAGTTTTTAAACTTTTTTATTTCTGTTGTAAATTTGAGCATTTTGATGGAGACCCTGGCTCAAGTGGCTGTGAAAAATGGACGGATTTAGAAAGCTCTAATGCAGCAGAAGTAGAGATATAATCTTTTTATTTTTATTCTTTTTTTGTCAAAACGCCAGCCCTAATTCTGCTAATTCAGGCATGTTAGGCTAAGTAGCTGCCGGTAACTGAAATCTGGAAAGTGTTTTAGTAATCCGACCCCAACACCGACTTCATATCTAATTTATTTCTCTATCCAGACATGGTTCAAGCAAAGGGGGGACCTTAAGCGTTTGGATTGTTTTTCTTGAGGCCTTTGGGGTGCGAGATGAGGATCACAGGGTGAGGAGTCAAGGGGAGGACAAGGTGACTGATTGAGTCGAGGCGTTAGGTCACCATCAGGCAGCTGAATGAAACCCAACCAAGACCCTCCTCGCAACTAACTATGATCAAATACATCATGCAGCTTTGTCAACACATGTGTCCAGCTGGACGCGATATTGCTTCCACATGTGCATATGGACGCGGCTACGCAGCAACACACAGTAACAGGCTTATCAGCACACAGCTCACAGCGGAGCGCTGACAAAAGCAGCATTTTGGCGGGATAATGGATGCGTGAAATCAATCTGCGAGTTTCAAAAGGTCATCATGTGCAAAGGAAGCCCTATCATCTGCACAAAAAGAGCCTCAACAACGGGACATTAATTGAAAACGGATGAACACGAGTTGTTTTAAAATTCAAAACGTGTGTGCTTTATACATTAGCCGGATAATTAATGTGACGCGGTCGTCACAAGTCGCCACTGGGACGAGAATTAATGGACGGCAATCGCTCCATTTCAAAGAAAATGTATGGCGGAGTACATGATTTCTTCTCCGCAATCTTTAAACATTCATCCAGCAGTATTTTCAATGTAGAATTCAATTATGTGGAACACCTGAACAAACAATATCTCACACCCAATTATTCAGCGCCCTGGAAACCATCGGCAAACAAATTAGCAATGTTAATGTGAGAGAGAGACTTGATATTTTTGACTGCGTGCATGCACAAAAGCAGAAGCAGAGGACACCCCCACCCTGCGTGCTACCAATTCTGGGCTATTGTTTACTGATGAATTAAACAGGGTGGATTTGATTTGAGAGCAATAAAGGAAATTTCAGGTGTCAACCCTTCTGCTCGTCCTCACATTAGAGTGCTCTTTAGACTGCGATCAGTGTTTTCATTATTGCCAGAAGCTTCCAGGTCATAACAGCAGTGTTTTTGACTACAGACAGACATATTTCAGCTTCACTTTGAGCAGTCCTATCCTGGTTGACATTTCAGCTTCCAGACAGAACAATGAAAAGTTACCATGAGAAATCTTGGCAAGGCTATTGCCCTGTGTATTGATTGGGCAAAGGCCCAACATCCTCTCACTAAAAAGAGATTAAAATATCAGACTTGTCTAAGACATTTATAGAGTCTATGACCTCAGCCAATGCTAAAGTGGAGTACATACATCATAGTCCATCTCTGTGAGCTACACGGACTCTCGAGTAGCACTGACAGAAAGAAGAAAGAGGGTGAAAACTCAACTGCACCTTCACGGGCTAATGCAAGGAGCAGAGGGGTAGGTTTAGCTACAAATCGTGGGTGTAAATCAATCGTGTTGCTGTTTCATTAAAAATTCACACCACGTCGTTGCATGTAAATGTTAAACACTGTGAGCTGTTGTCTCAGATGCTTCTCTTACACCTTCCTCTTTGGTTAAAATGGATGAGAGAGATTCTGTGGGAAAGGCAGGGAGACAAAAGCTTGAAAGATGTGCGCATCCATTCACAGCTCCAGAAGACCTTCATTACAGAACAAGCAGGTCCTGTCAACGTCTTTTCATTACACGGCCCCATATATCCACCCCTGGTGTCCAAACAGTCCGCTCTGTCGCCTGTCAAGGAAAGGCACTCTCGGGGAAAGTCCTCCTATCTCCCCGATCCCCCTCGCCACGCCTGATTCCAGACTGCGAGGCGGGAGAGGCCAGGCAGAAAGGGAGGAATCGTGTTTGCCATCAACAGCTCAAGAGAGTAGCATGGCAGCAAGATTGATGACACCCTCCCCGAAAGTAACAAAAGAACTCCTGTGCACGAGGGCCCGCTTATGGGGCTTGATAGAGTTGTCATCCTCTTAATAAACAGCTCTGATATGTCAGCGGCAGTGGCAGCAGGGACTATACCAAGCTCACCCACCAAGCCACGAGGCAGGACCACCCACTGGCATCACAGCACTCTCACTCCAGATCTGGGGAGAGACAGTAGCGGTACCTCCAGATGGGAGGCCTCTGAGGGAATTAGCAGAGCAATTTGTTGAGAAGAATAAATAAATGACAAAACATTAATATCATTGTTGTGTCACAGAGACTGGAACGAGTGGTATTTGTTGATGATTTTAAGCTTCGTGCATAGGAAACAGCAACAGGTTTTTCTCTGTTTAGAGCAGGTACAAGTAAGAGGCCAACTGCTTCACTCCTGGCAAGAAGAAACTGGGCATTAGCTCGATGCAGCAACTTCCTGATGCTCTTGCGCTGCTAGGCACCTTGAAATGATCTGTAAGCAGTTGAAATCTACGTTAATCCCAGTTAATATATGTATGCGATGTTGAAATGTTCACGCTAAAGAACTACAGAGTATCAAAGAATTTATTTTGAATAGGGGATAACAAAAAGTGCTTTACACTTTGTTCCTATCATTCGATTAAAAAATATCAACGGGCAACGGAAATGTTTAGCTTAGCCTAGCTCAGAATAAAGAATGCTAGCTATTTGGTGCTGCTTGTTTTTACCCTGGGATTTCTAGGACTAAACAATTAAGATTAACATATATGTGACTCAGCATGGGGAAAAAGCTGAAGAAAGAAAAAGGCAGAGAATCCCGGCTGTGCATAACACTGCTTGAAACCAATGGTTTCTGGGAACCTTTAGTTAAACCTTTAGTTTTCTGCATCATTACTAAACAGCAGTAATTCAAAGATTACACAGAGTTTGACTTATTCAATATAAGAATTTATAGAAAATAAACCAATGTAGGTAAATGAAATCTTTTGTATATACTGTTCTGGAAATTTAAAAATCTACATGTGACAGAATGTACATTTTGAAATGTAAATTATGCCACATATTATACCAATTACATGTCTTTTGTAAATAGAAAGATAAAGTAGCAGCTGGTTACAGATCAAAGAACCCACCAAACATCTTTTTATTCCAAAAAAATTCTCTAACATTAGATTAAAGATGTAGTATATGTTACATGGTGAGCTTACACATAATGCCTTCATGTTTTTTTCTACAGTATTACACAAACAATAATACTTTTTGTTGCCACTGAAGGCAACATTTAACTCTGTGTTTTGTTCTTACAAGTAAAAATGATCAGCACAGCTAGCGAATCTAAAGTATCTCTTTACAGAAATATAGTTTTTCTAAAATAATTAATCAGATAAAGCATTTAAACTTTTAGCCTTGATTCGGTACAAAGTTAGAAAACTGAATTTGACATGAAAGCCAAGTGCTGTGGACATCTTAGAAATAAAGCAAGTAACATTACAAGTCTCTGTCGCATATTTTATAAAATATTAAAAAAACAGAACAAAGCCGCAAACATGCCGTGTCATTTTGAGGAATGAAGATGACAAAATGGCATGAAAATGGAGCAAAAGAAATCATTTTATATAGTCTGCCATGAACAGTATTCACTTATTTTTCACCAGAAATGTTGTTGTCTGTGTCACGATTCAATCTGCAGCACCCTCCCCACACGCTGTATAATACCTAGTTAAAGCCAGCAGGGTGTGAAATGGTATTTGGAAATAAATGAAACTGACTATGAAACAGTGGAGTTGGGAGATATTGCCGTGTCAAAATGACAGACAAGTGCTGGAATGGAGCAAAAAAGTTATTATCCCAAAGAACAGCAAGGGTGGATTAAATATAACCCATGATACCTCTCACATTTCTGCCTTCATCCTCACCAGAGGAGAGAGAGCGTGGACAAAGATCTGGCGGAGGCAAAAATCCCAACAGCAGCCGTGCTCCTGAGCAGTCAGAAGATCTCCGTGCTGCCGTGCCAATAACTGCGATTGCAAAGTGTTTGGTTATTGATGTTCCATATAAAGTGTTTTGAAGAAGCTTTAGAGAAACACAATCCCTCGAGGCTACTCCTGGCCTGATTTACAGCTGAACTGATGAGTCACAGAGGACACGCTGGGCATTGAAATAGTGACAAGTATGTTGTGAGCCTTATTAATTTTTAAAGTAGAGTGTTGTCCTGTGGTTAGCGGAGGACATGGTGATATATGGCGATAGAGGGAGCGCGAGGGTTGGGCCTAATTGTTAAAAGGTTGAGTGGGGTGAAGGTGCAAGGAGGGTGGAGGGGAGTTATTCATCAACCTCAGTGCTGAATGACGGAGCTGCAAACAAGAAGGTGAACACACCTTGTTTTACTCCATAAATCTTCTTGCATTTAATATCAGTATAGAAACTCTATTAGCTATAATGAACCTAATGTAACTTCAGTCTTCGGTGTCCTTCGGTTATATTGCAACAGGCCAGTCTGAATTTCATCATGTGAGATCTGACATACAGTCCATCAAATGAATTGTGAAGGTTAAGCACACAGAGCTGCACTGTCTAAAAAGATATTGCAAGTGCTTCGGTTTGTATGTTTTCTTGTTAAATACATTTAGCATCAAGTGCAATCTTAGTTACTGACTGATTTAAATAAGCAGCTCTGGACTCAAGAGTTGCTAAAGGACGTTTTAGACTGGTAGCCACTGCCCTCTGCTGGGATATTGGGTGAATTTTGTGAACAAGGATTAATTCTTTCCATGCACATTTCAGTCACTGCCATTTGTTCGTTAAATATAAAGGAGAATTTAAATACTTAGTTTAGAAAAGACTGTCGTATGAGAGGTGTGCATTGACACATCAAATTTAAAACCCTTCTCAAGGTCTTGAATAATCAGGGCCGGTCTTATTGTACTGCTACTAATCCAGTTAAGGTAAATGAGGTAAAACTTTTTGGTTAAACTTTTAACCATCAACCTTTTTAAGGATTACTTTTTATAATTTGAAATCTATTCTGATGCTGGCGGGAACTGAGTAATTTTTTGCACTTGAACGGACCAACCAAAGGGCGGTGCGTTCAAGTGCATTATTATTATTCAGGCAACTGTTACTGAGAACAAAAAAGTGGATGTACACCATGAAATATCTTATAAACACAACACACACAAAAAAGATTAAAAACATTACTAGTACCAACATTATGAAATGCCAGTTACACTTACTGGGCACTTCATTAGGTACACCTTGCTAATATGGACCCCCCCCCCCCCCTTTGAATTCAAAGCTGCTTAATTCTTCATGACTCAGATTCAGTAAGGTGCTGTGAGGTCCATAATTATATTTTAGCATCATACACCCATGATGTGAATCTCCCATCTCATCATATCCCAAAAGTGCTCCATTGGAGGTCAAAAAATGAACGTTAACAACAATATTCAGGTAGGCTCTGATGTTTAAACAAAGCTAAGGGGCCCGGTGTGTGTGAAAAAAATATTTCCAGCACCATTATACACCAACTGCAGCCTGAACCGTAACCATATGAATCATAATTGACATAGATGGTTCTCAGCTGACAGTAATGGCACCCAGTCTGGCCTTCTGCTCCTGCTGCTCAAGATTCAACATGTTTTGGATACTATGGTTGTAACGAGAGGTTATTTGGGTTACAGTTGCATTCCTATCAGCCCAAAGCGGTCTGGCCATTCTACTATGAGAACAACAAGACTTTTTCACTGGATATTTTCTTTGTAAACTCTAGAGATGGCTGCGTGGGAAAATCCCAGTGCATTAGCAGTTTCTGAAATTCTCAGTCGAGCCTGCCTGTCAACAACAAACACACCATGTTAAAAGTCACTAATAAGTCACTAATATCACCTTTCTTCCAC